>NC_053036.3:364541187-367041187 GCF_002575655.3 Aegilops tauschii subsp. strangulata
TACTTTCTTTACTTTGCATCTTTATCATAAAAATACCAAAACTATTATCTTATCATATCTATCAGATCTCACTCTCGTAAGTGACAGTGTAGGGATTGACAACCCCTTATCGTGTTGGTTGTGAGGATTTATTTGTTTGTGTAGGTGCGAGGGACTCGTGCGTGGCCTCCTACTGGATTGATACCTTGGTTCTCAAAAACTGTGGGAAATACTTACGCTACTTTGCTGCATCACCCTTTCCTCTTCAAGGGAAAACCAACGCAGTGCTCAAGAGGTGGCAAGAAGGATTTCTGGCGCCGTTGCCGGGGAGTCTACGCAAAAGTCAACATACCAAGTACCCATCACAAACCCTTATCTCCCGCATTACATTATTTGCCTCTCGTTTTCCTCTCCCCCACTTCACCCTTGCCGTTTTATTCGCCCTCTCTTTTTCGTTCGCCTTCTTCCCGTATGTATGTTTGTTTGTGTTTCCTTGTGCCTTCTATATGCTTGCATCTTCGCTTGCTGAAAATCTATTGATATGGATCCACTTAAAGTGTTCTACTTGGATCATCTTCGATCCTTATGCGCTCGTGCTGAAACCCCAACTAGCCTAGTTGATGGTAAATCTTTAGATGAGCATGCTCATTTTGTGCGTCATCGTTTGTCTGAAAAAGGGAAGCTCTTATGGTATCATATAAATAGTTTGCTATGCTATGCTTGGAATCTTTGTGAAATTTGTGATTTTACTTGTTGCTCTAAGAACCCTAAAAAACACCTTCCCTACCTATGTGAGTTCAATGATAATGAAATATTATCTTCTTATGCAAAGGGTGTTTATAGCTACTATGATATCGAACAAATTGAAGAATTTGTCGTTTTTAAGGGTGCTCATGAAGTTGCTTCTTTGATTGAAAAGTATGATTTTACTCTCAACAAATCTGAAACTCCGTCATACTTAAATATTGCAATGAAAACTTTGCTCATAATGTCTATATATGTCCAAGAATTTATTAAAAGAATGACCGTTGCTTTGGAAGAAAATAATGATATGCATGAATCTATAGATAATGATGATTCCGATGATTTGGTTGAAATATCCCTTGATGAACATGATGCTTGCTATTCTTGTGGCCATGATGCCAATATTTATGAAGACGAATTTGCTATAGTTCCTTATGTTAAAAATGAGATCGTTGCTATTGCGCCCATGCTTGATAGTTCCCTCGATGAAAAGCATGATTTCAATGATTTTACTATAAATTCTCTTGATGTCAATTGTGCTAATAATATGCAAAACCCTAAGCTTGGGGATGCTAGTTTTGCTATGTCTACTACTTGTTGCAATGATCATGATTGGGGTGATTCTTCTTATGATCTTGAAAATTTATTTAATCCCCATGATGAATATGAGATTGATAATATTGTTTGAAATAATATTGAAAGTGGGTTTGGAAGAGTGTCAACTTTAGATCCCACCTATTTGGAGAATATTCAATCTTATGAAATTTTTGATAAAAGTGGGTTTGGAGAGGTCATGACTTTAATTAATGTTAATCCCACTATTTCGGAAGAGTGTCAACTTTGCATGCATGTGGATCGTGTTGAAAATATTTTATGTGATAGCTATTTTGTTGAATTTGCTTATGATCCCACATGTAATTATTATGAAAGAGGAAAATATGGTCGTAGAAATTTTCATGATAATAATTTACCTCTCGTTATGTTGAGATTGCTATTGTTTCTTTCCGCTTCCTTGCATATGCTAGTTTTTGCTTGCTATGATAATTTGTTTGCCTATAAGATGCCTATGCATAGGAAGTATGTTAGGCTTATATGTGTTTGTCGCGTGTTTCATGATGCTCTCTTTGCGCTTCAATTCTTGTCTTTGATGTGAGCATCGTTAAAATTATCAATGCCTAACTAGGGGCGTTAAACGATAGCGCTTGTTGGGAGGCAACCCAATTTTATTTTTAGTTTTTTTGCCTTTTGCTTCTGTTTAGGAATAAATATTTGATCTAGCCTCTGGTTAGATGTCTTTTTATGTTTTAATTAGTGTTTGTGCCAAGTTAAACCTATAGGATCTTCTTGGATGATAGTTATTTGATCTTGCTGAAAATTTCAGAAACTTTCTGTTCACAAAAATAATTGTTAAAAATCACCAGAACGTGATAAAATATTGATTCCAATTGCTGCTGATCAATAAACAAATTGTCTAGGTCGTCCTATTTTGGCTGAATTTTTGGAGTTCCAGAAGTTTGCGTTAGTTACAGATTACTACAGACTGTTCTGTTTTTGATAGATTATTTTTTCGTGTGTTGTTTTCTTATTTTGATGAATCTATGGCTAGTAAAAGAGTTTATAAACCATAGAGAAGTTGTAATACAGTAGGTTTAACACAAATATAAATAAAGAATGAGTTCATTACAGTACCTCCAAGTGGTCTTTTGTTTTCTTTCGCTAACGGAGCTCACGAGATTTTCTGTTAAGTTTTGTGTTGTGAAGTTTTCAAGTTTTGGGTAAAAGATTTGATGGATTATGGAACAAGAAGTGGCAAGAGCCTAAGCTTGGGGATGCCCATGGCACCACAAGATAATCTAAGGACACCTAAAAGCCAAAGCTTGGGGATGCCCCGGAAGGCATCCCCTCTTTCGTCTACTTCCATCGGTAACTTTACTTGGAGCTATATTTTTATTCACCACATGATATGTGTTTTGCTTGGAGCGTCTTGTATGATTTGAGTCTTTGCTTTTTAGTTTACCACAATCATCCTTGCTGTACACACCTTTTGAGAGAGACACACATGATTCGGAAATTATTAGAATACTCTATGTGCTTCACTTATATCTTTTGAGTTATATAGTTTTTGCTCTAGTGCTTCACTTATATCTTTTAGAGCACGGTGGTGGATTTGTTTTATAGAAACTATTGTTCTCTCATGCTTCACTTAGATTATTTTGAGAGTCATACAAAACAGCATGGTAGTTTGCTTTAACAATAATAGGCATTCAAGATTATTAAAGAAAAAAGAAAAATTCTTATGAGTGTGTTGAATACTATGAGAAGTTTGATGCTTGATAATTGTTTTGAGATATGAAGATGGTGATATTAGGGTCATGCTAGTTGAGTAGTTTTGAATTTGAGAAATACTTGTGTTAAAGTTTGTGATTCCCGTAGCATGCACGTATGGTGAACCGTTATGTGATGAAGTCGGAGCATGATTTATTTATTGATTGTCTTCCTTATGAGTGGCGGTCGGGGACGAGTGATGGTCTTTTCCTACCAATCTATCCCCCTAGGAGCATGCGCGTAATACTTTTGCTTTGATAACTTGTAGATTTTTGCAATAAGTATATGAGTTCTTTATGACTAATGTTGAGTCCATGGATTATACGCACTTTTCTTCCTTTCACCATTGATAGCCTCTCTAATATCGCGCACTTTTCGCCGGTATCATACACCCACCATATACCTTCCTCAAAACAGCCACCATACCTACCTATTATGGCATTTCCATAGCCATTCCGAGATATATTACCATGAAACTTACCACCGTTCCGTTTACTATGACACGCTCCATCATTGTCATATTGCTTCGCATGATCATGTAGTTGACATTGTATTTGTGGCAAAGCCACCGTTCATAATTCTTTCATACATGTCACTCTTGATTCATTGCATATCCTGGTACACCGCCGGAGGCATTCACATAGAGTCATATTTTGTATTGAGTTGTAATTGTTGAGTTGTAAGTAAATAAAAGTGTGATGATCATCATTTTTAGAGCATTGTCCCAAGTGAGGAAAGGATGATGGAGACTATGATTCCCCCACAAGTCGGGATGAGAATCCGGACGAAATAAAAATAAATAAAAAAAGTGGCCATAAAAAAAGGCCCAAATAAAAAAATGAGAGAAAAAGAGAGAAGGGACAATGTTACTATCCTTTTACCACACTTGTGCTTCAAAGTAGCACCATGATCTTCATGATAGAGAGTCTCCTATGATATCACTTTCATATACTAGTGGGAATTTTTCATTATAGAACTTGGCTTGTATATTCCAATGATGGGCTTCCTCAAAATGCCCTAGGTCTTCGTGAGCAAGCGAGTTGGATGCACACCCACTTAGTTTCTTTTGTTGAGCTTTCATATACTTATAGCTATAGTGCATCCGTTGCATGGCAATCCCTACTCACTCACATTAATATCTATCGATGGGCATCTCCATAGCCCGTTGATATGCCTAGTTGATGTGAGACTATCTTCTCCTTTTTGTCTTCTCCACAACCACCATTCTATTCCACATAGTGTGCTATGTCCATGGCTCACCCTCATGTATTGCGTGAAGATTGAAAAAGTTTGAGAACGTCAAAAGTATGAAACAATTGCTTGGCTTTTCATCGGGGTTGTGCATGATTTAAATATTTTGTGTGGTGAAGATAGAGCATAGCCAGACTATATGACTTTGTAGGGATAACTTTCTTTGGCCATGTTATTTTGAGAAGACATAATTGCTTAGTTAGTATGCTTGAAGTATTATTATTTTTATGTCAATATTAAACTTTTGTCTTGAATCTTTCGGATCTGAATATTCATACCACAATTAAGAAGAATTACATTGAAATTATGCCAAGTAGCATTCCACATCAAAAATTCTGTTTTTATCATTTACCTACTCGAGGACGAGCAGGAATTAAGCTTGGGGATGCTTGATACGTCTCCAACGTATCTATAATTTTTGATTGCTCCATGCTATATTATATTCTGTTTTGGACATTATTGGGCTTTATTATACACTTTTATATTATTTTTGGGACTAACCTATTAACCGGAGGCCCAGCCCAGAATTGCTGTTTTTTGCCTATTTCAGAGTTTCGCAGAAAAAGAATATCAAACAGAGTCCAAACGGAATGAAACCTTCGGGAACGTGATTTTTGGAACGAACGTGATCCAGAGGACTTGGACCCTACGTCAAGACATCAACCAGGAGGGCACGAGGTAGGGGGCATGCCCTCCACCCTCGTGGGCCCCCTGTTGCTCCACCGACGTACTCCTTCCTCCTATATATACCTACGTACCCCCAAACTACCAGACACAGAGCCAAAAACCTAATTCCAGCACCGCAACCATCTGTACCCATGAGATCCCATCTTGGGGCCTGTTCCAGAGCTCCGCCGGAGGGGGCATCGATCACGGAGGGCTTCTACATGAACACCATAGCCTCTCCAATGATGTGTGAGTAGTTTACCTTAGACCTTCGGGTCCATAGTTATTAGCTAGATGGCTTCTTCTCTCTTTTTGGATCTCAATACAATGTTCTCGCCCTCTCTCGTGGAGATCTATTCGATGTAATCTTCTTTTGCGGTGTGTTTGTTGAGACCGATGAATTGTGGGTTTATGATCAAGTTTATCTATGAACAATATTTGAATCTTCTCTGAATTCTTTTATGTATGATTGTTTATCTTTGCAAGTCTCTTTGAATTATCAGTTTGGTTTGGCCTACTAGATTGATCTTTCGTGCAATGGGAGAAGTGCTTAGCTTTGGGTTCAATCTTGCGGTGTCCTTTCCCAGTGACAGTAGGGGCAGCAAGGCACGTATTGTATTGTTGCCATCGAGGATAACAAGATGGGGTTTATATCATATTGCATGAGTTTATCCCTCTACATCATGTCATCTTACTTAAAGTGTTACTCTGTTCTTATGAACTTAATACTCTAGATGCATGCTGGATAGCGGTCGATGTGTGGAGTAATAGTAGTAGATGCAGGCAGGAGTCAATCTACTTGTCTCGGACGTGATGCCTATATACATGATCATACCTAGATATTCTCATAACTATGCTCAATTCTGTCAATTGCTCAACAGTAATTTGTTCACCCACCGTAATATTTATGCTCATGAGAGAAGCCACTAGTGAAACCTACGGCCCCCGGGTCTATTTTCCATCATATTAATCTCCCGACAACAAGCTATTTCTCACGCCGTTTTTATTTTACTTTCTTTACTTTGCATCTTTATCGTAAAAATACCAAAAATGTTATCTTATCATATCTATCAGATCTCACTCTCGTAAGTGATCGTGTAGGGATTGACAACCCCTTATCGCGTTGGTTGCGAGGATTTATTTGTTTGTGTAGGTGCGAGGGACTCGTGCGTGGCCTCCTACTGGATTGATACCTTGGTTCTCAAAAACTGAGGGAAATACTTACGCTACTTTGCTGCATCACCCTTTCCTCTTCAAGGGAAAACCAACGCAGTGCTCAAGAGGTAGCAGGTAGCTATTCGAGTATGGGAGGCGTGCGATCAGACCCCTGCGCGTGCTCATCGGGAGGAGAGCCCTTTGACTGCTCCCCGCCGCGCACCTCCCTCCCAATGTCTCCATTAATGGCGCCCGAGCACCTGTTCTACGGCGTGGCTATATGTCTCACTAGACTGAGATTTAAGAGAGAAAAATGAAAATCTGAAAAGAAAGTTTTGCACGGATCTTGAGTAAGATCCAACGGACCTATATAGCATCGATTGCGACTTATAGCAAGCATGATGAATATAAGGACGACGACATTGGATAATAATTGTCTTACATATTTAGAAACATAATTAAAAAAAGCCACATGCGAATACACAAGGGCAAAAGAAGAAGGAAGACAACGATCTCGCTCGCTGATCTCTACTTTCTTGATGCGTTGCTGCAGGCCACGGGAACTAGTCTCTGCGGCGAGCGGCGATGAGCTCTTTCTTGTCCTCAAGATGCTGCTTGAGAGCATCCACAGATTCCTCCACCAGCCTTCTGCGCTCGATGCGCAGCTTGTTATTCTCGTCCATAAGTTTCTCGACGATGACGCCGGTCCTCTTCAACAAGCCAGTGGTCTGCTCCTGCTACTCCACACTTCCGATGATCTTCGCCCTCAGCAGGTCGCGCTCGGCCCGGAGCTTCGCATTGCTCTCATTTACTTGCCGGATGACGTCGGTAGACTGTTCAAACGAGGCTTGCAGGTCATCCTGCAACCTCGCCCACCTGGACATCTGATCCATCTGCCTATGGACGAGGGCACGCATACGCCTGTAAGAGTCCTCGCCTGCCCGCGAGGCATTTTCCCAGGCCGCCGCGGCAAAGGAGGACATCTCTGCTGCATTCGCGGCGCGGCAGGACATCTCTTCTGGTTCCGCGGCGCGGCCGGACCAGTCCGCTGCATCGACGGTGCGGCGGGTCCTCCGTGCTACTTCGGCGGCGCGGCGGGACTTCTCTGCTGCTACGGCCGTGCGGCGGGACATGTTGGTTGCTATCGCGGTGAGGCGGGACATCTCTCGTGCTCCTGCTTCCAGGCTTGCCTCTCCCTGGTCGCAATCTCTCAACCCAGAACTCACGCTGGCCATGGCGGACGCAAGGGAACGATGATGAATGTCTTGTTTGTTTTTGACTTTTTGTGGATGAGGAGTTGAGGAGGAATGTGCAGTCATCTTGGAGTAGTAGTATTTACAACCGCGTAATAATACGCTCCTAAGTGGGAAACCGTTTAGGTTTTGATCGGTGTGAACAGGTTTGCAATTTGGAATGTGACGGGACGCATGCTCAAAATTTACTGACGGCTATAAGTGCGGCACTATTCTCGGAAGGCGTAACGTGGGCACGTATGCCTTCTCGGCCGCGTACGTGGCGTTTGCACCATAGGGTGCACCGCAATAGGCAATGTCAGCACACGTCTTTTAATTAGAATGGGTGTGCCCGTCTAGCGCACACACGTTGATCTATCTAACTATTTCAGTTTGTTGTGGCTAATCGCAAACAGTTCATCCATGTGAAGTGTATGCCATCAATCGCAGACACTTTGATCTGGCTTACCCGTTTCTGTTCTGTTGCCTAATTGCAAACAGTTAATCCTTCTGAAGCGTATGCCCTCAATCACACACACCTTGATCTGGCTGACCGTTTCTTTTGTGTTGCCTAATCACAAACAGTTCATCCGAGTAAACCGTATGCTGTATATCGCACACACCTTCATCTGGCTGCCCGTTTCTTTTGTGTTGCCTAATCACAAACAATTCATCCGAGTGAACCGTATGCTCTATATCGCACACGCCTTCATCAGGCTGCCCGTTTCTTTTGTTCCGCCTCATCGCAAACAGTCATTGGACTGAACCGTATGCCCTGGATCGCACACGCAACTAAAATCTGAACCGTGTTTGATGTATCCTCCATCGCAAACGTTTTCACCTTTTTTGACGGTTTTCGTACAACACCGTTTGCGATTATGGCATCGCACATAGTTTCTCGAAGGGTCTTTGATCGTAGTGTCGCGTTAGCAGCATCCTGCAGTAGTGATATGAAGTAACCGAGATTGATTTAAAGTCTTGGGTTCCAACTAAACCAGATAAAGCACGCACGAGGTTCAGGAGTGTGTGTGGATTTGTTGGCAGGGCAAGGCTCAACATTAATCTGCCAGGGTTTCAGAAGGCTGACACAGAAACACGGCAAAGGATAGTGCAGGAGATCGTGGATCACTTCAACGTTCCAGAGCAGTGGAGAATGCAGGTGGAACAAACTGCACTGAAGAAGGCTAGGGATGCTTGGAGAAAATGGAAGCACGTGTTGTACAAGAAGTACTTGAGTGAAGGCAAGGACCCAATCCCCGCATACCCCCAAATTACAAAGGTAGACTGGGCAGAATTCAAAATGGTCAGGGCAACTAAAGAGTTTGCTGAGAAGAGTGCCAAGTAATCGGATTTTCAGAAGAAGAACACACACCCCCACCGTATGGGTGTGGCAGGATACTACGGCATGAAACTGATATGGGACCAGGAGGACAAAGAAGCAGCAGCGGCGGGTTGGTAACCGGCCTTTAGTGAAATCAGGGGGGACGCGCCAGAGACTACTTGCGGGCACGTGCAAGGAGGCATGATGAAGGAACTTATTACTTTGAAAACTCACGTGACGAAGAATTTTATCAAGTGATGTTAAAGGCTTCCAAGATCCCTGGAAGGTTCTACAGGAACTCAAGGCCATGTGACATTCTGTCTGATGCTCTGGAAACAAGAGAGCCCCCTAGCCATGCAAGTGGTATAGGTGTTAATGTCCCGCACAAGAGGGCTTTCACACTCAACAAAGAAGAGAGGCTCAGCATGAAAAAAGCGAGGAGTGAAATGAAGCAGAATTAATTGTATGAAAGGCTGAGGAAGGACATGTATCCGGCTATTCGAAAGGATATTGAGGAGTCAATGATGATGCAGAAGACTCTAACACTGACAGACAGCCAGCAGATGGAAGGGGAGGTAGGCATGGAGGATGCTGCTTATTATGCGACAACACCGCACAAAAGTAGTTATGCACTAGCTGACCCCAGCGACACTGAGACTACAACTGCTCATGATGATGTTGTATCTGATCTATCTGGAATGAAAGACAAACTGAAGGGTGTGCTTACACATTATGAAGGTACATTAAAATGTGCAACATCCTGGGTTTGCGCACCCTTCTTGGAAGAGGGCCTCTTGTTCGACAATGTGCCATTGAAGTCGGGTTGTGTGAAGTGCTACATGACTGAAGTAAAGCCTGGATACAATGAATTTGCCCTGAAGAATGTCCTAGGAGACTTCGATGAGCAAAGGACCTTGGGAGAAAAACTGTTACATCACATCCAGTGGCCACGAAAGGAAATAGAGTTCATCGATGAGATCCCTGAAGCCCCGCCAAGAGCAACCAATGTCGCCCCTCAACCGGTGATGCTCTCCTTGCCACAGCAGCTCTCGCGTGCTTCCCCCAAAGAACCTAATACTCGTAATCCAACGGCTGATGCATCAACCTGTGATCAGCCGGCCCGACTTTGTGCCGTACAGGCCATGTCATCCTCCGCCCCAGAGCAACCAGTGGCAAGGCCTACAACTGCTGAAGACGCACCATCGGTTTATATGTCGGTTGCTGAAGCAGTGGGGGGAGACCCAGCTGCAGCACATGCTCAGTAGACCAACCTGGTGGAATGAACTGCTAAGCAGTCTGATGCTTCGGAACTGCCTGCTAAGAAGTCTATAGGTGCAGAACCGACTGCTCATCAGTCCGTCGGTCCGTAGCTGCGTGATCAGCATACCAATGCGTCAGCACTTCCTGCTCAGCAAACCAACGCGTTGGCATGACCTCCTCAACACACAAACAAGTTGGCACCACCTGCGCAGAAACCCGACATAGCTTCAACGCATGGTCAGCAGTCCAATGCCTCTGCTCCTACAGCCCAGCAGTCCGTCACAGCAGCACCGCCAGCTCAGTGGTCTGGCATAGATAAACCGTCTGCTAAGCAGTCCGTCGAAGCTTCACCATCTGCTCGGCAGTCTACCTTGCAGCCAACTAGACGTTCTGCCAGAAATGCTTCAAGTACCAAGAAAGAAGCGGCCAAAAAGGCTGCACCCGTGAGGAAGCGCGGCGGGAGAGCGAAGAGGAAAGAGAACGATTGCCTCTTACTTAAAGCACTCATCGCCTAGAACCAAATTAACAGCAGGTTGTTCGAATCGGGGAGTAAAATTATTTCTGACGGCATCGATGATGAAGAAGTAGATTTGTTGCTTGTTAAAAGTAAAGCAGACGTACTTCAAGCACGCAATTACGTCCATGGCCAGCCATTTCTTGTTGGCGAATACTTTGATGAGTGCAGCTCCAGTTGCCGCAAGTTACATGAATATTGCATGGATCAAATGTCAGCAGGTCATCAGGGTTTGCTAGTCCACTACAACAGTGTTCATTTCCGACACGATGCTGGTTCCATCAATGTGAGTTTCGAGGACTTACATCTCTTCTTCAACTTCAACAAGCTCGATGCCACTCTTGTTAGATGCCTGATTTTGTAAGCACTTAACAAACTCTGATTAACTTCTCCATACAAGGCTGTAAATGATAAACAACTAACTAGATTTTATAGATCCTTCATTAGCAAATGGCACAACATTAGATGGTAAGGGCCCATGGGACTGGGCCATTAACACGGTCGTCCGTATCTTCGAAAACATGTCCCATACAGAATCATTTCTCTGGCCATATCATGAACGGTAAGTCAAGTAAGCAACCACGCATACACTAATTGTCTTTTTGATTTCGACATAATTCATATGTTCATGGCTTTCTTAATATGTAGAGATCACTGGATATTGGTATTCATTGTTCCAAACGAGAACACAATTTACTACATGGATTCTCTCAGAGAGTCAACAAACACTCAGGATTTGACGCATCTTCAACAATTTATGGATAGGTATTGAATTATGTGATGTTGAAATTAATTTGAATTCATATCTGGTTCCATAATTGATGTTGTCAAAACTCATCTTCATTTGTAGTGTGCTCGCATTGTGGAAAACTAAAACAGGGAACCTGTTCAAGAGGGAACTACCTCTGCAGCACGAGATTGTTTATCCGGTAACACACCGAAATCCGTTATTTTCGGATAATTTATCCAATAGTCTACAAATACCTTTTCTTATGCTAGTCAAATGTTCAAGCTTCTAAATAAAACTATTTCTATTTCTGTCCAAAAAATAATACACCTAACACCGGTTAGGTTGTTCCTAACAGGACAAATACATGACTAACTCTGTACAAAAAATTTCAGTGTCCTCAACAACAAGCAGGGACCAACCTTTGTGGATACTATGTTTGCAGACACATGATCTCCATCTGGAAATCTGTTGATAGTTGTGAAGATCCTCGCGAATTAGTACCAGTAAGTCTATCTTAATTAATATCTTCTACTCCACTCATATGGCACATTCTGATCTTAAAAATACCGCAGCTCATCTTAGAACTAAGGAACCCTGAACCACTCCCTCCTGGTGAATTGCTAATGGTTCGGAGATTTATCAACGACTTCTTCCTAAATCACTACATCAATCCCACTGGTGATAATGAAGATTTCAGCATGCGTTCTCCTGAAACATTGAGTAAGAGTTAGCCGCTAAACATATATGCATGGATCCATTGTTTTCCATATGATGAGGTCTTCGTATTTCATACACTATGATTAATTATGTAATGCATATATGTGTGGACAAATCATTGGAATTTAGCTACCATATGTTCAATTGCAATTGTTGCGAAATCTGATGAATTTTCTTTCTGTGGACACTATTTGTTCAATTGAATATTGTGGCGAATTTGCTTTTTGCATGCCGATTCAAAACGGGACATTTTTGTTTTAACTTGGCAATTGCTTCGCACACGGTTCAACTAAATGAGTGTGTGCGATCCACATTGGAAAGCATACGCCAATCGTAGCGGAACCGTCGGTGATACACAGCAGATCGCAAATGATTTGCAGCGCTACTACGTGTGCGTAGGGTCTCCGGAACCATGATATCACGTTATCGCAAACGAGAGCTCGGAGTAAACCATGCCCAATGTAAAATACAATCCCAGTCGTAATTTTTTGGAAAACGTGCGGGATCCCAAACAAAATGCACACGTCACTCTTGCCGCAACCGTCGGTGATACACAACAAATCACAAACGGTCTTCAGCACTTGTATGTGTGCGAAGGGGCTCCTGAACCGTTTGTGATAGAAAATTACCGCACACGGTAATTGTTGGGGAATGTGTGTGATGGAGTCTTGCATGGCAGACGGGTTCCGCAGAAAACTCGTGTGCGATGGGGCACATATCGCACACAGTTCATATGTTGGCCCATGTGCCTTACATATTGTTTCCCAAACGGTTCATTACAACACATCGTTTGGTTTCACTGCGTCATTAGAAACGTTTAATCACCGATCCCACACGTGCGAAAGAATTTAGTGTGTGCTGCATCGCACATGATTACATTTTGCATGGCCTCTGGATCATGGCTCCATATCCTCGATGGTTTCTGGGTCGTGTGGGAAGGACCCCCTATCGCCCACGCTCACTTGGTGATAGTTCCAAATGCCGTCGCAGAAAGGGGTTAAAAACGTTCGTATAGCACCGAAGCGTCCCAGTGATTGCACATCCCGGTACACCGCCGGAGGCATTCATAGAGTCATATTTCGTTCTAAGTATTGAGTTTTAATTCTTGAGTTGTAAGTAAATAAAGTGTGATGATCATCATTATTAGAGCATTGTCCCATGTCAAGAAAGGATGATGGAAGCTATGTTTCCCTCACAAGTTGGGATGAGTCTCTGGACTTTATGAAAAATAAAAGAGGCCAAACAAGCCCAAATAAAAAAAGAGGCCAAAGAAGCCCACCAAAAAGAAAAGAAAAGAAAAAATGAGAGAAAAGAGAGAAGGGACAATGTTACTATCCTTTTTCCACACTTGTGCTTCAAAGTAGCACCATGATCTTCATGATAGAGAGTCTCCTATATTGTCACTTTCATATACTAGTGGGAAATTTTCATTAGAACTTGGCTTGTATATTCCAATGATGGGCTTCCTCAAATTGCCCTAGGTCTTCGTGAGCAAGCAAGTTGGATGCGCACCCACTTAGTTTCTTTTGAGCTTTCATACACTTATAGCTCTAGTGCATCCATTGCATGGCAATCCCTACTCACTCACATTGATATCTATTGATGGGAATCTCCATAGCCCATTGATACGCCTAGTTGATGTGAGACTATCTCCTTCTTTTTGTCTTTTCCACAACCACCATATTCTATTCCATCTATAGTGCTATATCCATGGCTCACACTCATGTATTGCGTGAAAGTTGAAAAAGTTTGAGAATATCAAAAGTATGAAAGAATTGCTTGACTTGTCATCGGGGTTGTGCATGATTTAATACTTTGTGTGATGAAGATGGAGCATAGCCAGACTATATGATTTTGTAGCGATAACTTTCTTTGGTCATGTTATTTTGAGAAGACATGATTGCTTTGTTAGTATGCTTGAAGTATTATTGTTTTTATGTCAATTTAAACTTTTGTTTTGAATCTTATGGATCTGAATATTCATGCCACAATAAAGAAAATTACATGGATAAATATGTTAGGTAGCATTCCACATCAAAAATTCTGCTTGTATCATTTACCTACTCGAGGATGTGCAGGAACTAAGCTTGGGGATGCTTGATACGTCTCCAAGGTATCTATAATTTTTGATTGTTCCGTGCTATTATATTATCTGTTTTGGATGTTTTATATGCATTAATATTCTATTTTATATTATTTTTCGGACTAACCAATTAACCCAGAGCCCAGTGTCAGTTTCTGTTTTTTCCTTGTTTTTGAGTTTTGCACAAAAGGAGGAATAAAACTTTACGATGATTTTTCTCGCACCAGAAGACACACGTAGGACTTGGAGACCAAGTAAAGGAGTCCCGAGGCGACGCCAAGGGTGCAGGGCCCGCCCCTGCCTTGTGGGTCCCCCGAGGCTCCTCTAACCCTAATCTTTGGCCTATAAATTTCCAAATATTCCCAAACCACCAGAAGCATCCACAAAATAGTTTTCCCGCCTCCGCAAGCCTCTGTTCCCGTGAGATCCCATCTTGGGGCCTTTTCCGATGATCTGCCGGAGGGGGATTCGATCATGGAGGGCATCTACATAAATCCTATTGGCCTTCCGATGAAGCGTGAGTAGTTTACCTCAGACCTACGGGTCCACAGCTAGTAGCTAGATGGCTTCTTCTCTCTCTATGATCTTCAATACCACGTTCTCCTCGATTTCTTGGAGTTCTATCTGATATAATATTATTTTACTATGTGTTTGTCGAGATCCGATGAATTGTGTATTTATGATCAGATTATCTATGAATACTATTTGAATCATCTCTGAAATTCTTATATGCATGATTTGATAGTATTTCTCTTCGAACTATCGGTTTGGTTTGGCCAACTAGATTGGTATTTCTTGCAATGGGAGAGGTGCTTAGTTTTGGGTTCAATCTTGCAGTGTCCTCACCCAGTGACAAAATAGGGGTAGCAAGGCACGTATTGTATTGTTGCCATCAAGGATAAAAAGATGGGGTTTTCATCATATTGCTTGAGTTTATCCCTCTACATCATGTCATCTTAGTTAATGTGTTACTCTTTTCTCTTGAACTTAATACTCTAGATGCAGGCAGGAGTCGGTCGATGTGTGGAGTAATAGTAGTAGATGCAGAATCATTTCAGTCTACTTGACACGGACGTGATGCCTATATGCATAATTATTTCCTTGGATATTGTCATAACTTTGCGCTTTTCTATCAATTGCTCAACAGTAATTTGTTCACCCATCATATTATTTTCCTTCAAGAGAGAAGCCTCTAGTGAAACTATGACCCCCGGGTCTATTTTCCATTATATATTTTCAGATCTATAAACCAAAAATATCTCGCAGCAATTTATTTACTTTTATTTTATTTTACGTTTTAGTAATCTTTTACATCTATCTCTATCAGATCTCGGCATTGCAATTGATGTGAAGGGATTGACAACCCCTTTATCGTGTTGGGCGCAAGTGTTTCATTTTTTGTGTAGGTGCATAGAGATTGGAGACTTGCTTGTGCCTCCTACTGGATTGATACCTTGGTTCTCTAACTGAGGGAAATACTTATCTCTACTTTGCTGCATCACCCTTTCCTCTTCAAGGGAAAAACCAACGCAAGCACAAGAAGTAGCAGCCGGCCCCCTTGGGCGCCTGCTCTTTGGCGCCCCCCTTTCCTTGGTTGTCGCCTGGGAGAAGGCAGGAGGGGTGGCGCCCCTTCCCTTTTTCTCATGCGGGAGAAAAGGCAAGAGGGGTTAGCCCTCTCCCTTTCCTTCCCTAGGGCCGGCGGCCTAGAGGTGGAGGTGCACCAGCGCCATGTGGGCAGGTTTGCACTCCCTCGTTGGCCCGTTTGGCCCATTAAACTCCCGGGGCTTCCCGGAATCCCTTCCTGTGACCCGATGACTACCTGATTCACTCCGAAACCTTCCTAGTGACCAAATAGTATCGTCTTATATATCAATCTTTACCTCCGAACCATTCCAGAGCTCCTCGTCATGTCTGTGATCTCATCCGGGACTCTGAAAAACATTCGGTCACCAAATCACATAACTCATATAATACTATATCGTCAATGAACGTTAAGCCTCCCTCCGGTATCCGGGAGTTGCATGATCTCATAGTCAAAGGAATATGTATTTTACATTAAGAAAGCAGTAGCCATAAACTGAACGATCATATGCTAAGCTAACGGATGGGTCTTGTCCATCACATCATTCTCATAATGATGTGATCCTGTTATCAAGTGACAACACATGTCCATGGTTAGGGAACCTTAACCATCTTTGATCAACGAGCTAGTCTAGTAGAGGCTTACTAGGGACACGGTATTTGTTTAAGTATCCACACATGTATTTAAGTTTCCGAGCAATACAATTTTAGCATGAATAATAAACCTTTATCATGAATAAGGAAATATAATAATAACAACTTTATTATTGCCTCTAGGGCATATTTCCACCAGTCTCCCACTTGCATTAGAGTCAATAATCTAGATTGCATTGTAATGAATCTCACACCCATGGAGTCTTGGTGCTAATCATGTTTTGCTCGCGAAAGAGGTTTAGTCAACGGGTCTGCTACATTCAGATCCATATGAACTTTGCAAATTTCTATGTCTCCATCCTTGACCTTTTCATGAATGGAGTTGAAGCATCTCTTGATGTGTTTGGTTCTCCTGTGAAACCTGGATTCCTTCGCTAAGGCAATTGCTCCGGTGTTGTTAGAAAAGATTTTAATTGGACCCGATGCATTGGGTATTACACCCAGATCGGATATGAATTCCTTCATCCAGACTCCTTGTGCTGCTTCTGAAGCAGCTATGTACTCCTCTTCACTCGTAGATCCCGCCACGATGCTCTGCTTGGATCTGCACCAACTGACACCTCCACCATTCAATATAAATACGTATCCGGTTTGTGACTTAGAGTCATCTAGATCTGTGTCGAAGCTAGCATCGACGTAACCTTTTATGACGAGCTCTTCGTCACCTCCATAAATGAGATACATATCCTTGGTCCTTTTCAGGTACTTCAGGATGTTCTTGACTACTGTCCAGTGATCCACTCCTGGATTACTTTGGTACCTCCCTGCCAAACTTATGGCAAGGCACATATCAGGTCTGGTACACAGCATAGCATACATGATAGAACCTATGGCTGAGGCATAGGGAATGACTTTCATTTCTCTCTATCTTCTACCATGGTCAGACTTTGACTCTAACTCAATTTCACAGCTTGCAACATAGGCAAGATCCCTTTTTTTGATTGGTCTATTTTGAACTTCTTCAGAACTTTATCAAGGTATGTGCTTTGTGAAAGTCCTACACTACAAAAAAATACACTTCCGTGATGATACGTGTTTGTCACAGTAGGTCACATTTTCTGTCATGCATGTACATCCATGACGATTTTATGACAGAATCAAGATAGTCATACCTGTGCTGTCGTAGAAGTGTTCCATGGCATTACCAAAATTATCATCACGGAAGTGTCCACTTCCATGACAATAAATTGCGCGTCATAGAAGTGCTTTCGTCAAGGGTGGCCGACACGTGGCATTGACCGTAACGGGTCGCCGTTAAGCAATCGGGTCCGGTTTTGGATTCGATAACCCGTTAATAGCCCGGACCAATGGGGATTTTCCACGTGTAAAATTCTCATTGGCCAGAGGAAACACGTGTTTGCTCCTCAGTGGGCCAGATGTCGTCCGTCCATTGGAGGAGACATGCCTATGATACGTCGACGCGTGGCAGGGCCCAACAGAGGCCCATATAGGTTAAAAAGGCCGGCCCAGTCAAAGGCCCGTAGTACTTACTCAGGTACTAGTGGGCCAGCCCAATAATGACATGTTTAATAAAGGCCCATTTATGGCCCGAAGCTAGATCTGGCCCGTTAATTGTTCGCCAAATATTTGGGCCCAATTACGGCCCAGTGACTTTCGGCCTGTTAGAGGCCTGATGTAGACATGGGCCCATTTCAGCCCGATGTGTCATTCGGCCCGGGAATGGCCCGTGCTGCCGATGGGCCATATATGGTCCGACGCGACATCCGGCCCACTAACAGCCCGTGATAAAGGTGGCAACAGTTCAGCCCAACATGACTTTGGGCCTGTTAAAGGCCTGTCGTATAATTCGGCCCATTGATGCCTGTACTAAGCTTTCGGCCTCTTAAAGGCCCATGATATCAGTGGGCCAACTAAGGCCCGAGATATGTTTCGTCCTGGTAACGGCCCGTCATATAACTGGGCCAAAAAGGCCCGGTCTACATTTCAGCCTGCTGGAGGCCCGTCGACGAGTAGTGAAAATTGAGGCCCAACATGAATTTCGGCCTGCTAAAGGCCTATGGTTTCTAATGGGCCGTAACAAGCCAGCAGAATATTCAGCCTGTTAATGGCCAAACGCTGCATGGGCCAAACTAAGCGTTGGGTCCACAAAAGGCCCAACTAAAATTTGGGCCGAATATAGCCGGAGTAAGTTGTGGGCCTGGCGTAAAGTGTCAAGGCCCCAATGGCCATTCAGGCCCAAGAAAGATGTAGGCTGGCCCAATTGTGGCCTGCTGAAAACCAGGCCTGTTAGAGGCGAATGTTTCGGCTCGGTCGACTACATCAGATTTTTTTTCTGATAGTGAATGATGGCAGTAAATAGTAGGAATTAAGAACAAACCTACTCTATACAATAAAGAAATTATGGCATAGTAACTTAGAATAAACCTACACTATACAATAAAGGATTTATGGTATATTACATCCACTGGGCATCGAAGTTCGCCACCTGTGATCATAAAGCGCAACGAAGAAGCATATTACAAAAACTGGGCACCATTGCATCGTAACAAAATAATACTGAACCGAGACCATTTCACTGGTGCGCGTCGGTCCTAAACAAACGGTTCTTTACCCCTTTCCGCGACGGCATTTGGAACCCTCGCCAAGTGAGTGTGGGCGATAGGGGGGTCCTTCCCACATGACCCAGAAACTGTCGGGGATATGCCCTCCTGGCACACACGTTCGGCAAAGTGAGGTCGTGTGCGACCGGCGAGCGCTCAAATACGGAAATACGTACAGTAGAGCTAAAAAATACAATTATACGGCAAAATTGTTTCCGGTCACAAGTACTTCCCACACAGTCAATCCCCGCTAAACGTTTCCGTTCGTATGCACATCCCACACAGTTGCTACAAGGAAAACGTTTGCGCAAGGTGGCGTAATGCAACAATTTTGAAGAGAATGTCATGTGTGATTGTTCATTGATCCAACATGGTTTATTCCTAGAAACTGTGTGCATTGCCTTAGGTCATCGCCCATGGTGTTTTCTCATTAACCGTTTGCAATATGTCATGGAATTGTCACCGCACATGTCCTAGAGTGAGGACTTAGTCGTGAGGCCAGCGCATCTATGTAGTAGCTTGAGAGGGGTTGAGCGGAATCGAGAGACGCAACACAAGACGAGGATTTAGACAGCTTCTTGCCCCGGGAAACATCATCCGGTAATAACCCTACATGTTGTTTGAGGCTAGATCTCATTACGCTCATGAGGGAGTCGCCGTAAACCGGCTCTCCTCTAGTTGTGTCTAGCCCTAGAGATTATTGATTGTTGCCTGTCCCTCTTTGGGGAGCCCTGCCCCTCCTTATATATGTTGAAGGGGCGGGTTACATGTGGATTCCTATTAGGATTAGGACTAGTCTATCTCTAATACAAACCGGATACAAGTCCAGGTCTTAACTCCTTGTAAGACAAATATTCCTCACGCCTTTCCTTGTAAACCGGCCCACCATGAGCCGGCCTTCTGGGCCTTGGGCCTTGTCACCGTCTGTCCCGCCCGCCGGGTTACCAGTGAATCATAATGTTTAGTCAGGTTGCTTGTAAACCGTCTGGTCTGTGCGGGTCGCCGGTGAATCGCCGAGTGACAGTGGGGTCTCAAATAAACCGCCAAGTCCGGCCGGGTTATACTTCCGGCCGGTTTATGTCGCGGGGTATATCCCCGACATTAGCCCCCAGTTTAATTTGGATTTATCCATGTTAAACTGATCCTGTAAAACAAACACAAGAACAAATTTGACAGATTATGCTCCGGGTTAAGAATTCTTGTAAACCGGCATCTGATCATCCTTAAATCCTTGTCATTTCCTCCTTCTAGAAAATCCGGGTCAACAAGCCAGCTTCATACTCAATTTGCTGACATTGGTTTCTCACAGAGAAATATTGTGAAGAATAATCCACTTGAGTCGGCTTCCAAAGCGCCGGTTTAAGAAATATGGGTCTTGAAATACTTATCTGATATTCAGCCCGTTTGAAGATGTAAAACTTGCCGATTTAATATTACCAAAATTGCCGGGTTATAAAAACTGATAATTTCAGGTCATGATTGTTTCCGACGCCGGTTCATGATTGTTGCCAATGCCGGTTCATGATTATTGATGACGCCAGGTTATGATTGTTACAGACACCGGGTCATAATGATTGGTGATGCCGGGTCAATCTGGTTTGCTCAAAACTGAAAATCGGAAGATATTTCTCCCTTATATCCATATTACCTGTAGCCCCCAAGTCTTGAACAGAACAAAGTGATGATTTGAGACTTGTTTCCATATAATTACCGCCACTTTGAAGAAATCCATGTCGTTCATCTCTAGTAAAAACTGAATACTCCATATATGTAGCCCCCAAGTACCGGGTTGTCATGCTTGCAGCAACCTGGGACTTTATAATTGCTTATAAAAACTTCAATCAGTGTAGCCCCCAAGGGCGGGGTCATTATGTAATAATGAGCAGGGACTTTGTAAATATAATCATGTAGACTTGAGCAGTGATGTATAGCCCCCAAGGGACGGCTTAGTAAGATAATACTGAACCGGGACTTGATATATACTTCAATGAAAATAACATCTTATAATGTAGCTTCCAAGGGTCGGCTCATTATGATATGATGAGTCGGGTCTTCAATAAGATGAGCAAAAAATGACTTTGCATTAGCCCCCAAGTGCCATGGTGCATGCTGGCTGTGACATGGGACTTGCATATTTGATGTAATCTCAATTTGAATAATGTAGCCCCCAAGTGTCGGGTCGTAAGCCTGCAGTGACTCGGGACTATTTCCTCCATTGTAGAATAAATCATATCAATTGATAAAATAATAGCCATTGCGCTGAAGCGACTTTGAAAACCTCAATCATAATATTGGTTATTGATAACCGTAATAAAAATCTAGCCATGTTGGCAATTCAAGATAATATAATCCGGTATGAAAACCTTATTCATTCAATATCATAATGAAAATTCAGCCAAGTTTGGCTATTTGAATAATATAACCCAATGATTTATAAGCGCATGATTCCAATGGCGCAATCCAAATATATACTGGCGACTTATAGTCCAAAGCCAGGCCGGGTTAACAAACACCGGATAATTTCTCATCATATACTGGCAACTTATCGTCTTAAAGCCAGGCCGGTTTAATAAACACCGGATAATTTATCATCATACTGGCAACTTATAGTCGAAAGCCAGGCCGGGTTAATAAACATCGGTGATTTATAATCATGCTTTATTCAACCTGTTTCTGCATACAATAAGTTTAAAGTGTCCTGGCGGTTTACCGCCGGACGTGTCATAATGCCCAACATATAACTCGGGTTTAGAACCAAGGCTGCACTTAAGAATAATCAAATATGAAATATATCATACTTGTGACATTGAATCACATCGTTGGTTGGCCAACTTTATTGTAGTAAAGGTGATAACCCCAATCTTGAGTACTGATAACTCCCGTTATATGATACCGGTTTATCAAAAAACCGTTCCGGGCTGTGATAAACACCAGTTTATTCCATACTGGTGACTTTGAGTCAAAACTAGACCGGGCTAATAGTCTCCGGATTATAATTGTATGCTGTCAACTTGTAAACACCGGTTTAAAAACGTCACAAATCTTATTAAAACAAAGAAAACTCAGCAAAAGGCAAATAAAAACCGTTGTAGTCGAGGCTTTTCACAGGCTGCCAGGCCCCAAATTTGATCAAGAGGTGTAGCTCTGGTTCAGGTTCGACCAAGCCCCCAAGTGATGCTGTGGCATTACGCCGATCAAGAGGTGTAGCTATGGTTCGGGTTCGACCAAGCCCCCAAGTGATGCTGTGGCATTACGCCGATCAAGAGGTGTAGCTATGGTCCGGGTTCGACCAAGCCCCCAAGTGATGCTGTGGCATTATGCCGATCAAGAGGTGTAGCTATGGTTCGGGTTCGACCAAGCCCCCAAGTGATGCTGTGGCATTACGCCGATCAAGAGGTGTAGCTATGGTTCGGGTTCGACCAAGCCCCCAAGTGATGTTGTGGCATTACACCGATCAAGAGGTGTAGCTATGGTTCGGATACGACCAAGCCCCAAGTGATGCTGTGGCATTGCGCCGATGAAGAGGTGTAGCTATGGTTCGGATACGACCAAGCCCCCAAGTGATGCTGTGGCATTGCGCCGATCAAGAGGTGTAGCTATGGTTCAGATACAACCAAGCCCCCAAGTGATGCTGTGGCATTGCGCCGATCAAGAGGTGTAGCTATGGTTCGGATACGACCAAGCCCCCAAGTGATCAATAATATGACATGCCAATAAGGCAGGATACCCATGTTTGAACCGCGCATCATGGCAACAGGTCCTCTTCGGCTACCTTCAACTTTTTGCAAGAGATAAATTTTTCTTGAACCGGGATTTTGAACCGGATATTGAGAGCTTCAATGTTTTATGGGAGACATCTTTCCCTTGAACCGGATTTTAAACCGGAACCTTCATTTCAGCCTGAAATTTTCTAACGGCCTTTCAGCTCGAACTTGCGAGAGATTAATTCCTCTTGAACCGCAAGTTCTTAAACCGGATTGGAGAGCTTTAGAGCTTTGTGGGAGAACAGATTTCCCTTGAACCAGATTATAAACCGGATATTTGAGAGCTTCGGTGAGACTGACTTCCCTTGAGCCTGATTTTAAACCAGAATCCTTTCCGATGACCCGGAACTTCTTCATTGAGTCGGGATTTTGTAACTGTCATATACTTTCTAAGCCGGAAATTTTCTGACGGCCTTTAAATTTTCATCAATATAACAGTAGCCTCCTGGACCGGGTTATCTTTCTCTCCATCATCCTGGGGTTCTTAAATTTGCTGAAACTGGCAAGATTTGCTGAGTCATGTCATCATAGCCCCCGAGACTCAAGGTGACTCGAGGAGTTGGCTTGAGATTCTCCATATTTGACCGTGATATAAACCGGCATAAATTGTATATCATTGGTGTTGATAGCATGATGTGAATCCATAGAAGGTTGAGGTGACTGCGGCGGGTTATAAATGATCCCGTATGAGCCGTGTCAACAACTCGGCCAATGGTTCCTTCCAATTGGTGATTTGAAGTTAACCAAACTATAGTGGCGGCGACTTGTGTGCCTGCCCATTGAGCCACCCAGTGCAGACGGCGGTTGATAGTATATGATAATTTGCCTCCATTTTGTTGAAAGAAAAACCGGGCTACCCAAGCTGTGACTTGCTCATACTCAATAAACAGCTCATGCAGACAGGTGCGGCCCGGTGTGTTGATGTAGACCAGGCCGCGAGAGATGGATGGAAAATACGACCACAACATCAGAGGCGGGACAGACGGATGAGCCGGCCGCAGCGTTGTAAACCGGCGCGGGCGGGACAATCGGCCGCGGCGTTGTAAACCGGCACGGACGGGCAAGTCGGCCACAGGGACGGTCCCGGTGAGTTGAAGTAGTCCGGGCCGCCAGGGCGGCCTCTTGCGCACATATTCTTTGATCATTATGGCACGGTCATATGCTAGCGCATGACATTAATTGTGTGATTTATATATCCATGATCCGGCCATAGTGACCAATTGTCCTGCATATAAAATACAAAGACCAAAGTAATTGTTCTTTGATGAAAACAATATGTGTTAATAAAATATAGTTAGAGGGATATCACCTAATTCATCCAGACGATAAATGACCCGTTCAACACCGCAGACCGCAGATCGCCGTAGCGGCTCAGGCAGACCGACGACTCAATATAACCCGGGTAGCTCAACACAGCAGATGCGGCTTAACGCCGCCCCGGCGGCTCAACACAGCAGCGAAGCGGCAGCGCGGTTGAGACGGCAGAGGCGGCGACTTGAACAGCTTGAAACAGGCGCGAGTCGACCCGGGGCAGGCGGCGGCTCATCGTGTTACGGTGGCTCTCCAATGGCGGATTAACGCTGGGGGGTTCTCCGGTGGCAGAGGTAAGCGGGCCCACGGGGATAGCTTCAGCAATTCAGAGCAGCGGCGGAGCAAGGCGGGTCACAGCATGGCGATTTGGAAGATGAACCTCAGTGGTGGAAAAAGATTGCCATGATGACTTAAAAACAGCAGCTCAAAGGCAGCTCTGCTTCATGGAAACGAGCGATGGACACTCAAGCGGGATAGCAGCACGTGAGAAATACTGTTTGAACTAGTACTTTGATTGGTGTGTGATCGACGACACGCGATCTGACTGCGGCATAATGAAAAATCATATTGGTCCGGGCTGACATGCTCAGCATAGTACTCCGTTCGTTCTGCTGCTCCATACTCAGAAGCGGCCTCATGCAGGAGCGAATCGGACCGGGTCACAAGCGGCAGAAGGCGGTGTCCTCGCAGTGACTCAGGACCGGCCACAGCGGAGGCGTCGGCTCAAGGCGCCGCGGAAGCAGAGGAAAAACGGGGCAGAAACTCAGACAGTTGCCGGTGACTTGGCGTGTTGGAGGTGACGCAGTGCGTGTTGACAAGTTTCTGTATACTGGAGATGACGCGTAAGACCCGGACGGTGGCTCCATGCAACGGCGAGGCCATGATTTGTTTTATGCGGCAATCTGCAAGTACTACTCCAGGGACGCACCTTTCTGATGGATTTGACGTTGACCCGGAGTACTAGTATTGTTTGACCAATCAATTCGCTGGTGTATGTAAAGACCATGTCCAACTCATATTCTGATTAGCCTACGCATCACGTCACTGATTAGGAAAATGAGATTAATTGACCCGCAGGTGACGGATAGACGATTTTCAAACGGAATTTTTTGGAAGCCGGTGCGGACGTGGTTGCTGGCACGACCCGGTTCCAAATCCTGGCATAACCATGCGGTTTGTTGGAGTTTGCACGGGGCGGTGCACACCGGTGCACTATTGATCTGATTCTTCCTCCATGGGTTCTGTCCCAGTTGGGATCTCTGGATCTCATAACTCCACGCTGTAGTATTTTCTTGTCTCCACTAATAATAGTCCACCGATATGGTGCGGAGGTTGTACGAGAAAAAGCAACCAAACCACGCGGAGTCACCCGGCGTCCGCAACAAAAACACACGGGGTGTCAACGCGCCGGTAAAAAACAGGCTGCTACCGAACGCTGCCACGGGACTTGATCCGGTATGTTCTGGCGTACAGAGTAATATTCGGACTACTGGACCGGAATATGTTGACCCTCTCTGATTAGCAACTTGCGGCGACCTTTCGGAACGATCTGGCTGGCGGATCACCACAGCGCGTGCGGCGATTTATGCAACCCTAGCTTGCCTCGATCTCAAATCTTGTATATGTCGTTCCGACTGTTCATCGCTGATGTAGATCCTTCCTTACCAGCTCTTCTTCATCCGGAAAGTTGCGAATTTCTCGATCCCTGGGAAAAATCCCTCCAAGAACTCAACACCACCATGCGCAGCCCCACGGTGGGTGCCAACTGTCGTGGAATTGTCACGACAGATGTCCTAGGGTGAGGACTTAGTCGTGAGGCCAGCGCATCTATGTAGTAGCTTGAGAGGGGTTGAGCGGAATCGAGAGACGCAACACAAGACGATGATTTAGACAGCTTCGGGCCCCGGGAAACATCATCCGGTAATAACCCTACATGCTGTTTGAGGCTAGATCTCATTACGCTCATGAGGGAGTCGCCGTAAACCGGCTCTCCTCTAATTGTGTCTAGCCCTAGAGATTATTGATTGTTGCATGTCCCTCTTTGGGGAGCCCTGCCCCTCCTTATATATGTTGAAGGGGCGGGTTACATGTGGAGTCCTATTAGGATTAGGACTAGTCTATCTCTAATACAAACCGGATACAAGTCCAGGTCTTAACTCCTTGTAAGACAAATATTCCTCACGCCTTTCCTTGTAAACCGGCCCACCATGAGCCGGCCTTCTGGGCCTTGGGCCTTGTCACCGTCTGTCCCGCCCGCCGGGTTACCAGTGAATCATAATGTTCAGTCAGGTTGCTTGTAAACCGTCTGGTCTGTGCGGGTCGCCGGTGAATCGCCGAGTGTCAGTGGGGTCTCAAATAAACCGCCAAGTCCGGCCGGGTTATACTTCCGGCCGGTTTATGCCGTGGGGTATATCCCCAACACAATAGGAAAACCCAATTAGCTAGCTAATTGGCCTATTATTAATAATCCATTTACTAATCTAATTGACATTCATATTAAGCACAGAATATATTCCATTTCCATATTAAGGTAGCAGGATTTCTTAATTGAAATACATCGGAGTACAACAGGAAATAGCTTCAGCACTCAGCTACCCCATTACACAACTGCACCAGCAGCAAGTTTCACATGCAACATCTAGAACCCTTCGAAATAAGCATCATAGACAGTACATAGAGAGATGCATCTCATCTGGAAAACTGCTGAAGCGGAAGGCGAATATTGAGCCTTCATTCATGTTGAAGGTCTTTGCAACTTTAGGCCAGTGTGTGAATGATTGACCGTCCATCCTTCGACCTCTTCAGGAACACTTCAATATTGAACCGTGGGTGTTGTATGAAAACTTTCCTCGCCTCCTGACCACAGAGGTGGTTTGAGAGGTAATCATCAGTGAACCCTGAAAACAAGGATGTGCATAAATATCTTCTCTATATTGGAAATGAGGCAAAGGAATAAAAAAGGCAAGGTATAATAGTTAGTACCATCTTGTAAACCTCAGTGCTTCCCATTGTTTCCTTGCAACACATATAAGGTAGTTAGTCATCAGGTTAAGTAAGGGTTCGCATGCTATTAGTAAAATATGTTGATGAAAAATAAGCAAATTGCAGATTCATCAGATTAATTCAAGCCACATGGAAAACCCATTTATCCAAACCAAGCATGATTAAGAACTAGGAAATATAGCAATTGTATATGTTTCTCATGTATTAAGTGCAGCCAAATTCGATTTATTCCTCACATGGTATACAATAACAGAATGCAGCCACAACAATTGAACATCGCATTGCAGAATTGAACCAAGCAGTTAACTAAACGCCACAACAAATGAACCAAACGTTAACTGAGCACCACATTGCACAATATAACATGCTCCTAATAGAAGATCAGACAGTTACCAAACCAAGCATGCTTAACAACTTGGAAATATAGCAATTGTATTTGTTTCTCATGTATTTAGTACAGCCAAATTTGATTTATTCCTCACATGGTATACAATAAGAGAATGCAGCCACAAGAATTGAACATCGAATTGCAGAATTGAACCAATTAGTTAACTAAACACCACAACAAGTGAACCAAGCCACAACAAATGAACCAAGCAGTTAACTAAACACCAATTGAACAATATAACATACTCCTAATTGGAAATATTGCACCCTGAAGAATTGAACATCACATTTGCAGAATTGAACCAAGCAGTTAATTGAACACTACATTGCAAGACATATAGAACATATACACTATAGCAGAAGATTGCATGGTGAAAGTAGATAGCACAATTCACTAGAATTTGTTAAGGAAAGGCAGTAGCTAGCAAACTGAACATGGGTCCTTATAGTGAGCTAATAAGACAAGCTACTCCTCATTGTCGGAGATATCGATGACGATTGGCTCCTTGGACATGGAAGAGGGCGAGGCCTCCGCATCGTGGGTGCCCTGTTGTAGTGGTGAGTTGCCTGAGCCGCTCCGGGCACCAACCTGTTGGCTCTCGAAATGAGGTAAGCACGTGCACGCTGAGAAAACACCTCGTAGTCTTCGTCGAAGGCACCGACGCTGGCCTCGAGAAAACGCCACGAACTATTGTTTAAAGCAGCCAACCGCATCGCAGCGTCGGTGCGCGAGGCGTCAACGGTGGCCTCGACGGCGAGGTGCTCCTTCAAGATCTGGGGGTCAGCATGAATGGCAGCCATCGCGACCTCATCCGCGCGTGTGGCCGCGATTTGCTTCTCCGCTGCCAAATGCTCCTTGAGGTCCTGGCTATACTGCGTGCACCATGGCTTAAGCTGGCGCTTATTTGGTGGAGGGGTCGGTGATTTGGGTGGAAGGTGTCGCGCTCGCGCCGGCGGTCGGGGCATGTGGGATGTGGAAGGAGGAGGAGGATGGGGGTCGGGTGTGGATTACCTGGCTGGATAGGCGAGGCCGAGCAGCGTGAAGGAGGGTCGCCGACGAGGAGGCGGCGACGCTGCAAGCAAGGAGTGAAGGTTTCAACTTGGAAAGGAAGGCGAAAAGGGGGGAAATGTGGCTTTTGGTAAGGGGAGGGGGCGGGGAGGTAGATATTTCCACGGAAGCCGAAAATTTAGAATCGCTTCAGACAGAAAACTGGCGCGCAAAGTGTCATCAGACACGGTCCCTTATTCAGACACGGTCCGAAGATATTTTGTGCTGCATCTCACACAGTTAGTTATAATAAACTGTGTGGGATCTATTTGATTTTTGGTCTTGCTTTGAATTACATAATGGGGTCACAGCGGCCATGGACGGTGTTTGAATTGCTAGACCTTTTATCTGAAGTGATCATAAAAGAATTGGAATTATTCAGGGTTTGTTTTGACATTTTTATGCATTAAGTGAGTTTTCAATGCATTTATGTGCATAATTCAAATTTGAACTACATGCACATGCTCCAGTGCATATAAATTCGTTGAAAAATCAAATCTTTGTCCTTGGGTGCATGCTTAGGTCCCATGCAAGAAATGGGAATGAATGTCCAACACCCTGCCACCGTCAGTCGGCTGCAAACATTGAGATACCTGGTTCTTAAATTCTAGTAAATCCAAAACTCGTCTGAAATTCATGAAACTTGGCATGCTATCATGGAGCGGCATCAACATGGCGTGGTAAAGTTTTTGTCCCATTTGGGGGTAGGTTTGGGTATATGCTTCTCACAAACCAGAGCTTCTCACAACAAGCATGATGGTTTCGATAGGGAACGCCCCAACTTTGGGGACAAAATGATACGGCCACGAGTCTTTTTGGTATTAGCATTGTTACTACTGCTCAAGAAAATATATTCGTTGTTGCCGTGCATCGGGAAAAGATGGAAGAAAAGGTTGCTCTAGTTGAAGGTACGTACATGCATACCATGTCCTTCATGGAGATGCACTCACATAAAAAAGAGGGGGTGTTTAACATGCATGCATGGTCTAGGGAGAGGTGCATGTGCGTGCATGTAGGAGGCGACCTGTACACTAGTACGTTTGAGCCAGAAAACAAAAGAGATAAGCCGGATATACATAGTCCGGGCTGGTTTAAAGAAGCGGCGGTGCATATTGATTTTCTGTTTCTGTTCTTACCTCATAAGGAAAATATTACTGTTGTAATTAGGCTTGTCGGATTATGTGATTATCTTTGTTTATGTGTGTTAGGTTGGGGGCCACCGAATGGAGCAAAGTCACAGCGCAAAAGGTGGCACGCACAGAACCCATCGTATCTATAGTTTAGGTTGTTTTGGTAGTTCAGATATTTGCCGAGATGTAAAAGGCAATACCCATTATAAAGAGTCCAGGTGAGTTTATTTTTATTACTTGATTTCCAAGTTAGCTTAGGGTGTCCGGCCACCATATAAGACGAGTCAATACGTGATGTAAAAGGGAGATTATGTTATGATGAATTAGACACTGCATGTGTTTCGGTCGTCGGCCATTATCGAGTTTAGAGAATTCTTGTCCAAAATCTCTACTGGCGTGTGAGTTCCTGCGACGCGACACGTAGGGGATTACGAGCTGAGCCTATACGGTTCGTCCACGTTATTCCTTCGAATCGAGGGGTGGGCGTGTTGTTTTTGCAAGGTTTGTGAACATCTTTGTAAACCAGCATCTAGTTCTTGCTGCGATGAAGTTTTGTGCCATGAAAGATCGGGCCAACAACGGATCGAACCTCGTCTCGAGGTTCGTTCCACATCAAGTGGTATCAGAGACCGGTGTTTCTCACGGCACTTCGGAGGAGACGGCCGGCGCACTGTCACCAAGGAGCTACTGGAGGCTCTCCGGCGACTTTTTGCTGGAAGAGAAAGGATATGGTGCTGAACTTTTTCACACCTATTGTAAAGTGGGAGAGAAAGTTTGCGCCACGACGATCGACGATGATAGTTCGATAAACGCAGTTGGCATCGACGTGGTGGAGAAGCTAGAGCTATTGACGACACCACATCCACGGCCATACTCATTGAGGAGGTGCTACGACAAGCTCGACATCACACACCAAACTATGGTACTGTTTTCAGTCGGTAAATTTTTGTGTGAGGTTTTGTGCGAGATTCCGGTGCCGCTGATTTCATGTCATATGCTGTTGGGAGAGCCATGGTACAAGAAAAATAAGGCTGCACATGACTATCTCACCAACACGTACACTATCGAACGGGGTCCAAAATGCGTTCTCATGTCCGTGGAGAAGAAGTTGTTCAAGAGTTGGAGGAAAGAACGACTGCAGAGGATGAAGGAAGTAGAAACAAAGAAGGAAGTCGAAGCTGCTAATGTTTTCCCAGCCGATGAACAATCTGCGGACCATGTTTCTTCTATAAAGTCTGACTCGAAACCGAGGACGGTTTCGCTTAAAGGGAGGGAGGATGATACGACCACGAGTCTCTTTGATATTAGCATTGTTACTGCTGCTCAAGAAAATATATTCGTTGTTGCCGTGCATCAGGAAAAGATGGAAGAAAAGGTTGCTCCTGTTGAAGGTACGTACATGCATACCATCTCCTTCATGGAGATGCACTCACATAAAAGAGGGGGTGTTTAACATGCATGCATGGTCTAGGGAGAGGTACATGTGCGTGCATGTAGGAGGCGACCTGTACACTAGTACGTTTGAGCCAGAAAACAAAAGATATAAGCCGGATATACAGAGTCCGGGCTCGTTTAAAGAAGTGGTGGTGCATATTGATTTTCTGTTTCTGTTCTTACCTCATAAGGAAAATATTACTGCTGTAATTAGGCTTCTAGGATCATGGGATTATCTTTGTTTCTGTGCATTAGGTTGGGGGCCACCAAACGGAGCAAAGTCACAGCAGAAAAGGTGGCACGCACAGAACCCATCGTATCTATAGTTTAGGTTGTTTTGGTAGTTCAGATATTTGCCGAGATGTAAAAGGCAATACCCATTATAAAGAGTCCAGGTTAGTTTATTTTTATTACTTGATTTCCAAGTTAGCTTAGGGTGTCCGGCCACCATATAAGGCAAGTCAATACGTGATGTAAAAGGGAGATTATATTATGATGAATTAGACACTGCATGTGTTTTGGCCGTCGGCCATTATCGAGTTTATAGAATTCTTGTCAAAAATCTCTACTGGCGTGTGAGTTCCTGCGACGCGACACGTAGGGGATTACAAGTTGAGCCTATACGGTTCGTCCATGTTATTCCTTCAGATCGAGGGGTTGGCGTGTTGTTTCTGTGGAGTTTGTGAACATCTTCATAAACCCGCAACTAGTTCTTGCTGCGATGGAGTTTCGTGCCGTGAAAGATCGGGCAAACAACGGATCGACCCTCATCTCGAGGTTCGTTCCACATCACAAAACGATATCCATTGCCTCTAATTTCTTTCAATTTTTTCTCGTGTCAACATAGAACAACAGGAGTGTTGTGTTATTTTTTGTGATTTTTCGGGGTTCGTTTGGACATTTTTATGCATTAAGTGAGTTTTCAATGAATTTATGTGCATAATTCAAATTTGAACTACATGCACATGCTCCGGTTCATATAAATTGGTTGAAAAATCAAATCTTTGTCCTTGGGTGCATGCTTAGGTCCCATGCAAGAAATGGGAATGAATGTCAAGCACCCTGCCACCGTCACTCGGCCGCAAACATTGAGATACCTGGTTTTTAAATTCTAGTAAATCCAAAACTCGTCTGAAATTCATGAAACTTGACATGCTATTATGGAGCGTCATCAACATGGCGTGGTAAAGTTTTTGTCCCATTTGGGGCAGGTTTGGGTATATGCTTCTCACAAACCAGAGCTTCTCACAACAAGCATGATGGTTTCAGTAGGGAACGCCCCAACTTTGGGGACGAAACGATATCCATTGCCTCTAATTGCATTCAAATTTTTCTCGTGTCAACATAGAACAACAGGAGTGTTGTGTTATTTTTTGTGATTTTTCGGGGTTCGTTTGGACATCTTTATGCATTAAGTGAGTTTTCAAGGCATTTATGTGCATAATTAAAATTTGAACTACATGCACATTCTCCGGTGCATATAAATTGGTTAAAAAATCAAATCTTTGTCCTTGGGTGCATGCTTAGGTCCCATGCAAGAAATGGGAATGAATGTCAAGCAACCTGCCACCATCACTCGACCGCAAACATTGAGATACCTGGTTTTTAAATTCTAGTAATCCAAAACTTGTCTGAAATTCGTGAAACTTGGCATGCTATCATGGAGCGGCATCAACATGGCGTGGTAAAGTTTTTGTCCCATTTGGGGCAGGATTGGGTATATGCTTCTAACAAACCAGAGCTTCTCACAACAAGCATGATGGGTTCGGTAGGGAACGCCCCAACTTTGGGGTCGAAACGATATCCATTGCCTCTAATTGCTTTCAAATTTTTTCTCGTGTCAACATAGAACAATGGGAGTGTTGTGTTATTTTTCGTGATATTTCGGGGTTCATTTGGACATTTTATGCATTAAGTGAGTTTTCAACGCATTTATGTGCATAATTCAAATTTGAACTACATGCACATGCTCCGGTGCATATAAATTGGTTGAAAAATCAAATCCTTGTCCTTGGGTGCATGCTTAGGTCTCATGCAAGAAATGGGAATGAATGTTAAGAACCCTGCCACCGTCACTCGGCCGCAAATATTGAGATACCTGGTTTTTAAATTCTAGTAAATCCAAAACTCGTCTAAAATTCATGAAACTTGGCATGCTATCATGGAGCGGCATCAACATGGCGTGGTAAATTTTTGTCCCATTTGGGGCAGGTTTGGGTATATGCTTCTCACAAACCAGAGCTTCTCACAACAAGCATGATGGTTTCGGTAGGGAACGCCCCAACTTTGGGGACGAAACGATATCCATTGCCTCTAATTGCTTTCAAAATTTTCTCGTGTCAACATAGAACAATAGGAATGCTGTGTTATTTTTTGTGATTTTTCGGGGTTCGTTTGGACATTTTTATGCATTAAGTGAGTTTTCAATGCATTTATGTGCATAGTTCAAATTTGAACTACATGCACATGCTCCGGTGCATATAAATTGGTTGAAAAATCAAATCTTTGGTCCTTGGGTGCATGCTTAGGTCCCATGCAAGAAATGGGAATGAATGTCAAGCACCGTGCCATCGTCACTCACCCGCAAACATTGAGATACCTGGTTTTTAAATTCTAGTAAATCCAAAACTCGTCTGAAATTCATGAAACTTGGCATGCTATCATGGAGGGGCATCAACATGGCGTGGTAAAGTTTTTGTCCCATTTGGGGCAGGTTTGGGTATATGCTTCTCACAAACCAGAGCTTCTGACAACAAGCATGATGGTTTCAGATAGAACACCCGTATCAAAGTGAGAGCAGGATTTGTGCATCTCTTGAACACAAACGGTTCTTTTGGATGACCCGTGTGAATCACTACCGTGGCGGCGCAGTACTATTTGATTTGACAGTGGGCGGCGCAGTTCCCGATACGGCTTTAATGCAAACGAGGGAGAGGGTAGCGGTTCCCGAAATGTTGAACGGCCAATGATGCATCCTCCTTCAATTAGCATCGTGTGAATGCATGAGGGAAGTAATGGGAGGACCGGGAAAAGAGGCAGCACGATGTGAATGCAACGCAGTTTGCACTCATATAAAGGCGCCCCTCCATTCCAATGCATCTACCACATCGTACACACCTAAGCATTTTCCTAAGCACCTACACTAATAAGCGCAGAAGTGCCCACTCCAGACCCATGGTGGCGATGCGCACGAGCAGCCAGCAGCTGTGCCAGATGGTCCACGACGCCGGCCTGCGGCATGGCACCGTGGATCGTCTCCATACGGTGTTGGCGACCGGCTGGTGGATGGTCGCCGTCGACGCCAGCTACGACTCTTAGTTGGACCAGATGATCGTTCACAGCACCAACAGGTTCACCGTCATCAAGAAGGTCGCGGACGACATCGCCGCACTCCTCCAGCCCGCGCGCCCGGGCTCCTCATTGCCTGCCACCCTAATCGGCCTCCATGGTCGGAACCTCTTTGAAGCACTGGTGGCCCTGCGACTGCCCGCCGACGCGACGAAGAATGTCCACCCGGAGGTAGCGCTCGCCGCGAGCCGCCTCGCCCTGCAAGAAACCGTCGACCTACACATCCATGTGTACGAATGAATCGTGTACATAGGCATCTACAAGGCCAGTGAGGACGCTACGATGTTGGCCTTCTTCAGCCGGCTGGAAGCCTTGGATGCCTTAGTTGAGAAGCACCTTGACCTCGCCACACAAGCTGCCACTCCTTAGCCGCCAGTCAGTGGCCCGGCCGGCGCACTGAGTTGAGGAGGAGGAGGTCGTACATTGATGGATGCATCTTTCTTCTTGCCTCCTGTAACCACCACTGCGATCGCATCATCGTGGCCTTAATTCTTATTTTGCTATTGCATTCTCGTTCCAGTCAATACAGACATGTGCGATCCCTTTGCTCAATACAGACATGTTCGTTATAACCTTATATCCCGCCGTTAGGTGCCACAGCATGCTGTGCTCGCCGTTTGGCGCCGCGGCGCACTCTGCTCGCGTCCGTTGGCACGCTCTGCTCGCGTCCGTCGGCGCGCTCGGCTTGTCGACAACTTTTCCTTGTGTGTTCAACTTCTATATGCATATATATATGGTTGCTCGCCGTTGAGGCGACCACGGAGCGCTCTGCTTGCGTCCCTCCGCGCGCGCTCTGCCAATGGTTGGGCATGCGCACGATCACGTCGGGGGCCCCGTATGCATGCGGTTGCACCGTGCGCGTTGCCACGCGATGCTGTTACGTGCGGCACGCTGGAGTTACGCGCTGCAAATTAGAACTGCCATCAGGGCCTGCCGATATTCATGGCCGTCCGGCTTCCCCTTTAATTCCTGCGACCATTATAACCTTAGTCTCTTCAACCTTTCGATCGCGCCCCACAACACAACAAGCACACCCACGATGACACATAGAGAGGGGATGTCCGGCGGCACTCGAATGGAGTTCGGCGAGCATAGAATGGAGACCCACGCGAGGGAGACGGATCTCTCGGTGGTGTACACCATCGACCCGGCCGTGGTGGACGACTACATCAACAGCGTTGAGCAGTTGCTTGCTGGAGACAAGTACAAGGTGGTCGGCATCAACCTCCAGTACACCGCCGGTCGTCCCTGCATAGATCAGAAGGTTGCCGTCGCCCAGTTGTGCGTGCTCCATCATGTCCTCATCTACCACTACTGCATGGCCACAGAGCCTTGCGACTGTTTCAACAGGTTTGTCAACAGCACTGACTACAAGTTCGCCACGGTGGATACCACCAACGATGTAAAAGCACTTAGTGTTACGGGCTTGGCCTGCAAGAACCTTGTTGAAATACATGACCACTACACGGTATGGGGTAGCATTAAGAAGGACTCCTTGGTCGAACTTGCCTCGGCCATCATCGACCCCTACAACGAAAAGATGAAGCAGGATGCCCAGAGAACAAGTCCCGTATCCTGGCACGGGGCCTGGATGCGGCAACTGGATGAACCTCACCTCAGGTTTGCAGCCAAGAGCGTGTACACATGCTACGAGATGCACAGGCGGATTGTTGACATGAGGAAGTGCCTCGTTACCCAAATCGACGAGCCCGGATCGAGCCACAAGCAGAGCAAGCAACATCACAAGAAGTAGATGATGATCAGATGATCGTTTATGCTAGTTAATCATGCATGTAATATATAATTTACTTTATTGGTGTGTGGAAATGTCATGTGTGTAGTAGCCACCTATGTAATTATGCATGTAATAGTTTACTTTGGTGTGTGCAAATGCCATGGTTGTAGTAGCCACCTATGTAAGTGGATGTTTAATTTGGTTATGCAAGCATGTCCTTATAAGTGTGTATATATATATGTTGTTGTTCTGTTTGCAATCCCATCGCACAACACACACGTCTTGTTAAGTTGAACCGTTTCTGTTCTCTTGTGTCAACGCAAACAGTTCGTCCGAGTGAACCACATGCCGTATATCACACACAACTTCATCTGGCTGACCGTTTCTTTTGTGTTGCCTAATCACAAACAGTTCATCTGAGTGAACCGTATGCTGTACATCGCACACACCTTCATCTGGCTGCCCGTTTCTTTTGTTCCTCCTCATCGAAAACGGTTAATTTGACTGAACCGTATGCCCTGAATCACACACGCAACTAAAATCTGAACCGTGTTTGATGCATCCTCCATCGCAAACGTTTTGCACCTTTTTTGATGGTTTTTTTACGCCACCCTTTGCGATTATGGCATCGCACACAGTTTCGTCCAAGGGTCTCTGATCGTAGTGTCGCGTTAGCAGCATCCTGTAGTAGTGCTTCCAAGACAGTTCAAGAAAGGTTAGCCTTGCGCGGGAACTGCCGCGCAAGCTGCTGAGCAAGGCTGTGAGACTGGCCTAGCATGTCGGTCATAGCTTCTAGGTGTAGCTGTTTAGCAATGAGGTTCTCATTGGTGTTCTCCGCAATCTTTCTTAGAGATAGGACTTCAAGTCAAAGTTGAGTTGCAGAATGCCTTTCTGCTAGAACTTGGGACTGAAGAATTTGAACTGATTCAGACAGCCAATTTCGTGAGCTTGTCTGTCTGCTAGTCTCAAGTAACTTTGATACGTCTCCAACGTATCTATAATTTTTTATTGTTCCATGCTATATTATATTCTGTTTTGGATGTTTAATGGGCTTTATTATACACTTTTATATTATTTTTGGGACTAACCTATTAACTAGAGGCCCAGCCCAAATTGTTGTTTTTTGCCTATTTCAGTGTTTCGCAGAAAAAGAATATCAAACGGAGTCCAAACAGAATGAAACCTTCGGGAACGTTATTTTCGGAACAAACGTGATCCAGAGGACTTGGAGTCCACATCAAGCAACCATCATGGAGAGCACGAGGCAGGGGGCGCACCTACCCCCCCAGGCGCGCCCTCCACCCTCGTGGGGCCCACGTTGCTCCACCGACGTACTTCTTCCTCCTATATATACCTACGTACCCCCAAACCATCAGAGGCATCCACGAAAACCTAATTCCACCGCCGCAACCTTCTGTACCCGTGAGATCCCATTTTGGGGCCTTTTCCAGCGTCCTGCCGGAGGGGGCATTGATCACGGAGGGCTTCTACATCAACACCATAGCCTCTCCGATGATGTGTGAGTAGTTTACCTCAGACCTTTGGGTCCATAGTTATTAGCTAGATGGCTTCTTCTCTCTCTTTGGATCTCAATACAAAGTTATCCACGATTCTCGTGGAGATCTATTCGATGTAATCTTCTTTTGCGGTGTGTTTCTCGGGACCGATGAATTGTGGGTTTATGATCAAGTTTATCTATGAACAATATTTGAATCTTCTCTGAATTCTTTTATGTATGATTGGTTATCTTTGCAAGTCTCTTCGAATTATCAGTTTGGTTTGGCCTACTAGATTGATCTTTCTTGCAATGGGAGAAGTGCTTAGCTTCGGGTTCAATCTTGTGGTGTCCTTTCCCAGTGACAGCAGGGGCAGCAAGGCACGTATTGTATTGCTGCCATCGAGGATAACAAGATGAGGTTTATATCATATTGCATGAGTTTATCCCTCTACATCATGTCATCTTGCTTAAAGCGTTACTCTGTTCTTATGAACTTAATACTCTAGATGCATGCTGGATAGCGGTCGATGTGTGGAGTAATAGTAGTAGATGCAGGCAGGAGTCGGTCTACTTGTCGCGGACGTGATGCCTATATACATGATCATACCTAGATATTCTCATAAATATGCTTAATTCTATGAATTGCTCGACAGTAATTTGTTTACCCGCCGTAATACTTATGCTATCTTGAGAGAAGCCACTAGTGAAATCTATGGCCCCCGGGTCTATTTTCCATCATATTAATCTCCTGTCAACAAGCTATTTCTGACGTCGTTTATTTTGCTTTCTTTACTTTTAGTCTTTATCATAAAAATACCAAAAATATCATCTTATCATATCTATCAGATCTCACTCTTGTAAGTGACCGTGAAGGGATTGACAACCCCTTTATCGCGTTGGTTGCGAGGTTCTTATTCGTTTTGTGTCGGTGCGTGGGACTCGAGCCTAGCCTCCTACTGGATTGATACCTTGGTTCTCAAAAACCGAGGGAAATACTTATGCTACTTTACTGCATCACCCTTTCCTCTTCAAGGGAAAAACCAACGCAGTGCTCAAGAGGTAGCAAGAAGGATTTCTGGCGCCGTTGCCGGGGAGTCTACTCAAAAGTTAACATACCAAGTACCCATCACAAACCCTTATCCCTCGCATTACATTATTTGCCATTTGCCTCTCGTTTTCCTCCTCCCCACTTCACCCTTGCCGTTTTATTCACCCTCTTTTCCGCTCGCCTTTCCTTCGCCATGTCGGAACCAAAAAGAGTTGGGGGTTCTCTCCCGAGTTTTAGTACTTTGGATGATCCTTTTATTCTATCTAAACTCATAAATAATTGTACTATGGAAAAACCTGCCAGAGTTATCAATGAGAGTCTTAATAATTTTGATGAAGATGATTCCGGAATTTTTCGTTATTTACTCGATGAATCTTTGAAAGATGCTTGGGATAGACTGTTAAGGATCCGGGCTAACTATGTGCCCCAATACCAAATTGAAATTTACTTGAAGAGCTTTTATGTTGCCCTACCTTCTTCGTTTAAGCATGTTTTAGATTCCATATTTGAAGAAGGCTTTCTTGAAGGGGATGCCGTAGATACTTATGAAAAGATGAAGACCATATTTGGGCACCCCATGAATGAGAAAGTTGAATCTACATCTCTTTTGCTCTCCTACCAAAACGAATTTATCAAAGAGATAAAAGCTAGCTTAGATGCAAATTTCTGCAACGTGCTTAATCTTTCTTCTACCATTAATAGCCACATGCCTTATCAAAATAGAAAGATTAATTCCATAGATAACAAGTTTGCTCTTTTCTTCCCTAAAACCAAAGATGGCAATACCTAGATCTATCCTCGCTTTTATGCCTAGCTAGGGGCGTTAAACGATAGCGCTTGTTGGGAGGCAACCCAATTTTATTTTAGTTTTTTTGCTTTTTGCTTCTGTTTAGGAATAAATATTTGGTCTAGCCTCTGGTTAGATTTTTTTATGTTTTAATTAGTATTTGTGCCAAGTTAAACCTATAGGATCTTCTTGGATGATAGTTATTTGATCTTGCTGAAAATTCCAGAAACTTTCTGTTCACGAAAACAATTGTTAAAAATTACCAGAACGTGATATGATATTGATTCCAACTGCAGAATATAAATAAAAAAATTATTTAGTTCGTCCTATTTTGGCTGAATTTTTAGAGTTCCAGAAGTTTACGTTAGTTACAGATTACTACAGACTGTTCTGTTTTTGACAGATTCTGTTTTTCGTGTGTTGTTTGCTTATTTTGATGAATCTATGGCTAGTAAAAGAGTTTATAAACCATAGAGAAGTTGGAATACAGTAGGTTTAACACCAATATAAATAAAGAATGAGTTCATTACAGTACCTTGAAGTGGTGTTTTGTTTTCTTTCGCTAACGGAGCTCACGAGATTTTCTGTTAAGTTTTGTGTTGTGAAGTTTTCAAGTTTTGGGTAAAGATTTGATGGAGTATGGAACAAGGAGTGGCAAGAGCCTAATCTTGGGGATGCCGATGGCACCCCAAGATAATCTAAGGACACCTAAAAGCCAAAGCTTGGGGATGCCCCGGAAGGCATCCCCTCTTTCGTCCTCATCCATCGGTAAATTTACTTGGAGCTATATTTTTATTCACCACATGATATGTGTTTTGCTTGGAGCGTCTTGTATGATTTGAGTCTTTATTTGTTAGTTTGCCACAATCATCCTTGCTGTACACACCTTTTTAGAGAGACACACTTGATTCAGAATTTGTTAGAATACTCTATGTGCTTCACTTATATATTTTGAGCTATATAGTTTTTGCTCTAGTGCTTCACTCATATCTTTTAGAGCACGGTGGTGGATTTGTTTTATAGAAACTATTGTCCTCTCATGCTTCACTTAGATTATTTTGAGAGTCCTACAAAACAGCGTGGTAATTTGCTTTAATTATGATAGGCATCCAAGATTAGTAAAGAAAAAAAATTCTTATGAGTGTGTTGAATACTATGAGAAGTTTGATGCTTGATAATTGTTTTGAGATATGAAGATTGTAATATTAGAATCATGCTGGTTGAGTAGTTTTGAATTTGAGAAATACTTGTGTTAAAGTTTCTGATTCCCGTAGCATGCACGTATGGTGAACCGTTATGTGATGAAGTTGGAGCATGATTTATTTATTGATTGTCTTCCTTATGAGTGGCGGTCGGGGACGAGCGATGGTCTTTTCCTACCAATCTATCCCCCTAGGAGCATGCGCGTAATACTTTGTTTCGATAACTAATAGATTTTTGCAACAAGTATATGAGTTCTTTATGACTAATGTTGGGTCCATGGATTATACACACTCTCATCCTTCCACCATTGCTAGCCTCTCTAATACCGCGCACTTTTCGCCGGTATCATAAACCCACCATATACCTTCCTCAAAACAGCCACCATACCTACCTATCATGGCATTTCGATAGCCATTCCGAGATATATTTCCATGCAACTTACCACCATTCCGTTTGCTATGACACGCTCCATCATTGCCATATTGTTTTGCATGATCATGTAGTTGACATTGTATTTGTGGCAAAGCCACCATTCATAATTCTTTCATACATGTCACTCTTGATTCATTGCATATCCCAGTATTCCGCTGGAGGCATTCACATAGAGTCATATTGTTGTTCTAAGTATTGAGTTGTAATTCTTGAGTTGTAAGAAAATAAAAGTGTGATGATCATCATTATTAGAGCATTGTCCCAAGTGAGGAAAGGATGATGGATACTATGATTCCCCCATAAGTCGGGATGAGACTCCGGACTAAATAAATAAATAAAGGGGAGAAAGGTCATAAAAAAAGAGAAAAGGCCAAAGAAAAAAATGAGAGAAAAAGAGAGAAGGGACAATGCTACTATCCTTTTACCACACTTGTGCTTCAAAGTAGCACCATGATGTTCATGATAGAGAGTCTCTTATGTTGTCACTTTCATATACTAGTGGGAAATTTTCATTATAGAACTTGGCTTGTATATTCCAATGATGGGCTTCCTCAAAATGCCCTAGGTCTGCGTGAGCAAGCGAGTTGGATGCACACCCACTTAGTTTCTTTTGTTGAGCTTTCATATACTTATAGCTCTAGTGCATCCGTTGCATGGCAATCCCCACTCACTCACATTGATATCTATTGATGGGCATCTCCATAGCCCGTTGATACACCTAGTTGATGTGAGACTATCTTCTCCCTTTTTGTCTTCTCCACAACCACCATTCTATTCCACATATAGTGCTATGTCCATGGCTCACGCACATGTATTGCGTGAAGACTGAAAAAGTTTGAGAACACCAAAAGTATGAAACAATTGCTTGGCTTGTCATAGGGGTTGTGCATGATTAAATACTTTGTGTGATGAAGATAGAGCATTGCCAGACTATGTGATTTTGTAGGGATAACTTTCTTTGGCCATGTTATTTTGAGAAGACATAATTGCTTAGTTAGTATGCTTGAAGTATTATTATTTTTATGTCAATATTAAACTTTTGTCTTGAATCTTTCGGATCTGAACATTCATACCACAATTAAGAGAATTACATTGAAAATTATGCCATGTAGCATTCCACATCAAAAATTCTATTTTTATCATTTACCTACTCGAGGACGAGCAGGAATTAAGCTTGGGGATGCTTGATACGTCTCCAACGTATCTATAATTTTTTATTGTTCCATGCTATATTATATTCTGTTTTGGATGTTTAATGGGCTTTATTATACACTTTTATATTATTTTTGGGACTAACCTATTAACCGGAGGCCCAGCCCAAATTGTTGTTTTTACCTATTTCAGTGTTTCGCAGAAAAAGAATATCAAACAGAGTCCAAACGGAATGAAACCTTCGGGAACGTGATTTTCAGAACAAACGTGATCCAGAGGACTTGGAGTCCACGTCAAGCAATCAACGTGGAGAGCACGAGGCAGGGGGCGCGCCTACCCCCAGGCGCGCCCTCCACCCTCGTGGGGCCCACGTTGCTCCACCGACGTACTTCTTCCTCCTATATATACCTATGTACCCCCAAACCATCAGAGGCATCCACAAAAACCTAATTCCACCGCCGCAACCTTCTGTACCCATGAGATCCCATCTTGGGGCCTTTTCCGGCGTCCTGCCGGAGGGGGCATTGATCACGGAGGGCTTCTACATCAACACCATAGCCTCTCCGATGATGTGTGAGTAGTTTACCTCAAACCTTCGGGTCCATAGTTATTAGCTAGGTGGTTCTTCTCTCTCTTTGGATCTCAATACAAAGTTCTCCACGATTCTCGTGGAGATCTATTCGATGTAATCATCTTTTGTGGTGTGTTTGTCGGGACCGATGAATTGTGGGTTTATGATCAAGTTTATCTATGAACAATATTTGAATCTTCGCTGAATTCTTTTATGTATGATTGGTTATCTTTGCAAGTCTCTTCGAATTATCAGTTTGGTTTGGCCTACTAGATTGATCTTTCTTGCAATGGGAGAAGTGCTTAGCTTTGGGTTCAATCTTGTGGTGTCCTTTCCCAGTGATAGCAGGGGCAGCAAGGCACGTATTGTATTGTTGCCATCGAGGAAAACAAGATGGGGTTTATATCATATTGCATGAGTTTATCCCTCTACATCATGTCATCTTGCTTAAAGCATTACTCTGTTCTTATGAACTTAATACTCTAGATGCATGCTGGATAGCGGTCGATGTGTGGAGTAATAGTAGTAGATGCAGGCAGGAGTCGGTCTACTTGTCGCGGACGTGATGCCTATATACATGATCATACCTAGATATTCTCATAACTATGCTTAATTCTATGAATTGCTCGACAGTAATTTGTTCACCCACCGTAATACTTATGCTCTTGAGAGAAGCCACTAGTGAAACCTATGGCCCCCGGGTCTATTTTCCATCATATTAATCTCCCGTCAACAAGCTATTTCTGGCGCCGTTTTTTTTGCTTTCTTTACTTTTAGTCTTTATCATAAAAATACCAAAAATATTATCTTATCATATCTATCAGATCTCACTCTCGTAAGTGACTGTGAAGGGATTGACAACCCCTTTATCGCTTTGGTTGCGAGGTTCTTATTTGTTTTTTGTAGGTGCGTGGGACTCGAGCGTAGCCTCCTACTGGATTGATACCTTGGTTCTCAAAACTGAGGGAAATACTTATGCTACTTTACTACATCACCCTTTCCTCTTCAAGGGAAAAACCAACGCAGTGCTCAAGAGGTAGCAAACTTGAATACTGCACCAAGACAAGACTTTGGGGTTGTCTCGCTATCTTCAAGATGTTTTGCCTTCTTTGCTGCAATATATGTTGGGTTTGTCTCACAGCCTTCAGCAGACTTGTGCATGCCATCAGGTATATCACCCTGAAACAAGCAGAGAGATGACAGGTTTTGCACGTGTATAAAAAAAAGATGATAACTGTGCTATCAATTCCATCCAATTTCCAATTACAAAATAAAGAGTAAGTTCAAAATATCAATAGCATAATTTGGCATTGTTCATAATACGGGGAGCTTCACCACACTACTGGATTACCATGTCAACATAACAAGCATAGATGAAGGGCAAAGACAATCATTGTATCGATTTTGGTTAATGTGCATGGCATGTCGTTCATATCATCAGCCACATCAATAAGATAAAACATGAGATGACAAGGTGCAAACGTGGGCTGCTTCACCACACACTGGATTATAGATCCACAAAAACAAGCATACATATAGGGAGTATTGAGTAATGTGCATGGTATGAATAAGGAATTTGGTTTTACAAGTAAAACTTGGAACTTGCGGTTGTTGCGAACATGCATTTTGATAGAAACAGCAAACTAAACAGCAGTAAACGATAGGGAGTATGAGCAAATTAAACAGCAGTTGAGGATAAAGGCTTTATAAGGACTGACTTACATTAACAGTTAACACCGGCTTTATAATGCCCTTCTCCATGTCAAGGGAAGGATAACTCAAGAATTTCAGCACATAATCTTCTTTATAAGCATTGCCTGTACTCTACATTTTGTAGAGAGTAATTATGGATATGATAATACTGGATGGGATAGAGGATAATGAAGATAAGATGCAGATTGATGCTACATAATCAACTACCAATCCCTGGAAGTACAAACATTACAGAACAAAATGTACTCACAAGAGCAATGGGCTACACTTCTGCACCAATTCCTCAATAGGGGTAAGTACAGTGATAGACGACGTTCAGTCCTTACAAGAGGACTGCAGAGCTAAACCTCTTCAAAAGCATTGGGTTGATTCTAAATTTATGTAAGAGTCCATACGGATCTTATAATGTCCAACGATAACGAGGCTAACATGTGCAGTGATGCTACATAAGGAAACAACTATGAAAGTAAGTATGGTCATACAGGGCAAGAGGTACTCACAAGAGCAATGCAGTGTTCAGTATAGTTGCGAGATTCTGTGGTGCCTTGAGAATGAATGTTCTTCTGCTAACAATTTTCGTACAAGTGAGACGTTAAGGCAAATGCAGAAATGTAGTTCAAATTGTGATGTGATATCATAGACAGTACCTTACGCTGCAGACGAGCCAATGTGTAACAAGATTATTCCAGTCACTGTCTGATAAATGTAGCACCAGAGACTTTACAGAAATTTCGTTTAGAGGCTTGCCATCGAAGTGCGCTTGCCTAGGTACAAACGATACTTCATCAACGAGTGCTTGAAAAGCGCAACCAACCCTTGCTCGTCTTGACAATCCAGTTTGGTCCTCGCCTATTTAAAAGAATGAAATCTTGTGTCTTCTGTCAGTAGAAACATATGCAGTAATTACGATGAATAACATTAGTACATTACTTACGCGTAAGTTGCGGAGGAAGACTGAAATTGTTCTGTGTCTGCGGTACAATCTTTCCATGAAGGAAAGATGCGCACAAAGTTCCTGACAACAATATAAGCTTCATCTTCTAAACTGGGAAGAAATGGAACAGGGGTCCTATTTGCTACAGTTGGGGCTCTCTCTAGTTCAAAAAGGGATTTGGCAACTGGATTTGGTGTACTCTTTGCTGGAATGGGGGTTTTGCGTCGTAGAGCTGGTGCTATGTCAACTGGCATCATCATACCGTTTGCTGTAGTTGGGGTCTGCTGAGTTGGGGCATCAGAAATGACAAGTGCAGTAGGGCTAGAGTCTGCTAGAGTTGGTGTGTTTCGTGGGTCAGGTGATATTGCAACTACACATAATGGGCTATTTGATTTATCAGGTGTCACTACCTTTTCCCAATACTTTGCTCGTGCTCCTCCGCGATCAGCAATCGCCCTCTTCCTTTTGAACGTCTGATACACAAGAACAACATTTGAATGGATAAATATGGTATGATGACAGATGGAATATGTACTGAAAATGGATAGGCAGGGCGTATTCACATACACGATGTGTAAACTAAGCTAATGGCAGTGCAACAAAGTAGAAGCAATGCAAAGCATCAGTTGCAAGATATGTGCGACCAATATAACCTTGGAAAGTTAGAGCAAGCTCCTTGATAGGGCATCTGCCTCTGACTCCTGCACTAGGGACCTACATTGACTTAGGTCTCCCTCTAGCTCAGAATCACTCTTAGGATCATATTCTGAGCATGAATCTGTAGGTGGAGAGCGTTTGCATTGCATTGCATCCAGACTTGATTTCAGTCCCTTAATGCCAAGTTTGACAGCCATGGCATTGTTCTGCTTTATTCTTTTCATGCGCGCAAGCTCATAATCATTGTGATGCTGTTCAAAATATGAGATTCATGAAAACATAAAAAAGTAGTCAGATTATATATGGAATGCATTGCTGATTCAACTCGAAAAGTGTCTCCCTATAAACCCCTGCATATGCAAAGTTCACCCCCAACCATGCTGACCAGACCACACACAGAAATACAAACCTCTTATGTCTCTATAACAGGCAGACACACGTTTCAAAACTGAAGTAGGAACATTAAAATCATATCAAATTCGTATATGAACAAATAAAGTAAGGAATTATCAGTGGCATAATGTTTAGCTTCAAGGGTGGATTGTTGGTAGTGCGACACAAAGCAAGTAGGCAGATTGTATTCCATGTAAAAGATTGTAGTCTATGTATAAGGTGGAAATGACACTTTCTTTCTATACAATGCAGTGTTCGTTGCCCACACATGATGGAAGAGATCACACAGAGAAATACTATTCACTCATGTCTATGGTTCCAGTATTTTGAAACAGGGTGGTCCACCCTAAAAGAATATTGACAACAAATATGACAAGGCAAGCATAGATGTAGTGAATCAATCATTTACTTGTGAGCTTACTAGGACAAGTATGCAGAATTGTAACTACAGTAAGAGACCGTCCAAAATCTGAATCAAGAAGTTTGTCTAGCACTTATTGTTTGCAACTAATCAACATGAATAATTGGATATCATATCCAATGAGTAAGAAAGACAAGTAAAATTGCCAACAAACCTGGCCTGCAGTAGTAATCTGGGTCAATGTCACTACGACCAACAATCCAAAATGACTAGTGTCCATTCCTAGGGCCGGAATTTTGAAACCCTGTGAACTTTACAGGTACTAAAGATTACTGAAATACATCTGAACCATTAAGTGTAGGTAGCACTCAGCACACAACAAACCCTAATGATAGTCCTGCCTAATGAGTAATGAATTAATTAGAAAATGGGTGATGAGGAGTGGCTGTTGAGTGTTGAGGACGTATCTTAGGATAAATCGGGTTGGCTTAGTGGGTGCTGCACGCCTGAGCCCTGAACGAACTGCGAAGGTAGGCACGGCGGCGCGCCCGGGCAGCGGTGACGCTGTTGGGCGAGCGGCTCCTGACCTCCTGTTAGTCCTGCGTCTCCTCCTAGAGTCATGCCGTCCGGGGACGGCAAGTCACCGGCGATGCAGGCGGCTGGGGGCGAGTAGAGATCGAAAGCGCGCAGCAGAACAGAGGGGAATCGAGGCCTGGGCCGACCCAAAATCCCAGGGTGGGCCGCGGCCCACCGTGGGCACCCTGTAGAGATACACACCCGAGCGGCGAACATGCATTTTCGAAACTAAATTAGGAACATTTAGCTGACCAATTAAACAACTCTATTTTAATAATATCATATTCGTATTTGAACAACTAAGCTTGTTTAGCTTGATGGGTGGAGCAGTGCTATTATGACACGAAGCACGTATGCTGATCGTATAGTGATCATAAAAGGGGGAAACCCTAAGCATTTCTTTAGCAAAAGAGGGTTTCCCCTTCAATTTCTATTAAAGAAACCACCATGGAACCAACATGATCAATTAAACCCTAAGCATGATCCATTAAACCCTATTAAGACTGTGCCATGGCAGATTTAAAGCTGCAAATCGGGGAAATGCTATTTAGCATCCATTGTTTGCTTCAAACTAAGAACTAAATTCTAAGAGCTGAAAAGAAAGTACAGTAACCAAGTTACGATCTATTTTCTGGTTGAGATCAAAAAGTTGAGGAGATATGAAGTACCACCTCTCTTGCGGCGCCATGTAGGCATCGGGGGTGCGATGTCTGTCGGTGGCGTTGAAGCAGATCTGCGACGGTAGACGGGCGCATCGGGGGATAAGTCCCGTTGCGGTGGAAGAGAAGGTCGTGTGAGCGGCCCCGGCAAAGAGGACGACAGCGCCGATGAAGCGAGAGGACGCGATGCAAGGCTCTTGGTCCGTCGCCATGGATGAGAAACGTCCATCTCTAGTAGTGGACGACGCGGTCTTGGTAGGCGCTCCGGCATGGTGTAGGACGGTGGTGATGGATGGGGTGGAGGACAACGGCGATGGATGGGGTGGCGGGCGGAGGAGGCTGGTGAGGGGATGGTGTTCTAGCGCGGACGGTGTATGAATGGGAAAATGGAGGGAGAGGTACGGGGAACCATTTTTTTGGGACGCGCCTGTCTGAAATATGGGAAAGTTACGAACTTAGCCCCCGTTTAAAATTTGGACGTCTCGTCGGTTGGGGATAGGACGGTAATCTCGCATGTCGCAAATATTTGCCTAGAGCGATTTCGGGCGAGGAGAGGGTGTTTTGGCGCCCATGGTTGGCACCCATGGTGTATGAACGGGGCTGACAAGTAGGGCGGTTGTGTCACGTTTGAGTGAAGTTACAAACCTGCCCCTATTGAAAATATTTGCCTACATCAATTTCGGCTGAGTCGAGTTTGTTTTGTCGCCCACCGTGTATGAATGGGGAAATGGAGGGAGAAACAGAGGTCTTTCAGACGAGCTTGAATCAAATGTGTTTTGCCGCCCATGTTTGGCGCCCACCGTGTCAGAATGGGCTCAGAGGCGGTCGTGTCACGTCTAATTGAAGTTACTAACCTACCCCTATTGAGAGCACTGGAAATCAGGCCAATGGATTGTTCGCGTAAGGGGTAGACAGTAATTTCCATCTCCCAAACACTTGGCTTCGGGCAGCCGGCGTGGGAGTGGACATTTTGCCGCTTCTTTCGAATTTTGGGACAATAAGCATCCACGTTTACCCTGGCAACTAAATTCGAATCCATTTTGTATTCCTATATGAATCTTTATAAATCATTCTATGTGTTTTTATATATCTTCAAAAGCACGACAAAGATGTATTCCACTGTCATATATGCATATGATTTACAAATGCCGATACTCGAATTCAGAAGCTAGAATCCAGTTTAAGCTGAATTCGAATATTTGGAACACTTTATGTCCAACTCAAGTGTCACACGCAGCATAATGTGTACTCCCATTTAGATATGTACACAAGCGATGTATCAAGATTCAAATACCGAGTCAATCAACCAATAATGTACAAAACTACCAGACATATAAACACTTACAGAGTATATGGATCAATAATATCAACTAACATACATAAGCTAGGCCGTTGTACTTTTTTTTGCTAGAAGCGCATCCTTTTTTAGTGAAGCTAGTACAGCATCTTGGCCCTTTCCGATGCGTGCCACTTATGGTCCATCTATACTACTATTATTGCTGAATGCACATTCAGCCCGATTGGCATATTTGTAGGTCTGGCACAGCAATCAAAATGAAATGTCTCCGAGTCTTATCAATTAATACAGACTTGTGCTCAAATAAAATTACAAACCAAAAAACAAAAAACAATTATTACATGATCTCTAAAACAAATGGTTTGATCGATTACATGAACAAACAACACAAAGGTTATTCAACGATGGAAAGAACATTTCACCTATGATTTACCAAGTGGAAATTTAATTTCCTTTTTTCCTTCCGGACCTTAACAATGCGGTCAGTCTCAGCTTGCATTGTTTTGAAATCCACCAAATATTTAATGGTTGTCTTGAGTACTGCTTGTGATTGTGCTGTTTGCTTCCTCAACATGTCAACTTCATCTCTAAGTGCAGAAGCAGAATCTCTTTCTACCACTAGTTTAGCCTCTAGAGCATCAGCAGTTGGCAATGCATGATGCACGATTGGGCCATTGCCACTGCTGTGGGATGATACAACGTCCATGGGGACCTCGCTCTTTGATCTTGGGCTAACCTGTTTTGCCATTAAAGTTCCGATTGGATTCCGAAAAGTTGAAGTTAGCAAAACATCTGAACTGGGAGTTATAACAACAAACCAGTTAAACAAACAAGGAATTAAAGAGTTTCGATTGGATGCTGAAAAGTAGTTATTAACAACATTGTAACTGGTTGTTGCAGCAGCAAAGCAGTTAAACAAACAAGTTTTGCAAAAGGTACCTGTTGTGGCATTGGAGTTTCTCTTGGATCCTGAAAAGTTGAGTAGCCAGTAACGTGATTAGAGCAACCGGTTGCAGCAGCAAAGCGGTTAAACAAACAAGTTTTGCAAAAGGAACCTGTTGTGGCATTGGAGTTTCTCTTGGATCCTGAAAAGTTCAGTAGTCAGTAACTTGATTAGAGCAACAAGTTACAGTAGCAAACCTGTTACACAAATATATTTTTGAAAATGTACCTGCTATGCAATTGGACTTCCATTTGGATCCTGAAAATTTGAAGTTCGTAAGATGATTATAGCAACAAGTTACAACAGCAAACCAGGTAAACAAGGAAGTTTCTGAAAACATACCTATTGTGCCAACGGAGTTTCAGTTGGATCCTGCAAACTTGAATGTTAGCAATCAATAAATAAAGTTTTGCAAGAGCCAAAAGAAACTAACATCAAACTAGTAAAACTAACCCGTTTTGGCAACGTATTTAATTACACATGAACTAGTAAAACTAACAAGTTCTTGGCAACGTATTAAAGTAACAAGTCGATACCGTTCACCAGAAAAACAGACATCTGTAAATTTCTTTGATGTTAGCAAAATGATTCCAACACATATATAAGTTAAAAAGACGGCGTTCCTCATATAAACCTGACAGTTGTCTATCTATGAACATGCAAACATTACTAGTGATAACAACAAACCATTTAAACAAACAGGGTATCAGAACGTAAATTACACGTGAATTCTGCTGCACCCTAGAAGTACATATGACCAACTATCTACGTGCTTAAGTAGCTATTTAAGTTCAGGCAAACAGGTAATTTTTAACAGTAAGTATCAAACACATAGATAGGCGCAGTCTATAATAGGATTAACAGGCTATGGCATTATGTAATCAGTAGCAAACTAAATTAAGCCAAGCAACATAATTGAATGATTTTGCAATAAGTGGCTAACTAAAATTCCGAGAAGAAGGTAACTGAACTTACGCTAGCTCTTTGTACAGTCACACTGCAACTTCTTTTTCGCTTACAAGGTTCTACGAAGGAGTCCATGGCATTAATTGCTTGGATATGCAGTCCCAATACTTCTTTCTTCCCACACTGCATTGGTAAGTCGAATGGTTAATCTGGTAAGATGGTGCGTTCTTGATATGTTATATGAGGACGTGTAGTCAGACTAGTTGTAACCACACACATCACACTGGCTTTTACTGTATATTTCATGCGATTAGATTTGGCATATCGAGATCTAAGCAATCTACAATAGGATGAAAAGACTGGCATCCTTCACATTATTGGCGAACTCAGTTCATAGAAACAAGCAATTCAACCATTTCGTGGGTAAATCAAAAGCGCCACTGGAATATTTTTCACTACCGCAATCATGCACGCAAAAAGGGGCGACACCACCGTAGGGGCTGGTATGGGCGGCCGCCTCGGGTGGCTGGAAAGCGTGCACCTAGTTTGAGTCATCCAGGTTGGCCCGGGCTAGTTTTGTTCGTCCCAACGCACGAGCAGGCAATGTACAAAATGAAGAAAAATGTTTCAATTTGGATGTGCCAATAACTTAAGTGCAAGGCAGGCCCTATAGTAGGCTCGCGGCCCAAACGAGCGCCTCCCATATTGATCGACATCAGGAAAAATCCCAATTCCTTCGGTCCAGCCTCCAGTCTGGTTCGCTCCTAACCTAGCCGCCACTGGACAGACCGACACAGCACTTCCTCTCGCCCTCGTTGGAGGGCGGTCGCTAGGCTTCAAGAGAATGGAAATACAAGAAGATGAAGATCCAACCTTGGGTGTAGCCTGCGTGGGAGACAGTGGGCATCACGGGCATGGCATCGAGCTTGTGCAAACGGACAGTTGCAGCTTGCAAGAGCAGCATGCGCAACGAGCAGGTACATCACATCCCTGATTATATCTAATTCAACTGTTCAATTTCTGGCGAATAGTTAAACCTGACGGTGTTGTAAAACTGCTTGTATGTAGGGAATCTATGAGAAAATGAAACCAATTTCTGATTATTTTATAACTCCCCCAATCAATACTGAACTGACTAAATCTGATGTATCTAATCAAGTTTCCGGTGCAAACATACAAGCTCATGTTGTTCTTGAGCCTGAAGTGTCTAATGATCAGACTGCTAATGAAGGATTTGATGCAAACATTTTACATGCTCCTGGTGATGAACATATAGTGTCTAATGAGGGATCTAATGCAAGCATTTTGCAAGCTCCCATTGAAGGATTTAAAGTCTAATGATGATCTGCTATGTTGAGAGAGACATAGAGATTTGCAGGCATTGATGACAAGCAAGTTATAGTACATTTTCATGGCTGGAGGAAACGTCGAGGCCATCTACCAGAAAGTCCCCGTATCATGAGAACGTAGCATAAATACTTTTCTAATCTGTTGTTTGAAACTATTGACATACTTGTGCAGGATAGATATATTGATATGCAGTTTGTGCACTAGTTATAGGTGCAATTACACTTCGGTATTTTTAGCCAGAGAACGAATAATTCAAGCAGGTACAGACCATGTTAGTAGTCCTTGTACACCATGTTGCATTTTGTGTTTTTTGGTGCTTGCATCATTTAGTGTTTTATAATCTGAACTACTTTGGATAATTAGCTGGTTTTCAAAGTGCATGTAGCTTCACATTTCTAAAGTTATGTTGATTTCCGGAGTGCAAGTGCCTTCGTATTTTTTAAGTTAAATGTTCACCCCTGGTAACTTGAATTCGTGGATCCGCCACTGCACACAAATCATACACGCAGGCCAGTACAAATTAAATGAAATGCAGGGACTTACGCTAGCTCGTTGTACAGGCTCACTGCAGCTCTGCTTGCGCTTGGGATGTTCCATGTACAAGTACATGTTACCACTTGCTTGGATGTGCAGGCCTTGTGCTCCTTGCATCCCCCTCTGCATTTTTGACATGTTTGATCAAATAAGAGGAATAGACCTTGCTGTTGTACCGGAGGACAGATACTTACAAGGTTATACGGGTGTGCAGGATGTGTACCAGATCCCCTAGCGCCGTCATGCTTCGCTAAAAAATGGTTTTGCTTGTTTCAGATGATATCTCCAGAAGAAACAAGATTTAAAGTCAGAGTTGATAGGCGTGTAAGCTAAGAGAGCGAAAGGATATCCAAACATCGTCGAAACAGTGCACAAGGGAGTGATGTGTGGATACCTAGTTCGGGCCGGCGTTTGGGCATGCTCACCTAGCTAGAGTGCGGGTCACTTCAGAGCCGTTGAGGGTGATGCGCTGGCGTTGGCTGGCCGCGCACGGATGCAGATATTGAGTGGCAGCGGAGCACTATGATGCGGTGGACGAGACCGTTGGTGAAGCCCCAACGGCCTCGGGGGGGCGGAGGTGCGATGATGTGCTCGGTGAAGTAGCCCCGGTGAGGTGGGAGACGGCGTCGATGAAGCGCACCTGATGCGGTGGAAGTCGGTGTCTGTGAGGCACGTCGGTTGCTGTGACACCCTCGATTCAATCGTACACTAATCATACACACAAATGTGTACGATCAAGATCAAGGACTCACGGGAAGATATCACAACACAACTCTAGACACAAATTAAAATAATACAAGCTTTATATTACAAGCCAGGGGCCTCAAGGGCTCGAATACATCAGCTTGAATACAAACAAGTCAGCGGAAGCAACAATATCTAAGTACAGGCATAAGTTAAACAAGTTTGCCTTAAGAAGGCTAACACAAAAGCAACATCGATCGAAAAGGCAAGGCCTCCTGCTTGGGAGCCTCCTAACTACTCCTAGTCGTCGGCGGCCTCCACGTAGTAGTAAGCATCAGAGGTGGCATCTGGCTCCTGGGCTCCGACATCTGGTTGCATCAACCGGAAAGAAGAAGAAAGGGGGAAAAGGGGGAGCAAAGCAACCGTGAGTACTCATCCAAAGTACTCGCAAGCAAGGATCGACACTACACATGCATAGTTATCAATGAAATGGGCTGTATATGTGGACTGAACTCCAGAATGCCAGAAGAGAAGGGGAAAGCCTAGCCTATCAAAGACTAGCATCTTCGAGCAGCTCCAAGCATCTTGCAGCATCAGAAGAGATAAGAGTAGCATAAAGTAAAGTAGTAGTGTTATCAACCTCGGCCAGAGATCCTTTCTCGACTCCCTGCGAGAAAGCAATCCCAGAGCCATACTATCCAGTTATCACCTCAAGTATCCAGTTCTAGCTGTATCGATCGGGATACAACTCCAAGTGTCTGTTACCATAGGACAGGCTATCGATAGATGTTTTCTTCCCTGCAAGGGTGCACCAACTTACCCACCACGCTCGATTAACTCCGGCCGGACACACTTTCCTGGGTCATACCCGGCCTCGGCCAAACAATACGCCACAACCCGACCTAGGCTTAATAGAGAGGTCAGCACGCCGGACTAAACCTATGCCCCCAGGGGTCATGGGCCATCGCCCCGGGAACTCCTGCATGTTGCGAACGTGGCCGGTGAGCAGACCTAGCTACCTCCTTCAAAAAGGGAGGTGCTTACCAGTCCAACCCGGCGCGCGCCGCTCAGTCGCTGACGTCTATTAAGCTTCGGCTGATGCATACGACGCAGAATGCCCATACTATGCCCACGTGATGGTTAGTGCTATCAGGCCAGAGGCCCCTCGGATCAAATATCCAAATCATAGTGGATTAGGAACGCGCGGTTACAAGCAGAGGCTCACGAAAGATGTGACCCCGTCGCCCCGTCTCGAGGACTTGCGGCAAGGGCTAAGAATGCCCGGCCATGCCTCGTAATTATCTCGCGGGCACCCTCCAGGTCAACCCGACTCCTCTTCACTCACAAATATGCTCGCGCGGGTACCCCTCAGGGCCGACCTGTCTTTAGTAACAGGGTTTAGTGTAAAGTCATAGTAACCATAGTAACCGTGTGTCTAACACCAAGGGGAAAACCTGAGGAATCATCCTTGACGGATTCCACTCGATGTAATCATCAAGGTGAACGTAAGAGGATCCACCCTCGAGGTTCACCCTTGAGGGATTGCACGACAGAGTCGTATCGGAAGTGGTTAAGGCGGAATCACCCTCGATGACCACGACCGAATAGCTACACTATAGGGTTAACATCAGAAGCGCTGATGAGGTCTCACCCTCGGCACTCGATAGTAACCTAGTAGTGTCAAGCAACTAAGGGGAAAGTGATGTGCGGTTCCGGGGCCTGGTCTTCGATCCCGTTGATCGGGTCTTCGATGATGAAGCAGGGGCAACAAGGACAAGGTGGGGTCACTGATGAATCACTAACCAACCTATACTAAGCAGTTTAGGATAAGCAGGTAAGGTACAACAACAGATACAAAAGAAGGCTACGCATCAGAATAGGAGCAAACAGTTACAGTAGCAAAAATCTAATGCAAGCATGAGAGAATGGAATGGGCGATATCGGGATGATCAAAGGGGGGCTTGCCTGGTTGCTCTGGCAAGGAGGGGTCGTCGTCGACATAGTCGATCACAGGGGCAGCATCGATCCCGGGGTCTACCGGAGAGAAGAGGGGGAAGAAACAGTAAATATAAAGCAAACATAGCATCATAAAGCATAACATGGTAATACGCGGTGTTAGGGGTGATCTAACGCGGTACTACACGTTGCAGACAGAGATGGAAAACATCCGGAGGGGTTTTCCTGGTGTTAAGCATTTTCCGGATAGATGAAAGAGAGGGGAAAGTTCCATGTTCAGCATGCTAGGGGCATGTGATAGATGAACGGACCGCGCATTCGGATTCGTTGGATTTTTCTGAGCAACTTTCATGTAGAAAACATTATTATCCAAGTTACGGTTTATTTACTACGAATTTCGAAAGGTTTAAACATTTTCTGGAATTAAATAAATTATCAGAAAAGAATTACTACGTCAGCATGACATCACTGTGGCGTCAGCAATCAAAAGGATGGCTGACCAGGTCAAACTGACCAGTGGGTCCCACCTGTCATAGACAGTGGGCTAACAGAAGTTTAAAACTAACTAAACAGAGTTATTTAGCAGGAAGGCCTCACCTGTCATAGACTAATTAGCTAAACTAATTAGTTTTAATTATTAAAACATTTTAATTAGAGGATTAAGCAGTGGGGCCCACACGTCAGGTGGCTGGGGCTGCCCAGTCAGCAGTTGACTGGGTCAACCCGGTCAACTGGGGCCCGTGGGGCCCGCTGGCAGTGACCCTGGGGGTGGCCCCAGGTCGGCCACGTCGGCGGCCGGCTCCGGAGTTGCGCCGGCGAGCTCTCCGCGGCGGCGAGTTTGCCAGAGAGGCTCGGATCTTTGCTACAGAGCGCCAAATCACGCGTTTTCACCTGCGTTCGAACGCTGACGCTGCCGCGCGTTGAGTGGTGCTGCTAGACTACGCCGGGGAGGCCGGAAACGTCGCCGGCGTCGAGCTTGGCGGCGGTGGCTTTCGGGCGTGCTCGCGCTCGTCGCTGCAGGGCACGGCAAGGACCGTGGAAGGTAACGTTGGACTGCTGGGAGCGTGCTGAGCACGATGCCGCGCTCATCCGAGCTGGGCGGAGAGTGTGGACACGGCGACGAGTACGGCGGCGGAGGCGCGCTACGGCAAGGACGTTAGCTATGGCTAGGGGCGCGGTGAGGCGAGGAAGGAGAGGGGAGAGGACGGAGTGGAGCTCACCGAGCGGCCACGAAAGGCCCTTGACGGCTTAGGAGCAGCAGGGGTTGCTCGAGGTCGCCGGCGAGCGTCGGAGACAGAGGCGAAAGGGGACGACGGCGATCGGCAGCTGCAGGGGCCCTCAGCTCCAACGAAGGACCCCAGGCGATGTGGATGAGGACGGCGGAGCGGACGGACAGGGCCGGTGGCCTCGGGGCCGCCGGTGGCCGCGGGATCGACGGAGGTACGACGGCGATGGTGTTCGGCAGAGGGGGAGAGGAGCGAGCGTGCGAGAGAGAGGGAGGAGAAATATCTGCGGTGGGGGTGGGAGGGGGATCTGACAAGGCTGAGAGGGGGCCGTGGCGCCCTTATCCTCGCCGAGGAGGGGGTCCGGTGGCGACCGTGGGCACGGTCGGGCGTGCCCGGTGAACAGGAAAGGGGACGACCGGCCAGCTGGGCTGGGCCTCACTGTGCACTTGAGGCCCAAGTGCACAATGGGGTGGGGGCTTTATTTTATTTAGCTGTTCCGCTTTCCTTTTATTTAATTACCAGAGAAGGAAAATGATTTATCTGGGGACCCTAATGATTTAGGAAAAATGTGGAACTGGATCATAAATGTCCAGTGCATTTTTAGGCACTGCCTCAATTATTTTTGGGAGAGGTTTAGATTCATTTGGAATTTTCATAAATGAATTTGCATTTTAAATTGCTGGAATGGCACTGTTATAAATGGTAGTGTCCATTTTAGCATAAGAGTGATGTCGTTTTTCTTTACATCAAATTGTATTGGAATATTTGCTAAATGATGAACATTTTTCCAACAACTTTTGTGCAACTTCAGATTTCACTTATGATTTGAATTTGAATTCAGATGGGATTTGAAAAGAGATATTGAAAAAGGTGATTAAGCATTCTTTAGCCAAATGATTAGTCTTAATCATAGAGGGTTACTGTAGCATGACACTGGGGGTGTTACAGTTGCGGCGGCCGATGTTGTTGGTGGACCACCCAATGCGGTGGACGAGGGCGTAGATGAGGTAGCTCCGGTGCGGTGGTGAAGCGCGACCGTCGTCTTCGTCGTTGTCATCCGGCACAGAGGTGGGGAAAGAGACGAGACGAGGGGCGATTCAAACTTTGCTTGGGTTGGTGGCGAATTAGGGATTTGAGCAATCTGTGTGCGGAAGGGGGCGGTGGAGAAGGGAGATTTCGCAGGGCTGGAATTGGGGCCGCCAGATATTTCAATCCGAAACTTGGAAGCGCGAACTTATTTTGTCGTCATTCTTTATTTTGGGGGTGAGGTTGGGAGGGGGGTGGGTGGCTGGGTGCTAAGCGTCCGTACGACACACGCAACCACCACGACACGACCCCGGTCTGCCTGGTGCGCCTACATTTGAGAATGCAAACAAATCTTCTTTCATTTGCAAATGAATCTGTATGTATTACCATGCCCGTGTTTTCCTTGCAAATAATTAGGCATTTGAAACGAGATACTATAAATTAATTAATGAAGAGTTATTTGATAAAAATCAAAACTGTATCCACGGTATCCACGCTAACGTGGATTAGAGTGTGTGTCACATAATTAGTTATTTGAATTAGAGTGTGTGTCACATAGCAATCTCCAATTCTAACGTGGATTTCACATTTCACGGTACCCATGCTACTTTTTTAATACAGACTCATATGTATATGATGAACACCATGGTAGTGAGAAAATTTTGGCTGGATTCAAACATATGACCTATAAAATAGCACAACAATCGAGTCAATGTCAACTTTTCCAAACCTAGTATGGCATGAATTCAAAATAATTACCCATATGCATGGTCCTCAGTTCAAATCTTACAATGTACACCGAATTGAAACATCGATATTAAGTCTCATACTATCTACATTCAAATGTTGTTGATGGTAGCTAGAACTACGTCGGTATTTCCCCGGAGAGGGAGGGATGATGTAGCACAGCGACGGTAGAGTATTTCCCTCAGTTATGAAACCAAGTTATCGAACCAGTAGGAAGATTAAGCAACACAACGTAAACAGCACCTGCACACAAATAACAACACCTCGCAACCCGACGTGTTAAAGGGGTTGTCAATCCCTTTCCGGTAACGGTGCCTCAAGATAGGCAAGCGGACGTGAGATAAATTGTAGTAGATTGAAATAATAGATCGCAAATAAATAAAGTGCAGCAAGGTAATTTTGTATTTTTTGGTTTAATAGATCTGAATAAAAATGCAAAGGAAAAGTAGATCGCAAGGCAAATATATGAGAAATAAGACCCGGGGGCCATAGGTTTCACTCGTGGCTTCTCTCGAGAAAAATAGCAAACGGTGGGTAAACAAATTACTGTTGGGAAATTGATAGAACTTCAAATAATTATGACAATATCCAGGCAATGATCATTACATAGGCATCACGTCCAAGATTAGTAGACCGACTCCTGCCTGCATCTACTACTATTACTCCACACATCGACCGCTATCCAGCATGCATCTAGTGTATTAAGTTCATGGAAAAACGGAGTAATGCAATAAGAATGATGACATGATGTAGAAAAGATCTGTTTATCTATATGGCGGTAGATATAGATCGCTTCTTCTTATCCTTAGTAGCAACGATACGTACGTGTCATTTCCCCTTCTGTCACCGGGATCGAGCACCGTAAGATCGAACCCACTACCGAGCACCTCTTCCCATTGCAAGACGAATAGATCAAGTTGGCCAAACAAAACCCAAATATCGGAGAAGAAATATGAGGCTTTAAGAGATCATGCATATGAGAGATCAAAGAAACTCAAATAACTTTCATGGATATAAAAAGATATGACTGATCATAAACTCAAAGTTCATCAGATCCCAACAAACACACCGCAAAAGAGTTACATCATATGTATCTCCAAGAGACCATTGTATTGAGAATCCAGCGAGAGAGAGAGAGAGAGGAAGCCATCTAGCTACTAACTACGGACCTGAAGGTCTACAAAGGACTACTCATGCATCATCGGAGAGGCACGAATGGAAGTGGTGAACCCCTCAGTGATGGTGTCTAGATTGGATCTGGTGGTTCTGGACTCAACGGCGGCTGAATGAATATTTTGACGCTTGTTCTAGGGTTTCTGGAATATTGTGGTATTTATAGAGCAAAGAGGCGGTCCAGGGGGCACCCGAGGTGGGCACAACCCACCAGGGTGCGCCTGGGCCTCTTGGCGCGCCCTAGTGGGTTGTGCCCCCCTCGGGGCACCCCCAGGTGCAACCAGGGCCCATTGCCTTCTTCTGGCCCATAAAAAATCATCGTGGAGTTTCATGGCATTTGAACTTCGTTTGATATTGATTTCCTGCGATATAAAAAACATGGAAAAACAACAACTGGCACTTGGCACTATGTCAATAGGTTAGTACCAAAAAATGACATAAAATGACTATAACATGATTATAAAACATCCAAGATTGATAATAAAACAGCATGGAACAATCAAAAATTATAGATACGTTGGAGACGTATCAGCATCCCCAAGCTTAACTCCTACTCGCCCTCGAGTAGGTAAGTGATAAAAACAGAATTTTTGATGTGGAGTGCTGTTCATCAAGTCATAACAAATTCTTTTCTTTATAGCATGGACATTTCGACTTTTATGTGATTCAAAGCAATAGTCTAGTTTTGACATAATAATTTAGATACTCAAGCATATCAGCAAGCAACCATGTCTTTCAAAATATCAACGCTAAAATAAGTTATCCCTAGCCCATCATGCTCAAGCATTGATCCATTCATGAAACACACTCGAATATTAACTACACCCAATACTTGAGCATGATCATATTGCCTCCTAGTTGGTGCTTTTTATGAGAGAAGATGGAGACTCAAATTTCAAAATAAAAATGCATAAAGTAAAAGAAAGGCCCTTCGCAGAGGGAAGTTGGGATTTGTAGAGGTGCCAAAGCTCAAAGCGAAAAATTAGAGATAAAAACATTTTGAGAGGTGTATCCATCCCACCAACGAAAATGACTCAGAGCTACGAACACTTTCCATGCTAGATATGCCATAGGCGGTTCCCAAACAGAAAATAAAGTTTATTCCTTTTTCCGTCGTTCTTTCACTTTCCATGGCTAGCCGTATCCACGGGTGCCCTCCATACCAACACTTTCCAAGGAATTTATTATTTGACAACATAAAGTAATTTTTTTTGCATTTTGGGACTGGGCATCCCTGAAACCTTTGCCTTACTCTCGTGCAATGACAAGTGAATAAACACTCATCTTGAGAATAACACATCTAGCATGGAAAATATTAGCCACCCGTTAGCGTTCCGCGAGTGAAACAAACACACAAAAGAGAAGTTTATTTTTGAAAGTTAGAGATGGCACATGCAAATTTGCTTAGAACGGCAAAAGAATACCGCATATAGGTAGATATAGTGGACTCATGTGGCAAAACTAGTTTAAAGGATTTTGGATGCACAAGTAGAGGTCATACTTGGTGCAAAATGAAGGTTAGCAAAAGATTGGGAAGCGACCAACCAAGAAACGAATAATCTCATAAGCAAGCATTAAGCATAATTAATTAACACCGAATAATGCACCACAAGTAGGATATAATTTTCACCGCATGATTATTGACTTTCGTGCATGCATAGGGAATCACAAACCTTAACACCAATATTCTTACTAGAGAACAATTACTCACCAATATAACTCACATATCACATCATCATATCTCAAAACTATTACTAAGAATCATGTTTATTTTGTCCAATGATCTTCATGACATTTTTTTACTTTATCCTTCTTGGATATCTATCACTTTGGTACTAATTTTCATGTGTTGCTTTTCATAAGGTAAAACAAATATAAGTGAAGATCATGAGCATAACAAATTTTCTTTCTCTTAAAATTATTTAAGTGAAGCAAAAGATAATTTCTTCAATTATTTTACTAACTCTCAAATAAATCTATGTGAAGCAAGAGAGCATTTATTCAAAAATAACAAAGCACACCGTGCTCAAAAAGATATAAGTGAAGCACTAGAGCAAGTCCTAGCTCATAAAAGATTTAAGTGAAGCATAGAGAGCAATTCTAACAAGTCATGATATAATTTTGGCCCTCACAAAAAGGTGTGTACAGCAAGGATTGATGACTTAAAACACAAAATAAAACAAGCAAAGACACATATCATACAAGTTTCTCCAAGCAAAACACATATCATGTGACGAATAAAAATATAGCCTCGAGTAAAATACCGATAGTTGTTGGAAGAAAGCGGGGATGCCACTCGGGGGCATCCCCAAGCTTAGTTGGTTGCTCATCCTTGAATCATAGCTTGGGATGCCGGGGCATCCCCAAGATTAGGCTCTTACATCCTTCCTTCATCCATCGTAAGATAAACCAAAACTTGAAAACTTCAATCACACAAAACTCAACAAAACCTTCACGAGATCCGTTAGTGTAAGTAAATAAATCACTACTATAAGTTCTGTATCAAACAAATTCATATTTTTTTTGTATTATATCTACTGTATTCCAACTTTTCTATGGCAAAAACTCATCAAAGAAAACCATAGAGCCATCAAAATAAGCACACAACACAAAGAAAACAGAATCTGGCAAAACAGAACAGTCTGTAGCAATCTGATTTAAACGAGTACTTCTGGAACTCCAAAAATTCTACCAAAATAGGACAACCAGGGAAATTTGTCTATTAATCTTCTTCAAAAATAATCAGGGCAAAAGCTCTTTCCGAATAAAAATGAGAATCAATTTCATGAGCACAAAGTTTCTGTCTTTTTCAGCAAGATCAAACAACTATCACCCAAGAAGATCCTATTGGTTCTACTTGGCACAAACACTAATTAAAACATAAAAACACAATCATAACTTGTCTATACTCTGTTAAAAAAAACTCTGTTTTTTATAATTATATATGTTATATATATATTCCCCTTGATTTTTCTAATGTATAAAGTTGTGATATAAAAGATTTTTATATTTGTTTACAGATGGAGTATCTCTCTGTCAAAAATATATTTATGTGTAACTAGTTACTCCTGTCTTTCTACTTCCTTTCGCTGATATGTGGGGCATCCGGCAACAGGGACCATGTGCCATATGCACCAAATTAGAGTGCACAACTGCACAGTAGACACACCCCGGTCGTAGCGCCGCAGTAATGCCCAATGAGCCGTCAAATCACAAAAACCCCCACCTTTCCAGCTTTAGCAATAAGCTGGACGGACAAAGAGACAATATTTCATTGGGCCTGAATCCCCTTCTCCCTCATCTGCTTGTTCAGAGAAACCCCCGCTCGTCGATTGCCTAGGGTTTTCTCATGGAGAACCTGGTACGAATTCTTCATCCATCCCCGATAAATCCAAGTCCCTTGGTCGCGGGTAATCCTAGGATGGCAGCCGCCGCCGTTGATGCATTTTTCTTCCTACTGAATCTAGTGTGTTTCATTTGCAGTGCCCAAAGTGTGAGGACCCTACATGTTTCTGCGCCCTCGGCGAGACGCCACACTTGTTCCTTCTCATCCTAACACAGGATTTCAAAACACGCACAGTATGTTCCTAGAATCCTCTTTTCTATCCGGGAGGGTGGCTTTTTTTGAACATGTTGTCGACCAATTTGGAAATTTGGATTGCTATATTTGGATAAAAGGTACTAGTACCATGGTCAACACTGACGTGAAGGAGGAAATTATTTCTAGATTTCGATAGGGAATACATTGTGTTCTCATATTATTTTTCCTGCAGTGCATTCCTTGCTCTGCTAGAATACATGTACTCAAGATGCTCGGCCTTGCCATAACTGAATACACCAGTTTAATGGTCACAATGAAGGCAAGCCATGGATATAAGTTCCGAGTTGGGTTCATGAACCAAGAAGATCACTGCTTTTTTTATGGCTGAACTTGGATAAACTTTCTCAAGTGTTACAGACTGAAAGTTTGCGCACGAATGTTGATGGAAATAGCACAACCTGGTCTCATCTTCACTGCGATCTTCCACCCAGACGTCGTTCCAATTGTTCATCCATGTTAGTTTTGTATCTGGTTCTTGCTTGTTGCATTGATTACTTCTTAATCCACCTACTCTGTCTAACTAATCACAATTTAACTTTAGAAGTAGCAACGAATCTCTCACGAAGATGCTACTTCTAACTAATATTTTCTTATAATTTGTGGCACGTGTAGGTTTTTTCAGAGGTAAGCAGGCTACTCGTTTGTTATTCTGTAAGAACTCGGCTGTTACTAATGGCACTGAAGTTGACTGGGACGACATCCACAAGTTCCTACACTTTATTGATCGTCTTGAGGTCCTTGTGGGGCGTTTCAATGGTGGAAGGCCATGTGGGATATGTGTGCCACTGCTGCACTCGTTGAACAGGTCCAACTGTGTCAAGAAACTTATGGTACGGGCTATTTTCTATTATATATGTTGTTCATAAAGTCTTGCTTATACATAGTTTTACAGCTGTGATCTTCTTGAAACAGAAATTGCCCAGTTCTATTGTTCCTATACAGATGCCTGACCATGGTCGGGTCAGACTTGCGCTTGGTCACAACATGATGCTTATGTCGACCTACTCCATTCCCCTTGGAGGTGAAAAGATACTTATTCATGGGTGGTCTCAAATAATGAAGGCCCGTCCATCTTGGAGAATAGGACAGAAGATTATGTTCCTGCTTTTCCATGGCTTTAAAGCGAATATACTGTTTATTGACCACATTGCGAGATGAAGCCGCTTTCAGAGGTTGTGGATGCACGGGGTGGCACCTGGGCCTTGTCCTGGGGCTTGGCGGCCTTGCTACCTCTTGAGCACTGCGTTGGTTTTCCCTTGAAGAGGAAAGGGTGATGCAGCAAAGTAGCGTAAGTATTTCCCTCAGTTTTTGAGAACCAAGGTATCAATCCAGTAGGAGACTACACGCAAGTCGCCTCGTACCTACACAAACAAATAAGAACCTAGCAACCAACGCGATAAAGGGGTTGTCAATCCCTTCACGGCCACTTGCAAAAGTGAGATCTGATAGAGATAATAAGATAAATATTTTTGTTATTTTTATGATATAGATTGAAAGTAAAGATTGCAAAGTAAAATAAATTGGAAACTTATATGATGGAAAATAGACCCGGGGGCCATAGGTTTCACTAGTGGCTTCTCTCAAATAGCATAAGTATTACGGTGGGTGAACAAATTACTGTCGAGCAATTGATAGAAAAGCGCATAGTTATGAGAATATCTAGGCATGATCATGTATATAGGCATCACATCCGCGACAAGTAAACCGAAACGATTCTGCATCTACTACTATTACTCCACACATCGACCGCTATCCAGCATGCATCTAGAGTATTAAGTTCATAAGAACAGAGTAATGCATTAGGCAAGATGACATGATGTAGAGGGATAAACTCAAGCAATATGATATAAACCCCATCTTTTTATCCTCGATGGCAACAATACAATGTGTGCCTTGCTGCCCCTGCTATCACTGGGAAAGGACACCGCAAGATTGAACCCAAAGCTAAGCACTTCTCCCATTGCAAGAAAGATCAATCTAGTAGGCCAAACCAAACTGATAATTTGTAGAGACTTGCAAAGATAAAAAATCATACATATAAGAATTCAGAGAAGAACCAAATATTGTTCATAGATAATCTTGATCATAAACCCACAATTCATCGGATCTCGACAAACACACCACAAAAAGAATTACATCGAATAGATCTCCAAGAAGATCGAGTAGAACTTTGTATTGAGATCCAAAGAGAGAGAAGAAGCCATCTAGCTAATAACTATGGACCCGAAGGTCTGTGGTAAACTACTCACACATCATCGGAGAGGCTATGGTGTTGATGTAGAAGCCCTCCATGATCGATTCCCCCTCCGGTGGAGTGCCGGAAATGGCCCCAAGATGGGATCTCACGGGTACAGAAGGTTGCGGCGGTGGAAATAGGGTTTTTTGGTGCTCTCGGATGTTTTCGGGGTATATGAGTATATATAGGCGAAAGAAGTAGGTCGATGGAGCCACGAGGGGCCCACGAGGGTGGGGGGCGCGCCTACCCACTGGGCGTGCCCTCCTACCTCGTGGCCTCCTCGGTTTTTTCTTGACCTCCACTCCAAGTCTCCTGGATTGCGTTTGTTCCAAAAATAACTCTCCTGAAGGTTTCATGCCGTTTGGACTCCGTTTGATATTCCTTTTCTGCGAAACACTGAAATAGGCAAAAAAAACCGCAATTTGCACTGGGCCTTTGGTTAGTAGGTTAGTCCCAAAAATAATATAAAAGTGCATAGTAAAGCCCATTAAATATCCAAAACAGGTAATATAATAGCATGGAACAATAAAAAATTATAGATGCGTTGGAGACATATCAAGCATCCCCAAGCTTAATTCCTGCTCGTCCTCTAGTAGGTAAATGATAAAAACAGAATTTTTGATGTGGAATGCTACCTAGCATATTTCTCAATGTAATTTCCTTTATTGTGGCATGAATGTTCACATCCGAAATATTCAAGATAAAAGTTTAAGATTGACATAAAAATAATAATACTTCAAGCATACTAACAAAGCAATCATGTCTTCTCAAAATAACATGGCCAAAGAAAGTTATCCCTACAAAATCATATAGTCTGGCTATGCTCTATCTTCATCACACAAAGTATTTAATCATGCACAACCCCGATGACAAGCCAAGCAATTGTTTCATACTTTTGATGTTCTCAAACTTTTTCAATCTTCACGCAATACATGAGCGTGAGCCATGTTCATAGCACTATATGTGGAATAGAATGGTGGTTGTGGAGAAGACAAAAAAGGAGAAGATAGTCTCACATCAACTAGGCGTATCAACGGGCTATGGAGATGCCCATTAATAGATATCAATGTGAGTGAGTAGGGATTTCCATGCAACGGATGCACTAAAGCTATAAGTGTATGAAAGCTCAACAAAAGAAACTAAGTGGGTGTGCATCCAACTCGCTTGCTCACGAAGACCTAGGGCATTTTGAGGAAGCCCATCATTGGAATATACAAGCCAAGTTCTATAATGTAAAATCCCCACTAGTATATGAAAGTGACAACATAGGAGACTCTCTATCATGAAGATCATGGTGCTACTTTGAAGCACAAGTCTGGTAAAAGGATAGTAACATTGTCCCTTCTCTCTTTTTCTCTCATCTTTTTTTTGTTTTGGGCCTTTTTCTCTTTTTTTATGGCCTCTTTTTTTTCTTTTCTTTTTTTTTTCTTCTTTTTTTTTCTTTTTGTCCGGAGTCTCATCCCGACTTGTGGGGGAATCATAGTCTCCATCATCCTTTTCTCACTTGGGACAATGCTCTAATATTGATGATCATCACACTTTTATTTACTTACAACTCAAAATATGACTCTATGTGAATGCCTCCGGCGGTGTACCGGGATATGCAATGAATCAAGAGTGACATGTATGAAAGAATTATAAAGGTGGCTTTGCCACAAATACGATGTCAACAACATGATCATGCAAAGCAATATGACAATGATGGAGCGTGTGATAATAAATGGAACGGTGGTAAGTTGCGTGGCAATATATCTCGGAATGGCTATGGAAATGCCATAATAGGTAGGTACGGTGGCTGTTTTGAGGAAGGTATAAGGTGGGTGTATGATACCGGCGAAAGGTGTGCGGTATTAGAGAGGCTAGCAATGGTGGAAGGGTGAGAGTGCGTATAATCCATGGACTCAACATTAGTCATAAAGAACTCACATACTTATTGCAGAAATCTATTAGTTATCAGAACGAAGTACTACACGCATGGTCCTAGGGGGATAGATTGGTAGGAAAAGACCATCGCTCGTCCCCGACTGCCACTCATAAGGAAGACAATCAATAAATAAATCATGCTCTAACTTCATCACATAACGGTTCACCATACGTGCATGCTACGGGAATCACAAACTTTAGAACAAGTATTTCTCAAATTCACAACTACTCAACTAGCATGACTCTAATATCACCATCTTCATATCTCAAAACAATTATCAAGTATAAAACTTCTCATAGTATTCGATGCACTTTATATGATAGTTTTTATTATACCTATGTTGGATGTTCATCATATTAGGACTAATTTTATAGCCAAAGCAAACTACCATGATGTTCTAAAATACTCTCAAAATAATATAAGTGAATCATGAGAGATCAATTATTTCTATAAAATAAAACCACCACCGTGCTCTAAAAAGGTATAAGTGAAGCATTAGAGCAAAATTATCTAGCTCAAAAGATATAAGTGAAGCACATAGAGTATTCTAATAAATTCCGAGTCATGTGTGTCTCTCCCAAAAGGTGTGTACAGCAAGGATGATTGTGGTAAACTAGAAAGCAAAGGCTCAAATCATACAAGACGCTCCAAGCAAAACACATATCATGTGGTGAATAAAAATATAGCCTCAAGTAAAGTTACCGATAGACGAAGACGAAAGAGGGGATGCTTTCCGAGGCATCCCCAAGCTTAGGCTTTTGGTTGTCCTTGAATTTTACCTTGGGGTGCCTTGGGCATCCCCAAGCTTAGGCTCTTGCCACTCCTTATTCCATAATCCATCAAATCTTTACCCAAAACTTGAAAACTTCACAACACAAAACTCAACAGAAAATCTCATGAGCTCCGTTAGCGAAAGAAAACAAACCACCACTTCAAGGTACTGTAATGAACTCATTATTTATTTATATTGGTGTTAAACCTACTATATTCCAACTTCTCTATGGTTCATACCCCCCGATACTAGCCATAGATTCATCAAAATAAGCAAACAACACACGAAAAACAGAATCTGTCAAAAACAGAACAGTCTGTAGTAATCTGTATCAAACGTAAACTTCTGGAACTTCAAAAATTATGAAATAAATTGGTGGACGTGAGGAATTTATCTATTAATCATCTGCAAAAAGAATCAACCAAAAAGCACTCCAGTAAAAAATGGCAGCTAATCTCGTGAGCGCTAAAGTTTCTGTTTTTTACAGCAAGATCATAAAGACTTCACCCAAGTCTTCCCAAAGGTTCTACTTGGCACAAACACCAATTTAAAACATAAAACCACATCTAAACAGAGGCTAGATGAATTATTTATTACTAAACAGAACCAAAAATCAAGAAACAAAAATAAAATTGGGTTGCCTCCCAACAAGCGCTATAGTTTAACGCCCCTAGCTAGGCATAAAGGCAAGGATAGATCTAGGTATTATCATCTTTGGTATGCAATCCATAAGTGGCTCTCATAATGGATTCATAAGGTAATTTAATTTTCTTCCTAGGAAAGTGTTCCATGCCTTTCCTTAACGGAAATTGGAATCTAATATTTCCTTTTTTCATATAAATAATTGCACCAATCGTTCTAAGGAAGGGTCTACCAAGAATAATAGGACATGTAGGATTGCAATCTATATCAAGAACAATGAAATCTACGGGCACATAATTCCTATTTGCAACAATAAGAACATCATTAATCCTTCCCATAGGTTTCTTAATGGTGGAATCCGCAAGGTGCAAGTTTAAAGAACAATCATCAAATTCACGGAAACCTAACACATCACACAAAGTTTTTGGAATCGTGGAAACACTATCACGCAAATCACACAAAGCATAGCATTCATGATCTTTAATCTTAATTTTAATAGTAGGTTCCCACTCATTATAAAGTTTTCTATGGATAGAAACTTCTAATTCAAGCTTTTCTTCATAAGATTGCATTAAAGCATCAATGATATGTTTGGTAAAAGCTTTATTTTGACTATAAGCATGAGGAGAATTTAACACGGATTGCAACAAGGAAATACAATCTATTAAAGAACAATTATCATAATTAAATTCCTTGAAATCCAAAATAGTGGGTTCATTGCTATGTAAAGTTTTGACCTCTTCAATCCCACTTTTACCAATTTTTGCATCGAGATATAAAAACTCCGAATCATTGGGACGCCTTTTAACTAAAGTTGACTCATCTCCAGTCCCATCATTATCAAGATTCATATTGCAAAACAAAGATTTAATAGGAGACACATCAATAACTTTTAGATCTTCATCCCTATTACCTTCTAGATCTTCCCGTTTGGCGGCCATCCTATTGACTAAGGTGGCCTACTTATCCAAAATTTGGGCTATTAATTTTTCAAGATGAGCAAACTGAGATTTCAAACCATAAAATCCTTAGACATATCATCAAGCTCTTTATTCATGTACTCCATAAAGCCTTTTGTTCTTTAAGCTCGTTTCTAAAGAAATTATTATGCTCAAATTGCAAAGTCATAAAGCTTCTAACGTTGTTTTCAATTTCTTCCAACCTTTTAAGGTGAGGATCAACGTTTTTAGGCAGGGCAAACGGGCAACAAGAAGCAAGCGAAGAGAGGAGAACGGAAAAAGAGGGCGAATAAAATGGCAAGCGAAGTGGGGGAGAGGAAAACGAGAGGTAAATGACGAATAATGTAATGCGAGGGATAAGAGTTTGTGATGGGTACTTGGTATATCTTGACTTGACTTCACTTGGCGTAGATCTCCCCGGCAACGGCGCCAGAAATCCTTCTTGCTACCTGTTGAGCACTACGTTGGTTTTCCCTTGAAGAGGAAAGGGTGATGCAGCAAAGTAGCATAAGTATTTCCCTCAGTTTTTGAGAACCAAGGTATCAATCCAGTAGGAGACTACACGCAAGTCGCCTCGTACCTACACAAACAAATAAGAACCTTGCAACCAACGCGATAAAGTGGTTGTCAATCCCTTCACGGCCACTTGCAAAAGTGAGATCTGATAGAGATAATAAGATAAATATTTCTGGTATTTTTATGATATAGATTGAAAGTAAAGATTGCAAAGTAAAATAAATTGGAAACTTATATGATGGAAAAAGTGGCTTCTCTCAAGATAGCATAATTATTACGGTGGGTGAACAAATTATTGTCGAGCAATTGATAGAAAAGCGCATAGTTATGAGAATATCTAGGCATGATCATGTATATAGGCATCACGTATGTGACAAGTAGACCGAAATGATTCTGCATCTACTACTATTACTCCACACATCGACCGCTATCCAACATGCATCTAGAGTATTAAGTTCATAAGAACAGAGTAATCCATTAGGCAAGATGACATGATGTAGAGGGATAAACTCAAGCAATATGATATAAACCCCATCTTTTTATCCTCGATGGCAACAATACAATGTGTGCCTTGCTGCCCCTGCTATCACTGGGAAAGGACACCGCAGGATTGAACCCAAAGCTAAGCACTTCTCCCATTGCAAGAAAGACCAATCTAGTAGGCCAAACCAAACTGATAATTCAAAGAGACTTGCAAAGATAACAAATCATACATATAAGAATTCAGAGCAGAACCAAATATTGTTCATAGATAATCTTGATCATAAACCCACAATTCATCGGATCTCGACAAACACACCGCAAAAAGAATTATATCGAATAGATCTCCAAGAAGATCGAGGAGAACTTTGTATTGAGATCCAAAGAGAGAGAAGAAGCCATCTAGCTAATAACTATGGACCCAAAGGTCTGTGGTAAACTACTCACACATCATCGGAGAGGCTATGGTGTTGATGTAGAAGCCCTCCGTGATCGATTCCCCCTCCGGTGCAGTGCCGGAAAAAGCCCCAAGATGGGATCTCACCGGTACAGAAGGTTGCGGCGGTGGAAATAGGGTTTTTTGGTGCTCTCGGATGTTTTCGGGGTATATGAGTAATATAGGTGAAATAAGTAGGTCGGTGGAGCCACGAGGGGCCCACGAGGGTGGGGGGCGCGCCCTCCTACCTCATAGCCTCCTCGGTTCTTTCTTGACCTCCACTCCAAGTCTCCTGGATTGCGTTTGTTCCAAAAATAACTCTCCCGAAGGTTTCATTCCATTTGGACTCCGTTTGATATTCGTTTTCTGCGAAACACTGAAATAAGCAAAAAAATAGCAATTTGCACTGGGCCTTTGGTTAGTAGGTTAGTCCCAAAAATAATATAGAAGTGCATAGTAAAGCCCATTAAACATCCAAAACAGGTAATATAATAGCATGGAACAATAAAAAATTATAGATACGTTGGAGACATATCAGGCCTCACCCTTGGTTAACTGTAGGCAAAGTAGCACTGTTCAAGGCGTGTTTTGTACGGTTGAACCTGTATAAGTACTCATACTGCTTTCAACTATGGTTGTTAAGTGCCCCTGCTGGTTTCAGTTAAGGTTGTTAAGTACTCCTGCTGCTTTTATAGTCTGTTGTGTTTCTTCAGTCCTGTCTTCCTCCAGCCGCCAAAACCAAACCAGCGCCGGCGGGGCCGCCTGCTTCCGCCTCCCACGGCTGCTGCGCCTCAGCGCACGCATTGCCACCCCATCATCTCCTAAATCGTTAACGCTGATGTACGAGGCCTCGCCATCGTCCTCCGTGCGCTTTGGTGCCCTCACCGCGGCGTCGCCTTCTCGCGTTGTCAACATGGTCAACAAACAACAGGAATCGACAAAGGACTATACGTGGAGAGGATGACAGTAGGGGCCCACCATGTCCATGGTCGGACGCAAGGAAGTTTCTCATTTTTATTATATATACTCCATTGTTAGCGTATGGACAAACAAGCGTATATAGTCAATAGACAATAGAAAATCACAAGATCGGCTGACACCTGGGACGTAGCTGCTCGAGCAGTATTTTTGTTGTTGTTGTTGAGACGGAGCAAGGTTTCAACTGGGCTGTGGCCCGTCTAGCCCAGGCTTATATTTTATGTTCACCATATGACCAGCCCAACTATTTTTTCTTTGTCAAAATAAGCCCAGTTTATTTATTTTTTTGAAGAATACCCAATCCAGGCCTACTTATTTTTCTACGCCCTGATGGGCTGCAACTCTTTCAAGACGCATGCAAATCTTGAAAGTAATATGAAATGAGTTGTAAATATAAAAACAGATGACAAATTGGCAATTACTTTATAGTTTCTGAATTTTTTCACATTTTCAGATTCCTATTTCACTCTGCTTTAACCTAATTTAAATTTAGCTTCAAAGTACTTTAAATCTGGCTCGACATTTAGGTATTAAAAATAGTTTGGAACCCACAGAAATATGCGAATTTTCGTTTAAATTTTTAACCCTGGCCCTGGCCAACAAAAAAACGGACTGCAATAAATTGCATAAGAAGTTGCAATGAGCTATATATAAATTATTAAAAAAAATAGGGATTGGTCTGACTTGTGGGCCTATTAAGTTGACGCGTATGTAAGATTTTTTTACTTATTATATACGTCAACAAACAATTCTAGCAGACGTAACCATTGGATGTCAATCCAACGGCCATCGTGTTTCTTCAATCTCTGATCTTCTTGCTCCAGCCGCCAAATCCAGCGCTGGCAAGACCGCCTGCTCCCGCCTCCCATGGCCGGCTGTGCTGCCGCGTAGGCGTCACCGCCCCCTACTGCTCCCACTGCTGGCCAGGCCATCCCTCTACTCACCCACATCCCTCCACTGTTGTGGCTTCGCCGCCTCCGGGTCATTCCCTTCCTGGGTCTCGCCGTCGTCCATCGCGCTGGTGTTCTCGGCACGGCGTGGTCAACATTGTCAACAAACGACAACATCGGAAGAGGGATGTACATGGAGAGGTTGACAGTTGGGACCCATATGGTCCATGGCCGCACGCAAGCAAGTACCTCCTTATTACGCCAAAAAGAATGAATACTCCCGCTGACAGCTCGGACCCACCAGCTATATCTTCGCACGCAAGGAAGTGCCTCCTTATTACGCACAAAAAAATGAATACCCCCTGCTAGCTGGGACCCACCATAGTGGGAGGCTGACTTGTGGGCCTACTAAGTTGATGCAGGCGGAGGGCTTTGTCAACTTAGTCAATATGAACGATCCTAGCTCTAGTGACCGTACGATGTCCATCCAACGGCCGTAGTGCTTCTTCAACCTCTGGTCTTCTTGCTCCAGCCGCCCAAAGCAGCACCGGTCGTGCCGCGTGCTCCTACCTCCCATGGCCGGCTGTGATGCCGCGGAGGCCTCACCGTCCCTACTACTCCCACCGCTGGCCAGGCCCTGCGGCGATGGCAACCTCACACCGAAGCCGAACCAGTGAACCCTCGTACTCCTCTCCGCGTGGGCTTCCACTGTCGCGTCTTCCCCGGCTTCGCATCGTCCCCTTCCTAGGCCTCGCCGTCGTCCACCGCCCTGGTTCTCTCGGCGCCGCGTGGTCAACGAACGACATCCATCGGACGTGGACTATACGTGGAGAGGCTGACAGCTGGGTCCACGGCCGCAACAAGGAAGTGCCTCCTTATTATGCGGAAAATAATGATTCCTCCACCTGACAGCTGGGACCCACCGGACGGGCCATCGTATTTTGCAAAAAAATGTTTCCCCCCTGACTGCTAGGACCCACCAGCTACATCTTCGCACGCAAGGTAGTGCCTAACAGTCGGGACCCATCCTGGTTGAAGCGTACGTAACGTTGTCATTCTGGTCGCGAACGTGTACGTACATACTGATCGATGTAGAGGCACGCATGTAGCATGTACACGTACGTACAGCGGGCAGGGTGCAAGAAAGTAAATACTGCCACGTATGTACATACGGGCGGGGTCTCGAACGCGTACTCGCGCATACGTACGACCAGGGCTCGTGTACATGGCTGGGTCGGAACGGAGAAACTGCGTCGTCGTCGTGGTCATGGGGAGGCAACCAGCCGGGTCGGAATGGAATGCGTCGTCGTGTTCATCGGGAGCCAACCAGCTTGGACGGAACAGCCGATGGAAACGAGGCCTGACGTACCGCAGAACGGAGGAAACGGCCTTGTGTTCGACCGGCCACGGTCGAAACGGGATCCTGTTCATCAGGAGGGGTCTGGCGTACCGCAAAACGGAGGAAACGGACTTCTCTTGGTCGAAACGGGGTCCTATTGATCGGGAGGGGTGTGGAGTACCGCAAGACGGAGGAAACGGACTTGTGTTGGAGCGCTACGGTCAAAAGGGGGTCCTGTTCATCGGGAGGGGTGTGGCGTACCGCAAAACGGGACTCCACGGGATACTGTTCATCTCCACTATCGACCTCCTCTAGCCTCCATGGGCTACTGTTCATCCACCATCGACCTCCTCCAGCCTCCACCTGCGACTGTTCATCCACGGGCTCCTGTTCATCCAGCCTCCACCGCGCTTCTCCATCGGCTAGTGTTCAACCAACCCATTCCACGGGGTCCTATTCAACCACCCCTCCACGGGCTACTGTTCATCCAGCCCTCCACCAGCTACTGTTCAACCAGCCCTCCACAGGGTCGTCCTGTTCATCCAGCCCTCCACGTGGTCCTGTTCATCCACCCCCCCAACAACGCTCACTGTTCATCAAGGGAAGGAGGCAGCAGGGTTCGATCGGCTTCGGTTAGCAGCAGTAGCGAACGAACCACTCGGGTTCAGTTAACAGCAAGGGATCGATCGATCGCTCGGGTTCAGTAAAGCGTAGCCTGCAGTGCAATCGCTCGGGTTCAGTAGGCGAATGCCTCACTCGGGTTCAGTTAGAGCCCAATGCCTCGCACCCACGCGTACGTGTACGAGAGAAACAGGCATCGCTCGGCCCCCGACCACCCACCGTAACCGGGAACTCCCCGATATTTTCCTCGCCCTTGCTTCTACCATGGTTTTTTTCGTCATGGACGGCCCAAAGAATGTCATGCAGCTGTGTCCCCAACCCGCCCAGGACGAAAAGCCCACCACATCTATGATGATACCGGGTTTTGTCACAATTATCGTCATAGAAGTGTCATAAGCATGACATAATTTTTTTTCGTTCGGCCCAAACTAGCATGTGTCTTTTTTTTATAGTGCTACTAAGTGTCTCGATCTATCCCTATAGATCTTGATGCCCAATATATAAGCAGCTTCACCGAGGCCTTTCATTGAAAAATTCATATTCACGTATCCTTTTATGCTATCCAGAAATTATGTATTATTTTTTCCAATCAGCAATATGTCATCCACATATAATATCAGAAATGCTACAGAGCTCCCACTCACTTTCTTGTAAATACAGGATTCACCATAAGTCTGTATAAAACCATATGATTTGATCACATTATCAAAGCGTATATTCCAACTCCGAGATGCTTGCACCAGTCCATAGATGGATCGCTGGAGCTTGCACACTTTGTTAGTACCTTTAGGATCGACAAAACCTTCTGGTTGCATCATGTACAACTCTTGTTTAAGAAACCCATTAAGGAATGCAGTTTTGACGTCCATTTGCCAGATTTAATAATTATAAAATGCGGCAATTGCTAACATGATTCAGACAGACTTAAGCATCGCTACAGGTGAGAAAGTCTCATCGTAGTCAACCCCTTGAACTTGTCAAAAAATATTTTGCAACAAGTCGAGCTTTATAGTTAGTGACATTACCATCAGCGTCTGTCTTCTTCTTGAAGATCCATTCATTCTCAATGGCTTGCCAATCATTGGGCAAGTCCACCAAAGTCCATACTTTGATCTCATACATGGATCCTATCTCAGATTTTATGGCCTCATGCCATTTATCAGAATTTGGGCTCATCATAGTTCGTAGGTTCGTCATGGTCTAATAACATGACTTCCAGGACAGGATTACCGTACCACTATGATGCGGAACATGGTCTGGTCGACCTACGAGATTCTGTAGTAACTTGATCCTAAGTTTCATGGTCATTATCATTAGCTTCCTCTCTAGTTGGTGTAGGCATCACGGGAACGGTTTTCTCTGATGTGCTACTTTCCAATTTGAGAGCAAGTACAATTACGTCATCAAGTTCTACTTTCCTCCCACTCAATTTTTTCGAGAGAAACTCCTTCTCTAGGAAGGACCCATTCTTGGCAAGAAACATCTTGCCTTCGGGTCCGTTTTAGAAGGTGTACCCAATAGTTTCCTTAGGGTATCCTATGAAGACACACTTCTCCGATTTGGGTTCGAGCTTATCTGGCTGAAGCCTTTTGACATAAGCATCGCATCCTCAAACTTTAAGAAACGACAGCTTAGGTTTCTTGCCAAACCATAGTTCATGCGGTGTCGTCTCAATGGATTTAGATGGTGCCCTATTTAACGTGAATGCGGCTGTGTCTAATGCATAACCCCAAAATGATATAGGCAAATCGGTAAGAGACATCATAGAATAATAAAGTATGATTACGACGGTCAGACACACCATTACACTGTGGTCTTCCACTTGGCGTGAGTTGTGAAACAATTCCACATTGTTTAATATAAAGGCAATCGAAACTCAAATATTCACCCCCACGATCAGATCGTAGAAATTTTATTTTCTTGTTACAATGATTCTCTACTTCACTATGAAATTCTTTGAACTTTTCAAATATTTCAGATTTGTGTTTCATCCCATTGTTAGAGTCTGAGACAAAATGAAGCCTTCTCAGGCCATGTGATTTTGGACCGTCCGATTGCGTGTCCAAACAAGATCTAGCTGTTGGATCGCGAGATGGATTGATCCGGGCCGTCGGAACGCGAGATGGATCAATTCGGGCCGTCGGATCGATAGAAACACTGCTACAATGAATAGTGCTAGGAGTAGCCATGCCACCTCGTGTAATTTTGATTGCCTGCCAAGGGTATTTCCGTCATTTCATCTGTTAGCATATAAGTACAGCAAGTCACCTCCCACACAAGCGCACCCCGCTCCATCCTCGCCTCGCAACTCCCCTGCCGTAGCTCCTCCTCTCCTCTGCGCCGCCGCCGCCCGTCCTCCTCCCCTCCCATCGCGCGCGCACGACCCTGCTACACCGCTGTCTCTGTCGCCGTCTGACCTAGATGCGGCCGGAGTCCGTCGGCGCCGCAGGAGGAGGAGACGCGGCGTGGAGGAGCACGAGCCACGACAGCCACCTACCTGACGGTGCTGTCATAGTTGTTGTTGTTATGGCTGCATCTTCTTAGGCGCCTGCGCCTCCTCCCAAGCGGCCTCCTCTGCCTCCCCGTCATGCAGGTGCTCCTCGCGTGACCATGCTTTCAGGTCCCCCCTCTCTCTGCTGTGTGCATCTCTATCAATAGCCACTGGATGTTTTATTTGGTCCATTGTGACATTTGCCATACATAATTTTTGGTAATAACAACAGGTTAATTTGATGGGCACAAGCATGAGCGAGGTGAAATATGTAGAGTTTGGATTGATTTACACGTTGTACTAATGAACACACTGAGTTCCTGTTCGGTTTGCAATGCACTCAAAGAGTTTGATGAATTGTTATTGAACTCCTGTTGAAGAGTTCTTCATAGGAATTTGTTCAAGCATATTGTCTATTTAAAGTCTATTTAAGACGGAGAGTGAAGAATAAATTATTCCTCACCCTGGTCGACCGACCGAGCGACAGACAAACGGCTCAACCAGGTAAAATTATACCCCGCCGCCCGCCGTCGTAATTTTAATTTGACGCAGGAATTGGTCAGCTGGTCGTGGGAATTGGGAGGTGCGAGCGGTTTCCACTTTCGACGTCGGATAGTGTGCGGTCAGCGGCCGGTGGGCTCGTTGTGCTCGGCGGAGGATTCGCTCGCTTCCCGATCCTCCTCTCCTCCGATCTCTCGTGTTATCCGGAGGCGACAACGGCGGTCGGCGGCAAGGGTTACGGAGCGGTCGGCGATTCGGCTGCGGCTGCTACGGCGGCGGCCACTCCCAAATCACCCGGCTGCTCCGTCGGAGAAGGCGCCGGCGACTGCAAACCGTCGAAGGAGAATACGCTGGTGTCAGCCATCTTCCGTAAGGTATGCGCTCTTCCCCTTTCTAACTTCGTATTTCTCTTCCCTTTCCATGGATCCAGATCCGATGCATACCTACGGAAGAAAATAAGTAAATAACGAGTGCTTCCAATTTTAGGGCTCTCGCCTACTTGTTCTAGGCCCTCACTTGATTTGTTCATTCAATCTTAGAAGCTAAATTAATATATAGTTCTTATTCTTGTTTTCTTGAAGACTGATGCTTCCAAATTGGATCGTAAAAGTTCCTCTTTCGCATTTTTCTTGAGATGCCTATGCTCTAGGCTGTGAGATTAGCAATTTTATTCGCTGAACTCTTATTTGTGTGAAATAACAAATATGGACAGCGGAGGTGCTGCAAAGGAGCTGTTGAATAGGGGGATCAAGAAGAGGCAGGACCAATAGGATGGCAGTATGACAGTATGCCATTATGTCAATGGAGGAGAAGGAGGCCGTGTCAATGGCAAAGAACAAGAGGAGCACAACAAGGCCCGTGAGGAGGAAGAACATCACAAGATTATCTTCTTTGATACAGCCAAAGGTAATAGCTCTAACTCTTCTCAGTTTAGATGAATTGTTCCTTCTTACCAGCTCCAGTGTTTCAGATGAACTGGACTGGCTCTTGGTTAATCAATTAATTGTCATGAAAAAGAAGATAATAGTGAAATTTAAATAAAGATTGGCTTCCCTATTGTACCCTTTCCTGATGGAGGCTGCAGTATTTCTCTAGGAGAAATCTCCTATTCCATTGTAGGCTCTCTGTTTGCTACATGAGAGAAAGAAATTATGTGTGTTCTGAAAAAGGGTGATTAGTCAAACATGATGAGTCACTTACTAGTAATTAGTAGCTTCTACAATGAAGGATGATTTACTCATATAATTTGTTGCTGTAGTTTGTTAGTTTTTCACTACCCATTTGATAACAGAAGAAAATTAAACCCCATGTCTCTGTATCAAAAGATGCAGGAACTTAAGGCTCCACAATTTACAGAGAAATACGCAATATAAGTGTGATTGCCTCATGGTTCATTTTTTACACCGGCCAAATCTAAGGTAGGTATGATGCTTAGCGCCTATCCTTTGCAAGATGCTAGTTAATTCAAACTTTAAGTATATACTGTCCTTTGCTATAAAGCTGCAGAGGTGTCAATCTTTTGTTCAGAATATGATATCCAAGCTGTAGAGGTGGCACATAACATAGGGCTGGAGACAGAAACTTTTGTGAAACCTAGCTTGTGTGAGACTCGTAGCAAAGCTGCAAAAAAATTATTGAACTTAACAAGGATAAAAGGTAGGTTACCCTTGTAAATCTGTCAAGTAATTTTATAAAACAAAATTTACTAAAGGATTAATTTAACTGATGAGAGGTCCTAATCCTGTTTGTACTTTGGTTCGTCTTGTTTTAGTTCCTACTGACCTTGTTCATGGATCCAGGAACAGAGAAACGCAAGATGATTTTGCAAGTTAGCAATAATTACCGTAATAAAGCTGCCACACTTGCCTTCTTGGAAGATCCATTGAAGAAACATGGCAAATCTAACCAATTGATGTTTGTTTTAAAGAAGCATAGCTTGATACTGTTGCGAGTAGCTTACAGTAACTGAGAACAGGTGACACCATCACATTGGAATGGGCATGTCTAGGTTTTGCCTCTCAAGGAACACGCGTTCATTCTCTTCCGAGTTTGAGCTTAACCTGTACTATACTATTTCCATTAGCACTATGCATTCCAGTTTTGGACACTCCAAGGTATGCTTCGCAAAACTAATCATTCTCGGATAAGCACATCATATGACCGAAAATACATGGCCTTTAGTTAGCTCATAGTAACTGTCTACATGTTTATTGACCAAAGAAGATGTCTTGTAAAACCGAATTACATAAGCATTTTAGTGTAAAACATGATCTGGATGATGGCATTACCCTTTAATCTGCCCTGGCATGATATGTCCATGTATATTCAGTGTGCTCTTTCACTAGAGAACAATAGTAGTAGTTGTAAGTTTCTCCAAAAGTTTCTGCCAAAAATCACCATGTTACAACCATTAGTTCGTGGAAATTGCAGTGGGGAAGATCCCATTTATTAATTTCAGAACCAGCATTTTTGGGTTGCATATTTTGTAATGTGTTCGACTGTTTTGAACTAGTGGAATAAAATTGCAGACACCATTATTAAATTTCACATGTCCTGTGCTGCCTCGTTGACCTCTAATTAGGTAGCAGTTCTATGTTGGTATCGTGGTTGTCAACAGAAATTGCATTGGTGTCTGCGGCAACTACCACAAATTTTCGTTCCATGGTATCTAGCCTCTTGCAAATTTTCTTTAGCTTGTAGTTTGCTGCTAATTTCGTTGGCATGTTCTTCTACTGTTTCCTGATTCTCATGGACGTACAAATATCCAATTTTAAAAGAAAGGTATTTCCCCTAAAAAAAGGTATTTGTCTCCAACTGGCATTATGTCTTGCTATGGTTTGTATAAATTGAAGCGCGGTTCATTCTTTAGTTCAGTTTTGTTGTTGGATTGATCCAGGTGAGGCCGCACCATATAACTAAGCTCTAGTTATTGTCATCAATCATGATGAACTGCATGAAACATACTGCTTTCTCTTTGCAGAATTCCCCTAGTCACCGCTTGAGGAGAACGTTCTTTTTTGTAGAATGTACCTTTGTACCATAATATGTCATGGGCAAATCTCGTTTATGAATTGGTTGCAATTCTGGTTCATCGGCTGCACCATATGCAAATATGCATGTATTTTTAGAAGTCGATAATTTTTTAATTGCAAGTGTAGGTGATCTATATATCTCACTGATCCAGATTTTGTTATTTTGTCAGGAAAATGGCAAATGGGGATTCCGATGTAATCGAGGAAGGAAGATGCTGTTTGTGAGTGACTTGGAGACGAAGTATCTAGAGGCACTCATGTGCAGATTACAAGATGTGCCACTTTTAGTTGTATAGTATCAATGCACGGGAGATATAGCTCATAGTCCTTGTTGCACGAATGTACAGAAAATGGTTTTACGTTGCAAAATCTTATGGGCACATGAGGCCATGTCAAAAGTTTTGATGTCTGTGTGATTTTAAGAGTACTCAAGGTTTTGCTGATTATTCTTGTTTCGTGTGTTTTTATGCTGACAAGTACAATTAAGCAATAAGCTATAGCGATATATCTTTCATTGTGTTTTTTTATTTCTGATGTGTGCCATATCGGTTTTTAGAAATAGTATAAACGGCAGATTGCTTACATTTATCTCTATATAAAACGTACATCAGGAATTTTACGTGGGTTGTTACATCAGTTTCGTGGCGTTGGCTCACGATGGCTAAAAAAAAATGAAATTTGTCGAAATCTGGTTTCAGGGTGGTGGTTCCGTGATATTATGTTAGCAACAGGAAATCAGTTTCCGGGTGTTGACTCACGACGGCTAAAAAAGGATTTTGTACGTAATCTGGTGTCACGGTGGTGGTTCCATAATATTACGTTAGCAACAGGAAAGTTACCTCGTCTAGTTTGCTGGTGGTTGGCTCACGAAGGCAAACCATAATCTTACCTAGGTGTCCAACTTTTTTACTGCGGGGATGGATTGGACGCTGAAATGGCTGGGGTGAAGAATAAGAATTCTTCCCCACTAAAACACGCATCACACACATGTCCTACAGTGGTCCAACCTGGGTGTGTTTCTTTTTTTGGATGATCAGGGATAATAAAAACAAAAGTTTAGCTATTTACTCAGCTAACTTAATAAGTGATGTTCCATTATGCTCTCTATGCTTCGCCTCCTTGTGAGACACAGCGCAATACTCTGCTTGGTCTTTCACTATGGATCATTTTTATGGCCTATGCTTCTGTAATATTTCTTTCTAAGGCAAAACACACAACTAATGGTTCAGTCCGAAGTTGCTGAGAGTGGCGAGGTGGATGACAGCAATGGCAGCTCCAAGGAGTGCCCCTTGACCCCAGGGATTCCAAGACCTCCAAGGTTCTTGTGGCCAAAGAGCCGAGATCAGTCAGCACCGACTTTGGGGATGAGCAGGACCTTGAGCTTGGGAGTGGAGAGCCAGAGCCCGACAAGCAGCAGGAGAGGAAGCTCTCAAGGCAAGACCGGATCGAGCTCAGCCGCTTGTTCCAGCATGCCGTGAGCTCTCATGATTGGGAGTGCACCGATGGCTTCCTGGGCAAAGTTGATGCACATGGATTCAATGACGTGCTCTGCATGGCGGTCGATGCCATTTGGTTCTTGAGCGACAAGGAGGAGCTGTATGCGATCGTCTCCTTAATCAAGAGGATTGTGTCGGCAGGTGTGAATGATTTCACATGCGCCGCACTCCGGACATCGTTCCTGGCATCGTGTGTGTCTGCATGCAGGGGGCGGACGACCAGCCTCGCTGATGCCGTGAACTTCATGGGTCAAAAGTAATTCTATCCAAAAAGGTTTTTGATCGTTACAGTTTTTCTTGAATCACATGCTTTGCAATATTTTTATTTGTGTCGAATTCAATAATTCCAATTCATGGATTTGATCATTACATTTGTCTTGAATCGCATCCTTTGCGATTGTATTAGTTATGTCAAATTCGATAATTCCAATTCGTCTTTACACCTTATATAGTGTACTATTATGACGCCTTTGAATAATTCTTAGGTTGCATGAACACCTCCAAGAATCCCATGGCGATGAGGTATTGAAGGCAGAGGCAAGTGCAAAGGTACATAAGTTCACAGAATGGGCTCTGAAGTGCATTGGGTTACACGCCCGTGTGCGAGAGAGTTGGGGCAAAGGAAACCATGGCACAATCATTGATGTTCAGCTTCATCTACGTGCTTTCAAGACATTTCTGGATATTGCTGATAATGATCTTACCGCGAAAGATTTCACTAAGGCCTTTGATGCTGCATGCTTTCCTCTTAAACTGTTCTCAAGCACCTTTGACCAAGGATGGGCAGCAGGGATCTCAGCAGCTGCTATACAAGGTTTGTTAGAGTTGTTGGTAGAGGGTGGCGCAGACAATGTGAGCCAATACTTCCTTGAAGCTGCACGCTATGGAAGCACTGAACCCGTCCGCATCTTACTTCAGGTAGTGACAAAGCATCGTCCTCATGTGCATCTTACTTCAGGAGATCATAAAGCATAGTGAGACAATTTAGGTTAATGACACCTGTTGAGCAGATAATGTAGGTGCAACACAACTAAATGGTTGTTAGTTGCTTCCAGCACACAGTAGTCCCCTGGTATACATGTATATGGAAAGTCCGAAACATTTTCTTGCTTATCTTATTTCCTCTGCTTACCTGAGCCTCAGAAAATTGTGTGTTACTAAGTTGAGTTAGTGCTTTGAAGATATTAAAGTGAATATTTGAAATAGTAATTGAAGATGGTCATCTTGATGACCAATCTTCCCATTATATAGAAAAATAACTAATTTTATACTTTTACTTGCATGGATGATCAAGTGTATTAGAATGGTGGAAGATATTATAGAGTTGACATGGAAATATGATACAATATTTAGGCAGCTAACACAAACGGAGACATTGATTATTTTCGCAACTCATTTCTGTATTGCATTGCTATTCAGGCTAGATCAAGAAAGCTATGTAGGTTCACTACGTATAAGGCATGAGGCAAAAATAAGCAAAGCTTTGCATATTCCCTCAGTTTCCTTTCTAAGCATGTTCGTTTCCTCGTTTTATTTCACTCTCCTTTTATTACCTCTCCCCCATTTCAATGGTACTTACAAAAAGGATAACATGGACATTTTCTCATATTAATACATGGTCAACTTAATCCATGCCCCACCTAAAATATGAGTTGTATGTTTGGATTGATGGTAGTAAATTTTATCTTTTTTTATTAAATTAGAGTAACTTTTTTAATTGTTAGGCCATTTTTCAAATATTGCAAGTGGTGATATTAATTTAGCGGCGCTTCTGGATTTAAATCATTTGCTTCCTTCCCTTTTCTAATATATGTAAGAATCCTATAAACATATTTATGAGGACTAACACTTTCCTCTAAAAGTGTATATACATTTTTTGAACACCGTAATTTAGAAGCTGTGTATCTTTTTAAGAAGATTTTCCTATTTATCTTGTGCTTTCTGACATATGAGAAATTATGTTTTTCTCATGGCACAAATGTATCGTCAATCATTGGCAGCATTTAACGTATTTAATGTTTTCACTTTTTTCAGATTACTCAAAGGAACAGCTTTGACATTGATGTTGATCTAGCCCTTAGCTTTGCTGCCCACTACGGGAAACTCGAAAACATGGGGTGCTTAGTTGAGGAAGTTAATACTATCGCCTTCCTTGGCCCTTTAATGCGGGCAGCTGAGCATGGATGCCTTCAAGTTGTGGAATGGTTCGTGAACCGTGGCTGTCGTTGTTACTACCTTGGCTGACATCATGCTCGTGCTGCAGTTGGTTCTGGATCTGGCCGTCCGTCGTTTGCCGCCGCGGCCGCCATGGGAAAGGCTCATTTTCCTTCCTTTTGTCAGTCCTTCCGGTTTGATTTGTAAATGTTTGATTGGTAACATCCATAGTTAGTGTTGTCCTGCACATGGCTAAGTGATGATGTTTCAGTGCAAAGGTTCTGATAAGTTGTAATCTTTCTTGGTTTGCAGTTGTTTTGGGATCTCAAGATCATGTTCTTTTCTGTTCATTGTTTCGCCTTTGTCTCAGGTGATTTTTTCTGCCTATTTTTATGTTGTTCTTATTACTGTCCGAGCCTTTGCCATGTTTGTTGCATGTACCTATACAAACTGATCCATGGTGGTGTTTATTTAGGTTTAAAGTATTCATAATAAGTAGGCAGGAAAACATGCAGAAGTCACCTTTTGGTTAGTAGTATTGTTCACTAGAATCCTTTCTTGTTGTAAGATTGGGTGGCTTATATATATGAATGAAATTATAAATCCAAAGAAACCATTGTCTTATGAGATAAAAAAGCATAGATAAGACACATTTTAGTTTCTGAGGTTTCTCTGGTAGATCTACCATTTTCCAGTTGCTTATGTATGTATACAAAGATTCCGAATTGTTTATCTAACCGTTGATGTATGTAAGCAAATCATATTTGAAATTTACTTGCTAAAAATACTAGAATTTTCCAAGTCTTTTGTGCATTTTTAAGCATTTGGTAGGACAAGAGGTCAAACAGACTGTTTCCTGTGACCTTCACATTTGTTTTCCCGGTAGCGGGTGTTGCTCCGCCCACTGGGCCTTTGAGCTGAGAACGTCGGGGTCGTGGCCAGAGCTCCTGTGTGGCATCAGGGTCATTCACCTTTGTCTCTGTCTCTGTCTCTGTCTCTCTCTCTCTCTAATGAGAATTACCAATTCCATAAGATAAAGTGAAACGGGATACAAATTGAGACAACAAATTGAGAAGCGTGTAACTTTGTAACCTGTTCTTTGGTCTATGCTTGATTATTTGCGTAATTTGGGTTGCTTCCAGTTTGTTCTTAGCTAATGGTTATTTGCCAAAATTCATGGGCATTGAAAATTAGCAGACTGCATTTGAGCTTCTAAGAAATTATATGATGTCTCAACAAATGAGTTGTATACTATGTGTTATTGTGCATTGGATTACAGAAACATGAGCAAATAATTTTAGGTTGTTCCAGTTAAAATGTCTTCTCTTGTGTGCAGGTTTTGCTGTCGACTGCGTGTGTTTTCAGCACCAGTAAAGTCTTGCTATTACAGGATCAGAGTCGTTGTAGACTGGGAGGTAAGCGTCGGGAGAAATGTGTTTCATTGTTAGAAATTTAGTCTTCTAAAATGATATGCATCATTGTTGGATATCAATATTAGTCAGTCCAACAAGAAACTTGATGCCGACATGCCTCCTAGGAACAATAGAAACTTTCTTCATATAGAGGGAAAGCAAAGAAACGTAATTATTTCTTCTGGTTTACTATTACTTATGTAGCTCATAGTAATAATCACAATTTTTTAACCATTCCATGTTTTGCTTACCTAACAAGACTGTAGGAGAATTAGAATGGCATGCGTGCAGGTTTGCTTACCCAACAAGGCAGTAGGAGAATTAGGAACATTCATTATCTAATTCAACACACATAATTAAATATGGTAGTTACTTAAATTAAAAAAAGTTCCTATATGGTCCAGGCTTGCGTGGATCTTTATTTGGTACAAACCTTCCTGCATTTTGAGTTTATGATAACTGTGATGCCATTTAATTATGGGAATACGGCTCTGCCTTGCATATTTGCCTCTTACATACTCTTCCTAATGAGTGAATGCCTTTTCCAGCCAATAAAGTTAGTAAATTCTATTGGTTAATCTTGGTATCACCACTATACCAGTTTTTCATGTGCATCACTATCCTACCAGTTAGTGTATTGCTTCGATATTGATAATTCTTGTGTTTTTATGCTCACTACCTCTCCTTGATTTTCAATCCATATTATCTCATACCAGTAGAGATACGTCAGTTATTTTCTGGCAGATCTTCATTTTTTCTATGCATGTTGCATATCTATTTGTTGTTTCCAAGGTGGTAAGCTAGAGGCAAGAAATAGAGCATGCCATCTTTGTTTTTTCATTCCAGGTATCCGTTTCATATAATTGTTATAGTTGCATCTAATATAGTCATGAAGTTTGTTTGTAGCATGTTAACCAAGGATTGCTGCTACCCGGCCTAAGAAAATCCCTTATGTTCAAAATATTTGTAATGGGGGTTTGTGGCTGGAGGGGTGTTATATTAACAGCGGCAGTAGTTCCATTTTTTGTCTCCTGTGTTTGAAACCATGTTTACCCGCACCCTGCTGTTTGATAGCCAATCTAGACTATTCTCCTTAACATGTTCTAACCTTGATGCATAGCCGAAGCCAGTGTGTCACTACAGTTTCAATTGTTATGTGTGGAGCTAGGATATTAAGTTGATCTCCAGTTTCAATTGTTGCATCTTTAGTTAGGATATTTAGTTGATCTACAGTCTCAATAGTTAGAAGGTAAAACTGTGCCTACCATAACTTGCCACAGAACTAGTTAAGGATCGCTAAACTTTTATCAAAAAATATGAAATAAATATGGGAGCATCTCTCTAATGTAATAAGATGATCCCGGTGGGATTGTCAAAATATGCATCTATGTGTCCTCGGCAAAAATAATAAGCATTTCAGCTGACTGCGACATAAATATATAATGAACTATTTGTTTTTTTGTCCAAGACACATACAGTCGTATTTTTTTAATCCCTCCGTTGGATCATGTTATATTATAGGTGTGTTGGTTCAGTATTTTTTCAGAATTTTGGAACTTTTGCACCGTTGAAACCCTTAACTAGTTCTGTGGCAAGCACTTGTAGAAAATCCCTATATATATACATCTATTTTTTTGTTGCCTGGACCAACTGCTATGTACTGAATGTGTGTGTGTGTATATATATATATATCAATGCATTGCTTCTGATATAAACTTGATATATTAGAGTGGTGATTTCTTACTGTGATTTCTCTTTGCGCCAGTGAGCATTTAGAAAAATACATAATCTACCTTGCTATAAACCGATGTCATTGTTAAAGTGAGATGATCATTGGTTTTAAACCCTTACATGAATGAGTTGTTGTAGGTTTGTCTCGGATTTTTATAATATCCATGATGCTTTTCATTGGGTTACTGCTCTTTTAGAGATGTTTAGATTCCTGATATTTTAAGCATCAAAAAATTATCACATATGCCAGCTATTTGTATTCCTCCTCTGAACTGATTCATTTTTCTCGAAATTGTTGTTTGTATATACAGGCAATAAAAACTATCAGGCCCGTTCGTGCTGTGTTGGGTTCAGCCCAGTTACAAGACAAAGGAAGAGGAGATGGATACAAGAAGTCGAGAAGATGCCCTTCTCTCTGTTTCTAAATTACAGAGTACCTCGCCTGGATCTGGAGGTGCAGTTACGGCGAACTCGACATAGTCAAGGTACAAACCCCACCGCTCTCCCTCCTGATGGAACTCCCCTCACGCCTCTCCGTGTTTCTCTTTCTCGAACAATGCTTGACCCTGGTTTCTTGTATCATGTGTATCTAGGATGGGAAAGAACCATGGAAATAAGAAAGGTAGGACGGTGTGGCTCGCAAGTTCAGCCACTATACATTCTTATTTGTTCTTGCGCCTATCTCCTCACCCTCCCACTCTTCCTCTATCTGTCATCTCTCTTTCTTTTCTCTCCCTTGCTAATTTTCTATCTGATTGAACATGGATAGCTGACTCTGAGATGTGCGAGCAGTAGATAAAGACTGCCTGGTATGGAATTGATTGCCAGTATTAATTTCTTGCTGATTGATACACACGTGGATATAGAAAATGTACCAGCCAATCTATACATTCAGTTATACAAAAGATATACCAACCATCTATGCGTTCGGTTATACTATACCTTCTTGTTTTGCTTGCTAATGTGATTGCTTGGTATTTATATTATGACAAACCATGCTGGGTCCATGCTAACAACATCCTCTTGGTTCGAATTTAACTTTTACCAGGGCTCAGGTGGTAAGCACATTGAAAGGATCGACGGTTGACAACCCGATCTATCTCAGTGACCATGAAGGTACATATATATACAATTGGGTAGAAAACTCTATTTCCTATATAGGTAATTTCATGCTTACCATGACAATTGGTTTGGTTATTCAGGTAGAGGCCAGAGGTTAAGAGCCTGTTTGGATTCCTTCCATAAAAAGCAGCCTAAGCCAGGCACAAACCTTAGGCGTCCGATTTTGGAGGCCTGAGGCTGAGATCTCTGCCTGAGTAAAGACCTGCCTGATAGGCCTCAATCCAAACACCCCCTAAGATTGTGTAGTGAACCATGCCTTTGTGAGAGGACCAAGACAAAAGGTAACATCTTCTGTTGTGGCGACATATAATTATCATCAGAGTTTGTTGGCAGTATTCGTCGTAAAAAAAGTATATGTGAATCATGTCTAAATATCACATTATACTCAATGTGCGGGACCGCATGTTCGGTATCCACCTAAAATTGTGGAGTGCATCCACCCCAAACAGCTACACTGATCTCCACCTAGTAAGATTGATCGTGTAGTTCTGTGCTTATCTTAGTTTAAGAACACCTATTTAAGTACAAAAGGTGAATTTTATTTTGAGCGACATCAATAAGAAATAAGACATGATCCTGAGCTATTCTTCGTGCAATTTAGCATTAGCTAAAACCTGGAATGTCCATTTCCTGGAATTATTTAAGAGATCTTAGGTTAGTGTCTTAGGCTCTGGCTCAAGGTTCATGTTGGTATGTGGTAACGAATTAGGTGCCAACCCGGGAATCTGGGACATGAGGATATTTGCATTCATAGATAGGATCTATGAGATTGGTTCCTTAATTACTGATTTTGTGAAGTGATCTGGTTTGGATTTCCTTCCCTGACTTGCTCTTCTTATATGTAGTTCAATGCTGCATCGTTTGCTTGCTTCCTTTGCTCGGTTCGAGATCCAGGCCGGGAGTAGGCTAGGACCAGTGATAAGAACGTCAGGGTGTTGCGTCATGGCTGTATACATGTGTTGAAAGCATTGAGCTTAATTTAGATATGTAGGTGCAATTCCTTTTCGTGTATAAGATAATGGGTTTATATATAGGCTGTCCATGATGGAAGTTGAAGTTACTATAATAATTGGTTTATCTGCTATTTTTTATACTTGCAATGATTCAATGACTATATTACTGGTTGGATATGACTATAGCCGGCAGCGGTGCAGTTCCTACCTAGTTAACTAGATATACCCATTCCTACTCAAATCATCTGTAAAGGTTAGAAAATAACGATACTCACCGCGTGCCTCAACACTCATCGGACCGCATACATCGATATGTATTATTTCCAATAAATCATTAGCTCACTCCATTGTTCCGGAGAATGGAGTTGTAGTCATCTTGCCCATGAGGCATGGTTTGCAAGTATCAAATGATTCATAATCAAGTGATTCCAAAAGTCCATCCGCATGGAGTTTCTTCATGCGCTTTACACGAATATGACCTAAATAGCAGTGCCACAAGTATATATGTTGCACTATCATTATCAACTTTGCATCTTTTGGCATCAATATTATGAATATGTATATCACTACGATCGAGATTCAACAAGAATAGACCATTCAGCAAAGGTGCATGACCATAAAAGATATTACTCATATAAATAGAACAACCATTATTCTCCGACTTAAATGAATAACCGTCTGGCAATAAACAAGATCCAGATATAATGTTCATGCTCAACGCTGGCACCAAATAACAATGATTGAGGTCTAAAACTAATCCCGAAGGTAGATGTAGAGGTAGCGTGCCGACGATGATCACATCGACCTTGGAACCATTCCCGACGCGCATCCTCACCTCGTCCTTAGTCAATCTTCGTTTATTCCGCAACTCCTATTTCGAGTTACAAATATGAGCAACCGAACCATTATCAAATACCCAGGCGCTACTACGAGCATTAGTAAGGTACACATCAATAACATGTATATGAAATATACCTTTGTTCACTTTGCCATCCTTCTTATCCGCCAAGTATTTGGGGCACTTCCGCTTCTAGTGACCATTCCCTTTGCAGTAGAAGCACTTAGTTTCAGGCTTGGGTCCAACTTTGGGTTTCTTCACGGGAGCGGCAACTTGTTTGCCATTCTTCTTGAAGTTTCCTTTCTTTCCCTTTGCCCTTTTTCTTGAAACTAGTGGTCTTTTTAACCATCAACACTCGATGCTCCTTCTTGATTTCTACCTCCGCGACCTTAAGGATTGCGAAGAGCTCGGGAATCGTTTTCGTCATCCCTTGCATATTATAGTTCATCACAAAGCCTTTGTAGCTTGGTGGCAGTGGCTGAAGAACTCTGTCAATAACACCCTCAACTAGAAGATTAATTCCCAGCCGATTCAAGTGGTTATGATACCCAGACATTTTGAGTATGTTTCACTGACAGAACTGTTCTCCTCCATCTTGCAGCTATAGAACTTGTTGGAGACTTCATATCTCTCAACCTGGGCATTAGCTTGAAATATGAACTTTAGCTCTTGGAACATCTCATATGCTCTGTGACGTTCAAAACGTCTTTGAAGTCCCGGTTCTAAGCCATAAACATGGCACACTGAACTATTGAGTAGTCATCAGATCGAGCATGCCAGACGTTCATAACATCTGCAGTAGCTCCTGCAGCAGGTGTGTCACCTAGCGGTGCATCATGGACATAATTCATCTGTGCAGTAATGATGATAATCCTCAAGTTATAGACCTAGTTCGTGTAGTGGCTACCATCATCTTTCAACTTAGCTTTCTCTAGGAACACATTAAAATTCAGGGAAACGGTAGCACGGGCCATTGATTGTAGTGACCCGACCTAAGACGGTCAAGTCTCTGTGCTTAAGTGTCATCCCTGGATCGGTATGCTGACACACACAATACTCGAGGATTTATAACAGAGGTAAATCACATGTGTAAAGTAACGTAAATACTATTACCTCAATCCATATAGCGGAAGTAACAATAAGGTCGTGGATTCCCATCAACACCAACGGCAAAGTTGAGTGTAGAAATCGTAACCCTAACATATCACTTACTCGTCGTAAGATTCTTGCAACATGAGATGTTGCAGCCACACAGGGTCAGTACATTGAATGTACTGGCAAATTCACACTGTAGAGCAATGCTGAATAATGGCTATCACTACATGCATATTTGGCTGGTGGAGGCTCTATGGTTATAATGTTTTTGCGAAAAGCCAATTTTTCCCTATAATAAAGGATTATATTTTATTTAACTACAAAATGGTTGAAAATTATTGAGAAGGTTCCTCCAACTCAATCCCAAAATAATAATCATTAACCCAATCAAATTTATTAAGTAAAGTGATGAGATCAACATGATAATCTAAGTACCAGAGACTTAAGATGTCCATAACCGGGGACATGGCTAATCATGATTAGTTTGTACACTCTGCAGAGGTTTGCGCACTTTTCCCCACAAGACTCGATCTCCTCCGTTGAATTTCTCGCACTACATGGTGTTTGAGAAACGGATGACCGAGACACAGTCTTTCAGAAGCAATAACTCTTTACTCTGGGTGGACAGGTACACCTACTTTCCCCTACATCTGCTAGCCCACCACTGAAAGAGGTCATGCAACATACTCAACTATGCTAGAGCCCATAATAGCTTGTGGCTGCACACGGAAATTTCTAGCATGAATAATCTTATGATCCCTTTGAGCCTGGGTGCCGAACCATAGGATGATCACATAGGTACTCCGGGATCCCCTTGGGCAAGCACTGGGTTCTCCAGGTGCCCGGGCAAACCACTAGGTGCTCCAGGGTGCCCCAACCAATCCACCCAGATGTGTATTAAAGTAGCCACCATAAGTATCCCTTAGCTAATCATAACTCTCACATCTTCCATGAGTTCTCTCAAACAAAACCACGTCTACGAGCATAGCAAAGTAGTATAAGCGTAATGTAGAAGTAACTCCTAGGGTTTGCAATAAAGGACAATAGGTTCTACCTCATCAACTACTTCCCAAAACCCACATGTTATCAAGTCCTACTCATGCAATGTTTGAGGGTGAAACTAATGCATAAAAACTGGGTATGAAAGGAATATGATCAAAGTGTGAACTTGCCTTGTACTGTTGATGAAGATGATTCGCACTCATAACTCATGATAGTTCTACTCGTCACACTCCGGTCAATCTAGCGTAAGCAAGCAATAGTAACCACACATAAGCAATCACTCAAAAGATCGGAAAGAACGAAGAAGACAATTTGGAAAACATCAAAACCAAGCAAATAACTCTTGCAACATAAAACAATTTCTAATAGTACCAAAATTATGTGAATTTGGCCTTATCAAAAGGTTTAGGTCAAGAGCTTCGATTTGCAAAAATAATCAACTCAAACGGAGTTATACAAATCAAGTTATGAACAAAAGAAGTTTGAATTCAAATATGTTTGAAATCAAAATTTTAAACTTTCAAAAACATGTTTAAGTTGTTTTACTGGATGGAGGGGATCATAACGAAGAAGTGGGCGTTGGTTTCGTTGGATTTGGATAAACGAGTAAAAAGTAGCGAAGGTTTGAAGATCAGGAACTAATCTATAAATAAAATATTCACGGATGGGTCCTTGGCCGAAATCTAAAATAAAAAGAAAAATCCTATCGAACGAACGTTCGCTATAGAACCCTACAGAACGAAATCATTCGCTACCAGAAGCTAACGAGCGAACGCTCGCTAAATAACTAAACAAAAAAACAGATCTGGTTTTCTAAAAAAACCGATCTAGGGTTTTTTGAAAAACTAAAAGAAAAAGCGGCGGCTTTTACCGGCTTGGGCGAAATAAACCGGCGGCGGTGGCGGTTCCCGACGATGGCGGCGACGGTGAGATCGGTGATGGGGCAAGGCGCGGGTGGCTCCGGCGCGCAGCGCGGAAGCAGCGGGAGGCGGCGGTGCGGGCGTCGGCGGCGACTGGCGCGGCGGCGCAAGTGCGGGGCAGCGGCGACTGCGGCGGCTTCGGGGCGGCGAGATCAGCGATGGGGAGGAGAGAGAGAGCTGAGGCGCAGCTTTATAGGAGGGAGGCGGGGCGGTGGCGTGCGGGAGGGGCAAGGTGTCGCGGCATCCAGGACGGACACGGCGTCGCTGGCGAGATGCGTGCGGTGGCCGGTCTCCCGGCTGGAGCTCGGGGACGAGGCGGTGCGGGGTTGGGCCGCAGCCTGGCTGGGAGCTGGGCCGACCCAGTCGGCGGGAGTTTTTTTTAAATAAACATTGTTTCAGACAAACAAAAATAATAAAAACAAAAAATATACTATATAGGCATATAATATATCAAAATTTTCAGAAAAATATTTTCTACAACATGAACATTTTTCTAATGTCAAATAAAATCCACACAAATTTAAATAAAGCAAAGAGTGCTACAGCTCTAATAAAATCAAATAAAAATCATTTTAAAAATACCAAAATAAATTCAAATTTATTTCTCTCCAATTATCTAATGTAGGGAATCATTTTACCCTATTTTCCATATATTTTATTTTTGAAGAAAAATAATTTTAATAAAAACCAAATAACTCCTAATTGAGAATATTTTCAAAGGGACTTTAAATTTGATTCTTTTAACTTCCAGTGATCGATGGAGAAGCTCAAAAGTCTCAATCCACCACTAGCTATCATTCAAGTTTGCACTTTTCGAGCTCATCCTTACCTTTGCGCTTTAGCTGCTTGTTCCCACTAACCCATTTCATTTTCTGTCTTTCCCATTCTTTCCCCTGATCCTGCTACGAAGAAAGATGCTCATTTCTTAAAATATCCCATATATGTAGGGGGAAACCGAGGAAGAGGCAAAGCAGGTAGGCGGCCACGGTTCATAACGCACTCTTCACACAACAGATCCACTTTGAAGTTGAGTTATTCGCTCGGCCAATCGTCGGAATGTGTACGAGACCAACCACGAATAGGAGCTGTATAGAACTCCGGAAAGAGACCTTTGATGAAGTCGGCATCCTCCCAAGTGGCATTTGCTTGATCCAAACTAGCCCCAATACCTTCTCCGCAGGGACCTCAACAGTCCACTACTTTTGCTGCACAGCCTAGTTCTTCTACACCAGCAGCTATTGCTCCTAATGATCCATCATCAATCTGCTTCACCTATCAACCCGAAGCTGCCATTTCCAGAACGGTTTGTGAAGTCAACTGAAGACAAGCAGATTGCAAAGTTTTTCATATAATTTGAAGAAGTCATTTTATCTTCTCTCATGAAAATCATTGAGTTGCATAAAGTTTTTGAATTTGAAATATTTCCAAATGAAATTCAAATATTTTCAAAAAGCCCTTTTCATTTTAAATGGAAGAAGTCATGTCATCTTCTCTCTAGGATTTTGTATTTGAAAAGAATTTGAATTCCTGGAGATCAGAATGCAAAGTGAAAGTTTGGGAAAGTCCTTTTATTCCCTCTCATTTAACTTTCAAAAAGTTTCAAATTTCACTCAATTTCACACAAGCAACCACACCACAATCAAACAAACAATCAAAACTATTTATTTAATATAACATTCCAAAATTTAGAATTTTGGGATGTTACAAACCTACCACCCTTAAAATGAATCTCGTCCTCGAGATTCGGAGAGGCTAGAAAGAAATAGGTTAGGTTCGGGGTCTTCTCAAAATCCATTGATCGTCACAGGGGGTCTGGGGTGCTACCACCCTTAGAAGCATGGTTATGGTTCCACCAAAACTCATATACTCCATCCTTATCGTTGACAGTGTCCATCTTCTCAGATCTTCAGGATAACTCCTTCTCTGGGCTCTTCCAGTAGTGGCATAACCTTTACCTCAATTCTTCTGTCCTTTCATCTTGGTAAGGTTCTTCTGTGACTGGGTCTTCTTAGCTGACAGGTCTGGCGCCAATACTAAACAACTATCAACATCTCATGGTGGTCAACAATTTATGGTTTCTCCTGCAGGAAAAGGGTCTGGGTTTCATTCTCACCGTATGACCTACGATTGGCAACAACTGCCTTGTACAAGGGAAAATACTTATACCATTCTAAGGTTCAATCAAGGTTTAATATCCTCGTCTCTCTACCATAGGTAAGTCACTCAGATTTACCATCCCATATAGCAAGGCGAATAATAAGAGTAAGTCGGTATGGTGATCAATTGATCCCGCACCCAAATCATTACCTTGTATATGGTTTAGCGAATCTCGCATTCTAACACTCGGTCATCCTCACAAGCATTGCAGAATTTCTCTTGTCGATGAACCAAGTTTGGATAAATCCATTGATTCTGCAAGCCAAACAAACATCTATCGTTCCTTCACAACTCTCAGGTTTTGCGTTACTCCTATAAAATCGTCGGTGGGTAAGGTCGAAATCTCTTCCAGGGTTTTTCCTTCAGTAAGAATGTGCTTGCCTCTTGGCAGGTCCTGGAGCCTGTGGGTTATGGCCCATCTCATCACTTGTAAACCTTGAACTCATCATCGGGGAAACTGCTCGTTATTCCAACATCCAGCTTCCTAGCATTCTTAATTCCATCCAATTGTACTGTCTCTCTTCCTTTTACTGGTACCAAACTAAGACGTGATTACTCAGACTCATCATGGAGTTACAATTGCTCCATATTGCCAACATTCTACCTCCTTTATATTCCAATAGTACTTCATCTCTTCATATTCTTGGGATACCCCACATATCGAGACAAAGCTCGTACTTCTTTTGTCCGAAGTCCACTTCGTGGAATATCATTATCTTTTCCAGGGGTCAAGGGTCCTCACAGTTACTACCACCCTTGAAATGCACAAACTCATCCATAGACCATATTTCTCATATCCTCAAAAATGGTCAAAATCTTCCTTCATAGAGTCACTGCTCATAAAATCCAAATCTTTACCAACGATGCTAACTTTATTGATTCTCAAATTATTACCATCTCTTGCATTTCCATTACATGCCTCAACTCAACACCTCAATAATAAAATAATTGTTCCCACTACTACTACTACTACTACTACTACTATATTCTCACAGACTCAAGTATTTAGCGCAAGCCTCCTTCTCTTTGGGACAATCTCTGGCAAAGTGCCATGCTTCATACAGAGGAAACATATTACTTCTGACAAGTCTCGAGGTTTCCTTGTGATTACATAGCCTCCTTGGGTCCTCGGCTTCCTTCTTGGGCAACTGCTGAAGTAGTGCCCTGACTCCTTGCACCTGAAACAGGTGATATGACTCAGGTCCTTCCTGGAATCCAATCTATTTCTCTTCCTGGACTTTTCCGTTCCAATCAGGGCTTCTATTTCCTGTGGGTCATACTCTACTTCCTCTGTCGGGAATTCTACTAGATCCCCATTCAGACAATTTTGGGAGATGTGTCCTTCTTCTCCACATGAATAACATGACTTGGTGCAGGGTTTAATTGGGTATTCTTCGGGTGTGGCCTCCACCTCTTCCTTCATCACGGGTTCTTCTAAAATTTCCATGAGGGCTCCTTTCATTACTTCTTTCTTCTGCTGGATGGTTCTTTGTACCATGGGGTAAATGTGACACTGAGCAGGATAGTGGGTAGTCCCTTCACACAAGAAACAAGTAATCTGCCTAGTTGGGCATTCTTCAGCTGGGTGACTTCCTTCAAAATTAGGGCATTCATCCTTGTGTTCTTTATGGTTGTGTCCTATTTCTCCACAAAGCTTGCATGCACATGGTCTCTTCATATCATTTCCATAAGGCTTCAACGTCTGGGACACAAACCGAGACTTTAGCAGAGTCAACTTAAATTCTTCCCAAGTGGTTACTCTTTGTCATTCATTGATGGTTTGGTACATCCTCCACCTAGTAGCAACACCTCTTTCAAAGCACTGAAGAGCATGCTGGGTCATATCCTTTCCGGCCATAGGGTTATTCTCCATATGATCTTCCATGTTCTGAATCCATCGGTCCGTCTCCAATTGAGTCATCGGTCCAGAAAATATGGGTTCATCTCCATTCATCCTCTATTGGTTCCAAGGGTTTTGGGATGGGATAAGAGAGATAGAGAGGGATACACACAATACAAACAATAGTTTTGGAAAGACAGATTTTATTTTGTGGCTGTCGGAAAAACATCAAACAAATGACAGCTCACAATCGTCGCATCTAACGTAGGTATATAACAGGGGTTTGGTCTTCTAAAGGTCAATAAATCTTCAAAGTCACCAAACTCTTCAAGTCTTGTTCATGTCTCCGATGGCTTCTTCCGATCGTGCTTGTCCTTCTCAAGTTCTTTTGCCAGATCATCTCTGTTGACGCGAAGTCTCTCGTGACGTCCTTTAAGAGTTGCATTCCAAACTTCTGGATTTCAACATCCTTGGCATGAACCATGGTCCTACTGTCCTTCAGTTCCTGACGAATCTCCGGTATCTCGAGGTTTTGTTCCTCCAGTTTGGCTACTTCAGCTTCTAGGTCCTAAGTTCTTCACAAAATGCTTTCTCGTCAAATACGGCTTCCTGCAGGTCCATCTTAAAATTCTTGATGTAATACTCCAGATCCTGGTGATACACCAGCTAAGGTTAAAACTTCATCTTTTGCTGATAGGTGCTCCATCAGCCTTCTTCCATCCAATCCTTCCGAAGAAATGCATGCTTAACTCAGCACGGTGACAATAGCATAGGCGGGCGATAATACCATGGTTAGCCGTGTCTATGCCCATGTTACTACCATGAGCTTTCATTCCATAATTGATCTCTCCTGCCTTCGGGTTTTCTTGACAAAAACTTTGAGTTTTTAACTCTCCATGCTCTGGTCTTTCTCCGACTGACCTTGATCTCAGGTATTGACAACTTCAATAGTCTGACAAGTTCCATAAGGGTAGCATTCCTAGGTAATACAAATCTGGAAATTCTTCAGAGCCTTCAAATTCTCCTAGTCTTCGGAGTCTTAAACCGTTGGAGTTTCCATTATTATAATGCATGGTAAAATCCTCTTCATTCCAAAGTGGTCTTAGTTGTCCGATATCTTGTACTTCTTGGAGTGATCTCATCAGTCGAATCTTCGTGTGGTCAAAAGGGGAAAGGGGGTATAGTCTAACTAAAAGGGAATATTTGATAAAGCTCAAAAAAGAAGAGAGGTAAAAAAATCTTTAGAAAAAAAAGTTTTAGAGAAAATCTTTCCTATGGGCTTGCCAGTTTCTAGGGGTCATGTCCTACAGTCAACATGTGCTCTGATACCATCTTGTAGCGACCCAACCTCAGACGGTCAAGTCTCTGTGCTTAAGTGTCATCCCTGGATCGGTATGCTGACACACACAGTACTCGAGGATTTATAACAGAGGTAAATCACATGTGTAAAGTAACGTAAATACTATTACCTCAATCCATATAGCGGAAGTAACAATAAGGTTGTGGATTCCCATCAGCACCAACGGCAAAGTTGAGTGTAGAAATCGTAACCCTAACGTATCACTTACTCGTTGTAAGATTCCTGCAACATGAGATGTTGCACCCACAAAGGGTCAGTACATTGAATGTACTGGCAAATTCACACTATAGAGCAATGCTGAATAATGGCTATCACTACATGCATATTTGGCTGGTGGAGGCTCTATGGTTATAATGTTTTTGCGAAAAGCCAATTTTTTCCTACAACAAAGGAATATATTTTATTTAACTACAAAATGGTTGAAAATTATTGAGAAGGTTCCTCCAACTCAATCCCAAAATAATAATCATTAACCCAATCAAATTTATTAAGTAAAGTGATGAGATCAACATGATAATCTAAGTACCAGAGACTCAAGATGTCCATAACCGCGGACACGGCTAATCATGATTAGTTTGTATACTCTGCAGAGGTTTGTCCCCACAAGACTCGATCTCCTCCGTTGAATTTCTCGCACTACATGGTGTTTGAGAAACGGATGACCGAGACACAGTCTTTCAGAAGCAATAACTCTTTACTCTGGGTGGACAATTACACCTACTTTCCCCTACATCTGCTAGCCCACCACTGAAAGAGGTCATGCAACATACTCAACTATGCTAGAGCCCATAATAGTTTGTGGCTGCACACAGAAGTTTCTAGCATGAATAATCTTATGATCCCTTTGAGCCTGGGTGGCGAACCATAGGATGATCACACGGGTACTCCGGGATCCCCTTGGGCAAGCACTGGGTTCTCTAGGTGCCCGGTAAAAACCACTGGGTGCTCCAGGGTGCCCCAACCAATCCACCCAGATGTGTATTAAAGTAGCCACCTTAAGTATCCCTTAGCTAATCGTAACTCTCACATCTTCCATGAGTTCTCTCAAACCAAACCACGTCTACGAGCATAGCAAAGTAGTATAAGCATAACGTAGAAGTAACTCCCAGGGTTTGCAATATAGGACAATAGGTTCTACCTCATCAACTACTTCCCAAAACCCACATGTTATCAAGTCCTACTCATGCAATGTTTGAGGGTGAAACTAATGCATAAAAACAGGGTATGAAAGGAATATGATCAAAGTGTGAACTTGCCTTGTACTGTTGATGAAGATGATTCACACTCATAACTCCTGATAGTTCTACTCGTCACACTCTGGTCAATCTAGCGTAAGCAAGCAATAGTAACCACACATAAGCAATCACTCAAAAGATCGGAAAGAACGAAGAAGACAATTCGGAAAACATCAAAACCAAGGAAATAACTCTTGCAACATAAAACAATTTCTAACGGTACCAAAATGATGTGAATTTGGCCTTATCATAAAGTTTAGGTCAAGAGCTTCGATTTGCAAAAAGAATCAACTCAAACGGAGCTATAAAACTCAAGTTATGAACAAAATAAGTTTGAATTCAAATCTGTTTGAAATCAAAATTTTAAACTTTCAAAAACATGTTTAAGTTGTTTTACTGGATAGAGGGGATCATAATGAAGAAGTGGGCGTTGCTTTTGTTGGATTTGGATAAACGAGTAAAAAGTAGCGAAGGTTTGAAGATCAGGGACTAATCTGTAAATAAAATATTGATGGATGGGTCCCTGACCGAAATCTAAAATTAAAAGAAAAATCCTATCGAATGAACGTTCGCTATAGAACCCTACAGAACGAAATCATTCGCTACTAGAAGCTAACGAGCGAATGCTCGCTAAACAACTAAACAAAAAAAAAACAGATCTGGTTTTCTAAAAAAACCGATATAGGGTTTTTTGAAAATCGAAAGAAAAAGCGGTGGCTTTTACCGGCTCGGGCAAAATAAACCGGCGGCGGTGGCTTCCCGGCGATCGTGGCGATGGCGAGATCGGCGATGGGGCAAGGCGCGGGCGGCTCCAGCACGCAGCGCGGAAGCAGCGGCGGGAGGCGGCGGTGCGGGCGTCGGCGACGAGTGGCGCGGCGGCGCAACTGCGGGGCGGCGATGACTCCGGCGGCTTCGGGGTGGCGAGATCGGCGATGGGAAGGAGAGAGAGAGCCGAGGCGCGGCATCCGGGACGGACATGGCGTCGCTAGCGAGATGCGTGCGGGAGGGGCAAGGTGGCGCCCGGTCTCCCAGCTGGAGCTCGGGGACGAGGCGGTGCGGGGCTAGGCCGCGGCCTGGCTGGGAGCTGGGCCGGCCCAGTCGGCGGGAGTTTTTTTTAAATAAACATTTTTTCAGACAAACAAAAATAATAAAAACAAAAAATATATATTATATAGGCATATAATATATCAAAATTTTCAGAAAAATATTTTCTACAACATGAACATTTTTCTAACGTCAAATAAAATCCACACAAATTTAAATAAAGCAAAGAGTGCTACAACTCTAATAAAATCAAATAAAAATCATTTTAAAAATACCAAAATAAATTCAAATTTATTTCTCTCCAATTTTCTAATGTAGGGAATCATTTTACCCTATTTTCCTTATATTTTATTTTTGGAGAAAAATAATTTGAATAAAAACCAAATAACTCCTAATTGAGAATAATTTCAAAGGGACTTTAAATTTGATTCTTTTAACTTCCAACTCATATTTCATATAATTTGAAGAAGTCATTTTATCTTCTGTCATGAAACCATTGAGTTGCATAAAGTTTTTGAATTTGAAATATTTCCAAATGAAATTCAAATATTTTCAAAAACCCCTTTTCATTTTAAATGGAAGAAGTCATGTCATCTTCTCTCTAGGGTTTTGTATTTGAAAAGAATTTGAATTCCTGGAGATCAGAATGCAAAGTGAAAGTTCGGGAAAGTCCTTTTATTCCCTCTCATTTAACTTTCAAGAAGTTTCAAATTTCACTCAATTTCACACAAGCAACCACACCACAATCAAACAAACAATCAAAACTATTTATTTAATATAACATTCCAAAAATTTAGAACTTTGGGATGTTACATTGATCTACAACATAGATATGCAAAAACTATTAAGACTAAGTACATGATAAATTAAGTTCAATTAATAAAATTACTAATGAACTCCCACTTAAATTAACATCCCTCAAGTTATCTAACTGATACATGATCCAAATCAACTAACCCATGTCCGATCATCACATGACATGGGGTTGTCTTCAATGGTGAACATCTTTATGTTGATCATATCTACTATATGACTCACGTTCGACCTTTCGGTCTCTAGTGTTCCGAGACCATGTCTGTACATGCTAGGCTCGTCAAGTTTAACCCAAGTATTCTGCATGTGCAAAACTGTCTTACACCCGTTGTATGTGAACGTAGAGTCTATCACACCCGATCATCACGAGGTGCTTCAAAACGATGAACTTTGGCAATGGTGGATACTCAGGGCGAACACTTTTATCTTGAAATTTAGTGAAGGGATCATCTTATATAATGCTACTGTCGTTCTAAGCAAAATAAGATGCATAAAGGATAAACATCACATGCAATCAAAATATGTGACATGATATGGCCATCATCTTCTTGTGCTTTTGATCTCCATCTCCAAAGCATCGTCATGATCTCCATTGTCACCGGCTCGACACCTCGAGCTCCATCGTTGCATCGGGGTCATCTCGCCAACTATTGCTTCTACAACTATTGCTAACGCATAGTGATAAAGTAAAGCAATTACATGGCGCTTGCATTTCATACAATAATTAAGAGACAACCCTAAGGCTCCTGTCGGTTGTCGATATTACAAAACATGATCATCTCATACAGTAAAGTATATCACATCACAACATGCCCTGCAAAAACAAGTTAGCCGTCCTCTACTTTGTTGTTGCAAGTTTTACGTGGCTTCTACGGGCTTCTAGCAAGAACCATTCTTACCTACGCAAAACCACAATGGTGATTATCAAGTTTGCTGTTTTAACCTTCTTCAAGGACTGGCCGTAGTCAAATTCGATTCAACTAAAGTAGGAGAAACAATCACCCGCTAGCCACCTTTATGCAAAACAAGTTGCATGTTAGTCGGTGGAACCGGTGTCGTGTGCGTGGACATTTAAGGTTGGTCCGGGCCGCTCCATCCCACAATGCCATCGAATCAAAATAAGACATTGGTGGTAAGCAGTATGACCATCACCGCCCACAACTCCTTTGTGTTCTACTCGTGGATAGACCTGGCTCGGATGCCACTGTTGGGTAACGTCGCATGGAAAACAAAAAAGATTCTACGCACACACAAGATCTATCCATGGAGATGCATAGCTACGAGAGGGGAGAGTATGTCTAGGTACCCTTGATCCAGTAAGACGGGCGAAGCAGTAGATGAGTTCCGACAACACGCAGCATGGTGACGGTGGTGGTGAACTTGTTCCCACAGGGCTTCGTCGTGCACTCGGAAAAACTAGACGGAGGATGAAACTGTGGAGAGGGGCGTCGCACGCGACTAAGAGATTGTCATGGGTTGTGTGGCGCCCCTCCCTCAGATATATATATATATATGTATATAGGTGGGGGAGGGGAGGCAGCCAGGGTGCGCCCCAAGGTGACCGGCCGGCCCCCTTGGGCGCCCGCCCTATGGCGCCCCCTTTCCTTGTCTGGCGCCTGGGAGAAGGTAGGAGGGGGTGGCGCCCCCTTCCCTTTTTGCCATGTAGGAGAAAAGGCAAGCGCTTGAGAGCAGATTGTCTTATATCTATAAATGCAAAAATATTAGATAAATACTGAATGAATTCATTTTTTTAAGATTACAAATTTTCTATCATAAATGTCTATACAAGATAATAAAGGTGCCAAAATAAAAATACATGTGCCCATGCTAATTTCATAATTTATAGACCTTATTTAGATTTTGTAATAGAAATAAATCATTCAAGATGTATGTAGATGTTTGATTGTCCCAACAAATGTTTTGAATTATTTTATATTTATGAATATGAGATCTTTTACACAATTTGTTAAAATGAATTCTATTTTTAGAAACATTATTTGAGATAGATGTAGTTCACATTTGAACTATATCCAATAAATAGATAAACTTCATCTAACACGTGAAATCAAATTTGGGTATAATAGTTGAAGACACGGGAATAAAGGGATCATTTCACTTCAATAATTTTGACATGAACATTATAATGTACTATGTTGCATGTAGAAACCTTTTCCAGTTCAGCCAGACCGCCACCTATGATGACACTTTTGTGTTGGTTTTGCATATTATCTCGAATTGACATGATACATTAATCTACTATATTCCACTTGACGTGATTGACTTTTTAATGTTGCCGACTTTTCTAACAATGCAAACTCGTAATTAAATAAAGTGTTTCCAACAACAACACTATATCAAAATGAAATAAAATATGTATACAACTGCACAAAACCTTATGGGCCCAAATTTTTCTAAACCCAAGATCTAGCCGTACTTGAGCAGCCCAATAAGGCCATAAACTATGAAATCCCTCCCTCAGCCAAACCTAACCCTATTTCCCAGCCCCGTCTGCTCCTCACCGCCACTCTCTTTTTTCCCCACCGCCAGTCTCCACCTCTCCCTTCACCGCTCACCAGATCGACGCCCTCCGCGTTCCCTCTCGCTGGCCTCTGTGCCCTGTGCACACCCCCTATGCTTCGGCTCCACTCGGATGCTCCTGATGTCGACGCGTACGTCCACGGCGTCGGTGGAGCTAACGACTACTCCGTGCTCACTGCTCCTATTCGGTGCAGGAGGCTGTGGCATCAGATCCCACCCTCCTTGCCTGTCGCTGCTCGTGGCTCGCTTCACGGTCAGGAATCCCCTTTCCCATCCCCTTCGCGCGCACGACACATGTCATCCTCACTGCCTCCGCCATGATGGCCACCAACAGCGCCGCCCCCGCCACCGCGCCGAAGAGGGGTGCCTTCACCGTCTTCCTCTCCGGTGGATCCTTCATCCAGGCCCACAGGTTCTTCCAGCATGCCCTTCCTAGAGAAAGCATGCTATCTGTCTGCTCAGGAGATCTTAGATCATGTTAGGATCTTTTATTTTGTTTCGGTCTCATAGGAAGCTGGGGTAGCCGCCATACTCGGAGAAAGTGGACTAGAGCAAGTTGCCGGCGATCTGGGTTGGCGAGATGGTCGTCCCCAAGAACCATGTGGATAGTAACCACAAGCTCGGCCCTAGATGGGTTGCTCTACAAGGTATTCCCCACGAGTTATTTCTTGACCTATTCTTCTTGCTGCAACTGCCAGTTCTACCGGTTTAGGGCTTTAAGTCTTTCCTATGGTAATTTAGGGCATTTAGAAGACATAATTTGCGCCTTGAAATGATGGGCAGCTATGGACAAATAAGATTTTGGCAATGCTTGGATTTCATATTTAGCTGAGCATGTTAACTTGGTAAATTGTGAGCTATATTTGAGTGTGTATCCATGCCTTGAGAGATTTGGTGAGTATGAAAGCATATGGCTTTTATCCTGTCGTGCATTTCTATATTATCTTGTGCAAATTGGCTACACAAGACCATAGTTAAACTCCTGCTATTAATTTTCTGTATCATTAGCATGACGACAGCATGCCTTATTTATGTTAAGTCCAGTTGGAATTCATCTATACTATTGTGTAGATAACGTATGATTCTGACAAAATATGGCCTTACATAATTTCAGTTTTGTGACTTGGTAGGAAATACATGTGGTGCACACATGTTGGTCTGGACTGGAATTAGATGAAGTAAAATAGGGGTCATGGAAGATTGCAAAGGGTCCAATAAGTGGGGCAAGTGCCCTCTCAGATAATGCAGGAATTGCATTCGTAACAGGCAAAATAATCTCCTCTCTACTTTTTCGTAGAGCATGTGGTAGGCAATCATGTTTGGGTTTGTTTGTTGATGTTCTCTTTGTTTAATAGGTACCCTTTGATTGCGGATGAGGTGTTGAAGAAGGAGGCATGTAAATGCCCCAAATGTAGGAAGGACTGCAACTGCAGCGTGGGCTAGTGAGCAATCTGAAGCTGATGCTTGCCACGGGGGATTTCAAATTTTTGTTCTTGTGATGGATCTCTTCATCTAATTTTATTTGGTAGAACAGGGAAAGGGGACGTGCCGATGGGGAGAATGGTCTGTGTTGCCAAGAGGCCGATGGTCAACCTGGTGTGAACTAAGAGAAATGATGCTCTCAAGGGTGAAATAGTTGTACTCAAGGGTATTCTCGTGGCTTGTCTTGCAGGTATAGAGCTATAATTTGAAGATGTTGGTGCTCCTATTCAATTTCTACAGTTCTGACACACATTTGGCGAGGTAATTATGGAAAGCAAATAGTAATATGTTGTATGTACCGTTTCGTGTTGCATTGGGTCATTGATGCATCTAGTCCACATTTCTAAATTTTGTTTGCTTTAGCTTGCTATGGTTACTTATGTTGTGTGAGATTGTTGTTGAGCTAAAAAAATATTTTGTTTTCTTATTGCTTCTGTCTTGTTAATACAAAATAGATCATCGGCTTGAGGGGCATATTGATTTTTATTTCTCAATTTATAATCTAAGTTTTTTTGTAGTTTATTTTATAATATGGCACCAAACTTGGTATATGTTTCCCTAAATGAAAATGTTTAATTGTTCTTAGCTGCCTACTTGCTTTTAGAGACCTCATCTTTTGTATTATAAATAGAATAATGTACCAATTGATGTAAGCATATCTACAAAATAAGGAAGGCGCAACAAGAACAAACTCTTAGAGACTTAACTCAATTCTAAGAGGTCTCTTCCGTAGTTGCTGACCTTCACATAAAGGTGTTGTCTCTCATAGAAAATGGCAAAGGTATGTAAGTATACTCGAAACTACTATTACCTTGTTGTTTTTCCCATCCATTCAATAACTCGGTAGATGAGGTTATTTTTTTCTTAGCCCTTTCATGTATCCAAGACATGGAGGTGAATGGATAAGAATATTTATCTTGGGAAGTTCCTTTTTTGTGTTCAAATCACTTGGTTGACATTAATGACCATAGGTTTGGTGTTCTGTCATAGCAAAATGAGATAACGGGAAGATATAATGACATGGCTAAAACAATGGAAGGAGGAGAAACTGCTAGCAATGAGGAAGCTAATAATATCCTTTCTCAAATAAAGGAAGCACAAGAAGTCAAGTAGGCAGAACGGAATCGTCTTTTCAGTTGTAAGTCTGTTTGATATCATTCACTACTATTACCATTCATCTCCATGTCTTGGATACTCAAAAGGGCTAAGAAAAAATAACCTCATTTACCCAGTTATTGATTACATGGGCAAAATAACAAGGAAATAGCAATTTGGAGTATACTTACATATCTTTGCAATTTTCTATGACGGACAACAACTTTATGTGAAGTCTGAAACAACTGAAGACACCTCTTCAAGTTGAGTTAAGTCTTTGAGAGTTTGTTATAGTTGCCCCTTCCTTATTTTGCAGATCTACTTACATCATTTGGTAAATTATTCTATTTATAATACAGAAGGAAAGGTCTCTAAAAGCGAGTAGGCAACTAAGAACAGTTAAACTTTTTCATTTATGGAAACATATACTAAGTTTGGTACCAGATTATAAAATAAACTGTAAATAAACTTTTGTTAGATTATAAAGCTAGAAATCATAAAAAATATGCCCCTCAAGTTGATGATCTATTTTGTGTTAACAAGACAGAAGTAATAAGAAAACAACATATTTTTTAGCTCGACAACATTCTCAGAGAACCTAACTAACCATAACTAGCTAAAGCAAACCAGATTTAGAAATGAGGAGTAGATGTATCAATTATCCAATGCAACACAAAATGGTAAGTAAAACATATTACTATTTGATTTCCATAATTACCATGTCAAATGAGTGACAAAACTCTAGAAATTGAATAGGAGCACCAACATCTCAAACTGCTGCTCTATCCTTGCAAGGTAAGTCATGAGAGTACCCCTTGGTACAACTATTTCATCCTTGATAGCATCATTGTTCTTAGTTCGCACTAGGTTAACCTTCGGCCTCTTGGTAGCACTGGTACAGCGACGTGCTAAACAAACTGTTTTTAACCCCTTTCCGCGACGGCATTTGGAATCGTCGCCAAGTGAGTGTGTGCGATAGGGTGTCCTTACCACACGACCCAAAAATCGTCGGGGATAGGCCCTCCTGGGACCCAGGCTGGGGCCGTGCGCAATCGGGCGAGGCATCGAAACCCAATCATTTCCGTAGGTATGTACATCCCACACGGTAATCCGAGAAAATCATTTCCTTTGGTATGTACATCCCACACGGTGAATCCCAGAAAATCATTTCCATAGGTATGTACATCCCACACGGTGAATCCTAGAAAATCATTTCCGTAGGTATGTACATCCCACACGGTGAATCTTGGATAAACATTTCCGTAGGTATGTATATCACACACAGTTCTTTGTGTGGAAACGTTTGTGCAAGGGGGCCTAACGCAAACAGTTCGCTGCCGGAAGCCGTGTGTGATTGTTAGTTGATCGAACACGCCTACTTTCTAGAAACCGTGCGGATTGTTTGAGTTCATCGCCCACGGTATTGTCTGAGTAACCGTCCGCAATAGAAAACCCCAATAAGTAGGGTAATTAGCCTATTATTGATAATCCATGTACTAATCAAACTGATATTTCTAATAAAACACGCCAGATATTTCATATCCGTATAAAAGCAACCATGATTTCATAATTGAATTACATCAGATAGCTTCGGCACTCAGTTACGCCATTACACAATAGCACCAAGTTTCACATGCAGCATCAAAAACCTTTGGAAAGTAGCATCATACACGGTAAATAGACAGATGAATCTCATATGGGAACTGCAGAAGCGGAAGGCAAATATTGAGCCTTCAGTGATGTTGAATGTCCTTGCAACTTTAGGCCAGTGGCTATGGATAATTGCCCGCCCAACCTTCGTCCTCTTTAGCAAGACTTAAATATTGTACCGTGGGTGTTGAATGAATACCTTCCTCGCCTCTTGACCATGCAGGTGGTTTGAGAGGTAATCATCAGAGAACTGCTTTGAAAAGTACTGAAAACAAAGCTATGCATAAATCGCTGTAAATTTTGAAATGGCGCAAGGGGTAAAAACAAGGTAAAAGAGTTGGTACCATCCTATAGTTGACTGATGTCTTCTTCATTGTACGAACAAAGATCTTGCTGTTATTCGTCGCAAGTTTCTTCATCCTAACAATCTTCCTGAGTTTCTTGACTTGGCTGATATTCATGGACATCTCATTTCCCCAATGCAAAATGGGTCGAACAGTGGGTCTAAGCCTCTGACAGCAGGACCTACATGTGCAAGACCAAATTGTATGAAACCTAAATATTAGAATGATTCATGCAACTGCACAATAATGTGCTATTAGCCAAAGGACCCTGCTTGAAGAAACCTCGATGGTAAACCGCAGTGTCTCCCATTGTTTCCCTGCAACACACATAAGGAAGATCTTGATCAGGTTAACTGATAGTTGCCATATTATCAGTAGAATATGTATTGAGTACAGACAATTTCGATCGGTGTGACATGCATAACAATATAAAATTGTACCCACAACAAATGAAAATCAAATTGCAGAACTGAACCAAACAGTTAAATGGACAGCAGACTAAATGAACCAAAATAGTTAACTGAGCACGTCATTGCAGAATAGAAACATGTACTAGAAGATAAGACAGTTAACAAAACAAAGAATGCTTGCGAATAGTACTACAAAATGTAGCAATTGTTGGACCAAAGTGTTAACCGAACATTACATTTCAGAGGACCAAACTGTTAAGGAACATCAGATTGCATATTAACATTATAGAGGACAAATCACTAGAAGGCATTGGCGGTGGCCTCGAGAAAACATCACGAACTGTATTTTAAAGTAGACAACCGCGTGGCGGTGTCGACAGTGGCCTCGAAGACGAGGTGCTCCTCCAAGATCTAGCGGTCGACACGCATGGCGGCCATAGCGACCTCGTTCACACGTGCGGCCGCATGCTACTCAGCTCCATGTTATACTGCGTGTAAAATGGCTGTGGGTGGCGCTTAAGTGGAGGAGGGGGCGGTGATTTCGATGGAAGATGTCGCTCCGCCGGTCGGGGCATGTGGGACGGGAAAGGAGGAGGATGGTGTGGGTAGGGTGTCGATTACCTGACCAGATTGACGAGGCCGCGCAGCAAGAAGAAGGGTCGGCGGCGAGGAGGCCGCGCAGCAAGAAGAAGGGTCGCCGGCGAGGAGGCGGCGCTGCAAGAAGAAGGGTCGCCAATGAGGAGGTGGCGCTGCAAGAAGAAGGGTAGCCTGCGAGGAGGCGCCGTTGCAAGAAGAAGGGTCGCCGGCAAGGAGGCTGAGCTGCCAGTAAGCAGCAGTGAAGGTTTGAACTTGGATAACAAGGAGGAACAGTGGAAATGTGGCTTTTGGTAGGAGGGAGGGGGCGGGGAGATAGATATTTCCGCGGTGGCCAAAAAATTTCGCTCGGTGCCACGATAAACTAGCGCGCAAGTGTGGTTCAAGCGGGGGCGATGGACTATAGACGACGAAGCTTCCTGCGTAAGCCAGACAAGACGGTGCGCCAAGATATTTTATATCGCATCCCACACAATTCTTTCTAGTAAACTGTTTGTGGTATACCTGATTTTTTCATTATGTTTTGAAAGACAAAATGATATTACGGAGGGAAAGGATGGTGTTTGAATTGCTAGAACATTTACGTACAGTGAACATGCAACTAGTACATGAGTGTCGTGTTTAAATTTGGAATTATTCTGGGTTCGTTTGGCATTTTTATGCATTAATTAAGTTTCTAGGCATTTAATGTGCATAATTCAAATTTGAACTACAAGCACATGCTCCAATGCACCAAAGTTTGCTGAAAAATCACATGTGTGTCTTTGGGTGAATTTATATGTCCCATGCAAGAAATGGGAATAAAATTCAAACATCTAGGTGTCGTGGCTCGACCGGAATGATTGTGAAACTTGGTTTTTTAATTCCTGTAAACCCAAAACACGGCTGAAAATCATGAAACTTGGCATGGTGTCATGACATGGCACCAACATGCTATAGTAAATGTTTTGGACGAATTGGGACAAGCTTTGGTGTAAGCTTCTTGCAAACCGGAGCTTCCCTCAAGAAGGCTCTTGGTTCAGAGAGGGAACATGTCACCTCCATGTCTGAAACGACATACATACACTGCCTTCTCCCGCATTAATATTTGTACACTGGCAGATTAGACCAAATAGAAGTATCGTGATAAATTTTGGAATTATTCCGTGTTCGTTTGGCCTTTTTTATACATTAATTGAGTTTCTGGGCATTTAATGTGCATAATTCAAATTTGAACTACAAGCACATGCTCCAGTGCACCAAAGTTGTTTGAAAAATCACATGTGTGTCCTTGGGTGAATTTCTAGGTCCCATGCAAGAGATGGGAGTGAAATTCAAACATTTGGGCGTCGTGGCTCGGCTGGAAAGATTGAGAAACTTGGTTTTTTAATTCATGTAAATCCAAAACACGGCTGGAAATCATGAAACCTGGCATGGTGTCATGACATGGAACCAACATGCTGCGGTAATTTTTTGGCTGAAGTGGGACAAGCTTTGGTGCAAGCTTCTTGCAAACCGGAGCTTCCCTCAAGAAGGCTCATGGTTCCAAGAGGGAACGTGTCACCTCCGTGTGCGAAACGACATACGTACACTGCCTTCTCCCGCCTTAATTTTTTTACACTGGTAGTTTAGACCAAATAGAAGTATCGTGATAAATTTTGGAATTATTCCATGTTCGTTTGGCCTTTTTATACATTAATTGAGTTTCTGGGCATTTAATGTGCATAAGTCAAATTTGAACTACAAGTACATGCTCCAGTGCACCAAAGTTGTTTGAAAAATCACATGTGTGTCCTTGGGTTTCTAGGTCCCATGCAAGAGATGGGAGTGTAATTCAAACATCTGGGTGTCGTGGCTCGGCCGGAAAGAGAAACCTAGTTTTTTAATTCCTGGAAACCAAAACTCGCCTAAAAATGATGAAACTTGGCATGGTGTCATGACATGGGACCAACATGCTGCGGATTTTTTTTGGCCGAATTGGGACAAGCTTTGGTGTAAGCTTCTTGCAAATCGGAGCTTCCCTCAAGAAGGCTCCTGGTTCCGAGAGGGAACATGTAATCTCCATGTCTGAAACGACATACGTACACTGCCTTCTCCCGCATTAATTTTTGTACACCGACAGATTAGACCAAATAGAAGTATCGTGCTAAATATTGGAATTATTCCGTGTTCGTTTGGCCTTTTTTATACATTAATTGAGTTTCTGGGCATTTAATGTGCATAATTCAAATTTGAACTACAAGCACATGCTCCAGTGCACCAAAGTTGTTTGAAAAATCACATGTGTGTCCTTGGGTGAATTTCTAGGTCTCATGCAAGAGATGGGAGTGAAATTCAAACATTTGGGCGTCGTGGCTCGGCTGGAAAGATTGAGAAACTTGGTTTTTTAATTCCTGTAAATCCAAAACACGGCTGAAAATCATGAAACTTGGCATGGTGTCATGACATGGAACCAACATGCTGCGGTAATTTTTTGGCCGAAGTGGGACAAGCTTTGGTGCAAGCTTCTTGCAAACCGGAGCTTCCCTCAAGAAGGCTCATGGTTCCAAGAGGGAACGTGTCACCTCCGTGTGCGAAGCGACATATGTACACTGCCTTCTCCCGCCTTAATTTTTTTACACTGGCAGTTTAGACCAAATAGAAGTATCGTGCTAAATTTTGGAATTATTCCATGTTCGTTTGGCCTTTTTATACATTAATTGAGTTTCTGGGCATTTAATGTGCATAATTCAAATTTGAACTACAAGCACATGCTCGAGTGCACCAAAGTTGTTTGAAAAATCACATGTGTGTCCTTGGGTGAATTTCTAGGTCCCATGCAAGAGATGTTAGTGTAATTCGAACATCTGGGTGTCGTGGCTCGGCCGGAAAGAGAAACCTAGTTTTTTAATTCTTGTAAACCAAAACTCGCCTAAAAATCATGAAACTTGGCATGGTGTCATGACATGGGACCAACATGCTGTGGTAATTTTTTTGGCCGAATTGGGACAAGCTTTGGTGTAAGCTTCTTGCAAACCGGAGCTTCCCTCAAGAAGGCTCGTGGTTCCGAGAGGGAACGTGTCACCTCCATGTGCGAAACGACATACGTACACTGCCTTCTCCCGCCTTAGTTTTTTTACACTGGCAGTTTAGACCAAATAGAAGTATCGTGCTAAATTTTGGAATTGTTCCGAGTTCGTTTGGCCTTTTTATACATTAATTGAGTTTCTGTGCATTTAATGTGCATAATTAAAATTTGAACCACAAGCACAGGCTCCAGTGCACCAAAGTTGTTTGAAAAATCACATGTGTGTCCTTGGGTGAATTTCCAGGTCCCATGCAAGAGATGGGAGTGAAATTCAAACATCTGGGCGTCGTGGCTGGGCCGGAAAGATTGAGAAACTTGGTTTTTTAATTCCTGTAAATCCAAAACATGGCTGAAAATCAAGAAACTTGGCATAGTGTCATGACATGGCACCAACATGCTGCGGTACTTTTTTTGGCCGAATTGGGACAAGCTTTGGTGTAAGCTTCTTGCAAACCGGAGCTTCCGTCAAGAAGGCTCGTTGTTCCGAGAGGGAACGTGTCACCTCCGTGTGCGAAACAACATACGTACGCTGCCTTCTCCCACCTTAATTTTTTTCACAGGTAGATTAGACCAAATAGAAGTACTGTGCTAGATTTTGGAATTATTCCGGGTTCGTTTGGCCTTTTTTATACATTAATTGAGTTTCTGCGCATTTAATGTGCATAACTCAATTTTGAACTACAAGCACAGGCTCCAGTGCACCAAAGTTGTTTGAAAAATCACATGTGTGTCCTTGGGTGAATTTCTCGGTCCCATGTAAGAGATGGGAGTGAAATTCAAACATCTGGGCGTCGTGGCTCGGCCCGAAAGATTGAGAAACTTGGTTTTTTAATTCCTGTAATTCCAAAACACACCTGAAAATCATGAAACTTGGCATCGTGTCATGACATGGCACCAACATGTTGTGGTAATTTTTCTGTCCGATTTCGAAGGCGCACACATTAACAATCAACAAAGTAATTTTGGAACAAGTGCTGTCACGTTACAAATTGGAAACACAAGTATTATTGAAACCGTGGGCATTCTACTTACGAATTACGTGCGGCCACGCGTTCCTTTTTTATTGGCTAGGAGGTGCCGTGTGGGGTAGCTATTTGAGTATGGGAGGCGTGCGATCAGACCCCTGCGCGTGCTCATCGGGAGGAGAGCCCTTTGACCGCTACCTGCCGCGCACCTCCCTCCCAACGTCTCCATTAATGGCGCCCGAGCACCTGTTCTACGGCGTGGCTATATGTCTCACTGGACTGAGATTTAAGAGAGAAAAATGAAAATCTGAAAAGTTTTGCATGGATCTTGATGTAAGATTCGACTGAACTATATAACATCGTCTGCGACTTATAGCTAGCATGATGAATATAAGGACGATGACAGTGGATAATAATTGACTTACATATTTAGAAACATAATTAAAAAAAGCCACATGCGGCAACGCCCGAAATACACAAGGGAAAAAGAAGAAGGAAGACAACGATCTGGCTCGCTGATCTCTACTTTCTTGATGCGTTGCTGCAGGCCGTGGGAACTAGTCTCCGCGGTGAGAGGCGACGAGCTCTTTCCTGTCCTTAAGATGCTGCTTGAGAGCATCCATGGATTCCTCCACCAGCCTTCTGCGCTCGATGCGCAGCGTGGCATTCTCGTCCATAAGTTTCTCGACGATGACGCCGGTCCTCTTCAACAAGGTAGTGGTCTGCTCCTGCTGCTCCGCACTTCCTACGATCTTCGCCCTCAGCAGGTCGTGCTCGGCCCGGAGCTTTGCATTGCTCTTATTTAGTTGCCGGATGACGTCGGTAGACTGTTCAAACGAGGCTTTCAGGTCATCCTGCAACCTCACCCACCTGGAGATCTGGTCCATCTGCCTAAGGATGAGGGCACGCATGCGCCTGCAAGAGTCCTCGCCTACCCGCGAGACATTTTCCCAGGCCGCCGCGGCGCAGGAGGACATCTCTGCTGCATTCGCGGCACGGCGGGACATCTCTTCTGCTTCCGCGGCGTGGCCGGACTAGTCTGCTGCATCGACGGCGCGGCGGGACCTCCGTGCTGCTTCGATGGTGCGGCGGGACCTCACTGCTGCTACGGCCGTGCGGCGGGACATGTTGGCACTACTAGGAAAAGCCTATACACAGAATCTTACCAGCAGCGTGTTTTAAAATAAGGCGCTGCTGCTATATAGCAGCAGTGCGCTCTAGCTATATAACAACAGCGCGCTCCAGCAGAACTCGCTGCTGAAATAAAATTAGCAGTAGCACGCCTCCTCAAAGCCGCACTACTGCTATAATTCCCCCGACCTTGCCGCAAAACTAGTTTTAGCAATAGCGCGTTAGCGTGAAGAGCGCTACTGCTACAGATCGTAGCACTAGCGCATTCCAATAATACTCGCCACTGCTAAGTTTACTAAAAGATTTAGTCCCACCTCGCTCCGCGAAGAGGGTTTCTACCACCTTAAATATGTTACTTCTCAAACTATCACAAGCACTTGGTCTTCACTGAACTCTATGTGTAAAATTTGTGGCCGCAATATGAGTCTTTCCTGGTTACTAAACTGGTGAGGACTCATATTGACAAATCAGAATGTACACAAAAAGATAATTGATGATCAATGTATTTTTGATGCCTATTTTTACATGCTGACACATAGCAGTAGCGCGTTCTTTGTGAAAGGCGCTACTGCTAGGTCGTTTAGCAGTAGCGCCTTTCTCTATAGCGCGCTACTGCTAAGACATTCCATCTCCCACCCCCACTCTCCTCTATCCAATCCACTCACACTCACACTCACTCGATCTCCCCCTCAACCCCCCCCCGCGCCGGTCCTCCCCCGTCGCCCCTCCTCCCTCTGCGCCGCCGTCACCTCCTCCTCCTCGCTGGAATCGGTACCGCCCTGCTCCTCCGTCCTCCCTCCACTCGCCGCTGGCCGGCCCCTCCTCGCTCCTCCTTCCTCCTCCATCCTCCCTCCACTCGCCGCCGGCCAGCCCCTCCTCGCTCCACCTTCTTCCTCCGTCCTACTCTCTTCTCCCTCCTTGAGTTGCCCCTCCTTCTCCCTCCTCCCTCCTCCCTCCTCCATCCACAACCCCTCCTCCCTGCTACATTTTGATTTAGTAGGCTAGTTCATATGCAACATTTTGATTTAGTTGATATGATTTAGTTGATTTAGAACATTTTGATTTAGTTGATTTAGTAGGCTAGTTAATTTAGTTGATTTAATAGGCTAGTTGATTTAGTTGATTTAGTATGCATCATTTTATTGTTATTTTTTCTGTACATGGATAGCTAGATGCTTTTGTTTTTCTGTAATAAGTTATTTTTTGGCAAAAAGTAGGTGCCAATTTAGTTGAATTTGCCACTTGTTTTTTCAATCAATTATCTTAGGCAATAGGGGCCAAATTAGATGAAATATCTTGGTAGGTGATACCCTGATTTGGTAGATATTTGTGAAAAGTTTTTTTGGCAATAGGTGCCACCGAAATGCTTTGGTAGGTGGTACCTTGTTATCCAATATGTTACTAGATCTTAGGATTATAATTGTCCATCAAATTGCTTTTCGCGGATGAACCAAAAATATCACATGCTACTATTTTTCTTTCCTGTGAAGTGGATCGTTAATCCTTTGCTCATATTGCTTTAGGAAAATGGCGCCACCACCACCACCACCATGCCGACTGTGCAAGTCAAGGTGCGCCAACAGCCTTGCAATTGGCAAGCTGTTCGACATCTACTTCCAGCTGAGTTTTTGTCATGCGGCGGTAATAAATTAGATGAAATGTAACAACTATTTTATTTTAGTGTTGGCATTACTGCATTGTGTCATTTTGCTTTTTTTACACAAATCGTCCCATGCAATGTGAGGTTGAAATTCAACAAGCTGACAGGAGACACCGTGACATTTGAGGCTCCTAGGGGGCCGTACACTATGGAGGTCGAGAAAGGACGCAATATGTCGCAGATTGGAGGAGATGGAGGGGCCCGTTTCCTCACCCGCATGCGTCTTACTAGTGGTGAGTTGATCAACTTCTCCTTCAGTGCAGAAAGACCCAAGCTGGCTGTCATTTATACCAACCTGGTGGAAGATGATGAAGATGGCGAAGATGAGAATGAGGACCCACTCGATGAAGATGATGAGAACCCACTTCATGAAGCCATCATAGCTCAAAGAATGAGGCTGAGCGAGGAGGAGGTGTGCAACCTATGGGACATAATTCCGCCATGTGATGACTTTGTCGGGGTGCCATTCGTGACCCGCCTGACAAGTACCATGGTTGATCGGCATGAAATGGTATGTTATACTGATTGTAGTAATTTGATGATATATATATGCTTTATTGTTATACTTACAAATGCAAATTATCCGATGATATGCTTAGTGAATCCGATGATATGCTTAGTGTAGAGTCCAATGATATGCTGTGTGGAATCTAGTCGATGATATGCTTTAGTGTAGAGTCTGATCACATGCTTATTAGTGTACAATCCAAGGAACTATTAATAGTGTAGATAATCCATATATACTTATTAGTAGAATTCATGCTTAATTAGTACAAATGCGTAGTACTGTGTCTTTTGATACTGTAGAATCTATACTTAATAGAAATATATTTGCAAGAGTATGTGCGAGGCTATTTATTAATTGATATGTTTTTCTTATTCAGAAATTGCCAAAGAACCTATTTGTGAGTTGTGGTATCGAGCCTGATGAAGAAGGCTCAGCTGGACTACGCCTTACCGCAAGGGGCTCCGTCACCACCTGTACTTACCGCATGGACACAGAAGGTCGCACACACTTAAACTCGGTTGGGTGGAAGAGATTCCTCATTGGCAAGAATCTTCGTGTTGGACAGGCCATCCTAATTACTATCAGGAAGACCCACTGCCCAGGCTTCAGGATGATGATCGTCGTCGATATCATCTAGAACTACATATGTGTGTGGCTATATCATCTAGAACTACATATGATGATCGTCGTCAATGTCGTCGATATCATGTAGAACTACATATGGTGATCGTCGTCGATATCACCTAGTACTGCTGGATGCATGTTGACTATATATGAAATTGTTATCTAGTAGTACTACCTAGTACCTATAATGCTTTATGAAATTGATATGTAGTAATACCTAGTATCTGGAAATTGCAGTTTATTGAAACTGAAACGGGGTAGGAATTGGGGAAAATGATGAAAGATATAGCAGTAGCGCGGGGCTAGGAAACCGCTACAGCTAACTAATAGTAGCGCGTCCGGAAAAGCGCTGCTGATATAGTCTATAGTAGTAGCGCGGGTACGGAACACACTACTACTAAATGTTAGCTGTAGCGCCGTAGTAGTAGCGCGGCCACCCGCGCTGCTGATAGCATCAAAACCCGTGCTACTACTAGGGTTTTCCCTAGTAGGGTGGCTGCTTTCGCGGCGAGGCGGGACATCTCTCGTGCTTCTGCTTCCAGGCTCGCCTCTCCCTGGTGGCAATCTCTCGACCCAGATCTCACGCTGGCCATGGCGGACGCAAGGGAACGATGATGAATGACTTGTTTATTTTTGACTTTTTGTGGATGAGGAGTTGAGGAGGAATGTGCAGTCATCTTGGAGTAGTAGTATTTATAACCGCGTAGTAATACGCTCCTAAGTGGGAAACCGTTTATGTTTTGATCGGTGTGAATAGGTTTGCAATTTGGAATTGACGGGACGCGGCCTCCCTGTTCTTCTAAAAAAATTGTGACGGGATGCATGCTCAAAATTTACTGACCGTTATAAGTGTGGCACTATTCCCGGAAGGCGTAACGTGGGCACGTACGCCTTCTCAGCCGCATACGTGGTGTTTGCACCATAGGGTGCACCGCAATAGGCAATGTTAGCACACATCTTGTTCCAACAACCGTGCGCGCTCCTTATTACCATCGTGCATGCTTCTTTTAATTAGAATGTGTGTGCCCATCTAGCGCACACACGTTGATCTATCTAACTGTTTCAGTTTGTTGTGGCTAATCGCAAAAAGTTCATCCATGTGAAGTGTATGCCATCAATCGCAGACACTTTGATCTGGCTGACCCATTTCTGTTCTGTTGCCTAATCGCAAACAGTTAATCCTTCTAAAGCGTATGCCCTCAATCACAGACACCTTGATCTGGCTGACCATTTCTTTTGTGTTGCCTAATCACAAACAGTTCATCGGAGTGAACCGTATGCTCTATATCGCACACGCCTTCATCAGGCTGCCCGTTTCTTCTGTTCCGCCTCATTGCAAACAGTTCATTGGACTGAACCGTATGCCCTCGATCGCACACGCAACTAAAATCTGAACCGTTTTTGATGGCTTTGCCATCGCAAATGTTTTGCACCTTTTTGACGGTTCTTTTACACCACCGTTTGCGATTATTGCATCGCACACAATTTCGTTGAAGGGTCTCTGATTGTAGTGTCGCGTTAGCAGCATCCCACAGTAGTGTAGGATGGACCATTCGCCCTGTCGGCGCCTCCCCTTTCCTAGTTCTGCCAAATAAAACTAGATAAAGAGATCCATCAATAAGAACGAAAATCTGAAATCCCCTATGTCAAGCATTAGCTTCAGATTGCTCACCAGCGCATGCTGCAATTGCACTCCTTCCTACATTTGGGGCATTCTCAGGCCTCCTTCTTCAACACCTCATCCGCAATCAGAGGGTACATGTTAAACAAAGAGAACATCAGCAAACAAACCCAAATAGGATTTCCTATCACAGGCTCTATGAAAAAGCAGACAGGAAATTATTTTACCGGTTATGAATGCAATTTCGTACATTATCTGAGAGGGCACTTTCCCCTCTTATTGGAGACTTTGCTATCTTCCGTGATCCCTCTTTTTCTCTGACAGCACTGAGGAATAGCAAAACAGACAAAAAAAGAAACAAGAGACCATTTATATTTTTACAGAAATAGTAGGACTCTACTGCATACTTTCTATAGAGTTTGGTTTATATTACAATCAGTAAAATAGAAGGACTGAGAGCTAAGAAGCCCCTTAACCTCTATATAGAATGGTTTGGCAATGTCTGTTGTTAGGCAGGAAATGCTGTTGACGCAGCTAGTCAGTATGTTGGGAGCTCCAATTTAGACAAAAATATTGCGACTAGGCTCTAGTGAAAAGACATCTGCAAAATAAGTGCTCTCTGATCTCCATCCCATATTCTCCACACATAACACAGTTGTAGTCATCAATGAAGAAATTCATGCAGTGAAGCATATCTCCGATATGAAAACTTTCTGGCAAGAGAAGCCAAATGAAAACCTTGTGTTTCTTTTGACACGAAGAATAGATATCACTAGCGGATGGTTTGTCGGGTTTTTAAAGAAAGTAGTGAATCATGGGGAACTGAAGGACCTGAAGATCGCCAGTACAGCTCCAGGAATTTCACATCTATTGTTTGCTGATGACAGTACCCTATTCTTCCAAGCAAACCGACAACAATCTGAGGTTGTGAAGAATGTAATACATAAATTTGAGGGGTGCACCGGATAGTTGTCAACTTCACAAAAATACTTGCTCTTGTTTAGTAGAGGATGGCAGGTGGAAAGAGAAGAGGAGGTGAAATCCACACTAGGAAAGCTGCACGTTTGAGGAGAAATAGCTAGGCAATATTCCAACCTATCAATGAAAGATTCACTAAGCGGATCTCAGATTGGAAAATAATTCATGACTATGGCAATGAAGGAGGTGTTCGTCCAATTAGTGGTGCAGGCTCTTCCAACATACACAATGAGTGTGTTTAAAGTTCCCTCAAGTCACCATAACGATTACTCCCTCCATAAAGAAATATAAGAGCGTTTAGATCACTAAGTAGTGATCGAAATTATATTATATTTCTTTATGGAGGGAGTACATGAAAACCATCAGGTAGTTCTGGTTGGGAGAAGATGCGGGAAAATGATAGTGCATTGGGCATCATGGGTAATGATTACTCTGTCCGTAAAGGGATATAAGAGTTTTTAGATCAGTAAGAAGTGATCTAAACGGTCTTATATTTCTTTACAGAGGGAGTACGTGAAAACCATCAGGCAGTTTTGGTGGGGAGAAGATTCAGAAAAGGATAGTGGATTGCGCATCATGGGACCGTTTGATCAAACCGAAAATACATGGAGGCATGGGATTTAGAGACACAAAGTGCTTCAACCAGGCTTTGCTAGAGTGGCAGGCATGGAGGCTTATCGAGTAGGTAGAGGGTTTATGTGCTCATTTTTTTTAAAGTTGGGGTATTACCCAACTAGCAATGTCCTTGATACAATTTTTACTGGTGAAGCATCCCAAGAATAGAGAGGAATTGGGTTCGGTTTGGAACTGCTTAAAAGGAGGGATTTGAAGAGTCGGTAACGGTAATTATATTTGAGTCCGGAGGGATAATTAGATTCCGAAGGGAACTTCGCTGAAGATTCATGGTAGCAGGAGATGTTCAAGGATATGATGTCAACATGTGTGGTTTCTTGTTGTCGGATGGTGAATAGTGTAATGAACCTTTGACAAGCGAAGTTTCATGGCCAGATGATGCTGAATTGATAGTGAAGGTTAAAGTACCAAGAGGAGACCTTAAGGACAACCATGTGTGGTACTCTGAAAGCAGTGGGCAGGGTTGCCTACAACCTGAAGCATGTTGACTCGGAGATGGCGAGCACCAGTAACAATCCCTATAGGTAGGAGCCCATGTGATCGCTGATTTGGAAAGCGCATGTCCCAAACAAACTTAAGTTTTTTTGGCCGGAGACACTATAGGAATAAAAGAATTTGCGCGTCTGTTAGTTCTTTGCCGTCAGCTTGCGGACGGCAAAGAAGGTCTTTGCCGTCAGCTCACAAAAAGCGGACGACAAAGAACTAGTTGATGGCAAAGGTGTAATTTGCCGCCAGCCAGTTCTTTGTCGTTCGCTTTTTGTGAGCTAACGGCAAAGACCTTCTTTGTCATCCATTTTAGGGCAACTCTGTAATGGCCCACCTCCCAACCTCTTTGCCGTCCACTTTGGGGAAGCTGATTCCTGTAGTGAGATTGGCTTCGGACAATCTGGCCACTATAAGAAACAAATGGTGAAGGTTCGTGGAAGCTGACAACATTTGTAACATATGTGGGTATACAGTGTGCTGAAGAAAATTGTTTTCATGCAGTGGTGAACTACACTAAAGACCAGCGTTGAGGGAGGAACTATGAGATGTGTGGGACATTCCCGATGAGCATGTCTTTCAGTATTCAGAACCATAGTGGCTCTTCCTACTCTCTAGAACCATACCTGAGAACCAAAGTGCTTCTTATGATGTGGCGTGCATGCAACCCAGCTAAGAGCATGTCCAATAGTAGCCCTAAGAGAAACTCCAATGCGTTGACCCAAACGAACATGCGCTTTGTACGCTTTTTGTCTGTTTGGGTCGGCTGGGCACTCGTTGTCCACTTGTGTCCGACCGGTGCGCCCAACCGGCCAACTGCTACTTGTGAGCTACGTTGGGATTTTCCCCGAAGAGGAAGGGTGAAGCAATATAGTAGCTGATAAGTATTTCCCTTAGTGAGAAGCAAGGTTATTGAACTAATAGGAGAATCACGCAAAGCCTAATGAATAGTACCTACACACACAAGAGAAAATACTTGCACCCAACGCGGGCAAGAGGGCTGTCAATCCCCTTGAACTCGTTACTTGCAAGGCTCAAATATTGTAGTGGTAGATATATAAATTGCAAAACAAAATAGAAGATAATAAATTGCCGCAAGGTATTTTTGGTTTTTGTAAGGGCATCTCCAAGGCGGAACCGTATACCTCCCGCAACCGTCCGGACAGCGAAAGCCATCCAACGCCGACCTGTATCGATCCATGGAGCGGTCCGGACGTGATTTCTCCCGCAAACAGGAGACAAATGTGGGGGAGGTTTGCAGGAGTCCGGATCGATCCCAAGATTGTTTTCTGATCGCCCTAGCCCACCAAAAACCCCTCCCACTCCCGCATGCGCTCCCACCCAGCGCCAGCTGCCTGCATTCATGCCGTTGTAGAGTGTGTCGCTCAACATTGAATACGGCTCAGGACGGACGCAACCTCTTGCTGCCTCAACCATTGAAGCGGCGTGTCGGCCAAGGGCGCCGCCCACGACGCATCTCCAGTGTCCGCTTATGTTCAATGCTGGAGACGCATGACCGGGCGGGACGGGACATATATCTATCACGCCCGTTCAATGCCATTGTCCGTCCGTCCGTCGAAGTAGACTCGCCGGCAAAGAAACCCACTGCGGCGTGGGGCATTGACGCAACCAGACGCATGGCCTTACCAAAATCCGCTGTATAATGGCGGCCACACCCGGCTAACACCACACCACAATAGAAGCCCCTCCACATACTCCTCCCTTACACTGCATCCACCATGACTGTCAGCGGGAAAGCAATGTGGCACAGTCTGTCGCCGGAGTTGAAGCACGCGGTGGCCACCCTTGCCGCCGCCTAGCATAGCCGCCGTGCCAGGCGGGTCGAGGCTGGCTTGCCGGCCAGCTCGCCTGAGGTCTCTGACGACGAGGACGACACCACGATGGAGATGGGCTCTGACGACTCCGCCCCAGATCCCATGGCTCCTGTGCACGCCGGCTTCACCATGGGGTACGCGCATGCGCAGTTCAACGCCACCATGTTGGAGGTGCAGTCTGTGTCGGCGCCTTTGTTGGCATTCCAGTAGGCGCAGGAGGAACAGTAGTCGACCTATTCCTCCTGGAGTAGCTCCGGTTGGCGGAGGGCCAGATCTACGGCAAGCATACGAGCAAGGAGGCTGTGGCGGCCATGGCCACGGTGAACCCAAATTTCGTCGCGGAGCAGATACGATGCCGTCCGCACTCAAGCCACCGATTGGCAGGAAGCGGCAGCCGCGGAGGCGCGACTGTAGGAGATCACAGAGGAGAACATAGCCAGCTGCGCCGCCTACGTCCCACCGATGAACCATCAGCCGACCTAGTAGGTTGACGACAGCCGAGACGCCACCATTTCCCTCGTGGAGCTCACGTCCACCGGTAACGCACACGGCCTGGACTCCTCCGAGAATGAGAAGGTGCTACTTGTGAGCTGCGTCGGGATTTCCTCGAAGAGGAGAGGATGATGCAGTACAGTAGAGATAAGTATTTCCCTTAGTTAAGAACCAAGGTTATCAATCCAGTAGGAGAACCACGCAACACCTCGTTAGCAGTACCTACACACAAAATAACAAATACTTGCAGCCAACACGATCAAGGGGTTGTCAATCCGTCGGTGGTTAATTGCAAGGATCAATCTCATAGTGATAGATAGATAATTAAAACAAAATCAAATAAATAAATAAAAATTGCAACAAAGTTTTTATTTTAATATATGATAAAAAGTAGACCCCGGGGCCATAGTTTTCACTAGAGGCTGCTCTCTCTAATAAATAGCATACGGTGGGTAGACAAATAACTGTTGGGCAATTGATAGAAAAGCGCATAGCTATGATTTTATTCACGGAAATGATCATGTATATAGGAATTACGTTGTGACAAGTAGACCGGAATTCTACATCTACTACTATTACTCCACCAATCGACCGCTATCCAGCATGCATCTATGGTATAAAGTTCATGATAAATAGAGTAACGCTTTAAGAAAGATGCCATCGTGTAGACAGAATAAACTCAAGCAATATAAATAAACCCCAATGTTTTACCCTTAATGGCAACAATAAAAATATGTGCCTCGCTATCCCTTTTGTCATGAGGTGAGGACACCGCAAGATTGAACCCACTACAATGCACCTCCCCCACTGAAGATAAATCAATCTTGTTGGCCAAAGCAAATGGATAGATCGCAGAGAAATACAAAGCTATATCAATCATGCATACTAAAATTCAGTAAAGACTCAATTACTTTCAATGAATAATCTGATCATAAACCCACAATTCAAAGGATCCCAACAAACACACCACAAAAGAACAATACTTCAGATATTAACTCCATGGAGATCGTGGAGATCATGGAGATCATGGTATTGAAGATCGGAGAGAAAGAAGAAGCCATCTAGCTACTAGCTATGGACCCGTAGGTATGTTGTAAACTACTCACACATCATTGGAGGTGCACCAAAGATGATGTAGAATCCCTCTGTGTTCGATTCCTCCCCCGGCAAAGTACCGTAAAGGCCTCCCACTACAAAAAAATACACTTCCGTGATGATACGTGTTTGTTACAGTAGGTCGCGTTTTTTGTCATGCATGTACATCCATGACAAATTTATGACAGAATCAAGATAGTCATACCTGTGCTGTCATAGAAGTGTTCCATGACATTACCAAAATTATCATCACGGAAGTGTCCACTTCCATGACGATAAATCGCGCATCACAGAAGTGCTTTCGTCAAGGGTGACCGACACATGGCATCCACCGTAATGGAACGCCGTTAAGCTATCGGGTCGGGTTTTGGATCCGATAACCCGTTAACAGCCCCGACCAATGGGGATTTTCCACGTGTAAAATCATCATTGGCTGGAGGAAACACGTGTCGGCTCATCGTTGGGACAGATGTCATCCACTCATTGGACAGAAGGCGCCTATGATACGTCGACACGTGGCACGGCCCAACAGAGGCCCATTCCTGTGAAAAGGCCGGCCCGTTTGACTTGGTCAAAAGGTAGCGGGCCGGCCCATGGAAAGCCTATTAACGGAATGTTCGCATATAGCCCATTTACAGCCCGCTAACCCAAGGCCCGTTACGCCCTATCCGAATTAGGCCCAGTAGCGTTATCTGGGCCATCCAATATGATTCCAGCCCGTTTTCACTTCTGGCCCATGTATGGCCCATGACGTCTTTCGGCCCATATGAGGCCCTATGTAACTCTTGGCCTATTAACGACCCGTGGTGAAACTGGCCCGTAATGAACAGTGTATCACTTTACACCCATTAACGGCCCGTGGTGAAACTGGCCCGTAATGAACAGTGTATCACTTTATACCCATTAACGGCTTGTTATTCCGTTGGGCCGTTTCCAGCCCATGTTATCTTTCGGCCATCTCAGAGCCCATTTATTCTTGGGCTCATTTCCAGCATTTGTTTACTTACGGCCCGTTACTGTAATTTTCTGCTTGTGGGCCAAATTCAGCCCGTGGTTACAGTCGGCCCGTTTGTGGTCCGTTAATACATTGGGCCGTTTTCATAGCGTCATCAAATACGACCTATTAACGATGGCCCGTTATGGTCGGCCCATGAACGGATGATTCCAACTCTAGCCCGTTTACGGCCATAATGCGGTCTGTTTGGCCCATGTTTGGCCAATCGATCATACGGCCCGTATAAGGCCCATTTATGATACGGCCCGCAGAAGGCCCATTATTTCTACGGCCTGTAGAAGGCCCATTGCTTCTACGGCCCATAGAAGGCCCACTGTTTCTAGAGCCAGTAGGAGGCCCAGTGTCACTACAGTAAATATTAGCCCATGGCTATTGTGGCCTAGTTTTAAAAAATAGGTTATTGCAGCCACTAGCTAACCACGGAAAAAGAACTGCAATGACTACAAGCAAACAAATAAACAAGACAACAAGGAAATAAATAAGCAAGCAACTAACGCTAGGCTATCACGGCTATTACACATATTACATCCACTGGGCATCAAAGTTCGCCACCAGTGCAAATATAGGGAACAAAGCAGCATATCATATACACTAGTTGTCAAAGTTGGCGACCAGCGCAAATAAACGCTGCAGCAAAACAAATCCAGAACTGAAACCACTTCAGAAGATCTCAAGAAACAATATCCTGGGTACCCATAATGCTGGCAAGATGCTTAACAAGCTTATTAACTTTCTCTTGTTTGGCGCTTAAATCCTCCAGCGCTTGCTGTTGCACCAGAAAATATGCATCTGAATTCTGCAGGGACTTCCTCAGTCCTTCAGCTTCCTGTCGCAGCATATCTGATCGATGTCTTTCAACTTGAAGTTGAGACTCAGGAAGACAAACTGATTCAGGCAGCGAGTTCGAAGAGCTTGTGCCAGCAGTAGTGGCGAGTAACTCGAACACTACATCAAGACAGGACTTTTGGGTTCCCTCACTGTCGTCAAGATAGTTTTTATCAGCTTTCTTGGAGACCAACAGGGATGTCTCACTATCTTGAACCTTATCTGCATTACTTCCTTTACCATTGGATAACGCGGTACTGTTCTCCAAAATTTTGTCCGCATTCTAAAAGAGAAACAAGCAGACACATCACATGTTTACCATGTTGTATATGAAACTCATTTTGGTAAATGAGTTCAGTAGTAAAGTGGACAGGATAACATCATGAAACAAACATATATCTATGTACCATGGTCACTTTATGGTCTATATCATTCTAGTTTTTGTTGCCAAATCAAGATAGAGACACAGTTCAAATAATATTTGTTCAAGACAAAGCAGAATAGACAGAATATAAGTGTGGGTAACTATAGAGCAATAACAACACTTGTAATGTGCATGACATGAGAACATAACTGTTTATTCAATTGAAACTGAAATCAACATAGAGCAGGTTACAACAGCAAACCAGTTAAAGAAACAGGTTTAAAACATACATGTTGCGCCATTGGAGTTTCAATTCCATCCTTCAAATTTGAAAATAGTTGGTATGCATAAATACAGTAATGCAAGAGCAAAGGAGTATGAACCATAGCTACAGAACCTGACCTGAGAACAAATCTTCTTCTCCTTTAAGCGTTGAGTTGGGATTCGGAGTGGTGGTCGTCGTGCTTTGGGCACTGCAGTTCCCTTACTAACTGCTCGTGTTTGGGTGCTCTGTGGTGGAGACGGTGTTGTGTTAACTGGAACTGGGTTACTATCTGCCCGGGTTGGGGTTAGAAGGGGTGTAGCTGGTTTTCTGTCCAACTGGGTAGGGGTACAATCTGCGAGAGTCTGGGTTATGTGTGGTGGATCTGGTCCTTGGGCAAGTACAACCGTGGTTCTATCTGCATCAACTGGTAGCACTATCTTTTCCGAAGACCGTGTTGTTACTCCCTTAGATACTGCCATCACGCTCTCAAATTCAAATGGCTGATAAACAAGAAAAGTAATTGAAAGTATAGACATTGTATGATAGACAGGTGCAATGGATAGTGGGGAATAAAAGAGGGCATGAAATAATTCATATTTATGTTGTCTAACCAGACAGGATAGCATGACACAATTTCACATATATGATGGCTAACTAAACAGGATAGCATGACACAATTTCACATTATGATGGCTAACTAAAAAAGATGGAAAGACATAGTTCAAAATATGAGACTATGTAAACAGGATGACATGACATAACTATATAATGTGTTTATTAAATAGGTTGGCATGCCATAATTCACATACATTCACGGATAGAATGCCATAATTCAAAATATGATGACTGTAAACACTAAACAGGATGAGATGATATAACTATATGATGTCTTTATTAAATGGGTTGCCATGCCGTAATTCAGATAGATGATGTGTATGTACTATGTAAACATGATGGCATGATATAATTCAAATATATGATTTATATAGTAAGCAAGTAAGCAGATGGCAATCCATATATGATGTAAAAACTAAGCAATGCAAGACAACATGCATGACATGGGTAATATAACCCTGCCAAGTTTGAGCATAGACCTCAGGGGGGAAATAGGACTGGTCATCAGTCTCTGAATCCTCCTCTGAGGAGCTCTCTGTAACCAGCAAGATGTCTGCTTCAGCAGGTAGCATTGTCTGCTCTGAATACCTTGTTTTCACTCCAGATACTTCCATCACCGCTTCAAATGGCTGATGCACAGGAAGAGTAGTTGAATATACAAACGTTGTCGACAAATGGAACACGTAATACAAAAAAAATGATAGCATGATATAATTCACATACATGATGATTGGCTAAACAGCATGGCATTGCATAATTCACATATATAATGCCTTTGCAACAAGATAGCATTGTATAATTCACATATATAATGTCTTGCAACAAGATGGCAATGCATAATTCACATATATGGTAATTAGACACTGAACAGGTGGCATTCACACAAAGCATGTCTAAACTAATCAAATGACATAGCAATGCGAGACACCATACGCACGATATGAGCAACATAACCCTGCCAAGTTAGAGCATACACCTCAGGGGGGGATAGGACTGGTCATCTGTCTCTGAATCCTCCTCTGAGGAGCTATCCGTAACCAGCGAGATATGCGCTTCGTCAGATAGCATAGTCTGCTCTGAAGACCTTGTTTTCACTCCAGAATTTGCCATCACCGTGTCAAATGGCTGATGCACACGAAGAGCAGTTGAATGTACTAACATTGTTGACAAATGTAATATGTAACAAAAAAAAGGATGGCCTGATATAATTTACATATAAGATGACTGGCTAAGCAGGATGGCATTGCAAAATTCACATATATGATGCCTGGCTAAACAAGATGGCGTTGCATAATTCACATAAACGATGAATAAACTAAACAGATGGCATTCGCACAAAGGATGTCTAAACTAAGAATATGACATATTTGATGTGTAAAGTAAGCAATGCAAGACACCATATGCATGATATAACCAACATCGGCATGCCAAGTTAGAGCGAAGACCTCAGGGGGTAAATAGGAGTTGTCTTCTCCTTCTCAATCCCCCTCAGAACAGATATCTTCCTCTCGATTACAATCCGAAATGCATGGAGGGGGGGCTGCCTTTGCGCCTACCATGGAGCGACGTCTGCATGAAATTTTATTGCCACGCAAGGCTCGTCTCTTTTGCTCTACATGTTCAGTTCCATTGTTTACAATAACTGTCATGCATAGGAATAAAACATAGTGAGATTATGTAAGGAGTGCATGCAGAAATCCAGAGTGATGGTAGCAACCTGTGGATAGACCCAAAACCAATAATAGGAGGCAGATAATGGCTTCAGTTAAAAAATATAGATAATGGCTTCTTTACTGTTTGTTTCCCACCCAACATGAAACTCATAGTAGACACCGGAGATTAACCAGATAGTAGATAGATACTATTGATAGCGGCCCCGATATGTACCCCACAACCATTTAAAAACTCAAGTTTGACCATTAGTTTGGAGCTGACTCAGAGTCTAATCGGTGAACAGGACGATAAAGTAGCATGTAATATTAAGCGATGCATAACGTAAGCAGACACGAAAGAGTGCGACCTCTCTTGCGGACCCGTGTAGTCCTCGAGGTCATCTGCTCGGTTGATGATGGTAATGCAGTTTTCATGGCTGCCAGCGGCGGGGAAGAAGATCTGAGGCGGCGAAAGACAGTCTGGAGGCCGGATCCCTGCTGTGCTGGACCCTTCTGTCGTTGGAGCAGCTGAGCTTGGGTGGACGATGGCGCAGCAGGAGCGGGACAAACCATGCAAGGTTTTCTTTGACAACTATCTGTAAGAGAAGTAATTCTGTAAGGGCTCGTTTGAATTGGAGGATTCCAACAATGCAGGGATAGGAAATAGACAGGAATAGGATAGGAATGCATGTGCAAAACAGAGAATTTAAAAACATAGGATTTCTGCCAATCTGGGTGTTTGATTCACAACAATTAGAAGATCACAGGATGCAAAGAATCATGGTGAGATTAAGTCAAACCACAAGAAAATGTACGATTATAATGCTATTATGCTACTATCTCTTAGTCTTGTGCTTCATGAATAGGAATTTGAAAAGGAGGACATGTGAAAATTAAAATTCCTACGTTTTTTCTTTCAAGGAGACACTAAAGGAACAAATCCGTGTGCTCAGTGGACAATATATATAACATGTAGAGTAAAAAAGAGATGCAACAAGTGTACAACCTCTTCGGCGAAGCCATGTCGATCTCAACATGATTGGATTGGCCGGTGAGGATGCTCCGGCTGACTTTGCTATCGGAGGAGGGGAAGAAGATCTTAGGCGTCTGGAGATGGAGCCCGAGGTACTGCTCCGCTGTGATGGAGGGTTTCGTCGTTGGAGCAGCTCCGGTGAGTTGTACGACACCGAGGCTGAAGCAGGACAAGAGAGACAACAAACAACGTTAACCCGAGTGGAATTCTAATAGCATCTCCAATACATGACGTAAAATACATAACCAGAAAGTGCTAGATGTAAAATACATCAGCCGCTCATCTCTGAACTTAACTGTTGAAACTGAACTTAACTGTCGAAACTGAACTTAACTGTCGAAACTGAACTTAACTGTCGAAACTGAACTTAACTGTCGAAACTGAATTTTGCTGTCGAAACTGAATTTTGCTGTCGAAACTGAACGCACTAGCAAGGTGAGGCTACACGTCGGTCGACTGAATTTTTCATCTATGGTCAGTCGATTTTGCAGCCGTTGGATACGAAATCAAGGGCCTGCGGTTCATCTTCAACCTCCACCCCCCTGAGCCGCCAGCCACCACCGGCCAAACAGCAGCCCCCTGCCGCCCGCGGCCGGCGGTGCGCCGCCCCGCCCGCCCCAAAAACATTCCCCACCGCCGGTCCGCCGCCGCCCCGGCCATCCCTCTAGGCCCCCCGTGCCGAGCTTTTTCTCCGCCGATCCCCACGCCACCGCCCCGCCAATGCCCTGCCACCGCCGGCGACCACCGCCCCCATCCTGAACCCTAAGATTGATAGTGGGGTACCTCTCCGGCGAGCCCCCATCCCCGCTGCGGCTGGTTCTTCCTTCACCCCTACGAGCCCCCCCACCCCCTGAAAATCGACTGACCCAAAAGTCGATTCAGTCGACTGAAGTGTAGCTAAATCGGAGCAGCATCGCAAGCAAGAGCAAGAGCGAGAGCAGCAGCGCGAGCAAGAGCAATAGCAAGAGCAGACCAGGCAGGGGACTGAGAGCAAGAGCAGAGCAGCAGCGCGAGCGAGAGCTAAAGCAGCAGCAGCTCCTACTGATGTGGACGTCGCCGCCGAGGGAGCGACGCCGTGGAGGAAGTGGTCCGCGACGCCGCTGTGGATGGAGCCGCGCCGTGTCGGCTCGGGACCGAGCGCCGGCAACACCGTGAGATTGAATCAACAAGAAAATGCGGCAATTAGTGTACAACCTCTTTGGTGGCGCCGATTAGGCCGCAGCTTCATCCGAGGAAACGGTGATGATGATGCTCTTCCGGTGGTGCAGGTGAAGACGGCGGTGTGGGAATGGAGGTGGCGAAAGACGAGGGGAACGTCGGGGCAGCTCCTTGGAGGTGGAGGACGGGGTGGCTGAGTCGGCGGGACGATGAGATCGACGACGGATCCTCATCCGGTACGGTGGATGAGGGACGTCGAGGTGTTGCTGTGGACGACGTCGTCGGGGAAGAGGGTCCAGCTGGGTGGCGGACGGAGCAGGGTGTGGGGTTTCGTCGCGGGTTTTCGCGGCCTCGGTGTACGAATGGGTGGGCGGATGGGATGGCAGTGGGGAACCATGGCTTAGAGACGCGCTTGTCCGAAATGTGGGGTAAGTTACAAAAGTACCCCCACCGATTTGAGGCGGTTCTTTCGGTTCAGGGGTACCACGGGCACTTCGCTTGTCGGGATTTCACAGGACGTGGGAGTTTTCGCGCGCGTTGTAATTTCGGAATAGCAAGGCGTGGGTTGAGATGGAGGGAGTTGTCGGAGCACAACGAGACAAAGATATATCTTAAATATTTCGGGCTAACAAGGCGCGGGTTGAAATTTCCGGACAAACCTAACGTGTACTGTACCAAATCAATGCGCACTACAAATGCCATTCAAAACTTTGAATTCATGTTATGTTCAATTAAAATATTTTGCTACGTGTATAATGCATGCAACCTACTACTCAAATGAACGTTTTAGTGCATTCCAAACGTATATACTACCGCTTCAATATGAACTAAATTTGAATTCGTTTCTCTATTTGAATAAGATCTACAGTAATGATTGTTGTGAAGTCAAAGCATTTGAATTTGTTTCTCTGTTTTAATAAGATCTACAATCATCATTATTGTCAAGTTAAACCATCGTTTGTGTATTATCTTCACAGCACACCACATGATTAGTCTCGAGTTACATATGAACTATGTGTACTATATGAACTCGAACTAGATTTTTTGAATCCACTTTATTTTGATTTCAAATCACATTACATTTCTAGCTCTAGCTAGATCTTCATAATCTAAACCATGTCTCATATGTATAATGTGTTTATCACATTATGTATGGTGCCCCGCCCCCTACGCCTACAAGTATTTAGATGTGAGTTGCAAACACCACACATTACCACAAATTCAAATAAAATGTGAGAATGTTCGATATATAGTATTGTTTAGATTGTTCGATATTTAGTTGTAAGCTCCAAACGCCACACATTATCACAAATTCAAATAAAATGTGAGATTGTTTGATGTATAGTATGGTTTAGATTGTTCGGCATTTAGCTGTGAGTTGCAAACGCCATGCATTATCACATTATGGTATAACATGTGCACAGCACGTGTATCACCGCTATATTCATGCATGCAATGTTTAAAACACTATGATCTCCTATTCAAATATATGAATCCACTTTCATATCAAATTATGATCTTTGTTAGTCTCTTACACCCACACAATCCTCTAACCTTTGTAGCCACCACTAAGTTTCTCTCATGCATGCACACGCCCTCCTCGCCCTCCCCCTCCCTCGGCATTCTATCCACCGGGCACATTGATTTTTCTCTTTAGGTCGTTCTCCCAGAGTCTCCACAACTCCTTTCCGACATACACCGATCGATAAACCTCTCCAGCGATGCCTGCCTACAACATACACACACACCTTCAATCTCCTCCTTTATGTGTCCTTGCCTCGTGTCTCTCATACGGTCAGACACACGTGTAAACTCTCGCCCCTGTTTTTATCGATCTCACAACCGCACACTCCTCCCCCTATCTAGCTAGTAGTTGGGCCTCTCGCACCACCTCCTAGCTCCATTCTCTCTGTCTATCCGTCTCGCTGGGCCTTATTTTCCTCTAACAAATGGACGTACACCAACCGATCTCTCGCTATACATATAGCTAGCTAGGTCCTTATAACTCGTTTTTACCCACATGTCAATCGATCTACCTCATTAGTTGTGTCTCTCCCTTCCTCCGACAAACAAAAATTGATCTACCGATCTAGTTAGGTTTGCTTACCAAACACATGGTTCCCCTTCATCATCCATGGATGCATCCCAACAGATCTATCACGCACAGGCACACACAGAAACACATCCCCACTCTTATTGACAACATTGCAGTTCCACCCTCAGTTTGTCTAGTAGGCCTCTCCCACCATCTTCGAGAAGCAACTCCATCACCCATCCAACACTCTACCCCTCTCCCTCCCTCTCTCTCTCCTCTCTCTCTCTGTCCCATCATATTTCCCGTCCTTCCGTTATGTATGGATGTCGACCGATCTCCCTCAAGACATAGCTGGGTCTCTCCTTCTCAACACATATACGAGTCGTTCTACCTCTATAGTTAGGCCTCTGCCTACCCCTCCCCCACCCCCCTCCCCCCACACACACCGATACATCGAGCGCTCTAGTCATGTCTCCTTGCCACACACAAACTTGACATGTGCCCTCTAACGTTCCGGTAGGCCAGTCGCCCTATATCTTTGACTTGCACACACACACAATTTCGATGGCTCTCTTCATCGATCTCGCACCCACCCACTTGATCCTCTCTTCGACTCTATCGATAGCTATGACCCCTCCCTCTCTTCTCGTGGATTGCCCGACCATCTATGTATGATATGGATAGGCCTCCATTTCGCACACATTGCATGCAAAATTTTGTTTGAGATGTCATCGACACATATTACCACAAATAATTCATGAAATCAACCCCCACCCCACCCCCACCCCAAAACAAAAAACACTCACGAACGCGGTTTGTATCTCTCACACACACCCACGTAGGTGGGGGACGTGCACGAAGAGAAGAGGTGCATGCACGACGCACGTACTCCCGTCTCTTTCCAAACCACACCCGCGCGGGTACACGGTGGAGCTCATTTCTGTACGAAAAAGGCAGCCCACGTGGTAATTTGGCACGTGTACTGGTTGTCCACTTGGTGGAGGGAGGATCGTCTACCACGGGTGAACAAACAAATTGCGACTTGACGTGTTATGTTAAAAAAAGAGGCAAACCATGTGGGGCCTACCTTAGAGGCAAGGCTCTATACACTGGAGTACTTTTGATGTGTCCCGTCAACTCGCAGAACGAGGAGAAGCCTGCTTAGTACGCCGTCTCCCCCGCCCACGGGTGCGGTGGCTCGCAGGATGAGGTGAAGCTTGCTCCGCTTTACGCCCGCTCCCTCGCCCATGCGTGCGGTGGCTCGCAGGACGAGGAGAAAAATGTACTACTCCCTCCGTTTACTCCTCGTCCCTACTACCTTGGTTATAGAGATTATATCATATTGTTTGGAATATATATGTCCTTTAGTAGATTTCAATATGAACTACTAGTACATACTCCAAACACTGATGTATATAGACGTATTTAAGAGTGTAGATTCACTCATTTTGCTCCGTATGTAGCACTCTCCCTCGCCCCTCGACCCTCGCTCACATGGTGGACGTGCAGCAATTCATTCGGTCTCATATAGCCAGAATGATATATACTGCACTACCATTATTGCTCAACTTCCCGAAGAGGCGAAGAGCCAATCGCAAGGTTAATATTTTGGAGATGCCAAGCGCAAGGTTATAGGAGAACGAGTAGTAGGTGCCGCATCATTTATAAATAAAGTTTTTTCTTCAGTGGCACGTACGCAATATGATAGGTTCATATGGAGAGAAAAGGAAACCGCTCCACTATATACATAGTCAGGACGGGCCAGCCTACACGGTTGCTTGCTGGGGTCGCTCTCTTCACACTCTCTCGCACAAAACGACTGTGGCCACATCTCTAACATCCCGGCGGATCACGTCCGCTTGGGGAAGGGGTGGATGCTTAGTGTAGATGCGGTGGCCGTCGCCGATGGCGAAAACCCACTGTCGGCACGTCCCGATCAGGGGTCCCCGCCGTTCTCTCTCACAAAGCCGGTGAGGTTGCCTTCATCCCTTGCTCACTACCGCGACGTGGGCAGTTGCCGCCTCCCGCCGCCCTCCTCAAGGTTGAGCTACGTCCCTCAGGTACAACTCCCTTTACAGCTGGCTTGCACCACTGCTCCAGCTGCCCACATCACTCCCTGTGGATATTTCTCTACTTCTTTGCCCCGCACATACCTCTACTGGCTTCTACGTACTGTATTTGTGATGAGTTTATGTCTCAACAACTAGTCCCAGTAATCTTATTCTAATCACGCTTCTTCAATTTCTTTGCCACATGGATGCTCATCTCGATTTTGGTGAAACTGCACAAAATGATCCAATGGTCAAAAGGTTGCAAACTTCATTTATTAGGAAGCTCAAACGTTGCCAGCAAATTGAAGCCTGGTCAGGGTTCATGGTTCAAGGGCTAGGGACTGCATGGATCATTTTTTTCTTTAGCTGCCTCTGTTCCAAAATAAGTGTCAACTTTAGTAGTAGTACAACTTTGTACTAAAGTTTGCACAAAGTTGAGACACTTATTTTGGAACGGAGGGAGTACATATTTGCTATGATCTGTCAATCATTGAGACGCAATAGCATGCATGTTAGTCTCCTTTGTATTTGATGAAATGTTGCAACGGGCAACCTTGGACGCAAGATACATGTAACAGAAGCTGGAAGCTTCATAGCATTGTACAAATTTATCTCGCTGATAAATTACAGTACGTAATATACTAGTACTTCCTCCGTTCCTAAATATAAGTCTTTGTAGAGATTTCACCATGAACCACATGCGGATGTATATAGATGCATTTTAAGTGTAGATTCATTCATTTTGTTCCGTATGTAGTGGAATCTCTACAAAGACTTATCTACTAGTAATAGCTAGCCCCCACTACTAGGAATTCTCTATCCTCTCCTTGAGCCACATCATCAAAATTGATGTAGCCGTTAGATGAAGTAAATCAGTCCATAATAGCCGTCTGATCTAGACGTTGAGAGGCTCCGCACTAAGCCACATGCAAGCATGCAGAAATACCGTGGCACATGCATGTGAGTGGGTTTTAAATCACATCAACATGTCTGCATGCAAGCATGCACCGGTAGCATGCATGTAAGTGAGCTTTTAAGTCCCATTAACATGTCAAAAAGAAAAATATAATCCCATTATGCAGTAGGAGTTGGCTGATCTTTTTTCCTTACGTGGGATGATCTAAATGATGATGGGAGCTTATTTAGTTTGGCTACCACATTTGTCATGCGGTTATAGAGTTTTTTTAGTTCTATGAAATCGATAATTTTGCGCAGAGAGATATACCGCTGTTCCGCGGCAACGCGCGGGGACTCATCTAGTAATATTTAGGAACGGAGGGACTACTATGTAAAGAGTTAGGTGTCGCACGGTGATAGTGTGAGGTGGGCCATGTAATCACTGAGCCTGTGTGTTTTCACTGCTCTTGCACGCCTCCGCTGTAAGAATGGAGAAAATTGTAATCTAGTAGTAGTACCTCCTTTCGCCGAAAGCGTGGGACATCGAGCAGTCCTACCACCTCAGTAATAAAGACCAATGAGCCTTCAAATCACATAGACCCAACAGTAAGTTGGACGGACGAAGCAACCATCACTCTTGCGCCAGTGAGAGGTCACGTCCGCTCTGCCCGGGCATGAATGCGGCACCGATTCTTTGGAGTGGCGCTGACCGTTTCGGGCGGGAAGCGCGCGCGGGCGATGGAGGGGCTTTGGGTGGGCCAGGCTGGCCAGGAGCGGGCATGGCAGCTGTCCACATGTCCCTACCAGACATGCCCGGAAACGAGAGGATGCACCGACTCTCGCGGCTAAAATCGTACTATGCTACACAACATCACTTTGTAGGAGTAGGTCGATCTGTCGCTCTCTCTAACACACACATGCTGTTAAACACACACACACACACACACACGCACACACACACACCTTGGTCCCGTTGCACCTTCTAACGTGACTTATTACACCTAGACGGAGGGAGTAGTAAGTATACGAGATACGGTGGCACACTGACTTAAGTCAAATACAAGTGCCCAAAATTTGTGTGCATGTTATAATAAGGACTCACTTAAAATAGTACGTGAGCGAACAGAGGGATCAATTGGACAGTGTTCCTGAGCAGTAGCGAGATGTGTGAGGTAAGATACACCGCTGACGCTTTTAATTTTTCTTACTAATTTGTTTGTTTCACCCTCTGACTGGTGGGACCCAACGTACTACGTGGAGAGAGGTAAGGTGACTAAGGCTGCATTATTTCTGCACCACTGTGGATAGTCTTGCCACCAAAGCCACATGACACGATTATGATTGAAATCCCAATGACTCCCACACACAAAAAAAAACACGGCATGCTTGTCACACGAATGCAGGAATGTATAAAAGGTTATTTCCCTCTCGTTGAACATAACGGGAGGGTTGTGTAGCTGGTTAGCCTGTTCGCTCATCAAACTTGAGGTCTCAGGTGGATTCTTTGACTGGTCAAAATGTTTTCTAGGGGGTGCACGCTTCACACTCTCTCTCCAGTATATATATACACGCTGGAGCCTCAACGCTTGTAGTTGGTCTCTTCACACTCTCTCGCCCTCTCCAGATCTAAACAAGACTTCGTTGGCCTCTCTCTCCCCTCACTGCTGCTCAAAGAGCCGGCAGGATCCGTCCGCCGGGAAGGGAAGGAGGCTTAACGCTGTCGCCATCGGCGAGGGACTACCGGCGCAGCTGTTCACTTTCCACCCAGCAGCGGCGCGGGAGGGCCTCCGACCCCTTCTTCTTCGCCGCCGTCCCGTCGCCCACCGAACCACGCCCCAAGAACCTTAAGGTATAATTTACTTACTCCACATGCATTGCTCTAGCTGCATGTATACCATGAATATAGGACGTGGTTCAAAGAGGAAAGGAGTGGGGGAAAGTAGTGGGAAAAGTTGTATATAGCATGAATCTAGGACGTGGTTCAAAGCGGAAATGAAGGGGGAAAGTTGTATAGCATGAATCTAGGACGTGGTTCAAAGAGGAAAGGAATGGGGGAAAGTAGTGGGGAAAGTTGTATCGCATAAATCTAGGATGTGGTTCAAAGAGGAAAGGAAGGGGCGAAAGTACTAGTTCAAAAAGGAAAGGAAGGGACAAGGCTGTAGAGTTTGAGCAGGACTAGATTTGCTGCGCTCACATAGGGAAAGGTGTCTAAAGATAACAAAATTGGGACCAACACAAATATGCTCCTTGGTTGTTTGTTCTTTGTTGCAATAGACTGTGCATGACCACAGTACATCGGTAGATGCACATGGTGCTGGTGCGTCCACTGTCCCGTGCAACTCATTAGCTGTTGTTAATCTAAGGCCCTGTTTGGTTAAAAACTCCCTAGTCCCTACCTGCTTGGTTCCAGGGACTAAACATGGACTAGAGGTTATTAAATGACATGCTAAAAGACCATGTTACACCTAGTAATGAACTAATAGAGACAAGGTGCGATGCGTGGCAGGGGCAACTGTTGGAAAAAGTCCCAAAAAGACTCCCTCGGGGTCATCTTTGTTTAGTCCCAAATGCCCACTTTTAGTCCCTAAAAGTCCCTCCTGTTTGGTTTAGATGGGACTGACATGGAGTTTTTTTAGTCCCTACACCAAAATGTCCCTGTAAACAAACACCCTCTAATAATGCCGCTGGAAAATTGATGCAATGCCATAGTTAAAAGCAAATTACATGTTTAACGAATATTATTGTTAATATAATCTCTATGTTAATATTAATCAATGCCACCGTTTGAGAAATGCTACTGTCTTGCTTTCTTTCCCATTTAGATAAGGTAGATGCTTCTTTTTGTTGGCTTCTGTGTCATCCACCGTTATTGACGACTAATTGTTTCCTTTGCACCTTTGTGTAAATAGGGTTATCTACTTCACCTCGTTGCCATTGTGACCTTTTGTTGCACTTCACAAAACACTTTTGTTTTAAGAGTGTTTTGTGCAGTTCAACCAAAATGTCACACCAACAACGTTGCTTGATTGCTTGATCTTAGTGGAACTGCACAAGAGGAGATCTTACTTCCTATCCGTTAAGGCGAATTTGGTTCAGATCTTCTTCTTGTGAGTTGTTTGAATTACGCATCCTGAGAGGTCAGTACTAGCCTTCTTTCACATGATTCTGCAGTGTGCTTTCATATGTTGTGCTACTTGTACGATAATGTTGCTTGATTTTAGTGAACTGCACAAATAGAGACAAGACTTCCAATCTGTATGTGCACCGTAATATCCCATTGAGGTAAGATAAGGATATTTCACAACTGCTGGCCTGTATTTTGCCACTTTCATCAAAAAATTAAGTTTAGTACTATACTTGTGCTCCCTAATTGACATGCCAAATCTTACATTGAAGGCGAAGCTTGTCTGTTATTGAACCAAGTGATGAAGGGGAAGAACAAGCGGAAGAAAAACAAAAATCAACTCCCGGTGCTGTAATGAAGCATTGGAACTGTGATGACACAAGTAATGATATAGTTTTGCATCTTAATTTATTGCTATGGCTGGAACGAGCAATTGTTTTGCCACTGATTTGATGCCACTCTTAATGTAATATGTAATTATCTCTACTTGTGCAAACAGGGATCTTCTTTGAAGATACCATATATTTTAGTGGAACTGCACAAGAAGATGTTGGAAACATTAAATTAATCGAGGAGTATATAGTAAGCATGGCCACCATCGTAGATAGCAACAGATGGTTCCGGAGAAGTGCTTCATCTGTATGCTCTACACAATAAGCCTCCTGACAATGGTTGGTACTCCCCCACTGATTTCATCCATATGATTGAGCTTTGTCATCTCTATTGGTGTTGTGCTACTGTTCAGATACTGTCATGAAAAAGTGGTATTGTCCTTGAGAAGTGCTTCATCTATGATGTTTTAAATATTTCCTTTCCTTTTTTTCGAGCAAACAGGGATGCTAGCATTTAGTAGTCCTCTTGTCTTTGCACAACAGGATCATCTTCCTCTGAAGAAGAATATGGAGTACGTGAAGTGACTAGTTCCGATTATGCCAGGATGAAGAAGCCCTATCTATCTTCTCATCAGAAGGAGCAGTTGAAGGATGGTTACATTACTCCCCACAAGACCAAACTAACTTTAGCTCAGAAGGACTGACAAATATCCATTTTTTTGCTGTGATGCGCGAGTACAATGTTGTTCTAGGATTCTTTCTGGTGAGTTCCATTTTTCTAAAAGTGTGCTCTACATGGACCATGTATGTGCCTGTTGAAACTGTCAATTCATAGTACAGTTTGCTTTATACTAATCACTTTTTTGTATTTGTGCAAACAGGGGTGCTCAGCTTGATTTCAATGGGAACTGCACAAAATGTTCATGAATACATCGAATCATTCATTTCCACCACAAGAAAGGAGGTGCCGATAAGTTCAAGGCGTTGCAACATATAAGGGCGAAATCATACAAGCTACTCGCGAATTTGGTTGATTTTGGTGGAACTGCACAAAAAAAACAGCTGGTTTATTTAGCACGAGGTGCCATGTCAATGTCCGAACTGATGGCAAACCCTACCCATTCCACAATCGTAGGCATTTAATATTTTGGAATGGGACAACCTTGTCAAATTTTGCTCATTGATTTTAGCAAGACATGCGTTTGATATTTTCGAATGGGACGCCCTTTGCTGTCAGCAGCGTCGATCAATTTTTTCTTTATTCTTTAGTTGTGAAGTAAATATTGCCTCTGACATGTGAGCCACTGAGATGCATAATCATCGATTGTTTTGAATGTTCTCTATGAATTGCCAGGCCTGTGTGTTTGACTGCAATGTACAGAAACGCTAAAAAGCTGCTCAAACTCTTTGTACTCCTTCTGTTCCTTTTTACTCCGCACATTGTGAAAGTGCATACTTTTTTGTATAAGATTGGTCAAAGTAGAGATACTTTGACTGCAGACAAAACTTGTATGCAGACTAGAAAGGACTGGAGGGAGTACATGTGAAACTGCTGCAAACGAGGTGATCACCCTGGGAATAATGCTAGTACGTATTGTTTTGCATGTTCATCCAATGCCAGTGATACAAGAATTCGAACTAATCGAAATAAATTCATTCATACACGGTCGGATTTCATATAAACATGCCGGATTTCATTACATTTCATACATTCTTCAACTAAAAAGGGGTGCGCTGGAGGTATAATTAATTAACCGAAGCTACCCACCTGTGTCCCGCTGAGCCGAACATAAGCTTCAGTGACTTAACTGCAGGTGCAGTTGCATAACTGACATGTGGCCTGTTGGGCCCACGTGTCAGTCAGCCAACTGCACCAGCAGTTATGTAGAAGCAGCGTTCTTCTCCAGCGCAGCTCTCCGACTCCACGTCGCCGCCAAGAAGCTAACCGGCCATCAATGGTCAACCCGCCTAGCTTGGCTTCAACCGGAGGGTAGCAGCGGTGGCATTACTTGGACCCGAGCGGCGGCGACCTACCGTGTTCTACTCTTCCTCGTTTTCTGTGTGGCACGGCCTCGTTGGCAGCGGGGCGGGGCCTCGGCGGAGCCGGCGATGTGCTCTGTCTCGTTGCCGGCGGGCGGCACCTCAGCGGAGCGGTGGAAATCCTCCCCCACGTTGCTGGCAGGGTGGGGCCTTGGCTGAGCCGGTGATGTCCTCTGCCTCGTTGTTGGCGGGGCGGGGCCTCGGCAGAGCTGGCGGCGTCCTCTGCCTCGTTGTTGGCGCCACGGGGCCTCGGCGGGGCAGGGCCTCGTCGACGCCAGCGGAGCTGGGACTCGTCGGAGCCGACATTGTCCTCTGCCTCGTCCTCGGTCTCGCCAAACAGCGCCTCGCCCGCTTCATCGCCCTCTTTGCTAGCCTCTTTGTAGGCGGCCGCAGCCTCCGCCACCCGCATGCGGTACCACCAGCGCTCGAGGCGGCCCTTGCGGGTGGAGTGGTACGAGTCGAGCAGCGCCTCCTGCTCCGCCCGCTCTGCGGCGATCTGCTCCTCTGCCTGCAGGTGCTCCTGGAGGAGATGGTGGTTGTAGGCGGCGTCGGCCTGCACCTCCCGGAACTGCTCCTCACGCATCTGCCTCACCCTGTCCATATATTGGGCACGGGCCTCGCCGATGGTCATGGTGCAATGCACCGGCGAGGATGGCACGGAGGAGGGGGTTGGCGCCGGATGGTCGACTACCATGTTCTCCATTGGGACATCGTCGTCCTCCGGCTGCCTGCCGGCCACCCGGTCGGCAGCAATGGCTGCCATCTCCTTGTGGTCCGTCGTCCGCCCGTCCCGAAGAGCGTTGGAGCGCGAGGAAGCCATGGTGGGCAGTAGTGGTGTGGACAGGAGAAAGGGAACGGATGCGGATGACTGCGGCTATGGCCGACGCAGCAGTTTATATAGCAATGGTGGGAGGGCGGAGGGACGGACGTGTGGCGCCGGAGTAGCCGCCTCGGCAACCGCGTATCATTAATGTGGGCGGCAGATGGACGGACGGATGACACTTGTGTCGTTTGAAGGCAGAGCAATCGCCTGCACCGGGAAGCGGGGTGGGCGGCGCTGACTGTTTCGCGCGGAAAGCGCGCGCGGGCAAGGAGATTACTTTAATTGGAGAGGATGACAATGGGGACCCACCAGGTCCATAGCCTCACGTACGCAAGTGCCTCCTTATTATATATATATATATATATATATATATATAACTATAATTTATTTTGCTTCCTCCTGGTTTCCTCACATCACGGTCCCACACCATTGTCAACCTATGTAGTTGTCAATAAATGAGAGAATTGCACAAGAAGCGGCCGACAGCTGGGACCAAGCAGCTCGAGCAGTATTTGTGTTTTTGAGGTGTGAGCACTGCAGAGTTTTTCGATGTTTAGCCCAGATATTAATTTTTCTCCTCTGAACAACAATGAAAACATCGCTGCAGGTATTAACTGGGCGGGCTGTGGCCCGTCTAGCCCAGGCCAGATATCCTGCCCAGATATAAATTTTTGTCAAGCTGAAAATGGCTAGCCCAGCTATACTTTTTTTAGGAATACCCATGCAAGGTCAAGTTGTTATTCTCCGCCCCACTGGGCTGCAAATCTTTCCTAGGAGGGATGCATTAGGCTTAACAAGAAAATGGGCTTTACGAAATAATAAATGGGATGTAATTATAAAAAGTGGGCAGTAACTATAAAAAATGCACCAAACACGTGATTAGTTTATAAAATATTATTTTTGGATATTGAAAATTTTAATTTCATTAATTGTTGCGAGCGCAATGTTTCGTTGGATTTTTACGTAATATAAATTTATATTGAAATTGTATTTAATCTGACTAGAAATTTTGGGATAAAAATATTTCGGATCCCATCAAAATGTGGGAAATTTTATTGAATTCTGTTTTGAACGGTTGGTTGAAATGGGCTGTACTTTTTTCAAACTGTAAATGGGCTGTAGTAAATTCCATTAGAATTCAAACATGGGCTACACATTCTTACAAATCTCAAATGGCTATAAGTTCTCTGCCACACTCTTCTGGCCTTACTAAGTTGACGCGTCCCCTAAAAAAACAGAGTTGACGCGTATGCAAGGCTTTGTCAACTTATAGTCAACACACGGTTCTAGCAGCAGTGGCCGTTGGATGTCCATCCAATGGATGCCGTGCTTCTTCTTCAATCTCGGATATTCTAGCTTCACCCGCCCAAAAAATGATTCCTCCCCCTGACATCTAGGGCGCACCGTTTCGGAAGCTGACCTGTGGGCCTACTAAATTCACGTACCAAGGGCTTTGTCAACTTAGTAAATATAAACGATTCTAGCTACAGTGACCGTACGATGTCCATCCAACGGTCGTCGTGCTTCTGCAACCTCTGGTCTTCTTGCTCCAGCCGCCCAAAGCAGCGCTGGTCGTGCCGCCTGCTCCTGCCTCCCATGGCCGGCTGTGCTGCCGCGGAGGCCTCACTGCCCCCTACTACTCCCACCGCTGGCCAGGCCATCCCTCCACTCACCCACACCCCCTGTTATTCTGCGGCGACGGCAGCGCAGCCGAACCAGTGAACCCTTGTACTCCTCTCCACATGTGCATCCACTGCCGCGTCTTCTCCGGCTCCGCGTCGTCCCCTTCCTAGGCCTCGCCGTCGTCCACCGCCCTGGTGCTCTCGGCGCGGCGTGGTCAACGTGGTCAAGGAATGACTTCCATCGGACATGGACTGTACGTGGAGAGGCTGACAGCTGGGTCCACGGCAGCCGCAAGGAAGTGCCTCCTTATTACGCGGAAAATAATTATTCCTCCACCTGACAGCGGGGACCCACCGGACGGGCCACCAGTATTTTGCAAAAAAAATCATTTCCCCCTGACTGCTGGGACCCACCGGACGGGCCACCGTATTTCGCGAAAAAAACGTTCCCCCCGCTGTCAGCTCGGACCCACCGGAAGTGCCTCCTTATTACGCACAAAAAAATGAATACTCCCCCGGCTAGCTGGGACCCACCTTGGTGGGAGACTGACTTGTGGGCCTACTAAGTTGACGGGGACGAAGGGCTTTGTCAACTTAGTCAATATGAACGATTCTAGCTCCAGTGACCGTACGATGTCCATCCAACGGCCGTAGCTCTTCTTCAACCTCTGGTCTTCTTGCTCCAGCCGCCCAATGCAGCGCCGGCTGTGCCGCATGCTCCTGCCTCCCGTGGCCGGCTGTGCTGTCGCAGAGGCCTCACCGCCCCCTACTATTCCCACCGCTGGCCAGGCCCTGCGGCGACGGCAGCCTCACACCGCAACCGAACCAGTGAACCCTCGTACTCCTCTCCGCGCGGGCTTCCACTGTCGCGTCTTCCCCGGCTCCGCGTCGTCCCCTTCCTAGGCCTCGCTGTCATCCACCGCCGTGGTGCTCTCCACGCGGCGTGGTCAACGTGGTCAAGGAACGACTTCCATCGGAAGAGTACTGTACATGGAGAGGCTGACAGCTGGGTCCACGGCCACAGCCCAGTTTTTTTGTGATTTGCCAAGTAAGTCGCTTTGTCAGGCCTGTTGGGCTGCAAATCTTTCAAGACGAGGAGAGCTTTCATTCGGCTGGCCGAGAAAATGGCCCATCAGTAATGAGAAATGGGCTGTACCTTTTTAAAACACATCAAACCGACAATTAGTTTCAAATATCTTTTTTTTTCATTTCAAGATTTTAAATTACATTAATTTTTATGCGTGGAGAATTTGTTGGATTTTATATTGATATACATTTATTTTTAAAATCAGTTTGAATGTGAGTCGAAATTTCAGGATTAAAAACAGTTCGGACCGCACCGAAATATGCAAAATTTCGTATAATTTTTTAATCATGGCCACAATATGGGCTGTAATGCTAACAAAAAGAATATGGGCTTCAGAAAAAACCTCAAGAATTAGCAAATGGGCTGTAAATTATTAGAAATAATGGCAGATGGGTTGTATGCTGTTTTCCACAGATTTGAGGCTTTCCTAAGAAAAGGTTGACGCACAAGCACTGACTGTTGGATGCCCATCCAACGGCCGTCGTGCTTCTTCAATCTCTGCTCTTCCTGCTCCAGCCGCTCAAACAAGCGCCGGCGGGACTGCCTGCTCCTTCCTCCCCGTGGCCGGCTGTGCTGCCACGCAGGCCTCAACGGCCCACCGTACTCCCATCGCTAGCCTAACCATCCCTCTAGTCACCCACACCTGTTGTTATTCTCCGGCGACGGCAGACGAACCAGTAAACCCTCGTACAGTCGTACTCCCCTCCGCGTGGGAAACAACTACCGAGCCTTCCCTGCCTCCATGTCGTCCCCTTCCTAGGCCTCGCCGTCGTCCACCGCCGTGGTGCTCTCGGCGCGGCGTGGTCAACGTGGTCAACGACCGACTTCCATCGGAAGAGTACTGTGCGTGGAGACGCTGACAACTGGGTCCACGGCCGCAGCAAGGAAGTGCCTCCTTATTACGCGCAAAATAATTATTCCTCCACCTGACACCGGGGACCGACCGGACGGGCCACCGTATTTCACGAAAAAAAATGTTTCCCCCTGACTACTGGGACCCACCAGCTACATCTTCGCACGCAAGGAAGTGCCTGACAGTCGGGACCCACCTGGTCGAAGCGTACGTAGTGTTGTCATTCTGGTCGCGAACGTGTACGTACATATATACTTGTGGATGTAGAGGCGCGCACGTGTCGTAGTAGAGGCGCGTACGTGTGGTAGTAGAGGCGCGCATGTAGCATGTACACGTACGTACAACGGCCAGGGTGCAAGAAAGAAAATACGGCCACGTATGTGTACATACGGGCGGGGTCTCGAACACCTACTCGCGCATACGTACGGCCAGGGCTCGTGTACATGGCTGGGTCGGAACGGAGAAATAGCGTCGTCGTCGTGTTCATGGGGAGGCAACGGAATGTGTCGTGTTCATGGGGAGGCAAAGGAATGCGTCGTGTTCATGGGGAGGCAACGGTACGCGTGGGAGCCAACCGGCTGGGTCGGAACGGAATGCGTGGTCGTGTTCATCGGGAGGGCTTGGACGGAACAGGCGATGGAAACGAGGCCTGGCGTACCGCACAATGGAGGAAACGGACCTCCTACATTCGGAACGGGGTCCTGTTGATCGAGAGGGGTCTGGCGTACCGCAAAACGGAGGAAACGGACCTCCTACGGTCAAAACGGGGGTCCTGTTGATCTGGAAGGGTGTGGCGTACCGCAAAACAGACGAAACGGACATCCTACGGTCGAAACGGGGGTCCTGTTGATCGGGAGGGGTGTGGCGTACCGCAAAACGGACGAAACGGACCTCGTACGGTCGAAACGGGGGTCCTGTTCATCGGGAGGGGTGTGTCGTACCGCAAAACGGGACTCCACGGGATACTGTTCATCTCCACCGTCGACCTCCTCCAGCATCCACGGGCTACCGTCGACCTCCTCCAGCCTCCGTGGGCTCCTGTTCATCCAGCCTCCACCGCGCTACTCCACCGGCCACTGTTCAACCACCCCTCCACGGGCACCCCTCCACCGTCTACTGTTCATCCAGCCCTCCACACCACGGGGTCCTATTCAACCACCCCTCCACCGTCTACTATTCATCCAGCCCTCCACACCACGGGGTCCTGTTCAACCACCCCTCCACGGGCACCCCTCCACCGTCTACTGTTCATCCAGCCCTCCACCACACCACGGGGTCATGTTCATCCAGAGGCAACACCACCGCTCACTGTTCATCCAACCCCCCCCGCAACGCTCACTGTTCATCCTAGAGGCAGCATCAATCAGCTTCAGTTAGCAGCAGTAGCGAAGGAATCGCTCGATCGGGTTCAGTTAACAGCCATCGATCGATCGCTCGGGTTCAGTAACGCGTAGCCTGCAGTGCAATCGCTCGGGTTCAGTAACGCGTAGCCTGCACTGCAATCGCTCGGGTTCAGTTAGAGCCCAACGCCTCGCTCGGGTTCAGTTGGAGCCAACGCCTCGCACACACGCGCGTACGTGTACGAGAGAAACGCGCATCGCTCGGCCCCCGACCTCCCACCGTAACCGGGAACTCCCCGAAATTTTCCTCGCCCTCACTTCTACCACGGTTTTTCCATCATGGACGGCCCAAAGAATGTCATGCACCTGCGTCTCCTGCCCGCCCAGGACAAAAAGCCCATTTTCTGTCATGATTTTTTGTCATAGAAGTAGGATCCCACCACATCAATGATGATACCGAGTTTTGTCACAATTATCGTCATAGAAGTGTCATATGTATGACAGAAAAAAATTTCGTTCGGCCCAAAATGTCACGGATGTGTCTTTTTTTTGTAGTGTCCAGATGGGATAGGGAAAGAATAGAAGCTTTCAATGGCACAACAAATGTTTTGGGTGGCTCTTTGTTTGTTTGGGAATATTTGAAAATTTATGGAGTTGGAATTAGGTCAATCAGAGCAGTGTGGGACTCACGAGCTCAGGGGCACCCCCTGGGGCACGCCGGGTGAGCTCATCGACCTCCCATAGATCTTCTAGCCTCATCCTAAACGTTCTAGTGCCCCTTCTAGTCTAGAAAACATCATCATAAAGTTTCATCGTGTTTGGACTTCGTTTGGTATTGATTTTTCGAAAAGCGAAAAACAAGCAAAAAAACAACTGGCACTGGGCGTTGAGTTAATAGGTTAGTCCCCAAAAATGATATATAATTGCATATAAAGTATCTAAGATAGGTAATATAATATCATGAATCAATCAAAAATTATAGATACGTTGGAGACGTATCAGCATCCCCAAGCTTAATTCCTGCTCGTTCTCGAGTAGGTAAATGATAAAAATAGAACTTTTTGATATTGAATGCTTCCTCGCATGTTTATCGTGTAATCTCTTGACGGTATAAATATTGAGAACAATGAAGTAACTGACATCAACATAATAATATCCACGATTATGAGAACATAATCGTTACTTTTTCAAAATATACGATGCTCAAAGAATGTTATCCCTACTCACTGAATTATGTAAGCATGGCATGACTCCGCCTTCACTACATAAGTATAAATCATTAGCACCCCGGTGTCAAACCAAGCAATCGTATCATACTTTTGAACGCGCTTCAGCATTTTTTACTCCACTCAATACATGAGCATGAGCCATGGATACTAGCACTAGGGTGGAATTGAGTGCGGTGGTAGAGATGTATAGGAGAAGTCAAAAAGGAAGAAAGGGTCGCATCAACTCGGCGGATCGTTAGGCAATGGAGAGGCCTTACAATCGATATCAATGCGAGGAGTAGGGATTGCCATGCAACCGATGCAGTAGAGCTATAAGTGTATGAAAGCTCAAACTGAAACTAAGTGGGTGTGCATCCAATTTGCTTGCTCGTGAAGACCTCGGGCATTTGAGGAAGCCCATCATCAAAATATACAGGCCAAGTTCTATAATGAAAAATTACCACTAGTGTATGAAATTGATAATTCAGGAGACTCTCTATATGAAGAACATGGTGCTACATTGAAGCACAAGTGTGGTAAAAGGATAGTAACATTGCCCCTTCTCTCTTTTTCTCTCTTTTTCTTCCGGAGTCTCATCCCGACTTGTGTGGGATTCATTTTCTCCATCATCCTTTCCTCATTGGGACAATGCTCTAATAATGATGATCATTGCACTTTTGTTTACTTACATCTTGATATTACAACTCGATAACTGAAATAATACGACTCTGTATGAGTGCCTCTGGCAGTGTACCAGGATGTGCAATGATCTAGCGTAACTTGTATAACAATGATGAATGGAGGCTTTGCCACAAATATCTTGTCAGCTCTATATGATCATGCAAAGTAATATGATGATGAAGACACATGTCAAAAGACAGGACGGTAGAAGTTGCATGGCAATATATATCAGAATGGCTATGGAAATGCCATGATAGGTAGGTATGGTGGCTGTTTTGAGGAAGATATAAGGAGGCTTATGTGTGATAGAGTGTATCATATGACGAGGTTTGGATGCACTGGCGAAGTTTGCACCGACTCTCGAGGTGAGAAAGGGCAATGCATGGTACCGAAGAGGCTAGCAAATTGCGGAAAGGTAGGAGTGCATAATTATCCATTGACTCAAATTAGTCATAAAGAATTTATATATTTATTGTGAAAGTTTTGTCAGCCCTCGACACAAAATACTCTCGCATGCCCCTAGGGAGCAGGTTGGTAGGAGTTCACCATCGTGCACCCCCGGTTATGACACCCCCGGTTATGAGAGGACTCAAGGATTTCAATCAGAAATAAAAATGCTCAAACATCCCCACCATGCCATAATAGACACTTAAATGAGTAGCTAATAACAAGCTTTAATATTGAAATTCTTACCAACCAATGATCATGGACTCATACCCTTTCATATTATGACATCAATATAATTAAGACATACATTTCATATTTACTGATCTACATGAAAGTTTTTATTATACCACTCTGAGATATCTATCATTTTTGGACTAGTCTTATAACCCGTGCTCATCACCACTTCCTATTTAATAGACTCTCAAAAATATTTAAGTGGAGCATGAGAGTTCAATCATTTCTACAAAATATAACCAACGTCGTCCTCTAACAGATACAAGTGAATCACTAGAGCAATTGCATAGCTCAAAAGATATAAGTGAAGCTCATAGATTATTCTAACAAATCGCAATGAATGTGCGTCTCTCTCAAAAAGGTGTGTCCAATAAACAATGATTGTGGCAAACTAAGAAGCAAAAAACTATGGTACAAGATGCTCCAAGTAAAACTCATATTATGTGATGAATAAAAATGTAGCTCCAAGTAATATACCGATGAATTGTAGATGAAAGAGGGGATGCCATCCGGGGCATCCCCAATCTTAGACGCTTGGGTCTTCCTTGAATATTACCTTGGGGTGCCTTGGGCATACCAAAGCTTAGGTCACTCCTTATTCCTTCATCCATCGTGATCTCATCCAAAATTTGAAAACTTCAGCACACAAAACTCAACAGAAACCTCGTGAGATTCGTTAGTATAATAGGCAAATCATAAACTTTAGGTACTCTTGTAAACTCATTAATAATTAACCATTCATAATACCTACTATCGTGGGACAAGCCTTGTTCAAATCCGTGTAATCCACACACATACGCCAAGTGCCGTTCTTCTTAAGCACTAGTACCGGGTTAGCCAACCACTCAGGATGGAAAACTTCAATGATGAACCCTGCCGCCAAGAGCCGGGCTACTTCCTCACCAATGGCTTTATGCCTCTCTTCATTAAAACGATGAAGAAACTGCTTGACCGGCTTAAACTTCGGAACAATATTAAGAGTGTGCTCAACGAGTTCCCTCGGTACACCTGGCATGTCAGAAGGTTTCCATGCAAAGATGTCCCGGTTCTTACGGATGAACTTGATGAGCACGCTTTCCTATTTTGGATCCAAATTAACACTGATGCTGAACTGCTTGGATGAATTGCCAGGAACGAAATCAACCAGCTTAGTTTCATCCTCCGACTTAAACTTTAAGACCGGATCACGCTCCGTAGTTGGCTTCTTCAAAGATGTCATATCGGCTGGGTCAACATTATCTTTGTAAAACTTTGACTCATCTGTTGCGCAGACAGACTCAACATAGGCTGCATCACCTTCCTTGTAGTCTAAAGCTATCTTCTGGCTTCCATGCACCGTAATGGTCCCCTTGTGACCTGGCATTTTGAGCTGCAGATAAACATAACAAGGCCTTGCCATAAACTTAGCATAAGCCGGTCATCCAAACAGAGTATGGTAAGGGCTCTTTATCTTTACCACTTCAAAGGTCAACGTCTCAGACCTGGAGTCATAATCATCCCCAAATGCAACCTCCAGAGCTATTTTACCAACCGGGTATGCCGACTTACCAGGCACCACCCCGTGAAAGACAGTGTTTGACAGCTTAAGATTTTTATCAGTCAACCCCATGTGACGGAAGGTTTCATAATAAAGGATATTGATGCTGCTCCCTCCGTCCATGAGTACCTTAGTGAATTTATATCCTCCAACCTGAGGCGCTACCACCAAAGCCAAGTGACCCGGATTGTCAACCCGGGGCGGGTGACCCTCACGACTCCACACAATGGGCTGCTCAGACCAACGCAAGTAACGGGGAACTGTTGGTTCAACGGCATTCACATCCCTTTTATGGAGCTTTTGATCCTGCTTTCATAAACTCGTGGTGAAGACGTGGTACTGCCCACTACTCAACTGCTTCGGGTTACTCTGGTATCCAGATTGCTGTTGCTGATTCCCCTGACCGGACTGTTGATGATAACCGCCATGATTGCCTTGGTGACCCTGAAAACCGGAATTAGAGCCGCCACCACCATAACCCGGGCCATGAGAACCGGAACCTGAGTCGCTGCCTGGCCCATGATTGTCTTGGAACAAGTTGGAATTTTTGAACTCTTTCATAATATGGCAGTCCTTCCAAAGGTGACTGGACGGTCTTTCCTGTGTGCCATGCTTTGGGCAGGGCTGATTCAGCAGCCGCTCAAGATTGACACCTGATCCTCCTGTCTGAGGAGGTGGTTTTCCCTTACGACGCTGGCCATTATTTCGCGTATTGGTGTTAGCCACAAAGTCAGAATTATTATCAGCCTTGCGCTTACCATTGTTCCCTTGAATCGCCGGGTTATTGGGCTGCCCCTTGGTGCTGCTACTCTTCTTTCCCTTACCCACCTTTTCCTCATCAGACTCGGGGTCCTTGGTACTGTCAGAGTCGGCATATTTAATCAGAGCCGCCATGAACATCCCCATGTCATTGCAGTGGCGTTTGAGTCGCCCTAATTTCTGCTTCAGGGGTACGAAACGACAATTGTTTTCCAACATTAGGACTGCCGAATCAGCCTTGATACGATCCGACGAGTGCAAAATTGCTGAGACCCGGCGCACCCAATGGGTTGTCGATTCACCCTCTTCTTGAACACAGGCAGCCAAGTCTACAATCGACATAGGCTGCTTGCACGTGTCTTTGAACTGCTGGATAAACTGGGCCCTTAACTCGGCCCATGATCCAATGGAGTTGGCTGCTAGCCCCTTTAACCAGGTACGAGCCGTTTCTTCCAACATCATGGTGAAATACTTGGCACATGCAGCATCATCGACGTGCAATAACTCCATCGCCATCTCGTAACTTTCAACCCACGTTTTAGGGGGTAAGTCGGCTGTGTAGTTGGGCACTTTACGAGGACCCTTGAAATCCTTGGGCAGACGTATGTTACGTAGAACCGGTACTAAACATGGTACTCCCAAGGATCCGGAAGTCATGCCTAACTCCACCGAAGCTGTCGGATAAACCGGAGACAGTTGACGAGCCGCGTTCTGAGCTGCCAGCTCAGCCTCGTGACGTGCTCTATCCTGATCCATCAGGGCCTGAGTATTATGGGGTGGGTCATGTCCATGGGCCGGGTTACGACGCTGCTCGCTGCTTGACACCGCCGGGGAGTCCATGTGCCTGCTATATCTCCGACTTGGGCGAGTGGTTGAATGGATCCTCTCACGACTATAAGAATAAGCCTCCTGCTGCACCAATGCTATTTGAAGAAGCTCTCTAGCCCTCCGTGTTTCAACCACAGTTGGAGACTCGCCTTCAACTGGGAGAGCCGCCAATCGCGACGCCGCAGCGATCATGTTATCCAAAGTGTTAGAGTAATGACTCGGTGGTGTCGACACATGTTGTGGTGGGATATTATTCTGACAAGGTGGGTCCGTCGTGCGTGGTTGAATCGGAGCTCCAGTCCCAGGCGCGGCCACTGCCCGGTTTACCCCTGGCGGGTCACTGGTCCCCGCACCAGGAGTGTTGAAGAGGTTCCTCGCATCGTAAACCGGAGGCAGACGACTTCGGTGCCTTCTCCTCATGACGTCATTTGAAGCATTCTGATCCAAAGAAAGCCGGAACGACTCAGCCTAAATCTGTTGTGCCTGGGCATCCAGAACCGCTCGTTCCGCCGTCATCCTCGCATCCTCAGCTGCCAGGTCCTCCTTAGCTTGAGCTATCTGATCTCGCAATTTTGCAACTTCCGCGTTGTGCTGATCTTGGTTTGCCGGGTTAACCACCGCCTTCAGCAGCGTTGTCAAAGAGTCTAATAAGTCGGACAAGACCTGAGCCGGCGGGCGCGCAGGGCCTCCTGCCACGGCCGTCGTCGCTGCTGCTAACCTGGAAACCATTGCCGCTGTAGTCGAAGAATTCTGCACTGACTGTGTACCGGCCATGAAGATCGCGACCCGGTTCGGCGGCTCATAAGGGTCCGGAATACTGTCGCCTTCGGAACAGCCCCCAAGCCTACCGTCCTGCAGCTTACAATGAAGTAGTCTCACCCGTGGACGACTCGCCATCAGAATAAATGGCCGTCTCACCAGCAGACATGGATCCTTCCTCGAATTCTCCTCCGTGAATGAATCCAACAAAGGCACACTCCACGGCGGGTTGATCCCGGGCGGGTCATGCACGCTCAGCCGTCTCAATGATTTCGGTGCAGGTGTCTGGCTCAGGGCCCGGTTTTCCGATCTTGCCAATGAAGATGTGAATTCCGCCGAAGGGGACCCGACACCCGTACTCAATTGAGCCGGCCTCGGGGCCCCAGCCTACGTCGTCGATGTAGAGCTTGCCACGACGACTCTCAGTCATCCGGCCCATGGCGTATCCCTTGATCCCTTCGAAGCTGCCCTGTAAGAACTCAAAACCACCATGCGCTGGCCCCACGGTGGGCGCCAATTGTCGTGGCATTGTCATGACAGATGTCCTAGGGTGAGGACTTAGTCGTGGAGCCATCGCACTAGGTTAGCTTAGAGGGGTTAAACGGGACAAAGGACACAAGAGTTTATACTGGTTCGGCCCCTTGCGGTGAAGTTAAAGGCCTAATCCAGTTTGAGGTGGTATTGCCTATGTCTCGATTACTAGGGAACGAATATGCTTGACCTAGCTTTCGATCTGTTGTCTCACTCCCCAAGTCGCTGCCGGGTCATCCCTTTATATACACAGGTCGACGCCCGACGGCTTACAGAGTCCCGGCCGGCTCATAAATAATGTGTCCGGCCCGCTGACTAACTGCACATGCCTTATCATACAAGTTACACATATATGACGGTTTACAATTGTTTGGGCCTTAAGTCGCCTTTGGGCTCCGGGCCCTTGAAGAGTCTCCATAATAGACTACCGCCTTAAGCGTCTTCATGGGCTTTATCTTGATAAACCGCCAGGGACTTAACCCGGCCCCTCCCGGGCGGGTTAACCCAATAGTTATATACCCAACGCCTACTATATTCTAACTTCTCCATGACTTATACCCCCCGATATAATCCATAGCATCATTAAAATAAGCATACTATGCAATAAAAATATAATTTGTCTAAAACAGAACAGTCTTTCATGATCCGAACAAAAAAATGTACTTCTATAACTAAAAAACCCTGAAAAATTAGGGAAACATGGGAAATTTGTATATCGATCATGCGTAAAAATTTCATAATTTTATCAAGTTCCAGTGAATTATAGTAATTCCAGTACTGGGTGCAAAAGTTTGTGTTTTTTCACAGAATCAAGTCAACTATCAACCAAATCATCGAAAAGGCTTTATTTGGAGCAAACACTAATTAAAACATAAAAGCACCATCATTAAAGTAGCAATAATCATTTGAACACAAAAAAAACAGAAAACAAAAGCAAAAATTTAAGATAACTATTGGGTTGCCTCCCAACAAGCGCTATTGTATTGTGCCCCTAGCTAGGCATAATGCAATGCTCTCAAGTATTGTCATCTTTAGAAGTAATTCCATAGGTAGCTCTCATAATAGATTCATATGGTGGCTTAATTTCTTCCTTGGGAAGTGTTCTATCCCTTTCTTTAATGGAAATTGGAACCTTATATTTCCTTCTTTCATGTCAATAATGGCACCTATGGTTCATAGTAAAGGCCTACCAAGTATTATAGGATAAGACTGATTGCATTCAATATCTCACAAAATAAAATCCACAGGCACATAATTTTTATTAGCAAGTATGAGAACATAATTTATTCTACCCAATGGTTTCTTAATAGTTGAATCCGCTAAATGCAAGTTAAGGGAACATTCATCCATATTGGTGAGACCGAGCATGTCACATAAATATTTAGGTATAGTAGAGATGCTAGCACCTAGATCACACAAAGCATTACATTCATAATCTTTAATCTTAACTTTAATACTTGGTTCCCATGCATCATGTAATTTCCTAGGTATAGAAACCTACATTCTAACTTCTCTCGCGAGCTTTAATCATAGCTTCTACGATATGTTTAGTAAAAGCTTTATTTTGTTCGTAAGCATTAGGTGAGCTATCATGGTTTGCAACAAGAAATACATTCAATCAAAGAGCAATTATAATATTTAAAGTCCTTGTAATCCAAAGTAGTGGGCAGATCACCAACTAAAGTCTTCACCTCTTCAAACCCACTTTTATCACTTTTAGCATTAAGATCATCACCCTCCGAACAATTGGGATGCCTTCTAGCTCAAGTTGACTCATCTTCAGTCCATTTTCCATCAAGTTTTATATTACTAAATAATGTTTCAGTGGATGTCACACCAATAAATTTAACATCTTCATCATGATTATGATAAAAACCATGTGGAATCGCTTTTTCTAGAAATTCTCACTTAGCTCTTATTCTAGCAATTCTCTCTCCACTTTCATTCATGGTGACTTGAACAGACTTTAATGTTTCATTAGCATCTATTTTATGTGGCATGATTTTAATTTTAAGAGTTCCCGCATCATGAGCAATTATTTCCATGTTTCTAGCCATATCATTAACTTTGTGTAGTTTTCTTCTACCATAGCATTAAAGATCTTTTGAGAACCAATAAATTCTTTAATCGTGTTCTCAAGTTCAATAGGTATCCTATTATTATTATTATTATTATTATTATTATTATTATTATTATTATTCTTGTTGTTGTTCTTGTTGTTGCTATTGTTATTGTTATTGTTATTATATGAATTACCATAATTATTAGAGCAATTACCATGATACAGTCTAGGATTGAAATTCCCTCTATAAGCATTGTTGTTGAAATTATTTCTAGCGATAAAATTCACATCAATAGCATCATTATTTTGCTCAATCAAAGTAGATAGTGGCACATCATTAGGATCAGCATGAGCACTTTTACTAGTAAGCATATTCATAAGAGCATCCATTTTATCACTCAAAGTAGAAACTTCTTCCACGGAGTTTACCTTCTTACCAGTTGGAGCTCGTTCGGTGTGCCATTGAGAATAATTTGTCATCATATTATCAAGGAGCTTTGTAGCTTCTCCCAATGTAATTCCCATAAAGGTACCACCTACAACAGAGTCTAGAGATTTCTTGACACAAAGTTTAGTCCCGCATACATTTTTTGTATTATCATCCATAAGCTTAATCCATGAGTGGGACAATTTTTAATCATTAATTACATTCTCTCAAAAGATTGTGCAACATGTTCTTGCTCAAGTTGCTTAAAGTTCATGATTTGAGTTCTAAAAGAAATAATCTTAGTGGGAGGAAAAATACTTGGCAATAAAAGCATCCTTACATTTATCCCATGAATCAATACTATTGCAAGGCAAGGATGAAGACCATGTTTAGCACGATCTCTTATTGAGAAAGGAAATAACTTCAAATTATTAATATCATTATCTGCATCTTTTTTTCTTTTTCATATCACATAATTCAACGGAGGTATTAAGATGGGACGCGACATTCTCATTAGGATTACCAGAAAATTGTTCTTTCATAATAGGATTCAGCAATGTAACATTAATATCATATGACTCTACACTAGTGGTGAAAGGAGAAATTGGTGTACTAATAAAATCATCATTATTAGTATTTGAGAGGTCACACAACTTGCTATTTTCTTCAGACATAGTGGAAAAAGCAAGCAAACAAGGAAACTAACACTACAAAAATGGTGTTGATCCTAGATGGCCAGAAACCTTCATAGATTGCTACAAAACTTTCAGAAACGCCCACTAATGGATTTTTTGAAAATCATCATGTATTCCCTGTCAAATATTGGTCTTCATGACATAGGGACAAAATCTACACAAATCATGCTGACATGTGATGATGCTTGGACATCATAGATCAGGCATGAGCCCGTTCAGTTCGAGTTGGGCCTGAGCCCAGCCAGGCCTTCATGACGACTCAAACTGTCATAGAATTCCATGACATGGCGCGTGCATGGACACGAAGGCCTACAAGGCCCATGTAGTGGGTGGCCAAATTAGACTTTTGGTCTCCTACTTAACCTATTTCATGTAGTCCAGTTTGTTAGCCCATTTCTAAAGGTTCAGCTCATTAGTATGTTTTCTCAATTCCAGCCCGTTACCCCATTTCCTTCGGTCAACCCAAATTTAGGCCTAGCTATAGTGCATCACCCAACCCAAATGTTTTCCTCATTGAGCCCATTTTTTCAACACGGTACAAAATTTTGGTCTGATTAGCCAACCAATTTCAACCCATTCGGAACGGTTAGCCAACTGATTTCAGCCCAGTTCTATTCCATCAAACTATAAAACTAAACAAACCCATAATGTTATATATGAACAACTTTAGCCCTAAAATATGTTATATATGAACAACAACATAGATTCTAATCCAGCAATAGATCACAACACATATATGACAACATAAATTAAGTTCCAACAACAGATCACACATGATCCATCATAAATATGAAACTACAAACACTCCATTGCCACAAACTACCCATGGCAAAATGCTTGCATTCATATCCATGAACAGAATGCATGCAGTTCGGAGCAACAAAAGCATTACCACATAACTTTCAACAAAAGCATGTCACCAGCAAACGATCACATATTGCCATTACCTTACAACAACAGTGTTTCAACAACCACCTTACCCTGTAGCTGAACTTGATCACCTCTGGCTTAGCAAAAGGTCAAGTTTTAATCCACGTCGGCTTGCTTCTTCATGCACTCCTGTTCTTGTCTGAACCTCGCTTCTTTTTATTCCTCTACCTTCTTAGTCAAGGTGTTGACTACCTCCCGAAGCTCTGCACTCCCTTTCTTCTCCCTGCTAGTTGTGCTTCCAGGTTGGTACCACTGGATCTCTCATGCACATGGTGGATCCCCTCATGCTGAAGAAACCTAGGCTTCTTGGTGTGCTAAGTGAGCACATTAGATACAACCTCAATCATAGAGATAGGTTGGTGTCCATCTTTAGTAGGTTGAGAGACTAGCAATGCAAACAATAAATAAACATGGTTATGAGGTCATGGGACAACTTAGCCACAAGACATAAAGACAAATAGATAACCATTGGTTTCATCTCATGTATATGTGTGATAGATGAAGACATCTAATTATGCAAAATATTATGTTCAAGTAATCTTCTAAGAAATCATGAAATTAAATATAACATGGGCATGCAAAATACACCATCAAGAAAACCGACTTTACAATATGACGGTTGCGAAGTGGATCATATTCATGTAAGAAGCAAAGAATAATACAGAAAAATTATTTCAAGGTCAAATTATTCTTCTACCTCTCTTTAGGCTGACTATATAATTATTGAGTATTGTACTACTGGATCAGTTAAAAAGGTAAGCATTGTGTGATATGGTATGCACTCTTTGAACCCTGACTTACAAGTGCAGATCATACGGTGTCTGTGTACCCTTTCTTCTTGTTGTTGTTGTGGCACTCCTTGAACAAATCCAATGCAGTGGGTTCTTCATATTTGTATTTTCTCCCCGAAAACGACAAATATGCAGGAAGCTTAGTTTTGTATTCATTGTCGCTTCAGATTCAGTAACTATGAAGAAAGAACATATACAATACTGAAAGTGAACTTTACGTTATCCATTTGTTCAGGATAAGATGCCATTAATTAGATAAAGCATTTATTGGCTAAAGCCAAGGGAACATTATATACAATAACTATGTAGATCACATGTGGAAATGCACAACCATAGGTCTGACTTACCAAATTATCAGTGCACGTGATAGCTACGTGAACCAGTTGTTTGGTGGAACTTAACTTGAGCTCGGTTAGCTTTGTCCTTTTCACAATCTTGTGCATCAAAAGATCAAATACATGAAGCAAAGAATTAGGTTTTCAAGAAGTGTACCATCTTTTTGGGATTCTTCCAGCTTTCCACAAGGGCATTCCACAGGTCATCAATCATCGATTTTACAGGAGAAATTATTGTCACCAGATAGACTGCGAAAGCATCAAAATACTTCCATTTTAGCCTGCACCGATGTTGGTGGACTGCATACTTCATCATTTGGGAACAAGCCTTCATAACTGGTGTAGCTTCTATGTCCATATGGAAATTTATTTAGACAGAAGAAAAAATGTATAAGAATTAAAATTTCTCATAATTGACAAATTGCTAGCCATGGAAGAGGGGAAAGGCCTGGACAGTGTACTTACACCAACTTTGCCAACAAATTCTTGGAAAATCCCAATGCTATCGATTTTCTTGTAATCCTTCCAGTACTAAAGCACACACACCTAGTTAAATTAGTCTTCAAATTAAAACTCATAAGAAGATTGATTCTAATTCCAACACATTATCTCACAAAGATGTAGTCAGGTATGTCTCAGAAATAATTGTATACTAAAAAAATATTTGCTTTCAATTTGTACTAAATAAAATAGAAAATTTGTATTTTATACATGTCTTGAACACTGCACAATAAATATGTGCCTAAGACTTACTAATATATTATATCAACTATAGCCTTAACATGCAAGTCACATAACTAAGGGGCATAATATTGTATAATCTAATAGTAATAGAGTTGCTATTGATTACACTTTGAAAAACAATAAACAATGTCCAGACAGCCTAACAATGTGTCAAATAAAATTTGAGGCTTTTCCAAAATACTCCCTCCGTCCCATAATGAAAGACATTTCTCGCACCAGTGTCAAAAAATGTCTTACATTATGGGACAAAGGGAGTACTATACTGGACACCAATACTTGCTTTTTACTGTCCAGAATATGAAGTAAAACCTGAACCAATATATTAAATTATTCCAAACACTACAGAAAAAGACACATCCTTGACATTATAGCCTGAACGAATACTTTTTCTGTAATGGTTATGACACTTGTATGACGATAATTGTGACAAAAACACGTATCATCATAGATGTAGTGGGCTCCTACTTCTATGCCAAAAATTATGACAGAAAATGGGCTTTTCGTCCTGGGCGGGTCGGAGACGCGCCTGAATGACATTCTTTGGGCCGTGCATGACGTAAAATTATGGTAGAAGTGAGGGCAAGGAAAATTTCGGGGAGTTCCCGGTTACAGTGGGTGGTCGGGGCCGAGCGATGCAGTGTGGTTTGCGCATTTCTCTCGTATGCACGTGTGTGCGAGGCGTTGGCTAACTGAACCCAAGCCGGGTTTTCTCTTACTGAACCTGAGCCATTACACTAGCTACATAGTGAACACGAGCGATCGATCCCACTATGTACTGAAGCCAATCGATCGATCCCTTCGCTGCTAACTAAACCCGAACGATTCCTTTGCTGCTAACTGAAGCCGATCGATTCCTTCACTGCTGCTGCTAACTGAACACAAGCAATCATTCTCGCTGCTTACTAAAGCTGATCGAGCTTCCACACATGTATTTAAGTTTCCGATCAATGCAATTCTAGCATGAATAATAAACCTTTATCATGAATAAGGAAATATAATAATAACAACTTTATTATTGCCTCTAGGGCATATTTCCATCAGTCTCCCACTTGCACTAGAGTTAATAATCTAGATTACATTGTAATGAATCTAACACCCATGGAGTCTTGGTGCTGATCACATTTTGCTTGCAGAAGAGGTTTAGTCAACTGGTCTGCTACATTCAGATTCGTATGTACTTTGAAAATTTCTATGTCTCCATCCTTGACCTTTTCACAATGGAGTTGAAGCGTCTCTTGATGTGTTTGGTTCTCTTGTGAAACCTGAATTCCTTCTCTAAGGCAATTTCTCCAGTGTTGTCACAAAAGATTTTCAATGGAACCGATGCACTGGGTATTACCCCAGATCGGATATGAACTCCTTCATCCAGACTCCTTCATGTGCTGCTTCCGAAGTAGCTATCTACTCCGCTTCACACGTAGATCCTGCCACGACGCTCTGCTTGGAACTACACCAACTGACAGCTCCACTGCTCAATATAAATATGTATCCGGTTTGTTACTTAGAGTCATCCAGATCTATGTCGAAGCTAGCATCGACGTAACCTTTTACGACGAGCTCTTCGTCACCTCCATAAATGAGAAGCATATCCTTGGTCCTTTTCAGGTACTTCAACATGTTCTTGACCGCTGTCTAGTGATCCACTCCTGGATTACTTTGGTACTTCCCTGCCAAACTTATGGCAAGGCACACATCAGGTCTGGTACACAGCATAGCATACATGATAGAACCTATGACTGAGGCATAGGGAATGACTTTCATTTTCTCTCTATCTTCTACCGTGGTCGGACTTCGACTCTGACTCAGTTTCACACCTCACAACACATGCAAGAACTCTTTCTTTGACTAGTCCATTTTGAACTTCTTCAGAACTTTGTCAAGGTATGTGCTTTGTGAAAATCCTACTAAGCGTCTCGATATATCCCTATAGATCTTGATGCCCAATATATAAGCAGCTCCACCGAGGTCTTTCATTGAAAAATTCTTATTCACATATCCTTTTATGCTATCCAGAAATTCTAAATTCTATATCATTTCCAATCAGCAATATGTCATCCACATATAATATCAGAAATGCTACAGAGCTCCCATTCACTTTCTTGTAAATACAGGCTTCACCATAAGTCTGTATAAAACCATATGCTTTGATCACATCATCAAAGCGTATATTCCAACTCCGAGATGCTTGCACCAGTCCATAGACATATCGCTAGAGCTTGCACACTTTGTTAGTACCTTTAGGATCGACAAAACCTTCTGGTTGCATCATATACAACTCTTCTTTAAGAAATCCATTAAGGAATGCAGTTTTGATGTCCATTTGCCAGATTTCATAATTATAAAATGCGGCAATTGCTAACATGACTCGGATAGACTTAAGCATTGCTACGGGTGAGAAAGTCTCATCGTAGTCAACCCCTTGAACTTGTTGAATTTTTTTGCAACAAGTCAAGCTTTGTAGATAGTGACATTACTATCAACGTCTGTCTTTTTCTTGAAGATCCATTTATTCTCAATGGCTTGCCGATCATCGGGCAAGTCCACCAAAGTCCATACTTTGTTCTCATACATGGATCCTATGTCAGATTTCATGGCCTAAATCCATTTACCGGAATCTGGGCTCATCATAGTTCGTAGGTTCGCCGTAGTCTAATAACATGACTTCCAGGATAGGATTACCATACCACTGTGGTGCGGAACATGTTCTTGTCAACCTACGAGGTTTAGTTGTAACTTGATCCGAAGTTTCATGATCATTATCATTAGCTTCCTCTCTAGTTGGTATAGGCATCATGGGAATGGTTATCTCCGATGTGCTACTTTCCAATTAAAGAGCAGGTATAGTTACCTCATCAAGTTCTACTTTCCTCCCACTCACTTCTTTTGAGAGAAACTCCTTCTCAAGAAAGGACCCATTCTTGGCAACAAAGATCTTGCCTTCAGATCTGTGGTAGAAGGTGTACCCAATAGTTTCCTCAGGTTATCCTATGAAGATGCACTTCTCCGATTTGGGTTCGAGCTTATCAGGCTGAAACCTTTTGACATAAGCATCGCATCCCCAAACTTTAAGAAACGACAGCTTAAGTTTCTTGCCAAACCATAGTTCATACGGTGTCGTCTCAACGGATTTAGACGGTGCCCTATTTAACGTGAATGCGACTGTCTCTAATGCATAACCCCAAAATGATAAAGGAAAATCGGTAAGAGACATCATAGAATGCACGATATCTAATAAAGTACGATTACGACGTTCTGACACAGCATTACGCTGTGGTGTTCCAGGTGGCGTGAGTTGTGAATCAATGCCACATTGTTTTAAATGAAGGCCAAACTCATAACTCAAATATTCACCCCCATGATGAGATTGTAGAAATTTTATTTTCTTGTTACAATGATTCACTACTTCACTCTGAAATTCTTTGAACTTTTGAAATGTTTCAGATTTGTGTCTCATTAAGTAGATATACCCATACGTACTCAAATCATCTATAAAGGTTAGAAAATAACGATACCCGTCGCGTGCCTCACCACTCATCAGATCGCATACATTGGTATGTATTATTTCCAATAAGTCATTAGCTCGCTCCATCGTTCCGGAGAACGGAGTTTTCGTCATCTTGCCCATGAGGCATGGTTTGCAAGTATCAAATGATTCATAATCAAGTGATTCCAAAAGTCCATCCGCATGGAGTTTCTTCATGCGCTTTACACCAATATGACATAAACGGCAGTGCCACAAGTATGTTGCACTATCATTATCAACTTTTCATCATTTGGCATCAATATTATGAATATGTGTATCAATATGATCGAGATTCAACAAGAATAGACCATTCATCAAAGGTGCATGACCATAAAAGATATTACTCATATAAATAGAAAAACCATTATTCTCTGACTTAAATGAATAACCGTCTCACAATAAATAAGATCCAGATATAATGTTCATGCTCAACGCTGGCACCAAATAACAATTATTGAGGTATAAAACTAATCCCGAAGGTAGATGTAGAGGTAGCGTGCCGACGACGATCACATCGACCTTGGAACCATTCCCGACGCGCATCGTCACCTCATCCTTAGCCAATCTTCGTTTATTCCGCAACTCCTGTTTCGAGTTACAAATATGAGCAACCGAACCCGTATGAAATACCCTGGTGCTACTACGAGCATTAGTAAGGTACACATCAATAACATGTATATGAAATATACCTTTGTTCACTTTGCCATCCTTCTTATATGCCAAGTATTTGGGGCAGTTCCGCTTCCAGTGACCATTCCCTTTGCAGTAGAAGCACTCAGTTTCAGGCTTGGGGTCCAGCTTTGGGTTTTTTCACGGGAGTGGCAACTTGTTCGCCATTCTTCTTGAAGTTCCCTTTCTTTCCCTTTCCCTTTTTCTTGAAACTAGTGGTCTTGTTAACCATCAACACTTGATGCTCCTTCTTGATTTCTACCTCCGCAGCCTTAAGCATTGCCAAGAGCTCGGGAATCGTTTTCGTGATCCCTTGCATATTATAGTTCATCACAAATCCTTTGTAGCTTGGTGGCAGTGACTGAAGAACTCTGTCAACAACACCCTCAACTGGAAGATTAATTCCCAGCTGAGTCAAGTGGTTATGATACCCAGACATTTTGAGTATGTGTTCACTCACAGAACTGTTCTCCTCCATCTTGCAGCTATAGAACTTGTTGGAGACTTCATATCTGTCAACCCAGGCATTAGCTTGAAATATCAACTTTAGCTCTTGGAACCTCTCATATGCTCCGTGATGTTCAAAATGTCTTTGAAGTCCCGGTTCTAAGCCGTAAAGCATGGCACACTGAACTATTGAGTAGTCATCAGATCAAGCTTGCCAGATGTTCATAACATCTGCAGTAGCTCCTGTAGTAGGTGTGTCACCTAGCGGTGCATCAAGGACATAATTATTTTGTGCAGCAATGAGGATAATCCTCAAGTTATGGACCTGGTTCGTGTAGTGGCTACCATCATCTTTCAACTTAGCTTTCTCTAGGAACGCATTAAAATTCAGGGGGACGGTAGCACGGGCCATTGATCTACAACATAGATATGCAAATACTATTAAGACTAAGTTCAAGATAAATTAAGTTCAATTTATCAAATTACTAATGAACTCCCACTTAAATTAACACCCCTCAAGTTATCTAAGTGATACATGATCCAAATCAACTAACCCGTGTCCGATCATCACGTGAGATGGGGTAGTCTTCAATGGTGAACATCTCTATGTTGATTATATCTATTATATGACTCACGTTCGACCTTTCAGTCTCCAGTGTTCCGAGACCATGTCTGTACATGCTAGGCTCATCAATTTTAACCCAAGTATTCTGCATGTGCAAAATTGTCTTACACCCGTTGTGTGTGAACGTAGAGTCTATCACACTCGATCCTCACGAGGTGCTTCAAAACGACGAACTTTGGCAATGGTGGATACTCAGGGAGAACACTTTTATCTTGAAATTTAGTGAAGGGATCATCTTATAATGCTACCATCGTTCTAAGCAAAATAAGATGCATAAAGGATAAACATCACATGCTATCAAAATATGTGACATGATATGGCCATCATCATCTTGTGCTTTTGATCTCCATCTCCAAAGCATCGTCATGATCTCCAATGTGACCGGGTCGACACCTTGATCTCCATCGTTGCGTCAGGGTCACCTTGCCAACTATTGCTTCTACAACTATTGCTAACGCATAGCGATAAAGTAAAGCAATTACATGGTGCTTGCATTTCATACAATAATTAAGAGACAACCCTAAGGCTCTTGTCGGTTGTCGATATTACAAAACATGGTCATCTCATGCAATAACGTATATCACATCACGTGTTGACCATATTACATCACAACATGCCCTGCAAAAACAAGTTAGACGTCCTCTACTTTGTTGTTGCATGTTTTACGTGGCTGCTACGGGCTTCTAGCAAGAACCGTTCTTACCTACACAAAACCACAATGGTGATTATCAAGTTTGCTGTTTTAACCTTCTTCAAGGACCGACCGTAGTCAAATTCGATTCAACTATAGTAGGAGAAACAATCACCCGCTAGCCACCTTTATGCAAAACAAGTTGCATGTTAGTCGCTGGAACCGGTCTCATGTGCGTGGACATGTAAGGTTGGCCCGGGCTGCTTCATCCAACAATGCCACCGAATCAAAATAAGACGTTGGTGGTGAGCAATATGACCATCACCACCCACAACTCCTTTGTGTTCTACTCATGCATATCATCTACGCATAGACCTGGCTCGGATGGCACAGTTGGGTAACATTGCATGGAAAACAAAAAAGATTCTACGCACACGCAAGATCTATCCATGGAGATGCATAGCTACGAGAGGGGAGAGTATGTCTATGTACCCTCGTAGACCATAAAGCGGAAGCATTTATCAACGCGGTTGATTTATTCGAACACCTTCGTGATCCAACCGATCCAGTACCGAACGTACGACACCTCCGCGTTCAGCACATGTTCAGCTCGATGACGTCCTCGCCTCCTTGATCCAGCATGGCGGACGAAGCAGTAGATGGGTTCCGGGAGCATGACAGCGCGGTGACGGTGGTGGTGAACTTGTTCCCGCAGGGCTTTGCCGTGCACTCTGTCGGCGTCCTGGGAATGGGGGTCCCCAGACTTGCCTGCCTGCGGCCCATGACGCGGCTCCAGCAGTGGCCCTGTACGGCCCATCTTCATCAGCAAACACTCAAGACCCTCGCGAGGGGCCAAGCCTCGCGAGGCGGACGACGCAAGACGTCCTCGGGGGCGGCATCACCAGGCTGGCTCGCGTGGGGTGGAGAGATCAAGGCAAGGGGCACCTCACGAGGTTTCTGTGACGCAAGCCATGACGACCATGGCCAGGCGGGCACCGGGCGGGTGCCAGCACGCACAGTGTCCTCGTTTCCTCTTTGGTGCTAAAGAGGCAAGCGCAGGCGAGGATTCACGAGGCATCAGGCAAAGGTTTCCATATCAGTGCAATGAGACCAAGACCAGCAGGACGGCAGGACGGAGGTCACTGTGGAGCCCAAGACGGCGTCACCACCAAAGCCTTTGGCAGGCGAAGACCACCTTTAGTCAGGATAACTTGTATTGGTTTTCCCCCTTCGAATTTGGCCGTTTTGGGTCCCTTCCTGCCTAACATTTGGGGAGAGGACCAGGGCCTCTATAAATAGGACTAGCCACCACAGTAGGAGGCAACTGATCGGGAGCCATTCAGATCATCCTCATCCACACAAGCTCACCAAGCACAAAGAGCACCTCTCCTCAGGAGGCTATTCTTCCCTTGTAACTGTTCATCCTCAGCCCGAGAGGTAATCCACCACACCACACTAGAGTAGGGTATTACACCACATCGGTGGCCCGAACCAGTATAAATCTTATGTCTCTTGTTCTGTGAGTTCGACGCACTGAGCTTTGAGATCACGGTGAGGGCGTGAGCTAGGGGGAGGAGAGATCTTCGTGCGCACCCCAGAGTTCGAACCTCAAGGGTTTTGCCGGAACCCGAAATCCGACACACTCGGAAAAACTAGACGGAGGATGAAGCTGTCGAGAGGGGCGCCGCACACGGTTAAGAGATTGTCGTGGGTTGTGCGCCCCCTCCCTCTCATATATATAGGTGGGGGAGGGGAGGCAGCGAGGGTGCGCCCCAAGGTGACCGACCGCCCCCTTGGGCGCCTGCCCTATGGGCCCCCCTTTCCTTGTTTGGCGCTAGGGAGAAGGTAGGAGGGGGTGGCGCCCCCTTCCCTTTTTGTCATGCGGGAGAAAAGGCAAGTGCTAGAGAGCAGATTGTCTTACATCTATAAATGCAAAAATATTAGATAAATAACGAATGAATTCATTTTTTTAAGATTACCTATTTTCTATCATAAATGTCTATAAAATATAATAAAGGTGCCAAAATAAAAATACATGTGCCCATGCTAATTTCATAATTTATATACCTTATTTAGATTTTGTAATAGAGAAAAATCATTCAAGATGTATGTAGATATTTGAATGTCCGAACAAATGTTTTGAATTATTTTGTATTTATGGATACGACAACTTTTACACAATTTCTTAAAATGAATTCTATTTTTAGAAACATTATTTGAGATACATGTAGTTCACATTTGAACTATATCCAATAAATAGTTAAACTTCATCTAACACGTGAAATCAAATTTGAGTATAATAGTCGAAGACACGGGAATAAAGGGATCATTTCACTTCAATAATAACATACAACAATGCAAAAATATGTAATTTTGACATGAACATTATAATGTACCGTGTTGCATGTAGAAACCTTTTCCAGTTCAGCCACCCCGCCACCTATGATGACACTTTGTGTTGGTTTTCCATATTATCTCGAATTGACATGATACATTAATCTACTATATTCCACTTGACGTGATTGATTTTTCAATGTTGCCAACTTTTCTAACAATGCCAACTCCTAATTAAATAAAGTGTTTCCAACAACAACACTATATCAAAATGAAATAAAAATATGTATACAACTGCACAAAACCTTATGGCTCAAAAATTTCTAAACCCAAGATCTAGCCGTACTTGAGCAGCCCAGTAAGGCCAACAGCTATAAAATCCCTCCCTCAAACAAACCAACCCTATTTCCCAACCCCGTACGCTCCTCACCGTCGCTCTCTTTTTCCCCGCCGCCAGCCTCCATCTCTCCCTTCACCGCCCACCAGATCGACGCCCTCTGCGTTCCCTCCCGCTGGCCTCTGTGCCCTATGCACAGCTCCCGTGCTTCTGTTTGACTCGGATGCTCCTGACGTCGGCGCGTACGTCCGTGACGTCGGTGGATCTGGCGACTACTCCGCGCTCGCTGCTCCTATTCGGTGCGGTAGGCTGAGGCAGCAGATCCCATCCTCCTCGCCTGTCACTGCTCGTGGCCCGCTTCACGGTCAGGAACCCCCTTTCCTGTCCCCTTCACGCGCACGCCACATGTCATCCTCCCTGCCTCCGCCATGATGCCCACCAACAAAGCCGCCCTCACCACCGCGTCGAAGAGGGGTGCCTTCACCGTCTTCCTCTCCGGTGGATCCATCATCCAGGCCCACAGGTTCTTCCAGCCTGCCCTTCCTATAAAAAGCATGTTAGCTATCTGCTCATGAGATCATAGATCACGTTAAGATCTTTTATTTTGTTTCTGTCTCATAGGAAGCCGGGGTATCCGCCATACCCAGAGAAAGTGGACTGGAGCAAGTTGCAGGCGATCTTGGTTGGCGAGATGGTCATCCCCAAGAACCATTTGGATAGTAACTACAAGCTCGGCCCTAGATGGGTTTCTCTACAAGGTATTCCCCACGAGTTATTCCTTGACCTATTCTTCTTGCTGCAACTGCCAGTTCTACCGGTTTCGGGCTTTAAGTCTTTCCTATGGTAATTTAGGGCATTTAGAAGACATAATTTGTGGCTTGAAATGATGGGCAGTTATGGACAAATAAGATTATGACAATGCTTGGATTTCATATTTAGCTGATCATGTTAACTTGGTAAATTTTGAGCTATATTTGAGCGTGTATCCATGCCTTGAAAGATTTGGTGAGTATGAACGCATATGGCTTTTATCCTGTCGTGCATTTCTATATTATCTTGTGCAAATTGGCTACACAAGACCATAGTTAAACTCCTGCTATTTTTTTTGTATCATTAGCATGACGACGGCATGCCTTATTTATGTTAAGTCCAGTTGGAAATCATCTATACTGCTGTGTAGATAACATATGATTCTGACAAAATATGGCCTTAGATAATTTCAGTTTTGTGACCTGGTAGGAAATACATGTGGTGCACACATGTTGGTCTGGACTGGAATCATATGAAGTAAAATAGGGGTCATGGAAGATTGTAAAGGGTCCAATAAGTGGGGCAATTGCCCTCTCAGATAATGCAAGAATTGCATTCGTAACAGGTAAAATAATCTCCTCTCTAATTTTCCATAGAGCCTGTGGTAGGCAATCATGTTTGGGTTTGTTTGTTGATGTCCTGCTTGTTTAATAGGTACCCTTTGATTGCGGATGAGGTGTTTAAGAAGGAGGCCTGTAAATGCCCCAAATGTAGGAAGGAGTGCAACTGCGGCATGGGCTAGTGAGCAATCTGAAGCTGATGCTTGCCATGGGGGATTTCATATTTTTGTTCTTGTGACGGATCTCTTCATCTAATTTTATTTGGTAGAACTGGGAAAGTGGAGGTGCCAACGGGGAGAATGGTCTGTGCTGATAAGAGGCCGATGGTCAACCTGGGGTGAACTAAGAGAAATGATGCTCTCAAGGGTGAAATAGTCGTACCCAAGGGTATTCTCGTGACTTGTCTTGCAGGTATAGAGCTGTAATTTGAAGATGTTGGTGCTCCTATTCAATTTCTAGAGTTCTGACACTCATTTGGCGAGGTAATTATGGAAAGCAAATAGTAATACGTTTTATGTACCATTTCCTTTTGCATTGTGTCATTGATGCATCTAGTCCCCATTTCTAGCTATGGTTAGTTATGTTGTGTGAGAATGTTGTTGAGCTAAAAAATATGTTGTTTTCTTATTGCTTTTGTCTTGTTAATACAAAATAGATCATCGACTTGAGGGGTATATTGTTTTTTATTTCTCAATTTATAATCTAATGAAAGTTTATTTCTAGTTTATTTTATAATCTAGCACCAAAATTGGTATATGTTTCCCTAAATTAAAATGATTAATTGTTCTTAGCTGCCTGCTTACTTCTAGAGACCTTATCTTTTGTATTATAGAGAGAATAATGTACCAATTGATGTAAGCAGATCTACAAAATAAGGAAGTCGCACCAAGAAGAAACTCTTAGAGACTTAACTCTATTTGAAGAGGTCTCTTCAGTTGTTGCTGCCCTTCACATAAAGTTGTTGTATATCATAGAAAATGGAAAAGGTATGTAAGTATACTCCAAACTACTATTACCTTGTTGTTTTTCCCATGCATTCAGTAACTCGGTAGATGAGGTTATTTTTTCTTAGCCCTTTCATGTATCCAAAACATGGAGATGAATGGATAAGAAAAGTCGGCGAGTATGTCACTTTGGTATTACATATAGAAGGTTTCACCTTTCCCTTCTTAAATCGGGGGGTATCAGGATATAAAAATTTGAACCCTTCTTGTAAGTTCGAGGTGTTGTATTGTCCGTGTGATGAGGCATTATCTTCTGAGTAAGTACATGCTATCATATTTGCTGGAGTAGTTCACTTCACTACTGTCATATTAATTATCTTGTTACTTTGTTTAGAAAGTTGGGGACCTGGATTGACATTATTGATAGAGTATGTGTGGCCAGAAAAAAAATCAAAGCTACAACCAGAAAAGTGTTTATCTTGGCAAGTTCCTTTTTTATGGTCAAGTCACTTGGTTGACATTAATGATCATAGGTTTTGTCTTGTTTCCATGAAAAGGAGCTAAAAGGAAGATATAACGACATGGCTAAAACAATGGAAGGAGGAGAAACTGCTAGCAATGAGGAAGCTAATAATATCCTTTCTCAAATAAAGGAAGCACAGAAGAAGTCAAGCAGGTAGTACGGAATGGTCTGTGCAGTATGGCTTGATATATCTTGATTGCCTGCGTTCAATTTGTTTAGCTTGGTTCATCTGTGCAGTTCTAAGTCTGTTTGATATCTTTCACTTTTGAATGGTCTACTATAGGCGATATCAAATAATATAATAAACAAAAGTGAAAGATATCAAACAGAGTTAGAACTGAATAGATGAACCAAGCTAATTAAATTGAACACAGTAAATGAAGATATATTAAGCCATACTGCCATAGACCATTCCGTACTGCCTAGTTGACTTCTTGTGCTCCCTTTATTTGAGAAAGGATATTTTTAGCTTCCTCATTGCTAGCAGTTTCTCCTCCTTCCATTGTTTTAGCCATGTCATTATATCTTCTTGCTAGCTCATTTTGCTATGACACAACACCAAACCTATGATCATTAATGTCAACCAAGTGACTTGAACACAAAAAAGGAACTTCCCAAGATAAATACCTTTCTAGTTGCAACTTTGATTATTCTCTCGCCACACATTCTCTATCTTTAATGTCATCCAAGTTCTCAACTTTCTGAACAAAGTAACAAGATAATTAATTTGACAATAGTGAAGAGAACTACTCTAGCAAATATGATACCCTATACTTATTCAAAAGATAATGCATCATCACACACACAATTCAGCACCTCCAGCTTACGAGAAGGGTTCAAATTTTTGTATCCTGATACCCCTAATTTAAGCAGCGAAGGGTGAAATCTTTTGTATGTAACATCAAAGTGATGTACTCGCCGACTTTTCTTATCCATTCATCTCCATGTCTTGGATACTCAAAAGGGCTAAGAAAAAATAACCTCATTTACCCAGTTATTGATCACATGGGTGATACGTCTCCAACGTATCTATAATTTATGAAGTATTCATGCTAATATATTATCATTATTGGATGTTTTACAATCATTTTATAGAAACTTTATATCATTTTTTGGGACTAACCTATTGACATAGTGCCTAGTGCCAGTTGGTATTTTTTGCTTGTTTTTTACATCGCAGGAAATCAATACCAAATGGAGTCCTAACACAGCGAAACTTTTAGGAGATTTTTTTGGACCCGAAGACATCCAGTGGGCCAAAGAAGTGCCAAAGGGGAGCCCCAAGGGGGGCACAACCCACCAGGGTGCCCCTGGGGGCCCAGGCGCCTAGGTGGGTTATGCCCACCTCGGTGGCCTCCCGCATCGCCTGTTCGCCCTATAAATTGCCAAATATTCCAAAAACCCTCGGGGTAACCCTAGATCAGAAGTTCCGCCGTCGCAAGCCTCTGTAGCCACGAAAAAACAATCTATACCCCGTTCCGGCACTTTGCCGGAGGGGGAAATCATCACTGGTGTCCATCTTCATCACCCTGGCGGCCACCGTGATAAGGAGGGAGTAGTAGACTCTCAGGGCAGAGGGTTTGTACCAGTAGCTATGTGTTTAATCTCTCTCTCTCATGTTCTTGAGATGGCACGATCTTGATGTATCGCGGGCTTTGTTAATATAGTTGGATCATATGGTGTTTTCCCCTCTCTATCTTGTTGTGATGAATTGAGTTTTCCCTTTGAGATTTCATTCTTATCGGATTGAATACTTTTATGGATTTGAAAGCACTTAATATATGTCTTGCATATGAATACCCATAGTGACAATGGGGTATTATACTGATTCACTTGGGATATGTTTTGGCACTAAACTCGTGGATTCCTGAGGTGACATTGGGGTAATCGATGCATAGGGGTTGATGCACATTCTCGTATTTTGTTTCTCTGGTAGAAATCTTGGGGCACTCTTGGAGGTTCTTTGTGTTGGATTGAGTACTATGAATCCGAATTTGCTTTGGTGTTATTTTTGTACGAACTCTTGATAGATCGATCGGAAAGAATAACTTAGTGTTATTTTAGTACGAACTCTTGATAGATTGATCAGAAAGAATAACTTGGTGTTATTTTTGTACGAACTCTTGGATAGATCGATCGGAAAGAATAGCTACAAACAAATTTCTTCTTATGTTCTCCGCTAGACAGGAACTTTGGAGTGATTCTTAATCGCACGTTGAGGGGTGGTTATATGATCCAATTAGCATTGTTGAGAGATTGCACTAGCGGAAGTACGGACCCTAGGCCTTATTTTCAAGCATTGCAATACCGTTCGTGCTCACTTTTGTTACTTGATACCTTGCTATTTTTTTGTTCCTATCACAAAAATCAATATCTACTATCATTACTACGATTTTATTACAATCTCTTTGCCAAACTAGTGCACCTATACAAATTCCCATTGTATTTGGTGTGTTGGAGACACAAGAGACTTTTTATTATTTGGTTGCAGAGTTGTTTGAGAGAGACCATCTTAATCCTACACCTCCCATGGATTGATAAACCTTAGGTCATCCACTTGAGGGAAAATTGGTATTGTCCTACAAAACTCTGCACTTGGAGGCCCAACACAAGTCTACAAGAACAAGTTGTGTAGTAGACATCAATAGGCAAAACAACAAGGAAATAGCAGTTTGGAGTATACTTATATATCTTTGCAATTTTCTCTGACCGACAACAACTTTATGTGAAGTCAGCAACAACTGAAGACACCTCTTCAAGTTGAGTTAAGTCTTTGAGAGTTTGTTCTAGTTGCCCCTTCCTTATTTTGCAGATCTACTTACATCATTTGGTACATTATTCTATTTATAATACAGAAGAAAAGGTCTCTAAAAGCGAGCAGGCAGCTAAAAACAGTTAAACTTTTTATTTATGGAAACATATACCAAGTTTGGTACCAGATTATAAAATAAACTGTAAGTAAACTTTTGTTAGATTATAAAGCAAGAAATCATAAACAATATGCCCCTCAAGTTGATGATCTATTTTGTGTTAACAAGACAGAAGTAATAATAAAACAACATACTTTTTAGCTCGAGAACATTCTCAGAGAACCTAAATAACCATAACTAGCTAAAGCAAACCAGATTTAGAAATGAGGAGTAGATGTATCAATTATCCAATGCAACACAAAATGTTAAGTAAAACATATTACTATTTGATTTCCATAATTACCACGCCAAATGAGTGACAAAACTCTAGAAATTGAGTAGGAGCACCAACATCTCCAACTGCAGCTCTATCCTTGCAAGGCAAGTCACGAGAGTACCCCTTGGTACAACTATTTCATCCCTGAGAGCATCATTGTTCTTAGTTCACACTAGGTTAACCTTCGGCCTATTGGTAGCATGGACCATTCGCCCTGTCGGCGCCTCCCCTTTCCTATTTCTGCCAAATAAAACCAGATAAAGAGATCCATCAATAAGAACAAAAATCTGAAATCCCCTATGGCAAGCATTAGCTTCAGATTGCTCACCAGCACACGCTGCAATTGCACTCCTTCCTACATTTGGGGCATTCTTAGGCCTCCTTCTTCAACACCTCATCCGCAATCAAAGGGTACATGTTAAACAAAGAGAACATCAACAAACCAACCCAAACAGGATTGCCTACCACAGGCTCTATGAAAAAGCAGACATGAAATTATTTTACCGGTTATGAATGCAATTTCGTACATTATCTGAGAGGGCACTTTCCCCTCTTATTGGAGACTTTGCAATCTTCCGTCACTAGTACAGTGAGGTGCTATACAAACGGTTTTTTAACTCCTTTCCGTGACGGCATTGGGAACCGTGGCCTAGTGAGTTTTGGCGATAGGGGGTCCTTCCCACATGACCCAGAAACCGTCAAGGATATGCCCTCCTGGCACACACGCTCGGCAAAATGAGGTCGTGTGCGACCGACGAGCGATCAAATACGGTTATACGTACAGTAATACTAAAAAATACAATTATACAGGCAAAATCATTTCCGGTCGTCAGTACATCCCACACAGTCCGTCCCCGCTAAACGTTTCCATTCGTATATACATCCCACAGTCGCTCCAAGGAAAACGTTTATGTTCGTAGGTACATCACACACAATTTTCCCCATTAAATCGTTTGTGATAGCGTTTCCATTGCATACGGTATTAACAATTTTATCGTTTGCATTATTGAATGCATCACACATGGTGCATAGAGGAAACTATGTGGCAAAGGCTGTCCATCAGAAACAGTTTTCAAGAGGATGTCATGTGTGATTGTTCATTAATCCAACACGGTTTATTCCTAGAAACTGTGTGCGTTGCCTGACATCGTCGCCCACGGTGTTTTCTCAATAACCGTTTGCAATAGAAAAACCTAGTTAGCAGGCTAATTATCCTATTATTAATATATTTCATTTTCATAATTGAAATACATAAAAGTACAACATCATATAGCTTCAGCACTCAGCTACCCCATTACACAACTGCACCGGCACCAAGTTTCACATGCAACATCTATAACCTTTCAAAATTAGCATCATAGACGGTACATAGATAGATGTATCTCATCTGGAAAACTGCTGAAGCAGAAGGCGAATATTGAGCCTTCATTGATGTTGAAGGTCTTTGCAACTTTAGGCCAGTGCCTGTGGAAGATTGACCGTCCATCCTTCATCCTCTTCAGGAACAATTCAATATTGAACCATGGGTGTTGTATGAATACCTTCCTCGCCTCCTGAGCATACATGTGGTTTGAGAGGTAATCATTAGTGAATTGCTTTGGAAAGGCCTGAAAACAAGGATGTGCACAAATATCTTCTCTATATTGGAAATAGGGCATAGGAATAAAAAGGCAAGGTATAATAGTTAGTACCATCCTATAGTAAACTGATGTATTCTTCATTGTGCAGACAAAGATCTTGTTGTTTTTTATCACTAATTTCTTTATCCTAACAATCTTTCTAAGTTTCTTGACTTGACTGATATTCATGGACAACTCATTTCCCCATATGCAAAAAGGGTCGAACAGTGGGTCAAAACCTCTGACAGTAGGACCTACATGTGCAAGACTAAATTGTTAAAAACCTAAATATTAGAATGGTTCCTGCAATTGCACAATAATGTGCTATTAGACAATGGACCATGCACATGCTAACCTCGATTGTAAACCTCAATGCTTCCCATTGTTTCCCTGCAACACATATAAGGTAGTTAGTCATCAGGTTAAGTAAGGGTTCGCACGCTATCAGTAAAATATGTTGATGAAAAATAAGCACATTGCATATTCATCAGATTAATTCAAGCCACATGGAAAACCCATTTATCCAAACCAAGCACGATTAAGAACTAGGAAATACAACACTTGTATAGGTTTCTCATGTATTAAGTGCAGCCTGATACGTCTCCGTCGTATCTATAATTTTTGATTGTTTCATGCCAATATTATACAAGTTTTACATACTTTTGGCAACTTTTTATATGATTTATTGGACTAACCTATTTATCTAGTGCCCAGTGCCAGTTCCTGTTTTCTGCATGTTTTTTGTATTGCAGAGTATCCATATCAACCGAAGTCCAAATGCAATAAAATTTCACGGAGAATTATTTTGGAATATATGTGATTTTTGGGAGTTGGAATCACCGCAAACGGAGGCCCACAAAACCCACAAGACACCAGGGCGCGCCAGAGGCCCCTGGCGCATGGTGGTGGGTTGTGCCCTCCTCGAACATCGGTTGGAGCTCTACTTCGGGCGCAAGGAAGCTTATATCCAGAAAAAAATCATGTTAAAATCTCAGCGCAATCGGAGTTACGGATCTCCCGGAATATAAGAAACGGTTTTCGGCCAGATCTGAAGAACGAGAAACAGAAGAGAACAGAGAGGGAGATCCAATCTCAGAGGGGCTCCCGTCCCTCTGCCGCTATGGAGACCATGGACTAGAGGGGGAACTCTCCTCCCATCTAGGGGGAGGCCAAGGAAGAAGAAGAAGGAGGGGGGCTCTCTCTCGGTGGCGCTGGAGTGCCACCGTGGCAACGATCAGGACGGCGATCTACATCAACAATCTTGCTACCGTCAACACCAACTTTCTCCCCCTCTATGCAGCGGTGTAACACCTCTTCCCCCCGCTGTAATCTCTACCTAAACATGGTGCTCAACTCCATATATTATTTCTCAATGATCTATGGTTATCCTATGATGTTTGAGTAGATTCGTTTTGTCCTGTGGGTTAATCATGATCTTGGTTGTATGATTGTATATTTTATTTATGGTGCTATCCTACGGTGCCCTCCGTTCTCGCGCAAACGTGAGGGGCCCTCGCTATAGGGTGTTGCAATATGTTCATGGTTCGCTTATGGTGGGTTGCGAGAGTGACAGAATCTTAAACCCGAGTAACTGGGGTATGACGTATGGGAGTAAAGAGGACTTGATACTTAATGCTATGGTTGGGTTTCACGACCTTAATGATCTTTAGTAGTTGCAGATGCTGGCTAGAGTTCCAATCATAAGTGCATATGATCGAAGTAGAGAAAGTATGTTAGCTCATGCCTCTCCCTCATATAAAATTACAAGAATGATTACCAATACTTGTTATCGCTTGCCTAGGGACAAATAACTTTCTTGTTGACAAAAGCTCTCTATTAATACTAACTTAGTTGTGTCTTTATCCAAACAGCCCCTAGATTTTATTTACGTGCTCTTTATTATCTTGCAAACCTATCCTATCACACCTACAAAGTACTTCTTGTTTCATACTTGTTCTAGGTAAAGCGAACGTCAAGCGTGCATAGAGATGTATCGGTGGTCGATAGAACTTGAGGGAATATTTGTTCTACCTTTAGCTCCTCGTTGGGTTCGACACTCTTTCTTATCGAAAGAGGCTACAATTGATCCCCTATACTTGTGGGTTATCACAGCCAAATTCGATTTATTCCTCACATGCACAACAATACAAATTTCTACCCACGACAATTGGACATCGCGTTGCAGAATTGAACCAAGCAGTTAACTAAACACCACAACAAATGAACCAAACATTAGCTGAGCACCACCTTGCACAATATAACATACTCCTAATAGAAGATCAGACAGTTAACCAAACCAAGCATGCTTAACAACTCGGAAATACAGCAATTGTATTTGTTTCTCATGTCTTTAGTACAATCAAATTCAATTTATTTCTCACATGGTATACAATAACAGAACGAACCCACAACAATTGAACATCGCATTGCAAAATTGTACCAAGCAGTCAACTAAACACCACAACAAATGAACAAACATTAACTGAGCACCACATTGCACAATATAACATACTCCTAATAGAAGATCAGACAGTTAACCAAACCAAGCATGCTTAACAACTTGGAAATATGGAAATTGTATTTGTTTCTCATGTATTTAGTACAGCCATATTTGATTTATTTCTCACATGGTATACAATAACAGAATGCACCCAAAACAATTGAATATCGCATTGCAGAATTGAACCAAACAGTTGACTAAACACCACAACAAATGAACCAAACGTTAACTCAGCACCACATTGCACAATGTATAACATACTACAAGATCAGACAGTTAACCAAACCAAGCATGCTTGACTACTTTGAAATATAGCAATTGTATTTGTTTCTCATGTATTTTGTAAAGAAAAATTCGATTTATTTCTCACATGGAAGACAATACAAAATTGCACCCTGAAGAATTTAACATCACATTTGCAGAATTGAACCAAACATTTAACTGAACACGACAACTAATTCACCAACAGTTAATAAGTGAGCACCACATTGCACGACATATAGAACATATACACTAGAGCAAAAGATTGCATGTTAAAAGTAGATAGCACAATTCACTAGATTTGTTAAGGAAAGGCAGTAGCTAGCAAACTAAGCATGGGTCCTTATAGTGACCTAATAAGACAAGCTACTCCTCATTGTCGGAGATATCGATGACGATTGGCTCCTTGGACATGGAAGAGGGCAAGGCCTCCGCATCGTGGGTGCCCTCGTCATACTGGTAAGTTGCCTGAGCCGCTCTGGGCACCAACCTGCTGGCTCTCGAGATGAGGTAAGCACATGCACGCTAAGAAAACACCTCGTAGTCTTCGTCGAAGGCACCGAGGGTGGCCTCGAGAAAATGCCATGAACTGTCATTTAAAGTAGCCAACCGCGTCGCGGCGTCAACGCACGAGGCATCGATGATGGCCTCGACGGCGAGGTGCTCCTCCCAGATCTGGGGGTCGGCACGAATGGCAGCCATCGCGACCTCATCCGCGCGTGCGGCCGCGATTTGCTTCTCCGCTGCCAAATGCTCCTTGAGATCCTGACTATACTGCATGCACCATGGCTTAGGGCGGTGCTTATTTGGTGGAGGGGTCGGTGATTTGGGTGGAAGGTGTTGCGCCGGTGGGCGGGGCATGTGGGATGTGGAAGGAGGAGGACGATGGGGGTCGGGTGTGGATTACCTGCCTGGATAAACGAGGCCGAGCAGCGTGAAGGAGGGTCGCCGATGAGGAGGCGGCGCTGCAAGCAAGGAGTGAAGATTTCAGCTTGGAAAGGAAGGCGGAAATAGGGGAAGTGTGGCTTTTGGTAAGGGGGAGGGGGCGGGGAGGTAGATATTTCCACGGAAGCCGAAAATTTGGAATCGGTTCAGCGAAAAAACTGGCGCGCAAAGTGTCATCAGACACGGTCCTTTATTCGGAACTGTGTACGATATGTGAACATCACAAATGATTCAGATAGCTTAATCCATGTGTGATGAGTTTGAACGTCAAAAGTTTTGGTTCAAATTTCCCTGGTTATAGTGGTCATCCACGTCATTGCACAATTTTGGTACACAAAGGAGACTACAGCACACCTGGTTACAGTGTCAACATAGAACAACAGGAGTGTTGTGTTAAATTTTGGAATTTTTTGGGGTTATTTTGTACATTTTTATACATTAAATGGGTTTTCTAGGCACTTTATGTGCATAATTCAAATTTGAACTACATGCACATGCTCCAGTGCATATAAATTGGTTGAAAAATCAAATCTGTGTCCTTGGGTGCATGCTTAGGTCCCGTGCAAGAAATGGGAATGAATGTCAAACACCCTGCCACCATCACTCGGCCGCAAACATTGAGATACCTGGTTTTTAAATTCTAGTAAATCCAAAAATCGTCTAAAATTCATGAAACTTGGCATGCTATCATGGAGCGACATCAACATGTTGTGGTAAATTTTTTGTCCCATTTGGGGCAGGCTTGGGTATAAGCTTCTCAGAAACGAGAGCTTCTCACAACAAGCGTGATGGTTTCGGTAGGAAACGTGCCACCTTTGGGGATGAAATGATATCCTTTGCCTCTTATTGCTTTCAAAAAATTTCTAGTGTCAACATAAAACAACAGGAGTGTTGTGTTAAATTTTGGAATTTTTCGGGGTTCGTTTGGATATTTTTATACATGCACATGCTCATTTTCGGGGTTCGTTTGGACATTTTTATACATGCACATTTTCGGGGTTCGTTTGAACAACATGAGTGCTGGGTTTCCTAGGCATTTATGTGCATAAATCAAATTTGAACTACATGCACATGCTCCACTGCATATAAATTGGTTGAAAAATCAAATATGTGTCCTTGGGTCCATGCTTAGGTCCCATGCAAGAAATGGGAATGAATTTCAAACACCAGGGCACTGTTGATTGCCGGCAAAATGTTGAGATACTTTGTTTTAAAATTCTAGTAAATCCAAAACTCGTCTGAAATTCATGAAACTTGGTATGCTATCATGGAATGGCACCCGACATGCTGTGGTATTTTTCGTGTCCATTTTGAGAGAAGGTGCACTTGAATAACAGCCAACAAAGGCATTTGAAAGAAATAACTGCCACTCTAACATCTCAAACGTTTTGTATAATTTAAATCGTTGCGTTCTATTAACCATTCACGTGACGCCAAGCCTCACTCTTTTAATGGCTAGGAGGTGCCGTGCGGATAGGTGCTTGAGTGGTTGACTAAACGGGAGGCGTGCGAGCTGTACTCCAATGCGGAGGCTCACCGGGAAACGTGCGAGCTGTACGCCGCGCAGGCTCACCGGGAAGCGAGCCCTTTGACTTCCATGGCCGCCCGCCTTGCTCGCATCCTCTACATTAATGGTGCCCAAGCCGCGGTTTAATACAGGTTTTGAATATAAAACACTCATTGCAAACGTTTTAGTTAGAACACCCGTATGCAAACCGAAAGCTTCCCCAGGAAGCCAAGGGAAAATGTGCCGAGCAGGATTTGTGCAGCTCTTGATCGCAAACGTTTTAGTTAGAACACCCGTATGCAAACCGACAGCTTCCCCAGGAAGCCAAGAGAAAATGTGCTGAGCAGGATTTATGCAGCTCTTGATCGCAAACGTTTTAGATAGAACACGTGTATGCAAAGTGAGAGCTATGGTTTCCCCCCTTAAGTCGAGGCAAAATTCACAGCGCAGGATTTGTGCATTGATACGTCTCCATCGTATCTACTTTTCCAAACACTTTTGCCCTTGTTTTGGACTCTAACTTGCATGATTTGAATGGAACTAACCCGGACTGACGTTGTTTTCAGCAAAATTGCCATGGTGTTATTTTTGTGCAGAAATAAAAGTTCTCGGAATGACCTGAAACTTCACGGAGAATGTTTTTCGAATTAATAAAAAATACTGGCGAAAGAATCAAGGCCAGGGGGCCCACACCCTGTCCACGAGGGTGGGGGAGCGCCTACCCCCTTGGGCGCGCCCCTTGCCTCGTGGGCCCCCTGGTGCTCCACCGACCTCAACTCCAACTCTATATATTCATGTTCGGGGAGAAAAAAATCAGAGAGAAGGATTCATCGCGTTTTATGATACGGAGCCGCCGCCAAGCCCTAACCTCTCTCGGGAGGGCTGATCTGGAGTCCGTTCGGGGCTCCAGAGAGGGGAATCCGTCGCCATCGTAATCATCAACATTCCTCCATCACCAATTTCATTATGCTCACTGCCGTGCGTGAGTAATTCCATCATAGGCTTGCTGGATGGTGATGGGTTGGATGAGATTTACCATGTAATCGAGTTAGTTTTGTTAGGGTTTGATCCCTAGTATCCATTATGTTCTGAGATTGATGTTGCTATGACTTTGCTATGCTTAATGCTTGTCACTAGGGCCCGAGTTCCATGATTTCAGATCTGAGCCTATTATGTTTTCATGAATATATGTGAGTTCTTGATCCTATCTTGCAAGTCAATAGTCACCTACTATGTGTTATGATCCGGCAACCCCGAAGTGACAATAATCGGGACCACTCCCGGTGATGACCATAGTTTGAGGAGTTCATGTATTCACTAAGTGTTAATGCTTTGGTCCGGTACTCTATTAAAAGGAGGCCTTAATATCCCTTAGTTTCCAATAGGACCCCGCTGCCAAGGGAGGGTAGGACAAAAGATGTCATGCAAGTTCTTTTCCATAAGCACATATGACTATATTCGGAATACATGCCTACATTACATTGTTGAATTGGAGCTAGTTCTGGGTCACCCTATGTTATAACTATTGCATGAGGAATCACATCCGGCATAATTCTCCATCACCGATCCAATGCCTACGAGCTTTCCACATATTGCTCTTTGCTTAGTTACTTTTCCGTTGCCACTGTTACAATTACTACAAAACTGCTACTGTTACTTTTGCCGCCGTTACCATTACTTCCATACTGCTTTGCTACTAAATACTTTGCTGCAGATATTAAGTTATCCAGGTGTGGTTGAATTGACAACTCAACTGCTAATACTTGAGAATATTCTTTGGCTCCCCTTCTGTCGAATCAATAAATTTGGGTTGAATACTCTACCCTCGAAAAGTGTTGCGATCCCCTATAGTTGTGGGTTATCAAGACTATTTTCTGGCGCCGTTGCCGGGGAGCATAGCTCTATTCTTTGAGTCACTTGGGATTTATATCTGCTGGTCACCATGAGGAACCTGAAAGACGAAAGAACTAAGATTTTCCCCTCAACTACGAGGGGAGGTAAGGAACTGCCATCTAGCTCTGCACTTGATTCACCTTCTGTTTTGAGTAAGCTTGCGACACCTAAACCTGCTTCTGCTATTAATTCTGATATGTCGCATGTTATTGATGATGCCACTTCTGCTATGCATGATACTTATGATGAGACTACTTCTATGCTTGATACTACCGTGCCACTAGGTGAATTTCTTGATGAACAACTTGCTAGGGCTAGAGAGAATGAAATTATTGAAACTGATAAAATTGATGAAAGTGATGATGAGGATTCTCCCCTAGATATGAATTGCCTGTTGTGCCTGAGGGTTATGTTATGGATGAAGAAACCGCTAGAGACTTTCTTGCTTGCAATGATAGAAATGATCTTAAGAAATTATTAGCTAAGCTGAAAGAAAAATCTCTGAATGCTAGAATGAAATATGACCTTGCCTTTGCTACTTCACCTATCTGCGTTACTGATAAGGATTATGATTTCTCTGTTGATCCTGAGATAATTACTTTGGTTGAATCTGATCCTTTTTATGGTTATGAATCTGAAACTGTTGTGGCACATCTTACTAAATTAAATGATATAGCCACCCTATTCACTAATGATGAGAAAACTCGTTACTACTATATCCTTAAATTATTTCCGTTCTCATTAAAGGGTGATGCTAAAACATGGTTTAATTCTCTTGATCCTGGTTATGTGCGCCGTCCCCTGGATATGATTTATTACTTCTCTGCTAAATATTTCCCCGCTCATAAGAAACAATCTACCTTAAGGGAAATATATAATTTTGTGCAAATTGAAGAAGAGAGTCTCCCACAAGCTTGGGGGAGGCTTCTCCAATTACTTAATGCTTTGCGTGATCATCCTCTCAAGAAAAATGAAATACTTGATATCTTTTATAATGGACTAACCGGTGCTTCCAGAGACCACCTGGATAGTTGTGCTGGTTGTGTTTTCAGGGAAAGAACAGTTGATCAAGCTGAATTGCTATTGAATAATATGTTGATTAATGAAAATAATTGGACACTTCCTGAACCAACTCCTAAGCCAACTCCGAAGAAAAGGGTATTCTATTTCTCAGTCCTGAAGATATGCAAGAGGCAAAGAAATCTATGAAAGAAAAGGGTATTAAAGCTGAAGATGTTAAGAATTTGCCACCTATTGAAGAAATACATGGTCTTGATAACCCGACACAGGTAGTAAAGGTAAATTCTCTCTATAGATATGATAAAGCTGAAATCCGGTCTACTAAGTTTGCTAGCCAATGCTTGGATGAGTTTGATAATTTTATTGTTAAACAAGAAAACTTCAATGCTTATGTTGGTAGACAATTGAAACGAAATGCTTATATGATTGAATACTTGAGTGATTATATGTCTAGAGTTAAAGGTGAACTTAAACTCATAAGTAAACATGCTTCTATGGTTACCACTCATGTAGAACAAGTGCTTAAGGCTCAAAATGATTTGCTTAATGAATTAAATAATAAGAAAAATGATAATGATGTTAGAGTTATGACTAGAGGGGGTAAAATGACTCAGGAACCTTTGTATCCTGAGGGCCACCCTAAGAGAATTGAGCAAGATTCTCAGAGAACTAATGTTGATGCACCTAGTCCTTCTAAGAAGAAGAAAAAGAAAAATGATAGGACTTTGCATGCTTCTAGTGAACCTGTCGTTGACACACCTCAGAATCCCAATGATATTTCTATTTCTGATGCTGAAACACAATATGGTAATGAACATGAACCTAGTGATAATGTTAATGATGATGTTCATGTTGATGCTCAACCTAGTAATGACAATGATGTAGAGATTGAACCTGCTGTTGATCTTGATAACCCACAATCAAAAGAGAGACTTCGTTGCTAGGAAGCACGGTAAAGAAAGAGAACCATGGGTTCAGAAACCCATGCCTTTTCCTCCCAAACCATCCAAGAAAAAGGATGATGAGGATTTTGAGCGCTTTGCTGAAATGATTAGAACTATCTTTTTGCGTATTCGTTTGACTGTATGCTTAAAATGAATCCTTATGCTAAGTACATGAAAGATATTGTCACAAATAAGAGAAAGATACCGGAAGCTGAAATTTCCACCATGCTTGCTAATTATACTTTTAAGGGTGGAATACCAAAGAAACGAGGAGATCCAGGGGTACCAACTATACCATGCTCCATTAAGAGAAACTATGTTAGAACTGCTTTATGTGATCTTGGAGCCGGTGTTAGTGTTATGCCTCTCTCTTTATATCGTAGACTTGATTTGAATAAGTTGACACCTACTGAAATATCTTTGCAAATGGCCGCTAAATCAACCACTATACCTGTCGGTATTTGTGAGGATGTGCCTGTTGTGGTTGTAAATGTTACTATTTTAACGGACTTTGTTATTCTTGATATTCCCGAGGACGATAGTATGTCAATTATCCTTGGTAGACCCTTTTTGAATACTGCAGGGGCTGTGATTGATTGCAACAAAGGCAATGTCACTTTTCATGTTAATGGTAATGAGCATACGGTACACTTTCCGAGGAAACAATCTAAAGTCCACAGTATCAATTCTATTGGAAAAATTTCAACTATTACTATTGGAGGTTTTGAATTTCCTCTTCCTACTGTCATGATATTCTTATTGTTGGGGATGTGCATATCCCCGTTGAGGTAACCTAGTGTTATTCAAAATTTCTCCGGTTCCATGTTATTCGAAAAGAGTTTGTTAACAAGACTTGATCAACCTTGTTAGTGGATTCCTTTTGATGAACATGAGATGGATGAAGTTAGAAAGCACTACCTTCTGTACCCTCCTTTTACTTTCTGTTATTTAGATTAAATAAAGAAAAATAGTATATTCTGTCTGTTTCTGAATTATCCGTGCAATAAAAAATACCCCAAAAATAAAAGTTCTCCAAATGCCCCGAAAATGAAATATGATTTTTCTAGAATATTTGAGAATATTTGGCACTGAGAACACATCAGGGGGAGCAAGCACCTGGCCACGAGGGTCCAGGGCGCGCCCACCCCCTGGGCACGCCCCTTGCCTCGTGGGCCCCCTCTAGTTATTCCAGCAACCACACACTCCTTCTTCCTCCCAAAAAAAAATCACCAACCAGCTCAAACACGAGTTCTAGCTCATCTTGCTACGATTTTTTATCTCCTTGCTCAAAGCTCCACTAACAAAACTACTTTGGGGGATTGTTCTTCGATATGTGACTCCTCCAATGGTCCAATTAGTTTTTGTTCTAGTGCTTTATTCATTGCAAAATTTTGCTGCCTAGGTGACCCTGTCCTTGAGGTTGCATGTCAAATTTAGATGGTCCCAAGTAGTTTTAATGCATGATATAGTCTCTAGGCACTTGTGGGAGTAGTTGCTATTAATTTTGTAGAGTTTGGATCACTTTTATTTTACGTTACTAAAAATTTCAGAAATTTTCAGAAATTGATGAAGTGATTTTTGAGGGGCTCTCCGAGCCGAAGCTCGATGGATAAGCAAAGTGAAGAGGACAAAAGACCCAAATATAATCTCCCTCACACCACGGAGGTTCGGCCGCGTGAATGGCCTTGTGCTGATTTCTTAAGGGTAGCCGGGATTCATGATGATTTTAATTATTTGGCTGAAAATGCAGGCCTCACCGACTTCCTTCGTGACCAGCGCGAACAGTATCTCCTACTCACTAATATTTTTGTGCAAAATTTTCATTTCCATGCTAGGAGATCACCACCTTCGGTGGATTTTTATTTATATGATGAGTATAAGGAGATGTCCCTTTATGATTTTTGTGAGGTTTGCAAGTTACCCTTTGCGGGCAGCATAGAGGAGCCACATCTTGGTGAAGTGGAGGGGTTTATTGATATGATTGCTGTAGGGGAAACGAGGAAAGTTTCCGATGCAAGAATCACTAGCATACACTTTCCTGTTCTACGTTGCTTTGCAATATTTGCTAGTAGATGTTTAATTGGTCGCGGGAACCGTGGAAACCTTGGTGCTCCTGATATTGTTATTTTGTGCCATGCCTTGTTTCATGATAACACTTTTAGTCTAGGCGCTATTGTTGCCAAGCAGTTAAATCTGAACCGCATGAAGGGTCCCATCTTGGGAGGTATCTTCGCCTCACGCCTCGCAGCACACTTTAACATACCTATTAGGCATTATGAGAAAGAAGAAAAGTTGATGCCTCCTGTTTTTATAGACTATAAGAGTATGGTAGCACATGATTTTATTGCTAAGAATAAGAAAACGATGCTTAACTATAGACTGATATTTGATAAAAATTACTTTGAGACTATTGCTTTGCCTGCTCCTTCTTTGTTCAACTTATCTTTAGGCAAGTATCTTGTTCTGCCGGAAGCCATTCATGCCTACCGGAACCTCACACCAGATCTAGAGACAGAGCCAGAGCAACAACTTGATCCTCACCGTTAGTCTGTTTACCAGTGGGATCCGGAGGAGATTGCCAACCAGTGGCACCCCGAGATTCCTTCTCAGTATGACCCCAGCTACAACTTTGGATATCCGCCAGGCCAGCCATGGCCCTAGACCAACTTAGGCCAAAATCCTAAGCTTGGGGGAGTACGTATTTCTCACCGACATTATATTCATGTTCACACACTCGTTCCAGTTGTCGGTGCTCATACTTTTTCATTGTAATATCCTTGCTAGTTTATTTTCTTTTTCTCGCTTTCTTCTTGTGTGTTTGAAAAACCTTAAGAAAAACCAAAACAATTAGTTGTAGCTTTCAGCTAGTTTACTTTCCATGCATGTAGTAGTAATAATCAAAAGAAAACCCAAAAAGATTTCTCGTTCTTCTTTTGCTTGTTGGGAGCTTTCCCGTGTAAATAGTTTTATTTATTTCCTTTTCTTTGGGGGTTGAGAGGATAAGACCATAATGAAAATGATGAAGTGGCTCTTATATGCAATATTGTTGATTTAACAAAGAGCCCATATTATCTTGTCTTCTCCTGTGTATCAGATGCTTGCAGATTCCAGCTTAGTCCATGACAATTAGAGATTATAGTTGCTTATGCCACGCTTAATTAGCTAGGAGTTTATAATGGTTTACCTTGCGTGCCAACATGCTATTAAAATGGTTGTGATGTGGTATGATAGGGTGGTATCCTCCTTTGAATGATTCGAGTGACTTGACTTGGCACATGTTCACGCATGTAGTTGAAACAAAATCAACATAGCCTTCACGATATTTATGTTCATGGTGGATTATATCCTACTCATGCTTGCACTCAATGTTTATTAATTTTAATGCATGTTCATGACTATTGTCGCTCTCTAGTTGGTTGCTTCCCAGTCCTTTTCTAGCCTTCACTTGTACTAAGCGGGAATACTGCTTGTGCATCCACTTCCATAAACCCCAAAGTTATTCCATATGAGTCCACTATACCTTCCTATATGCGGTATCTACCTGCCGTTCCAAGTAAATGTGTATGTGCCAAACTCTAAACCTTCAAATGAAATTCTGTTTTGTATGCTCGAATAGCTCATGTATCAACTAGGGCTGTCTGTATCTCCCATGCTAGGCAGGTTATTCTCAAGAGGAGTGGACTCCGCTCCTCACTCACGAGAAAATGGCTGGTCACCGGGATGCCCAGTCCCATGCTCTAAGCAAATCAAATCGAAATAATTGCAAACAAAACTCCCCCAGGGCTATTGCAAGTTGGAGGCACTCGTTGTTTCGAGCAAGTCATGGATTTATGCTTGTTGGTGGTGGGGGAGTATAAACTTTACCATTCTGCTTGGGAACCGCCTATAATGTGTGTAGCATGGAAGATATCGAGATCTATCGGTTGTTATGTTGACAATGAAAGTATGCCGCTCAAAATATTATTTATCTCTATTTCAAAACCGAGCTCTGGCACCTCTACAAATCCTTGCTTCCCTCTGCGAAGGGCCTATCTATATACTTTTATGTTGAGTCATCACCCTCTTATTAAAAAGCACCAGTTGGATAGCACCGCTGTCATTTGCATCCATTACTATTAATTTATATTGGGAATGACTATGACTGGATCTCTTTTACCATGAATTACAATGTTTAGTCCGTCCTTGATCTTTAAAGCTGCTCTGCATTTATGTTTTGCGGTCTCAGAAAGGGCTAGTGAGATACCATCTTGTTATATCATATTATGATTGTTTTGAGAAAGTGTTGTCATCCGAGATTTATTATTATTGCTCGCTAGTTGATTATGCCATTGATATGAGTAAACATGACATCTAAATGTTATTGTGAATATGGTTGGTTCATAATCTTTGCTGAAAACTTGAATGTTGGCTTCATATATTTACAACAACAAGAGCAAAAAGAGTTTGTAAAAGTTTTGCTTTATCACTTTCAGTTTGTCAACTGAATCGCTTGAGGACAAGCAAAGGTTTAAGCTTGGGGGAGTTGATACGTCTCCATCGTATCTACTTTTACGAACACTTTTGCCCTTGTTTTGGACTCTAACTTGCATGATTGAATGGAACTAACCCGGACTGACGTTGTTTTCAGCAGAATTGCCATGGTGTTATTTTTGTGCAGAAATAAAAGTTCTCGGAATGACCTGAAACTTCACGGAGAATATTTTTGGAATTAATAAAAAATACTGGCGAAAGAATCAAGGCCAGGGGCCCACACCCTATCCACGAGGGTGGGGGCGCGCCTACCCCCCTGGGCGCGCCCCCTGCCTCGTGGGTGCCCTGGTGCTCCACCGACCTCAACTCCAACTCTATATATTCACGTTCGGGGAGAAAACAATCAGAGAGAAGGATTCATCGCGTTTTACGATACGGAGCCGCCGCCAAGCCCTAATCTCTCTCGGGAGGGCTAATCTGCCGTGCGTGAGTAATTCCATCGTAGGCTTGCTGGACGGTGATGGGTTGGATGAGATTTACCATGTAATCGAGTTAGTTTTGTTAGGGTTTGATCCCTTGTATCCTTTATGTTCTGAGATTGATGTTGCTATGACTTTGCTATGCTTAATGCTTGTCAATAGGGCCCGAGTGCCATGATTTCAGATCTGAACCTATTATGTTTTCATGAATATATGTGATTTCTTGATCCTATCTTGCAAGTCAATAGTCACCTACTATGTGTTATGATCTGGTAACCCCGAAGTGACAATAATCGGGACCACTCCCGGTGATGACCGTAGTTTGAGGAGTTCATGTATTCACTAAGTGTTAATGCTTTGGTCCGGTACTCTATTAAAAGGAGGCCTTAATATCCCTTAGTTTCCAATCGGACCCCGCTGCCATGGGAGGGTAGGACAAAAGATGTCATGCAAGTTCTTTTCCATAAGCATGTATGACTATATTCGGAATACATGCCTACATTACATTGATGAATTGGAGCTAGTTATGTGTCACCCTATGTTATAACTATTGCATGAGGAATCGCATCCGGCATAATTCTCCATCACCGATCCAATGCCTACGAGCTTTCCACATATTGTTCTTTGCTTAGTTACTTTTCCGTTGCTACTGTTACAATTACTACAAAACTGCTACTGTTACTTTTGCCGCTGTTACCGTTACTTCCATACTGCTTTGCTACTAAATACTTTGCTGCAGATATTAAGTTATCCGGGTGTGGTTGAATTGACAACTCAACTGCTAATACTTGAGAATATTCTTTGGCTCCCCTTGTGTCGAATCAATAAATTTGGGTTGAATACTCTACCCTCGAAAACTGTTGCGATTCCCTATACTTGTGGGTTACCATGCATCCCTTCAACACAAGCGGTTGTTTTGGATGACCCTAGTGCAACCATGTACAAACAATTTGGTAAGATTTGCATCTGTCATATTGGGTATGTTGCCATTTGTCAAACTGGAAAGATTGACATTGTTGATTTAGTAACATTGCCATTTGTCAATCCTTGTAACACTGCAATTTGTCAAAATATGCAGCTAAAAATCACTAGCACTATCTAATTTTTGCAACTAAAATTCAGTAATTAAGCATAGATTTCATTCATAGATTAAGCAGTTGTTCTTAATTTATACAAACAGTTCAACTCGATAGCTGAACCGACCAAACTTTTCCCCAATTGTTGCCAGCCATGTACTGAAATATCTAGTTCAACTATATATACTAGCTAATTTTAAGTACGTTGTACAGTTCCACCACATCTATAGTCAGATGAACTGAACAAAATAGCCCCTAAATACTACTACTACTATGGAGGGGCTTTGTACTACTTCCGGCAGCCTCTCCTCTGCCGAGCGCGCTCAGTGAGAGGCAGAGGAGGAGGAGGAGTCTACCGACGAGCTGGACAACTGCAATACGGTACCTGCCGCTGCTGCACTTTCAGCGATGCTCACCAGCTCGAACGCCCTCCGCCGATCAAGACGACCCCTCTCGAAGCAGCCGGACTGCTCGTAGATCTCCTGATTCCTCGCCTCTGTGTCAGCATGTGCTGCGGCCACGGCTGCGGTAAGGCTCTTTGCGTGCTCGACGAGGCGCTCCTCCTCCTCCCACAGGAACTTGATGTAGCGTGCAAGGTCGCTAAAGCATGTGCGGGCCTCCACCCCCACCTTCGGGCGGCGGTGGCGGAGCAGGTGATGATCCCGACGCTCGACGGTGGGCTGGCGGCCTCGGCGGCCGACGATGAGGTGGCGGCCACGACCACCACCTCCCGCCTTCAGGCCGCGGTGGCAGAGCGGGCGATGGCCATGGTGGCCGGCAGTGGGGTGGCGGCCACGACGACCACATCCCACCTTCGGGACGCGGCGGCAGAGCGGGCGATAGCCCTGGCTTTTGACGGTGGTGTGGCGACAACGGCGGCCGGCAACAGCTGCCGACGGGCAGCGGCGGCGGAGTGTGTGGTGGGTGTTCCACGCACACCCAACAGGGACGCCACGGGCACTACACTACGCCGGGGACTGCACCGCCGCCGTGGTGTAGCCTCCCAGCTGGAGCCGTCCTCTGATGACGGCGGAGTGGCTGAGTGACGATGATGGACCGGTGCCATTGGCGATTATGGGAGAAGCAGACGAGATAAGCTACAGGGAGGGAGGGGAAAATGCAATGCAGGACTCGCCGGCCGTGAGGGTTTATATAGCAGGCCGGTAATCATTGCGATTTTGGGGGATTTCACCGAGTTGGGCGGGAAGCTTGCACGGGAACCTGCGAGGTTGCACAGGAACGGGCTCACCGACGATTCATTGGCGCCACTTTGATCCACCGTTTGGCCAAAAGAACACCCTCGCGCGCTGCGCAAGCTTGCGCTGTAAGCCGTCTGCGGCAGCAGGGTGACAAGACGTGCAAGAGGAGGACGAAAGGTCACGTACACATACGGTTAATACAAAAAACATTTGTGATTTAATTACCTAGTATACCCCCGTCCTGGTTTATAAGTAGGATTTAACTAATAAAATACGAATGCATGTCGCCAAAGATTATATCGTTGGATTCGTATTTGAACATAGTTTCCAGTTATACAATTTTTGTAACATGCATTAACATTTTGTTGGTTAAATTTAAGGTTATATACTAGCAAGCGTTTGCCCGCAACACACACGGCTTATTCCATCACAAATAGCTCGGATGGATCAACTATATGCCACGTATCGCACACGCAACTCTAATCTGATTCCTGCTTGATGTCTCCGACATCGCTCGCACAATTGGTCTTATTTGCCACGTATCACTGTGCCAGCCTCTGCTCGCGGCCCTCGGCAAGCTCTGCTCGCCGTTAGGCGCCACAGCGCGCTATGCTCGCCGTTAGGCGCCGTGGCGTGCTCTGCTCGCGTCTGTCGGCGCGCTCTGCTCGCGTTCGTCGGCATGCTCGGCTTGTGGACAGCTTTTCCTTGTGTGTTCAACTGATATATGCATATATATGGTTGCTCACCGTTGACGTGGTAGATGAGGACATGATGGGATCTGCGCGCGCTCTGCTCGCGTCCCTCTGTGCGCGCTCTGCCAGCGGTTGGGCGTGCGCACGATCACATCGGGGGGCCCATATGCATGCGCTTGTGCCGCGCGTATTGCCACGCAATGCAGTTACGTGCGGCACGATGGAGTTACGTGCTGCAAATTAGAATGACCATCAGGGCCTGCTGATATTCCAGGCCGTCCGTCTTCCCCTTTAATTCCCGCGGCCATTATAACCTTAGCCTCTTCAACCTTTCGATCATGCCCCACAACACAACAAGCACACCCACGTCAACACATAGTGAGGGGATGTCTAGCGGCGCTCCAATGGAGTTCGGTGAGCATAAAGTGGAGACCCACGCGAGGGAGACGAATCTCTCGATGGTCTACACAATTGACCCGGTCGTGGTGGATGACTACATCAACACCGTCGAGTAGTTGCTTGCTCGAGACAAGTACAAGGTGGTCGGCATCGACCTCCAGTACACCGCCGGTTGTCCCAACGTAGATTAGAAGGTTGCCGACGCCCAGTTGTGCGTGCACCATCATGTCCTCATCTACCACTACTGCATTACCACAGAGCCTTGCGATCGTTTCACCAGGTTTGTCAACAGCACCGACAACAAGTTCGCCATGGTGGAAACCACTGACGATGTAAAAGCGCTCACGATTACACGCTTGGCCTGCCAGAACCTTGTCGAAATCCGTGAGCACTACAGGGTCTGGGGCAACACGAAGAAGGACTCCCTAGTTGAACTTCCCTCGGCCATCATCGACCCATACTACGAGATGATGAAGCGGGATGCCAACAGAACACATCCTGTATCCTGGCACGGGGCCTGGATGCGGCAACTGGATGAACCTCACCTCAGGTTCGCGGCCAAGAGCATGTACACATGCTAGGAGATGCACAAGCGGATCGTTGACATGAGGAAGTGGCTTGTTACGGAGATCGACGAGGCCGGATCGAGCCACAACCAGAGCAAGCGTCACAAGAAGTAGATGATGATTAGATGATCGTTTATCCTAATTAATCATGCGCGTAATATATAGTTTACTTTGGTGTGTGGAAATATCATGTGTGTAGTAGCCACCGATGTAATTATGCATGTAATAGTTTACTTTGGTGTGTGCAAATGCCGTGGTTGTAGTAGCCACCTATGTAAGTGGATGTTTAATTTGGTTATGCAACCATGTCCTTATAAGTGTGTGTGTGTGTGTGTATGTTGTTGTTGTTCTGTATGAAATCCCATCGCACAACACACATGTCTTATTAGCAGCAATCACTACAAAAAAAGACACATCCGTGACATTTTGGGCCGAACGAAATTTTTTCTGTCATACTTATGACACTTCTATGACGATAATTGTGACAAAACCCGGTATCGTCATAGATGTGGTGGGCTCCTACTTCTATGACAAAAAAGCATGACAGAAAATGGGCTTTTTGTGCTGGGCGTGCCGGAGACGCAGCTGCATGACATTCTTTGGGCTGACCATGAAGGAAAAAACCATGGTAGAAGCGAGGGCGAGGAAAATATCGGGAGAGTTCCCGGTTACGTTGGGTGGTCAGGGGCCGAGCGATGCGCATTTCTCTCGTACGTACGCGTGTGTGTGCGAGGCATTGCACTCTAACTGAACCCGAGCGAGGCGTTGGGCTCTAACTGAACCCGAGCGAGGCGTTGGGCTCTAACTGAACCCGAGCGATTGCACTGCATGCCACGCGTTACTGAACCCGAGCGATCAATCGATCCCTTGCTGTTAACTGAACCCGAGTGATTCCTTCGCTACTGCTGCTAACTGAAGCCGATCGATGCTGCCTCTAGATGAACAATGAGCATTGTTGCAGGGGGGGGTTGGTTTGGATGAACAGTTCCCGGTGGGGGGTTGGATGAACAGGAACCCGTGGTAGTAGAGGCCGTTGTCGCAGGATGAACAGGACCCTGATCGATCGAGCCGGTCGGGGGGTGGATGAACAGGACCCCATGGAGGGCTGGATGAACAGGACCCCGTGGAGGGCTGGTTGAACAGTAGCCGGTGGAGGGCTGGTTGAACAGTAGCCGGTGGAGGGCTGGATCAACAGTAGCTCGTGGAGGGGTGGTTGAACAGGACCCCGTGGAGAGGGCTGGTTGAACAGTAGCCGGTGGAGGAGCGCGCGGTGGAGGCTGGATGAACAGGAGCCCGTGGATGAACATTCGCAGGTGGAGGCTGGAGGAGGTCGGCGGTGGATGAACAGGAGACCGTGGAGGCAGTCGACGGTTGAGATGAACAGTATCCCTTGGAGTCCTGTTTTGCGGTATGCCACACCCCTCCCGATGAACATGACCCCTGTTTCGACCGTAGCGCTCCAACACAAGTCTGTTTCCTCTGTTTTGTGGTACGCCACACCCCTCCCAATCAACAGGACCCCGTTTTGACCGTAGGAGGTCCGTTTCCTCCGTTTTGCGGTACGCTAGACCCCTCCCGGTTAACAGGATCTTGTTTTGACCGTGGTCGATCGAACACAAGCCGTTTCCTCCGTTCTGCGATATGCCAGGCCTCATTTCCATCGGCTGTTCCGTCCAAGCCGGTTGGCTCCTGATGAACACGACAACACATTTCATTCCGACCCAGCCAGTTGCCTCCCCATGATCACGACAACGACGCAGCTTCTCCGCTCCGACCCAGCCATGTACACGAGCCCTGGCCATACGTATGCGCGAGTAGGCGTTCGAGACCCCGCCCGTATGTACGTATGTGGTCGTATTTACTTTCTTGCACACTTGCCGCTGTACGTACGTGTACAGGCTACGTGCGCGCCTCTACTACGACACGTGCGCGCCTCTACATCGACCAGTACGTACGTACACGTTCGCGACCAGAATGACAATGCTACGTATGCTTTGACCAGGTGTGTCCCGACTGTCAGGCACTTCCTTACGTGCGAAGATGTAGCTGGTGGGTCCCAGCAGTCAGGGGGGAAACATTTTTTTTGTGAAATACGGTGGCCCGTCCGGTGGGTCCCTGCTGTCAGGTGGAGGAATCATTATTTTCCGTGTAATAAGGAGGCACTTCCTTGCTGTGGCCGTGGACCCAGCTGTCAGCCTCTCCACGTACAGTACTCTTCCGATGGAAGTCGTTCCTTGACCACGTTGACCACGCCGCGCCGAGAGCACCAGGGCGGTGGACGACGGCGAGGCCTAGGAAGGGGATGACGTGGAGGTGGGGATGACGCGGCAGCGGTTACCTATGCAGAGAGGAGTACGAGGGTTCACTGGTTCGACTGTGGTGTGAGGCTGCCGTCGCCGCAGAATAACAGGGGGTGTGGGTGAGTAGAGGGATGGCCAAGCCAGCGATGGGAGTAGTAGGGGGCGGTGAGGCCTCCGTGGTATCACAGCCAGCCACGGGAGGTAGGAGCACGCGGCACGACCGGCGCTGGTTTGGGCGGCTGGAGCAAGAAGACCAGAGGTTGAAGAAGCACTATGGTCGTTGGATGTACATCATACGGTCACTGAGGCTAGAATCGTTCGTATTGACTAAGTTGACAAAGCCCTCCGTCCCCATCAACTTAGTAGGCCCACAAGTCAGCCTCCGACTATGGTGGGTCCCAACTAGCAGGCGGGGTTTTCATTTTTTTCGTGCGTAATAAGGAGGCACTTCCTTGTGTGCGAAGATATAGCTGGTGGGTCCGACCTTTCAGCGGGGAGAACTTTTTTCGCGAAATACAGAGGCCCTTCCAGTGGGTCCCAGCTGTCAGGTGGAGGAATCTTTATTTTGCCCGTAATAAGGAGGCATTTCCTTGCGTGCGGCCGTGGACCCAGCTGTCAGCCTCTCCACGCACAGTCTACTTCCGATGGATGTCGTTCGTTGACCACTCCGCGCCGAGAGCATCCAAGGTGGTGGAAGACGGCGAGGCCCTGGACAGCAACGAGCCGGAGATGGGAAGACGCAGGAGTGGAGTTGCAGACAGAGAGGTGTACGAGGGTTAACTGGTTCTGGTGCGGTGTGGTTCGGCAGTCGGTGGAGAGGAATAGTTGGTGTGGAGGGGTGGAGGGATGGCCTCGCAAACGGTGGGGTAGCGCTTCACAGCGAATCATTCTAAACAGAGCTGCTAGCAGCAGGAGGCGGGAGCAGGTGGTCCCGGTGGTGCTGGAGGAAGAAGACGAGAGATTGAAGATGGATGTCGGTCGTTGGATGTAAATCCAACGGCTAACGATGTCAGAATCATTTGTTGACTAAGTACAACGACTTGCGTTGGTTTGACCTATTGGCCCACATTTCAGCCTCCAAGAATGTGGCATGTATTCAACCCATTTTTTCAGAATTTACAGTCAATTTGATCTCTTTTTTTAGAATTACAGTCCATTTGCTGGGCTGGGTGAACAAGTAATGTAGCGTCCATGCGGCCCATTTATTTTTTTCCTAAAAAATTACAGGTCATTTGCACTTTCTCTAAATACACGATTTTGCTGGGCTGATTCTAATTATAATGTTGGGTTGGGCGCAACAATGTTATCAAAAAATAAACAGGGGCTGAGCATTTTGTTATAAATATATTTAAATAATAAGTGATTTATTATTACATTGGTCCTTAAATCTTACCAAGCTTTTGTACACAATGACCAGGATTTTCGTTGACAAAAAAATCCAGGATTTTATTGTTAAGAAATTATTTTTATAAGTTAATAAGATGTGGGATATTGTTTTCTTACATATGTAAGTATCTGTTAAATATATGATGACAATAACAATAATATATAATGACATATAAAATAATTTAAATATATATAATATAATTAGAAGGGAAACATAAGTTGGACCAGGCGTTCCTATTCTTATATAGAAAAATATGACAGACCTGTGCCTTTTCTTCAAAAAAATACATAGATTGGGATGCCAATGTTTCAGGAAAAATAAAACCTCGGATGGGAGGTCCATAGGCCGGTCGATACATGACGGCCCTCAAAAAAATACAAACCGGCATGTTGTGGGCTGCGCATGTTAAAAAAGAAAGCCTAGATGGGGCAGCCCAAAACGCAGCTGATACTTGCTGCCCCAGTGATAATAAATGATGCCTGCCAGCTCCCCGGCTTCGTTGTGAATTTATCTCTTATAGTAACTACGTTGAAGCACCTAAAAAAATGTAACTATGTTGACAAACCCGTGGGCCCCAACGTCAGTATAGCATAAGGAGGAAGTATTTTTTCGATGAGGCACTTGCTTGCCGTACGGCCATGGACCTGGTGGGTCCCGACTGTCGGCGTTCTGGGAACGGGGGTCCCCAGACTTGCCTGCCTGCGGCCCACGGCGTGGCTCTACGAGCGGGCCCGTACGGACCATCTTCACCAACAAGCATTCGAGATCCTCGTGAGGGGCCAAGCCTCGCGAGGCGGACAACCCAAGACCTCCTCGGGAGCGGCCTCACCAGGCTGGCTCGCGAGGGGCGGAGAGATCAAGGCAAGGCAAACCTCGCGAGGTTCCAATGACGCAAGCCATGATGACCAAGGCCAGGCGGGCGCCAGCGCACAGTGTCCTTGCTTCCTCTTTGGTGCTAAGGAGGCAGGCGCAGGCGAGGAGTACCGAGGCATCAAGCAAAGGTTTCCATATCGGTGCGAAGAGACCAAGACCAGCAGGACGGCAGAACGGAGGTCATCGTGGAGCCCAAGCCGGTGTCACCACCAGAGCCTTTGGGAGGCGAAGACCACCTTTAGTGAGGATAGCTTGTACTAGCGGTCCCCTTTCAAATTGGCGTTGTGGCATCCCTTCCCGCTCAATATTTGTGAAGAGGACCAGGGCCTCTATAAATAGGGCTAGCCACCATAGTAGGAGGCAACTCGTCTCGAACTCATTCAGTTCATCCTGACACCCACCAAGCACAAGAATACCTCACCTCAGGAGGCTATTCTTCCCCTTGTACTGTTCATCCTCAGCCCGAGAGGCAATCCACCACATTACACTGGAGTAGGGTATTACACCACAACGGTGGCCCGAACCAGTATAAATCTTGTGACTCTTGCGTTGGGAGTTCGTCGAGCTAAGCTTAGAGATTCCAGTGAGGCTGAGGGCGTGATTTGGTAGGGGGAGATCTTCGTGCGCACCCCAGTGTTCGAACATTGAGGGTTTTGCCGGAACCCGAAATCCAACATTTGGCGCGCCAGGTAGGGGTGCACCGGAGTTTTCCTTCCATGGATTCACGCTCCACCATCTTCACGCCCATTCTCCATGGCTGGCGCCGCTCTTCCGGCTGGATCTACGGGCGCCCACGGTGATGCCTGGGGGCTCCGAGCCATTGCTCCTGCCTTGCTGCAGGTGCAGTGGCCACCCAAGTTCAAGCCGGAGATGCCGCCGCGCTACGACGGCGCGGTGGACCCATCGGCTTTCCTGTTGGCGTATGAGGAGACCGTCCTTAAGGCCGGGGCGACGACAAGGTCATGGCCAACTGGCTTCCCATGGCCCTCACTGGCGGACCGGGCGCCTGGCTGCTCAACCTCCCCGGATCCAGGGTGGCATCTTGGGAGGAGCCGCGCGGTCTCTTCGCTGCGCGCTACGCGGCACCGGTGCACCACGGGGTCGCGGCCCTCCTCGGCGGCTCGCAAGCACCACCCTCGGATCGTCACATCAAGCCGTTCCTTCGCTAGATCGGCGCCACTTCCAAGCGCCCGGGGGCTCCACCGGGCTGGTCCGCGCCCAAGGCCGAACTCACCTTCGACTCAGGGGATCACCCCGTCTCCACCATCGGCTCGGGTGTGCTACCAATGCTTTGCACGCCCACCATCTGCAACGTGTCTGTCACCAAGACGCTCATCAACGGTGGCGCCGGCCTCAACGTGCTCGAAATCAAGACCTTCAGCCTTCTTCACGTACCGCTCGAGCGGCTCCGCCCTAGCAAGCCTTTCTCAGGGGTTGGTGGAGGCTCCGCCCACTCCCTGGGGTGGATCCGCCTCCCCGTAACCTTCGGCACGCGCGACAACTACCGCACCGAGCTGGTCGACTTCGACATCGCCCGCATCGGCTGTCGGATCACGGGTTCCGGAAAAACCCTCGAGCTTCGAACACTAGGGTGCGCGCGAAGATCTCCTCCCTATCGATCCACGCCCTAGCTCTCTAAGATCTCGCGGACGAACTCGACGAACTCGCAACACAGAAAGACACAAGATTTATACTGGTTCGGCCACAATTGTGGTGTAATACCCTACTCCAGTGTGGTGGTGATGGATTGCCTTTTGGGCTGATGATGAACAATACAAGGGGGAGAACAGCCTCCTGAGGTTGAGGTGTTCTTGTGCTTGACGAACTTGTGTGGGTGAGATTCCTCTGAATGAGTTGTCCTCTACGGTGGTGGCTAGTTCTACTTATATAGGCCCTGGTCCTCTCCCCAAATATTGAGCGGGAAGGGAGCCAACAACGGCCAATTTGAAAGGGGGCAACTAGTACATCTTATCCTGACAAAAGCGGTCTTCGCCTGCAAAAGGCTCTGGTGGTGACACCGTCTTGGGCTCCATGGTGACCTCCGTCCTGCCGTCCTGCTGGTCTTGGTCTCATTGCACCGATATGGGAACCTTTGCTTGATGCCTCGGTACTCCGCGCATGCGCTTGCCCCCTTAGCACCAAAGAGGAAACAAGGATGCTGCGCGCGCTGGCGCCCGCTGTCATGGCTCACGTCACGAGGACCTCATGAGGTTTGCCTTGCCTTGATCTCTCCGCCCCTCGTGAGCCTGCCTGGCGAGGCCGCTCCTGAGGAGGTCTTGCGTCGTCCGCCTTGCGAGCCCTGGCCCCTCGCGAGGGTCTTGAATGCCTTGTCGATGAAGATGGGCCTTACGGGCCTGCTAGCTCAGCCACGGCATGGGCCGCAGGCAGGCAAGTCTGGGGACCCCCGTTCCTAGAACACCGACAGTAGCCCCCGGGCCCAAGGCGCGCTCGGGCTTGGCTTCGAGGCGAAGCCAAAGGTCAAGCGCGGAGCACCGTGGGCCCCAAAAGCATGCGGCCTCGGTTGAAGCATGGCGGTTGATTGGACGTGGGCGTCTCCGCTTCCCCACGCTGCCTCGGCAACTGCCCGTCTTGACAAAAAGGCTGCCGCAGACAGTGCTTGCCTTCACTGCTTCTTCCTCGCCTTGCTCCAGATCCTCTTTCTCGCTCCTTGCTGCGGGAACCTCCAGATCTGCACCAACCTCGCTCTAGATCCGCGACCAATGGCGCCGCGCAAGGTCAAGTCCTCCTTGGCGCCGGCTTGGTTCGAGCCAGCCCTTGATGCGCCCAACGTCACGGAGAAGAACCTAGCCGCCACGCGCTTGCTGACGGCGGGGGAGAGCAACGAGAGGGGGAAGACGGAGCTCCGGCTTGCCTCCAACACGCCGGAGCCTGAGGGAAGCACCTTCTTCTCTTTCTTCATGAGCAGCATCGCCGCCGGGTTGGTTCCCCCCTTTTCTAATTTCTTTTTCGAGGTCCTCGACCACTTCGGGCTGCAGGCGCTGCATCTCCATCCCAACTCCATTCTTCTCTTGTCTATCTTCACCTACTATTGCGAGGCATACCTGGGCGTGATGCCGTTTGGGGCACTGCTGCGCCACTTCTTCTTCCTCCGCGTCACCGGCGGCCATATCTCCGGGTGCGCCAACTTCATCGCGGCCGGCCAGGCCAACTCGATCTCGAACACCGGGAAGAGGGTTGACAACATCAGGGCCAAATGGGTCATGATGAGTGCCAAGTGCGTCCATCCACGCTTGGAACTGCCGACAGAGGAGCCCCAGTTTGACAAGGGGTGGTCTCGTGTAGAGCTCACCGACGAGCGGGCGTCGTCGATGTTGGAGCAGATGAAGACCGATTTGAAGCCGGGCAATGCGAAGGCGGCCAAGGTGACGGGGCCATGCTCCTGAGGGAATTCTTGACGCTGTGCGTTGCTCCACTTCAGGCGCGCGCGTGCCCTTTGTGGAAGCTTGGAGATGAAGAAGACAAGATTCGTTTGAGCCCGGTGGCCCTGCCCGATGTCGAGCTGACTGCAATTCTGCGCCTCTTGGTTGGGAATAACCAAGAGTACCCGCCGAGCGCCTTTGTTCCTTTTTTCCACCGCAAGGACTGGGAGCAATTCGTTGCCTCCAGGCCGACCTTTGATGCGCGCGGGCTGGTGCCGCCGGCGCTCGCTGGGGCTTCTGCAACGCCGAAGCCGGTGGAGGTGTCTTCTAACGAGTCCCGCGGGGAGGAAGAGGGGGAGGAGGACTCAGAGGAGACCCCCGAGGAGATGGGGGAGAACTCCCCCTTGAGCAAGGCCGACATCCTCCGTGCTCTGCCAGACGACGCCGAGGTTGACGCCCGCCAGGAGGAGAGGGAGCTGCCCCTTATCCCGACAAGGGGTAGATCGTCGCTTGTCTCTCGAGATGTTGCCTCCGTCTTGACATCGCCTGGGGCCGGCTCCGGCCCTTCTGCTGCGCCGTCTTTTACCCCCGGAGCCCGTGTGCCCACTCCTCATGCCCCGACACTTTCGGGTTTCAGGCTCCCCAAGAGGAAGGTGGACTATGTCACGGTGGATCAGTAAGTGCTTCGAGCTTCGTCTTGTTCCTGCTTGTACTTGCTATTTTATGACATTCACCCTTGGTTGATCAGGCCAGTGTCTTCAGCAAAGACGAGGAAGGAGGATGCCGCGGCCGCGCCCCCCTCTACAGAGAAGATAGATGACATCACTCGCACCTCCCCAGCCCGGTCGTCCTCGTGAGGCCAAGAGGAGCATCGTCAGGAGGAGTCAGCCCCCGTGGCCCCGCTGGCTCCAGAAGTGCCAGCACCCGGCTCGACTGATGAGGTCCCAAGGGCTCCGGAGCCCTCGATCTTCCAGGCTCTGGTAACAACGTCGCTTCCTCCTCCTGCCACGCCTCTGGCCCCAAATTCTTGTGCTTCCTCTGCAGCCTTGGAGCGTGTCTTCTCGGGGATGGCCAAGCTGCGGGAAGACCTCCTAGGCGCGGACCCGCACCTAGTGGCCGGGCGCATGGAGCGGGCCTCAGGCTGGCTTCACTTCGACTCGGCAGTTCGAGCGTCACTGAGCTAGGCCGCGGCAGCCTCCGAGAAGGAGAAGCAGGCCGCCGCCAGAGCTGCGGCTGATCACGAGGCGGCGCTGAAGGACGCCGAGTCCATCCGTAACCGTTGCCGAGAGTTGGAGGGTGAGCTGAAGAGCCTGCGTGACGAGTGCACAAAAGAAGCACGTGACCGCAAAGCGAAGGAGGAGGAGATGAAGGCTTGGGAGGATGCCATCAAGGGCCGCGATGCCGAGCTGGGGGAGCTGACGAACGCGCAGGCCGCGGAGCGCAGCCGACTGGAGGAGCTGGAGCAGAAGGTGAAGGCGAGGGAGGCCGAGCTCGACGCCAAGGCGAAGGTCCTGGCCGAAGACCACGTGGTCTTCTCACTTCTTGAGAAGAGGTCCAGCGTGGCGCTGAAGTCACTGTACGAGAAGGGACTGGAGAAGCCGATGACCACTGACAAGGATGGCCTTGCTCAGCTGCTTCCCCACTTGGTGAAGGCGCTTGAGGAAGTCGTGGAGGGCATCGGTCCCATGGCTTAGGCAGAGGCTCATGTCCTTTCTTCAGCTACGCTGACGCGTGTCTTCAACCATCTGTACCTTCGCGACCCCAATGCTCGTCTCGACGAGCTGCTGGAGCCTGTAGCTGATGAACATTGTGCGGCCGCCGCCGCGGCTGTGAAAGGTCAGGTGGAGGCCTTGCTGAAGAAGTTCCGCGGCTCCGTCCTCGCGCCCTCGACCGGCGATGCCACCGATCCTGCGGCTAGCGGTGCAGGTGAAGGCGACGCTACCAAGGGAGGAGCACCTTCTGCAGGCGATGGCGGTGTCCAGGGGTGACCTGCGGCTGCTCTCTTATTTCATTCCTGCAATATGCATCAGGCCTCGTGGAGGCGTTAAACTTTCATTTGATATTGAGAGAACAATATGTCTTGTAATATTTACTTCGAGATTTTGCGTTTTTCTTCCTATTTGCTTTGTGTTCTGCGTCGGCAGAGCCCGGCCCTGCGCATACCTCAACCGCCGTTGGGCCGACCGGAGACCAGGATGGACCAAGGAGTGAGGGTCTACGTGACCAATTAGGCTCCTGAGTCGCGATGCTCAGGAGTCCCCCTTGACGCGCAAACAACTTATAGGGAGGATACGCGAGGATAGGTTGATGTTCTACGTCGGCAGAGCCCGGCCCCGCGCATACCTCAACCGCCATTGGGCCGACCGGAGACCAGGACGGACCAAGGATTGAGGGGCTACGTGACCAGTTAGGCTCCTAAATCGCGATGCTGAGGAGCCCCCCTTGACGTGCAAACAATCTCCATACCTTTGCCCTCGCCGAGGCTCGGCTCGGGAGGGGCGTGCGACGACCAGGTCCGGGAGACCTGGTTGGGTGGCGTACGCTTGGGCGTGACCCGAGCGCACCCCCCGTGCCCAACCCCCTCGCACGGCTCTCTCGAGGGGAGGCGTTGCGGTGAGGCCGGACGCTGAGCTCTGGGGCTCCCTGAGGTTGGTACGACCGTGAAGCCGCCCTCAGTTGTTTATCACGAGCGCGGAGCATAGTGCTTCCGCTTGTGCATGGGCATAGCCGCTCCTCGGCAGTGTCGACGGCCAGCGCGGAGCATGGTGCTTCACTTGTGCGTGGGAGGGGGTTCCCTCTATGGAGAGCCCCCGGGGCGTGTACAGCCCCGCCCTGACACGTGGCTTGCACGGCAGGGCTAGACGAGGTGTATCTGGGCACTCGTGAGCCAGCGCAGGACTCACGAGGCCCTACCTCAAGGCGGGTTGCGCCTGGTCTTGATTCTTGTTTGTTGTGCTGGTTCTGCGAGGTGGTCAGACAACCTGCGCCGAACGAATTTCCTGAGGTTATCGCGTGAGAAAGCCAAGCACCAACGGCCCCAGGAGGTGACGTAAATGGGGTCGGCCCACCAGACAGAGCTCAGCTGTTGGATTTATCAACGCTGTAGGGACGGGCCCGAGCACAAACGCCGTGCTCAAGTTACTCACGCGAAGGGTCCTTAAGAAAGACGGCCGGCGCGCGGTCCACATGATGGGTGGCGATCGAGCAGGTAATAATCATAGGTAGATTAAACATGAAAGGAGTAGGCTTAAGTACATGCAAGAGAGATACACGCCACTGGGTCAGACCCGAGCGGGTTGGGGATGATGCAGCCCGAGGGGCACTCCCAACAAGGTAAGCTAAAGACATGAAAAGGGATACATGCCACAGGGATGGACCCACGCGGCCTGGAAAATGTCACCTGGTTCTGTTGATGAAGGAGAGTTGGGGCAGTTGAAGGTGCGCGGCGAAAGGATTGCTCCTCACGAGCCACCGGGGCCCTGAGCCTGAGGAGGCTCTGGGGGCTCAGGTGGTTCCTTGAGGACCGTCTCCATCTCCGTCAGGACGGCGTGGTGCCTAGCCTCCTGAGCCGCTAGGATGCGCTGGTAGGCGGACGACACGCTCGGCAGGCCAAAGGGCATGCTAACGTAGCTGTGCGGTGGGCCCAAGCAGCGTCCCACACGCGAATGCCAGAAAAGCTCCTGAGAAGCCGCCCTGTTGAGCCCTGGGACGTCGATGCAGACGCGTAGCCCGACATCCTCACCTGGATGGGAAGCCGCGCCTCGTGAGCGGCGGTCGCCGCGCATGGCCCTTGCGTCTTGCAATTCCTGGGTGGTCTTGGTGATGAACTCATGAACGGTGGGCGATCCTTGCCCTGTGCCCTCCTGAGGGAAACGTGCCGCGAAGCACGTCTCCAAGTGGTGCCCAAGCGCCTCCCTCGTGATGTGAGCAAGGTCTGAGGCCTTCCAGAAGAAAGCCCCCGAGCCCTGCCTGAGAAGGGTGCCGGGCACGCCTTCCTATGCGATGGAGGGAGGCGCCCCTGGAGCGGGCGCTGATCCCGATGAGGCTCCAGCTGCGACGCCACCCTCCAGAGGTCCTGCACGGCGCAGCTGCATCTCCTTCTTGGGAATGACCTCAGGAGGGCCCTCACCCTTGCTGTCGGGGTCGTCGATTGCTGCAGCTTGGAAGGCACGCTCGAGGGAGCACACCGCATCTCTTTCTTCACATGGGACGATGATGATCCCGCCACTGCCTCCCCGGCATCTTCAGGACATTGTAGCCATGATGGGTCACGGCCATGAACTTGGCTAGGGCTGGATACCCGAGGATGGCATTGTATGGCAGACGGATGTGTGCGATGTCGAAGTCGATGAGCTCAGTGCGGTAGTTCTTGCGTTCTCCGAAGGTGACTAGGAGGCGGACCTGCCCTATCGGTGTGGTGGAACCGTCGGTCACTCCTGAGAAAGGCTTGGTAGGCTGAAGCTGGTCATATGGCACTTGGAGGTTGTCGAACGTGTCAACGGACAGGACGTTGAGCCCTGCGCCGCCGTCCATGAGGGTCTTGGTAACTTGCACGTTGCTGATGACTGGGGAGCAAAGCATCGGGAGGGCGCCAGTGGTAGCTACGCACTTGAGCTGATCTGCCGAGTTGAACGTGATGGGGCACTGGGACCATCTGAGCGGGCGTGTGGCCTCGAGCTTGGGGAGGACTGCATTCACTTCATGAGCAAACTGGTTGAAGATACACTGCGAGTCTGGGGCCTGGGCTCCGCCTAAGATGCAGGCGATAGCACACGGTTCTTGGAAGCCCCCAGCCCCCTCGTCTTGATGGTGTTCGTCATTCCTTCTTGGCGGTGGCGACAGCGGAGGGAGTCCAGCGTTGCCTTGAGGACGATCCTCATGAGGCTGATCCCTCCAGGCGCCCTCGCGAGGCTGATCCTGCCAGCGGTCCCCACGAGGCCGGTCGCGCCACTCCTGGCGCGGGCCACTGTCGTCCCAGCGTCCGCCACCACGTCCTCCTCCTCGGTCGTAGCCCCGGTCGCCGCGCTCGGAGCGTCGACCGAAGCGTCCTTCGCGAATGGCTCTGAGCTCTTGACAGTCGCTCTTGTTGTGGGTATTCAACTTGTGGAAGGCGCAGAATGGACGGCTGCTCTTGGATGACTCTGGTTGGTCTCTGCCATGCTTGGTGTCTGGTTCCGCTACGAGCACGGCCGCTCCCTTGCGCTTCACGTCCTTGGCCTTGGCTTTCTTCTCCTCCGGGTCTCCGGCTGGGAGCTCGAGGAGGGAGAGGGGCCCCTCCTCAGCTCTTGCGCACTTGGTCGCCAGGTTGAACAACTCCAGGGACGTGCACAACTCCTCGTGGATAGCGAGCTCTTCCTTCATCTTGACGTCGCGAACGCCATGAGAGAACGCAGAGATGATGGCCTCGTCCGTCACCTTGGGGATCTTGAGGCGGACGTTGTTGAAGCGCTGGATGTACTTCTGGAGGGTCTCTCCCGGCTGCTGCTTGACGCGGCGCAGGTCACCCGTAGCCGGCGGGCGGTCGCGAGTGCCCTGGATGTTGGCGACGAAGCGGTTGCGCATCTCGTCCCAGGAGGAGATCGAGCCCGGTGGCAGGTTCAGGAGCCAGGAGCGGGCGCCATCCCTGAGAGCCATGGGAAACCAGTTTGCCATGACTTTCTCGTCGCCGTTGGCCCTTCGATGCTCAGCTCGTAGAGCTGCAAGAACTCCGCAGGGTCGGGGGTGCCGTCGTAGCGAGGAGGCAGATCCGGGTTGAACTTGCCTGGCCAGGCGACGCTACGCAGCTCGGGGTGAAAGCGCGGCAGCCGGTTCTGGTCACCGGGGCCCGCCTTGGGGGTGGAGCTTGGTCTTTAGGGGGTCCGCGCCCTGCCGCTACAGGGCCGCGCGGTCTTGCCGCAGCAGCCGGGCCTGGCGCGGTGGTGCGAGGAGCGGCGGAGCGTTTTCTTGCGGCGGAGGGACTTCTTGACAGTTTCTCTCTTCACGCGCAGGCACTGGACGCGGTGGGTCGCATTATGGAGCCGTGCGTGTTGGCGCCAGGGCGCCGTCTTGATGCAGAGGTGGTGGAGGCGCTTCGTGAACCACGTCGCCCGTGGCTGTCGGAGGGTGAGGCAGAGAGAGGGACGGCCCCGGGGAGCCCCCTGCGGCGCGGACGAGCTCGGCGATACGGTCGAGCCAGTCCTCGTAGAGGTCGTCGACCGGGCGGTAGCGCAGGAGCTTGTGCGCCATGAGGAGCGCGGCCCACGCGTCCATGGGAGCACGACGTGCATGGGACGAAGAACTGGCCGGGGTCAGCGATGGAGTGGCGGTGCGGCCATCCCGCCGCACCGAGGGGTGCAGCAAGGACGCTTGCTGCTCATTCCCCGCCGGGCCGGTGGCGGCGTTGGCGGCAGGCGACGGGGAATGACGAGGTGGCCCGCCGACGGGAGCCGTCTGAGCGATGCGGGCGGTGAGGGCTACCTGGCGCTCAGCACGACCGCGGCGAGGATCCGCCATGTAGACGACGGAGCAACGAGGCGCGGAGCGACGGAAGGAAGCTTCGGTGCACCCCTACATGGTGCGCCAAATGTCGGATCACGGGTTCCGGCAAAACCCTCGAGGTTCGAACACTGGGGTGCGCGCGAAGGTCTCCTCCCGACCGATCCACGCCCTAGCTCTCTAAGATCTCACGGACAAACTCGACGAACTCGCAACACAGAAAGACACAAGATTTATACTGGTTCGGGCCACCATTGTGGTGTAATACCCTACTTCAGTGTGGTGGTGATGGATTGCCTCTTGGGCTGATGATAAACAGTACAAGGGGAAGAACAGCCTCCTGAGGTTGAGGTGTTCTTGTGCTTGACGAACTTGTGTGGGTGAGATGCCTCTGAATGAGTTGTCCCCTATGATGGTGGCTAGTTCTACTTATATAGGCCCTGGTCCTCTCCCCAAATATTGAGCGGGAAGGGAGCCAACAACGGCCAATTTGAAAGGGGACAGCTAGTACAGCTTATCCTGACAAAAGCAGTCTTCGCGTGCAAAAGGCTCTGGTGGTGACGCCATCTTGGGCTCCACGGTGACCTCCGTCCTGCCATTCTGCTAGTCTTGGTCTCGTTGCACCGATATGGGAACGTTTGCTTGATGCCTCGGTACTCCGCGCCTGCGCAAGCCCCCTTAGCGCCAAAGAGGAAACAAGGACACTGCGCGCGCTGGCGACCGCCTGGTCTCGGTCGTCATGGCTCACGTCATGAGGACCTCGCGAGGTTTGCCTTGCCTTGATCTCTCCGCCCCTCGTGAGCCTGCCTGGCGAGGCCGCTCCTGAGGAGGTCTTGCGTCGTCCGCCTTGCGATGCCTGGCCCCTCGCGAGGGTCTTGAATGCCTTGTCGATGAAGATGGGTCATACGGGCCTGCTAGCTCAGCCGTGCCGTGGGCCGCAGGTAGGCAAGTCTGGGGACCCCCGTTCCCAGAACGCCGAAATCGGCCTCCCGTACAACGCCATCCTCGGGTACCCGGCCCTGGCTCAGTTCATGGCGGCGACCCATCCGGCCTACAACCTCATGAAGATGCCCGGGAGCAATGGTGTCCTCACAGTAGTTGGGGACACCAAGGAAGCCATGATGACACTCAAGCTTGCCCTCAAGACCGCTGCGATGGCGCAATCCGCCGACATGGACACCTCCAAGGCCAAGGGAGCCGCACCAACCAAGAAGAAGCAGTTGTTCACTCAAGACAAGGCAGAAACCAAGTAGGTGCCAGTCGAGGAGGACGGGTCCTCGGGGGCAACCTTTACCATAGGCGCCAACCTCGAGCCTGATCAGGAGGAGGCGCTGGTGAAGTTCTTGCGCGCAAACAAGGAAGTGTTCGCTTGGGAGCCCCGATCAGCTGGTAGTGGTCCCAAGAGGGGTGATAGAGCACCACCTGAAGGTGTGCCCCAACATACGCCCCGTAAAGCAGAGGGCGAGGCGGCAGTCCACGGAGAAGCAAGCTTTCATCGTCCAAGAGACCCGCAAGTTGGAGGCTGTGGGTGTCATTCGCGAGGTTCGGTACCCCGAGTGGCTGGCGAACCCCGTCGTCGTGCCAAAGAAAGGCGGGAAGGAGCGTATGTGCGTCGACTTCAGCAACCTCAACAAGGCCTGCCCCCAAGATCCATTCCCGCTTCCATGCATCGACCAGATCGTCGACTCCACCGCTGAGTGCGACTTGCTGTGCTTCCTGGATGCGTTTTAAGGATATCACCAGATCAAGATTGCGGTAGAAGATGTGGAGAAGACAGCCTTCCTGACCCCGTGTGGGGTGTACTGCTACACTTGCATGCCGTTCGGGATGCGCAGCGCAGGCGCAACCTTCCAACGGCTGATGCACATCGCATTGGGTTGGCAGCTCGGGAGAAACGCTGAAGCTTACGTCAATGGCATCGTGGTGAAGTCTGGGGAGGCGAGAACTTTGATTCAGGACCTGGAGGAAACCTTCACGAGGCTCCGCCAGGTGGACTTGCAACTCAACCCAGAGAAGTGCGTGTTTGGCGTCCCTTCCGGCAAGCTATTGGGCTTCCTTGTGTCCCACAGGGGGATCGAGGCCAACCCAGAGAAGGTCAAGGCCATCGAAGACATGAGTCCACCGCAGACCCTCAAGGAAATGCAGAAGCTTGCTGGATGGGTGACTGCATTGGGACGCTTCATTTCCAAGCTGGGAGAGCGCACCCTACCCTTCTTCAAGCTGATGAAGAATAAGGGCCCATTCGAGTGGACCCCGGAGGCCAACCAAGCATTTCAAGACCTCAAGAGATATCTGACCAGCCCTCCAGTGATGGTGGCGCCACGACCTCTCGAGCCCCTAGTGCTTTACCTTGCCGCCACTCCCTACTCCGCCAGCGCGGCTCTAGTGGCGGTTCGGGAAGAACACCAAGACAAGGGCGCATCACGCCGAGCTACGCCCCCAGCAGGGACGATGCAAGACCAGGAGGGCACCGCAAAGGCCGCAGCTGCGGCAGCAGAGGATCAAGCTCAGCAGGACGACGCCCCCGAGCCTGCAGGGACCCCGACAAGCGATCAGGCGTTGGGGGCTCCACCACCTCAGGAGGCACCCCAACTTCCGGAAGGCGCAAGCCTCATCAGTGCACCCGCCCTCGTCGAGCACCTAGTATACTTCGTCAGCACGATGTTGCGGGATGCAAGAGCACGGTACCCCATGCCTCGGAAGCTCTTACTCGCGCTCTTGGTGGCCTCGCGTAAGCTGCGGCATTACTTTCAAGGTCACCCCATCAAGGTCGTCTCGGCTTACCCATTGGAGAGGGTGCTCAGGAGCCCCAACTTCGTCGGGAGGGTCGCCAAGTGGAACATCGAGCTGCAGGCATTCCAGTTGCAGTTCAGCACCACCAGGGTCATCCAGGGAGCCGCGCTCGCCGATTTACTGGCAGAATGGACGGATGCCCCGGTGCTTGAAATAGGCGAGGATCGGTCCCTCTCGTCGGGAAGTGAGGCGCCCGATGGCTGGGTCATGTATTTCGATGGTGCCTTCGCGCGCCAGGGCGCGGGGGCTGGAGCAGTGCTCATCTTGCCCACTCAGGACAAGCTCTACTACGCTGTGCAGCTCTGCTTCCAGTAGGGCGAGAAGGTCTCCAACAACATTGCAGAGTACGAAGGCCTCATAGCCGGCCTGAAGGCCGCGGCGGCCCTGGGGGTGAAGCGTCTCACCATCAGGGGCGACTCACAGCTCCTCATCAACTTCTCCAACAAGGTATATGAGCCGAAGGACAAACACATGGAGGCATACCTCGCGGAGGTGCGCAAGATGGAGAAGCAGTTCTTGGGCCTAGAGTTGCAGCACGTGCCCCGTGGCACCAACAAGGAAGCTCATGACATCACCAGAAGGGCATCCAAGCGACAGCCCCAAGAGCCTGGCGTCTTCGAGGAGCGGCTCTTCAAGTCATCGGCAACACCACCGCTTTCAAGGACAGCGCAGCCTCGGGAGGAGCTCCCACAGCCACCTGCCACGGGAGCCCCAGCCTGTGGCCCGACCTCGGGAGCGCGTCTACTCTTGGCACTTGAGCCCCAGGAGGGATGCTAGACCAAGGAATTCAAGGAATATCTGATGCAAGGGACGCTGCCGGAGAAGGAGGAGGACGCGGAGCGTGTGGCCCGGCAGGCCACGGCATACTGCATCCAGGATGGTGAGTTATACAGGAAGCGGCCAAATAACATTTCTCTGCGTTGCATCTCCAGGGAACAGGGGAAAGAGCTGCTAGCCGACATACACGGGGGGGACTGCGGGTACCACTCGTCGTTACGAACCCTTATCGGCAAGGCATTCCGTAGCGGATTCTACTGGCCTACGGCGCTCAACGACGCAGCTGAGCTGGTGAAGTCCTGCGAGGCCTGCCAATTCCACGCCAAGCAAATCCATCAGCCAGCTCAGGGCCTCCAGACTATTCCACTCTCGTGGCCGTTCGCAGTCTGGGGACTGGATATCCTGGGCCCGTTCCCTCGAGCGCCTGGGGGCTACCGATACCTCTACGTTGCCATCGACAAGTTCACCAAGTGGGCGGAGGTGGAAGCCGTCCGCACCATCCCAGCTGGCTCTGTGGTCAAGCTCATCAAGAGTCTCGTGTGCCGTTTTGGGGTCCCCAACCGCATCATCACCAATAATGGCTCACAGTTCACCAGTAATCTCTTCAAAACGTACTGTGCTAACCTTGGAACGCAGATCTGCTATGCTTCAGTGGCGCAACCCCGGAGCAATGGTCATGGCGAACGCGCCAATTCGGAGGTCCTGAGGGGCCTCAAGACCAGGACCTTCAAGAAGAAGCTCGAAGCATGCGGCAGGGGCTGGCACGACGAGCTCCAGTCCGTGCTGTGGTCCATCCGCACCACCTCCACCAAGCCAACGAGCGAGACCCCATTCTACCTCGTCTACGGAGCAGAAGCGGTTCTCCCTCACGAGGTCAAGCATCGCTCCGCATGGGTCCTGGCATTTGATGAGACGTGGCAGGATGCCACGCGGGGGATGGACCTCGTGCTGGGGGAGGAACGCCGCCGCGAAGCTGCACTGCGGGCGGCAAGATACCAGCAGGCGCTGCGGCGGTACCACTGTCGCAGCGTCCACTCCAGGACGCTCGAGCTGGGTGACCTCGTCGTGAGGCGGGTGCTCTCCAGGGAAGGGCTGCATAAGCTCTCACCCATGTGGGAGGGCCCGTTCAAGGTCATCCATGTCTCCAGGCCTGGCGCCGCGCGCCTGGAGACGTAGGACGGGGTACCCATCCAGAACGCCTGGAACATCCAGCACCTCCGGAAGTTCTACCCATGAAGAAAGGCCCAGCACCTGTGAAGAAGGCCTAGTGCCTGTGAAGGTCTCCGCTCGTGACACTCTCACGTAATAATGAGTAGGGCTGTACACGCCCCGGAGTCTCAGGAGTGCCACCCTCGGGCCTCGGGGGCTCCCTCCCACGTCCTAGTGGCAGCACTTAGCTTTGCGCTGGTGAGAATACATGAAGACTAGACTAGGTGTCGGACGCGGCTTTTCATTTGCTTTCCATAGTTGGCTCGCCCCTCTTTAATCGAAGTTTGCTTCTAGTGTTCTTTGCTGATTTGGTTCCGTCGCCTTCTGCCTCTGTTTCTGTCTTCAGTTTAGCCTGTACTCTCTCTCGCATACTTCGCGAGGGGGCTGGACAGGTGCCCTTGTGAGCGTTTTTTCTTTTTCTGCTTTTCGCCCTTTTCGCGAGGCACCCTCGTTCGAGCTCGCAAGCTGGCGCACCTCTCCTAATCTGTGCCCCTCGGGTACCGCGATATGATGCGCTGGGTCAAGGCCAGTGGTGCCTGCGACCAAGCCTCGGGTAAACGATAAGCCTCCTAACGAGTTTCTTGCAGTTCCTAAGCGCCTACTAAGCCAAGGAGGCCTCAACAGGCACCAGGAAGCAAGCACCTCGTGAAGAGGAGACTACTCCGAGCACGTCAAGCTAAGTTATCTCTACATAAAACGACGATGTTGCAACACAGCACAAGAACGATAAACATAGCATAATAATTGAGAAATCATAGTTCGTTGCACGCCCCTCCGGGGCCCCATACTGGTTTCTTTCTTAATACAGGAAGGAAAGGAAGAACAAAATAAAAGTGGCGTGTGCCCCCACAGCGGTCCGTGAAGGCGGGCTCTTGGCGCCGTCCCGAGCTCAGCCAGACCCCTCCTCGCACTTCATGGAGGCGCGGCGACGAGACGACCCGCTGCCGCCTTCGAAGCGGGCACGATGGCTGGTCGTAACCATCGCTGCTGGAGCTGTCGCCGGAGGAAGAACCGCCATAGCTAGACGAGACGTGGTCGGCACCAAGGGCGGGTTCGCCTTCATCCTTGTCACGACCATCGCCAAGGCCGAGCACCTCATCGTCGTCGTTGACGTCGGGGCAGCACCCGGCGCGGCGACCATCTTCCGCAAACACCCTCCCGTAGAGGGTCGCGTCGCCGTCGTACTTGAAATGGAGGGTGCACCGCCTGCCCAGGCCGCGCGCGCGGGCAAATGTCTGCCAGCCACGGGCCAGGGCTATGTTGCCAGCGATGGAGACCTCAACCGCGACCCAGGAAGCCCTGCTGCAGCAGCCGTTCGCCTGCAGCCAGAGCCCGCCTGGACATGCGGCCGGTAGTTTGTCAGCGAAGAAGCGCGGGAGCTGAAGCCAGTTGCCGGCCGGGTTCTCCGACCAGAGGACGAACTCGGGTAGCACCTCCGCCGAGTGGAAGTGCAGCCGGGGAGGCCGCGCGACCACGGCACGTCTCCCTTCACCGACAGGGCTGCCAAGACCGGGGTGACCCGTACCACGCGAAGCGGCACCGCGGCGGCTGCGGGGGGCCGCGGCGGGGGTCGCGGTGTGCTTGCGGGGACGGCCGCGTCCACGCTTGGGCACCGGAGAGTCGGGCCTCTCCTGACGGGCCTTCCCCTTCTCCGCGGCGGAAAACCTCTTCGACAACACCATTGTTGTTGCTACTGGCAATGGAGCAAAGGGGGAGAAGCGAGCGGAATGGGAAGAGATGGGCGACGGGGGCTGTGCCCCCTCCCCATTTATAGTAGGAGAAGGCCAACCAGCACTCCCACGATCATAGGTAATGATGGTTTTCCCTTGCATGCAGCAGGGACTCGTCAAGTCGGGCAGTTGCCGAGGCAGCGTGGGGAAGCGGAGACGCCCACGTCCAATCAACCGCCACGCGTCGACCAAGGCCGTAGGCGGTTGGGGCCCGCGGCGCTCCGCACTTGCCCTTTGGCTTCGCCTCGAAGACAAGTCCGAGCGCGCCTTGGGCCCGGGGGCTACTATCGGCGTTCTGGGAACGGGGGTCCCTAGACTTGCCTGCCTGCGACCCATGGCGTGGCTCTGCGAGCGGGCCCATACGACCCATCATAACCAACAAGCATTTGAGACCCTCGCGAGGGGCCAAGCCTCGCGAGGCGGACGACACAAGACCTCCTCAGGAGTGGCCTCACCAGGCTGGCTCGCGAGGGGCGGAGAGATCAAGGCAAGGCAAACCTCGCAAGGTTCCAATGACGCAAGCCATGACGACCAAGGCAAGGCGGGCGCGAGCGCGCACAATGTCCTTGCTTCCTCTTTGGTGCTAAGGAGGCAGGCACAGGCGAGGAGTACCGAGGCGTCAAGCAAAGGTTTCCATATCGGTGCAACGAGACCAACACCTGTAGGACGGTAGAATGGAGGTCATCGTGGAGCCCAAGCCGGTGTCACCACCAGAGCCTTTGGCAGGTGAAGACCACCTTTAGTCAGGATAGCTTGTACTAGCTGTCCCCTTTCAAATTGGCCGTTGTGGCATCCCTTGCCGCTCAATATTTGGGAAGAGGACCAGGGCCTCTATAAATAGGGCTAGCCACCATAGTAGGAGGCAACTCGTCTCAAACTCATTCAGTTCATCCTCACACCCACCAAGCACAAGAACACCTCACCTCAGGAGGTTGTTCTTCCCCTTGTACTGTTAATCCTCAGCCCGAAAGGCAATCCACCACATCACACTGGAGTAGGGTATTACACCACAACGGTGGCCCGAACCAGTATAAATCTTGTGTCTCTTGCGTTGCGAGTTCGTCGAGCTAAGCTTAGAGATTCTGGTGAGGCTGAGGGCGTGATTTGGTAGGGGGAAATCTTCATGCGCACCCTAGTGTTCGAACCTTGAGGGTTTTGCTGGAACCCGAAATCCGATACCGACTGTTCGCCTCTCCACGTACAGTCCTCTCCAGATTCCTCTTGTTTGTTAAGCATGTTCACAACGGCAGACAGCAGCGCCACGGCGAGCGCACAAAGGCGCAGGAGGAGATCAGACCACCTGAGGGAGTGCCTTATTTGTAATGGAAGTACTAAATTAGCCCAGTGGCCAAGTTACACTACCCGACAGTTGTTCCGCCCGGGTTCGATTCCACCTGATGCAGGGAAAATATCTCTAATTTTTTTTGCCTCTACCATTATTGACATGTGGGTCCCCATTGTCATCTACGCACACCACGTCCAACACTTGCCAAAACTTTGTCCCTCGTTTTCTCTGTTTTTCGCACACTCGACATTGTGTGGGCATTTTGAAAATAGCATACCTTTTTGACTGTGCATCATATGAAGATTTTGCTATGCATGAATGTTGATTAGCATGATGTTAACTGGCTGGTAGTTCCATTGTCGACCATGAATAAAATGTCCAACACGATGTTAACCCTGTTTGAAAAGGTCGTGTTAATATAAATGCTCTGCCTCAGAAACTTGCAGTTTCTTATCTGAAACTGAAACTTCCAGTTTCTTCTTTGAGAATCACATTGTCTGCACTTTTATACTCCTATGAAACTACATTTTTGAAGTGCTAAAAATAGATCCCTAGAATTCATAAAATACTTCATATGCTCAATACCGCAAATCTGAAATTCAAAAGACATTCATATCTGAAAGTACTCTCAAAATACACAACACAAAACACAATTCACAACCTGCAAATACTGACAACCCTAAGCTCCTCCTGACAATTCACAACCTGCCTGACTATTGGGCTGGGGGGGCAGTCCCCTCCTATTCCTCGGCGGCAGACAGCCGCCCCGTGAGACGATGTGAATGGCGAGGGAGAGGATGGCAGGGAAGCATCGTCGAGCCAACTACTTTTCTCCTCTTGAAGTTGGGTTTGGTCGACGAAGACTCCACCAGCTCGCTGTGGCACGACACCCTCAAAAACGTCACCCTGTAGATGCTCGATCCTTCAATCTCTGGTGGATGCTCCATCTGGGATCGATACTCCCACCACCGCTCCCTCACGATTGGAGTCGGTGAATCTGTTTGCTCCATGGCCCAGAGGAGCAGCTCTATGTACTCCCGCGCGACTCCCTTCAGGAGTATCGCCGCCTTTTCGCTTTGTTGCAGATATTTGGCAATGGATGTCGCCGTCGCTGCTAGTTGGTCCTTGTTGTCAAACCAAGACTGTATATCCAACATCCGAGCTAGCTTCACAGGGTCGCCGTCTGCGATCCTCACGTATCAGTTGTACTCCTCCATCGATCTACTTCTCCACATCACCTTCACTCGCCGGAGGTGGTTTTTGAATGGAAGAGGAGAGGAGCAGCGCTGGTTTTGGATTAGAATGGGAGTGGAGCGACGCTTGTTTTGGATTGGAACAGGAGAGGAGGGGCGGTGGTTTTGAAATGGAAGAGGAGAGGAGCGGCGCTGGATTTAGATTGGAACAGGAGAGGAGCGGCGGTGGTTTAAGAGGAGAGGAGCGGCGCTGGTCTTTGAAGTATTTTTTTGCGTATTTTGGGTCAAAGTTTGACCATCTACTGTATTTGACAAGCAAAATGTGAATGCATGTCACCAAAAATTGTATCGTTTGGTTCGTATCTGAATGTACTTTCAAATTATATTATTTTTTGCAATGTATAACATATATTTTATTTGTGAATATCATGGTCAATTATGACCCAGAATAAAAGGGAGACTAGTTAATGTGGGGTCGCTTTCTTAATTGAAGGGTAAATTGATTTTGACTTTGATCCAGTCACAGCGCGCCGGCCCTCTCGTCCAATCCTAAATCGCTGCCGCACGCTCCTCTCCCTCTTCTCCATTGCAAAACCACCTCTCCTCTCCATCATCTCCATTCCGAAACCACCACCTCGCCTCTCCCTCTTCTCCATTCCAAAACCACCTCCTCTCTCCTCGGACGAGGATCCCCTGACGTAGCCCATCTTGCCATTGAGACACTGACACATGGGTCCCACCAAGCGCGGGGCCCACCTGTGAGCGACCGAAAGGCAGGGAAACCTCTCCTCTCCATCATCTCCATTCCAAAACCACCGTCTCGCCTCTCCCTCTTCTCCATTGCAAAACCACCCCCTCTCCTCTCCATCATCTCCATTCCAAAACCACCGTGTTGCCTCTCCCTCTTCTCTATTGCAAGACCACCGTCTCTCCTCCCATCTTCGAAAGCTAGCACCGGACCACTCAGAAGGACATCTATGGAGAGGATGCAGCAGCGAATCAGGTAGATCACCGGCGGCGACTAGGCAAAGTTAGCCAGGTTGAAGGAGATCCTTACTCGGTTTGACAATGTGTGGGAGATTTCAAGGACGGTGAGGGCCATGTGGCAATGTATGCGAAAGAGCGAGACGGCGGCGATGTACTCCTCGGTGACAGTCACGCCGCAGTCCTTCGAGTTCATCGCGTATCTCCTCTGGGCGATGGAGCAGACAGATTCGCTCGAGGTGAAAGTCAGGCGGAGGTGGTGGGCGTACAAGTCGAAGGTCGAGCACCCAGAGGGTAACGAATCGATCGAGTACGGTGTGCCGTTCGTGAGGGTGCAGAGCCAGCTGGAGCCACATGAGTATTCGTTCTACCACCGCAAGAGGAGGCCGGATGGCGCGACGTCGCTTCCCCGCCGTTATCCACGGTTCCCTCGACGCTTGCCTCGTTTCAACGGCGTCGGTAGGGTTTAAGGTAAGATTTGCACTAACCTAATCTTCCATTTGCTAATGCTTACAATCAGTGTGACAGGTTAAAAAATCATGCTTACAATCAGTCTCCGAGTACTACGCCAATCACCCTAAAATAGCTCTAGACCTTTGGGTCAAAGTTGTGACACTGTGTAAAAATAAAGAAAAATAGATTGGTGCTTCTTTCAGAAAAGAGTACTCCCTAGAAAACTGCCAATATAAGCTACTAGTATTTTTTAAGTGTAAGCTACTAGTATTTGGTTAGAGGATTTGCTGCCGAGAAAGATCCGTCCACAGTGAGCGCCACACATCCCACTGGTTGTGGTGGATGCCAATGCTTAGATGGAGCAGGGTTGGTGTCGGTAATTTTTACTTGGCACCTCGCACTCTGCATATATGCCGGTTCCATCCCTACATTTATGCAGTTCCACCAAAATGCAGCTGAATAACCCTTTTTGCACAGATAATGAAAAACGTGATTACATTATAGTGGAACTAGTTGATGAAACATACACTAATAAATAGAAGAAAATATTGCGATATTATCATAGTATGCCATGCTGCGAGGGCGAGATGGGCCCTGCGACGCCTCATACGGTATGCCTCATACTGGAAATCAACCCAAGTCTCCCCGATACACCTTCTGCTTGTGATGAACATCAGTGTACAACGGTTGTACAAGGAGGGGCCTTGAGACATTCCAATCTCTATTTTTGTGCAGATCACCTAAAATTTAGCACCCTAGTTTGCAAAAACGCTTAAACATTAACAATGGGACTAGTTGATGAAACATATACTAACAAAGAGAAGCACTTTCTTTATCTACATTGCAAATGAAATGATAGAGAGGACTCTCGTTCTATTTTAACTGTATTATTACTTCATTTTATTAGTGGCACTAGGGTCGAGAAGGTGGCAAATGAGGTGTACCGTGCATCGCAAGGATGGAGGCCGGGGGTGCTTAGACTGGGATGCTGAAGCTGGCACTATCTTCCCCCCTGATGTTTCTGTGGTAGCATTTGGGTTATAATCCAAACTTGGTCGAGATGGTGCTGCGTCCCCCTACCTGCCTAGCTTATGTGGCGAACTTGTCTCCTGCTAGTACTCAGTCTGGTCTAGTAGTAGTTGCATAACTGCCTGTTTACACTGAGATGTTGTTGGATAATGGTTCTCTATGGTAGGGTTTCTTTAATGAAATCGGAGGAAACCCCCTCTTTTGATATATAAAAAAAATCAGTGGCACTAGCGGTGCCAAAACATTGCCTCAAATTATAGTGCCACTAGATTAAGGTGCAAAATAATAACATTACAGCTTTATCATGGCACTGCCAAAACAGTAGCACAAGAGCAGACTCAACATGCAGGATCTTTGGCAAACGGTCAGACCAATAAGGAACATACCTTGTGATGGGAACCATATCTGCAGTCAACGCCATCGTAGAAGGGATGACACCAATCACCAACATGGATGATTCAATTCATGGGACCTTTTGGTGCAGTTCACCTAAAATGAAGCAATATCCCATGAGCTAGCAGCCTCTTCTTCATTTTTGTTTTAAGAAAAGGGCTCCAGCCCCGGTTCCATTTCCATCAGAAAACGAAACCCACAGAGCTTCTTCTTCATTAGTTGCAATAAAATTGAGAAACATCAAGGTTGGTTGTGAAGCTCCTGGAATGTTCAACTATAATTTGGATATCATTTGTGCAGTTCAACTAAGATCAAGCATGAAATGTATGTCTGTTTGCACAAAAAAGGTGGAAAGGAGGGTGACAAACAAGTGATGAAACATACATCAAATGAAAAGAAGCATGTTCCTTATCTGAATGGCAATCCTACAAGGACAGTAGCAATTTCTAAAGCAGGAGCATTGCTAGATATTAGTGTGGGCATTAGGATTAACTATGACAACCGTTAAATACAACATTACTTTAATGGTGCCATTGCTTCATTTTACCAGCAACATTACATTAACAGCTGCTACAGAGTCAGTATTTGGGCACGGGAGTGTAGGCGGACCAGGACACTTGCATTTCGAACAAAAAGAAGCAACTTATCTTAATGGGAAATTTAGCAGGACATGGAAAAAGTGCTATTGATTCATATTACTGGAGGCATTACATTGAAAACAACATTGGTTTAACGTGTCCTTACTTTTAACAGTGCGACTGCTACATTTTACCAGTGGCATTACATAAGAGTGGCTCGGGGCAACAAACATCATAACAGGATATCTGGGTTGGTCCCATTTTTGTTCGGTATAGCCACCTTATACTGTGTGAGGCTAGCAAATCTAGTGCTGGACTTACTCTGTTGACTTGTCCCCCAGTCCCCACTTTCTTTCCTTTTTCAACCAATAGATCGGGTTTATATTGAGTTTGTACTGCGTTTCCCTTTATTTCCCTATTAGACCAAGAGACCAGTTGGATAGCCAGTCTCTGCTACTTTTCGCCCCCATTACTTCCTCTTTCGACCAAGTCCTAGATTCAGGTAATAGATCTTCCCCCACCCCACCCCCTTTCTTGCTTGTTTGAACCAAGTAGTACTAGATTCGAGTGCATGAACTACTTTTACCTCTTAACAGTCAAAATTTAGGTGGCTTTCGAACAGCCGATCAATCCGATCTACGAGGGAGCCTCGGAAATAGTAAAAGATACAAATGCAGCGACGTCAGGAGCTCGGGAAGTAGAGCAAGGCCGTTTTCGAACGAAGTTATACCTGAGGGTCACCGGGATGTCGTTAGGTGGGCGGCGGGAGGCCGGTTCTGCCCACACTACGGCAGCGAGCAAGAAGGGGTCGGAGGCCCTTCCTAGTCAGCGGTGCTTGGGAGAGAACGGCAAGGCACGCTGATCGGGATGCGCCGGCAGTGGGTAAGAGCCGTCGCCGAGGACAACCACGTGAACGTTGCACCTTCTCACCTTCCCCAGCGGAGAGGATCCAAATGGATCTGTGACCAGCGGTGAGTAGAGAGAGAGTGTGTGTGGCGACCGCTGTCGTGTTCAGATCTGGAGAGGACGAGACAGTGTGAAGAGAGAAACACTAGCAAGCAAGCGCGGAGGCTCCTGCCTATATAGTGGAGTAATAGTTTTCTTTTGTCTACCGGAGCCGGCTTGACCTCGTCAATGACTGTCGAGAAGTCTTCATGCACGTGCCGCGGAGGCGCAGTTGTCGTCATTTTGATCTGAAGCACCAGATTATAACATATGACACGAAAAAATGCCACATGACAAGAAACCATAACCTCACTGCCCAAAGGAGACAACATGAATCCCGACGGACAAACTAGACGAGGATCAAAGCTCAAATTAAAGATAAACTCGTAGAAAAGGGGTCCGTCGATAGATGTTCTAATTAACATAGCCGGCTTAACCTAGATGGCAGCCGAGTAGTCTTCATGCATGTGCCCCCAATGAACAGCGCCTTGGAGGAACTCAGATGTCACTATTTAACCCTCGCAGTGATCCGAAGCACATGACACCTAATATTGCGAGATGACAAGAAACCTTTTTTTAGGTTTCTCATCAGAACTACAGCCCTGTACAACACAGCCTGCACGATATGTAGACGATGGCCAATCCAAGCGTGTCTGCTGGAGTCTGGTCACATGCATGGACGAACTGACCTTCCGAGTCAGGCAGGATTGTCCAGGCAAACGTCTGTACAACACTTCTCTAGTACTATCGCCCGTCTCTCTCTTCTATTAACTCACCCGACTTGCGGGGCTAGGGAGTGTGCCTATGGTCGGTTCTCGATTGCGGTCCCACATGTGTGTGCAAACGCAATATGACGCACGTTCCATTCGGAGAGTGGTGTGCCAGACCGACCGACCTTCTGGGGTGCTACGCGAACGCGACGGGCGTGCTGTATACTCCGTACATGTGTACCGCCGTTTTCTTGAGGCTTTGCTCCATGGCGCAATCCATGGATACGATATTAGTATACTGTACTATTTAAAAGTCGAGGGCGGGGCTTTTCCCGTGTGGTAGGCGGGGCAGTTCCGCCTAGTCGGTTCGACAGAGACGCGAGAAGATGAGGGAGTAGGCTGCTGCAAATGTAGGGCTGTGTGATTTGACAGCGAGTTACTGCTGGACAGGTGGGGCCCTGTGATTTGACTTGCCATTTTATCATTCTAACTACGGTGCAACGACCGGCGTGAGTCTCCCGATTGCTGACCACCTCCATGGTATACAGGTGCCTCTCCCAATGCTCCACCATGTAGAGGCTGGCTCTTGCATGAGAGCCCACTCCTCCACTTTTTCCTTTCCTCTTTCCTCCACATATGCAAAAATGCCATGTAAGCGGGCTTATAGCCCACTATTGTACTTGCTCGTACAGGTGCTAAGGCTGCCACATAGGCATAAAGTCTGATGTGGCAAGTTAATTACTCCCTCTGTCTAGGTGTGCAAGTCATCTTACGAAAACCAAATAATCCCAAAACACATAGGCGCGGTGCATTAACTTCTGCTCCCTCTTTTCCTGTTTATAAGGCTCAAATCTGAAATCTCATCAATCAAGGCATTTTGTGAGTGGAGGAATGTATCTCGTACTTTACAAAACTACCCCAATTAAACTCATGCATTAAATTCGATTAATTACAGTGCATGCATGCTTGGCCACTAGATAAGTAGAAACATTACATCCATTGGTGTGTTCCTTTTCAATTCTTACATGCAAAGATTTAATGCATCTCAGAAACTAAAAATGAGATGGAGATGAGCCCTATAAATTGGAAAAACAAAAAGTTGAGATAAGCCCTATAAACTGGAAAGGAGGGAGTACATCGTTTCTTGTTTCTTGACATATCAACCAATAAGAGATGTGGGTGTGCATGCTTTTAATGACTTGAGACTACCATTTCATTGAAAGAGGTCACTCCTTGGCAAATGCAATAAATACTACGAAGAAAGTCATAGAGAGAAGTAAAAAAATACTCTTATAGCCAACCTTATAGCTAACCTTGTTGTATGAGTGACTAAGTGATTACTATTGTCGGCGTCCTGGGAACGGGGGTCCCCAGACTTGCCTGCCTGCGGCCCATGACGCGGCTCCACCAGCGGCCCTGTACGGCCCATCTTCATCAGCAAACACTCAAGACCCTCACGAGGGGCCAAGCCTCGCGAGGCGGACGACGCAAGACCTCCTCGGGGGCGGCCTCACTAGGCTGGCTCGCGAGGGGCGGAGAGATCAAGGCAAGGGGCATCTCGCGAGGTTTCTTTGACGCAAGCCATGACGACCATGGCCAGGCGGGCGCCAGCACCCACAGTGTCCTCGTTTCCTCTTTGGTGCTAAAGAGGCAAGCGCAGGCGAGGAGTCCCGAGGCATCAGGCAAAGGTTTCCATATCAGTGCAACGAGACCAAGACCAGCAGGACGGCAGGACGCACTACAAAAAAAAAGACACATCCGTGACATTTTGGGCCGAACGAATTTTTTTTCTGTCATATATATGACACTTCTATTACGATAATTTTGACAAAACCCGGTATCATCATAGATGTGGTGGGCTCCTACTTCTATGACAAAAAATCATGATAGAAAATGGGCTTTTCGTCCTGGGCGGGCCAGAGACGCAGCTGCATGACATTCTTTGGGCCGTCCATGACGGAAAAAACCGTGGTAGAAGCGAGGGTGAGGAAAATTTCGGGGAGTTCCCGGTTACGGTGCGAGGTTGGGGGCCGAGCGATGCGCATTTCTCTCGTACACGTACGCGCGTGTGTGCGAGGCGTTGGCTCTAACTGAACCCGAGCGAGGCGTTGGGCTCTAACTGAACCCCGAGTGATTGCACTGCAGGCTACGCGTTACTGAACCCGAGCGATCGATCGATGGCTGTTAACTGAACCCGATCGAGCGATTCCTTCGCTACTGTTGCTAACTGAAGCCGATCGATGCTGCCTCTGGATGAACAGTGAGTGTTGCTGGGGGGGGTTTGGATGAACAGTTCCCGGTGGGGGTGGATGAACAGGACCCCGTGGTGTTGCCTCTGGATGAACAGGACCCCGATCGATCGAGCCGGTTGGGGCTGGATGAACAGGACCCCGTGGAGGGCAGGATGCACATGACCACCCCGTGGAGGGCAGAATGAACAGTAGATGGTGGAGGGCTGGATGAACAGTAGCCCGTGGAGGGGTGGTTGAACAGGAGCCCGTGGAGAGGGCTGGTTGAACAGTAGCCGGTGGAGTAGCGCGTGCTGGAGGCTGGATGAACAGGAGCCCGTGGATGAACAGTCGCAGGTGGAGGCTGGAGGAGGTCGACGGTGGATGAACAGTAGCCTGTGGAGGCTGGAGGGGGTCGACGGTGGAGATGAACAGTGTCCCATGGTGTCCCGTTTTGCAGTACACCACACCCCTCCGGATGAACAGGACCCCCGTTTCGACCGTAGCGCTCCAACACAAGTCTGTTTCCTCCGTTTTGCGGTACGCCACACCCCTCTCGATCAACAGGACCCCCGTTTCGACCGTAGGAGGTCCGTTTCGTCCGCTTTGCGGTACGCCAGACCCCTCCCGATGAACAGGATCCCGTTTCAAACGTGGCCGGTCGAACACAAGGCCGTTTCCTCCGTTCTGCAGTACGCCAGGCCTCGTGTCCATCGGCTGTTCCGTCCAAGCCCTCCCGATGAATACGACGACGCATTCCGTTCCGACCCAGCCAGTTGGCTCCCCATGAACACGACGACGACGCTGTTTCTCCGTTCTGACCCAGCCATGTACACGAGCCCTGGCCGTACGTATGCGCGAGTAGGCGTTCGAGACCCTGCCCGTATGTACATACGTGGCCGTATTTTCTTTCTTGCACACTGGCCGCTGTACGTACGTGTACATGCTACGTGCGCGCCTCTACTACGACGCGTGCGCGCCTCTACATCAACCAGTATGTACGTACACGTTCGCGACCAGAATGACAATGCTACGTACGCTTCGACCAGGTGGTTCCCGACTGTCAGGCACTTCCTTGCCTGCGAAGATGTAGCTGGTGGGTCCCAGCAGTCAGGGGGCGAATCGTTTTTTTGCCCGGACGCACTTCCTTGCGTGCGAAGATGTAGCTGGTGGGTCCTCGCAGTCAGGGGGAAACATTTTTTTCACGAAATACAGTGGCCGGTCCGATGGGTCCCCGCTGTTAGGTGGAGGAATAATTATTTTCCGCGTAATAAGGAGGCACTTCCTTGCTGCGACTGTGGACCCAGCTGTCAGCCTCTCCATGTAAAGTCCACGTCCGATGGAAGCCGTTCCTTGACCACGTTGACCACGCCACACCGAGAGCACCAGGGCGGTGGACGACGGCGAGGCCTAGGAAGGGGATGACGCGGAGCCGGGGAAGACGCGGCAGTGGAAGCCCGCGCGGAGAGGAGTACGATGGTTCATTGGTTCAGCTGCGGTGTGAGGCTGCCGTCGCCGCAGGGCTTGGCCAGCGGTGGGAATAGTAGGGGGCGGTGAGTTCTCCGCGGCAGCACAGCCGGCCACGGGAGGCAGGAGCATGCGGCACGACTGGCGCTGCTTTGGGCGGCTGGAGCAACAAGACCAGAGGTTGAAGAAGCACTACGGCCGTTGGATGGACATCATACGGTCACTGGAGCTAGAATCGTGCATATGGACTAAGTTGACAAAGCCCTCCGTTCCCGTCAACTTAGTAGGCCCACAAGTCAGCCTGCCACTATACTGGGTCCCAGCTAGCGGGGGGAGTATTCATTTTTTTGTGCGTAATAAGGACGCACTTCCTTGAGTGCGAAGATATAGCTGGTGGGTCCAAGCTGTCAGCGGTGGTAACGTTTTTTCATGAAATACAGAGGCCCTTTCCGTGGGTCCCAGATGTCAGGTGGAGGAATCATTATTTTGCGCGTAATAAGGAGGCATTTTCTTCCGTGCAGCCGTGGACCCAGCTGTCAGCCTCTCCACGTATCGTCCACTTCAGATGCATGTCGGTCATTGACCACGTTGACCAGGCCGCGTCGGGAGCACCAGGGCGGTGGACGACGGCGAGGCCTAGGAAGGGAACGACACGGAGGCAGGGAAGACTCGGCAGTTGTTTCCCACGCGGAGGGGAGTACGACTATACGAGGGTTTACTGGTTCGTCTGCCGTCACCGGAGAATAACAACAGGTGTGGGTGAGTAGAGGGATGGCTAGGCCAGTGATGGGAGTACAGTGGGGCTGTGAAGCCTGCGCGGTAGCACAGCCGGCCGCGGGGAGGAGGGAGCAGGCAGTCCCGCTAGCGCTTTTTTGAGCGGCTGGAGGAGGAAGAGCAGAGATTGAAGAAGCACGACGGCCGTTGGATGGACATCCAACAGTCACTGCTTGTGCGTCAACCTTTTTTTAGGAAAGCCTCAAATCTGTGGAAAACAGCATACAACCCATCTGCCATTATTTCTAATAATTTACAGCCCATTTGCTAATTCTGAAGGTTTTTTTGGAGCCCATATTCTTTTTGTTAGCATTACAACCCATATTGTGGCCACGGTTAAAAAATTATACGAAATGTTGCATATTTCGGTGCGGTCCGAACTGTTTTTAATCCTGAAATTTCGAGTCACATTCAAACTGATTTTAAAAATAAATGTATATCAATATAAAATCCAACAAATTGTCCACGCATAAAAATTAATGCAATTTAAAATCTTGAAATGAAAAAAAGAAATTTGAAAGTAATTGCCGGTTTGATGTGTTTTAAAAATGTACAACCCATTTCTCATTACTGATAGGCAATTTTCTCGTCCAGCCGAATGAAGCTCTCCTCGTCTTGAAAGATTTGTAGCCCAATAGGCCTGACAAAGTGACTTACTTGGCAAATCACAAAAAAACTGGGCTAGCCATTTTCAGAAAGAAAAAAAAACTACTGGGCTAGTCTGTGGTAAACATAAAAGAGAAGGCTGTCTAGACATGCCAGAGTGCCCCGCACAGCCCAGTAGACACCCTGCTTCCGTCTCAAAAACAAATTAGATAAATGCCACAACAAATATGGCGATTCATAAAAATGCCACTGCAATTTCCAAACTTTGAAAAATGCCACTGCAATTTTTGCAAACTTTGGAAAACGCCACTGCAATTTGCAAACTTTGAAAAACGCCACTCCAGACTTCGAAAAATGCCACTGGGGATGGCATGAAATGGCATTTTTCAAAGTTTGGAAATTGCAATGGCATCTCTTAGAAACACCAGATTTGGAGTGGCCTTTATCAAATTAACCCAAAACAAAAATAACTGGGGGAGCTGCTGGGTCCCTGATGTTAGCCGCTCGTTGTGCAACTCTCTCGTTTATTGACTACGTTGACAATGGCATGGGACCCAGATGTCAGAAATCCATTATGAGGAGCCATTTTTTTATTGGATTGAAATAAGAAGGCACTTTGCTTGCGTACTGCCATGACCTTGGCGGGTCCCTGCTGTCATCCTCTCCACGTACAATCATCTCCTGGTTGTGTACGCGTCAACTTGGTAGGCGCACAAGTCAGCCTCTAAACCCGTGGAGGACAAATACAACCCATTTAAAAAAATAACAGCCCATTCCATATGTTCAAATGGAAAGTTCAACATTCAGAGCAAAGTAACAGGTCTGATCCACATATAGAGTACTGAACTTCCACGTTGACAACCATCATAGCCAAGTTAACTATCTACTTCCACTAATACTCTAGTAGCGTACAAGTACTAACTTACTCTTAGCTAACTAGACGATACCTGCCGCCATCTGCGGTACACGCTAAACGCCGACACCGGTGTCCTCCGCCTCGCCTCGGACTTGCCAGAGGTGCGATAGGGCGCGTTGTTCACGCGCGTTGGCCCTTTCCATGCCGGCGTGGTCCACCGAAGCTTCGGCTTCTAAGCGGGAAACCCACTTGACGAGCTGGTAGTAAAAATCGGCGTCGCGAACGCGTGCGTGCCCGACAGCCTCCAGGGCTATTTGCCGGGCGCCGGCCTCCACATAGTCGGCCCACGTGCGGGCGCTCTGCTCGCGACTCAGAGCGTCGGTGCGCTGCTGCTCCATGTCCCGCTGGCAACGCAAATCGGCGATACGCTACTCATCCGCCAAGCGGTCGCGCTCCAACAACTCCTGCTCCTCCGCCAGGCGGTCGCGCTCCAACAAGTCCTCGATCTCCGCATTGCCATCTAAAGACCAATAGAATGCCTCCTCCCTCCGTCTGCCTTCCGGTGAAAAATCGAACACTAGTTCCGGCGGTGACCGCCTCCGGCCACGCCTATCGCCGACGGGCGGGGGCATGGCGGACGTGGCGAGAGCGAGGATAAGTGGCGAGCAACGTCGGGCCGGTGGGGGCTTATGATGATAGGGCGAGTTGGGCCACGGTGCCACCATAGAAGGCCGAGAAACAGTACTTATAAGCAGAAGGTAGCGCGACGGTCATCGAAATTGAATGCATAATGAAGCAGGCATGGCTTAGCGCGCCAGCTTGCCGTGGAAAACTAGAGAAACTGAAATTCTGACTATGTCGTCCCATCCCGTCCGTGCTGGGTCGCACGCCGGCCTTACGGTCAAACGAGTGCACTCAAATCATCTCCCTCCTTGTCAATAATGATTCCACGGATTTAAAAGGCCCGCAACAATTAAAGCGCATCTTTTTTCGCATCAGTTAGCTGCCTTAATTACGGCCGGCTGCATGCCGGCACTCAAAATCGCTCGCAGCCAGTACGCGGAGCAGCATGCAACGAGTCGCAGCCGAGGGCATTAATTGATGAACTTTAGCTGGGAGATAAGGCATTTGCGAACGTTTTTGCTAGCAGTTTCTTCAGATTCGCATGGCATTTTCTTCAGAGTAGCTTGTCAGTTTCTTCAGAGGTAGGCATTTCTATTCAAAAAAACTGCCACTTCGGATCTTGCGTCGCAACTAAAACAGCCAGGAGCGCATTAGTAGGCTAGCTAGTGATCGATCGGTAACTTTTAAACACTGAGCAAACAGATATAAGGAACTGTTAATGCATCTCAATGATTCACAGATCATATACAAATATGTAGCTCCAAAAGCAAAGATGAGCCACAACTAAAACCAACTAGTACGATTCCCATACATAAGATCAACATGTTAATGCATCTCAATGATTCACAGATCATATACAAATATGTAGCTCCAAAAGCAAAGATCTAGAAAAAACATATGTTCTTCCTACTAACATGGATGCTTCTCTTGGCCAACATCAGTACAGACTGAATGACAAATTTGTTTGTGAAGTCTACAATTCCTCTTGCAAACGTAAGTGGTTTCACCAACAGCTGGAACCATGGGAATGAACCACACATGATGGAGGAACATCCACTGCAATATGATTTGGTCTTCTCTTGATCACACGGCGAGACTATTTTCGGAATACAAACTTTAACTTAGACAAAATGATGCCCATTGTATAATCAGACCAAAGCAATGAAGCACCTAGTGTTGGCCAATAAATAGTACAGTACTACTTTTCTGCAGTCCATGAAGTGACTATCCAATCTTTCTGTGTCTATTTTCAAATGGCACTGCATGCAGTGACTATACTATTCTCTTGTGCAGTTCAACCAAAATTGCGGTCACTTTGTGTGTTTGCTAAATAGCAACGGGCAGACATCTCTGTCTGCACAAATATCAAGCAGCTAGTAAACATATACCCCCACCTTGTATTTTCGGTTTAAACATGTCTCTTCCGGTTAGATCTGTCATGTTTTGCATTGGACAATTTGATACAGTCATGTTTTGCCCTGGACAATTTCATACTGAATTGATTTGCTTGTTCAGAGCAGAAATATAGCGCCTATTCTTCATCAGACCAAGGATATCCATGTTCGCAGTGATGGAAGAGGTGAAATCGATACAACCGAAATTGAGCATCCAGTCATTGAATCATGTCCCGCACCTCCAATGTAGGTCCACCCTGCCAATAAATTCAGATGCAAACCACTAGTATTACTATCTAATGAGAGTACAAAAAGAGTAGCAAGATAGTAGCAAACCATGTACCTTCTTAATGAACAGCTCATAGTGCCACCAATTGGATATAAAGGTTTGGGAGAAAACATGCTCCTAATGTTGAAGCAGTTGGACTTTTTGTGCAGTTCCACTAAACTCGAGCATCCCTGTTTGCATAGATATTGAAAGTGTGATTACTATAAAAGTGGCACTAGTTGAAGCATAGACTCACAAATATAAGCATTCCAATTTCTTAATGGGAAAAGGTAGCAAGACTGTTTCTAACCACCTTTTTGAAGGAATAAATAAGGCAACAGAGGCTGATGTCAGAAAGGCATATATAGTTATTTCTGAAAGAATGATTGATTCCTGACCTTTCCTCTTCTTTTAAGCATATTTTGTGCAGTTCAACTAAAATAAAATGCCATCACCGCCTTGACAATTCAGTGACACTGTACAAAAGGAAATGACTTAACATTACATCATGATGTCAGGTATGTAGTCGACAGGCATTAGAGACAAACTTACAGACCTCCTCCGATAACATAATGAACATTAATTTTAACAAAGGTGTGACTAGCTTTACCGGGATAATTTGAGTGAACTCTACACCCTCTGTTCCTTAATATAAGAGGTTTTTGCGGTTCAGTTTAAAGTACCCAAACGTCTACTAGTATTTAGAAAAACAGGTAGTAGTTTTCTTGAGCATATATCTGGGAAAGCTTGCCACCCTTTATTTATGTCCATACGCTAATGCAACACAATTCAAAATTTTGAATACTACAAATATACACTAATCCAGTGGCTAGTGCAACAGTAGAGTGGTTATTTTATTACAGGGTACAGTACAATGGTTTTACTGAACAGATTTCAATAAAGTCTGGCACTGGAAGATTTCTATAAGAATTAACAATACAAAATGTAAAGGTAACACTTTTCAGCATTGGTATACTAGCTGTGCATGAGCATTAAACCAAATACAAAAGTCTGAAGGTAACTAGCATTATTAACTAATGACAGTATAAAAAATTGCAAACCATGTACCTCCAAGGTAAATATCATTTCGAACTCGGGGGGACCTTAAAAATTGCTATCCCAATCTTGATAATCAATCAAACATAAAACTTGATCGAACGAATCAAGAGAACTGCCGGAGGAGGAGGTGCCCACTCTTAACCTTTCCTCTTGTCTTCATAATTTTTTGTGCAGTTTAACCAAAATAAAATGACATCAGCGCCTTGGCATTTTGGTGACACTGTACAAAAAAATTAACTTATCTCATGAAAGTGAGCTATGTAATCTATAAGCATTAACAGTGCAAAAATCTGAAGGTAGTAACAAGTTTCATCGTTGGTATACTGGCTGTGCAACATCATTAGAATGCCTTAGTTGAAAAATCTTTAATACATCCACAATCAACAGCTAACCCTGAAATAATCCAGCGACATTAAATGGCATTGCTTAAATTTATCGGTGGCATTAGACTGAGTGCGACATTAGTTAAATGTGGCATCACTTTAGCAGTAGCATTTCTTGACTTGACTGCTAGCGTTATACTAACAACAAAAAAGTTAGACTAAGAGCATGCGAGGCCCATTCGGACAGTGGGCGCACCAGTACGATGTACCTCCACGGACGCATAGAGTGGTGAGGGAGGTATGGTTGCCCAGAGCAACAAATATCCAGGCAGCATATGTGGATTACGTCCCATTTTTGTTATATTTACCCACCTTTTTCCTATGCGAGGACAACAAACCGATCGACCTGGTCATTCTCTATTGTGTTGTCATGCCTTTCTATCCTTCTTCAACCAAGAGACACGAGACTCGTTCCTTAGCTACTGATTTTCCCCTTCTCAACCTAGATGCGGGTTCGATGCCTACTCTCTTGGAGAGTATAGTCTCCCTTCCTTTCCTTATTCAACCCAGACATGGATTAGTCTGCATGAAGTAGGGTTTCCTTTAATAGTGCAAATTAAGGTTTTCGTCTACGTGACCAGCAGAGCAGAGGATAGCAAATTGGGATGATGGTGGAGTGGAAAAAGATCCACATGCAGCGACATGGCAGATGGGGCAATAGAACAAGGGTATGGTTCGAAAAGAGGTAGCATACCTGAGGGTCGGCGGGAAGTGGCTTCGCTCGTGGTCATCGTCCTCCACACGCACTACGACAGTGAGCTTGGGGACGGAGGCCATCCCGCGCGGGCGCTAGGTCTGAGAGGACGGCCTTGTCGTCAGTGCGTGACCTCGCTCGCCGACGACGAGTGCGTTAGCACTGCACGTCCTTTTCTTCCCTGGCGGACCTGTGACCACCGGTGAGGAGGGAGAGAGAGGCCGTCTTTTTTAGATCTGGAGAGAGGGTGATAGTGTGAGAAGCAAGTGGGCAGCCCTTAGCAAGAAAGCTCTGAAGCTCCAGCCTATATATCTTTTTTATACTACTACTACTAGAGGTGGAGTAGTGGTAGAGTAGGTTATATTTTCTCTGCAAACAGTACCAGTTAGTCGTGCTTCAAAACTGAACGGCACGCCATTAAAAAAATAAAGTCGAGAAATAATGCGGCACCTCAGGCCAACGCGGCTAGATCGCATTTTGCACGAGAAATTACACACGATGTTTCGTTGACATGTGGTCCCGTTCCAACATGTCAGTGAGACGACGGCAAGTCCTTTTGTACAATTTCCGAAAGGACGTGTAGGTCGGGGCGCCTCTTCGTGTACCGTGGCAAACTGGCAACCGTCCACCGACTCTTCGCCTTTCCCTCTCGATTTGGAACTGCTGTCGCACGCTCTTCCTCCCTCCTCCATTTTCCTTCACCCTTCCTTCTGCCATTGTTCGATCGTCTTCTCCATGGAGGGAACAAGCCGGAAACGACCCCGTTATTCTTGCCCCGATTTGAAAGATGACGTGGTGGGGGAACTCATTGATCGGTGCGACGTCATCACCTCGGCTAGCATGGCAGGTTCGTTCAAGCCCATTCTCGACTCAATTAATAACATCATTACAAGGAACCCAAGGGTCCAGGAGCGGTTTGATCTCCCTTATCTTCTTCGCTATAAGCCTGTTCGCATGGGCGCGGACGACGGAGGCCTCGCCTTGTGCAAGTTGATGCCGCTTGATAATGATACGTGTGATGTCAAGATGCCATCGCTTAAGGGTAAGTCCTGGGCTGGCACAAATGGAGATTGGAGATTGGGTTGTTTATATTGGGTACAATTGCGAGTGGGAACTTGTGAATGTGTACACTCATTAGTGGATTCCACTTCCAAAAATCTCTGAGTGCCCTGAGGTTGAGCACAGATGATCTACGTACGTTCAAATATGATCATGGTGACTATCGTCTACTGAAGATAGCAATTTGTCGAGTTCCCAACCGCTCTTGGAATTACAAGAACTGTCAAGTTGTTGCTATCTTCGACAAGCTTGTTGCCGTCCTTCATGGTTCGACTGGATGGATATTGCTCAAAAATCAGTTTCTATAAACGGATGTGTACTATGATGCAATTGAATACGAGGATCTTGTATTTGATGCCACCACTCATGGCATTGTTTTTGCATGGGATTCTCGTAGTTTCGGTACATTTGTCTTCCACCGTAATTATAATTGTTTCATCCACATGCATGCGGGTTAGCAAGTTTCCCTTTACTAATTAACCTTCTTCTTGTGTTTCCAAGGTCCTGTGAACATTCCACCACCTATACTTGAAAAAAATTATAAGCAAGGGGGAGATGACGATGGTGATGATCACGAGCATGAGGAGGAGCAGAACTTATATACTCAGTGGCACCTGGCAACTAATTCCGATGGATCACCTCTTCTTGTCTGTATACAGTGCACTCAGACTGTTACTACTAAGGAAGCAGGTGTTGTCTCCCATGGTCGCCCTCTCCAGACCTATTCCAACACCCGTTGCATGGTATTCAGGACGGATACTAGTGTGCTAGCGCAAACACCTTCTCCCTGGTTCAGTATTGATAGTCTTGGAACAAACTCGCTCTTCCTTGGACCAAACTATCCAATGATGGTGAAAGGCGATCCAGCTGTTGTTGACACAAAGTTACTACCATTTATGAGAAGCAACTGTATCTATACCTTGGACATTTCGGTGGTTCCCTACCCTGGTCCTGATATATGCCGCTTCAGCCTGGATGATCAGTCCTGCGTTGCTCTCGATGTTGACAATAGCTGGCCCTTCCCAGAGCACCTATGGTTCAAAGCAAGCGTTTCCAACGCCGAGGATTGGTTGAGTTGAAGTTCATTTCATTGCTTGTTATTTGTTGTGTGATGGAAACTTTAGTATTTGCTAGAATGTTTTGTTGGAAATAATCTATAATCCAACATGTATCCTCGTTGTCGTTGTGTGTTGATGACTTGTTGTATTTAATGAATGGTACATTTCTGTTGCGAATGCATGTCATAGACTCAATTTATGAATGGTTTTCGAGTCACTTCTTGGAGTGTGAGTACCGTAGTAGTATAGCCAGCACCCGGTTAGTATATGAAGTTGCCACATCACATAGAGCCAACCTAATATTGGAGTATGCTAGCCCTCCACCGGCGCGCCGCTTCAGATGGCGGAGGAAGTGAGAGGTCGCGTCACCTTGTGTCCAGATCTGAGATGCCACGTGTACCAGATGAATGACTCCAAGTTCGACCACCGTGATGTTAGGTGGGAGCCCAGGAACACTGTTGGAGAGAACCCCCTCATAATTTTCCTACATTGGTCGTTTGATTCATAGGATAGAATGCTATAGGATTTTTTTCCTATGTAATCATCTTTTAATTGGCAATCTAGCATCCACTCCAACTTTTGTTTCACTTTCTTTGTTCCTACGAAGAGAGTACTTGCTCTAAATGATGTGCCGCTGCAAGAGCCGCCTATATTTATTAACCATGCTCTAAAAAGGTGGACCAGCTTTGGCTATAGTAGTACTGTACTAGGTTAGTAGGTGACCTTGCGCTTGGCTCTTCTCCTCTTCCGAAAGTCGAACAATAATGATGGTACTACAGTAGTACTTCTGGCAATCAGACACCAAATGAACTGCTGCACGTCCACCGCTTGTAAGCAAAAGTTTCTCCTCGTGCTGCGAGCCACCGCGCACGCGTTGGCGAGGGAGAAGGCGTAGTAAGCAAGCTTCTCGTCATTCTGCGAGTTGACGGGACACATCAAAGTTATTTATTAGTACTCTTGGAGTAAACTCGCTCTTGGAGTAAACTCGCTCTTCCTTGGACAAAACTATCCAATGATGGTGAAAGCCGATCCAGCTGCTGTTCACACAACGTTCCTACCATTTATGAGAAGCAACTGTATCTATACGTCGGACATTTCGGTGGTTACCTACCCTGGTCGTGATATAGTAGGCTGCTTCAGCCTAGATGATCAGTCCTGCGTTGGCCTCGAGATTTACAATAGCTGGCCCTTCCCAGAGAATCACTTGTGGTTCAAAGCAAGCGTTTCAAACGCCGAGGATTGGTTGATTTGAAGTTCATTTCATTGCTTGTTATTTGTTGTGTGATGAAAACGTTAGTATTTATAATCTATCCTTGTTGTTGTTGTGGGTTGATGACCTGTTCTATGTAATAAAATGATATGCCTGTGATAAACTTACTAAATTTATGAATGGCTATCCAGTCGCTTCTCTGAGTGGTTGCTGCGACGAGGCAAAAAAATATTTTCCGAATACATAATTGTACGTGCATTGCAACAGGTTATCGGAGGAGGCCAATCAACAATAGTACACTATTTGTACTAGCTTCACATGCTGCACTATCTCTACGTCTACGTACGTAATACAAAAAAAATTTAAACTTGAGACCAGCCACCCATCCTCACAAAGAACACTTTTTAACCTAGCATAGACTCCAGGAAATTTGGCCACAGTGTGAGGTGGGTCATATGTTAATGTGTTCGCTGTACGTAACCAGCACCTCGAATCCTCGATACTACTACTATAAGTAGTACTAGGAGTAGTAGGGTGGCATGGGCCAGAACAAGCATTCACGTCCAGGAGTACGGCACACACCACCAGCACGACTTCCATCTGACACTATATTTCTTGGAGTCCGTGCTACAACAATCTCTTCAACCTAGTCGTTTCTCTAACTCAGCCATCGCGCAGCGGGCGAGGTGGGGGTTTGCCGATAGTCGGTTACCTCAACTGCGGTCCCACTTGTAAGGCCAACTCCAACGCACGACCCCAAACGGACCTCTGTTTTGCCCGGATTCTGTCCGTTTGGGTAGGGCAATGGGGTCGTGTCCGGGCCATTTCTCGGATGCGGTGGTCCTGCGCCGAACGCGCGACCGCATCCCGGCCGCATACATTTTTCTTTGCAAACACATATCTTTTTTTCATCATTGATTTTTTGGTACATGGAAATACATCACCAAAATTTTGACTAGAAAAGCAAGACCAAAGAAAACAAGAACCACAAGAATACATTTTAGAAGATATCCAACTTCCATAACTGCTCCTGTAAGTTGGATTAGTGCCTTCTCGATGCATTCATTGTTGATCTGCGGAGGCTCGATCTTGCGTGCTTCTTTCTTCTTCGAGTGTAAAGAAGTAGACGTGTGTAGTCTCTATTCTATCAACAAGTGCACTAGTCTCATATCTAGCCTCTATGCTAGCTAAAAGTGCTAGAACATCTACTAAATTGTGCTCTATCAATATATCATTATACTCTTCTTCCCAATACCAAAACTTGCATCCATTCTACACAATAAAATTTTAAGTTAGCACAACTAGTCTAATCCGAGGGCACAACCAAAGATTTGGTCGAGTTCTTCCTCCTTTTGCCGACACGTGGGACATCCAACATCCAGGTCGTGTCATGCAAGAAAATAGAGTGGTAGGTGAAGCCACGTGATGTGCATCTTGGGTTAAACTGTAAATAGAATCTTACTACTCTTGAGTAACTCCAAAAGCGGCCACCGAAGATCTTTATTGGATTTGTTTTTCATCACCAGCACGTCGAGGTGAAAGATGTGCAGGTTCAGTGGGTCCTCTTGCGTTTTCACTAACATGTGGGACCGCATATGAGCAAATAGACGATGGGCTCCGCGCGTCTGCTGGCTGGCTGAGAAGAGAGATAGAGGAGAGCCGAGCACGGACTCCAGGAAATTTGTTCTACGTACTCGATATAGTGGAGTAACCAGCACCTCGATATAGTGGGGGTGGCATGGGCCATAACTAGCATTCATGTCTAGCAGTACGGCACACGCCACCCACACGAGTCCCATCCGACACCAATTTTCTTGGAGTCCGTGCTAGCTACAGCCATCTCTTCTCCCTCCTGTTTTCTCAGCCATCGCGCAGTGGGCGGGGTGGGGGTTTGCCGATAGTCGGTTTGCTCAACTGCGGTCCCACTTGTAAGTGAAAATGCAACACAACACGCATTCCCCCTTGAGCAGCGTGCCGGACAAACCGTGTGGGGGTGTGACGCGAACACGGCAGGCTTTTCCTTTTGAACTTGTAACTTGTAAAATTTGGTTCTCCATGGGGCGACCGATAGATAGAAATAATGATTTTCCCTAGAGTAATGAGAAGTTTGGTTCTGGCACGGTTCATGCATGGAGTGCGTAGGAAAATTATGAAGTTGATGCGAAAGGTAAGATAATTACTAGTAGTACCATATACTACTACATGGATTTGACGGAAAGATAAAGATACATGCGGATCCATCAACGACATCCTCACACCCTAGTGCACCGGGTCACCAACCAACGTGTGAGGAGGGCGGCAAGCTCAACGTGCTTCTAAACAATGCCGTCCAAGGTTGCCCTGCGGTCCAAGAAGGCCGGCGTCCTATCGTCCTCCTCTTGCATGTAGTAGTCCTTGTGGACGATTTGCGTGTAGACGTGGGTGATTTTGTCGTTGGTGTCTTGCTGCGCCAGGCGCTGCGCGGCGAGCGCGACCTCGAGGTGGACATTCTCCAGCGCGACGGCGGGCAGTCGCAAGGCCACCAGTGCGTTGAAGAGGTTGTCACCATAGAGGCTGTTGAGGGTGGCAGGCATCGCAGAGCCTGGGCGCGTCGGCTGGAGGCGTACGTCAAGGTCGTCCGCGAGCTTCTTGACGACGGTGAACTTGTCGAGGAAGCCGACGAGGACCTCGTCGAACAAGGAGATGAAGCTGTCGTCCAAGCGGCCCCTCGCCCTGGCGGCCTCAAGCACTACCTGGAGACATTCCTCGGTGCCAGGATGCAGGTTGGCGTCGTGGACCATCTCGCACAGCCGGCTGATGCTCGCGCTCATCGCCTCCATAGGTCTAGCTTCTAGTCAACTGATCTTGCGATTGGAGTGATCACTCTTGCCCTTAGGTGCGTAGGTGCGTAGGATTTCGTAGATTGGACTGGCGGGAGCCTTTATATGAGAAGTGCAGACTGCATTGAATTCACGTGTGACACCCAAATTTTTTGACCTTGTTTTAATAATTAAATTTTTTGCCAGGAAATTAAATTTTTATTTTCTGGATTTATCTTTGATTTCAGAACCCCTCTTCTCTTTAATTTGTGGGTTTTTACCTCAAGTGGAAACTTTTCAAAAGTATTATTGGACTTGTATGCTCTCTGAATAAAACAATTCTTTATCAGTGGATTTACTTGCCTAATTGTTTTTCCTGAGCTTTATTCTTTTAAAATGATCTCTCATAAATTTGGAGCCTCTTTTGCACTGCAACTATTTGATTAATGCATTAAAAAATTTCACCAAAATTTGGGGATGTCATGTGATGTTTCCACATCACTTTTATGCAAAAATATCCTTTGGTTATCTGAGATTTTGAGCTCTACATCAACTTTTCAAATCTGGTCCAGTAGGTATTTTTGCACTACAACCCATTTAAATATTCATTTAAAAATTCTTCCAAGTGTTTGGAGATGTCAGTAGATGCATATAATTCAGCTTCATGCAAAAACCCATTGGGTTCTTTGAAAAATTTGAGTGAATCATCCTCATCTTCATTCTGGTCCAGTTTGGTGATTTGTACTGCAACCCTAATTTATTTTGCTCTAGTGCCCATGAGCTTTTTCCTGCTTGTAGTCGTCCCTGCATAACCCTTAAGCCCAGGAGAGTGGACCCATTGGAGGATTTTTAGTGCATGCAATGAAGCTTTGTTCTTGCTGCCCAGAACTGAAGTTTTGCAAAGCTTGCACTAGCAAGTTTCTGGTTTTGTCCAAATGATCTTGCCATCATCACCTACATCTAAAGAGACTAGGATCTGGAGATTTTGGCCACCCCAAGAGTTTCCTAGATGCCCATGACATTCTGTCAAACACCTTGTGTGCAGGAACAGTTTTGGCATGTTTTCTAGTTTGCATTTTGAGCTTGAGCCCCTGACCCATCCAGCATGTCCACTAAGCTCCTAGCTATCCCTAACCCTGGCCTGTTAACTACCAGCATCATCCAAGCTCTCTAGCACGCGCTGGCTTTTCGTCGAGCACCTGACGTGCGTGCTCTGGGCGCGGCCAGAGCGAGCGTTTTGCACGTGCGTGCGCACGGGGCGCCGCGTCGCGCCCCTGGCCGTTGCTCGCCCGCAGAGCCACGCCCCGTCCTCATCCGCTCGCCAGAACGCTCCAAGCTTTCCCCTGGCGCCCTACAGCGCCGCCGTCAGAGCCCTTGGCAGCACGCCGGCGTCGGCAGTGGGCTCCTGCCATGGACGGCGCCGCACGAGCCACTCCAGCGCGCCAGCTGCCCCTGGAACAACTCAAGCTTATCCCCTCTCTCTGCCAGACCCTGCCAGCCAACGCCACGCGCCCCTGGCTACAGAACGGCGGTCGCCGGCGTTCTTATCCCCAGCCGCTGCGGAACTGACCTCGACCGCTATAAATAAGGACCCCCGAGCTCCTCCAAACCCCCAGGCAACCTCAAGCCATCAACATAACACTCCCGCAACCAGCAATCGACGGGGAAGGGCCTTCTTCCTCGTCTCCGGCCAGTTCGGCCGCCGCCGCGCTCCGGTGCCTTGCGTCGCGAGCAGAGCCTCCCCAGCTCAACTAGCACCACCACCCGACTCCCCTTGACCGTGCAGAGCCGCCCCACCTCTCTAGCCCGATCGGGAACCACCATAGCCCCGGCCCCCAAAACCACCCGAAGTCATCTCCGCCGCGAAGCTCACCGCCGGCGGCTTCCTCCGTCCCCACCTGCCTAGCGCCCACCGGGAGGACCGCCCTAGACTGGCGGATCCATCCCCGCCCTCAGGACCCCGCGGGGAGGCGCCGTTCGTCGACGGCGATCGCCGGAGTCCCGCCTCCGTTCGGGCAGAGGAAGAGGAGGGAGAAGAGACTAGTCAAACCTGACCAGTGGGCCCGCTGGACCCACTGTCAGTGACCCAGCCCCTCCACCACGTGTTTAAGTGGTCGCGTGAACCCCTGAAGTACGTCTCCTCTGCTTCGAAAGCGTATTTTCCCCCGAAACGTTTTCTTTTTCTGATTTTATTAAAAACAGAACTTTGACTGGCTATAACTTCTAAAATAAAACTCCAAATGAGTTGATTCTTTTGCCTACCTCTCTCAAATTTCATCTAGTTTATTTTAAGATTTATTTCAAAAATATTTAGGACATCTTTTTGTACTGTTTTTGAAATATATGTTATTTGAATATTTTTCAAAATAGGAAATGGAGAGAGAAGAAAACTTTCAAAAAAAGTTTTGGAATGCACACTTCCTCTCCACAATCTGAAGGCAAGCATTCTGAACTCTGGCATAATATTTTTGGGTGTTGCTGATACGGTTACAACACCACCTTGACTTGGAGCATACGTTATTTTATGTGACGATAAAAATCATACGCATGAGTGCACAATGGAGACCCTTTGCTGTTAGAAATGGATATGCTGGTGATAGTGATCATCCTCGTGAGCTTTTCATGCATACCGGAAGGAAGCCGGGAAAGTCGTGGTCTTGGGTAGACACGAGCTTGCCCCTAGTTCCTCGTCGAGACGAGTGTGTCCGGTATGGCATGATGAAGAATGATGAGCGGTGATTCTGTCTGTTAGTTGAAATATATTTGTTATGCTAATCATACAGGGGATACTTGAACCTCCTGAGTCGGCCATAGATCGAGTCTTGTTCCAGTAAACCCCCATACTTGTTTCGTACTACCACTTGTCCCTGCCGCAGGTAGGGTACGGTTCAGTAGGTTGTCAACCCCTTCCTAGCACACACCATACAGAGAGGCCATGGTGGAAGATACCGGATGCATCCGGTAGGCATGCCACCTGGTCCGGGGGCATGGGTGTTTCCGGTTGGGACCGAGAGGGGGGCACCCCTTAGAGCGCGCGATATAAATTTGATCCCATGCTACGTCGAGGTTGTAGCCTCCCCACTTAGAGTTTTGCTTGACCGGTGTCGTGGGTGATTCCAGACACTGGTAAGTTAAGCTGGTGTGTGCGGGTCAGGTGTGTTTTCAATTAAAAGACCGTAGGCGGAATTAGTCCTGATGGACTAAATAAATCCGTTACTCGTGGTTAAAGAGTACACCCTCTGCAGAGGTTAAATCTATTCGGATAGCCATGTCCATGGGTAAGGACTACAGTCTGAGATGGGTCTAGTGACAGTTTTCGGAGGAGAAACGGCTAGACCAGGACATTGATTATGACCTATGACAAATGAGGATTATGATTATTATTATTGTGGACTAACCATTTACATTATTTGAATTATTGAGTATCCCTGGGACGGTTCTACCTCCTGGATACTCACTGCGACTATTCTTTTATAAGCCCTTTATGTGGTGTCGCATAGACGCCCGACTGTGGCATGCTTGTTATTCCTTTTATTTATAAGCCCTTTATGTGGTGTCGCATAGATGCCCGATTGTGGCATGCTTGTTATTTCTTTTATTTATAAGCCCTTTATGTGGTGTCGCTCAGACGCCCGACTGAGGCATGATTTATTTTATTTCCCTTTCGAGGCGTCGCTTCAGACACTCGGTCGGTGCATTCTATTTCTACTCCCGTAATGTATTTTACATGAATAACCTGCATGCGTGCATCATGAATTTTGTTTATTTTGTGACTGACGTTATGATCATAAAATATTTTGGAGCATGATTACCCCTTGTTATATTATACCCGTGTTCCTAATGTTTGCGAGTACACTCAAAAGTACTCACTGGCTTGTCCCTGGCTATTGTCTTGGCCAGATTTCTTGCTTGGAGAGGAGCGTTGTGATGACAGCCCCGGAACCTACGCAATGATGTTAGCAGCCTCGCGAAGATAGGAGTTATCCTGGTCAGCTGTTCTTGTGGGAAATGGAGTCCCATAGACGTAGATGAACCACAAACCGCTTCCGCCATCAACCACTAGAAACCAAGTGTTGTACTCATAGGCCACAATGGTCTTGTACTACATATTTTGTCCTTTGCTTGGAATTTCTGTATCAAGTTGGTGTCTCATCAGCTAACAGTAATCCTGGGGCTGGTGAGCACAAGGGCCATTTTCTGGAAAATTAATATCCCGAAAACCCGGCCCTGACATCACGTGCGTGTTGGCCATCTACTCCTCGCCCCTCTACTGCACCTACCTTTGGCTGTATGACAGGTTGGCCAGCCACCCGTTGGACCCACGTGTCATACACCCAAAGGCAGGTGCAGTAAGTCAATGAAGCTGCGTCCCCCTCCATGCTCGTGCATGCTTTCAATGACTTGAGACTACCAAACATCACATGCGGTGGTTAGTTCATTGCATGTAATCCTATTAAGTAGCCAAAAGACATTAAGTTACCTCGCCGATAGGAATAAAACGATACACCATGTATTTATTTACAGAGGGGGTATAGCCAGCATCCAGTTAGTATATGAAGTTGCCACATCACATAGAGCCAACCTAATATTGGAGTATGCTAGCCCTCCACCGGCGCGCCGCTTCAAATGCCGGAGGAAGTGAGAGGTCGCGTCACCTTGTGTCCAGATCTGAGATGCCACGTGTACCAGATGAATGACTCCAAGTTCGACCACCGTGATGCTAGGTGCGAGCCAAGGAACACAATTGGAGAGACCCCCCTCATAATTTTCCTACATTGTCTACGACGAGGTGCCTATGGTGACTTCGTAAATTTCAAGATGATAGTGCCATGCGTGTGTGCGTTCATAGGGGTGAGTGTATGCGCGTGTATATGAGCGCTTGCATCTATACTGTGTAAAAAACGTAAATGCGTGTCAAAAAGAGACTAGTCAGTATACTCAATATTGTGCACCTCGGAGAGGAAAACGATAGAACTAGTACATATTTATTTACGGTGCAGATTCACTCATTTTGCTCCATGTGTACTCCGTCTCGGTGTAGTCTAGTCACTTGTTGAAATCTCTAGAAGGGCAAATACTCCTTTCTGGTTTACAGGGCTATACTAGCTAGTTGTACGTACTAGTACAATAGTGGGCTCACATAGCAATTTTGTCTCATGCAAGAGCCTGGCTATATGCGTGCTCCCATGTTCGCAACTGCAACGTTCGGTTTGCGCTTGGCTCTTCGCCTCTTCGAGAAGACGAACAATGATGTTACTACTACTGCTTCTACAGTGTCGAATCCACTGCTGCATGTCCGTCCACCGCGAGCGGGATGGATAGCTTGTTGTAGAAGTACTACTAAGCAAAAGCCCGTCCTCGTTTGCGAGCAATCGCGCGCATGGGTGAGGGAGAAGGCGTGTAGTAAAATCAAGCTTCTCCTCGTTGTACGAGTTGACGCGACACATCATAGCACTAGCCCCACATGCTTGCCTCTAAACTTGGCTGAAAGACCCACAGTGTACAATATATTTGCTGCAACCTCTAACATTTACCCACCACAAATTAAAATATATGTGGCCGTATGCATCGTTCTGATGCAGAGGCCGGGGAGTCCCCACTTTTCAAAAAAAAACAAATTAAAATATATATTCCTGTCTTGACGAGGTGAGCGTGCAAACTACAATCACCAGGGTGTCAGGTAGGGCCAGAAGACTATTTTTTTTAAACTTCGAGACGGCCACATAGCATGGAGCCGACCCCAACGATTTTAAGCTTACAGGCACGGTACACGCTATCCTAGACTACTCTACACATGAAACTGCCACACGAGCGTCCGGGCTGCGCTTGGCTCTTCGCCTCTTCGGGAAGTCGAACAATGATGGAGTACTACTGCACTGGAGGAGTACTATAGTACGCTTCTGGCCATCTGACACCAATTGAACTGCTGCATGTCCATCGCGTGCGGGAGGGAGAGCGTGTTGCGAAAGCTTCTCCTAGTCTTGCCAGCCACCACGCTCATGGGCGATGGAGGGACGCTCCTGCCTTTGCGTGTATGACAGGTGGGCCCGACAGGTGTGTGGCCAACCTATCATACAGCCAAAGGCAAGTGCAGTTAAGTCCGCGAGGGAGAGGATAATCAAACTTCTCGTTGATGTACGAGTTGACGCGACACATCAAAGCACTGCACTCGATATATTTCAATAATTTGCGTTTACCGATGCATTAATTACAACGCATGCATGCATGCCCTGACTCTCCTTTTGATACTTGCATGTGTTGATTTAATGCACCTTGAAGTAGTATAAAATATGTGATGGTAAAGCTTTGTAATACCCCGGCCCAAGCCGAGAGATGGTTGTGCACGAGGAGGGCGAGATCATGCAGACCGAACAGGACCCGACAATGGAGCTCTCTAAGGTCTCGATGGACCTCACTGTGCTCCACTGCCCCTTGTGCCTCCGCCCCTTGAATTGTGGTTTCTCAACAAGTTGTGCTGAACTTCTTGTGAATTGTGGTAGTTTTCAGTAATGAAAATCAGAAGGGGCAAGCCCTTCTTTGATATAAAAAATTAATCGTCCTTATATATTCATCAGTCTTGCTATAAGTCGCAGTAGATGCTATATAGGTCCGTCGGATCTTACATCAAGATCCGTGCTTTCAGATTTTATTTTTTCTCTCTTAAATCTCAGTCGAGTGAGACATAGCCACGCCATTAAACAGAGGCTCGGGCGCCATTAATGGAGACCTTGGGAGAGAGGTGGACGGCAAATGGAGGTCAAAGGGCTCTCCTCCCGATAAGCACGCGCAGGGGTCTGATCGCACGCCTCTCGTACTCAAATAGCTACCCTGCACGGCGCCTCCTAGCTAATAGAAAATGGGGACACGTGGCGGCACGTAAATGGTACTAGTAAGTAGAACGCCCACGGTTTCAATAATACTTGTGTTTCCGATTGTAACGTGACAGCACTTGTTCCAAAATGACTTTGTTGATTGTTAATGTGTGCGCCTTCGCAAATCGGACTACAAATTTACCACAGCATGTTGGTGCCATGTCATGGCACCAAGCCAAGTTTCATTATTTTCATGCGTGTTTTGGATTTACAAGAATTAAAAAACTAAGTTTCTCAATGTTTCCAACCCAGCCACGACGCCCAGAATTTTGAATTTCATTCCCATTTCTTGCATGGAACCTAGAAATTTACCCGAGGAGACACATGTGATTTTTCAACCAACTTTGGTGCACTAGAACATGTGCTTGTATTTCAAATTTGAATTATGCACACAAAGGTGACACGTTCCCTCCCAGAACCACGAGCCTTCTTGAGAGAAGCTCCGATTTGCAAGAAGCTTATACCAAAATTTGTTCCTATTCGGCCAATTTTTTTACCACGGCATGGTACTACCATGACATGACACCATGCCAAGTTTCATGATTTTAAAACCAAGTTTCTCAATGTTCTCGACCGAGCCACGATGCCCAGATGTCTGAATTTTATTCTCATTTTTTGCATGGGACCTACTCCCTCCTTCCATCTATATAGGGCCTAATGTGTTTTTCAAGACAACCTTTGACTATTGACAAGATTAATAGCACCTGAGATGTATACTATGAAAATTATATTATTGGAAGCTCCTTTGACATACAAATTTGAAGGTATGCTTTGTGTAAGTTGCATGTCATATATTATTGCTCTAACGTTTGGTCAAAGTTAGCCTCGAAAAACGCATTAGGACCTATATAGATGGAAGGAGGGAGTACAAATTCACCCGAGGAAACAAATGTGATTTTTCAACCAACTTTGGTGCACGGGAGCATGTGCTTGTAGTTCAAATTTGAATTATGCACATTAAATGACCAAAAACTCAATTAATGTGTAAATAAGGCCAAACGAAGCCGGAATAATTCCAAAATTTAACAGGGCACTCATGTAGTTCTATTTTGCCTTTTTAAATAAACTCAAGGGGGACAACGTATATCGTTTCACACTCAAAGGTGGCACGTTCCCTCTCAGAACCACGAGCCTTCTTGAGAGAAGCTTCGGTTTGCAAGAAGCTTATACCAAAATCTGTTCCTATTCAGCCAATTTTTTACCACAACATGGTAGTACCATGACATGACATCCATGCCAAGTTTCATGATTTTCAGACGTGTTTAGGATTTACAAGAATTTTAAAACCAAGTTTCTCAATGTTCTCGGGCGAGCCACGATGCCCAGATGTTTTAATTTTATTCTCATTTCTTGCATGGGACCTAGAAATTCACCCGAGGACACAAATGTGAATTTTGAACCAACTTTGGTGCACGAGAGCATGTGCTTGTAGTTCAAATTTGACTTATGCACATTAAATGACCAGAAACTCAATTAATGTATAAAAAAATGACAAACGAACCCGGAATAATTCCGAAATTTAACAGGGCACTAATGTAGTTCTATGTTGCCTTTGTTAAGAAACTCAAGGGGGGGCAGCGTATATCGCTTCACACTCAAAGGTGGCACGTTCCCTCTTAGAACCACGAGCTTCCAAATCGGCCCAATTTTTTACCACAACATGTTAGTGCCATGACATGACACCATGCCAAGTTTCATGATTTCCAGGCGAGTTTTGGATTTACATGAATTTAAAATCAAAGTTTCTCGATGTTCTCGGCAGAGTCATGACGCCCAGATGTTTGAATTTCATTCTCATTTCTTCCATGGGACCTAGAAATTCAACCAAGGACATGATTTTTCAACCCACTTTGGTGCACCGGAGCATGTGCATGCAATTCATATTTAGATTATGCACATTAAAAGTCCAGAAACTCAATTAATGTATAAAAAGGCCAAATGAACCCGAAATAATTCCAAAATTTAACAGGGCACTCATATAGTTCTATGTTGCCTCTATAAATAAAATCAGGGGGGAGGCAGTGTATATCGTTTCGCACACAAAGGTGACACGTTCCCTCTCGGAACCACGAGGCTTGTTGAGAGAATCTCCGGTTTTGCAAGAGGCTTATACCAAAACTTGTCCCAATTCAGCCAAAAATTATACGTATGAAAACAGGGTTTTGATTATCCCAAACATCTCGCTACCTAGACCAATAATGTACTATGATTTGAATTCAACATAAAATGGATACAAATATTTGAATTGGAGAGCGTATGGTACATGTAGTTCATAGTGAAATATGATTACTGCTATATGTATGTTTTTTGTTATCAAGATAATATTTAAATTATTGTATAACTTGACAACAATCGTATTCAAATAAGGAAAATTGATTCAAATTTAGTCCATATGGTAGACGACAATATATATGTTCACATGGTGGAGTAAAATGTTCATATATGATGGAAGATCAAAATGTACGACTACATCAATTATAAACCGCAAGGTCACCTAACGATATATTCGAATTCAACATAACGTGGATTCAAAAATTGAAATTCGAGATCATGGCATCTGTAATCATATAAAAAGGGACATTACTCTTTATTTGGTGGGAATTGATTTTTGTTGTTGTTGCGGGAAGTGCGAATCGATTTGGTACTGTGCAGGGTAATCTTGTTCTCCCGGTTTTTTTACATTTTTCTTGTAGTTTTTTCAATGGCATCTATAGCAATATAGTAAAAGGGGACATGACTCTCTTGTGTCTTGTATGAATTGTTTTTTTACACGTTAAGTTTGTTCTGCCGAACAAGGAATCCGCACCTTGTTATCCCGAAATTTTCAAGCTCGAGTATCTTTTGTCTCACCTGCTTTGAAACTCCCGCTTCTTCAACCAACGCCGCGCCTTGTTATCCCAAAATTTGGACGCGCGCGAGAACTCCCTCCTCATCCGAAATCGCTCCCGCAGCCCAGACACGCGAAATCCCCCTTCTACCCCTCAGCCGGAAATGAAGCTCCACGTCGCGGTGTCAAAACCGGTGGGGGTACGCTGGTAACTTACCCTACATTTCGGACAAGCGGGTCCCTAAGCTTGGCTCCCCCTCCCCCTTCGCCCCCAATTCGTACACCGAGGCCGCCAAAACCCGCGAAACCCCACGCTCCTCCGTCGGCCTCCCGACCGCCGCCCAGCCGGAGACTCTTCCCCGACTACGTCGTCCACCGCAACAGCTCGCCGTCCCTCATCCACTACACCAGATGAGGATCCGTTGTCGATCTCGTCGTCCCGCCGGATCAGCCGCCCCATCCTCCACCTCCAAGGAGCTGCCCCGATGTTCGCCTCGTCTATCGCGCCACCTCAATCCCCACAGCGCCGTCTTGACCTGCCCCACCGGAACCGTAGCACACTCACCAATTCCTCCGATGAAGCCGAGGCCAACTCGGCACCACCAAGGAGGTTCTGCACTCACGGCTGCATTATATATTTTATTCGATCTCACGGGGCTGCCGGTGCTCGATACCGAGCAGACATGGTGTGTCTCCATTGACGGCGCCGTCGCCGGCCACATCATCCACGGTGTCTCTCCCCCATGTCGTTGCTTCCTCGACGGCGACTTCCACAACGGCACTAGCTGCAGCTGCTCCGGCTCTCGCTCGCGCTGCGGCTCTGTTCTTGCTATCGGTCGCGCTGCTGCACTGCTCCTGCTTTCGTTCGTGCTACTGCTCTGCTCTTGCTCTCGCTTGCGCTGCTGCTGCACGACCTCCGGCAGCTACAGGAGTTGCTGCTTTAGCACTCGCTCGCGGTGCTACTGCACGACTAGCTCTCTGCTAGTGCATTCCCTGCTCGAGCGTCTGCTGATTTAGATCACTGCTTCTCTGCTACTAGTGCTCGAATGCCCTAAACATCTATTGCAATGCTCTGTTACTAGTTCAATCAGTTTCGACTGTGAAGTTCATTTTCTTCAGTTAAGTTCAGAGTGAACAGTACTTACAGCATCTGTTGGAGCGGTCGTGGCGCGGCTGATGCGTTTTACATCTAGCACTTTTTGGTGATGTATTTTACATCATCTATTGCAGATGATATTAGGGTCCCACTTCAGATTAACGTTGTCTGTCTTGTCATGCTTCAGCCTCGTCGCCGTACACCTTAGCGGAGCTGCTCCAACGACGGAACCGTCCATCACAGCGGAGCAGTACCCTCGGCGCCGTTTCCAGAGGCCTCGGATCTTCTTCCCCGCCTCCGACAGTCACACCAGCATCATCACCCTCCTCCACGTCCAACCCAATGATGCTGAGGTCCACAAGGCTATGCCAAAGAGGTTGTACACTCGCCGCATCAGTTTGTTTCTCCATTCCTCTATTCTTCCAATTCATGTGAGCCAAACACCCAGGTTGACTGAAATCCTATGTTTCCAAATGCTCTGTTTTGCACATGCATTCCTATCCTATTCCTGTGTTTTTCCTGTCCCTGCGTTTATAGAATCCTCCAATTCCAAGGAGCCCTTACAGATTTACTTCATTTTCAGATGGGCGTCAAAGAAAACTCTGTGTGTTATGTCCTGCTCCTGCCATGCCGTCATCCACCCCACCTGAGGTGCACCATCGACAGAAGCGTTCACTGTAGCAGAGATCCCCTCTGCAGACTTCCTTTCGCCGCCTCAGATCATCTTCCCCGTTGCCGGCAGCCACGCCAACTGCATTACCATCATCGACTGAGCAGATGAACCCGAGGACTACACAGTTCCGGAAGAGAGGTCGCAGTCTTTCGTCTTTGCTTACGTTATACATCGGTTATTATTACCTGCTACTTTATCGTTCAATCTTGAGTTTTCCATTGCCCATGGGTCTCATATCGAGCCAACAACGAATAGTATCTGTCTACTATCTGGTTCATCTGGGTCTTCTATGTGGTTCATGTTGGGTGGGCAACAAACAATAGATGATCCATTGTCTATCTTTTTAAACTGAAGCTATAATCTACCTGCTATCATCAGTTTTGGATCCATCCACTCGTTTGCTACCATCAGTCTTGATTTTTGCATGCACCCCTTAGGCCTTACAAAATCTAACTATTTTTTTATTATGCATGTCAGATATTGTACACAATCGTACTGAACATGTAGAGAAAAAGAGAAGACCGTTGCGTGCGAATATAATGTCATGCAGACGCCGCTCCATGGTGGGCGAAGTAGCCCCCCCTCCTGCATTTCCAGATTGTATTCCAGAGGAAGATAACTGTTCAGATGGAGATTCAAAAGGAGCCGACCACGCTTGTTTACCACCTGAGGTGTTTGCTCTAACCTAGCATGCTGATGTTGGTCATATCATGCATATGGCGCCTTGCATTGCTTACATTATACATCTTATATGTCATCAGCTTAGTTTAGATTTGCTTTGTGTGAATGCCACCTGTTTGGTTTCTATATCATACTCCCACCATTCCTAAATATTTGTCTTTTTAAATATTTCAACAAGTGACTACATATGGAACAAAATGAGTGAATCTACACTCTAAAATATGTATATATACATCCGTATGTGGTAGTCCATTTGAAATCTCTAAAAATACAAATATTTAGGAACGGAGGGAGTATATGGGAATTATGCAATGCCATCTTCTTTAGCCAGGCATCATATACGTGAATCATGCAATGCCATCCTGTTTAGCCAGTCATCGTATATGTGAATTGTATTGTGCCATATTTTTTTCCATAATGTATTCCATTTGTCAACAATGTTTATACATTCATCTACTCTTCCTGTGCATCAGCCATTTGAGTCGGTCATGGGAAAACCTGGAGTGAAAACAAGGTCTTCTGAGCAGTCAGTGCTACCTGTCGATGCAGATTTCTTGCTGGTTACAGATAGCTCCTCAGAGGAGGATTCAGAGAGAGATGACCAGTCGTATTCCCCCCCCCCCCCGAGGTGCATGCTCTAACTTGGCTGGGTTATATTGCTCATATCATGCATATGGTGTCTTGCATTGCCATGCCATCTGCTTAGATTAGACATGCTTTGTGTGAATGCCTCCTGTTTGCTTTCTATATCAGATATGTGAATTATGCAATGCCATGTTTTTCAGCCAGTTATCATATATGTGAATTATGCACCGCCATGGAGACAGGCATCATATATGTGAATTATCTCATGCCATCTTTTTTTTCATTACGTATTCCATTTGTTGACAATTTGTGTATATTGAACTAGTCTTCATGTCTATCAGCCATTTGAGCCGGTTATGGAAAAATCTAGAGTGAAAACAAGGTCTTCAGAGCAGGCAATGGTACCTGTTGAAGCATATATCTCGATGGTTACAGGGAGCTCCTCAGAGGAGGATTCAGAGACAGATGACCAGTCCTATATACCACCCGAGAAGTATGCTCTAAGTTGCAATGTTTATATTTCTCATATGATGCATATGGTGTCTTGCATTGCTTAGTTTAGACATCATGTGCACAATATTGAATTCTATCTGCTTAGTTTAGAGATCATACATGCGAGTGCCAGCTGCTTAGTATATGAATCAATTATGTCAATTATATCATGCCATCCTGTATACTTAGACAACATGTATGTGAATTATTTCATACCAACCTATTTTAGAAAGACATCATATAGTTTTGTCATGTCATCCTGTTTAGGTACTCATCATATGTTGAATTATGCCATTATATCCTGTTAAGTTATCCATCATATATCTGAAACTGTGTCATGCTATCCTGTTTAGTTAGGCATCATATATGTGAAATTGTGTCATGCTGTCCTGTTTGGTTAGACAACATATATGTGAATTACCACATCTATCTATCATACAATGTCTGTACGTTCAATTTCTTTTCTTGTTTATCAACCATTTGAATTGGAGGGGGTGATGGCAGTATCTAAGGGAGCAAAAACCCATTCTTCACAAAAGACAGTGCTACCCGTCGATGCAGATAGAACCATGGTTGTACTGGCCCACAAACTAGCCCCACCACACATAATCGAGACTCTTCCAGATTGCACACTTACACCATTGGGCAGAGAACCAGCTACCACCCATCTAACCGCAACCCCAGCGGATAGTAATGTAACACCCCGGATCCGATGCGCCAGGTGTCTTCCAGTTATTCGTCGTCATTGCCATGTCATTTGCTTGCGTGTTGGATTTTGCCATGTCATCATCTGCATTTCATATCATGTCATCATGTGCATCGCTTTTGCATACGTGTTCGTCTCATGCATCCGAGCATTTTCCCCGTTGTCCGTTTTGCAATCCGGCACTCCCATCTCCTCCGGCGCACCCCTCTTGTTTCTTTTCATGTGCGGGTGTTAAACCTTCTCGGAATGGGTCGGTATTTGCCGAGTGGCCTTGGTATAGCACCGACAGACCGCCCGTCATATTTCGTCGCATTCGGAGTCCGTTTGATAGCCCAACCGTTGAACTCATAGCGGTATCATTGGCAGTACCTTCGTCAGACGTTTCGGTCTTCGTAACCGTCGCCGGGTCTCCCCCGCTCCTCTCCCACAGTCCAAGTCCAGTCCCCTAGACCCAGCCTACCCCTCATCGCGTCCGGAACCGTTCGATTGCGATCGGAGAGCTCCGAAACCCCTCCTAACCCTAATCATAACTCCCTTTCCCTTTATATACACCCCCACATGCCATTTTTGGCCTCCACCAACCTCCCCCTCATTTTCCGCGCCTCCAGCCGCCTCCCTCCTCGAAATCCGGCGCCGGCCACCTCCCCGCCGCCAAGTGGCGCGCCCCCATTGGCCTCCGCCGCCACAGCCAGCGCCCCGGGCCAATCGGAGCCGGCCACGTCGCCTCCCCCGCGTCTCTAGCCGCCAGGTCCGCCCGGGCCCCGATCTGGGCTCCGAGGCCCGCAGCCAGCCCGAGCGCCCCGCTCCCTCCACCGCCGCCCGGCTCCCGTTGCCGATGCTCGACACCGCCGCCTCGCGCCTCCCGCCGGCAACCGCGGCAGCCCCGCCGAGCCTCCTCCGCCGCCCCTCCTCTCCGTCTCCATGCCTCGCCCTAACCCCTCTCCTCTCCCCTGCTGCAGTGCTCCTCGCCGCCGCCGCCATGGAGCTCATCTCCGACGCCCTGCTGCCCCGTCTTCGTGCTGCGCCCTGTTCCGGCCACGGATCCGGCCGGGTCCGCACTGTCCCGCACCCGCCGGCGACCTCCGGCCGACAGCCATGTAGCGCCGCCGCCCTGCTCCTGCCTCCCTCGATCCAGTCAGGATCGAGGAGAGGGACGACCGGGCCTCCATCGCCCCGTAGGCCCCGCGACCTCCCCTGGCCCATCAGCGCCAGATCCGCGGCCCACCTGCCTCCTCCTCCGTCCTGGGCCGAGCCCACGTGGTGAGATGCCCTATTCCCCGCCCAGGCGTCTTTTAGCTATTCTACGCCCGTTCATTTTTTTTTCCAGTAAAAGTGCTAAGTCCCCAGTAATCCACGTTATGTGTGCATCTTTGTCATTGCATAACTCCATGCATACTGCTCCGTTTTATGTGCATGATATATCAAAATGTTCGCCTCGTGATGCTCTACATTTTGTGCCATTGCACCATGTTCATTTGAGTTCATCTTGATGCCCAAATCATCATTGCAAGATTGCTAGTTGCTGTTATCTGCTGGTTCTTAGCAGAACTTGGAGATTTGTTATTTTTGTAGCATTTAATCTGTGCATCTTATGGGCATGAGCTCTACATGTGTTTTGTTTTATGCCATGCCATCTTTCCAGAGGTGTATGCCATGTATTTTTGTGATCTCTGTGGTGACTAGCACAAGCATGCAAAGTAGGCTCGGTAATGTTTCTGATTTCAGAGAGTGATTTCTCCAAGTCTTTGTCTGCTGTTATTTTGTTGCCATGTAAACTTGATGCTACAGAAAGATCCATGCATATTTTGGAGATGTTCAGTAAGGATGTTTTGTATCTATTATTGTAATTGATCCATTCCTGCCCTTGTTTGCAATTATGCAGTGCCATAGCATGACTCAATCTTGCTCTACGTTTGCTATAAAATATTTCTGGCAGATTCTTAACATGATATTCATTTTTGCCAAGCTTGTTGTAGTTGATCCATACATGCTATGCTTTTGTTCTTGCCATGGTTAGCTTCATAAACATGCCATCTTGCTGTAGGTATGCTTATTTTGTCATGTATTGCTCTGTAGTGAGTGCATCAAGCTCACCAACATGCCTGCATATTATTGTTTCTGCCATGCTCTGTTTCCTGCCAAGTCTGAAACCTGATAACAAAACTTTGCTATGTTTACATGCTTGCCATCATATCTTCTGGTCCTTTTTGGCTTATGTTCACTAAGAGACTTTTGTCATATGCTTTGAGTAGATTCATTCCAAGCCTTGTTCTGCTATGTTAAGTTCCTGTAGCATGTTGATATCGTGCTCTGAACATTGCAACCTGATGTTATTTCTGTCATGTCCAGTAATTCTGCTAAGTCTGTGAACCTGTTATTATTTGCAATCTTTCCATGTCCTTTTGAGCATGTTCTATTGGTTTCTGGAGATAGCCCAGTGTTCATGTTTTGTTGTTCTTGACCTGTACATCATGTCCACGCCTTTTGTTTTCATGTTGAGTTGCTGTAGCATATCGTTTTAATGCTTGCATTATGCCTAGTTGCTGTTTTCGTCAGATTGTTGCAATGTCTTGTTTGGAGTGTATGTGTTGCACCGTTGCTCCGTTTCGAGCATGCTCTATATGAAACTTGCTTAGTTTTGCATGTAGCTTCATATTATCATGTTGCATCCTTGTTTTGAGGTGTTTGCTTGATGTTTGTATGCATTTTGCATCAATGCCATGTTTAACTTGTTTTGCTCATATCTTCTAGGCCGTAGCTCCGAATCTAATGAACTTTATATGTAACTTGACTAGAATTTCGTGTAGATCATCATGGTGCTCTTTAACTTGCTGTTTAACAACTTCAACTTAATGCTTGTTCAGTTCTGGACCAATTTCGAAATTTGCATATGAGGACTTACCGGATTTGTTATATGTTGTTTCCGGCCTCATTTAAACTTGCCTTGGAGTGTTGTTCTTGTATGCATCATCTTTTGTCATGAGTAGCTTCATATAGCCTTGTCATGCATCATTCTTGGTTGAGCATCATGCCTTGTTCTTGTGTGGTGTGTTTACCTTGTTGTGTGCTTCTTCTCGATAGTTCCCGTGTCGTTGCGATCGTGAGGATTCGTTCGTCTTCGTGGCTTCATCTTCTTCATGGATTCGTTCTTCTTCCTAGCGGGATTTCAGGCAAGATGACCGTCACCTTGGATCTCATTACTATCATTGCTATGCTAGTTGCTTCGTTCTATCGCTTTGCTGCGCTACCTATTCACTTGCTCCTCAAGCCTCCCAAATTGCCATGAACCTCTAACCTTTGTCACCCTTCCTAGCAAACCGTTGTTTGGCTATGTTACCGCTTTTCTCAGCCCCTCTTATAGCGTTGTTAGTTGCAGGTGAAGATGAAGATTGCTCCATGTTAGATTATGTTTATGTTGGGATATCACAATATCTCTTATATTATTAATGCATCTATATACTTGGTAAAGGGTGGAAGGCTCGGCCTTATGCCTGGTGTTTTGTTCCACTCTTGCCGCCCTAGTTTCCGTCATACCGGTGTTATGTTCCCGGATTTTGCGTTCCATACACGGTTGGGTGATTTATGGGACCCCCTTGACAGTTCGCCTTGAATAAAACTCTTCCAGCAAGGCCCAACCTTGGTTTTACCATTTGCCTAGCCTATTTCTTTTCCCTAGGGAGTCGCTCTCTCGAGGGTCATCTTATTTTAACCCCCCCGGGCCAGTGCTTCTCCAAGTGTTGGTCCGAACTGAGTAGACTGCGGGGCCACCTCGTGGAAACTCGAGGTCTGGTTTTACTCGTAGGATGTCTCATCCGGTGTTGCCCTAAGAACGAGATATGCCCAGCTCCTATCGGGATGTCGGCGCATCGGGCGGCTTTGTTGGTTTTGTTTTACCATTGTCGAAATGTCTAGTAACCGGGATTCCGAGACTGATCGGGTCTTCCCGGGAGAAGGAATATCCTTCGTTGACCGTGAGAGCTTATAATGGGCTAAGTTGGGACACCCCTGCTGTCGGGATATACCCCGCGGTATGACCCGGCCGGAAGTATGACCCGGCCGGGCTTGGCGCTTCACCGTGACCCGCCGGAGGACTGGCAACTCACGGGTCTGGCGGCTCACTGTCAGACGACTCACGAGCCTGACGACTCACGGATGACCCTGACGACGGGTCAGATAGAAGACTAGGCCCAAGGCCCAGAAGGCCGGCTCATGATATGGTGGGCCGGCTTAAAAGGAAAGGGATGACGAATATTTCCTTTACGCGGAAGCAAGACCCGGACTTGTATTCAACTTGTAAGAAAAGATAGACTAGCCCTAGTCCTACTAGGACTCCACATGTAACCCGCCCCTATAACTTATATAAGGAGGGGCAGGGCACCCCAAAGAAGGACGAGCAACAAGAAACAATCTATAGGGCTAGACACAAAGAGCCGGCTTACCGGCGACTCTCTCATGAGCATAATGAGACCTAGCCACAAACAGCATGTAGGGCTATTACCGGATGATGTTTCCCGGGACCCGAAGCTGTCTAAATCCTTGTCTTGTGTTGCGTCTCTCGATTCCGCCCAACCCCTCTCAAGATACCACATAGATGCGCTGGCCTCGCGACTAAGTCTTGACACTAAGGACATCTGCCGTGACAATTCCACGACAGTTGGCGCCCACCGTGGGGCCTGCGCACGGTGGTGTTGAGTTCTTGAAGGGATCTTTCACTACAGGAAACAGCTATTTTGCCGTCTGCCACGGCGAACGGCAAAGACTCCTTTGCCTACAGCGGCGGACGGCAAAGAGGAGGGACAGCAAAAATACTGGACGTCCGCCAGCGTTAGTCCGTAGGCGGCTAACGGCGGCCTTTGCTGTCCGCCAGCGGACGGCAAATTTGAGCGCCTCTTTGCCGTCCGCCAGTTGACGTCAGCAATGCGTCAGCGCCCGCTGTTTTTTGCTGTCTGCCACGGCGTACGGCAAAGGCAAAGTCTTTGCCATCAGCTTAGCTACTAGTAACTAATTTGGATTTAAAAAAATAAAAATCTACCTATTCCACTTTAGACATACATTTCATAGTACTCATGTAACATGCATTACATAATAGTACATGTTTTGCATACAGTCAATAATACATATTTGATATAGATAATTAATACACACACATATATATACAATATACGCCACGCGTATAGGTCGTCAGCGTCGGCACCTCCACAAGCCCGTGTTGATGTCGTCGGTGTCGCCGCCGCCGCAGCACCGTGATGATGTTGTCGTCGTCGTGGTCGGTGCCACAGCACCTTGAGGATGCCGTCGTCATCGCTGCAGCAGCCCCGTGTCGATGTTGATGCCGTCAACGCCGCCACCCCAGCCCCGTGTAGATGTCAATGTCGATGCACCTAACTGATGTGAAAATGGATAGGGAGCATAGAGCAGATCAATGGTTCAAACTTTCAAAGGCTTGAGGCTGGATTCGCTTTGGTATGCTTACGAAAAAGAGCAGAAAAAACAAAGTCATGTTGAACTCTAGACTACATCATTTTGTTCTATGTTAGTGATGTCTTGTAGACAGTTAGCATATTTATATAACTCAAATTCACTTTATGTATACTTATCAGATTGGTGCCAACCAGCTGAACACCATGAGGCAGAGGGTTACCTAAACAGACAACACCAGTAGCAACGAGGCAAAAGGAAACTAGGAAGTAATCTCTAGTTTCTATTTTTGAAGTGAGCATTTTACCACACCTGATGTTTCCCGTGAGGGAGGCTGTTGTTCATTTTGTGATTCTCTTCTGCCAAATGTTTACCATGAATAGTTTCATTTTTATAAAGCTAATTTCCCTTGTCTTTTTCTCATTAATCCATTATAGTTATTAATTGGATAAATCCCACGAGTAAGAAAGCCGTGAAACTAAATTTAGGGTCGCATACCTGGGCATTCTCACTCCTATGTATATATATATATGCAGATAAAAAGCTCTAATAGTAAACCCAAGAACCAATATATGCAGCTAGTACATTCTCCCAGATTTGTATGCTAAGAACATGCAAATACTGATTGTAGATGTCGTGGAGCCATCGCCTACAAAAGAAATGAGTAAATTGATAAGAACATGCTCCCTATATGCAGAAAGTGGTAAACCTATTAAGTTAAGAGGAAGAGGGTGGTGAGAGGGGGTCTGGGCAGAGGTTTCCTAGCCATATTAAATCCGCTACCCAATTGGCTATAATTAATAGAAACTGTATACAAATTCTGAATTTTCTGGACGACATTGGCCTAAGAAAACAAACTAAATGAGGAATTTAGCTACAATGCAACCGAAGATAACCTATTGAAGCTGAGGTCTCATACTCCTAGAAATTGCTCGCACTTAACCTACAAACGTAGGACCTATGTTCACTAACAGTTCGAACTCCACATGACTTGTGACTGCAATCAGAATTCTGCGTTCCAGTTGTAATATTTGCTCAAAGAAATATCTAGGAACGAAACTCTGTCAGTTTCATTTCCAAAATGTCGAGTAATTACCATGAACCAGGGGGTATCGAGGACAGGGCGTTTTCACCAAGAATCATTGCTACAAGGCTCTCTACATACATACAGGCAAAGCAATTTTCACCAAGAATCAGCTAGCAGTCTAATATAATCCCCTTTCCAATTACTCAAGGAGGAACTGATGAAAAAAGACAAGTTAATTAGCTGGGTACAAAAATTAAACCTTTTGAGATGGACGGATGCCCTCTTCACTCAGATCTGAAGATGATGGACGGATGCACCCAACAGCTTTGTCACGGACGGCGACGGAGGAGAAGAACTTTGCACAAACCTTCCCACTCTGTCGCTATCTTCTACCTGTAAATGAAAACAGACCTTACTTATCAGAGAAGCAAATGTGAAATTGTTCAGATTAGATGTATTCAACAGAGACACTTCAATCACGGACGGGCATACAAATACAGCTCATGCTGCTCTCGATCCGCTGTCAGGGATCCCCCACACCCGTATAGGCGTCCATCATCCTGTCTCCCTCTCCCCCACTCGATCGTGTGTCGTCCGCGTCCAAGCAGCTGCCATCTATAAGAAACTTTATACGTAAACGACTAGTCAGAATACGTAAACAACTACTCTGCGAGGTTTCCATCTAAGAAACTATCTACAGACTCCCCGCCGCCGCCAACAAAGGGAACCGCCGGAGATGGACAGGGAGAGAGGCAGGGGAGCGGCGACGTGCGTGCTTGCGTGCTTACCCCTGCGGCGCGAAGGGCCGGACCGGAACGACGACGGTGACAGATGGCAATGGGGAAGGAAGAGACGACGCCGTGCGGAGGCCGGGAGCCCGTCCTTGGCTGCTGGAGACGCCGAGCAGCAGTTTCCCTTGTGTGCGGGGGCCTCCGATGGACAGCAGAGGAGAGGAGGTTGAGGAAGGGGGGGACGGGAGACCGCTGGTGGGTGGGGGGATTTCGATCTAGATCTGGCTCAGGGTGGGTGGCGTGGGACTACTGGAGTGGACGGTTGGTGGCATAGTAGCAGCGCGGTGTGTCCCACCTGTGCTATAACTATTCGTCTAGTTGTCCGTCAATCTTTGCCGTCCGCCTTTTTGCCTCTTTGCTGTCCGCTGGCGGACGACAAAGAGGTGGGGCGTTAAGTTTTTTTCAAACGGCCGGGGGGTGGGGGTCACCTCCCTCTTTGCCGTCTGCCAGCGGACGGCAAAGATTCTTTGCCGTCTGCTAGCAGACGGCAAAGAGCTGGCAGATGGCAAAGAGCTTCTTTGCCGTCTGCCATTTCTTTGCCGTCTGCTTTTGGGTAGCTGATGGCAAAGAGCTTCTTTGCCGTCAGCTAGCAGACGGCAAAGAGCTGGCAGATGGCAAATTAGCTGATTCCAGTAGTGTTTCCTAGGGTTTCGAAGAGTTCGTGAATTTCGGGATAAAGAAGAGCCAGTACAGAACAGTCACGCAGGATAAACCGGCGTGGATAACCTTGAGCGGAGCCAACAAGTTTTCGTTGTTCCAGAGTCGTCACCTAACTTTGGAGTTGGCATATATGAGATTGAGATGAAATATTTAAGGGTCGCGCGCATGCGGCCAGGCGATCCGCCCAGATCGATTTCCGTTGCGATGTTCTACAAAAGTCGCCGAGACCGATAGAGAGATTCCCTTGGCATCGTTGCAGAAATCCACCGAAGGCGTTTCGTTTTCCGGATCGAAGCCAAAAAAAACAAATCGTTGCGGCTGCGCGTAGCCAGTCAAGAAAATACGATCACGTCTTACCATCTACGGACAAGTACACAAGACCTGAATTGCTTCTACTATTCATACTTGTCAGATCAGAAGACTCTCCCAAGGGAATCATCTATAAATTGCTACGTGCAGACGGGTCAAATCCAAAGAAACATCAAGTGCTACTAGTACTCGGTCACGTGATTACACGAAGCCGCAATCAATTTAAGGCAAGTACCGCTGGACCAATGCGTCAACATCCGCGTGTTTTGTTGCGGCTAATTATTACTTCCAAGCCATAGCTGCTGGCACTACTCCACGTCAGTATACAAAAGAAGAAAAAGAAAAGGAGCACTTCGAGTTGGATTGTAACTTGGCTGTCAAATCCGACTGTTGATCCTCCAATCTGCAGGAGAAGCAGGGCTACATACAGACCATGTTCGGTTCAAGTTCCAAAAAAAGGGGCCAAAAGGAAAGAGAAGAAGATGCCTCTACGATTATTTTGTTTTCCAAATAAGGTCACAAGGGAACTTGTGCACCGGTCAAACACGAGACGGCCAAGTTAACATGCATGCAGGCTTCATCAATTCAGGTCTTCACGTGCTAGCTCCAAGGGAAGTACTACACCCTGCGTTCCTCTGTATACACAGTGGCCAAAAACTTGAAGATGGAGACTGGCGTCTCCAGCATTTCCGCGTCCAGCGACGTCGCGACCGCGGCCGGCCTCCAGCGTCGTCGCGTCCGCGTCTGGCGCTCCCGCGCTGACGGACGACCTCCAGCATTTTTCGTCTGCTGCTGTTGTCTTCGCCTCCGCCGCGTACCTGTCGGCGACGTGTCCTTACGATCTAGCGTCGCTGGTTGCGGCCCTTTGCCTCAAGTCGCTGCTGCAGCTTGCCTCCACCGGTTCAAACCGTCGTCACTACCTGCCTCGGCCGACAGCCGGAGCATCACCAATTCGCCGCAATGCTCCACGCCACCGCTGTGTGTGTCGACCCGCCGTCTGCGCAAAGCTGGCCTTCGCCTCGAGCCTCCAACACCGCCGTCACACGTTGCTCCGGTTCTGCTGCCACAAGTTGCCGCCACCAAGTTACCTTGCCGGCGCGTCGAGCCACCCCGGCCACGCTGCCTCGCCTTGTTTCCAAATTGCTCTGCAGATATCTGCGGATAGAATCAGGTGCACTCGTCTCTGTTAAATTGCTCTGCATATTAAGTGCATATTATACAAAACATATCTTGTCTGCTCGTGCTATTTTATGCTCGCAGATCTATTCAGCTCAAGAGTTTTTTGCTGGCGTTTTTTATTGCGTCACTTCCAACAATCTTTTGAGTCGCCATGACGCGCGATTCAAACAGCAGATGCGCGCTTCAGACAACTTGCAATGTGGAGGACAAGTCGCTCGTCCGTGACGGTTTACAACACTATGGGCGACTTACCTGTCCGACCCCGTGGCCGACTCTCCCGTCCACGCCGTTTTACAATGCTACGGCCGACTCGTCTGTTGATCGGGCGAATCAAGTGGTCAGCAACATCATGCACCGGCGTTTGCGTCCGCTTACTGATGGAACAGGTGTGCGCAAGTCGCCGCCCATGCAGCTTAATTTACATCAACCCGCCGGAGCCGTGTTGAGCCGCCCTTGCCGTTTTGAGCCGCCGGGGTTATATTAAGTCGCCGGTCTGCCTGAGCCGCCGGAACTATATTGTGTCGCTGGTCTGCCTGAGCCACCTCTGTCGTGATAAACGGATCATCCGTCGTCCAAACAGATCAGGTGATATCCATCCAAGTTTTATTTATTAGCACATGTTGTTTTTGTCAAAGAACAAGTTTATCTTTGCCTTGGTCTGCAATATTGTTTATGCAGGGCAATTATTTATAACAAAAAGTGATATTATACCGCGGAGATGGAGGCACGCCAACATCTTTGGGCACAGGTGGTTGTCGTTACTCAACGGACTCCCGCACCGGCTTACAACGCCGTGGCCGTCTCTTGCGACCACGCCGGCTTACAACAAGGAGGACAACTCACACGTCTGCGACCGGCTTACAATGTGACGGACAACTTACCTGTCCACCCGCGCGGCCGACTCGGCGTCCGCGTCGCTTACCGCTCCTGCGATTGACTCGCCCGACCCAACCGACTTACAACGCCGCGGCCGGCTCATCTGTCTGCTCCCGCGGCCGACTCGGCCGTGATTGGTTTCAGCTTCACCGTGATGATCATCAACTCCGCGGTGGATAATTTCTAGCCTGACATATCAGGTGAAATCAATCCAGTAATTTTTTATATATTATATATTGTTTTCTTTAAAAAGAGCAATTACTCTGGCTTGCGGGGTTTTTGATATTGGACAATTGTTCACTACATCAACACAATGTGGTTGACTCGCCCATCCGCGCGGCTTACCGCGCCGGCGATCGATTCGCCCGTCCGGACCGGCTTACAACACCACGGCCGGTTCATTTGTCTGTGCCGCCTCTGATGCAATGGTCGTCTTTACCATCCGTCTCTCGCGGGTTGGTCTATATAAACACGCTGGGCCGCACCTGTATGCATGAGCTGTTTATTAAATCTGAGCGAGTCACTGCTTGGGAAGCCCGGTTTTCTTCCAACAAATTGGAGGCGAATTATCATGTATTATCAGCCGCCGTCTGCACTCGATGGTTCAATGGGCAGGCGCACAAGTCGCCGCCACTATAGTTTGGTTAACTTCAAAACATCTAGTTGGCCGAGTTGCTGACACGGCTCATACGCGATCATTTATAACCCGCCGCAGTCACTTCAACCTTCTGTGGATTCACATCGCGCTATCAACACCAATGATATACACCTTATGCTATGGTCAATATGGAGAATCTCAAAGCCAACTCCTCGAGTCGTCTTGAGACTCGGGGGCTACAATTATATGAATCGGCAGCATTGGTCGGCTTCAATGCATTCGAGAACTCCGGGTCGTTGGAGGGAAAATAATCTGGTCCCGGAGGCTACCGCCATATTGGTGAAAAGTTTAAAGGCCGTCAGAAAATTTCCGGCTTAAAAAGAAGGATTCCGGTTTAGATCCGGCTCAAGAGACTTGACATCTCCCACAAAGCACTAAAGCTCTTAAATATCTGGTTTAAAATCCGGTTCAAGGGAAATTTATCTGCCACAAAGTTTTGAAGCTCTCAAATCCGGTTCAAAATCCGGTTCAAGGTAAATTTGTTTATCACAAAACTTTGAAACTTTCAATATCTAGTTTAAGAATTTCCGGTTCAAAAAGAATTTATCTCTCGCAAAGTTCGAATTCTTAGGAAAAATTAAAGGGACCAAAGAGAGTCGGTTACAAAGCACAACTCAAACATAGGTACCCTGCTTTAATGGCCATTGGGAGCTGATCGTATTCGAATTTAGCTTAACCCTTTGGGTGTGACCCTGATCGTATTCGAATCAGAGTCGTTAAATATTCTCATGATCACTAGGGGGCTTCCTATTCAAACATAGGTCGTATTCGAACCAAAAAGAACATAGCTGTCGGTACCCTCCTGATCGGCACACTGCCGAGCTCACTAGGGGGCCTCTTGATCGTATTCGAATCATAGCTCAACCCCTCTTGGGAACCGACATGGATCGTATTCGAATCAGCATCGCTAAACAACTCTCAAGGTCATTTGGGGGCTTACTGTTCAAACATAGGTCGTATTCGAACCAAAGAGAACATAGCTGTCGGCACCCTCTTGATCGGCAACGCCAAAGCCACTGGGGGCTATATGATCGTATTCGAATCTTAGCTTAACCCCTTTGGGACGGTTTTCTGATCGTATTCGAATCAGAAGCCTCAAAATTTTTGAAGTCTCTTATTTGCAAACAATTTTTGGATTTTATTTGAAGCTCTTTTTCATATTTAAAGTGTATATGAGTGGTTGTTATTTAACCCGGCTTGATTTTCAATGATAAATCGCCAGCTTATGACAATCATCATCTATATGGAAGCATTGGCTTCTAAGGATTGGGTTATCACCCTTACTGCACAGGTCATGTAAACCGGCAGTACAAATTCAATATCACAGTGGTTATATGTGAGATATTATGACCCGCCCTGCGGTAAACCACCAAGGGATCTTGTGATCTACTTGTGTGCAGGATAAGACTACATTTGGGTGGTTACCCGCCCTGGCTTTTAACGTTAAGTCGCCAGGGCATATGTTGTTTAAACTCTGTGCAGGATTTACAGGGCTATGACTTACATAAATGATTACGTTCAAGCCCATCATCAAAGATTGAAATTGGTGTCTCAAAAGGGTTATCAATTCTTGAAAATTCCAGTTTACAATGGAGGCGTATTAAATCGTCATCGGCCGAGAGCCGCCGGGTATTTAAACTCCGGGTTTACTTATCAACAAATGAGGTATTCAAAGTCGCTTTGGCGCAATGGCTATTATTTTATCAATGGATATAATTTATTCTACAATGGAAGGAATAGTCCCGAGTCGCTGCAGGCTTATGACCCGGCACTTGGGGGCTACATTATTCAAATTGATATTACATCAAATATGCAAGTCCCATGTCACTGCCAGCATGCACCATGGCACTTGGGGGCTAATGCAAAGTCATTTTTTGCTCAACTTACTGAAGACCCGACTCATCACATTCTAAATGAGCTGGCCCTTAGGGGCTACCAATTGCTCCTGTCGAAAATTCAAGACAATTCTAGGATGACCCGGCTACACTACTATGACTATAGCCAACTCATGGGGGCTACACAACTGGATTTTATTTAAAGCCATGGTGATAAGTCCCGGCTTATTCATGCTGATTAAACCGGCCCTTGGGGGCTACAGGTAATATGGATATAAGGGAGAAATATCTTCAAATTCTCAGTTTTGAGTAAATTAGATTGACCTGGTGTCTGCAAAAATCATAAACCAGCGTCGGCGACAATTATGACTTGGCATCATCTATTTATAACCCGGCAATTTTGGTACTCATAAACCGGGAAGTTTTATATCTTTAAGCCAGCTGAATATAAGTTGAATATTTGAAGACCAATATTTTTGTCAAGTCAGAGCATTGAAAGCCGACTCAAGTGGATTATCTCTTACAATATTTCTCAACAAGAGACCAAAGTCAGCAAATTGACTCCGAAGCTGGCCTGTTGACCCGGATTTTTCAAAGGAAGTATCTAGATTTTTTGCATTGGCAAAATTTGAACATATCTGCTAATGAGATTTGCTATGAGATTATGGATACATATCAAGAAGGAAGATGACAAGGACTTAAGGATGATCAAGTGCCGGCTTACAAAGAATATTTAACCCGGAACACAACCTGTCAAATTTGTTCTTGTGTTTATATTGCAGATTAGTTTAACATGGATAAATCTAAATTAAACTGGGGGCTAATGTCGGGGATATACCCCGCGGTATGACCCGGCCAGAAGTATGACCCGGCCGGGCTTGGCGCTTCACCGTGACCCGCCGGAGGACTGGCAACTCACGGGTCTGGCGGCTCACTGTCAGACGACTCACAAGCCTGACGACTCATGGATGACCCTGACGGCGGGTCAGATAGAAGACTAGGCCCAAGGCCCAGAAGGCCGGCTCATGTTATGGTGGGCCGGCTTAAAAGGAAAGGGATGACGAATATTTCCTTTACGCGGAAGCAAGACCCGGACTTGTATTCAACTTGTAAGAAAAGATAGACTAGCCCTAGTCCTACTAGGACTCCACATGTAACCCGCCCCTATAACTTATATAAGGAGGGGCAGGGCACCCCAAAGAAGGACGAGCAACAAGAAACAATCTCTAGGGCTAGACACAAAGAGCCGGCTTACCGGCGACTCTCTCATGAGCATAATGAGACCTAGCCACAAACAGCATGTAGGGCTATTACCGGATGATGTTTCCCGGGACCGAAGCTGTCTAAATCCTTGTCTTGTGTTGCGTCTCTCGATTCCGCCCAACCCCTCTCAAGCTACCACATAGATGCGTTGGCCTCGCGACTAAGTCTTGACACTAAGGACATCTGCCGTGACAATTCCACGACACCTGCAGGGTATTATCTTTCGAAAGCCGTGCCCGCGGTTATGTGGCAGATGGGAATTTGTTAATATCCGGTTGTAGAGAACTTGACACTTGACCTTAATTAAAACGCATCAACCGCGTGTGTAGCCGTGATGGTCTCTTCTCGGCAGAGTCCGGTAAGTGAACACGGTTTCTGGGTTATGTTTGACGTAAGTAGGAGTTCAGGATCACTTCTTGATCATTGCTAGTTTCACGACCATTCCTTTGCTTCTCTTCTCGCTCTCACTTGCGTAATTTAGCCACCATACATGCTTAGTCGCTGCTGCAACCTCACCACCTTATCCTTTCCTTTTCCTTTAAGCTTTGCTAGTCTTGATACCCATGGTAATGGGATTGCTGAGTCCTCGTGGCTCACTGATTACTACACCACCAGTTACAGGTACAGGTTATGCGATGATCATGACGCGAGAGCGATGTTTACTTGTCTTGGAGTTCTTCTTCTGCTTCTTCTTCGATCAGGGGATAGGTTCCAGGTCGGCAGCCTGGGCTAGCAGGGTGGATGTCGTTGGAGTTTCTGTTTGTGTTTCATCCGTAGTCGGATGTTGATCTTATGTATGATGTATTGATGTATTCTTGCGGCATGTGTATGCCTTGTATGTATACCCAAATATTATGTAATGTTGATGTAATGATATCCACCTTGCAAAGCGTCTTCAAGATGCGCTTCTATCCTTGGTGGGGCCTTCGTGTTCCTTTAGGATAGGGTCGCATCTTGGGCGTGATAAGTTGGTATCAGAGCCTCAACCGACCCTAGGAGCCCCCCCTGATTGATCGTGTAGTTTGGCCGTTGTGGAGTCTAGAAGAATTTTTTTTTCGGAGTCTAGTTATATCGGAGAGTAGGAATTCTTTTACTCCTCTGCCCCTTCATCGCTCTGGTGAGAAATCTTGTCGTAGGTGTTTTGAATTACTTCTCTTCCCTTTCAAAATTTTCTTTAGGATCACGCAGTTGGTTTTTCGTTCGTTGGCTCTCAGTTCCTTGCATCCGGTGCATTCCTCGTCAATATGATTCGTTACTCTTTGTCTTTTGCGAGATTAGTCCTCAGTTATTTCTTTTCCGATGTTGTTTCCTTGTTTGAAGTTGTCCTTGTTTTTCCCACCCGCCACCCTTCTTCTTCTCGGAACCGGAGTCTGTAATCGAGTATCCATTCTACTCGTGCGGAATTTTTGCATTCTCTCCTCAATTATTTCAACCGGTGCTTTACTCTTCAAAGCTATTCGTCCATTTCCCCTTCCAAGTTGTCGTTGTTTTTCCCGCCCTCCCACCCTTTTTATTCCCGGAGTCTGAGCCGCTATTCAGCACCTATTTCATCCGTGTGGAGTATCTTCAGTCTTTCCTCAATTATTTCAACCGGTGAATTCTTGTCAAGTTCATCTTTGACTCGTCTTGTTTTCTTCTCCGGCGGATTCAGTTCCAATTTTCGGTAGTGTTTATATTTTTTTTCCTCGGCTCAAATGTTTCCCGTTGCTCGTTCCCCTCTCGTCATTTTATCGTTCCGGACTGATGAAGACATCTCAGGAGATTCGTCTGTGTTTGAATTAATTTGAGGTTGTCACCTCATTCAAATATTTCAAGTGTTCTGGTGCATCATCTATCTCTTCAACAATCCTTTCTTAACGGTGTTTCTTTTCAGTGGGCCCTAACCCACAGGTCTTTTCCCAAGATCTTACCTGACTCTTCTAATTTTCTCGGAGTTATTCTCAAAACCCTTTTCGAAGTTTGACATAAGTATGAATTTCATCAGTCAGACGCTTTCCAATTTCAAATTATTTTCATTGTTGACTCTACCTCTTCGATTTTCATTCTCCCGGAGTATCTCATCAATTTTGGTGTTCTTTCTCGTCGTCATTCTCAACATTTGAGAACCGAAGAAGAATTTCTCTTAAATTTTGTCCGTTCTCACGGAGATTCGCAGTGCTAGCTCGTTGGTTATCCTATCAAATTGTTTCTAGTCGTGTAATTCTTTTCATCCATCCGGAGTATTTCAGGAGTTACTTTCTCTCTCGATCATCGGAAGGCCATCTATTTCAGAAGATTTCTTTGTTCTAAGTTTTCACATTCGTTCTCCGATTATTCTATTTTCATGCCTTTTCGTTCGTCTCCATATTCTTCCGGTGCTGCGTTCAAGTATGCTTCAATCAGCTAGCGATCTCTCCTTTCAATTGCATTTGATTCCCTCAAGTATATTCGTGCTTTTCCTATTATTCTGGTGATTCATTCTCTTTTTGTCATTCGTTCAATTCCTACGGTGGTTCGTTTAAGATTCTTTCTGACGCTATCATATCAATTAATTCGTTCTTTCCAAATCCTACCGGTGGTTCACGAAGATTTTCCTCAAGTTGTGGCGCTATATCTCCCTTTAATCTTTTCCAACGAGAATAAGTAGCATGCAAATCCGTTGCTTTTCATCAATTTAATTGATGAAGGATAAGCATAACGTAAATTCTTATTCTTATTTCATCGTCGCCAAGAAATTCCTTTTCTTCAGAGTTTGTTCTTGAGGAATAAATTCCAGTTCCAAGTGTTTTCATCTTTTCTTTCCCGGAGTTCAAATTTCCTCGGCCATCATCGTCGGAACCTCCATCTAAATCATCGCAAGACTCAGAGCTTATGCTATTCTCCCTTCTATTTTATCTCGTCATCCTTTTGGTACCGGAGTTCTCCACGGTGGTTCGTCATGATTTAATTCATTCCTCAAGTGTTCATCAAGATTCTTATCGAAGGAGCTCAAGTACCTTTCCTTCGTACTTTTGAAGTGCAATTAATTCTTCGTATTCTTTTGAAGTGGAGTTTTGCATTTTTCCGTTCTCTCTCAGTTATTCAATCTTTTTCCGCTTGTGGTAGGTTACCACCTCATAATTTTGAGATGTTATCCATAAGTCCACAGCATGCTTATTCTTTTGCTGTTGAATTTCAACAACTCCGTTCAATATTTCCTTCTAAGGTTGCTTTCTATTTCATTCGTGGCACAAGTTGTCATTTTCTTATCCGTTCTTTTCATTCAACTCTTTCAATTCTTCCGGAGGTTTGTGTCGTGTCTTCATCAAGTATCATTCCATTCTCTTTAGTTCATGTTCTATTCTTTCCTTGTTCAGCCGGAGTGCTGCATAAATTCCTTCGTTATTATTCCTTTTCGATTTTGTTCCAACCGGAGTGATTTCAAATTCAGTCTTATTCCTTGAGCTTTGGCTTCTTGTCTCTTTCAAAATTCCTCTTTTCTTCTCGAGTGTTCATGACTTTGTTCATCCTCATTGTTTTGTTCTTATTTGACCTCATCCTTTTTCCCATACATCTTGGTCCTAAGATCTCGGGACGAGATCTCTTGTTAGTGGAGGAGTGTTGTAATGCCCCAGATCCGATGCGCCAGGTGTCTTCCAGTTATTCGTCGTCATTGCCATGTCATTTGCTTGCGTGTTGCATTTTGCCATGTCATCATCTGCATTTGATATCATGTCATCATGTGCATCGCTTTTGCATACGTGTTCGTCTCATGCATCCGAGCATTTTCCCCGTTGTCCATTTTGCAATCCGGCACTCCCATCTCCTCCGGCGCACCCCTCTTGTTTCTTTTCATGTGCGGGTGTTAAACCTTCTCGGAATGGGTCGGTATTTGCCGAGTGGCCTTGGTATAGCACCGACAGACCGCCCGTCAAATTTTGTCGCATTCGGAGTCCGTTTGATAGCCCAACCGTTGAACTCATAGCGGTATCGTTGGCGGTACCTTCGTCAGACGTTTCGGTCTCCGTAACCGTCGCCGGGTCTCCCCCTCTCCTCTCCCATAGTCCAAGTCCAGTCCCCTAGACCCAGCCTACCCCTCATCGCGTCCGGAACCGTTCGATTGCGATCGGAGAGCTCCGAAACCCCTCCTAACCCTAATCCTAACCCCCTTTCCCTTTATATACACCCCCACATGCCATTTTTGGCCTCCACCAACCTCCCCCTCATTTTCCGCGCCTCCAGCCGCCTCCCTCCTCGAAATCCGGCGCCGGCCACCTCCCCGCCGCCAAGTGGCGCGCCCCCATTGGCCTCCGCCGCCACAGCCAGCGCCCCGGGCCAATCGGAGCCGGCCACGTCGCCTCCCCCGCGTCTCCAGCCGCCAGGCCCGCCCGGGCCCCGATCTGGGCTCCGTGGCCCGCAGCCAGCCCGAGCGCCCCGCTCCCTCCACCGCCGCCCGGCTCCCGTCGCCGATGCTCGACACCGCCGCCTCGCGCCTCCCGCCGGCAACCCCGGCAGCCCCGCCGAGCCTCCTCCGCCGCCAGGCCAGCTCCGTCGCCCCTCCTCTCCGTCTCCATGCCTCGCCCTAACCCCTCTCCTCTCCCCTGCTGCAGTGCTCCTCGCCGCTGCCGCCATGGAGCTCGTCTCCGACGCCCTGCTGCCCCGTCTTCGTGCTGCGGCCTGCTCCGGCCACGGATCCGGCCGGGTCCGCCCTGTCCCGCACCCGCCGGCGACCTCCAGCCGACAGCCATGTAGCGCCGCCGCCCTGCTCCTGCCTCCCTCGATCCAGTCGGGATCGAGGAGAGGGACGACCGGGCCTCCATCGCCCCGTAGGCCCCGCGACCTCCCCTGGCCCATCAGCGCCAGATCCGCAGCCCACCTGCCTCCTCCTCCGTCCTGGGCCGAGCCCACGTGGTGAGATGCCCTAGTCCCCGCCCAGGCGTCTTTTAGCTATTCTACGCCCGTTCATTTTTTTTTCCAGTAAAAGTGCTAAGTCCCCAGTAATCCATGTTATGTGTGCATCTTTGTCATTGCATAACTCCATGCATACTGCTCCGTTTTACGTGCATGATATATCAAAGTATTCGTCTCGTGATGCTCTACATTTTGTTCCATTGCACCATGTTCATTTGAGTTCATCTTGATGCCCAAATCATCGTTGCAAGATTGCTAGTTGCTGTTATCTGCTGGTTCTTAGCAGAACTTGGAGATTTGTTATTTTTGTATCATTTAATCTGTGCATCTTATGGGCATGAGCTCTACATGTGTTTTGTTTTATGCCATGCCATCTTTCCAGAGGTGTATGCCATGTATTTTTGTGATCTCTGTGGTGACTAGCACAAGCATGAAAAGTAGGCTCGGTAATGTTTCTGATTTCAGAGAGTGATTTCTCCAAGTCTTCGTCTGCTGTTATTTTGTTGCCATGTAAACTTGATGCTACAGAGAGATCCATGCATATTTTGGAGATGTTCAGTAAGGATGTTTTGTATCTATTATTGTAATTTATCCATTCCTGCCCTTGTTTGCAATTATGCAGTGCCATAGCATGACTCAATCTTGCTCTACTTTTGCTATAAAATATTTCTGGCAGATTCTTAACATGATATTCATTTGTGCCAAGCTTGTTGTAGTTGATCCGTACATGCTATGCTTTTGTTCTTGCCATGGTTAGCTTCATAAACATGCCATCTTGCTGTAGGTATGCTTTCTTTGTCATGTATTGCTCTGTAGTGAGTGCATCAAGCTCACCAACATGCCTACATATTATTGTTTCTGCCATGCTCTGAAACCTGATAACGGAACTTGCTATGTTTACATGCTTGCCATCATATCTTCTGGTCCTTTTTGGCTTATGTTCATTAAGAGACTTTTGTCATATGCTTTAAGTAGATTCATGCCAAGCCTTGGACTGCTATGTTAAGTTCCTGTAGCATGTTGATATCATGCTCTGAACATTGCAACCTGACGTTATTTCTGTCATGTCCAGTAATTCTGCCAAGTCTGTGAACCTGTTATTATTTGCAATCTTTCCATGTCCTTTTGAGCATGTTCTATTAGTTTCTGGAGATAGCTCAGTGTTCATGTTTTGTTGTGCTTTACCTGTACATCATGTCCATGCCTTTTGGTTTCATGTTGAGTTGCTGTAGCATAACGTTTTGATGCTTGCATTATGCCTATTTGCTGTTTTCGTCAGATTGTTGCTATGTCTTGTTTGGAGTGTATGTGTTGCACCGTTGCTCCGTTTCGAGCATGCTCTATATGAAACTTGCTTAGTTTTGCATGTAGCTTCATATTATCATGTTGCATCCTTGTTTTGAGGTGTTTGCTTGATGTTTGTATGCATTTTGCATCAATGCCATGTTTAACTTGTTTTGCTCATATCTTCTAGGCCGTAGCTCCGAATCTAATGAACTTTATATGTAACTTGACTAGAATTTCGTGTAGATCATCATGGTGCTCTTTAACTTGCTGTTTAACAACTTCAACTTAATGCTTGTTCAGTTCTGGACCAATTTCGAAATTTGCATATGAGGACTTACCGGATTTGTTATATGTTGTTTCCGGCCTCATTTAAACTTGCCTTGGAGTGTTGTTCTTGTATGCATCATCTTTTGTCATGAGTAGCTTCATATAGCCTTGTCATGCATCATTCTTGGTTGAGCATCATGCCTTGTTCTTGTGTGGTGTGTTTACCTTGTTGTGTGCTTCTTCTCGATAGTTCCCGTGTCGTTGCGATCGTGAGGATTCGTTCGTCTTCGTGGCTTCATCTTCTTCATGGATTCGTTCTTCTTCCTAGCGGGATTTCAGGCAAGATGACAGTCACCTTGGATCTCATTACTATCATTGCTATGCTAGTTGCTTCGTTCTATCGCTTTGCTGCGCTACCTATTCACTTGCTCCTCAAGCCTCCCAAATTGCCATGAACCTCTAACCTTTGTCACCCTTCCTAGCAAACCGTTGTTTGGCTATGTTACCGCTTTGCTCAGCCCCTCTTATAGCGTTGTTAGTTGCAGGTGAAGATGAAGATTGCTCCATGTTGGATTATGTTTATGTTGGGATATCACAATATCTCTTATATTATTAATGCATCTATATACTTGGTAAAGGGTGGAAGGCTCGGCCTTATGCCTGGTGTTTTGTTCCACTCTTGCCGCCCTAGTTTCCGTCATACCGGTGTTATGTTCCCGGATTTTGCGTTTCTTACACGGTTGGGTGATTTATGGGACCCCCTTGACAGTTCGCCTTGAATAAAACTCTTCCAGCAAGGCCCAACCTTGGTTTTACCATTTGCCTAGCCTATTTCTTTTCCCTAGGGAGTCGCTCTCTCGAGGGTCATCTTATTTTAACCCCCCGGGCCAGTGTTTCTCTAAGTGTTGGTCCGAACTGAGTAGACTGCGGGGCCACCTCGCGGAAACTCAAGGTCTGGTTTTACTCGTAGGATGTCTCATCCGGTGTTGCCCTGAGAACGAGATATGCGCAGCTCCTATCGGGATGTCGGCGCATCTGGCGGCTTTGCTGGTTTTGTTTTACCATTGTCGAAATGTCTAGTAACTGGGATTCCGAGACTGATCGGGTCTTCCCGGGAGAAGGAATATCCTTCGTTGACCGTGAGAGCTTATAATGGGCTAAGTTGGGACACCCCTGCAGGGTATTATCTTTCGAAAGTCGTGCCCGCGGTTATGTGGCAGATGGGAATTTGTTAATATCCGGTTGTAGAGAACTTGACACTTGACCTTAATTAAAACGCATCAACCGCGTGTGTAGCCGTGATGGTCTCTTCTCGGCGGAGTCCGGGAAGTGAACACGGTTTCTGGGTTATGTTTGACGTAAGTAGGAGTTCAGGATCACTTCTTGATCATTGCTAGTTTCACGACCGTTCCTTTGCTTCTCTTCTCGCTCTCACTTGCGTAAGTTAGCCACCATACATGCTTAGTCGCTGCTGCAACCTCACCACCTTATCCTTTCCTTTCCCTTTAAGCTTTGCTAGTCTTGATACCCATGGTAATGGGATTGCTGAGTCCTCGTGGCTCACAGATTACTACACCACCAGTTGCAGGTACAGGTTATGCGATGATCATGACGCGAGAGCGATGTTTACTTGTCTTGGAGTTCTTCTTCTGCTTCTTCTTCGATCAGGGGATAGGTTCTAGGTCGTCAGCCTGGGCTAGCAGGGTGGATGTCGTTGGAGTTTCTGTTTGTGTTTCATCCGTAGTCGGATGTTGATCTTATGTATGATGTATTGATGTATTCTTGCGGCATGTGTATGCCTTGTATGTATCCCCAAATATTATGTAATGTTGATGTAATGATATCCACCTTGCAAAGCGTCTTCAAGATGCGCTTCTATCCTTGGTGGGACCTTCGTGTTCCTTTAGGATAGGGTCGCATCTTGGGCGTGATAAGTAACCCACTTATAGTTGACAAAGCACCATGTCCACCACAGAGTACCCCCACACGAGCAGTTTGTAAAGCTACTGCAGTGCCCAAAGCACGAAGACCACCACAGCTAACCCAAACTCCATGTTTAAAGCAGAAGAGCAACTGTTCTCAGGTCAGATTCCGTAGCTATGGTCCATACTCCTTTGCTGTTGCATCACTGTATTTACTCATACCAACTACTTTCAAATTTGAAGGATCCAATTGAAACTCCAATGGCGCAACATGTATGTTTTAAACCTATTTCTTTAACTGGATTGCTGTTCTAACTTGTTGCTCTATATTGATTTCGGTTTAAGTTGTATAAACAGTTATGTTCTCATGTGATGCACATTACAAGTGATGCCAATGTTGTGTAGTTTCTGACACTTATATTCTGTCTATGCTGCTGTGTCTTAAAAATATATGAGTTGAACGGTGTCTCTATCTTGATTAGGGAACATAAACTAGAATGATATGGACAATACAGTGACCATAGTACATAGATATATGTTTGTTTCATGCTGTTATCCTGTCCACCTTGCTACTGAACCGGTTTACCAAAATGAGTTTCGTATACTACAAGCTAAACCTGTGATGTGTCTGCTTGTTTCTCTTGTAGTATGCAAACAGAATATTGGAGAAGAGCACCCCACTATGCAATGGTAGAGAAATTAATGCAGATAAGGTTCAAGATAGTGAGACAACCCTGTTGGTCTCCAAGAAAGGTGATAAAAACGATCTTGTAGACAGTGAGAAAACCCCACAGTCCTGCGTTGATGTAGTGTTCGAGTTACTGGCCAGTACCGCTGGCACAAGCTCTTTGAACTCGCTGCCTGAATCACTTCGGCTTCTTCAGTCTCAGCTACAAGCTGAAAGACATCAGTCAGCTGTGCTGCGGCAAGAAGCCGAAGGACTGAGGAAGTCCCTGCAGAATTCAGATGCGTACTTTCTTGTGCAACAGCAAGCGCTGGACTTGTTTTATTGCGGCGTTTATATGCTGCTTTGTTCCCTATATTTGCACTAGTGGCGAACTATGATGCCGAGTGGATGTAATATGTGTAATAGTCGTGATAGCCTAGCATAAGTTGCTTGCTTATTTATTTCCTTGTTGTCTTATTTATTTGTTTTCTTGTAGTCAGTGTAGTTCTTTTTCCGCGGTTTGCTAGTGGCTGCAATAACCTATTTTTTAAAACTAGGCCACAATAACCATGGGCTAATATTTACTGTAGTGACACTGGGCCTCCTACGGGCCGTAGAAACAGTGGGCCTTCTACGGGCCGTAGAAACAATAGGCCTTTTACGGGCCATAGAAACAATGGGCCTTCTATGGGCCGTAGAAACAATGGGCCTTCTACGGGCCATATGATCAATGGGCCTTATACGGGCCGTATGATCGATTGGCCAAACATGGGCCAATAACAGGCCGCATTATGGCCGTAAACGGGCTAGAGTTGGAATTGTCCGTTCATGGGCCGACCATAACAGGCCACCGTTAATAGGCCGTATTTGATGACGCTATGAAAACGGCCCAACGTATTAACAGACCACAAACGGGCCGACTGTAACCACGGGCTGAATTTGGCCCACAAGCAGAAAATGACAGTAACGGGCCGTAAGTAAACGAATGCTGGAAATGAGCCCAAGAATAAATGGGCTCTGAGAAGGCCGAAAGATAACATGGGCTGGAAACGGCCCAACAGAATAATGGGCCGTTAATGGGTATAAAGTGATACACTGTTCATTACTGGCCAGTTTCACCATGGGCCGTTAATGGGTATAAAGTGATACACTGTTTATTACGGGCCAGTTTCACCACGGGCCGTTAATGGGTGTAAAGTGATACACTATTCATTACGGGCCAGTTTCACCACGGGCCGTTAATAGGCCAAGAGTTACATAGGGCCTCATATGGGCCGAAAGACGTCATGGGCCATACATGGGCCAGAAGTGAAAATGGGCTGGAATCATATTGGATGGCCCAGATGACGCTACTGGGCCTAATTCGGATAGGGCGTAACGGGCCTTGGGTTAGCGGGCTGTAAATCGGTTATATGCGAACAGGTCGTTAACAGGCTTTCCATGGGTCGGCCTGCCACCTTTTGACCAAGTCAAACGGGCCGGCCTTTTCACAGGAATGGGCCTCTGTTGGGCCGTGCCACGTGTGGACGTATCATAGGCGCCTTCCGTCCAATGAGTGGATGACATCTTTCCCAACGATGAGCCGACATGTGTTTCCTCCAGCCAATGATGATTTTACACGTGGAAAATCCCCATTGGTCGGGGTTGTTAACGGGTTATCGGATCCAAAACCCGACCCGATAGCTTAACGGCGTTCCGTTACGGTGGATGCCACGTGTCGGTCACCCTTGACGAAAGCACTTCTGTGACACGCGTTTTATCGTCATGGAAGTGGACACTTCCGTGATGATAATTTTGGCAATGTCATGGAACACTTCTACGACAGCACAGGTATGCCTATCTTGATTCTGTCATAAATTTGTCATGGATGTACATGCATGACAGAAATTGTGACCTACTGTGGCAAACACGTATCATCACGGAAGTGTATTTTTTTTGTAGTGACGGAGGTCACCGTGGAGCCCAAGACGGTGTCACCACCAGAGCCTTTGGCAGGCGAAGACCACCTTTAGTCAGGATAACTTGTACTGGTTGTCCCCCTTCAAATTTGGCCATTGTCGGATCCCTTCCCGCCTAACATTTGGGGAGAGGACCAGGGCCTCTATAAATAGGACTAGCCACCATAGTAGGAGGCAACAGATCTGGAGCCATTCAGATCATCCTCATCTACACAATCTCACCAAGCACAAGAGCACCTCTCCTCAGGAGGCTGTTCTTCCCTTGTAACTGTTCATCCTCAGCCCGAGAGGCAATCCACCACACCACACTTGAGTAGGGTATTACACCACATCGGTGGCCCGAACCAGTATAAACCTTGTGTCCCTTGTTCTGTGAGTTCGATGTGCTGAGCTTTGAGATCACGGTGAGGGCCTAAGCTAGGGGGAGGAGAGATCTTCGTGTGCACCCCAGAGTTCGAACCTCAAGGGTTTTGGCGGAACCCAAAATCCGACATTTGGCGCGCCAGGTAGGGGTGCGCTGAAGCTTTCCTCCCGCCGATCCGCGTCCCACAGCTCCACCGCATCCATGGCGGACGCGCGCCGAGCCCGCGCTGAGCGCCGGGCCACCCTCGCCGCCCGTGTGAATCAGACAACTCCTATCGGCGGGCCTCCCCATCGTTCCCCGTCACCAGCCGCCAATGCAGCCACCAGCCCGGCGGGAAACTAGCAGCAAGCATCCTCACTGCACCCCCTCTGTGCGGCGGTACGGCCGCACCGCCGCTCCGTCGCTGACCTCGGCCGGCTCATCGTCCCACGCTGGTCGCGCGCCCCCAGACGCGCAGGCCGCGCTGCTCATGGCACGCGAGCTTCTGCACTACCGCCCGGTTGACGATCTCTATGAGGACTGGCTGGACCGCATCGCCGAGCTCGTCAGCGCCGCTGGGGGCTCCCCCGCACCATCCCTCTCGCTGCCTCGCCCTCCGCCAGCTGCGGGCGACATAGCTCACGGAGCGACTCCACCACCACTACACCAAGACGGTGCTCTGGCGCCAAGGCGCGCGGCCCCCCGGCGTGACCTACCACGCCGGGCGCCCGCGCGAGAAGAAGCAAGCTGCCAATAGATTCCTCGGCCGTGGGAAAACGCTCCCACGCTCCCAGCGCCACCGCCACAAGACCGTGTGCCGCCTGAAGTGGCGGTGCGTGGGCATCCAGGGCGGGCTCCGCATCAGCAAAGGGCCCCGGTGGCCACGGCAGGCTGCCGCGCCTTCACACCGGAGCTGCGTAACATCGTCTGGCCAGGAAAGTTCAAGCCAAACCTGCCTCCTCGCTACGACGGCACCCCTGACCCTGCAGAGTTCTTGCAGCTCTACGAGTTGAGCATCGAGGTGGCCAACGGCGACGAGAAAGTCATGACGAACTGGTTCCCTATGGCTCTCAAGGATGGTGCTCGCTCGTGGCTCCTGAACCTGCCTCTAGGCTCAATCTCCTCCTGGGATGAGATGCGCGACCGCTTCGTCGCCAACTTTCTGGGCACTCGCGACCGCCCTCGGTCGCGGGTGACCTGCGCCGCATCAAGCAGCAGCCAGGAGAGACCTTGCAGAAGTACATCCAGCGCTTCAACATCTTTCGTCTCAAGATCCCCAAGGTGAAGGATGAGGCCATCATTTCCGCGTTTTCTGATGGCATCCGCGATGTCAAGATGAAGTTGGAGCTCGCCATCCACGAGGAGTTATGCACGGCTCTGGAGCTATTCAACATGGCAACCAAGTGCGCAAGAGTTGAGGAGGTGCACCTTTCCCTCCTCGAGCTCCCTGCTACTGACCCAGAGGAGAAGAAAGCCAAGGCCAAGGACGTGAAGCGCAAGGGGGTGGTCGTGCTCGCGGCGGAGCCGGATACGAATCGCGGCCGGGACCATCCCGAGTCGTCCAAAAGCAGCCGACCGTTCTGCGCCTTCCACAATGTACACATCCACAACACTAATGACTGTCAAGAGCTCAGGGCCATTCGAGATGGACGCTTCGGTTGACGCTCCAAGCGCAATGATCGGGGCAATGGCCGAGGAGGAGGACGAGCCAGAGAACGCTAGGACGATCGCGGCCCCCGCCAGAAGTGGTGCGACCGGCCTCGCAAGGACCGCTGGCAGGACCAGCCTCATGAGGGCGCCTGGTGGGATCAGCCCCGCGAGGACCGCCCTCAGGGCAATGCTGGTCTTCCTCCACTGCCGCCACCACCAAGAAGGAACGACTTCCACCATCAGGACGAGGGGGCTGGGGGCTTCCAGGAACCACGTGCTATCGCTAGCATCTTGGGCGGAGCTCAGGCCCCAGCATCTCAGCGTATCTTCAAGCAGTTTGCTCGCGAGGTGAATGCAGCCCTTCCCAGGCTTGAGGCCATGCGTCCGCTCAGGTGGTCCAAGTGCGCCATCACCTTCAGCTCGGCGGACCAGCTCAAGTGCATGGCCACTGCTGGCGCCCTCCCGATGCTCTGCTCACCCGTCATCAGCAACGTGCAAGTCACCAAGACCCTCATCGACGGTGGCGCAGGGCTTAATGTCCTGTCCGTCGAGACATTCGACAGCCTCCAAGTGCCATACGACCAGCTACAGCCCACCAAGCCCTTCTCAGGAGTGACCGACGGCTCCACCACCTCGATAGGGCAGGTCTGCCTCCCCGTCACCTTCGGATAGCGCGACAACTACCGCACCGAGTTCATCAACTTTGACGTTGCTCACATTCGTCTGCCGTACAATGCCATCCTCAGGTATCCAGCCCTGGCCAAGTTGATGGCAGTGACCCACCACGGCTACAACGTCCTCAAGATGCCAGGAAGCGGCGGGATCATCATAGTCCCCAGCAAGAAAGAGATGCGGTGTGCTCCCTCGAGTGCGCCTTCCAAAACGCACCAATCAAAGACCCTGACAGCAAGGGCACGTACCCTCCTGAGGCCACCCCCAAGAAGAAGAAGCGGCTACTCCCTACAGGGCCTCAGGGGAGCGGCGCCTACAGTGGTGCCACATTAGGATCGATGCCCGTGCCTGTGGTCCCTCCCTCCCTCGCATAGGAAGGCGCGCCCGGCGCCCTCCTCGGGCAGGGCTCAGGGGCTCTCTTCTGGAGGGCCTCAGACCTTGCCAACATCAGGAGGGAGGCGCTCAGGCACCACGTGGAGGCGTGCTTTGCGGCATGTTTCCCTCAGGAGGACACCGGGCGAGGAGCGCCCGGCGCTCAGGAGTTCATTGCCAAGACCACTCAGGAGCTACATGATGCAAGAGCCATGCGCGGCGACCGCCGCCCACCTGGCGCAGCTCCCCATCCAGTCGAGGATGGCGGGATGCGCGTCTGCATTGACATCCCAGGGCTCAACAGGGCCACATCTCAGGAGCGCTTCTGGCCTTCGCGCATGGGGCGTTGCGAGGGCTCACCTCATAGCTATGTTCGCATGCCATTCGGCCTACCGAGCATGGCATCCGCCTTCCAGCGCAACCTGCGGAGCGTCCTGGTCACCCAGGAGGCCAGGCATCACGCGGTCCTGGCGGAGATGGAGATGGTCCTCAAGGATCCGCCTGGACCCCCAAAGCCTCCCAAGGCTCAGGGCCCCGGCAGCTCATGAGGAGCAACCCCTTCGCCACGCATCTTCAGCTACCTCAACATCCCTTCGACAACGAAACCAGGTGACATTTCCCAAGTTTATTTAGTTGGGAGCGGCCCCCGGGCTGCATCATTCCCAGGCCGTGTGGGCCTGTCCGTGCAGCTTGTATCCTTTTTACGTCGTTAGCTTACTCTGCCGGGGGCGCCCCTCGGGCTGCATCATCCCCAAGCCGCTCGGGTCCGTCCCGGTGGCCTGTATCGTCCTCGCATTTATCTAAGCTAGTTCGCTTCCCATGCATAATCTATCTATAGTTATCGCCTTCTTGATTGTCACCCATTCTGACTGCTCGCGTCATCGATCTGCCTCATGCTCATCCTGCAACGGGAGCTACTCACGCTGGCACGGCGCTTGTGCTCGGGTCCGTCCCTGCAACGCTGGCAAATCTGAGCGGTCGAGCTCTGGCTCGCGGCACGCGCCGCGCACGTCACCTCACCAGGCCCTCAATGCCTTCATCTTCTCCCGGAGTGACCAATGACAGATCAGCAAACGCGGTGGCAATTTGTTTCCCTACTCGTGCTAACCTGCAGGAACCTCCTGAGGACAACAGCGGGTGGTGCCGCGGGCTCCCTTTTCCCCATGCAATACGCTTGCGCGTTAAAAGGAGGGCTCCTGAGCATCACGACTCAGGAGCTCTTACTGGCTCTCCAGCCCTCACCCCCTGGCCTTGACCATGGCATCGCGACCTGGCATACCAGCGGCGGCTGAGCTCGCTCGAGAGCCGGGACCTGAGGACGTAGAGCATATAGAAGAGTGTGGAAAAGAGAGGGAAGTTTGCATGGGCCTAACATAGCTACACTACGGCCATTGACGCGCGAATCCGGCGGCGCACAAGGAATCAGCTCTGGACTGCCAAGATAAGTTTCGCGCCCGGGTCGACCAAGCGCTACGGCATAGGATTCTCACTTGTTGCAGCCTTGTTACGTCCATGTCGCCTCCCTTCCCTACCTCTAGGTGACTGATTGCGCGCTAAAGGGGACCTCTTGAGCATCGTGCCTCAGGAGCTCTTACTGGACCTCGGGCCGCTCACCTCCTGGCCTTGACCACGGCATCGCGACCTGGCATACCAGCGACGGCTACAGCCTGCCTGGGGACCGGGACCTGTCGGCGTAGAGCACCAAGTCGCTGTGAAGTTGGAATGGGGGGACCAAGCCGAAGCAGGACATGCATTCGCAAATTTTCATAATAAGGATCATATCGACAAAAGGCATTACAGACCCTTTACACGCCCCCCCACGGGGTCCGTCTCGATTCCTCGTAGGGAACAAAAGGAGGAAGTTTCCAGGAGCCCTATCTACACGCGCCAGCGCCGCCGATGCCATCATCAACAGTGGGCCACGGGAGGCCGGCGCCAACCCCATCCAGATCAGCGACGGCGACGGTTGGACGCTGCGGCCTTGCTCCGGGCACGGCGAGAGCTCGGGGGCACGTAGCTATCGTCGCTTGTCTCCGGAGTCTCGTAGGGCTCAGGGGAGTCGCTGGACTCCCAAGCGCCGCCGCTACTGCTGGAGGAGCTGCTGTCGCGGACAGCGGCAGGCCCGGCGTTGGCCGCTGCGCCGTCCCGACGACCCCCTTTGGGGCAACACTCCAGGCGGTGGCCTTCCTCGCCGAAGACCTTGAAGAACATGGTGGAGGCGCCATCGATATCAAAATGTATGGCGAGGGCACCATCCGTGCGGCAGACTCGAGCAACCTCGCCCCAGCCATGGGTCAGGAAGATCTTGCCTGGGGAAACGACTTCAACCTCCGCTCCAGTCGCCGGGGCGTCGCAGTCGGCATGCTGCAGCCAGAGCTCGAGGGGGCCCCTCGGCGGCATCTCGATGGAGAAGAATTGTGGAAAGCGAATCCAAGTGTGTGGGGGCATCGCCGCCCACATCACGAGTTCACGCGGGGAGCCCTCGGCGTGGGTTCCTAGCGTGAAAGCGCGCACCGCCGTGGCGCGGCGACCGCGGCCACGGCGAGGGCCGCGCTGCTCGCCGCCCCTCCCTCCGGAGCCCTCGGCTTGGGAGTACAGAGGCAGCGGATACCCGGGAGGAGGCTGCTCGCACCAAGGCCTCGACACCTCCGGCTTCACGACTACGTCGCGGTGGTGGGCCAGCCTCTTCTTCTGGGGAAGCGGCCCGGGCTCGTCGCGGGGGGTTTTTCCCTTCTCTCCGATCGAGAACCTCCGTATCGGCGCCATGGGTGTCACTACTAGCAATTAAGCAAGGGAGAACAGGCGAGAGGAGCAGGAAGAGATGAGCGACGGGGGCTCCGCCCCCTCCTAATTTATAGCCGGAGAAGGCCAACCAGAGATGCCCACGATCATAGGTAATGATGATTTTTCTCTGCATGCAGCAGGGACTCATCAAGTTGGGCAGTTGCCGAGGCAGCACGGGGAAGTGGAGACGCCCACGTCCCGTCAATCGCCACGCGTCAACGGGGCCGCAGGCTATTGGGGCCCGCAGCGGTCCGCACTTGCCCTTTGGCTTCGCCTCGAGGCCAAGCCCGAGCCCGCCTTGGGCCCAGGGGCTACTGTCGGCGTCCAGGGAACGGGGGTCCCCAGACTTGCCTACCTACGGCCCACGACACGGATCCACCAGCGGCCCTGTACGGTCCATCTTCATCAGCTAACACTCAAGACCCTTGCGTGGGGCCAAGCCTCGTGAGGCGGACAACGCAAGACCTCCTCGGAGGCGGCCTCACCAGGCTGGGTCGCGAGGGGCGGAGAGATCAAGGCAAGGGGCACCTCGCGAGGTTTCTGTGATGCAAGCCATGACAACCATGGCCAGGCGGGCACCAGCACGCACAGTGTCCTCGTTTCCTCTTTGGTGCTAAAGAGGCAAGCGCAGGCGAGGAGTCCTGAGGCATCAGGCAAAGGTTTCTATATCAGTGCAATGAGACCAAGACCAGCAGGACGGAGGTCACCGTGGAGCCCAAGACAGCGTCACCACCAGAGCCTTTGGCAGGCGAAGACCACCTTTAGTCAGGATAACTTGTACTTTTTGTCCCCCTTCGAATTTGGCCGTTGTTGGATCCCTTCCCACCTAACATTTGGGGAGAGGACCAAGGCCTCTATAAATAGGACTAGCCACCACAGCAGGAGGCAACTGATCTGGAGCCATTCAGATCATTCTCATCTACACAAGCTCACCAAGCAGATGAGCACCTCCCCTCAGGAGGCTGTCCGAGAGGCAATCCACCACACCAGAGTGGAGTAGGTTATTACACCACATCGGTGGCCCGAACCAGTATAAACCTTGTGTCTCTTGTTCTGTGAGTTCGACGCGCTGAGCTTTGATATCACGGTGAGGGCGTGAGCTAGGGGGGCAGAGATCTTCCTGCGCACCCCAGAGTTCAAACCTCAAGGGTTTTGCCGGAACCCGAAATCTGACAACTATGTATGACATGCCAACATCAGATAGCCTAATGCACCGTGTTAAATCTCCAAGGGCGCGACCGCGCGAACGAGGCGACAGTCGTGGTAGGCGCGACCATGATACGGGCTGCTGGCAGCCCTTGGATCTGAGATCGAAAGGTCGCATGCTAAGTTGCTGAAAATTTGCAGAATAACCCTCCAGGATAAGATATTCACCCATAGGTCTAGAATCACACCATGCAACCGTTCGATCTCAGATCCAAGGGCCCTCGGAGGCCCGTATCATGGGAGAATGGAAAGCTTCGTATCACCTGTAATTTTCCCGATGCTTAACATGACATCGAAAGCCATTTAATTGGGCGTCGAGTAGACATGACATCTTATTGGGCCCCCATAGCACTGTGCATGAATCCATTTATCCACTAGGCAAGCCACTACCCTGCCATTCGCACGCCCCACTCAATATTTTTACAAAAACCGCTGGCAGTTCGCTCCTACTCGTCCCCGGACGTCCTTTAACATTGCGGCAGTTCGCTCCTAGTCGTCCCGTCCTTTCACATTACGGCAGTTCCACTAATCCTAACCCTCCTCCCAAATCCATGGCGTCCCAAATTTCCATGATCAGCGGTGAGTACAAGGTTAGAACCATCACCGGCGATGAGTTCGACATCATTTACACCCGTTCTTCCGCGACGGTGAAAGGTTGCCTTGCTCGCTTCAGACTGAAGGAAATATGCCCTAGAGGTAATAATAAAGTTGTTATTTATATTTCCTTATATCATGATAAATGTTTATTATTCATGCTAGAATTGTATTAACCTAAAACTTAGTACATGTGTGAATACATAGACAATAGAGTGTCCCTAGTATGCCTCTACTTGACTAGCTCGTTAATCAAAGATGGTTAAGTTTCCCAGCCATAGACATGTGTTGTCATTTGATGAATGGGATCACATCATTAGAGAATGACGTGATGGAAAAGACCCATTCGTTAGCTTAGCATTATGATTGTTTCAGTTTCATTGCTACTTCTTTCTTCATGACTTATACATGTTCCTCAGACTATGAGATTATGCAACTCCCGAATACCGGAGGAACACCTTGTGTGCTATCAAACGTTACAACGTAACTGGGTGATTATAAAGATGCTCTACAGGTGTCTCCGAAGGTGTTTGTTGGGTAGGCATAGATCGAGATTAGGATTTGTCACTCCGTGTATCGGAGAGGTATCTCTAGGCCCACTCGGTAATGCACATCACTATAATCCTTGCAAGCAATGTGACTAATGAGTTAGTTGCGGGATGATGCATTACGAAACGAGTGAAGAGACCTGCGGGTAACGAGATTGAACTAGGTATGACGATACCGACGATCGAATCTCGGGCAAGTAACATACCGATGACAAAGGGAACAACGTATGTTGTTATGCGGTTTGACCGATAAAGATCTTCGTAGAATATGTAGGAACCAATATGAGCGTCTAGGTTCCGCTATTGGTTATTGACCGGAAGTGAGTCTCGGTCATGTCTACATAGTTCTCGAACCCATAGGGTCCGCACGCTTAACGTTCAATGACGATCGGTATTATGAGTTTATGTCTTTTGATGTACCGAAGGTAGTTTGGAGTCCCGGATGTGATCACGGACATGACGAGGAGTCTCGAAAGGGTCGAGACATGAAGATTGATATATTGGAAGGTTATGTTTGGACACCGGAATGGTTTCGGATAAGTTCGGGCATTTACCGGAGTACCGGGGGGTTACCGGAACCCCCTGGGAGTTAATGGGCCTTGATGGGCCATGAGGAAGAGAGGAGGAGGCGGCAAAGTGGTGGGGCGCCCCCCGAAGCCCAATCCGAATTGGGGAGGGGGCCGGCCCCACCTTTCCTTCCTCTCCCTCTTCCCTTCCTTCCCCCTCCTAGTTGGACTAGGAAAGGGGGGGAAACCTACTCCAAGTAGGAGTAGGAGTCCCCCCTTGGGGCAAGCCATAGGAGGCCGGCCCTCCCCCTCCTCCACTCCTTTATATACGGGGGAAGGGGGGCACCCCATAGACACACAAGTTGACAGTTATCTTAGCCGTGTGCGGTGCACCCCTCCACAGATTTCCACCTCGGTCATATCGTTGTAGTGCTTAGGCGAAGCCCTGCGTCGGTAACTTCATCATCACCGTCATTACGCCGTCGTGCTGACGAAACTCTCCCTCGGCCTCAGCTGGATCAAGAGTACGAGGGACATCACCGAGCTGAACGTGTGCAGATCGCGGAGGTGCCGTGCATTCGGTGCTTGATTGGTTGGATCGCGAAGACGTTTGACTACATCAACTGCGTTACTTAACGCTTCCGCTTTCGGTCTACGAGGGTATGTGGACACACTCTCCCCGCTCGTTGCTATGCATCACCTAGATAGATCTTGCATTCTCGTAGGATTTTTTTTGAAATTACTGCATTCCCCAATAGTGGCATCTGAGCCAGGTCTATGCGTAGATGTTATATGCACGAGTAGAACACAAAAAAATGTGGGCAATAATAGTCATACTGCTTACCAGGATGTCATACTTTGATTCGGTGGTATTGTTGGATGAAGCGGCCCAGACCGACATTACATGACCGCGTTCACAAGACTAGTTCTACCGCCGTGCTTCGCACACAGGTGGCTAGTGGGTGTCTGTTTCTCCAACTTTAGTTGAATCGAGTGTGACTACGCCCGGTCCTTGCTGAAGGTTAAAACAGCACACTTGATGAAAAATCGTTGTGGTTTTGATGCATAGGTAAGAACGGTTCTTGCTAAGCCCGTAGCAGCCACGTAAAACTTGCAACAACAAAGTAGAGGACATCTAACTTGTTTTTGCAGGGCATGTTGTGATGTGATATGGTCAAGACGTGATGAGATATAAATTGTTATATGATGTGATCATGTTTTGTAAAGTTATGGGCAACTGGCAGGAGCCTTATGGTTGTCTCTTTATTGCATAAGATGCAAGCGCCATGTAATTGCTTTACTTTATCGCTATGCGATAGCAATAGTTGCAAAAGGCAATAATTGGCGAGACGACCATGTGATGACATGTTGATAGAGATCAAGATGATGGAGATCATGGTGTCATGCCGGTGACGATGGAGATCATGACGGTACTTTGGAGATGGAGATCAAAGGCACAAGCTGATGATTGCCATATCATGTCACATATTTTGATTGCATGTGATGTTTATCTTTTATGCATCTTATTTTGTTCAGTACGGCGGTAGCTTTATAAGATGATCACTTACTAAAATTTCAAGGTATAAGTGTTCTCCCTGAGTATGCACCGTTGCGACAGTTCTTCGTGCTGAGACATCACGTGATGATCGGGTGTGATAAGATCTACGTTCAGATACAACGGGTGCAAGCCAGTTTTGCACACGCAGAATACTCGGGTTAAACTTGACGAGCCTAGCATATGCAGATATGGCCTCGGAACACTGAGACCGAAAGGTCGAGCGTGAATCATATAGTAGATATGATCAACATAGTGATGTTCACCATTGAAAACTACTCCATCCCACGTGATGATCGGACATGGTTTAGTTGATTTGGATCACGTGATCACTTAGATGATTAAAGGGGTATCTATCTAAGTGGGAGTTCTTAAGTAATATGATTAATTGAACTTTAGTTTATCATGAACTTAGTCCTGATAGTATTTGCATATCTATGTTGTAGATCAATAGCTTGTGATGTAGCTCCCAGTTTATTTCTTGATATGTTCCTAGAGAAAAATAAGTTGAAAGATGATAGTAGCAATGATGCGGACTTGGTCCGTGATATGAGGATTATCCTCATTGCTGCACAGAAGTATTATGTCCAGCTATGCACCGCTAGGTGACAAACCTATTGCAGGAGCAGATGCAGACGTTATGAACGTTTGACAATGCTCGGTATGATGACTACTTGATAGTTTAGTGCGCCATGCTTTACGGCTTAGAACCAGGACTTCAAAAACGTTTTGAATGCCACAGAACATATAAGATGTTCCAAGAGTTGAAATTGGTATTTCATACTCATGCCCGTGTCGAGAGGTATGAGACCTCTGACAGTACTTTGCCTACAAGATGGAGGAGAATAGCTCAACCAATGAGCATGTGCTCAGATTGTCTGGGTACTACAATTGCTTGAATCAAGTGGGAGTTAATCTTCCAGATAAGATAGTAATTGACAAAGTTCTCTAGTCACTATCACCAAGTTACTAGAGCCTCGTGATGAACTATAATATGCAAGGGATGACGAAAGTAATTCCCAAGCTCTTCGCGATGCTGAAATCGGCGAAGGTAGAAATCAAGAAAAAGCATCAAGTGTCGATGGTTAACAAGACCACTAGTTTCAAGTAAAGGGCAAGAAAAAGAATGGGAACTTCAAGAAGAATGGCAAGAAAGATGCCACTCCCATGATAAATCTAAAAGCTAAACCTAAGCCAGAAACTGAGTGCTTCTACTGCAAAAGGAAATGGTCACTGGAATTGGAACTGCCCTAGATACTTGGCGAATAAGAAGGATGGCAAAGTGAACAAAGGTATATTTCATATACATGTTATTGATGTGTACTTTACTAGTGTTTATAGCAACCCCTCGGCATTTAATACTGGTTCAGTTGCTAAGAGTAGTAACTCGAAACAGGAGTTGCAAAATAAACAGAGACTAGTTAAGGGCGAGGTGACGATGTGTGTTGGAAGTGATTCCAAGGTTCATAAGATTACCATCGCACTCTTCCTTTAACTTCGGGATTAGTGTTGAACCTAAAATAAATGTTATTTGGTGTTTGCGTTGAGCATGAATATGATTGGATCATGTTTATTGCAATACAATTATTCATTTAAGTCAAAGAATAATTGTTGTTCTATTTACATGAAAAAAACCTTCTATGGTCATACACTTAATATAAATGGTTTAATGAATCTCGATCGCAGTGATACACATATTCATAATATTGATGCCAAAAGATGCAAAGTTGATAATGATAGTGCAACATACTTGTGGCACAGCCGTTTAGGTCATATTGGTGTAAAGCGCATGAAGAAACTCCATGCTGATGGGATTTTGGAATCACTTGATTATGAATCACTTGATGCTTGCGAACCATGCCTCATGGGAAAGATTACTAAGACTCTGTTCTCTAGAACAATGGAGCGAGCAACTGACTTATTGGAAATTATGCATACTGATGTATGCGGTCCGATGAGTGTCGAGGCTCGTGGCGGGTATCGTTATTTTTTACCTTCACAGATGATTTGAGCAGATATGGGTATATCTACTTGATGAAACATAAGTCTGAAACATTTGAAAAGTTCAAAGAATTTCAGAGTGAAGTGGAAAATCATCGTAACAAGAAAATAAAGTTTCTACGATCTGATCGTGGAGGAGAATATTTGAGTTATGAGTTTGGTCTTCATTTGAAACAATGCAGAATAGTTTCGCAACTCACGCCACCTGGAACACCATAGCGTAATGGTGTGTCCGAACGTCGTAACCGTACTTTATTAGATATGGTGCGAGTTATGATGTCTCTTACCGATTTACCACTATCGTTTTGGGGTTATGCATTAGAGACAGCTGCATTCACGTTAAATACGGCACCATCTAAATCCGTTGAGATGACACCATATGAACTGTGGTTTGGCAAGAAACCTAAGTTGTCATTTCTTAAAGTTTGGGGCGGTGATGCTTATGTGAAAAAGTTCCAACCTGATAAGCTCGAACCCAAATTAGAGAAATGTGTCTTCATAGGATACCCAAAGGAAATTGTTGGGTACACCTTCTATCACAGATTCGAAGGCAAGATATGCGTTGCTAAAAATGGATACTTTCTGTTGGGGAACGTAGCAATAATTCAAAATTTTCCTACGTGTCAGCAAGATCAATCTAGGAGATGCTAGCAACGAGAGGGAGGGAGTGCATCTTCATACTCTTAAAGATCACTAAGCGGAAGCGTTACAAGAACGCGGTTGATGGAGTCGTAGTCGCGGCGATTCAAATCGCGGAAGATCCGATCTAGCGCCGAACGGACGGCGCCTCCGCGTTCAACACACGTACAGCCCGGGGACGTCTCCTCCTTCTTGATCCAGAAAGGGGAGAGGATAAGTTGAGGGAGAACTCCAGCAGCACGACAGCGTGGTGGCAATGGAGCTCGTGGTTCTCCGGCAGAGCTTCGCTAAGCACTACGGAGGAGCAGGAGGAGTTGGAGGAGGAGAGGGCTGCGCCAGGCCAGGGGGTGCGGCTGCCCTGTCTCTCCCTCACTATATATAGGGGGAAGGGGGTGGAGGAGGCACCCTAGGGTTCCCTAGGGGAGGGGCGGCGGCCACAGGGGAAACCCTATATGGGTTTGGGCGCGCCCACCCCTGGGAAACTTGCCCCCCAAGCCGGGAGGGCTGGCTGCCCTAGGGGAGGCGCCCCCACCTCTCCACGTTACGTGAGAGGGGTTGGGAGGGGCGCACAGCCCCTTAGTGGGATGGTGTGCCCCCTCCCCTTGGCCCATAAGGCCCCCCAACGCTTGTCGGGGCCTCCGAAACCCCTTTCGGACATGCTGGCCATAGCCTGGTACCCCCGGAACAATTCCGGACTCCAATACCCTTCGTCCAATATACCGATCTTCATCTCCGGACCATTCCGGAGTTCCTCATCATGTCCGGGATCTCATCCGGGACTCCGAACAACCTTCGGTAACCACATACTATTTCCCATAACAACTCTAGCGTCACCGAACCTTAAGTGTGTAGACCCTCCGGGTTCGGGAACCATGCAGACATGACCGAGACACCTCTTCGGCCAATAACCAATAGCGGGATCTGGATACCCATATTGGCTCCCACATGTTCCACGATGATCTCATCGGATGAACCACGATGTCGGGGATTCAATCAATCCCGTATACAATTCCCTTTGTCTATCAGTATGTTACTTGCCCGAGATTCGATCCTCGGTATCCCAATACCTCGTTCAATCTCGTTATCGGCAAGTCTCTTTACTCGTTCCGTAACGCATGATCCCGTGGCTAACTCCTTAGTCACGTTGAGCTCATTATTATGATGCATTACCGAGTGGGCCCAGAGATACCTCTCCGTCATACGGAGTGACAAATCCCAGTCTCGATTCGTGCCAACCTAACAGACACTTTCAGAGATATCTGTGGTGCACCTTTATAGTCACCCAGTTACGTTGTGACGTTTGATACACCCAAAGCACTCCTACGGTATTCGGGAGTTGCACAATCTCATGGTCTAAGGAAATGATACTTGACATTTGAAAAGCTCTAGCAAACGAACTACACGATCTTGTGCTATGCTTAGGATTGGGTCTTGTCCATCACATTATTCTCCTAATGATGTGATCCCATTATCAATGACATCCAATGTCCATGGTCAGGAAACCATAACCATCTATTGATCAACGAGCTAGTCAACTTGAGGCTTACTAGGGACATGTTGTGGTCTATGTATTCACACATGTACTATGGTTTCCAGTTAATACAATTATAGCATGAACAATAGACAATTATCATGAACAAGGAAATACAATAATAACCATTTTATTATTGCCTCTAGGGCATATTTCCAACAGTCTCCCACTTGCACTAGAGTCAATAATCTAGTTCACATCACCATGTGATTAACACTCAAAGTTCACATCGCCATGTGACTAATACCCAAGAGTTTACTAGAGTCAATAATCTAGTTCACATCACCATGTGATTAACATTCAATGAGTTCTAGGGTTTGATCATGTTATGCTTACGAGAGAGGTTTTAGTCAACGGGTCTGTAACATTCAGATCCGTGTGTGCTTTACAAATCTCTATGTCATCTTGTAGATGCAGCTACCACGCGCTACTTGGAGCTATTCCAAATAACTGCTCTACTATACGAATCCGGTTTACTACTCAGAGTCATCCGGATTAGTGTCAAAGTTTGCATCGACGTAACCCTTTACGACGAACTCCTTTTCCACCTCCATAATCGAGAAAATTCCTTAGTCCACTAGATACTAAGGATAAGTTCGACCGCTGTCATGTGATCCATTCCTGGATCACTATTGTACCCCTTGACTAACTCATGGCAAGGCACACTTCAGGTGCGGTACATAGCATAGCATACTGTAGAGCCTACGTCTAAAGCATAGGGGACGACCTTCGTCCTTTCTATCTCTTCTGCCGTGGTCATGTTTTGAGTCTTACTCAATACTCACACCTTGTAACACAGCCAAGAACTCCTTCTTTGCTGATCTATTTTGAACTCCTTCAAAATCTTGTCACGGTATTTATTCATTTGAAAGTACTATTAAGCGTTTTTTTATCTATCCTTATAGATCTTGATGCTCAATGTTCAATAGCTTAATCCAGGTTTTCCATTGAAAAACACTTTTCAAATAACCCTGTATGCTTTCCAGAAATTCTACATCATTTCTGATCAACAATATGTTAACAACATATACTCATCAAAAATTCTATAGTGCTCCCACTCACTTCTTTGGAAAACACAATTTTCTCATAAACTTTGTATAAACCCAAAATCTTTGATCATCCCATCAAAGCATACATTTCAACTCCGAGATGCTTACTCCAGTCCTTAGAAGGATTGCTGGAGCTTTGCATACTTGTTAGCATATTTCAGGATTGAAAAAACCTTCTAGTTGTATCACATACAACCTTTCCTCAAGAAAATCGTCGAGGAAACAATGTTTTGACATCCTATCTGCAAGATTTCATAAATAATGTAGTAACTGCTAATATAATTCCAACAGACTCTTAGCATCGCTACGAGTGAGAAAGTCTCATCGCAGTCAACTCCTTGAACTTGTCGGAAAACATCTTAACGACAAGTCGAGCTTTCTTAATGGTGACACTTACCATCATTATCCGTCTTCCTTTTAAAATCCATCTGCACCCAACAGCCTTAAGACCATCAAGTAGTTCTTCCAAAGTCTATACTTTGCTTTTATACATGGATCCTCTCTCGGATATTATGGCCTCGAGCCATTCGTCGGAATCCGGGCCCACCATCGCTTCTCCGTAGGTCGTAGGTTCATTGTTGTCTAGCAACATGACTTCCAAGACAGGATTACGTACCACTCTGAAGTAGAACGCATCCTTGTCGACCTACGAGGTTTGGTAGTGACTTGATCCGAAGTTTCATGATCACTATCATAAGCTTCCACTTCAATTGGTGTAGGTGCCACAGGAACAACTTCCTGTGCCCTGCTACACACTAGTTGAAGTGACGGTTCAATAACCTCATCAAGTCTCCACCATCCTCCCACTCAAATCTTTCGAGAGAAACTTTTCCTCGAGAAAGGACCCGATTCTAGAAACAATCCCTTTTGCTTCCGGATCTGAGACAGGAGGTATACCCAACTATTTTTGAGTGTCCTATGAAAATGCATTTATCCGCTTTGGGTTCGAGCTTATCGGCCTGAAACTTTTTCACATAAGCGTCGCATCCCCAAACTTTTAAGAAACGACAGCTTAGGTTTCTCTAAACCATAGTTCATACGGTGTCGTCTCAACGGAAATGCGTGGTGCCCTATTTAAAGTGAATGCGGTTGTCTCTAATGCCTAACCCATAAACGATAGTGGTAATTCGATAAGAGACATCATGGTATGCACCATATCCAATAGGGTGCAGTTATGATGTTCGGACACACCATCACACTATGGTGTTCCAGGCGGTATTAGTTGTGAAACAATTTCCACAATGTCTTAATTGTGTGCAAAACTCGTAACTCAGATATCTCTATGATCATATCATAGACATTTTATCATCTTGTCACGATGATCTTCAACTTCACTCTGAAATTACTTGAACCTTTCAATAATTCATACTTGTGTTTCATCAAGTAAATATTCTTAGCATCTACTCAATTCATCTGTGAAGTAAGAACATAATGATATCCACTGCGTGCCTCAGCACTCATTGGACTGCACACATCAAATGTATTACTTCCAACAAGTTGCTCTCTTGTTCCATCTTACTGAAAATGGGGCCTTTCAGTCATCTTGCCCATGTGTTATGATTTGCATGTCTCAAGTGATTCAAAATCAAGTGACTCCAAACAATCCATCTGTATGGAGTTTCTTCATGCATATCTACCAATAGACATGGTTCGCATGTCTCAATCTTTTCAAAAACGAGTGAGTCCAAAGATCCATCAACATGGAGCTTCTTCATGCGTTTTATACCAATATGACTCAAATGGCAGTGCCACAAGTATGTGGTACTATCATTACTATCTTATATCTTTTGGCATGAACATGTGTATCACTACGATCGAGATTCAATAAACCATTCATTTTAGGTGCAAGACCATTGAAGGTATTATTCAAATAGACAGAGTAACCATTATTCTCCTTAAATGAATAACCGTATTGCGATAAACATAATCCAATCATGTCTATGCTCAACGCAAATACCAAATAACAATTATTTAGGTTTAACACCAATCTTGATGGTAGAGGGAGCATGCGATGCTTGATCACATCAACCTTGGAAACACTTCCAACACATATCATCATCTCACCTTTAGCTAGTCTCCGTTTATTCCGTAGCCTTTTATTTCGAGTTACCAACACTTAGCAACCGAACCGGTATCTAATACCCTGGTGCTACTAGGAGTACTAGTAAAGTACACATTAATATAATGTATGTCCAATATACTTCTGTCGACCTTGCCTACCTTCTCATCTACCAAGTATCTAGGGTAGTTCTGCTTCAGTGACCGTTCCCCTCATTACAGAAGCACTTAGTCTCGGGTTTGGGTTCAACCTTGGGTTTCTTCACTAGAGCAGCAACTGATTTGCCGTTTCATGAAGTATCCCTTCTTTCCCTTGCCCTTCTTGAAACTAGTGGTTTTACTAACCATCAACAATTGATGCTCCTACTTGATTTCTACTTTCGTGGTGTCAAACATCGCGAGTTGCTCAAGGATCATCATGTCTATCCCTGATATGTTATAGTTCATCATGAAGCTCTAATAGCTTGGTGGCAGTGACTATGGAGAACCATCACTATCTCATCTGGAAGATTAACTCCCACTCGATTCAAGCGATTGTAGTACCCAGACAATCTGAGCACATGCTCAACGATTGAGCTTTTCTCCCTTGGTTTGCAGGCTTAAGAAACCTGTCAGAGGTCTCATACCTCTTGACGTGTGTGACACCCAAAATTTTTAATTGGTTTTATCAAAATCTTTTATTTGATTTGAGGACGGTATTTAAATTTTCTTCTAAAAAGATTTTTCCCTCCCAAAATATTTTCTTTTGTGACAAGTGTTTTGTTTTGGATTCACCCAAGACTTGATTTTGGTCTTGGAGGTTTTTCCATCTTATGTGGACTCAAAACCAAATGCTTTTCATTTGGGAAATTTCTTTTGAAAAAACTTTTTAAATAGCCCTATGGCATTTGGAATGATCCTTTCCCCCTTTTCAAAATCCCTCTTGCCATGGCATGAGTGGAAATCCCCTCCCAAAAGCCTTTCTCCATCTTTGGATCATGATATGCTTCAAATCCAGCAAGTTGAACCTCTCCATATTTTTGTTTCCATTTAATTCTTATCAAAAACAATTTCTGCCCTCTATTCTAGCTCTTGGAGATTTACAAAGGAGCTACCCTTTCTGCTTTGAGTTTTGCCTCCAAACCTTTTTCCCTAGCTAGTCCTTAGAGCCCTCAACCAAGATCCATGAAGATCCACTGGTCTCCAGTTCAAATATTTCAAATTGTGCTTGCTGCAAGTTTGGACCTTATTTGCCAAATTTGATGAAATTCATTTGAATTCTCCTCCTAAAAATCTGAGAAAATTCAGGCAGCCTCTGGGTGCATTGAGAGGTCACCTCACCAAGTCCCAGCTCCAGAAAAAAAATTTCTTCATGCCAAATCATTTCGTCGAACACCTGACTGGCACTATTGCTATCATGTTCAGAAAGTTCAGTTAAACAGTTTCAGGAACACTGTCGTTTTCTTCAGAGCCCGTTGTCGATCTCGCCAGTACCCCGGTGTCGCCGTGCTTCCTGTCCCCTCCTTCTTATCTCTGCGCCGCACGATCACCTGGAAGCTTGCAGGCGTCGGCGATGAGCAGGAGGAGGTGCGCCACCCCGTGAGCGACAGCAGCGGCGGCTTTGCGGCTGCCAGAGAGAGGCGCAGCGTGGACGGCGCCACCCAGCGCCGCCCAAGCCACCGGAGGCCGCCGCGTGGCCATCCACTCCCCCGTGCGCGCTGCCACCCTTCGTCGTGAACTGCTAGGCGCGGAGCGCGCTCTCTGCCGCCGCCGTGCCCGTACGGCCGCCCCATCGATGATCGGTGCATTACGCCTTGCCCGACCGAGGTTTAGCGGTGGAACGACACCAGTGATCTTCTCTGATGGTGCCTAGCCCCCTAAACCCCCTGCCCAACCACTGCCTCGCCGTAATCGCTCGCCGGAGATATCCCGTTCACGGCCACCCCCTCGAATTGCCTATAAATAGAGGCCTCGAGCTCGAACACGAACTCACACCACCCCTACGCACCACCAATACCATGCCAAGCCACTGGTAGAGCCACGAGGGAGCCTTCTTCCCCAACTCCGGCCGCCTCGACCCGCCACGGGACCCAGCTCGATTCGCTCCCGTGCGTGCACCTCTACCCCTCATCTCTTGCCAGTAGCTTCCTTGTGCATCCACTCTGCTGACCCGCGCTTCAATTTGGAGATTGCAGCACCCACCGGAGTTCTCCACCATCGCCCGAACCACCGTCCGCCGGAGAAAGTGTCGCCGTCGACGTGGTGATCTCCGACGACCAAGTCCACCACCCACCGACGCGGAAGAACACGCTGAACCTCTTGGTACCCTCCGATCTCTCTGTCTCGCCATGGTTCGACGCCGGCGACCACCGCAGCCTTCGGGCGCCAGTGAGCTCCGTTGGCCGTTTTTAAACCTGACGTGTGGACCCCCCCCCCCGCCAGCCTCTCTTCTTTCTCCCCCTCGAACCATTTTCTGTTGGCGCCTTCGGGCAAATGCGCTTTCCCTTCGAGCTGGCGCATTTCTTTCCGAACCGTTTTCTGTTTTCTCAGTTAAGTCCCTGGTTCTTTTCTGTTTCATCACAGAATAGTCCCTGGACTAAAACCCTTATAACTTTTTAATAAAAGATGATTTTTGATTGATTCTTTTTCTGAAAGTCTTGTATTTTTGTCTAGTTTTTTATAGTATTTATTTGGAAATTTTTTGGAAAAATTTTTATGCACGCGATGGTTTTCACGTTAGTGTGCGTTTTCGCTATACCGTGGGTTCCGGAAGAGGTGACGGAGCCGCGAACTTCGCCGAGCTAGACTCCGACTGCTCCGAACCAGGCAAGCATGTTTGAACCTTTGATATGATAGGTGTTTTGCATGTTTTCTTGAATGGGTTGTGCATGGCATATGAGCATCGGTGAGTACCTCGTTGCATGTAAGGCAACTATCCGTGTGTTCCGAAGTTACCGTGATCTTTGATGAGAGATGGCCTAGTCATGTGGTGACATGAAAGGTAGTGAGGTGGTATTGTTGTAGCATGCCAGCCTTACGTCATCCGTTAAAGTCCGACGTTAACATGGACTGAGTCACGTTACCGTTCTTCCCCTTTCGTGCTGCCACATGTTTTCTGCAAAGAATACGGTTTAGTAAGTTGTTAACCTCTTTCCGTGTACACACCAAATGGAGGGGCCGGGATGAGGGTTCCATGGCCCTGGATTAAAGCCAGTCATCCGGTCAGGGGGCATGGGTGTTTCCGGTTGGGACCGAGAGGGGGGCACCCCTTAGAACGCGTGTATATAAATTTGATCCCATGCTACGCGAGGTTGTAGCCTCCCCGTCTCAAAGTTTTTCTTGAACGTTGCCGAGGGTGATTCCTGGCATCGGGATGTTGAATGGGTGTGTACTGGTTAGATGTGTTTCTTCTAAAACACCGTAAACGGAACTAGTCCTTGTGACTACTGAAATCCGTTGGCTGTGGTTAAAGTACAAACTCTGCAGAGTCAAATCCTTCCGAGTCATCGTGTCCGAGATCGAGGACCATGGCCAGTAGATCCATGTCTATGTCAATTCTCGTGGTAGATCCCCGGTGAACAAGCTTGAGTGGTATACTCGTTTGAATTGTTATTCCTGTGGATGGACTAACCTTTATTTTATCACGTATCTGAATATTTCCTGGTTATGATATTAAATTCATGAGCTGCTAAATTAATAAGTTGTGAAATATAAGCCCTTTATGTGATGTCGCCCAAACGTCCGACTGTGGCACTCTTGTTATTTACTTTTGATATAAGCCCTTTATGTGATGTCGCTCAGACGTCCGACTGTGGCATTCTTGTTACTTACTTTTGATATAAGCCCTTTATGTGATGTCGCTCAGACGTCCGACTGTGGCACTCTTGTCATTTACCTTCAATATAAGCCCTTTATGTGATGTCGCTTCAGACGTCCGACTGTGGCACGCAGTGTCATTTATATTCTTTTATAAGCCCTTTATGTGGTGTCGCCTTGACGCCCGACTGCGGCATTGTTATTCTTTTTGTATCCTTTCGAGGAGTCATTCAGACACTCGCTTGGCCCTCAGTATTACTTTGGGATTTCGGGAGGACTACCGCCCGACTTCCCTTTTATTTTCCATGCATTCCCATCTCGTTGTTTAAGTACGTTCTATTAATCTGTTCACATGCTTCATGTTTACATTTGTTATATCTTATGTCCGAACTGTCTTGCGAGTACTTTCATAGTACTCACCTGGCTTGTTGATTTGGCCAGATGTTGACGAAGGCGATCTCATGGATGAAGAGTTTGATAGTGAGTCCGACGCCTAGAGGAGTCCCAGTCAGTCCCATGCGATCCTGGATATTGGTCACTTGTATTATGTACGCTTCCGCCGCCCGCAATAAGCATCCTCGAGCCTCACTCCGTCGCTCGAAGAGCTGTTAGATTCAGGAGTCTAGTCACCCACTTCACTGTGATTTTTCCACTACCGCTTTTATCGTGAGCTAGTAGTTATGCCACCCCTATCCGCCTTTAAGTATTATTGGCGAGTTTGTAATAAATTGTTGAGCAGTCTCCGCTCAACCTTGTATTATATTCAGTACTCCTGGTATTTTTTCTTCTGTGATCAAGACTTTGTCTACCAGTAAGAAGGATTCTTCTCTACTGGTCCGTAAAAGGGATCGATTTCTCAATAAATATTTTTATTGGAAAACCGGTCGTGACAAGCTTGGTACCAGAGCCAGGCTGACTGTAGGAAGCCACTAGGTGCGATCGCTAATCGGTTATTAGCGTCTTTGGTGCTTTTTCAGCATTTTGCAAATGTAGCTATTTTCTGTTGGTCATCATAAATTTATGACATGACTACTCAGAATTTTTGCCTACTTTTGTAGATGGCTGGCAACGACTGCGAGACTCGGGTGTTCACTAACGTGCCCGAGGGGTTTGTCAAACTCCTCGTCTCCATCACCAAGCTCGCGATCGGGCCAGCGACTTGTCCGGAGTTCACGCTTTACCAGCACAAGCTCAGCGACGACGTGTCTATGCACCAAGCCGTGGTGCAATTCAAGGGAGGACGTTCTGCGTCACGCCACTTCCGTTTTGTGGGAAGGGCCATGCCTACGGAGAGGCATGCCATGCAGATGGCCGCCCGTGAGGCGATAGCTCGCCTTCGGGATATCCTTCCTATGATGAAGACTCGTCGCTACCGCTACCTCCCATGCCATGTGCCATATACTTGTCACTATGCATTCGCCTGCCATAGGGGAGAGCGGGATGAAGCTATCGAGATGCTTGTCGAGTACCTCAAAGCTCTGGAGGAATCTTTCGACAACCTCATGGACGACCTTGTGGCTGCCCGCATGGACTTAGTTCGGGGCGGTCCTGCCAGCAGGAAGGAGCTTCTCCACATGGCACCGCCGCTGACATTCGTCTCATCCTCGGCATCTTATTCACCGGCCATTTTGGCCACTGCTCGCCGTCTGCCTACCACTGAGGAGTTTGACCGAGTCATCGCTCCTACTCCAGTCAGAGCTGCACCGCCTGCCGCACCCGCACTGCCGCCTGTCGCTCCCGCGCCATCACCTCAGCGCAGTGCTACGCGCCTGGAGCCTACTAGGGAGGAGGTGGAGGTTGAGTCTCCTGCACCGCTGGGTCTTACCCTCGGCAGGGGGAAGGAAATCTTCACCATCTCCGACTGAGTCCGCTTAGTAGCCGCGCGTTGTGCCTGCATGTTTGTTATGTTTTATGTACTTAAGGTTGTAGTGGTTGTGTGCGCTGCATTCCGGAGGAGTGTGCTAGTCTAAATAACATGTCAGGAATGTGTACGCACATCCTGAGTGCTGTATCATATGTTTGCATTTCGCGTGTAAGATATGTACTAAGCAGTCCTTCTCCGTGCGAAATCGTTTATGTTCTTGAAAAATCTTGAGGTCCTTTAAATTTTTGCCTTTGCAAGATTTTCCTTGTACCACACAGTTCTTCTTATGATTTTTGCAAAATAGTACCCCAGAGTGGAAAATGTCTCGTCCTTGGACTCGTTCCATGCCCAATCAACCAGAAGAAGTTTATGGAGCACAGACCAGCAACAACTTCACTCAGGGACAGTCTAGTCAACAGGACAGCGAAGCAGCCTTATCTCAAGTATGCCGTCTTTTCGAACAAAGCCAGCAACAGCACCAAGAGATGATGAATCACGTCATCAATATGGGGAATCACCGCGAGCCATACCAACCACACTCCAAGTTGTTTGAACTGCAGAAGATACGCCCTCCAACGTTTTCTCACACTGACAGGCCACTTGAAGCCGATGATTGGCTTCGTGACATCGAAAGAAAGCTGATTATTGCTCAGTGTTCAGATCATGAGAAGGTGCTTAATGCACCTCACTACCTCACTGGAGCAGCTGCAGCATGGTGGGAAAACTTCTTACACATGCATCCCAGTGAACACAACATCACCTGGGAAGAGTTTAAGGAAGGCTTTCGTGGGGCACACATCCCTAGGAGCATCATAAAGATCAAGAAAAGAGAATTTGATGACCTCAAGCAGAGAGGCATGTCCGTAACAGAATACAACGGTCAGTTTACCCAGCTATCTCGTTATGCCTACGATGAACATATGACTGAGAACAAAAGGATGGAAAAATTTCTGGACGGCCTGGCGCCAGCATTAAGATGCCAACTAGTCGTACACACTTTCCCAGATTTCAAAACTCTGGTTGACAAGGCCATTACCTTGGAGAATGAGCGCCGCAGTCTGGAGGGTATCCGTAAGCGGAAAAGGGACAAGACGACCCTTGCTCGCAACAATCGAAGCAAGACTGAGGTTCCGAGCAATGAAGCAAGAAAATCCACGACTACTGATCTAAGGCCAACCAGGCAGTTTCATTCAAGGGATAAGGACTTCACGTACCGTCCAGGGGTCACATGCTATGCTTGTGGTGAAGAAGGGCACTATGCCAAACAGTGCCCAAAACCAAGGAACTCGGCCCCCAAGCCGAACAATGGTGGGAACAATCCAGCCCCCAAGCGCAACAATTTCAATCCCAGCAACAACCACAGGAAGGGTCACCTGAACCATGTGACCAGGGAAGAAGCGCAGAATGCCCCAGACATCGTGCTCGGTACGTTCCCCGTCAACACAGTACCTGCCACGGTTTTGTTTGATTCTGGAGCTTCTCATTCGTTCATTTCGAAGAGTTTTGTTTCACAACATGGTTTTCCGATACTTTCCTTGGAAAAATCTATGATCATCAAGTCCCCCGGGAATAAGCAGATCACTCAGAGTTACTGCCAAGGAGTGACCATTGAGTTCGAAGGACTAAAATTTCAGGCTAATCTCATCGTGTTGGAAAATAAAGGACTGGATGTCATCCTAGGGATGGACTGGTTAACCACAAACAAGGGATTTATTGATTGTTTCAATCGGACTGTGATTCTCACTCATCATCACGGCAAGACAATAAAGGTTACAGCTCAAGAGAGACCACGGTCACGGCAACCAAAGCTGAACAAAGTGGACATTTCAGAATTGAGAAAAGTTCCAGTGGTGTGCGAATTTCCCGACGTATTCCCTGAAGAACTACCAGGCATGCCACCAGACCGAGAGATAGAGTTCAGCATTGAACTAGCACCTGGCACCACTCCCATCTATAAGAAACCTTATAGAATGGCACCCTCAGAGTTGGTAGAATTGAAGAAGCAAATAAAGGAGTTACTGGACAAAGGATTTATTCGAGCCAGCTCCTCACCATGGGGTTCGCCAGTTTTATTCGCCAAGAAAAGGGATGGGACACTGAGACTGTGTATAGACTATCGAGCTCTCAATATGGTCACCATCAAAAACAAATATCCGATGCCACGGATAAATGATTTGTTTGATCAGCTCGCGCAAGCCAAGGTGTTCTCAAAGATCGATTTAAGATCGGGATATCACCAACTGAAAGTATGGACTGAAGATATCCCTAAGACGGCATTCACCTCCAGATACGGATTATATGAGTTCACAGTGATGCCTTTTGGACTGACGAACGCCCCCGCGTATTTTGTCCACCTCATGAACAAAGTGTTTATGAAATTCATGGACAAATTTGTTGTGGTGTTCATTGACGACATTCTGGTATATTCAAGAACACCAGAAGAGCATATTGAGCATCTCAGAATTGTTTTGGGAGAATTAAGGAAACATCAATTGTACGCCAAATTTAGCAAGTGTGAATTTTGGCTAAGGCAAGTTGGTTTCCTAGGCCATATATTAACCCAAGAAGGCGTGGCCATAGACCCAGAAAAAGTCAAAGCCATACTCGATTGGAAACCACCAGCCAACGTGACAGATGTACGGAGTTTCCTTGGAATGGCTGGATATTACCGGAGATTTATTGAAGGATTCTCCACTGTGGCAAAACCGATGACACAGTTGCTCAAGAAAGACAAGAAATTTGTATGGACGGAAGCATGCGAGAAAAGCTTCCAAGAACTCAAGAAGAAACTAACAACAACACCAGTTTTGACCGTGCCAGACAAACACAAGAGTTTTGAAGTGTATTGTGACGCGTCCCGGAAGGGCCTCGGATGCGTGCTGATGCAGGATGGCAAAGTTGTCGCGTATGCTTCCAGGCAACTACGGAAGCATGAGGAAAATTATCCTACTCATGACTTGGAGCTAGCAGCAGTCATCCATGCACTCATGGAGTGGAGGCACTTTCTGTTGGGAAACCGTTGCGAAATATATACGGACCATAAGAGCCTTAAATATATTTTCACACAACCAGAGCTGAATTTACGACAACGACGCTGGTTGGAATTGGTCAAGGACTATGATGTCGGTATTCACTATCATCCAGGGAAGGCCAATGTAGTGGCAGATGCTCTTAGTCGGAACCCCAGCCCGGGCAACGACAGTCCACAGAACTTGAGGCCTGAGTTTCAGCAGGAGTTCGCTAGACTCAACATGGTGTTAGTCTCTGAGGGCACCGTATCAAATCTGGAGATACATCCCACCCTAATGGAACAAATTAAGAAGGCTCAGCAGGGACATCCCAGCATCGAAGGTATAAAAAGAAAAATGAGCCTTGGCAAGGCTTCAGAGTTCGTCATAGACAATGAAGGAATATTATGGTACGGGGACAGACTTTGCATACCAAACATTGAGGAACTCAAGCAACAAATCCTAACCGAAAGCCACACCGCTCCATACTCGATCCACCCTGGAGGAACCAAAATGTACAAAGACATTCAGGAAAGATTTTGGTGGCACGGTATGAAAAGGGATATAGCCGCATTTATTGCTTGTTGCGATTCATGTCAGCGCATTAAAGCCGAGCATCAAAAGCCAGCAGGGCTACTCCAGCCAAACCGGATACCTGAGTGGAAATGGGATGAAATTGGGATGGACTTCATCGTCGGACTACCTCGATCGCAACGCGGAAATGATGCCGTATGGGTCATCACAGATAGGCTAACCAAGGTAGCACATTTCATTCCCGTGAAGACGACCTACTCCACTCAAAGGCTAGCCAAGCTATATCTCTCCCGTATAGTTTGTTTGCATGGAGTCCCAAAGACTATAATATCCGACCGAGGCACTCAATTTGTCTCTAAATTTTGGGATCACTTACAACAAGCTCTGGGCACGCAACTAGCATTCAGTACAGCGTACCACCCTCAGACTGATGGACAAATGGAACGCGTGAACCAAATCCTAGAGGACATGCTGAGAGCCTGTGTGCTCACCTATGGATCCAGTTGGGAAGAAAGTTTGCCATATGCCGAGTTTGCTTACAACAACAGTTACCAAGCCAGCTTACAAATGGCACCCTTTGAAGCATTGTACGGACGGAGGTGTCGTACCCCACTGAATTGGTCAGAAACGGGTGACAGTCGTATCTTCGGCCCAGACATGCTCAAGGAGGCCGAGGAGAAGGTTAAACAGATCAGGGACAGACTCAAGACAGCCCAAAGCCGGCAGAAGAGCTATTATGATCAGAAACATCGTGAGGTCAGCTTTGAACCCGGTGATTACGTATACCTACGAGTATCTCCTATGAGGGGCCTACAACGGTTCAAAATTAAGGGGAAGCTAGCCCCGAGATTTATTGGACCATTCTGTGTGATTGCACGAAGAGGCATAGTAGCCTACCAACTAGACCTACCCAAGGAGCTGTTAGACGTCCACGACGTGTTCCACGTCTCACAGTTGAGGAAATGTATGAGTAACCCGGAAAAGCATGTGTCTCATGAGAGCATTGATGTGCAACCAGATCTCACCTACAGAGAACGGCCAGTAAAGATATTGGAAGAGTCTGAACGGAGGACCCGACAGAAAACAACTAAATTTTTCAAGGTTCAGTGGAGCAACCACACCGAGGATGAAGCTACATGGGAAAGGGAAGATTTCTCCAGGCAGAGTATCCATATCTATTTGAGGATCAGCAGTAATCTCGAGGACGAGATTTTTCCTAAGGGGGTAGGTGTTGTGACACCCAAAATTTTTAATTGGTTTTATCAAAATCTTTTATTTGATTTGAGGAGGGTATTTAAATTTTCTTCTAAAAAGATTTTTCCCTCCCAAAATATTTTCTTTTGTGACAAGTGTTTTGTTTTGGATTCACCCAAGACTTGATTTTGGTCTTGGAGGTTTTTCCATCTTATGTGGACTCAAAACCAAATGCTTTTCATTTGGGAAATTTCTTTTGAAAAATCTTTTTAAATAGCCCTATGGCATTTGGAATGATCCTTTCCCCCTTTTCAAAATCCCTCTTGCCATGGCATGAGTGGAAATCCCCTCCCAAAAGCCTTTCTCCATCTTTGGATCATGATATGCTTCAAATCCGGCAAGTTGAACCTCTCCATATTTTTGTTTGCATTTAATTATTATCAAAAACAATTTCTGCCCTCTATTCTAGCTCTTGGAGATTTACAAAGGAGCTACCCTTTATGCTTTGAGTTTTGCCTCCAAACCTTTTTCCCTAGCTAGTCCTTAGAGCCCTCAACCAAGATCCATGAAGATCCACTGGTCTCCAGTTCAAATATTTCAAATTGTGCTTGCTGCAAGTTTGGACCTTATTTGCCAAATTTGATGAAATTCATTTGAATTCTCATCCTAAAAATCTGAGAAAATTCAGGCAGCCTCTGGGTGCATTGAGAGGTCACCTCACCAAGTCCCAGCTCCAGAAATTTTTTTCTTCATGCCAAATCATTTCGTCGAACACCTGACTGGCACTGTTGCTATCATGTTCAGAAAGTTCAGTTAAACAGTTTCAGGAACACTGTCGTTTTCTTCAGAGCCCGTTGTCGATCTCGCCAGTACCCCGGTGTCGCCGTGCTTCCTGTCCCCTCCTTCTTATCTCTGCGCCGCACGATCACCTGGAAGCTTGCGGGCGTCGGCAACGAGCAGGAGGAGGTGCGCCACCCCGTGAGCGACGGCAGCGACGGCTTTGCGGCCGCCAGAGAGAGGCGCAGCATGGACGGCGCCACCCAGCGCCGCCCAAGCCACCGGAGGCCGCCGCGTGGCCATCCACTCCCCCGTGCGCGCTGCCACCCTTCGTCGTGAACTGCTAGGCGCGGAGCGCGCTCTCTGTCGCCGCCGTGCCCGTACGGCCGCCCCGTCGATGATCGGTGCATTACGCCTTGCCCGACCGAGGTTTAGCGGTGGAACGGCACCAGTGATCTTCTCTGATGATGCCTAGCCCCCTAAACCCCCTGCCCAACCACTGCCTCGCCGTAGGGTCCGCACGCTTAACGTTCGATGACAATCGGTATTATGAGTTTATGTGTATTGATGTACCGAAGGTAGTTAGGAGTCCTGGATGTGATCACGGAAATGACGAGGAGTCTCAAAATGGCCGAGACATGAAGATTGATATATTGGAAGGTTATGTTTGGACACCGGAATGGTTTCGGATAAGTTCGGGCATTTACCGGAGTACCGGGGGTATACCGGAACCCCCCAGGGAGTTAATGGGCCTTGATGGGCCATGAGGAAGAGAGGAGGAGGCGGCCAAGTGGTGGGGCGCGCCCCCCAATCCCAATCTGAATTAGGGAGGGGGGCGGCCCCCCTTTCCTTCCTCTCCCTCTTCCCTTCCTTCCCCCTCCTAGTTGGACTAGGAAAGGGGGGAAAACCTACTCCTAGTAGGAGTAGGAATTCCCCCTTGGGGCACGCCATAGGAGGCCGGCCCTCCCCCTCCTCCACTCCTTTATATATGGGGGAAGGGGGGCACCCCATAGACACACAAGTTGACAGTTGTCTTAGCTGTGTGCGGTGCCCCCCTCCACAGATTTCCACCTCGGTCATATCATTGTAGTGCTTAGGCGAAGCCCTGCGTCGGTAACTTCATCATCACCCTCATCACGCCGTCGTGCTGACGAAACTCTCCCTTGGCCTCAACTGGATCAAGAGTACGAGGGACGTCACCGAGCTGAACGTGTGCAGATCGCGGAGGTGTCGTGCGTTCGGTACTTGATCGGTTGGATCGCGAAGACGTTCGTCTGCATCAACCGCATTACTTAACGCTTCCGCTTTCGGTCTACGAGGGTACGTGGACACACTCTCCCTGCTTGTTGCTATGCATCACCTAGATAGATCTTGCGTGAGCATAGGAATTTTTTGAAATTACTGCGTTCCCCAACACAAACGCATGTTCGAAAACTCAAAGGATGAGTGGGTCGCTGGGCTAGATGTTGAGTACAACACAGTCCTGGAAAGCGAGATGAATCTAAAGGAGGCAGAGAAGAAGAAGCCAACCGTAATCCAGGTTTGCGTACATGACTTATGCTTGGTCTTCCACATATGCCGTGCCGACGTTGAGTGCGGGGAATTGAAGAACTTCCTCAAGGGCGACCGAGTCAAATTCGTTACTGTAGACTTTAGGAACGACAAGGAAATCCTGGGTGGGATAGGCCTCGTTGTAGGCAACCCCTTCGACCTCCAGAAGAAAGGGCTGGTGCCCTCCCGTGATCAGCCTTCAATGCTGACCCTGGCAGGACCCATGGTTCATCCTTTGTATGGTACACTAAAGAAACCTCCATTCAAGTTTCATCATGCATGGGAGTGGAATGTACTAGATATAGACCACATCCACTACGCTGCAATGGATGGCTACCTTTGTTTCAACATCTACAAGGGTTGGATGAAGAGCAAGAGCCAAGTGTGCGGTTCAAGCAAAGAAGTATCGCCCAAGAGGAAGAGGGACACAGACGAAATTGAGCACGTGGACGAGGAGTCCGAGTAAGGTGGCAGTGTCGTTGCTCATGGTGGTTCTAATGCAGTGTCTACCGGATTAGTTGCTTAGTTTAATTTCAGGTGTGCTTAGTTTTATTTGAGGGGTGTGTTGTGCTGAGCCCCCAGCAGAACTATGTTATGTTCCTTCTCGTTACTTTAACTCTTCAGTACGTACATACTAGTATTTCTTACAGTTCATCTTTTAGTTGGTATAGTACTACCACTCGTTTCTTCACATTATATACGTACAATATATATGGCCAACATCATATAGCCAGCAGTTTAGTTGTCAAAGAATTTCAGGGTGCTTAGTTTTATTTGAGGGGTGTGCTGTGCTGGACACTATTATTGTGACTCAAATTTCTTTGGCCATTTTATAATGACATATATACCGATGGACCAACATGCCAGCTCTCCCTCTATCTCACTACAGTAAAATAAAGTGTGGGGCCTACTTGATCCCAACAACGTTCTTATTTTCTTGTAAAATTATTCGCTTGGTTAGTCCTGACAAGCGGGGCCCCACTTATCATTGTGAGAATCGGCTTATTTTTGTCATATAACATGGTCAACGGGTTTGACGTGAAAATAACAATGTCTAATGGCATTTTTTAGCAAACATCTAACTTAACGATGGCATTTTTGAGATATCTAATTGCATTTTTGAGCAGGCATCTCACGGATCGATGGCATTTTTGAGTAGTTGTAACTTCTAATGGCAAAACTGAGTAGTGATACACAACTAGTGGCATAAATAATAAGAACCCAAGAATGAAATAGGTATGCTAATTTCTTTAATATAATTTAGCACCCCATTTAAGCACGCACTAGCTTTTTTAATAGTATTATATGCATAATTTGGCGACGAGCGCTCTCTATATGTACCAACTTTTTCTTTAATTTCATCTTGTTAGTTTTGCTCCATGGCGCAATCCATCGATACTACTACTGTACAAAAGTATACATTTTTTAAAAGGCTAGAGGTGGGGCAGTCTAGCTTGGTCGGTTTCAAGAGAGCCGAGGGCCTTTGTGATTTGACGGCTCGTTACTGCTGGAAGGCGGGGCCTTGTGATTTGACTGCTCGTATAAATGTGCCGACGACCTGAGGAGGAGCAAAGAACCGTGTGGTATACTCAAGTTTTCCACTGGAGTAGTACAACGGAGGAGCACGAAACACGACAGCCCAGTGCCATATGGCGATAAAAAATGATCTAATTTGCTAGTCATCTCATTGTTAGCATTGTTCTATTCATGCCTCGCAGAGAACATGACACATGCGGTGAAACACCCGAAGCAAAAGAAGAAACACAGGAGCAAAATAAGAAGGAATATTATCACCCCAAAAAAGAAGGAAGACGCACACACAAGTCTGGGGCACTGCTCTCTACTACATGAAGGGTTGCTGGCCGCGGAGTCGTAACTGCTTCTTCATCACCTCCACGGCCTCCATCTCCTTGCGCGTCTCCTCCACCATCTTCTTCATTCTGTTCATGACACAGGGTTTCTCGACGTGAGCCTTCATCATCTGTTCCACGGCCGCATTACATACCTTGACAGCAGCTGTGTGCTCGATGTGGAGCTTTGCCAACTCCTCCTTCTGTTCCATGACGAGGGCCTGCAGCATCTTCATCGAGGAACTACTATTCTCATGCAGCTTCTTCCAGCCGGCGTTCTCCTCCTTCAGCGGGTCGAGCTCGTGGTAGAGCTTCGCCTTGTCCTCCTGAAGTTGCAGGATTTCGCCGGTCGCCTTCTTCTCCGAGGCAATGCTCTCCTTCGGTAGCATCACCAAGCCGGCGGTCAACCCCCCTGCTCATTGAGCTCAGCGAGCATGTTGTCGAGGCTCTCCTTCAGCAGCTCCACCAAGCCGTGGATGAATTCCTTCTGCTTATTGAGGTGCTTATTGAGCTAATCAGGCATGCCGTCGAGGGATAACGACTCCAGCACCGCTAGCTCGGCATGTTCGCCTCCGCGGCTAGGGCGCTCCTGGGAGCCATCGCCTGCCCGTGAGAGATCTTTCGAGGTCTCTGCGTGGCGGCGAACCCTCTTTTTTTTCGCAGCCTTGGTTGCCGCTCCCTTGTTACGAGTAGTTCTCAACCTAGAGCTCTGCACACCGGCCATGGCAAGGACAGACGAAGAAGAAGGACTTATGAGGAGGAAGGTAGAGTAATTTTCGGTTAGGTAGTCCCATTTTTATAACCTAAGTACTAGCACTAGTACTAAAACCTGCATAGTGGTAACAAATTAAGGCTTAGTACGTACTAGTAGGTGTGAGCAGGCTTGCACTTAATTGTAGCACTAGTACTTTGGAATGTGATGGGAACAAGGTAAAGATTAATTGATGGTTTTGGTTTCGAGGCCCGAAACGGCTCCCGATGAGTTTAGTGGAACATAAATTTCAAGTACTCCCTCCATCTCAGTTTACAAGGCTTGCATTCATGCAGTGAAGCATATCTCTGGTATGAAAACTTTCTGGCAAGAGAAGCCAAATGAAAACCTTGTGTTTCTTTTGACACAAAGATCAGATATCACTAGCAGATGGTTTGTCAGGTTTTTAAAGAAAGTAGTGAATCATGGGGAAATGAAGGACCTGAAGATCGCCAGAACAGCTCCAGGAATTTCACATCTATTGTTTGCTGATGACAGTACCCTGTTCTTCCAAGCAAGCCAACAATAAGCTGAGGTTGTGAAGAATGTAATACATAAATTTGAGGGCTGCACTGGATAGTTGTCAACTTCACAAAAACACTTGCTCTTGTTTAGTAGAGGATGGCAGGTGGAAAGACAAGAGGAGGTGAAATCCACACTAGGAAATCTGCATGTTTTAAGAGAAATAGCTAGGTAATATTCCAACCTATCAATGAAAGATTCACTAAGCGGATCTCGGATTGGAAAATAATTCATGTCTATGGCAATGATGGAGGTCTTGGTCCAATCAGTGGCGCAGGCTCTTCCAACATATAGAATGAGTGTGTTTAAAGTTCCCTCAAGTTACCATACCGATTACTCCCTCGATAAAGAACTATAAGAGCGCTTAGATCACTAATTAGTGATCAAAATGATAGTATATTTCTTTATGGAGGGAGTACATGAAAACCATCATGCAGTTTTGGTTGGGAGAAGATGTAGGAAAATGATAGTGCACTAGGCTTGTGGGTAATGATTACTCTGTCTGTAAAGAGATATAAGAGTTTTTAGATTAGTAAGTAGTGAACTAAACGCTCTTATATTTCTTTACGGAGGGAGTACGTGAAACCATCAGGCAGTTTTGGTGGGGAGGAGATGCAGAAAAGGATAGTGGATTGGGCATCATGGGACCGTTTGATCAAACCGAAAATACATGGAGGCATGGGATTTAGAGACACAAAGTGCTTCAACCAGGCTTTGCTAGAGCAGCAGGCATGGAGGCTTATCGAGTAGGTAGAGGGTTTATGTGCTCATTTTTTTAAAGTTGTGGTATTACCCAACTAGCAATGTCCTTGATACAGTTTTTACTGGTGAAGCATCCCAAGAATTGAGAGGAATTGAGTTCGGTTTGGAACTGCTTAAAAAGAGGGATTTGAAGAGTCGGTAACGGTAATTATATTTGAGTCTGGAGGGATAATTAGATTCCGAAGGGAACTTCGCTGAAGATTCATGGTAGCAGGAGATGTTCAAGGATATGATATCAACGTGTGTGGTTTCTTGTTGTCGGATGGTGAATAGTGTAATGATCCTTTGATAAGGGAAGTTTCATGGCCAGATGTTGCTGAATTGACCGTGAAGGTTAAAGTACCAAGAGGAAACCTTGAGGAAAACCATGTGTGGCACTCTGAAAGCAGTGGGCAAGGTTGCCTATAACCTGAAGCATGTTGACTCGGAGATGGCGAGCACCAGTAACAATCCCTATGGGTAGGAGCCCATGTGGTCATTGATTTGGAAAGCACATGTCCCAAACAAACTTAAGTTTTTTGGCTGGAGGCACTACTGGAATCAGAGAATTTGTCGTCTGTCAGTTCTTTGCTATCAGCTTGCGGACGGGAAAGAAGGTCTTTGCCACCAGCTCACAAAAACTGGACGGCAAAGAACTGGCTGATGGTAAAGGTGCAATTTGCCATCAGCCAATTCTTTTCCGTCCGCTATCAGACGACAAAGAGGTTGGGTGGGGTCCACTTTAGGGCAACGCTGTAACAACCCACCCCCCAACGTCTTTGCCGTCCTCTTTGGGGAAGCAGACAGCAAAGAACCTGTTTATCGTGGCTTTCTTTGCCGGGCAGGTTTGCCGTCAGTGGTAGATGACAAAGAGGTTTGCCGTCCGCTTTTGGTACGTTTGCCGTCTGCCATGGCAGACGTCAAAGAAGCTGATTCATGTAGTGAGATTGGCTTCGGACAATCTAGCCACTATAAGAAACAAATGGTGAAGGTCCCTGGAAGCTGACAACATTTGTAACATATGTGGGTATATAGTGTGCAGAAGAAAATTGTTTTCATGCGGTGGTGAACTACACTAAAGACCAGGCGTTGAGGGAGGAACTCCGAGCTGTGTGGGACATTCCCGATGAGCATGTCTTTTAGTATTCAGAACCAGAGTGGCTCCTACTCCTCTTTAGAACCAGACTTGAGAACCAATGTGCTTCTTATGATGTGGCGTGCATGGAACCTAGCTAAGAGCATGTCCAATAGTAGCCCTAAGAGAAACTCCAACGCGTTGACCCAAACAGACGTGCGCTTTGTCCGCTTTTTGTCCGTTTGTGTCGGCTGGGCACTCGTTGTCCACTTGTGTCCGACCGGTGCGTCCAACCAGCCAACTGGTACTTGTGAGCTGCGTTGGCATTTTCCCCGAAGAGGAAGGGTGAAGCAATATAGTAGCTGATAAGTATTTCCCTTAGAGAATCAAGGTTATCGAACCAATAGGAGAATCACGCAAAGCCTAGTGAATAGTACCTACACACACAAGAGCAAATACTTGCACCCAACGTGGGCAAGATGGCTATCAATTCCCTTGAACCCGTTACTTGCAAGGCTCAAATCTGGTAGTGGTAGATATATAAATTGCAAAAAAAAAGATAATAAATTGCAGCAAGGTATTTTTGGTTTTTGTAAGGGCATCTCCATGGCAGAACCGTAAACCTCCCCAACCGCTCGGACCGGGCTGCCTGGACAGTGAAACCCATCCAACGCCGACCTATATTGGTCCGTGGACTGGTCCGGGCGCGATTTCTCCCACAAACCGAAGACAAACATGGGGGAAGTTTGCAGGAGTCCGGATCGATCCCAAGATCATTTTCTGATCGCCCTAGCCCACCAAAAACCCCTTCCACTCCCGCGCGCGCTCCCACCCGGCGCCAGCTGCCTGCTTTCATGCCGTTATAGAGCGTGTTGCTCAACATTTAAGATGGCTCAGGCTGACGCGACGTCTTGCTGCCTCAACCATTGAAGCGGCGCGTCGGCCAAGGGCACCGCCCACGACGCATCTCTAGTGTCCGCGTCTGTTCAATGCCGGAGATGCGTGATCGGGCGGGACGGGACATATATCTACCGCGCCCATTCAATGACGTTGTTCGTCCGTCCGTCACCATTGAGTAGACTCGCCGGCAAAGAAACCCACTTCGGCGTGGGGCATTGCCGCAACCGGACGCACGGCCTTACCGAAATCCGCTATATAATGGCGACCACACTCGGCTAATACCACACCACAACAAAAGCCCCACCACATCCTCCTCGCTTGCACTGCATCCACCATGACCGCCAGCGGGAAAGCAATGTGGCACAGTCTGTCGCCGGAGTTGAAGCACGCGGTGGCCACCCTTGCCGCCGCCTGGCATAGCCGCCGTGCCAGGCGGATCGAGGTTGGCTTGCCGGCCAGCTCGACCGAGGTCTCTGACGACGAGGACGACACCACGATGGAGACGGGCTCTGATGACTCTGCCCCGGCTCCCATGCCTCCTATGGACGCCGACTTCACCAGGGAGCAGGCGCATGAGTAGTTCAACGCTGCCATGGTGGAGGTGCAATCTGTGTCGGCGCCTTTGTTGGCATTCCAGAAGGCGCAGGAGGAACAGTGGTACAACCTATTCCTCTTGGAGTAGCACCGGCTGGCGGAGGGCCAGATCTACGGCAAGCGTACGAGCAAGGAGGCCGTGGCGGCCATGGCCACGGTGAACCCAAATTTCGTCGCGGAGCAGTGTACCATCTACGATACCGTCTACGCTCAAGCCACCGATTGGCAGGAAGTGGCAGCCGCAAAGGCGCGGCTATAGGAGATCACAGAGTAGAACATACACTACTACAGGAGGGTGCTAACGGGACACTACGATCAGAGACCCTTTGACGAAACTGTGTGTGATGCATTAATCGCAAATGGTGATGTAAAAAACCCGTCAAAAAAGATGCAAAACGTTCCTATTTTAGTTGCGTGTGCGATGCAGGGCATACAGTTTGCGATGAGGAAGAAGAATAGAAACGAGCAGCCAGATAAAGGCGTGTGTGATATATGGAATACAGTTCACTCGGATTAACTATTTGTGATGAGGCGGAACAACAGAAATGGGTAGCTAGATAAAGGTGTGTGCGATTGAGGGCATACGCTTTAGTAGGATTAACTATTTGCGATTAGTCAACAAAACAGAAACGGTCAGCCAGATCAACGTTTCTGCGATCGACGGCATACACTTCACATGGACGAACTATTTGCGATTAGCCACAACAAACAGAAATAGTTAGACAGATCAACGTGTGTGCACTAGATGGGCACACATTCTAAGTAAAAGAAGCGTGCGCAATAGTAATAACGAGCGTGCACGGTTGTTGGAACAAGACGTGTGCTGACATTGCCTATTGCGGTGCACCCTATGGTGCAAACACCGGGTACGCGGCCGAGAAAGCGTGCCCACGTTACGCCGTCCGGGAATAGTGCCGCACTTAGAAATTATAGAACCGTCAATAAATTTTCAGTCCTGTCACATTCCAAATTACTACCATGCTATATTTAATTGCAAACCTGTTCACACCGATCAAAACCTAAATGGTTTCCCACTTAGGAGCGTATTAGTACTCAGTTATAAATACTACTACTCCAAGATGGCTGCACATTCCTCCTCAACTCCTCATCCACAAAACACAAACAAGTCATTCATCATCGTTCCCTTGCGTCTGCCATGGCCATGGTGAGTTCTGGGTCGAGAGAGGTGAGCATGGAAGCGGAAGCACGAGAGATGTCCCGCCTCGCCGCGAAAGCTACCGACATGTCCCACCGCGCGGCCGTAGCATTAAAGAGGTCCTGACGTGCCGCCGAAGCAACACGGAGGTCCCTCCGCACCGTCGATGCAGCAGACTGGTCCGGCCGCGCTGCGGAAGCAGCAGAGATGTCCCGCCACGCTGCGAATGCAGCAAAGATATCCTCCCGTGCCGCGGAGGCCTTGGAAAATTTCTCGCGGGCACGCGAGGACTCTTACAGGTGCATGAATGTGATAGTCCATAGGCAGATGGATCAGATCTTTGGCTGGGCGAGGTTGCAGGACGACATGAGAGCCTCATTTGAATAGGCTACCGGGGTCATCCGGCAACTAAGTGAGGGCAATGCGAAGCTCCGGGCCGAGCGCGACCTGCTGAGGGCAAAGGTCATTAGATGTGCGGAGCAGCAGGAGGAGACCACTTCCTTGTTGAAGAGGATATGCATCATCGTCAAGAAACTTATGGACGAGAATGACATGCTCCGCATCGAGCGCCAAAGGCTGGTGGAGGAATCAGTGGATGCTCTCAAGCAGCGCCTTGAGGACATGAAAGAGCTCATCCCCGCTCGCCGCGGAGACTAGTTCCCGTGGCCTGCAGCAATGCATCAAGAAAGTAGAGATCAGCGAGCCAGGTCGTTGTCTTCCTTCTTCTTTTGCCCTTGTGTATTTCGGGTGTTGCCGCATGTGGTTTTTCTTAATTATCTTACTAAATATGTAAGACAATCATTATCCATTGTCATCGTCCTTATATTCATCAGTCTTGCTATAAGTCGCAATCGATGCTATATAGGTCCGTCAGATCTTACATCAAGATCCATGCAAAACTTTCTTTTCAGATTTTCTTTTTTCTCTCTTAAATCCTAGTCGAGTGAGACATAGCCATGCCGTGAAACAGGGGCTCGGGCGCCATTAGTGGAGACGTTGGGAGGGAGGTGGGCGGTGGATAGAGGTCAAAGGGCTCTCCTCCTGATGAGCACGCGCAGGGTGACAGTGTCCTAGACTAGGGGGTACTCACCACATCGTCTCCTGACCAGGTGGGTCGGGTCGAAGACCCCCATGGCCGTTCACTAATGGGCCACTTTGGACAGCCCATGCCGTATACAAGGAAGTTTCCACAAGACTTGGTGCTCAAGCCAAGGGCTCTCCTAAAACCCTAGGCCTCCGGTGTGTTATATAAACTGAGGCCAGGCTAGTCCATAGACAATCTGATATTCATTAGAACAATCTCATGGTAGATATATGTACTCTGTACTACACCCATATCAATACAATCAAAAGTCGGATGTAGGGTATTATCTCTTCGAGAGAGCCCGAACCTGGGTAAAACACTTTGTCCATGTTACCATCGCTACAAGACGCCTAGCTTAGGACCCCTACTACGAGATACGCTGGATATGGAACCAACATAGGGGTCTGAGCACGCCTCTCGTACTCCTATAGCTACCCCACACGGCACCTCCTAGCCAATAAAAAAAGGGGACGCATGGCGACACGTAATTGGTAAGTAGAACGCCCACGGTTTCAATAATACTTGTGTTTCGTATTTGTAACGTGACAACACTTGTTCCAAAATGACTTTGTTGATTGTTAATGTGTGCGCATTCGCAAATCGGACAGAAAAATTACCACAACATGTTGGTGCCATGTCATGACACCATGCCAAGTTTCATGATTTTCAGGCGAGTTTTGGATTTACGGGAATTTTAAAACCAAGTCTCGATGTTCCGGCCGAGCCAAGACGCCCAGATGTTTGAATTCCATTCCCACTTCTTCCATGGGACCTAGAAGTTCGCCCAAGTACACAAACATGATTTTCCAACTAACTTTTTCGCACTCGAGCATGCGCTTGTACTTAAAATTTGAATTATGTGCATTAAATGCCTGGAAAATCAATTAATGTATAAAAAGGCCAAACGAACCCGGAATAATTCCAAAATTTAGCACGAAACTCCTATTTGCTCTAAGCTGCCTGTGTAAAAAAATCAAGGCGGGAGAAGGCAGTGTTATACCATTTCGCACACGGAGGTGACACGTTCCCTCTCGGAACCATGAGCCTTCTTGAGAGAAGCTCCGGTTTGCAAGAAGCTTATAGCAAAGCTTGTGCCAATTCGCCTAAAAAATTTACCACAACATGTTGGTAGCATGTCATGACACCATGCCAAGTTTCATGATTTTCAGGCGTGTTTTGGATTTACATGAATTAAAAAACCAAGTTTCTCAATCTTTCCGGCCGAGCCACGACGCCCAGATGTTTGAATTTCATTCTCATTTCTTGCATGGGACCTGGAAATTCACCCAAGGACACACATGTGATTTTTCAAGAAACTTTGGTGCACTGGAGCATGTGCTTGTAGTTCAAATTTGAATTATGCACATTAAATGACCAGAAATTCAATTAATGATAAAAATTCCAAACGAACCCGGAATAATTCCAGATTTTAACATGGCACTCATATAGTTCTATGTTGCCTCTGTAAAAAATCAAGGGGGAGGCAGCGTATATCATTTCGCACACAAAGGTGACACGTCACCCCTGTGGAACCACGAGTCTTCTCGAGAGAAGCTCCTGTTTGCAAGAAGCTTATACCAAAACTTGTCCAAATGCGGCCAATTTTTTTACCACACCATGTTGGTGCCATGAAATGACACCATTCTAAGTTTCATGATTTTCAGGCGAGTTTTGAATTTTCAGGAATTTTAAAACCAAGTTTCTCAATGTTCCCGGCCGAGCCACGACGCCCAGATGTTTGAATTTCATTCCCATTTCTTGCATGGGACCTATAAATTCATCCAAAGACACACATGTGTTTTTTCAAAAAACTTTGGTGCACTGGAGCATGTGCTTGTGGTCAAATTTGAATTAGGCACATTAAATGCCTAGAAACTCAACTAATGCATAAAAATGCCAAACGAACCCGAAATCATTCCAAATTTAAACACGACACTCATGTAGTTGCATGTTCACTGTACATAAATGTTCTAGCAATTCAAACACCATGCTTTCCCTCTGTAACACCATTTTGTCTTTCAAAACATAGTGAAAAAATCAGGTATACCACAAACAGTTTACTAGAAAGAATCGTGTGGGATGCGATACAAAATATCCTGGCGCACCGTCTTGTCTGGCTTACGCAGGAAGGTTTGTCGTCTATAGTCCACCGCCCGCGCTTGAACCACACTTGCGCGCCAGTTTCTCGTGGCACCGAGCGAAATTTTTCTGCCACCACAGAAATATCTATCTCCCCGCCCCTCCCTCCCAACAAAAGCCACATTTCCACTGTTCCTCCTTGCTTTCCAAGTTCAAACCTTCACTGTTGCTTACTGGCAGCTGAGCCTCCTCGCCGGTGACCCTTCTTCTTGCAGCGCCGCCTCCTCGTCGGCTACCCTTCTTCTTGCAGCGCCGCCTCCTCATTGGTGACCCTTCTTCTTGCAGCACCGCCTACTCGCCGGCGACCCTTCTTCTTGCTGCGTGATCTCCTCGCCGCCGACCCTTCTTCTTGCTGCGCGGCCTCGTCGATATGGTCAGGTAATACACACCCCACCCACACCATCCTCCTCCTCCTCCGTCCCACATGCCCCGACCGACAACGCGACACCTTCCATCAAAATCACCGCCCCTGTCCTCCAATTAAGCTCCGGCCACAGCCATTTTACAGGTAGTATAATGTGGAGCTCAGTAGCATCTGGTAGCGGAGAAGCAAATCGTGGCCCCATGAACGCACGAGGTCGCTATGGCTGCGTGCCGACCGCCAGATCTTGGAGGAGCACCTCGTCTTCGAGGCCACCGTTGACACCACCACGCGGTTGTCTACTTTAAAATACAGTTCGTGTTGTTTTCTCGAGGCCACCGCCAGTGCCTTAGTTATTTGTCCTCTGTAATGTTAATATGCAATTTGATGTTTAGTTAACAGTTTGGTCCACTAATGTTAAGTTAATAGTTTGGTCCTCTAAAATGTAATGTTCAGTTAACAGTTTGGTCCAACAATTGCTACATTTCATAGTACTCTTCTCAAGCATTCTTTGTTTTGTTAACTGTCTTATCTTCTAGTACATGTTTCTATTCTGCAATGTCGTGCTCGGTTAACTATTTTGGTTCATTTGGTCTTTTGTCCATTTGACTGTTTGGTTCAATTCTGCAATTTGATTTTCATTTGCTGTGGGTACAATTTTGTATTGTTATGCATGTGAGAAATAAAACGAATTTGGTTGTACTCAATACATATTCTACTGATAGTATGGCAACTCTCAGTTAACCTGATAAATATCTTCCTTACGTGTGTTGCTGGGAAACAATGGGAGACATTGCGGTTTACCATCGAGGTTTGCTCATGCATGGTCCTTTCGCTAATAGGACATTATTGTGCAGTTGGAGGAATCATTCTAATATTTAGGTTTCTTACAATTTTGTCTCGCACATGTAGGTCCTACTATTAGAGGCTTAGACCCACGGTTTGAACCATTTTGCATCTGGGGAAATGAGATGTCCATGAATATCAGTCAAGTCAAGAAACTCAGAAAGATTGTTAGGATGAAGAAACTTGCGACAAATAACAGCAAGATCTTTGTTTGCATAATGAAGAAGACATCAGTCAACTATAGGATGGTACTAACTCTTTTACCTTGTTTTTACCCCTTGCGCCGTTTAAAATTTATAGCAGCGATTTATGCATATCTTTGTTTTCAGTACTTTTCAAAGCAGTTCACCGATGATTACCTCTCAAACCACCTGCATGGTCAAGAGGCGAGGAAGGTATTCATTCAACACCCACGGTACAATATTGAAGTCTTGCTTCAGAGGACGAAGGTTGGGCGTGCAATTATCCATAGCCACTGGCCTAAAGTTGCAAGGACATTCAACATCACTGAAGGCTCAATGTTTGCCTTCCGCTTCTGCAGTTTCTCAGATGAGATTCATCTGTCTATTTAACGTGTGTGATGCTACTTTCCAAAGGTTTTCGATGTTGCATGTGAAACTTGGCGCTGTTGTGTAATGGCATAACTGAGTGCCGAAGCTATCTGATGTAATTCGATTATGAAATCCTGGTTGCCGTTATACGTATATGAAATATCTGGTGTGTTTTATAAGAAATATCAATTTGATTACTACATGGATTATCAATAATAGGCTAATTACCCTGCTTATTGGGGTTTTCTATTGCACACGGTTACTCAAACACCACCGTGGGCGATGAACTCAAACAACCCACACGGTTTCTAGAAAGTAGGCGTGTTCGATCAACTAACAATCAGACATGGCTTCCGGCAGAGAACTGTTTGCGTTAGGCCACCTTGCGCAAATGTTTCCACACAAAAAAATTGTGTGTGATATACATATGAACAGAAATGTTTTTCTGGGATTGACCGTGTGGGATGTACATACGAACGGAAACGATTGGGTTTTGATGCCTTGCCAGATCGCACCCGAGCTCATTTTTCCCCAGCCTGTGTGCCAGGAGGGCCTATCCCCGACGGTTTTTGGGTCGTGTGGGAAGGACCCCCCTATCGTTCACACTCATTTGGCGATGGTTCCAAACACCGTCACGGTAAGGGGTTAAAAACCGTTTGTATAGCAGGTCTCTGCACTAGTGATAGCCAGCTGCACCACCTACGTGCCACCGACGAACCATCAGCCGGCCCATTGGGTTGACGACAGCCAAGGTGCCACCATTTCCCTCGCGAAGCTCATGTCCATCGACAACGGACACGGCCTGGACTCCTCCAAGAATGAGAAGGTGCTACTTGTGAGTTGCGTGAGGATTACCTCGAAGAGGAGTGGATGATGCAGTACAGTAGAGATAAGTATTTCCCTCAGTTAAGAACCAAGGTAATCAATCCAGTAGGAGAACCACGCAACACCTCATTAGCAGTACCTACGCACAAAATAACAAATATTTGCACCCAACGCGATCAAGGGGTCGTCAATCCCTCAGCGGTTAATTGCAAGGATCAAATCTCGTAGTGATACATAATTAAAACACAAAAAATAAAGAAAAATTGCAGCAAAGTTTTTTTATTTTAATATATGATAAAAAGTAGACCCGGGGCCCATAGTTTTCACTAGAGGCTTCTCTCTCGAATAAATAACATACGATGGGTAGACAAATAACTGTTGGGCAATTGATAGAAAAACGCATAGCTATGATGTTATTCATGGCAATGATTATGTATATAGGCATTATGTCTGTGACAAGTAGAGCGAAACGATTCTACATCTACTACTATTACTCCACCAATTCTAGCATGCATCTATGGTATATAGTTCATGATAAATAGAGTAACGCTTTAAGCAAGATGCCATCATGTAGACAGAATAAACTCAAGCAATATGAATATACCCCAATGTTTTACCCTTAATGGAAACAATACAAATATGTGCCTCGCTATCCATTTGTCATGAGATGAGGACACCGCAAGATTGAACCCACTACAAAGCATCTCTCCCACTGAAGATAAATCAATCTAGTTGGCTAAACCAAATGGATAGATCAAAGAGAAATAGAAAGCTATAACAATCATGCATAATAAAATTCAGTAAAGACTCAATTACTTTCAATGAATAATCTGATCATAAACCCATAATTGATCGGATCCCAACAAACACACAAAAAAGAACATTACATCGGATATACTCCATGGAGATCGTGGAGATCATGGAGAACATGGTATTGAAGATCGGGGAGAAAGAAGAAGCCATCTAGCTACTAGCTATGGGCCCGTAGGTATGTTGTAAACTACTCACACATCATTGGAGGTGCAACGAGGATGATGTAGAATCCCTGTGTGTTCGATTCCTCCTCCGGCAGAGTACCGAAAAAGGCCTCCAGATGGGATCAGGAAAGAACAGAAGCTTTCAACGGCAGAAAAAGTGTTTTGGGTGGCACTTTGTTTGTTTGGGAATCTTTGGAAATTTATGGAGTTGGAATTAGGTCAATCGGAGCAGTGTGGGACTCACGAGCTCAGGGGCACCCCCCTGGGGCATGCCGAGTGAGCTCATCGATCTCCCGTAGATCTTCTAGCCTCATCCGGAACGTTCTAGTGCCCCTTCTAGTCCAGAAAAAATCATCATAAAGTTTCATCGTGTTTGTACTTCGTTTGGTAATGATTTTCCGAAAAGTGAAAAACAAGCAAAAACAACAACAACTGGCACTGGGGCTGAGTTAATAGGTTAGTCCCCAAAAATGATATATAATTGCATATAAAGTATCTAAGATAGGTAATATAATATCATGAATCAATCAAAAATTATAGATACGTTGGAGACATATCAGGATCCCCAAGCTTAATTCTTGCTCGTTCTCGAGTAGGTAAATCGAGTAGGTAAATGATAAAAACGGAACTTTTTTATGTTGAATGCTTCCTCGCATGTTTATTGTGTAATCTCTTGACGGTATAAATATTGAGAAACAATGAAGTAATTGACATCAACATAATAATATCCACGATTATAAGAACATAATCATTACTTTTTCAAAATATACGATGCTCAACGAATGTTATCCCTACTCACTGAATTATGTAAGCATGGCATGACTTCGCCTTCACTACATAAGTATAAATCATGAGTACCCTGTGTCAAACCAAGCAATAGTATCATACTTTTGAATGCGCTTCAACATTTTTTACTCCACTCAATACATGAGCATGAGCCATGGATATTAGCACTAGAGTGGAATTGAGTGCAGTGGTAGAGATATATAGGAGAAGTCAAAAAGGAAGAAAGGCTCGCATCAACTCGGCGGATCGTTAGGCAATGGAGATGCCTACAATCGATTTCAATGCGAGGAGTAGGGATTGCCATGCAACCGATGCACTAGAGCTATAAGAGTATGAAAGCTCAAACTGAAACTAAGTGGGTGTGCATCCAATTTGCTTGCTCATGAAGACCTCGGGCATTTGAGGAAGCCCATCATCAAAATATACAAGCCAAGTTCTATAATGAAAAATTCACACTAGTATATGAAATTGATAACTCGGGAGACTCTCTATATGAAGAACATGGTGCTACATTGAAGCACAAGTGTGCTAAAAGGATAGTAACATTTCCCCTTCTCTCTTTTTCTCTCTTTTTTGTCCGGGGTCTCATCCCAACTTGTGGGGGATTCATTTTCTCCATCATCCTTTCCTCATTGGGAAAATGCTCTAATAATGATGATGATCGCAATTTTATTTACTTACAACTTGATATTACAACTTGACTCTATATGAGTGCCTCTGGCAGTGTACCAGGATGTGCAATGATCTAGCGTAACATGTATAACAAAGATGAACGGAGGCTTTGCCACAAATATCATGTCAGCTCTATATGATCATGCAAAGCAATATGATGATGAAGACACATGCCAAAAGATAGGACGGTGGAAGTTGCATGGCAATATATATCAGAATGGCTATGGAAATGCCACGATAGGTAGGTATGGTGGCTGCTTTGAGGAAGATATAAGGAGGCTTATGTGTGATAGAGTGTATCATATCACGAGGTTTGGATGCAATAGCACTTGTTGGGAGGCAACCCAATTTTATTTTTGTTTTTGCTTTTTAGGTTCTGTTTTGCAATAAATAATTCATCTAGCCACTGTTTAGATGTGGTTTTATGTTTTAATTAGTGTTTGTGCCAAGTAAGACCTTTGGGATAGCTTACGGTGATAGTTGATTTGATCTTGCTGAAAAACAAAAACTTTTGCGCCCAGTCACAGAATTGTTTAAAATCATGGAAGCGCGGTAAAATACTGATTTTTTTGAAGAAGATTAATATACAAATTGCCCCTGTTGTCCTAATTTTTAAGAATTTTTGGAGTTACAGGTGTATTCGAAATACCCAGATTGCTACAGACTGTTCTATTTTTGACAGATTCTGTTTTCTATGTGTTGTTTGCTTATTTTGATGATTCTATGGGTAGTATCGGGGGGTATGAACCATGGAAAAGTTGGAATACAGTAGATATTGCACCAATATAAATAAATAATAAGTTCACAACAGTACCAAAAGTTATGATTTATTTTCTTATACTAACGGAGCTTATGAGATTTTCTGTTGAGTTTTGTGTTGTGAAGTTTTCAAGTTTTGGGTAAGGATTTGATGGGCTATGGAATAAGGAGTGGCAAGAGCCTAAGCTTGGGGATGCCCAAGGCACCCCAAGGTGATATTCAAGGACAACCAAGAGCCTAAGGTTGGGGATGCCCCGGAAGGCATCCCCTCTTTCGTCTTCGTCTATCGGTAACTTTACTTGAGGCTATATTTTTATTCACCACATGATATGTGATTTTCTTGGAGCGTCTTGCATGATTTGAGTCTTTGCTTTTTAGTTTTCCACAATCATCCTTGCTGTACTCACCTTTTGAGAGAGACATGCATGAATCATGATTTATTAGAATACTCTATGTGCTTCACTTATATCTTTTGAGCTAGGCAATTTTGCTCTGGTGCTTCACTTATATCTTTTTAGAGCACGACGATGGTTTTATTTTATAGAAATTGATGAACTCTTATGCTTCACTTATATTATTTTGAGAGTCTTTAAGCAACATGGTAATTTGCTTTGGTTATAAATTTAGTCCCAATATGATAGGCATCCAAGAGGGATATAATAAAAACTTTCATATAAACTATAAAGGGCATTGAATACTATGAGAAGTTTGATTCCTTATGATTGTTTTGAGATATAAAGATGGTGATATGAGAGTCATGCTAGTGAGTAATTGTGAATTTGAGAAATACTCGTGTTAAAAGTTTGTGATTCCCGTAACATGCACATATGGTGAACCATTATGTGATGAAGTCGGAGCATGATTTATTTATTGATTGTCTTCCTTATGAGTGGCGGTCGGGGATGAGCTATGGTCTTTTCCTACCAATATATCCCCCTAGGAGCATGCGCGTAGTACTTCGTTTTGGTAACTAATTGATTTTTGCAATAAGTATGTGAATTCTTCATGACTATTGTTGAGTCCATGGATTATACGCACTCTCACCCTTCCACCATTGCTAGCCTCTCTAGTACCGCGGAACTCTCGCCGGTGCCATAAACCCACCATATACCTTCCTCAAAACAACCACCATACCTACCTATTATGGCATTTCCATAGCCATTCCGAGATATATTGCCATGCAACTTTCCACCGTTCAATTTATTATGACACGTTCCATCATTGTCATATTGCTTTGCATGATCATGTAGTTAACATTGTATTTGTGGCAAAGCCATCATTCATAATTCTTCCATACATGTCACTCTTGATTCATTGCACATCCCGGTACACTGACGGAGGCATTCATATAGAGTCATATTTGTTCTAAGTATCAAGTTGTAATTCTTGAGTTGTAAGTAAATAGAAGTGTGATGATTTCATTATTAGAGCATTGTCCCATGTGAGGAAAGGATGATGGAGACTATGATCCCCCCCAAGTCGGAATGAGACTCTGGACGAGAAAAAAAGGCCAAAAAAATGAGAGAAGGCCCAAATAAAAAAATGAGAGAAAAGAGAGAAGGGGCAATGCTACTATCCTTTTACCACACTTGTGTTTCAAAGTAGCACCATGATCTTCATGATAGAGAGTCTCCTATATTGTCAATTTCATATACTAGTGGGAATTTTTCATTATAGAACTTGGCTTGTATATTCCAATGATGGGCTTCCTCAAATTGCCCTAGGTCCTCGTGAGAAAGCGAGTTGGATGCACACCCACTTAGTTTCTTTTTGAGCTTTCATAAACTTATAGCTCTAGTGCATCCATTGCATGGCAATACCTACTCACTCACATTGATATCTATTGATGGGCATCTCCATAGCCCATTGATACGCCTAGTTGATGTGAGACTATCTCCTTCTTTTTGTCTTCTTCACAACCACCTTCTATTCCACCTATAGTGCTATGTCCATGACTGACGCTCATGTATCGCATGAAAGTTGAAAAGTTTGAGAACATCAGAAGTATGAAACAATTGCTTGGCTTGTCATTGGGGTTGTGCATGATTTAAATATTTTGTGTGATGAAGATGGAGCATAGTCGGACTATATGATTTTGTAGGGATAAGCTTTCCTTGGTCATGTTATTTTGAGAAGACATAATTGCCTTGTTAGTATGCTTGAAGTATTATTGTTTTTATGTCAGTATTAAACTTTTGTTTTGAACCATACGGATCTGAAAATTCATGTCACAATAAAAAAATTACATGGATAAATATGTTAGGTAGCATTGCACATCAAAAATTCTGTTTTTATCATTTACCTACTCGAGGATGAGCAGGAATTAAGCTTGGGGATGCTTGATACGTCTCCAACGTATCTATAATTTTTATTGTTCCATGCTATTATATTATCTGTTTTGGATGTTTTATATGCATTAATATGCTATTTTATATTATTTTTGGGACTAATCTATTAACCTAGAGCCCAATGCCAGTTCCTGTTTTTGAGTTTCGCAGAAAAGGAATACCAAACGGAGTCCAAATGGAATAAAACCTTCGCGGCGATTTTTCTTGGACCAGGAGACAACCAGGAGACTTGGAGAGGAAGTCGGAGGAGCCACGAGGCGGCCACAAGGACGGAGGGCGCGCCTAGGGGGTAGGGTGCGCCGCCACCCTTGTGGGCCCCTCATGCACCTCCTGACCTAATTCTTGCGCCTATATATTCCCACATATCCCCAAACCCACAGGGGCATCAACGAAAACACTTTTCCACCGCCGCAGCCTTCTGTACCCATGAGATCCCATCTAGGGACCTTTTCGGGCACCCTGCCGGAGGGGGATTCGATCACGGAGGGCTTCTACATCAACTCTATTGCCATTCCGATGAAGCGTGAGTAGTTTACCACAGACCTATAGGTCCATAGCTAGTAGCTAGATGACTTCTTCTCTTTCTTGGATTCTCAATACCATGTTCTCCATGATGTTCTTGGAGATCTATTCGATGTAATACTTTTTTGCGGTGTGTTTGCCGAGATCCGATGAATTGTGGATTTATGATCAACTTATCTATGAATATTATTTGAATCTTCTCTGAATTCTTATATGCATGATTTGATATCTTTGTAATTCTCTTCAAACTATCGGTTTGGTTTGGCCAACTAGATTGGTTTTTCTTGCAATGGGAGAAGTGCTTAGCTTTGGGTTCAATCCTGTGGTGTCCTTTCCCAGTGACAGTAGGGGCAGCAAGGCACGTATTGTATTGTTGCCATTGAGGATAAAAAGATGGGGGTTTTCATCATATTGCTTGAGTTAATTCCTCTACATCATGTCATCTTGCTTAATGCGTTACTCCGTTCTTTATGAACTTAATACTCTAGATGCATGCTGGATAGCGGTCGATATGTGGAGTAATAGTAGTAGATGCAAAATTGTTTCGGTCTTCTTGACATGGACGTGATGCCTATATTCATGATCATTGCCATAGATATCGTCATAACTTTGCGGTTTTCTATCAATTGCTCGGCAGTAATTTGTTCACCCACTGTATTATTTTCTATCTTGAGAGAAGCCTCTAGTGAAACCTATGGCCCCCGGATCTATTTTCCATCATATAAGTTTCCGATCTACTATTTTGCAATCTTTTACTTTCCATTCTATAAACCAAAAATACCAAAAATATGTACTTTACCGTTTATCTATCACTATCAGATCTCACTTTTGCAAGTAATCGTGAAGGGATTGACAACCCCTTTATCGCATTGGGTGCAAGTTGTTTGATTGTTTGTGCAGGTATTAGGTGACTTGTGCGTTGTATCCTATTGGATTGATACCTTGGTTCTCAAACTGAGGGAAATACTTATCTCTACTTTGCTGCATCACCCTTTCCTCTTCAAGGGAAAAACCAAGGCAAGCTCAAGAAGTAGCACGAGGCAAGGATGAAAACCAAGTTTTAGCACGATCTCTTTTCGAGAAAGGAAATAACTTCAACTTAATAATATCATTATCTGCATCTTTTTTTCTTTTGCATATCACATAATTCAACGAAGGTATTAAGATGGGATGCGGCATCCTCATTAGGATTTCTAGAAAATTGTTATTTCATAATAGAATTTAGCAATGTAGCATTAATATCATATGACTCTACACTAGTGGCAAAAGGAGAAATTGGAGTACTAATAAAATCATCATTATTAGTATTTGAGAGGTCACAGAACTTGCTATTTTCTTCAGACATAGTGGCAAAAGCAAGCAAACAAGGAAAATAACACTACAAGAATGGTGTTGATCCTTGACGGCCACAAACCTTCACAGATTGCTACAAAACTATCACAAATGCCCACCGATGACTTGAAAACCATCATGTATTCCTTGTCAAATATTGGTCTTCATGACATAGGGACAAAATCTACACAAATCATGCTGACCTGTGATGATGCTTGGACGTCATAGATCAGGCATGAGCCCGTTCAGTTCAGGTTGGGTCTGAACCCAACCCAGGCCTTCATGACGACTCAAACCGTCATAGAATTCCATGACGTGGCGCGTGCATGGACACGAAGGCCTACAAGTCCCATGTAGTGGGTGGCCGAATTAGACTTTTGGTCTTCTATTTTCAGCCTAGTCTGATACATTAACCTATTTCTTGTAGTCCAGTTTGTTAGCCCATTTCTAAAGGTTCAGCTCATTAGTATGTTTTCTCAATTCCAGCCCATTACCCCATTTCCTTCAGTCAACCCAAATTTCGGCCTAGCTATAGTGCATCACCCAACCCAAATGTTTTCCTCATTGAGCCCATTTTTTCAACACAGTACAAAATTTTGGTTTGGTTAGCCAACCAATTTCAACCCATTCGGAATGGTTAGCCAACTGATTTCAGCCCAGTACTAGTCCATCAAACTGTAAAACTAAACAATCCCTTAATGTTATATATGAACAACTTTAGCCCTAAAATATGTTATATATGAACAACAACATAGATTCTGATCCAGCAATAGGTCACAACACATATATGACAACATAAATTAAGTTCCAACAACAGATCACACATGATCCATCATAAATATGAAACTACAAAATGATCACATATTGCCATTACCTTACAACAACAGTGTTTTAACAACCACCTTACCCTGTAGCTGAACTTGATCACCTCTGGCTTAGCAAAAGGTCAAGTTTTAATCCACATTAGCTTGCTTCTTCCTGCACTCCTCTTCTTGTTTGAACCTCGCTTCTTTTGATTCCTCTACATTCTTAGTGAAGGTGTTGACTACCTCCCGAAGCTCTGCACTCCCTTTCTTCTCCACTACTAGTTGTGCTTCAAGGATGGTACCACTGGATCTCTCACGCACATGGTGGATCCCCTCATGCTGAAGAAACCTAGGCTTCTTGGTGTGCTAAGTGAGCACATTAGATACAACCTCAATCATAGAGATAGGTTGGTGTCCATGTTTAGTAGGTTGAGAGACTAGCAATGCAAACAACAAGTAAACATGGTTATGAGGTTATTGGACAACTTTGCCACAAGACATAAAGACAAATAGATCTCCATTGGTTTGATCCCATGTATATGTGTGATAGATGAAGACATCCAATTATGCAAAAGATTATGTTCAAGTAATCCTCTAAGAAATCTTGAAATCAATTATAGCATGGCTATGCAAAATACACCATCAAGAAAACTGACTTTACAATATGACGGTTGCCAAGTGGATCATATTCATGTAAGAAGCAAAGAATAATACAGAAAAATTATTTGAAGGTCAAATTATTATTCTACTCTCTTTAGAACGACTATATAATTACTAATTATTGTACTATTGGATCTATTAAAACAAGTAAGCATTGTGTGATATGGTATGCACTCTTTGAACCCTGACTTACAAGTGCAGATCATACGTTGTCTGTGTACCCTTTCTTCTTGTTGTTGTAGTGGCACTCCTTGAACAATTCCAGTGCAGTGGGTTCTTCATCTTTGTATTTTCTCCCTGAAAACGACATACATGCATGAAGCTTAATTTTGTATTTACTGCCGCTTCAGATTCAGTAACTATGAAGAAGGAACATATACAATTCCGAAAGTGAACTTTACGTTATCCATTTGTTCAGGATAAGATGCCATTAATTAGATAAATCATTTATTGGCTAAAGCCAAGGGAACATTATATACAATAACTATGTAGATCACATGTAGAAATGGACAACCATAGGTCTAACTTATCAAATTATCAGTGCACGGGATAGCTATGTGAACCAGTTGTTTGGTGGAACTTAACTTGAGCTTGGTTAGCTACGTCCTTTTCACAATCTTGTGCATCAAAAGACCAAATACATGAAGCAAAGAATTAGGTTTTCAAGAAGTGTACCATCTTTTTCGGATTCTTCGAGCTTTCCACAAGGGCATTCCACTGGTCATCAATCATCGATTTGAGAGGATAAATTATTGTCACCAGATTGACTGCGAAAGGATCAAAATACTTCCATTTGAGCCTGCACCGATGTTGGTGGACTGCATACTTCATCATTTGGGAACAAGCCTTCATAGCTGATGTAGCTTCTATGTCCATATGGAAATTTATTTAGACATAAGAAAAAATGTAAAAGAATTACAATATCTCATAATTGACAAATTGCTAGCCATGGAAGAGGGGAAAGGCCTGGATAGTGTACTTAAACCAACTTTGCCAACAAAATCTTGGAAGATCCCAATGTTATCGATTTTTTTGTAATCCTTCTAGTACTAAAGCACACACACCTAGTTAAATTAGTCTCCAAATTAAAACTCACAACAAGATTGATTCTAATTCCAACACATTATCTCACAAAGATATAGTCAGGGATGTCTCAGAAACAATTGTATACCAAAAATAATATTTTATTTGAATTTGTACAAAATCAAATAGAAAATTTCTATTTTATACATGTCTTGAACACTACAGAACAAATATGTGCCTAAGAATTACTAATATATTATATCAACTATAGCCTTAACATGCAAGTCACATAACTGAGGGGCATAATATTGTATAATCTAATAGTAATAGAGTTGCTATTGATTACACTTTAAAAAACAACAAACAATGTCCAAACAACCTAACAATGTGTCAAATAAAATTTGAGGCTTTTCCAAAATACTCACTCCGTCCCATAATGTAAGACATTTCTCGCACCAGTGTCAACAAATGTCTTACATTATGGGACAAAGGGAGTACTATACTGGACACCAATACTTGCTTTTTACTGTCTAGAATATGAAGTAAAACATGAACCAATATATTAAATTATTCCAAACACTACAAAAAAGACACATCCGTGACATTATAGCCTGAATGAAAACTTTTTGCTGTAATGATTATGACACTTGTATGACGATAATTGTGACAAAAACACGTATCATCATAGATGTGGTGGGCTCCTACTTTTATGCCAAAAAATTATGACAAAAAATGGGCTTTTAATCCTGGGCGGGCCGGAGATGCGCCTGCATGACATTCTTTGGGCCGTGCATGACGTAAAAAATCATGGTAGAAGTGAGGGCAATGAAAATTTTGGGGAGTTCTCGGTTACAGTGGGTGGTCGGGGCCGAGCGATACAGTGTGGTTTGCGCATTTCTCTCGTACACACGTGTGTGCAAGGTGTTGGCTAACTGAACCCAAGCCAGGTGTTCACTTACTGAACACGAGCCATTGCACTAGCTACATACTGAACACGAGCGATCGATCCCACTACGTACTGATGCCAATCGATCGATCCCTTCGCTGCTAACTCAACCCGAGCTATTCCTTTGCTGCTAACTGAAGTCGATTGATTCCTTCATTGCTGCTGCTAACTGAACACAAGCGATCATTCTCGCTGCTTACTGAAGCCGATCGAGCTTCCACACATGTATTTAAGTTTCCGATCAATACAATTCTAGCATGAATAATAAACCTTTATCATGAAGAAGGAAATACAATAATAACAACTTTATTATTGCCTCTAGGGCATATTTCCATCAGTCTCCCACTTGCACTAGAGTCAATAATCTAGATTACATTGTAATGAATCTAACACCCATGGAGTCTTGGTGCTGATCATGTTTTGCTTGCGAAAGAGGTTTAGTCAACGGGTCTGCTACATTCAGATCTGTATGTACTTTGCAAATTTCTGTGTCTCCATCCTTGACCTTTTCACGAATGGAGTTGAAGCGTCTCTTGGTGTGTTTGGTTCTCTTATGAAACCTGGATTCCTTCGCTAAGGCAATTGCTCCAGTGTTATCACAAAAGATTTTCATTGGGCCCAACGCATTGGGTATTACACCCAAATCGGATATGAACTCCTTCATCCAGACTCCTTCACGTGCTGCTTCCGAAGCAGCTATGTACTCCACTTCACACGTAGATCCCGCCACAACCCTCTGCTTGGAACTACACCAAATGATAGCTCCACCATTCAATATAAATATGTATCCGGTTTGTGACTTAGAGTCATCCAGATCTGTGTCGAAGCTAGCATCGACGTAACCTTTTACGATGAGCTCTTCGTCACCTCCATAAACAAGAAACATATCCTTGGTCCTTTTCAAGTACTTCAGGATGTTCTTGACTATTGTCTAGTGATCAACTCCTGGATTACTTTGGTACCTCCCTGCCAAACTTATGGCAAGGCACACATCAGGTTTGGTACACAGCATAGCATACATGATAGAACCTATGGCTGATGCATAGGGAATGACTTTCATTTTCTCTCTATCTTCTACCGTGTTCGGACATCGACTTTGACTCAATTTCACACCTTGCAAAACAGGCAAGAACCCTTTCTTTGACTGGTCCATTTTGAACTTCTTCAGAACTTTGTCAAGGTATGTGCTTTGTGAATGTCCTACTAAGCGTCTTGATCTATCCCTATCGATCTTGATGCCCAATATATGAGCAGCTTCACCGAGGTCTTTCATTGAAAAAATTCTTATTCACGTATCCTTTTATGCTATCCATAAATTCTATATCATTTCCAATCATCAATATGTCATCCACATATAATATCAGAAATGCTACAGAGCTCCCACTCACTTTCTTATAAATATAGGCTTCACCATAAGTCTGTATAAAACCATATGCTTTGATCACATCATCAAAGCGTATGTTCCAACTCCGAGATGCTTGCACCAGTCCATAGATGGACCGCTAGAGCTTGCACACTTTGTTACTACCTTTAGGATTGACAAAACCTTTTGGTTGCATCATATTCAACTCTTCTTTAAGAAATTCATTAAGGAATGCAGTTTTGACGTCCATTTACCATATTTCATAATTATAAAGTGCGGCAATTGCTAACATGATTGGGAAAGACTTAAGCATTGCTACAGGTGAGAAAGTCTCATCGTAGTCAACCCCTTGAACTTGTCGAAAATGATTTGCAACAAGTCGAGCTTTGTAAATAGTGACATTACCATCAGCGTTTGTCTTCTTCTTGAAGATCCATTTATTCTCAATGGCTTGCCGATCATTGGGCAAGTCCACCAAAGTCCATGCTTTCTTCTCATACATGGATCCTATCTCAGATTTCATGGCCTCAAGCCATTTACTCGAATCTGGGCTCACCATAGTTCGTAGGTTCGCCGTGATCTAATAGCATGACTTCCAGGACAGGATTACCGTACCACTGTGGTGCGGAACGTGTTCTGGTCGACCTACGAGGTTTAGTAGTAACTTGATCAGAAGTTTCATGATCATTATCATTAGCTTCCTCTCTAGTTGGTGTAGGCATCACTGGAACGGTTTTCTCTGATGTGCTACTTTCCAATTCAAGAGCAGGTACAATTACCTCATCAAGTTCTACTTTCCTCCCACTCACTTCTTTCGAGAGAAACTCTTTCTCTAGAAAGGACCCATTCTTGGCAACAAAGATCTTGCCTTTGGATCTATGGTAGAAGGTGTACCCAACAGTTTCCTTAGGGTATTCTATGAAGACGCACTTCTCCGATTTGGGTTTGATCTTATCAAGCTGAAGCCTTTTAACATAAGCATCGCATCCCCAAACTTTAAGAAATGACATCTTAGGTTTCTTGCCAAACCATAGTTCATACGGTGTTGTCTCAACGTTTTAGACGGTGTCCTATTTAATGTGAAAGCGGTTATCTCTAATGCATAACCCCAAAATGATAAAGGCAAATCGGTAAGAGACATCATAGAACTCACCATATCTAATAAAGTACGAGTACAACGTTCGGACACACCTTTACGATGTGGTGGTCCAGGTGGCGTTTGTTGTGAGACAATTCCACATTGTTTTAAATGAAGGACAAACTCGTAACTCAAATATTCACCCCCACGATCAGATCGTAGAAATTTTATTTCTTGTTACAATGATTCTCTACTTCACTTTGAAATTCTTCGAAACTTTCAAATGTTTCATATTTGTGTTTCATTAAGTAGATATACCCATAACTACTCAAATCATCTGTAAAGGTTAGAAAATAACAATACCCGTCGCGTGTCTCAACACTCATCGGATCGCATACATCGGTATGTATTATTTCCAGTAAGTCATTAGCTCGCTCCATTGTTCCGAAGAACGGAGTTTTAGTCATCTTGCCCAAGAGGCATGGTTTGCAAGTATCAAATGATTCATAATAAAGTGATTCCAAAAGTCCATCCACATGGAGTTTCATCATGCGCTTTACACCAATATGACCTAAACGGCAGTGCCACAAGTATGTTGCACTATGATTATCAACTTTGCATCTTTTGGCATCAATATTATGAATATGTGTATCACGATGATCGAGATTCAACAAGAATAGACCATTCATCAAAGGTGCATGACCATAAAAGGTATTACTCATATAAATAGAAAAACCACTATTCTCGGACATAAATGAATAACCGTCTCGCAATAAACAAGATCCAGATATAATGTTCATGCTCAACGCTGGCACCAATAATAATTATTGAGGTCTAAAACTAATCTCGAAGGTAGATGTAGAGGTAGCGTGCCGACGATGATCACATCGACCTTGGAACCATTCCCGACGCGCATCGTCACCTCGTCCGTAGCCAATCTTCATTTATTCCGCAACTCTTGTTTCGAGTTACAAATATGAGCAACCGAACTAGTATCAAATACCCAGGCGCTACTATGAGCATTAGTCAGGTACACATCAATAACATGTATATGAAATATACCTTTGTTCACTTTGCCATCCTTCTTATCTGCCAAGTATTTGGGGGCAGTTCCGCTTCCAGTGACCATTCCCTTTGAAGTAGAAGCACACAGTTTCAGGCTTGGGTCCAGCTTTGGGTTTCTTCACGGGAGCGGCAACTTGTTTGCCATTCTTCCTGAAGTTCCCTTTCTTTCCCTTGCCCTTTTTCTTGAAACTAGTGGTCTTGTTAACCATCAACACTTGATGCTCCTCTTTGATTTCTACCTCCGCGGGCTTAAGCATTGCGAAGAGCTCGAGAATCATTTTCGTCATCCCTAGCATGTTATAGTCATCACAAAGCCTTTGTAGCTTGGTGGTAGTGAGTGAAGAACTCTGTCAATAACACCCTCAACTGGAAGGTTAATTCCAGGCTGAGTCAAGTGGTTATGATACCCAAACATTTTGAGTATGTGTTCACTGACAGAACTGTTCTCCTCCATCTTGCAGCTATAGAACTTGTTGGAAACTTCATATCTGTCAACCCGGGCATTAGCTTGAAATATCAACTTTATCTCTTGGGACATCTCATATGCTCTGTGACATTCAAAACGTCTTTGAAGTCCCGGTTCTAAGCCCTAAAGCATGGCACACTGAACTATTGAGTAGTCATCAGATCGAGCTTGCTAGACGTTCATAACATCTGCAGTAGCTCCTGCAGCAGGTGTGTCACCTAGCGGTGCATCAAGGACATAATTCTTTTGTGCAGCAATCAGGATAATCCTCAAGTTAGGGACCTAGTTCGTGTAGTGGCTACCATCATCTACAACATAGATATGCAAAAACTATTAAGACTAAGTTCATGATAAATTAAGTTCAATTAATCAAATTACTAATGAACTCCCACTTAAATTAACATCCCTCAAGTTATGTACGTGATACATGATCCAAATCAACTAACCCATGTCTGATAATTACGTGAGATGGGGTAGTCTTCAATGGTGAACATATCTATGTTGATCATATCTACTATATGACTCACGTTCGACCTTTCACTCTCCAGTGTTCCGAGACCATGTCTGTACATGCTATGCTTGTCAAGTTTAACCCAAGTATTCTGCATGTGCAAAACTGTCTTACACCCGTTGTATGTGAACGTAGAGTCTATCAGACCCGATCATCACGAGGTGCTTCAAAACGACGAACTTTGGCAACGGTGGATACTCAGGGAGAACACTTCTATCTTGAAATTTAGTGTAGGGGTCATCTTATAATTCTACCGTCGTTCTAAGCAAAATAAGATGCATAACGGATAAACATCACATGCAATCAAAATATGTGACATGATATGGCCATCATCGTCTTGTGCTTTTGATCTCCATCTCCAAAGCATCGTCATGATCTCCATTGTCACCGGCTCGACACCTTGATCTCCATCGTTGCGTCGGGGTCATCTCGCCAACTACTGCTTCTACAACTATTGCTAACGCATAGAGATGAAGTAAAGCAATTACATGGTGCTATCATTTCATACAATAATTAAGAGACAACCCTAAGGCTCCTGTTGGTTGTCAATATTACAAAACATGATCATCTCATACAATAACGTATATCACATCATGTCATGACCATATCACATCACAACATGCCCTGAAAAAACAAGTTAGACGTCCTCTACTTTGTTGTTGCAAGTATTACGTGGCTGCTACGGGCTTCTAGCAAGAACCGTTCTTACCTACGCAGAAACACAATGGTGATTATCAAGTTTTGTCAGATTTGGGGTTCCGCAGACCCTTGAGAGGTTCGAACTCTGGGGCGCGTGTGAAGAACTCGTCCTCCCCAGTCTGCCTAATCACTGAACCCACGGCCTGGCTCGATGAACCCAATGGACAAGAGACACAGCAGTTTATCCTAGTTCGGGCAACCTTGCGGTGTAATACCCTACTCTAGCTTTGTGGTGGATTGCCTCGAGGGGCTGAGGATGAACTAGTACAGTGGTGGAACAACCTCAGGAGGTGAGGTGTTCTTGTGCTCGATGAGCTGGTGAGTTGGTCAGGGTGGAATGGATCCGTCCTGGTGGAATGGATCCGTCCTCATGGAATTGATCCGTCCTCCTCTATGGTGGTGTCTAAGTCCTATATATAGTGGCCTAGGTCCTCTTCCCAAATGTAGGCAGGAAGGGATCCCACAACGGCCAAATTCGAAGGGAGACAACTAGTACAAGTTATCCTGACAAAAGTAGTTTTCGCCTGCAAAAGCCTCTTGTGGTGACGGGGCGGTGGGCTCCGCGATGACCTCCATCCGGCCGTTCTGGCGGTCTTGGTCTTGTTGCACCGGTATGGAAACCTTTGCTTGATTCCTCGGGACCCCGCGCCTGCGCTTGCCGCCTTAGCACCAAAGAGGAAACTGGTACACTACGCCCGCTGGCGCCCGCCTGACCTTGGTCGTCATGGCTCACGTCATATGAACCTCGCGAGGTGCAGCCTGCATAGATATCTCTGCTCCTCGGGAGCCGGCCTGGGGAGGCCGGCCCCTAGGGAGGTCTTGGTGTCGTCCGCCTCGCGAGGGTCTTGGGTTGTTGTTGCCGAAGCTAGGTCGTACCGGGCCGTTGATGGAGCCACGTCGTGGGCCGCAGGTAGGCAAGTCTGGGTACCCCTATTCCCAGGACGCCAACAGTAGCCCCGGGCCCAAGGCGCGCTCGAACTTGGCTTCGAGGTGAAGCCAAGGGGCAAGTGCGGAGCGCCACAGGCCCTAACCGCCTACGGCCTCGGTTGACGCGTGGCGATTGATGGGACGTGGGCGTCTCCGCTTCCCCATGCTGCCTCAGCAACCATTCGACTTGACGAGACTCTGCTGCATGCAGAGAAAAACATCATTGTGTGGGATCGTGGATGTCGGCGGTTGGCCTTCCTCTAGCTATAAATGAGGGAAGGGGGCAGAGCCCCCTTGCTCATCTCCGCCTTCTCGCCACCTGCTCCTTCTTCTTCCTTCTTGCCTCGCCACCTTGCTGTAGTTGTCATGGCGCCGATCAGGAGATTCTCCGCAGCGGAGAAGGGAAAGACTCCCCGGGAGGAGCCGGGGCCGCTCCCGCCGAAGAAAAGGCTTAGTCGCCCCAGCGATGTCGACGATAGGCCACAGGTGACGAGGCCTTCGTATGAGCGGCCTCTGCTCGGCTTCCCGCTCCCACTGTACGCCCAAGCGCAAGGCTACGGAGAAGGCGACAGCTGCTACCTATTGAGCACTGCGTTGGTTTTCCCTTGAAGAGGAAAGGGTGATGCAGTAAAGTAGCGTAAATTTCCCTCAGTTTTTTAGAACCAAGGTATCAATCCAGTAGGAGACCACGCTCGAGTCCCGTGCACCTACACAAACAAATAAGAACCACGCAACCAACGCGATAAAGGGGTTGTCAATCCCTTCACGGTCACTTATGAGAGTGAGATCTGATAGAGATGATAAGATAATATTTTTGGTATTTTTATGATAAAGACAAAAAGTAAAGAAAGCAAAATAAATGGCACCAGAAATAGCTTGTTGACGGGAGATTAATATGATGGAAAATAGACCCGGGGGACATAGGTTTCACTAGTGGCTTCTCTCAACAGCATAAGTATTACGGTGGGTGAACAAATTACTGTCGAGCAATTGATAGAATTGAGCATAGTTATGAGAATATCTAGGTATGATCATGTATATAGGCATCACGTCCGCGACAAAGTGGACCGAAACGATTTTGCATCTACTACTATTACTCCACACATCGACCGCTATCCAGCTTGCATCTAGAGTATTAAGTTCAAAAGAACAGAGTAATGCTTTAAGTAAGATGACATGATGTAGAGGGATAAACTCATGCAATATGATATAAACCCCATCTTGTTATCCTCGATGGCAACAATACAATACATGCCTTGCTGCCCCTACTGTCACTGGGAAAGGACACCGCAAGATTGAACCCAAAGCTAAGCACTTCTCCGATTGCAAGAAAGATCATTCTAGTAGGCCAAACCAAACTGATAGTTCGAAGAGACTTGCAAAGATAACCAATCATACGTAAAAGAATTCAGAGAAGATTCAAATATTGTTCATAGATAATCTTGATCATAAACCCACAATTCATCGGTCTCGACAAACGCACCGCAAAAAGAGTTACATCAAGTAGATCTCCAAGAAGATCGAGGAGAACTTTGTATTGAGATCCAAAGAGAGAGAAGAAGCCATCTAGCTAATAACTATGGACCAGAAGGTCTGAGGTAAACTACTCACACATCATCGGAGAGGCTATGGTGTTGATGTAGAAGCCCTCCGTGATCAATGCCCCTTCGGCAGGACGCCGAAAAAGGCCCCAAGATGGGATCTCACGGGTACAAAAGGTTACGGCGGTGGATTTAGGTTTTCGTGGATGCCCCTGATGGTTTGGGGGTACGGAGATATATATAGGAGGAAGAAGTACGTCGGTGGAGCAACGTGGGCCCCACGAGGGTGGAGGGCGCGCCTGGGGGAGGTGGACGCGCCCCCTACCTCGTGCTCTCCTCGTTGATTACTTTACGTAGACTCCAAGTCCTCTGGATCACGTTTGTTCCGAAAATCATGTTCCCGAATGTTTCATTCTGTTTGGACTCCGTTTGATATCCTTTTCCTTCGAAACACTGAAATAGGGAAAAGAAACAGGAATTTGGGCTGGGCCTCCGGTTAATAGGTTAGTCCCAAAAATAATATAAAAGTGTATAAATAAGCCCATTAACATCCAAAACAGAATATATAATAGAATGGAAACATAAAAAATTATAGATACGTTGGAGATGTATCAAGCATCCCCAAGCTTAATTCCTGCTCGTCCTCGAGTTGGTAAATGATAAAAACAGAATTTTTGATGTGGAATGCTACTTAGCATAATTTTCAATGTAATTCTCTTATTTGTGGTATGAATATTCAAATCTGAAAGATTCAAGATAAAATTTTAATATTGACATAAAAATAATAATACTTCAAGCATACTACTAAGCAATCATGTCTTCTCAAAATAACATGGCCAAAGAAAGTTATCCCTACAAAATCATATAGTCTGGCTATGCTCTATCTTCATCACATAAAGTATTTAATCATGCACAACCCTGATGACAAGCCAAGCAATTGTTTCATACTTTTGGTGTTCTCAAACTTTTTCAATCTTCACGCAATACATGAGCGTGAGCCATGGACATAGCACTATATGTGGAATAGAATGGTGGTTGTGGAGAAGACAAAAAGGAGAAGATAGTCTCACATCAACTAGGCGCATTAATGGGCTATGGAGATGCCCATTAATAGATATCAATGTGAGTGAGTATGGATTGCCATGCAATGGATGCACTAGAGCTATAAGTGTATGAAAGCTCAGCAAAAGAAACTAAGTGGGTGTGCATCCAACTCGCTTGCTCACGAAGACCTAGGGCATTTTGAGGAAGCCCATCATTGGAATATACAAGCCAAGTTCTATAATGTAAAATTCCCACTAGTATATGAAAATGACAACATACGAGACTCTCTATCATGAAGATCATGGTGCTACTTTGAAGCACAAGTGTGGAAAAAGGATAGTAGCATTGTCCCTTCTATCTTTTTCTCTCATTTTTTATTTGGGCCTTTTCTCTTCTTTTTTATGGCCTCTTTTTTTAGTCCGGAGTCTCATCCCGACTTGTGGGGGAATCATAGTCTCCATCATCCTTTCCTCACTTGGGACAATGCTCTAATAATGATGATCATCGCACTTTTATTTACTTACAACTCAAGTATTACAACTCAATACTTAGAACAACAATATGACTCTATGTGAATGCCTCCGGCGGAGTACCGGGATATGCAATGAATCAAGAGTGACATGTATGAAAAAATTATGAACGGTGGCTTTGCCACAAATACGATGTCAACTACATGATCATGCAAAGCAATATGACAATGATGAAGTGTGTCATAGCAAACAGAACGGTGGTAAGTTAATTGGCACTATATCTCGGAATGGCTATGGAAATGCCATACTAGGTAGGTATGGTGGCTGTTTTGAGGAAGGTATATGGTGGGTTTATGATACCGGCGAAAAGTGCGCGGTATTAGAGAGGCTAGCAACGGTGGAAGGGTGAGAGTGCGTATAATCCATGGACTCAACATTAGTAATAACGAACTCATATACTTGTTGCAAAAATCTATTAGTTATCGACACAAAGTATTACGCGCATGCTCCTTGGGGGATAGATTGGTAGGAAAAGACCATCGCTCGTCCTGGACTGCCACTGTCGTGGTATTCTCACGGGGGGTGTGCGGCGACAGATGCCACAAGGGCTTCGTGTGAGGCTAAGACTGCTGCTGATTGGACCGGGAGCGGGTATGCGAGTAGCACGCGCTAGTTTACCCAGGTTCGGGGCCCTCAGGAGAGATAATACCCCTACTCCTGCATGTCTGAGTATCTGTAGTATATCTGGTACATAGTTGCTCCTGGAGCTGTATCTGAGCTCAGTGCCATAGGCATCTGGCTTTGTATATGCACATGAGCACAAGTGTGTGCATGGCCGCAAGTGCATGAGCATGCATGCATGAGTGTGTGGGAGTGTGAGTCCATCCTGGATGGATGGATGGATGCTCATATATATAGGTTTGAGGGGTAGCTTAGGATGTAAGCTAGGTAGGTATGGTAGCTAGGCATGGTGGGGTGTCACACCTGTCCCCTGGGTCACTTCATAAATAGTGCCCAGGGACAAGTGACACTTTACATGATGGCGTCGCGGTACAGCTGTCTCGTCCGTGGTATGGCCGTCTCGTCGGTGTCTTGTCGGTGTCGGGTCGGGCAGCAGTCAGCAGCCGGCTGGTTGGTGCAGTCGGCAGCCGGCAACCAGCTAGGTAGCCGACCGGGTGGAGCAGTCGGACGGGGAGCCGGCAGGAGCGGCCGGGCAGTCGGACTGAGGGGCTTTGCTAGCCCCGATGTCTTGAAATATTGTCTTGCCGTCTTCGGGATACCCGTGGCCAATTACTTCGACAGCCACTCATAAGGAAGACAATCAATAAATAAATCATGCTCCGACTTCATCACATAACGGTTCACCATACGTGCATGCTACGGGAATCACAAACTTTAACACAAGTATTTCTCAAATTCATAACCACTCAACTAGCATGACTCTAATATCACCATCTTCATATCTCAAAACAATTATCAAGCATCCAACTTTTCTTAGTATTCAACGCACTTATAAGAAAGTTTTTACTAATCTTGGATGCCTATCATATTAGGACTACCTTCTCAATTTAAGCAAATTACCATGCTGTTTTGTAGGACTCTCAAAATAATATAAGTGAAGCATGAGAGAACAATAGTTTCTATAAAACAAAACCACCGTCGTGCTCTAAAAGATATAAATGAAGCACTAGAGCAAAAACTATATAGCTCAAAAGATATAAGTGAAGCACATAGAATATTCTAATAATTTCCGAATCATGTGTGTCTCTCTCAAAAGGGTGTGTACAGCAAGGATGATTGTGGAAAACTAACAAACAAATACTCAAATCATACAAGACGCTCCAAGCAAAACACATATCATGTGGTGAATAAAAATATAGCTCCAAGTAAAGTTACCGATGGATGAGGACGAAAGAGGGGATGCCTTCCGGGGCATCCCCAAGCTTTGGCTTTTTGGTGTCCTTAGATTATCTTGGGGGTGCCATGGGCATCCCCAGGCTTAGGATCTTGCCACTCCTTGTTCCATATTCCATCAAAGCTTTACCCAAAACTTGAAAACTTCACAACACAAAACTTAAACAGAAAATATCGTGAGCTCCGTTAGTGAAAGAAAACAAAACACCACTTAAACGTACTGTAATGAACACATTCTTTATTTATATTAGTGTTAAACCTACTTTATTACAACTTATGTATGATTTATAAACTATTTTACTAGCCATAGATTCATCAAAATATGCAAACAACACACAAAAAACAGAATCTGTCAAAAACAGAACAGTCTGTAGTAATCTCTAACTAACGCAAACTTCTGGAACTCTAAAACTTCTGCCAACATAGGAAGACCTAAATAATTTGTTTATTTATCTGCTGCAATTGGAAGCAATATTATATCACGTTCTGGTAATTTTTAACAATTTTTTTCGTGAACAGAAAGTTTCTGGAATTTTCAGCAAGATCAAATAACTATCATCCAAGAAGTTCCTATAGGTTTAACTTGGCACAAACACTAATTAAAACACAAAAACAAATCTAACCAGAGGCTAGATCAAAGATTTATTCCTAAACATAAGCAAAAAGCAAAAAACTAAAATAAAATTGGGTTACCTCCCAACAAGCGCTATCGTTTAACGCCGCTAGCTAGGCATAAAAGCAAGGATAGATCTAGGTATTGCCATCTTTGGTAGGCAATCCATAAGTGGCTCTCATAATAGATTCATATGGAAATTTAATTTTATTTCTAGGGAAGTGTTCCATGCCTTTCCTTAATGGAAATTGGAATCTAATATTCCCTTCCTTCATCTCAATAATTGCACCAATCGTTCTAAGGAACGGTCTACCAAGAATAATAGGACATGAAGGATTGCAATCTATATCAAGAACAATAAAATCTACGGGCACATAATTCCTATTTGAAACAATAAGAACATCATTAATTCTTCCCATAGGTTTCTTGATAGTGGAATCCGCAAGGTGTAAGTTTTAAAGAACAATCATTAAATTCGCGGAAACCTAACAAATCACACAAAGTTTTTGGAATAATGGAAACACTAGCACCAAAATCACAAAAAGAATAGCATTCATGATCTTTAATTTTAATTTTAATAGTAGGTTCCCACTCATCATAAAGTTTTCTAGGGATAGAAACTTCCAACTCAAGATTTTCTTCATAAGATTGCATTAAAGCATCAACGATATGTTTAGTAAAAGCTTTATTTTGACTATAAGCATGAGGAGAATTCAGCACGGATTGCAACAAGGAAATACAATCTATCAAAGAGCAACTATCATAATTAAATTCCTTGAAATCCAAAATAGTGGGTTCATTGATATCTAAAGTTTTCACCTCTTCAATCCCACTTTTACAAATTTTAGCATCAAGATCTAAAAACTCCGAATTTTTGGAACGCCTTCTAGGTAAAGGTGGCTCATCTCCAGTCCCATCATTATCAAGATTCATATTGCAAAACAAAGATTTAATAGGGGACATATCAATAACTTTTAGATCTTCATCTTTATTCTCACAAAAATTAGAAGAACACGCTTTCACAAAGCAATCTTTCTTAGCACGCATCCTAGCGGTTCTTTCTTTGCAGTCATCAATGGAAATTCTCATAGATTTGAGAGACTCATTGATATCATGCTTAGGTGGAATAGATCTAAGTTTCCAAGAATCAACATCAAGAGAAATTCTATCTATGTTCCTAGCCAATTCATCAACTTTAAGCAATTTTTCTTCAAGCAAGGTATTGAAATTCTTTTGCGAATTCATAAATTCTTTAACACTAGTCCCAAATTAAGAGGGCATCTTATTAAAATTTCCATAAGAGTTGTTGTAGGAATTACCATAATTATTAGAGGAATTACTAGGATACGGCCTAGGATTAAAGTTTCCTCTATACGCGTTGTTACCAAAGTTATTCCTACCAACAAAATTCACATCCATAGATTCATTATTATTCTCAATCAAGGTAGACAAGGGCATATCATTAGGATCAGAAGAAACACTCTTATTAGCAAATAATTTCATAATTTCATCCATCTTTCCACTCAAAACATTAATTTCTTCTATCGCATGCACCTTTTTACTAGTAGATCTTTCAGTATGCCATTGAGAATAATTAACCGTAATATTATCTAGGAGTTTGGTAGCTTCTCCTAAAGTGATTTCCATAAAAGTGCCTCCCGCGGCCGAATCTAAAAGATTTCTAGAAGCAAAATTCAATCCGGCATAAATTTTTTGTATAATCATCCATAAATTCAAACCATGAGTAGGGCAATTACGTATCATTAATTTCATTCTCTCCCAAGCTTGTTCAATATGTTCATGATCAAGTTGCTTAAAATTCATAATATCGTTTCTAAGAGAGATGATTTTAGCGGGAGGAAAATACTTTGAGATAAAAGCATCTTTGCACTTATTCCAAGAATCAATACTATTTTTAGGCAAAGACGAAAACCAAGCTTTAGCACGATCTCTAAGAGAAAAAGGAAATAGCTTCAATTTAACAATATCATTATCCACATCTTTCTTCTTTTGCATATCACACAAATCAACAAAGCTATTTAGATGGGTAGCGGCATCTTCACTAGGAAGGCCGGGGAATTGATCTTTCATGACAATATTCAGCAATGCAGCATTAATTTCACAAGATTCAGCATCGGTAAGAGGAACAATCGTAGTGCTAAGAAAATCATTGTTGTTGGTATTAGTAAAGTCACACAATCTAGTATTATCTTGAGCCATAGTGACAAGCAAGGAATCCAACACACGAGCAAACAAGAAGCGAGCGAAAAAGAGGCGAACGGAAAAGAGAGGGCGAATAAAACGGCAAGGGTGAAGTGGGGGAGAGGAAAACGAGAGGCAAATGGCAAATAATGTAATGCGAGGGATAAGAGTTTGTGATGGGTACTTGGTATGTTGACTTTTGCGTAGATTCCCGGGCAACGGCGCCAGAAATCCTTCTTGCTACCTCTTGAGCACTGCGTTGGTTTTCCCTTGAAGAGGAAAGGGTGATGCAGTAAAGTAGCATAAGTATTTCCCTCAGTTTTTGAGAACCAAGGTATCAATCCAGTAGGAGACCATGCTCGAGTCCCACGCACCTACACAAACAAATAGGAACCTCGCAACCAACGCGATAAAGGGGTTGTCAATCCCTTCACGGTCACTTACGAGAGTGAGATCTGATAGAGATGATAAGATAATATTTTTGGTATTTTTATGATAAAGACTAAAAGTAAAGAAAGCAAAATAAACGGCGCCAGAAATACCTTGTTGATGGGAGATTAATATGATGGAAAATAGACCCGGGGGCCATAGGTTTCACTAGTGGCTTCTCTCAAGAGCATAAGTATTATGGTGGGTGAACAAATTACTGTCGAGCAATTGATAGAATTGAGCATAGTTATGAGAATATCTAGGTATGATCATGTATATAGGCATCACGTCCGCGACAAGTAGACCGAAACGATTCTGCATCTACTACTATTACTCCATACATCGACCGCTATCCAGCATGCATCTAGAGTATTAAGTTCAAAAGAATAGAGTAATGCTTTAAGTAAGATGACATGATGTAGAGGGATTAACTCATTCAATATGATATAAACCCCATCTTGTTATCCTCTATGGCAACAATACAATATGTGCCTTGCTGCCCCTACTGTCACTGGGAAAGGACACCGCAAGATTGAACCCAAAGCTAAGCACTTCTCCCATTGCAAGAAAGATCAATCTAGTAGGCCAAACCAAACTGATAATTCGAAGAGACTTGCAAAGATAACCAATCATACATAAAAGAATTCAGAGAAGATTCAAATATTGTTCATAGATAATCTTCATCATAAACCCACAATTCATCGGATCTCGACAAGCACACCGCAAAAAGAGTTACATCAAATAGATCTCCAAGAAGATTGAGGAGAACTTTGTATTGAGATCCAAAGAGAGAGAAGAAGCCATCTAGATAATAACTATGGACCTGAAGGTATGAGGTAAACTACTCACACATCATCGGAGAGGCTATGGTGTTGATGTAGAAGCCCTCTATGATCAATGCCCCCTCCGGCAGGACGCCGGAAAAGGCCCTAAGATGGGATCTCACGGGTACAGAAGGTTGCGGCGGTGGAATTAGGTTTTCGTGGATGCCTCTGATGGTTTGGGGGTACGGAGATATATATAGCAGGAAGAAGTACGTCGGTGGAGCAACATGGGCCCCACGAGGGTGGAGGGTGCACCTGGGGGAGGTGGGCGCGCCCCCTACCTCGTGCTCTCCTCGTTGATTACTTTACGTAGACTCCAAGTCCTCTGGATCAAGTTTTTTTCGAAAATCACTTTCCCGAATGTTTCATTCTGTTTGGACTCCGTTTGATATCCTTTTCCTTCGAAACACTGAAATAGGCAAAAAACAGCAATTTGGGCTGGGCCTCCGGTTAATAGGTTAGTCCCAAAAATAATATAAAAGTGTATAAATAAGCCCATTAACATCCAAAACAGAATATATAATAGCATGGAACAATAAAAAATTATAGATACGTTGGCGACGTATCAGCAGCGCCGGCCCCACGCCGAGCAAGTCACGGCCGTGATGGCCAGGCTGAGGTTGCACGGGCTGCCGGCTCACGAACCCACGTCGAAGGCTCCTCGCGCGATTTCATGTGTGGGCGGCGATGCCACCGAGGACTTGGATCCAGCTCCCGTGGTTCTTCGCCGAGGAGGTGCCGCCGAGGGGGCCACTTGAGCTGTGGCTACAACACGCCGGGTGCTGTAGTCTGGCCACTGGGGCGGAGGTCGAGGTTGTCCCCCCGAGCAAAATCTTCATGACCCGAGGATGGGGCGAGGTTGCCCGCGCCTGCCGCGTGGAGGGGCCCCTCGCCATCCACTTCGAGTACGATGGTGCCTCCACACTGTCCTTCAAGGTCTTCGACGAGGAGGGCCGCCGCCTGGAGTGTTTCCCTAGAGGAAACTGCCTGCATGGCGCGGCTGCGGGCACCGAGCCCGCCTCCGGCCCTGTCGACAACTCATCCAGCAGCAGCCATGACTCCTAGGAGTCCAGCGACTCTCCCGAGCCTAGCGAGTCTCCGAAGTCGAGCGACAACAGCTACGTGACACCGAGCTCTCGCCATGCCCGGAGCACAGCAGCAGCATCCGCTCGGCATCGCCGGTGGTGCCTAGTAGCCAAGGCTCCTTGAAGTTTCCTTCTTTTGTTTCCTTGCGCGGAATCGTGACAAACCCCGTGGGGGTATGTAAGAAAAACTGCAATGCTTTTGCTCCGATGTTTATTACTCCTAGTATAACGTTGCAGCTATGTGTCTCACTTCGGCATTGTTCCCCCTTTTCTTTCTTGTGGTAGCTTAGCGCTCTACGCTGACAGGTCCCAGTCCCCAGGCAGGCTTCGGCCGTCGCTGGTATGCCAGGTCGCGATGCCGTGGTCAAGGCCAGGAGGTGAGCGGCCCAAGGTCCGGTAGGAGCTCCTGAGGCGCGATGCTCAAGAGGTCCGCTTTGGATGGCAAGCAGCTCCCTGAAGGCTGAAAAGGAAAGCTGCATTGCCAGAGTGAGATTGCGAGAGTCAAAAATTGCGGACAGCGGGTTCACGTTGATACGTACGGGTGACTTATCTTGATGAGCCTGAGGTGATTCCTTTGTGCGGCGCCCGATTGTGTTTTAGCGGTGGCGCTACCAGGTGGGGCTCACGCCGGCCTCCCCTTTTCTCTCTCATCTAAATGCTCGGGTCCCGACCCTCGAGCGAGGCTCAACCGCCGCTGGTATGCCAGGTCGCGATGCCGTGGTCAAGGCCAGGGGATGAGTGCTGGAGAGTCAGTAGGAGCTCCTGACGCGCGGTGCTCAGGAGCCCCCCCTTTAACGCGCAAGCGAATCGCATAAAAAGGAGACGGCCAGCGGGGCCGCCTATAGTTAAGCTCTAGAGATTCCTGCGGGTTAGTCCGAGAGGAGAATATGGCTCATAATCACGTTTACTGTCCTGCCGCTGATCTTTCCGCAAGAAGATGAAGGAACTGAGGATCTGGTGAGGTGACGTGCGCGGGGCGGGCCGCGAGCCAGAGCTCGATCCCTCAGATTTGTCAGCGTTGGAGGGACGGACCCGAGCACAAGCACCATGCCAACATGTGTAGCCCCTGTTGTGGGATGAGCAGGAGGCCGGTCAGCAATGCGGGAGGCCGCGAAAGGCAATAAACAACAGGCAATCAAGTGATAACATAAATCATCTCATGGACAAGGTAGAGCTAGTTCTGATAGATGCAAAATGATACATGCCACAGGGACGGACCGACGCGGCTTGGGGATGATGCAGCCTGAGGGGCGCCCCCAACTGAATGAATCAAAGACGCGAAAGGATACATGTCGTAGGGATAGGCCCGTGCGATCTGGGGATAATGCAGTCCAAGGGGCGCCCCCAACTGAATAAACCGGAAAACGTCACCTCACACCATTGCTAAAGAGATGTTGAAGTAGCTGAAGATGTGTGCTGAAGAAGTCGCTCCTCACGAGCCATCCAGGTCCTGAAACTCGGGAGGCTCTGGGGGCCCAGGAGGCTCGCGAAGAACCATCGCCATCTCCACTGGGACCGCCTGGTTCCTGGCCTCCTGAGCCGCCACGACGTTCCTTAGGCGGTGCTGGAAGGTAACAGCCGCGTTCGATAGGCCGAAAGGCGTGCGAACGTAGCTGTGAGGGGGGCCCTCACACCGACCAGCGTGCATTGGCCAGAAGCGCTCCTGTGATGCAGCCCTGTTGAGCCCTGGAATGTTGACGCAGATGCGCAGGTCGTTGTCCTTGTCATGACAAGGAGCCGCGCCAGGTGGTGGGTGGCGATCTCGGCGCATGGCTCTCGCCTCTTGAAGGTCCTCGATTGCCTTGGTGATGAACTCTTGAGCTCCTGGCACCCCATGCCTTGTGCCCACATGGGGGAAACGCGCGCTGAAGTACGCCCCCACATGGTGCCCGAGCGCCTCCCTCGTGACGTTGGCTAAGTCAGAGGCCCTCCAAAGGAGAGCCCCTGACCCCAGCCTGAGAGGGGTGCCGGGCGCGCCTTCCTATGCGAGAGAGGGAGGCGCCCCATCCATGGGCGCGGGTCCTGAGTTGGTGCCGCTGGAGACACTCCTCTCCTGAGGCTCTTGGCGGAGCAGCTGCTTCTTCTTCTTAGGGACGGCCTCAGGAGGGTAGACGGTGCCTTCGTCGTCTCGGTTCTCGACCGCCGCAGTCTGGTAGGCACGCTCGAGGGTGCACTCCGCGTCCTTCTCCTCGCAGGCGATCGTGATGATGTCGCGGTTCCCTAGCAACTTGAGGACATTGTAACCATGATGGGTCACTGCCATGAACTTGGCCAGGGCTAGATACCCAAGGATGGCATTGTACAAAAGGCGGATGTGGGCGACGTCGAAGTCGATGAGCTCGGTGCGCTGGTTGTCGCGCTTGCCGAAGGTGATAGGGAGGTGGATCTGCCCTATCGGGGTGGTGGAGCCTTCGGTCCCTCCTGATAAAGGCTTGGTGGGTTGCAGCTGATCATAGGGCACTTGAATGCGGTCGAATGTCTCGATGGAAAGAACATTGAGCCCCGCACCGCCATCGATGAGGGTCCTGGTGACGAGGACGTTGCTGATGACAAGCGAGCAAAGCATCGAGAGGGCGCCGGTAGTTGGCGCACACTTGAGCTGGTCGGACGAGCTGAAGGTGATGATGCACTTGGACCACATGAGCGGGCGCGTGTGTCGGTGTCAAAACCAGCGGATCTCGGGTAAGGGGGCCCGAAGTGTGCTTCCAAGGTCGACGGTAATAGGAGGTGGGGGACATGATGTTTACCCAGGTTCGGGCCCTCTCGATGGAGGTAATACCCTACTTCCTGCTTGATTGATCTTGATGAATATGAGGAATACAAGAGCTGATCTACCACGAGATCGTAATAGCTAAACCCTAGATGTCTAGCCTGTATGATTGTGATTGCCTCTACGGACTAAACCCTCTGGTTTATATAGACACCGGAGGGGCCTAGGGTTGTATAGAGTCGGTTTACAGAGGAAGGAATCTTCATATCCGAACGCCAAGCTTGCCTTCCACGCAAAGGAGAGTCCCATCCGGACATGGGAGGAAGTCTTCTGTCTTGTATCTTCATAGCCCATCAGTCCGGCCCACATCACACAGATCGGACGCCCGAGGACCCCTTAATCTAGGACTCCCTCAGTAGCCCCTGAACCAGGCTTCAATGGAGATGTGTCCGATGCGCAGATTTTCTTCGGCATTGCAAGGCGGGTTCCTCCTCCAAATATTCCAAAGCAGACTTCGAACACAGATAACGTGTCCGGCTCTGCAAAATAAGCTCCGCAAAGAGTACAATATTTAACAAGTCCCATCTACTGACATCTTCTGTAGTGAGACGCCACGTCTCCGCCGGTCATTATTTCGAACCATTTTTTAGCCTCCCGCTCTGTGTTTTGAGATGCGGTTTCCATTGGCACGTCTTTTCAAAGCAGAGATCATGTCCCCTTATTGTGGGATTCTCATCAATACGGGCGTGGGTAATCCAACCGCGCCATCTGTACGACCCTTGGGGAATAGGCGAGTTTTAAGGCGAGTGCGGAGGCGCTTGATATTTGCTGCCTTTATAAAGGGATAAGAATTCACCCTTTCACCCATGCCTTGTTTCTCTCTGCCCACCCATTCTCGAGCTCCAGCACCCAAGCTTCCATCCTTTCCGCCTCAAAAAAGCACTCCAGCCATGTCCGGATCTGGAGCGGAGGGCAAGTGGATGGCCTCCTCCGTCAAGGAGAAGGACATCACGAAGCTCCGAGAGGTTGGGTACTTAGCCCAGGAAATCGCCCACCGGCTTCCAGCAAAGGGGCAGATCATCCCCACCGCGGAACCCCATGAGAGGGTGGTATTCATCCCTCACTTCGTCCGCGGGTTGGGATTTCCTCTCCTCCCATTCGTCTGCGGACTCATGTTCTACTACGGGCTAGATTTCCATGATCTGGCCCCAAACTCCTTACTCAACATCTCGGCTTTCATTGTCGTGTGTGAGGCCTTCCTCCGCATCCCACCCCACTTCGGTTTGTGGTTAAAGATCTTCAATGTGAAGCCGAAGGTGGTAGGTGGTCAACACGCAGAGTGCAGAGGTGCTATGGTGAGCAAGATGCCAAACGTCTCATGGCCCAAAGGTACCTTCGTGGAGACCGTCAAAGGGTGGCAGCAACAGTGGTTCTACGTCACAGAGCCCCACGACACCACCTGGGCCGTGGCTCCCAAATTCAAATCCGAGGCCCCGATGCGGCTCACCTCCTTGCTAGAGAAGGGCCTGGACTAGGCGTCATCGTACGAGGTGTCCGTGCTGCAGACACGCATCAGGAGCATGGTGGAAAAGAACATCAAGCTTGTTAATGTGATCCAGGTGATGCTTTTCGCCGGATCCTTCCATGCCAAAGCCGGACTTGCCATTTGTGGGAGTTCGATCTCGCCGAGCACCAGACCTTGCAACAGTTCTTCGGCACTACACACAAAGATATCTGGAAGGTGCTTTTCAAGGCAAATGAAACGTGGCTGGAGACGACCGAGGATCGTGGGTACGACCTGACCCATCCCGCCAGTTCGGTAAGTTTTTCGTATTCCAAGGTGCATCCTTCACCCGTACCTTCAAGGAAGATGTCTAAGATTCCCTTATCTGTCTTTTTAGGGCTGGACAAAGAGGGCGGAGCGGATCCAGCGTCCGGCTCCGCTGCCCGAAAACCCAACAATCCCACTTCTGACGAAGATGTTGGTTCCGGCACCCTAACAGGCACCGGAGAAAGAAGGCCAAGAAAAGGGCAAGGAGACCAGAAGTGGCCTCTGCCGTAAGGGCACTTCGGACGTGACGTCCGAAGACGCCAAAACTCACTCCTCCGCCGCCGAGGACGACGAGGAGGAGGAGGAAAGCAACTCTCCCCCTGGGGGGGGAGGAAGAAAAGGGCGGCCTCCATGCATATGGAGGCAGAGGCGTCCAAGAAGGGGAGAGGCTCCCTCACGGAAAACTCTGCGTTGGATACTGATAGCAGCTCGGAGTGGCGCCCAAGGGATAAGCCCCCGGCCGAATCATAAGTACTCAAAGGCACCGACGCACTCATATATCCAACTCCTTTACTTCACAGTTTTAACACGTTGAATCATGCACTGCAGTCCGGCTCGTTCCCACCTCCAGCGATCCTCATCTTCGGGGAATTCGCTGGATCCCAAGGTGATGGACAGCGGGTCCCTTCTGGCGGCCTCCTCTCCCAAGGCCATGGACGACGCCGAGGTGCTGTCCCGAAGGACCTCCCCAGGCCAGGGAGAGATGCAGGAGGCTGTCAGGGTGGCGCCAGAGGGTGATACCTCGGCCGCCGGACACATGGGGGAGCAAATCCCCCTGGAGACTGGCGATGGGGGCTATATCCAATTCGGCCCTGCTACCTCTTGAGCACTGCGTTGGATTTCCCTTGAAGAGGAAAGGGTGATGCAGCAAAGTAGCGTAAGTATTTTCCTCAGTTTTTGAGAACCAAGGTATCAATCCAGTAGGAGGCCACACGCAAGTCCCTCGTACCTACACAAACAAATAAGAACCTTGCAACCAACGCGATAAAGGGGTTGTCAATCCCTTCATGGCCACATGCAAAAGTGAGATCTGATAGAGATGATAAGATAATATTTTTGGTATTTTTATGATAAAGACTAAAAGTAAAGAAAGCAAAATAAACGGTGCCAGAAATAGCTTGTTGACGGGAAATTAATATGATGGAGAATAGACCCGGGGGCCATAGGTTTCACTAGTGGCTTCTCTCAAGAGCATAAGTATTATGGTGGGTAAAAAAATTACTGTCGAGCAATTGATAGAATTGAGCATGGTTATGAGAATATCTAGGTATGATCATGTATATAGGCATCACGTCCGTGACAAGTACACCAACTCCTGCCTGCCTCTACTACTATTACTCCACACATCGACCGCTATCCAGCATGCATCTAGAGTATTAAGTTCATTAGAATGGAGTAACGCTTTAAGCAAGATGACGTGATGTATTGGGATAAACTCATGCAATATGATATAAACCCCATCTTTTTATCCTCGATGGCAACAATACAACACGTGTCGTTTCCCCTAGTGTCACTGGGATCGAGCACTGCAAGATTGAACCCAAAGCTAAGCACTTCTCCCATTGCAAGAAAGATCAATCTAGTGGGCCAAACCAAACTGATAATTTGAAGAGACTTGCAAATATAACCAATCATACATAAAAGAATTCAGAGAAGATTCAAATATTGTTCATAGATAATCTTGATCATAAACCCACAATTCATCGGATCTCGACAAACACACCGCAAAAGAAGATTACATCGAATAGATCTCCAAGAGAATCGAGGAGAACTTTGTATTGAGATCCAAAGAGAGAGAAGAAGCCATCTAGCTAATAACTATGGACCTGAAGGTCTGAGGTAAACTACTCACACATCATCAGAGTGGCTATGGTGTTGATGTAGAAGCCCTCCGTGATCAATGCCCCGTCCGGCAGGACGCCAGAAAAGGCCCCAAGATGGGATGTCACGGGTACAGAAGGTAGCGGCAGTGGAATTAGGTTTTCGTAGTGCACCTCGATGGTTTCGGGGTACGTAGGTATATATATAGGAGGAAGAAGTAGGTCGGTGGAGCCATGAGGGGCCCACGAGGGTGGAGGGCGTGCCCAAGGGGGTAGGCGTGCCCCCTGCCTCATGGCCTCCTCGGTGATTTCTTGACGTCCACTCCAAGTCCTCTGGATCACGTTTGTTCCAAAAATAACTCTCCTGAAGGTTTCATTCCGTTTGGACTCCGTTTGATATTCCTTTTCTGCGAAACACTGAAATAGGCAAAAAACAACAATTCGAGCTGGGCCTCCGGTTAATAGGTTAGTCCCAAAAATAATAAAAGTGTATAAATAAGCCCATTAAACATCCAAAATGGAATATATAATAGCATGGAGCAATCAAAAATTATAGATACGTTGGAGACATATCAGGCCCCCCGTCGAATACCATTTCGGTGACCCATACGGTTCCGGAATCAGGCAAGCAACCTCCTTGAAAAGAAGGAGGTGCACCTATTCCGCCGATTACCTCTGTCCATCCAGAGGCACCGGATACTCTACTAGAAGCGCTGCAAAGCACCTCCATTGTTGAGGAACACCGTGTCCTTATGGGTACGGTGGTTGAGAGGGTTCAGCCCGTTAAGAGCGGACTGACCGAAGCCTGCACCAGCCTTCTAACAGGCTTTGAGGTATGTGATGTAATTGTGCAAAAAGAATGTCATAGTATAGACAGTAGGCCCTAAAACTCTGTCCGGTGTTCGGGGAGATAAGCCGGATAGAGGATCAAATAATTTTCGCAGGAGACTAACCATACATGTCTATGTGAATAAGCAGGCGTCGTTGCTGGCTGCGACCTCCCATTCTACCGAAGTCTCCGAACTGAAGCAGAGTCTGGAGCGGGCCGAGGAAGAGCTCCGTCGTGTGAAAAAACAGCTAGAGGACAAGCCAGGTATGCAATGGCCTATTCAGATCTAGAAAGATATGAATTGATTGTATTGATCATGCTATCATGGTATTTTCATAGGAGCTGCGACCGAGGTGGAGTTCCTCAAAAATGCGCTGGCCGAGGCCCAGAAGAGAGCGGCGAAGGAACAAGCCGCCCATGAAAAACGTGAGGCAAGGGTCGGGGAGGTCCAGCAGGAGCTCCAGGACACCGTAAAGAAATGCGAGTCCTTGGACCGCAAGTTTGCGGACCAAGAGTCCGAACTTGCGAAGGCCTGCCAAAGCGCACAAGAGGCCCGGGTTGAAGCCCAGGGCGCCCTCCAGGAAACCCAGGAGGCCAAGAAAATTGCGGCGGGTAAGGCCTTTATTATGTAGAGCAAGTATGTGAAGAAAAGGTACCTCTTACTGACCCGGATTTGGAGTTCTCCAGGGGCGTTTCCGGATCTGCCTCACAGTGTTGCCGACGCTGCGGAGTTCTTCCGAGCCGAAGAGGGGAGCTCAATGGAGAAGTTGTTCTTGTCGCAAAACCTTGCGCCAGAGCATCCAGTGCCCTTTAGCGATCAGCTGAAATAGCTGACCGAACTGCATAGGGTGGCCGAAATGGCCATGAAGGATTTGATAATCCGTTTATGGCCTGCCGAAGCCATACCTAACAGCTACTTCGTACTCTTGAAGCGGCTGGTCAATGCCTGCCCTTGGATTGATGCCATCAAGCGGTCGGCCTGCATCGAAGGTGCGTGGATGGCCTTCGCCCATGTCAAGGTGCAGTGGGCGAAGATGGACGCCGTCAAGCTCGCGATTTAGGGACCGCCCGCGGGCAAGGAGCACCACACGCCTGAGCGGTATTTTGATGATGTCCTGAAGGGATCCCGCATTGTAGAGGGCCAGTGTTCAAAAGACATTATCTTTGAATGAAGTCATTCATGTTATCCCTTCATGTATCATGAAACAAAGCCGATATGTAATATAATGCTTGTTTATTATTTAAAATTTTGCCTCCTGTGCGGCCGTTTTATTAAATCTGAGAGTTGGCCAGTCGTCGGCTTTAGTCCCCACGTAGGTAGTACGGGGGTGTTCGGGTTGAAACCTAAATACTCTTGATCCAAACGTTTGGTTCTTGAAGGAGCTGTTTAGCGCAGCGAACCAGGCAATCGGACTATGTGGCTTTATCACCGTCACATAGCCATAGGAGTTTGACAATAGAAATGTAGGCGCAGCCCCTAGTTACTATTTGTTAATCCTGACTAGGGTGATGTAGACACCTGATCGGGTGGAGGCCGATCCATCACATAATGCAGAAAAATCACAAGAGATTTTAACCTCCGAATAGCTGACCAGCTCTCGCCGCATCATGACAGTCAGTTTTTGGCTTTCTCTACTGAGGTGTTTACCCGGATAAACCAGAAACACAATCGCAGTAGTACTCCCTTTACTACCCTAGCCGATAGGACGGAACGTAAGGTAGCAAGCACAGGAGCCGGGCAACCCAACTATTGACCAAAGACATGATTCGGAGCCGATGCATATAATGCTAAATTCGGGGTGCCGAACTGTACTGTAAAAGTGTTCGGAATTTGTTGCCATAGTATGGAGCGCAATGAAGCCCCTGGCCAATTTAAAGCATACCAAGTGTACGGGTGCAATCGATAGGAATAATGAAATAAAATGAAGTAGTAAGCCAGTGCCACATAAGTTGGGCCTCAGACTATTTCCATTATAATTTGACTAATACGTCAAAGTGTATTTGTATAAATAGTGCGATAAGCAACAGGGCTATTTAACATGCCGAGCAAGGGGGAGCTACGTGCGGGTCCTGAAAACAGGTAGAGTGGTCGTCAAGAAGACCACCTAGAAATTCCCTCATACGTCTATGCTGCTTGTCGCCTTGGTATATCCATCCTTCGAAAGGATCGATGATCAGGCTGTCGTGAGGGGCCTATGGAAAAGAGACCAAAAAGGGATAAAAAGGAAAAGGAAAAGTATGTGTGTGAGCCGTATGATGGACCACAATCAAGTTACGCCTCCATCTATGCACATGGTATTTTGAGTGCATAGTTATGTACGCGCGGTACGTACGCCGCCATTTGGTCGGGACTGAGACGGAGGCCGAATTGCTAGTCAAGCTCCTGACGAGCTGGACTGTCCTGTTGCAGAGTAGTCCAGACACGTTTGACAGTGTCCGGGTGAAGGAAATATGCCCTAGAGGCAATAATAAAGTATTATTTATTTCCTTATATCATGATAAATGTTTATTATTCATGCTAGAATTGTATTAACCGGAAACATAATACATGTGTGAATAATAGGCAAACAAAGTGTCACTAGTATGCCTCTACTTGACTAGCTCGTTAATCAAAGATGGTTATGTTTCCTAGCCATAGACATGAGTTGTCATTTGATTAACGGGATCACCTCATTAGGAGAATGACATGATTGACTTGACCCATTCCGTTAGCTTAGCACTCGATCGTTTAGTATGTTGCTATTGCTTTCTTCATGACTTATACATGTTCGGATGACTATGAGATTATGCAACTCCCGTTTACCGGAGGAACACTTTGTGTGCTACCAAACGTCACAACGTAACTGGGTGATTATAAAGGTGCTCTACAGGTGTCTCCAAAGGTACTTGTTGGGTTGGCGTATTTCGAGATTAGGATTTGTCACTCCGATTTTCAGAGAGGTATCTCTGGGCCCACTCAGTAATACACATCACTATAAGCCTTGCAAGCATTGTGACTAATGAGTTAGTTGCGGGATGATGTATTACAGAACGAGTAAAGCGACTTGCCGGTAACGAGATTGAACTAGGTATCGAGATACCGACGATCGAATCTTGGGCAAGTAACATACCGATGACAAAGGGAACAACGTATGTTGTTATGCGGTCTGACCGATAGAGATCTTCGTAGAATATGTGGGAACCAATATGAGCATCCAGGTTCCGCTATTGGTTATTGACCGGAGAGGTGTCTCGGTCATGTCTACATAGTTCTCGAACCCGTAGGGTCCGCACGCTTAACGTTACGATGACAGTTTTATTATGAGTTTATGTATGTTGATGTACCGAAGGAGTTCGGAGTCCCGGATGATATCGGGGACATGACGAGGAGTCTCGAAATGGCCGAGACATAAAGATCGATATATTGGACGACTATATTCGGACTTCGGAAAGGTTCCGAGTGATTCGGGTATTTTTCGGAGTACCGGAGAGTTACGGGAATTCGTATTGGGTCTTAATGGGCCATACGGGAAAGGAGAGAAAGGCCCCAAAGGGAGGCCGCACCCCTCCCCATGGACTAGTCCGAATTAGACTAGGGAGGGGGGTGCCCCTTCCTTCTTTCTCCTTCTCCCTTCCCTTTTCCAACTCCAACAAGGAAAGGAGGAGTCCTACTCCCGGTGGGAGTAGGACTCCCCCCTTGGCGCGCCCTCCTCCTAGGCCGGCCTCCTCCCCCCCTTGCTCCTTTATATACGGGGGCAGGGGGGCACCCCATAAACACACAATTGATATACGATATTTTAGCCATGTGCGGTGCCCCCCTCCACCATATTACACCTCGATAATATCGTAGCGGAGCTTAGGCGAAGCCCTGCGTCGGTAGAACATCATCATCGTCACCACGCCGTCGTGCTGACGAAACTCTCCCTCAACACTCGGCTGGATCGGAGTTCGAGGGACGTCATCGAGCTGAACGTGTGCTGAACTCGGAGGTGCCGTGTGTTCGGTACTTGATCGGTCGGATCGTGAAGACGTACGACTACATCAACCGCGTTGTGTTAACGCTTCCGCTTTCGGTCTACGAGGGTATGTGGACAACACTCTCCCCTCTCGTTGCTATGCATCACCATGATCTTGCGTGTGCGTAGGAATTTTTTTGAAATTACTACGTTCCCCAACAGTGGCATCCGAGCCTGGTTTTATGCATTGATGTTATGCACGAGTAGAACACAAGTGAGTTGTGGGCGATATAAGTCATACTGCTTACCAGCATGTCATACTTTGGTTCGGCGGCATTGTGAGATGAAGCGGCCCGGACCGACATTACGCGTACGCTTACGCGAGACTGGTTTCACCGTTGCGAGCACTCGTTGCTTAAAGGTGACCAGCGGGTGTCTGTCTCTCTCACTTTAGTTGAACCGAGTGTGGCTACGCCCGGTCCTTGAGAAGGTTAAAACAGCACCAACTTGACAAACTATCGTTGTGGTTTTTGATGCGTAGGTAAGAACGGTTCTTGCTAAGCCCGTAGCAGCCACGTAAAACTTGCAACAACAAAGTAGAGGACGTCTAACTTGTTTTTGCAGGGCATGTTGTGATGTGATATGGTCAAGACGTGATGCTATATTTTATTGTATGAGATGATCATGTTTTGTAACCGAGTTATCGGCAACTGGCAGGAGCCATATGGTTGTCGCTTTTTTGTATGCAATGCAATCGCCATGTAATTGTTTTACTTTATCACTAAGCGGTAGCGATAGTCGTAAAAGCAATAGTTGGCGAGACGACAACGATGCTACGATGGAGATCAAGGTGTCGAACCGGTGACGATGGTGATCATGACGGTGCTTCGGAGATGGAGATCACAAGCACAAGATGATGATGGCCATATCATATCACTTATATTGATTGCATGTGATGTTTATCTTTTATGCATCTTATCTTGCTTTGATTGACGGTAGCATTATAAGATGATCTCTCACTAAAATTTCAAGATAAAAGTGTTCTCCCTGAGTATGCACCGTTGCAAAAGTTCTTCGTGCTGAGACACCACGTGATGATCGGGTGTGATAGGCTCTACGTTCAAATACAACGGGTGCAAAACAGTTGCACACGCGGAATACTCAGGTTAAACTTGACGAGCCTAGCATATGCAGATATGGCCTCGGAACACTGAGACCGAAAGGTCGAGCGTGAATCATATAGTAGATATGATCAACATAGTGATGTTCACCATTGAAAACTACTCCATCTCACGTGATGATCGGACATGGTTTAGTTGATATGGATCACGTGATCACTTGGAGGATTAGAGGGATGTCTATCTAAGTGGGAGTTCTTAAGTAATATGATTAATTGAACTTAAATTTATCATGAACTTAGTCCCGATAGTATTTTTCAGATTATGTTGTAGATCAATAGCTCGCGTTGTTGCTTCCCTGTGTTTATTTTTGATATGTTCCTAGAGAAAAATGATGTTGAAAGTTGTTAGTAGCAAAGATGCGGATTGGATCCGTGATCTGAGGATTATCCTCATTGCTGCAGAGAAGAATTATGTTCTTGATGCACCGCTAGGTGACAGACCTATTGCAGGAGCAGATGCAGACGTTATGAACGTTTGGCTAGCTCAATATAATGACTACTTGAAAGTTTAGTGCACCATGCTTAACGGCTTAGAATCGGGACTTCAAAGACGTTTTGAACGTCATGGACCATATGAGATGTTCCAGGAGTTGAAGTTAATATTTCAAGCAAATACCCGAGTTGAGAGATATGAAGTCTCCAACAAGTTCTATAGCTAAAAGATGGAGGAGAATAGCTCAAGCAGTGAGCATGTGCTCAGATTGTCTGGGTACTACAATCGCTTGAATCAAGTGGGAGTTAATCTTCCAGATAAAATAGTGATTAACAGAATTCTCTAGTCACCATCACCAAGTTAGTAGAACTTCATGATGAACTACAGTATGCAAGGGATGACGAAAGTAATTCCCGAGCTCCTCGTGATGCTGAAATCGACGAAGGTAGAAATCAAGAAAAACATCAAGTGTTGATGGTTGACGAGACCACTAGTTTCAAGAAAAGGGCAAAGGGAAGAAGGGGAACTTCAAGAAGAACGGCAAGCAAGTTGCTGCTCAAGTGAAGAAGCCTAAATCTGGTCCTAAGCCTGAGACTAAGTGCTTCTACTACAAAGGGACTGGTCACTGGAAGCGGAACTACCCCAAGTATTTGGTGGATAAGAAGGATGGCAAAGTGAACAAAGGTATATTGGATATACATGTTATTGATGTGTACTTTACTAGTGTTTATAGCAACCCCTCGGCATTTGATATTGGTTCAGTTGCTAAGAGTAGTAACTCGAAACGGGAGTTGCAGAATAAACAGAGACTAGTAAAAGGCGAGGTGACGATGTGTGTTGGAAGTAGTTCCAAGATTGATATGATCATCATCGCACACTCCCTATACTTTTGGGATTAGTGTTGAAACTAAATAAGTGTTATTTGGTGTTTGCGTTGAGCATGAATATGATTTGATCATGTTTGTTGCAATACGGTTATTCATTTAAATTAGAGAATAATTGTTGTTCTATTTACATGAATAAAACCTTCTATGGTCATACACCCAATAAAATGGTTTGTTGGATCTCGATCGTAGTGATACACATATTCATAATAATGAAGCCAAAAGATGCAAAGTTAATAATGATAGTGCAACTTATTTGTGGCACTACCGTTTAGGTCATATTGGTGTAAAGCGCATGAAGAAACTCCATACTGATGGGATTTTGGAATCACTTGATGCTTGCGAACCGTGCCTCATGGGCAAGATGACTAAAACGCCGTTCTCCGGAACTATGGAGAGAGCAACAGATTTGTTGGAAATCATACATACAGATGTATGTGGTCCGATGAATATTGAGGCTCGTAGCAGGTATCATTATTTTCTGACCTTCGTAGATGATTTGAGCAGATATGGGTATATCTACTTAATGAAACAGAAATCTGAAATATTTGAAAAGTTTATATAATTTCAGAGTGAAGTGGAAAATTATCATAACAAGAAAATAAAGTTTCTACGATCTGATCGTGGAGAAGAGTATTTGAGTTACGAGTTTGGCCTTCAGTTAAAACAATGTGAAATAGTTTCACTACTCATGCCACCTGGAACACCACAGTGTAATGGTGTGTCCGAACATCGTAACCGTACTTTATTAGATATGGTGCGATATATGATGTCTCTTACCGATCTACCACTATCGTTTTGGGGTTATGCATTAGAGACAGCTGCATTCACGTTAAATAGGGTACCATCTAAATCCGTTGAGACGACATCTTATGAACTGTGGTTTGGCAAGAAACCAAAGTTGTCGTTTCTTAAAGTTTGGGGTTGCGATGCTTATGTGAAAAGGTTTCATCCTGATAAGCTCAAACCCAAATCGGAGAAATGTTTCTTCATAGGATACCCAAAGGAGATAGTTGGGTACACCTTCTATCACAGATCCGAAGGCAAGACATTCGTTGCTAAGAATGGATCCTTTCTAGAGAAGGAGTTTCTGTCGAAAGAAGTGAGTGGGAGGAAAGTAGAACTTGATGAGGTAACTGTACCTGCTCCCTTATTGGAAAGTAGTTCATCACAGAAATCTGTTCCTGTGACTCCTACACCAATTAGTGAGGAAGTTAATGATGATGATCATGTAACTTCAGATCAAGTTACTACCAAACCTCGTAGGTAAACCAGAGTGAGATCCACACCAGAGTGGTACGGTAATCCTGTTCTAGAGGTCATGTTATTTGACCAAGACGAACCTACGAACTATGAGGAAGCGATGATGAGCGCAGATTCCGCGAAATGGCTTGAGGCCATGAAATCTGAGATAAGATCCATATATGAGAACAAAGTATGGACTTTGATTGACTTGCCCAATTATCGGCGAGCCATTGAGATTAAATGGATCTTCAAGAGGAAGACAGACAGTGATAGTAGTGTTATTGTCTACAAAGCTAGAATTGTCGCAAAAAGGTTTTCGACAAGTTCAAGGTGTTGACTACGATGAGAGTTTCTCACTCGTATCTATGCTTAAGTCTGTCTGAATCATGTTAGCAATTGCCGCATTTTATGAAATATGGCAAATGGATAAACAAAACTGCATTCCTTAATGGATTTAATAAAAAATAGTTGTATATGATGCAACCAGAAGGTTTTGTCAATCCTAAAGGTGCTAACAAAATATGCAAGCTCCAGCGATCCATCTATGGACTGGTGCAAGCATCTCGGAGTTGGAATATACACCATGATAAGTTGATCAAAGGATATAGTTTTATACAGACTTGCAGTGAAGCCTGTATTTACAAGAAAGTGAGTGGGAGCACTACAGCATTTCTGATAAGTATATGTGAATGACATATTGTTGATCGGAAATAATGTAGAATTATTCTGCAAAGCATAAAGGAGTGTTTGAAAGGAGTTTTTCAAAGAAAGACCTTGGTGAAGCTGCTTACATATTGAGCATCAAGATCTATAGAGATAGATCAAGACGCTTGATAAGTTTTTTTTTCAATGAGTACATACCTTAACAAGATTTTGAAGTAGTTCAAAATAGAACAGTCAAAGAAAGAGTTCTTGCCTGTGTTACAAGGTGTGAAATTGAGTAAGACTCAAAGCCCGAACACGGCAGAAGATAGAAAGAGAATGAAAGTCATTCCCTATGCCTTGGCCATAGGTTCTATAAAGTATGCCATGCTGTGTACCAGATCTATTAGTTGGGCGCTCGAGGCCGTATTCCTCGGCTGCCAGGACATTAGTCCACCTGTCGTTGAGTAGATCTTGATCAGCTTGAAGCTGCTGCTACTTCTTTTTCAGGCTCCTTGAAGTAGCTATTAGCCGGCGCTTAAAGCGCTCCTTCTCTAGAGGTTCCTCAGGCATGATAAAATCTTCATTGCCGAGGCTCACCTCATCCTCGGAGAGTGGAAGATAATTGTTGTCCTCCGAGTCTTCGTTTTCGGCCTGTTCATCAGGGCTAACTTGCCCATCTTCCCGATCGTCCTGTTCGGAGGTTGGCTCGACGGGTTCTTCTTCTTCTTCGGCATCGTCCGGATTATTGTTGTCTCTCGTGCCGGAATTGATGTCTTTTCCACGGCATGATTTAAAGCGGCGCCGCTGACGTCGGTTCTTTGGTTGTATCTCAGGAGGTTTATCCTCGACTGGATTCTTCTCGTTATCGCCGTTATCCTCGATGGGTGTATCCACCATGTATACGTCATATGAAGAGGTGGTCGTCCAGCGTCCGGTAAACGGCGGGTTTTCGGCCTGCTCCTCTCTGGCATCGTCGTCCATGCCGTTGATGTCTTCAGAGTCGTAGTCGAGCATGTTAGTTAAGTCCTCGAAAGTGGTTATGAAATGGGTGGTGGGTCGGACATAAAATTCCCCGCTCTAAGCCCCTAGTGTGGGCTGGGCATAGTTTGGACGTTGCGGACCGCATCAAGTCCAGAGCCTCGCTTAAAGGCGAGGTTTGGCCAGGGAGAAGAGAATCCGTGGAGTACGGCGCGAAGGAAACTCCTTGGCCAAGCTCATGCGATGCTGACTCCGAGGGTTCAAAACTAGTGTCCGGAGAAGGGCCCGGCTTCATGATGGTTGCCAGCGACACTACTTCCTCCGGCTCTCCCGTACTGGGCTTAGTGGACGGAGATAGTCCGGCGTGCTCAGGAATCCCGTCTTCGGACCTGGCGACGCGATCCGGATCTAAAGCCAGAGCGGAGGTTGGAGTCGTGAACCCTTGGAAGATCAAGTCTCCTCGGATATCAGCGACATAGTCCAGATTCCCAAAACTAATCTGGTGACCTGGGGCGTAGTTGTCGATCTGCGCTAGATGGCCAAGTGAGTTGGCCCGCAGTGCGAAGCCACCGAATACGACGATCTGGCCGGGGAGAAAAACCCCTCCCAAGGTGGTATTGTTGTAGATGACTGATGGAGCCATCGAACGTTCTGATGACGACACAGCAGAACTTTCAATGAAAGCACCAATGTCGGTGTCAAAACCGGCGTATCTCGGGTAAGGGGTCCCGAACTATGCGTCTAAGGTCGATGGTAACAGGAGGCGGGGGACACGATGTTTACCCAGGTTCGGGCCCTCTCGATGGAGGTAATACCCTACTTCCTGCTTGATTGATCTTGATGAATATGAGGAATACAAGAGCTGATCTACCACGAGATCGTAATAGCTAAACCCTAGATGTCTAGGCTGTATGATTGTGATTGCCTCTACGGACTAAACCCTCCGGTTTATATAGACACCGGAGGGACCTAGGGTTGTACAGAGTCGGTTTACAGAGGAAGGAATCTTCATATCCTAACGCCAAGCTTGCCTTCCACGCAAAGGAGAGTCCCATCCGGACACGGGAGGAAGTCTTCTGTCTTGTATCTTCATGGCCCATCAGTTCGGCCCACATCAGATAGGTCGGACGCCCGAGGACCCCTTAATCCAGGACTCCCTCAGCATGGCCTCGAGCCTGGGGAGGACCGCGTTCCCCTCACGGGCGAACTGCTTGAAGATGCGATGAGAGGTTGGGGCCTGAGCGCCACCCAGGATCCAGGCGATGGCACGAGGCTCCTGGAAGCCCCCGCCCCCTCGTCCTGGTGGTGGTTGTCGTTCCTTGGTGGTTGGCAGCGGAGGGAGGCCGGCGTTGCCCTGAGGACGGTCCCCGCGAGGTTGATCTCTCCAGGCACCCTTACGAGGCTGTCCCTGCCAACGTTCCTCACGAGGCTGGTCGCGCCACTCCTGGCGGGTGCCGCGGTCATCCCAGCGTCCTCCATTTCGGCCTCCTCCACGGCCGTAGCCTCGATCATTGTGCTCGGGGCGACGACCGAGGCGCCCGTCGCGGATAGCCCTGAGCTCCTGGTGGTCATTGGTGTTGTGGCTGTGTATGTTGTGGAAGATGCAGAACAGACGGCTGCCCTTGGATGACTCTGGGTGGTCGCAGCCGCGCTTCATTTCTGGTTCAGCCGCGAGCACGGCCAGCCCCTTGCGCTTCTCGTCCTTGACCTTGGCCTTCTTGTCTTCTGGGTCAGCCCCCGGAAGCTCCAGGAGGGAGAGACGTCCCTCCTCAGCTCTCGCACACTTGGTCGCCATGTTGAACATCTCCAGAGCCGTGCACAGGTCCTTGTGTATGGCGAGCTCCTCCTTCATCTTGACGTCGCGGACGCCATCAGAGAACGGCGAGATGATGGCCACGTTCGAAACCTTAGGGATCTTGAGGCGGACGCTGTTGAACCGCTGGATGTACTTTTGCAAGGTCTCCCTTGGCTGCTTCTTGATGCATCGTAGGTCACCCGCAGCCGGCGGCCGGTCGCGAGTGCCCTAGAAGTTGGTGACGAAACGCTCGCGCATCTCGCCCTAGGAGGAAATCGATCCTATGTGCAGGTTCAGGAGCCATGAGCGCGCGCCATACTTGAGGGCCATTGGAAACCAGTTCGCCATGACCTTCTATTCGCCGTTGGCCACCTCGATGCTCAGCTCGTAGAGCTGCAGGAACTCAGTAGGGTCGGGGGTGCCGTCATAACATGGAGGCAGGTCGGGCTTGAACTTCCCCAGCCAGACGACGCTGCGTAGCTCGGGAGTGAAGGCACGGCAGACCTCTGTGGTCACAGGAGACTGTCGTGGAGGTGGAGCCTGATGTTGGCGCTCATGTGCCACCACCGCAGGTGGCGCGCAGTCTTGACGTGGTGGTGCTGGGAGCACAAGAGCATCTTCTTGCGGCCCCTGGACCTCCTGGCAGCTTTCTTCTTCACGCACGGGCGCCCTGCGCGACGGGTCGCGCCACGATGCCGCACGCCTTGGTCCGAGGGCGACCCCTTGACGGGGAGGTGGCGGAGGCGCTCCATGGGCTACATCGCCCGCAGCAGGCGGCAGGCGAGGCAGCGAGAGAGACGGCACGGGAGAGCCCCCAGCAGCGCTGACAAGCTTGGCGATCCGTCCAGCCAGTCTTCGTAGAAGTCGTCGATGGGGCGGTAGCGTAGGAGCTCGCATGCCATGAGCAGTGCAGCCTGCGCGTTTGCCAGCCCACGATGAGCGTGAGATGACGAACCAGCCAGAGTCAGCGACGGGGTGGCCGTGCGTCCATCACGCTGCACGGAGGGGTGCAGCGATGAAGCTTGTTGCTCATGCCCCGTAGTGCAGGTGGCGGCGTTGGCGGTAGGAGATGGAGAACGATGGGGAGGCCCGCCGGCTGGCGCCGTCTGGGCGACGCAAGCGGCGAGTGCGGCCCGATGCTCAGCACGGACTTGGCAAGCGTCAGCCATGGAAGCGGCGGAGCGGTGGCGAGTCGGCTGGCGGAAGAGAGGCTCCGACACCCCCCTACCTGGCATGCCAAATGTCGGATTCGGGGTTCCGCAGACCCTTGAGAGGTTCGAACTGTGGGGTGTGCGCAAGGAACTCGTCCTCCCCAGTCTGCCTAATAACCGAACCCATGGCCTTGCTCGACGAAACCAATGGACAAGAGACAGAGCAGTTTATCCTGGTTCGGGCCACCTTGCGGTGTAATACCCTACAATAGCTTTGTGGTGGATTGCCTCGAGGGGCTGAGGATGAACTAGTATAATGGTGGAACAGCCTCAGGAGGTGAGGTGTTCTTGTGCTCAATGAGCTGGTGCGTTGGTCAGGGTGGAATGGATCCGTCCTCCTCTATGGTGGTGTCTAAGTCCTATATATAGTGGCCTTGGTCCTCTTCCCAAATGTAGGCGGGAAGGGATCCCACAAATGGCCAAATTCGAAGGGAGACAATTAGTACAAGTTATGCTAACAAAAGTAGTCTTCGCCTGCAAAAGCCTCTGGTGGTGACGCTGTGGTGGGCTCCGCGATGACCTCCGTCCGGCCATTTTGGCGGTCTTGGTCTTGTTGCACCGTAATGGAAACCATTGCTTGATTCCTCGGGACCCCGTGCCTGCGCTTGCCTCCATAGCACCAAAGAGGAAACTGGTACACTGCGCCCGCTGGCGCTCGCCTAACCTTGGTCATCATGGCTCACGTCATATGAACGTCGCGAGGTGCAGCCTACATAGATATCTCCTCTCCTCGGGAGACAGCCTCGGGAGGCCGCCCCCGAGGGAGGTCTTGGTGTCGTCCGCCTCGCGAGGCTTGGTCCCTCGCGAGGGTCTTGGGTTGTTGTTCCCGAATCTTGGCCGTACCGGGCCGTCGACGGAGGCACGCCGTGGGCTGCACGCAGGCAAGTCTGGGTACCCCCGTTCCTAGGACGCTGACAAGTTTGCTATTTTAACCTTCTTCAAGGACCGGCAGTAGTCAAATTTGATTCAACTAAAGTAGGAGAAACAGTCACCCGCTAGCCACCTTTATGCAAAACAAGTTGCATGCCAGTCGGTGGAATCGGTCTCATGTGCGTGGACATGTAAGGTTGGTCCGCGCCGGTTCATCCCACAATGCCGCCGAATGAAAATAAGACATTGGTGGTAAGCAGTATGACCATCACCGCCCACAACTCCTTTGTGTTCTACTCATGCATATCATCTACGCATAGACCTGGCTCGGATGCCACTGTTGGGTAACGCTGCATAAAAAACAAAAAAGATTCTACGCACACGCAAGATCTATCCATGGAGATGCATAGCTACAAGAGGGGAGAGTATGTCTACATACCTTCATAGACCGTAAAGCGGAAGCGTTTATCAATGTGGTTGATCTAGTCGAACACCTTCGCTATCCAACCGATCAAGTATCGAACGTACGACACGTCCGCGTTCAGCACACGTTCAGCTTGATGACGTCCTCGCCTCCTTGATCCAGCAAGGCGGATGAAGTAGTAGATGAGTTATGGCATCACGACAACGTGGTGACGGTGGTGGTGAACTTGTTCCCGCAGGGCTTCGCCGTGCACTCAGGAAAACTAGACGGAGGATGAAACTACGGAGAGGGGCGCCGCACACGGCTAAGAGATTATCGTGGGTTGTGTGGTGACCCTCCCTGTCATATATATAGGTGGGGGAGGGGAGGCAGCTAGGGTGCACCCCAAGGTGACCGGTCGGCTCCCTTGGGCGCCTGCCCTATGGCGCCCCCATTCCTTGTTTGGTGCCAGGGAGAAGGCACGAGGGGGTGGCGCCCCCTTCCCTTTTTGTCATGCGGGAGAAAAGGCAACCGCTAGAGAGCAGATTGTCTTACATCTATAAATGCAAAAATATTAGATAAATACCGAATGAATTCATTTTTTTAAGATTACCAATTTTCTATCATAAATGTCTATAAAATATAATAAAGGTGCCAAAATAAAAATACATGTGCCCATGCTAATTTCCTAATTTATAGACCTTATTTAGATTTTGTAATAGAAAAAAATCATTCAAGATGTATGTAGATGGTTGAATGTCCCAACAAATGTGTTGAATTATTTTGTATTTATGGATACGAGATCTTTTACACAATTTCTTAAAATGAAATCTGTTTTTAGAAAGATTATTTGAGATACATGTAGTTCACATTTGAACTATACCCAATAAATAGATAAACTTCATCTAACACATGAAATCAAATTTGGGTATAATAGTCGAAGACACGGGAATAAAGGGATCATTTCACTTCAATAATAACATACAACAACGCAAAAATATCTAATTTTGACATGAACATTATAATGTACAGTGTTGCATGTAGAAACCTTTTCTAGTTCAGCCACACCGCCACCTATGATGAAACTTTTGTGTTGGTTTTGCATATTATCTTGAATTGACATGATACATTGATCTACTATATTCCACTTGACGTGATTGATTTTTTAATGTTGCCGACTTTTCTAACAACGCCAACTCATAAGTAAATAAAGTGTTTCCAACAACAACACTATATCAAAATGAAATAAAAATATGTATACAACTGCACAAAACCTTATGGGCCCAAAATTTTCTAAACCCAAGATCTAGCCGTACTTGAGTAGCCCATTAAGGCCAACTGCTATAAAATCCCTCCCTCGGACAAACGTAACCCTATTTCCCAGCCCCGTCCGCTCCTCACCGCTGCTCTCTTTTTTCCCCACCGCCAGCCTCCACCTCTCCCTTCACCGCCCACCATATCGATGCCCTCCACGTTTCCTCTCGCTGGCCTCCGTGCCCTGTGCACACCCTCTGTGCTTCTGTTCGACTCAGATGCTCCTGACGTCGGTGCGTACGTCTGCGGCGTCGATGGATCTGGTGACTGCTCTGTGCTCGCTGCTCCTATTCGGTGTGGGAGGCTGTCGCATTAGATCCCACCCTCCTCGTCTGTCGCTGCTCGTGGCCCGCTTCACGGTCAGGAATCCCCTTTCCTATCCCCTTCACGCGCACGACACATGTCATCCTCCCTGCCTCCGCCATGATGGCCACCAACAGCGCCGCCCCCGCCACCGCGTGAAAGAGGGTTGCCTTCACCGTCTTCCTCTCCGGTGGATCCTTCATCTAGGCCCATAGGTTCTTCCAGCCTGCCCTTCCTAGAGAAAGCATGTTATGTGTCTACTCAGGAGATCTTAGATCATGTTAGGATCGTTTATTTTGTTTCGGTCTCATAGGAAGCCAGGGTAGCCGCCATACCCGGAGAAAGAGGACTGGAGCAAGTTGCAGGCGATCTGGGTTGGCGAGATGGTCGTCCCCAAGAACCATGTGGGTAGTAACTACGAGCTCGGCCCTAGATGGGTTGCTCTACAAGGTATTCCCCACAAGTTATTCCTTGACCTATTCTTCTTGCTGCAACTGCCTGTTGTACAGGTTTAGGGCTTTAAGTCATTCCTATGGTAATTTAGGGCATTTATAAGACATAATTTGTGGCTTGAAATGATGGGCAAATGTGGACAAATAAGATTATGGCAATGCTTGGATTTCATATTTAGTTGAGCGTGTTAACTTGGTAAATTGTGAGCTATATTTGAGTGTGTATCCATGCCTTGAGAGATTTGGTGAGTATGAAAGCATATGGCTTTTATCCTGTCTTGCATTTCTATATTATCTTGTGCAAATTGGCTACACAAGACCATAGTTAAATTCCTGCTATTAATTTTCTGTATCATTAGCATGACGACAACATGCGTTATTTATGTTAAGTCCAGTTGGAAATCATCTATACTGCTGTGTAGATAACATATGATTCTGACAAAATATGGCCTTACATAATTTTAGTCTTGTGACCTGGTAGGAAATACATGTGGTGCACACATGTTGGTCTAGACTGGAATCAGATGAAGTAAATTAGGGGTCATGGAAGATTGCAAAGGGTCCAATAAGTGGGGCAAGTTCCCTCTTAGATAATGCAAGAATTGCATTCGTAACAGGTAAAATAATCTCCTCTCTACTTTTTCGTAGAGCCTGTGGTAGGCAATCATGTTTGGGTTTGTTTGTTGATGTTCTCTTTGTTTAATAGGTACCCTTTGATTGCGGATGAGATGTTGAAGAAGGGGCATGTAAATGCCCCAAATGTAGGAAGGAGTGCAACTGCAGCATGGGCTAGTGAGCAATTTGAAGATGATGCTTGCCATGGGGGATTTCATATTTTTGTTCTTGTGATGGATCTCTTCATCTAATTTTATTTGGTAGAACTGGGAAAGGGGAGGTGCCGACGGGGAGAATGGTCTGTACTACCAAGAGGCCGATGGTCAACCTGGTGTGAACTAAGAGAAATGATGCTCTCAAGGGTGAAATACCCGTACCCAAGGGTATTCTCATGACTTGTCTTGCAGGTATAGAGCTGTAATTTGAAGATATTGGTGCTCCTATTCAATTTCTAGAGTTCTGACACTGATTTGGCGAGGTAATTATGGAAAGCAAATAGTAATATGTTTTATGTACTGTTTCGTGTTGCATTGGGTCATTGATGCATATAGTCCCCATTTTTGAATCTGATCTGCTTTAGCTAGCTATGGTTAGTTATGTTGTGTGAGAATGTTGTTGAGCTAAAAAATATGTTGTCTTCTTATTGCTTTTGTCTTGTTAATACAAAATAGATCATCGACTTGAGGGGCATATTGTTTTTTATTTCTCAATTTATAATCTAATGAAAGTTTATTACGAGTTTATTTTATAATCTCGCACCAAACTTGGTATATGTTTCCCTAAATGAAAATGCTTAATTGTTCGTAGCTGCCTGCTTGCTTTTGGAGACCTTATCTTCTGTATTATAAACAGAATAATGTACCAATTGATGTAAGAAGATCTACAAAATAAGGAAGGCGCAACAAGAAGAAACTCTCAGAGACTTAACTCTATTTGAAGAGGTCTCTTGAGTTGTTGTTGACCTTCACATAAAGTTGTTGTCTGTCATAGAAAAGGGCAAAGGTATGTAAGTATACTCCAAACTACTATTACCTTGTTGTTTTTTCCATGCATTCAATAACTCGGTAGATGAGGTTATTTTTTCCTTAGCCCTTTCATGTATCCAAGACATGGAGATGAATGGATAAGAAAAGTCGGCGAGTACATCACTTTGGTATTACATATAGAAGGTCTCACCTTTCCCTGCTTAAATCGGGGGGTATCAGGATATAAACATTTGAACCCTTCTTGTAAGTTCGAGGTGTTGTATTGTCCGTGTGATGATGCATTATCTTCTGAGTAAGTACATGCTATCATATTTGCTGGAGTAGTTCACTTCACTACTGTCATATTAATTATCTTGTTAGTTTGTTTAGAAAGTTGAGGACCTGGATTGGCATTAATGATAGGGTATGTGTGACCAGAGAAAAAAATCAAAGCTACAACCAGAAAAGTATTTATCTTCGGAAGTTCCTTTTTTATGGTCAAGTCACTTGGTTGACATTAATGATCATAGGTTTTGTCTTGTTTCCTAGGCAAAGGAGCTAAAAGGAAGATATAACGACATGGCTAAAACAATGGAAGGAGGAGAAACTGCTAGCAATGACGAAGCTAATAATATCCTTTCTCAAATAAAGGAAGCACAGAAGAAGTCAAGCAGGTAGTACGGAATGGTCTGTGTAGTATGGCTTGATATATCTTCATTGCCTGCGTTGAATTTGTTTAGCTTGGTTCACCTGTGCAGTTCTAAGTCTATTTGATATCTTTCACTTTTGAATGGTGTACTATCGGCAATATGAAATAATATAATAAACAAAAGTGGAAGATATCAAATAGATTTAGAACCGAATAGATGAACCAAGATAAATAAATTGAACACAGTAAATGAAGATATATTAAGCCATACTTCCATAGACCATTCCGTACTGCCTACTTGACTTCTTGTGCTTCCTTTATTTGAGAAAGGATATTATTAGCTTCCTCATTGCTAGCAGTTTCTCCTCCTTCTATTGTTTTAGCCATGTCATTATATCTTCCTGTTAGCTCATTTTGCTATGACACAACACCAAACCTATGATCATTAATGTCAACCAAGTATTGAACACAAAAAAGGAACTTCCCAAGATAAATACCTTTCTAGTTGCAACTTTGATTATTCTCTCGCCACAGATTCTCTATCTTTAATGCCATCCAGGTTCTCAACTTTCTGAACAAAGTAACAAGATAATTAATTTGACAATAGTGAAGAGAACTACTCTAGCAAATATAATACCCTGTACTTACTCAAAAGATAATGCCTCGTCACACACACAATTCAGCACCTCCAGCTTACGAGAAGGGTTCAAATTTTTATATCCCGATACCCCCTGATTTAAGCAACGAAGGGTGAAATCTTTTGTATGTAACATCAAAGTGATGTACTCGCCGACTTATCTTATCCATTCGTCTCCATGTCTTGGATACTCAAAACGGCTAAGAAAAAATAACCTCATTTACCCAGTTATTGATCACATGGGCAAAACAACAAGGAAATAACAGTTTGGAGTATACATACATATCTTTGCAAATTTCTATGACGGACAACAACTTTATGTGAAGTCAGCAACAACTGAAGACACCTCTTCAAGTTGAGTTAAGTCTTTGAGAGTTTGCTCTAGTTGCCCCTTCCTTATTTCTCATATCTACTTACATCATTTGGTACATTATTCTATTTATAATACAGAAGAAAAGTTCTCTAAAAGCGAGCACGCGGCTAGGAACAGTTAAACTTTTTCATTTATGGGAACATATACCGAGTTTGGTACGAGATTATAAAATAAACTGTAAATAAACTTCCCTTAGATTATAAAGCAAGAAATCATAAACAATATGCCCCTCAAGTTGATGATCTATTTTGTGTTAACAAGATAGAAGTAATAAGAAAACAACATAATTTTTAGCTCGACAACATTCTCAGAGAACCTAACTAACCATAACTAGGTAAAGCAAACCAGATTTGGAAATGAGGAGTAGATGTACCAATTATCCAATGCAACACAAAATTGTAAGTAAAACATATTACTATTTGATTTCCATAATTACCACGCCAAATGAGTGACAAAACACTAGAAATTGAATAGGAGCACCAACATCTCAAACTACAACTCTATCCTTGCAAGGCAAGTCACGAGAGTACCCCTTGGTACAACTATTTCATCCTTTAAAGCATCATTGTTCTTAGTTCGCACTAGGTTAACCTTCGGCCTCTTGGTAGCATGGACCATTCGCCCCATCGGCGCCTCCCCTTTCCTAGTTCTGCCAAATAAACCAGATAAAGAGATCCATCAATAAGAACAAAAATCTGAAATTCCCTATGTCAAGCATTAGCTTCAGATTTCTCACCAGCGCATGCTGCAATTGCACTTCTTCCTACATTTGGGGCATTCTCAGGCCTCCTTCTTCAACACCTCATCCGCAATCAAAGGGTACATGTTAAACAAAGAGAACATCAATAAACAAACCCAAACAGGATTGCCAACCACGGGCTCTATGAAAAAGCAGACAGGAAATTATTTTACCGATTATGAATGCAATTTCGTGCATTATCTAAGAGGGCACTTTCCCCTCTTATTGGAGACTTTGCAATCTTCTGTGACCCCTCTTTTTCTCTGATAGCACTGAGGAATAGCAAAACAGACAAAAAAAATGAAACAAGCGACCATTTCTATTTTTACAGAAATAGTAGGACTCGACTGCATACTTTCTATAGATTTTGGTTTATATTACAAGCAGGAAAATAGAAGTACTGAGAGCTAAGAAGCCCCTTAACCTCTATATAGAATGGTTTGGCAATGTCTGTTGTTAGGCAGGAAATGCAGTTGACGCAGCTGGTCAGGAAATGCGACTAGGCTCTAGCGAAAAGACATCTGAAAAATAAGTGCTCTCTGATCTCCATCCCATATTCTCCACACATAACACAGTAGTAGTCATCAACGAAGAAATTAATGCAGTGAAGCATATCTGTGCTATGAAAACTTTCTGGCAAGTGAAGCCAAATGAAAACCTTGTATTTCTTTTGACACGAAGATCAGATATCACTAGTAGATGGTTTGTCGGGTTTTTAAAGAAAGTAGTGAATCATGGGGAACTAAAGGACCTGAAGATCGCCAGAACACCTCCAAGAATTTCACATCTATTGTTTGCTGATCACAGTATCCTATTCTTCCAAGCAAACCGACAACAAGATGAGGTTGTGAAGAATGTAATACATAAATTTGAGGGGTGCACTAGATAGTTGTCAGCTTCACAAAAATACTTGCTCTTGTTTAGTAGAGGACGGCAGGTGGAAAGACAAGAGGAGGTGAAATCCACACTAGGAAAGCTGCACGTTTGAAGAGAAATAGCTAGGCAATATTCCAACCTATCAATGAAAGATTCACTAAGTGGATCTTGGATTAGAAAATAATTCATGTCTATGGCAATGAAGGAGGTGTTGGTCCAATCAGTGGCGCAGGCTCTTCCAACATACACAATGAGTGTGTTTAAAGTTCCCTGAAGTTACCATAATGATTACTCCCTCCATAAAGAAATATAAGAGCGTTTAGATCACTAAGTAGTGATTGAAATGATATTATATTTCTTTATGGAGGGAGTACATGAAAAGCATCAGGCAGTTTTGGTTGGGAGAAGATGCAGGAAAATAATAGTGCATTGGGCATCGTGGCTAATGATTACTCTATCCGTAAAGAGATATAAGAGTTTTTAGATCAGTAAGTAGTGATCTAAATGCTCTTATATTTATTTACGGAGGGAGTACGTGAAAACCATCAGGCAGTTTTGGTGGGGAGAAGATGCACAAAAGGATAGTGGATTGAGCATCATGGGACCGTTTGATCAAACCGAAAATACATGGAGGCATGGGATTTAGAGACACAAAGTGCTTCAACCAGTCTTTGCTAGAGCGGCAGGCATGGAGGATTATCGAGTGGGTAGAGGGTTTATGTGCTCATTTTTTTAAAAGTTGGGGTACTACCCAACTAGCAATGCCCTTGATACAGTTTTTACAGGTGAAGCATCCCAAGAATAGAGAGATCGGTTTGGAACTTCTTAAAAAGAGGGATTCGAAGAGTCGGTAACGGTAATTATATTTGAGTCTGGATGGATAATTAGATTCCAAATGGAACTTCGCTGAAGATTCATGGTAGTAGGAGATGCTCAAGGATATGATGTCAACGTGTGTGGTTTCTTGTTGTCGGATGGTGAATATTGTAATGAACCTTTGATAAGGGAAGTTTCATGGCCAGATGATGCTGAATTGATTGTGAAGGTTAAAGTACCAAGAGGAGACCTTGAGGACAACCATGTGTGGCACTCTGAAAGCAGTGGGCAGGGTTTCCTACAACCTGAAGCATGTTGACTCGGAGATGGCGAGCACCAGTAACAATACCTATGGGTAGGAGCCCATGTCATCGCTGATTTGGAAAGCGCATGTCCCAAACAAACTTTAGTTTTTTTTGATTGGACACACCGGAATCAGAGAATTTGGCGTCTGTCAGTTCTTTGCCGTCAGCTCACAAAAAGCGGACGACAAAGAACTGGCTGATGGCAAAGGTGCAATTTGCCGTCCGCTAGCGGACGGAAAAGAGGTTGGGTGGGGCCCATTTTAGGGCAATGCTGTAATGGTCCACCCCCAACCTCTTTGTCGTCCGCTTTGGGAAAGCAGACGACAAAGAACCTGTTTACCGTGGCTTTCTTTGCCGGGCAGGTTTGCCATCGGTGGCAGACGACAAAGAGGTTTGTCGTCCGCTTTTGGTACATATTGGCTTCGGACAATCTGGCCAATATAAGAAACAAATGGTGAAGGTCCCTGGAAGCTGACAACATTTGTTACATATGTTGGTATACAGTGTGCTGAAGAAAATTGTTTTCATGCGGTGGTGAACTACACTAAAGACCATGCGTTGAGGGAGGAACTCCGAGCTGTGTGGGACATTCCCGATGAGCATGTCTTTCAGTATTCAGAACCAGAGTGGCTCCTTCTAATCCTCTCTAGAACCAGACTTGAGAACCAAAGTGCTTCTTATGATGTGGGGTGCATGGCACCTAGCTAAGAGCATGTCCAATAGTAGCCCTAAGAGCAACTCCAACGCATTGACCCAAACGGACGTGCAATTTGTCTGCTTTTGTCCGTTTGGGTCGGCTGGGCACTCGTTGTCCACTTGTGTCCGACTGGTGCGCCCAACTGGCCAACTGCTACTTGAAGCAATATAGTAGCCGATAAATATTTCCCTTAGTGAGAAGCAAGGTTATCGAACCAATAGGAGAATCACCCAAAGCCTAGTGAATAGTACCTTCACACACAAGAGAAAATACTTGCACCCAACGCGGGCATGAGGGCTGTCAATCCCCTTGAACTCGTTACTTGCAAGGCTCAAATCTGGTAGTGGTAGATATATAAATTGCAAAACAAAATAAAAGATAATAAATTGCAGCAAGTTATTTTTGGTTTTTGTAAGGGCATCTCCAAGGCGGAACCGTAAACCTCCCACAACCGCCCGAACCGGGCTGCCCGGACAGCGAAAGCCATCCAACACCAACCTGTATCGGTCCTTGGAGCGGTCCGGACGCGATTTCTCCCGCAAACCGGAGACAAACATGGGGGATGTTTGCAGGAGTCCAGATCGATCCCAAGAACGTTTGCAGAGCGTGTTGCTCAACATTGAAGACGGCTCAAGGCGGACGTGACCTCTTGCTGCCTCAACCATTGAAGCGGCATGTCGGCCAAGGGCACCGCCCACGACGCATCTCCAGTGTCCGCGTCTGTTCAATGTTGGAGATGCGTGACCGGGCGGGACATGACATATATCTACCGCGCCCATTCAATGTCGTTGTCCGTCCGTCGCCATTAGCAGACTCGCCGGCAAAGAAACCCACCTCGGCGTGGGGCATTGACGCAACCGGACGCATGGCCTTACCGGAATCCGCTATACAATGGCGGCCACACCCGGCTAACACCACACCACAACAGAAGCCCCTCCGCATCCTCATACCTTGCACGACATCACCATGACCGCCAGCGGGAAAGCAATGTGGCATAGTCTGTCGCCGGAGTTGAAGCACGTGCTGGCCACCCTTGTCGCCGCCTGGCATAGCCGCCATGCCAGGCGGATCGAGGCTGGCTTGCCGGCCAGCTCGCCCAAGGTCTCTGTCGACACCACGATGGAGACGGGCTCAGACGACTCCGCCCTGGCTCCCATGGCTCCTGTCCACGCCGACTTCACCATGGAGTAGGCGCATGCGCATGATGTCGCTTGAAGCTATGTCGGTATTTCCCCAAAGAGGAAGGGATGATGCAGCACAGCGGCGGTGGGTATTTCCCTCAGATATGTAACCAAGGTTGTCGAACCAGTAGGAGAACCAAGCAACACAATGTAAACAGCCACTGCACACAGATAACAAATCCTCGCAACCCGACGTGTTAAAGGGGTTGTCAATCCCTTTCGGGGTATGGCGCCTCAAGTGGCAAACGGATGTGAGATAAATTTGTAGTAAATTAATAGATCAAATGCCAAATAAAATAAATAAGGAAAAAATGCAGCCAGGTATTTTTGTATTTTTGGTTTAATAGATCTGAAAATAAATGCAAGGAAAAAGTAGATCGCAAAGGCAAATATATGAGAAAGAAAACCCGGGGGCCGTAGGTTTCACTAGTGGCTTCTCTCGAGAAAAATAGCAAACGGTGGGTAAACAAATTACTGTTGGGCAATTGATAGAACTTCAAATAATTATGACGATATCCAAGCAATGATCATTATATAGGCATCATGTCCAAGACTAGTAGACCGACTCTTGCCTGCATCTACTACTATTACTCCACACATCGACCGCTATCCAGCATGCATCTAGTGTATTAAGTTCATGGAGAAACGAAGTAATGCAATAAGAACGATGACATGATGTAGACAAGATCTATCTATGTAGAGATAGACCCCATCATTTTATCCTTAGTAGAACCGATTGTCGGTGTCAAAACCGGCGGATCTCGGGTAGGGGGTCCCGAACTGTGCGTCTAGGATCGATGGTAACAGGAGACGGGGGACACGGTGTTTACCCAGGTTCAGGCCCTCTCTATGGAGGCAATACCCTACTTCCTGCTTGATTGATCTTGATGAATATGAGTGTTACAAGAGTGGATCTACCATGAGATCGTAATTGCTAAATCCTAGAAGTCTAGCCTATGAGTATATTGTAATGAATCTGTCCTATCCGGACTATGCTCTCCGGTTTATATAGACACCGGAGAGATGTCGGAGTAATTGGCCACGAATACCCCGAAGACGGCGAGACAATAATTCAAGACATCGGGGCTAGCAAAGCCCCTCAGTCCGACTGCCCGGTTGCTCCTGCCGGCTCCCCGTCCGACTGCTCTTCCCGGCCGGCTGGCGGCTGCCGGCTCCGGCCTCCCCCGGCCGCCCTCGCGTCCGCCTGTGCGCCTACAGGCCCTGGTTGGCCCCTACCCCGCGCGCTCGCCGGCTCCCGTGCCGGCTGCATCCCGCCATCGCTCCCCGCAGCCGGCTGCACAAGTGGCCGGGATGTAAAAAGAGAAAGAAGGAAAAAGTAGAAGAAAAGGCCGACTGCCCACTAGCCGGCTGAAGAAAAGTCTCCGGGCCGGCTAAAAAAAGGTGTGTGTGCGTCCGCCTGCCCAGATCCGGCTGGCGGGTGCCTACAACCGAGAAAAAAGAAAAGAAATATGTGTCCGACCGCTGGCTACCTGGCCGGCTGCAAAGGGCCCGACTGCTGTGTCGGAGTCCGCCTGCCCAGCCAGCTGAAGAAGAAAAAGAAGAAGACAAAGTAGTCGCCGGGAGATCCGGCCCGACTGCTCAGCAGTCGGCCCGAATCTCGGGGGCTACACCGAGCGGGTGCGCTGACGCGCCCCCGCGAAGAAGAAGACAAAGTAGTCGCCGGGAGATCCGGCCCGACTGCTCAACAGTCGGCCCGAATCTCGGGGGCTACACCGAGTGGGTGCGCTGACGCGCCCCCGCGAAGAAGAAGACAAAGTAGTCACCGAGAGATCCGGCCCGACTGCTCAGCAGTTGGCCCGAATCTCGGGGGGTACACCCAGCGGGTGCGCTGACGCGCCCCCGCGAGGAAGAAGACAAAGTAGTTGCCGGGAGATCCGGCCCGACTGCTCAGCAGTCGGCCCGATTCTCGGGGGCTACACCCAGTGGGTGCGCTGACGCGCGCCCGCGAGGAAGAAGACAAAGTAGTTGCCGGAAGATCCGGCCCGACTGCTCAGCAGTCGGCCCGAATCTCGGGGGCTACACCCAGTGGGTGCGCTGGCGCGCCCCCACGGAAGATTGCAGACAAGAGAAGAGTTTCATCCGGCTGCCAGCAGCCGGCAGAAGAAGAAAAATGGCGCTGCAAGACGCCTCGCCGCCTGGCCGGTCGAGCATGACCGGCCGGGACCCCTCCTCGAGCGCCTAGAGGCTCGAGGGCTACACCCAGCGGGTGCGCCGACACGCTCCGTGAGCGCCGAGCTGCGCCAGCTTTCTTCGACGACCTCTGCCTCGGCTACACAAAAATCAATGTGAGCTCCTCAGCCGCACATTTTTTCACCGCGAGAGCACGAATAACCCCGAGCGATGCTCGGGGGCTATCTCCGCATTTTATTACAGTTCAGCATTGTTCGCCCCGGCGCCAGCCAGAGGTGGCCCGGGGGCTGACCGCTTGGCCTGAGACTTTAGTTCCTGTAGACGGCTTAGTAGCGTGCGCGGTACCAAAGGCCCACTCTTAGTCACAGACCGCAGAGCGGCTGTCCGGCTAGCAAGAGTGAACGCTGGAGGCCACCCACGCAAAAAACGTCCGGGAAGAAAAACGGTTCGGGCGACCCGGCCGTTTTCTTTATGAGTATCTGCTCGGTTAAATTCGCTCTCAGAATCTGAGTATTGGACACTCCACTCCGCGGCCCACTCTCAGCCACAGACCACAGAGCGGCTGTCCGGCAAGCGAGAGCAAGCCAAAGAGTGGAGGGAACATGAAAGAGATTGAAGGGGGCTCGGACGAAACCGACTCGGCACCCTCCGCATAAAACTTGCAGTGCTAAAAGCAATCATTTGATATATCTGCGTGGGCTAACTTTGTCTTTTGCATGATCATTTCCATGAAACACCCGCAAAAAAACCTCCGCCCAACTTTGCCAAGTTGCCCGGAGGCTTGGGGGCTACTGTCGGAGTAATTGGCCACGGATACCCCGAAGACGGCAAGACAATAATTCAAGACATCAGGGCTAGCAAAGCCCCTCAGTCCGACTGCCCGGCTGCTCCTGCCGGCTCCCCGTCCGACTGCTTTGCCCGGCCGGCTGCTGGCTGCCGACTGCAGCCTGACCCAACACCGACAAGACACCGACGTTGCGGCCATACCGCGGACGAGACGGCTGTACCTCTACGCCATCATGTATAGTGTTACTTGTCCCCTGGCACTATTTATGTAGTGACCCAGGGGACAAGCATGACACCCCACAATGCCTTGCTCCATACCACCACATAGCTTAGATAGTAAGCTAGCTCCACACTATATATAGCTATCCATCCATCCATCCATCGTGGGGCACATGGAGTCCCATGGGCACACACATGCTCACACACACACCCACGGCCAAGAGCCATTCGGGCACTAGAGCACGCATGTTCATCCGGCCATATGCATATACAAAGTCAGATGCTTATGGCACTGACCAAAGATACAGCTCCAGGAGCACTCTATACCAGATATATCAGATATACTCAGACATGCAGGAGTAGGGGTATTATCTCTCCGGAGAGCCCCGAACCTGGGTAAACTAGCGCGTGATACTCGCATACCCGCTCCTGGTCCTATCAGCAGCAGTCTTACCCTCACACTAAGCCCTTGTGGCATCTGTCGACTCGCAAGCCCCCCGTGAGAATACCACGACAAGAGATCTAGGGTTACATGAGGTCAGTTACATAGGAGGAAATCTTCATAACAGGTCGCCTAGGTTGCCTTCCACGCCAAGTAGAGTCCAATCCGGACACGGGTATTGTCTTCGGCCTTCGTATCTTCACAGCCCATCAGTCCGGCCCATGGATAACAGGCTGGACGCCCGAGGACCCCTTAGTCCAGGACTCCCTAAGTAGCCCCTGAACCTAGCTTCAATGACGAGGAGTCCGGCGCGCAGATTGTCTTCGACATTGCAAGGCGGGTTCCCCTTCTTCCGAACTCCAAGATTGTCTTCGGACGCGATGATTGTATCCGGACCTGTTATACACCACGCACAACCGCAGAGAGAATATATATATTTTACACGAGTTCCATCCGCTGACAGCTTTCTGCAATGTGACATTACGCACGTTCGGTCATAATTTCGAACCGTTTGTCCCACGTTTCAAGACGCGGTTGCTATTGGCACGTCTTGTCGAGGCAGAGATCGTGTCCCCTTATCGCGGGATTCTCATCAATGCCGGCATGGGTAACCCAACCGTGTCGTTTACACAACCCTTGGGAATAGGCGAATCTCAAGGCGAGTGAGGAGGCGTTTAATATTTGCTGCCTTTATAAGGAGATAAGGATTCCCCCTTCCTCTTCTCACGCTTTCTCTCTGTCTCTGCCTTCCCAACCTCGAGCTCCAGCACCCAAGTTCCAATCTCCTTTCCACCCCAGCAACCATGTCCGGATCCGGTGGTCAGGGCAAGTGGATGGTCTCCTCCATCACGGAGGAGGACATTACTGAGCTCCGGGAGGCCGGATATTTGGCGAAGGTGATTGTCCACCGCCTACCGGCCGAGGGACAGATCGTCCCCATGCCGGAGCCCACAGAGAGGGTGGTATTCCTCCCCCATTTATTCCGCGGGCTATGGTTTCCACTCCACCCCTTCGTCCGCGGGTTAATGTATTATTACGGGGTAGATTTCCATGATCTGTCCCCGAATTCCTTCCTCAACATCTCGGCGTTTATCGTCATGTGCGAGGCCTTCCTCCGCATCCAACACCACTTTGGGCTGTGGCTCAAAGTCTTCAACGTGAAGCCGAAGGTGGTGGATGGTCAGCACACGGAGTGCGGAGGGGAAATGGTGAGAAAAATTGTCCAATGTCTCCTGGCCCAAAGGCACCTTCGTGGATACGGTAAAGGAGTGGCAGAAGCAGTGGTTCTACATAATAGAACCACGCGGCACCACCTGGGCCGCAGCTGCCGAATTCCGCTCCGGCGCACCTATGTGAGTCACCTTCTGGGTCGAGAAGAGTCCTGACTAGTGTTCTCCTGACGAGCTGATAGCGCTGCAGACGCGCGTTCAGAGCATGGTAACCAAGAGCGTCAAGCTTGTTGATGTGATCCAGGTGATGTTAGTTCGCCGGATCCTTCCATGCCAGTGCCGAAGCCGCCCGATGTGGGAGTTCAATCCAAAGAAGCACCGGACCCTGGCGAGGCTCTTCGAGACTACACATGAAGGCGCATGGAAATTGCTCTTCAAGGGCAATGAAAAACCACCGGCCACGGATTCATATTGTGGTCACGATTGTACACACCCCGCCAGCAAGGTATGTTATTTCGAATGAGTCCTCAACCTAATTGTTTCGAGGATGTTGTCTGAGCTTTTATTACCACTCTTTCAGGACTGGACGGAGAGGGCGAAGCAGATCCAGTGTCCGGCTCCGCTGCCCGAAGAACCAGTCATCCCGCGCTTGGCGGAGATGCTAGTACCGGCGCCTTATAAGGCGCTGGAGAAGAAGGCCAAGAAGAAGGCAAAGGGGGCCAAGAGTGGCCTCCGTCGTAAGGGTACTTCGGACGCGGCGTCCGAAGACGACGAAACTCATTCCTCTGTCCCTGAGGAAAATGACAGGGAAGAGGAGGAAGAGGAAGAAAACAATCCTCCCCCTGAGGAGAGGAAGAAGAAGAGGGCGGCTCCGACGCACCTGGAGGCGGAGGCGCCCAAAAAGGGGAAGGGCGTTCCGGCGGCCAACACCGCGTGGGACGTTGACAGTAGTCCGGAACGACGCCCCCGCACTAAGCCCCAGGCTATGTCGTAAGTGACATGGCTTATTTATGCGCACATCCAGTCCTTTCTCTCCATTATCTTGATGTAGTTAACCGTACCATTGCAGTCAGGCCCGCGACCTAATCCAGCGATCCTCGTCTGTAAGTTCGTTGGCTCCGTCGGAGATGGCGAGCCAGTCGCCACCGCCTGCTTATTCCCCCGGGGGCAGGGATGACACCGAAGTGCTGTCTCGGAAGGCCGATCCGAACCGGGGAGGAACCCAGGACGCTGTCCGGGAGGCGCCACTTGGCGAAGCTTCCACTGCTGGACATATGGAGGGGACGATCCCCATGGAGACTGGCGAAGAGGGCCGCATCCAGCTTGGCCCTCAGCCGAATACAATTTCAAAGACCCATATAGCTCCGGAGTCGGGTGGGCAGCCCCCTTTGAAGGAGGGGGTTCACCGCTTTCGCCGGTGGTCCCTGTCCATCCAGGGGCGCCGGATAACCTGATGGAGGCGCTACGAGGCGCCTCCGTTATGGACGAGCACCGTGTTCTTATGAGCGCGGTGATCGAGAAGGTTCAGTCCGTCAAGAGTGGACTGAACGAATCCTGCAGCAACCTGTCGACAGGTTTCGAGGTAAATAACAGAGAAAAACCCCATATAGTCAGTAGCCCCTGAGACACTGTCCGGTGCTCGGTAAGAGGAACCGGACAGAGGATCAATCCTCTAGTGTAGGAGACTAACGTGATATGTGTGCATGAGCAGGCGTCACTGTTGGTCGTGAGCTCACATGCTGCCGAAGTCTCTGAACTGAACAGAGGCTGGAGCGGACCGAGAACAAGCTCGGCGAGGTTAGAGTGTGGCTGTAGGAGAAGCAAGGTAAGTAACGTCTTGCTGTGTGTTCGGAAAGCGGAGACGCTGTGTATTGACTGTAATGTCGAAATGTATGCAGGAGCCGCGACCGAGGTCGAGGCCCTGAGGAAGGCCCTGGGCGAGGCCAAGGAGAAGGCTGTCCAGCAGCAAGCTGCCCGTAAGAAGCTCAAGGCCCTTGTCAAGGAAATCCAGCAGGAGCTCCAAGATGCAGTGAAAAAATGTGAGACCTTGGAGAATGATGCGTCGGCTCAGGAGGCCGAACTCACCAAGGCTCTTCAGGGCGCGGAGACCGCGCGGAATGAGGCCCAGGCCGTCATCCAGGAGATCCAGGAGGCCAGGAAGATCACGGCGGGTAAGGCTTTTAAGATGCAAAGCAAGTGTGCAGAGAGGCAGTACCTTTTACTAACCCGGGTTCGGAGTTCCCCAGGAGCTTCTGCGGATCTACCACGCAGCGTATCAGACGCTGCCGCGTTCTACCGAGCCGAAGGAGGAGGTTCTACAGTGAAGCTATTCTGGTCGCAGTATGTGACGCCAGAGCATCCTGTGTCCTTCACCGATCAGCTGAAGCAGCTGGTGGAGCTGCACAGTGTGGCCGAACTAGCCATGAAGGATTTGACAATCCGGCTATGGCCAGCCGAAGCTATACCCGGCAGCTACTTCAGACTCGTGAGGCGGCTAGTGGAAGCCTCCGTAGTGACAATCCGGCTTCCGTGGCTGGACGTCGTCAAACGTTCTGCATGTATTGAAGGCACCCGTATGGCCTTCGCTCGCTGCAAGATGTGGTGGGCGAAGATGAACGCTGTTGAAGTGGCCAGCGGGCCGCCGGAGGGCAAGGAGCACCGCACACCCGAGAAATATTTTGCGGATGTCATAGAAGGGTCTAGACTTGTGGCAGCTCAATGTTCACAGGACGTTATTTTCGAATGAATACATTCGTATTGGGCCTTTGCCTTGTATTATAAAGACACAGCTTGTTTTGTAATATAATTTCATTATGCTTTAAATTGTTTCCTCCTGTGCGGCCATGTTATATGCAATCTGAGGGTTGGCCAGGCGTCGGCTTCTGCCCTCACGTAATTCGTACGGAGGTGTTCAGGATGGGATCTAAACAATCTTGATCCAATTGTATGGTCCTTGAAGGAGTTGTTTAACGCAACGAACAAGGCAATCAGACTATACGGCTTAAACACCCTCACTTAGCCATAGGAGTTTTATAATTAAGCAAGTGTGCAGCCCCTGGTCCAAGCCAGGGTGCTGTCAGCATCTGATCGGGAAGTGCCGATCCTTCGCGTGAGGCGGAAAAAATCTCCAACAATTTTGTAACCCACGAACAGCTGACCGGCTCTCGCTGTATCATGACAGTCAGTTTTCGGCTTTCTCTACTGACTTGCTCATCCGGTCAAGGCCAGGGCACAATCGCAGTAGTTCTCCCTTTACTAACCTAGCCGATAGAGCGAAACATAGGGTAGCAAGCACAGGAGCCGGGCAACCCAACTATTGACCAATGACATTATTCGGAGCCAATGCATATAATGCTAAATTCGGGGTGCCGAACTTTTATACAAAAAGTGTTCAGACTTTGTTGCCTTATTGTGGGGCGATAAGCAGCCCCTGGCGAATATGAAACGTACAAAAGAGTACCGATGTAGCTAATAAGAAGATCTAAATGAAATGAAGTAAGGGGCGAAAACCACAAAAACTGGGCCGCAAATCATTATCATTATAACCGAATGGATACGTTAAGGCGTATCTTGTACAAATAGCGCGATAAGCACCCGGGCTATGTAATATGCCGGAATCAAGAGGTGGCAGCGTACGGTTCCTAAGAAAGAAGGAAAAATACCGTCAAGAAGAACGTATGGAGGTTACCCTACACACCTATGCTGCATGTCCCCTTTGTATGCCAATCCTTCGAAGGGGCTTGTGATCAGGCTCGCGGGAAAGGTAACCTGAAACAGAAAGAAAGAGGTGTATCCGGGGTCGGTCTAGCCGAACTGTAGATCCAGGTTGAGCTTGTGCCTCCATCGATGTCCATGGAATCTCGAGTGTGTAATTATGTACGCGTGGCACGAATGCCACTACTTCATCCGGACTGGGACGGAAGCCGAATTGCTAGTCGAGCTCTTTACGAGCCTTGCTGTGCTGCTGCAGTGTAGTTCGGGACCTCTTGATGGTGTCCAGGGGCTCAGCAGCCGCACTATGCTGCTACTTGAGAAGGCCGCTCTGTACCTTTGCTGCTAGGGCGGCGGTGTGCTCCTCTGTTCAGAGAGAGCGTTCCGTGTTGCCGTTGACTGTTATGACCCCGCGTGGACCGGGCATCTTGAGTTTCAGGTAAGCATAGTGTGGCACTACATTGAATCTAGCAAACGCTTTTCGTCCGAGTAATGTGTGGTAGCCGTTGCGGAAGGGGACGATGTCTTAACTCCTCGCTTCGGAAATTGCCCGGAGAGCCGAAGACCACTTCCAGCGTGATTGAGCCCATACAGCGGGCCTCGACGCCTGGTATGACTCCTTTGAAGGTAGTCTTTGTTGGTTTGATTCGTGAGGGGTCAATGCCCATCTTCCGAACTGTGTCTTGATAGAGCAGGTTGAGGCTGCTACCACCGTCCATTAGGACTCGTGTTAGGTGAAATCCATCGATGATTGGGTCGAGGACCAATGCGGCCGAACCGCCATGACGGATACTGGTTGGGTGGTCTCGACGATCAAAGGTGATCGAAAATGATGACCATGGATTGAATTTGGGGGCAACTGGCTCTACCGCGTAGACGTCCCTGAGTGCATGCTTACCCTCCCTTTTGGGGATGTGTGTAGCGTATATCATGTTCACCGTTTTGACTTGAGGGGGAAATTTCTTCTGCCCCCCCAGTGTTCGGCTGCCGGGGCTCTTCGTCCTCGCCCTCACTTTGTGATCCCTTTTATTTGTTTTTGGCATTTAACTTGCCGGCCTGCTTGAAAACCCAACAATCCATGTTGGTATGATTGGCTTGCTTGTCCGGGGTGCCGTGTATCTGGCACGGACGGTCGAGTATGCGGTCCAGGCTGGAAGGTCCTTCATTATTTCTTTCATAGGGCTTCTTCCGCTGGCCGGACTTGGAGCCAATGAATCCGGCGTTGACTGTGGCGTCATCGGTGTTGTTGTCATTGCTTCGGCGTTTGTGTCTGTTGCGCCGAAGCTTGCCAGTGCTATTATTGGCCTCCGAGGGGCCTGTCTCGCTGGCTGTGTTGTTACTACGGGCCAACCAACTATCCTCTCCCGCGCAAAAGCGGGTCATGAGTGTCGTAAGGGCTGCCATGGACTTCGGCTTTTCTTGGTTGAGGTGGCGTGCTAGCCATTCGTTGCGGATGCTATGTTTGAAGGTTGCCAAGGCCTCAGCATCCGGACAGTCAACGATCTGGTTCTTTTTAGTTAGGAACCTAGTGCAGAATTTTCTGGCTGATTCTCCAGGTTGTTGAACTATGTGGGTTAGATCATCAGCGTCTGGTGGCCGGACATATGTTCCTTGGAAGTTGTCTAGGAAAGCTTCTTCCAAGTCCTCCCAGCTGCCGATAGAATTTTCAGGCAGGTTGTTAAGCCAGTGCCGAGCTGGCCCTTTGAGCTTGAGTGGGAGGTATTTAATGCCGTGGAGATCGTCTCCTCGAGCCATGTGGATGTGGAGGATGAAATCCTCGATCCACACTGCGGGATCGGCTGTGCCGTCATATGATTCGATATTGACGGGCTTGAATCCCTCGGGGAATTCATGATCCAGTACCTCATCTGTGAAGCAGAGAGGGTGTGCGGCGCCTCTATACTGGGCCGTGTCGCGACGTAGCTCTGATGGAGTCCGTCTGCGGCATTCGGACCGGGCGTGGTTAGGTTTGTCACGTCCGAATAGGTAGCCGTCTTCGTGCCTCGAGGCACATCCTCGCGATCCGTAGATCGATCTTGTATGTCCTGCTCTATTGTCCAGGGTCTGCCGGAGGTCATACGTGTGACCCCGAACTCTTCCGTCTTTATTTTTGCGGGGCGGTTGGGCAGGCTGCTGTTCGGCCTGAGTTGCCGCTTTATCCCGACCACGTGGTGGCCGGTCAGCAGCCCTGTCGCGACCACGTGGTGGTCGTTCTGCATTATGTGAGGGAGATGTGTGCTCCGGTGCCTCCTCATCGAATTGAGGTAGCAGTCTTCGTTTCGGGTAGCTCTTGGCTGGGCGCTTGAGGCCATATTCTTATGCTGTTAGGACGTCAGTCCATCTGTCGACGAGCAGATCTTGTTCAGCTTGAAGTCAGATCGTTGCAGCAACAGGATCCATTTCCTGGGTGTGCTCCGATGAAAGATTTAAGTCATGTTCATCGGAGAAGGGGGGAGCGATCGCCGCGGTTTCGAATCCCTCAAAGATCAAGTCTCCACGGATATCCGTGATGTAGTTCAAGCTTCTGAACCTGACCTGGTGGCCAGGGGCATAACTATCGATCTGCTCCAGATGGCCAAGCGAGTTGGCCCGCAGTGTGAAGCCGCCGAACACAAAAATCAGTCTGGGGAGGAAGGTCCCTCCCTGGACAGCGTCATTATTGACAATTCAAGGGGTCATCAAACCTTTCGTCGACGGCACAGTGGAACTCTCAATGAAAGCACCAATGTCGGTGTCAAAACCGGCGGATCTCGGGTAGGGGGTCCCGAACTGTGCATCTAGGATCGATGGTAAGAGGAGACGGGGGACACGATGTTTACCCAGGTTCGGGCCCTCTCTATGGAGGTAATACCCTACTTCCTGCTTGATTGATCTTGATGAATATGAGTGTTACAAGATCTGATCTACCACGAGATTGTAATGGCTAAATCCTAGAAGTCTAGCCTATGAGTATATGGTAATGAATCTGTCCTATCCGGACTATGCTCTCCGGTTTATATAGACACCAGAGAGATCTAGGGTTACATGAGGTCGGTTACATAGGAGGAAATCTTCATAACAGGTCACCTAGCTTGCCTTCCCCGCCAAGTAGAGTCCAATCCGGGCAAGGGTATTGTCTTCAGCCTTCGTATCTTCACAGCCCATCAGTCCGGCCCATGGATAACAGGCCGGACGCCCGAGGACCCCTTAGTCCAGGACTCCCTCACCGATACATACGTGTCTTTTCCCTTTCTCTCACTAGGATAAAGCACCATAAGATCGAACCCACTACAAAGCACCTCTTCCCATTGCAAGATAAATAGATCAAGTTGGCCAAACAAAACCCAAATATCGGAGAAGAAATACGAGGCTATAAGCAAACATGCATATAAGAGATCAAAGAAAGTCAAATAGCTTTCATGGATATAGAAAGATATAACTGATCATAAACTCAAAGTTCATCAGATCCCAACAAACACACTGCGAAAAGAGTTACATCATATGGATCTCCAAGAGACCATTATATTGAGAATCCAGCGAGAGAGAGAAAGCCATCTAGCTACTAACTATGGACCCAAAGGTCTACAAAGAACTACTCACGCATCATCGAAGAGGCACCAATGGAGGTGGTGAACCCCATCCGAGATGGTGTCTAGATTGGATCTGGTGGTTCTGGACTCTGCGGCGGCTGGATGAATATTTCGTCGACTCCCTTAGTGTTTCTGGAATATTAGGGTATTTATAGAGCAAAGAGGCGGTCCAGGGGGCACCCGAGGTGGGCTCAACCCACTAGGGCGCGCCTGGGCCTCCTGGCGCGCCCTGGTGAGTTGTGCCCCCTCGGGGCACCCCCCAGGCGCAGCCAGGGCCCGTTGTGTTCCTTCTGGCCCATAAAAATTCTCCGTAAAGTTTCGGGGCATTTGGACTCCGTCTGATATTGATTTTCTGCGATGTAAAAAACATGGAAAAACAACAACTGGCACTATGTCAATAGGTTAGTACCAAAAAATGGTATAAAATCACTATAAATGATTGTAAAACATCCTAGATTGATAATATAACAGCATGGAACAATCAAAAATTATAGATACATTGGAGACATATCAGCATCCCCAAGCTTAACTCCTACTCGTCCTCGAGTAGGTAAGTGGTAAAAACAGAAATTTTGATGTGGAATGTTGCCTAACATGTCATATCATATTCTTTTCTTTATAGCATGGACATTTGGACTTTTAGTTGTTCAAAGCAATAGTCTAGTTTTTACATGATAATTTAGATACTCAAGCATGTCAACAAGCAACCATGTCTTTCAAAATATTAACGCTAAAATAAGTTATCCCTAGCCCATCATGCTCAACCATTGATCCATTCATGAAACACACTCGAATATTAGCTACACCCAATACTTAAGTACGATTATATTGCCTCCTAGTTGGTGCTTTTGTAAGAGAAGATGGAGACTCAAAATAAAAATTGCATAAAGTAAAGAAAGGCCCTTTGCAAAGTGAAGTAGGGATTTGTAGAGGTGCCAGAGCTCAAAGCGAAAAACTTAGAGATAAAAACATTTTGGGAGGTGTATCCATCCCACCAACGAAAACGATTTAGAGGTCCCAACACTTTCCATGCTAGATATATCATAGGCGGTACCCAAACAAAAAATAAAGCTTATACCTTTTAGACCATACTTTCACTTTCCAGGGCTAACCGTATGCACGGGTGCCCTCCATACCAACACTTTCCAAGGAATTTATTATTTGACAACATAAAGTAAATTCATTTGTTTTTGCATTTTGGGACTGGGCATCCCTAATACCTTTGCCTTACTCTCGTGCAATGACAAGTGAATAAACACTCACCGTGGGAATAACACATCCAGCATGGAAAATATTAGCCACCCCTCACCGCTCTGCGAGCGAAATAAACACACAAAAGAGAAGTTTATTTTGAAATTTAGAGATGGCACATACAAATTTGCTTAGAATGGCAAAAGAATACCGCATATAGGTAGATATAGTGGACTCATGAGGCAAAATTGGTGTCGGGGGAAACAACACCTACGGGATCACAAAGAATCCCTTTTGTTACGGTTGGCGGGCGCGGGGCTGTGGAAAGAGCGGGTTTGAGGGATCAACACGGGTGGTTTATCCAGGTTCGGGCCGCAAGTGATGCGTAATACCCTACTCCTGCTGGTTTATGTTTATCTGGTGTTCTTGGACTAGCTACAAAGCATGCAGGGTCCAAAAAGTCCGAATCCTTCCTCAGTATGCCGCGGGCCTCCTTTTATAGTCAAAAGGGGCTGCCACAGTGGCACACAGGAGGTGGAAAGTTGTACAGTAGTCGAGTCTATCTCCTGGCATCGTAGGATAAATCCATTTAATGTGCTACCGACGTGCCCTTCTTGCTTTATTGGGGACGGCAAGGAAGCTCGTCCCAGCTGTCAGCGCCTCGCCTGGCTTCGACGCGCGTCCGAGCTGACGAGGCGTGTAGTGCCACACTAGCTAGCTGGCTGCTGAGTTGGTGCGGTGGCAGAGTCTTCGCGAAGATCTGCATGCCACCACACAGGTGCTTGCTGAGTTGGCCTAGAAGCCGCACGTTGCCACGCAGGTGCTCGCCTAGTTGGTGGGCTGGCAGCCGTGTTGGAACGGTGGTGAAGTCTTGGCAGGTGTGGGCCTGGCGGTGGCCCCGCGGATGTCTTCGGCACGGGTCTTGTCGAGGCCCCGGCAAGGATCTTGCTGCGGCATCGTGGGTGTCCCCGGCAAGGGTCTTGCCGGGGGGTCTCATGATTATCCTCGGCAAGGATCTTGCCGAGGATCTTCGTCTTCTGATTCTCATCTAGACTTGTATGTTCTTGGTCTTCACAAAGATCTGCATGCCACCACGGAGGCGCCTCCCGAGCTTTGGTTCCAATGTGGTTGAGGACGTTAGAACTCTTAGGCTCAAGGGTGGCTGCCCTGCTGGCATTGGGTAAGTTGCCCCGTCAAGGTTCTTGTCGGGGCTGTTGAGGCCGCCCCGGCAAGGGTCTTGCCGAGGGAGTTTACCTTGCCCTTCTGCTCTTCGTGTCTCTGGCTTTGAGCGTAGCTCTGGTAGCCTTGTGACTTTGCTCCCTTCCTCTGCCCTGCTAAGTGTGGCCGCAGGCGCGGCTCTAATTGCCCGTGCACAAGTAAGGGGGTACAAAATAGGACCCCTACTTTTATACATCGACAGGAGCCCCCGGGCCTGGGCCACACATAAGCGCGACGCGTTGTTGGGCTAGGCCCAAAATGGTGCGCGGGTGTGCAGGGCCTTGTTTTACTGCAGTAACTCCCCTCGCCAGCTGCGTTTCCCCATGACCCGCGTTGAATGCGTGACGTGGGGGTCGTGCGTGGAATGACCGCAGCATGCTCGCGTCATCCTGTGGTGAACAGCAAACAGGCGGCTTGCGTGTCCCTTTAAAAATGCAGGGCCACTGCCCATTTACTCTCTCTTCCTTGGAACCATCATTCCACGTTTCCCACTACGCCTGCCCCTTGCGCCACATACCCTGCATGCACGGCGTGGGGTAGGTGACAGATGCATAGAATATGGGAAGGCGCACGGGGGCTGATACTCAGATGCCTTTGATTGGGCGGGGAGGACGGTCGATGGCCTTGCTTGTTGCCACTTAATGAGCCGGACCTGAGCGGGCTCTTCAGGGGCGTAGAGCTAGTCTTTTGGCCTTCCCCGCTCAACTATAAAAAGGGAACTCAGGTGTAGCAGGAAGAGCATCTCCCTGCGTCTCCCCTCCGTCTCCATTCTTCATCCACTGTCATGGCGAGAGGGCATGGCCGCGACGTTCTTCCACGGAGGCGACCATGTCCTCCTCCCACCAGAGAGCTGCGGCAGTCAAGGAAGAGCCAGATCCACAAGGTGAAGGCCATGCCCAAGGCGGGGGTGCCGGACGGGCCGCGATCGGCGAGGCGGCCGAGGCAGAGGCGGCCAAGGCAGAGGTGGGCGTGGAAGGGGGAGGCCTGCATCGTCTCCATCTCCGTCGCCATCTCCCCCACCATCTCCTCCTGCTTCATCGAGTGGTCACGTTGGGGACATGGTGCTCGAGTTCATTCTGCAGCCGCGTGGGCCGCCGTGCAGCCACCTTTGCCTTCCCGGGGCGTTCGCGAGGGTGCTGGAGATCGACCGGCCACCGCGGCTAAAGCTTCACATGAAGGGGCGTTGCCACGGCGACATGTGGGTGAACACAATTTTTCCCGCCCCTCATGTGATGCTCCTTCGTTGGGGCTGGAAAACCTTCGCACGTGCCCATTGCTTGATGGATGGGCACGTCCTCTGCTTCAAGCTAGCGGAGAGCAAACTGCTCTCCATCAAGGTCTTCGGGCGCTCGAGACACAGACTAGGGTGTTGTGCAGAGAGCTCGACCGATGACGAAAGCTCCTCCTCGGGCGACAGCGACGAGGAGGACAGCGACGGCGACGACGAGGGTAGCGGGCGGGAGCATTACGAGTCCGACTAGGTGTCGGACACATCGTCCCTGGGCGACGCCGGCAGCACCACCATTTGCACCGCTAGCTCCTTGAACTTCTCGGGGCCGCTGCTTCTGGTAGCTGGCGCTGGAGGCCCGGAGAAGGCGAAGAAGGCGGGTGGTGGGCCGTCAACTCGGAGTACGATGGCACCGATGCCTTCGTCGCGTATTGCCGGCCCGCTGCCTCATCTTTCGGCCTCTTCCCTGGCACTGTCATCACCAGACTTCTCTTGGTGTCTTCTGCTGCTCGTACCTTGCCTAGGCGCCCCTTTTGCCCTCCCGCTTATCCTGATTCGTTTCCTGAGGAGAGGGACAAGAAAGGGATTACGGGCATCTTATCCTTTTTTAGTTTTTAAGCCTGCGGGCATTTGTCAGATTTAAACCTTGTAATCCCCTTGCTCATGTTTACATTCCGTACGAATTGTACCTGTTTGGAACGTATTAATGAAAAAGGGTGCTTGCCGGGTTCTTTGTGCGTGAGCGAGGCCCATGCCAAGGAATGAATCCTTGTTATTCCTAAGACAAACATTCTCGCCCGGCAACAGGCCTTGCCGTCCCCCTACTCGGTAGCACGACCATACTCTCGCTCTTGGCGGAATCAGGGGCGAAGTAGGATTAGGCCCTTCGTTTGCTTCCTTGTCACCGCAACTACAACCAAGTTCCGGCCCAGAGAATAGTTCTTGGGCACAAGAAAGGGGGAGCATGGTGGCCCATGAATAAACGAGGCTTCATACGTCCCAGTTCCATACGGAAATGCATAACAGGGGATAAAAAACTTATCTGAATCTGCAGCCCCCGGCAACCTTGGCTTGCCGTAGTTGGACACTTGAATCTGCAGCCCCCGGCAATGGCTTGCCGGGGTCGAGGATGTTGATCCGTCTCCCTGCCCTTAAATGGCTTGGCAGAAACGTCTATGCAGCCTGCGAACCAAAGAAAGGACTGGAAGGAACGGAAAGACACACCTGACCTCTATGCTAGGGGTTAGTTGCCGCTGATCACTATCAACCCTATCAAAGAGAGAGACTTAACCTAGCATGCATGCTAAAACTCAGGGCGCCAGCGCTTCATTTATTTATGCTCAGGGTCTGCGCCTGGCTCTGTACAAAGGGTTACATGCCTTGTCGGCAAGGCTTGTGCAAAAGGTGGTTTGCCGAGAGGCCCGGCAACCGCGCCTCATGGGTAAAACTTACGAAGATATTCGATGTTCCAGGAGTTGCTCACTGGGATACCATCTTCGGTCTCCAAGCGGACTGCGCCAGGATTGGTGACTCGTATTACCCGATAAGGGCCCTCCCACTTCGGCGTCAACTTGTTGGAATTCTTGGCCGACTAAACGCGCCGAAGAACTAGGTCGCCTTCCTCAAGACTTCGGGCATGAACCTTGCGGCTATGGTAGCGGCGCAAGGCTTGCTGGTAGCATGCAGCTCGCTCAGCCGCCCAAAGACGATCTTCCTCAAGGGGCGTCGCGTCATCTTGCCGCAACTGCTCTTGCTCACACTCGTCATAAGAGAGCACTCGAGGTGACCCCTATGTGAGTTCCGTGGGGAGAACTGCTTCTGCCCCGTATACCAGGGCAAAGGGTGTCTGGCCTGTGGCTCGATTTGATGTCGTTCTGATCGACCGAAGAACCGTCGTCAACTCATCAATCCAGCGCCTTCCACACTTGTGCAGCCTGTCAAAAGTCTTTGTCCTCCGTCCTCGCAATACTTAAGCATTTGCTCTCTCCGCCTGGCGGTTGCTCTGTGGGTGTGCCACTGAAGCGAAGTAGACCTTGCTACCGAGGTCCTGGATGTATTGCACGAAGGTTTGTCTTGTGAACTACGTGCCGTTGTCGGTGATGACCCTGTTCGGCACACCAAAACGGCAAACTAGTCGCTTGAAGAACTTGACGGCTGACTGTGCTGTCACCTTCTTCACTGCTTCCACTTCGGGCCACTTTGTGAACTTGTCGATCGCGACGTACAAGTACTCAAAGCCCCCGACAGCACTGGGGAAGGGGACCAGTATGTCTAGCCTCCAGACCGAAAATGGCCAGGAGAGAGGGATTGTTTGAAGGGCTTGAGCTAGTTGATGAAGCTTCTTCGAATGGAACTAACACGCTTCACACTTGGTTACTAGCACAGCTGCATCCTAGAGGGCTGTGGGCCAGAAGAAACCTTGCCGGAATGCCTTGCCGGCAAAGGCCCTTGACCCTATGTGGGAGCCACATACACCTCCATGTATCTATGCCAACAACTCTAGTCCGTCCCCTTGAGGAATGCACTTCAGCCTCACACTGTTTGGCCTCCTTCTGTACAGGGTATCATCCACAAACTGGTACATGTTGGACCAACGGGCTACTTTCTCTGCTTCTTCCTGCTACTCGGGAAGCTCTCCTGTTTGGAGGAAACGGACAGTGGGCTGCGCCCATGCCGGAGCCTGGGGCTCGACCACAAGGACCAAAGGCACATCTTCGGCCGCAGGGGCAGCTGCCTCTACAGTCAGGGCCTGGGGCCCTGTCGGAGATAGTTGCCCCTCGGCAAGCTTGGGGTACCCGGCAACCTCCGTGCCGGCGGCTCCTGGGAGCTTGGTGGGGAGGTACTTGCCGGGGCTTGTCTTCCTTCACTTGTTCTGCCGTGCTGATGGCTCAACGGATGGCTGAGTTAACTGAAGTACAAAGGTACCTTGTTCCACAGGCAACTTGAGGGCAGCGCGTTTCGACAAGTCATCGGCAACGCCGTTCTCCGCTCAGGGAACATGCTCTGCTTGTAGGCCATCGAAACGTTCTTCCAGCTTCCTCACTTCATTCACGTAGGCCTCCATCAGTGGGCTCTGGTAATCCTTGTTAACTTGCTTGACGACGAGCTGCGAATCACCTCTCATGACACGCTTCTTGATTCCGAGGTCTGCCGCGATCCTGAGACAGTCAAGCAACCCCTCGTATTCCGCTGTATTGTTCGTTGATTTTTCCTGGGGAAAGTGCATCTAGATTACGTACTTGAGGTGCTCTCCGATGGGTGCGACGAGTAGCACGCCAGCACCAGCACCTTGGAGTGAGAAAGCTCCGTCAAAGTACATAATCCACTCACTGCTCGTCTCCTTGCCGGGAAGGGTGGTCTCTTGAATCTCCTCGTCGGGCGTTGCGGTCCACTCTGCTATGAACTCTGCCAAAGCTTGGCTCTTGACCGTTGAAGTACTTTCAAACCTGAGGCCAAAGCTCGACAGCTCCAATGCCCACTCCACAATCCTCCCTGTCACATCTAGGTTGTGCAAAATCCGCTGCAAAGGGAGGCGGGTGACGACGGGGATCTCGTGCGCATGGAAATAGTGGCACAACTTTCTCGAGGCCATGAGGAGGCCGAAAAGCAGCTTCCGCATTCCAGAATATCTTGACCTAGCCCCCTACAAGAGGGAACTGACAAAATATACTGGGTGCTGCACCATCTTCTTCTTCTGTCCCACTTCGCCCATCTGTTCAGACTCTGCCTTGCCGGGATCGGGCCTTGTCGTGGGTTCTAGTTTGCCGGCGTCAGGCTCTACCGGGGAGGACCCCGGCCCGCCATCCGACAGCTCTGCTGCAACTTCTACTTCTCCCTCAAGTTCCCTCTATGCCACCAGCGCAACACTGACCACTTGATTTGTTGCTGCTAAATACAGCAGCAACGACTCCCGTGGTTTAGGCGCGACTAGTATTGGCGTCGATGAGAGGTACCTCTTCAAATCTTGAAGTGGTGCCTCTGCCTCCGGAGTCTATTTTACTGGACCCGCCTTTTTCAAAACTTTGAAAAAGGGGAGGGCACGCTCACCAGATTTGGAGATGAACCTACTCAGGGGCAGCAACGCAGCCGGCGAGCCTGCGGACGTCTTTGACCCATTTCGGTGCCTCAATCTGGTCGATTGCCTTGATCTTGTTGGGATTTGCTTCGATTCTACGTTGAGACACAAAGAACCCAAGAAGTTTGCCGGAGGGGACACCGAACACACACTTCTTTGGGTTGAGCTTGAGGTTGATCTTTTGCAGATTTGCAAATGTTTCTTATAAATCTTGCATGAGCGTGGCCCTGTCCTTGGTTTTGACCACTATGTCATCCATATAAGTTTCCATATTTCTATGTAGCTGGGGCTCAAAACCAATCTGGGCTGCTCAGGCAAATGTTGAACCAGCGCTCTTCAACCCAAAAGGCATTCGCACAAAACAGTACGTACCACATGGGGTGATGAACGCGGTCTTCTCTTCGTCTTCCCTCATCATGAAGATCTGGTGGTATCCTGAATAGGCATCTAGGAATGACAGCAGGTCACACCCGGCACTGGAGTCTACAATCTGGTGATGCGTCGCGGAGGGAAAGGATCCTTTGGACAGGCTTTATTGATGTCTGTGTAGTCAATACACAGCCTCCACTTCCCATTCGCCTTACGCACCACCACCGGATTGGCCAACCACGTGGGGTGGAGTACTCCTCTTACCAGGCCTGCCACCTCCAACTTCCTGATCTCTTCAATGATGAACTCTTGTCGCTCCAAAGCTTGCTTCCTGACCTTCTGCTTGACAGGCCGCGTGTGAGGACAGACAGCAAGATGGTGCTCAATCACCTCCCTGGGAACGCCGGGGATGTCAGATGCTTCCCATGCAAATACATCGACATTCGCCCACAGGAAGGCGACGAGCGGGCTTTCCTATTTGCTGTCGAGGGTGGAGCTTATAGTGAAAACCCCGCCCGTGCCGTCCTCCTTGACGAACACCTTCTTGGTTTCTGGTGGTGCAGCCTTGGACTTCTTGCTCTTGCCGGTGGAGCTCTCTGGCACGTCCTCAACGGGAGCACAACACTCCAAAGAGGCACGCTTACCGGAGTGGGTGCAAGAGGTCTTGCCGGCCTTCTTCCTTCCCGTGGCTTCAGCGGCAGGAGCAAGTGCCCTGGCGGCAGTTGCTGCAACTGCCTCTCGGTAGAGTTGGTCGGCGCAGATGAGCGTGTCTTTCTTGTCACAGGGGACGGTGATGATGGTGAGTGGCCCCGGCATCTTCAATGTGTTGTAGGCGTGTGACGCCGCCATGAACTTGGCCAGCGCCGGGCGGCCAAGAATCCCGTTGTACGGTAGGGGGATATCGGCAACATAAAAAACGATCTTCTCTGTCCTGTAGTTTAGCTCGCCCCTGAACGTAACGGGCAGCGTGATTTTACCTTTTGGCTGACTCCTTCCCGGGTTGACCCCTTGGAACATGCCCGTCTCCTCGAGATCTCCATCAGGAATCTGCAGCTTCTTGATCACAGCGGGCGAGATCAAATTCAGACTAGCTCCACTGTCAACCAGCACTTTGGTCACCTTGAGGTTGCGTATTGTTGGTGAAACCAACAACGGCAAACACCCGACCGCAGTTGTGCGATCCGGGTGATCCTCGGTGTCAAAAACGATGGGCGTGCGGGACCATTTCAATGGCTTCTTGGCATCGAACGATGGCTCCACTGCAGTGACCTCACGCGCCCACTGCTTCAGCTGGCGATGTGAGGTGTGCAACGAGGCGCCACCGTCGACGCACATGGCCTCTGTAGCTTTCTGGAACTCGTGCTCGCCGGACTCGTCGTCCTCGTCATGATCATCATCTTCCTCTTTCTTGTCGCGGCCCTGAGCGGGCCTCTCTTGTTGGTTATCTTTGCCGCGGCGACCCCCTTGGCCGCCACGCTTCTTGCCGGACCCCTCAGCACCATCCTGACCCTTCTCCTTGTCTCGCCTTTCATATTAGGCCTTCTGCTTTTCTGCCAGCAGCACAACCTATCGGCAGTTCTGGAGGTCATGGCCCTTGGTGCGGTGGATCTTGCAGTACTGCTTGTTGGAGCCTCCTGGCTTGCCGGTGGCCGCCAGGGACAAGCAGGCGGCACACCCGGCAACCTCCTTGCCGGGGTCGTCAGCCTTGGCCTTTTTGGCGGCGCCGGGCTCGCCGGATCCCTCAACGGCAAGCACAGTCTTGCCTTTACGTTTCCTGTTGCGGCGCCGGCCCTTCTTTGTCGGGGCAGCTGTAACACCCCGCATGTAACTTGCCATATTTGTAACTTCGACTCTTGCCATTTCCGGCTATGTGATATGTTTTTCCCTCCGTTGTCGGGTTTTGTTTTTCGTTTTGTATTTTGTCATGTCATGCATTTTCATATCATGTCATCATGTGCATTGCATTCGCATACGTGTTCGTCTCATGCATCCGAGCATTTTCCCCGTTGTCCGTTTTCCAATCCGGCGCTCCTATCTCCTCCAGTGCACCCCTCTAGTTTTCTTTCGTGTGCGTGTGTCAAACTTTCTCGGAATGGACCGAGGCTTGTCAAGTGGTCTTATTATACCACCCGGAAACCACCGGTCAAGTTTCGTTCCATTCGGAGGTCGTTTGGTACTCCAACGGTTAACCGGGCATCCGCAAAGTCCATTTGAGTGTCCAGCAAAAAACCCCCTCCAAAACCAGCCCAAAACCCACCAAACTCTCTTCCATGCTCTAGGTCGTTCGATCACGATCGTGTGGGCGAAAACCGCACCTCATTTGGAGTCTCCTAGCTCCCTCTACCTATAAATATGTGGGCATCCCGGAATACAACCGCAGTCTAACCCTAGCCCTCATCCCACTCCGCCGCCGGACACGTCCGGGCGGAGCCGGACACGTCCAACTGCCCCGCCGCCGCCACGTGTCGCCGCCGGGTACTCCCGCCGCCGCTGGCCCGCAGGCCCGTCTCCGGCCCCCTCGGCCCGCTCCACCGCGCCGCCTCCCCGCGCCCCGTCCGCCGCATCGGGCCCGCGCCGCCGCGGCCTCCCAGCCGACCGGCCGCCGCCGCGCCTCCGCCGGCGCTCGCCGCCCCCGCCGGCGACCCCCACCTCCGGCGCCCCTCCGCCGGCGCCGCTCCAGCCCCTCCTCCGGCCGCTCCCCCGCCGGCCATCTCCCTCGCCTCCTTCCCCGTCGCCGGCCAGGAGCACGGCCTCGATCCGATCTGAACGTATGAGCCCGTTGACTTTTCTCGCCTCAAAATTTCTTCCAAGTCCCAGAATTTCATCAGCATGTGCTCCTGTTCGAGATGCTATAACTCTGTGCATGTAGCTCCGATTCGCGCGTGTAATATGTCAAATTGTTCGACTCGTGATGCTCTTCATTTATTTCGATTGCACCATGTTCATTAGAGGTCATATTGATGCCCAAATCTTCGTTGGAAGAGGGCTATTTGCTGTTATTCTCTGGTTCTTGACAGAACTTGGAGATTTGTCATTTTTGTATCATTTAATCTGTGCATCTTTTGAGCATGAGCTCTACATGTGTTTTGTAGTATGCCATGCTATCTTTCCATTGTTGTAGTCGTTGTATTTTTGTGGTCTCTCTGGTGACTAGCACAAGCATGCAAAGTAGGCCCCGTAATATTTCTGATTTCAGGGACTTAGTGATTTCTCTAAGTCTTTGTCTGCTGTAATTTTGTTGCCATGTAAACTTGATGCTACAGAGAGATCCATGCATATTTTGGAGATGTTCAGTAAGGATGTTTTGTAGCTAGAGTTGCATTTGATCAATTCCTGCATTTGTTTGCAATTATGGGGTGCCATAGCATGACTCAATCTTGCTCTACGTTTGCTATAAAATATTTCTGGCAGATTCTTAACATGATATGCATTTTTGCCAAGCTTATTGTAGTTGATCCATACATGCTATGCTTTTGTTGTTGCCATGGATAGCTTCATAAACATGCCATCTTACTGTAGGTATGCTTGGTTTGTCATGCATTGCTATGTAGTGAGTGAATCAATCTCACAAAGAGGCCTACATATTAATATTCCTGTCATGCTCTGTTTTCTGCTAAGTCTGAAACCTGATAACGAAACTTGCTATGTTAACATGCTTGCCATCATATCTTCTGGTCCCTTTTGGCTTATCGTCAGTAAGGGACTTTTGTCATGTGCTTTTATTAGAACACTTACATGCCTTGTTTTGCTATGTTAAGTTCCTGTAGGATGTTGATTTCGTGCTCTGAACATTGCTACCTGATGCTGATTTCTGCCATGTCCAGTTTTTCACCAAGTCTGTGAACCTGTAATCTTTTGCACTTTTGCCATGCTTGTTTGAGCTTGATATGTTGTGAACTAGCCGTATCTCAGTGTTCATCTTTTGTCAAGCATCTCCTGTAGTTTACTTTGATATGCTTTGTTGCTATATTGGAGTGCTATAGCATTGCTACTTGATGCATTTTAAGTGCTATCATGCTGTTTATCGCAGATTAGTGTCATTCGTGTTTTGCTTGCCATTTGCAAACCGTGCATCCGATTCCGGTGATCTTTATATCGATTTCGACCAAAATCACCTCATCTTTCTAGTGGCATGCTTGGTTTGCCAAGTTACTTCCATGTTCATCTTTTTCCTTCCGGAGCACGCATATGCATCGCATATCATATCTTGCATATCATACATGTTTTGCATCATTTTGCTTGCGCATTTCTCGTTGTTGATTGTGGTTCCTTTTGTTGTGTTCTTGTCTTGGGTAGAGCCGGGAGACGAGTTCGTGAACGAGGAACCTGTCGACTACGCTTACGAGGATCAAGCTTTCGACAACTCTGAGAATCTTGCAGGCAAGATGACCACCCCTCGAAATCACTTATATCTTCGCTATGCTAGTTGTTCGCTCTATTGCCATGCTCGCTAACTATCACTTGTTATATCATGTCTCCCATTTTAGCCATGTCAGCCTCTAACCATCCTCTCCTAGCAAACCGTTGTTTGGCTATGTTACCGCTTCTGCTCAGCCCCTCTTATAGCGTTGCTAGTTGCAGGTGAAGTTGAAGTTTGTTCCATGTCGGAACATGGATTTGTTGGGTTATCACAATATCTCTTATTTAATTAAGGCATCTATATATTTTGGTAAAGGGTGGAAGGCTCGGCCTTATGCCTGGTGTTTTGTTCCACCCTTGCCGCCCTAGTTACTGTTATACCGGGATTATGTTCCTTGAGTTTGCGTTCCTTACGCGGTCGGGTGATTTATGGGACCCCCTTGACAGTTCGCCTTGAATAAAACTCCTCCAGCAAGGCCCAACTTTGGTTTTACCATTTGTCGCCTAAGCCTTTTCCCCCGGGTTTTCGCGAGCCCGAGGGTCATCTTTTTTAACCCCCCCCCCCCCGGCCAGTGCTCCTTCGAGTGTTGGTCCGAACTGAGCAGACTGCGGGGCCCCCTCCTGAAAACTCGAGGTCTGGTTTTACTCGTAGGATGTCTCATCCGGTGTGCCCTGAGAACGAGATATGTGCAGCTCCTATCGGGATTTGTCGGCACATTCAGGTGGCTTTGCTGGTCTTGTTTTACCATTGTCGAGATGTCTTGTAAACCGGGATTCCGAGACTGATCGGGTCTTTCCAGGAGAAGGTTTGTCCTTCGTTGACTGTGAGAGCTTATGATGGGCTAAGTTGGGACACCCCTGCAGGGTATTATCTTTCGAAAGCCGTGCCCGTGGTTATGAGGCAGATGGGAATTTGTTAATGTCCGGTTGTAGATAACTTGTCACTTGACCCAATTAAAATACATCAACTGCGTGTGTAGCCGTGATGGTCTCTTTTCGGCGGAGTCCGAGAAGTGAACACGGTCTGTGTTATGTATGACGTTAGTAGGTGTTCAGGATCACTTCTTGGTCATTGCAAGAGGACGTCCGTTCCGTTGCTTCTCTTCTCGCTCTCATTTGCGCAAGTTAGCCACCATATATGCTTTTGCCGCTGCAGCTCCACCTCTTTGCACCTCCCTTTCCTATAAGCTTAAATAGTCTTGATCTCGCGGGTGTGAGATTGCTGAGTCCCCGTGACTCACAGATTCTACCAAAACAGTTGTAGGTGCCGACGATGCCAGTGCAGATGATGGCGTCGATCTCAAGTGGGAGTTCGACGAGGAACGTGGTCGTTACTATGTGTCTTTTCCTGATGATCAGTAGTGGAGCCCAGTTGGGACGATCGGGGATCTAGCATTTGGGGTTGTCTTATTTTCATCTGGATTTTGACCGTAGTCGGTCTATATGATTGTATTTTGTATGATGTATGATGATATTTATGTATTGTGTGAAGTGGCGATTGTAAGCCAACTCTTTATCCCATTCTTGTTCATTACATGGGATTGTGAAGATGACCCTTCTTGCGACAAAACCACTATGCGGTTATGCCTCTAAGTCGTGCCTCGACACGTGGGAGATATAGCCGCGTCGTGGGCGTTACAGCAGCGGTGTCTTCGTCCGTGGAGTCGGTTTCCACACCGGCGTCTTCGCCGGGGTACTTCCTCCCCTCTTCAGCTCGAGCACATATATCGGCCAGAACATAGAGTTCGGCCACATCCTTGACCTTGATCATCGCCAACTCTTCATGCATGTTGCGGTTGCGCATGTTCTGATGGAACGCGCTAATGACAGCGGCGGGATGAACATCTGGGATGTGGTACTGCACCCAGCTGAACCTCTGTATGTACTTGTGCAGGTTTTCACCTTCTTTCTGGGGGATGATATGCAAATCGCTTGTCTGGCCATGAGCTTGGTGGCCTCTAGTGAAGGCACCAACAAACTCATGACATAAATCCGACCAACTAGAAATGGAATCCACTAGAAAGTGCATCAACCACGACATGACGTTGGGTTCGAGTGCCAAAGGGAAGTAATTGGCAAGCACCTTGTCGTCGCGAGCTCCAGCAGCTTGCATCGCGATGGTGTAGATGCTGAGGAACTCCGACGGGTGGGTCTTGCCATTGTACTTCTCGCCAACATTGGGCTTGAACGTGCGATGGGAGGGCCACTGGAACTTCCGCAGCTCTTGTGTAAAGGCTGGACAACCCACCTCGTAAGGCAGGTTGCTGGGGACCCCCGGCGCCGGGTGGTCCATAGTAGGCCTCGCATGCCGATCTGACTGATGGCGCGTCTCCCGTCGTCGTTTGATGGTATTTCGAGCATCTTCCTGGGCCCGTTCCCGAAGGACTTGACGTTGGTTGCAGTGGGTTCGCGGGTCAGATGACGTGGTGGAAACGTTGTCACCGACGTCGGACCGACGGGCCGGTGGCTGCTGTCGCGGCAGCGGGGGGAGGAGGGGAGAGTGCACCATGGTCGCAGCATCTCTGGTCCCCCCACCGCCGGCATGCACCGGCTTGGCAGGACGACGGTGTGAGGGCCCCGTTGGGAGCGACTCATCTTTGTGGGCGAAGCTGACAAGGCTTCGGATGGTGGCCCTCCACTCGTCGAGCTTCTCCGCGGCGGGGGAAAGTCGAGGAGCAGCTGCACGCGCGCCAGTGCTTCCGCCGACGTAGGCGGCGGCGAGAGCTGCGTAGATCGTGACTCGCTCCGACTTCTAACCGGGTTAGAAGGGGCTCTGTCACGGTCTCGCGGTCGGACGCCGCCTACACCGGCGTCCGAGCGCGCACGCCAGCCTGGTTCGTCCTGCGAGTGGCGCACAAGGCTCTTTCCGCGGCGGTGCCCGGGGGCTCTGACATCGTGGTGTTGCTCATCGCACGCGGCCTGGGGAGGGTGCGGCGCGGGTGCCAGCTGGGGTGCCGTAGAGGCTGCCGCGCCGCCCGTGGGTAGCACGGCCCCGCCCCCGGACCCAGCGGCGTGTGGCTCATCGTCTCGGATTCGGACACCGCCGCTCGCCTGGCTCCGATCGCCAGAATGTTGTGGATGCTCGCGGGCCACGTCCTCGGCCCCATCTGTGGCCACCCCGGCCGCCTGCTCGCGCAGGCGCGGACGGGCCAGCCCCGAACGATCCGATTGCTGTGATCCCCTTTCTCTTGGGGGCCATGGTGATGATGAAGTCGGTGTGCTAACCTTCAAACCGGATTTTCACAGCTTGCGCCCCCTACCTGGCGCGCCAAAGATGTCGGGGGAAACAACACCTACGGGATCACAAAGAATCCCTTTTGTTACGGTTGGCGGGCGCGGGGCTGTGGAAAGAGGGGGTTTGAGGGATCATTACGGGTGGTTTATCCAAGTTCGGGCCCCAAGTGATGCGTAATACCCTACTCCTGCTGGTTTATGTTTATCTGGTGTTCCTGGACTATGTACAAAGTGTGCAGGGTCCAAAAAGTCCGAATCCTTCCTCAGTACGCCGCGGGCCTCCTTTTTTAGTCAAAAGGGGCTGCCACAGTGGCATAGAGGAGGTGGAAAGTTGTACAGTAGTCGAGTCTATCTCCTGGCACCGTAGGACAAATGCATTTAATGCGCTGCCGACGTGCCCTTCTTGCTTTATCGGGGACGGCAAGGAAGCTCGTCCCAGCTGTCGCCGCCTCACTTGGCTTCGACGGGCGTCCGAGCTGACGAGCCGTGTAGTGGCACGCTAGCTGGCTGGCTGTTGAGTTAGTGCGGTGGCAGAGTCTTCACGAAGATCTGCATGCCACCACGCAGGTTCTTGCTGAGTTGGCCTAGAGGCCGCACGTCGCCACGCAGGTGCTCGCCTAGTTGGTGGGCTGGCAGCTGTGTGGGAATGGCGGTGAAGTCTTGGCAGGTGTGGGCCTGGCTGTGGCCCTGCGGTGTCTTCGGCAAGGGTCTTGCCGGGGCCCCGGCAAGGGTCTTGCCGCGGTGTCATGGGCGTCCCTGGCAAGGGTCTTCCCGAGGGGTCTTGTGAGTATCCTCGGCAAGGATCTTGCCGAGGATCTTCGTCTTCTGATTCTCATCTAGTCTTGTATGTTCTTGGTCTTCACAAAGATCTGCATGCCACCACGAAGGCGCCTCCCGAGCTTTGATTCCAATGTGGTTGAGGACATCGGAACTCTTAGGCTCAAGGGTGGCAGCTCGGCTGGCGTTGGGTAAGTTGCCCCGGCAAGGTTCTTGCCAGGGCTGTGGAGGCCGCCCCGGCAAGGGTCTTGTCAGGGGAGTTTACCTCGCCCTTCTGCGCTTCGTGTCTCTGGCTTTGAGCGTAGCTCTGGTAGCCTTGCGACTTTGCTCCCTTCCTCTGCCCCGTGCACAAGTAAAGGGGTACAAAATAGGACCCCTACTTTTGTACACCGACAACTGGTTTAAGGGTTTTTGGATGCACAAGTAGAGATCATACTTAGTGCAAAAATGAAGGCTAGCAAAAGATTGAGAAGCGACCAACCAAGAAACAGATAATCTCATAGGCAAGCATTAAGCATAAATAACACCGAATAATGCACCACAAGTAGGATATAATTTCATTGCATGATGATACGTCTCCAACGTATCTATAATTTATGAAGTATTCATGCCATGTTTACAATTATTTTATATGGTTTTGGTATGTTTTGCATGGAACTAACCGGGACTGACGATGTTTTCAGCAGAACTACCGTGGTGTTGTTTTTTGTGCAGAAATGAAAGTTTTCCAAATGAGCTGAAACTTTTTGACGATTTTTTGGAACAAAAGGAACCCTCGAAGAATCGTGGAAGGACCAGAAGGCGAGGCAGTAGGGCACAAGACACCGGGGCGCACCTGGGCCCTTGACCGTGCCCCGGTGGGTTGTGTTCACCTCGAGGCCCATCTTCGCGTGAAACCGACGCCAAAATATCCTATAAATACAGAAACCATCAGAAATAACCCTAGATCAGAAGTTCCGCCGCCGCAAGGCTCTGTAGCCACCGAAAACAAATCTAGACCCCGTTCCGGCACGCTGCCGGAGGGGGAATCATCTCCGGTGGCCATCTTCATAATCCCGGCGGCCACCACGATGAGGAGGAAGTAGTCCACCCTCGGGGCTGAGGGTTTGTACCAGTAGCTATGTGTTTAATCACTCTCTCTCTCTCTCTTGCTCGCTCTCTCTCTCTCTTGTGTTCTTGAGATGTCGCGATCTTGATGTATCGCGGGCTTTGTTAATATAGTCGGATCAGATGGTGTTTTCCCTTCTCTATCTTGTGATGAATTGAGTTTTCCCTTTGAGATTTTGTTGTTATTGGATTGAATACTTTTATGGATTTGAGAAGACTTGATAAATATCTTGCAATTGAATACTCGTGGTAACAATGGGGTATCATATTGATTCAGTTGATATATGTTTTGGCACTCAACTTGCAGATTCCCGAGGTGACATTGGGGTAACCTATGCATAGGGGTTGATGCACGTTCTTGTCTTTGTTTCTCCGGTAGAAATCTTGGGGCACTCTTTGAAGTTCTTTGTGTTGGATTGAGTATTATGTATATGAATTTTCTTTGGTGTTATTTTAGTACGAACTCTAGGATAGATCGAACGGAAAGAATAGCTTTGTGTTATTTTAGTGCGGACTCTTCAATAGATCGAATGGAAAGAATAACTTTGAGGTGGTTTCGTACCCTACAAACAATTTATTCTTATGTTCTCCGCTAGATAGGAACTTTGGAGTGATTCTTCATCGCACTTTGAGGGATTGTTATATGATCCAATTATATTAGCATTGTTGAGAGATTACACTAGTGAAAGTACAGACCCTAGGCCTCATTTTCAAGCATTGAAATACCGTTTTTGTGCCCGTTTACTATTTGCTACCTTGCTGTTTTTATTTATTCAGATTATAAAAATATATTTCTACCATCCATATTACACTTGTATCACCATCTCTTCCCCGAACTAGTGCACCTATACAAATTGCCATTGTATTGGGTGTGTTGGGGACACAAGAGATTTGTTGTATTTGATTGCAGGGTCGTTTGAGAGAGACCATCTTCATCCTACACCTCCCACGGATTGATAAACCTTAGGTCATACACTTGAGGGAAAATTGCTACTGTCCTACAAAACTCTGCGCTTGGAGGCCCAACACGTGTCCACAAGAATAAAGTTGCGTAGTAGACATCAAGCTCTTTTTTGGCGCCGTTGCCGGGGAGGTGAGTTCTTGAAGGTATATCTTTAGATCTTGCAACTGAATTTTTTAGTTTCTTGTTTTATCACTAGTTTGGTTTATAAGAAAACTACAAAAAATGGAATTGAGGTTGCATCATATTATTCATCTTTATAATATATTTCGTGAAAATGATGAAAAGGAAAACTGTGCTCAATTGATAGAAGAAGAATTCAATAGAATGTTTGGTGTAAATGATGAGCATGATTGCAATGTTGTTGGTATGAATTATTTGAATATCCATGATGCTAATGATATGCAAAGCCATAAGCTTGGGGATGCTATATTTGATGAAGATGATATTTTTAGTCCCCCAAGTTTTGATGAGAAAATTTATTATGATTATTGCACACCTCCTATTTATGATGATTATATTGATGAATGTGGATTTGGAGAGGTCATGACTTTATTTAATGATGATTCCACTATGTTGGAAGAAGTCACAATTGATTATGACAACAAAGTTCGCATTTATGATGATTATGGTGATGACATGTATGCTATAAAGAATATTGATAACCATGAAACTTGTCATCGTGATTTTAATTTTCAATCCCATGATAGTTATTTTGTTGAGTTTGCTCCCACTACTATTCATGAGAATAATTTTTCTTATGTGGAGTAATAAAATTTCTATGCTTGTGAATCATGAAAGGAATGCTTTATGTGATAGCTATATTGTTGAATTCATTCATGATGCTACTGAAAATTATTATGAGAGGTCAACATATGCTTTTAAATATTGCAATAATATCAAGTTTCCTCTCTATGTGTTGAAAATTTTGAAGTTATGCTTGTTTTGCCTTCCTATGCTAGTTGATTCTTGTTCCCATAAGTTGTTTCCTCACAAAATCCCTATGCATAGGAATTGGGTTAGACTTAAATGTGCTAGCCATATGCTTCATGATGCTCTCTTTGTGTTTCCATTCTTATCTTTTATGCGAGCATCATTGAAATCATCATGCCCAGCTAAAAGGCATTAAAGAAAATCGCTTGTTGGGAGACAACCCAACACTTTTACCTACTGTTTTTATGTGTTCACATGATTATGCTACTGTAGTAATCATGGTTTATTGCTTTTGTTTCAATGAAGTGCCAAGTAAAGCCTTTGGGATCATGTTGGGTGATAGTTGATTTGATCTTGCTGAAAAATAGAAACTTTTGTGCTCACGAATATAATTCTCATTTTTAACAGAAGAGTGCTTTGGAGTTTAATATTTTTGCATAAGATTAATATACAAATTTCTCACGTGGTCATAATTTTTTCATAATTTTTGGGGTAGCAGAAGTATGGTAGTTATCCAGATTACTACAGACTGTTCTGTTTTTGACAGATTCTGTTTTCAATGCATACTTTGCTTGTTTTCTAGTTTCCATGGATTATATTGCTCAACATAAATTGTGGAAATGATATACTATAGTAGGCATTGTGTGGAAACAATTATGATTCTTGTCTTTGACAGTACCAAAGTGAAATACTTTGCTATTTATCATACTAACCTATCTCACAAAGTTCCGTTAAGTTTTGTGTGATTGAAGTTTTCTAGTTTTGGGTGAGATTTCGATATGAGGAGAATTAGGAGTAACAATACCCTAAGCTTGGGGATGCCCCGGCAGGCATCCCCTCTTTCGTCTCCAACATTATCGGTAACCTCACTTGGAGCTATGTTTTCATTCGTCACATGATATGTGTTTTGCTTGGAGCGTCAATTTATTTTATTAGGATTTGCTTTCTGTTATTTAGAATAATGTTTTGCATCTTTCTTTTCAATAAAAATATCAATTATAGCTTTTGTCATGCTTATTTTGCAATTCTACATGTTGCTATTTCAAAACAGAAAGTTTATCGATGTTGCAAAAATTCCTTAGAAAAGTCAGAATGTGATAAAATGTTGAAACTTTTTGAAAAATAAGATCGGATAAATTTTCTACAGTGTGGAAATTTTTCATAATGTTTGGAGTTGAATAAGTATTGATACTCTTGCATTCTTTACAGATTGTACTGTTTTGGCAGAATGCTTTTATGTTTGCATTGTTTGCATATGTTTGCTAGTTTAATGATTCTATTTGAGGATAGGAGTATTAAATATGTAGAGGCATTTAGTATGCAATGTTGAATAATAATTTTTGTGATTTGCTACAGTAGAGAATGATAAAGTTTTTGCATTGGTTTATACTAACTTATCTCACGAGTTCTTGTTGAGTTTTGTGTGGATGAAGCTTTTTGAGATTTAGGGAAACCGGATATAAAATGAATTAAGGAGACACAAAAGCTCAAGCTTGGGGATGCCCAAGGCATCCAAAGATAATATTTTAAGAAGTCTCAAGCATCTAAGCTTGGGGATGCCCCGGTAGGCATCCCACCTTTCTTCACCAAAAATTATCGGTTAGTATCGGTTGATCCTAAGTTTTTGCTTCTTCACATGATGTGTGCTATCCTTGAAATGTCATTTTATTTTCATTTTTCCTGCTGTTTTAATAAAATACTTAGATCTGAAAGTTTTTAAATAAAATAGAGTCCTCAAATAGTTGCCAGGGAGGCTAAGTAAGCGGCACTCACATCCCGTCAACGAAGCTCTTTTCTATGGAATTGCTCTAGTGCTTCACTTATATTTTTTTTAGCACGGTGTGCTTTAGTATTTTTGAAGAAATTCTCTCTTGCTTCACTTAAATTAATTTGAGAGAAAGAAATATTATGCTCATGATCTTCACTTATATTTTTTTGAGCTTGTCAAAAGCAACACATGAAAATTAGTTCCAAAGTGATAGATATCCAAGAAGGATATAATAAAAACTTTCATGAAGATCATTGGACAAAATAAACTTGATTCCTTGTAATTGTTTTGAGATATGATGATGTGACATGTGAGTCATGTTGACTATAAATTATTCTTTAGTAAGAATATTGGTGTTAAGTTTTGTGATTTCCTATGCAAGCACGAAAGTCAATAGTTATGCAATGAAATTACATCCTACTTGTGGTGCATTATTCTATGTTAATTATGCTCAATGCTCGCTTATGAGATTATTCATTTCTTGGTTGGTCGCTTCTCAATGTTTTGCTAGCCTTCATTTTGCACTAAGTATGATCACTACTTGTGCATCCAAATCCTTTAAACCAATTTTGCCACATGAGTCCACTATACCTACGTATATGCGGTATTCTTTTGCCGTTCTAAGCAAATTTGTATGTGCCATCTGTAATTTTCAAAATAAATTTCTCTTTTGTGTGCTCGTACCCCTCGCGAGGCGGTGAGGGGTGGACAATATTTTCCATGCTAGATGTGTTATTCTCACGATGAGTGTTTATTCACTTGTCATTGCACGTGAGTAAGGCAAAGGTATTAGGGATGCCCAGTCCTGAAATGAAAAATGAATTTACTTTATGTTGTCAAATAATAAATTCCTTGGAAAGTGTTGGTATGGAGGGCACCCGTGGATACGGTTAGCCATGGAAAGTGGAAGTATGGTGGAAAAAGGAATAAACTTTATTTTCTGTTTGGGAACCGCCTATAATATATCTAGCATGGAAAGTGTTGGGAGCTCTAAGTCGTTTTCGTTGGTGGGAAACGTATGCCTCTCAAAATGTTTTTTATCTCTCAATTTTTGCTTTGAGCTCTGGCACCTCTACAAATCCCTACTTCCCTCTGTGAATGGCCTTTCTTTTACTTTATGCAATTTTTATTTCAAATTTGAGTCTCCATCTTCTCTTATAAAGCACCAACTAGGAGGCACTATGATAGTACTTGAGCATTGGGTGTAGCTAATATGCGAGTGTGTTTCATGAATGGATAATGATTGAGCATGATGGGCCAGGGATAACTTATTTTAGTGTTGATATTTTGAAAGACATGGTTGCTTGTTGGTATGCTTGAGTATTAAATGCCTCATGTCAAAACTAGATTATATTGCATTGAACCATATAAAAGTCCAAATGTGCATGCTCAAAAGAAAAGAATACGTGATGAATATGATAGGTAGCTTTCCACAACAAATATTCCATTTTCAATTGCTAATTTATCATGATAAGTTTTATGAGGAAGAGTTGTTGTTATGATGCTAGGAAAAGTGATTGAAATTATCATTGATCAAACTTGTGCACTTTGCTAGCATTCACACTTCATAAATTATTTCTTTTATCATTTACCTACTCAAGGACGAGTAGGAATTAAGCTTGGGGATGCTGATACGTCTCCAACGTATCTATAATTTATGAAGTAATCATGCCATGTTCACAACAATTTTATATGGTTTTGGTATGATTTGCATGGAACTAACCCAGACTGACGATGTTTTCAGCAGAACTACTGGGGTGTTGTTTTTTGTGCAGAAATGAAAGTTCTCCAAATGAGCTGAAACTTCTTGACGATTTTTTGGAACAAAAGAGACCCCCGAAGAATCGTGGAAGGACCAGAAGGTGAAGGAGTAGGGAACAAGACACCGGGGTGCGCCTAGGCCCTTGCCCGTGCCCCGGTGGGTTGTGCTCACCTCGAGGCCCGTCTTCACGTGAAACCGACGCCAAAAATCCTATAATTAGAGAAACCATTAGAAATAACCCTAGATCAGAAGTTCCGCCGCCGCAAGGCTCTGTAGCCACCGAAAACCAATCTAGACCCCATTCCGTCACCCTACCGGAGGGGGAATCATCTTCGGTGGCCATCTTCATCATCCCGGTGGCCACCACGATGAGGAGGAAGTAGTCCACCCTCGGGACCGAGGGTTTGGACCAGTAGCTATGTGTTTAATCTCTCTCTCTCTCGTGTTCTTGAGATGTCACGATCTTGATGTATCGCGGGCTTTGTTAATATAGTCGGATCATATGGTGTTTTCCCTTCTCTATCTTGTGATGAATTGAGTTTTCCCTTTGAGATTTCGTTGTTATTGGATTGAATACTTTTATGGATTTGAGAACACTTGATATATGTCATGCAATCGAATACTCGTGGTGAGTATGGGGTATCGTATTGATTCAGTTGATATATGTTTTGGCACTCAACTCGCAGATTCCCGAGGTGACATTGGGGTAATCTATGCATAGGGGTTGATGCACGTTCTTGTCTTTGTTTCTCCGGTAGAAATCTTGGGGCTCTCTTTGAAGTTCTTTTGTGTTGGATTGAGTATTATGAATAAGAATTTGCTTTGGTGTTATTTTAGTACGAACTCTAGGATAGATCAAACGGAAAGAATAGCTTTGTGTTATTTTAGTGAGGACTCTTGAATAGATTGAATGCAAAGAATAGCTTTGAGGTAGTTTCGTACCCTACAAACAATTTATTCTTATGTTCTCTGCTAGATAGGAACTTTGGAGTGATTCTTCATCGCACTTTGAGGGATTGTTATATGATCCAATTATATTAGCATTGTTGAGAGATTGCACTAGTGAAAGTACGGACCCTAGGCCTCATTTTCAAGCATTGAAATACCGTTTTTGTGCCCGTTTACTATTTGCTACCTTGCTGTTTTTATTTATTCAGATTATAAAAATATATTTCTACCATCTATATTACACTTGTATCACCATCTCTTCGCCGAACTAGTGCACCTATTCAAATTGCCATTGTATTGTGTGTGTTGGGGACACAAGAGATTTCTTGTATTTTATTGCAGGGTCGTTTGACAGAGACCATCTTCATCCTACACCTCCCACAGATTGATAAACCTTAGGTCATCCACTTGAGGGAAAATTGCTACTGTCCTACAAAACTCTGCGCTTGGAGGCCCAACACGTGTCCACAAGAAAAAAGTTGCGTAGTAGACATCACATGACTATTGACTTTCGTACTTGCATAGGGAATCACAAACCTTAACACCAATATTCTTACTAAAGCATAATTACTCACCAGCATAACTCACATATCACATCATCATATCTTAAAACTATTACTAAGAATCAAGTTTATTTTGTCCAATGATCTTCATGAAAGTTTTTATTATATCCTTCTTGGATATCTATCACTTTGGGACTAATTTTCATGTGTTGCTTTTCATGTGTTTCTCTCAAATTAATTTAAGTGAAGCAAGAGATAATTTCTTGAAAATTTTGCTAACTCCCAAATAAATCTAAGTGAAGCAAGAGAGCATTTCTTCAAAAATACTAAAGCACACTGTGCTCAAAAAGATATAAGTGAAGCACTAGAGCAAGTCCATTGCTCATAAAAATTTAAGTGAAGCACAGAGAGCAATTCTAACAAGTCATGAAATAATTTTGGGTCTCTCAAATAGGTGTGTCCAGCAAGGATTGATGACTTAAAACACAAAATAAAACAAGCAAAGACTCATATCCACTACTAGGAAAACGCTTATACACAGCAGCATAGTAGTACCGCGGGAAAGAAGTAAACGCTGCTGCTATTAGCAGTAGCGCTTTTCCAGGAAAGCGCTACTAGTAACCCCATAGTAGTAGCGCCGTGGAGCAGAAAAGCGCTACTACTATGTGGGACCAGACCAGGCCACCGACTGTTCTCGTAGTTGTAGCGGCGTACAGAAAAAAGCGCTACTACTAATAGTTTAGTAGCAGCGCTCTGCTTTTATGCGCCGCTACTGCTAGTGCGCCCTCCTTAGTAGTAGCGCTTTTCCTGGAAAGCGCTACTACTAAGTCCAATAGCAGCAGCGCTTTTTGCAAAGCAGCGCTACTGCTAGTTGCGACTGGTGCCACCTTTTCCAGCCCCTTCCCCCCCTCTCCCCCACTTTGCCCTCTCTCCCCTCCTTTCCCCTCTCCCCTCACCACTCTACCTCCACCATTGTTTCTCTTCTTCTCTCTTCCTCCTACCCTCTTCTCTCCTGATTAATGGCACCCTCCTCCATAAATGGCCTCTCTCTTTCTCCTACACCTCTCTTCTCTCCCCCATTAATGCCCCCATCCACCATAACCCCTCTCCATTAGTTAGCTAGCTAGATTCACCTCTCCTCCCCAACAACTAGATCTAGCTAGCTATTTAGCCAACCACCCTCCTCCACATCATTTAATTAACCGCGTGCTCTCGGTCTCTCTCGAGATATATATATATATAGGTGAGTAAAAAGTTGTTCATTTCAAGAAGAATATGTGTGTGAATGAGAATATGTGTGTTTGGGATAAATATATATGGAGAGATTTGTGCTAGTTACATGCCCTCAAGTTGCTTATGTTTTGCCGAAGTGTCGATTTATTTCTGTTTCGGTGAATTTCGAGCAAACTCATATGTCCTATTTTTAGGCAAGGTCATGCCAAAATTTTATATATATGACTTTGAAGCATGCATTATTTATTTCATAACCCTTTTGCTTGTTATACCGTGCAGTCGGTCATGAAGGTGAGTGGATGGAAGGTGGAGCGGTATATGCAATCCGTGGTGATGGACATGTATGCAAATAATCGGACTAGGATTAGATGTCCGTGTGCAAGATGCAAGGAAGGAGTCCTTTTGGACCCTTTTGATCATGGCACTTTGAAGGTGCACCTGCTGATGAATGGTTTCATGGATGGCTATACTCAGTGGATAAGTGAAGAAGATCATGATGATGAGGACGTCCACATGGCAGGGAATAACGACATGGGGCTAGACGAAGAGATGACCGATCGACAACAAGACGATGGCGCCGGACATGTCGGCGGGGAAGAGTCCAGAAATAAGGACGGCGGCGGAGAAGATTCCGGACATGGAGAAGTAGAGTTCGGACATGGCGGAGAAGAGGCGGCGGTCACGCCGCAGTCTTCGACGCTACTAAGTGCGGTCGTGCATGACCCTCATGTTCGACACCTCCTTCGCAAGAGTACGACTAGCGAGAGAGCTGCTTCTAGAGAGGAGGCCAAGCTGGCGAAACTTGAAGTAGATCGAGGACTCCATTGTATGACAGTTGCGATCCCGAGGTGACCCGCTTGAGTTTCACGCTCGAACTTCTAAAGACGAAGGCCAAAAACAAATGGACAGACAAAAGCCAGCATTTGAAGTTTCCACATAATAAAGTTCTTCCCGCGGGGAACCTGTGTCCTACTAGTGTCGAGGAGGCCAAGAAAATCGTTTGCCCTTTTGATTTGCCACACATTAGGTACCACGCATGCATTAACGATTGCATCATTTATCAAGGGGAGCACGCGGGGAAAACAAGTTGTCCAGTGTGCAATGCTTCTCGATACAAGAAGGCAGGAAAGAAAGCTCCTTAGAAAGTTGTATGGTACTTTCCGATCACTCCCCGTCTGAAGCGGTATTTCGTATATCCTAAGGAAGCAAAGCTCATGCGCTGGCACGCGGAGAGGAAGAAGCCCGACGATGGAGATGATCCGAGGCTGAGACACCTCGTAGATGGTAGCCAGTGGAGAGAATTCAACGCCGTATATGGATTTGCTACAGAAGATCCAAGGAACATCGTGCTTGCTGCGAGTACCGATGGCATGAATCCGTTTGGAAACCAGAACACCAACCACAGCACATGGCCCGTATTTGTATGGATGTACAACCTCCCCCCATGGAAGTGTATGAAGACAACGTACATACACATGAGCATGCCGATTCAAGGGCCGAAACAACCGGGAAATGGTATTAACCTATATATGGGGCTTCTGCAAGAGGAGCTAGACACGTTATGGAAAACACCGACATGGACATGGGATGCCAGCAATGGAGAATATTTCCATATGAGAGTCGTGCTGATGATGATAGTGCACAACTATCTCGGTTACGGGTACACCTCAGGCCAGGTGTGCCACGGATACTGCGGATGCATGAGGTGCATGGATGATACAACGTCTCAGCAGCTTACGTCAACGAAAGATGGTGGGTCCGTGAAAATCGTGTACATGGGGCATCGTAAATGGCTCGAGAAGGATGACCCGTGGAGAAAGCGTGGAGATCTATTCAATGGGTTGGCTGAGCTTCGAGGACCTCCACGTAAGAGGAGCGGCGTCGAAATCGACGAGCTGTAGAGAAACTGGGAACAATGCCCCACGCCGGGAAAGATCAAAAAGGCGCCAGAGCTGCTGCTGAAGGTATGGAAAACGAGGTCTGTTTTCTGGGACTTGGAGTACTGGCCCAATCATGACACACCTCATTGCCTTGATCCAATGCATATCACGAAGAATGTCCTCAAGAGCTTGCTTGGCACACTGATGAACATGCCGGAGAAGACCAAGGATGGGCCGAAGGCAAGGAAAGACTTGGAAGATTTGAAGATCAGGAAAGATCTCCACCGTAAAAAGTTGATGGAGGAGACGGAGACGGAGGAGGGGGAAAGGGGCAGAAAAGTCAACAAGGAGGAGAATTATGGCCCCCTTCTTGCTACACCTTAAGTGCGAAGGAGATCGATCAATTCATCAAGTGCCTTATGGGAATCAAAGTCAGTTCCGGTTACTGTGGGAAGATAAGAAGATTTCTAGACCCCAAGAATAAAAGGTTCAGCAGGATGAAGTCTCATGACTGTCACGTGATGATGACGCGGATACTCCCGGTTGCCATTAGAAGGATAATGGAGAAGCACGTCTGTCACACGCTTACTGGTCTCTGCAACTTCTTCGACGTTATATCTCGAAAGTCCATAAGTGTGAAGCAGCTCCGAAGGCTACAGGAAGAGATCGTTGTCATACTATGTGAGCTTGAGATGTACTTCCCGCCCGCGTTCTTTGACGTCATGGTGCATCTGTGTGTCCACATCATGGATGACATCATCGACCTCGGGCGGACATTCCTTCACAGCATGATGCCGTTCGAGAGGATGACTGGGGTCATCAAAGGATTCGTTCGTAACATGTCCCGTCTGGAAGGGAGCATTGTCCAGGGGTATCTGACGCATGAGTGTGTCTCCTTTTGCGAGAATTATATAAGCGTCGGAGACCCTGATGTTGGTTTGCCCGTCAAGAAGCACGATGGGAAGCTCGAAGAAGATGGTCACAACAATGGCCGGAGGGAATTGTACGTGGACTACTCGGATAGACGGAACGACTTTGACAGGGCTAACTTAGTAGTGCTACAACACCTATATGTGGTAGATGATTATGTGGCACAGCACAAAGAAACCATGACAAAGAAGTACCGTGATAAGGGGATGCTCAAGACGGACGACGAAGTTACTGTAGAGCACAATGCCACTTTCTTGCACTGGCTTAAACAGCAAGTTCTTGAAAATCCCCCGGAAGAGGGCAGTTCGGACGGATTGCTCGTACACGCCTTAGCACATGGCCCCATGCCCAAGCTCGCGACCTATCAGTCCTACGATATCAATGGGTACACATTCTACACGGAGGCCAAAGACATGGACAGTGATTTCCAAAACTCTGGAGTGACAATTCAATGCGTGACTGACACCAACGGCACAACTGAGAGATTCTACGGAAGGGTCGAAGAGATCTGGGAGCTTGACTATACTGGAATGCACGATGCGACGATGTTCCGTGTCAGATGGGCCAATGACGTCATAAGAGAAAACAAGTATTTCACCACCATGTCTATACCCAACGCGAAGAGCACTCCTTTCAACTTTAACGTCATCGCCAAAAATGAGCCATGGGTACACGCTAAGCAAGTGACACAATGCTTCTTCTTAAGCGACCCAGCCAATCCCAGCCGTGTTGTTGTGAGCAGATCCAAAAGGAGCATCGTCGGAATGGATGGAGTAGCCAACGAGGAAGACTACGACCAATACGGCAACCCGATGAGGGAAGATGACGATGGCGATGAAGCATACGTGAAAAGAAGAATCAATACTACATTACCTAAGAAAGATCGTAATCCATGGCTCTGGAAAAGTCACAAGGAGGGCCTCAATTACTCGGGAATGAACAAGAAAGGGAAGAAGCTCAATGTGAAACATCGTCGGCGCAGCTGATCAGAAACCTACATCTATATATATGTATCTATTTTGTGTACGCACTTAAGTAACCGTTATCGGTCAACTGATATGTTACCACCACATGCATGGTTCTGGTGATATGCGCGCAGGGGGAGAGGGAGACACCGTCGTCGGGAGAGAAACAAAAAAACAAAAACAAAAGGGAGAAAGTAGTACAAAAGAAAAAGGAATGTAAACAGAAAATAAAAGGAAAATAATAAAAGAAAAAAATTAAAAACTAGAAAAGGAAAATAATAAAAATTGGAATAGCTAGCAGTAGTGCTGGATTGAGAACCAGCACTATAGCTACTATAGCTATAGCGCTTTGTTCTAGAAAAGTGCTACTACAACCCAGTGCTATAGCTAAGTTAGCTATAGCGCTGGGTTGTAAAGCAGCGCTACTGCTATTTTGAGTTAACCTCAAATTTGGCCAACCGCCAAGTCCCAATTCTCCCCCGGCCACTCTCCCCACACCCTCTTCCCCCCACTCTGTCACCGCCACCGTCGCCCTCGCGCCGTCTGTCGCCCTGCTCGCCCTCGACCGCTGGCCGTCGCCCCCTGGCCGCCGTCGACCTCGTCGCCGGCCGTCTCCCGAGCCCGCGCCGTCGACCACAACACCGCCCGGCCTCTCCCCTACCCCTGCACCCGCCCTCGACCTCGCCGCCCCTGCACCCGCCCTCGAACTCGCCGGCCCTCACCCCGCGCCCGCCCTCGACGCCGCCGCCCTCTCCACCGCCCCGTAAGCCTCTCCCTCTCCTCTCCCCTGCCCTCCTCTCTCTCTCTCTCTGCTCTCTACTCTCTCTCTCTCTCTCTAATTTGGATGTCTGAACCCTAGCTAGGAGATGTAGCAGAGAGAGAGGAGATGTATGAACCATATGAACCCTAGTTTAGTGCAATTTTGTTTAGGGCAATTTACTTTAGGAAATTAGGAAATTTAGCTTAGTGCAATTTAGTTTAGGGCAATTTTGTCTAGGGAAATTTAGTTTAGGGTATATAAGATACCTATAAATTTATAAAAAACAGTAGCAAATTGGTTTTTGTATGTATAAAAAACAGTAGCTAAAATTTATAAAAAATAGTAGCTAATTAGTTTTTGTAGGTATATAAATTAGCTATAAAAAACAGTAGCTAAAATTTATAAAAAACAGTAGCTAATTAGGCCAGTAGCAAATATAGCTAGGGCCAATTTTTTTTAGCAAATGAGCAAATTTAGCTAGGGAAATTTTGTTTAGGGCAAATAAAAACTAGTAGCAAATAAAAACCAGTAGCAAATAAAACCCTAGATGATGTTTTAGGAGCTTATAGCCTATACAATGTTGCTGTTTTTAACACTTGGTTAATTTGCTAAGTCATGGAAATTTGTCATATGATGTTATATGAACTTGTGCCAATTGTCGAAAAATATCTGAGTGGCCAATGTTTTGCCAGAATGTTGATTCATTTCCGTTCCGGCAAATTTCAAGCGCTCCATATGTCCACTTTTTAGCAAAGGTCATGCCAAAAATTTCCGATATTTTCTGCATGACTTGTGCTAGAAACTAGGACATATGGAGTACCCGGAATTTGCCGGAAGGGGAATGAATCAACATTCCGACCAAATATAGGCCCCTTTTTTCTTTTCATTATATCTTTTATTTACAATTGTTGAATAGGAAACATGTCTATCGACGCCGAAGTCGCGGGTGGTTCTGCTCGCCTCGAAGACCCCATCGAGGCAGCAAATCACTATTTCGATTACCTAGACCAACACCAGGTGGGGTTGCATGGTGGCGGCAGTGGCACCAACCCCGACACTGGCACCGGCCCCGACACCACCCCCGAGACCGGCAACGATGTTGTCATAGCCGGTAAAGCACGGAAGAAGAAGAGGACACAAAGACGAAACAAGCTTGGCATCAGACAAATTGTGGTCACGGAGATGCACCCCAAGAAGTTTGAGCCAACGGCGCCGGAGGAAGCGCGCTCGTGCTGGGGCAATCAACTTGGATGCATCCTCAGGGAAACCGCCAACATCAACGACGAGAGGTTGAGGCAGATACCACATATGGAGAACATGCTCCTAAAGAAGTCGCACAATAGGTTCTTGTTCCCCGGCCGCAATGAAAAAGAATATGAAGATCCGTGGAAAGACATCGCCATGACAAAGATAAACGACAAGGCGATGGTGACGTTCACCAACGACTTGTCCTCCTGGAAAGTTCGGGTGAAAAAAGCAATTGCGAAGAATGAACCAAGGTCCAAGATTCATGCTGACAATCCGTCAATAACGGAAGAGGACTTTGTAAAATTCAAGGAGAATTGTTCTAAAGAAGAAGTCAAGGCAAAGTCGGAGAAAATGAAGGCGCTCCAGGCCAGGAACACGCCTCCCCACCTCCTCGGAAGCCGTGGTTAGGAGGGGAAGAGGGCTGTATGGGCCAAGGAGGATGCCGAACGTGAAAGTCATGGAATCCCAGACCCCTTGGCGGAGTTCACCGACCCGCTGGAGCATGACTGGATCAGGGCCCGATACAAGTGGGACAAAGAAAAAAAGCTCTTTTACATGGACCCGATCACAAGGGACTTCATGAGACTTCTGGTAATTGTTATATTACCACATTATCATATTATAGCTTCCAATCAATTCGACTGCAAGTTTTGTCACATTAGTAAACCATCCACGTTCCTTTTGCAGAAAGAGCAGCACCAAAAGGCATCCAAAAGCGACGAGTCGTCACAGTCGTCGGCGAAGCCCAAGTGGGACACCCCATTCAACCGGGCCCTGAACATACTGAAGAAGGTCCCGGTGGACAAGCCGCCATCCTATGGACGTGTGCACGGCGTCGGAGATGGCGCCTCGAGGAAGACATGCTACCCCGAGGATGTAGAGGAAAGAAGGAAGAGGCGCTCGGTCGTCACTCAGCAGAGCATCGACGAGATGGTCAAGATTGCGGTCGATAAGACCAAAGCTGAGACCAAAGAAGAGTTGCTCGGGGCCATCAATGCAGCGGTCACTAACGCGGTGGTCAGCTTGCTTCCGGCACTATGGGATTTCACGAAGAAAAGTCCAAATGCACAGCCGGAGGACTTTCCCCTTCCCAGCTTTGTCGGGAGCAATTCGGTGAACACCAAAGCACCAGCACCTGCTCAAGCAACCGCAAAAGGTACCGCTCCTGTTCATAGCAGCCCGACCTTCGTCTCTTGCATGGTCGGTGGGCCTTCATCGCTGGCTGAGCTCGACGCCCTCATGGTAATTACGCGTCATACCCTTTTTAGCAGCATGTCTATAGTCTTCCGTTTCAGTTGCCTTTCGGATGTTTGATGTCGCAGACTGATACGTCTCCAACGTATCAATAATTTTTTATTGTTCCATGCTATATTATATTCTGTTTGGATGTTTAATGGGCTTTATTATACACTTTTATATTATTTTTGGGACTAACCTATTAACCGGAGGCCCAGCCCAAATTGCTGGTTTTTTGCCTATTTCAGTGTATCACAGAAAAAGAATATCAAACGGAGTCCAAATGGAATGAAACCTTCGGGAACGTGATTTTCGGAACAAACGTGATCCAGAGGACTTGGAGTCTACGTCAAGCAATCAACTAGGAGAGCACGAGGCAGGGGCGCGCCAACACCCCCCCCCCCCCCCCCCAGGCGCGCCCTCCACCCTCGTGGGGCCCACGTTGCTCCACCGACGTACTTCTTCCTCCTATATATACCTACGTACCCCAAAACCATCAGAGGCATCCACGAAAACCTAATTCCACCGCCGCAACCTTCTGTACCGTGAGATCCCATCTTGGGGCCTTTTCCGGCGTCCTGCCGGAGGCGGCATTGATCATGGAGGGCTTCTACATCAACACCATAGCCTCTCCGATGATGTGTGAGTAGTTTACCTCAGACCTTTGGGTCCATAGTTATTACCTAGATGGCTTCTTCTCTCTCTTTGGATCTCAATACAAAGTTCTCCACGATTCTCATGGAGATCTATTCGATGTAATCTTCTTTCGCGGTGTGTTTGTCGGTACCGATGAATTGTGGGTTTATGATCAAGTTTATCTATGAACAATATTTGAATCTTCTCTGAATTCTTTTATGTATGATTGGTTATCTTTGCAAGTCTCTTCGAATTATCAGTTTGGTTTGGCCTACTAGATTGATCTTTCTTGCAATGGGAGAAGTGCTTAGCTTTGGGTTCAATCTTGCGGTGTCCTTTCCCAGTGACAACAGGGGCAGCAAGGCACGTATTGTATTGTTGCCATCGAGGATAACAAGATGGGGTTTATATCATATTGCATGAGTTTATCCCTCTACATCATGTCATCTTGCTTAAAGCGTTACTCCGTTCTTATGAACTTAATACTCTAGATGCATGCTAGATAGCGGTCGATGTGTAGAGTAATAGTAGTAGATGTAGGCAGGGGTCGGTCTACTTGTCGCGGACGTGATGCCTATATACATGACCATACCTAGATATTCTCATAACTATTCTCAATTCTATCAATTGCTCGACAGTAATTTGTTTATGCACCGCAATACTTATGCTATCTTGAGAGAAGCCACTAGTGAAACCTATGGCCCCCGGGTCTATTTTCTATCATATTAATCTCCCGTCAACAAGCTATTTCTGGCGCCGTTTATTTTTCTTTCTTTACTTTTAGTCTTTATCATAAAAAAACCAAAAATATTATCTTATCATATCTATCAGATCTCACTCTCATAAGTGACCGTGAAGGGATTGACAACCCCTTTATCGCATTGGTTGCGAGGTTCTTATTTGTTTGTGTAGGTGCGAGGGACTTGAGCGTGGTCTCCTACTGGATTGATACCTTGGTTCTCAAAACTGAGGGAAATACTTACACTACTTTACTACATGACCCTTTCCTCTTCAAGGGAAAAACCAACGCAATGCTCAAGAGGTAGCACAGACATGTCTCCTTCGTAGGCCGACGACACCCCGTGCACCCTACTCTATGACATCAAGGGCCAGAAGGTGGCCGTGGGAAAGGCAATGATCGTGAAGCCAAAGGACCGCATGTTCCACAACCGAGAGATGCCCGATGGCGTCTTCAAGGTTAACGTGGCCAGTGTCTTAGCGGGCTTCGAGGATTTGCCTCCTCCGGTACCAGTCGATGACGACGAGACCCCTAAGATGATTGGCGCATGCAAGAGCTGGTTCTTGCCATGGCCCAAGTCTCTTCTTCGTCTCGAGGCTCCCAGTATCATGCCAACGCCACCTTCTCAAGAAGGTATGAACACCACCCCACCTACCACATTACCTACGCTGTCGTGGCGAGTGATAGCGGACGACGCGAGGGAGAGCCTCCATTAGTGCCAGATGATGTAGCCCCCGTTGTTAAAGAAGCAAATGTTGATGATGACATGGAGGATGATGATGATGATGACCCAGACAAGTATTTCAATACCGCCTACGATTATGGAGGATTGATTGCTCAGGACGGCGAAGACTCAGGCTATGAGCGTGGAGATGATGACTTGATGCTGCCTGATTTGCCGGAGCCGGAACGTCCTAAGGCGGAATGCAAAAAGTCTCTCTTCAAGCGATCCTCGAAGGAGACGCCTCCAGATGCCGCCTGTACCCAGCAACCCCCCGACGCCCGTCCACTGATTAGCCCGACGACACTGGGGGTGGTGGTTAGGGAAGGTATGGTGGGCTCACTAGCGCCACCCACCAAGAAGCAAAAGAGGAGACCAGACAAGAAAGGCCCTAAAGGAGCCAGAGCTGCTTCAAGCAGCCAGCCACCTCTGGAGCCCCGGATGGTAGACAGAATACCTGTCGAAGGTGCGCAGCGCTTCCATGAGGCCGGCCAGCCGATCCTACCTGCGAAAGCGCTAGAGCACATAGTGAACAATGATCTAAGGAGACTCCATGAAGATATGCTAGCCAGATAGAAAAGCCTTCTGGTCGCGGAAAAACCAGGATGCCCGCTTTACGCGGCTCAGGTGCTGGGTGGGAGGTTGTACGTCGAGAGATGGCCCGCGAACAAGTTCATCCTGCGATTTGACTACATCTACGACATGTTCCACATGACCAAGCAGGATTTCCAGTTCATCCGCATGTATGCGCTGTATCTGAACTACCTCATCAGGGTCGAGAACATCAAATATATCTGCGTCGCGGACCCGTTCTATATGCACGAGAGCTTCTTGGCAGTTTGCAAAGAGCACCGTGACTATGCGAGCAAGTACCTTGGCGAATTCATGATCGCTAATAAGGACAAGGAAGTGATTCTCTTGCCTTATCATCCCACGTAAGTCATTCACACATATCCTTTCGTAAGTGTTAATCATTCCTTTGCAAGCATGGAGACTAATTTGAGGTGTACTTAATTTGCGCAGCGGGGGGGTTTTCTCATCGTTTTGTCCCCGGAATACTCCCATGCAATGTACGGGGACTCATCAAAGAACCTTAGGAAAAAGGATTACAAGCACATAAAGAGTGTTCTCGATAGTGCCCCGTTAACCTTCAGCCTGTCTGGTGGATATATCAAGGTGAAAAAGTACAGGAAACGCGGGCTGGCTTTCGGTCATAAGACCGACTTCTGCTGCATCCAGCAACCGCACACCAGTATGGCTGATGGATTCTACCTCATGCATCACCTGCTCGAGTACAGAAGGGATAATCAACACCTTCGCATGTCACCTACTACCAACGATGTCGAGATTGTCAGCTGGGCCACAAGCATAGGAAGGACACCGGATCATCAAATCAGAGCTGAGTTTTATCACGTACAGTGTCAACTTTCCCAAGTGATCATGAAGCAGGTCCTCGAACCAACAGGGATGTTCTACCATGGGCCAATCACGCGGGAAGATGTCCGAGCACTGCTACTCGCTCAGCGTCTGGACCTGAAGCCTTTCAAGAAGCTCGGGTGCTTCCTCCCTGACTATGAATATTGGATCGTCGACATGGAGGACTGATTGTTGATAACAATGTGTCACTACTTTCTTTCTATGGCAAAACTTTGAATTTATGCACGGCGAAACTATGTGATGTAACTAAACCGTGGTCCTGAACTAGCGTAGATCGCTCTAGTTAATTAGTTTGGCTATGAGGAACTTTGTCATTTATGTTTACTATTGTTTGATTGTATTTTGCTAATTATGCTTCCTTGTTTTCTTAAGTACATTATGTTGCATATTGTCGGATGTGGGGCTCCGGCAAAACCCTTAAGTTTCAAGCTCTGGGGTGCGCGTGAAGTTCTTTCCCTCCTACCGATCTACGCCCTAGCTCGCTAAGATCTCGCGGACGAACTCGACGAACTCACAACACGGAAAGACACGAGATTTATACTAGTTCGGGCCACCATTGTGGTGTAATACCCTACTCCAGTATGTGGTGGTGGATTGCCTCTTGGGCTGATGAAGAATAGTACAAGGGGTAGAACAGCCTCCTGAGGTTGAGGTGTTCTTGTGCTCTGTGGACTTGTGGATGAGAACTCGATCCGTCCCCCCTGTGGTGGCTAGCTCTACCTATTTAAGCCCTGGTCCTCTCCCCAAACATTGAGCGGGAAGGGATCCAACAACGGCGGGCAAATTTGAAAGCGGAAAGCTAGTACACGCTATCCTGACAAAAGCGGTCTTCGCCTGCAAAAGGCTCTGGTGGTGACGCCATCTTGGGCTACATGGTGACCTCCGTCTTGCCGTCCTGCTGGTCTTGGTCTCGTTGCATCGATATGGCAACCTTTGCCTGAGGCCTCGGTACTCCGCGCCTGCGCCTGCCTCCTTAGCACCAAAGAGGAAACAAGGACGTTGCGATCTCTGGCGCCCACCTGGTGCCGGTCGTCATGGCTCACGTCACGAGAGCCTCGTGAGGTTTGCCCCGCCTTGATATCTCCGCTCCTCGCGAGCCTGCCTGGAGAGGTCGCTCCTGAGGAGGTCTTGCGTCGTCTGCCTCGCGAGGCTTGGCCCCTCGCGAGGGTCTTGAATGCTTTGTTGGTGAAGATGGGCCGTACAGCCCCGCTAGCATAGCCACGCCGCGGGCCGCAGGCAGGCAAGTCTGGGGACCCCCGTTCCCAGAACGCCGACAGTAGCCACCGGGCCCAAGGTGCTTGGGCTTGGCTTCGCGGTGAAGCCAAGGGTCAAGTACGGAGCGCCGCGGGCCCCCAAAGCCTGCGGCCTCGGTCGACGCGCGGTGGTTGATTGGACGTGGGCGTCTCCACTTCCCCACGCTGCCTCGGCAACTGCCCGACTTGACAAGTCCCTGCGACATGAGAGAAAACCATCATTACCTGTGATCGTGCGGGGCACCGGTTGGCCTTTTTCCGCTATAAATGGGAAAGGGGGCGGAGCCCACGTCGCCCATCTCTTCCTTGCTTCTCTGCTTGCAACAATGGTGCCCATCCGAAGGTTCTCCACTAAAGAGAAAGGAAAGCCCCCCCTAATGATCCGGGGCCACTCCCGCCGAAGAAGAGTTCGGTCCATCATCGTGACGAGGCGGCGATGCAGGTGGTGACGAGGCCTTGGTGCGAGCGGCCTCCTCCAGGGTACCCGCTTCCCTTGTACGCCCGAGCCGAGGGCTCAGGAGGGCGGAGCGTCGTGCGGCGACGTCTGCGCCGCGCCCGTGGTCGCCGCGCGATGTTGATGCGTGTCGTTGCTCCTAGAATCCACGCCACGGATTCCTCACGCGAGCTTGTGCTATGGGCGCCGATGCCCCCGAGTTCCTGGATCCGCTTCCCGCGGTTCTTCTCAGACGTGATGCCGCCGAGGGGGCCTCTCGAGCTCTAGCTGCAGCACGCCAACTGCGATGCTCCGGCGACCGGAGCAGAGGTCGAAGCGGTCCCCACCAGCAAGATCTTCATGACCTGCGGCTGGGCCGAGGTTGCACGGGTCTACCGTGCGGAAGGCGCCCTCGCAATCCATATTGAGTTCGACGGCGCCTCCACGCTCTTCTTCAAGGTCTTCGACGCGGAGGGCCGCCGCCTGGAGTGTTGCCCTGGAGGGGAGCGCCAGGATGATGCACGCTCCGCTCATGGCTACTCCAGCAGCAGCAGCCCCTGGGAGTCTAGCGACTCTCCTGAGCTCTACGAGACTCCGGAGACGAGCGACAATAGCTACGTGCCCCAAGCTCCTGCCGGGCTCAGAGCAGAGCCGCGGAGCCCAACCGCCGCCGTCGCTGATCTGGATGGGGTTGGCGCCGGCCTCCCGTGGCCCACTGTTGATGATGGCGTCCGCCACGGGAGGGTGTAGATAGGATTCCTCTTAGTTCTTGCTTTTGTTTCCTGCGAAGAATCATGAGGTACCCCGTGGGGGTGTATAAGGATCTGTAGTGCCTTTTGTGTATATATTCCCTGTTATGAAAATTTGCGAACGCATGTCCTGTTCGGGCTCGGTCTCCCCTTTCCAACCTCGCGATAGCTTGTTGCTTTATGCTGACAGGTCCTGGTCCCTAGGCAGGCTGCAGCCGTCGCTGGTATGCCAGGTCACGTGCCGTGGTCAAGGCCAGGAGGTGAGCGGCCCGAGGTCCAGTAAGAGCCACTGAGGCGCGATGCTCAGGAGGTCCCCCTTAGCACCCAAGCAGCTATGGTAAGGCAGGAAAGGGATGCGGTGTGGCCGCAACAGGAATGCGGTGAGCGTGGCCCTTAGGTCCTATCGATTAGCCAGTCTGAGCACGGGACTTATCTCAGTAGTTCAGGGTTGATTCTTCATGATACGCCAGGCCTGTGCGCCACCATCCACAGCGTAGCTAGGTTAGGCCCGTACGGGTCCTTCCCCTTCCAATGCTTTCCTTCGTGCTCTACGTCCTCAGGTCCCGGCCCTCGAGCGAGCTCATCCGCCGCTGGTATGCCAGGTCGCGATGCCGTGGTCAAGGCCAGGGGGTGAGGGCCGGAGAGCCAGGAAGAGCTCCTGAGTCGCGATGCTCAGGAGCCCCCATTTTAACGTGCAAATGGATTACTTGTAAGAGGAGAGAGCCCGCGGTACCGCCTGCTATTATCCTCGGGAGGTTCATGCAGGTCATCACGAGGAGAGACACGGTTTTGCCGTTATGGTTGCCAGCCTTGCTCTGAGACGAGATGAAGGCACTGAGGGCCTGGTGAGGTGACGTGCGCGGGGCGTGCCGTGAGCCAGAGCTCGACCGCTCAGGTTTGTCAACGTGGCAGGGATGGACCCATGCACCAGTGTCGTGCCTGTGTGAGGAGGCCCCGTGGGAGGTGATGATCGACCAGGTGGTAGCCGAGTAGGCGGTAATCATAGGCAGATTAAGCATGGAAGACAAATCAACTTGGGTAAATGCAGAAAGATGCATGCCACTGGTCAGGCCCGAGCGGCTTGGGGATGATGCAGCCCGAGGGGCGCCCCCAACAAGGTAAGCTAAAGACATGAGCAAAAGGGATACATACCACAAGGACGGACCCATGCAGCCTGGGAATAATGCAGCCCGAGGGGCGCTCCCGGCTAAATGAACTTTGTAAAATGTCACCTGGTTCTGTTGACGAAGGAGAGTTGGGGCAGCTGAAGGTACGCGGCGAAGGAATGGCTCCTCACGAGCCACCGGGGCCCTAAGCCTCGGGAGGCTCTGGGGGCTCGGATGGTTCCTTGAAGACCGTCTCCATCTCTGCTAGGACGGGGTGGTACCTGGCCTCCTGAGCCGCCAGGATACGCCGCATGTTGCGCTGATAGGCTGACGCCATGCTCGGCAAGCCGAAGGGCATGTGAATGTAGTTGTGTGCTGGGCCCTCGCAACGGCCTACACGCGAAGGCCAGAGAAGCTCCTGAGACGTGGCCCTGTTGAGCCCTGGGACATCGATGCAGACGCGCAGCCCGGCATCCTCGCCTGGATGGGGAGCTGCGCCTGGTGAGCGGCGGTCGCTGCGAATGGCCCTTGCGTCTTGCAGTTCCTGAGTGGTCTTGGTGATGAACTCCTGAGTGGTGGGCACTCCTTGCCCTGTGTTCTCCTAAGGGAAACGTGCCATGAAGCATGCCTCCAAGCGGTGCCCAAGCACCTCCCTCGTGAGGTTGGCAAGGTCCGAGGCCCTCCAGAAGAGAGCCCCCGAGCCCTGCCCGAGGAGGGCGCCGGGCGCGCCTTCCTATGCGATGGAGGGAGGCGCCCCTGGAGCGAGCGCTGATCCCGACGAGGCTCCAGCTGCGTCGTCACCCTCCTGAGATCCCGCATGGCGCAGTTGCTTCTTCTTCTTGGGGAGGACCTCAGGAGGGCCCTCGCCTTTGCTGTCGGGGTCGTCGATTGCTGCAGCTTGGAAGGTGCGCTCGAGGGAGCACACCGCATCTCTCTCTTCACATGGGGCCGTGATGATTCCGCCGCTTCCCAACATCTTGAGGACGTTGTAGCCATGGTAGGTGACCGCCATGAACTTGGCCAGGGCCGGATACCCGAGGATGGCGTTGTATGGTAGGCGGATGTGCGCGACGTCGAAGTCGATGAGCTCGGTGCGGTAGTTCTTGCGCTCTCCGAAGGTGACAGGCAGGCGGACCTGCCCTATCGGTGTGGTGGAACCATCGGTCACTCCTGAGAATGGCTTGGTAGGCCGAAGCTGTTCATACGGGACTTGGAGGTTGTCGAACGTGTCGACGGATAGGACATTGAGCCCTGCGCCGCCGTCGATGAGGGTCTTGGTAACTTGCACATTGCTGAGGACTGGTGAACAAAGCATCGGGAGGGCGCCGGCTGCGCACTTGAGCTGATCTGCCGAGTTGAAGGTAATGGCGCACTGGGACCACCTGAGCGGGCGCGTGGCCTCGAGCTTGGGGAGGACTACATTCATCTCACGAGCGAACTATTTGAAGATGCGCTGAGAGGCTGGGGCCTGAGCGCCGCCCAAGATGCAGGCGATAGCACGCGGCTCCTGGAAGCCCCCAGCCCCCTCGCCCTGATGGTGATCGTCGTTCCTTCTTGGTGGTGGCGGCAGCGGGGGAAGACCGACGTTGCCCTGAGGATGATCCTCACGAGGCTGGTCCCTCCAGGCGCCCTCGCGAGGATGGTCCTGCCAGCGGTCCTCACAAGGCCTGTCGCGCCACTCCTGGCACGGTCCACGGTCATCCCAGCGTCTGCCTCCACGTCCTCCTCCTCGGTCGTAGCCCCGGTCGTTGCGCTCGGGGCATCGACCGAAGCGTCCTTCGCGAATGGCTCTGAGCTCTTGACAGTTGCTGGTGTTGTGGGTGTTCAGGTTGTGGAAGGAGCAGAACGGTCGGCTGCCCTTGGATCAATCGGGCTGGTCTCTGCCCCGCTTGGTGTCCGGCTCCGCTGCAAGCACAGCTGCTTCCTTGCGCTTCACGTCCTTGGCCTTGGCCTTCTTCTCCTCTGCACTCGCAGCTGGCAGCTCGAGGAGGGAAAGGCGCCCCTCCTCAGCTCTTGCGCACATGGTTGCCAGGTTGAACAGCTCCTAAGATGTGCACAGCTCCTCGTGGATAGCGAGCTCCTCCTTCATCTTGATGTCGCGGACGCCGTTAGAGAACGCGGAGATGATGGCCTCATCCGTGACCTTGGGGATCTTGTGGCGAGTGTTGTTGAAGCGCTGGATGTACTTCTGGAGGGTCTCTCCTGGTTGTTTCTTGATGCGGCGCAGGTCACCCGCGGCCGGCGGGCGGTCGCGGTGCCCTGGAAGTTGGTGACGAAGCGGTCACGCATCTCATCCTAGGAGGAGATCGAGCCGTGCTGCAGGCTCAGGAGCCAGGAGCGGGCACCATCCTTGAGAGCCATGGGAAACCAGCTTGCCCTGACTTTCTCATCACCGTTGGCCGCTTCGATGCTGAGCTCGTAGAGCTGCAGGAACTCCGCGGGGTCGGCGGTGCCGTCGTAGCGAGGAGGCAGGTCCGGCTTGAACTTGTCTGGCCAGGCGACGCTACGCAGCTCGGGGGTGAAGGCGCGGCAGCCATCTTAGTGTTGGAGCTTGGTCTTGGTGAGGCACGCGTGCCGCTACCGCAAGTAGCGCGCGGTCTTGGCGAGGTGGCGTGGGGAGCGCTGGTGCAGCTTCCAGCGGCCGAGGAATTTCTTGGCAGCTTCTCTCTTCGCGCGGGCGGTCTTGGCGAGGTGGCGCGGGGAGCGCTGGTGTAGCTTCCCGCGGCCGAGGAATTTCTTGGCAGCTTTTCTCTTCGCGTGCGGGCACCGGGCGTGGTGGATCACGCCGTTGGGCCGCGCACCTTGGTGCCAAGGCATAGTCTTGGGGCAGAGGTGGTGGAGGCGCTCCATGAGCCACGTTGCCCGTGGCTGGCGGAGGGCGAGGCAGAGAGTGGGACGGCACCGGGGAGCCCCCTGTGGCACGGAGGAGTTCGGCGACGCGGTCGAGCCAGTCCTCATAGAGGTCGTCGACTGGGCGATAGCGCAGGAGCTCGTTTGCCGTGAGGAGCGCGGCCTGCGTGTCCATGGGAGTGCGACGTGCGTGGGACGAGGAACCGGCCGGGGTCAGCGATGGAGTGGCGGTGTGGCCGTCCTGCCGCACCGATAGGTGTAGCGAGGATGCTTGCTGCTCGTTCCCCATCGGGCCGGTGGCGGCATTGGTGGCAGGAGACGGAGAACGACGAGGTGGACCACCGACGGGAGCTGTCTGAGCAACGCGGGCGGTGAGGGCAGCCCGGCGCTCAGCTCGAGCGCGGTGAGCGTCCGCCATGGAGACGACGGAGCAATGGAGCAACGAATCGACGGAAGGGAAGCTACGGCGCACCCCTACCTGGTGCGCCAAATGTCGGATGTGGGGCTCCGGCAAAACCCTTAAGGTTCGAACTCTGGGGTGCGCGCGAAGTTCTTTCCCTCCTACCGATCTATGCCCTAGCTCGCTAAGACCTCGCGAACGAACTCGACGAACTCACAACACGGAAAGACACGAGATTTATACTGGTTCGGGCCACCGTTGTGGTGTAATACCCTACTCAAGTGTGTGGTGGTGGATTGCCTCTTGGGCTGATGAAGAACAGTACAAGGGGAAGAACAGCCTCCTGAGGTTGAGGTGTTCTTGTGCTCTGTGGACTTGTGGATGAGAACTCAATCCGTCCCCCCTGTGGTGGCTAGCTCTACTTATTTAAGCCCTGGTCCTCTCCCCAAATATTGAGCGGTAAGGGAGCGAACAACGGCGGGCAAATTTGAAAGGGGATAGCTAGTACACGCTATCCTCACAAAAGCGGTCTTTGCCTGCAAAAGGCTCTGGTGGTGACGCCGTCTTGGGCTCCATGGTGACCTCCGTCTTGCCGTCCTGCTGGTCTTGGTCTCGTTGCACCGATATGGCAACCTTTGCCTGATGCCTCGGTACTCCGCACCTGCGCCTGCCTCCTTAGCACCAAAGAGGAAATAAGGACGTTGCACTCGCTGGCGCCCGCCTGGTGCCGGTCGTCATGGCTCACGTCACGAGAGCCTCGCGAGGTTTGCCCCGCCTTGATATCTCCGCTCCTCGCGAGCCTGCCTGGAGAGGTCGCTCCTGAGGAGGTCTTGCGTCGTCCGCCTCGCGAGGCTTGGCCCCTCGCGAGGGTCTTGAATGCTTTGTTGGTGAAGATGGGCCGTACAGGCCCGCTAGCATAGCCACGCCGCGGGCCGCAGGTAGGCAAGTCTGGGAACCCCCGTTCCCAAAACGCCGACACATATTATCGTTCAATTCATCAACTCCACGATGCAGGTACATAGATTAGAGATGGCGAAGGGCTACTATGCCGTTTATGTTGGGAGGGTTCCAGGAATCTACGACCACTGGCCAGCCACTCAGGCCCAGGTGCATAGGTACCCGGGTGCTGGCCATAGAGGGTTCGACAGCAGAGCCGAAGCGGAAAGTAGTTACTTGAGGTGGACACTCCAGCAGGAGCAGGGCGGGACCGCCGGTACTACATAGTCGCGCTCTTGCTCATGCCGATCGCTCTTCTCTTCTACATCATGGAATAGATAGAGATGATGAAACTTGTGTGTGTGCCATGACCATGCAGTTGCACTTATTCGAGACATGCCATGATCGCACTTGTGTATCGCTATTTTCGAGATTTGATGATATTTGTGTTGAATGATGATGATGGTATGATGAGACTACTGTATGTCTATGATATGATGAGAATAGTGTATGTTTAGTATGATCTGATGAAACTATTGTATAGAGCTTGTATAAATACACCACATATACATAGGGGGTGAGGGCCGGCGAAAGCAGGAACATTAGCAGTAGCGCTGGAGAGCACCTAGCAGTAGTGATGGCTTAGCAGCAGCGCTTCACATGAAAAAGCGCTACTGATAACTATTAGTAGCGCTGGTCCAGGAAGCGCTACTGCTAACAATACTTAGTAGTAGTGTTGCCTATACCAGCGCTACTGCTACAACTTAGTTGTAGCGCGCTAGCAGTAGCACTGGACCAGCACTACTGCTATGCATATTTCAAGCGCTACTACTAGGGTTTTCCCTAGTAGCGATCATACATGACGCTCCAAGCAAAACACATATCATGTCACGAATAAAAATATAGTTTCGAGTAAAATACCGATGGTCGTTAGAAGAAAGAGGGGATGCCACTCGGGGGCATTGAGGGAGTCCTGGATTAAGGGGGTCCTCGGGCGTCCGCCCTGTTGGGCATGGGCCGGACTGATGGGATGTGAAGATACAGGACCGAAGACTCTCACCCGTGTCCGGATGGGACTCTCCTTGGCATGGAAGGCAAGCTTGGCGCCCGGATATGATGATTCCTTTCTCTATAACCGACTTTGTATAACCCTAGTCCCCTCCGGTGTCTATATAAACCGGAGGTCTTAGTCCATAGGGACAAGAATCATAATCATAGTCATACAGGCTAAACTTCTAGGTTTTAGCCATTATGATCTCGAGGTAGATCAACTCTTGTAATACTCATATTCATCAAGATCAATCAAGCAGGAAGTAGGGTATTACCTCCATAGAGAGGGCCCAAACCTGGGTAAACATCGTGTCCCCTGTCTCCTGTTACCATCGACCTGAGACGCACAGTTCGGGACCCCCTACCCAAGATCCACCGGTTTTGACACCGACATTCGTGCTTTCATTGAGAGTTCTGCTGTGACGTCGAAGACAGGATTGATGGCTCGCCTTGTTATCAAGGACAGTATCACCGCCGGAGGTGCCCTGTCCTCAGGCCAAACCCTCCGGCTGGGCGGCTTTACCATGACCGCCCCTACGGCCGTTAAGCCAACGATGACTTCTCGGGTCATCGAAAACCTCCTCCGTGTTAGCTTCGAATACTCTAAGCAGATGGATCCGACTGAGTTATCGTCTTTGAATGAGCTCCTAGATCGCATCGCCTCCCTGGGGGTTGCTACAGACTACGATCGGATTGGGCTTAAACCCGACCAGAGAGAAATTAAATCTCCGCTGATCACCCACCAGATAGCGGTAGTTGAGGAGCAAGACGACAACTCTTCCTCTATATTGAGGACGAACTGTGTTCGGATTTTTGAGCTCAAAGAGCGGGGCACCTGCCTTTGGAAAGACATAGCCCGCCCTCCGAACCTAGAATCGGATGATGGGCCTGAAAAATCAGTTAATATCCTGGAGCTCGAGCTATTATGTTTGGAAGTTCTTCAAACTCCGGATTCCAAATTGGGTCAGGGTTCGGATTTAAAGCCACCCACCCACCCAGATAGACGCGATCTCATGTACATACGGCAGCATTCTCAGGAAACATCCCATCACTTTTGGGCCAGATTCCTCCTTGGTAAAGACAAGATTAAAGATTGCCGCAACGAAGACGCGATCTCAGCATTCTGCAATAATTGCACGGACGAAGGACTCCTCAACGCCATCAATCGCCGTCGCGTATTACACTTCGCTGACTTGGCAACCATTGTAAAGAAGTACTGCACAATGGAAAGCGCCTGGAAAACTCAGGCAGCTCTCTGAGAACCACCGGTTTCCACTCAACCCTTCGTCCGGGCAAAAAGGGTGCACCCTTGCAGCGCACTAGATCCAAATAGTCAAGAAATCTAAGCACATCACGGGGCGCGGAACTGTTCTGGACGGATGGCTCGATAGGCCGTGCAAAATACATGCAACACCGGACACCATACCAACCCACAGCCTTAGAGCATGTTGGATACTCCGGCAAGTGGCCAAGAGCGGCGAGGACATCCTCACCAAAAATACACTAGTGCAACACCCCCCGGATGATGACGACCCGAGCGTATTGACAGTCTTTGAGACTTTCGCTTCAAACAATCGGCGTAAAAGGGCTTTCTGCGACCTTGCCGAAGTCTGCCAAGTCACAGCGATAAACCCTTGGAACGACACGGCCATAACTTTCAATGTCAGTGACGAACCAAAGTTCCGGACAGTCCGGGCACCAGCCGCCTTGGTCCTCAATCCAATTGTGGACGGGTTTCGGCTCACCAAAGTGCTCATGGACGGCGGCAGCGGATTAAACCTCATCTACGAGGATATGCTCAATAAAATGGAAATAGACAGAAGCCGCATCGAGCAAAGTAGCACGACTTTTCGGGGAGTCATTCCCAGTCGGGAGGCGCGATGCGCGGGAAAAATCATGCTCGACGTGGTATTCGGCACACCGGAGAATTATCGGTCCGAAGAGATAACCTTCCAAGTGGCTCCTTTCAACAGCGGATATCACGCCCTATTGGGGCGAGATGCATTTACACGCTTCCAAGCTATACCTCATTATGGATACATGATGCTCAAGATGCCCGGGCCCAACGGTATCATCACTCTTGCCAGTGATCCGGACATAGCACTCCACGCCGAAAATAAAACCGCATCCCTAGCCCTCGAGGCATTGTCTGAAATACTCGCGGCCGAAGAGCTAACCGCGCTGTGCTCTACTGTGGATAGGGATGACGTAATCCTGGACAAACAACCCAAATCCACCTCGTTTAAACCAGCAGATGAAATGGTCAAATTTCAAGTCCACCCGATGGACCCCAAGAAGACAGCAACCATCGGGGCAGAACTCGACCCAACTGTCGACGCCGCGCTACAAGAGTTCCTGCATGAGAACTGGGACATATTTGCCTGGCACCCTTCTGATATGCCAGGAATCCCACACAGGTTGGCCGAACACAGCCTCAATATATTAAAGGGATATAAACCGGTCAAGCAAACACTGCGGCATTTTTCCGAACCCAAACGACAAGCTATGGGACAGGAGCTAGCCAAGTTACTCGAGGCCGGATTCATCAGAGAAATAAAACACTCGGACTGGCTAGCAAACCTGGTGATGGTACCAAAGAAGGATAAATCCTGGCGCCTATGCATCGATTTCAAAGACCTCAACAAGGCCTGCCCTAAGGAGCCCTTCCCCCTCCCTCGCATCGATCAGATTATTGATGCAACTGCAGGACACGACTCACTGTGTTTCCTCGACGCATACTCCGAATACCATCAAATCAAGATGAAGTAGTCCGATCAAGCCACAACGGCATTCATTACCCCATATGGGCCTTTCTGCTTCAACACTATGCCTTTCGGGCTCAAAAACGCTGGCGCCACCTACCAACGCATGATCCAAACATGCCTGGAGAAACAGATCGGCAGGACAGTTGAAGCATACGTGGATGGCGTCGTCATCAAAACCAGGCACGTCGAGTCATTGATAGATGATCTACGTCTCACATTCGACAACCTCCGCACATATGACATCAAGCTCAATCCGGAAAAGTGTGTTTTCGGCGTCTCCGCCGGAAAACTGCTGGGCTTCATTGTTTCCAATAGAGGAATTGAGGCAAACCCAGCCAAAATCCAAGCTTTGTCACAATTGGCTACGCCAATAGACCATAAACAGGTCCAAAAGCTCACGGGATGCATGGCAGCTTTAAGCCGCTTTATCTCCAGATTGGGAGAAAAAGCATTGCCACTCTATCGCCTTCTCCGACACACCGACCACTTCGATTGGACGGACGCGGAAATGGCCGGACTGGAGGAAATAAAGGCCATTTTAGCGAGCAACCCAATCTTGGCCGCGCCGAACATCGGCGAACCCATGTTATTATACATATCGGCAACACACAAGGTGGTGAGCGCCGTGCTCGTCGTTGAGCGAGAGCAGGACGGACACAAATTCCCACTCCAGAAACCGGTATACTACGTATACATTGTCCTCACACCATGCAAATCCCGATACCCTCATTACCAAAAGAAAGCTGATATGTCTCCGTCGTATCTATAATTTTTAATTATTCCATGCCAATATTCTACAACTTTCATATACTTTTGGCAACTTTTTATATTATTTTTGGGACTAACATATTGCTCCAGTGCCCAGTGCCAGTTCATGTTTGTTGCATGTTTTTTTGTTTCGCAAAAAATCCATATCAAACGGAGTCCAAACGGGATAAATATATGTGAATTTTGGGAAGTGGAATCATCGCGAGACGATGCCCGAGGGGGCCACGAGGCAGGGGGCGCGCCCCTGACCCTCGTGGACACCCCGTAAGGCGGTTGTTGCCCTTCTTTCCCCGCAAGGAAGCTGATATCCGGATAAAAATCGTGTTCAAATTTCAATCCAATCGGAGTTACGGATCTCCGGTTATAAAAGAAATGGTGAAAGGGCAGAATCAAAAACGCAGAAACAGAGAGAGACAGAGAGACAGATCCAATCTCGGAGGGGCTCTCGCCCCTCCCGCACCATGGAGGCCATGGACCAGAGGGGAAACCCTTCTCCCATCTAGGGAGAAGGTCAAGGAAGAAGAAGAAGAAGGGGGGCCTCTCCCCCTCTCCTCCGGTGGCGCCGGAACGCCGCTGGGGCCATCATCATCACCGCAATCTACACAAATAACATCACCGCCCTCATCACAAACTCTTCCCCCCTCTATGCAGCGATGTAACCCCTGTTTTACCCACTGTAATCTCTACTTAAACATGGTGCTCAACAATATATATTATTTCCCAATGATGTATGGCTATCCTATGATGTTTGAGTAGATCTGTTTTGTCCTATGGGTTAATTGATGATCGTGATTGGTTTGAGTTGCATGTTTTATTATTGGTGCTGTCCTATGGTGCTCTCCGTGTTGCGCAAGCGTGAGGGATTCCCACTATAGGGTGTTGCAATACGTTCATGATTCACTTATAGTGGGTTGCTTGAGTGACAGAAGCATAAACCCGAGTAAGGGGGTTGTTGCGTATGGGATAAAGAGGACTTGATGCTTTAATGCTATGGTTGGGTTTTACCTTAATGATCTTTAGTAGTTGCGGATGCTTGCTAGAGTTCCACTCATAAGTGCATATGATCCAAGAAGAGAAAGTATGTTAGCTTATGCCTCTCCCTCAAATAAAATTGCAATAATGATTACCGGTCTAGTTATCGATTGCCTAGGGACAAATAACTTTCTCGTGACAAAAAGCTCTTTACTAAAACTAATTTAGTTGTGTCTTTATCTAAACAGCCCCTACTTTTTATTTACGCACTCTTTATTTTCTTGCAAACCTATCCAAAGACACTTACAAAGTACTTCTAGTTTCATACTTGTTCTAGGTAAAGCGAACGGTAAGTGTGCGTAGAGTTGTATCGGTGGTCGATAGAACTTGAGGGAATATTTGTTCTACCTTTAGCTCCTCGTTGGGTTCGACACTCTTACTTATCGAAAGAGGCTACAATTGACCCCCTATACTTGTGGGTTATCAATAGCATACACGGTCTTCATGGCATCCCGGAAGCTGCGACACTACTTTCAAAAGTGCTCGATTACGGTGGCTTCCGAGGTACCACTCCACGACATAATAAACAACCACGATGCCACGGGCCGGATTGCTAAGTGGGCCATTGAGCTCCTTCCATTCGACATAACATACAAACCGTGCTGCGCCATTAAATCCCAAGTACTGGCTGACTTCATCGCCGAATGGACAGAGGCCGAACTCCCTAAAGAGTACGGCACGTATTCCAACTGGGTTATGTACTTCGATGGTTCCAAAATGTTGGCGGGGTTAGGAGCGGGCGTTGTGTTAATGTCCCCCACTGGAGACGTAGTTCAATACGTACTCCAAATATTATACACAGACTCCAACAATGCAGCCGAATATGAGGCCTTATTGCATGGTCTTCGGATGGCTATCTCCATGGGCATACAACGCTTGGAAGTGCGCGGGGACTCAAACCTCGCAATATCTCAAATAAGTGGAGATTTCGATGCCAAAGACCCAAAAATGGAGGCTTACCGTAACGCCGTTCTCAAAATCTTGGCTCGGTTCGAGGGGCTCGGGTTTCATCATGTGGCTTGAGAAACTAATCAAGCGACGGACGTCCTTGCTCGCATCGGCGCCAAGCGCGACCCCGTCCCACCTAACATCTTTCTGGAAAGGCTTCTTAAGCCGTCCATGGTGTGGCAAGGGGAGAGCGGCAACACCAGTCCGGATCCGACTATAACCCCAGATTCCGAACACACCGATATCATCGGGGCTCAGTCACCGAAATAACACCGTCGGCCCATCTCATCATGGCAGTCATTGCCCCATGGACCGAACCCTTCTTGGCCTACCTTAATAGGCGAGAACTCCCTGAGGATCAGAATGAGACTCGCCGCATTGTCCGGCGCTCGAAAGCCTACAAGGTTCACGACGGAGAACTCTACAAGAAAAGTGCTACCGGAGTACTTCAAAGATGTATCTCCGAGGAAGAGGGGTGGTAGCTCTTGGCTGAAATTCATGCCGGTCTCGGTGGTCACCACGCCGCGGCTCGGGCCCTTGTAAGCAAGGCCTTCCGTACAGGTTTCTATTGGCCGACGGCCCGAGCAGATGCACAGGACCTTGTCCAACGTTGCGTCGGATGCCATCTTTTCGCCAACCAAAGCCATATGCCACCCACTGCTCTACAAACAATCCCCATCACTTGGCCTTTCGCGGTCTGGGGGCTTGATATGGTCGGACCCCTTAAAGGAGGAAGCCATCAGAAAAAGTACCTGCTGGTCATGGTGGATAAATTCACTAAGTGGATAGAGGCCAAACCAGTTAAAATGGCCGAAGCCGGGCCAGTGATTGAATTCATATCCGGTGTCGTGCACCGTTATGGTGTTCCACACAACATCATCACCGATAACGGCTCCAATTTCACAGTCGATGAGGTGAAAACCTGGTGTGCCAATCTGGGCATTAAACTCGATTACGCCTCTGTCTATCACCCGCAAACAAACGGTCAAGTCGAACGGGCCAATGGTCTTATCATGAGCGGCATTAAACCTAGCCTAGTGCGGTCTTTGAAAGAATCAGACAAGCACTGGGTTGAGGAGCTCGACTCTGTACTCTGGGGGCTGCGGCCTACGCCCAACCGCACTACTGGATATACACCTTTCTTCATGGTGTACGGTGCAGAGGCTGTGTTACCCTGCGACATTATTCATGACTCACCTCGAGTGCGCATGTACGAAGAGAGAGAGGCCGAGATTGATCGGCAGGACAGCCTAGATGCCCTGGAGGAGGAGCGTGATGTTGCAAAAGCCTGCTCCGCACTTTATCAACAACAGGCCCGCAGATATCAAAGCAGAGAAGTACAGGCCAAGACTTATAATGTTGGCGAACTCCTTCTACGCTTGCCGGAGAAGAAAAAGGACAAACTCAAGCCCAAGTGGGAGGGTCCCTTCATCATTGACGAAGTTCTCACTGGAGGAGCGTACCGCCTACGTGATGCGTTAGACATTCGCCTAGAGCCGAACCCCTGGAACGCGGCCAGACTCCGAAGATTCTATGCCTAGCGCCGAACTCTTTGTTCGTCCCCTTCTCCCTATTGTTTCCATTATTTTTCCTCTCTTTTTGGTTTTTCTTTTTTAGCCTTAAAGCTTTCGCGCGGGTAAACCGTGCACCCATGACGTACACATCCTCAAATATGTACGTCCATTGTACCTGGGGGCTTCTTGGACAGAAGGTTATTATTGTTATTTTCCGAGCATCACGCTCATCACATATGTGCGTTTTCCCCATATGTACCTATTCTTCGCCATTATATGCATCGATATGACTTAAGTTCTGGCCAAGCTGGGTTGCCTGGCTCCTGTGCTTATGCCTTACGTTCCCGTTAGTTCGGCTAGGGCATAAAGGGAGCACCTCTGCGATTGTTACTGCCGGGTCATCCGGATGTGTACCTCAGACTGGGTGAAGCTGAAAGCTAGCGTACTTAAGGGAATATTCGGTCGGCGGACTAAAGATGTTTTTGCATTCACCCCATTTTGAACCCCCAGATGTTACATATACTACGATTTTTCAATCACAGTTTGGACATGCACATTAACGCATGTACACCCAGGGAAAGGAACCCTTAATGGAACTATTCTCTCTGGAAGATGTTTCTTACAATCACAATGTAATATAACATAGCTAGCTAGATACAACTTGTCTGTTCAAGCAACTATGACCCCTACGTGTAGTTTCCACGCATACCCCGGTCTATTTTGCTGCTCAGGTATTCGGAAACACTCCGCGCCTTCGGGTCCAGAGGTCGAAGTGAAAAGTTCTGCCATGACAATCGTTTTACAATCCGGCTAGGGACAAGTATGTCAAGGAAAGTACATAGTCACTTGAACTCAAAAATTTCCTCCTCTATACCGTCTAACAGGCTGTCTAACTTACAATCCTGTTGGAAATATTTGGCGGCTACTTCGACTTGGTCATATACCAAATTAACGGGAATTTCTTTTCCGTCTGACCCTAGAGGTCCGACCCGGGCCATATGATTCGGATCAAGCTTGGTATACCGTGTTTTCACCATGGCCCAGGCTTCTCTTGCACCTTCCCGGCAGGCCGATATCTTCCATAATCGGAAACGCCGCCGCGCTCCCCTAAATAGCTGTATAAGCTCCTCCATCCTTCCTGGAGGGGAGGAGGATGCCGATAAGGCCTTGGCAACACTTCGCATCGCCTGTCGAGCTTGCTCCTGCATTTGCGACAGCTCTTATAGCAGATCGCCCAAGAATCCAGACATCTCCTCTTCGGGACGGCCGGTCAGTATACCTACAGAAATATCTCTGTCAGTCCCTTTTATCTCTGAATTACACGGAGGTAAGTTTGACCACATACTAAATATGCCGCCTCGAAGCCTCTTATTTTCCTTCACGGAGTCAGCCAACTGGGCCCGCACATCTTTCAGTTCTTCGCCCAGCTAGGTTTTGGAATCCTAGAGCTTGTTTTTCTCCTCCCTGACTCGTGTCAGCACACGTTCGCCCATGGCCAGTAGTCTTTTGGCTTCTTGTTCTCCTGCTTGAGTGGCTTTCTGTTGCTCCTTCAGTTGATCTGATGATCCTGCCATGAGATGAGCAACAGTGTTAGCATTGTTGGTATATAATTATGTTTTCTCGATGGAGGGGAACATTACCAGGGGACGCCTTCTTGGATTTCTCCACTTCGACAGTAGTAGCAGTTAGCTGGGTCCGATACTTTTCTAGTTCTTGAGACAACAGGTTGTTCTTCTCTGTAAGCACCTGGTTATACAATGATCCTTAAATCAGTTGTATCAACTGCCTCAAGTCTCGGGGGCTACTGGTATATAATTATCAGATTGGTATAATATAAACTTACCCGCATATCTTTCAAATGCTGGTCTGCGGCTCTGGTAAGCCCGTCTCAAGCAGCTCGGATGTATGCATCCACCGAGCTGAAGCCATCAAATGCCTCTTTTGTAAAACCAGGGTCGCAAAGAACGGCCCTCCGACGCTGATGACCCATGGCGCTCTCCACTTCTGAGTTCGTGACGGATACGTCATCCAAATCCTCGGCCAAAGAACAATCCGGCGTCACTCCCGTATCTGCCCTTGTCTTTACAGCAAGGTCTGGAACCTAGCTGTTGGGAGTATGACCGGCAGTATCCCTGGACATAGTCCGGCGAACGCTTTTCCTGAGAAGGCACAAACAGAAAATGTCACAGTTGGATGTGACTGCCAAAGGGCATATTTACGAAGCCATACCTCTTCGGTGAAGTCACGGTCGGGCCTTCGGTTGCCTTCCTCTTCGAGGGCTTGCCCGGCGTGGATGCTGCTCTCTCTGGAGCGGCCTCTGGTGCAACATGGCGTGCCGAACGCCTCCTCTTTGGAGCACGAGACAGTGCGGTGGGTGAGGCAGAACGAGGAGGCTCTTTTGGAGGAGATGTCTCCTGATTACTTATGTGTGAGGCAGGGAGAAGACCGGGATAGTCGGCGGTGATGGCCACTTCCGTGCCGTCATAGCTCGCCTGGTAGAATACCCCATCCTCGAGCACCACGAATATGTCCGGATCCTCTTCGAATCCGGGGTCAAGGTCCCGTTTGTGGTGCTCTGGCTGTGGGGCGGGGCTGTGTTGCCCCTCGGTGATCTTTCGCCATTTCTGTTACAAATGGACGGATTAATGTTCATTAAAAGTGACTCAGGGAGTAGAATGAGTGGAGCAGCGGGGTTGGAACTCACCCAGCTAGGAGGATTGTACATGGTGGATCCATCTCTGCGCTTGATACGAATAAATTCCTCTTCCTCCCCTTTGAACAGCTCGGCTGATATTTTTGCCAAAGCGGCGGGGGTGTCCGGACCCTTCCGACCGCAGCGGGAGGCGTCATCTTCCCCATTATAGTGCCACATGGGAAGCCCTCTGTATTTGAGTGGCTGCTCCCCTCGCACTATGGAAGTCGCCATTACCTCGACTATTGATAATCCGAACTGGGCAAGCGTCTTTATCTTGCTCATTAGTTGACGGACTTCCGCACTATCTTCCTCCTCGAAGCTCCGAGGGCGCCAGCTGTGGCGTTTCTTCAACGGAACACTTGTAAATTCGGGAAGACCCATTCGAACTGGTTCAGGAAGGGTGACGTCCTCGATATAGAACCATTCGAAAGGCCACTCTTCGGATGCCTTCTTCGGTGTGCCGGACAGGTATCCGGTCTCGGCGATACGCCATACCTCGGCTCCGCCCACTTCAAATATTGATCCATCTTGGTTGCGGGGGACGAGGCAGAATAGGTTCCTCCACAATTCAAAATGGGCCTCGCAACCCAGGAATAGCTCGCAAAGAGCGACCTAACCCGTGATGTGCAGGATGGAGGCAGGAGTGAAGTTGTGCAGTTGAAGGCCATAATACTCCCGAAGCCCTCGGAGGAACGGATGGATTGGAAATCCGATGCCTCTTAGCAAGTAGGGAACGAAGCACACTCGTTCCCCCTGGATGGATTGGGGAAATTCTCAGCCTGAGCCCCGCCATTAAAGGAAGTCAATCCTGCTCGAACGGGGACTAGATCTGCGGGGGGGGGGGGGGGGGGGGGAATCCCTGTGTTTGCAGCTTCACCAGCTGACTGTGGGATACGCAACATCTCTCCCAATCGCCTTTTTCTGGGCCGTGGGGACAGGAGGAAGAGCTGGGAGCGCTGGCCATGTTGGAGTGGTTTTTCCTAGCAAGCTCTGAGGATTTTTCACGTGATGCGGAACGGATCTAAGATCCAATCCCTTTAAATAGACGCTTCTCTTACATGGCCGGGTTGTTATATGCAAAAAATACCCTGACCTCTCGTATTCACTCGACACGTGGAAGCTGAAGCTATGGATGCACAGAAGCCGATGGGAACGACATTAAATGGAAGGCCGAATACAACCCCTTGAAGTCATCAGAGGAGGACCCCGCCTTGCAATGCCAAAGACAATCTGCGCGCCGGACACATCGTCATTGAAAGCCTGGTTCGGGGCTACTGAGGGAGTCCTGGATTAAGGGGGTCCTCGGGCGTCCGGCCTGTTGGGCATGGGCCGGACTGATGGGCTGTGAAGATACAAGACCGAAGACTCTCACCCGTGTCCGGATGGGACTCTCCTTGGCATGGAAGGCAAGCTTGGTGCCCGGATATGAAGATTCATTTCTCTATAACCGACTTTGTATAACCCTAGTCCCCTCCGGTGTCTATATAAACCGGAGGGCTTAGTCCAGAGGGACAAGAATCATAATCATAGTCATACAGGGTAGACTCTAGGGTTTTAGCCATTACGATCTCGAGGTAGATCAACTCTTGTAATACTCATATTCATCAAGATCAATCAAGCAGGAAGTAGGGTATTACCTCCATAGAGAGGGCCCAAACCTGGGTAAACATCGTGTCCCCTGTCTCCTGTTACCATCGACCTGAGACGCACAGTTCGGGACCCCCTACCCGAGATCCGCCGGTTTTGACACCGACACGCATCCCCAAGCTTAGTTGGTTGCTCATTTTTGGATAATAGCTTGGGATGTCGGGGCATCCCCAAGCTTAGGCTCTTCTATCCTTCCTCATCCACCGTAAGACAACCCAAAACTTGAAAACTTCAATCACACAAAACTCAACAAAACCTCCGTGAGATCCGTTAGTGTAAGAAAGCAAACCAATACTATAAGTATTATATCAAACCAATTCATATTTTGTTTTTGCATTATATCTACTGTATTCCAACTTTTCTATGGCAAAAACTCATCAAAGAAAACCATAGAGCCATCAAAATAAGCACACAACACAAAGAAAACAGAATCTGTCAAAACACAACATTCTGTAGCAATCTGACTTAGACGAAAACTTCTAGAACTCTAAAAATTCTGAAAAAATAGGGCGACCTGAGCAATTTGTATATTAATCTTCTGCAAAAAGAATCAGGGCAAAAGCGATTAAAAAATGAGAATTATTTTCGTGAGCGCAAAGTTTCTATCTTTTTCAGCAAGATCAAACAACTATCGCCCAAGAAGATGCTATCGGTTCTACTTGGCACAAAAACTAACTAAAACACAAAAACACAATCATAATAGTAGCATAATTGTGCTAACACTCAAGAACAGAAAGCAAAAAGCAAAAATAAAATTTATTCATTGGGTTGCCTCCCAACAAGCGCTATAGTTTTACGCCCTTAGCTAGGCACAAAGCAAGGATCAAAGTATTGTCATCTTTCTTCTTAACTTTCTTAGAGGTAGTTCCATCATGGGGTTTTGTGAACACAACATAAAACATATTATCCATGGAAACCTTTGCATTCCTTAGTTGGTGTTCATCATAACCTTTTTCATTCCCCGCAACAATCTAAGAATAATGTTGATTAACATTATTGAAAACCTGTTGGATTATATCCAAAACGGGGACTTCCTTTTTAAGATTCTCATCAAAGATTTTATTATCCCCAAGAAAATGTCTTAAAGCATAGTCGCTATTGTAAATAATTTCATCTATCACAGGTTTTTCATGATTCATACCATAAAAGTCAAAGATTTACCTAGCTTCCCGTAATATGTAGTCAAACTCATTCATAAGAACGAGAGTGGCCAACTTTTTAGCCCTAGGATTCTTTATATAGGGAAGCTCAAAAACAATATTTGCAAAGTAGGATGGGTACGAATAAATTTACTTTCAAGTTTTAGAACTAGTGCTGAAATAGCATCCGCATAAGATCTAGTAGTTTTAAGTATAGGAGCATCATCAAGACTCAAATTTCCCATACAATTGAAAAATTCTTGGATACGTTCTTTTCCCATAACGTTCCCTTGCCCCAAGATAAAAGTTTTAGCATCTAGATTGCCCGTATGTCCTATCTTAGGAGTTAGTCCATCATCTGTTGGTGCCATACCAAAATCACTCATGATTGCAAGCAAAGGATAGATCTGACAAGAAAACGGTGAAATAAAAGAGAGGCCAATAAAATGGAAAAATTTTGTGAAGTGGGGGAGAGGAAAACGAGAGGAAAATGGCAAATAATGTAAATTGCGAGGAGATGAGATTTGTGTTTAGGAACCTGGTATATGTTGAAGATCCTCCCCGGCAACGGCGCCAGAAATGGCACGTGGCCGGGAGACTATCTTGACTTGATCCTCCTTGGCAACAGCGCCAGAAATTCCTTTTGGTGTCGCTTGAAGCTACGTCGGTATTTCCCCAAGGAGGAAAGGATGATCCAGCACAGCGGCGGTAGGTATTTCGCTCAGATATGAAACCAAGGTTATCGAACCAGTAGGAGAACCAAGCAACAAAACGTAAACAGCCCCTGCACACAGATAACAAATCCTTGCAATCCGACGTGTTAAAGGGGTTGTCAATCCCTTTCGGGGTACGGCGCCTCAAGTGGCGAACGGACGTGAGATAAATTTATAGTAAATTGATAGATCAAACGACAAATAAAATAAATAAGGAAAAATTGCAGCAAGGTATTTTTGTAATTTTGGTTTAATAGATCTGAAAATAAATGCAAGGAAAAAGTAGATCGCAAAGGCAAATATATGAGAAAGAAGACCCGGGGGCCGTAGGTTTCACTAGTGGCTTCTCTCGAGAAAAAATAGAAAATGGTGGGTAAACAAATTACTGTTGGGGAATTGATAGAACTTCAAATAATTAGGACGATATCCAGGCAATGATCATTATATAGGCATCACGTCCAAGATTAGTAGACCGACTCCTGCCTGCATCTACTACTATTACTCCACACATCGACCGCTATCCAGCATGCATCTAGTTTATTAAGTTCATGGAGAAATGGAGTAATGCAATAAGAATGATAACATGATGTAGACAAGATCTATATATGTAGAGATAGACCCCATCGTTTTATCCTTAGTAGCAACGATACATACGTGTCTTTTCCCTTTCTGTCACTGGGATCAAGAACCGTAAGATCGAACCCACTACAAAGCACCTCTTCCCATTGCAAGATAAATAGATCAAGTTGGCCAAACAAAAACCAAATCTCGGAGAAGAAATACGAGGCTATAAGCAATCATGCATATAAGAGATCAAAGAAACTCAAATAACTTTCATGGATATAAAAAGATATAACTGATCATAAACTCAAAGTTCATCAGATCGCAACAAACACACCGCAAAAAGAGTTACATCACATGGATCTCTAAGAGATCATTGTATTGAGAATCCAGGGAGAGAGAGAAAGCCATCTAGCTACTAACTACGGACCCGAAGGTCTACAAAGAACTACTGACGCATCTCGGAGAGGCACCAATGGAGGTGGTGAACCCATCCGAGATGGTGTCTAAATTGGATCTGGTGGTTCTGGACTCTACGGCAGCTGGATTAATATTTCGTTGACTCCCTTAGGGTTTCTGGAATATTGGGGTATTTATAGAGCAAAGAGGCGGTTCGGGGGCACCCGAGGTGGGCACAACCCACCAGGGCGCGCCTGGGCCTCCTGGCGCGCCCTGGTGAGTTGTACCCCCCTTGGGGCACCCTCCAGGTGCAGCCAGGGCCCGTTGTGTTCCTTCTGGCCCATAAAAATTCTCTGCAAAGTTTCGGGGCATTTGGACTCCGTCTGATATTGATTTTCTGCGATGTAAAACACATGGAAAAAACAGCAACTGACACTTGGCACTATGTCAATAGGTTAGTACCAAAAATGATATAAAATGACTATAAATGATTGTAAAACATCCAAGATTGATAATATAACATCATGGAACAATCAAAAAATATAGATACATTGGAGATGTATCAGCGCAGTTCAACGCCTCCATGGTGGAGGTGCAGTCTATGTCGGCACCTTTGTTGGCATTCCAATAGGCGCAGGAGGAACAGCGGTACAACCTATTCCTCCTGGAGCAGCACCGGCTGGCAGAGGGCCAGATCTACGACAAGCGTACAAGCAAGGAGGCCATGGCGGCCATGGCCACAGTGAACCCAAATTTCATCGCGGAGCAGCATGCCATCTATGATGCCGTCTGTGCTCAAGCCGCCGATTGGCAGGAAGCGGCAGCCGCGGAGGCGCAGCTGTAGGAGATCACAGAGGAGAACAAACACTACTACAGGATGCTGCTAACGGGATACTACGATCAAAGACCCTTTGACGAAACTGTGTGCGATGCATTAATCGTAAACAGTGATGTAAAAAATCGTCAAAAAGATGCAAAACGTTTGCGATGGCGGAGCCATCAAACATGGTTCCGATTTTAGTTGCGTGTGCGATGCAAGACATACGGTTCAGTTCAATTAACTGTTTGTGATGAGGAAGAAGAATAGAAACGGGCAGCCAGATGAAGGCGTGTGCGATATACAACATACATTTCACTCGGATTAACTGTTTGTGATGAGGCAAAACAACAGAAACGGGTAGCTAGATAAAGGTGTGTGTGATTCACGGCATACCCATCATAAGGATTAACTGTTTGCGATTAGTCAACAGAACAGAAACGGTCAGCCAGATCAAAGTGTATGCGATTGAGGGCATACACTTCACACGTATGAATTGTTTGCGATTAGCCTCAACAAACAGAAACAGTTAGACAGATCAACGTGTGTGTGCACATTCTAATGAAAAGAAGCGTGCGAGATAGTAATAACGAGCGCTCATGGTTGTTGGAACAAGACGTGTGCTGACATTGTCTATTGCGGTGCACCCTATGGTGCAAACGCCACGTACGCGGCCAAGAAAGCGTGCCCACGTTACGCCGTCCGGGAATAGTACCGCACTTAGAAATTATAGAACCGTCAATAAAATTTGAGCCTGCGTCCTGTCACATTCCAAATTACTACCACACTATATTTAATTGCAAACCTGTTCACACCGATCAAAACCTAAACGGTTTCCCACTTAGTGTCAGGACCCCGATCCTAAGTCACACCGATCTAGCATGTAACACATCATATCACTTTGCGGCCTCACGCATGGTATTCCCACGGGTGCCACCTTACCTGGCCCGGGACCGTTTGCGCCTCTTGGCTCACGTATATGATAGTGTCGCTAGCATCCATATGACAAAGAACCCGGGCCTACATGACTAGTCGTAAACCCAAAGTGGCACTAACTTACAGGGACAGGCATACATGACCCAGCAACGAGCGTGTTAGTCATCAGCGAGTGAATCTGGGCTGTAGCAGCTGGGCTAACAGGACTCCGGAGAATCCGGGCTGTAGCAGGCTAACAGGACTCCGGTAGACACCGCGTGACATTTCCCCGAAGGGACAGACACAGGAACGAAGAAGGACACATGCCGGCCAGCCTAAGTGTTCCGGAGCAGTAGCAAGCTACCTTGGCTCAGTGGAAGGACTAGGAGACATTTCCCGGTAAGAGAGGCTACCAAGGATAGACAACTAGGTAGCAAGCATTTCAAATCATACACACAATATGCTCGATATGTGCAAATACAACATGGCATCACAACAAAACTCTACAACTCACATTATTTATTCATTAGGCTCCGAAGAGCCAGATATTACAAACATGGGTCTAAAGACCCATCATTTAAGTCATACAAGCAACAAGCACATGCAGAAGCTTAACTTGTCTGAGTACAGACAACTACAAATGAAAAGGCTGAGAAGCCTGACTATCTACAAGACCCTGCCGAGGGCACAAGATCGTAGCTGAGGTAACAAGCTAAACGTCGAAGTCCACGCGGAACTACTAGCGAGACTGAAGTCTCTCTGCAAAAACATAAATTAAGCAAACGTGAGTACAAATGTACCCAGCAAGACTTACATCATAACTAACTACATATGCATCGGTATCAACAAATGGGGTGTTGGAGTTTAACTGCAGCAAGCCAGCTTTGACTCGGTGGCTATCCTAAACTACGACTGCAAGTAACTCTTTTGAGGTGGCGCACGAGTCCACATATTCACCATATCAATACACCACTATGGATCTGCTCCCATCTCCCTACGAGAACGCCATCCATAGCACTCACGCTTATCTTGCGCATTCTAGAGTATCCACTTTCACTTGTCTATGAACTGTATAGGCAACCCAGAGGTCCTTTACCATGGACGCGGCTATTCGAATAGATCATTTATAACCCTGCAGGGGTGTACTTCTTCACACATGTTTCCACCACTTAGCGTCTGCACACGACATGTGCTCGGCAGACTTCAAGCGAAAGCCGACGTGGGTGTAGACCACGACCTGACTAACCACACAAGTCCCTAGTCCAGGTTTATCGCCTATTCAGGTTCCATCCAAAGGGAGTCCGGCCGAGGTTTCCACTTACGGCCCCGAACGATGTGCGCAGGGTTCCCGAGGCACCAAACGGGCGCCCCAGTACACCGTGCCACGTGCCTACCGCATCACAGCCCACCCCGCAGGTCAGCGCTGCGCACGGCCTCCAGCATACTACAAACACCAGAAACTACTTGCAACTCCTGGACAGAGGACAGGGGTTAATAAGTCGAGCGGGGTCATATTTCAGGGCCCAACGTGTGGTAGTAGTTGTTCATGGATCACAAACACAGAACTCAGTTCCTGAGGACGACTTCAATGAGACAACCCACCATGTACTCCTACATGGCCTCTCACCTCTACCTTTACCAAATCGTGTTCACACACTTAGCTCTCAACAGTAGGACATGTTCACCACATTTCAATTCATCCCCGATGAATCGAACCTGACTCAACTCTAAGCAGTAGCAGGCATGACAAACAAGCATGAATGAGTAGGCACATCAGGGCTCAAACAACTCCTACTCATGCTAGTGGGTTTCATCTATTTACTATGGCAATGACAGGTCATGCAGAGGAAAAGGGGGTTCAACTACCGCAGCATGTAACAGTTGACTCGTTGTTGTCCTAATGCATTAAAAGAGAGCAGGAGCGAGAGAGTGGGATTGTATCGGAATGAACAAAGGGGTTTTGCTTGCCTGGCACTTCTGAAGATAATATAGTTCTTCATCGGTGTCATCGAACTCATCGTCGGAACCACGTCTACTCAGAGGGGACAAATACCGGCAACAGAGAAGGAACACAATCAATGCAATGCAACAATATGATGCATGAATGTGACATGGAAATATGATGTGGTTTGGGCTACTGCAGCTAGTAACAGAAGGGTTTGGGTTGATTTGAACCAAAGGTTCAAATTCAAATTCAAATTATGAATTTCCAAAGTAAATTAACATGTTTTGATCTATACAGCAAGGTTAAGTTGCTTTAACATGCATGAAACTAGTACAAATGGATAGATTAGATTTTTCTGATAGTTTTTCATATATAAACTATTTCATTCTGAGCTACGGTTGAATTTCTATGAATTTTAGAAGTTTTGGATATTTTTCTAAATAAATAAATCATTTTTGATTTATTTTAGATCCCAGAGAATATTTATTGCATCAGCATGACATCACCGTGATGTCAGATGGTCAACGGGGCTGTCCAGGTCAAACCTGACCTCTGGGGCCCGCATGTCAGTGTGACAGGGCAGGAACAGAGGCTGACCAGTGGGGCCAGGTCAGCGTTGACGTGGCAGGGTCAACTGACATGTGGGGCCGGCTGGTTCAAACTAAGCTAAATAGGGAATAAATCCCAGATTTAATTAGGGCATGGGGCCCAGTAGTCAGTGAACCAGGGGCTTAGTTAGTGGCGTCATTAGTCGCTAATGATGGTGCCACGTCGGCGCTAACCGCCGACGATGAACAGAGCACAGCGGAGCTGCTCGTCTGGCCGTTTCCGGCGATGAGAGCACGGGCAGGTGGGCTCTCTGCAACGGCCACGACGCGGCGCGTCCAGCGGTGGTCTCGGGGCGGCCAGGGGTGATCGGTAGCGGCAGTGGCAACGAGCTCAGGCGGCAGCGGCGGAGCGCGGTGATGCGCGCGGCTGGCACCGCGGGGTGCAAGCGGGCAAGGGGAGGCGCTAGCGAGGCTCGGCGTGGGGCGGCAGGCTCGGTGGACACGCGCCCGGGACCAAATGGTCACCGGAGCATAGTCGGCGGCGAGCGCAGGCGGCGGCTGGTTCGGACGCAAGTGGTGTGGCGGCTATGGCATGCAACAGAAAGGACAGAGAGGGGGGTTCGATCCGTGAGCTCACTGCAGAGACGATGGGACGGTCAGCATGCTTGGGGGAGGCCTGGGGGTGACAAGATGGCAACGGCGATCTCCCACGGCCGACGATGAAGACGTTGAAGATGGCGACGTTGTGGGGCGTCCGGCGTCATGCGGCTCGACCAGGAGAAGTGGGGTGGCAGGGCGTTTCTTCTGGACACGACGGAGAGGCGGGGCAATGGCTCTGGCCGCAGCGGACGGCGTCGGTGGTGGTGAGCACGCTCGGCCACGGGAGGGAAAGCAGAGGAGCGAGGGGGAGATAGAACCAGAGAGTGAGCGAGGGCTCGTGGCCGTCTCCGTGGCGCTGGGAGAGAGCCTCGGGGGCGTGAGGCAGGCAGGGAGGAGGTGGCGGCCTCACCGTGCGCCGTGCCCGCCTTCGGCTCTGCCTACTCGCAGAGGTTGAGGTCAACTGGCAGTTGGGCCAGTGGGCTGCACCACCAGGCTGGGTAAGTGACCAGGTAAACTCTCCCTCTCTCTCTTTTCCATGTATGTTTTCTATTTATTCTGTTTTGTTTTGATTTAGTAAAAATACTAAACCACTTTTATAAATTCTGGAATTATTTGTGGGAGCTCTCTGTCATATACGAGTGACCCACAATTATCTTCAGAATATTTGGAGCATTGAAATATTTATAGAAATTGAATGCCCCAATTCAAATACATTAAGATTTAATTCAAAAATCCAGGAATGACCTAGAAATATGTTCATCATTTTTGGCAGAGGTTTTCACCTTTATCAGAAACCATGAACATTTTCAAATGGCATTTTGGGTTCATTGAAAAAGATTTTATTTGAACCTATTTGAATTGCATTTGTGCTAGGGTTTGTCAATACCCATTTCAAATTTCTTGAATTTAAACATGATGACATGAAGATCAAGCAAAAACAAGCAAGGGTTGATCTAGGGCTGTGACAACTCACCCCCACTAACAAGAATCTCGTCCCGAGATTCAAGACGTGAGGTAAGAAGACAGAGTGGACACAAGCTAACACAATCTTCATGATCCAGGTTGCTCTTCATTAGAACGTTGATTCGATCATCATCCTAATCTCGACGTCTTGCTCTGAGAACTCCATCCAACATGACAACGAGAAGAAAGGGAAAACTCTAGAAGAATCGATCTTCACGAATATCGAGCAACTGACGATCAACTCATGGAATGAGACGTAGGAACACCTCTTGAGTTGAGAGTTGAAACACACATCGAGAGAGATGGAAAGTAACAGATGACGAAAGTTTAATTTGGTAAGCGACAATCCCACGCTTAAAAGGATGGTGGATGCGTTTCAAAGTAGCGAGGAGCTAAATTGCCATGATTCCATAATGGGACACATTGGGGGAGGTGACTCGTAGAATTGTTCCCTTAAGTGGGAAAAATAATTATTTTTGATACATAGATCATCGAAACTCTCTATACCAGCCTATGGAAAATCAAATTGATCATTTGAAGGAGTTCGGAGAAATGGCATACTTAGTTTGGAAAGAAAACTAGAGTTATAAGACAACTCAGCAAACGGAAAGCACATTCCAGATGATGTCGATGATATAACCTAGTGACTAAGCGTGCTCTCAAGAACTTGAGCATTTCCTTACTCATCAAGGTCTTACCAACATCCGTGCCGAGGATCCTGGCAACACATCATACTACCATGATGAATAGTGATGGATGATGCAGATGCAAAGGAAGACAACACTTTCTCAGATTTCACCTTAGCGATGCCAAGGAAACAAAATCTGGATGATCGACCGAGAGACATTTAGCACTCCGCTTCTAATGTTCTCCTTGACGTTCCAGGTACCACTATCATGCTTAAAAGCATCAACATGGCCATCAAGTAAAGGTCGGACTTCGGGAGCACAAAGGATCCATAAGGAATCAACTTCTAGAATAAGTTACAGGGAATCCTCATGGAGAATATGACAAAATTACTCAATCAAGATACTACAATAATAGATCTTCCAGCTAGGTGTGTCGGCCAAAACATCAACCTTGTCGGAACCTACATCATAGATCTTGGGAGAATTCCAACCATTATATCTGCCTGAGATTCAGATCTGGTTGGTAACAGGATATTTCAGACAGCATGTCTGGAAAAGGAAAGGTAGCAACACAAATTGATGAGATGACATTGCGAGATTCTCGGGAAATGAACTACGATAGCAGGCTCCAAAACATGAGTTGGTCCTGCTACAAACATGTGAACACGCTATCCAAGACAAGCATGACCACGTAGTGGTCTTATAATAAAACACTACCGAGTTCAGGTGGGGAACCATCATCGAGGATATCGAAGTCCTTGCATAAGTCTAGCTCTTAAGAAGAAACTTCTTCTCCTTGAACAAATCAATCAGTGGCTTGGTGAGCTTGGAAATGCATGTGGAATGGAGGTAGCTAATCTCACAAACCAAAGTATACTTCACACATGCATGACTGACTTGGGAAGATTCCAGAGGAAGCAACATTGACTTTCTCGAATTCACGGCAGCAACTTGCATCAAATGCACATGTATTAGAGGAAGTCACTTCTTTCATCCGAACATATGCTTCATGCACGGGACATGAAGATAATGCTTATAAAAGTTTCCAACACTAGCTTAATGTCCAACAAATCATGGAGAAGATAGGAATGTTGTCGATGGTCTCAACAACAATTCATCTAGGTTTCCAAATAAATGGAATTCCACAATCATGTGAACAAGGTGATAGCATTGGTCATACCCAAAAGATATAATGGTGTATGCATGAGGAAGCAACCACGAGTAAGACAACATTACGAGCATCGTTGGTTCTGATTTGATTTGATGATAGCCCATACTCAAATAAAAATTTGTACAAGACAATAGATCCAACAATTGATCACGAGGATCAATCAATGAAGATATCATCTTTCTTCAACACACACACACAAACGCAAAGATATCCCTTCAGAATGAACTAAGTTAGGCAAAGCTTTTATCTTCCAACTCTCCAAGTTGTTGTTTAGCTTAACCAACTAGCTCAGGGGTATCCAACATAGATTCTTGGAGAAAGGGTGGTTTACAAGAAACCAACTCGATCACGAGCTCAACATAACAGTCAGGGAACAACCTGGTGATATTTTCAAGAAGATATTCAGAAAATCATGATCCACTGATATGTTACTAAGCTTGAGAACAATCTTGCTTTTCAGGGCAAGACGATATGATCGAAAGAGCAAGGAATTAACATAATCCAAACTCATTGATCGAAGAGTGCACCAAGAAAATGGACTAGCTAGCACAGTCTATCTTAGAATGATGATTCAATAACCAACACGCTAAGAACGAAATTATTGTCCTTTAACTACCAAGCAACAAGGTTGCTAGGGGTATTGAATTCACACATCATAGTTCACTTGTCGGCATTTCGGTTGCAACAACACGGAGACCGAGGAATGAATAATGATGGCGAGGAGTGTCACTTTACCAAGAATTCATAAGATGGTGGTGCAATTCTCATGAAAATCCTGACATAAAGGGGGTAATACTCCAAGGTAGAATAGAACAAAAGATGGTTTAGCATTTTGATCTACGGAATACAACTGCTTTGACCCAATCCAAGAAATGGATGAGGTACTGGAGTTTGTTTCTCCTAGTCATTCCGGAATAGAATGGCTTGACGGACCACAAGAATATGAGGTATCGATGAGCATGAATGCATGACATGCTCTTGATTATCAAATGATAGACGAAGATCAGGATACAATTGAAGTGGGGGCAACTCAAGGAATATATAACTTTCTGAGTTGTGGAAGCGTAGATTAGTATGATGAACAAGTTCAACATATTTTCTTCCGGATAACCCATGCAGAAAGGTAGGATTGGCAGAGTCATAAATATAGAATGAAGAACTCATCAAGAGCACTTTGGTTGCGACCTTTTGGTTCAAAAGAACTCCTGCCATATGTAGTTCATGGTATTTGGAAGAAGGAAATACCACGGACCTCGAAGACTATCACAAGGTTTCTAATATCCTGAAGGAACTAGCAAACACTATCAACATGAATGAGTGGAGTGAATCTTGGGTTCAAGGACCCGGAAATAGAATGCCTACTAACTAAATGGCATCACGGGATGCTTTCGAGAAAACGGCCAGAATCATCACACTGGGAACACAAAACATGACTAGGTTACTAGGTGATTCTCTAAGACACCTAGGGTCATAATAATAGCTTCAACATGTATGTCGAGGAAATGAAGTACCTCAACACACTGATTAGTGTGGTTAATCTGGCCCAAAGGAGCATCAGGAACGGGGAGAAGGGATTTAAAAATGCATCAGACTACTTAGAAACCTGGGATGACTCGGACAGCATAACGGTTGTAAATGCTCAAAAATATTTGAGACATCCTGAAAAATGGTGGCATGACCACTCAACATCACAATATCAATGTTCTGAGGCCAGCTATGAACATACGGAAGTAGTAGAAACTAAACTGAGACTTGAATCCATCAATCCTATAAGTCTATGGATTAGTAACACGTGATCCTGATAGAAAGAAGAGAAGCCTAGTTCTTAATCCCCGTAGAAAAAAAGAGGTTGACTCAGATCAAAAGGGCATAAGGTAAAGGAGTAAAAATGTCAGGACCCCGATTCTAGGTCACACCGATCTAGCCTGTAACACCTCATATCACTTTGCGGCCTCACGCACGGCACTCCCACGGGTGTCGCCTTACCATAGCCCGGGACCGTTTGCGCCTTTTGGCTCACGTATATGACAGTGCCGCTAGCATCCATATGACAGAGAACCCGGGCCGACATGGCTAGTCGTGAACCCAAAGCGGCACTAACGTATGGGGACAGGCATACATGAATCAACATCGAACGCGTCGGTCAGCAGCGTGTGAATCCGGGCTGTAGCACTGGGCTAACAGGACTCCGGGAACCCGGGCTGTAGCAGGCTAGGCAGGACTCCGGATGTCACCGCATGACATTTCCCCGAAGGGACAGACACAGGAACGAAATGAAACACATGCCGGCCAGTCAAGTGTCCGGAGCAGTAGTGCTGGGCTAGCAGGACTCCGGTGAACCGGGCTGTAGCGGACTACTATGGCTCATGGAAGCACTAGACTACATTTCCCCATAAGAGAGGCTGCCAAGGATAAACAACTAGATTGTCGGATCCCACACATACCAAGCATTTCAATCATACACACAATATGCTTGATATGTGTAAATACAACATGGCATCACAAAAAACACTACAACTCCAAGTACTTTATTTAAAAGGCTCCGGAGAGCCATACATAACATGTTCATACAGATAGGGGTCACATGACCCGACACTCAAGTCATACAAACATACAAGCACATGCGGAAGCAAACTTGTTTGGGTACAGACACTAGAAAGAAAGAAGGCTTGACGAAGCCTGTCTATCTACGTAGGCCCTTCACAAGCTCAGATCACCACCTGGGTGGCAAGTCACTCGTCAACGTCGAGATCTACATAGAACCCATCGGAAGGGGCGGTGTTGTCGTCTGAAAACAGTAATTGAAGCAACATGAGTACAAAGGTACTCAGCAAGTCTTGCAACAGAACCTACTATACATGTACATTCTCAAGAAGGTAGTGGAGTTATTGCAGCCAGCCAGCTTTGACTCTTGGCTAAGCTATCCTACGAGACACCACTTGTAAAATAGTTTTCGCACACGAGTCCACTAATCACCATCTCAATACTCCACCGTGGATCCTCCCTCGTCATCCTACGAGAGAGCCATCCGCGGTACTCACACTTATCTTGAGTCTTTTAGTAGTAACCATTAACTTGTCTATGAACTGCATAAGCGACCAAGTAGTCCTTTACCGTGGACGCGGCTATTCGAATAGTTTTATACCCTGCAGGGGTGTACTTCGTCACACACGCTCTCACCACTTACCGCCGTTTACACAGCATGTACTCGGCAACCTTCAAGCGGAAGCCCAGCGAGGGTGTCGGCCACAGCCTACCTAAACACTCAAGTCTCTAGTCCAGGTTTATCGCCTATTCAGGTTCCATCCGCACGGAGGCCCGCCGAGGTTTCCACATACGGCCCCGAACGATGTGTGCAGGGTTCCCGAGACACCAAACGGGCGACTCGGTACACCGGGCCACGAGCCTACCGCATCACAGCCCACCCCTCGGGTCAGCACTGTCCACGGCCTCCAGCTTACTACAAAAACCAGAAACTACGTGCAACTCCTGGACAGAGGACAAGGGTGATTAAGAAGCCGAGGGGGTCCATTGGTTTCGGGCCCAATGCGTGGTAGTAGCTAAATCTTAAATCACGCATACAGATCTCAGTTCTTAGGGACGGTCTCAATGAAACCACCCACCATGTACTCCTACATGGCCTCTCATCGATACCTTTACCAAAACATATTCAACACCTCACTCTCATTACCGACACATGCTTTCACTCTAGTTCATCACCCTGATGAGCCAGACCTGACACGACTCTAAGCGTAGCAAGCATAGCATTGTAGGAACACAACATGGCTCAATCAACTCCTACACATGCTAGTGGGTTTCATCTAGTTACTGTGGCAATGACAGGTCATGCAAAGGAAAGTGGGTTCAACTACCGCAACACACAGCAGTTTGAATCGCGTTGTCTAAATGCAGTAAACGAGAGCAGAAGCGAGAAGATGGGTTTGTATCAAAATGATCAATGGGTTGCTTGCCTGACGGAGTGGTGGTGGAATACTGCCCTTCGGTTGGATACTCATGAATATCCTCGGAGGCAGAACCTACCACGAAGAACACATCGAAGCACAATCAACACCAAGCAAAATGCAACAATATGATGCATGCATGAGACATGGCAAAATGAATGTATTGGGCTAATGCAACTAAGACCAGATGGGTTTGGACCATTTTGAATCAAAGATTCAAATTCCAAGCTCATAAGTGGCCCTTATTAGTGCTTTATCTTGTTCTGCATTAAACAGCAGGTTAATTTGCTTAAACATGCATGAAACCAGTACAGATGGATAGATTGGATTTTTCTGATCATTTTTCATATATAAATCTTTTCATTCTGAGCTATAGATTATTTTCTATGATTTTTTGAAGCTTGTGATATTTTCTGGAATTTCCTGTATAGAAATAATCCAGTAATTAAATTGTTTATTACGTCAGCAGTGTGTCATGATGACGTCAGCGGGTCAGCGGGGTCGTCCAGGTCAAACCTGACGTGTGGGTCCCCTGTGTCAGTGTCACTGTTAGTTAATTAAACTAATTAGAATTAATTTAAATCTAACCCAGGTTAATTAGCAGGCGGGCCCCACTGTCAGTGACTCTGGGGAGTCAAACCCGTGGTCAAACCACGCTGACTCGCCGGTGTGTAGCCGCCGGCGACGTCCAGACGCGGCGGAGGCTGCGGGATTCCTCCTCCGGCGACCAAAGGGGCGGCAGAGGGCACCTACGCGTAGCTGGGAGCAACCCGCGTCGATTGGTGGTGGAGGTGAAGCTCGGGGTCGCCGGAAATGACGCCGGCGACGAGCTGCGTGGCTGCCGGGGTACGGGTGAGGTCGGACCCGTCGTTGTGTTGCTCTTGGAGGCTCAAGGCCAGGTCCTACGTGGCCTACGTGACGAGGTGAACTCGTTGGGCATGGTGGCGTGCCCGTTGGGTGGCCGGAGCATCATCGGCGACGAGCTCTGCGGCGGCGCGTGCGGTGCTGCTTGTTGCGGTCGAGGCAGAGGTCGGCAGCAAGAACGAGAGGAAGGGGAAGGGGCAGAAGCTCACGGCAAAGATGATGAGCTAGGCGGCGCTGTCAGGGACGAACTACTCCGGCGGTGACGGCGAAGGGGATCTCCGGCGGTGGGCGGTGAAGGCGAGGTCGGAGCAGTGGCTTCGGGGCAAGCGAGCGCTCGGGGCCCGGCCTGCTTGAAGGAGAAGACGACGGCGGAGCTGCTGGACACGGTCAGGTGACGCGGAGACGGCGGTGGCTACGGCTACGTCGGCGAGGTGGCAGCGGCTGCGTCGGCCATGGTGGAGGGAGGCGAGGGAGAGGTGCAGGGGCGAATGGAAGTGTCCAGGGGCTCGGGGGCGCGACGTGGAGGTCGTCCAGCTCGTCCACGGGCGAAGCGGCAAGCAGGTGGCACCGTGGCGAGCTCGCGCACGCCGGCGTCACCTCTCTGCCTGCTCTGGCGGGAGGAAGCAGCTGACTGGCGCGGGCCAGCACAGTGCTGGGCCGGCCAGTGGGCTGCCAGGTAAGATTCTCTCCCTCTCTTAATTCTGTATTGTTTTCCCTATTTTCCTGTAAGTGTAGGGCTTTATTAAAAATACTAAAACGTTTCCAAAAATCCTGCAATAATTGTGGGCTCTGTTGGGATTATTCCTAACAGCCCTCACTTAAATCCAGAATTATTTGGGCATTTGAATTATTCTATAGCATTTAAATGCCCAAATGCAAATAGATAAAGAATTAATCCAGTGACCTTATGTGTCCTGGAAAATTGTGAACCCATTTTGTCAGAGGTCCTAACCCAAGACAAAAAGGGAGAACTTTTTAGAAGGGCATTTCAGGTTCATTGAAAATAATTTTACTAAACCCTAGTTGTTTTCAGAGGGGGTGCTGGGGTTTCTGTCATCCCCATTTCAAGTTTCTGGAAAAAGTAAACATGATGCGACACTCTAATGCATGAACTAGCTAGGATGTGACAACTCACCCCCACTCAAAAGAATCTTGTCCCGAGATTTAGGTTCCGTTGGGAAGAAGGTGGGGTACTCAAGTCGAAAACGATCCTCCCTTTCCCTAGTGGCTTCTTTCTTGGAATGGTGTGACCATTGAACCTTGAGAAACTTGATGTTTTGGCATCGAGTGGTACGCTTGGCTTGATCAAGGATTCGAACGGGATATTCCCGATATGTGAGATTATCTTGGAGATCAAGCGTTTCATGGTCCACTCCACGGATAGGATCCGAGAAGCAGCGCCTGAGTTGAGAAACGTGGAAGACATCATGGACTCTGGAAAGATGCGGAGGTAGTTCCAATTGGTAGGCAACTTCTCCTCGCTTGGCAAGAATGCGAAAGGGTCCAATGTAACGAGGAGCCAATTTGCCTTTGATACCGAATCGATGGGTTCCCTTTAAAGGAGTAACCCGAAGGTAAGCCTTCTCGTCAACCTCAAAAGTCATAGCCTTATGTTTGCGGTCATAATGGCTCTTTTGACAAGATTGGGCTGATTTCAATTTCTCGCGAATAATGCGAACCTGCTCTTCTGCTTCCTGAATCATATCCGGGCCAAAGAGTTGTCTTTCCCCGGTTTCTGACCAGTTAAGAGGCGTTCGACATTTTTGTCCATAGAGAACCTCGAAAGGAGCTTTGCCCAAGCTAGCTTGATAATTATTGTTATAAGCGAACTCGACGCATGGAAGGCATTTCTCCCAATCCATGCCGAAAGAGATGACAGAAGCTCGGAGCATATCCTCCAGAATTTGATTAACTCATTCTACCTGACCACTTGATTGAGGGTGGAAGGCGGTGCTAAAGGAGAGACGAGTTCCCATAGCATTTTGGAAACTTTCCCAAAATCGAGAGGTGAAGAGACTTCCACGGTCTGAGTTAATTTCCAATGGAACACCATGAAGAGACACTATTCGGGAGATGTACAAGTCAGCTAGCTGGCTAGCGGTTATACTCTCACGAACAGGTACGAAGTGGGCTACTTTGGAAAGACGATCGACAACAACGAAGATAGCATTATTCCCTCTCTTGGTCCTGGGAAACCCGGTAATGAAATCCATACCGACTTTATCCCATTTCCATTCAGGAATAGCCAAAGGTTGAAGGGTGCCAGCAGGCCGTTGATGCTCTGCTTTAACACGACGACAGACGTCGCAATTAGCAATATATTGAGCAATTTCTCTCTTCATCCTAGTCCACCAAAACCTCTGGCGTAGGTCTTGATACATTTTAGTACTACCGGGATGAATGGTGAGAGGAGATTCATGAGCTTCCTTAAGGATCAAATGCCTCAGGTTGCGTACCTTGGGAATCACTAGACGGTCTCCAAAGAACACAACACCTTGGTCATCAACGGAGAAACAATACAACGGTTTAGACAAGGATGGCTAAATCTTGGCAAGAAAATGCAGAATGTAATGGATAACACGGAATGCAGAGATGACCATCAGTATGACATGGTAATATAGAAACAGACATATATATACCAACGGTCATACACACCATACATAGTTTAGTACAAGCCCAGGCTAGAGTACAGCTACGATGAAAGACGATACATCTCATCAGAGGCATTCCAAGCTCCTATACATTATTTTTCTACACCTCCGGAACGTGATACACACCGAGTCGTATCCCACAAGACACGCAGGACTGTGGGGAATACAACTGTTACAGCACTAGTGAAACTACTACCAACTCAGACGTCTCCGTAGTAATCTTCATAAAGATCACCACCATGTCCTGGGAGCTGAACATGATCATCTGGAAACAGTCGGTCCTGTGGAGCTTGCAGTCCATAGGGACTCGGATGTGGCCTTGGTCCAACAAACGGTGGCAGACGGGGTCCACGAGGAGAGGTGATGCCTCCTACATCACGCCATTCCATACAATCTGGCAGACCAGACCGCACGGGATACAAGTCCCTCATGTCCATATACCCAGCCTGCACGACATGTGCAAACCGTGTCAGAGTGGCCCAGTGATCAGAACGAGCATTAAAGAGCTCCATTTGCAAGGCACGATTCTCACAGTCCTTGTCCTCAAGCATCTGGGTGGTGGTGCGGAGTAGTAAATCCTCATGGGTAGGATCGCAGTAAATAGCCTGATAGTACCCTTGTGCCCCAGGGAGTGATGCTGGCATATAGCGGAAGTCAGTGTTCTGAAGCAAGGCAGTTCTGGCTCGTATGATAGTCATCATCGAGTAAGCTGCGTCCTGCACGGACATCTCGATGGTAACCCCAAGTCCATAAGAGCAATGGAGGGGTTCAGTGGCTCCAGGATAGGAAGGGTAAATCCTGACTGTGCAAAGATATTGACTTTGATTAAAGTCTCGAAACTGCTCCTCGACGGTATACTCGGGATACCATCGATAGCCTGTCTCAACCATCACTCGGGCCAGCATGGCTGTGTGACCAGGTACATCGAGGCACCGGGTCAGACAAACCACTTGATTCTGGGAACGGGTGGCCATGTGAAAGCACGAAATAATGCAAAGGCATTAGAATTTCTAGGAGAATTCGGACAGCATAACGGCTGTAAATGCTCGGAAAAAAAATTGAGACATTCACAACAGTTTGCAAAACCACTCAACAACATCATATCAAGGTTCTGGTTCAACCGACAACATACTAAAGGTAGTAGAAACTGAACTGAAGCATGGAACCAACAATCCTATAAGCTACTACAGATTAGTAACACGTGAACCTGATAGAGAGAAGAGAGCCTAGTCCTTAACCCACGTAGAATGAGAAGAGAATGACTCAGATCATAGGGCATAAGGTAAAGGAGTAAAAGCGCCTTACGTTCCCTCCCACAATCAATCCCCCTACATATAACTAAAGCATTTCTAGACTCGACATCGACCAGTTTGGCTTAACGCACCTACAGGCAGTCCGGCTCTGATGCCAACGCTGTCAGGACCCCGATTCTAGGTCACACCGATCTAGCCTGTAACACCTCATATCACTTTGCGGCCTCACGCACGGCACTCCCACGGGTGTCGCCTTACCATAGCCCGAGACCGTTTGCGCCTTTTGGCTCACGTATATGACAGTGCCGCTAGCATCCATACGACAGAGAACCCGGGCCGACATGGCTAGTCGTGAACCCAAAGCAGCACTAACGTATGGGGACAAGCATACATGAATCAACATCGAACGCGTCGGTCAGCAGCGTGTGAATCCGGGCTGTAGCACTGGGCTAACAGGACTCCGGGAACCCGGGCTGTAGCAGGCTAGGCAGGACTCCGGATGTCACCGCGTGACATTTCCCCGAAGGGACAGACACAGGAACGAAATGAAACACATGCCGGCCAGTCAAGTGTCCGGAGCAGTAGTGCTGGGCTAGCAGGACTCCGGTGAACCGGGCTGTAGCGGACTACTATGGCTCATGGAAGCACTAGACTACATTTCCCCATAAGAGAGGCTGCCAAGTATAAACAACTAGATTGTCGGATCCCACACATACCAAGCATTTCAATCATACACACAATATGCTCGATATGTGTAAATACAACATGGCATCACAACAAAACTCTACAACTCCAAGTACTTTATTTAAAAGGCTCCGGAGAGCCATACATAACATGTTCATACAGATAGGGGTCACATGACCCGACACTCAAGTCATACAAACATACAAGCACATGCGGAAGCAAACTTGTCTGGGTACAGAGACTAGAAAGAAAGAAGGCTTGACGAAGCCTGTCTATCTACGTAGGCCCTTCACAAGCTCAGATCACCACCTGGGTGGCAAGTCACTCGTCAATGTCGAGATCTACATAGAACCCATCGGAAGGGGCGGTGTTGTCGTCTGAAAACAGTAATTGAAGCAACATGAATACAAAGGTACTCAGCAAGTCTTACAACAGAACCTACTATACATGTACATTCTCAAGAAGGTAGTGGAGTTATTGCAGCAAGCCAGCTTTGACTCTTGGCTAAGCTATCCTACGAGACACCACTTGTAAAATAGTTTTCGCACACGAGTCCACTAATCACCATCTCAATACTCCACCGTGGATCCTCCCTCGTCATCCTACGAGAGAGCCATCCGCGGTACTCACACTTATCTTGAGTCTTTTAGTAGTAACCATTAACTTGTCTATGAACTACATAAGCGACCAAGTAGTCCTTTACCGCGGACGCGGCTATTCGAATAGTTTTATACCCTGCAGGGGTGTACTTCGTCACACACGCTCTCCCCACTTACCGCTGTTTACACAGCATGTACTCGGCAACCTTCAAGCGGAAGCCCAGCGAGGGTGTCGGCCACAGCCTACGTAAACACTCAAGTCTCTAGTCCAGGTTTATCGCCTATTCAGGTTCCATCCGCAGGGAGTCCGGCCGAGGTTTCCACATACGGCCCCGAACGATGTGTGCAGGGTTCCCGAGACACCAAACGGGCGACTCGGTACACCGGGCCACGAGCCTACTGCATCACAGCCCACCCCTCAGGTCAGCGCTGTCCACGGCCTCCAGCTTATTACAAACACCAGAAACTACATGCAACTGCTGGACAGAGGACAAGGGTGATTAAGAAGCCGAGGGGGTCCATTGGTTTCGGGCCCAATGCGTGGTAGTAGCTGAATCTTAAATCACGCATACAGATCTCAGTTCTTAGGGACGGTCTCAATGAAACAACCCACCATGTACTCCTACATGGCCTCTCATCGATACCTTTACCAAAACATATTCAACACCTCACTCTCATTACCGACACATGCTTTCACTCTAGTTCATCACCCTGATGAGCCAGACCTGACACGACTCTAAGCGTAGCAAGCATAGCATTGTAGGAACACAACATGGCTCAATCAACTCCTACACATGCTAGTGGGTTTCATCTAGTTACTGTGGCAATGACAGGTCATGCAAAGGAAAGTGGGTTCAACTAGCGCAACACACAGCAGTTTGAATCGCGTTGTCTTAATGCAGTAAACGAGAGCAGAAGCGAGAAGATGGGTTTGTATCGAAATGATCAATGGGTTGCTTGCCTGACGGAGTGGTGGTGGAATACTGCCCTTCGGTTCGATACTCGTGAATATCCTCGAAGGCAGAACCTACCACGAAGAACACATCGAAGCACAATCAACACCAAGAAAAATGCAACAATATGATGCATGCATGAGACATGGCAAAATGAATGTATTGGGCTAATGCAACTAAGACTAGATGGGTTTGGACCATTTTGAATCAAAGATTCAAATTCCAAGCTCATAAGTGGCCCTTATTAGTGCTTTATCTTGTTCTGCATTAAATAGCAGGTTAATTTGCTTAAACATGCATGAAACCAGTACAGATGGATAGACTGGATTTTTCTGATCATTTTTCATATATAAATCTTTTCATTCCGAGCTATAGATTATTTTCTATGATTTTTTGAAGTTTGTGATATTTTCTGGAATTTCCTGTATAGAAATAATTCCAGTAATTAAATTGTTGTCACGACCGGATTTTTGGGATATTAATTCTCCAGAAAATGGCCGTTGTGCTCACCAGCCCCAGGATTACTGTTAGCTGATGAGGCACCAACTTGATACAAGAAAATCCAAGCAAGTACAAAAAATATGTAGTACAAGACCATTGTGGCCTAGGAGTACAACATTTGGTTTCTAGTGGTTGAGGGCGGAAGCGGTTGGGTACATCTGCGTTTATGGGACTCCATTTCCCACAAGAACAGCTGACCAGGATAACTCCTATCTTCGCGAGGCTGCAAACGCCAACACGTAGGTTCCGAGGTTTGTCACCGCGATGCTTATCACCAAGCAAGGAATCTGGCCAAGACAATAGCCAGGGACAAGCCAGTGAGTACGTTTGAATGTACTCGCAAACATTAAGAACACGGGTATAATATATCAAACATACTCCGGATTATTATGAGATCACACGTTTGCCAAGAAATATACGAAAAACCATGATGCACACATATGGTTAAAAATATCCAAAGTAAAATACTGGGTGCCAAACGAGGGTCTGAATGACTCCTCGAGAGGAAACTGCAAGAATAATAATGCCGCAGTCGGGCGTCGGGGCGACACCACATAAAGGGCTTATAACAGGTAAATGAACAACAAGCATGCCGCAGTCGGGCGTCTGAGCGACACCACAGAAAGGGCTTATAAGAGAATAATCACAGTGAATCTCCAGGAGGTAGAACCATCCCAGGGATACTCAATAAAAAAATACATAATACAAATGGTTAGTCCAAAATATTAAAGATCACAATCCATATGTGCCACAATCATAAACAATATTTAGTTCAGTCGTTTCTCCATCCGAAAACCGATAATATGGTCTAGTCGAAACGTATCTCCATCCGAATACCGTTACTGAGCTCTAGCTAATTCGTTCTCCATCCGAAAACCGTCACTGAGTTCTAGTTAAACCGTTCTCCATCCGAATACCGTTACTAGGTTCAACTCAGGCTGTGGTCTTCACTCAAGAACATGACTATCCAACAGGATATATCCTCTGCAGAGGGAGTACCATTTTCCCACGAGTAACGGGTTTACTTAGTCCATCGAGACTAATTCCGTCTACGGTCTTTTAATTGAAAACACGCCTGACCTGCACACACCAACTTAACTCACCAGTGTCTGGAATCACCCACGACACCTGCCAAGCAAAACTCTAAGTGGGGAGGCTACAACCTCGACGTAGCATGGGATCAAATTTCTATTCGCAGGCTCTAAGGGGGTGCCCCCCTCTCGGTCCCAACCGGAAACACCCATGCCCCCGGACTGAATGACAGGCTTTAATCCGTGGCCACGGGACCTTCATCACGGCCTCTCTGTACGGTGTGTGCTAGGACGGGGTTGACAACTTACTGAACCGTACCCTGTCCCCTGCAGGGACAAGTGGTGGTACCAACAAATAAGGAAGCTATTGATCAAGACTCGATCTACAACCGACTCAGGTGGTCCAAGAATCCTCCAACAATATTACCACTAGTGAAATAAATCACCACTCCTTGAGCCTCACCACGCCATACCGGGCATACTCGTCTCGACGAGGGACTAGGGACAAGCTTGTGTCTACCCAAGACCACGACTTTCCTGGCTTCCTACCGGTATGCATGAGAAGCTCACGAGGATGATCCAAATCATTAGTGTATCCATTGCTGACCACAAAACAACTCCAAAGTGCACTCATGCACGAGACTATATCGATACATAAAGCCAACGCATATACTAAGTCAATAGGTGTTGTGATCGCACCAGAACACCACAACAAAATATTATGCCAGAGTTCAGAAATGCTTGCCTTCAAGAGTATGCAAAGGATGCACTATTTGGAAGCTTTCCCTTTTCTCCAAAATCCTATTTTGCAAAATATACAAATAACAAATATTTCAAACACAGTACCAAAATTTGTCTCAAATATTTTTGAAATAAATCTTAAAATAAACTAGATGAAATTTGAGAGAGGTAGGAAAAAGAATCAACTCATTTGGAGTTTTATTTTAAAAGTTATAGCCAGTCAAACATTAGTCAAACTTCTGTTTTAATAAAATCAGAAAAAAGGAAAGCGCTGCGGGGAAGAATACGTTTTCAAAACACAGGAGACGTACTCCGGTCTTTGCGCTACCACTTAACCAGAGAGGGCGGGGGAGCGGGTCACTGACAGTGGGTCCCGAGGGCCCACTGGTCAGGTTTGACTGGTCTCCCTCTCCCTCCTTTCTCTGTGCCCGACCGGCGCGGGGCTCCGGCAATCGCCGGCGACGAACGGCGGCTCCTCGAGGGCATCTGAGGGCAGGGATGGGTTGTCCAGACCGAGGCGGTCCTCTTAGTGGGCGTTAGGCAGGTGGGGACGGAGGAGGTCACCGGCGGCGAGCTCCGCGGCGGGGGGGGGGGGGGAGGTTCGGGAGCAAAGTGGACTTTGGGCTCCGGTTATCCTTGGCCGAAGCTGAGGCGCTAGGCAGCTCCGCACGACTACGGGGGAGTTCTTGGTGGCATTGGATTGGCGGGGGAGGGCCTAGCCGCGATGCATGGCACGGGATTGCGACGGCGACCGAACTTGCCGGAGGCGGGGAAGAAAGGGCTTTCCCGTCGATTGCTGGCTGTGGGAGGGCTATGGGGGTGGCCTGGGGTTGCTTGAGGGATCGGTCGAGCTCGGGGTCCCTTTAAATAGGCGCTCGAGGCTGGCTCCCGCGGTGGCCGAGGATAAGATCGCCGGCGACCACTCTCCTGTAGTTGCAGGGCATCGTGGCGGCGACGAAAGCGTGCCGACGAGCGGGGGGATAAGCACGGCCTGTGCTCTGGGGCAGCTGGCGTGCGCTGGCGGTTTGGGCGGCGCCGTCCGTGGCAGAATCCGCTGCAGACGCCGGCGTGCTGCCAAGGGGGCTCTGCGGCGGCGCTGCAGGGTGCCGGGGAGAGCTTGGAGTGTACTGGAGAGAGGGCGAGTGCCTGGCGCGGTTCGGCAGGAGAGCAGGGGCCAGAGACGGGATGCGACGAGGGCGGCAGTGCGGCGTGTCGGCTCAGTGCGCGCGCGTGCAAAACGTGCGCTCTGGGCGCGCCCAGAGCACGCACGGCAGGTGCTCGACGGAATGCCAGTGCGGTCTAGAGGAGCTGGCACTGCACAGGATGGAGGTAGGGGTAGCAAGGCGCTCAGTGGACAAGGTGAAAGGGTCAGGGGTCCAAGCCCACAATGCAAGCTAGCAGACATGCCAAAAATGTTCCTGCACACAGGGTGTTCGACAGAATGCCAAGGTCAGCTAGGCAACCCTTGGGGTGGCCAAACTCTCCAGATCCTGGTCTCTTTAGGAGCTCAAGAAGGTGGTAAGGTTAGTTTGGCAAAAACAGAATGTTGATAGTGCAAGAATTTGAGAAAACCAGTTTTGGGCAGAAACTAAAGGCTATCATTGCATGCACCAAAAATATGCCAATGGATCCAATCTCCTGGATTTAAGAGTTTGGTAGGGAGGTCTATAGGTAGGAAAAAGCTCAAAGGTATTAGAGAAAAATAAAATGGGGTTGCAGTACAAATCACCAAACTGGACCAGCATGGAAATGAAGATGATTCACTCAAATTTTTCAAAGAACAACACTAGGTTTTTGCTTGAAGATGAATTGTATGCATCCACTGACATCTCCAAACACTTGGAAGAATTTTTAGAAGAATATTTAAATAGGTTGTAGTGCAAAATACCTACTGGACCAGATTTGAAAAATTGATGTGGAGCTCAAAATCTCCAATGACCAAAAGATGTTTTTGCATAAAAGTGATGGGGAAACCTCACATGACATCCCCAAATTTTGGTGAAATTTTTAAAAGCATTTATCAAACGGTTGCAGTGCAAAAAGGGGCTCCAAATTTATGAAAGGTCATTTTAAAAGGATAAATCTCAAGAAAAATAATTATGCAAATAAATCCACTGATAAAGGATTGATTTTATAAAGAGGGCACACAAGTCCAATAATACTCTTTGAAGGTTCTTCCACTTGAAGTAAAAATTCACAATAACAAAAGGGTAAATCTTGACAAATGGAAAAGTTTTATTTCCTGGCAACATTTTAAATAAATAAAACAAGGCCAAAAAATTTGGGTGTCACAATTGTTTATTACGTCAGCAGTGTGTCATGATGACATCAGCGGGTCAGCGGGGTCGTCCAGATCAAACCTGACTTGTGGGTCCCCTGTGTTAGTGTCACTGTTAGTTAATTAAACTAATTAGAATTAATTTAAATCTAACCCAGGTTAATTAGCAGGCGGGCCCCACTGTCAGTGACTCTGGGGAGTCAAACCCGTGGTCAAACCACGCTTACTCGCCGGTGTTTAGCCGCCGGCGACGTCCAGACGCGGCGGAGGCTGCGGGATTCCTCCTCCGGCGACCAAAGGGGCGGCGGAGGGCACCTACGCGTAGCTGGGAGCAACCCGCGTCGATTGGTGGTGGAGGTGAAGCTCGGGGTCGCCGGAAATGACGCCGGCGACGAGCTGTGCGGCTGCCGGGGTACGGGTGAGGTCGGACCCGTCGTTGTGGTGCTCTTGGAGGCTCAAGGCCAGGTCCTACGTGGCCTACGTGACGAGGTGAACTCGTTGGGCATGGTGGCTTGCCCGTTGGGTGGCCGGAGCATCGTCGGCGACGAGCTCGGCGGCGGCGCGTGCGGTGCTGCTTGTTGCGGTCGAGGCAGAGGGCGGCAGCAAGAACGAGAGGAAGGGGAAGGGGCAGAAGCTCACGGAAAAGACGATGAGCTAGGGGATCTCCGGCGGTGGGCGGTGAAGGCGAGGTCGGAGCAGTGGCTTCGGGCCAGGCGAGCGCTCGGGGCCCGGCCTGCTCGAAGGAGAAGACGACGGCGGAGCTGCTGGACACGGTCAGGTGACGTGGAGACGGCGGTGGCCGCGGCTACGTTGGCGAGGTTGCAGCGGCTGCGTCGTCCATGGTGGAGGGAGGCGAGGGAGAGGTGCAGGGGGCGATTGGAAGTGTCCAGGGGCTCGGGGGCGCGACGTGGAGGTCGTCCAGCTCGTCCACGGGCGAAGCGGCAAGCAGGTGGCGCCATGGCGAGCTCGCGCACGCCGACGTCACCTCTCTGCCTGCTCTGGCGGGAGGAAGCAGCTGACTGGCACGGGCCAGCACAGTGCTGGGCCGGCCAGTGGGCTGCCAGGTAAAATTCTCTGCCTCTCTTTATTCTGTTTTGTTTTCCCTATTTTCCTGTAAGTGTAGGGCTTTATTAAAAATACTAAAACGTTTCCAAAAATCCTGCAATAATTGTGGGCTCTATTGGGATTATTCCTAACAGCCCTCACTTAAATCCAGAATTATTTGGGCATTTGAATTATTCTATAGCATTTAAATGCCCAAATGCAAATAGATAAAGAATTAATCCAGTGACCTTATGTGTCCTGGAAAATTGTGAACCCATTTTGTCAGAGGTCCGAACCCAAGACAAAAAGGGAGGACTTTTTAGAAGGGCATTTCAGGTTCATTGAAAATAATTTTACTAAACCCTAGTTGTTTTCAGAGGGGGTGCTGGGGTTTCTGTCATCCCCATTTCAAGTTTCTGGAAAAAGTAAACATGATGCGACACTCTAATGCATGAACTAGCTAGGATGTGACAAAAAAGAGCCTTACGTCCCCATCCACAATCAATACCCTTATATAACTAAAGCATTTCTAGACTCAACTTCGACCAGTTGGCTTGGTAATCCTACAGGCAGTCAGGCTCTGATACCAAAGCTGTCAGGGCCACAATCCTAAGTCACACCGATCTAGCATCTAACATGTCATATCACTTTGCGGCCTCACAGACGGTATTCCCACGGGTGCCACCTTACCTGGCCCGGGACTGTTTGCGCCTTTTGGCTCACGTATATGATAGTGTCGCTAGCATCCATATGACAAAGAACCCAGGCCGACATGACTAGTCATAAACCCAAAGTGGCACTAACTTACAGGGACAGGCATACATGACCCAGCAACGAACGTGTCGGTTATCAGCGAGTGAATCCGGGTTATAGCAGCTGGGCTAACAGGACTCCAGAGAACCCGGGCTGTAGCAGGCTAACAGGACTCCGGTAGACACCGCGTGACATTTCCCCGAAGGGATAGACATAGGAATGAAGAAGGACACATGCTGGCCAGCCTAAGTGTTCTGGAGCAGTAGCAAGCTACCTTGGCTCAGTGGAAGCAGTAGGAGACATTTCCCGGTAAGAGAGGCTACCAAGGATAAGAAACTAGGTTGTCGGATCCCACACATACCAAGCATTTCAAATCATACACACAATATGCTCGATATGTGCAAATACAGCATGGCATCACAACAAAACTCTACAACTCACAGTATTTATTCATTAGGCTCCGAAGAGCCAAATATTACAAACATGGGTCTGATGACCCAGCATTCAAGTCATACAAGCAACAAGCACATGCGGAAGCTTAACTTGTCTGAGTACAGACAACTACAAATGAAAAGGCTGAGAAGCCTGACTATCTACAAGACCCTGCCGAGGGCACAAGATCGTAGCTGAGGTAACAAGCTAAACGTCGAAGTCCACGCGAAACTACTAGCGAGACTGAAGTCTCTCTGCAAAAACATAAATTAAGCAAACGTGAGTACAAATGTACCTAGCAAGACTTCCATCGGAACTAACTACATATGCATGGGCATCAACAAAGGGGGTGGTGGAGTTTAACTGCAGCAAGCCAGCTTTGGCTCGGTGGTTATCCTAAACTACGACTGCGAGTAACTCTTTTGAGGTGGCGCACACGAGTCCACATATTCACCATATCAATACACCACTATGGATCCGCTCCCGTCTCCCTACGAGAACGCCATCCATAGTACTCACGCTTATCTTGCGCATTTTAGAGTATCCACTTTCACTTGTCTATGAACTGTATAGGCAACCCAGAGGTCCTTTACCGCGGACGCGACTATTCGAATAGATCATTTATAACCCTGCAGGGGTGTACTTCTTAACACATGTTTCCACCACTTAGCGTCTGCACACGACATGTGCTCGGCAGACTTCAAGCGAAAGCCGACGTGGGTGTAGACCACGACCTAACTAACCACACAAGTCCCTAGTCCAGGTTTATTGCTTATTCAGGTTCCATCCGAAGGGAGTCCAGCCGAGGTTTCCACTTACGGCCCCGAACGATGTGCGCAGGGTTCCTGAGGCACCAAACGGGTGCCCCAGTAAACCGTGCCACGTGCCTCCCGCATCACAGCCCACCCCGCGGGTCAGCGCTGCGCACGGCCTCCAGCATACTACAAACACCAGAAACTACTTGCAACTCCTGGACAGAGGTCAGGGGGGTTAATAAGTCGAGCGAGGTCATATTTCAGGGCCCAACGTGTGGTAGTAGTTGTTCATGGATCACAAACATAGAACTCAGTTCCTGAGGACGGCATCAATGAGACAACCCACCATGTACTCCTACATGGCCTCTCACCGCTACCTTTACCAAATCGTGTTCACACACTTAGCTCTCAATAGTAGGACATGTTCACCACATTCCAATTCATCCCCGATGAATCGGACCTGACTCAACTCTAAGCAGTAGCAGGCATGACAAACAAGCATGAATGAGTAGGCACATCAGGGCTCAAAAACCTCCTACTCATGCTAGTGGGTTTCATCTATTTACTGTGGCAATGACATGTCATGCAGAGGAAAAGGGGGTTCAACTACCGCAGCATGTAACAGTTGACTCGTTGTTGTCCTAATGCAGTAAAAGAGAGCAGGAGCGAGAGAGTGGGATTGTATTGGAATGAACAAGGGGGTTTTGCTTGCCTGGCACTTCTGAAGATAGTATAGTTCTTCATCGGTGTCATCGAACTCATCGTCGGAACCACGTCTACTCAGAGGGGACAAATACCGGCAACAGAGAAGGAACACAATCAATGCAACGCAACAATATGATGCATGAATGTGACATGGAAATATTGTGGTTTGGGCTAATGCAGCTAGTAACAGAAGGGTTTGTGTTGATTTGAACCAAAGGTTCAAATTCAAACTCAAATTATGAATTTCCAAAGTGCATTAACATGTTTTGATCTATACAGCAAGGTTAAGTTGCTTTAACATGCATGAAACTGGTACCAATGGATAGATTTGATTTTTCTGATAATTTTTCATATATAAATTAATTCATTCTGAGCTACAGTTGAATTTTAGAAGTTTTGGACACGCGCCTGGGACCAAATGGTCACCGGAGCGTAGTCGGCGGCGAGCGCAGGCGGCGGCCGGTTCGGACGCAGGTGGTGTGGCGGCTACGGTGTGCAACAGAAAGTACAGAGAGGGGGGTTCGATCCGTGAGCTCATAGCGGAGACGATGGGATTGTCAGCGTGCTTGGGGAGGCCTGGGGGCGACGAGACAGCGACGGCAATCTCCGGCGGCCGACGATGAAGACATTGAAGATGGCAACGCCGTGGGGCATCCGGCATCGTGCGGCTCGACAAGGAGAAGTGGCGCGGCGGGGCGGTTCTTCTGGACACGACGGAGAGGCGGGGCAGTGGCTCTGGCCGCAGCGAACGCCGTCGGTGGTGGTGGGCACGCTCGGCCACGGGAGGGAAAGCAGAGGAGCGAGGGGGAGATAGAACCAGAGAGTGAGCGGAGGCTCGTGGCCGTCTCCGTGGTGTTGGGAGAGAGCCTCGGGGGCATGAGGCAGGCAGGGAGGAGGTGGCGGCCTCAGCGCGCACCGTGCCCGCCTTCGCCTCTGCCGACTGGAAGAGGTTGAGGACAACTGGCAGTTGGGCCAGTGGGCCGCACCGCCGGGCTTGGTAAGTGACCAGGTAAACTCTCTCTCTCTTTTCCATTTCTGTTTTCTATTTATTTTGTTTTGTTTTGATTTAGTAAAAATACTAAACCACTTTTATAAATTCTGGAATTATTTGTGGGAGCTCTCTGTCATATATGAGTGACCCACAATTATCTTCAGAATATTTGGAGCATTGAAATATTTATAGAAATTGAATGCCCCAATTCAAATACATTAAGATTTAATACAAAAATCGAGGAATGACCTAGAAATATGTTCATCATTTTTGGCAGAGATTTTCACCTTTATCAGAAACCATGAACATTTTCAAAGGGCATTTTGGGTTCATTGAAAAAGATTTTATTTGAACCTATTTGAATTGCATTTGTGGTAGGGTTTATCAATCCCCATTTCAAATTTCTTGAATTTAAACATGATGACATGAAGATCAAGCAAAAATAAGCAAGGGTTGATCTAGGGCTGTGACACTTAGGAGCGTATTAGTACACGATTATAAATACTACTACTCCAAGATGACTGCACATTCCTCCTCAACTCCTCATCCACAAAAAACAAACAAGTCATCATTATTCCCTTGCGTCTGCCATGGCCAGCGTGAGTTCTGGGTCGAGAGATTACCACCAGGGAGAGGCGAGAATGGAAGAGGAAGCACGAGAGATGTCCCGCCTTGCCACAAAAGCAGACGACATGTCCCGCCGCGTGGCCATAGCAGCACAGAGGTCCCGCCGCGTTGCTGAAGCAGCACGGAGGTCCCGCCGCGCCGTCGATGCAGCAGACTGGTCCAGCCGCGCTGCAGAAGCAGCAGAGATGTCCCGCCGTGCCACTAATGCAGTTGAGATATCCTCCCGCGCCGCGGCGGCCTAGGAAAATGTCTCGCGGGCAGGAGAGGACTCTTACAGGCGCGTGAATGCGATCGTCAATAGGCAGATGGATCAGATCTCCGGCTAGGTGAGGTTGCATGACGACATGAAAGCCTCGTTTGAACAGGCTACCGACGTCATCCGACAACTAAGTGAGGGCAATGGGAAGCTCCGGGCCAAGCGCGACCTATTGAGGGCGAAGATCGTCGGAAGTGCGGAGCAGCAGGAGGAGACCACTGCCTTGTTGAAGAGGACCGGCGTCATCGTCAAGAAACTTATGGACGAGAATGACATGCTCCGCATCGAGCGCCAAAGGCTGGTGGAGGAATCCGTGGATGCTCTCAAGCAATGTCTTGAGGACACAAAAGAGCTCATTGCTGCTCGCCGCAGAGACTAGTAACCGCGGCCTGCAGAAACACATCAAGAAAGTAGAGATCAGCGATCCAGATCATTGTCTTCCTTCTTCTTTTGCCCTTGTGTATTTCTGGCGTTGCCACATTTGGGTTTTTTAATTATCTTCCTAAATATGTAAGACGATTATTATCCACTTTCATCGTCCTCATATTCATCAGTCTTGCTAAAAGGCGCAGACGATGCTATATAGGTCCGTCGGATCTTAGATCAAGATCCGTGCAAAACTTTCTTTTTAGATTTTCTTTTCTCTCTCTTAAATCTCAGTCGAGTGAGACATAGCCATGCCGTGAAACAAGGGCTCGGGCGCCATTAATGGAGACATTGGGAGGGAGGTGGGCGGCGGATAGAGGTCAAAGGGATCTCCTCCCGATGAGCACGCACAGGGGTCTGGTCGCACGCCTCCCGTACTCGAACAGCTACCCCGCACGGCACCTCCTAGCCAATAAAAAAAGGGGACGCGTGGCGGCACGTAATTGGTAAGTAGAACACCCACAGTTTCAACAATACTTGTATTTTCGATTTGTAACGTGACAGCACTTGTTCCAAAATGACTTTGTTCATTGTTAATGTGTGCGCCTTCGCAAATCAGATAGAAAAATTACCACAGCATGTTGGTGCCATGTCATGACACCATGCCAAGTTCCATGATTTTCAGGTGACTTTTGGTTTTACGGGGATTTTAAAACCAAGTTTCTTGATGTTTCCGGTCGAGCCAAGACGCCCAAATGTTTGAATTCCGTTCCCACTTTTTCCATGATACCTAGAAGTTCGCCCAAGTACACATAAATGATTTTCCAACTAACTTTTGCGCAATGGAGCATGCGCTTTACTTCAAATTTGAATTATGTTCATTAAATGCCTAGAAAATAAATTAATGTATAAAAAGGCCAAACGAACCCGGGATAATTCCAAAATTTAGCACGAAACTCCTATTTGGTCTAAGCTGCCTGTGCAAAAAAATCACGGCGAGAGAAGGTAGTGTTATGTCGTTTCGCACACGGAGGTAACACATTCCCTCTCGGAACCATGGGCCATCTTGAGAGAAGCTCCGATTTGCAAGAAGCTTATACCAAAGCTTATCCCAATTCGGCCAAAAAAATTACCACAACATGTTGGTGCCATGCCATGACACCATGCCAAGTTTCATGATTTTCAGGCGTATTTTGGATTTACAAGAATTAAAAACCCAAGTTTCTCAATATTTCCAGCCAAGGCACGACGCCCAAATGTTTGAATTCCATTCCCATTTCTTGCATGGGACCTGCAAATTCACCCAAGGACAGACATGTTATTTTTCAACCAACTTTGGTGCACTGGAGCATCTGCTTGTAGTTCAAATTTCAATTATGCACATTAAATTCCCAGAAATTCAATTAATGTATAAAAAAGGCCAAACGAACCTGGAATAATTCCAATATTTAGCACGATACTTCTATTTGGTCTAATCTGCCTATGTAAAAAAATTAAAGGGGGAGAAGGCAGTGTATGTTGTTTCGCACACGGAGGTGACACGTTCCCTCTTGGAACCACGAGCCTTCTTGATAGAATCTCGGGTTTGCAAGAAGCTTATACCAAAGCTTGTCCCAATTCAGCCAAAAAAATTACCACAGCATGTTGGTGCTATGTCATGACAGCATGCCAAGTTTCATGATTTTCAGGCGTGTTTTGGATTTACATGAATTAAAAAACCAAGTTTCTCAATCTTTCCGGCCGAGCCACGACGCCCAGATGTTTGAATTTCATTCTCATTTCTTGCATGGCGCCTAGAAATTCACCCAAGGACACAAATGTGATTTTTCAACCAACTTTTGTGTATTGGAGCATGTTCTTGTAGTTCAAATTTGAATTATGCACATTAAATGACCAGAAATTCAATTAATGTATAAAAAGTCCAAACGAACCCGGAATAATTCCAAATTTTAACACGACACTCATATAGTTCTATGTTGCCTCTGCAAAAAATCAAGGGGGGGAGGCAACATATATCGTTTTGCACACAAAGGTGACACGTCCCCCCTCGAGAACCACGAGTCTTCTCAAGAGAAGCTCCGGTTTGCAAGAAGCTTATACCAAAACTTGTCCAAATGCGGCCAATTTCTTAACCACAGCATGTTGGTGCCATGAAATGACACCGTGCCAAGTTTCATGATTTTCGGGCGAGTATTGAATTTTCAGGAATTTGAAAACCAAGTTTCTCAGTGTTCCCAGCCGAGCCACGATGCCCAGATGTTTGAATTTCATTCCCTTTCTTGCATGGGACCTATAAATTCACCCAAAGACACACATGTGATTTTTCAACAAACTTTGGTGCACTGGAGCATGTGCTTGTAGTTCAACTTTGAATTATGAACATTAAATGTCTACAAACTCAATTAATGCATAAAAATGCCAAATGAACCCGGAATAATTCCAAATTTAAACACGACACTCATGTAGTTGCATGTTCACTGTACATAAATGTTCTGGCAATTCAAACACCATCATTTCCCTCCATAACACCATTTTTCTTTCAAAACATAATGAAAAAATCAGGTATACCACAAACAGTTTACTAGAAAGAATCATGTGGAATGCGATATAAAATATCTTGGCGCACCGTCTTGTCAGACTTACGCGGGAAGCTTCTTCGTCTATCCACCGCCCGTGCTTGAACCACACTTGCGTGCCAGTTTCTCGCAGCAACGAGCGAAATTTTTCTACCACCGTGGAAATATCTATCTCCCCGCCCACTCCCTCCCACCAAAAGCCACATTTCCACTGTTCCTCCTTGTTTTTCCAAGTTCAAACCTTCACTATTGCTTACTGGCACCTCAGCCTCCTCGCCGGCGACCCTTCTTCTTCCAGCGCCGCCTCCTCACCGCGGAAACAATGGGCGACACTGTGGTTTACCAATGAGGTTTGCTCATGCACGGTCCTTTCGCTAATAGCACATTATTGTGCAGTTGCAGGAATCATTCTAATATTTAGGTTTCTTACAATTTGGTCTTGCACATGTAGGTCCTGCTATAAGAGGCTTAGACCCACTATTTGACCCATTTTGCATATAGCAAATGAGATGTCCGTGAATATCAGTCAAGTCAAGAAACTCAGAAAGATTGTTAGGATGAAGAAACCTGTGACGAATAACAACAAGATCTTTTTTTGCACAATGAAGAAGACATCAGTCAACTATAGGATGGTACTAACTCTTTTACCTTGTTTTTACCCCTTGCGCCGTTTAAAAATTTATAGCAGCGATTTATGCATATCTTTGTTTTCATTACTTTTCAAAGCAGTTCACCGATAATTATCTCTCAAACCACCTGCATGGCCAAGAGGAGAGGAAGGTATTCATTCAACACCCACGGTACAATATCGAAGTCTTCCTGAATTGGATGAAGGTTGGGCAAGCAATTATCCATAGCCACTGGCCTAAAGTTGCAAGGACATTCAACATCACTGAAGGCTCAATATTTGCCTTCCCGATAGAGGCAAAGGTGTCCCGTCTTTTGATGAGATGATGGATATCGCTTTGGTGGAAGTCGACTTTGATGATCCGACTACGAACGTGCGATGACGTCGCGCCTTAGCAATCGCTAAACCAACTCCGAGAGGTTATTGACCACGCCGGAGCACAATCAACCTGACCACGAGGGTCTGTTTCCTGCGAGCAAACGAAGAACAAGCAAAAAACTGAGATTGCAATCTGGATATTGCGAATATTAGATGAAAGCTTTATTGATCAAGGTGGGGTTCTGTGACGCCTTTGTCTGGTCGTTGAACACAAACAAAGTACGCGAAGTTGCAGCTATGGTGAACTTTTAATCTAAACAAAACCCAAAGTCTAAACGACGCCCTAAGGGCTGTATATATGGAGGAAGAGGGGGGGAATTTCGTGGCCCTTGGGGAAGGGGTCTGAAACCAACCCTATCTCTTGTTTCCCCACACATACGGACTCTAAAAACAGCCTATACTCAAGTATTTTGAAATTACATGGGCCTGGCCCAATAATAAGGTGACGCAGCACCTAGAATAGCCTCTGGACCAAAGTTATGAAGTAGCATCTTGTATATTTCGTCCAAGGCTTCATGCACGCATCATGGTGGCTTCAACGTCCTGAAATCATCACTTGTAACTCCGTTATTGTTCCCCATGCGCATGCCATCATCTCCATGCTTGTTCTTGCTCCAATGTTCATCCTTCTCAAAGCTAGGCCCTTCATTTGTAAGCAAAACAAATGTATCCAATTTAGGCAGCATCATATTCTCATGAACATTAGAATCATTACCAAGAAACGAAAGTACCTGGTAATTTAATTGGCGTGCGCGAGCTCTAGTAATTGGTCCAGTATGTATAGCAGCAGGGGCTGTGGGTGTAACAATGGTATTGATGTCCTCATCATCCTCCCCTTCTTGAAATGAAGTCGTCCTCGACGGAAGCTCATCTCCCTCACCCAAATAAGGCTTCAAATCTGCAATGTTAAAAGTGGGACTAACCCCAAAATCTGCAGGCAGCTCAAGTTTATATGCATTATGATATATTTTCTCTAACACCTTAAAAGGACCATCAACATGTGGCATTAGCTTTGATTTGCGCAAATCAGGAAATCTATCCTTACGCAAATGTAACCAAACAAGATCTCCAGGTGCAAACACAACATGTTTTCTACCCTTATCTCCAGCAAGTTTATATTTAGCATTCATACGCTCAATGTTTTCCTTAGTTAACTCATGCATTTTTAAGATCAATTCAGCACGTTGTTTAGCATCAAAATTAACCTTCTCCGAAGATGGAAGAGGCAACAAATCAATAGGTGCACGAGGTAGGAAACCATACACAATTTCAAAAGGGCATATCTTAGTAGTAGAATGCAATGAACGATTATAAGCAAACTCAATATGAGGCAAGCATTCTTCCCACATTTTCTTATTATTCTTCAAAACAGCCCTAAGCATAGTAGACAATGTTCTATTGACTACTTCAGTTTGTCCATCAGTTTGGGGGTGACAAGTAGTACTAAAAAGCAGTTTAGTCCCCAACTTAGCCCATAAACATCTCCAAAAGTGGCTAAGAAATTTAGTATCATGATCTGAAACAATAGTATTTGGCACACCATGCAAGCGAATAATTTCACGGAAGAACAAATCAGCAACATTAACAGCATCATCGCTTTTATGACATGGTATAAAGTGTGCCATTTTTGAGAGTCTATCCACGACAACAAATATGCTATCCCTCCCCTTCTTTGTTCGAGGTAAACCTAAAACAAAGTCCATAGATATATCCTCCCAAGGAACACTAGGTACAGGCAAAGGCATATATAAACCATGAGGATTGAGTCGTGACTTAGCTTTTTGACATGTAGTGCAGCGAGCAACAAAACGCTCAACATCCCGTCTCATCTTTGGCCAAAAGAAATGTGTAGCAAGTACGTCCTTCGTCTTCTTCACGCCAAAGTGTCCCATTAATCCTCCTCCATGCGCTTCCTGCAACAACAAAAGACGAAGAGAGCTAGCTGGAATGCATAGCTTGTTAGCACGGAACACAAATCCATCATTAACAACAAACTTGTTCCAGGTTCTTCCTTCTTTACAATTCTGCAAAACATCTTTAAAATCAGCATCATGCACATATTGATCTTTGATGGTCTCCAAACCAAATATTTTGAAGTCAAGTTGTGAAAGCATAGTATAGCGACGAGACAATGCATCAGCAATAACATTTTCTTTACCCTTCTTGTGTTTAATGACATAAGGGAAAGTTTCAATGAATTCAACCCATTTAGCATGTCTACGATTCAGTTTCGCTTGACTTTTAATATGTTTCAAAGATTCATGATCAGAATGTATAACAAATTCTTTGGGCCATAAATAATGTTGCCATGTTTCTAAAGTCCGAACAAGAGCATATAGTTCTTTATCATAAGTAGAATAATTCAGACTAGGCCCACTCAATTTTTCAGAAAAGTATGCAACAGGTTTACCATCTTGTAATAACACACCTCCTAATCCAATTCCACTAGCATCACATTCAAGCTCAAAAGTCTTATTAAAATCAGGAAGTTGGAGTAAAGGAGCATGTGTCAACTTATCTTTCAATACCGTGAAGGCTTCTTCCTGTGCGGTACCCCAAACAAAAGGCACATCCTTCTTTGTAAGCTCGTTGAGAGGTGCAGCAATGGTGCTGAAATCTCGCACAAAACGCCTATAGAAACCAGCAAGGCCAAGGAAACTCCTCACTTGTGTGACCATTTTGGGCTGCGGCCAACTCTCAATAGCTTCAATCTTGGCTTTATCAACTTCAATTCCCTGTGGAGTAACAACATAGCCAAGAAAAGATACTCGGTCGGTGCAAAAGGTGCACTTCCCAAGGTTACCAAACAAACGTGCATCACGTAGAGCAATAAAAACAGCACGTAAATGTTCCAAATGTTCTTCCAAAGATTTGCTATAAATCAGTATATCATCAAAATAGACTACCACATATCGTCCAATAAAAGCACGTAAAACTTCGTTCATTAGTCTCATGAAAGTACTAGGTGCATTAGTTAACCCAAAAGGCATGACTAACCACTCATATAAACCAAACTTACTTTTAAATGTTGTTTTCCATTCATCTCCCAGTTTCATACGAATTTGATGGTATCCACTACGCAAATCAACTTTGGAAAATATTGTAGAGCCACTCAATTCATCAAGCATATCATCTAGCCTAGGAATAGGATGACGATAACGAATAGTAATGTTATTAAGGCCTCTACAATCAACACACATACACGATGTACCATCCTTTTTAGGCACAAGTATAATAGGAACAGCACAAGGACTGAGAGATTCGCGTATATAACCTTTGTCGAGCAGCTCCTATACATGACGCATAATCTCCTTCGTCTCCTCTGGATTGGTACGGTATGGTGCACGGTTGGGTAGCGATGCACCGGGAATTAAGTCAATTTGATGCTCAATCCCTCGAATAGGTGGTAATCCCGGTGGCACGTCTTGCGGAAAGACGTCAGTGAACTCCTGCAAAATGTTAGTGACAGCAGGGGGCAAAGAGGAAGGCACGTCCTCGAATGAAAATAATGCCTCTTTGCACACAAAAGCATAGCAAACAGATTTGCTGTAATCTAGCTCATCAATATCAGATTTTGTGGCAAGTAAACATGCACTTTTCAATTTAATTTCAGAAACAACACTAGATGGTTTATTATTAGGTTTCATTTGTTGCTCAAATTCTTTTGCCACAATCTGATTTTCACTCTTATTTTTCTCCTGTTTTGCTTTATTAGCTCTATTAATGTCATCTTTCAAAATGGAATCAGGAGTCATAGGAAGCAAAGTAATATTTTTATCCTTATGAACAAGAGTATACTGATTGTTTCTACCATGGTGTATAGAATTTTTATCAAATTGCCATGGTCTACCAAGTAATAAGGAACATGCTTGCATGGGTACCACATCACAATCAACATAATCAGCATATGTAGAGATGCTAAAATGCACATGGACAGTACGTGTTACCTTAACCTTGCCGCTGTTGTTGAACCATTGGATGTAGTAAGGATGTGGATGTGGTCTTGTGGTGAGAGATAGCTTCTCCACCATCTCCATGCTAGCCAAGTTGTTACAGCTCCCTCCATCTATGATGACGCGAACAGAACGTTCCTTCACAACTCCCTTTGTATGGAACAAATTATGCCTCTGATTTTGCTCTGCTTGTGTGACCTGCACACTCAAAACACATTGAGCAACTAAACATTCATACCTGTCAGTGTCTTCAGGAGCCATGTATTGCGTCTCATTTTCATAATCATCTCCACCATGTTCTTCACGTGTAATAAGAGCCAAAGTCTCCTCATCATAGTCACTAGCGGACTCATACCCACCATCCTCAGTAGCAATCATTACACGCTGAGATTTGCATTCTCGTGCATAATGTCCTCTTCCCTTACAACGACGACAAATAATATCACTTGTGTGCCCTGTTGATGCCATGGAAGAAGAAGAGCTCTGCGCAGGCCCGGCAGGTGCGCTCTTGGCAGATAGTGGTGGTTGTGCCTGCTTTCTTGTATCACGGCTCGAGGTGGAACCTGATGGAGGTGCTGGTGCAGTTGAAGTAGAAGATGCACGCGGTGTCCATGATGAAGGTCGACCTGCAGAAAAGTTAGTTCGCGCCAATGCTTGTCGATCCTGCACTTCACGTTCAGCTTTACAAGCAAGATGGAATAAACGAGTGATATTAGTATACTCCTTATACTCTAGAATTGTCTGAATCTCTCAATTTAAACCACCCATAAAACGTGCAAGCATAGCTTCATTCTCCTCAACAATACCACATCTAATCATGCTAGTTTGTAATTCCTGATAATATTCTTCTACAAAAAAATTCCCTTGTCGTAAACGCTGCCGTTTTTGAAGCAATTCACGCTGATAATATGGTGGAACCCAACGAGTACGCATAGCAGTTTTCAAAGCAGCCCAAGTAGCTGGAATAGGATATAATCTACAATGTTCAGACCACCATACACATGCAAAACTAGTGAAAGCACAAACAGCAGCAGCAACCCGTCTCTCCTCGGGATATTGTAAACATGTAAAACGTTGTTCAGTTTCTAACTCCCAAGTAAGATATACATCATGAATGTATCTACCCTCAAACGGTGGAATATTCAATTTCAGTTTAGGAACATGGTCATGATCTCGTACCTGAGGTGGTGGTGCAGGCCTACCGTTGCGAATATATACCTGAGGTCGACCTGCTGGTGGTGGTGCTAGTGGTTGCACGTAGTTCTGATTTTGATCAACCTCATCCTCATAATCGCCCGCATAATCGTCATCCTCCTCAGCTGCCGCAGTAGCAGGAGCCAAAGAAGCATCAACAGTAGGTGCAGCGGCACCCGAATTTTGACCAGTCTCAATTGGAACGCGTTGTGCTCGTCCCACTTGATTTGGAAGGCGGCGTTGGAGATGTGGTTGTTGTTGTAGAGGTGCGACAGGTGCAGCCGGTGGTGGTTGGGGAAGACGCTTGAGCAATTCATTAAGCTTGTTATCCAGCTTTGTCTCGAACGACTTCTCCACGGCATCTATCTTCTCCATAGCCTCTTCAAATCTATTTAGCACATCTCCCACCTGGCCACTCATCATTTGCTGAAATTTATCATGCAACTCCTTGTTCGTCATGTTCTCCCAATCAGTCTCATCGGCTTGTGATCCTGCCATGGTTAGCAGCAATAGAAACACAAAAGAATATGATCCTACAGACTACTAGGAAGTGGTGGTGATAGTGGTGTGTCACAAATCCTTCAAGCGAATCTCAAATTCTTACCAGTTCTTACCCAGCAGCAGGTGGTGATCGGCAACCGTTGTAGTCAAAACTCTCAAAGCTTGGATAGAGCGATTACCAGGGAGAGTCAAACGCACGACGTAGATGTATGTGGAGCTGGGAAGGCTTATAATATGGTAGCAAAAAGGGTCAGCAATAATCAATTCAGATATGCAAATTTGAATAAACGCTCAACGACGGTACTGTGCTGGTCCTAGGCTAGACCGTGCTAGAGACGCGAGCCTAGAACACTAACAAAATCACGGCGCTGCACGTAAACAAGGGAGGAGCACACTCTGAATTTTTTTCTCTTTTTTCACTTTTTTTTGCACTTTTTTCCTCTCTTTTTTAAACTGGAACTATTTTTCTACTGCGGGTAACACAGAAGTTTGGGAGTCCTTCTCTGTCACGACTCGGAGTATGGCGTGATTTGGAAATCCAAAACAGAGTAACAAAATACTGGACTTGGACTAGGACTGGTGGCGGAGATGAATCTAGTGGAACTCGGACTGGTGGTGGAGATGAATCTGGTGGAACTCGGACTGGTGGCGGATATATGTTGCAGGTATACTCGGATTGGCGTGATGGCGGCGGATATGTGGTGGCGTATATGGACTCGGATTGGCGGTGAATATGTGGTGGTGGTATATGGCAGCGGCGATGAAGTTGGTGCGGTGGTGGTATATGGCAGCAGCGATGATGATGATGATGCGGTGGTGATATATGGCAGCGGCGACGTGACAACCTGTGAACAGAACTCGAAACTCTAAAGGACTAGACGCTAAGACCAGCAACTTGACACGACGATGCAACCGCAAATTCAACAAAGCAAACACAGAAAAGATTATGCAAAGGCTCAGATTGGTTCGGATAGGATGAACTAACCCTAAAAAAAATTTGGCTTTTTCGTGGACTATAGGTATGAAGAACAGACTCGATCTAAATTATGAAAAACTGTAAAATCTCACCGAGCAACCTGGAAATCTGATACCACTTGATAGAGGCAAAGGTGTCCCGTCTTTCGATGAGATGATGGATATCGCTTTGGTGGAAGTTGACTTTGACGATCCGACTACGAACGTGCGATGACGTCGCGCCTTAGCAATCGCTAAACCAACTCCGAGAGGTTATTGACCACACCGGAGCACGATCAACCTGACCACGAGGGTCTGTTTCCTGCGAGCAAAGAAAGAACAAGCAAAAAACTGAGATTGCAATCTGGATATTGCGAATATAAGATGAAAGCTTTATTGATCAAGGTGGGGTTCTGTGACGCCTTTGTCTGGTCGTTGAACACAAACGAAGTACGCGAAGTTGCAGCTATGGAAAACTTTTAATCTAAACAACGCCCTAAGGGCTGTATATATGGAGGAAGAGGGGGGAATTTCGTGGCCCTTGGGGAAGGGGTCCGAAACCAACCCTATCTCTTATTTCCCCACACATACGGACTCTAAAAACAGCCTATACTCAAGTATTTCGAAATTACATGGGCGTGGCCCAATAATAAGGTGACGCAGCACCTAGAATAGCCTCTGGACCAAAGTTATGAAGTAGCATCTTGTATATTTCGTCCAAGGCTTCATGCACGCATTATGGTGGCTTCAACGTCCTTAAATCATCACTTGTAACTCCGTTCTTGTTCCCCATGCGCATGCCATCATCTCCATGCTTGTTCTTGCTCCAATGTTCATCCTTCTCAAAGCTAGGCCCTTCATTTGTAAGCAAAACAAATGTATCCAATTTAGGCAGCATCATATTCTCATGAACATTAGAATCATTAACAAGAAACAAAAGTACCTGGTAATTTAATTGGCGTGCGAGAGCTCTAGTAATTGGTCCAGTATGTATAGCAGCAGGGGCTGTGGGTGTAACAATGGTATTGATGTCCTCATCACTTCCGCTTTTGCAGTTTCGTGGTGGAGATTCATTTGTCTATTTACCGTGTATGATGCTACTTTCCAAAGGTTTTCGATGTTGCATGTGAAACTTGGTGATGTTGTGTAATGGCTTAACTGAGTGCCGAAGCTATCTGGTGTAATTCGATTATGAAATCCTGGTTGCCGTTATACGGATATGAAATATCTGGTTTGTTTTATAAGAAATATCAATTTGATTACTACATGGATTATCAATAATAGGCTAATTACCCAGCTTATTGGGGTTTGCTATTGCTGACGGTTACTCAGCCAGCATCATAGGCGATGAACTCAAACAACCCACACGGTTTCTAGAAAGTAGGCGTGTTCGATCAACTAACAATCACACACGGCTTCTGGCAGAGAACTGTTTGCGTTAGGCCACCTTGCACAAATGTTTACACACACAAAACTGTGTGCGATATACGTACGAACGGAAATGTTTTTCTGGGATTCACCGTGTGGGAAGTACATACAAGCGGAAACGATTGGGTTTCGATGCCTCGCCAGATCTCACACGAGCTCATTTTGCCCCAGCATGTGTGCCAGGAGGGCCTATCCCCAGCGGTTTCTAGGTCGTGTGGAAAGGACCCCCCCCCCTATCGCCCACACTCACTTGGCGACTGTTCCAAACGCCGTCGCGGAAAGGGGTTAAAAACCGTTTGTATAGCAGGTCTCTGCACTAGTGATAGCCAGCTGCGCCGCCTACGTGCCACCGACGAACCATCAGCTGGCCCAGTGGGTTGACGATAGCCAAGGCGCCACCATTTCCCTTTTGGAGCTCACGTCCACCAGCAACGGACACGGCCTGGACTCCTCCAAGAATGAGAAGGTGCTACTTGTGAGCTGCGTTGGGATTTCCTCGAAGAGGAGAGGATGATGCAGTACAATAGAGATAGGTATTTCCCTCACTTAAGAACCAAGGTTATCAATCTAGTAGGAGAACCATGCAACACCTTGTTCGCAGTACCTACACACAAAATAACAAATACTTGCACCCAACACGATCAAGGGGTTGTCAATCCCTCAGCGGTTAATTGCAAGGATCAAACCTCGTAGTGATAGATAGATAATTAAAACACAAAATAAAATAAATAAAGAAAAATTGCAGCAAAGTTTTTTTATTTTAATATATGATAAAAAGTAGACCCGGGGGGCATAGTTTTCACTAGAGGCTTCTCTCTCGAATAAATAGCATACGGTGGGTAGACAAATAACTGTTGGGCAATTCATAGAAAAGCACATAGCTTTGATGTTATTCATGGAAATGATCATGTATATAGGAATTACGTCTGTGACAAGTAGACCGAAATGATTCTACATCTACTACTATTACTCCACCAATCGACCGCTATCCAGCATGCATCTATGGTATAAAGTTCATGATAAATAGAGTAACGCTTTAAGCAAGATGCCATCATGTAGACAGAATAAACTCAAGCAATATGAATAAACCCAATTGTTTTACCCTTAATGGCAACAATACAAATATGTGCCTCGCTACCCCTTTTGTCATGAGGTGAGGACACCGCAAGATTGAACCCACTACAAAGCACCTCTCCCACTGAAGATAAACCAATCTAGTTGGCCAAACCAAATGGATAGTTCGAAGAGAAATACAAAGCTATAACAATCATGCATAATAAAATTCAGTAAAGACTCAATTACTTTCAATGAATAATCTGATCATAAACCCACAGTTCATCGGACCCTAACAAACACACCACAAAAGAACATGACATCGGATATAACTCCATGGAGATCGTGGAGATCATGGTATTGAAGATCAGAGAGAAAGAAGAAGCCATCTAGCTACTAGCTATGGACCCATAGGTATGTTGTAAACTACTCACACAACATTGGAGGTGCAACAAGGGTGATGTAGAATCCCTCTGTGTTCGATTCCTCCTCCAGCATAGTACCGATAAAGGCCTCCAGATGGGATCGGGAAAGAACAGAAGCTCTCAACGGCAGAAAAAGTGTTTCGGGTGGCTCTTTGTTTGTTTGGGAATATTTGGAAATTTATGGAGTTGGAATTAGGTCAATCAGAGCAGTGTGGGACTCACGAGCTCAGGGGCACCACCCTGGGGCACACCGGGTGAGCTCGTCGATCTCCCGTAGATCTTCTAGCCTCATCCCGTACATTCTAGTGCCCCTTCTAGTCCAGAAAAAATCATCATAAAGTTTCATCGTGTTTGTACTTCGTTTGGTATTGATTTTCTAAAAAGCAAAAAACAAGCAAAAAAAACAACAACTGGCACTAGGCGCTGAGTTAATAGGTTAGTCCCCAAAAATGATATATAATTGCATATAAAGTATCTAAGATAGGTAATATAATATCATGAATCAATCAAAAATTATAGATACGTTGGAGACATATCAGCATCCCCAAGCTTAATTCCTGCTCGTTCTCGAGTAGGTAAATGATAAAAATGGAACTTTTTTATGTTGAATGCTTCCTCGCATGTTTATCGTGTAATCTCTTGACGGTAAATATTGATAAAAGATGAAGCAATTGACATCAACATAATAATATCCACAATATAAGAACATAATCATTACTTTTTCAAAATATATGATGCTCAACGAATGTTATCCCTACTCACTGAATTATGTAAGCATGGCATGACTCCGTATTCACTACATAAGTATAAATCCTGAGCACCTCATTGTCAAACCAAGCAATTGTATCATACTTTTGAACGCGCTTCAGCATTTTTTACTCCACTCAATACATGAGCATGAGCCATGGATATTAGCACTAGGGTGGAATTGAGTGCGATGGTAGAGATATATAGGAGAAGCCAAAAAGGAAGAAAGGCTCGCATCAACTCGGCGGATCGTTAGGAAATGGAGAGGCCTTACAATCGATATCAATGCAAGGAGTAGGGATTGCAATGCAATGGATGCACTAGAGCTATAAGTGTATGAAAGGTCAAACTGAAACTAAGTGGGTGTGCATCCAATTTGCTTGCTCGTGAAGGCCTCGGGCATTTGAGGAAGCCCATCATCAAGATATACAAGCCAAGTTCTATAATGAAAAGTTCCCACTAGTATATGAAATTGATTACTCGGAGACTCTCTATATGAAGAACATGGTACTACATTGAAGCACAAGTGTGGGTAAAAGGATAGTAACATTGCCCCTTCTCTCTTTTTCTCTCTTTTTTGTCCGGAGTCTCATCCCGACTTGTGGGGGATTCATTTTCTCCATCATCCTTTCCTCATTGCGACAATTCTCTAATAATGATGATGATCACACTTTTATTTACTTACAACTTGATATTACAACTCGATAACTGAAACAATATGACTCTATATGAGTGCCTCTGGCAGTGTACCAGGATGTGCAATGATCTAGCATAACATGTATAAAAATGATGAACGGAGGCTTTGCCACAAATATCATGTCAGCTCTATATGATCATGCAAAGAAATATGATGATGAAGACACGTGTCAAAAGACAGGATGGTGGAAGTTGCATGGCAATATATATCGGAATGGCTATGGAAATGCCATGATAGGTAGGTATGGTGGATGCTTTGAGGAAGATATAAGGAGGCTTATGTGTGATAGAGTGTATCATATCATGAGGTTTGGATGTACCGGCAAAGTTTGCCCCGACTCTCGAGGTGAGAAAGGGCAATGCATGGTACCGAAGAGGCTAGCAAATTGCGGAAAGCTAGGAGTGCGTAATTATCCACGAACTCAAATTAGTCATAAAGAATTTATATATTTATTGTGAAAGTTTTATCAGCCCTCAACACAAAATATTCTCGCATGCCCCTTGGGAGGAGGTTGGTAGGAGTTCACCATCGTGCACCCCTGGTTATGACAGCACTCAAGGATTTCAATCAGACATAAAAATGCTCAAACATCCCCACCATGCCATAACAGACACTTAAATGAGTAGTTAATAACAAGCTTTAATATTGAAATTCTTACCAACCAATGACCATGGACTCATACGCTTTCATATTACGACATCAATATAATTAAGACATACATTTCATATTTACTGATCAACATGAAAGTTTTTATTATACCACTCTTAGATACCTATCATTTTTGGACTAGTCTTATAACCCGTGCTCATTACCACTTCCTATTTAATGACTCTCAAAAATATTTAAGTGGAGCATGAGAGTTCAATCATTTCTATAAAATATAACCACCGCCGTGCTCTAACAGATATAAGTGAAGCACTAGATCAATTGCATAGCTCAAAAGATATAAGTGAAGCTCATAGATTATTCTAACAAATTGCAATGAATGTGCGTCTCTCTCAAAAAGGTGTGTCCAGCAAACAATGATTGTGGCAAACTAACAAGCAAAAAAACTATGGTACAAGATGCTCCAAGTAAAACTCATATCATGTGATGAATAAAAATGTAGCTCCAAGTAACATACTGATGAATTGTAGACAAAAGAGGGGATGCCATCCGGGGCATCCCCAAGCTTAGACACTTGGGTCTTCCTTGAATATTACCTTGGGGTGCCTTGGGCATACCAAATCTTAGGCTATTTCACTCCTTATTCCTTCATCCATCGTGATCTCACCCAAAATTTGAAAACTTCAGCACACAAAACTCAACAGAAACCTCGTGAGATTCGTTAGTATAATAGACAAATCATAAAGTTTAGGTACTCTTATAAACTCAGTAATAATTAACCATTCATAATACCTACTATATTCTAACTTCTCCATGACTTATACCCCCCGATATAATCCATAGCATCATTAAAATAAGCATACTATGCAATAAAAATATAATTTGTCTTAAACAGAACAGTCTTTAATGATGCGAACAAAAAATATACTTCTCTAACTCCAAAAACACTGAAAATTAGGTCAACATGGGAAATTTGTATACCAATCATGTGTAAAAATTTCATAATTTTATCTAGTACCAGTGAATTATAGTAATTCCAGTATTGGGTGCAAAAGTTTCTGTTTTTTTTCACAGAATCAAGTCAACTACAAACCAAATCATCCCAAAGGCTCTACTTGGAGCAAACACTAACTAAAACATAAAAACACAATCATTAAAGTAGCAATAATCATTTCAACACACAAGAACAAAAAATAAAAGCAAAATTTTAAGATAACTATTGGGTTGCCTCCCAACAAGCGCTATTGTATTGTGCCCCTATCTAGGCATAATGCAATACTCTCAAGTATTGTCATCTTTAGAAGTAATTCCATAGGTAGCTCTCATAATATATTCATATGGTGGTTGAATTATCTTCCTTGGGAAGTGTTCTATCCCTTTCTTTAATGGAAATTGAAACCTTATATTTCCTTCTTTCATGTCAATAATGGCACTTATGGTTCATAGTAAAGGCCTATCAAGTATTATAGGATAAGACTATTTGCATTCAATATGTCGCAAATAAAATTCACGGGCACATTATTTCTATTAGCAAGTATGAGAACATCATTTATTCTACCCAATGGTTTCTTAATATTTAAATCCGCTAAATGCAAGTTAAGGGAACATTCATCCATATCGGTGAGACCGAGCATGTCACATAAACATTTTGGTATAGTAGATATGCTAGCACCTAGATCACACAAAGCATTACATTCATAATCTTTAATCTTAACTTTAATAGTTGGTTCCCATGCATCATGTAATTTCTAGGTACAGAAACCTACAATTCTAACTTCTCTTCATGAGTTTAATCATAGCTTCTACGATATGTTTAGTAAAAGCTTTATTTTGTTCATAAGCATTAGGTGAGTTATCATGGTTTGTGATGTCTACTACGCAACTTTATTCTTGTAGACACATGTTGGGCCTCCAAGCGCAGAGTTTTGTAAGACACTAGCAATTTTCCCTCAAGTGGATGACCTAAGGTCTATCAATCCGTGGGAGGCATAGGATGAAGATAGTCTCTCTCAAACAACCCTACAACCAAATAATAAAAAGTCTCTTGTGTCCCCAGCACACCAAATACAATGTTAATTTGTATAGGTGCACTAGTTCGGCGAAGAGATGGTGATACAAGTGTAACATGGATAGTAGATATTGATTTTTGTAATAAGAACAATAAAAAAAAGCAAGATAGCAATTGATAAATAGGAGCACAAACGGTATTGCAATGCTTGAAAATGAGGCATAGGGTCTGTACTTTCGCTAATGCAATCTCCCAACAATGCTAATATAATTGGATCATATAACCATCCCTCAAAGTGCGATGAATAATCACTCAAAAGTTCCTATCTAGCAGAGAACATAAGAAGAAATTGTTTGTAGGGTACGAAACCACCTCGAAGCTATTCTTTCCGATCGATCTATCCAAGATTTCATACTAAAATAACACCAAATAATTTCAGATTCATAATACTCAACCCAACACAAAGAACCTCAAAGAGTGCCCCAAGATTTCTACCAGAGAAACAAAGACAAGAGAGTGCATCAACCCCTATGCATAGATTACCCCAATGTCACCTCGGGAATCCGTGAGTTGAGTGCCAAAACTTATATCAAGTGAATCAATATGATACCCCATTGTCGCCACGAGTATTCGTGTGCAAGACATATATCAAGTGTTCTCAAATCCATAAAAGTATTCAATCCGATAAAACAAAATCTCAAAGGGAAAACTCAATTCATCACAACAAGATAGAGAGGGGGAAACACCATATGATCCAACTATATTAACAAAGCCCCTGATACATCAAGATCGTGCCATCAAGAACACGAGAGAGAGAGAGAGAGAGAGAAATTAAACACATAGCTATTGGTACAAACCCTCGGCCCCGAGGGTGGACTACTCCCTCCTCATCATGGTGGCCGCCGGGATGATGAAGATGGCCACCGGTGATGATTTTCCCCTCCGGCAGGGTGCCGGAACGGGCTCCCGATTGGTTTTTGGTGGTTATAGAGGCTTGCGGCGGCGAAACTTCCGATCTAGGGTTACCCCGAGGGTTTTTTGAATATTTGGTGATTTATAGGGCAAAGAGGGGGTGCGAGAGGCCACCAAGGTGGGCACAACCCACCTAGGCGCGCCTGGGCCCCCAGGCGCGCCTTGGTGGGTTGTGCCCCCCTTGGGGCACCCCCAGGTGCTTCTCTGGCCCACTAGATGTCTTCTGGTCAACAAAAAGTTTTGCGGTGTTTGGACTCCGTTTGATATTGATTTCCTGTGATGTAAAAACAAGCAAAAAACAACAACTGGCACTGGGCACTGGGTCAATAGTTTAGTACCAAAAAATGATATAAAGTTGCTATAAAATGATTGTAAAACATCCAGAATGATAATATAATAGCATGAATACTTCATAAATTATAGATACGTTAGAGACGTATCAGCATCCCCAAGCTTAATTCATACTCGTCCTCGAGTAGGTAAATGATAAAAGGAATAATCAAAGAAAGTTTCAGTTGGACTTTCCCTTATGAAGTGTGAATGCTAGCAAAGTGCATCATTTTGATCAATAATGATAATTTTAATCACTTCTCCTAGCATCATAACAACAATTCTTTCTCATAAAACTCATCATGATAAAGTGGCAACCAATGGTTCAAACAATGAATTCTCTTGAAACTCAACAACCTATATTCTCAGTCACCAAGCAATTGCAATTCAACTTATTCAACCGAGTCTAAGTAAGAGCTCCACATACTGAACCATCATATAGTCTTCTATGATTTCTAACACTCACCGCATACACATGAGCAAAAAGTTTCAACCGGACACATAGAAAGATAGGGGCTCATAATTTCGGCTGCCAACGTATTCACCTCAAGGGTGATGTCAACAATAATAACTCATGCTACCCATATCCAACTGGATATGTGTGCCTAGATCTTTCCTCACCGCATGATGCTTGCCAAAAGAGAAAAATAAAAAGGAATAGAGAGAAAAACTTTGACTCTTGCATGAAAGTAAACACATAAAAGTAAAAGGTAGGCCCTTCACAGAGGGAAGCAGAGGTTGCCGTGCGCTTTTTTGTTTGCATGCTCAATCCCTTAGTGCAAGGAACATCACGTTATATTACCCCTTATGTTAGCAACCGTTATTATGCAGTCTGTCGCTTTTATTCTTTGCCATCACAAGTTCGTACAATGCTCAATTTTCTCTTACACTAAATGATCTAACACTTTTAGAAGCAATTTTTATTACCTTATTGCACCGATGACAACTTACTTGAAGGATCTTACTCAATACTTAGGTAGTTATGGTGGACTCTTGAAAATAAGATTTGGGTTTAAGGGTTTTTGGATGCACAAGTAGTATCTCTACTTGGTGCGGAATTTTTGGCTAGCAAAGATGGGGGGCAGGCACCACATGTTGAAGGATCTATGACAATATAACTTCTGTGTGAATATGAACAAACATAAAATCATTACGTTGTCTTCCTTGTCCAACGTCAACAATTTTGGCATATAATATTTTGATGGGGGCTCACAATCACAAAAGATTTCCAAGATAGTGTATTTGCATGTGAAAGTTCTCTTCCTTATAGTAATCATTCAGGAGTTGCTTGTATGACCAATATTGTGATTGTCAAGCTTCAAAAGATTTCACTTTCTAAACCCAATGTGAAGCTACTATTAGGCATGATATGAACATATAATTTCAACTTGATGATATTCAATTCATTCAACAATTTACTCATAGGATATAAGTGAAGCACAAGAGTAAATGACAAACTACTCCAAAAAGATATAAGTGAAGGTCAAACGAGTAGTTAAGTAAATGGGTAGCTATTTGAGGACTCTCTTTTATTTAAAAACTTTCAGATCTAAGTGTTTTATTAAAACAGCAAGAAAAAAAGCAAAATAAAATAAAATGGCAAACCAAGAATAGCACACATCATGTGAAGAAGCAAAAACTTAGGCTCAACCGATACTAACCGATAATTGTTGAAGAAGAAAGGTGGGATGCCTACCGGGGCATCCCCAAGCTTAGATGCTTGGGACTTCTTGGAATATTAACTTGGGATGCCTTGTGCATCCCCAAGCTTGAGCTTTTGTGTCTCCTTAACTCCTCCCATACCACGGTTTACCTAATACTGAAGACTTCATCCACTCAAAACTCAACAAGGACTCGTGAGATAAGTTAGTATAAATCAATGCAAAACCTTATCATTATCTACTGTAGCAAATCACTAAAATTATTATTCAACATTGCATACTAAATGCCTCTGCATATTTAGTACTCCTATCCTCAAATAAAATCATTAAACAAGCAAACATATGCAAACAATGCAAACACAACAGCAATCTACCAAAACAGTACAGTCTGTAGTGGATGAAGAAGTATCCATACTTATTTAACTCAAAAATTCTGAAAATTTAACACACTTTAGAAAATTTCTCAGAGCTTATTGTGCAAAAAATTTCAGCATTTTATCACATTCTGACTTTTCTCGGGAATTTTTGCAACCGCGACAAACTTTCTGTTTTGAAACAGCAACTCATATACTTGCAAAATAAGCATGGCAAAGGCTACCCTTGCCACTTTTATTGAAAAAAAAGATGCAAAACATTATTCTAAATAACAGCAAGCAAATCCTAATAAAAAAAATGATGCTCCAAGTAAAACACATATCATGTGACGAATAAAAATGTAGCTCCAAGTGAGGTTACTGATAATGTTGAAGACAAAAGAGGGGATGCCTTCCGGAGCATCCCCAAGCTTAGTTGCTTGAATCTTCCTTGAATATTACCTTGGGGTGCCTTGGGAATCCCCAATCTTAGGGTCTTGTCACTCAGTGTTCTCTTCATATCGACATCTCACCCAAAACTTGAAAACTTCAATCACACAAAACTTAACGGAACTTCGTGACATAGGTTAGTATGATAAAGAGCAAACCATTTCACTTTGGTACTGTAAAAGACAAGATTCATAATTGTTTCCACACAATTCCTACTGTAAATTATCATTTCCATAATTTATATTGAGCAATATAAGCCATAGAAACTAGAAAACAAGCAAACTATGCATTGAAAACAGAATCTGCCAAAAACAGAAAAGTTTGTAGTAATCTGTACTCCAACCATACTTCTCCTACTCCAAAAATTATGAAAAATTAGGAAAACATAGATAATTTGTATATCTATTACCTGTAAAAAAATCAGAACAAAAGCACATTCTAGTGAATTTTCAAAATTCCTGGACTGAGCGCAAAAGGTTCTGTTTTTGGACAGAATCAAGTCAACTATCATCCACACTATCCCAAAGGCTTTACTTGGCACTTTATTGAAACAAAAGCAATAAAACATGATTAATACAATAGCATAATCATGTGAACACACAAAAACAGTAGGTAAAAGTGTTGGGTTGTCTCCCAACAAGCACGTTTCGTTAATGTCTTTTAGATAGGCATGATGATTTCAATGATGCTCGCATAAAAGATAAGAATTGAAACATGAAAAAGAGCATCATGAATCACATGGCAAGCACATTTAAGTCTAACCCACTTCCTATGCATAGGGATTTTGTGAGCAAACAATTTATGGGAACAAGAATCAACTAGCATAGGAAGGCAAAACAAGTGAAACTTCAAAACTTCCAACATAAAGAGAGGAACTTAATATTATTGAGATATGTAAAAGCATAAGTTCCTCTCTCATAATAATTTTCAGTAGCATCATGAATGAATTCAACAAAATAACTATCACATAAAGCATCCTTTTCATGATCCACAAGCATAGAAATTTTATTACTCTCCACATAAGCAAATTTATTCTCATCAATAATGGTGGGAGCAAACTCAACAAAATAACTATCATGTGATTGAAAATTAAAATCATGATGACAAGTTTCATGGTTATCATTATTCAATATAGCATACATGTCATCACCATAATCATCATAGATAGCAACCTTGTTCTCATAGTCAATTGAATCCTCATCCAAAATGGTGGATTCATCATTAAATAAAGTCATGACCTCTCCGAATCCACTTTCAGAATTATAATCATCATAAATAGGAGGCATGCAATCATTATAACAAATTTTCACATCAAATCTTGGGGGACTAAAAATATCATCTTCATGAAATATAGCATCCCCAAGCTTATGGCTTTGCATATCATTAGCATCATGGATATTCAAAGAGTTCATACCAACAACATTGCAATCATGCTCATCATTCAAATATTTTTTGTCAAACATTTTATAGAATTCTTCTTCTATCAATTGAGCACAATTTTCCTTTCCATCATTTTCACGAAACACATTATAAAGATGAATAGTATGATGCAACCTCAATTCCATTTTTTAGTTTTCTTTTACAAAACCAAACTACTGATAAAACAAGAAACTAAAATATTCGATTGCAAGTTATAAAGGTATACCTTCAAGCACTCACCTCCCCGGCAACGGCACCAAAAAAGAGCTTGATGTCTACTACGCAACTTTATTCTTGTAGACACGTGTTGGGCCTCCCAGCGCAGAGTTTTGTAGGACTGTAGCAATTTTCCCTCAACTGGATGACCTAAGGTTTGTCAATCCGTGGGAGGCGTAGGATGAAAATAGTCTCTCTCAAACAGCCCTGCAACCAAATAATAAAAAGTCTCTTGTGTCCCAACACACCAAATACAATGGTAATTTGTATAGGTGCACTAGTTCAGCGAAGAGATGGTGATACAGGTGTACTATGGATAGTAGATATTGATTTTTGTAATAAGAACAACAAAAAATAGCAAGGTTGCAATCGATAAAACGGAGCACAAATGGTATTGCAATACTTGAAAATGAGGCCTATGGTCCGTACTTTCGCTAGTGCAATCTCTCAACAATGCTAATATAATTGGATCATATAACCATCCCTCAAAGTGCGATGATGAATCACTCCGAAGTTCCTATCTAGCGGAGAACATAAGAAGAAATTGTTTGTAGGGTACGAAACCACCTCGAAGCTATTCTTTTCGGTCGATCCATCCAAGAGTTCGTACTAAAATAACACCAAATAATTTCAGATTCATAATACTCAATCCAACACAAAGAACCTCAAAGAGTGCCCCAAGATTTCTATCGGAGAAACAAACACAAGAACGTGCATCAGCCCCTATGCATAGATTACACCAATGTCACCTCGGGAATCCGCGAGTTGAGTGCCAAAACATTTATCAAGTGAATCGATATGATACCCCATTGTCACCACGAGTATTCTTGTACAAGACATATATCAAGTGTTCTCAAATCCATAAAAGTATTCAATCCGATAAAACGAAATCTCAAAGGGAAAACTCAATTCATCACAACAAGAGAGAGAGGGGAAACACCATATGATCCAACTATATTAACAAAGCCCACGATACATCAAGATCGTGCCATCAAGAACACGAGAGAGAGAGAGAGAGATTAAACACATAGCTACTGGTACAAACCCTCCGCCCCGAGGGTGGACTACTCCCCCTCATCATGGTGGTCGCCGGGATGATGAAGATGGCCACCGGTGATGATTTCCCCCTCCGGCAGGGTGCCAGAATGGGCTCCCGATTGGTTTTTGGTGGCTATAGAAGCTTGTGGCGGCGGAACTTCCGATCTAGGGTTACCCCGAGGGTTTTTGGAATATTTGGTGAGGGAGGCCACCGAGGTGGGCACAACCCACTTGGGCGCGCTTCGGCCCCTAGGCGCGCCCTGGTGGTTGTGCCCCCCTCGAGGCACCCCCCCCCCAGGTGCTTCTTTGGCCTACTGGATGTCTTTCGGTCCACAAAAAGTTTCGCGGTGTTTGGACTCCATTTGATATTGATTTCCTGCAATGTAAAAAACAAGCAAAAAAGGTAACTGGCACTGGATCAATAGGTTAGTCCCAAAAAATGATATAAAGTTGTTATAAATGATTGTAAAACATCCAAGAATGATAATATAACAACATGAATACTTCGTAAATTATAGATACGTTGGAGACGTATCAGTTTGCAACAAGAAAATACAATCAATCAAAGAGCAATTATCATAATTAAAGTCCTTGTAATCCAACATAGTGGGCAGATCACCATTTAAAGTCTTTACCTCTTCAAACCTAGTTTTATCACTTTTATCATTAAGATCATCACCCTCCGAACAATTAGGATGCCTTCTAGCTCAAGTTGACTCATCTTCAGTCCCTTTTCCTTCAAGTTTTATATTACTAAACAATGTTTCAATGGATGTCACACAATCATTTTAACATCTTCATCATGATTATGGTAAAAACCAGGTGGAATCGCTTTTTCTAGAAATTCTCGCTTAGCTCTTATTCTAGTGATTCTCTCTCTACTTGCATTCATGGTGACTTGAACAAACTTTAAAGTTTCAGTAGCATCCATTTTATGTGGCATGATTTTAATTTTAAGAGTTCCCGCGTCATGAGCAATTATTTCCATGTTTCTAGCCATGTCATTAACTTTATGTAGTTTTCTTCTACCAAAGCATTAAAAATCTTTTGAGAACTAATAAATTCTTTAATCGTGTTCTCAAGTTCAATAGGTATCCTATTATTATTATTATCATCATCATCATTATTATTATTATTGTTGTTGTTGTTGTTATTGTTATTATTATTGTTGTTATTATTATTATATGAATTACCATAGGAATTACCATAATTATTAGAGCAATTACTGGGATGCGGTCTAGGATTGAAATTCCCTCTATAAGCATTGTTGTTGAAATTATTTCTAGCGATAAAATTCACATTAATAGCATCATTATTTTGCTCAATCAAAGTAGATAGTGGCACATCATTAGGATCAGCCTGAGCACTTTTACTAGTAAGCATATTCATAAGAGCATCTATTTTATCATTCAAAGTAGAAACTTCTTCGGCGCAGTTCACCTTCTTACCAGTTAGAGCTCATTCGGTGTGCCATTGAGAATAATTTGTCATCATATTATCAAGGAGCTTTGTAGCTTCTCCCAATGTACTTCCCATAAAGGTACCACCTACAACAGAGTCTAGAAGATTTCTTGACACAAAGTTTAGTCCCGCGTAAATATTTTGTATTATCATCCATAAGCTTAATCCATGAGTGGGACAATTTTTAACCATTAATTTCTTTCTCTCCAAAGATTGTGCAACATGTTCTTGCTCACGTTGCTTAAAGTTCATGATTTGAGTTCTAAGAGAAATAATCTTAGCGGGAGGGAAAATACTTGGCACTAAAGGCATCCTTACATTTATTCAATGAATCAATTCTATTGCGAGGCAAGGATGAAAACCAAGTTTTAGCACGATCTCTTATCGAGAAAGGAAATAACTTCAACTTAATAATATCATTATCTGCATCTTTTTTTGCATATCACATAATTCAACGAAGGTATTAAGATGGGATGCGGCATCCTCATTAGGATTTCCAGAAATTTGTTGTTTCATAATAGGATTTAGCAATGTAGCATTAATATCATATGACTCTGCACTAGTGGCGAAAGGAGAAATTGGAGTACTAATAAAATCATCATTATTAGTATTTGAGAGGCCACACAACTTGCTATTTTCTTCAGACATAGTGGCAAAAGCAAGCAAACAAGGAAAATAACACTACAAGAATGGTGTTGATCCTTGACGGCCACAAACCTTCAAACATTGCTACAAAACTATCACAAACGCCCACCGATGACTTTTTGGAAAACCATCATGTATTCCCTGCCAAATATTGGTCTTCATGACATAGGGACAGAATCTACACAAATCATGCTGCCTGTGATGATGCTTGGACGTCATAAATTAGGCATGAGCATGTTCAGTTTGGTTGACGACTCAAACCGTCATAGAATTCCATGACGTGGCACATGCATGGACACGAAGGCCTACAAGGCCCATGTAATGGGTGGCTGAATTAGACTTTTGGTCTCCTATTTTCAGCCTAGTCTGATACATTAATCTATTTCCTGTAGTCCTGTTTGTTAGCCCATTTCTAAAGGTTCAGCTCATTAGTATGTTTTCTCAATTCTAGCCCGTTGCCCCATTTCCTTCGGTCAACCCAAATTTTGGCCTAGCTATAGTGCATCACCCAGCCCAAATGTTTTCCTCATTGAGCCCATTTTTTCAACACAATACAAAATTTTGGTCTGGTTAGCCAACCAATTTCAACCCATTCGGAATGGTTAGCCAACTGATTTCAGCCCAGTTCTAGTCCATCAAACTGTAAAACTAAACAATCCCATAATGTTATATATGAATAACTTTAGCCCTAAAATATGTTATATATGAACAATAAAATAGATTTTGATCCAGCAATAGATCACAACACATATATGACAACATAAATTAAGTTCCAACCACAGATCACAGATGATCCATCAAAAATATGAAACTACAAACACTCTAGTGCCACAAACTACCCCCGGCAAAATGCTTGCATTCATATCCATGAACAGAATGCATGCAGTTTGGAGCAACAAAAGCATTACCACATAGCTCTCAACAAAAGCATGTCACCAGCAAACGGTCACATATTGCCATTACCTTAAAACAACAGTGTTTTAACAACCACCTTACCCTGTAGCTGAACTTGATCACCTTTGGATTAGCAAAAGGTCAAGTTTTAATCAACGTCGGCTTGCTTCTTCCTGCACTCCTCTTCTTGTTTGAACCTCGCTTCTTTTGATTCCTCTACCTTCTTAGTCAAGGTGTTGACTACCTCCCGAAGCTCTGCACTCCCTTTCTTCTCCACTGCTAGTTGTACGTCAAGGTTGGTACCACTGGATCTCTCACGCACATGGTGGATCCCCTCATGCCGAAGAAACCTAGGCTTCTTGGTGTGCTAAGTGAGCACATTAGATACAACCTCAATCATAGAGATAGGTTGGTGTCCATCTTTAGTAGGTTGAGAGACTAGCAATGCAAACAACAAATAAACATGGTTATGAGGTTATGGGACAACTTTGCCACAAGACATAAAGAATAATAGATCTCCATTGGTTTGATCCCATTTATATGTGTGATAGATGAAGACATCTAATTATGCAAAATATTATGTTAAAGTAATCTTCTAAGAAATCATGAATCAAATAAAGCTTGGGATGCAAAATACACCATCAAGAAAACTGACTTTACAATACGACGGTTGCCAAGTGGATCATATTCATGTGAGAAGCAAAGAATAATACAGAAAAAATATTCCAAGGTCAAATTATTCTTCTACCTCTCTATAGGCTGACTATATAATTATTGATTATTGTACTACTGGATCTATTAAAAAAGTAACCATTGTGTGATATGGTATGCACTCTTTGAACCCTGACTTACAAGTGCAGATCATACGGTGTCTGTGTACCCTTTCTTCTTGTTGTTGTAGTGGCACTCCTTGAACAAATCCAATGTAATGGGTTCTTCATCTTTGTATTTTCTCCCTGAAAACGACATATATGCAGGAAGCTTAATTTTGTATTCACTGCCGCTTCAGATCAGTAACTATGAAGAAAGAAAATATACAATACCAAAAGTGAACTTTACATTATCCATTTGTTCAGGATAAGATGCCATTAATTAGAAAGTATTTATTGGCTAAAGCCAAGGGAACATTATATACAATAACTATGTAGATCATATGTGGAAATGCACAACCATAGGTCTAACTTACCAAATTATCAGTGCACGGGATAGCTACGTGAACCAGTTGTTTGGTGGAACTTAACTTGAGCTTGGTTAGCTTTGTCCTTTTCACAATCTTGTGCATCAAAAGATCAAATACATGAAGCAAAGAATTACGTTTTCAAGAAGTGTACCATCTTTTTGGGATTCTTCCAGCTTTCCACAAGGGCATTCCACTGGTCATCAATCATCGATTTGACAGGAGAAATTATTATCACCAGATTGACTGCGAAAAGGATCAAAATACTTCCATTTGAGCCTGCATCGATGTTGGTGGACTGCATACTTCATGATTTGGGAACATGCCTTCATAACTGGTGTAGCTTCTATGTCCATATGGAAATTTATTTAGACAGAAGAAAAAATGCATAAGAATTACAATATCTCATAATTGACAAATTGCTAGCCATGGAAGAGGGGAAAGGCCTGGACAGTGTACTTACACCAACTTTGCCAACAAATTCTTGGAAGATTCCAATGTTATCGATTTTCTTGTAATCCTTCCAATACTAAAGCGCACACACCTAGTTAAATTAGTTTCCAAATTAAAACTCACAACAAGATTGATTCTAATTCCAACACATTATCTCACAAAGATATAGTCAGGGATGTCTCAGAAACAATTGTATACCAAAAATAATATTTGCTTTGAATTTGTACAAAATAAAATAGAAAATTTGTATTTTATACATGTCTTGAACACTGCAGAACAAATATGTGCCTAAGAATTACTAATATATTATATCAACTATAGCCTTAACATGCAAGTCACATAACTGAGGGGCATAATATTGTATAATCTAATAGTAATAGAGTTTCTATTGATTACACTTTGAAAAAAAACAATGTCCAGACAACCTCACAATGTGTCAAATAAAATTTTACGCTTTTCCAAAATACTCCCTCCGTCCCATAATGTAAGACATTTCTCACACCAGTGTCAAAAAATGTCTTCATTATGGGACAAAGGGAGTACTATACTGGACACCAATACTTGCTTTAAACTGTCCAAAATATGAAGTAAAACATGAACCAATATATTAAATTATTCCAAACACTACAAAAAAAGGCACATCCGTGACATTATAGCCTAAACGAAAACTTTTTTCTGTAATGGTTATGACACTTGTATGACGATAATTGTGAGAAAAACACGTATCATCATAGATTTGGTGGGATCCTACTTCTATGCCAAAAAATTATGACAGAAAATGGGCTTTTCATCCTGGGCGGGCCGGAGACGCACCTGCATGACATTCTTTGGGCCGTGCATGATGTAAACAATCATGGTAGAAGTGAGGGCAAGGAAAATTTCGGGGAGTTCCCGGTTACAGTGGGTGGTCGGGGCCGAGCGATGCAGTGTGGTTTGCGCATTTCTCTCGTACGCGCATGTGTGTGAGGTGTTGGCTAACTGAACCCAAGCCAGGTGTTCGCTTACTAAACCCGAGCCATTGCACTAGCTACGTATTGAACACGAGTGATCGATCCCACTACGTACCGAAGCCAATCGATCGATCCCTAACTGAACCCGAGCGATTTCTTGTCTACTAACTGACTGATCGATTCCTTCACTGTTGCTGCTAACTGAACACAAGCGATCATTCTCGCTACTTACTGAAGCCGATCGAGCGCCGGGGCTGGACGTAGCTAGTCAGCCAGTGTTGGGTTGCCTCTCGATGAATAGTGCATGTTGATGCCACGCGTGCGATACATAGAACGAGTCGACACGTGGTGAGTCGAGCCGGTTGGTTGGCTGTGGATGAACAGTCCTTGTTGCTGCCGCCCGCTCGTACGCCCAACCCCAGCCGATGGTGGTTGGATGAACAAGACCCCAACCATGTAGGCGGTTGGGTGCTAGATGAACAGGACCCCGAGGAGGTCGTGCCGCGGTACGCCACACCCAGTCGGTTGGGGTGGATGAACAGAACCCCATGGAGGCTAGATGAGAAGTAGCCGGTGGAGCCTGGAGAAAGTCGATGGTGGATGAACTGTAGCTGGTGGAGGCTGAGGAAGTTGACGGTGGATGAACAGTGGCCCATGGAGGCTGGAGCGAGACAATAGACGATGGATGAACAGTAGACGGTGGAGTCTCGTTTTGTGGTATGTCATACCCCTCCTGATAAACTGGACCCCTTTCGACTGTAGGTGCTCGAAGAGAAGTCCGTTTCCTCTGTTCTGCGGCATGCCAGACCCCTCCCGATCAACAGGACCCTATTTTGACCGTTGGCGGTCGAAGAGAAGTACGTTTACTCCGTTTTGCGGGACGCCAGACCCCTCCCGATGAACAGGACCCCGTTTCGGCTATGCCATCCACGTCGGTTGGCTCTCGATGATCAGGACGCATTCCGACCCAATCAGTTGCCTCCCGATGAACATGACATTGTTTCTCCGTTCCGACCCAGCCGGTTGGCTACCGAGGAACATGACGTTGTTGCTCTATGCGTTCGAGACTCCGCCCAAATGTACATACATGGCCATATTTTTTGTCGTGTGGCTGTACGTACGTGTACATGATTTAGATGGGACTGTCACTGCTATGTCGGGGTACGACACATGCTGCTACTTACTCGGCCATGGTTCATACTTGGAGAGAGACCGATCAAATAGTATGTACGTACACGTTTGCGACCAGGCAGACAACGCTACGTATGCTTTGACCGGGTGGGTCCCAGCTGTCAGGGAGGATAAGGATGGACTTCCTTGCATGCAAAGATATAGCTGCTAGGTCCCAGCTGTTAGGGCCGGGAATCAATTTTTGCGCGTAATAAGGAGGCACTTCCTTGCGTTCGAAGATGTAGCTGATGGGTCCATAAGTCGGCCTCACCGCATACTGTCCTCTTTCGATGGTTGTCGCTTGTTGACCATGTGACCAGGCCGCGCCGAGAGCACCAAGGTGGTGGACGATGGCGAGGCCCAAGAAGGGAATGACGTGGTGCCGGGGAAGATGCGGCAATGGATGCCCACATGGAGGGGAGTAAGAGGGTTGATTGGTTCGGCTGCGGTGTGAGGCTGTCGTCTCCGGAGAATAACATGGGGTGTGGGTGAGTAGAGGGAAGGCCTGGTAGCAGTGGTATTAGCGTGGGGAGGTGAGGTCTGCATGGCAGCACAACTGGCCACGGGAGGCAGGAGCAGGCAGTCCCGCCGGCGCTGGTTTGGGCGGCTGGAGCAAGATCCGAGATTGAAGAAGCTACATGGCCGTTGGATTTACATCAAATGGTCACCTCTGCTAGAATCGTTTGTTGACTAAGTTGACAAAGCCCTGCGTATGCGTCAACTTAGTAGGCCCACAAGTCAGCCTCCAAATCTGGTGGGTCCCAGCTATCAAGGGGAGGAATCATTTTTCTTGCGCGTAGTAAGGAGGCACTTCCATGTGTGCGGCGTTGGACCTCGTGGGTCCTAGTTGTTAGTCTCTCCATGTACAGTCCTCTTCTGATGGTTGTTGTTCGTTAACCACTTTGGCGATGCCATGCCGAGAGCACTAAGGTAGTGGACGACGGCGAGGCCTAGGAAGGGAACTACCCGGAGCCAGGGAAGATGTGTCAGCGGTTTCCCACGCGGAGGGGAGTACGAGGGTTGATTGGTTTGACAATGGTGTGAGACTGCCATCGGCGGAGAATAACAGGAGGTGTGGGTGAGTAGACGGATGGCCTAGCAAGCTATCGGAGTAGGGTGAGGTGATGAGGCCACCGCGGCAGCATGATATGTCTCCAACGTATCTATAATTTATGAAGTATGCATGCCATGTTTACAACAGTTATATATGGTTTTGGTATGATTTGAATGGAACTAACCCAGACTGACGCTATTTTCAGCAGAACTATCTTTGTGTAGAAATCAAAGTTCTCCAAATGAGCTGGAACTTTTTGACGGATTTTTGGGAACAAAAGAGGCACTAGAAGCTTTGTGGGGGAGGGGGCAGAAGGTGAAGGAGGTGACCACCACCCACCAGGGCGTGCTAGGGGCCTTGCCCATGTGCTCCCACTAATTAGGTTAACTAAAATATCGACTAAAACTAGTTACTCTATGGCACTGACATCCTGGCCCCACCTTCTAATTACTCTATTCAGCTTAAACTATTTCACCATTAAATTAGCACAGTCACTGACTAGTAGGCCTCTCCGGTCCCTTTGACTAGTCCAAGTCCATAGTTGACTACTAACTAGGCAGTCAACTGGGTCCCACTGTCAGCCACAAATGCACGTTCCTGGGTACACTCTCTGTGTACCCATAGCAATTATAGTTATTATATTTTCGAAAGTAATTCCAGTAATTCCAGAAAATGTTTAAAACTTTGAAAAATCATAGAAGAATAACTGTAACTCCGATGAAATAATTTATATACGAAAAATGATCAAAAAAATAACACGAGTCCGTTTATGTCCTCCACATACATGTCACATGCCTCTAACACTGCAAACATGGAACCTTCCCCTCCGGTTCGTCTATCCGATAACTGCCTAAAGCCAGGAGAATATCCACAGATATTTTCCCGCTCCGTCTATAATGCGTAGCACTACATTAGGTCACCCCTAGCACAACATATTGCCATGTCATGTGTTGTGCTACATTTGTTTGCTTTGTATTTACTGTTTCTTCCCCCTCTTCTCTCTGGTAGACCCCAAGACTGACGCTGCTCCCGAGTACGAGTACACTCCTGACGACCAGCATCTTTCAGCAGAGCTTCCAGGCAAGCAAAACCCCCTTGATCATTCCAATATCGCCCATTCTTTCTCTCTCATGCTTGCATTAGATTTGCTACTATTGTTCGATAGTTCCTATTATGATGCATAGCCTGCTTTTGTAACCTGCTATTGTTACCTTACATGTTATCCTATATGCTTAGTATTGGTTGGTTAGTAACCCATCAGTGACCCCTCATCCTTGTCCATGTAGCCTTGCTTTGTTACTGGTGACTCGATCAACGTGATCGATTTATGGAGATCGACACATCACCACGCACACCCCTTAGTTGTACGACTCTGCAGAGCTACTATCGAGTGTCGAGGGTGATACATCCTACCTCACCCCCGATGATACCACTATAGTGTAGCTAGTCAGTTGCAGGATACCGAGGGTGATTCCTCTTTCACCAGCTCCGATGATGCATCTGTCATGCTGCCCCTCAAGTGTGAACCTATTGAGGGTGATTCCTCCAAGTTCACCTTGACGGTTACATCGAGTGGAAATCCATCGAATGTGATTCCTCAGATTTTCCCCTTGATGTTATGGACACACGGATACGTTGACTTTACCTCAACTTCTTATTGAAGTCGGGTCGGCCCCGTGGGGTACTCGCAAGAGTTACTGAAGTCGGGACTAGCCGTGAGGGTACCCGCGAGATAATTATGAGGCACGACCAGGCAAGCAGACCACCCTAGAGAGGGATGGGCCTGACCCTTGCTGTAAGTCCTCGAGATGGCATGACGGGATCACTGATCATCTCTGCGTGCTCCCAAGACACTAAGGGTTTGGATATGTGATTTGAGTAGGCCTCTGGCCTTTTCGCACTAACCACCATGCGGGAATAGGTATGGGCACCCGACGTCGTACGATTCTTCCGAAAGCTCTCAGACGTCAGTGGTTGAGCGGTGCGCGCCCGGTTGGACGGTAACCACCTGCACTTTTATAAGGTGGTGGGTCTGCTCCAGGCCGCATACGCAATGCGCATGAGTGCAAAGGGCGATGGGCCCAAGATCCCTAAGCGCTTAGGATGTAGACTGGCGTGTTGGCATCAATGTTGACCCTAGGTTGGACTAGGTGTGTCGATCAGCCGAGGCCGGACATGACTCGAAAGTGTGTCCGGGCGGAATTTGTCGGATTCTGGGTTCCACGGACCCTTGAGAGGCAAACTCTAGGGTGTGCACGAAGAACTCTCTCTTCCCATTCTGCCCTTTCAACGATCCCACGGCCTAGCTCCACAAAACCAAAGAACAAGAGACACTGAGGATTTATCCTGGCTCGGGCCACCTTGCGGTGTAATACCCTACTCCAGCTTTGTGGTGGATTGCCTCGAGGGGCTGAGGATGAACTAGTACGGTGGATGAACAGCCTCAGGAGGTGAGGTGTTCTTGAGCTCGATGAGCTGGTGATGTGGTTCGGGTGGAATTGACCTCTCTCCCCTCCTTTCCTATGATGGTGGCTAAGTCCTATATATAGTGGCCTTGGTCCTCTTCCCAAATGTAGGCGGGAAGGGATCCCACAACGGCCAAATTCAAAGGGAGACAACTAGTACAAGCCATCCTGACAAAAGCAGTCTTCGCCTGCAAAAGGCTCTGGTGGTGACGCCATGGTGGGCTCCGCGATGACCTCCGTCCTGCCGTCCTGGCGGTCTTGGTCTCGTTGTACTAATATGGAAACCTTTAGTTGATTCCTCGGGACTCCGCGCCTGCGCTTGCCTCCTTGGCACCAAAGAGGAAACCGGTACACTATGCCCGCTGGCGCCCGCCTGGCCTTGGTCGTCACGGCTCACGTCATGTGAACCTCGCGAGGTGCACCTTGCGTAAATATCTCTGCTCCTCGGGAGCAAGCCTAGTGAGGCCGCCCCCAGGGAGGTCTTGGTGTCGTCCCCTCGCGAGGCTTGGCCCCTCGCAAGGGTCTTGAGTTGTTGCTGCTGAAGCTGGGCAGTACCGGGCCATCCAGGAGCCACGCTGTGGGCCGCAGGCAGGCAAGTCTGGGTACCCCCGTTCCCAGGACGCCGACAGTGGCCCCCGGGCCCAAGGCGCGCTCGAACTTGGCTTCGAGGCGAAGCCAAAGTGCAAATGCGGAGCGCCGTGGGCCCTAAAGGCCTGCGGCCTCGGTCGACGCATGGCGATTGATGGGACGTGGGCGCCTCTGCTTCCCCATGCTTCCTCGGCAACTGTCTGACTTGACGAGACTCTGCTGCATGCAGAGGAAAGCCATCATTACGTGCGATCATGGAGGCCGGCGGTTGGCCTCCTTCTTGCTATAAATGAGGGGAGGGGGCAGAGCCCCCTCGCTCATCTCTGTCTTCTCGCCACATGCTCCTTCTTCTTTCTCCTCGCCTCGCCGTCTTGCCGTGATACTCATGGCGCCGATTAGGAGGTTATCTGTCGCCGAGAAGGGAAAACCCCTCGCGACAAGCAGGAGCCACTTCCGCCGAAGAAGAGGTTCAGCCGTTCCCGCGACGTTGGCGTGAGGCTGGAGGTGACGCGGCCTTGGTATGAGCGGCCTCCGCCTGGCTTCCCGCTCCCTTTGTATGCCCAAGCGCAAGGCTCTGGAGAAGGCAGGAGCATCTCGCACCGCACAAGCCACGGCCGCGGTGGCCAAGCTGAGGTAGCACGAGCCGCCAGCCCATGAACCCACGCCGAGAGCTCCTCGCGCGAGTTGGTGGTGTGGGCAGCTATGCCACCGCGCACGTGGATCCAACTCCCGCGGTTCTTCGCCGAGGAAATGCCGCCGAGGGGGCCACTCGAGTTGTGGCTGCAACACGCCGGGTGCTGCAGTCTGGCCACGGGGGCGGAGGTCGAGGTCGTTCCCCAAGGCAAGATCTTCATGACCCGAGGATGGGTGATACGTCTCCAATGTATCTGTAATTTTTGTTTGTTCCATGCTGTTTTATTATCAATCTTGGATGTTTTATAATCATTTTATAGTCATTTTATATCATTTTTTTGGTACTCACCTATTGACATAGTGCCAAGTGCCAGTTGATGTTTTTCCATGTTTTTTACATCACAGGAAATCAATATCAAACGAACTCCAAATGCCACAAAACTTCACGATGATTTTTTATGGGCCAGAAGAAAGGCAATGGGCCCTAGTTGCACCTGGGGGTGCCCCGAGGGGGGCACAACCCACCAGGGCGCGCCAGGAGGCCCAGGCGCGCCCTGGTGGGTTGTGCCCACCACGTGTGCCCCCGGGCCGCCTCTTTGCTCTATAAATACCCCAATATTCCAGTAACCCTAGAAGAGGCGTCGAAATATTCATCCAGTCGCCGCAGAGTCCAGAACCACCAGATCCAATCTAGACACCATCACGGTGGGGTTCACCACTTCCATTGGTGCCTCTCCGATGATGCGTGAGTAGTCCTTTGTAGACCTTCGGGTCCGTAGTTAGTAGCTAGATAGCTTCCTCTCTCTCTCGCTGGATTCTCAATACAATGGTCTCTTGGAGATCCATATGATGTAACTCTTTTGCGGTGTGTTTGCTGGGATCTAATGAACTTTGAGTTTATGATCAGTCATATCTTTTTATATCCATGAAAGTTATTTGAGTTTCTTTGATCTCTTATATGCATGATCTCTTATAGCCTCGCATTTCTTCTCCGATATTTGGGTTTTGTTTGGCCAACTTATTCTATTTATCTTGCAATGGGAAGAGGTGCCCGGTAGTGGGTTCGACCTTATGGTGCTCGATCCCAGTGACAGAAGGGGAAACGACACGTACGTATCGTTGCTACTAAGGATAAAAAGACGAGATCTATATCTACCGCCATATAGATAAACGGATCTTGTCTACATCATGTCATCGTTCTTGTTGCATTACTTTGTTTTTCCATGAACTTAATACACTAGATGCATGCTGGATAGCAGTCGATGTGTGGAGTAATAGTACTAGATGCAGGCAAGAGTCGGTCTACTAATCTTGAACGTGATGCCTATGTAATGATCATTGCCTGGATATCGTCATAATTATTTGAAGTTCTATCAATTGCCCAACAGTAATTTGTTTACCCACCATTTGTTATTTTTCTCGAGAGAAGCCACTAGTGAAACCTACGCCCCCGGGTCTTATTTCTCATATATTTGCCTTGCGATCTACTTTTCCTTTGCATTTTTATTCAGATCTATTAAACCAAAAAAATACAAAAATACCTTGCTGCACTTTATTTATTTACTATCTATTATTTCAATCTACTACAATTTATCTCACATCAGCTTGCCAATTTCTGGCGCCGTTACCCGAAAGGGATTGACAACCCCTTTAACACGTCAGGTTGCGAGGTGTTGTTATTTGTGTGCAGGTGCTGTTTACGTTGTGTTGCTTGGTCCTCCTACTAGTTCGATACCTTGATTTCATAACTGAGGGAAATACTCTACTGTCGCTGTGCTACATCATCCCTCCCTCTCCGGGGAAATATCGACGTAGTTCTAGCTACCATCAAGGAGAATTTCTGGTGCCGTTGCCGGGGAGGATCTTCATCATAACCAGGTTCCTAATCACAAATCTCATCTCCTCGCAATTTAGATTATTTTCCATTTGCCTCTCATTTTCCTCTCCCCAACTTCACAAAAATTTGCCGTTTTATTTGCCCTCTTTTTCGTTCGCCTTTTTCTCATCGGATCTCATGTTTGCTTGTGTTGCCATGTGCCTTCTATTTGCTTGCATCTTCGCTTGCTAAAATCTATTGATATGGATCCCCATCCACTTGCTAATCTTTTTAAAAGATCCAATCATGATGAACCAATTGCTAGTGAGTTGATTGAACTAGATTATCCTTATGAAGTTTTGCTTGAGAATCGTGAATCTGAAAATTGTGATGAAGAAATCTATGAAGTGATTCATGATAGCTCTTTGAATGAATAGCATGATTGCAATGATTTTACTATAAATTTTATTAATGTCAATTGTGCTAATAATATGCAAAACCCCAAGCTTGGGGATGCTAATTTTGCTATCTCCACTACTTGTTGCAATGATCATGATTGGGGTGATAATGATTCTTATGATCTTGAAAGTTTATTTAAGCCTCATGATGAATATGTTTGCGATAATATTGAAAGTGGGTTTGGAGAGGTCATGACTTTATTTGGTGATAATCCCACTATTTTGGAAGAGTGACAACTTTGCATGCATGTGGATCATAAAGAGAAAATTTTATATGATAGTTATATTATTGAATTTGATTATGATCCTACATATAATTATTATGAGAGTGGAAAATATGGTTGTAGAAATTTTCATGTTATTAAATTTCCTGTCGTTGTGTTGAGATTGTCAATGTTTTATTCCTCTCCTTTGCATATGCTAGATGTTTCTTGTCTTGATAATTTGTTTTCCTATAAAATTCCTATGCATAGGAAGTATATTAGACTTAAATGTGTTTGTCACATGTTTCATCATGCTCTCTTTGTTCTTCATTATTATCTTTGGTGTGAGCATCGTTGAAATATTATGCCTAGCTAAGGGCGTAAAACTATAGCGCTTGTTGGGAGGCAACCCAATGAATAAAATTTATTTTTGCTTTTCCATTATATTCTTGAGTGTTAGCACAATTATGCTACTATTATGATTGTGTTTTTTATGTTTTAATTAGTGTTTGTGCCAAGTATAACCAATAGGATCTTCTTGGGTGATAGTTGTTTGATCTTGCTGAAAAAGGCAGAAACTTTGTGCTCAGAAAATTAATTCTAATTTTTATTCAAAAAGAGCTTTTGCCCTGATTCTTTTTGCAGAAGGTTAATATACAAATTTCCCTGGTCGTTCTATTTTGGTAGAATTTGTGGAGTTCCATAAGTATTCATTTAAATCAGATTGCTATAGACTGTTCTGTTTTGACAGATTCTGTTTTCTTTGTGTTGTGTGCTTATTTTGATGGCTCTATGGTTTTATTTGATGAGTTTTTGCCATAGAAAAGTTGGAATACAGTATATATAATACAAAAACAAAATATGAATTGGTTTGATACAGCACTTATAGTAGTGATTTATTTACTTACACTAATGGATCTCACGAAGTTTTGTTGAGTTTTGTGTGATTGAAGTTTTCAAGTTTTGGGTTATCTTAAGATGGATGAAGGAAGGATGTAAGAGCCTAAGTTTGGGGATGCCCTGGCATACCAAGCTATTATCCCAGAATGAGCAACCAACTAAGCTTGGGGATGCCCCCAAGTGGCATCCCCGCTTTCTTCCAACAACCATCGGTATTTTACTCGAGGCTATATTTTTATTCGTCACATGATATGTGTTTTGCTTGGAGCGTCTTGTGTGATATGTGTCTTTTCTTGTTTTATTTTGTGTTTTAAGTCATCAATCCTTGCTGGACACACCTTTTTGAGAGAGCCAAAATTATACCATTACTTGTTAGAATTGCTCTCTATGCTTCACTTAAATCTTTTATGAGCTAGGACTTGCTCTAGTGCTTCACCTATATCTTTTTGAGCATGGTGTGCTTTGTTATTTTTGAAGAAATGCTCTCTTGCTTCACTTAGATTTATTTGAGAGTTAATAAAATTTTGAAGAAATTCTCGCTTGCTTCACTTAAATAATTTTGAGAGAAAGAAAATTTGTTATGCTCATGATCTTCACTTATATTTGTTTGAGCTTATGAAAAGCAATACATGAAAATTAGTTCCAAAGTGATAGATATCCAAGAAGTATAAAAGAAATAAAAATTTCATGGAGATCATTGTGATATGTGAGTTATGTTGATGAGTAATTGTGCTCTAGTAAGATGGTGTTAAGGTTTGTGATTCCCTATGCATGCACGAAAGTCAATAATCATGCAATGAAAATTATATCCTACTTGTGGTGCATTATTCGGTGTTAATTATGCTTAATGCTTGCCTTTGAGATTATTCGTTTCTTGGTTGGTCGCTTCCCAATCTTTTGCTAGCCTTCATTTTGCACTAAGTATGGCCTCTACTTGTGCATCCAAAATCCTTTAAACCAGTTTTGCCACGTGAGTCCACTATATCTACCTATATGCGGTATTCTTTTGTCGTTCTAAGAAAATTTGCATGTGCCATCTCTAATTTTCGAAAATGATCTTCTCTTTTGTGTGTTTGTTTCACTCGCGGAACGGTAACGGGTGGCTAATATTTTCCATGCTAGATGTGTTATTCTCAAGATGAGTGTTTATTCACTTGTCATTGCACGAGAGTAAGGCAAAGGACTTAGGGATGCCCAGTCCCGAAATGCAAAAAAAATGAATTTACTTTATGATGTCCAATAATAAATTCCTTGGAAAGTGTTTGTATGGAGGGTACCCGTGGATACGGCTAGCCATGGAAAGTGAAAGAATGGTGGAAAAAGGAATAAACTTTATTTCTGTTTGGGAACTGTCTATGGGATATCTAGCATGGAAAGTGTTCGTAGCTCTGAGTTGTTTTCGTTGGTGGGATGGATACACCTCCCAAAATGTTTTTATCTCTAATTTTTTTCGCTTTGAGCTCTGGCACCTCTACAAATCCCTATTCCCTCTGCGAAGGGCCTTTCTTTTACTTTATGCAATTTTTATTTTGAAATTTGAGTCTCCATCTTCTCTCATAAAAATCACCAACTAGGAGGAAATACGATCGTGCTCAAGGATTGGGTGTAGTTAATATTCGAGTGTGTTTCATGAATGGATCAATGTTTGAGCATGATGGGCTAGGGATAACTTATTTTAGCGTTGATATTTTGAAAGGCATGGTTGCTTGTTGATATGCTTGAGTAACTAAATTGTTATGTCAAAACTAGACTATTGCTTTGAACAACTAAAAGTCCGAATGTCCATGCTATGAAGAAAAATATGTTATGACTTGATGAACAGCACTCCACATCAAAAAATTTGTTTTTATCACTTACCTACTCAAGGACGAGTAGGAGTTAAGCTTGGGGATGCTAATACGTCTCCAACGTATCTATAATTTTTGTTTGTTCCATGCTATTTTATTATCAATCTTGGATGTTTTATAAACATTTTATAGTCATTTTATATCATTTTTTGGTACTAACCTATTGACATAGTTCCAAGTGCCAGTTGTTGTTTTTTCCATGTTTTTTACATCGCAGGAAATCAATATCAAGCGAAGTCCAAATGCCACGAAACTTCACGATGATTTTTTATGGGCCAGAAGAAAGGCAATGGGCCCTGGTTGCACCTGGGGGGTGCCCCGAGGAGGGCACAACCCACCAGGGCGCGCCAGGAGGCCCAGGCGCGCCCTGGTGGGTTATGCCCACTGCTACCTCTTGAGCATGCGTTGGTTTTCCCTTGAAGAGGAAAGGGTGATGCAGCAAAGTAGCGTAAGTATTTCCCTCAGTTTTGAGAACCAAGGTATCAATCCAGTAGGAGGCAATGCACAAGTCACCTAGTACCTGCACAAACAATCAAGAACCTTGCAACCAACGTGATAAAGGGGTTGACAATCCCTTCACGGTCACTCGCAAAAGTGAGATCTAATAAAGATAGTAAAGTCAATATTTTTGGTATTTTTGTTGTATAGATTGGAAAGTAAAGATAGAAAAATAGTAAACGAGATGCGATGTAAATAAAATAGATGCAATATAATAAGAAAGAGACCCGGGGACCATAGGTTTCACTAGTGGCTTCTCTCAAGATAGCATGTATTACGGTGGCTGAACAAATTACTGTCAAGCAATTGATAGAAAAGCGCATAGTTATGAAGATATCTAAGGCAATGATCATGAATATAGGCATCACGTCCGTGTCAAGTAGATCAAAACGATTCTGCATCTACTACTATTACTCCACACATCGACCGCTATCCAGCATGCATCTAGAGTATTAAGTTCATAAGAACAGAGTAACGCATTAAGCAAGATGACATGATGTAGAGGGATAAACTCAAGCAATATGATATAAACCCCATCTTTTTATCCTCGATGGCAACAATACAATATGTGCCTTGCTGCCCCTACTGTCACTGGGAAAGGACACCGCAAGATTGAACCCAAAGCTAAGCACTTCTCCCATTGCAAGAAAGATCAATCTAGTAGGCCAAACTAAACCGATAATTCGAAGACACTTGCAAAGATATCAAATCATGCATATAAGAATTCAGAGAAGAACCAAATAATATTCATAGATAATATTGTTCATAAATCCACAATTCATCGGATCTCGGCAAACACACCGCAAAAGAGTATTACATCGAATAGATCTCCAAGAACATCGAGGAGAACTCTATATTGAGAATCAAAGAGAGAGAAGAAGCCATCTAGCTAATAACTATGGACCCGAAGGTCTGTGGTAAACTACTCACGCTTCATCGGAGAGGCAATGGTGTTGATGTAGAAGCCCTCCGTGATCGATTCCCCCTCCGGCAGATCGCTGGAAAAGGCCCCAAGATGGGATCTCACGGGTACAGAAGGTTGCGGCGGTGAAAAAGTGGTTTCGTGGCTCTCTGTGATCGATCTAGGGTATAAGATTATATATACGCGAAAGAAGTACGTCGGTGGAGCTACGAGGGGCCCACGAGGGTGGGGGCGCGCCTACCCCCCCTGGGCGCACCCTCCTGCATCGTGGCCGCCTCGTAGAGTTCTAGGCTTCAACTCCAAGTCTTCTGGATTGCTTTGGTCCCAGAAAGATCATCGTGAAGGTTTCATTCCGTTTGGACTCCGTTTGGTATTCCTTTTCTGCGAAACTCTAAAATAGGCAAAAAAACAGAAATTGGCACTGGGCCTCCGGTTAATAGGTTAGTCCCAAAAATAATATAAAAGAGCATATTAAAGCTCATTAAACATCCAAAACAGATAGTATAATTGCATGGAACAATCAAAATTATAGATACGTTGGAGAGTATCAAGCATCCCCAAGCTTAATTCCTGCTCGTCCTCGAGTAGGTAAATGATAAAAACAGAATTTTTGATGTGGAATGCTACCTATCATAATTATCAATGTAATTTTTTTTATTGTGGCATGAATGTTCAGATCCTAAAGATTCAAAACAAAAGTTTAATATTGACATAAAAATAATAATACTTCAAGCATACTAATAAAGCAATCATGTCTTCTCAAAATAACATGGCCAAAGAAAGCTATCCCTACAAAATCATATAGTCTGGCTATGCTCAATCTTCATCACACAAAGTATTTAAATCATGCACAACCCCGATGACAAGCCAAGCAATTGTTTTATACTTTTGATGTTCTCAAACTTTTTCAATCTTCACGCAATACATGAGCGTGAGCCATGGACATAGCACTATAGGTGGATAGAATGGTGGTTGTGGAGAAGACAAAAAAGAGAAGATAGTCTCACATCAACTAGGCGTATCAACGGGCTATGGAGATGCCCATCAATAGATATCAATGTGAGTGAGTAGGGATTGCCATGCAATGGATGCACTAGAGCTATAAGTGTTTGAAAGCTCAAAAAGAAACTAAGTGGGTGTGCATCCAACTCGCTTGCTCACGAAGACCTAGGGCATTTTGAGGAAGCCCATCATTGGAATATAAAAGCCAAGTTCTATAATAAAAGATTCCCACTAGTATATGAAAGTGACAACATAGGAGACTCTCTATCATGAAGATCATGGTGCTACTTTGAAGCACAAGTGTGGAAAAAAGGGATAGTAGCATTGCCCCTTCTCTCTTTTTCTCTCATTTTTTTTGGCCTTTCTCCTTTTTTATGGCCTCTTTTTTTCTCTTTTTTTCCGGAGTCTCATCCCAACTTGTGGGGGAATCATAGTGTCCATCATCCTTTCCTCACTGGGACAATGCTCTAATAATGAAGATCATCACACTTTTATTTACTTACAACTCAATAATTACAACTCAATACTTAGAACAAAATATGACTCTATGTGAATGCCTCCGGCGGTGTACCGGGATGTGCAATGAATCAAGAGTGACATGTGTGAAAAATTTATGAAGGTGGCTTTGCCACAAATACGATGTCAACTACATGATCATGCAAAGCAATATGACAATGATGAAGCGTGTCATAATAAACAGAACGGTGGAAAGTTGCATGGCTATATATCTCGGAATGGCTATGGGAATGGCATAATAGGTAGGTATGGTGGCTGTTTTGAGGAAGGCAAATGGTGGGTTTATGGTACCGGCGAAAGTTGCGCGGTACTAGAGAGGCTAGCAACGGTGGAAGGGTGAGAGTGCGTATAATCCATGGACTCAACATTAGTCATAAAGAACTCACATACTTATTGCAAAAATATATTAGTTATCGAAACAAAGTACTATGCGCATGCTCCTGGGGGGATAGATTGGTAGGAAAAGACCATCGCTCGTCCCCGACCGCCACTCATAAGGAAGACAATTAAAAAATAAATCATGCTCCGACTTCATCACATAATGGTTCACCATACGTGCATGCTACGGGAATCGCAAACTTTAACACAAGTATCTCTCAAATTCACAACTACTCAACTAGCATGACTCTAATATCACCATCTTCATATCCCAAACAATCATAAGGAATCAAACTTCTCATAGTATTCAATACACTTTGTATGAAAGTTTTTATTATACCCATCTTGGATGCCCATCATATTAGGACTAATTTTATAGCCAAAGCAAATTACCATGCTGTTCTAAAAGACTCTCAAAATAATATAAGTGAAGCATGAGAGATCAATAATTTATATAAAATAAAACCACCACCGTGCTCTAAAAAGATATACGTGAAGCACTAGAGCAAAATTATCTAGCTCCAAAGATATAAGTGAAGCACTAGAGCAAAATTATCTAGCTCGAAAGATATAAGTGAAGCACATAGAGTATTCTAATAAATTCCGATTCATGTGTGTCTCTATCAAAAGGTGTGTACAGCAAGGGTGATTGTGGTAAAATAAAAACCAAACACTCAAATCATACAAGACGCTCCAAACAAAACATATATCATGTGTTGAATAAAAATATAGCCTCAAGTAAAGTTACCGATAGACGAAGACGAAAGAGGGGATGCCTTCCGGGGCATCCCCAAGCTTAGGCTTTTGGTTGTCCTTGAATTTTACCTTGGGGTGCCTTGGGCATCCCCAAGCTTAGTCTCTTGCCACTCCTTATTCCAAAAATCCATCAAATCTTTACCCAAAAACTTGAAAACTTCACAACACAAAACTTCAACAGAAAATCTCATGAGCTTCGTTAGTATAAAAAAATAAATCACCACTTTAAGGTACTATAATAAACTCATTCTTTATTTATATTTTTGTTAAACCTACTGTATTACAACTTCTCTATGGTTCATATCCCCCGATACAACTCATAGATTCATCAAAATAAGCAAACAACACACGAAAAACAGAATCTGTCAAAAACAGAACAGTCTGCAGCAATCTGATTTGATCAAATACTTCTGGAACTCCAAAAATTCTGAAATAAATCGGTGGACGTGAGTAATTTGTCTAATCATCTGCAAAAATAATCAACCTAAAAGCACTCTCCGGTAAAAAAAATGGCAGCTAATCTCGTGAGCGTAAAAGTTTCTGTTTTTTACAGCAAGATCGCAAAGGCTTCACCCAAGTCTTCCCAAAGGTTCTACTTGGCACAAAAACTAATTAAAAAATAAAACCACATCTAAAAAGAGGCTAGATGAATTATTTATTACTAAACAGGAACAAGAATCAAAGAACAAAAAGAAAATTGGGTTGCCTCCCAACAAGCGCTATCGTTTAACGCCCCTAGCTAGGCATAAAAGCGAGAATGGATCTAGGTATTGCCATCTTTGGTATGCAATCCATAAGTGGCTCCCATAATAGGTTCATAAGGCAATTTAATTTTCTTCCTAGGAAAGTGTTCCATGCCTTTCCTTAACGGAAATTGGAATCTAATATTTCCTTCTTTCATGTCAATAATTGCACCAATCATTCTAAGGAAAGGTCTACCAAGAATAATAGGACATGTAGGATTGAAATCTATATCAAGAACAGTGAAATCTACGGGCACATAATTCCTATTTGCAACAATAAGAACATTATTAATCCTTCCCATAGGTTTCTTAATGGTGGAATCCGCAAGATGAAAATTTAAAGAAAAATCATCAAATTCACGGAAACCTAGCACATCACACAAAGTTTTTGGAATCGTGGAAACACTAGCACCCAAATCACATAAAGCATAGCATTCATAATCTTAAATCTTAATTTTAATATTAGGTTCCCACTCATCATAAAGTTTTCTAGGGATAGAAACTTCTAGTTCAAGCTTTTCTTCATAGGATTGCATTAAAGCATCAACGATATGTTTAGTAAAAGCTTTATTTTGATTATGAGCATGAGGAGAATTTAACACGGATTGCAACAAGGAAATACAATCTGTCAAAGAGAAATTATCATAATTAAATTCCTTAAAATCCAAAATAGTGGGTTCATTGCTATGTAAAGCTTTGACCTCTTCAATCCCACTTTTATTAATTTTTGCATCAAGATCTAAAAACTCCGAATCATTGGGACGCCTTTTAACTAAAGTTGACTCATCTCCAGTCCCATCTTTATAAAGATTCATATTGGAAAACGAAGATTTAATAGGAGTCATATCAATCACTTTTAGATCTTCATCATTATTATCATGAAAACTAGAAGAACATGCTTTCACAAAGCAATCTTTTTTAGCACGCATCCTAGCAGTTCTTTCTTTGCACTCATCAATGGAAATTCTCATGGCTTTGAGAGACTCATTGATGTCATGCTTAGGTGGAATAGATCTAAGTTTCAAAGAATCAACATCAAGAGAAATTCTATCCACGTTCCTAGCCAACTCATCAATCTTAAGAAATTTTTCTTCAACCCAAGCATTGAAATTCTTTTGCGAACTCATAAATTATTTAACACTAATCTCAAATCAGAGGGCATCTTATAAAAATTTCCATAAGAGTTGTTGTAGGAATTACCATAATTATTAGAGGAATTATTAGGAAACGGCCTAGAATTAAAGTTTCCTCTATACGCGTTGTTACCAAAATTGTTCCTACCAACAAAATTCACATCCATAGATTCATTATTATTATCAATCAAAGTGGACAAAGGCATATCATTAGGATCAGAATAAACAATTTTATTAGCAAACAACTTCATAAGGTCATCCACCTTTCCACTCAAAAGATTAATCTCTTCAATCGCATGAACTTTTTACTAGTGGATCTTCCGGTGTGCCATCGAGAATAATTAACCATAATATTGTCTAGGAATTTAGTAGCTTCTCCTAAAGTAATTTCCATAAAAGTGCCTCCCACGGCCGAATCTAAAATATTTCTAGAAGCAAAATTCAATCCGGCATAAAAAATTTGTATAATCATCCACAAATTCAAACCATGTGTAGGGAAATTACGTATCATTAATTTCATCCTCTCCCAAGCTTGTGCAACATGCTCATGATCAAGTTGCTTACAATTCATAATATAGTTCCTAAGAGAGATGATCTTAGCGGGAGGAAAATACTTAGAGATAAAAGCATCTTTGCACTTATTCCATGAATCAATACTATTTTTAGGCAAAGAAAAGAACCAAGTTTTAGCACGATCTCTAAGCGAAAACGGACATAGCTTCAATTTAACAATATCATTATCCACATCTTTCTTCTTTTGCATTTCACACAGATCAACGAAGTTGTTTAGATGGGTTGCGGCATCTTCACTAGGAAGGCCGGAAAATAGATCTTTCATAACAAGATTCAACAAAGCGGTATTAATTTCACAGGATTCAGCATCAGTAGTAGGAGCAATCGGAGTGCTAATAAAATCATTGTTGTTGGTATTGGAAAATTCATGCAATTTAGTATTATCTTGAGCCATCATGACAAACAATCAATCCAACACACAAGCACACAAGAAGCAAGCGAAAAGAGACGAACGAAAAAGGGCGAAGAAACGATTCTGCATCTACTACTATTACTCCACACATCGACCGCTATCCAGCATGCATCTAGAGTATTAAGTTCATAAGAATAGAGTAACGAATTAAGCAAGATGACATGATGTAGAGGGATAAACTCAAGCAATATGATATAAACCCCATCTTTTTACTACCGATGGCAACAATACAATACGTGCCTTTCTGCCCCTACTGTCACTGGGAAAGGATACCGCAAGATTGAACCCAGAGCTAAGCACTTCTCCCATTGCAAGAAAGACCAATCTAGTAGGCCAAACTAAACCGATAATTCGAAGAGACTTGCAAAGATATCAAATCATGCATATCAGAGTTCAGAGAAGAACCAAATAATATTCATAGATAATCTTGTTCATAAATCCACAATTCATCAGATCTCGGCAAACACACCGCAAAAGAGTATTACATCGAATAGATCTCCAAGAACATCGAGGAGAACTTTGTATTGAGAATCAAAGAGAGATAATAAGCCATCTAGCTAATAACTATGGACCCAAAGGTCTGTGGTAAACTACTCACGCTTCATCGGAAAGGCAATGGTGTTGATGTAGAAGCCCTCCGTGATCGACTCCCCCTCCGGCAGATTGCCGGAAAAGGCCCCAAGATGGGATCTCACGGGTACAGAGGATTGCGGCGGTGGAAAAAGTGGTTTCGTGGCTCTCTGGGATTTATCTAGGGTATAAGAGTATATATAGGCGAAAGAAGTACATCGGTGGAGCTACGAGGGGCCCACGAGGGTGGGGGCGCGCCTACCCCCCCTGGGCGCACCCTGTTGCCTCGTGGCCGCCTCGTAGAGTTCCATACTTCAACTCCAAGTCTTCTGGATTGCTTTCGGTCCAAGAAAGAACATCGCGAAGGTTTCATTCCGTTTGGACTCTGTTTGGTATTCCTTTTCTACGAAACTCTAAAATAGGCAAAAAACAGAAACTGGCACTGGGCCTCCGGTTAATAGGTTAGTCCCAAAAATAATATAAAAGAGCATATTAAAGCCCATTAAACATCCAAAACACATAATATAATAGCATGGGACAATCAAAAATTATAGATACGTTGGAGACGTATCACCCACCTCAGGTGCCCCCCGGACCGCCTCTTCGCTCTATAAATACCCCAATATTCCAGAAACCCTGGAAGACGCGTCGAAATATTCATCCAGCTGCCGGAGAGTCCAGAACCACCAGATCCAATTTAGACACCATCACAGAGGGGTTCACCACTTCCATTGGTGCCTCTACGATGATGCGTGAGTAGTCCTTTGTAGACCTTTGGGTCCATAGTTAGTAGCTAGATGGCTTCCTGTCTCTGTCTCTCTCGCTGGATTCTCAATAAAATGGTCTCTTGGCGATCCATATGATGTAACTCTTTTGCGGTGTGTTTGTTGGGATCTGATGAACTTTGATTTTATGATCAGTCATATCTTTTTATATCCATGAAAGTTATTTGAGTTTCTTTGATCTCTTATAGCCTCGTATTTCTTCTCTGATATTTGGGTTTTGTTTGGCCAACTTGATCTATTTATCTAGCAATGGGAAGGGGTGCCCGATAGTGGGTTCGATCTTACGGTGCTCGATCCCAGTGACAGAAGGGGAAACGACACGTACGTATCGTTGCTACTAAGGATAAAAAGACGAGATCTATATCTACCGCCATATAGATAAATGGATCTTGTCTACATGGCTCCGTAGTCAGGGCTCCTTGAGGTTTTTCTTCTTTTGTTCCCTGCGAGGAATCGAGACGAACCCCGTGGGGGTGTGTAAAGAACCTGTAACGCTTTTGCTCCAATGCTTATTATTCCTACTATAAGGTTGTGGTTGCGTATCTTGCTTCGGCATTGTCCCCCCTTTTCATCCTCGTGGTACCTTAGCGCTCTACGCCGGCAGGTCCCATCCCCAGGCAAGCTTCAGCCGTCGCTGGTATGCCAGGTCGCGACGCCATGCTCAAGGCCAGGAGGTGTGCGGCCCAAGGTCCGGTAAGAGCTCCTGAGGCGCGATGCTCAAGAGGTCCCCTTTGGCGTGCAAGGCAGAAAAGCAAGGCGGCATTGCCGGAGCAAGGCTGCGAGAGTCGAAAATTCCAAACTGCGGCATCGCGCTAACATGAATATGTGACTTATCTTAACGAGCCTGAGGTGATTCCCTGCGCAGCGTCCGATTTGCACTTCAGCAGCGGTGTTACTAGGTAAGGCTCACGCCGGCTTCCCCCTTCCTTGATCATCTAAATGCTCTGCGTCCTCGGGTCCCGGCCCTCGAGCGAGGCTCAGCCGCTGCTGGTATGCCAGGTCGCGATGCCGTTGTAGCGACCAGGCCTCAAATGGTCTGTGCTGCTGTGCACCAGTGTCATCCCTGGATCCGTAATGCTGACACGCACAGTACAAATGGAGGATTTATAATAGAGTAGCAATCACACACTTATTACATCGAATATCTCCAAAGAGACTAAGTATGATAAACATGGCTTAAGGCCATCTATTAATGACAACAGCGGAAGACTTGGAAGATAAGTGAGTCCATCAACTCCAGCGGCATCACTGAGTATAAGACCACGACCTAAAGCACTTTACTCGTCGTCTGAAAAGTCTGCAACATGAAACGTTGCAGCCCGGAAACGGGTCAGCACATAGAATATGCTGGCAATGTAACACATAGAGAATAGTGAACAATAGTAAGGCTATACTACATGCATATATGGCTGGTGGAAAGCTCTATGGTTACAATTTTTGCGAAAAGCCAATTTTATCCTACTTCAAAGGAGTATATTTTATTTAACTATCATGGTGGTTGTGAAACATTGAGATGGTTGACAGCATCTCAATCCCAATTAGAAGTCATCAATAACCCATCAAAATTAATTAGAAGTAACATAGTGTTGAGATTCACATGATAATCCAGGTACTAGATACTCAAGTTGTCCATAACCGGGGACACGGCTAACCATGATTAGTTTGTACACTCTGCAGAGGTTTGTGCACTTTTCCCACAAGACTTGATCTCCTCCGTTGGATTACTTGCACTACATGGTGTTTGAGTAACGGATGACCAAGACACGGTCTTTCAGAAGTGTTTGCACCTTACGTATGGGTAGACAGTTACACCTACTTTCCCCTACATCTGCTAGTCTACCACTGTAAGAGTTCACACAACTTAATCAACTATGCTAGAGCCCATAATAGCCTGTGGCTGCACACGGAAGTTTCTAGCATGAATAATCTTATGATCCCTTTGAACCTGGGTGGCGGTCCAAAAGAAAAACAGGCAATCCTGGAATACCCAGGTACCTCAATCCACCCAGATGTGAGTTTTAGTTGCCACCTTAAGTAAACCATTATTAACAATCTCACATCTGTCATGAATTTCACTCAAACCCAAACCACGTCTACGAGCATAGCATGGCAATAATAATAGCAACGTAGAAGTAACTCCCAAGGGTTTGATAATAAAACAGGTAATAGGTTCTACCTCAACTACTTCCCAATACCCACAATTTAATTAGATCCTAGTCATGCAATGTTTGAGGAATAGATCTAATGCAATAAAACTGGGTATGGAAGGGTATGATCAAAGTGTTACTTGCCTTGCTGATGATCCGCAAAACCTAGCGATTCGAAGTAACAAGCGGCACACTCCGGGTACTCTATCGCAAACAAACAAGCATACAATCAGTACTCATCTAATGCACAGGTAAAACTCGAATGAAAGATCCAACCAGAAAGTTCAACTTAAGAACTCCGGTTTGCAAAAAGAATCAACTCGAAAGAAACAACGAAAGTCAAACTGCGAAAGAAAGTAGCTTCGTTTACTAATCTGGATCTAGGTCAAATTTTACTGTAGCAAAAACTTGTATGAGTAGGTTAAACGGAAAGAGAATTTCAAGACGAAACTCTAGGCGCTTGAATCGCCTGATTCCGATAAACGAGCGAGAAGTTAAACAGAAACGAAGATTCGATCAGAAATCGAATCTGAGATAATCGCAGAAAAATCCGATGAAAAAGAAAAACGGATGAACGGTTAAAGAACGGATGTTCGTTAACAGAGAAAAACCGACGAACGCGTTCGTCGAAACGAACGGTTCGGTGAACGCTCGCAAAATAATAAAACCGAAAAAATACCGATCTAGGGTTTTTTTCTTAAACGAAGGGTTTTTTTTAACAAAAACCGGCAACGACGAACGGGTAGCGAGGCAGTACCTCGTCGGGGCGGGGTTCCGACGGGGCTCCGGGCTCCGGGCGCGGGGTGCGGGCTCGGGGGGGGGGGGTGCAAGGGGCGGCGAGGGCGGCTCCGGCGACGAACGGCGACGGCGGCGGCTCGGGCTTCCGGCGGCGGCGGCGAGGGCAAGTGCGGCGGCGGCGGCGAGCGAGATGAGAGGCGAGAGAGAGGGGGGGTATATAAAGAGGGGGGGAGCAAGCTTGGAGGAGGGGGCAAGCTCCGGCGGCGGCTCGGTCCCGTGTCCATGGAGGACACGGCGGCGGCGCTCTCCCATGCGGAGGAAGGAGAGGACGACGGGGTGGACCGGCGGCCTGGCGCTCGGCTGGGCTCGGCCCAGCGGGCGCGCGCTGTTTTTTTTTTTAAACATTCCGCGGAAAATAATTCACAGAAAAATAAATACAAGTCAGAAAAATATAAAATAAATTTTCCCCGTCTAGTTAGAAAATCTAGAAAAAGGGTGAACATTTTTTAATACAAATAAATATTTTGAAAACATGCAATATTTTTAATGCAATAAAAATTGCAAATAAATTCCAATAAATGATTTTAACATTTTTCCTCCAGTATTTCAATTGTTTTGGAGAAGTCATATTTTCTCCTCTCGTTTATTTTAAAATGAAATATTTTTCCGGAGAGAAAATAATTAAAACCAAAATCCTCGTCTTATATTTGATGAAAATCAAATTTGAAAATTCGAGAAAATCCCCAACTCTCTCCGAGGGTCCTTGAGTTGCTTAGGATTTATCGAGGATTTGTCAAAATGCAATAAAACATGTTATGCAATGATGATCTATGTATAACATACCAAATTGAAAATTTGGGATGTTACAAACCTACCCCCCTTAAGATGAATCTCGCCCTCGAGATTCGGGTTGGCTAGAAAACAGGTGGGAGTGGTCCTTCCGTAGATCTTCCTCTCGCTCCCAGGTGGCTTCATCTTCCGTGTGGTGACTCCACTGAACTTTGCAAAACTTGATAACCTTGCTGTGGGTAACTCGGCTGGCATACTCAAGAATCTTACTTGGTTTCTCCTCATATGTCAAATCACTTTCCAGCTGAATCGCTTCCAGTGGCACAATATCTCTCAGTGGTATCTCAGCCATCTCTGTGTGGCACTTCTTCAACTGGGAAACGTGAAATACATCATGAACTCCAGACAATCCTTCGGGCAATTCCAGCTTGTAGGCAACCTCTCCCATACGTTCCACAACTCTGTATGGTCCGATAAAACGGGGCGCTAACTTTCCCTTAACTCCAAAGCGCTTCACTCCTCGAAGTGGTGATACTCGAAGATAAACTCGGTCTCCGACTTCGTAAACTGTCTCCTTTCGTTTAGAATCAGCATAACTCTTCTGTCTGGACTGGGCTACCTTGAGCCTATCGCGAATCAACCTTACTTTTTGTTCAGACTCCTTAATCAAATCTAGTCCAAACAACTGACGGTCTCCAACTTCGTCCCATAACAACGGTGTTCTACACCTCCTTCCGTACAAAGCTTCGAAAGGGGCCATCTTCAAACTGGTCTGATAACTGTTGTTATAAGAAAACTCCGCATATGGCAAATTGTCGTCCCAACTAGATCCATAATCTAGTGCACATGCTCTCAACATGTCCTCCAAAATCTGGTTGACTCTCTCGGTCTGTCCATCTGTCTGTGGGTGGAAAGCGGTACTAAATTCCAGCCTGGTTCCCAATGTTTCATGTAACTGCTTCCAAAACTTTGAGGTAAATTGGGTTCCTCTGTCTGATACAATGGTCCTCGGAACTCCATGCAAACATACGATCCTGGTCATGTATATCTTTGCCAACTTAGCACTGGTGTAAGTGGTCTTCACTGGAATGAAATGAGCCACTTTCGTCAAACGGTCGACTACAACCCATATTGAGTCATAGCCTGAACGAGTCCTGGGTAATCCGGTGATAAAATCCATGCCTATTATATCCCACTTCCATTCGGGTATCGGCAATGGTTGTAGCAATCCTGTTGGCTTCTGATGCTCTGCCTTCACTCTCTGACATACATCACAAACTGCTATGTATTCCGCAATATCCTTCTTCATTCCGGTCCACCAGAAAATATTCTTCAAATCCAAATACATCTTCGTATTTCCTGGGTGAATCGAGTACGGTGAATCATGGGCTTCTTGCAAAATCAACTTCCTGATCTCCGGATCATTTGGTACATATACGCGGTCCTCAAACCATAAGCTATCGTGCTCATCCTCACGAAATCCCTTGGCTTTTCCTTTGCTCATCTTCTCCTTTATCTCTTCAATCTCCTTGTCTGTCTTCTGAGCTTCTCTGATCCTTTCCATCAAGGTAGACTGAATCTCCAATGTCGCTAAATAGCCTCTTGGGACTATCTCCAAACATAACTCGCGAAGGTCCTCGGCTAATTCCTGAAGTAACTCTCCTGTCATGAGAGTGTTGACATGACTCTTGCGGCTTAACGCGTCTGCTACTACGTTAGCCTTTCCTGGGTGATAATGCAATCTCATATCATAATCTTTAATAAGCTCCAACCATCTCCTCTGTATGATATTTAACTCCTTCTGCGTGAAAATATACTTCAAACTCTTGTGATCCGTATACACCTCACAATGGTTTCCGATGAGAAAATGTCTCCATGTCTTCAATGCATGCACCACGGCTGCTAATTCCAAATCATGCGTAGCATAATTCTTCTCATGGGGTTTAATTTGTCGTGAAGCATATGACACAACTCTTCCTTCCTGCATAAGCACTGCTCCAAGTCCTCGACGAGAAGCGTCGCAATAAACTTCATAATCCTTGCGTTGATCTGGCAGAATCAACACTGGTGATGTAACCAATTGTTTCTTCAACTCTTGGAAACTAGCTTCACATTCCTCAGTCCAATTGAATTTGGTGTCCTTCTTCAATAGCTCAGTCATGGGCTTAGCAATCTTCGAGAAATTCTCGATGAATCTCCGGTAGTATCCTGCAAGTCCAAGAAAACTCCGGATTTCTCCAACTGTCGTGGGTGATTCCCAACTTGTCACTGTATCTACCTTGGAAGGGTCTACTGCTATTCCTTCTCCAGAAATAACATGTCCAAGGAATCCAACTTCCTTCAGCCAAAATTCACACTTGCTGAACTTGGCATATAACTGGTGTTCTCTGAGCTTCTCAAGTACCAATCGCAAATGCTCCTCGTGCTCTTCCTCATCCTTGGAAAAGATTAAAATATCATCAATGAACACCACGACGAACTTATCCAAAAATTCCATAAACACTTTGTTCATCAGGTTCATGAAATAGGCAGGTGCGTTAGTCAGACCAAATGACATAACGGTATACTCATATAATCCATATCTGGTGGTAAATGCCGTCTTGGGTATATCCTGCTCTCGAATCTTTAACTGATGGTATCCTGATCGTAGATCGATCTTGGAAAATACTTTAGCTCCTTGTAGGCGGTCAAACAGATCATTGATCATCGGCAGTGGGTACTTGTTTTTGATGGTTACTTCATTCAATCCACGGTAATCAACAACCATCCTCAGCGATCCATCTTTCTTCTCCACTAGAAGTACTGGTGATCCCCAAGGTGACGAACTTGGGCGAATATAGCCTTTATCCAGTAACTCCTTGATCTGCTTCTTAATTTCCTCCAAATCTTTTGCGGGCATCCTGTACGGTCTCTTAGATATTGGCCCTGTGCCTGGCAAAAGTTCAATCAAGAACTCAATGTCTCTATCTGGTGGCATGCCTGACAACTCTTCTGGAAATACATCCGGATAATCCTTCACCACTGGTACTTCCTCCTATACAACTCCTGATAAGGAATTTACTTGAGTCCTCTTCGGCATATGCCGGGATACATACTTGATCCTTTTCCCTTCCGGGGTGGTAAGCAAAATCGTCTTGCTGGCACAGTCGATGTTTCCTCCATACAACGATAACCAATCCATCCCCAAAATCACATCCAAACCTTGCGACTCCAAAACTATGAGGTCTGAGGGGAAAACATGCCTACCAATGGACAATGGTATCTGAAAACATCCTTGGGTGGCCATATACTCTGCTCCTGGCGAGGTTACTAACATAGGGTTTCTGAGAACTTTAGTGGACATCTTAAACTTATTCACAAATCCCCTTGATATGTATGAATGCGATGCACCAGTATCGAAAAGAACGGTTGCAGTAAATGACTTAACCAAGAACTTACCTATTACTACATCAGGCTGAGCTTCAACCTCCTCCACGCTCACGTGGTTCACGTGTCCTTTGTTGAACGGGTTCGGCTTCTTCCCAGAGCTTCCATTGCCATTTCCATTTTGGGCTTCAGGACATTCATTGGCATAATGTCCATTCTTCTGGCACTTGAAACAAGTGACTTGGCTCAGGTCCCTCTTGGCTGGGGTAGATGGGTTGGTGCGGTTCTGTCCGTTGCCTCCTCCATTCCCATTACCATTCTTGGAGCCATTATGGTTGTGCGAACTACCTCCTCCATGGGTATGCTGAAACTGTCCTCCCGGCTTCGGGGTAAATCGAGGCTTCTGCTGAGCTCCTGATTTATACTTCCCTTGTCCATACTTCCTCTTACGATTTTCAATCTGCTGTTGCTTCCCTTCAATCATGAGAGCTCTATCTACCAGCTCCTGGTAGTTGTTGAAGGTTGCTACCATCAACTGCATACTCAGTTCATCATTCAGCCCTTCCAAAAATTTCTCCTGCTTGGCTGCATCTGTAGCAACGTCATCTGGTGCATAACGTGCTAACTTACTGAATTCCTCCACATACTGGCCTACGGTGCGTCCTCCTTGGCATAGGTTGCGAAACTCACGCTTCTTCATAGCCATAGCTCCTGCTGAAACATGAGCTGTACGGAAAGCTTGCTGAAACTGGTCCCATGTGACAGTGTCAATAGGGTGCGTGGCTGTATAATTCTCCCACCACGATGCTGCGGGTCCATCAAGCTGATGTGCGGCAAAACGCACTCTTTCCGCATCTGTGCATCCTGCAGTGGTCAACTCCCTTCCAACTTTGCGGAGCCAATCATCTGCAACAATCGGCTCGGTGCTACTGGAAAACACCGGCGGGTTTAGCCTTAAGAAACGGGCTAAGTGATCAACAGGTGGTGGTGGCGGTGGGTTGTTGTTGTTGCCTTGGTTCTGCACTAACACTTGCATCAGGGCATTCTGTTGCTGAATCAACTGGGTGATCTCTGGCGGGAAAACAAATCCGGTATCGCGTCTCGGAGGCATCTGATAGGTTTAGAAAAGATGAGAGTTAAGAATAGAATGAGGTCTAGAGAGAAAACACTACCCATATGCTCATGAGACAAATACAATCAATAACACTCAATCAATTCAAACAAGGCAAAATAATCGATCTAACTAGCGTTACAAAGTGCTTGAACTATACTATTAAATGGGGGAAACTACTACTCATATGGTGGTCTACTAGAAATTCTGATCCGTTGAAGACTCCATGATGTCTGCTCCAGCTTCGTCAACCCAGTCATCTTCACTTGGTTCCGAGTCAGTGTCGTCGATGATGATGTAGTTATCCGGACAAGTGCATTCGTCGACTTCTGCTTTTGGCATTGGATTTCCCATGAATATTCCAATCTTCTTCTCCAGGTCGTCATTCTTCCCTACTAGTGCGTTGATTTCTTCCAAATAATCCTCGCGTGTAGCCTTGAGTTCTTCCTCCAACTCCTTGATCTTCGTCAATGTCTTCAGCTCTTCCTTGTCTAAGCACATCTGGTTCTCCTGGCGACGAATGTGTTGGTTTTGCTCCCTGATGGAAGCTGCAATTGATCCATCCTTCTTGGTTCTGATCATCTCCCATTGCGCGTCTCGGCGTCCACAAATTTGGTAAATTGTATCCTTAAGCTCCTGGTGGTAGACTTCTCCAATGCGTCCCATGGCGATGTGTGCGGCCATGCTCTTCCCTAGACTCCAAGTTGGTGCTTCGAAAACCAATCTTATGGGTTCAGTAACTGGCACAAACGTCCTTCCTGGAATGTGAACTTGAATCTTCCAGCTCTCCTCTTCAGGTAATGTGGCGTTGTAGGTTCCGGTGATGCTTGGTATTCCTATGTTCAAGTACTTGGTGACTTCCTTCAAGTGTCGTCCAAACGGTGTGTCTTCATCTGGTTGCATGAACTTGCTCCTTGCATCCGCCATTCCTAAAAGAGTAGAAAGTGGAGAGGGGTCAGAAATGAGAAGAGAGAAGCTTTCTAGGGCTTAAGCTTAGTGGTCGTGTCCTACAGTCAGCGTGTGCTCTGATACCAACTTTGTAGCGACCAGACCTCAAATGGTTTGTGCTGCTGTGCACCAGTGTCATCCCTGGATCAGTAATGCTGACACGCACAGTACAAATGGAGGATTTATAACAGAGTAGCAATCACACACTTATTACATCGAATATCTCCAAAGAGACTAAGTATGATAAACATGGCTTAAGGCCATCTATTAACGATAACAGCGGAAGACTTGGAAGATAAGTGAGTCCATCAACTCCAGCGGCATCACTGAGTATAAGACCACGACCTAAAGCACTTTACTCGTCGTCTGAAAAGTCTGCAACATGAAACGTTGCAGCCCGGAAACAGGTCAGCACATAGAATATGCTGGCAATGTAACACATAGAGAATAGTGAACAATAGTAAGGCTATACTACATGCATATATGGCTGGTGGAAAGCTCTATGGTTACAATTTTTGCGAAAAGCCAATTTTATCCTACTTCAAAGGAGTATATTTTATTTAACTATCATGGTGGTTGTGAAACATTGAGATGGTTGACAGCATCTCAATCCCAATTAGAAGTCATCAATAACCCATCAAAATTAATTAGAAGTAACATAGTGTTGAGATTCACATGATAATCCAGGTACTAGATACTCAAGTTGTCCATAACCGGGGACACGGCTAACCATGATTAGTTTGTACACTCTGCAGAGGTTTGTGCACTTTTCCCACAAGACTTGATCTCCTCCGTTGGATTACTCGCACTACATGGTGTTTGAGTAACGGATGACCAAGACACAGTCTTTCAGAAGTGTTTGCACCTTACGTATGGGTAGACAGTTACACCTACTTTCCCCTACATCTGCTAGTCTACCACTGTAAGAGTTCACACAACTTAATCAACTATGCTAGAGCCCATAATAGCCTGTGGCTGCACACGGAAGTTTCTAGCATGAATAATCTTATGATCCCTTTGAACCTGGGTGGCGGTCCAAAAGAAAAACAGGCAATCCTGGAATACCCAGGTACCTCAATCCACCCAGATGTGAGTTTTAGTTGCCACCTTAAGTAAACCATTATTAACAATCTCACATCTGTCATGAATTTCACTCAAACCCAAACCACGTCTACGAGCATAGCATGGCAATAATAATAGCAACGTAGAAGTAACTCCCAAGGGTTTGATAATAAAACAGGTAATAGGTTCTACCTCAACTACTTCCCAATACCCACAATTTAATTAGATCCTAGTCATGCAATGTTTGAGGAATAGATCTAATGCAATAAAACTGGGTATGGAAGGGTATGATCAAAGTGTTACTTGCCTTGCTGATGATCCGCAAAACCTAGCGATTCGAAGTAACAAGCGGCACACTCCGGGTACTCTATCGCAAACAAACAAGCATACAATCAGTACTCATCTAATGCACAGGTAAAACTCGAATGAAAGATCCAACCAGAAAGTTCAACTTAAGAACTCCGGTTTGCAAAAAGAATCAACTCGAAAGAAACAACGAAAGTCAAACTGCGAAAGAAAGTAGCTTCGTTTACTAATCTGGATCTAGGTCAAATTTTACTGTAGCAAAAACTTGTGTGAGTAGGTTAAACGGAAAGAGAATTTCGAGACGAAACTCTAGGCGCTTGAATCGCCTGATTCCGATAAACGAGCGAGAAGTTAAACAGAAATGAAGATTCGATCAGAAATCGAATCTGAGATAATCGCAGAAAAATCCGATGAAAAGGAAAAACGGATGAACGGTTAAAGAACGGACGTTCGTTAACAGAGAAAAACCGATGAACGCGTTCGTCGAAACTAACGGTTCGGTGAACGCTCGCAAAATAATAAAACCGAAAAAAAAACCGATCTAGGGTTTTTTTTTAAACGAAGGGTTTTTTTTAACAAAAACCGGCAACGACGAACGGGCAGCGAGGCAGTACCTCGTAAGGGCGGGGTTCCGGGCGAGGGGCGGCGAGGGGCGAGGGGCGGCGAGGGGCGCGGGGTGCGTGCTCGGGGGGGTGCAAGGGGCGGCGAGGGCGGCTCCGGTGACGAACGGCGACGGCGGCGGCTCGGGCTTCCGGTGGCGGCGGCGAGGGCAAGTGCGGCGGCGGCGGCGAGCGAGATGAGAGGCGAGAGAGAGGGGGGGTATATAAAGAGGGGGGGAGCAAGCTTGCAGGAGGGGGCAAGCTCCGGCGGCGGCTCGGTCCTGTGTCCATGGAGGACACGGCGGCGGCGCTCTCCCGTGCGGAGGAAGGAGAGGGCGACGGGGTGGGCCGGCAGCCTGGCGCTCGGCTGGGCTCGGCCCAGCGGGCGCGCGCTGTTTTTTTTTTATAAAAACGTTCCACGGAAAATAATTCACAGAAAAATAAATACAAGTCAGAAAAAATATAAAATAAATTTTCCCCGTCTAGTTAGAAAATCAATAGGGTGAACATTTTTTTAATACAAAATAAATATTTTGAAAACATGCAATATTTTTAATGCAATAAAAATTGCAAATAAATTCCAATAAATGATTTTAACATTTTCCCTCCAGTATTTCAATTGTTTTGGAGAAGTCATATTTTCTCCTCTCGTTTATTTTAAAATGAAATATTTTTCTGGAGAGAAAATAATTACAACCAAAATCCTCGTCTTATATTTGATGAAAATCAAATTTGAAAATTCGAGAAAATCCCCAACTCTCTCCGAGGGTCCTTGAGTTGCTTAGGATTTATCGAGGATTTGTCAAAATGCAATAAAACATGATATGCAATGATGATCTATGTATAACATACCAAATTGAAAATTTGGGATGTTACAGCCGTGGTCAAGGCCTGGGGGTGAGGGCTGGAGAGCTAGTAGGAGCTCCTGAGGCGCGATGCTCAGGAGCCCCCCTTTAACGCACAAGAGAATCACGTGAAAAGGGGCAGCCGGCGGGGCCACCCATAGCTAAGCTCCAGAGATTCCTGTGGGTTAGTTCGAGAGGAGAATATAGCTCATAATCACGTTTGTTGTCCTACCGCCGATCTTTCTGCAAGAAGATGAAGGCACTGAGGATCTGGTGAGGTGACGTGCGCGAGGCGGGCCGCGAGCCAGGGCTCGATCTCTCAGGTTTGTCTGCGTTGCAGGGATGGACCCGAGCACAAGCGTCGTGCCAGCATGTGTAGCCCCCGTTGCGGGATGAGCAGGAAGCCGGTCAGCAACGCGGGAGGCCATGAAGGGTAACAGGCAAGCGGGCGATAATCATAAATCACCTTGGGGAAGGAGGTAACGCTAGTTCAGATAAATGCTAAACGATACATGCCGCAGGGACGGACCCATGCGGCCTGGGGATGATGCGGCCCGAGGGGCGCCCCCAATAGAGTAAATTAAAGATGTAAAGGATACATGTCACAGGGATAGGCCCACGCGACCTGGGGATAATGCAGCCCCAGGGGCGCCCCCAATAGAACGAACCGGAAAAACGTCACCTGGCACCGTTGCTGGAGAGATGTCGAAGCAGCTGAAGACGCGTGCTAAGGAAGTTGCTCCTCATGAGCCACCTGGGTCCTCAACCTCGGGAGGCTATGGAGGTCCGGGGGGCTCGCGAAGAACCGTCGCCAGGACCGCCTAGTACCTGGCCTCCTAAGCTGCCAGGACGCTCCGTAGGCAACACTGGAAGGTAACAGCTGCGTTCGACAAACCGAATGGCATGCGAACATAACTGTGAGGTGGACCCTCACACCGACCAATGTGCGAAGGCCAGAAGCATTCCTGGGATGCGGCCCTATTGAGCCCTGGGATGTCGACGCAGACGCGCAGCTCGTCGTCCTTGCCAGGACATGGAGCTGCGCCAGGTGGTGGGCGGCGGTAGCCGCGCATGGCTCTTGCCTCTTGAAGCTCCTCGGTCGCCTTGGTGATGAACTCCTGAGCACCTGGCACCTCGTGCCTTGCGCCCTCGTGAGGGAAGCGTGTGATGAAGCATGCCTCCATGTGGTGCCCGAGCGCCTCCCTCGTGACGTTGGCTAAGTCGGAGGCCCTCCAGAAGAGAGCCCCTGAGCCTAGCCTGAGGAGGGCGCCGGGCACGCCTTCCTATGCGAGGGAGGGAGGCGCCCCATCCGTGGGCGCTAGTCCTGAGGTGGTGCGGCTAGAGACACCGCTCTCCTGAGGCTCGTAGCGGAGCAGCTGCTTCTTCTTCTTGGGGACGGCCTCGGGAGGGTAGATGGCGCCTTTGTTGTCTGGGTCTTCAACCGCCGCGGCCTGGTAGGCGCGCTTGAGAGAGCACACCGCGTCCTTTTCCTTGCAGGCAATCGTGATGACATCGCGGTTCCCTGGCATCTTGAGGACATTGTAACCATGATGGGTCACCGCCATGAACTTGGCCAGGGCCAGATACCCAAGGATGGCATTGTACGGTAGGCGGATATGGGCGACATCGAAGTCGATGAGCTTGGTGCGGTAGTTGTCGTGTTGGCCGAAGGTGACAGGGAGGCGAATCTGCCCTATCGGAGTGGTGGAGCCGTCGGTCACTCCTGAGAAGGGCTTGGTGGCTTGCAGCTGACCATATGGCACTTGGAGGCGATCGAACATCTCAATGGAAAGAACATTGAGCCCCGCCCCGCCATCGATGAGGGTCTTTGTGACAAGGACATTGCTGATGACGGGCGAGCAGAGCATCGGGAGGGCGCCGACAGTCGTTGCGCACTTGAGCTGGTCAGACGAGCTGAAGGTGATGGTGCACTTGGACCACCTGAGAAGGCGCGTAGCCTCGAGCCTGGGGAGGGCCGCGTTCACCTCATGAGCGAACTGCTTGAAGATGCGCTGGGAGGCTGGGGCCTGAGCGCCGCCCAAGATGCAGGCACTGGCGTGCGGCTCCTGGAAGCCCGCAGCCCCCTCGTCCTGGTGGTGGTCGTCGTAGCACGGGAGCAGGTCGGGCTTGAACTTGCCCGGCCAGACGATGTCGGTAGCTCAGGAGTAAAGGCTCGGCAGCCCGCGGTGGTCACTGGAGCTCGTCATGGAGGCGGAACCTGGTCTTGGTACTCACGCGCCACCACTGCAGGCGGCGCGCGGTCTTGACACGGTGGCGGAGGGAGTGCTGGAGCACCTTCTCGCGGCCGTTGGACCTCCTGGCAGCTATCTTCTTCGCGTGCTGGCGCCCTACGCGGTGGGTCGCGCTGTGGGGCCGCGCACCTTGGTGCGAGGGCGACGTCTTGACGGGGAGGTGGCGGAGGCGCTCGATGGGCTACGTCGCCCGCAGCGGGAGGCGGGCGAGGTAGCGAGAGGGATGGTGCAGGAGAGCCCCCGGCGGTGCTGACGAGCTCGGTGATGCAGTCCAGCCAGTCCTCGTAGAGGTCATCAACGGGGTGGTAGCGTAGGAGCTCGCACGCCATGAGCAGGAACCTGCGCGTCCACGGGCCCGCGACGAGCGTGGGACAACGAGCTAGCTAGAGTCAGTGACGGGGTGGCTGTGCGTCCGTCTCACCGCACAGAAGGGTGCAGCGACGAAGCTTGCTGCTCCTGCCCCGCTGGGCCGGTGGCGGCGTTGGCGGCGGGTGATGGAGAACGACGGGGAGGCCCGCCAACGGGCGCCGTCTGGGTGACGCGAGCGGTGAGAGCGGCTCAGCGCTGAGCACGGGTTCGACGAGCATCAGCCATGGAAGCAGTGGAGCGGCGGCGGGTCGACCGACGGAAAAGAGGCTTTGGCGCACCCCTACCTGGTGCACCAAATGTCGGATTCGGGGTTCCGCAGACCCTTGAGAGGTTTGAACTCTGGGGTGCGCATGAAGAACTCTCTCTTCCCAGTCTGCCCGCTCAATGATCCCACGGCCTAGCTCCACGACCCGAAAGAACAAGAGACATAGAGGATTTATCTTGGTTCGGGCCACCTTGCGGTGTAAAACCCTACTCCAGCTTTGTGGTGGATTGCCTTGAGGGGCTGAGGATGAACTAGTACAGTGGATGAACAGCCTCAGGAGGTGAGGTGTTCTTGAGCTCGATGAGCTGGAGATGTGGTTCGGGTGGAATTGACCTCTCTCCCCTCCTTTCCTATGATGGTGGCTAAGTCCTATATATAGTGTCCTTGGTCCTCTTCCCAAATGTAGGCGGGAAGGGATCCCACAACGGCCAAATTCAAAGGGAGACAACTAGTACAAGCCATCCTAACAAAAGTAGTCTTCGCCTGCAAAAGGCTCTGGTGGTGACGCCGCGGTGGGCTCCGCGATGACCTCCGTCCTGCCGTCCTGGCGGTCTTGGTCTCGTTGCACTGATATGGAAACCTTTAGCTAATTCCTCAGGACTCCGTGCCTGCGCTTGCCTCCTTGGCACCAAAGAGGAAACTGGTACACTGCACCCGCTGGCACCCGCCTGGCCTTGGTCGTCACGGCTCACGTCATGTGAACCTCGCGAGGTGCACCTTGCATAGATATCTCTGCTCCTCGGGAGCCAGCCTAGTGAAGCTGCCCCCAGGGAGGTCTTGGTGTCGTCCGCCTCGTGAGGCTTGGCCCCTCACGAGGGTCTTGAGTTGTTGTTGCTGAAGCTGGGCCATACCGGGTCGTCCAGGAGCCACGCCGTGGGCCGCGGGCAGGCAAGTCTGGGTACCCCCGTTCCCAGGACGCCGACAGAGTTAATCGAGCGTGTTGGGTAAGTTGGTGCACCCCTGTAGGGAAGTATATCTATTTGAATGGTCGTGTCCACGGTAACGGACGCTCGGAGTTGTATCCCCATCTATTACAACTAGAACTGGATACTAGAGACATTAAATGGATATGATGGCTCGGGGATTGCTTTCTCGTATTGAGTCGAGGAAGGATCTCTGGGCATTACTACAATATACTTGTTACTTTATAATATGCTAATTTGCACTCTTCTAACGCTGCAAGATGCTAGTCTTTGATAGGCTAGGTCTCCCCTACTATTCTAGCATTTCTACAGTATAGTCTGAAGACATAGCCCCATTCCTTTGATACTGATCCATACTGTCGTGTGATATCTGCGGCCACCTATTGGACCGGGCGGCCCTTTGCTGGTTCGGCGGGGGACGTCGCGTTGCGCAAAGAGCAGACTAGCACGCGGCAGCACGTCAGAGAGCACACAAGCAATTTATCCAGGTTCGGGCCGCCGCGAGGCGTAAAACCCTACTCCTGCTTTGGTGGATTGATGGTGGAAATGAACGTGGTGGTGCGTGGTACACTTGCCCGGCAAGGCCTACCTCAGGGCTACGGTGACCACAGGCGTATGGTGGCTCGGGTTTGTCAAGTTTCCAACCCTCTAACCCCCTCCTATGATTGCCATGGGCCTCCTTTTATAGATTAAGGGGTCACCATAGTGGCAAAATAGTCATTACCCACTGATATGGTAGCAAACAGTGCTATCATACCTAACTCTATGGGCTGGCGGGGTGCATTAAATGCACCGCTTAGTGTCACATCACTAACTGCCCGGCAAGGCCTGCCGCGCTTATCTCGCCAGCTCTGCACCCGTTCTCTTGACACATCGCTGGACGGGTGTCACATGTGGGTTTCTTCTGTAGGAGATGGCTGCCATGTGGCAAATGCTGCACTTAATCACTTTGCGGCTTGACACCGTACTGATTGACAACGTGGGTCGTACTTGCGCGGTTGGCGGGGTGGTTCAGGCCCCGCAAGCCCCGGCAGGCGCTGCCGGGGAGTTTTGGTTGCTTGCTTCTGGTGGTGGCCTGGCCCCTTGTCGGGCTCGCCTGCCCGGCGAGGGAGGCCCTTCTCTTGCCAATATCTTGTTCCTTTGGCTCGATCTTGATCTCTCCGAGCTGCATGTTGATTCTTCGAGTCTCTTGGCTCTTCAACCTCTGACTTAAGCTGGTGTTCCAATCTTGATCTTGTGCATGTGCACAGTTGGGCAACATACCCTGGGTCTGTTGCACCGACAGAAGCCCCCAGGCCTGCCCCGATTGCGCTGAAGAGCGTCGGCGGGGTAGGGCCTAATAAGTGCACAGGCAGGGCTGCTGAAGGGGTTGGCCCCTTGAAGTTTTCCTTTGCTGCTTCATTAGTCTTGATCTTAGGGGTGGTTTCCGATCGCCCGCGCGTGGTGTAAAGCCAACAGTGGTGGGGCCGCGGCAGTGATGGCCCGTGAATGACTTTAACGCACGGGGTAGAAACCGCCAAATTACTCTTCCCACAGCGCGCTCTTATCCTTAGCCACGTTTGTCGCATGCATAGCGCGGGGAAGGTAACGAAGGCGCCTGGTGCGGAAGAGCATTTTGAAGTGGGTCCGTCCGTCTTGAATTGGCGGAGGAGGGCGGCGGTTGCCTATTGATGGAGCAGCTGCCCTTCCCCACCCGGCCTATAAAAGGGGGGGCGGAGGAAGGCGAAGTCATCCACCTCTGCATCCCTCTCTTCCTTCTTTCCTGGTTCTCTGCTTCTTCTGGTAATGCTGAAGGGAAGGGCCCGGGGTCAGCCCCCGGGCTTCTGTTCGGGGCAATTGCTGCCTCATGTTGGTGCTGATGCCCGGGGGGGTGAGCCTGGTCCTTGCTACGGTGAACCTCTTGGTCTCCTTGAAGCTCGGCCGAGAGGCAGGGCTGGAGATCATTGGTAATCCCAGCATTGCCCCTCTTGGGGGCCTTGGGGCCGTTGTCGATGAGAGGTGCGCCTTCCGGTTGGCTGGAGCGATGGTAGCGGCGTATACCCGTTGTGGGTGATGCCGCTACCGTCTCTGCCCCTCCCCCCTTTTCCTCCTCTCCTCTTTCCGTTCGGGGAGGGGTGACGGGCCTTGCTCGTCACCTTGCGCAGCTCCTGGGTGCACATCACCCGCGGACCGTGACAGATAACTGCTCCGCCGGTCCCTTCGTCGCTGCCCTCCCCCAATTGCTTCTTTTATTCTCCTTTCCCTCGGGTTTAAGCATCCTAGGAAAAGGAGCAGAGAAAGGAAAAGAGGGGTTATAGGGTTTTTATCTTTTCTCAATCTTAAATATGCCGGTAATCGCCAAATTTAATTCAAATAATATAATCTCTTGAGTCCATCTTCGTATTCTGTAACGCTTGTACTTGTAACTGCATATGAATGAAAAAGATGAATCTTGTCGGGGACTCATGCATGTGTATGTCCATGCAGAGGCAAGGTGCCTCTTTAATAGAATAAACGAGTCTTCCCCGGCAGGATATCCTGCCGGCACCCTCTTTGGTCTGCCAGAGAGCTCTGTCTGCCGGGGAACACGCAGAGGGGCCAGCCCACCGCCAACTCCTTTTTCCCAAAGGCCACTGCAACCACCTTAACTGGAGTAGCGTTCGAGTCATGGATGGGAGCACCTAAGTTTCAAAGAGGGAGGCGAGGTTTTCTCATGCAAAGTTGTAGCTTTACAGAATACTAATGGACAAGAGGTGAACTTATGTGTTTGGCTTGCCAGGGATTGCCCTGCCGTGCAAACTTCTCGTCCTTTGTCGAAGCCAGGTTCACGGCAAGAACCTGCAACTCCATGTAGATGAGAATGAATGCAGGATGCAATCCTATCTATATGCATATGCAAATGCTCATGAAGTGCTTATGCAATGATCTAGGTGTGCTTGTGCATGCATGCAATCTTAGTTGGGGCCCCCTACAGTGCTTCTTTATTTTCTCTTTCACGGGGTCATCGCCCCAGCTTGTACAAGGGGTTACATGCAACTTCAGCAATGACATGTACAATGGGTGGCTGCCGGGCAGGGCTCAGCAGCCTCTGCGCCTTACGGGTAGAACTTACGGAGATGCTCAATGTTCCATGAGTTTTGCAATGGTGTGCCATCTTCGGTCTCCAGACGGACTGTGCCGGGTCTGGAGACTCGTACTACCCGGTAAGGGCCTTCCCACTTCGGTGATAACTTGTGTGTACCCTTGGCGGACTGAACGCGCCTAAGGACAAGGTCACCTTCCTCAAAACACCGGGCATGAACCCTGCGGCTGTAATAGCAACGCAGGGCTTGATGATAGCGTGCAGCACACGTAGCAGCCCGGAGACGGTTCTCCTCGAGTAGCACAGCGTCGTCGCCGGTGCTGATCTTGCGCTACTTCATCATCGGCAAGCACCCGAGGATACCCGTAAATGAGTTACGTGGGGATAGCTACTTCTGCCCCGTAGACCAGGGAGAAGGGAGTCTACCCGGTAGCTCGAATAGGTGTCATTCTGAGGGACCAGAGAACTACCGGCAGCTCCTAGATCCACCGCCTGTCGTGCTTCTGCAGCATATCGAAAGTTCTTGTCTTGAGTCCATGAAGCACTTCAGCGTTCGCCCTCTCAGCTTGTCCATTGCTCCGGGGGTGTGCCACAGAGGCAAATGAGATCTTGTATCCGAGGGTCTGAACATATTGCATGAAGTCGTGGCTCGTGAATTGGGTGCCGTTGTCAGTGATGATCCTTGTCGGAACTCCGAAATGACACACCAATTCTTTCAAGAACTTGATAGCTGACTGAGAAGTCACTTCCGGCCACTTTGTAAACTTGTCGATGGCAACGAACAAGAATTCAAAACCCCCGATTGCTCAGGGGAAGAGGCCGAGGATATCGAGCCCCCAGACCGAAAATGGCCATGACAGAGGGATTGTCTAAAGAGCTTGGGCAGGCAGGTGTGTATTCTTGGAATGGAACTGACAGGCTTCACATGTCGTGATGAGCTCAACTACGTCTTGGAGGGCTGTGGGCCAATAGAATCCTTGCCGGAATGCTTTCCCAACTAATGCCCTTGATCCAATGTGTGAGCCGCACATTCCTCTGTGAATCTCAGCCAGCAGTTCCTTTCTGTCCTCCCAGCAGACACACTTCAATTTCACACTGTTGGGCCTCCTTCTGTACAGAGTGTCATCGACAAACTGATACATACTGGCCCTCCGGGCTACTTTCTCAGCTTCATCTGGGTCGTCGGGAAGTTCTCCGGTTTGGAGGAAGCAGACAATGTGTCTTGCCCAAGTTGGAGCCGGAGGCTCGGCAACGAGGACTAGCGGCACCTCCTCAGCTGCGGGAGCACCAGCCTCCTTCGCGGGGTCCATAGGCCCGGCTGGAGGGGGTGGTCCGGCAGGATGTGAGGAGTTATTTCCGGCAGGGTCTCTGCTGAGAGCGGATGGCTCGATCGGGAGAGGCTTACCGTAGTCCAACTTTCTCCTTTTCTGGGCCATTGTGGTTGGTGATACTGAGGGTTGAGAGAGGTAGAGAACAAAAGTTCCTGGTTCCACAGGAAGCTTCTGCGCAGCACATTTTGACAGGTGATCAGCTATGCTATTTTCCGCATAGGGTACGTGCTCCGTTTGCAACCCGTCAAAGCGCTCCTCTAACCTCCTTACTTCCTCAACGTATGCTTCCATCAATGGGCTTTGGTAGTCTTTGTTGACTTGTCTCACCACTAACTGTGAATCTCCTCGAATGATCAGCTTCTTGATTCCCAATTCTGCTGCAATCCTGAGCCCGGCAAGGAGCCCTTCATACTCAGCAGTATTATTGGTGGCTTCTTCCCGGGAAAAGTGCATTTGGATGACGTACTTCAGGTGCTCCCCGAAGGGGGCAACAAGAAGCACGCCAGCTCCTGCACCTTGTAGGGAAAAAGCACCATCAAAATACATAATCCATTCTTGGGGTGATTCCTTGCTGGGGAGAGTTGTTTCTGTTGTTTCCTCATCAGGGGTTGGCGTCCATTCTGCAATAAACTCTGCCAGCGCCCTGCTTTGAATGGTTGAAGTGCTCTCAAACTTCAAACCAAAGCTGGATAACTCCAAAGCCCACTCCACTATTCTGCCAGTAGCCTTAGGGTTCTAGAGTATCCTCTGCAACAGAAAATGAGTAACAGCCGTGATGTCATTGGCTTGGAAGTAGTGGCGCAGTTTCCTTGAGGCCATGACGAGGCCAAAGATCAATTTTTGCACACCAGAGTACCTTGATCTAACCCCTTGCAATAAGGAGCTGACGAAGTACACTGGGCGTTGCACCACTTTCTTCCTTGTTGCGTCCTTGGGGTTGCACTCATTGCCGTGCTTACTGCTGTTCTGATCCTCTTCTGACTCTGCCGCGGTCTGGCCGCTCTCTGCTTCATCCATTTCTCGCTGTGCTACAAGGGCTGCACTGACCACTTGGTTGGTTGCTGCCAAGTAAAGCAGTAACGGCTCTTGAGGTTTGGGTGCAACCAAGGTGAGCACAGATGACAGGTAAGCCTTCAACTCTTGCAAGGTTTTATCTGCTTTCGGGGTCCACTTCATAGGCACTGCCTTCTTCAAAATTTTGAAGAACGACAGGGCACGCTCGGCAGACTTGGAAATGAATCTGCTTAGCGCGGCAACGCATCCCGTCAAGCGCCTCCCATCCTTAACTGTCCTTGGCGCTTGGATCTGCTCAATGGCCTTGATCTTCTCGGGGTTGGCTTCAATCCCCCGGTGGGACACGAAGAATCCAAGTAGCTTGCCGGAGGGAACACCAAATACACACTTCTTCGGGTTAAGCCTCAGGTTGATCTTGCGCAAATTAGCAAATGTCTCTTCCAAATCCTGGATAAGGGTGGCCTTATCCTTGGTCTTGACCACAATGTCATCCATATAGGCTTCTATGCTTCTGTGTAGTCGTGGCTCAAAACCAATCTGGACTACTCTTGCAAAAGTAGACCCGGCACTCTTCAATCCGAAAGGCATGCGGACAAAACAGTATGTACCACATGGAGTGATGAATGATGTTTTCTCCTCATCTTCTTTGGACATGAAGATCTGGTGATATCCGGAGTAAGCATCCAAAAAGGAGAGCAGATTGCACCCTGAAGTAGAATCCACAATCTGATCGATGCGCGGCAAGGGGAATGGGTCCTTCGGGCAAGCCTTATTGATATCTGTGAAATCAATGCAAAGCCTCCATTTCCCATTCGCCTTCCGAACTACCACTGGGTTTGACAACCATGTAGGGTGCAGTACTCCTCTGACCAAGTCAGCTGCCTCTAACTTCTTGATTTCCTCGGCAATGAACTCCTGCCGCTCCAAGGCTTGCTTCCTAACTTTCTGCTTGATGGGTCGGGCATGGGGGCAGACAGCAAGGTGGTGCTCGATTACCTCCCTGGGAACACCGGGGATATCAGATGGTTGCCAGGCAAACACATCGATATTCGCCCGCAGGAAGGCAACGAGCGCGCTTTCCTATTTGTCGTCAAGGGTGGCGCTGATGGTGAAAGTACCATCAGCACCAGCCAGCCATGTCGGGACCTTCTTCACTTGGGGTGTTGCAACCTTGGATCTCTTGCTGTTGGAATACTCCGGCACGTCGTCAATGGGTGCCATGCACTCGGAGGGGGCACGCTTCCCGGACTCCTTGCCGGAGGTCCTACAATCCCTCTTCTTTCCTTTGCTTTCCTTGGCGGGGACCGTTGCTGCCGCAGCCTCTGCTGTGAAGGCATCCCGATAGATCCTGTCCACACAGATAATCGCATCCTTCTCATCTAAGGGGATGGTGATGACTCCCACCGGCCCAGACATCTTCAAATTGTTGTAAGCATAGTGGGATGCTGCCATGAACTTGGCCAAGGCCAGTCGTCCCAGAATCCCATTACACGACAGGGGGAGCTCAACCATATCAAACACAATTTTCTCAGTCCTATAGTTCAGCTCTCCCCCAAACGTTACTGGCAACGTAATATTTCCCTTGGGATGGCTCCTATCGGGATTGACTCCTTGAAACATGCCGGTAACCTCCAGCTCTTCCTTTCCTATCTGAAGCTTGTTAATAACTGCTGGGGAAATCAGATTCAGCCCGGCCCCGCCATCCACTAACATCTTTGTGACCTTGAGGTTGTGAATTATTGGGGAGACCAACAATGGCAAACACCCTACCGCGACGGTGCGACAAGGGTGGTCCTCCTCATCAAAGATGATGGGCGTGCAGGACCATTTGAGCGGCTTCCGGGCCTCTGGCGCTGGCTCCACAGCATTAACCTCTCGTGCCCATCGCTTGAGCTGGCGATGGGAGGAGTGCAAGGACGCACCCCCATCAATGCATAGGGCGTCAGTGGCCCTCCGAAATTCCTGCTCACTGGTTTCCTCTTCATTCCCTCCATCACTCAAATCATCACAGGTTTCCTTCTCTTGGCCCCTGGCGGGTTTTCCTTTGTTCCGAAAGGGTTTGTCGGGACGGTTTGCTTCACTGCCTCGGTTCTTTCTGCCATCAGCATTCTGACCTTTCTCCTTATCATGCTTATCATACTCTGCTCTCTGTCTCTTGACAAGCTGCTCAACTTGATAACATTCATGGAGGTCGTGGCCCTTGGTCCGATGGATGTTGCAGTACGACCCATCACCTTTCCGGCTTTTTCCGCGGCAGCGGCTTCCCGGCAGGTAGTGCACGCGGCAACTTCCTTGCCGGGGGCCTTAGTCTTGGCCTTCCTGCCGGTACTAGGCATGCTAGAACCTTCCACAGTCATCACTGTCTTATCTCTTGGCTTCTTGTTGCGCTTCTTGCCCTTTCTTTGACTGGTTGATTCATCTTCTTCCTCTGAATCAACATTGATGAAATCCTCCTCCTCGGGCAACTTCCTTCCTTCCTCTATCCGGCACACTTATCCACTAGTGCGTACAGCTCCTTCACAGTCTTGGGAAACCGCACGTTCATCTTAGAACGAATGCGACGGTTGCGCACATTGGACTGGAAGGCTGCTATAATAGCTGCAGGATGGATATTCGGAATATTCCTATGAACTTTACTGAATCTTTGTAAATACTTACAGTGAGTTTCTCCTTCTTTCTGCTAGAGAAGTTGTAGGTCGTTGGGCCTGCCGGGCTCCTGGTGGCCACCGGTGAAGGCACCAACTCGTGGCACAGGTCTGCCCATGAGGAAATGGAGTTCTCCGGCAGGTGCATGAGCCAAGATCTCACGTTGGACTTGAGAGCCAACGGGAAGTAGTTGGCGAACACCTTCTCGTCTCTTCCCCCGGCAACCTGAACAACGATAGTGTAGATGCTCAGGAACTCTGTCGGGTTCAGTCTCCCGTCGTACTTCTTGGGTATCTCCGGCTTGAACATGCAGACGGACGGCCAACGGACTTGCCGCAGCTCGCGTGTAAAGGCAAGGCAGCCGACCTCGAAAGTTAGGCACCCGCCAACGCCGAACACAGGCTCATTGACGTTGAGGTCGCCGCACCTGTCGGTCTGGCGGGGCCGTCGAGAGGCTGTCCCACAACGACGCGCGCGTCTCCCCGCCGCCTATTCTCCAGGGTTCGCTGTTGGCCCGGACGTGCTCAAGGTCAAAAGAGGCCATCGAGACATCGTCGGGATCTTGATCTTGTTGCGCCCGCGCCTGCTGCCGTGGTGGGGACTGCACAGTGGGGCCAGCCCCCTCCGTTCGGCCAGGAGTACGTGCAGTCGTCGTCACTTGGGGAGATCGTGGCGGGCCAGCGCACCGCGAGCCCCCAGCCTCAGCGAGATCGAGCAGACTCTGGATGGTGGCACGCCATTCATCCATTTGCTTGGCTTCTGGCGGGAACCTTAGTAGCAGCTGGGCCCGCGCCATAGCCTCCGTGGTTGTGCTCAGCATGGAAGTCGATGACCTTGACCGCACCGTTGCCTGGCTACTGATGGTGCCCGTGGCAGCGGTGGCGCGCCCACGCTACGATGGGGCGGCCACCTGGGCAGCGGGGTCGCGCGGTGATGGCGCTCGAGGGTCCGCGGCTCTGTTGGGTGCAGTGGTTGGGTCGGCTCGCCCGGGAGGAGACACACGTGCCGTGACCGCCCCCGTGGCAGGGACGGCCGGAGGACGGTGGCTCATCCCGAACCGAGCGCCGTTGTTGTGGCTGCACCCGTCGGTGGGAGGAGGGGATGTAAGCGGGGTCACCCTCCCGTCCATACCTTGCGGAGCTTGACCGTCGAGACGCTGCTGAAGTTGTTCTCCTCCGACACCTTCAGCCCCCGTGTCGGCCGCAGGGGGAGTGGCGATGGCGCCACCTGCCCCTGCCATGCCCCCAGCAGCGCTCACATCCTCACTTGTCCCCGCATCCCCCGCGGCATCTGAGGTCGCGGGCGGCGGAGCCTTTGAGGTAGATGGCTAGACCGAAGGGCCGGACTTCTTCTTCTTGGGCGCCATGGTCAATGGCGTCGTCGGCGACGAAGATGACGTGCTGCGCATGCTTTCAGGTTCGCACAAGCGAGCCCCCTACCTGGCACGCCAAAGATGGCGCGGGATATCCGCGGCCACCTATGGGACCGGGCGGCCCCTTGCTGGTTCGGCGGGGGACGTCGCGTTGCACAAAGAGCGGACCAGCGCGTGGCAGCACGGCAGAGAGCACATAGGAAATTTACCCAGGTTCGGGCTACCGCGAGGCGTAAAACCCTACACCTGCTTTGGTGGATTGATGGTGGAAATGAACGTGGTGGTGCGTGGTACACTTGCCCGGCAAGGCCTGCCTCAGGGCTACGGTGACCACAAGCATATGGTGGCTCGGGTTTGTCAAGTTTCCAAACCTCTAACCCCCTCCTACGATTGCCATGGGCCTCCTTTTATAGATTAAGGGGTCACCACAGTGGAAAAACGGTCATTACCCACTGATATGGTAGCAAACAGTGCTATCATACCTAACTCTGCGGGCTGGCAGGGTGCATTAAATGCACCACTTAGTGTCACATCACTAGCTGCCCGGCAAGGCCTGCCGGGCTTATCTCGCCAGCTCCGCACCCGTTCTCTTGACACGTCACTGGACGGGTGTCACATGTGGGTTTCTTCTATAGGAGATGGCTGCCATGTGGCAAATGCTGCCACTTAATCACTTTGCGGCTTGACACCGCACTGATTGACGACGTGGGTCGTACTTGCGCGGTTGGTGGGGTGGTTCAGGCCCCGTAAGCCCCGGCAGGCGCTGCCGGGGAGTCTTGGTTGCTTGCTTTTCGTGGTGGCCTGGCCCCTTGTCGGGCTCGCCTATCCGGCGAGGGAGGCCCTTCTCTTGCCGATATGCTGTTCCTTTGGATCGATCTCGATCTCTCCGAGCTGCATGTTGGTTCTTCGAGTCTCTTGGCTCTTCAACCTTTGACTTAAGCTGGTGTTCCAATCTTGATCTTGTGCGTGTGCACAGTTGGGGAACATACCCGTGGTTTGTTGCACAGACACATACTTAGTATAGATCTGATGTAAGTCTTGCGAGTACTTTGGATGAGTACTCACGGTTGCTTTGCTACCTCTTTTCCCCTCTACCCGATTGCTGCGATTAGATGATAGAGCCCAGGAGTCAATTGATCTCGTCGACGACTAGTACTACCCCGACAGAGCCTACTACTACATGGAGACCGCCAACGACCAGGAGTAGATAGGAGGCTCCTAGGCAGGAGCCTTCGCCTTTTCGATCCAGTTATCGTTGTTATGCTAGCCTTCTTAAGGCAGACTTGTTTATCTTATGTCTGTACACAGATGTTGTTGCTTCCGCTGACTTATGTATTTGAGCCATCGTGGCCCTGTCTTGTGATGTTGCTTGAAACCGCGTCGGTACTTCCCCAAAGAGCAAGGGATGATGCGGTACAGCTACGGTAGGTATTTCCCTCATTTATGAAACCAATGTATCAATCCAGTAGGAGAACCAAGCAACATAACATAAACGGTACCTACACACAAAGAACAAATACTTGCAACCCAACGCGTCAGAGGGGTTGTCAATCCCTCCTAGGTAACGGCGCCAGAAATTGGCAAGTTGACGGGAGAATATTTGTGATAGATTAGATAAATAGCTCTCAATAAAACGCGAAATAAAATAAGCAATAAAAAAGTGCAGCAAGTTATTTTTGGGTTTTTGGAATAATAGATCTGAAAATAAAAGCGAACGAAAATAGATCTCAAAGCAAATATGATAAAGAATAGACCCGGGGGCGTAGATTTCACTAGTTGCTTCTCTCGAGAAATAGCACACGGTGGGTAAACAAATTACTGTTGGGCAATTGATAGAAGATCGAATAATTATGATGATATCCAAGGCAATGATCAATATATAGGCATCACGTCCAAGATTAGTAGACCGACTCCTGCCTGCATCTACTACTATTAATCCACACATCGACCGCTATCCAGCATGCGTCTAGTTTATTAAGTTCATGGAGAAACAGAGTAATGCAATAAGAACGGTGACATGATGTAGACGAGATCTATTCATGTAGGAACATCCCCCATCTTGTTATCTTAATAGCAACGATACATGCGTGTCTTGCTGCCCCTTCTGTCACTGGGAAAGAAAACCGCAAGATCGAACCCATCACAAAGCACCTCTTCCCACGGCATGAAAAATCGATCTAGTTGGCCTAACTAAACCAAGATTCAAAGAAGACATATGAGGCTATAAATAATCATGCATATAATAGATCAAAGAAGACTCAAATAATATTCATGGATATAGATCTGATCATAAACTTAAAGTTCATCAGATCCCAACAAACACACTGCAAAAAGAGTTACATCAAATAGATCTCCGAGATACCATTGTATAGAGAATCAAAAGAGAGAGAGGATGCCATCTAGCTACTACCTACGAACCCGTAGGTCTATGGTGGACTACTCACTCATCATCGGAGAGGCACCAATGAGGATGATGAACCCCTCTGTGATGGGGTTAGATTGGATCTCGTGGTTCTGGGACTTGAGGCGATTGGAATTGTGTTTCATAGACTCCTCTAGGGTTTCTGGAATATTTGGAATTTATAGGGCAAAGAGGCGGTGCAGGGGGCTCCGTGGGGGCACAACCCCCCTGGGCACGCCTGGGCTCCTGGGTGCGCCCTGGTGGGTTGTGCTCCCCATGGGCCTCCCCTCTGGTACTTCCTTGGCCCACTAGGTGTCTTCTGGTCCCAAAAAAATCTCCAAAAAGTTTCTCTGCGTTTGGACTCCGTTTGATACTGATATTCTGCAAAGTAAAAAACAAGCAAAAAAAGAGCAACTGGCACTGGGCACTATGTTAATAGGTTAGTCCCAAAAAATGATATAAAGTTGCTATAAAATGATTGTAAAACATCCAAGAATGATAATATAGCAGCATGGAACAATCAAGGATTATAGATACGTTGGAGATGTATCAGCATCCCCAAGCTTAATTCATGCTTGTCCTCGAGTAGGTAAATGATAAAAACAGAATTCTTGATGTGGAATGTTGCCTAACATGTTCATCACATATTCTTTTCTTTTGTAGCATGGACATTTGGACTTTTATATGGTTCAAAGCAATAGTCTAGTTTTGGCATGAAGATTTCAATACTCAAGCATATCAATAAGCAACCATGTCTTTCAAAATATCAACACTAAATAAAGTTATCCCTAGCCCATCGTGCTCGATCATTGATTCATTCGTGAAACACACTCGCATATTAGCTACATCCAATGCTAGAGTATGATCATAGTGCTCCCTAGTTGGTGCTTTATAAGAGAAGATGGAGACTCAAATAAAAATAAAAATTGCATAAAGTAAATAGATAGGCCCTTCGCACAGGGAAGTATGGATTTGTAGTGGTGCCAGAGCTCAAAGCTTAAATTGAGAGATAAAAAAATTTCAGAGGCATACTTTTCCTGTCAACAAAAACGACCGAGTAATTCCCAACACTTTCCATGCTAGATATATCATAGGCGGTTCCCAAACATGAAATAAAGTTTATTCCTTTTTCCACCATTCTTTCACAATCCATGGCTAGCCGTATCCACGGGTGCCTTCCTTACCAACACTTTCCAATGAATTTATTATTTGACAACATAAAGTAAATTTCTTTTTCATTTCGGGACTGGGCATCCCTATTATCGCCGTAGTCTCATGCAATGACAAGTGAATAAACACTCATCTTGAGAATAACACATCTAGCATGGAAAATGTTGGCCACCCCTGCCGCTTCATGAGCGGTACGAGCACACAAAAAGGAAATTCATTTTGAAAATTAGAGATGGCACATACAAATTTGCTTAGAACGGCATGGAAATACCGCATATAGGTAGGTATGGTGGACTCATATGGCAAAACTGGGTTTAAAGATTTTGGATGCACAAGTAGTATTTCTACTTAGTACAAGTGGAGGCTAGCAAAAAGATTGAGAAGCAACCAACCAAGAAACGAAAAATCACATAGGCGAGCATTAAGCATAACTAACACCGAATAATGCACCATCAGTAGGATTTCATCGCATAACTATTGACTTTCGTGCTTGCATAGGGAATCACAAACCTTAACACCAATATTATTACTAAAGCATAATTACTCACCAACATGACTCTATCATCATATCTCAAAACTATTACAAAGAATCAAGTTTAATTTGTCCAATGATCTTCATGAAAGTTTTTATTATATCCCTCTTGAATATCTATCAGTTTGGGACTAGTTTCATATGTTGCTTTTGATAAGCTCAAACAAATTTAAGTGAAGAACATGAGCATAAAATTTTTCTTCTCTCAAAATAATATAAGTGAAGCATGAGAGAATTTCTTCAAAAATTTACTAACTCTCAAAAAAATCTAAGTGAAGCTTGAGAGCATTTCTTCAAAAATATTAAAGCACGCCGTGCTCAAAAAGATATAAGTGAAGCACTAGATAGATGACATAGAGCAATTCCATAGCTCAAAAAATTTAAGTGAAGAACATAGAGCAATTCTATCAAATCATAGCATAATTTTGGCTCTCTCAAATAAGTGTGTCCAGCAAGGATAGATGACATAAAGTAAAAAGCAAAACAAGCAAATACTCATATAATACAAGACGCTCCAAGCAAAAATCATGATATGTGACGAATAAAAATATAGCTCCAAGTAAAATACCGATGGTCGTTAGAAGAAAGAGGGGATGCCTTCCGGGGTATCCCCAAGCTTAGTTGCTTGGTTCTCCTTGCATAATAACTGGGGTGCCATGGGCATCCCCAAGCTTAGGCTCTTTTCACTCCTTATTCCTTCATCCATCGTAGTCTCACCCAAAACTTGAAAACTTCAATCACACAAAACTTAACAAAACCTTCGTGAGATCCGTTAGAATAACAAAGCAAATCACCCCTCTAAGTACTGTTGCAAACCCATTCATATTTTATTTTTTCATTATACCTACTTTTTTATAACTTTACCATGGCTTATACCCCCTGATACAATCCATAGATTCATCAAAATAAGCACACAATGCAAAGAAAACAGAATCTGTCGAAAACAGAATAGTTTGTAGTAATCTAGAAACTTCGTATACTTCTGTAACTCCAAATATTCTGAAAAAGTAGGACAACGTAGGCAATTTGTATATCAATCTTGTGTAAAAAAATCAGAATTTTATCGTGCTTCTGTCATTTTAAATAATTCTACTACTGGGCGCAAAAGTTTCTATTTTTCAACAAGATCAAATCAACTATCACCCAACACGATCCCAAAGGCCTTACTTGGCACAAACACTAATTAAAACATAAAAACACAATCATAAAAGTAGCATAATTGTGTAAACACTCAAGAACAGAAAGAAAAAATAAAAAATAAAATTTATTCATTGGGTTGCCTCCCAACAAGTGTTATCGTTTTATGCCCCTAGCTAGGCATAATGCATAGATTCAAGTATTGTCGTATTTCTTCTTATTTTTCATAGATGTGTTCTTGTCACGAGGTTTTGCATAAATAACTTGAAACACGTTATCCATAGAAATTTTAGCATTATCAAGTTGCCCAACTACGTATCCCCTTTGGTTTCCGGCCACAATCCAAGAATATGTTGATTAACATCATTGAAAACTTGTTGGATTATATCTAAAATGGGGATTTCCTTTTTAAGGTTATCATCAAAAATTTGATTATTTCCAAGCAATGTCTCAAGAAATAATCACTATTATAAAGGATCTCATTTATCACCGGTTTTCACGGCTCATACCATAAAAATCAAAAAATTCCCTAGCTTCCTGTATTATGTAGTCAAACTCATTCATAAGAATAAGGGTAGCTAATTTTTTAGCTTTAGGATCCTTTACAATGGGTAGCTCATAAAACAGTTGTTGCAAAGTAGGATGCGTACGGATAAATCTATTTTCAAGTTTCAGAACTAGTGTTGAAATAGTTTATGCATAAGATTTAGTTCTTTTAAGTACAGGAGCATCATCAAGAGTCAAATTACCAACACAATTGAAAAATTCTTGGATATGTTAACATTCCCTTGCCCCAAAACGAAAGTTTTAGCATCCAGATAGCCAGATCGTCCAATTTTAGGAGTTAGGCCATCATCCGTTTCTGCCATATCAAAATCACTCATAGTGACAAGTTTAAACGAATAAGAGATCTGACGAGAAAACGGTGAATGAAAAAGAGGGCGAACGAAACGGCAATTTTTTGTGAAGTGGGGAGATGGAAACGAGAGGCAAATTGCAAATAATGTACAAGGAGATGAGATTTTTCATTAGGAACCTGTGATGTCTCCCCGGCAACAGTGCCAGAAATTCCTTTTGATGTCGCTTGAAACTACGTCGGTATTTCCCCAAAGAGGAAGGGATGATGCAGTACAGCTATGGTAGGTATTTCCCTCATTTATGAAACCAATGTATCAATCTAGTAGGAGAACCAAGCAACACTATGTAAACGGTACCTGCACACAAAGAACAAATACTTGCAACCCAACGCGTAAGAGGGGTTGTCAATCCCTCCTAGGTAACGGCGCCAGAAATTGGCAAGTTGATGGGAGAATATTTGTGATAGATTGGATAAATAGCTCTCGATACAACGCAAAATAAAATAGCAATAAAAAAGTGCAGCAAGGTATTTTTAGGTTTCTGGAATAATAGATCTTAAAATAAAAGTGAGTAAAAATAGATCTCAAAGAAATATAATAAAGAATAGACCCGGGGGCCATAGATTTCGCTAGTGGCTTCTCTCAAGAAATAGCACACGGTGGGTAAACAAATTAATTTTGGGCAATTGATAGAAGATTGAATAATTATGACAGTATCCAAGGGAATGATCAATATATAGGCATCACGTCCAAGATTAGTAGACCGACTCCTGCCTGCATCTACTACTACTACTCCACACATCGACCGCTATCCAGTATGCATCTAGTGTATTAAGTTCATGGAGAAATGGAGTAATGCAATCAGAACGGTGACATGATGTAGATGAGATCTATTCATGTAGGAATAGCCCACATCTTGGTATCCTTAATAGCAACAATACATGTGTGTCTTGTTGCCCCTTCTGTCACTGGGAAAGAACACCGCAAGATCGAACCCATCACAAAGCACCTCTTCCCATGGCAAGAAAAATCGATCTAGTTGGCCTAACTAAACCAAAGATTCGAAGAAGAAATACGAGGCTATAAATAATCACGCATATAAGAGATCAAAGAAGACTCAAAAATATTCATGGATATAGATCTGATTATAAACTCAAAGTTCACCGGATCCCAACAAACACACCGCAAAAAGAGTTACATCAAATAGATCTCTGAGAGACCATTGTATTGAGAATCAAGAGAGAGAGGAAGCCATCTAGCTACTGCCTACAGACCCGTAGGTCTATGGTGGACTACTCACGCATCATCGGAGAGGCACCAATGAGGATGATGAACCCCGCCATGATGGTGTTAGATTGAATTTCGTGGTTCTAGAACTTGCGGCGGTTGGAATTGTGTTTCGTCGACGCCCCTAGGGTTTTTGGAATATTTGGGAGCTTATAGGGCGAAGAGGCAGTGTAGGGGGCTCCATGGGGGTCACAACCCCCTGGGCGCGCCTGGGCTCCTGGGCACGCCCTGGTGGGCTGTGGTCCCCACGGGCCTCCCCTCTGGTACTTCTTTGGCCCACTGGGTGTCTTCTGATCCAGAAAAATCTCCAAAAAGTTTCACTGTGTTTGAACTCCATTTGGTACTGATATTCTGCAAAGTAAAAAAACAAGCAAAAAACATCAACTGGCACTAGGCACTATGTCAATAGGTTAGTCCCAAAAATTGATATAAAGTTGCTATAAAATGATTGTAAAACATCCAAGAATGATAATATAATAGCATGGAACAATAAAAGATTATAGATACGTTGGAGACGTATCAGCTTGTAATGTAAATATTTATGTTTGAATTTGTGTCTAGAGTTGTGTTGTGATATCTTCCCGTGAGTCTCTGTTCTTGATCATGCGCATTTGCATGTATGATTAGTGCATGCTCAAGTCGGGGCGCCACAGCTAACCAAGGAGTATTATGAGAAGCATTTATAACAGGTAATTATTCATCAAGAAAACTATCGTCAATAGGCAGTGGGTCATCAAGAACATTTTCCATTCTAGACAGATTATCAGCTACTGGATTCTCAGCTGCCTTTCTATCAGTAATGTGCAAATCAAATTCTTGTAGCAAAAGAACCCACCTAATAAGTGTAGGTTTAGCATGTTTCTTTTTCATAAGGTATTTAATATCAGCATGATCAGTGTGAACAGTTACTTTAGAATCAACAATATAAGATCTGAATTTATCACATGCAAATACAACTGCAAAAAATTCTTTCTGAGTAGTAGAATAATTTCTTTGAGCACCGTCTATAGTTTTACTAGCATAATGGATAACATTCAATTTCTTATCAACTCTTTGCCCTAGAATAGCACCAACAACACAGTCACTAGCATCACACATAATTTCAAAGGGTAAGTTCCAATTAGGTGGTTGAACAATGGGTGCAGATATTAAGCTTTCTTAAGTATTTCAAAGGCTTCTACACAATCATCATCAAAAACAAATGGAACATCATTTTGCAAAAGATTAGTAAGAGGCCTAGAGATTTTAGAGAAGTATTTAATGAACCTTCTATAAAGATTAGCATGAACAAGGAAGTTCAGGTTTGCAACTGCTGTGGTCGAGGTGTTCGGACCTTAGTACCTGAGAGAACCAACTATGGCAGACACCAAGAGGCTCCTGGCAATCTTGGAAGCAAGAGGGTGGCCAGGTTTGCTTGGATCTCTTGACTGCATGTATTGGAAATGGAAGAACTGCCCGAAGGCTTTACAAGGGCAATATCAAGGTCACGTTAAGAAGCACACCATCATTCTTGAAGTTGTTGCATCATAGGATCTTTGGATTTGGCACGCTTTCTTTGGCATGCCCGGGTCTCACAATGACGTCAATGTGCGACAACGATCGTTGTTGTTTGCGAGGCTGACTAAAGGAAAAGCTCCTCCTTGCCACTATATTGTCAATGGACATGAGTACAACATGGGCTACTATCTGGTTGACGGTATCTATCCTCCATGGGCTACCTTTGTTAGCACCATCTCAAACCTAGTTGGCCAAAAAAAGGCTCACTTTGCCCAAAGACAAGAAGCGGCTATAAAGGTCGAGAGGGCATTTGGAGTTCTGCAGACCCGTTTTGTAGTTGTTCATGGACAATGGGATCCAGAAACCTTGTGGGAGGTGATGACATGTTGTGTAATCATGCACAATGTGATCATTGAGGATGAGGGTGACGATGTTGCCGCAGCTCTGGAATTTGAGAACATGGGTGATCCTATCCAACTTCCGGACCAGAATCCGGCCCCATTTGAGGAGTTTATTTAAATGAATCAACAAATTCGGCATCGACCAACTCACGAGAAGTTGAAGGAAGATTTGGTTGAGCATTAGTGGGCGGTGAAAGGGGACAACAATGTTGGAATGTAATATTTGAACTTTTTTAATTTTGAACTAGTGCTGCATGCAGCTATTTGAACGTATGTACCCTTTGCATGCGGCTATTTGATCGTGCGAACTTGGATAAAATGAGGAAGGCCGGATGTATGCGTCTACTCCCGCATCCGTGTCAGTGGACTGCCCCCCTCCCCTGTCCGCGGATGGATGCGGGAGGTAATTTGTGGGTCGCCATTGGAGATGCCCTAAGTCGGCTTCTCCAAGCTATTGGTCTTGGTAAACCGTCAACCATAGAGAAAGATTTCCCTCAAGTTTGGATGTTCAATTATATAGAGGTAAAATAAAAGTCCACCAAGCCTCGAAGTTGCCCTTGTTCTTTTCATCTATCTGTCGCCAAATAGAATTGATGCCTCACCCACCAATAGGGGTAGAGATTCAAAAAACCACATATCAGTCGTCGATGGATCTGGCTACTGGCACTGGTGATTGGCTGTTGGTAGTCTCCGTGAGGTGCGGTTAGCTGTGGTGGCGATGGTGATGACCTCTTGGTCTGTTGGCTGGTTCATTGGTGGTGGTTGTGCTGCTGAAAGGCATCGGTGTTGGCGTCGATACTTCTGTGGCAACGATGGCGGAGGCAGGCAGAGTTGGAGACGTGGCAATGGTTGAGATAGTTGACTCTTCTCCGGCGTGTCTGTGGGATTACCTCGGGTTGTTTTGTTGTGGTGAAGTCGGAGCTGCGGTGGTGGGGCCCTGTGGCGACGATGGCAGGTAGCAGGTGGTCTGTTTGGTGGTCTTTCGTGACGCCAACCTTGCATAGTTTGCCTTCGGAGCTCTCCATCAGAGTCAGAGTTGTGCTGCCCTCGAAGTGGGTGGCTGAGTTAGGCATGGGTCTTCTTGTGTTCGCATGGGCTCTACGGTGAGGGTTGGGTCGCTGTTCATCTTCGACAAAGTAGGAGTCGCTTGCTTGGAGATTAGGGATGACAGTGACGCCTGTTGGGGAGAAGTGATGACAATGACACCAGAGTGTATGTTGACGAAGCCCTCTCTGTTGAGGTGTGTGTGGAGTATCATATGTGTGCCACTCGGCGGTTTTGTGATGGTTTTAGCCTGGTTTTCGATAAGTAACTGGGGACTCTCTTCTGCTTAATTAATGGATGAGGCAAATCTTTTGCCTCTGTTTCAAAAAAGTTCAAAGGGGAAGCACTGCATGCGCGTGCATGTCATTTTCGGAAAAGAAACAATAGAGAGTATTAAAAGGAGGATTTTGGGTAGTTTAGACCGACCTCATTCGCTTAGATATTTATTGCATCTTTTCCTTTGAAGAAGGACTATAAATTTGTTAGAGTTGCATATGCTAGCTGTGTAATATCCCTGTTGTATAGGATTTTTTTCTCAAATTTAGCAAACATGTACGTATTGGGTCCAAGGTTTCTTGGAAATACAAATTTCTATTTTTTCTAACATGGTAATAGAGCCTAAGTTCCTTTTGCCCCCCATGGCCCATGCATGCTCAACTCGTGCTCTCTACAGATCAATATTGTCAGTTGCGTGTGAAATAATTTTGTCAAAACTGATGACTTGGTGATTGATATGGACATGTTCATGAATGGTTTTCTTGAATTCATTTTGATGAATCCATGCATTGCTTTATGTATTTAAGGTCAGTATTATGCGTCTTAGCGAACAAACTTTTAGCTACTATTTGAGTGAGATGTAATACTGATGGATAACTAAGATTAATCTCAGATAATGAAGCTAATACCAAACTATGCACGATACACATTTAAAATTTTAATTTAAATACTAATTCTTTCACAAATACCATAAAAACTTAAGTACGTAAAATATTTGAAATATCTAGAAAATTATTTGAACTCTAAAGGCTTTTTTGTGAAATTATGAAATATCTGAAGCAAATCAATTAGTTCCCCAATTAGGAGATTTTGTGAATGGCCATAAATATTTGAACTCTAGAAAATCACTCAAAATTGTGAAATCTTGTAACTACCAAAGAATTGAATTTGAATAAATGATAAAAATAATTCAAATCCTATCTTGGATTAACCGGTGATCTTGACTGCCATCGATTCTTTTGACTTAATAAGTTGGTGCTCCGATTAGTGGTACAGAAAAGAGGCCGGAGGAATTAAAAATGCTACCAAAATTGAGCTTGTGATCTTCGGTCCATATGTTGAAATTATATTTTCGGAAATTTAGCAAGCTGAGATAGGTATCATACACTTTGTCAAATACAACGACAAATATCTCCGCAATCACATGTGCCTACCACCATAAGCACAAATGTATTTCTGAGGGAATATGTATTCTTCCCCTCTCAGTCGGACAAGCTTTTAACACAAGCTATTAATCCCCGTTTCAAACAAAGGAACTTTACAAGAATTTCATATAAACAAAATCCTATAGAAAAAAATTCCTATGAGTCATTTTGATTGTTGGGTTAGTTCTGAAAATTCCTATATCAAATCTTCCTTTCCTTCACTTTTTGAAAGATTCTAAACATTTGCTCAAACCTCTTGTTTTCACTTCCTTGGAGAAGTCCAATACAACATCCTTTTTTCTCTCCTAAAGAAACATTTTGTAGAAAAAAAGTGTGGAGCATCCGAACAACTATGTTTTCTTCCACCCACAAAAAAACTATGTTGTAAAATTCCCATGTTTTGGATTCCTACAGGAATCTACAAGACATGACTACAATTTTTATATTTTTTGCATTCCTATGTTTTCTTGTCTACAAACACGTGGAAAGATAACAAAATAAAGAGAAGATGGGAAGTTGAAATGGAGAAGGAAAAAATAGATAGAAAAGTGGCAACTAAGTGGAGAGTAATCCCAAGCATTTCTAGAATAATTTTATTGCTATATAACCATTAAATTGTAGTCACACATTGTACAAAAAATATTTTGGTGCATATAGAACAAATCATTATCTTTATACTTATTACTATGCAATTCCATTGTTTGCCATCCAAACATGATTTCGTATCGAAACCTCACAGAGAATTCCATGAGCCATTTCAGTTAACACCCAAACAATCGAATTCGTATTACGTCCATTACAGTTTTCTTTCTGATTTGGTATTCAAACCAATTCATTATGGAGCCCTCCAATACAGACATGCAAAAAAAGCATTAAGGTAATGGTGCATCTCCAACTAACCTAAGGCAGATCCTACTAGTAGGATAGCTCCACAACAACCTGTGCCTCCTCTACTCCGCTAGCTAGGACATCGATGAACTAAAAGCACACCTTGATTTCCCAATAGGGATTAAGAAGACCGTGGAGCAAGCTTGGGAAGATGGTAGCGATGGTTCTTTGTCTTTACAATCTACTTGGTCAAATCTGAACCGGTTGGTGGGTTGTCTTCGGACGTGGAGGAGAGACTCCTTTGGATGCGTCCGCAAGCAAATCCAGAAACTGGAGCGAAGACTCGAGACAATCTGGTCCTCCCTTGCATCGGAGGCCTTGTTGATCGAAGAGCGGACCATCGAAGGCCGCCTTTGCGAGCTGCTTGATTGGGAAGAGATCATGGAGCGCCAGCGTTCTCGGGTGGACTGGCTTTGTGATGGGGACGAAACACCGAGTTTTTTCATGCACGGGCTGCTGCGAGGCATCGAGCTAATAAAATTTCTGCTTTGGTGCGCGATGATGGCTCTATTTGTGACTCACAGGGTGAGATCAAAAGTATGGTTCGGAGTTTCTATGATAAGCTATTCACGTCTGAACCTTGTGCTGCGATGGATGATGTTCTGGAATCCATTCCGCGGAAAGTATCTTCAGAAATGAATGAGGATCTGTGCAGACCGTATACCAATGAGGAGATCAAAACAGCCTTATTTCAGATGGGTCCTACAAAGGCGCCTGGTCCAGATGGTTTCCCTGCTTTGTTCTATCAAACACATTGGGCATTTCTGGAGGAGGATATTTGTCAAGCTGTGAGAAGCTTCTTGGGAGGACGGCCAATTCCGAAGGGAATTTGTGATTCAGTGATCGTGCTTATCCCCAAAGTTGCGAGGCCAAAACAGTTGAAGAACTTCTGCCCTATTAGCCTCTGCAACGTCCTCTACAAGATTGCTTCTAAGGTCCTAGCTAATCGCCTTAAATCATTATTGCCGGTGGTGATTTCTGATTATCAGAGTGTGTTCGTACCGGGCAGGCTCATCACGGATAATACTCTGATTGCCTATGAATGCATGCATACAATACGAAGACAACGGGTGAAGCAACCTTTTTTATTATGAAGATTGATATGATGAAGGCTTGTGATCGTGTCGAATGGTGCTATCTTCATGGTTGCCTAACTAGGCTTGGCTTTGCTCCTCCCTGGATTGATTCTGTGATGCGGTGCGTCACTAATGTTCGTTATGCTGTCATGGTTAATGGTGAGCTTACTAAAGTTGTTGTTCCATCCCGTGGGTATCCGCCAAGGTGACCCTATTAGCCCCTACTTGTTCCTTCTTTGCACTGAAGGTTTGTCAAGCTTGTTACTGCAGAAAGAGAGATGTGGCAAGCTCCATGGTATTCGTAACAGTCGTCATGGCCCACCTATCTCACATCTTCTCTTCGCCGATGACAGCATCTTCTTTGCGAGAAGTGATCCCCTGAGTGTGCCTGCTTTGGAGGCTACCTTGGACAGGTACTATAATGGTTCGGGCCAGCTTATCAATAAAGAGAAATCCTCCCTTTTCTTTGGAAATCATTGTGCTAAAGTTGTGAAGACGCGGGCCAAATCTCAGTTGGGGATTAGTAGTGAAGCGCTTCAGCAAACATACCTAGGGATGCCTACTGAGGTTGGACAGACACCTACGTCCATCTTCAAAATCTGGCCGGACAAGGCATGGCAGCGGATGCATATGCTTGGTCAGATCGTCCTGTGTCTCGTGCGGGTAAGGAGGCGATGTTCAAATCTGTTATTCAGGCAATTCCAACCCATGTCATGAGTTGCTTCCAATTTCCAATCGCCACGTGCGAAAATTTCCGACAGATCATCGCTGACCAATGGTGGGGTTGTGAGGATGGAAAGAAAAAACTGCACTGGTGATCTTGGGAATGGCTTACCACTCCAAAGTTCCTTGGTGGGATGGGCTTCCGCGACATGGCGCTGTTCAACTAGGCCATGCTTGGACGGAAAGGCTGGCGCATGCTCACTTCGCCGGACTCCCTTTGTGCTCGCGTTCTCAGCGCAGGTACTTTCCCCATAGTGATTTCTGGCATGCCGAAGCCCCTCGATCTGCTTCCTACACATGGCGCAGTATCTTGTTCGGTCGGGAGCTGCTACAACAGGGGTGCAATGGGGTATTGGTAATGAATCTGTAATTCAGAACACAAGTGATCATTGGATACCATCCACGCCACCGAACTTGCTTCAGACCGTGTCTCCGATCCCGTCAAATGCTACAGTCAAGTTGTAACGCCCATGATGCGGCTATATCTCCCACGTGTCGAGGCACGACTTAGAGGCATAACCGCATTGTGGTTTTGTCGCAAGAAGGGTCATCTTCACACAATCCCATGTAATGAACAAGAATGGGATAACGAGAGTTGGCTTACAATCGCCACTTCACACAATACATAAATATAATTCATACATCATCCAAAATACACACATAGACCGACTACAGTCAAATCCAAATGAAGATAAGATAACCCCAAATGCTAGATCCCCGATCGTCCCAACTGGGCTCCACTACTGATCATCAGGAAAAGACGCATAGTAACGACCACGTTCCTCGTCGAACTCCCACTTGAGGTCGATTTTGTCACCTGCACTGGCATCGTCGGCACCTGCAACTGTTTTGGGAGAATCCGTGAGTCGCGAGGACTCAGCAATCTCACACCCGCGAGATCAAGACTATTTAAGCTTATAGGAAAGGATGGTGTGATGAGGTGGAGCTGCAGCAGGCACTAAGCATATATAGTGGCTAACATACGCAAAAGAGAGCAAGAAGAGAAGCAACGGAACGGTCGTCAACTAGTAATGACCAAGAAGTGATCCTGAACTCCTACTTACGTCATTCATAACTCAAACCGTGTTCACTTCCCGGACTCCGCCGAGAAGAGACCATCACGGCTACACACGCGGTTGATGTATTTTAATTAAGTCAAGTGACAAGTTCTCTACAGCCGGACATTAACAAATTCCCATCTGCCTCATAACCGCGGGCACGGCTTTCGAAAGATAAATACCCTGCAGGGGTGTCCCAACTTAGCCCATCATAAGCTCTCACGGTCAACGAAGGATAAACCTTCTCCCGGAAAGACCCGATCAGTCTCGGAATCCCGGTTTACAAGACATTTCGACAATGGTAAAACAAGACCAGCAAAGCCACCCGAATGTGCCAACAAATCCCGATAGGAGCTGCACATATCTCGTTCTCAGGGCACACCGGATGGGCAAGACGTCGGGTTGGCATAGACCCTGGTTGCCCAGGGGGCGGCGGACATCGCCCAGTTTGGGCCAGCACTCGAAGGAGCACTGGTCCGGGGGTTTTAAAATAAAGATGACCCTTGGGCTCGCGAAAACCCGGGGGAAAAGGCTTAGGTGGCAAATGGTAAAACCAAAGTTGGGCCTTGCTGGGGGAGTTTTATTCAAGGCGAACTGTCAAGGGGGTCCCATAAATCACCCAACCGCGTAAGGAACGCAAACTCAAGGAACATAATACCGGTAAGACAGAAACTAGGGCGGCAAGAGTGGAACAAAACACCGGGCATAAGGCCGAGCCTTCCACCCTTTACCAAATATATAGATGCATTAATATAATAGGAGATATTGTGATATCCCAACATATCCATGTTCCCACATGGAACAAACTTCAACTTCACCTGCAACTAGCAACGCTATAAGAAGGGCTGAGCAAAAGCGGTAACTTAGCCATACAACGGTTTGCTAGGAAAGGATGGTTAGATGCTGACATGGCAATATGGGAGGCATGATATAGCAAGTGGTAGGTAGCGCAGCATGGCAATAGAGCGAACAACTAGCAAAGCAAAGATAGAAGTGATTTCGAGGGGTGGTCATCTTGCCTGCAAGGTTCTCAGAGTTGTCGAAAGCTTGATCCTCGTAAGCATACGCAACAGGTTCCTCATTCACGAACTCGTCTCCCGGCTCTACCCAAGACAAGAACACAAGCAATGGAACCACAATCAATCACGGGAAATGCACAAGCAACATGATGCAATACATGAATGATATGCAAGATATGATATGCGATGCATATGCGTGCTCCGGAAGAAAAATGATAGACAAGGCAGTAACTTGGCAAACCAAGCATGCCACTGGAAAGATGAGATGATTTCGGTTGAAATCGATATAAAGATCACCGAAAACGGATGCACGGTTTGCACATGGCAAGCAAAACAAGAATGACACGAATCTGCGATTAACAGCATGATAGCACTTAGAATGCAACAAGTAACAATGCTACAGCACTCCAACATAGCAACAAAGCATATGGAAGTAAACTACAGGAGAAGCTTGACAAAATATGAACACTGAGCTACGTCTAGTTCACACAACAGCAGGTTCAAACAAGCATGGCAAAAGTGCAAAAGATAACAGGTTCACAGACTTGGTGAGATTACTGGACATGGCAGAAAACAGCATCAGGTAGCAAAGTTCAGAGCACGAAATCAACATGCTACAGGAAATTAACATGGCAAAACAAGGCATGGCAGTATTCTACTAAATGCATATGACAAAATTTCCTTACTGACCATAAGCCAAAAAGGACCATAAGATATGATGGCAACCATGTAAACATAGCAAGTTTCGTTAACAGGTTTCAGACTTAGCAGAAAACAGAGCATGGCAGAAAACAGTAATATGAAGGCATCTTGGTGAGCTTGATGCACTCATCACAAAGCAATGCATGACAAAACAAGCATACCTGCATCAAGATGGCATGTTCATAAATCTATCCATGGCAAGAGAAAGTACATATCATGTATGAAACAACTACAACAAGCTTGGCAAAATTGAATATCATGTTAAGAATCTGCCAGAAATATTTTATAGCAAAAGTAAAGCAAGATTGAGTCATGCTATGGCACTCCATAATTGCAAACAAGGACCGGAATGGATCAATCACAACAATATCTACAAAACATCCTTACTGAATATCTCCAAAATAAGCATGGATCTCTTTTTAGACACATAGATACATAGCAACAAAATAACAGCAGTCATAGACTTAGAAAAACTACTAAGTCCCTGAAATCAGAAACATTACGGAGCCTAATTTGCATGCTTGTGCTATTCACCAAAGAGATCACAAAAATACATGGCATACACCTCTGTAAAGATGGCATGGCATACAACAAAACACATATAGAGCTCATACCCATAAGATGCACAGATTAAATGCAACAAAAATAACAAATCCTCAAGTTCTGCTAAGTAACAGCAGATAACAGCAACTAGCACTCTTGCACCAGATATTTGGGCATCAAGATGTACTCAAATGAACATGGTGCAATGGAACTAAATGAAGAGAATCACGAGACGAACATTTCTATATATTACATGCATGAAACGGAGCTATATGCAGAGAGTTATGATGCGATGAACATGGGCATATACTGTGAAAATATTAGGACTTTGCAGATATTTTGGGGGGAAGGAGAAGTCAACCTAGGGTCGCCCGATCGGATCTGGCTCGAAGAGCTCGAGGCGGTGGCTCGCCGGGGCGGTTGCCGGAGCAGCGGACGGAGAGGGAGGAGGAGGAGAGGAAGGCGACGCCGACGTGGGACTCGGGGAGGCGCGGGCGGCGGGGAAGCCGCGGCGCCGGGCGACGGAGGCGGTGGCCCGCGGGAACGGCGGCGATGGCGGCGGCGCGGCGCCGGCGGAGTCCGGCAGGCGGCGGCGAACGGCGGTGGCGCGCGCGGCTCGGGCCGCGGGCGGGGAGCGGGCGGCGGCGCGGGAGGAGCGGGCCGGGGGGGCGGCCATGGGCCTCGCGGGCCTCGGCGGCGGCGCGGGACTGCTTGCCACATGGCAGCGCGCGAGTGGGCGAGGGCGGCGGCGGGTTCGTCCAGCGGCGGTACGGACACGTCCGGCGGCGGAGAGGGAGATGGCTAGGGTTTGGACTGCGAACGTATTCGGAGGGGGAGGTGTATATATAGGTAGAGGGAGCTAGGAGACTCCAAACGGAGTGCGGTTTTCGCCCACACGATCGTGATCGAACGACCTAGAGCATGGAAGTGAGTTTGCTGGGTTTTGGGCTGTTTAGAGAGGGAGTTTTGCTGGAACACACAAACGGACTTTGCGGTTACCCGGTTAACCGTTGGAGTACCAAACGACCTCCAAATGGAACGAAACTTGACCGGTGGTATACCAAAGCCACTTGACAAGACTCGATCCATTTCGAGAACGTTCAACACCCGCTCACAAAACGAAACAAGAGGGGTGTGCCGGAGGAGGTGGGAGTGCCGGATTGCAAAACAGACAATGGGGAAAATGCTCGGATGCATGAGACGAACACATATGCAAATGCAATGCACATGATGACATGATATGAGATGCATGACAAAAACAAAATGCAAAACGAAAGACAAAACCCGACCACGGAGGGAATATCATAACACATAGCCGAAAATGGCAAGAGTTGGGGTTACAAATATGGAAAGTTATGTCCGGGGTGTTACAACACTCCACCACTACGAGAGGATCTCGTCCCGAGATCAAGGACTGAAAGAACTCCGGATATTCGGAACGGACATGGTCCTCGCGTTCCCAGGTGGCTTCTCGATCGGAATGGTGCGACCACTTCACTTTCAGGAATTTGATTGACTTGTTGCGAGTCTTGCGCTCAGTTTCTTCAAGAATAGCAACGGGGTGCTCATGATAAGACAGATCTTCTTGAAGGTCAATCTCTTCGAAGTTGATGGTGCGCTCGAGCGTCTTGAAGCACTTGCGGAGCTGTGACACGTGGAACACATCGTGCACGTTCGCGAAGTTGGAAGGAAGCTCAAGTTGATAGGCGAGGTCGCCTCTTTGCCAATGTTCTTGAAAGGACCCACGTATCTAGGGGCAAGCTTCCCTTTGATACTGTTGAGGATATAGACCTTAGAGTCACCCGCCAGGAGGGGCCGGGTTACTCATATGGTCATTGCCAGAAGCCTGGCGCCAAGCTTGAAGACGGTGGGCCAAAGATGGGCTTAAGACCCGGATATGGCTTAAGGCCCGTAGTTGCAATCATTGTTATGGTAGAACTTGTAGTGTAAGGCAAGAATAGTTGAGAGTCCGAGCCGGACACTCTTATGAGCCGGCCGGGACTCTGAGAGCTGCAGGGCGTCAGCCTCCCTATATAAAGGGACGACCCGGCAGCGGTTTAAGGCAGAGAACAATCTCATCGAGAGCCGGGCATAATAGTTTAGCTCCCTGGTGATCGTAACCCTAATCAATACCACCTCAAACTGGACGTAGGCTTTTACCTTCACCGTAAGGGGCCGAACCAGTATAAACCCTCGTGTTCCTTGTCCCGCATTAACCCCTTCAAGCTTCCTAGCTGCGATGGCTCCACGACTAAGTCCTAACTCAAGGACATCTGCCGTGACAATTCCACGACAGTTGGCGCCCACCGTGGGGCCAGCGCACGGTGGATTTGAGTTCTTGAAGGGCAGCTTCGAAGGGCTCAAGGGATACGCTGTGGGCCGGATGACCAACAGTCGTCACGGCAAGCTCTATATCGACGATGCAAACTGGGGCCCCGACGCCGGCTCAATTGAGTACGGGTACCGGGTCCCCTTCGGCGGAATTCATGTTTTCATTGGCAAGATTGGTGAGCCGGGCCCTGAGCCGGATCTCTGCGCCGATCCCATCGAGACGGCTCAGCGTGCACGACCCGCCCGGGCCCGGCCTGCCTTACGGCACGCTTTTGTGGGATGTATCCATGGAGGGACCTCTGATCAATCTGGATCTGGTGATGAGGCGGCCGCCGGCTCTGACGGCGAGTCGTCCACCGATGAGTCAAACTCGTTGTATCAACTCCAAGATGGCAGGCTCATGGGTTGTTCCGATGGTGACAGTATTTCGGACCCGTTTGAGCCGCCAAGTCAGGTTGGAGTCTTTATGGCCGGTGCGCAGCCTGTTCAGAACCCCGCTGCTGGAGCGCGAAACCCGGTGCCTTCTCCGGCTCAGGTACTAATGGATCTTACGGACAAGATGACGGCGCTGTTAACCGCTACGGTTGACCCGGCAGATCAAGCTCAGCATGATGCGGAGGTGGCGCAGTTAAAATTGGATCTAGTGAAAGCCAAGGAGGATCTAGCAGCAGAGGGGATCGGGATGGCTACGGGGAAAGGGCGGCTCTCGACGCCCAAACCCAGTTGATTCAAGCGCAGTCCTTCCGGCTAACGATGGATCAAAACGCGTCCAATGAGGTCCTGAGAAGGAGGCATCAAAAGGCCCAATCTCGACTCCCTCCGGTTTACGATCCGCGAAACCTCTTCAACACGCCAGGTGCAGGGTCTAGTAACCCGCCAGGGGTCATAGTGCCCGGGTCTGGGACCCCTATTCAACCACAAATGATGGGGCCTCCCCAGGTGGCCCCTGCCCCGCCTCAGTACGTACCAACACCCCCGGGTCATTATAATAACCCGCTGGAGAACATGGTCGCCGCGGCGGCACGGCTGGCGGCTCTCCCAGTTGACGGCGACTCTCCGACGGCTATTGAAACCCGCCGGGTCAGGGAACTCCTTCAGACAGCACTGGCGCAGCAAGAGGCGTACTCCTATAGCCGGGACAGGATCCACTCGACCCCTCGCCCAGGCCGGAGCCCGAGTTACAGCAGGCACATGGTCTCAGCGACCGGCTCAAGTAACGTCCGACGCCATGACCCGCCCCCTGGCCATGGCCCGGCTCATAACGGAGCCTTTCACGCAGCAGACCAAGACAGAGCACGGCAGGAGGCGGAGCAGGTGCCCCAGCTGACGGCTTACTAGACTCCCCCAGCTTATCCGACGGCTTCCGTCGACGTGGGTATCCCTACCAGGACTGGGGGTGTCCCTTGTTTAGTGCCAGCTATCCGCAACGAACGTCTACCCAAGGACTTCAAAGGCCCTAGGAAGGTGCCTAATTACACAGCAGACTTACAACCCGCAGCCTGGATCGAGAGTTACGAGATGGCTATGGAACTACTGGAGGTCAGTGAGGCGGCCATGGCTAAGTACTTCACCATGATGTTAGATGGGACGGCCCGCACTTGGTTGAAAGGGCTACCACCGAATTCCATTGGGTCTTGGGCTGAGCTGAAGGCCCGGTTCATCCAAAACTTCAAGGATACCTGTAGGCAGTCTATGTCAATCATGGATTTGACTAACTGCAAGCAGCAAGAGGGTGAGTCTACGACACATTGGGTTCGCCGGGTTAAGGAGATAATACATTCCTCGGATAAAATGGATGCCGGCTCTGCAGTCTTAATGTTGGAGCAGAACTGTCATTTTGTGCCCCTGAAGATGAAACTCGGGCGGCTTAAGCGCGACTGCAATGATATGGGTACACTGATGGCGGCTCTTGTCAAGTACGTCGATTCTGATGGTACCAAGGACCCCGCTTCAGATGATGAAAGGACAGGGAAGGGAAAGAAGAACGGCAATGGCAAGGGTCCTCAGCATAACCCGGGAAACCAAGGAGGAGGCAAGCGCAAGGCCAATGGCAGCCTAGAGTTTGTAGCCAACGCCAGCTCGCAAGGTAGTAACCAGCGACGCAAGGGGAGGCCCCCTCCCCGAGGCGGCGGGTCCGGTCCGACGCTGGAACAACTGTTGAATGAGCCTTGTCCAAGGCATGGCTCTAGAGAGAAGCCAGCAACTCATCTATGGAAGGATTGTGCAATCATGAAGGCCTTTAAGAATTACAATGGCCCGGGCGGCGGCTCAGGCGCCGACGGCTTTCATGGCCCGGGCGGCGGCTCAAATTCTAACCCTCAGAACGGCCAAGGGGGCTTTAATCAGCAGTCTGGCCAGGGTCATCCACAGCAGCAGGGAGGTTATCAGACCAATCCAAAGCAGCTTAGCGGTGGGCAGTATCATGTGTTTACCACCAGTCTGTGTAAGCGAGATCAGAAGCTTCATAAGAGGGCTGTGAACGCTGTTGAGCCGGCGGTTCCACGCTACTTGCGGTGGTTAGAGCAACCTATAGTGTGGAGTAGGGAGGATCACCCTCCCCGGGTGGATAATCCGGGTCACTTGGCCCTAGTGGTGGCTCCTCAGGTGGGAGGATATAAGTTCACTAAGGTACTCATGGATGGGGGCAGCAGCATCAACATCCTTTACTATGAGACATTTCGTCGTATGGGGTTGATTGATAAGAATCTCAGCCAATCAAATACTATTTTCCACGGTGTGGTACCTGGTAAGTCGGCTTACCCAATCGGCAAGATCGAGTTGGAAGTGGCCTTCGGAGATGAGAACAACTACAGGGTGGAAAAATTGACCTTTCAGGTGGTCAAGATAAGAAGTCCGTACCATGCCATATTTGGGCGGCCGGCTTACGCCAAGTTCATGGCACGGCCGTGTTACGTATATTTACAGCTCAAGATGCCGGGTCATAATGGGACCATTACGGTTCACGGCAGCCGGAAGGTGGCCTTGGAATGTGAGGAAGGCGATGCAGCTTATGCAGAATCTGTTTGTGCAACAGAGGAGTTGAAGTTTTACAAAGACAACGTTGACCCAACAGATATGACCTCTCTGAAAAAGCCGACTACGGAGCATGAGCCGGCAATGAAATTTAAGTCGGCTGATGAGACTAAACTTGTTGATTTCGTTCCAGGAGATTCATCTCAGCAATTCAGCATCAGTGCCAATCTGGATCCAAAATAGGAAAGCGCGCTCATCGAGTTCATCCGTGAGAATAGGGACATCTTCGCATGGAAACCTTCTGACATGCCAGGTGTACCTAGAGAACTCGCTGAGCACACTCTCAATGTTGATCTGAAATTTAAGCCGGTTAGACAGTTCCTTCGGCGGTTTAATGAAGAGAGGCGGAAAGCCATTGGCGAAGAGGTGGCCCGGCTCTTGGCGGCCGGGTTTATTGTTGAAGTCTTCCACCCAGAATGGTTAGCTAACCCGGTGCTCGTACTCAAGAAGAACGGCACTTGGCGGATGTGTGTGGATTACACGGACTTAAATAAAGCGTGTCCGGCTGATCCTTTTGCCCTTCCCCGTATTGATCAAATTATTGATGCTACGGCCGGTTGTGCGCGCTTAAGTTTCCTGGACGCTTATTCTGGATATCATCAGATTAAAATGGCAGTTAAGGACCAGGAGAAGACGGCGTTCATCACTCCCTTTGGAGCCTTCTGCTATGTATCCATGCCCTTTGGACTCAAGTGTGCACAGGCGACTTATCAGCGTTGCGTGCAGAACTGTCTTCATAAACAAATTGGGCGCAATGTTCATGCTTATGTGGACGATATTGTGGTTAAATCCATAAAGGAGGAAACCCTGATAGATGATTTGAGAGAAACCTTTGATAATCTCCGGGTCTACAAGATGATGCTTAACCCGGCCAAGTGTGTCTTTGGTGTCCCTGCAGGCAAGCTCTTGGGTTTTTTGGTTTCTGGCAGAGGCATTGAGGCTAACCCGGAGAAGATCAAGGCCATCACCTCCCTGGCTAAGCCGGCGTGTATAAATGATGTTCAGCGTTTGGCGGGTCACATCGCTGCTTTAAGCCGGTTTATAAGCCGTTTGGGTGAGAAGGCCATGCCGTTATATCAGTTGATGAAGAAAACTGATAACTTTGTCTGGAATGATGCAGCTAATACCGCTTTTGAGGATTTGAAGAAGCAGCTGGCAGAGCCCCCAGTCCTTGCTGCTCCGGTTGATAAAGAGCCCTTATTACTGTATGTGGCGGCAAACACACGAGCCGTCAGTGTGGCTGTGGTGGTGGAACGCAAGGAAGAGGGTAAGGAGCATCCGGTTCAGCGGTCGGTTTATTATGTCAGCGAAGTGCTTATCGAGTCCAAACAGCGGTATCCACATTGGCAGAAGCTTGTTTATGGTGTGTTCATGGCAAGCCGGAAGCTTAAGCATTATTTCCAGGGTCATCCCATAACCGTGGTCAGTTCTGCCCCTCTTGGTGATATCATTCAAAACAGAGAGGCCACAGGGAGAGTGGCTAAGTGGGCTATCGAGCTCGGACCTCATGATCTCAAATATGTGCCACGCACTGCTGTTAAATCTCAGGCCCTGGTGATTTCATCAATGATTGGACAGAGTCACAAGTGCCCGAGCAAAAGCCGGATAACACCTATTGGACTATTCACTTCGATGGGTCCAGGCAGTTGGAGGGCTCGGGGGCTGGAGTTGTATTGGCTTCCCCTAAAGGTGACAAGTTCCATTATGTGCTACAGTTGATGTTTCCTTGCACTAACAATGCGGCTGAGTACGAGGCCTTGCTCCACGGTCTTCGGATGGCTAAGGAGATTAGCTTGAGCCGGGTAAGGTGTTTCGGTGACTCAGACTTGGTGGCTCAACAAGTATCAGGCAAGTGGGACTCTAAGGACCCTCTTATGGCGGCTTATCGCCGCGAAGTTGATGCCATTGCTGGGCACTTTCAGGGTTACCAAGTAGAGCACATTGATCGCAGGAAGAACGAGGCGGCTGATGCTTTAAGCCGGCTAGGCTCTCAGCGAAAGCCGGTGCCGCCTAATACTTTCCTGGATGTCCTGTATAATCCTTCTGTTAAGTTGCCTACAGAGGAAAACTTGGTTGTCCCCGACCCGGAGGCACGGCTGGTGGCGGCTCTCCATATCATACCAGACTGGACAATGCCCTATCTGGCTTACATGACCCGGGGCGAGTTGCCTGAGGATGAAACTTTGGCCAGGCAAATAACCCGGCGGGCTAAGTCAATGATTGTTATTAATGGTGAGTTGCACCACCGTAGTGTTACGGGAGCGTTTCAGCGTTGTGTTTCCCCTGAGGAAGGGCAAGAGATCTTGCGTGAGATCCATGAAGGGGATTGTGGCCATCACGCCAGCTCAAAGTCTCTTGTGGCAAGGCTTTTCGTCATGGTTTTTATTGGTTGACGGCTCATGCTGATGCAGAGGACTTGGTCTGTAAGTGTGATGGTTGCCAAAGGTTCTCGCGACGGGCTCATGTACCGGCTCAAGAGCTGAGGATGATCCCAATTACTTGGCCCTTTGCGGTCTGGGGGCTGGATATGGTTGGGCCTTTCAAAAGATCCAAGGATAAGAAGACCCACCTTTTGGTGGCAGTTGACAAGTTTACCAAGTGGGTTGAAGCGGAGCCAGTTAGCAAGTGTGATGCAGCCACGGCGGTTCAGTTTATGAAAAAGGTGATCTTTCGCTTTGGTTTTCCACACAGCATTATAACTGACAATGGCACCAATCTCTCCAAAGGCGCCATGGAGGAGTTTTGTCAACGAGAGCATATCCGACTTGATGTTTCCTCAGTGGCTCATCCTCAATCCAATGGTCAAGCTGAGAGAGCTAATCAGGAGATTCTGAAGGGTATCAAGCCCCGGCTTTTGGTACCTTTGCAACGGACGCCGGGTTGTTGGGTGGAGGAGTTGCCCTCCGTGTTATGGAGCATCAACACTACTCCTAACAGGTCTACAGGTTTTACGCCTTTCTTCATGGTTTATGGGGCAGAAGCAGTCCTCCCCAGTGACATCCGTCATGACTCACCTCGAGTGGCGGCTTACGTTGAGGCGGATAATGAACAGGCGTGCCAGGATGCTCTTGACTTGTTGGATGAACAGCGTGATGTGGCAGCAGCCCGTTCAGCGATTTACCAACAAGACCTGCGACGTTATCATAGCCGCCAGGTTAAATCCCGGGTCTTCCAGGAAGGTGACCTCGTGCTCCGGCTCATCCAGGATCAAACAGATGCACACAAGTTATCCCCACCTTGGGAAGGGCCCTTTGTGGTCAGCAAGAATTTGCACAACGGGTCATATTACCTCATTGACATTCGGGAGCGCAAAGATTCACGTAAGTCGGAGGAAGAGACCCGACGGCCGTGGAACATAGCTCAGCTTCGGCCTTACTACACTTGAGCCACCGGCTCTCATGATGTACATACTTCTCTAAACCATGTATATATTATGATAAGTAATAAAGCAGGACCTCTGTCCCTTTTTCTCCTCCAAATGTGCACGTGTTGTTTTCATCGCCAGATTACATGATAACTTGAAGGAGGATCGGCTTAGGATCGTATTCGAATCTAGCCGTAGGCGATAAGGTCACTTGGGGGCTTCCTGTTCAAACATAGGTCGTATTCGAACCAAAGAGAACACAGCTGTCGATACCCATTTGATTGGCAAATTGCCGAGCTCATTGGGGAGTTTTCTTTGATCATATTTGAATCTTAGTTTAATCCCTTTGAGAACCGACATGGATCGTATTCGAATCAGCGTCGTTAAACAATTCTTCAAGTCATTTGGGGGCTTCCTGTTCAAACATGGGTCGTATTCGAACCAAAGAGAACATAGCTGTCGATACCCTCTTGATTGGCATTGCCACACCCACTGGGGGCTATATGATCGTATTCGAATCCTAGCATAACCCCTTAGGGCCGGGTCTCTGGTCGTATCCGAACCGGAAGCCCCTAAGTTTCTCTGCCTTATAGCAAGTTCCGTCTGTTTCTTTCCAAGTGTATACGGCCGGGTCTCACTTTGCCGGCTTAACTTTGGTTTACAGTATTAGCTGAACACAATGGGTGTTATTAAGACAGGTAAACCGGAATTTCGGTACCAACCTTCCTTTCCGGGTTATCTAAGCCGGAAGTATGCTTGCAGGCCGCTAAGTATGTTATTACGGCTGTATTCAGGATATTATTGAAGACCAGTCCTTTTTTGATTTATATTCCGGGTTATCAAAAACCTATGATTCTCAGGGCGGTCAGCCTCCTCGAGGCTTGTGATTTGTCTTTCTCTGCAGGATAGTTACAGGCAACTATTTTGAGAGTAAGGAAAACAAATGATTAATTATGACCCGGAGAAACATAAAGGAGACAATTTCAACAGACTTCAGAATTCAAGGCGTGCACGATGGCACGACAAAGATAAAGTATTGGTCCTACTCTATTACAAGACTCGTTGAGTCCAAAAGGGTGAGGCATTGTTTGGTAAACCGCCAGCCGAGTTACGACGCTTGCTGAGTTGAAGTCTCCGGCTCGTTCCTATCTTCTCCTCTAGCTGATCCCAAGACCTGGAAAGTTAATGACTTCCAGTCGATGCCGCTGAGAGCTTCGAATTGGGCTTCTTCGTCGATTAACCCGGCCGGGTCAATCTCCGGGGCGAAAGTGTGCTGACGAGCCGGCGGGATCAAGTTGAGGGCTTCATAGCGCGGAGTAGGGATCCTCTGATTTTCTGCGTCGTGGCCCGGCTGATACTTGGTCAGATCTGTATCGTTGCCAATAAGAGTGGCCACCGGGCGTACAATCTTCACGCAAGCTGCGAAGTCCTTCTGATCAAAGGCGGTGCCGTCTTCCTTCAGACTTGGGTAGCCGAGGGCGATGTCCGTCGGGTCTAACTCTGGCAAGAACGCCTTGGCCCGGCTCAGCGCAGCGATTGCTCCGGCTCTTGCGGAGGCCCGTCGCAGCTCTTGGATCCGCCAGGTGAGTCGGCACCTCGTTGGAGAGGGCCACCACGGCCAAGGCACGTTGTGACCCGGTGTAGAGTTGCTCCACCAGAGTATATACGGCCTTCAGCTTGGTCACCACACTCTGATTGAGGTTGGCACTTCTGGGACCTGTTTAACAGAATCAGATAAGCCTCCGACAAGGAGGAATTATGGGATATAAACATTCTAAGCTTGATGAAAGCCGGTGAGGCGACTTACCGAAGATTGCGGCCACCATCTGGGACACCTGGCGCTTTAGGCCGGAGAGCTCGGCGGTCTTCTCGGAGAGAGTCTTCTCCGCCTGTTCAGCCCGGTTCATCAATGCGGCCTTCTCTTCGGCCCACGCCTTCCGCTCAGCGTCAAACTCTGTCTTCAGCTTCTCTTGAGCGGCGATGCTAGACACAAACTTGGCGTTTGCCTTCCGGGTCTCCATTTCTTGCATCTTCAGCCGGTTCTTGAGATCGGCAAGGTCAGCCTCAAGCTTCTTGCCAGTAGCCTGTATAGATTTCCGGGTTATGGCATGAACAATTACTATGCAAATGTAAAGTCCCAAGCGTTTTCCAAGCAAAGACACTTGGCACTTGGGGGCTAATGCATATTGAACGTTTCTATTTACACATTGCCGGTTAAATGGAGTAAGCCGGAACCTAAGTCTACAACATACTCAATCATAAGTCGTTGACTTGGGGGCTAGCATGGTACAGGTAACTAAGCAGTAAATAAGAGGACAAAAGGATGTTACCTCAGATTTTTGCTGGATCTGGGTCACCATAGCAATCTCTACGTCCCGGCTCTTGTGCACTTGGCTGACGAAGCCGGAGACGATCTCTCCAATGTTCAAGTTGGAGTAGTCGGTGAGGTCCAGGTTAACCCGGCGCGACTCTAGCAGCTCCCCTTTGGCGGAGCACTTGGCCAGCACGGTAGGTCTCCCCGGCTCAACGAACTCCGTCCGGGTGATTACCATGTCCGGGTCGTCTGCTGGTGGAGCCGAGCTGGAGGCCTCCGGGTTAGCAGAAGCTTCTGTAGTTGCCTTGGTAGTTGGGGCAGCGGCCTCAGGTGCAGAGGTGGCTGGCGGCTCTTGAGCGGCTACCTCTGGCTCAGGCAAGTCCGGCTCATCGACTGGCTTGGACTTCTTCGCCCTCTTGGTGATCTTGGCCTGGGCACTGAAAGGACAAAAAAATTAAACACAATAGGGTAAGTGAAGGCAAAAGTACAACATGAGATGGTTATCAGTACCCGGGCACGGTCTTGAAAGCCGGCAGACTTGACTGCATAGAGTCGCCGGAAGAGGGGGAGGTCTCCTGATAATTTGAGTCAGAAGAATTGAGTGGCTGACGTATAACACCCGCCAACGGATGAAAAGGGTACAAGTGGGAAATAACCTCAGTTCGGCGCTTCCTTGATGCATCAGGTAACCCGGAGGAGAGGTCGGTGTCCTTGTTGGTCCGGGTGTGACGCCGGCTCTCATGAACCTGTCGCTTCAAAATAAATTGAGGATCTTGATAAGCTAAAGGATGTGAAAAGCTTACTTTCCGGGTTACCCTTCGGACTTTCAGCCTTGGCAAGGGCTCCGAGTCAGAGGAAAGTGACATTACCTCTTCAACCACCGGGTTACTGGCTCCGGTGTCATCCTGTTGATGAACAAGTGTTGGTAAGGCGGACAAGAAATAAACAATAAACACAACAAAGAGCTTACAGGTTCCGGGGTTACCTCTGACTCGGAGCTGTCGCTTAATTGCATCAGCTCCGAAGCAGTTGGCCTACTCCCCTTCTTGTGGGGGGCGGCTTTCTTGGCGGCTTTCTTTGCCTTTCTGGCCTTCTTGGCCGCTTCGTGGTCATATTTGACCCGCCAGAACTTGTCATCAGCCTGAAAGAATACAATGAGGTTTTCTTAAAAATGATTCAAATGAAAGTTATGTACAGATAAGATGCTCAGATCAGTGACTTACCGCTGGGGCTGGGTTGGTCTTGCAGAAGGGGGCTAACCCGGTCCGTCCGCAGTCTGCCAGGCTCTCGTTCAAGAGAGCCTTGGTCATCTCCTCTGCAACGTCTTCAGGAAGATCATTGCGGCTGTGTCTCTGAGGGTCGTCCTTTCGGCCCGTGTACTCACACATTAAGCCGGGGCGGCGGCTCAATGGGATCACCCGCCACGAGATCCAGACCCGGACCAGATCGATTCCATTCAGACCATTGCCCAGGAGAGCCTTGATCTTGTTGATAGTGGGGAGCAGAGGTTGGCGCTCCGCTTGAGTCGGCTTGTCTGACAGTGGGTGAGTCGACTCCAGGCGTGAGGGGCGAAAGCCGGGCAACGGACTTTCATCAGCCGGCGACGTGTCTTGGCAGTAAAACCACGTCAGATTCCAGTCCTTGGGGTGGCTGGGCGGCTCTGCGTAAGGGAAAAGGCAGTCCCTTCGCCGCTGAATGGAGATGCCACCTAGCTCTAGACTTGGCCCATTGGCGCACTCATTCTGACGGTTCAAGTAAAAAAGCTCTCTGAAGAGCAGCAGACTAAGTTCTTCTCCAAGGTAAACCTCGCAGAACACTTGGAAGTTGCAGATATTGGACACTGGGTTGGGTCCTATGTCCTGAGGCCGCAGATCGAAGAAATTCAGAACGTCTCTGAAAAACTTTGAACCGGGCGGTGCGAAGCCCCGGCTCATATGATCCGCAAAAATCACTACCTCCCCGTCCTTTGGCTGTGGTCTCTCTTCTGACGGGTCAGGAGCACGGTAGGACATGACGTCCTTCTTGGGCAGATATCCAGACTTAACAAAATCCGCTAGGGTCTCATTGGTGACATTGGACCTCATCCAGTTGCAAGTAATGGAGGCTTTGGGAGCTTTGGGAGGCATGGTGAAAGTCGGCAGTCTATGATAAAAGGAAAAACGTCCGGGTTAATTATGAGCCGGAAGAAATCTACAGTTCAATGTCAAGGTGGCGGCTTATGAAGGGGACTAATGGTATACATTTAAGTGCATTGGGTTATTTAAGCCGCCGAGGGATTGAGAGTAATTTGATTGTCTACAGGCCTTATCACAGCTAAGCCGGAAATTTTATGGCGCGTGGTTTTCTTTAAGCCGGAAGGTTCTACGGCGCGTGGTTTCTTTAAACCGGAACTGTACACCGCCGAGAGTCAATGATTGCAGTTTTTACTAAGTGTGGTAAAACAGGTTTCACACATCGCAGTAAAAATTTTGGATCAAAATGGTCGGGTAAAAGAAAAGTTTCTAGACCTAGAAACAGACGCGAGGAGGTTCTTGAGCTTGAACAAGGCTCTTATGCAGTAAAAAGAGGGATATTTGCATCTGAAATGGGTCTTCAACGTCTACCGCAGTAAGTCTATACAGAGCTAAGATCAAAAAGGGGCAGTAAAATTCAAATCTATTGAGAGCCGCGATGAACTACGAAGAACAGAGGAGGAACTATGAAGCCCTAGTGCGGATCTGCCCTATGGAGTGGCGAGGACTCACCGGAGCTGAAGAGGAGCGGAGGTTGCCGCCGTTTGTCTGGACCGAGTCAGGGTGATGCAGCGGCCAAGGTTGACGAAGTCCGGGGGCGCGACGGTGGTGGCAGTAGCAGAGCTCGGGTAGGGGAGCAGTAGCGCGAGGAAGAAGATGAAGGAGAGAGAAGTGGTTGAAAGCCCGTCGGGCCGGCCTATTTATAAGGCGAGTTCATAAGTGGGCGCGAGAATCAAGGAGACCACGGCGTGGTTATCTCCCCACGAAACGCCTCGATTTTCGGGATGACAGTAAAGGTAAAGATCCGTTGCGGATCTGGCGGAGTAAAAAACGGGCTTAATGGAAGATGACGTCACGGCGGATTATTCGGAGTCCAGAGGATGACGTCACGCCGGGTTATGGCCTTCACACAATTGTAAGCCGGAGGTTTTCTGTCGAAGGAATGGAAGATTGACATGAGCCGGCTCAAATCAATCTGGGGCCTAATGTTGAGGATATAGACCTTAGAGTCACCCGCCAGGAGGGGCCGGGTTACTCATATGGTCATTGCCAGAAGCCTGGCGCCAAGCTTGAAGACGGTGGGCCAAAGATGGGCTTAAGACCCGGATATGGCTTAAGGCCCGTAGTTGCAATCATTGTTATGGTAGAACTTGTAGTGTAAGGCAAGAATAGTTGAGAGTCCGAGCCGGACACTCTTATGAGTCGGCCGGGACTCTGAGAGCTGCAGGGCGTCAGCCTCCCTATATAAAGGGACGACCCGGCAGCGGTTTAAGGCAGAGAACAATCTCATCGAGAGCCGGGCATAATAGTTTAGCTCCCTGGTGATCGTAACCCTAATCAATACCACCTCAAACTGGACGTAGGCTTTTACCTTCACCGTAAGGGGCCGAACCAGTATAAACCCTCGTGTTCCTTGTCCCGCATTAACCCCTTCAAGCTTCCTAGCTGCGATGGCTCCACGACTAAGTCCTAACTCAAGGACATCTGCCGTGACAATTCCACGACAGATACCGAAGCGACGAGTGCCTTTCATTGGAGAGACGCGGAGGTAGACATGGTCTCCGATCTCGAAAGCCACATCACGGTGCTTACTATCATAGTAACTCTTCTGGCGCGATTGCGCGGCTTTGAGATTTTCACGGATGACTTTACACATTTCTTCAGCCTCTGTGATTAAGTCATTGCCAAGAAGTTGGCGTTCACCAGTCTCTGACCAATTGAGAGGAGTACGGCACTTTCTGCCATAGAGAATCTCAAATGGGGCCTTGCCCGAACTTGCTTGGAAGCTGTTGTTGTAGGAGAATTCGGCATATGGAAGACAATCTTCCCATTTCATGCCAAAGGAAATGACACAAGCCCTGAGCATATCTTCAAGAATTTGATTTACTCGCTCGACTTGGCCACTAGTTTGAGGATGGAAAGCTGTGCTGAAGCGAATGTTGGTACCCATGGCCTTCTGAAAGGAGTCCTAGAACTTAGAAGTGAAGATGCTTCCACGATCTGAAGAAATCAATTGTGGAATGTCGTGCAAGGAGACAATCCTGGAGGTGTATAGCTCTGCCAACTGAGCTGCTGTGATAGATTCTTTGATTGGAAGGAAATGAGCCACTTTAGAAAGCTTGTCGATGACAACGAAGATAGCATCATTTCCGCGCTTGGACTTTGGAAATCCAGTCACGAAGTCCATTTCGATATGATCAAACTTCCATTATGGGATAGCAAGAGGTTGGAGGAGACCAGCTGGTCGTTGGTGTTCTGCTTTCACTCTTCGACAGACATCACACTCATTCACGAATTGAGCAATTTCTCGCTTCATTCGAGTCCACCAATACGACTGCTTGAGGTCATGGTACATCTTCGTACTTCCAGGATGAATGGAAAGAAGAGAATTGTGCGCCTCGTTCATTATGACTTTCCATAGATCACCTTTGGGAACCACAATCCGGTCCTTGAAGAATAAAGTGTCTCTGTCATCAATGCGATAGCACTTGTATTTGGAAAGACCCTTGTCGATACCACGTTTCACCTTCTTCACCATGGCATCAAGAAGTTGTGCCTCACGAATTTGATCTTCCAAAGTAGGAGAGACTATGAGGTTGGCAAGAAAGCCTTGAGGAACAACTTGGAGATTCAGCTTGCGGAAAGCTTCACAAAGATCCGGTTGGAATGGCTTGAGAATTAAGCTGTTGCAATAAGCCTTCCTGCTTAAAGCATCTGCAATGACATTGGCTTTGCCTGGAGTATATTCAATACTCGGATTGTACTCTTGAATCATTTCGACCCAACGAGTCTGCCTGAGGTTGAGGTTGGGCTGAGAGAAGATGTACTTGAGACTCTTGTGATCGGTGAATATGTCCACTTGTCTTCCCAACAAGAGATGTCTCCACGTTATTAATGCATGGACAACTGCCGCCAACTCAAGATCGTGAGTGGGGTAGTTCTTTTCGTTGGGCTTCAACCGACGAGAGGTATAGGCCACAACTTTCTTCTCTTGCATTAACACAGCACCGAGACCTTGGAGAGAAGCATCACAGAAAACTTCGAATGGCTTGGATTCGTCAGGAGGAGTCAAGACAGGAGTTGTGACGAGTTTCTCTTTGAGAGTGTTGAAAGCAACGTCACACTCAGGAGACCAGACATACTTCACATGCTTCTGGAGGAGGTTGGAAAGAGGCTTTGCAATCTTAGAGAAATTCTCAACGAATCTTCGGCAATAGCTTGCAAGACCAAGAAAACTGCGTAGCTGCTTGACATTCTGAGGAGGTTCCCAATTCACAATTGCGGACACCTTCTCGGGGTTAACAGCAATGCCCTTGGCAGAGATGATGTGACCAAGGTAAAGAACTTCATCGAGCCAAAACTCACATTTTGAGAACTTCGCATAGAATTGATACTCTCTGAGCTTGTCGAGCACCAATCGCAAATGTTTGGCATGATCCTTCTTATTCTTGGAGAAGACCAATATATCATCGAGATACACCAAGACGAATTCATTGGTATAGGGGTTGAAGATGAAATTCATCATCCGAGAGAATGTTGGAGGAGCATTGACAAGGCCGAAAGACATGACAGTATATTCATAAGAACCAAAGCTTGTTCTGAATGCTGTCTTGGGAATATCTTCTTCACGAATGCGAATCTGATGATAACCCATACGAAGGTCAAGCTTGGAGAAAACTTTAGCACCTTTGAGTTGCTCGAATAGCTCATTGATGTTGGGAAGTGGATACTTGTTCTTGATTGTCTTCTTGTTCAATGGACGGTAGTCGACACAAAGTCGGTCCGTGCCATCCTTCTTCTGGACAAAAAGAACACCACAACCCCATGGAGAAGAACTCGGTCTGATCAAACCCAGACGCTCTTGTTCATCGAGTTGTTTCTTCAATTCCTTCAACTCCTTGGGTCCAATCTTGTATGGACGCTTGCAAACAGGTTCAGTGCCCGGCTCAAGATCGATAACGAACTCAACTGGCCGGTGAGGAGGCATACCCGGAAGCTCTTCTGGAAAGACATCTTGATACTCACAAACGACTGGAATCTGAGAAATGGCATTCAATTCACCCTTCTCATTGAGAGAAAATAACCGAATGGTTTCATCACGAGCGGCATAAATGATAACATCCTCAAAAGAGTGTGTCAATTGAATTTCCCTGGCAGCACAATCCAGTTGAGCCTTGTGCTTAGAAAGCCAGTCCATCCCGAGAATTAGATCAATATCCGAGTCACCAAGAACAACTGGAGAAGACAGAAATTTATAGTTCCCCATCTTGATGGAAACATCCGGAACCATGTAGCTTGCATTCATGCATTTGCCCGGAGAGACAACTGCTAACAGTCTAGGCAAATCTTGAAAAACCAAATCATGCTTGGATGCAAATGGTCTTGATATGAAAGAAAGCGATGCACCAGTATCAAAAAGAACTTTTGCAGGAGTATCATTAACTGAGAGATTACCCATTATCACATCAGTAGATTCCTCCGCTTGAGCTGCATTCATCATGTTCACCTTTGCAGACTTGGGATTATGCTTGACCACTGCATTGCTGGAAGATCTGACAGGAGGAGGAGGCGGAAGACGCCTTTGGTTGAAGCACTTGTTAGCATAGTGACCTTTCTGCTGACACTTGTTGCAAGTCACCTCTGAGAGTGGACGATGATAAGGAGCATTGGACTTTGGAGCTTGATTCTGAGACTTGTTCTGATAGCCAGAGTTGGAAGAGTGGGAAGATCCATGGCCACCTTTGTTCTTCTGCTGGTAAGGCTGAGGAAACGGAGGAGGAGGAGGCAACCAGAACTTCTGTTGCTTAGGTGCCACAAGTGAGGAAGAAGAAGACTGAACTGCGTCCCTGACTCTCTTCTTAGAAGCCTCACACTTGAGCTGAGCAGCCTCTTGCTTCAGTGCCATGTTATAGAATTGATCAAACTGAGTAGGCTCAACAAGAATGAGAGCTAACTGCAGATCCTCTCTAAGGCCACCTCTGAAGTGATAGATCATGCTCTTTACATCAGGAGCGTCTTGTTTAGCGAAGCGAGCAAGTTTCTGAAACTGGATGTTGAATTGATACACAGACATGTTGCCTTGCTTGAGATTGCGGAACTCCCCACGCTTGCTCTCAACAACACTTTGTGGAATGTGGTGCGCTTTGAAGTCCCGACAGAAGTCAGTCCAAGTGATCACACGACCTCCTCTGGAATCTTTGTATTGTTGATACCAATCAGCAGCTTGGTCCTTGAGCTGAAAAGAAGTGAACTTGACATAGTCCTCAGGCCTGACATTGCTACATTCAAAATGCTTGTTGATGTCCATGAGCCAATCATCGGCATCCGTGGCCTCGGCACAGTAGCTGAAAGACTTGGGCTGATTTGCGAGAAACTGGTTGAGGGTAGCGAAGTGAGACTGATTGTTGCCTTGACCTTGATTTCCTTGATTGCCTTGCCCTTGGGTGCGTTCTTGCAAGAGTTGCAGAATCATCTGAGCATTGGCGTTGGTGGCTGCCATGATAGCTTGCCATGCCTCCGGAGGCGGAGGTGGTGGCGGAGGGTTCGCCTGACTCCCTTCATTGTGATCCGGATTCTGACGCGTTGGCGGAGCCATCCTGAAGAGGGTGACATCCGTTAGCATCTTGATAGACAAATAGTCAAGTTGAATCAACGAATAGAAATTGCAACATATAGTCTTCACAATAAACATTCGAACGAGGATGAACGAATGAATTCCATAGTAAATCATCACACTTCCATAAAGTTGAGAAGCCACTTAGAAAAGATATGGAATCAACATTTGATTTCGAATCAACTCGAATACCACAATTCAAAACAAAACAAAGTATTGGCTTGCAGAATAAGCCGGAACAAACATATGATAGATATTTCGTCCGAAGTTTTCGTGGTGGGGCCCACACGGGCTCGATCGTACAGCACCATCATGTACAAGGCAGTGCACATGACATACGAAGCGTCCCCGAGTCGGCATAGCCAAGGACTCTTTAAGACACTACGAGACCACTGTAAAACCAACCGTGGAAAGGCGGACCACTAGACGTCGAACCCCAATCTCATATCATGCGTCTGTCGGAAAGATATCCTACGAGCTACTTGAATTCCCACTTATAAACTTCCGAAACTTTCTGGTTATGCAATCTGGTGTTGGGGATATAGGGGACACAAAATATATCATCCAAACTAGCAATCCCTAGATCCAGCTGTATCCATCCGTCAACACATAACTAAGAAACCTTCGGAAATCGTGTACCTCAACCTTCGAAAAGCATCCGTTATACGAGTTATGGAAATAATCCCGAACTCCCGCCCCAGTACTGGGTGGCGTCGAGGTGATCTCACCAACAACTGCATAAAAGAGATTTCGATGTCGGCGAAACTCAGGTATTCCAGAACTGCAACGATAAAATTGTGACGACAACACCTCGGAGCTCAACTCCCCGGGACACTGCCACAACCCCTAAATGTCAGCAGGCACCAAGAACAATGTTCTCGTCACAAAACCATCGGAACGATTCCAAGATACCCGCGTGATCCTAAAAAAATTAGTGAAATTTGAGGGGAGAAGAGTCAAAACATCTACGTCAGGAGACCTCACCAGAGCGACGAAGGGACTGAGGAGTAAAAAGAATCCTACTCTCCGATATATATAATCCTAAGACTCAAAACATTTTTGTTCTAGACTCAACAACGCCAGCGATTCGATCAAGCAGGGGGCTCCTAAGTCGGGGATGGCTCTGATTACCAACTTGTAACGCCCACGATGCGGCTATATCTCCCACGTGTCGAGGCACGACTTAGAGGCATAACCGCATTGTAGTTTTGTCGCAAGAAGGGTCATCTTCACACAATCCCATGTAATGAACAAGAATGTGATAACGAGAGTTGGCTTACAATCGCCACTTCACACAATACATAAATATAATTCATACATCATCCAAAATACACACATAGACCGACTACGGTCAAATCCAAATGAAGATAAGATAACCCCAAATACTAGGTCCCCGATCGTCCCAACTGGGCTCCACTACCGATCATCAGGAAAAGACACATAGTAACGACCACGTTCCTCGTCGAACTCCCACTTGAGGTCGATTTCGTCACCTGCACTGGCATCGTCGGCACCTGCAACTGTTTTGGGAGAATCCGTGAGTCGCGAGGACTCAGCAATCTCACACCCGCGAGATCAAGACTATTTAAGCTTATAGGAAAGGATGGTGTGATGAGGTGGAGCTGCAGCAGGCACTAAGCATATATAGTGGCTAACATACGCAAAAGAGAGCAAGAAGAGAAGCAACGGAACGGTCGTCAACTAGTAATGACCAAGAAGTGATCCTGAACTCCTACTTACGTCATTCATAACTCAAACCGTGTTCACTTCCCGGACTCCGCCGAGAAGAGACCATCACGGCTACACACGCGGTTGATGTATTTTAATTAAGTCAAGTGACAAGTTCTCTACAGCCGGACATTAACAAATTCCCATCTGCCTCATAACCGCGGGCACGGCTTTCGAAAGATAAATACCCTGCAGGGGTGTCCCAACTTAGCCCATCATAAGCTCTCATGGTCAACGAAGGATAAACCTTCTCCCGGAAAGACCTGATCAGTCTCGGAATCCCGGTTTACAAGACATTTCAACAATGGTAAAACAAGACCAGCAAAGCCACCCGAATGTGCCGACAAATCCCGATAGGAGCTGCACATATCTCATTCTCAGGGCACACCGGATGGGCAAGACGTCGGGTTGGCATAGACCCTGGTTGCCCAGGGGGCGCCGGACATCGCCCAGTTTGGGCCAGCACTCGAAGGAGCACTGGTCCGGGGGTTTAAAATAAACATGACCCTCGGGCTCGCGAAAACCCGGGGGAAAAGGCTTAGGTGGCAAATGGTAAAACCAAAGTTGGGCCTTGCTGGAGGAGTTTTATTCAAGGCGAACTGTCAAGGGGGTCCCATAAATCACCCAACCGCGTAAGGAACGCAAACTCAAGGAACATAATACCGGTAAGACAGAAACTAGGGCGGCAAGAGTGGAACAAAACACCGGGCATAAGGCCGAGCCTTCCACCCTTTACCAAATATATAGATGCATTAATATAATAGGAGATATTGTGATATCCCAACATATCCATGTTCCCACATGGAACAAACTTCAACTTCACCTGCAACTAGCAACGCTATAAGAAGGGCTGAGCAAAAGCGGTAACTTAGTCAAACAACGGTTTGCTAGGAAAGGATGGTTAGAGGGTGACATGGCAATATGGGAGGCATGATATAGCAAGTGGTAGGTAGCGCAGCATGGCAATAGAGCGAACAACTAGCAAAGCAAAGATAGAAGTGATTTCGAGGGGTGGTCATCTTGCCTGCAAGGTTCTCAGAGTTGTCGAAAGCTTGATCCTCGTAAGCGTACTCAACAGGTTCCTCGTTCACGAACTCGTCTCCCGGCTCTACCCAAGACAAGAACACAAGCAATGGAACCACAATCAATCACGGGAAATGCACAAGCAACATGATGCAATACATGAATGATATGCAAGATATGATATGCGATGCATATGCGTGCTCCGGAAGAAAAATAATGAACAAGGCAGTAACTTGGCAAACCAAGCATGCCACTGGAAAGATGAGATGATTTCGGTTGAAATCGATATAAAGATCACCGGAAACGGATGCACGGTTTGCACATGGCAAGCAAAACAAGAATGACACGAATATGCGATTAACAGCATAATAGCACTTAGAATGCAACAAGTAACAATGCTACAGCACTCCAACATAGCAACAAAGCATATGGCAGTAAACTACAGGAGAAGCTTGACAAAAGATAAACACTGAGCTACGTCTAGTTCACACCACAGCAGGTTCAAACAAGCATGGCAAAAGTGCAAAAGATAACAGGTTCACAGACTTAGTGAGATTACTGGACATGGCAGAAAACAGCATCAGGTAGCAAAGTTCAGAGCACGAAATCAACATGCTACAGGAAATTAACATGGCAAAACAAGTTATGGCAGTATTCTACTAAATGCATATGACAAAAGTCCATTACTGACCATAAGCCAAAAAGGACCATAAGATATGATGGCAACCATGTAAACATAGCAAGTTTCGTTAACAGGTTTCAGACTTAGCAGAAAACAGAGCATGGCAGAAAACAGTAATATGAAGGCATCTTGGTGAGCTTGATGCACTCATCACAAAGCAATGCATGACAAAACAAGCATATCTGCAGCAAGATGGCATGTTCATAAAGCTATCCATGGCAAGAGCAAGTACATATCATGTATGAAACAACTACAACAAGCTTGGCAAAATTGAATATCATGTTAAGCATCTGCCAGAAATATTTTATAGCAAAAGTAAAGCAAGATTGAGTCATGCTATGGCACTCCATAATTGCAAACAAGGGCCGGAATGGATCAATCACAACAATGTCTACAAAACATCCTTACTGAATATCTCCAAAATAAGCATGGATCTCTCTGTAGACACATAGATACATAGTAACAAAATAACAGCAGTCATAGACTTAGAAAAATTACTAAGTCCCTGAAATCAGAAACATTACGGAGCCTAGTTTGCATGCTTGTGCTATTCACCATAGAGATCACAAAAATACATGGCATACACCTCTGTAAAGATGGCATGGCATACAACAAAACACATGTAGAGCTCATACCCATAAGATGCACAGATTAAATGCAACAAAAATAACAAATCCTCAAGTTCTGATAAGTAACAGCAGATAACAGCAACTAGCACTCTTGCACCAGATATTTGGGCATCAAGATGGACTCAAATGAACATGGTGCAATGTAACTAAATGAAGAGCATCACGAGACGAACATTTCTATATATTACATGCATGAAACGGAGCTATATGCAGAGAGTTATGATGCGATGAACATGGGCATATACTGTGAAAATATTAGGACTTTGCAGATATTTTGGGGGGAAGGAGAAGTCAACCTAGGGTCGCCCGATCGGATCTGGCTCGAAGAGCTCGAGGCGGTGGCTCGCCGGGGCGGTTGCCGGAGCAGCGGACGGAGAGGGAGGAGGAGGAGAGGAAGGCGGCGCCGACGTGGGACTCGGGGAGGCGCGGGCGGCGGGGAAGCCGCGGCGCCGGGCGACGGAGGCGGTGGCCCGCGGGAACGGCGGCGATGGCGGCGGGGCGGCGCCGGCGGAGTCCGGCAGGCGGCGGCGAACGGCGGCGGCGCGCGCGGCTCGGGCCGCGGGCGGGGAGCGGGCGGCGGCGCGGGAGGAGCGGGCCGGGGGGGCGGCCACGGGCCTCGCGGGCCTCGGCGGCGGCGCGGGACTGCTTGCCACGTGGCAGTGCGCGAGTGGGCGAGGGCGGCGGCGGGTTCGTCCGGCGGCGGTACGGACAGGTCCGGCGGTGGAGAGGGAGATGGCTAGGGTTTGGACTGCGAACGTATTCGGAGGGGGAGGTGTATATATAGGTAGAGGGAGCTAGGAGACTCCAAACGGAGTGCGGTTTTCGCCCACACGATCGTGATCGAACGACCTAGAGGGCGGCGGCGCGGGAGGAGCGGACCGGGGGGGCGGCCACGGGCCTCGCGGGCCTCGGCGGCGGCGCGGGACTGCTTGCCACGTGGCAGTGCGCGAGTGGGCGAGGGCGGCGGCGGGTTCGTCCGGCGGCGGTACGGACAGGTCCGGCGGTGGAGAGGGAGATGGCTAGGGTTTGGACTGCGAACGTATTCGGAGGGGGAGGTGTATATATAGGTAGAGGGAGCTAGGAGACTCCAAACGGAGTGCGGTTTTCGCCCACACGATCGTGATCGAACGAGCTAGAGCATGGAAGTGAGTTTGCTGGGTTTTGGGCTGTTTAGAGAGGGAGTTTTGCTGGAACACACAAACGGACTTTGCGGTTACCCGGTTAACCGTTGGAGTACCAAACGACCTCCAAATGGAACGAAACTTGACCGGTGGTATACCAAGGCCACTTGACAAGACTCAGTCCATTCCGAGAACGTTCAACACCCGCTCACGAAACAAAACAAGAAGGGTGCGCCGGAGGAGGTGGGAGTGCCGGATTGCAAAACGGACAATGGGGAAAATGCTCGGATGCATGAGACGAACACGTATGCAAATGCAATGCACATGATGACATGTTATGAGATGCATGACGAAAACAAAATGCAAAACGAAAGACAAAACCCGACCACGGAGGGAATATCATAACACATAGCCGAAAATGGCAAGAGTTGGGGTTACAAATATGGAAAGTTACATCCGGGGTGTTGTGTCTTTTGGATGAGGACCTTGGGTCCTGGAACGAGGAAACTGTTCGGGCTTTCTTCCAGGAAGATATTGCCAATGAGATTTTGATGCTACCTGTTGGCCAGCATGGCGAGGAAGATTATGTTAGATGGCCTCACACTAGATTTGGGGAGTATTCGGTTTGTTCAGCTTATAACATGGCTCGTTCTACTCGGTTCCAAAGTGTGCATAGCACTTCTGGTCGAGGAATGTCTTCTGATGGTGGTGCGGCTGAGAAAAGTTGGAAATCCATTTGGTCCATCAAAGCCCCTAACAAGATGAAAGTGGTTCTTTGGAGACTAGCTCATGATTGTCTCCCGTCCGGCGTCCAACTCCATCACCATCATGTTCCCACGTCCGACTTGTGTTGTTTATGTGGCAGGGCGGAAAGTATTGAGCACTCACTACTGTTCTGCCCTTTTTCTTATGAGGTCTGGTCGCATGTGAAGCAATCCTTTGACATCAAGTTATGGCGATCCCAGTTCTCTTCGCCAAGACAATGGCTCTTTGATTTCCTCGCACACTCCTCTGACCTGATGGCTACTGTAATGGTTGTGACTATTTGGCATGTTTGGGAGGCACATAATTCTTGTAGGAACAATGAAGATGAGCCACATCTTGTTCGCACTGCATTCAAGATTAAAGCTTAGGTTGATATGATTGTAAAGCATCTATACAAACTGGATCCTACGCATAGACATGAGAGCATTGCTTCAAGCTCTGTTTGGTCTCCGCCACCACCAGGTACACTGTTATTTATGTCTGATGCTGCGATTTTCTCTGAGCTTGGAAAAATTGGTGCAGGTGTGGTTGCCCTGAATGCTGGTGGCCATTGTGTTATTGCCTATCAAGAAGCTACAATTGGCAGGCATATACCTGAGATGGCCGAGGCCTTGGCTCTTCGGCGAGCTGTTTATCTTGCAAGGGAGCAAGGATGTCAATCGGTGATCTTCACCTCCGACTGTCTATCCCTTGTGCAGAGGGTAAACTCTCCTACCCGTGATCGTTCGCTGGTGGGCTCAGTGGTGTCGGACATCAAAGTTGGTGCTTCAGGATTCGCTTCTGTAGTTTTCAAGCATTTTCGTCGGCAGTCCAATGTTTTAGCTCATGTTTTAGCTAAATCTTGTATGAACTCTAGTGGTCTATGTTTTTCATTCTACTCCGGATTGTATCCGGGAGACTCTTCGTAACTATGTTGCTTGATTAATAAAGTGCCGACATTTCTCAAAAAACAGGGATTAAGAAATAAAACCGTTATGTGCATGGCATGCCTTAGCCAATCAATCGCAGAGCTCCAAAAAAGGAGATACTGCTACTGCATACGCTACTCTGATTGCAGTTATAGTAGGAGTAGTACCCTGGCCTTGTGATATTCCAAGAATAAGAGGATGCTTAGTCTTGTGCTAGAGGCACTCGATCACACGAAATCAGATGAAGAATATCCTCCCCAACTATTCACCTCAGTGAAGAACCCTGACGACTGGGTCTACACTCCACTGTTTTTGGTTGAATGGATCTCCTCCCCTCCCCCCTCCCAACTCCGGTCCTCCACCACACCGCCCCAGCCCAACTCCGATCGCCGCAAGCTCCCCCCATGACCACACACTCACCACCAGCCCCCTGGATGCCCTGCGCCCCTCAGTGGCGCCACCACCACCACCTTTCTTTGACCCCTCCTACGTCAAAGCCAGGCAGGTGGCTCTCCGCTGCTTCCTGGGCTGCGGCAACGCCATGGGTCTGGAATTCGAGGATGATTGCAGTTACTACTACCGCCTTGCAGTCACCACGCCCACGCTGCACCTTGCGTCGCCCCTCTACCTCATCTTCGAGTTCTCCAACCGCCACCTTGACGCCATCACGGTAGCCGCTCTGCTCCAAGCCGCCCTTGGTGGCTGCACCGCCGACTTCTTTGTCGCTCAGTGCTCCCCCCTGATCTTCCGCTTCCATGTGGCTTCTCCGCGAGTCGGAGAGATCATTCTACACCAAAAACCAATCCGACATCGTAACTACGCCTTCTCCTTCGCTCGCTCACTATCTCTGCTTCCACCCACGCCTGCTGCGCCAGATTCTTGCATGTCGCTCGCCACCTTTCTGCAAGTTCCAGAAGACCTCTGCCTTCATTTTGAAGGTGTGGTCTCCATGCAACTCCGGTCGACTGTCACCATCGACCCACGCCACAACCGCCATGGATGCCGCATGTACGCTTGCGTCATCCAATTCCCGTTTACCCTACACGCTCATTCCATGGCCCTCATCCTCGCTCGCCTCTTCGGTGGCTGCTTCTCCCACTTCAACGTTACCGACGAAGGAGACTCTTGCTTCTCTTTCACCATTGCCAGCCCTGCGGTTGCCAACCTCATCGCTGCCATGGGCGATTTCCACAAAAGAGGCATGATGATCCGCTTCCCTCGTCCGTCTGCCATGGGTGGCCCCGCGCGCTCGCTCGCTGGAAAGACCGAGTCCCCCGTGCATTGAGCCACGGCTTCCCTCCCGACGACGAACATCCCTGCTTCTCCGCCACCACCATCAACTGCCCTTGATATACCCAAGGTTAGACGCGCTCGGCCTGGTATTAGCTTTTTTTTACCGTATGTTGCATGCTAATCACCCTAATCAGCCACCAACACATATGCATTACACCTCTCACACCCACTGTTTTTGGGTCACCTTCATGACAATATCGGTTATCCCTAATGAAGTGCTTGTCGAGTCAGCTCTAAACCACTGTTTTTCGGTCAAACAAGATTTCCATGCAATCAAAGTACATGAGCTCATTTTCAAAACTGGCATCTCCTCCCGCTTCGCTAAGGTTCAAATTCTCAAATATGGGTCGTTAGACTTTTCTAGTTTTCGTCTCTTCCTCTTTGACCAGATTGACGATGCGGTAGCTCACTCCAGACGGCACCTAGCACTACATCAACCTTTTTATCATACCCTGCTCCCGCCACGCTCCGTCTCTGTCCTGGGACCCTTCGTGCCTACCGCCCACTCATGCACGGCACGACCCCAGCCGCCCTCATGAGCGATGCGCACGTCCCCTCACCCATGCAGGATCGGCGGGCCCACCCCATGCACAATGATGGCTACGCAGTGGTGACAGGCGGACCAAATCCTCCCAAAGATCCGTACGCACCACGCGCGGAGACGCATGCGTGCGTCGCTCTCGCTAGAACCCAGGCATCCCCTTTTCTCTCTGTCTGTGCCAAATCGGGCTCCCCCACTGCCCCCACCCGCGTATAATCCGGACGGTGCCGCGCCGCCCCCTGTCTCCCCCCGCCTGGCCACTGTTGCCACCCCGTGTCAGGATACTGCATTGAGAACCGATGGAATCGCACGGTCTTGCACTCGCTCGCCCACGCCGCCCCCTCAACCTACCCCTGGCCCGAATCTAGCTATCATCATCGCTCCTACACCGCCGCCGCAGCCTAATCCGCCTGCTCGATCTCCACGACACGACCCCAAATCGCCTCAACCTCTGCTGCATGCTTCAGATCACGCCTCTCTGCCACAAGATACGCCGCCCATACGGTCCAACAGCGCCACGACGACCCCCTATCGAGACGCACTCCTCTCCTCCCCCCGTGCCCATAGCCACCCCCAGCTACGCCCCATATATATACCACGCCGGCCCCTCTCCCCTCTCCATCGCCATCCTCATCCACAACAATCCTCCCTCAAAAAACATCGTTGCTTCCGCTGCCTCGCTCTCGACCACCGCGTAGAGACTTGCCGCGACCCCGTTCGATGCGCTCGCTGCTGGCGGAACGGCCACCATAGCCGCGACTGTAGGTACCTCCGGATCTGGCCTTGCTTCCCTCCTCTTCCCGACTTTTTTCCCTCAAGCCCTAACCCCGTCTTATGTCGTCGCAGGATGAACCACGGCAGCTCTTCCTCGGCCACGGCCCGAGTCCCCCGCACCCTCATGATCGGAGAGGTCCCCATCATCCTGTCTGAGCCGTTCCCTGCGGTCTGCGTCCCCTCCCCGTTCGTCCTCCATGGCATCCCCGTCGACGCTTATGGTGTCCCCCCGCCTCCTCCCTCACCACCACGCACATCTGCACCTCCCCCAACCCCCACCACCCCGCACCACCACCTCTCCCACAACACCTCCACTCCTTTCGACACTCATGCCCTCAGAGCCCGCCTCTCCGACATCTTCACTGCCTCCCAGTTTGCCAGGGCCGAATCCCACGTGTCGGACTCCGAGCCGGACGAAGAGCTACCTCGACCTGAACACGAGGCCGGCCTGCTCCCACCCTATGGTGATATGTCGCTCGTCGCCGCCCCACCATGCCCTGTCCACTGCCCATGCCATTTTGCCTTCGCACATCTGCAAACCCCTGTCCCCAACCCCACCCCTCTCATCCGCCGCGCTATCCAGCACACCTGCGGCAACCCGGCCTTCATCTTGGGCGGCTCTTGGCGCGGGGTAGCATGCATCACTTTCCACACTCCCGCTGCACGCAACGACGTCATACGCCATAGTCCCATAGAATTCGAGGGCAACTTGGTTACTATTGGGCCAGTAGAGCACGCCGACTGCTCCATTGCCATTTTCACCGACCTAGCCGAGATCGAGGTGTCAGGATTCCCACATGAGCTCTGGCACAACGACGGCATTCGCTTCGCACTTGCGTTCCTTGGTGACGTCTCTGCCGTTGATGACTTCTGTCTTCACGGCATCGACTACACCTCGGTCTGTGCCCTCGTCCTGCTCCAGTCCGGCAAGCCGGCTCCACCTGGCCTAGTCATCCAGCTCCCACCCATCAACGAGATCAAAATAGCCAAGGTTGTCGAGGTATCTCGCTGGCACCACGGTGATGGCGCCAACCCCTTCGGTGGCAACTCCTCGGATGGCGACTCTGCTCCTCTCTCCCAGCGTGGCTCACCACGCCTGCTCTCACCTGAAAACTTCGATCCAGTGGTCTCTGCCGTCAGAGCGGGCTGGCGTGCGGATCCCACCTACGGCAGGACCAGGCCGGTTGCCCGCCGCCTCTCTCCCGATGCATGTGCCCTCCATGCTTCTCCTGCCGGCGCCAGCAGTGACCCCGCCCTGTCGGCTGTCCTTCCCCCCTGGATCTGCACGTGGCCCACAGTCGTCTCTGACGACGACTCGGTCGGCTCAGAAGGCATGCACGTATCCCTCCTGCATGCTGTCACCTCGGACTCCCTGGACGCGGTGCATGCACCCGTGGTGGCGGCCCTGGCTCCACCTATCATCCGCCCGCTGCCCAGGGTGGCGGCCGTTGACCCTCCTGCTCCACCTATTGACGTGGGGGCCGGCGTGGTGACGGGCCACGTGCTCCACTCCGACACGTCGGCCTTTGCCCTCGTCGCTCCGGCCGCCCCAGCTCCCCCAGCGCCGTCCACTTTCACATTCTCCACCGGAGAATCTTCACATGCCAACGGTAACTCCCCCCCCCCCCCCTCCGTCTTCATTTCTTTCAATCCCTCCTCCTGCTACAAACTCTAACTCGGACCCTGCCGCGGCGGACACAGCTCTCCCTCTACAGGATCTTGACACCCATGAGTGCACTGCTCGCAAGGAGCGCCGCCGGTCCGCTCGCGATCGCTCTGTCTCCAAGGACAAGTTACGCCAGAGCACTCGTCTTGCTGCCAAAGAAACCAAGTACTCCCCCATGCTCGCAAGAGTTGTCAAGGCCAAGGCGGCTCGCCTTTCTGCCTCCGACGTCGACACAGCCATTGGACGTGCTATCCAGGATGCCCGCCTTGATGCTCCCGACGGCCACCCGCCTCGGCCGAAGACTTGGCCACAATCGCGCTCCTCTATGGCGCGGACGACGGCCACCTCGACGCCATCCTCTCCTCCGAGGAGGCCGCCTCTGGTGACGACACCGAGCCATGATCGCTGCCCCAGCCATGCACGGCCCACGGACGTCTGGGGCCCACTGCAAGTTAACGTCCGTCTCTGTTAGTTGTCACGTGTGTTACGTTACGCTGCTCTTTTGGACTCTGTGTGCGTTGCCTTTTGTTTGGCTATCTGCTGTCTCAACTGATGTAGTAGGTCTCATGTACTCCTTCGCGCTTTCCACCGTCCGCCTATGGTGTCCAAAAACCTTTTATGAGTAATGATGTAATCTCTATCTGCTCCTGGAATGTATGTAGTCTGGGTGATGATGATAAGTGTAACGCTGTCCTCTCTGAACTTTTAGCGATCAACCCCCACGTTGCTCTCTTACAGGAATCCAAACTAGAATCCTACACCGATGCCAAGCTCCGCTCCTTTCTCCCCTTCCACCTCGACCAAGCCTTTCCTCTGCCCGCCATTGGCACGGCCGGCGGTACCATCACTGTCGTTAACTCCTCCTCTCTCCAGGTCATCTCGCACTCGCACAAAATTTTCTCCTCCGTCGTAACTCTAAGATCAACTGCATGTGCCCCCAACATCGTCATCACCAACATCTACGCTCCCTCTACACGTGCCCTCAAACAAACTTTCTTCGACGAGCTCCGCTCCATCGCGCAACCTGACCACGCTCCTTGGCTTGTCCTCGGCGATTTCAACCTCCTTCGCTTTCCCTCAGACAAAAACAACTCCTCCTTTCGACAGTCAGAAGCGAACGCTTTTAACCACGTTATCGACACCTTAGCTCTCATCGAACTACCTCTCCTCGACCGACAATTTACGTGGACCAACAACCGCCCCTCGCCCACTCTGGAAAGAATCGATCGTGCCTTTTTTAACCTAGCGTGGGTAGATGCTTTCCCAACACCTCACTGTCCTCTCTCACACGTTTCACCTCTGACCACGTCCCGCTGCTTGTACACGTCACCACTACGATTCCACGTACCAACTTTTTCAAATTCGAGCAGGGTTGGACCAAATTTCGCCCATGCATCGACATCATCTCTCGGTGTTGCACACCCTCGCCCTCACCGTCAGCCAACTCGGCTGCCACCCTAGCCACAGCTCTCAAAAAATCAAGATCCGGTCTCAAAGCCTGGGCACGCTCTCGCATTCCCACCCCTCTCCACGAATCATGGTGTAAAGTAGCCATCTCGGCCCTGGATCGTGTTGAAGAATTCAGGCCTCTATCGCCTCTCGAGATCCTCACACGCAAGATTATCATCTCTCTTCTCAAATGCACTATCCAAGAAAAAACGATGTACTGGCGGTGGCATGCAAAGGTTTCCAGGGCTATCAATGGTGGCGAAAACACGAAATTCTTTCACGTTTCAGCCTCACAACGCCTTAGGAAAAACAAGATTTTTACTCTCACTCACAACGGCCACGATTTCTCTTCTCATCACCAAAAGACTAAGATCCTCCGTGATTTTTTCGTGTCCCTCATTGGTACCCCTACCAACACGTCATGGGCGTTCGACCTCCATCAGATCTACCCAAACCCGTTCCCTGGCCTGCATATCTTGCATGAAAACTTCACGGAATCAGAAATAAAAACAGCTTTCTTTCAAATGAAACAGTGTTGATTGATGGATTGATGGATGGATAGAGGCGTATCAATTAGGAACACATGGCATGGCTGATGGGCAAATAATGCATGCTCACCGGGAACAAATGGCCGGCTGCTGCTCCTCCCGTCCACGAAAAGAAGGGAACACATGCGGCATTACGTTCATGTCTGCACATCGAGAAGCCACTAATGCTTTGGGATGGGAGGAGCCATCCGAGATTCAGCAACTGAGCGCCGAGCGAGACAGATGACAGGGGCCTGGGCTGTAAAGGGCATCGCATCGCATCGCCTTTAGTCTTGTAGCATGCCCTGTCCTCTTCATTAATGCTGGAGTGCGTCACCAGCCATGCTTAGTGAGTGTCTAATGATGTGATGACCCTCTATCTCCTTTCCAATCAACTCAAACATCTACTTTCTGGCTAGGGGTTGACTAATCTTAAAAGTTAGGTTTCGCCTCCGGCAGATCTCGACGAAATACATGGCGTTTTGTTTGGCCAAGTGGACTTATCGATGAAAAGATACGCAAATTTGCAGAAGAAAAAGTAAAGTGGCACGAACCATTATTTCCTCAAGCTAGAACTGTAGTCTCCTACCTGTAGACTACACGGAGAGACTGATAACACAAGGCACTACGCAAGCAAAGCCATGTTCCACACAACCGAATGGCGTACCCGGTGACCTAGTTCCAGTTTAGTCTTCTTGCTAGGGGTGCGGTTTTGGATACATGATTAATGACCTGAACATGTTAGAAGCTGAAAATACACTAAAATTACTTGTTTCAAAAAGGTTTTGGGACTTAGGTAGGTACACTACTTCGTAAGTCCGGAGTCCAGAAAAGATGACCAATTGACTTGCTGAGAGAAATGTCTACAGAAATTACGCCGAAAGCATGATTTGCTATACCGAAAAACTAACGCCCACACGTGTGGGCGTTTACACATCGCCCACATGCCTCCATCACCACTCATTTTGCCACATATGAACAGATGATATCAGCAGAAATCTTTTTGATTTTCGGCTTAAAATGTTTTATCTCCTAATTAAAAAAGCAAATTAAAAATCCGTTTTCACCATTAAATTCGTCTCGACGAGATCTTCAAAACTAGACCCCATGTTGATATGTTTCAACGAATTTTTTTTCCCAAAAGTTGCCATGATGTTTACACTGTAGTTGCCATGTGGCAATTTTAGTTTGTAGATCATGGCAATTTTAGTTTTCGATGATGGCAATTCCAGTACTTTGACCATGAAAATATTTTTTTGTATGAACCATGGCAATTTCAAATGCATATATCATGGCAATTTTAAATTATGGTGCATGGCAAGTCTAGTTTCTTAATTTCCCGTTTTATAATATGTCAAAATTTACTTTTAAATGTAGAAGAAAATAGCTGAAACATATCATGGCAACTTCAGTATAAACATCATGGCAATTCATGTGCAATAGACACGGCAACTTTTAACCAAAAGAAAATTTCGTCGAAATATATTGATATGAGATCTAGTTTCGAAGATTTCGTCGCGAGGGATTTAATGGTGAAAACGGATCTTCAATCAGATTTTTCATTTAAGAGATAAAATATTTTAAAAACAGAAAATCCAAAAAGATTTACACATGCATGCATACGGTGACATGGCGTAGTCTGTGTGCTATAGGGCGTGTGGGCGGATTTGATTCCCACCACACGTGTGAGCGTTAGCGTTGCTATAATGGTAGGGTGAGCGCTGACTCAGATCAGTATCATGTAAAAATAAAACACCCAAATGCCTGCTGGTGAAAACAAGAGGAGCAGAAAAGTTCTGACAGCAGATATGCTGGGCGGCATAATCATTATGTACTCACTTCAATCAACCCTCTTTTATGCCCTGTTTCCGATTCCAAGGACCGCAATCGTTGAAGCGTCACCAACAAATCACTAGGGGGCATAGCATTCCCATCAGTGTCTCCTCAGCCAGGAGCCATTCTTCATGGTTGAACCTGCGAATTTGGGTCATAACAATTCGCCAGAGCAGCGGCAGATCAGCGTCAGAAAACAGGTACGCATAGGAGAACTGAATGTCAACCAATAAAACTAGGCAAGATTTTAATTTTTGTCAAAGAAATCAAAATACGTACGCTAGATAATAACTTAGATATAAATCTCCCGGAATTTCAGAATAACCCTTTAGAGAGCTTCTTTTGGTACTATCTACAGAATAGAGGATTGCACAACACAAGCTTTAGCTAAGCAGAACACTAAAGGGGTGGAAATCGGGTATACAAAATATAGATATTAAGTGTTCAATATTAAGCGTTCAACCATGGTCGGAGCATAACCGCTGACAACCACTTATTATAGCACGTTCAAAAATAACCATGTGATTATTGTAAATCATGACGATAGCCCTAGTATTGCTACAAATCATGCTGGGAGAAGCTCTAGCAACTGAACAGAGATTATTGGGTTATCCACGCTCAACTCCCGAAGAGAAAATGTCCGTCCAGGTCCCTGCCGGCAGGATACGGTGTAGCACCAGCGACCACCATTTTTCTTCTTGCAGAAAAAAAAAACCATATTAGTAACACATTTATTGATTTTTACTTTTGTATTAGAAGGGAAAAAGGAAAAACCAACAACATGACTCCCATCTTTCGAGCAACACAACACAGCACATCATGGGGGGAATTTATTCTGTAGACCCTAAACAGCACTTCCAATGACAGATCGATGTCTGACCACCTCATTACACCGAGCATCACTGCAATGTTACCAGATAATAATTTCCTTAAGATGATAATAACTAGCTTTGTTTGCCAGGATATGCATCATCTAGATTCTAGACCATGCTGAAATATCTAAAGCTTCTTTTCTCCTCGGGAGTCAAACTAGTTTAGGCATGCATCTAATATCTAAACACCTTATACTAGCTTTATTGATTATAGCCATGTGATTCAATGTGAGTATGAAAACTATTTAGAGGAGCATAGGTAGCATTCAGTGTCTACTATCTGGAACAATTGCACATGTACTAGTTGCAAAAAATAGAAAACAAAGAGAAAACACTCCAAACAAATAGAGGTTTAACATAGGAGAACAGAAAAATACTAAAAGAAGCAAAAATATGCACATCAAATATCCAACAGATTCCCCCAACAAGGATGGATATGTGAAGAAAGATAAAGTAATCTACATAGGTTGTGATGCAATATCACAGGCTAGGCCTGGTGAAAACATGCCAGGTGACACAAATAGCCTGAAGGTGCGTCATGACTCACCAGGCTGGCAGCATAAATAGCTTGTTTGACTTATGCTCAATGCAACTGGCAGCGTGATAATGTAAGTACACAGCTTCATTTTTAATGTTAAGTTAGAAGTTTGACCCTAGTCGAGCAAAAGTAATCTGGTAAGATGGTGGAGGCTGGGGAAACAATCATGGAAATTGACACGCAAAGTACCTACATAACGAAGTGTATGCTTCTGCAAATCACACATAAACAATCTAGCTATCAAATTGATAGCAAACAGACATAGATTTTAAACTAATTGCTGTTAATGTGATAATCACAGTGTACGCATTAGCAACGGGCCACCAAACTAGTCAGAGATATAGGGACAAGTGCAATGTCCTTAGTTCGTAGTATCAAATGCATGAATGTCACAGCACCATCACCCAGGCCGGGTGCTTGCTGAGTGACGATCCCGGATGGTCAGATTCCGAATAGAACCAGAATGCGTCCAAAACCACCGGACGGGTTTTAGAGGAGCACTGAATACAAGACCTCAAAAATGTTGACAAGGGTCACTATAATGTATTGTACGCTTCTCTGATGGAGAGATTCTCTATCCACAAGTATGTGGTAACTGGCAATACGACAAAGGAACGGCACATATGGCTAAACAATAACAGCAATGTCAACTAACCTAAACAAGTGCTACACAAGATAGTAATCCATTATTTGGTAACACAGTTCAACAAATAAGGTTTTACTTTAGCATGGTAAGACTGCATAAGATATCAGACCCATCTATTGCATTAAGGGCATCTCTAGCAGATCCCCCAAAAGTCAGATTTAGGGAGAAAATGTCTGGTTTGGGGGATTAACCCCAGCTAGCAGATCCCTCAAACGGTTAATCCCACAAAACTATAGCTTTTGATCCACAAAAAGCCACCCTCTAGCCTATTTTGCTCAGAACAATACACACACGCAGAGAGTATTCTCTTGCAGCACATGGATATGGATCGATATCATAAAGCTTTACGTAACCAGATGCTAGACTACTACTACTACTATCGAGCACTGAGAGAGAAGCTAGATGATCCGCTGATAGACACACGCGAGAAGCAAGTCCAAATCAACGAGATGCAAGGCCAGAGAAAGAAATTTAAGAAGCTTTGCCTTGCACTCGCTGCTGCAATGATTTGGTTCATACTCCCTGGATCAGCAGCAACAGTTCTTCTTGTGGGAGCCATTGCACTGATGATGTTCTTAGTGTAGGCCATTAGCTAGAGAAGCTACTATGTTCTTAGTAATATGTACCCTGGATCAGCAGCAACAGTTCTTAATGTGCAACATTATATTTGATATCAACCCGTTTTGGGATTAAGCAAGAAGCAATCATATTTGCTCAACTTCCTTAGGGAGCCGGGAGACCTAACCCTAGCCGCCGCCCCTGCTCTCTCTCTCTCTCTCTCTCTCTCTCTCACTCGCGCGCGTGCGCAACAACGGCGCCCCAGCGCCGGCGACCACGCCTTCCTCCACGCCATCCCTCCTTCCATCCCACCTGAGACCACGCCCTGGTAGGGATCCGGTTCCTACCAATTTGGTATCAGATAGCTTCGGTGCGATCATGTCCTCGCCGCCGCCCACCCCGACCCTCCCGCTGCCGACCGCGACGACCGCCCCGATGGCCACCACGGCCAGCGCCCCGCTCTTGCCGGTGCCGGTCACCTCCGCCGCGCCCGTCCCCGTCGTCTTCACCCCGGAGGAGGTGACGGTTGCCATCCGGGATCTCACCCAGGCGGTCACGGGCATCTACACGCTACTCGCGAGATCCTATGGGCCGCAGCCGCCTGTGCCCTTCGCCACCGCCCCGCCGCCACACAGCAGCCGCCATCCTCGGCGACCCCCGTCGCCGCCGCCATGCAGCAGCTGCCGTGGCAGCCGCCACCAGCGACGAACCCCGGCGCCTCCACCATGCAGCAGGGGCAACAGCTGCAGCCGCCGGCACCGGCGACCGCGGCCCTGGGCATCCCGACGACAGGCCCGGGGGTGCCCATCCACCAGGTCCGGTTTCCCCTGTCGCCGTCTCCGTTACCGGCCTGGCTCGCTGGGTCCCTTGAGCCGGTCTACACGGGCCTCGGTCAGGCCGCACGTGCTACCCCCGCCGGCGACGCACCCGGCCATGCAGTTTGGCGGGTCCTCGGGCTCCGCCGAGCCCTTCGCCAGCGTCGACGGGCCCCTGTTCCAGGGCGGCACCCTGATGCCCGCCTACTCAGCCCCGTCATCCTCGCTGCTCCGTGCTGACGAGGCGCACCCGCCCATCGTCCACGTCCAGACGCCGCCGAGATTCTCCAAGCTGCAGTTTGCGACCTACGACAGCACCGTCGACCCCCTGAATTGGCTCAACCAATGCGACCAATTTTTCAAGGGACAGTGCACGCTCGCGTCTGACCGCACCTGGATCGCCTCGTATCATCTCCGAGGAGCCGCGCGGACGTGGTACTACGCCCTCGAACAGGACAGGGGCGGCCATGCCACCATGGGAGCGCTTCCGCGATTTGTGCCTCTTGCGCTTCGGTCCGCCTATACACGGGAGTCGTCTGGCGGAGCTTGGGCGTCTTCCGTTTCTCACCTTGGTGCAAGACTTCGCCGACCGCTTCCAGGCATTGGCGTGCCACGCCCCCGGCGTTTCGGCTCGTCAGCGGGCTGAGCTCTTCGTCGGCGGCCTACCGGACCACATCCGCGTGGACATGGAGATGCGTGGGCCACAGGACCTCCACACGGCCATTTACTACGCCCGCGCGTTCGAGCGTCGCGCGGTGGCCATCCAGCAGGCGCCACCGCCCCGGGCCGCTGGGCCGCCACCCTAGCCGGAAGCTCCCGCGCAGCGTCGGCCTGCCCAGGCTTCCGCGACGCCCCTCCCCGCAGCTGCGGCACGCCCGTTCCGCCGGCTCACCCCGGCCGAGCAACTCGAGCGTTGCCGCCAAGAGTTGCGCTTCAACTGCGATGAGCCCTACGTACCGGGCCACGTCTGCCCACGACTCTTCTACCTGGAGGCTGCAGACTACATTGAGGAGGACCCCGTCGCCGCCGGGCTCAGCGACCAGCCCGCCCCAGTTGACGCGGAGGTGTTTGGCGACCGTTGATCTTCCCTGCCATCCAGCTCGAGGACGAGCTGTTTGTGCAGGCGGGGAGAGATGTTATGACCGGCATATTAGGGGCTTAGCCCAGTTAGTTGTGGCCCAGTTTATCTTATCGTTATTAGGGGCTTAGCCCAATTATCTTATTAGGAGGATTATATAAACTCGTGTAAGGACCCATTTTGGGATTAAGCAAGAAGCAATCATATTTGCTCGGCTTCCTTAGGGAGCCGGGAGACCTAACCCTAGCCGCCGCCTCTGCTCTCTCTCTCGCACGCGCGCGCACGCAACGACGGCGCCCCAGCGCCGGCGACCACGCCATCCCTCCTTCCATCCCTACAACCTGAGACCACGCCCTGGTAGGGATCCGGTTCCTACCATATAGGGGATACGATGAGGGATCTGCTAGACATGCCCTAAACAACTAAGCCATGCTTATATTTTTGTTGGCATGCACATGCTAGTATTAGAATATACAGCACTAAAACTTCTGACACAAGCAAAATAAGATGTAAATCGAAAATGAGTAAATAACATGTTACTTAAATATAAATTATTTGACAACCTTAATTTATGATTCCAAATATGAATTCTGCAACATGATGTAGCAGCTTACAGCTAGCAACAAAGGAGCCTTTTTTTTTACAAAAAACTGAGGATCTACTTACATAGAGACCAAAACAAGGAGAAAAAGTTTCAGGAGTCAGGTTTACCTGCTCTATGAACACCATTCTCGTGCATTCTGGAACATGCGCAACCAAGGACTCGGACCACCCTTCTCAACCTGCCATTCCTTGGGGTACCATGGGTATTGCCACATCATGAAGGAACGCTCTGGGTGTGGCATCATAGCAAGGTGCCTTCCGTTAGGGGAACAAAGGGCCGCGATACCAAGAGGAGAACCATTAGGGTTAAAAGGATAGACTTCGGTGGCAGTGTTAGCGTCATCACAATATCTCAGAGGAGCCAGATTAGAGTTAACAACACCAGATAAAACATTTTTATCTGGGAACAAGGCTCTCCCTTCACCATGAGCAGCCCAAATGCCCAAGGTAGAGCCTTCCATGCCTTTGAACATTATAGCAGGAGATTCCCCTATGGCCACACTGGTAAACCGGCATTCAAAACGTCCAGATTCATTGTGAATGAACCTTGGCTGGGCCATGTCTCCACCTGCACCAAGAGAACCTCCGATATCTGGTCCTGGCACCCAACCGAGAAGGGCCATGAGCTGACAGCCATTGCACACTCCAAGGCTGAATGTGTCTGGCCTGTTGTAGAACTCCTGGAACTGCTTTATGAGAGGCTGGTTGAACCTGATAGAAGCTGCCCAGCCTTTTGCCGAATCTAGAACGTCAGCATAGCTAAAACCGCCAACAAATGCAATCCCACGGAACTCCACTAGAGAGGCCTTCTGATTCAAGAGGTCTGACATAGAAATGTCCCATGGTTCAAATCCAGCAGCATGGAATGCAGCAGCCATTTCCCTATCACTGTTGCTCCCTTCTTCGCGAATGATGGCAACTTTCGGTTTAGATGACGCAATCAATTGCTCCTTGTCTGTGAAGTTGGGGGTGAAAGACAGATGCCACAAAGGAGATGTTCGGCTTTTTAAGCCTTCTTTCTCAAGCTTGACACAAGACTTCAGCCGTTGTAGCTCCTCAAGCTGGAAGCTCGTTTCTTCCCACAAATCCCTGAGGTCTGAAACGCTTTCATTCAGGCACATCTCATCGTCAACAACCAGCTCTATCTCTGGTGTTATATTTACTTCTCCTATTACGTTAACAGAGACGCCTGCTGCTTGAAGCTTTTTCTTTACAGCAGCAAGGTCATTTGAGTGAACTTCAATGACAAGACCAAGCTCCTCGGCAAAAAGTGCTTGTAGAAGGCCACTGTCTTTTGAGTCAATGTTGAGGTTAACACCACAGTTGCCAGCAAATGCCATCTCAAGAATAGTAACAATAAGCCCACCATCACTAATGTCATGACCGGCCGAAATAAGACGTTCACCAAGCAATTCCTGAACAGCCTCAAATACTTTCTTCAAGTAAGGAACATCTTCTATGTCTGGGCAGTCATTTCCAATTTGGTCAAATGCCTGTGTGAGAGCAGAACAACCAAGCCGCCGCTTTCCTTTAGCCAGATCAATATGCAACAAGACACCATTCTTTCCCAGCTTTAAATCTGGAGTGACGGTCAAAGTTATATCAGGACAGGTCACATAAGCACTGATAACAAGATTGCCAGGAGCCTTGACTACCTCGCCATCACATTGAGCTGCCATAGAAAGGCTGTCTTTTCCACCATCAATTGCAATACCAAGTTCAATCATGCAGTCAGCCAACGCAACAGCGGCATCATACATATCTGCTCCTTCTCCGTCAAGCTTTGCAGCATACATCCAGTTACCACTTGCTTTGACATCAGCAAGTGATGTAACTTTAGCCCAAACCAGATTGGTCAAGGCCTCCCCAACAGCAAGCCTTGCCATGGCCTTAGGATTAAGTAAACCCTTCATTGGTTGTTCTCCAATGGCACAAGCACCACCTGTCAGATCTGTGTATGTCTGTGCAATCACAGCGACATCAGCAAGTGGAAGTTGGAGAGAACCAACTGTCTGCTGTTGTGCAACAAGACCTGTCACACACCTGTCAACCTTTGTGGTCAAGAAACGCTTTGAACATACAGAAGGCAGCTTCAATACTCGCTTAAGAATATCCATTAGCGTGACCTCAGGTGCAATATCTAAGGGCTCACCCAATCGAGAAATTCTCTTAAACTCAAACGTCTTCTGAGGCATATCTCCTAAAACCTTTTCAAGCTGAAGATCAACAACGGGGACGGGAGGGGGAAGGTCATTCAACTTGGCATACTCCACGGCAGCACTATCGATCAAAACAATCTTTCCACTGCCATCAATTTCCCCAAGGACAGCCATTGAAACTCTTTCTCTCTCACAAAGTGACTCCAACAGGCTTCTGCTCTCAGGCTTCACCAACAATGCATCTTGTTCCTGGTATTCAGCACCCCAGATCTCCAAGACAGACAATGTATGATCACCAACGACAATTTTACGGATATCAATTTCAGCGCCCTTAGGATAGATTATTTCTTTCACAACATTGCAGTTTCCACCAGCACCCTGGTCATGAATGCTGATAATTGGGTTCTTCTCTCCCATTTCTACACATGCCCTGACAACACGATACAGTTTCTGTGACATCTCAGCATCTCCGCGCTGCACTGCATTGAAATCAAGCTCTGCGTCATTCTGTCCACTAACCATACTTGAGGCAGCACCACCACCCATACCAATTCTATATGCTGGACCACCAATCTTCACAACTAGCATGCCAATTTCTGGATCCCCCTTCTCTATATGTGCATGATCAATCTGGCCTATTGCTCCACTGAACATTATTGGCTTTAACCACTCTCGACGCTCCCCATTTGGCAACCTTGTACCAAAGCTTCTTGTAAATCCCTGAATCATAGGCTCACCAAACTTGTTACCATAGTCAGAAGCACCATCACTAGCATCAATAAGGATCTGCAAAGGAGAAGCTAAGTTCGATGGGTATGAAAAGGATGAATCCTCCCAAGTTGCATAAAATTCTTCCATTCGAAGATTTCCAACACAATAACCAGCAGTGGAAGCAACGACAAAAGAACCTCTTCCAGTGGCATGTGTGTCTCTTATGCGACCACCAGCACCTGTTTCAGCTCCTGGGTAAGGTGCCACAGCACATGGAAAATTATGGGTTTCTGCTGTGAACAGAATGTCAAGCTCACGCATCATGAGGGATAACGGTGAAGTGGAGCCAGGTAGTGATGGACGTAGATGATTTACTGGGTGTCCTTTTATTGCACTTGAGTTGTCCCTGAAACCAATTACAGAGTTATTAGGGTTGGCCTTCAAGGGGCTCTTTACTAACTGGAACAAAGTACTAGCCATGGTCTCTCCATCTATCACAAGCTTTCCGTTGAAAAACCAATGCCTGCTGTGTTCACTATTGGATTGCGCTATATCAAAAAGCTCCACAGTAGTTGGATTGCGCTTGATGTCGTCTCTGAAGAGGTGGGTGTAGTATTTAATATCTTGTTCATCAAAAGCAAGTCCCATTTTCATATTTATTTCCTCCAATGCTTCCCTTCCCCTTTCAATGACTGGTATAACACTGACAGGTTCTGGAACTACATCTGACCAAAATGATGTGAGCTTGCTAGGATAAACACATTCTGTCATTCTGTCATGAATCAAAGCAGCAAAGCTGTTGAGTTGGCTTTCATCAAGTTCTCCACTGCCAGGCTGAAGGTGCAAAAGATATCTTCGAGATCTCTCCAAGCGAGTTACTTCTATTAATGATAGAGCTTTACAAATTGAGACGGCATTGGTCGAGAAAGCAGTTGAAAATGTCATCCGCGGTCCAACCTCAACAAGGACATAATAAGGGCTGCTACTGATTTCCTCCTCAAAAAAGCTCCTTGTTTGTAAGTTATCAGGTTCATAAGTTTCTGCAAGGAGCCACTGAAGTGTTGCAAGCTTATCAGACGCTGGTGCCTTCTCCAATTCCACATTAAAACATTGCTCAGTCTGTATGTCAATAATGTTACAAGAAACTTTTGCCTGAACTTTCTTGAGTAACTCCTCAGTCTCATTGTCTTGAAGTAGTGGTTTACGGTAAAAGTGAATAATCCTTGATCTTGACTCCGCCTCATCAACCGATTCCTCTAGCAATGGGCTAATAACGCCCCTATATACTGAAGCACTAGGAGCATGCCTTGGTTGCTTATTTAGAATACTACCTCTCTGTTTAGGTAGCCTGCAAAGATGCCGTAGGTCCAAGCAGTGTCGAACCATTCGTGACCTTCTCAACCAAGGATTTCTTGCAGAGATGAAACCAGGACTTTGTTTTCCCTAAGCAGAGCATACATATAATATAAGCGCATGAAAAGGTTAAAAACAGAAAACAGAAGCATAAGTAAACTAGGTACTAGCCCCTCTGTTGATTTATGTAAGGCACTGTTTGACTTTCTAAACTTGAACTTTGACCATAGATTTCGCATACAATACTTTTTCAAATTTACAGAATCACAGTCGCTGGAAAATGAGGTGGAATACAATAATACGAACCCAACAGTATCACTTTTGTGTAATATAACTCAGGTTGGCACAACTGTTGGTCAAAGAAGGATGATCAAACTGCACCCAATAGAAATCGATTGACAAAGTGATTTAACTGGGTGCATACCATATTACTAGGAAAGCATTGAAGGCGCAGCATACTGGCTCCTGTCATTTCACCAGCAGATGCCATCTTTCAGGCAATCCGGAGAAATAATAGACACTCAAAAAACCTGTAAAGCATGGAAGAGTAAATCAGCTATTGAACATAACTCAAATTTGTTCTAGAAGGTATGAAACTAGACATTATATATCATATCATCTGCAAGTGGCGAGACCAATAATTCCTCTCACTATATTCTAACTATGTGTGCTAAAGGCTTCGCGTATACGCATACACACGTCAGGACCAAAATCCTTGCATACGGATACTATTAACCAGTTCCAACAAGTGCTCAGCAAATTCTGTCCACTGCAGTCATAACAACATCAAAAGATGAGCGGTGCATATCTGTATGTACAAATTACACACCCACGCAATGCACAAATCAGATGACTGGGTATTTTGTGTACCGAACAGTTGAAGTGTTCACCCCCCGTCAGTTGAAGTGTCGAACTACCAGTTTTCTTTTCATACAGGCTACAGCTGATAGTCCATCACATGGCAAGGAAAACCCACAGCAAAATGGCCAGATTGGGATATCCATCCCGGAAAAGAAACTTTGCACTAGCACTATATTAGATTGAACTAAGAACAAAGCATCGAGATTGAGAGGCCAACCTGGCTGTATCCTGCAGAGCAGCACGTAGTCGGCGGCCGCCGAACTCGCCGCGCCCGCGTCCTTGGCTGCACGCCCTCGCTTCCCTTCCGCCGGGTCTCGCGCGAGGTCGCCGCGCCGCACAGTGGCACAGAGCACGAGGACAGCTCTAGCGCGTGGGCGGCGGCGAGAAGGGTGTCCTCCGCTCGTTTTACCTTTCCTTTTTCCCTCTTCGATTCGATGGAATCGTTTTCCTTCTCCCCTATCCTGTAGGAATAACTTCCCTTTCGTTTTCTTCTATAGGCATATTATTCCGGGTAGCCTTTTTCCTTGTTCATAAATGAATTGCTTACAACATGTGTCACGTGGTATCATTCTGGATAGCCTTTACTCATGTGGACTGAACTGATATGTATATTTTATACTCCTTTCGTTTCTAAATATTTGTCTTTTTAGGGGATTCAAATGAACTATCACATACGGATGTATATAGACATATTTTAGATTATAGATTCACTCATTCTGCTTCGTTTGTAGTCACTTGTTGAAATGTCTAAAAGGATAAATATTTAGGAACGGAGAGAGTAGTGACTAGTAAATGTATACGTACAATACATGTTAGCATTGGTGAGAAAATTATTTCTAGGATATCTGTTACGTGGTAATTGAATGTTTATATTAGGTAAGATATCAATTATATAATTAACATAGATGTTTATATTAGATAGCATATCGGGTATGCGTTAATTATATGATTAACACAGACGTTGATATTTTATATGATATTAATTGCATGCTAAACATGTCGAGTGCTCATCCTTGGATCAATCAATGTCGCTGGATTGGCATAGTTTAATGGTGCAGATTAATTGGATCCTACCTATTTGAGTATTTTTATATTGGTATAGATACAATCGCGCCGGCGTCGTGACTAAGCTGGTCCATCTAGCGAACGTGGTGTGGTGAGTGCTCCCACTGGTATTTTTGTTTTTATCCTCTGATTTTATTTTGGTTTTCCAGAAAAACACGAATTTTATTCAAAAAGTTTCTAATGTATTTTTTGAAATTTTCAGAACTTTTGGAAAAGGTGTTTTGATATTCTTGAACAGTTTTTGAAACTTGTGAACATTTTTAAAAACATGAACATGTTTGAAATTTCGTGAACATATTTTAATATTCTTCAAATGAAAATAAAACCTAAAAAATTAAAGAGAAAACCAAAAATTAAAAAGAAAGAAATAAAATGGACCAAAACCTTCTAGACGGTTCGCAAAACCAGATTCCCCGTAGACCTAACTGGGTTGGCCCTTTGGTGGGGTGGCGAGGACAATATTAGAAGAGGACGCATTGGATGACTTGGTGGAAGATGTGTGTTCCAAAAGATCAAGGAGGTATAAGTTTCCAGGATTTACACTGTTTCAACCTTGCACTTTTGGCTAAACAAGCGTGGCGTCTTCTTGACAATCATGATTCTTTATGTCCCACTATCTTGAGAGTTAAGTATTTTTCCTGATGGCGTGATGATGAATGCAACGTTAAAAAAGGGGTCCTCTGTTACATGGCAAAGCATTACAGCACTGAAAAATGGCTATATGCGATGAGTTGAAAATGGACAAAATACTGACATTTGAAAAGATGCATGGATCCTGTGCAGATGGGAAAGTCATTACTCCTAGAAGGGTGAACCTTTTGTCATAAGTATCTGATCTTATTAATCCGGTTACTAACTCTTGGGATGAAAACTTGGTGAAACAAACACTGTGGCTAAACGACGAGTCCTCGCAGTTCCCCTTCCTATGCATAACATGTTGGATTTCATCGCTTGGAGTTACACAAAAAAAATTGGATGTTCAGTGTTGCAGCTTATTTGGCGGAATGAAACAAACAATATGGGAGGAAATTGCAACATAGTAATGGTATGGGGCGAATCATATCTTGTCCGGCGAAGGTAAATTTTTTTATTTGGCGTACGTTACATGAAACACTCCTGTGTCGTGTTACGCTTGCTAATAGACACATGGAAATTTTGCCCACATGCCCATCCTGTTCAAATGGGCCAGAAGATACAAAGCACATGTTGTTTCTTTGTCAGAAAGGAAAGTATAGGACGTTTGGAATAAACTGGGTTTGCACGAAGTGATTAACAGAGTTTGTGCCATATTGGTCGTGCGAGGTAGTCCTTGAATTCTTACTCATTATGCTAGATCCGGATTTACCTAGTTTGGGTATCCAGAATGTTCATCAATCGATTGCCATAATCACTTGGTACTTATGGTGGGATAGACATAAGTTGGTTCATGAAGGAAAGTCTCAAGATACAATCCAGACGCCTATGGAGGTTCATGCTATAACGACAAAAATTTTCAATGCTCAGTCCCCTGATGTTATGAGTAAAAAAGAGGGTGGAGCAGACCTCCTACGGGTTTTGTCAAGTTAAATGTGGACGCCTCTTTTGATATGATCTGCTCAGGGGAACAGCGGGCGCTGTACTCAGATATGACAAAGAAAAATTCATTGTTGGTGGAAATTGGAAGATGATTGGTGTGCCAACGTTCTGACAGCTAAAGCGTTGGCTCCAAGATTTGGCATGTCTCTTGCACAAAAAGTGGGATGCAATTGTCTTGTTATTAATTCGGATAATATGGAAGTCATTGTTACAATGAAGAATGGAGGACGGTTGAAAGCACAGGTGCTCCCTAGGTGATTTTGGTAATTAATGTCAACATATCTCTTGTTGGACTAATACTTTTATCTAGTATATTTCAGATGAGTTCAACAGTGGAGTGGCATGGACAAGAGGATGTGGAACCCCTTCAAGTTGTTAAAGACAGAAGACTGGCGAAAGCTCAAAAGCTCAAGACTCTACATTTTCATTTTAGTGATCCAAGATCACATTGAGCCCATAGGAAAGACAATACTATTAAAAGAGGATGGGGTGTTGCTTAATAGCTTGCTTGCTCAAAGTGCTTAGTGATATGCTCCAAAGCCCTCAACCACTTTCTCATATCCACATATGTCCCAAACCAAAAGTCAAACTCGGCCCCACCAATTTGATCTATCCAGCGCCACCGAGTTCATTTGACATAGCCACTGCCAGAAACCCTAATCAGTTCAGTCTCACCGATGGGATCTCGGTCTCACCGAGATGGGCTTGCAAACTCTCTGGTGCCTGTTGCAATAATTTCGGTCTCACCGAGATATGCGATCGGTCTCACCGAGTTTGCTTGACCAACTCTCTGTTTAGCTTATTACCAAAATCGGTCCCACCGAGTTTGTGTAATCGGTCAAACTGAGTTGAGGTTTTACCCTAACCATAGCACATCGGTCCCACCGAATTGATCATATCGGTCCCACCGAAAATCCTAACGTTCACATTTTGAACTAAATCGTTCTGACGGAGTTTCATGATTCGGTCTCATCGAGTTTGGTAAATTGTGTGTAACGGCTAGATTTTGTGTGGAGGCTATATATACCCCTTCACCCACTCTTCATTCGTGGAGAGAGCCATCAGAACGTGCCTACACTTCCAGCATACATTTTCTGAGAGAGAACCACCTACTCATGTGTTGAGACCAAGATATTCCATTCCAACCACATGAATCTTGATCTCTAGCCTTCCCCAAGTTGCTTTCCACTCAAATCTTCTTTCCACCAAATCCAAATCTGTGAGAGAGAGTTGAATGTTGGGGATACTATCATTTGAAGCACAAGAGCAAGGAGTTCATCATCAACACACCATCTATTATCTTTTGGAGAGTGGTGTCTCCTAGATTTGTTAGGTGTCACTTGGGAGCCTCCGTCAAGATTGTGGAGTTGAACCAAGGAGTTTGTACGGGTAAGGAGATTGCCTATTTCGTGAAGATCTACCCTAGTGAGGCAAGTCCTTCGTGGGCCATGGCCATGGTGGGATAGACAAGGTTGCTTCTTCATGGACCCTTCGTGGGTGGAGCCCTCCGTGGACTCGCGCAACCGTTACCCTTCGTGGGTTGAAGTCTCCATCAACATGGATGTACGATAGCACCACCTATCGGAACCACGGAAAAAAACTTCGTGTCTCCAATTGTGTTTGCATACTCCAAACTCCTCCCTTTACATTCTTGCAACTTGCATGCTTTACTTTCCGCTGCTCATATACTCTTGCCATGCTTGCTTGAAATGTATTGTGAATGTTTAAATTTGTGCTAAAACTCCACCTTAACTTAAAGAAACTAAAAACTGCTACTTTTCTTTGTTGAGGGTCTAATCACCCCTCTCTAGACACCTCTTCTCGATCCTTTCAACGGTCTACAGGAGCAGCAGTCAGCGGTGGCAGTTTTTTATGACTGCTATTTTTTGGCTTGTGATTTTTTTCTTACTAGTTTTGAACATTGTACCAGGGAAACAAATAAGATTGCCCATGAACTTGCTAGGTTAGCGAATTTTCAGTGACAAGAGATTGGTTTAAGGAGCCTTTGGATGAGATTGTATCTCTCCTTATAGACGATGTAACCATTATTTACAATTAATAAAAATTTGTTATTGTTCAAAAAATAATTGGGTCGGCCCTCTCATGAGCCACTTCATGCGGAAGGTTGACACCTTGTCGCATACTGTCAAATAGGAATTGCCCGCTCGGCCGTCACTACCAGTTCAGAACAGGACTAGAGGGGTGGAATGGTGTCAAACCCTGATGAGTAGCTGTCATATATTCAGTAAGCTGTAGCAGATACCGGTTCAGTAATCCAACGACTAGGATCGCTCCTTGGCTATTGGCTCATCACAGTTGTGGAGGGTTATTACCATTTGTAACAGTGAGTGTGCGTCTAGTTACTGTTTTCCATTCGGGTTAAACCCTCCCCTATAACTAGCTGGGTTGTGGTTGGACAGAATATGCTTTTGGATGATTTCCTCTTATCGCCGTCATGGCTAATACAATAGAACCCTAGAGTTCCTCATACCTCATACTAGATTCGTCTCAATTGTCCATAGAATTCTTGGTAAATTCCCCACATACTCTTCGGGTCCTGACAAATTGGTATTCAGAGCCTTCGTTCTTCGGCGAAAGCGCGCGTAGGAGCAAAAAAACTCCCCAAATCGACGAATCCCACCCTGTTTCCCACCCTTCTTCTTCGACAACGGCGGGATGATTTCTGGCGCCATTGGCGGCAGGGCATGGTCAGGTGGCGTTGGTGGCGGTGATTATTCGGACACAGATCGGCCGAGCGGGAGCGGTTGTTCGAGCACATCGCTCGATCAGTAAAATTCCGCGTTCTAGCTCTGATCCGTGTGCCAGGGAGGCGTGGATCGTGGCGGAGATAGAATCTGAGGTGAGAATTAGGTGCTGGTGCACCAGTGGTAAAATTCCTACCTCTCGCTTCAGATCAGGTGATGGGGCGCCCTAAGGCGATTGATGACGCGAATCTTCAAGAGGTCTTCTCCTTGCGGGATGACTTTGGTGTTCTGCAGCAAGACAACATCCAGATGCAGACTCAAGTATCCAAATTACAAGAGGAAGTTCAAGTGATTGGTGCTAAGCAAGGACAATTTCTGCAACAGTGGGTACAATGGAGAAAGTTGTTTTGGACCTGAGCAAACAGTTATCAGCTATCAGTGATGTTCTGCAAACATTGGTTAAATCATCTCAATCTGAACCCCAGCATGATAATCCTTCCAGTTCTGCACCTATAGTTCGATCTCCTACACTGCATCAGGAACAAACACAAGAGCAAGCAGAGAAAATAGAGCAATTGAAGAAACAATTGGCAACAGAGAAAGAAAAATCTAAACAATTGGAGGACATACAGCTGCAGTATTTACCTCCAATTAGAACAAAGAGAATTACAGTACCTCCTGGTTTTGCTCAGCAAGGAAGAAATGATACTGCTAGTGCAATAGGAACTCCTGTTACTGGTAGACACAATGCACACACACCTGCATTTAACCAGTTCTATCAGCAAAACAGGGACATGCAGTTGTGGCAAGGATACTATAAAACCTATGAGCAGGATATGCAAGCTCAGCTCATGAAGTCAGTAACTAAAGGACCTAGGCTTGATTTCCCTAGATTTTCTGGGACAGATCTAGTAGGATGGATAAGGCAATGTAACAAATACTTCCAAATGTCTGGAGCTCCAGAGGAGTACAATGTATCATTAGCTCAAATATATGTGATTGATGAAGCAGATGTATGGCTCAGGAGGCTTGGTTTGTTGAAGAAACTGATCACTTGGAAACAATTTGGAGCAGAAGTAATTAAAAGATTTTCTGATAAGGGCTCTTATGATCTAACAGAAAAAGTTTAATTTAGTCAAGCAGTTGCATCATACTGTATCTGAATATATAAAAATCTTTGAAGATCTTATGGCAGATGTGCAAGAGGAAAATCCTGAACTAGGATAGCTCTATTTTGTCAGATGTTATGTTAATTGTTTGAGAGAAGGAAATAAATTCCAGCTTAGACCTTTGAGGCCTCAAACATTGGCAGATGCTTATTGTATGGCAAAGGACATAGAACCTAATCATCCACATATAGTTGTCGCTAGTAAGAAACAGGGCACAACTTTCAATATTTTTTGTCAAAAATCCAATTGGACATCTCAGCCCAAGTAGAGTACTCCTGTAGCACAATAGCAACTTCCTATCAGACAAGCTGAAGTACCAGCTAACAATACTCAGAAAATCAGAAAAGTAGGAGAGTGCTGGAGGTGTGGGGATAAGTGGATGCATGGGCACAAATGTAAGTTAATTCCTAACATCAATTTGCTGCAACAGGACAGTCCAGAACAGATTGTAATTGACAATGAGAAAATAGAGCAACAAGAGCAGCAAGAAAATACAAAAGAAGGAGAACAGGCAATGTTTATTTCTGCTCATGCAATTGGTCATCAATTGGCAGTACCTACTCCTACCGTGATCATCTATATCAATGGCAAGAGAGCAGTAGCCCTACTTGACTCTGGCAGTACTTCTTCTTTCATTAACAAGATTTTGCTAACAAAGCAAACTGCCAGCTCCTCCCTGTTAAGGAAAGAACTATAGCCGTAGATGGGGGAGGAAGATTACTGTTTGCAGCAGTAGTTCCAAACTATGTATTTCAAATGGCCAAATTGAAACTTACTCACAATTTTAGAGTATTAACATTGCCAAGTCATGATGTTATTCTGGGATATGATTGGATGACTGTAGCCAGTCCTGTTTTATTCAATATACCTGAGAAAACATTCAGTTTCACCAAGGAAAGGAAACAAACTGTAACTACTGCAGTTTTCAACAATTCTGAAAATGTGAAAGAAGTGCAAGCTGAGGAAATGAACAAGTTGTTGATAAAGGAGTGGAAGGGTTCTTGTTACAAGTGCATAACATATTAATGGAGGCACCTGAAGGAACACAAACACCACCTCAAATCCAAAAGTTGTTGTTGCAATATGCTAATCTGTTTGAGCTACCCAAAGCACTACCACCTGAAAGAGCTCTTGACCACACTATTGTTGGAAATATGCCCTAGAGGCAATAATAAAATGGTTATTATTGTATTTCCTTGTTCATGATAATTGTCTGTTGTTCATGCTATAATTGTATTAACTGGAAACCGTAATATATGTGTGAATACATAGACCACAACATGTCCCTAGTAAGCCTCTAGTTGACTAGCTCGTTGATCAATAGATGGTTATGGTTTCCTGACCATGGACATTGGATGTCATTGATAACGGGATCACATCATTAGGAGAATGATGTGATGGACAAGACCCAATCCTAAGCATAGCACAAGATCGTGTAGTTTGTTTGCTAGAGCTTTTCTAATGTCAAGTATCATTTCCTTAGACCATGATATTGTGCAACTCCCGGATACCGTAGGAATGCTTTGGGTGTACCAAACGTCACAACGTAACTGGGTGGCTATAAAGGTGCACTACAGGTATCTCCGAAAGTGTCTGTTGGGTTGGCACGAATCGAGACTGGGATTTGTCACTCCGTATGACGGAGAGGTATCTCTGGGCCCACTCGGTAATGCATCATCATAATGAGCTCAATGTGACTAAGGAGTTAGCCACGGGATCATGCGTTACGGTACGAGTAAAGTGACTTGCCGGTAACGAGATTGAACAAGGTATTGGGATACCGACGATCGAATCTCGGGCAAGTAACGTACCGATTGACAAAGGGAATTGTATACGGGATTGATTGAATCCTCGACATCGTGGTTCATCCGATGAGATCATCGTGGAACATGTGGGAGCCAACATGGGTATCCAGATCCCGCTGTTGGTTATTGACCGGAGAGTCGTCTCGGTCATGTTTGCATGTCTCCCGAACCCGTAGGGTCTACACACTTAAGGTTCGGTGACGCTAGAGTTGTAGAGATATTAGTATGCGGTTAACCGAAAGTTGTTCGGAGTCCCGGATGAGATCCCGAACGTCACGAGGAGTTCCGGAATGGTCCGGAGGTAAAGATTTATATATGGGAAGTCCTATTTTGGCCACCGGAAAATGTTCGAGATTTTTCGGTATTGTACCGGGAAGGTTCTAGAAGGTTCCGAAGTGGGGCCCACCTGCATGGGGGGACCCACATGAACGTGGGTAGTGGGGGCAAGGCCCCACACCCCTGGTCAAGGCGCACCAAGATCCCACCTTAGAAGGAATAAGATCATATCCCGAAGGGATAAGATCAAGATCCCTAAAAAAGGGGATAACAATCGGTGGGGAAGGGAAATGATGGGATTTCTTTCCCCCACCTTTGCCAACGCCCCAATGGATTTGGAGGGCAAGAAACCAGCCCCCTCCACCCCTATATATAGTGGGGAGGTGAATGGGAGCAGCACCCCAAGCCCTGGCGCCTCCCTCCCTCCCGTGACACCTCTTCCTCCCCGCTTGCGCTTGGCGAAGCCCTGCCGGGATCCCGCTACTTCCACCACCACGCCGTCGTGCTGCTGGATCTCCATCAACTTCTCCTCCCCCCTTGCTGGATCAAGAAGGAGGAGACATCCCCGCTCCGTATGTGTGTTGAACGCGGAGGTGCCGTTCGTTCGGCGCTAGGATCATCGGTGATTTGGATCACGACGAGTACGACTCCATCAACCCCGTTCTCTTGAACGCTTCCGCTCGCGATCTACAAGGGTATGTAGATGCACTCCTCCCCTCTCGTTGCTAGCATCTCCTAGATTGATCTTGGTGACACGTAGGAAAATTTTGAATTTCTGTTACGTTCCCCAACAGTGGCATCATGAGCCAGGTCTATGCGTAGATTCTATGCACGAGTAGAACACAAAGTAGTTGTGGGAGATGATTTGTTCAATTTGCTTCCCGTTACTAGTCTTATCTTGATTCGGCGGCATTGTGGGATGAAGCGGCCCGGACCGACCTTACACGTACTCTTACGTGAGACAGGTTCCACCGACTGACATGCACTTGATGCATAAGGTGGCTAGCGGGTGTCTGTCTCTCCCACTTTAGTTGGATCAGATTCGATGAAAAGGGTCCTTATGAAGGGTAAATAGCAATTGGCATATCACTGTTGTGGCTTTTGCGTAGGTAAGAAACGTTCTTGCTAGAAACCCATAGCAGCCACGTAAAACATGCAACAACAATTAGAAGACGTCTAACTTGTTTTTGCAGGGTATGCTATGTGATGTGATATGGCCAAAAGGATGTGATGAATTATATATGTGATGTATGAGATTGATCATGTTCTTGTAATAGGAATCACGACTTGCATGTCGATGAGTATGACAACCGGCAGGAGCCATAGGAGTTGTCTTAATTTATTGTATGACCTGCGTGTCAATGAAAACGCCATGTAAGTACTTTACTTTATTGCTAACCGTTAGCCATAGTAGTAGAAGTAATAGTTGGCGAGACAACTTCATGAAGACACGATGATGGAGATCATGGTGTCATGCCGGTGACGAAGGTGATCATGCCGCGCCTCGAAGATGGAGATCAAAGGCGCAAGATGATATTGCCATATCATGTCACTTTATGATTTGCATGTGATGTTTGTCATGTTTACATCTTATTTGCTTAGAACGACGGTAGCATAAATAAGATGATCCCTCACTAAAATTTCAAGAGATGTGTTCCCCCTAACTGTGCACCATTGCGAAGGTTCGTTGTTTCAAAGCACCACGTGATGATCGGGTGTGATAGATTCTAACGTTGGCATACAACGGGTGTTGACGAGCCTAGCATGTACAGACATGGCCTCGGAACACAAGCAAAACACTTAGGTTGACTTGACGAGCCTAGCATGTACAGACATGGCCTCGGAACACAAGAGACCGAAAGGTCGAACATGAGTCGTATAGTAGATACGATCAACATGGAGATGTTCACCGATGATGACTAGTCCGTCTCACGTGATGATCGGACACGGCCTAGTCGATTCGGATCATGTATCACTTAGATGACTAGAGGGATGTCTATCTAAGTGGGAGTTCATTAAATAATCAGATGAACTTAATTATCATGAACATAGTCAAAAGGTCTTTGCAAATAATGTCGTAGCTTACGCTTTAGTTCTACTAAGATATGTTCCTAGAGAAAATTTAGTTGAAAGTTGATAGTAGCAATTATGCGGACTCGGTCCGTAAACTGAGGATTGTCCTCATTGCTGCACAGAAGGCTTATGTCCTTAATGCACCGCTCGGTGTGCTGAACCTCGAGCGTCGTTTGTGGATGTTGTGAACATCTGACATACACGTTTTGATGACTACGTGATAGTTCAGTGCGTAATGTTGAACGGTTTAAAATTGTGGCACCAAAGACCGTTTTGAAACGTCGCAGAACATATGAGATGTTCCAAAGACTGAAATTGGGATTTCAGACTAGCGCCCACGTCAAGAGGTATGAGACCTCTGACAAGTTTCTTAAGCCTGCAAACTAAGGGAGAAAAGCTCAATCGTTGAGCATGTGCTCAGATTGTCTGAGTACTACAATCACTTGAATCGAGTGGGAGTTAATCTTCCAGATGAGATAGTGATGGTTCTGCATAGTCACTACCACCAAGCTATTAGAGCTTCGTGATGAACTATAACATATCAGGGATAGACATGATGATCCTTGAGCAACTCGCGATGTTTGACACCGCGAAAGTAGAAATCAAGTAGGAGCATGAATTGTCGATGGTTAGTAAAACCACTAGTTTCTAGAAGGGCAAGGGCAAGAAGGGATACTTCATGAAACGGCAAATCAGTTGCTGCTCTAGTGAAGAAACCCAAGGTTGAACCCAAACCCGAGACTAAGTGCTTCTGAAATGAGGGGAACGGTCACTAAAGCAGAACTACCCTAGATACTTCGTAGATGAGAAGGCTGGCAAGGTCGACAGAAGTATACTGGATATACATTATATTAATGTGTACTTTACTAGTACTCCTAGTAGCACCAGGGTATTAGATACCGGTTCGGTTGCTAAGTGTTAGTAACTCGAAATAAAAGCTGCGGAATAAACGGAGACTAGCTAAAGGTGAGATGACGATATGTGTTTCCAAGGTTGATGTGATCAAGCATCGCATGCTCCCTCTACCATCGAGATTGGGGTTAAACCTGAATAATTGTTATTTGGTGTTTGCGTTAAGCATAGACATGATTGGATTATGTTTATCGCAATACAGTTATTCATTAAAGGAGAATAATGGTTACTCTGTCTATTTGAATAATACCTTCAATGGTCTTGCACCTAAAACGAATGGTTTATTGAATCTCGATCGTAGTGATACACATGTTCATGCCAAAAGATATAAGATAGTAATGATAGTACCACATACTTGTGGCACTGCCACTTGAGTCATATTGGTATAAAACGCATGAAGAAGCTCCATGTTGATGGATCTTTGGACTCACTCGTTTTTGAAAAGATTGAGACATGCGAACCATGTCTATTAGTATATATGCATGAAGAAAGTCCATACAGATGGATCATTTGGACTCACTTGATTTTGAATCACTTGAGACATGCAAATCATACCACATGGGCAAGATGACTGAAAGGCCTCGTTTTCAGTAAGATGGAACAAGAGAGCAACTTGTTGGAAGTAATACATTTGATGTGTGCAGTCCAATGAGTGCTGAGGCACGCAGTGGATATCGTTATGTTCTTACTTCACAAATGATTTGAGTAGATGCTGAGAATATTTACTTGATGAAACACAAGTCTGAATTATTGAAAGGTTCAAGTAATTTCAGAGTGAAATTGAAGATCGTCGTGACAAGAGGATAAAATGTCTGTGATATGATCATAGAGATGAATATCTGAGTTACGAGTTTGGCACACAATTAAGAAATTGTGGAAATTGTTTCATGACTAATACCGCCTGGAACACCATATTGTGATGGTGTGTCCGAACATCATAACTGCACCCTATTGGATATGGTGCATACCATGATGTCTCTTATCGAATTACAACTATCGTTTATGGGTTAGGCATTAGAGACAACCGCATTCACTTTAAATAGGGCACCACGCAATTCCGTTGAGACGACACCATATGAACTATGGTTTAGAGAAACCTAAGCTGTCGTCTCTTAAAAGTTTGGGGCTGCGACGCTTATGTGAAAAAGTTTCAGGCTGATAAGCTCGAACCCAAAGCGGATAAATGCATCTTCATAGAATACCCAAAACAGTTGGGTATACCTCCTATTTCAGATCTGGAAGCAACAGTGATTGTTTCTAGAAACGGGTCCTTTCTCGAGGAAAAGTTTCTCTCGAAAGAATTGAGTGGGAGGATGGTGGAGACTTGATGAGGTCATTGAACCGTCACTTCAACTAATGTGTAGCAGGGCACAGGAAGTTGTTCCTGTGGCACCTACACCAATTGAAGTGGAAGCTTATGATAGTGATCATGAAACTTCAGATCAAGTCACTACCAAACCTCATAGGACGACAAGGATGCGTACTACTTCAGAGTGGTATGTAATCCTGTCTTGGAAGTCATGTTACTAGACAACAATGAACCTACGAGCTATGGAGAAGCGATGGTGGGCCCGGATTCCGACGAATGGCTTGAGGCCATAAAATCCGAGAGGATCCATGTATGAAAACAAAGTATAGACTTTGAAAGAACTACTTGATGGTCGTAAGGCTGTTGGGTACAGATGGATTTTAAAGGGAAGACAGACAATGATGGTAAGTGTCACCATTAAGAAAGCTCGACTTGTCGTTAAGATGTTTTTCGGCAAGTTCAAGGAGTTGACTGCGATGAGACTTTCTCACTCGTAGCGATGCTAAGAGTCTGTTAGAATTATATTAGCAGTTACTGCATTATTTATGAAATCTTGCAGATAGGATGTCAAACATTGTTTCCTCGATGATTTTCTTGAGGAAAGGTTGTATGTGATACAACCAGAAGGTTTTGTCAATCCTGAAAGATGCTAACAAGTATGCAAAGCTCCAGCAATCCCTCTAAGGATTGGAGTAAGCATCTCGGAGTTGGAATGAACGCTTTGATGAGATGATCAAAGATTTTGGGTTTATACAAGGTTCATGAGAAACTTGTATTTCCAAAGAAGTGAGTGGGAGCACTATAGAATTTTTGATGAGTATATGTTGTTAACATATTGTTGATCAGAAATGATGTAGAATTTCTGGAAAGCATCCAGGGTTATTTGAAAAGTGTTTTTTATGGAAAACTTGGATTAAGCTACTTCAATATTGAGCGTCAAGATCTATAAGGATAGATCAAAAACGCTTAATAGTACTTTCAAATGAATACATACCGTGACAAGATTTTGAAGGAGTTCAAAATAGATCAGCAAAGGAGTTCTTGGCTGTGTTACAAGGTGTGAGTATTGAGTAAGACTCAAGACCTGACCACGGCATAAGAGAGAGAAAGGACGAAGGTCGTCCCCTATGCTTTAGACGTAGGCTCTACAGTATGCTATGCTGTGTACCGCACCTGAAGTGTGCCTTGCCATGAGTTAGTCAAGGGGTACAATAGTGATCCGGGAATGGATCACATGACAGCGGTCGAACTTATCCTTAGTATCTAGTGGACTAAGGAATTTTCTCGATTATGGAGGTGGTAAAACAGTTCGTCGTAAAGGGTTACGTCGATGCAAACTTTGACACTAATCCGGATGACTCTGAGTAGTAAACCGGATTCGTATAGTAGAGCAGTTATTTGGAATAGCTCCAAGTAGCGCGTGGTAGCTACATCTACAAGATGACATAGAGATTTGTAAAGCACACACGGATCTGAATGTTGCAGACCCGTTGACTAAAACCTCTCTCGTAAGCATAACATGATCAAACCCTAGAACTCATTGAGTGTTAATCACATGGTGATGTGGACTAGATTATTGACTCTAGTGAACTTTGAGTGTTAATCACATGGTGATGTGAACTAGATTATTGACTCTAGTGCAAGTGGGAGACTATTGGAAATATGCCCTAGAGGCAATAATAAAATGGTTATTATTGTATTTCCTTGTTCATGATAATTGTCTGTTGTTCATGCTATAATTGTATTAACTGGAAACCGTAATACATGTGTGAATACATAGACCACAACATGTCCCTAGTAAGCCTCTAGTTGACTAGCTCGTTGATCAATAGATGGTTATGGTTTCCTGACCATGGACATTGGATGTCATTGATAACGGGATCACATCATTAGGAGAATGATGTGATGGACAAGACCCAATCCTAAGCATAGCACAAGATCGTGTAGTTTGTTTGCAAGAGCTTTTCTAATGTCAAGTTTCATTTCCTTAGACCATGAGATTGTGCAACTCCTGGATACCGTTGGAATGCTTTGGTTGTACCAAACGTCACAACGTAACTGGGTGGCTATAAAGGTGCACTACAGGTATCTCCGAAAGTGTCTGTTGGGTTGGCACGAATCGAGACTGGGATTTGTCACTCCGTATGACGGAGAGGTATCTCTGGGCTCACTCGGTAATGCATCATCATAATGAGCTCAATGTGACTAAGGAGTTAGCCACGGGATCATGCGTTACGGTACGAGTAAAGTGACTTGCCGGTAACGAGATTGAACAAGGTATTGGGATACCGACGATCGAATCTCGGGCAAGTAACGTACCGATTGACAAAGGGAATTGTATACGGGATTGATTGAATCCTCGACATCGTGGTTCATCCGATGAGATCATCGTGGAACATGTGGGAGCCAACATGGGTATCCAGATCCCGCTGTTGGTTATTGACCGGAGCGTCGTCTTGGTCATGTCTGCATGTCTCCCGAACCCGTAGGGTCTATACACTTAAGGTTCGGTGACGCTAGAGTTGTAGAGATATTAGTATGCGGTTAACTGAAAGTTGTTCGGAGTCCCGGATGAGATCCCGAACGTCACGAGGAGTTCCGGAATGGTCCGAAGGTAAAGATTTATATATGGGAAGTCCTATTTTGGCCACCGGAAAATGTTCGGGATTTTTCGGTATTGTACCGGGAAGGTTCTGGAAGGTTCCGAAGTGGGGCCCACCTGCATGGGGGGACCCACATGAATGTGGGTAGTGGGGGCAAGGCCCCACACCCCTGGTCATGGCGCACCAAGATCCCACCTTAGAAGGAATAAGATCATATCCCGAAGGGATAAGATCAAGATCCCTAAAAAAGGGGGATAACAATCGGTGGGGAAGGGAAATGATGGGATTTCTTTCCCCCACCTTTGCTAACGCCCCAATGGATTTGGAGGGCAAGAAACCAGCCCCCTCCACCCCTATATATAGTGGGGAGGCGAATGGGAGCAGCACCCCAAGCCCTGGCGCCTCCCTCCCTCCCGTGACACCTCTTCCTCCCCGCTTGCGCTTGGCGAAGCCCTGCCGGGATCCCGCTACTTCCACCACCACGCCGTCGTGCTGTTGGATCTCCATCAACTTCTCCTCCCCCCCTTGCTGGATCAAGAAGGAGGAGACGTCCCCGCTCCGTACGTGTGTTGAACGCGGAGGTGCCGTCCGTTCGGCGCTAGGATCATCGGTGATTTGGATCACGACGAGTACGACTCCATCAACCCCGTTCTCTTGAACGCTTCCGCTCGCGATCTACAAGGGTATGTAGATGCACTCCTCCCCTCTCGTTGCTAGCATCTCCTAGATTGATCTTGGTGACACGTAGGAAAATTTTGAATTTCTGCTACGTTCCCCAACAACTATTCCATTGATCCCTGGTGCAGCTCCTCCTCATGTGAGACCTTATAGAGTTCCTCAACATCAGAAAACAAGAAATGGAAGATCAATCAAGAAGTTACTAGCTGCACATCTCATCTGACATAGCCAGAGTCCATATGCAGCTCCTGTACTACTGGTTAAGAAGAAAGATAGTTCAATGAGATTTTACACTGACTTCAGAAAACTCAATTCTCTGACAGTGAAGAACAAGTTTCCTATATCAGTGATAGAAGATCTTCTGGATGAATTACATGGAGCAAAATACTTCTCCAAAATTGATCTCAGATCTGGATACCACCAAATAAGAATGCATCCTGAGGATATACAGGAAACTGCTTTCAGAACTTATTTGGGCCATTTTGAATATCTAGTAATGCCTTTTGGTCATCAAATGCTCCACGAACATTTCAAGCACTAATGAACAGTATCTTTGGTCCATACCTGAGGAAATTTGTGCTAGTATTTTTGATGATATATCAATTTACAACAGAAGCCTCCAGGAACACAAAGCACATTTACAAACAGTGCTGCAATTATTGAAGGAACACCAACTGTTTGCTAAAATGTCCAAATGTGTATTTGTTGTACAACAAGTGGAATATTTGGGACATATCATATCTAAAAAAGGGGTAGCAACTGATCCTAAGAAGATAGCTGCCATTGCTGAGTGTCCCACACCAGATTCTGTTACTAAGTTGAGAAGCTTTTTGGGCCTAGCTGGTTATTACAGAAGATTCATCGAAGGATATGGCATGATTTGCAGACCCCTACATGATCTTCTCAAGAAAGGGAAGTTTGTATGGAAGCAAGAACATGACAAAGCATTTGCACAACTTCAACCAGCCCTAACCACAGCTCCTATACTAGCATTGCCAAACTTCTCCCTGCCCTTTATACTGGAAACAAATGCTTCAGGGAGAGGCATAGGGGCAGTTCTAATGCAACAGGGCAGACCACTAGCATACTATAGTTCCTCACTCTGCCCTAGAAATGTAGCTATGTCAACATATGAGAAAGAAGCTCTTGCTATCTTGGAAGCACTCAAGAAATGGAGACATTATCTCCTAGGAAATGAGTTAATCATTAAAACTGATCAACAATCCTTGAAATCCATTAATGATCAGAAGATTACTAAAGGTGTTGGCGAACGTAGTAATTTCAAAAAAATTCCTACGCACACGCAAGATCATGGTGCTGCATAGCAATGAGAGGGGAGAGTGTTGTCCACGTACCCTCGTAGACCGTAAACGGAAGCGTTATGACAACGCGGTTGATGTAGTCGTACATCTTCACGATCGACCGATTGATGTCTACTACACAACCTTCTTCTTGTAGACGTTGTTGGGCCTCCAAGTGCAGAGGTTTGTAGGACAGTAGCAAATTTCCCTCAAGTGGATGACCTAAGGTTTATCAATCCGTGGGAGGCGTAGGATGAAGATGGTCTCTCTCAAACAACCCTGCAACCAAATAACAAAGAGTCTCTTGTGTCCCCAACACACCCAATACAATGGTAAATTGTATAGGTGCACTAGTTCGGCGAAGAGATGGTGATACAGGTGCAATATGGATGATAGATATAGGTTTTTGTAATATGAAAAATATAAAAACAGCAAGGTAACTATTGATAAAAGTGAGCACAAACGGTATAGCAATGCGTTGAAACAAGGCCTAGGGTTCATACTTTCACTAGTGCAAGTTCTCTCAATAATAATAACATAATTGGATCATATAACAATCCCTCAACATGCAACAAAGAGTCACTCCAAAGTCACTAATAGAGGAGAACAAATGAAGAGATTATGGTAGGGTACGAAACCACCTCAAAGTTATTCTTTCTGATCGATCTATTCAAGAGTTCGTACTAGAATAACACCTTAAGACACAAATCAACCAAAACCCTAATGTCACCTAGATACTCCAATGTCACCACAAGTATCCGCGGGTTTGATTATACGATATGCATCACACAATCTTAGATTCATCTATTCAACCAACACAAAGAACTTCAAAGAGTGCCCCAAAGTTTATACCGGAGAGTCAAGACGAAAACGTGTGCCAACCCCTATGCATAAGTTCAACTGAACCCGCAAGTTGATCACCAAAACATACATCAAGTGAATCACGTGATATCCCATTGTCACCATAGATAAGCACATGCAAGACATACATCAAGTGTTCTCAAATCCTTAAAGACTCAATCCGATAAGATAACTTCAAAGGGAAAACTCAATCCATCACAAGAGAGTAGAGGGGGAGAAATATCATAAGATCCAACTATAATAGCAAAGCTCGCGATACATCAAGATCGTACCACCTCAAGAACACGAGAGAGAGATCAAACACATAGCTACTGGTACATACCCTCGGCCCCAAGGGTGAACTACTGCCTCCTCGTCATGGAGAGCACAGGGATGATGAAGATGGCCACCGGAGAGGGATTCCCCCCTCCGGCAGGGTGCCGGAACGGGTCTAGATTGGTTTTCGGTGGCTACAGAGGCTTGCGGCGGTGGAACTCCTGATCTAGGTTATTTTCTGGAGGTTTCAGTATTTATAGGAATTTTTGGCGTCGGGAACAAGTCAGGGAGGTGCCCAAGTCGTCCACGAGGTAGGGAGGCGCGCCCGGGGCGGTGGGCGCGCCCCCACCCTCGTGGACGGCCCAAGACTCTTCTGGCTCAACTCTTTTACTCCGGGGTCTTCTTTTGGTCCATAAAAAATGTCAAAAATTGGCACGTCCATTGGACTCCGTTTGGTATTCCTTTTCTGTAAAACTCAAAAACAAGGAAAAAACAGAAACTGGCACTGGGCTCTAGGTTAATAGGTTAGTCCAAAAATCATATAAAATAGCATATAAATGCATATAAAACATCCTAGATGGATAATATAATAGCATGGAACAATCAAAACTTATAGATACGTTGGAGACGTATCACCGATCCTAGTACCGAACGTACGACACCTCCGCGATCTGCACACATTCAGCTGGTGACGTCCCATGAACTCACGATCCAGTAGAGCTTCGAGGAAGAGCTTCGTCAGCACGACGGCGTGATGACGGTGATGATGAAGCTACCGGCGCAGGGCTTCACCTAAGCACTACGACGATATGACCGAGGTGGATTATGGTGGAGGGGGGCACCGCACACGGCTTGGAACAATCAACTTGTGTGTCCTAGGGTGCCCCCCTGCCCCGTATATAAAGGAGCAAGGGGGAGGCCGGCCGGCCCTTGTGGCGCGTCAGGAGAGGAGGAGTCCTCCTACTAGGAGGGGGAAAGGAAGGAGGAGAGGGAGAAGGAAAGGGGGGCGCCGCCCCCCTTCCCTAGTCCAATTCGGACCAGAGGGGGAGGGGGCGCGTGGCCTGCCCTGGCCGGCCCTCTCTCTCCACTAAGGCCCATGTGGCCCATTAGTTCTCCCGGGGGGTTCCGGTAACCCTCCGGCACTCCAGTTTTCTCCGAAAGCACCCGGAACACTTCCGGTGTCCGAATATAGCCGTCCAATATATCAATCTTTATGTCTCGACCATTTCGAGACTCCTTGTCATGTACGTGATCACATCCGGGACTCCGAACTATATTCGGTACATCAAAACACATAAACTCATAATACTGATCGTCACCGAACGTTAGGCGTGCGGGCCCTATGGGTTCGAGAACTATGTAGACATGACCGAGACACGTCTCCAGTCAATAACCAATAGCGGAACCTGGATGCTCATATTGGCTCCTACATATTCTATGAAGATCTTTATCGGTCAAACCGCGTAACAACATACGTTGTTCCCTTTGTCATCGGTATGTTACTTGCCCGAGATTCGATCGTCCGTATCTCAATACCTAGTTCAATCTCGTTACCGGCAAGTCTCTTTACTCGTTCCGTAATGCATCATCCCGCAACTAACTCATTAGTCACATTGCTTGCAAGGCTTATAGTGATGTGCATTACCGAGAGGGCCCAGAGATACCTCTCCGACAATCGGAGTGACAAATCCTAATCTTGATCTATGCCAACTCAACAAGTACCATCGGAGACACCTGTAGAACACCTTTATAATCACCCAGTTACGTTGTGACGTTTGGTAGCACACAAAGTGTTCCTCCGGTACTGGGAGTTGCATAATCTCATAGTCATAGGAACATGTATAAGTCATGAAGAAAGCAATAGCAATATACTAAACGATCAAGTGCTAAGCTAACGGAATGGGTCAAGTCAATCACATCATTCTCTAATGATGTGATCCCGTTAATCAAATGACAACTCATGTCTATGGCTAGGAAACTTAAACATCTTTGATTCAACGAGCTAGTCAAGTAGAGGCATACTAGTGACACTCCTTTTTGTCTATGTATTCACACATGTACTAAGTTTCCGGTTAATACAATTCTAGCATGAATAATAAACATTTATCATGATATAAGGAAATATAAATAACAACTTTATTATTGCCTCTAGGGCATATTTCCTTCAAAAGGAGTACAACATAAGTTAATGATGGAGCTTCTGGAGTTTAATTTCAAAATCCAGTACAAAAAGGAAGTGAAAACATGGTAGCAGATGCTCTGTCCAGATTACTTCCAAGTTGCTTAGCTATGTCTGCTGCCACACCTGTCTGGGCAGAAGACCTCATTTCCAGTTACCAGCAAGATCCAGTCTGCAAACAGTTAATGGAACAATTGCTGCTGCAACAACCTACTGCTAACCCAGATTACACCATTCATGCTGGGATTATCAGATACAAAGGCAAGATATTGGTAGGGAACAACACTGCATTGAGAACTATATTAATCCAAGCATTACATAGCTCACCTGTGGGAGGACACTCAGGAATGAGAGCCACATACCAGGATTAAGAGCATTTCTATTGGCCTGGTCTAAAACAAGAGGTAGAACACTTTACTGTTGCTTGCCCTATTTGCCAGAGAGCCAAACTTGAACACTGTTTGCAACCTGGCCTATTGGACCCACTCCCTGTAGCTGACATGGCTTGGCAGCATGTTACAATGGACTTTATTGAGGGTTTGCCAAACTCCCAAGGAAAAGAAGTCATAATGGTGGTGGTGGATAGGTTTACCAAATATTCTCATTTCATTCCACTGTCTCATCCCTATACTGTCCTCACTGTTGCTCAAGCATTTGTAGATCAGATCATTAGGTTGCATGGACCTCCTAAGTTGATCATATCAGACAGAGACAGAATCTTCACCAGCAAATTATGGAGAAATATCTTTAATGCATTAAAAGTGGAATTGAGGTATAGTACAGCTTACCATCCTCATACTGATGGCCAGACAAAAATGGTAGACCAGTGTTTGGAAACATATCTGAGGTGTATGACCACAACTGAACCAAAGAAGTCGATCTCTTGGTTACCTCTTGCTGAATACTGGTACAACTCCACATATCATATCGCCTTAAAGATGTCCCCCTTCCAAGCTCTATATGGTTTCCCCCTCCCTTAATTAATGAGCTAGCAATTCCTGGTCCAGATGACATTGAAGCTCAAGATTTCCTTTCTTCCAAACAACATATGTTGGAGCAAATCAAGGAAAAATTGCACAGGGCACAAAACAGAATGAAGCACTATGCTGATATGAAAAGAGTGGAAAAAACATTTGAGGTGGGAGACTTGGTTTATCTGAAAATGGCACCATACAGACTGGCTGCTTTTGGGTTCAAAGGAGCTCTTAAACTCCAAAACAAATACTATGGTCCATTCATGATTAGTCAGAAAGTGGGCAAATCTGCATACAAGTTACAATTCTCTGGTGAAGTCAAGAACTCAAGATACATCCAGTGTTCCATGTGAGCCAACTCAAGAAGCATATTGGACCAAAGTCTATTCCTAGCCCTCATCTTCCAATGGTCAATGAAGATGGCACTATAAAAACTGGACCAGCAGCTGTTTTGCAAGTTCGGCAAGTACCCAGACACAATACGCCAGTGGTTCAGTGGTTCATTCAGTGGCAGAACTTGTCCCCAGATGGAGCAACATGGAAAGATGCAGATTTCACCAAATATACATTCCCAGAATTCTTCAAGGAGACAACTCAACCTTGGCGTGCCGCTGAACAGACGCCGTGAGGACACGTCGTGTCTCAACAGGGAGCAATGTCAGACTGTCATATATTCAGTTAGCTGTAGCAAATACCGGTTCAGTGATCCAACAGCTAGGATCGCTCCTTGGCTATTGGCTCATCACAGCCATTGAAGGTTATTACCGTTGTAACAGTGAGGGTGCGTCTAGTAACTGTTTTTCATTCGTGTTAAACCCTCCCCTATAACTAGCCGGGTTGTGGCTGGACAGAATATGCTTTTGGATGATTTCCTCTTATCGCTGTCATGGCTAATACACTGGAACCCTAGAGTTCCTCATACCTCATACTAGATTCGTCCCAATTGTCCATAGAATTCTTGGTAAATTCCCCACATACTCTTCGGGTCCTGACAAATGGGCCGGAGTGATAATACACTTGCTGCTCGCACCTAAAGTATTCGGTTCACAATGAAAGAATACATTGCACTAGGTCAAGGATTAGATTATTATCTGATATGTTTGGTTCAACCAAAGGGAAGATGACAAGTAGCTTGCGGCCTTGTTGAAGATACTGAAGGAAGGACGGCTTGCAGCGGAGAAAAGGGAGCACCAATTAAGCAAAGAAGGGAGATTGCCGACCCTCCTGTTCACGACGACGAAGGGGGGGCCCGGCCGGCGGAAAAGATAGATCACGAGTGCTAGTTCTCAGTTGAGTAAAGGAAGTGGGTAAGTCTAGCGTTGTTATTCAATACCTATCGATACATTCCATTTTGGATTTTGTTAAGGACCATTTACTATATGTTGGAACTGAACCCGGCCCAACCCAAACAAAACAATATAACGTACTCATGAGCCGGTGTAATCGGAAGACAGCGAATAAGTGCGGAACCAAACACGTCGCCATATTATTCCTGAAATGTATTCAGATACTACAAACTGAACAGTGAAGCAAATGGGCGGGCAATGATACTATCTTAAACCCATTCTCATGTTGACATTACAAATCAGTAGAGCAAAAACAAATGTGACCAAAATAATGATGAAAGTAGCCTTAAATGTCAGCCAAACGCAAAGAGATACACTAACATCTGATATAAAAGCAACAGTGTGACAGAACATTGTCAATGGTGTGAAGAAGCAATAAAATGACAGCATAGAAGGCATGGAGAAGTATATAGAAAGTAGAAGTTACCATTAACACAAAAATGTGGTCGACAACATATGTATAAGTGATAACAGTTTCTCTGATATAGTCAGCCTATCTCTTATTTTGAACAGACAAAAAGCTCAAACCAGATATATTAGTTACTCCCTCCGTTCCAAAATAGATGACCCAACTTTGTACCAACTTAGTACAAAGTTGAGTCATCTATTTTGGAACGGAGTAGATACGACACAAACACCAATTTCTAGCCACAAGGTATTGTAGCACTCATGAATGATTGCATAACTAGAGTCAGGAGTTAAACTCTACGATGCGTTCACTTATTTGCATCACTGATTCAGGTGCCAAATCAAGGTGACTAACATATTTGTGGGATTGTGGCACACTACTGTCATCTACTCCCTCTGTCCCAAACTGTAAGATCATCTTTGACACTATTTGTGGGATCATAGTGTCAAAAATGATCTTACAGTTTGGGACGGAGGGAGTAGATGACAAGTTTATGGTTTATCATTAATGTCACACAACTGACTACACAAACATCAGTCTTGTATGGTTTCATGCCCTTGCAGGCTTGCACAACTGCCTTTTGCGAGAACATACCTCACAATGTCCTTGCCCATGCATGTTCTACCTTTCTAAATTAGCAATATGACCACTTCCTTTATACGCGACTAAAAATGCAAGTTCTATGAGATAAATCCCCTAGGGATCTAAAATAACTTAAACTAAGGGAAATACTTGGTATGTGTAAAAGGCGATGCCCAGTACAGAAGCATCAAACAGATCTGCTTTTCTTTTATCCAATCATGAACCATTCTAACTTTCTAACCATGTTAGCAATACAATGATAGCTATCATCGCTAGGAATTGTAGTACTCAAGATGAGTTACAAAGCACTCAGGGTAACAGGAGAACAGATACTTCAACCATGCTTAAAAGGGCACAACTAGCTAAACAGTATTAAGGTTGAATAGACAGTAAGAGAATAAACACTTAGCCTTGCATGACCTAAAGGGTGCAACTAGCTGAACAATCTAGGTTGAATCAACATTAAAAGAAAAGGCAAAGGACAATCAGCAACACATCAAACAAATAAGAAAGCAAGACATTAAAAATGCACTGTTAGGATAACCACAGCACACTGCATACCCTGGCTTGGTCCTATAAGTACATGCCAGAAGATGCAATATTGTTCCCTGGCCAATTAAAGGCTCACCCCAAGGTTCCGCCACAAGGGAGGCACTAGTTATGACTTAGAGAAATAGTGATTGATGCTACAAAACAATATATATGCTTAAACCTTTTCAGAAATGCTCAGATATGACCTCAAGAGTGTAACAGGGTGAATATAAATGATAGTATACCTAACTGGACAAGGTTAAGTCCAACGGTTCCAGAAGAAAAATGCTATGCATCAAACAAGGACAGCATAAGGCCCTCCAAGCTGTGTGAATGTGTGAAATCAGGGCAACGTTATCCAATTGCAACTGCAAGCAGGGCTACAGCTAGGTCTACCTGATACAAAAAATTCCAACATAAAGGGCACAATCCACATGAACATCCAAGTCCAAGTACACAGCATGAATAGATCTAGTTATCTCAGTGAGCAAGACCAAGGTTGCGGAAACATAATCCAGAAGCACCAGCAATGATACTTGTTTACTTGATAAAAACACTTAAATTAGGTCATACCTGCGAAATTAAACGCTCATGATGCATAAATAAGGTACCTAAAGGCCTAAACTGGATGCAATCGCAGAAATGTACTTCCACAAGGGAACAGTTCATAGAAACATTTCTGTGCATCACAAGCGCGAGACGAAGGGATTGCTTAGCGAGTTAGTCCAGCTGCGACCCTAATCGCTCTCCTCCCCGTCGCCGCTCTCCTCCCCGGGAGCCATGTCGACGTCTGCGTCCTCATCGTCCTCGTCATCCTCCGCTGCCTCCTCTGGTGGCACCAGGTACGCCCCAGGCTGTGCTGGGGCGCAGCGGCGGGTCCGAGAGGACAGGATGTTGTTGAGGTCGACCTCGGAGAGGGGATCCTCGCATAAGCCGTCACTCTCGTCGCCATCTCCCTCGACCTCCTCGTCATCCTCCTCCTCGTCGCTTTCCTCGTCGCCTTCTTCCTCCTCATCGACCACCATCTTGCCCTTCCCCTTGTCCGCGACCCGGGCCTTGGCCTCGGCGGCGGCCTCCTCGTCAGCGCCGGGGCGGGCGGCCTTGGCGGGTGGGTCGAGGGGAGAGATCTCGGAGTCGGTGTCCGTCTTACGCTTGGCCGGGGATGGGGAGGGTTCGGTGGCCGCAGGCTGGGACTGGCCGTCGGCGGTCGCCATCGTGGAGGCGGGACGGGAGAGGGAGAGGGAGAGCTAGGGTTTAAGGATGGGGGAAGGGTGCGAGAGAAGTGGAGAGGAGAGGGCGTGGCGTAAAGCCGTGCCGGAAAGGGGCGACGCCAGAGAGAGGGTGCAGGGAGATGGGCCTGTCATGGGTGGTTATTGCTTCTGAGCCGGTAACATATTATGGGCTTACAATGTATTGTTGGGCCTAGACAAGGTTTTTTATTTCTCCGGTACAACTTTCTTTTGTTGGGGCAGCTCTCTCGGACGAAGGATAGAGGTAGAAGAAGCCGAAAATCCATAGGAGCGGACGAGCTCGCCTGCTCACGGAATCGCTACACACTCGTTCTCTCCGGGATATGGGCCGTGTCAGGTACTGTCAGAGGTATAAGATGCGTATACTCTGGGGCTTGGGCTAAATAGATACGGTTGGGCCCTCACGTTCAGTTGACGGACGTTGCGGTGTGCAGGCTAAGAACGTCCTGGACCGAATTGTGCCATCGAAACGTTTTGTCAGCCTACGCGATATTTAACGGAAAGACTCCGTGAATAGCTGATCTGCGATATAGGGTGAGGCACTCATTTATTGAACCGTGGTGGCCTCACTCTTCTCTCCACCCGATTTCAAATTTCAAACAGCCGAGGAACAGTTCTCTCTCCCACCCATGATGCGTCTACATATGTCACCCTGCATGACACGCATGCACTAGTATTTCAAAGCTCATTTACATCGTTGTAGCACAGCTCAGGCTGGTGCATCTCACACCTATGATACAACAGCCAACTGCCTGAACAAGCATAGGGTGAGCTATGAAATTCAGCGAGCATTACTGTAGGATGCTGCTAACGCGACACTACGATCAGAGACCCTTCAACGAAACTATGTGCGATGTCATAATCGCAAACGGTGGTGTAAAAAAAAGTCAAAAAATGTGCAAAACGTTTGCGATGGAGGATGCATCAAACACGGTTCAGATTTTAGTTGTGTGTGCGATGCAGGGCATATGGTTCAGCTCAATTAACTGTTTGCGATGAGGAGGAACAAAAGAAACGGGCAGCCAGATAAAGGTGCGTGCGATATACAGCATACGGTTCACTCGGATGAACTGTTTGTGATTAGGTAACACAAAAGAAACGGTCAGCCAAATCAAGGTGTGTATGATATACGGCATGCGGTTCACTCGGATGAACTGTTTGCGTTGAGACATGAGAACAGAAACGGTTCAACTTAACAAGATGTGTGTGATACGCGGCAAACATGTCTGCAATCGGAAACGTGTGCGAAGACCGATAACAACACAGACGATTACTGCTAACAAGTCGCGTGTGTTGTGAGCAAACGATTGCTGGTATACAATTGTGAGTGATTAATGAAAACATCACCGACAAGTTCCATTGTTTAGTCCGTGTGCGATGTGATTTTCTTTGTCCGCACAACATCAACGCTCTGTCTACAGAGCATCAACATATATACTTAAAAAGACAGCATTGCATAACCAAATTAAGTATACAATTACACAAGTGACTACACACATAACATTTTCACACACCAAAGTAAGCAATTACATACAAACTAAAGTAGGAGAAACGAGGATCTAATCATCTACTTATTGTTGCGACGACGCTTGCCATTGCTCTGCTTCCGGCTGGATCCCTGGCCGTTTTGGGGAAGGAGGCACTTCCTCATGTCAACGATCCGCATGTACATGTCGTAGATCGTGTACGCCTCCTTGGTCGCATACACGACGTGAGCTTTGTCGAGTTTCTCCATCCAGGCCGAGTGACAGGCACGCTTATCCTTGTTGCACGAATCCTTCATGTCTCTATAGTAGGGGTCGATGATGGCCTCGGGGAGGTGAACCAGTGAGTCCTTCTCATGCTCCTTGCTGCCCCAGATCTTGTATTGGCCCTGGATGTCGACAAAATTCTGGCAGGCGATGCATGAATTTCTCGTGCGCCTTTACATTGTTGGTGATGTCCACCGTAGCGAACATGTAGTGGGGGCTGTTGACAAACCTGGCGAAACGCCCGCAAGGCCTTGTGGCCAGGCAGTAGTGGTAGACGAGGACATGGTGGTGCACGCACATCTGGGCGATGGCGACCTTGGGACGAGACCCGACACGAGCACGGGTGTACTCAAGGTCGAACCCGACCACCTTGTACTTCTCCTCGGCAAGAAACAGCTCCATGATGTGGATGGAGTGCTCCATCCAGACCGGGTCATTGGTGTACACCACCGAGAGGTCCATGAACCTTCCGTGGGTGTCCACCACGGCACGCATGGTGAACTGCTGCTCGTCATCGGCAGACGCTCGGAGCGCCATTGGAGCCGCGCAGGATACCCTCTAAGAATGTCTCGTGGTGGGTGTGCTTCTTGCAATCGTGGGGCGCGATCGAAAGGTTGACCGCTGTAATAAATGGGGGCCGGCCGGCTGTAATCGTCACATCTTGTCACGACGTTCATAGCGGAGGATTCCAGTGCACACTTGACAACACCGCACCGCATGCGTGGGCTCGAAGAGGCGCCAAATGTATTGTCAGTGAGCATGTTCCCGCGCTACCGCGCAGTTTACCGCGCAAGGTTCCCGCCCGGCTAGTTTGGCCACGCGTCAGCTAGAAGAGGGACAAATCGTGGGCGTTTATTGGCAAAAAACTTTGTAAAAATGAAGTGTGTGGAGTGACTTCGGTCATAAGTTTACCCGTGGGTGATAAGGTCAAAGTTACATAGAGGGGTGATGATGGACACTCGAGTGCGATAATTAATTCTGCGCTCTACAGGGCACACGGTGGAAGAAACCAACTGTGTGCAATAATGTCGAAGATCGCAGTCGAATTAGCTATACAGATCGTGTGCTGTAAGATCGACAAGGTAAACAGATTCGAGAATGGTTAATAAAATCTAAGACCATTGCATATTAAGGTCAAAATAGTGCTACCAATATACGAGTCTCATACGATGCCATTTCAACGATTGTACCACAAAAGCTCGAAATATTACAAGGTTCAAATTCCAGAGTTATATGGATCAAATTCGAAGATTACAAGGTTCAAACTGATATTAGAAATGAAATTCAGCTCATCAGCTGCAAACGCTCGCGCTGATCCGCTGAACATGGATATCAGAGAGGTTCAAACTAATACCACTTCTAAGTCTGGTTTCGAAACCTCACAATTTTTGCAAAGGGGTCAGCCACTGAGAAGTCATGTATGAGGTTGACACGATGACTTCCGATTACTCTGTCATCTGAAGTTCCAAAATGAAATTCAGCATTTTTGGAGCCTATTCCATTCTGCCACAGGCGTCGGCGCTGATCAACAAACCATTCATTTTTGCGAAATAAATGTAGGGCAAACCTCATTTCCTTTAGCACCCTTGCTATGAGAACAAAGAACCTGGCGAATATAATCTCCGGTAAGGTCCCTCGGTAGGAGTTCAAAGTAATTTCTGAGAGATGCAGATCTAGGCATCCGACGTGATTGTTATATGGTATCACATTATCCACCACTGGGCGTAATCTTATCTGCAAAAGAAGAAAACGTGTTAGTGCCTACATGCAATTTTGAACATTACTACAGGCCTATTTGGTTTGCAGGATTTGTAAAATGCGCTAACATGCCATCTTCGATCTGACATGATTAACATGGGCATTTGATTACATTCTAGAAAAATGTAGCCTTCTTCACAAGAGGTTGGAGTGGATGAAAAGTTCCCTAAGAAAACTAGCACAGATGAATCCAAAGGAGAAATTCTTATTGATTGTAACCATATCGATCAAGCAACCAATATCGGGGGGGGGGGGGGTGGAACATGTATGTACTGAAATCCTCCAAAAGAATCCTTCAGAAATCGTAGTACATTGTCATTGTAAACTTGGAAAAAGGTGTCACAAATTAAACTCTCTTATGGTTAACATTTAATAGGAAAGGAACATCACCTCGATATATAGCTTCTCCAGGCACAGAAAGCATCTCAGGAAACTGACAACTTGCTCCAGGTTGGGGCTGATAGATTCTAGTGCCAAGACCTTCACTGTGCGCAGTTTCGGGGTCAAGCTTGTCGGAATCATTTTCTGAATGACAGACGAACAAACGTCTTCAAAATTAGAAATAATGTTAATTTATAGAAGGAGAGGTAGAAGGCGGCTGGTGTGCCTGAACGGGTGTGGATCCAATAACAAGTTCGGAGTATTTGTCAGACGAGTAGCCCACCACTATCAATTTCGGCGCAGAAATGACATTGATTCTTGTTGGACCTTCTTGATCAACTACAAGTAATCTCTCAAGTGCAGGTGTGTCCTCAATGACCATACCGTGGTACACATCTTGTGATGTCTTCCTGCCGCACCAGCAACACATATAAATAGTCCAGAGAGTCATGGAGGTGATGTGGAAGGTACTCAACCCATTAATCGCCTGAAGACGAAGTTACTCGAGTGCAGTACAGCCACGGAGTAGGCGCTCCATGTCACCATTTGAGAGGCAGACGGCGACGAGCTCGAGGTGCTTCAGTCGTTGTAGAATAGGAGCGGGCACGTCATTAAGGGGGGATGGCAGTTCCTGAACTTGGCGACGCGCAGCGTGGGCGCGAGGCGAAGTGCGGACATTGGCAGCGACCGCATATGCCCATCATCAAAAGTGAGCTCCTCGAACTAATCTAGGGCGGGGGATCAGAACCAGTCGTCAAGCTTGGCTCGGTCCTTGCCGTTGGAACGAAACTTGCCCATTCTAAGGCCTCTGGTTGGTCCAAGGTGTCGATGAGGTCGAGAGGGATGGAGTTCCATAGGGGGCGCCACCGCCGGGAAATGACGGTTGTCCGCGCCCCATATTTGATTGGGAGGACTATCAACATATCATCAGGGAGGCTACTGATGAAGTCTAGGCCTGCTGGAGTCGCTTGCGGTTCTAGCTCGCACCGCTTGTTGGCAGCCCCGTTCTCCACCTCCGGAGTCTCCTTGTCAGCGGCGCTTTCTGATAGAAATGGGAGTACATGGAATATTTAGTTAAAATAGGGCAATAGAAAAGTGGATTGGTAACTAGAAGTTATTAGGTAGGAATATAGTAAGAAAAGGGAATAACAATTGGTTGCTTAAATACTACACAATTCATTGGACATTGCTGGGTAAGTCGACATGCAGATAGTTGAAAAGAAAACTTACTTCGGACAAAGTCTAGACGGATGATTTTATCGGGGAAGTTAGCATATATCTCATGACCAGGCCCTTTTATGTGCAGTGCAATTTTAGTGCCAGCTTTCAGTACATAAAACTTAGAAATTTCTTTCCAAAAGCCAGTGCCAAAATATGAGTCACCACGTTCATCAAGTCTTATAGTAGAAACGATTGTAAATCCATGATTTGTGTGCAGTATGACATCCGTGCAGTCTTGATCTATGTAAAGGGAAATATTATGCACTACATAATCTATTGCATAGCAAGGGATGCGCTGCAGAAATGGTAGGATTGCTAAAGAAAATATGGTAACATGCAAATATGGGCCCAAATTGAAAGAACTATACATCAGTTGAAATCGAAGGACAAAAATCTGTAATTAAATAGATAGGGTAAACATGATGTCATGGAAATATGAGAGTAATCGAAAGAAAAATATATCATTAATTTGCCTAATATAGAAAGAAGAGGGGGAAAATCCCCTTTGACGTATATGGTGCATGTGGCACCTTTTATCTAAATGTAGCAATATTTAGAATATGTTCAGGAAAGTAGGCCATGCCAACCGATTTAGGGTGAGATTGAACATACCGCGCACGTCCTCAAGTGATCTAGTACGGTGAGATGGAATCTTTGACGGAGGTCGCAAAGTCCTGATGTGTCGGCGCACTGTACATTCTATGAATGAAAGAAAACCCTCAAATCAGCTCGAATAAAAATGAATTCACGGCGATTTTCGCCGGGTGATTAACGGAGGCAGATGAACTGGGATAAGAGATGAGATAATATCTCATTAAATTAGTTACCTTGTCATCCATGAGAAAGAACCCTCGGTACGGCAGATTCCCCAACCGAGCGGAGTTGGGTCGACCGCGAGCAGCGTCGAGAAATTCGATGGCGATAGGCGGCGGCAAGCGGAAGTGGCGAAATGCGGTGGGTTTTGCCGGCTGAAGGAAATATGCCCTAGAGGCAATAATAAAGTATTATTTATTTCCTTGTATCATGATAAATGTTTATTATTCATGCTAGAATTGTATTAACCGGAAACATAATACATGTGTGAATATATAGACAAACAGAGTGTCACTAGTATGCCTCTACTTGACTAGCTCGTTAATCAAAGATGGTTATGTTTCCTAGCCATAGACATAAGTTGTCATTTGATTAACGAGATCACCTCATTAGGAGAATGACGTGATTGACTTGACCCATTCCGTTAGCTTAGCACTCGATCGTTTAGTATGTTGCTATTGCTTTCTTCATGACTTATACATGTTCCTATGACTATGAGATTATGCAACTCCCGTTTACCGGAGGAACACTTTGTGTGCTACCAAACGTCACAACGTAAATGGGTGATTATAAAGGTGCTCTACAGGTGTCTCCAAAGGTACTTGTTGGGTTGGCGTATTTCGAGATTAGGATTTGTCACTCCAATTGTCGGAGAGGTATCTCTGGGCCCACTCGGTAATGCACATCACCATAAGCCTTGCAAGCATTGTGACTAATGAGTTAGTTGCGGGATGATGTGTTACGGAACGAGTAAAGAGACTTGCCGGTAACGAGATTGAACTAGGTATCGAGATACCGACGATCAAATCTCGGGCAAGTAACATACCGGTGACAAAGGGAACAACGTATGTTGTTATGCGGTCTGAACGATAAAGATCTTCGTAGAATATGTGGGAGCCAATATGGGCATCCAGGTCCCGCTATTGGTTATTGACCGGAGACATATCTCGGTCATGTCTACATAGTTCTCGAACCCGTAGGGTCCGCACGCTTAACGTTACGATGACAGTTTTATTGAGTTTTGATGTACCGAAGGAGTTCGGAGTCCTGGATGAGATCGGGGATATGACGAGGAGTCTCGAAATGGTCGAGACGTAAAGATCAATATATTGGACGACTATATTCGGACTTCGAAAAGGTTCCGAGTGATTCGGGTATTTTTCGGAGTACCGGAGAGTTACGGGAATACGTATTGGGCCTTATTGGGCCATACGGGAAAGAAGAAAAAGGGCCTCAAGGGTGGCCGCACCCCTCCCCTTGGTCTGGTCCGAATTGGACTAGGGAAGGGGGGCGCCCCCTTCCTTCCTTCTCTTTTTCCCTTCCTCTTTTCCTATTCCATATGGGAGGTGGAATCCTACTAGGACTAGGGAGTCCTAGTAGGACTCCACACTTGGTGCGCCCCCTCCTAGGGCCGGCCTCCTCCTCCCTTGCTCCTTTATATACGGGGGCAGGGGGGCACCCCAGGGACACAACAATTGATCCTTGGGATCTCTTAGCCGTGTGCGGTGCCCCCCTCCATCATATTACACCTCGATAATACCGTTGCGGAGCTTAGGCGAAGCCCTGCGTCGGTGGAACATCATCATCGTCATCACGCCGTCGTGCTGACGAAAATCTCCCTCAACACTCGGCTGGATCGGAGTTCGAGGGACGTCATCGAGCTGAACGTGTGTAGAACTCAGAGGTGCCGTACGTTCGGTACTTGATCGGTCGGATCGTGAAGACGTACGACTACATCAACCGCATTGTGATAACGCTATCGGTCTACGAGGGTACGTGGACAACACTCTCCCCTCTCGTTGCTATGCATCACCATGATCTTGCATGTGCGTAGGAATTTTTTTGAAATTACTACGTTCCCCAACAGTGGTATCCGAGCCTGGTTTTATGCGTTGATGCTATGCACGAGTAGAACACAAGTGAGTTGTGGGCGATATAAGTCATACTGCTTACCAGCATGTCATACTTTGGTTCAGCGGTATTGTGAGATGAAGCGGCCCGGACCGACATTACGCGTACGCTTACGCGAGACTGGTTTCATCGTTGCGAGCACTAGATGCTTAAAGGTGACTGGCGGGTGTCTATCTCTCTCACTTTAGTTGAACCGAGTGTGGCTACGCCCGGTCCTTGCGAAGGTTAAAACAACACCAACTTGACAAACTATCGTTGTGGTTTTGATGCGTAGGTAAGAACGGTTCTTGCTAAGCCCGTAGCAGCCACGTAAGACTTGCAACAACAAAGTAGAGGACGTCTAACTTGTTTTTGCAGGGCATGTTGTGATGTGATATGGTCAAGACATGATGTGATATAATTTGTTGTATGAGATGATCATGTTTTGTAACCGAGTTATCGGCAACTGGCAGGAGCCATATGGTTGTCGTTTTATTGTATGCAATGCAATCGCCATGTAATGCTTTACTTTATCACTAAGCGGTAGCGATAGTCGTAGAAGCATAAGATTGACGAGACGACAACGATGCTACGATGGAGATCAAGGTGTCGCGCCGGTGACGATGGTGATCATGACGGTGCTTCGGAGATGGAGATCACAAAGCACAAGATGATGATGGCCATATCATATCACTTATATTGATTGCATGTGATGTTAATCCTTTATGCATCTTATCTTGCTTTGTTTGACGGTAGCATTATAAGATGACCCTTCACTAAATTATCAAAGTATAAGTGTTCTCCCTGAGTATGCACCGTTGCGAAAGTTCTTCGTGCTGAGACACCACGTGATGATCGGGTGTGATAGGCTCTACGTTCAAATACAACGGGTGCAAAACAGTTGCACACGCGGAATACTCAGGTTAAACTTGACGAGCCTAGCATATAACAGATATGGCCTCGGAACACGGAGACCGAAAGGTCGAGCGTGAATCATATAGTAGATATGATCAACATATTGATGTTCACCGTTGAAACTACTCCATCTCACGTGATGATCGGACATGGTTTAGTTGATATGGATCACGTGATCACTTAGAGGATTAGAGGGATGTCTATCTAAGTGGGAGTTCTTAAGTAATTTGATTAATTGAACTTAAATTTATCATGAACTTAGTCCTGATAGTATTTTGCAAATTATGTTGTAGATCAATAGCTCGCGTTGTTACTTCCCTATGTTTATTTTGATATGTTCCTAGAGAAAAATTATGTTGAAAGATATTAGTAGCAATGATGTGGATTGGATCCATGATCTGAGGATTATCCTCATTGCTGCACAGAAGAATTATGTCCTTGATGCACCGCTAGGTGACAGACCTATTGCAGGAGCAGATGCAGACGTTATGAACGTTTGGCTAGCTCAATATGATGACTACTTGATAGTTTAGTGCACCATGCTTAACGGCTTAGAATCGGGACTTCAAAGACGTTTTGAACGTCATGGACCATATGAGATGTTCCAGGAGTTGAAGTTAATATTTCAAGCAAATACCCGAGTTGTGAGATATGAAATCTCCAACAAGTTCTATAGCTAAAAGATGGAGGAGAATCGCTCAACTAGTGAGCATGTGCTCAGATTGTCTGGGTACTACAATCTCTTGAATCAAGTGGGAGTTAATCTTCCAGATAAAATAGTGATTGACAGAATTCTCTAGTCACCATCACCAAGTTAGTAGAACTTCGTGATGAACTATAGTATGCAAGGGATGACGAAAGTAATTCCCGAGCTCTTCGCGATGCTGAAATCGACGAAGGTAGAAATCAAGAAAGAGCATCAAGTGTTGATGGTTAACAAGACCACTAGTTTCAAGAAAAGGGCAAAGGGATAGAAGGGGAACTTCAAGAAGAACGGCAAGCAAGTTCCTGCTCAAGTGAAGAAGCCCAAGTCTGTACCTAAGCCTGAGACTAAGTGCTACTACTGCAAAGGGATTGGTCACTGGAAGCGGAACTACCCCAACTATTTGGTGGATAAGAAGGATGGCAAAGTGAACAAAGGTATATTTGATATACAGATTATTGATGTGTACTTTACTAGTGTTTATAGCAACCCCTCGGTAATTGATACTGGTTCAGTTGCTAAAGAGTAGTAACTCAAAAACGGGAGTTGCAGAATAAACAGAGACTAGTAAAAGGCGAGGTGATGATGTGTGTTGGAAGTAGTTCCAAGATTGATATGATCATCGTCGCACACTCCCTATACTTTCGGGATTAGTGTTGAAACTAAATAAGTGTTATTTGGTGTTTGCGTTGAGCATGAATATGATTTGATCATGTTTATTGCAATACGGTTATTCATTTAAGTTAGAGAACAATTGTTGTTCTGTTTACATGAATAAAAACCTTTTATGGTCATACACACCAACAAAAATGGTTTGTTGGATCTCGATCGTAGTGATACACATATTCATAATATTGAAGCCAAAAGATGCAAAGTTAATAATGATAGTGCAACTTATTTGTGGCACTGCTGTTTAGGTCATATTGGTGTAAAGCGCATGAAGAAACTCCATACTGATGGGATATTGGAATCAATTGATTATGAATCACTTGATGCTTGCGAACCATGCCTCATGGGCAAGATGACTAAAACGCCGTTCTCCGGAACTATGGAGAGAGCAACAGATTTGTTGGAAGTCATACATACAGATGTATATGGTCCAATGAATATTGAGGCTCGTGGCGGATATCGTTATTTTCTCACCTTCACAGATGATTTGAGCAGATATGGGTATATCTACTTGATGAAACATAAGTCTGAAACATTTGAAAAGTTCAAAGAATTTCAGAGTGAAGTGGAAAATCATCATGACAAGAAAATAAAGTTTCTATGATCTGATCGTAGAGAAGAGTATTTAAGTTACGAGTTTGGCCTTCAGTTAAAACAATGTGAAATAGTTTCACTACTCACGCCACCTGGAACACCACGGTGTAATGGTGTGTCCGAACTTCGTAAGCTTTATTAGATATGGTGCGATATATGATGTATCTTACCGATCTACCACTATCGTTTTGGGGTTATGCATTAGAGACATCTGCATTCACGTTAAATAGGGCACCATCAAAATCCGTTGAGACAACGCCTTATGAACTGTGGTTTGGCAAGAAACCAAAGTTGTCATTTCTTAAAGTTTGGGGCTGCGATGCTTATGTGAAGAAACTTCAACCTGATAAGCTCGAATCCAAATCGGAGAAATGTGTCTTCATAGGATACCCAAAGGAGACTGTTGGGTACACCTTCTATCACAGATCCGAAGGCAAGACATTCGTTGCTAAAAATGGATCCTTTCTAGAGAAGGAGTTTCTCTCGAAAGAAGTGAGTGGGAGGAAAGTAGAACTTGATGAGGTAACTGTACCTGCTCCCTTATTGGAAAGTAGTTCATCACTGAAATCTGTTCCTGCGACTCCTGCACCAATTAGTGAGGAAGTTAATGATGATGATCATGGAACTTCAGATCAAGTTATTACTGAACCTCGTAGGTCAACCAGAGTAAGATCCGCACCAGAGTGGTATGGTAATCCTGTTCTGGAGGTCATGTTATTTGATCATGACGAACCTACGAACTATGAGGAAGCGATGATGAGCCCAGATTCCAGGAAATGGCTTGAAGCCATGAAATCTGAGATAAGATCCATGTATGAATAACAAAGTATGGACTTTGGTTGACTTGCCCGATGATCGGCGAGCCATTGAGATTAATGGATCTTCAAGAGGAAGACAGACGCTGATAGTAGTGTTACTATCTACAAAGCTAGAATTGTCGCAAAGGTTTTCGACAAGTTCAAGGTGTTGACTACGATGAGAGAGTTTCTCACTCGTATCTATGCTTAAAGTCTGTCTGAATCATGTTAGCAATTGCCGCATTTTATGAAATCTGGCAAATGGATAAACAAAACTACATTCCTTAATGGATTTATTAAAGAAGAGTTGTATATGATGCAACCAGGAGATTTTGTCAATCCTAAAAGTGCTAACAAAATATGCAAGCTCCAGCGATCCATCTATGGACTGGTGCAAGCATCTCGGAGTTGGAATATACACTTTGATAAGTTGATCAAAGGATATAGAGTTATATAGACTTGCTGTGAAGCCTGTATTTACAAGAAAGTGAGTGGGAGCACTACAGCATTTCTGATAAGTATATGTGAATGACATATTGTTGATCAAAAATAATGTAGAATTATTCTGCAAAGCATAAAGGAGTTTTTCAAAGAAAGACCTCGGTGAAGCTGCTTACATATTGAGCATCAAGATCTATAGAGATAGATCAAGACGCTTGATAAGTTTTTTCAATGATTACATACCTTAACAAGTTTTTGAAGTGGTTCAAAATGGAACAGTCAAAGAAAGAGTTTCTTGCCTGTGTTACAAGGTGTGAAATTGAGTAAGACTCAAAACCCGACCACGGCAGAAGATAGAAAAAGAATGAAAGTCATTCCCTATGCCTCGGCCATAGGTTCTATAAAGTATGCCATGCTGTGTACCAGATCTATTGTATACCCTACACTGATTTTGGCAAGGGAGTACAATAGTGATCTAGGAGTAGATCACTGGACAACGGTCAAAATTATCCTTACTGGAATAAGGATATGTTTCTCGATTATGGAAGTGACAAAAGGCTCGTCGTAAAAGGTTACGTCGATGCAAGTTTTGACACTAATCTAGATGACTCTAAGTCTCGGTCTAGATACATATTGAAAGTGGGAGCAATTAGCTAGAGTAGCTCCATGCAGAGCATTGTAGACATCGAAATTTGCAAAATACTTACGGATCTGAATGTGACAGACCCGTTGACTAAAATTATCTCACAAGCAAAACATGATCACACCTTAGTACTCTTTGGGTGTTAATCACATAGCGACGTGAACTAGATTACTGACTCTAGTAAACCCTTTGGGTGATGGTCACATGACGATGTGAACTATGGGTGTTAATCACATGGTGATATGAACTATTCATGTTAAATCACATGGCGATGTGAACTAGATTATTGACTCTAGTGCAAGTGGGAGACTGAAGGAAATATGCCCTAGAGGCAATAATAAAGTATTATTTATTTCCTTGTATCATGATAAATGTTTATTATTCATGCTAGAATTGTATTAACCGGAAACATAATACATGTGTGAATATATAGACAAACAGAGTGTCACTAGTATGCCTCTACTTGACTAGCTCGTTAATCAAAGATGGTTATGTTTCCTAGCCATAGACATAAGTTGTCATTTGATTAACGAGATCACCTCATTAGGAGAATGACGTGATTGACTTGACCCATTCCGTTAGCTTAGCACTCGATCGTTTAGTATGTTGCTATTGCTTTCTTCATGACTTATACATGTTCTTATGACTATGAGATTATGCAACTCCCGTTTACCAGAGGAACACTTTGTGTGCTACCAAACGTCACAACGTAAATAGGTGATTATAAAGGTGCTCTACAGGTGTCTCCAAAGGTACTTGTTGGGTTGGCGTATTTCGAGATTAGGATTTGTCACTCCAATTGTCGGAGAGGTATCTCTAGGCCCACTCGGTAATGCACATCACTATAAGCCTTGCAAGCATGGTGACTAATGAGTTAGTTGCGGGATGATGTGTTACGGAACGAGTAAAGAGACTTGCCGGTAACGAGATTGAACTAGGTATCGAGATACCGACGATCAAATCTTGGGCAAGTAACATACCTGTGACAAAGGGAACAACGTATGTTGTTATGCGGTCTGACCGATAAAGATCTACGTAGAATATGTGGGAGCCAATATGGGCATCCAGGTCCCGCTATTGGTTATTGACCGGAGACATATCTCGGTCATGTCTACATAGTTCTCGAACCCGTAGGGTCCGCACGCTTAACGTTACGATGACAGTTTTATTGAGTTTTGATGTACCGAAGGAGTTCGGAGTCCCGGATGAGATCGGGGATATGACGAGGAGTCTCGAAATGGTCGAGACGTAAAGATCGATATATTGGACGACTATATTCGGACTTCGGAAAGGTTCCGAGTGATTCGGGTATTTTTCGGAGTACCGGAGAGTTACGGGAATACGTATTGGGCCTTATTGGGCCATACGGGAAAGAAGAAAAAGGGCCTCAAGGGTGGCCGCACCCCTCCCCTTGGTCTGGTCCGAATTGGACTAGGGAAGGGGGGCGCCCCCTTCCTTCCTTCTCTTTTTCCCTTCCTCTTTTCCTATTCCATATGGGAGGTGGAATCCTACTAGGACTAGGGAGTCCTAGTAGGACTCCACACTTGGTGCGCCCCCTCCTAGGGCCGGCCTCCTCCTCCCTTGCTCCTTTATATACGGGGGCAGGGGGGCACCCCAGGGACACAACAATTGATCCTTGAGATCTCTTAGCCGTGTGCGGTGCCCCCCTCCACCATATTACACCTCGATAATACCGTTGCGGAGCTTAGGCGAAGCCCTGCGTCGGTGGAACATCATCATCATCATCACGCCGTCGTGCTGACGAAACTCTCCCTCAACACTCGGCTGGATCGGAGTTCGAGGGACGTCATCGAGCTGAACGTGTGTAGAACTCGGAGGTGCCGTACGTTCGGTACTTGATCGGTCGGATCGTGAAGACGTACGACTACATCAACCGCATTGTGATAACGCTTCCGCTATCGGTCTACGAGGGTACGTGGACAACACTCTCCCCTCTCGTTGCTATGCATCACCATGATCTTGCATGTGCGTAGGAAATTTTTTTAAATTACTACGTTCCCCAACACCGGCAGCCTGGCGGCGGCGGCAGGCATCGAGCTAAGTGTTTACCGCCGTGATAGGCGGTGCCATGGCATAGACGCGGAGGAGCTTGTGCAGGTGTGAATGGGGACCAGAGGGGGTGGTGGGCTGGGTGAGGGTTTTTTGTGACGTGGGGATGGTGAGGCTTTTCTTTTTTCTTTTTTGAATTGGGTAGTGAGGGTTTTCTGTCCCACAAAGAATTTTGGTAGCGAACCATGTGTGATTGACGCAACAGGCAAGATGAAAGTCATTGCACACAGTTCCAATTTTGGGAATCGTGTGTGATCGATGTACTACATCCGTCCTGGTTTATTGGTCCCCCTTTGTAATTTTTACCAAATTTTGACCAAATATTTAATATATTCAGACATAGATAATAAGCGTACATGTACATAAGCATAGTTCAACCATAAGTACATAGTTCAACCGTCATTAAGCATACTCAAGCGTACATAGTTCGATCCATCCCACATCTCATTTCACATGCCTACACGATCCTGAAGCTTCTCCAGGTACTCGCCGTACATGTCGTGCGCCATCCTGCGAGAATACTTCTGCTTGAAGGAGCCAACGGCCCGTCCTCTTGCATGCTCCAGAACACTTAGATACGCGTCATGAAGCTTGTGGTTGCAAAATGGGCATCGATAGCTGCCGTTCCAGGTCCTAATACGCCTGTTATGCATTCCGGCATAAAGCTCCCTCAGGATTTGCCTCTTGTACCTCCTCTGGCCATCTTCATCCTCGCTGTCCACATCGTCAGACGACACCTACACAAATAGTAAAACAAATTTGGCATCAAATCAATGATTACATGCTGTGAAGTAGGATTAGGAATTTATGGCTATTTATTTATACATACCCAGAGATTATGGTTCGATTTTAAGCACAGTCGTCTATGTACAAACCAATCTTGAAGAAAATAATGGCACAAACATATGTAGGTCATTCAAAATCAATTGTCAAGTCCAGACTAGGAATTATTAGCACGAACACTAACCCTTGTCGGATTACTAGCAGAAATCATTTGCACAGATGAAACAACTAATCACTTATCACTTGTACCATTCAAACAATCAATACACTACAGGATCTAACGAAACTTACTCAGATTTCATGGATTGGGAGAACATAACCATAGGATTTCTATTCCAAAGAGAGGGAGGCAGGAGTAACCAAAGAAACCCTATGATCTATTTGACACATAAATGGGTATCGATGACTAACCAGCTGTCCGTTGTCGTCGGAGTCGTCGCCGGAGTGGTCGTCGGAGTCATCGCCGGGGTCGTCACCAGAGTCGGTGTGGAACTCCGCCTCTGGCTTTGGAAGCTCGACGCCGTCGACGACGTCAGGGTGCAGCGATAACTCGCCGGCGGTGACGGCAACCTCTGTCTCCATCTCCACGCCGTGCTCCGGTGCTTTAGCAGCCCCGGCGTCGCCACTCCCTCCGATGGGGCACTTCGGCGGCATCCTCATACACTGACGGCTTTGAGGACTGAGAGCAGCGTCGAGGATGCAAGCGGAGAGAGAGGATTATGTGTGTGTGGCGAGGATGGGGGTGCGGCCGCTCGAGCACACCATTAATGTGGAGTAGTGGGAGTTGTGGGAGAGAGGCGGGCAGCGGTCAAACCGATGGCTCGCCTCCCGGTGAGCCTGCGCACCGGACTGCTGGCATGCCTACCAAAGTTTCACACAGCTACTCACACGCCTCCCGACGACACTGCGCAGCGAGCATGCCTCTGTCAATTCACACACTTGCACGCACGCCTCCCCGTCTGCCTGCGTGGCGGACTGCTCGCATGCATCCCGTCAACTCACACTTGCTCGCACGGCACACAGGTCGCGCGGTGGCACATTTATTATTTTTCTATTTGGATGATTAATGATGCCGCTTTATTGCTTAACCGAAGCATGGCACGTATCCATTGTTGGTCTAACGCTCACGGTTCGAATAATAATCCGTTTGGGATATTGGCTCCCAATTATTAATAATCTCCCGTTTGTAATTAGATAAAGATTACATCAAAACTGGTCTCAAATTTGACCAAAAAAAGTACAATGCCACTTTGTATTGGTGTCCATATGACAACACGATAAGTTTCATGAACTTCAAATAAGTTTTGGATGTACTAGAATTTAAAAATCAAGATTCTCAATGTTTGAAATTTGTTGCACGGGGAGTAAACATGCACCCAGTGAGACACATGTGTTTTTGCAATCCATTTTGGTGCACTGTCACATGTGCATGTAGCTCAAATTTTATTTTTGCATATTATACCCGTAGAAAATCAATCAATTAATGTACTAAAATGTCTTAATGATCTCTGTGACTTTTTCAAAATTAAAATGTCCCTCCTTTGGTAACATATGTTCACCGCGGGATAATTAATTTAACATGCATCGTAGTTGCGGTGGATTCATAGTGTGTGTGTGGGTGTGTGCGTCTGGGGGTGGCGGGTGGCTCGTAGTACACTACGAGTTGTGAGCCACCGTGTGGGTTGGCCGTTTTGTTAGGCAGGCCGGTGCCACATCAGAGTCGTGAAATCGTTATTTAAAACATTACACAACCCTTTCATACATACATGTTTTGGCCACATGCAGTCGATGGTTGTCCTACACGACACTCGATACTCGCCTGTGACGCTTTCTGTGGGCCCGCGAGGTCGTCGTCCATCACTTTTTTTAGGGTTGGACAGTAGGACCACGTCCTACTGCATGTATATATTAAAGACCCAAAAGGGTGAGTATGTTACAAATGTACAAGGGGAGGGGGTGTCTCAAGCAATTACAAAGGATAGTCAGAGAACCAGTAGGTTAATATAGTTAGTGGATAGAAGCTAGGATAGCAGGGATGAGGTGTCTCTTATCTACAGGGAGTCTATGAACAATGTTGGCAAAATCGTTCCTAAACCTGGCTAGCCAGCTGTCAACCGAAGGGGTCACATGTCGAAAATAGTTATTGTTCCTTTCCTTCCACAGACTCCAAGCAGCAACTAGGAAAGTGTCCATGAGCATCTTACGTTGATTCCCGATCTTCAGGTGTTTCAACAGATGTAGCCGATCTCCAGTAGCAGGCCAGGTGATATTGAGCTTGAGCCAGCATCGTGTGCTAAACGTGCAGCAAAAGAAGAGATGCTCAAGGGTTTCTTCCACGTGTTCGCCACAAAGGAGACAGTCTAGGTTGGTCCCAATGTTATAGTGTCTTCTACTGAGCATATTACGCGTGTTGAGACGATCCACTAGGATAAACCAACCAAAGACTTTGATTTTGGGGACACATTTAGCTTTCCAAAGCCAATGAAACGCCTCGTGGACTTGAAGCTCTCGGAAACAAAATTTGTAGTACGCCGTGGTTTTAAATGTGGATGAGCCCCAGGTGCAAGTCCAAATATCTCTTTCATCCGATAGTTCAGTGGAGGATGCCACACTTTGGATCCTTCTGAGTTCATCATGGGCTTGAGTTGAGAGAGGTAGATGAAAGGCTTCACCGATTTCGGGTACAGTAAGCATATTGCGGACCGATGCATCTTCTCGTAAGGTATATGAGAAAGCCCTAGGGAATTGCTCCTCGAGGATACGATTACACCAGTCATCTTTCCAAAAGAGGGCTGTCTTCCCACTACGAATTTGGATCTTGGTCACACCTCGGTACGTGGGCATGAGCTTGACCAGTTCCCGCCACCAATGAGAGCCACAGGGTGGGGAGGCATGCGGTATATTGTCCACGTAATAGGTTTTCCAAATCAAACTAACCCAAGGGATGTCTAGTTGATTGTAGAATTTGTGTAGTAGTTTGAGCAGCAAGGCATCATTTTGGACTTTGAGGTTGAGAACACCCAGACCACCTTTCTCCTTAGGACGACAAACCATGTCCCATGCAGCCAAAGAGTTACACTTGTCACCATCATCCGTTTTCTTGATCCATAGGCAATGTCGCCGTATCTTGTCTAATTGTTCAATAATTTTTCGAGGGAGACGGAGAACACCCATGGGGTAGATAGCCAGGGACGTGACAAGCGAGTTCATCAAAGCCAATTTGCCAGCGTAAGACATGAGCGACATGGCGGCCGTGATTTTGCACTCGGCTTTGCAGATCCAGGGGGTCATGTCTGAGATAGAGGGCTTCGTAGTTCCAAGGGGGAGACCAAGGTAGGTGAACGACATCTTAGCAGTGGTACAACCAAAGATATTTGCAATATGACCACATTTGTCAGCAGGGGTATTTATAGGGATCAAAGTAGATTTGGAGAAATTGATGTGGAGACCCACCGAATCAGCATAGTCTGTGAGAATTTTTTTCAAACGTATCGCTTGAGGCAAACATGCTGGCAAGAGAATTATCGTGTCGTCTGCGTACTGAATGACCGGATAATTAGAAGGCTCTGCTGAGGGGATTGGTAATTGCAACAGATTGTCGGCGAGGGCAGCATTGATTGCAGTTTGAAGAAGGTCCGCTGCCAGAACAAAGATGAGAGGGGAGAGAGGGTCTCCCTGCCTAACTCCACACTTGCACCAGAATTGTCTCCCTGGTACACCATTGAGCAGCACCGAAGATTTGCCAGAAGAGGAAATGCATTGGAACCAAGAAATCCAGCGATCGTTAAACCCCATGCTTTTCATGATCTGAATGATGGCCGCATGCTCAACCGTATCAAATGCTTTAGCGAAGTCCAGTTTAAGGAGAACGATTTCGCGTTTCGAAGCTTGGCATTGGTGTATATACTCAAAGGCCCATGCAAGACAGTCGTGGATCGAACGTCCTTTTAAGAACCCATATTGGTTTTTATGAACAATTCTCAGAATTACACGCTGCAGTCTATTGGCTAGGATTTTGGTGATTAACTTAAGGCAGCAATTCAGTAAAGTTATTGGGCGAAAATCATTGACAGATTCCGGGGCTCTAGATTTGGGGATCAAAGTGATGTACCCGTCGTTGAGGCTTTCAAGGTTTAGCGTCCCCTGATGAAACTCCTCACAGAGCCTATAAAAGTCCAGCTTGATTATAGGCCAACAGACTTTCAAGAATGCACCATTGAAGCCATCCGGGCCAGGGGCCCGATCCGACGGCATTTCATTGATCGCAACGTCAATTTCTTCATGTGTGAATGGAATAGTAAGGCTATCGAAGTCAACCTAAGAGCGAGGCATGTTTGAAAGATTGAATTTCATTTGCGGAACCTTGGCTGTGCCCAAACGTGTTTTGAAAGCCTCAAACAAAATGGACTCCTTGCTCGCGTGATCATCAAGACTAATACCATTCTCAGACTTCAGAGTTGAAATATAATGTTTCCTGTACCTTTCAGTGACGATAGCTTGAAAGAACTTGGAATTTTCATCCCCGAATTTAATCCAACGAACGGTGCAACGTTTTTTCCAGTACTCCTTTTGGTATTGTAGTAGGCGAAGTAAATGGTTCTTAAGGATGCGCTTGAAATTCCCCTCAGGTATTGTCAATGAGCGCTTATCAGCTATATTGTCGATCTCCAGTAGGGCTTTGTTTGTATTTTCAATGGCAATTTTCAGACGAGAAATATTTTTACTCCAACGGCTAAGAGCATGTCGCAGATTCTTAAGCTTTTGACACAAGCTAGCTGCCGCATTAAGATTTCTCCCGTGCTTGATAGGCTTGTTCCAAGCTTGTGTGACAACGTCGAAGAAGCCTGGATGTGCAATCCAAAAGGTTTCAAACCTAAACAGTCTACTTTTCGGAATGGAGGTTTGAATGGAGACATAGCATGGAGTATGGTCAGAAACAAGCCGTCCGAGGGGCATCACAAGAGTGTTAGGGAATGTGGCCGTCCAATTCAGTGATGTGAAGAACCAATCGAGCTGTTCAAGGAGGGGGGTCTGTTGCATATTCGACCAAGTAAAATTACAACCTTTAATGGGTAGTTCATTAAGGCATTGCTCTCGGATGAAATCATTGAAAGTAAACATGTCATTTACATCACCTCCAGGTTTGTTTCGATTTTCCGGCGAACGAATATAGCTAAAATCTCCGAGCAAGAGCCAATCCTCAGTAGAGGGGATATCCAAATCGAAGAGCCAATTAGTAAAAGAAGTACGCTGATCTCCTTGGCAAGGGCCGTAAATATTAACTAGTTTCCACCGCATAGCCGATTGCTTGGAGGAAAATTCCACCCCGAGCGCAAAACGTTCAGACAAAAATACCGTGCCATCGAAAACGTGACTACACCAAATCGTGATAATACCACCAGACGAGCCACTCGCCGGAACGAAAGCAAAAGAATCAAAGCGCTTAGGACAACGGATTTTAAGCATAGAGGCGTCAAAATGCTGCATTTTAGACTCTTGCAGACAAATAACGGTGCAACCAGAAGAGTTGATCACATTTGAAAGCGCTAAATGTTTTTCGGGTGAGTTTAGACCATGGACGTTCCAGCAGAGAACGTTCCAATTATGCAAAAGACATGACCTAACCAAAGGTAAAGGAACTAGGGAGATGAGGCCGAAGAAGCTCCACCTTCACCTGCAGTAAGCATGTCTTCAGTAAGTTCTTCAGCAGGGATGGCACACAGCTGTGTGCCAATGTTCTGCATGGTGGGAATGGGTGTAGGAGGTGGCAGCTCGAACTCCGTCTCCTTACTGTCAGATGCAGCTCCACGGGGCAGCATAGTTGGCACCACCCTGGGTTTCACCTTGGACTTTGAGGGTCGAGATTCATCATGAACTTTGACTCGAAACCCGTCATACTTGGTGGAACGAGTGCTATGTCTGAGCGAAGAAGTGTCAATGGGAGCGGGATCTTTACCCTTGCGGGCCCTGGAAGGAGGCAGCAGGGCAGTAGAAGCTTCAGGTTCAATGATACTTGTCATAGTATCAACAGCATCAGCAGCAACGGGGTCAACTGGGATCAGATCAGAAACTGGAGGCAGACTGTGCAGGGCGGATTCAGATTCAGACATAATATACTCAGATGCAGATTCAGACATAACAGCAGCAGTTTCAGACATAGCAGACGTGACAGTAACCTAAGCATCAGCAGCAGTTAAGACAGTCAGAGCATCAGAGGCAGCGTCAGGCGGCATGATGAGCGGTGTTGGCTCATCTTCAGATATCTCCTGAATAATGACTTGCGAGGAAGGAGCAGGCAGATTGTTGGAGTGAGGAACAGAGACAAACTGAAGGCCATCCTCCACTTCAGAAACCTGAATTTCCACATGAAAGCAATCTTGTCGCAGACCATATCTCTGGTTCCATGGTCCCATAGTGGCCAGCATGGGGCGTAAAGCCAGGAAGATAGCAGCATTAAGTTGCTGATGAGGAATAGGCTCATTAAGCAGAAGTTCCAGCAGGCTGGAACCTTGGGTCGACAGTCCAAAACGAATCCCCTGACTATGCACGTCAACAGTGACAATGACCAGGTCGGGTTGCATTGGGGGGATGACCTGCTGGTTCTCCATGATGATCATGGCAAAATCCGAAGCATCTGCGCTAGAGTCGTCCGAGACCGTAATGGAATCATTCCAAGCATCAGCGACATTATCAACAAGGTTGTTCTCCGGAGTAATACCAGCCTGAAAGGTGAGCCCCTGAGCATTGAGCCAAGCTTGATAGTTCAACAAGTGCGGAGGCATAACCACTGGAGGAGCAGGCGGAGCAGGAGCTTCAGGCCAAGCACCCCAACCCTCATTCTGAACCGGAGGGGCAGGTGCTTCATTGGGGGCTGCATTTTGGACCAACCAGTTATGAACTTGCTGTTGATAGAGCTGCTCAGCAGTGAGATCTGGGCCAAACTGTGGGTGAGGGTTGCCGTCAGGCGGCGGGGGCTCTTCACCAGCAGGTGGAACTTCAGGCAGCAGTGCATTCCAGTCATTACTGTGCAGAATAGTTATCTGAACTGTCCAGCAATCTCTAGCGCCTCCTAACTGCCAGACGATGAAACTTTGGGAATGAGAGGAAGATGAATCACTTGAGCTTTAATCAGCATGAACCGGCGATCTTGGCGTGGGTTATACCAGGAGATGAGAGATCCAAAACCCCCAAGTGACTTATTAATGTAATAGTCAGTCTGATAATCGTATGGAAACCCAAAAAACATTAACCAAACTGCTGGCCCAAAGGTGGTGGTGCGGCGGTTGAGAGCTTCATTATGGGGCACAAAAGTGATGAGGAGATCTTCATCTTCAAGCTCAAGAGGCGTGGCCACAGCAGTATCACGGATGAAAGAGTCGACAAAACCAAATATTCCAATGCCTAAAGGATGATCGCTGACCTCAGTAGTGAAGATCTGAGCTTCCTGGAGCAGAGCTTGGACCTGCTGGCGGATGGCCGCACGACGGTGGAGGGGAACATACTGGCTCGCCTCCGCAATCGCCAAATAGTCATGGTTGAGTGGCGGGATAGGACCAACCACCATCCCACCGCGGACGATGCGGTTCGCCGGGCCTGGTTCGACGGCGAAGCCCGGCGGCAGGAATGGCACCGGGTTGAGTGGGTAGTTCGCCATGGTGACCAGAGAGGAGGAGGGTGGCAGGACTGGTGATGGAGAAAGGACAGGACTGGGCAGCGTCGTTTGAGGAATCGAGGTGGAATTTGGAGCGTGAGGGGTATATTTGGTATGCGACTTATGTTTCGGGACCCAGCACCAACGCTGCAAAGACCGCTGCTTGAAGCAGAAGTTCACCTCGTGTCCATATCCACCACAGAAAGAACATCAGACGAAGCCGGATGAGAGCGACCGTGGCTTCCGAGAACGAGTAGGTGGGGCAAGAAAATCAGCCGGATTGGGCTTATTTCCAATGACACAAGATTTGGGTTCCAAATTAGACTGACAAGCAAGTCGCAGCGGGCAGTAAATCGCCTTGTGATCAGGTGCTGAACAATAAAAGCAAATCAATCTAGCACAGCAAGAGATCCGTTTATGACCCCATTGAAGGCATCTAGCACAGAGATTAGCCCAATTTGCGGATAATGAAGAAATCTCCTGCTCATTATAGCTCGCTTGGGCCAGATCCACTTTATGTTGGGCCGATAATATAGGAGGCCATTCTTGGCAAGGTGGCGCATATTTGAAAGCCGAGGCAAGGAAACATTGAGGTGGCGCAGGATAATCCGCTCGGATAGGACATTTAAAGCTTCCCAAAATAAGATATGCAGGAGGCGTGGAGTTTTGAATTTCCTCCAACCGTTGATAATGAAGCATTAAATTGGTACGATAGTCAGGGGCCGTAACATTCGCCTGGGCATTAATGACTAATTGAACCTTTCCAATAGTGAGTGAAGTGGGCAAAGGATCATGCAAAACTTGATTTTGATCATGAGCCAAGGCTGATGTCAAGGCTTCATGATGATGCGAATTAGAAAAGGCCATCTTGGACAAAGGCACTAAATCAAACTTACTCAATTCACGCAGAGAGGACGAACTTAGGCCAGCACCATGCTCCAATGAAGGCAGTTTAGAACGTACCGCAATAGGTTTTCTGGCCGAGATTTCAGTTAGTTCCTCATCAGCATGCCATGATGTGTGTAGATGTGAGTAGCGAACAGACCGACCATTAAACAGATGAAAATGGCAAATAAAATCGGGCCAAATGCGATCCTTGAGGCCATAGATCGCATGACCAACTTTGTTGTTTGCAACCGAGAATCTGAACGCTCGATGATGAATATGCACCACTTTAAAACCAACACAAGAACCGCCAAGACAACATTGGAGGGCAACCCCAACAGAATCAACCGTGAGAGGGAAGGAGGCCGAGGAAAACGTGGCCACCAAAAAGAATTCCTTGGCGTCCCGAGAGGGAGAGAAATGAACCGTAGAACCGAATTTTCTCCTCACCTGATCCGCAAGGGCAAGGCCAGGGGCAAAGTCCCAATGCAGAAGACCCTCCATCGTGAGGGAGGAACCTAGAGACCGCCATTGTTGGTAGGGAGCAGGTGGGAGGAGAGAGGGGAGAGGAGAGAGGTGGGAGGAGCCATCTTTTCACCACATGATGACATTGTTGTTTAGTTGTCGTCCATCACTTTGACGAACAGCCGGCAGTGAGGTTAATTTGACCAGCAAGGTAGAATCTTTTTTGTTTATGTTATGGTGGTATACAGTACGCGTCGAAGAGGTGGGAGGGGACTAGCATATATACTATACGTACGTGTCCATGAACAAGTACACCTTACTCAGTGTGGGGACTTTTTGGTTTCCGAGGCATGTGTCACATCAAAATTGTGAAATTGGCTATTCAAACATCACACAACACCTTTTTGGGCCACATGCATGCATGCGGTGGTTATCCTCGCTAGGACACTCACGTGTGACGCTTCCATCTGTGGGCCCATGAGGCCATCGTCGATGCATGCATGCATCACTTTGACCTACATCGAGAGAGGTTAATTAATTTCACCATTGATAAGGATTCTTTTGGGTTGTACATATTACGGTAGGAGCATATAGTATGTGGTGAAGAGGGGGGAAGGGGACCATCATATGTAGTATGCTTCATGAACCTTGCTCGGTGTGGGTGCATGGTTTACGGTTTTTTAGGCATGTGGCACATCAAAATTGTGCATTCTGGGTATTCAACATATATATGTTTGACCCACATACAAAGCGGTGGTGGTTGTCCTCTCGCACCCACTTAAGCGGTTATCAGCGATATCGATGCTTTCCATCTGTGGGCCCAATTGGTCCATCACTACTTTTTGCCTCACAACAAGAGAGGTTAATTTGACTTAAGAGGGGATTATTATTTTTGCTTGTAATACAATACATATATATAGGTCATGCTCTGGGATGACATGCATGATACAGTTTGAGCACACACACATGCATGTGTACGCATGAATCTCTCCCATCGAGTCGAAGTGGCTAGTACAACGACACATCATGAACCGATCTCGCTCTGTGTGGGGAGCTAGTGTACGATTTTTGACGCACGCGCCACATCAATGTTGTGAAATGGTGTTCAAACATGCATGCACACATCACCTCCATACATATGCATGTAGTGGTTGCCTTCGAACGCTACACTCCCTCGCGTGGTTATCGGCGACAAGCCTATATATTCGTGGGCCCGCGTGGACATCCATGATCACCTTGACCAACAACAAGATGTTGGAAATATGCCCTAGAGGCAATAATAAAATGGTTATTATTATATTTCCTTGTTCATGATAATCGTCTATTGTTCATGCTATAATTGTATTAACTGGAAACCGTAATACATGTGTGAATACATAGACCACAACATGTCCCTAGTGAGCCTCTAGTTGACTAGCTCGTTGATCAATAGATGGTTATGGTTTCCTGACCATGGACATTGGATGTTATTGATAACGGGATCACGTCATTAGGAGAATGATGTGATGGACAAGACCCAATCCTAAGCATAGCACAAGATCGTGTAGTTCGTTTGCTAAGAGCTTTTCTAATGTCAAGTATCATTTCCTTAGACCATGAGATTGTGCAACTCCCGGATACCGTAGGAATGCTTTGGGTGTACCAAACGTCACAACGCAACTGGGTGGCTATAAAGGTACACTACAGGTATCTCCGAAAGTGTCTGTTGGGTTGGCACAAATCGAAACTGGGATTTGTCACTCCGTATGACGGGGAGGTATCTCTGGGCCCACTCGGTATGCATCATCATAATGAGCTCAATGTGACTAAGTAGTTAGTCACGGGATCATGCATTACGGAACGAGTAAAGTGACTTGCCGGTAATGAGATTGAACGAGGTATTGGGATACCGACGATCGAATCTTGGGCAAGTAACATACCGATTGACAAAGGGAATTGTATACGGGATTGATTGAATCCCCGACATCGTGGTTCATCCGATGAGATCATCGTGGAACATGTGGGAGCCAACATGGGTATCCAGATCCCGCTGTTGGTTATTGGCCGGAGAACGTCTCGGTCATGTGTGCATGGTTCCCGAACCCGTAGGGTCTACACACTTAAGGCTCGATGACTCTAGGGTTATAGGGAATAGATATACGTGGTTACCGAATGTTGTTCGGAGTCCCGGACGTCACGAGGAGTTCCGGAATGGTCCGGAGGTTAAGAATAATATATAGGAAGTGAGGTTTTGGCCACCGGAAGAGTTTCTAGCGTCACCGGTAATGTACTGGGACCACCGGAAGGTTCCGGGGGTCCACCGGGAGGGGCCACCAACCCCGGAGGCCTGCATGGGCCAAGTGTGGGAAGGGACCAGCCCCTAGGTGGGCTGGTGCGCCTCCCACAAGAGGCCCAAGGCGCAGGGAAGGGGGGAGGGGGAAAACCCTAGGCTTAGATGGGCCTAAGGCCCACCTAGGGGGTGCGCCCCCCCTCTCTCCCCCTCTGGCCGCCCCCTCAGATGCATCTAGGGCTGGCCGCCACCCCTAGGGGGGGAACCCTAGATGGGGGCGCAGCCCCTCCCCTTCCCCTATATATAGTGGGGGTTTTGGGGCTGCCAGAGACACGAGTCTCCCTCTCTCTTGGCGCAGCCCTACCCCTCTCCCTCCTCGTCTCTCGCAGTGCTTGGCGAAGCCCTGCTGGAGTGCCACGCTCCTCCACCACCACCACGCCGTCGTGCTGCTGCTGGACGGAGTCTTCCCCAAACCTCTCCCTCTCCCTTGCTAGATCAAGGCGCGTGAGACGTCACCGGGCTGCACGTGTGTTGAACGCGGAGGCACCGTTGTTCGGTGCTTAGATCGGATTCGGCCGCGATCTGAATCGCTTCGTGTACGACTTCACCGACCGCGTTCTTGCAACGCTACCGCATCACGATCTTCAAGGGTATGAAGATGTACTCCCCTCTCTCTCGTTGCTAGTTACTCCATAGATTGATCTTGGTGATGCGTAGAAAATTTTGAATTTCTGCTACGTTCCCCAACAGTGGCATCATGAGCTAGGTCTATGCGTAGATTCTATGCACGAGTAGAACACAAAGTAGTTGTGGGCGATGATTTGTTCAATTTGCTTACCGTTACTAGTCTTATCTTGATTCGGCGGCATTGTGGGATGAAGCGGCCCGGACCGACCTTACACGTACTCTTACGTGAGACAGGTTCCACCGACTGACATGCACTTGATGCATAAGGTGGCTAGCGGGTGTCTGTCTCTCCCACTTTAGTCGGATCGGATTCGATGAAGAGGGTCCTTATGAAGGGTAAATAGCAATTGGCATATCACCGTTGTGGCTTTTGCGTAGGTAAGAAACGTTCCTGCTAGAAACCCATAGCAGCCACGTAAAACATGCAACAACAATTAGAGGACGTCTAACTTGTTTTTGGAGGGTATGCTATGTGATGTGATGTGGCCAAAAGGATGTGATGAATGATATATGTGATGTATGAGATTGATTATGTTCTTGTAATAGGAATCACGACTTATATGTCGATGAGTATGACAACCGGCAGGAGCCATAGGAGTTGTCTTAATTTATTGTATGACCTGCGTGTCAATGAAAACGCCATGTAATTACTTTACTTTATTGCTAACCGTTAGCCATAGTAGTAGAAGTAATAGTTGGCGAGACAACTTCATGAAGACACGATGATGGAGATCTTGATGATGGAGATCATGGTGTCATGCCGGTGGCGAAGGTGATCATGCCACGCCTCGAAGATGGGGATCAAAAGGCGCAAGATGATATTGGCCATATCATGTCACTTTATGATTTGCATGTGATGTCTGTCATGTTTACATCTTATTAGCTTAGAACGACGGTGGCATAAATAAGATGATCCCTCTCTAAAATTTCAAGAATGTGTTCCCCCTAACTGTGCACCGTTGCGAAGGATCGTTGTTTCGAAGCACCACGTGATGATCGGGTGTGATAGATTCTAACGTTCGCATACAACGGGTGTAAGCCAGATTTACACATGCGAAACACTTAGGTTGACTTGATGAGCCTAGCATGTACAGACATGGCCTCGGAACACAAGAGACCGAAAGGTCGAACATGAGTCGTATAGCAGATACGATCAACATGAAGATGTTCACCGATGATGACTAGTCCGTCTCACGTGATGATCGGACATGGCCTAGTTGACTCAGATCATGTATCACTTAGATGACTAGAGGGATGTCTATCTGAGTGGGAGTTCATTAAATAATTAGATGAACTTAATTATCATGAACATAGTCAAAAGGTCTTTGCAAATTATGTCGTAGCTTACGCTTTAGTTCTACTGTTTAAGATATGTTCCTAGAGAAAATTTAGTTGAAACTTGATAGTAGCAATTATGCGGACTGGGTCCGCAAACTGAGGATTGTCCTCATTGCTGCATAGAAGGCTTATGTCCTTAATGCACCGCTCGGTGTGCTGAACCTCGAGCGTCGTTTGTAGATGTTGCGAACATCTGACATACACGTTTTGATGACTACGTGATAGTTCAGTGCGTAATGTTAAAACGGTATAGAATTGAGGCACCGAAGACGTTTTGAAACGTCGCGGAACATATGAGATGTTTCAAGGGCTGAAATTGGGATTTCAGGCTTGTGCCCACGTCAAGAGGTGTGAGACCTCCGACAAGTTTCTTAAGCCTACAAACGAAGGGAGAAAAGCTCAATCGTTGAGCATGTGCTCAGATTGTCTGAGTACTACAATCGATTGAATCGAGTGGGAGTTGTCTTCCAGATGAGATAGTGATGGTTCTCCAAAGTCACTGCCACCAAGCTGATTGGTCAAAGTGGAGATACTTTGAGTGCAGTCAAAACTTGTATGCAGACTAGAAAGGACCGGAGGGAGTACATGTGAAACTGCTGCAAACGAGGTGATCACCCTGGGAATAATGCTAGTACGTATTGTTTTGCATGTTCATCCAATGCCAGTGATACAAGAATCCAAACTAATCTAAATAAATCATTCATACATGGTCAGAATTCATATAAACATGCCGAATTTCATTACATTTCATACATTCTTCAACTAAAAAGGGGTGCGCTGGAGGTGATGAACTATAACATATCAGGGATAGATATGATGATCCTTGAGCTATTCGCGATGTTTGACACCGCGAAAGTATAAATCAAGTAGGAGCATCAATTGTTGATGGTTAGTAAAACCACTAGTTTCAAGAAGGGCAAGGGAAAGAAGGGATACTTCATGAAACGGCAAATCAGTTGCTGCTCTAGTGAAGAAACCCAAGGTTGAACCCAAACCCGAGACTAAGTGCTTCTGTAATGAGGGGAACGGTCACTGAAGCAGAACTACCCTAGAGACTTGGTAGATGAGAAGGCAGGCAAGGTCGACAGAAGTATATTGGATATACATTATATTAATATGTACTTTACTAGTACTCCTAGTAGCACCAGGGTATTAGATACCGGTTCGGTTGCTAAGTGTTGGTAACTCGAAATAAAAGGCTACGGAATAAACGGAGACTAGCTAAAGGTGAGATGACGATATGTGTTGGAAGTGTTTCCAAGGTTGATGTAATCAAACATCGTACGCTCCCTCTACCATCGGGATTGGTATTAAACCTAAATAATTGTTATTTGGTGTTTGTGTTGAGCATAGACATGATTGGATTATGTTTAGCGCAATACGGTTATTCATTTAAGGAGAATAATGGTTACTCTGTTTATTTGAATAATACCTTCAATGGTCTTGCACCTAAAATGAATGGTTTATTGAATCTCGATCGTAGTGATACACATGTTCATGCCAAAATATATAAAATAGTAATGATAGTACCACATACTCGTGGCACTGCCATTTGAGTCATATTGGTATAAAACGCATGAAGAAGCTCCATGTTGATGGATCTTTGGACTCGCTCGTTTTTGAAAAGATTGAGACATGCGAACCATGTCTATTGGTAGATATGCATGAAGAAACTCCATACAGATGGATCGTTTGGACTCACTTGATTTTGAATCACTTGAGACATGCAAATCATACCACATGGGCAAGATGACTGAAAGGCCTCGTTTTCAGTGAGATGGAACAAAAGAGCAACTTGTTGGAAGTAATACATTTTGATGTGTGCAGTCCAATGAGTGTTGAGGCATGCAGTGGATATCGTTATGTTCTTACTTCACAGATGATTTGAGTAGATGCTAAGTATATTTACTTGATGAAACACAAGTCTGAATTATTGAAAGGTTCAAGTAATTTCAGAGTGAAGTTGAAGATCGTCGTGACAAGAGGATAAAATGTCTATGATATGATCATAGAGATGAATATCTGAGTTACGAGTTTGGCACACAATTAAGATATTGTGGAAATTGTTTCACGACTAATACCGCCTGGAACACCATAGTGTGATGGTGTGTCCGAACATCATAACTGCACCCTATTGGATATAGTGCATACCATGATGTCTCTTATCGAATTTCCACTATCGTTTATGGGTTAGGCATTAGAGACAACCACATTCACTTTAATAGGGCACCACGTAATTCCGTTGAGACGACACCGTATGAACTATGGTTTAGAGAAACCTAAGCTGTCGTTTCTTAAGAGTTTGGGGCTGCGATGCTTATGTGAAAAAGTTTTAGGCTGATAAGCTCGAACCCAAAGAGGATAAATGCATCTTCATAGGACACCCAAAAATGGTTGGGTATACCTCCTGTCTCAGATCCGGAAGCAAAAGTGATTGTTTCTAGAATCGGGTCCTTTCTCGAGGAAAAGTTTCTCTCGAAAGAATTGAGTGGGAGGATGGTGGAGACTTGATGAGGTTATTGAACCGTCACTTCAACTAGTGTGTAGCAGGGCACAGGAAGTTGTTCCTGTGGATCCTACACCAATTGAAGTGGAAGTTGATGATAGTGATCATGAAACTTCAGATCAAGTCACTACCAAACCTCGTAGGTTGACAAGGATGCGTACTACGTCATAGTGGTACGGTAATCATGTCTTGGAAGTCATGTTGCTAGACAACAATGAACCTACGAACTATGGAGAAGCGATGGTGGGCCCGGATTCTGACGAATGGCTCGAGGCCATAAATCTGAGAGGATCCATGGATGAAAACAAAGTATAGACTTTGGAAGAACTACTTGATGGTCGTAAGGCTGTTGGGTACAGATGGATTTTAAAAGGGAAAACAGACAATGATGGTAAGTATCACCATTAAGAAAGCTCGACTTGTCATTAAGATGTTTTCCGACAAGTTCAAGGAGTTGACTACGATGAGACTTTCTCACTCGTAGCGATGCTAAGAGTCTGTTGAAATTATATTAGCAGTTACTGCATTATTTATGAAATCTTGCAGATAGGATGTCAAAACATTGTTTCCTCGATGATTTTCTTGAGGAAAGGTTGTATGTGATACAACCAGAAGGTTTTGTCAATCCTGAAAGATGCTAACAAGTATGCAAAGCTCCAGCGATCCTTCTAAGGACTGGAGTAAGCATCTCGGAGTTGGAATATGCACTTTGATGAGATGATCAAAGATTCTGGGTTTATACAAAGTTTATGAGAAACTTGTATTTCCAAAGAAGTGAGTGGGAGCACTATAGAATTTCTGATGAGTATATGTTGTTGACATATTGTTGATCGGAAATGATGTAGAATTTTTGGAAAGCATATAGGGTTGTTTGAAAAGTGTTTTTCAATGGAAAACCTGTATTAAGCTACTTGAACATTGAGCATCAAGATCTATAAGGATAGATCAAAGCGCTTAATAGTACTTTCAAATGAATACATACCGTGACAAGATTTTGAAGGAGTTCAAAATAGATCGGCAAAGAAGGAGTTCTTGGCTGTGTTATAAGGTGTGAGTATTGAGTAAGACTCAATACCTGACCACGACAGAAGAGAGAGAAAGGACGAAGGTTGTCCCCTATGCTTTAGACGTAGGCTCTACAGTATGCTATGTTGTGTACCGCACCTGAACTGTGCCTTGCCATGAGTTAGTCAAGGGGTACAATAGTGATCCGGGAATGGATCACATGACAGCGGTCGAACTTATCCTTAGTAACTAGTGGACTAAGGATTTTTCTCGATTATGGAGGTGGTAAAAGAGTTCGTCGTAAAGGGTTACGCCGATGCAAACTTTGACACTAATCTGGATGATTCTGAGTAGTAGACCGGATTTGTATAGTAGAGCAGTTATTTGGAATAGTTCCAAATAGCGTGTGGTAGCTGCATCTAGGAGATGACATAGATATTTCTAGAGCACACACCGATCTGAAAGGTTCAGACCCGTTGACTAATAACCTCTCTCACAAGCGAGATATGATAAAACACCATGGGTGTTGGATTCATTGCAATCACATAGTGATGTGAACTAGATTATTGACTCTAGTGCAAGTGGGAGACTGTTGGAAATATGCCCTAGAGGCAATTAATAAAATGGTTATTATTATATTTCCTTGTTCATGATAATTGTCTATTGTTCATGCTATAATTGTATTAACTGGAAACCGTAATACATGTGTGAATACATAGACCACAACATGTCCCTAGTGAGCCTCTAGTTGACTAGCTCGTTGATCAATAGATTGTTATGGTTTCCTGACCATGGACATTAGATGTTATTGATAACGGGATCACATCATTAGGAGAATGATGTGATGGACAAGACCCAATCCTAAGCATAGCACAAGAACGTGTAGTTCGTTTGCTAAGAGCTTTTCTAATGTCAAGTATCATTTCCTTAGACCATGAGATTGTGCAACTCCCGGATACTGTTGAGGATATAACCCTTGGAGTCACCCGCCAGGAGAGGCTGGGTTACTCCTAGTGGTCATTACGCGAAGCCCGGCGCCAAGCTTGAAGACGGTGGGCCAAAGATGGGCTTAAGACCCGGAGATGGCTTAAGGCCCGTAGTTACAACCGCCATTATGGTAGAACTTGTAGTGTAAGGCAAGAATAGTTGAGAGTCCGAGCCGGACACTCTTATGAGCCGGCCGGGACTCTGAGGGCCGCTGGGCGTCAACCTCTCTATATAAAGGGGTGACCCGGCGGCGGTTCAGGACAAGTAAGATCCCGTCGAGAGCCAGGCATAGCAGTTAAGCTCCCTGGTCATTGAAACCCTAATCAATACCACCTCAACTGGACGTAGGCTTTTACCTTCACCGTAAGGGGCCGAACCAGTATAACCCTCGTGTTCCTTGTCCCGTTTAACCCCTTCAAGCTTCCTAGCTGCGATGGCTCCCCGACTAAGTCCTAGCTCGAGGACATCTGCCGTGACAATTCCACGACAGTTGGCGCCCATCGTGGGGCCAGCGCACGGTGGATTTGAGTTCTTGAAGGGCAGCTTCGATGGGCTCAAGGGATACGCTGTGGGCCGGATGACCAAGAGTCGTTGCGGCAAGCTCTACATCGACGACGCAAACTGGGGCCCCGATGCCGGCTCAATTGAGTACGGGTATCGGGTCCCGTTCGGCGGAATTCATGTCTTCATTGGCAAGATTGGTGAGCCGGGCCCTGAGCCGGATCTCTGCGCCGATCTCATCGAGACAGCTCAGCGTGCACGACCTGCCCGGGCTTTACCTGCCTTGAAGCATGCTTTTGTGGGATGCGTTCATGGAGGACTCTCTGATGGATCTGGATCTGGTGATGAGACGGCCGCCGGCTCTGACGGCGAGTCGTCCACAGATGAGTCAAACTCGTTGTATCAACTTCAAGATGGCAGGCTCAGGGGTTGTTCCGATGGTGACAGTATTCCGGACCCCTTTGAGCCGCCGAGCCGGGTTGGAATCTTCATGGCCGGCGCACAGCCTGTTCAAAACCCTGCCGCCGGGTCAGGAAACCCGGTGCCCTCGCCGGCTCAGGTGCTGATGGATCTCACGGACAAGATGACGGCCCTGTTGACCGCCACGGTTGACCCGGCGGATCAAGCTCAGCATGACGCGGAGGTGGCGCAGTTAAAGTTAGATCTAGTGAAAGCCAAGGAGGATCTGGAGGCGGAAGGGATCAGGATGGCTGCGGAGAGGGCGGCTCTCGACGCCCAGACTCAGTTGATTCAGGCGCAGTCCTTCCGGCTCACGATGGATCAGAACGCGTCCAATGAGGTCATGAGAAGGAGGCATCAAAAAGCCCAATCTCGACTCCCACCGGTCTACGATCCTCGAAACCTCTTCAACACGCCAAGTGCAGGGTCTAGTAACCCGCTGGGGATCATGGTGCCCGGGGCTGGGACACCTATTCAGCCACAAGTGATGGGGCCTCCCCGGGTGAACCCTGCCCCGCCTCAGTATGTGCCAATACCACCGGGTCATTATGCTAACCCGCTGGAAAACATGGTCGCCGCAGCAGCACGGCTGGCGGTTCTCCCAATTGACGGCGACTCTCCAACGGCTGTTGAAACCCCCCGGGTCATAGAACTCCTTCAGACAGCGCTGGCGCAGCAAGAGGCGTACTCTTACAGCCGGGACAGGATCCATTCAACCCCTCGTCCGGGCCGGAGCCCGAGTTATAGCAGACACATGGTTTCAGCGACCGGCTCAAGTAATGTCCGACGCCATGACTTGTCCCCTGGCCATGGCCCGGCTCATAACGGAGCCTTTCACGCAACAGACCAAGACAGAGCGCGGCAAGAGGCGGAGCAGGTGCCTCAGTTGACGGCTTACCAGACTCCCCCGGCTTATCCGATGACTTCCGTTGACGTGGGTATCCCTACGAGGACTGGAGGTGTCCCTTGTTTAGTGCCGGCTCTCCGCAATGAACGTCTACCCAAGGACTTCAAAGGGCCTAGGAAGGTGCCTAATTACACGGCTGATTTACAACCCGGAGCCTGGATCGAGAGTTACGAGATGGCCATGGAATTGCTGGAGGTCAGTGAAGCGGCGATGGCCAAGTACTTCACCATGATGTTAGATGGGACTGCCCGCACTTGGTTGAAAGGGCTACCACCGAATTCCATCGGGTCTTGGGCTGAGCTGAAAGCCCGTTTCATCCAAAACTTCAAAGATACCTGTAGGCAGTCTATGTCAATTGTGGATTTGACTAACTGTAAACAGCAGGAGGGTGAGTCTACGACACATTGGGTTCGCTGGGTCAAAGAGATCATACATTCATCTGATAAGATGGATGCCGACTCTGCAGTCTTAATGTTGGAGCAGAATTGTCGTTTCCTGCCCCTGAAGATGAAACTCGGGCGGCTTAAGCGCGACTGCAATGATATGGGTACGCTGATGGCGGCTCTCGTCAAGTACGCCGACTCTGATAGTACCAAGGACCCCGCTTCAGATGATGAAAGGACAGGGAAGGGAAAGAAGAACGGCAATGGCAAGGGTCCTCAGCATAACCCGGGGAACCAAGGAGGTGGCAAGCGTAAGGCCGACGGCAGCCTAGAGTTCGTGGCCAACGCCAGTTCACAGGGTAATAACCAGCGACGCAAGGGGAGGCCACCTCCCCGAGCCGGCGGGTCAGGCCCGATGCTGGAGTAGCTGTTGAATGAGCCTTGTCCAAGGCATGGCTCTAGGGAAAAGCCAGCTACTCATCTATGGAAGGATTGCGCAATCATGAAGGCCTTTAAGAATTCCAATGCCTTTAATGGCAACAATGGCCCGGGCGGCGGCTCAGGCGCCGGCGGTTTTCATGGCCCGGGCGGCGGCTCAAATTCTAATCCTCAGAACGGTCAAGGGGGCTTTAATCAGCAGTCTGGCCAGGGTCATCAACAGCAGCAGGGGGTTATCAAACCAATCCAAAGCAGCTTAACGGTGGACAGTATCACGTATTTACCACCAGTCTGTGTAAGCGAGATCAGAAGCTTCATAAGAGGGCTGTGAATGCTGTTGAGCCGGCGGTTCCACGCTATTTAAGATGGTCTGAGCAGCCTATTGTGTGGAGTAGGGAGGATCACTCTCCCCGGGTTGATAATCCGGGTCACTTGGCCCTGGTGGTGGCTCCTCAGGTGGGAGGATATAAATTCACTAAGGTACTCATGGATGGAGGCAGCAGCATCAACATCCTCTATTACGAGTCTTTCCGTCGTATGGGGTTGATTGATAAGAACCTCAGCCAGTCCAATACTATTTTCCATGGTGTGGTGCCTGGTAAGTCGGCTTATCCAGTTGGTAAGATCGAGTTGGAAGTGGCCTTTGGAGACGAGTACAACTACAGGGTGGAAAAAATTGACCTTTGAGGTGGTCAAGATAAGAAGTCCGTATCATGCCATATTTGGGCGGCCGGCTTACGCCAAGTTCATGGCACGGCCATGTTACGTGTATTTACAACTCAAAATGCCGGGTCACAATGGGACCATTACGGTTCATGGCAGCCGGAAGGTGGCCTTGGAGTGTGAGGAAGGCGATGCGGCTTAGGCAGAATCTGTTTGTGCAACAGAGGAGTTGAAATTTTACAAGGACAATGTTGACCCAATAGATATGACCTCTCTGAAAAAGCCGACTACGGAGCATGAGCCGGTGTAAGGGCATACTTATCCCTAAGATGTTTTGGTGATTGATGACAATGCTTTTGCGGACTAATCGTGTGCGTTGAGTGTTTTTCAGAGATTCATCCTTTTGGCACGAGACGATTTCCTCCCCTCGGAGCTTGAAGCAAAGATGGTGTAGTCCTTTCGGATTAGTTTGGTGGACTAGTTTCATAGGGATCACTGTACTATCAAGAGGGGGTCCGTTTTGGAAAGGCTAGGGCGGAATCATCACGTACACTTCCTTTGCCCCTCCCTCCGAGCCTTTCCGTTTCGATGATGGGCTTGTTTCTCTTCTCATTGTGCCCTCTCTGGTCCCAGCGGTAGTACCGCTTGGGTGCTACAAGCGGTAGTACCGCTCTGGAGCGGTAGTACCGCCCAGAGCAGTAGTACCGCTAGTAGCCCCCATGTGTGTACTAACTCTGGTCCCAGCGGTAGTACCGTGGGACGGAGCGGTAGTACCGCTTGGGTGCCACAGGCGGTAGTACCGCTCTTGGAGCGGTAGTACCGCTCCAGAGCAGTAGTAGCGCTAGTGGCCCCAAGCCGTAGTACCGCGGTGGTCTCGTGCTAGTACCGCCTCGATTCGAGGGCTCCTTTTTCGTGTCGGGTTTTACGATACTGGCCGCGGCTGTGGGGGGCCGTAGTACCGCTCCTGTGCGGTAGTACCGCCCTCCCACCGCGGTAGTACCGCTGTGGGCCAAGCGGTAGTACCGCGATGAGGAGCGGTAGTACCGCTTATAGTGGCAAGCGATAGTACCGCTGGCACAGCGGTACTACCGCTCTCTTCGGGGCAGAAGTGGGGTAACGGTTGGTTTGTTCCCCCCACTATATAAAGGGGTCTTCTTCCCCAAAGTTGACCTACCTCTTCCCCCAAAAGCTCCATTGTTGCTCCAAGCTCCATTTTCGCCCGATCTCTCTCCCTAGCCAATCAAACTTGTTGATTTTCTCGGGATTGGTTGAGAAGGCCACGATCTACACTTCCACCAAGAGAAATTTGATTCTCCCCACTTATTCCTAGCGGATCTTGTTACTCTTGGGTGTTTGAGCACCCTAGACGGTTGAGGTCACCGCGGAGCCATAGTCCATTGTGGTGAAGCTTTGTGGTGTCGTTGGGAGCCTCCAATTAAGTTGTGGAGATTGCCCCAACCTTGTTTGTAAAGGTCCGGTCGCCGCCTTCAAGGGCACCAATAGTGGAATCACGGCATCTCGCATTGTGTGAGGGCGTGAGGAGAATACGGTGGCCCTTGTGGCTTCTTGGGGAGCATTGTGCCTCCACACCGCTCCAACGAAGACGTACTTCCCCTCAAAAGGAAGGAACTTCGGTAACACATCCTCGTCTTCACCGGCTCCACTCTTGGTTATCTCGTTACTTTACTTTAGCTAGTTTACTTGTGTTATATCTCTTACTTGCTTGCGTGCTTGTTGTCGTTGCATCATATAGGTTGCTCACTTAGTTGCATATCTAGACAACCTATTTTGATGCAAAGTTTAATTTGGTAAAGAAAAGCTAAAAATTGTTATTTGCCTATTCACCCCCCTCTAGTCAACTATATCGATCCTTTCAATTGGTATCAGAGCCAGGTTTCTTTATTAAGGACTTTACCGTCCAAAGAGTATGGTTGACGTCGTAGACGGTGCGGAGGAGCACTCCGGTGAGAATCCAGTCTCGTCTACGGGAGATGGGGGAACCACGGTCTCTCGTGAGGAATTCAATGTGGCGTTGGACACATTGAAAACCTCCATGACGACCAAGGTCGAAAGCATGTTGAATAAATTCTTAGAAGGGCTTAAACTTACCACCGCACCGTTGAAAGTGGGTGATCCCGCTAACGAGGTGACGGATGCTACCTCCGACAAGGGGGAAGCTTCGAGCGAGAAGGCTCCTTGTTCTAGTGATAAAAATGGGACCGACATCTTTGCCCATGTGGAACCTCCACCCGTCTATGGTGGACCGCTCCCTTCCACTCATTTGAATCATGCCGGCCCGGCCCCTAAGATTGAGAAGAATGTAGATTTTGATTCTTGGGTCTATCGTTTTAAGCGTCATTTAAATCATGTGAACACTAACCTTTGGAGAATCATTGAAGAAGGCTTTTATCCGCATGACCGAAGTAACTTCACTCCTAGAGAAGTTGTGGATCATCAATTCAATGAGAATGCTCTCTTCATCATCCAAGAAGCCATCCCACCCGAAGATCTTCCTCATCTCCGGCCTTAAACCGTGGCCAAAGATGCGTGGCTCCAAGTTGTTTCCCTTTATCGGGGAAGCGCAAGCATTCAATGCTCCAACTATGAAGTGGTGCAAGATGAAGCCGACGAGTTTGCAATGAAAGAAGACGAAGAACCTCGTGAGCTTTTTCGGAGAGTAACCAAACTCGCGTTCTCGCTCCGAGATCATGGAAGTAAGGACACAGATGACAATTGGATCAAGTGCAAGTTCCTCAAGGCAATGATGCCCTACCACAAAGCCATGTCCTCCGTAATTCGTCAAAGGCCGGACTTTCACACCTTGTCCTCAAGTGAAGTGTTGGATGAGTTTGTGGCTATGAGCATCTTGGACAAGACCGCCGACAATGCGGTTCTTCGCTCTCAAAGAGTTAAGAAGCCCAAACTTGCTCTAAAGGCCAAGGTTAGTATGGAGGAAGAGGATGAAGAGGAAGAAGAGGAGGGCAACCTCGAAGATACGAAGTATGCCTATCATGAACACATGGCTCTTGCTTCAAGGAAATTTTGGAGCAAGAAGAACACGAGGCCAAACTTCAACAAAAACAACTCAAGTGGCGCAAAGGGCAAGCAACGGATGAGGACTTGCTTCAATTGTGGCAATGTGAGCCACTTTGTTGCGGAGTGCCCTTACGAGAAGAGGGAAGACAATGGTGGCAAGCTCATTAGAAAAGACAAGGCCAAGTCGTTCCCCAACAAGAGCAACTTCACCAAGAAGACTCCTCCCAAGGCGTTGGTGGTTCAAGAAGAGTACAATGAGGATGATGACGATGATGAAGATAGTGAGTCGGTTGCCATGGCCTCCGTTGCCATTGCGAAGACTCCACGGGTGTCTCTCTTCGACTCACCCAATGAGAACATCACCGCCAAGTGCCTCATGGCTAAAGCCACCAATAAGGTAACCTCCAACATCAAAACTACCATCATTAATCATCCTTCTTCGACGGATAGCATTGATGAACATGAGGGGACAAATGTGGAGGAAAATGAGTTTGAGATCTTTATGGGTAAACTGAAGGGTAAATCCAAGAAGCACTTCGTTGCTCTCTTGGAACAACTTGGTGAAGCCAATGACATGATCGAGGCTCACGAAGATACCATCTCTAAGATGGAGGGGCATAGTCGTGACTATGCCGATGAGATTTCAGATCTTTCCAATGCTCTTGACGAAGAGCGCGGTCTTCGTTTGGCTCTTGAGGAGTCATACAACGATGATCATGCTAAGTTAAAGAAAGATCTTGATCATGCTCTTGTTGCGTCTCGTGTGCTAAACTCCGAGAAGGAAAAACTTGGGGTTGATCTTGCTAGACTCCAAGAGGAGTTTGGCATTCTCGACAAGGCTCACAAAGTCTTGAAGGGTGTTCATGCTAGCCTCAAGGAGTCTCATGATCAACTCCAAGTGAAGCTAACAAAGGAGAAAGCCACCTTTCCTCATATGGTGTTAATTGATAATGCAAATGCTACTAACCCGTGTTGTGATCATGTGCATCTTGTTGAGGAGAATGCTAAGTTGAAGGAGCAACTTGAGAAAGGCCTTGTGTCATGCATACAAGGTGAGAAGAACCTCAACGACCTCTTGAGCAATCAAAAGGAAGTTGTGGCCAAGGAGGGGATTGGGTTCGCACCCAATCCCAAGAACAAGAAGAAGAATGACAAGACCAAGCGACCTCCTCCTCTCAAGCAAACTTTTGTGAAGGAGGGAGAGGGTGCTTCCAAGGAGAAGAAGAACAATGCGAAGGGTGGCGGTGTCAAGAAGAGCAATGCCACTCCTTCCAACAAAGCCGGCGACTTTAATCCTTCTTATGTGTTATGCCGTGCTAGTGATGGGCATGTTTATGCCAAATTCATTGGTTCTCCTCATGAGTACATTGAATGGTCTATTTGGGTTCCTAAGACCCTTGTTGCTAACATCAAAGGACCCATTACAAAATGGGTACCTAAAACCAAGCATTGATCTCTTGTAGGTGTTCGCTTCCGGTGGGGGATCATGGTTGCTCGATAGTGGAGCTACAAATCATATGACCGGAAGCAAGGACTTGGTGGTGGACGTGCACAAGATTCTATCTATGCCCACCAATGTCGAGTGGGGTGATGCCTCGTCTTCTAAGGTACTGGGACTCGGCAAAGTTGTCATTTCTCATGATCTCACGATCGAGAAGGTCATGCTAGTTGAGTCCCTTGCATACAATTTACTTTCCGTTCGTCAACTTGCTATCATGGGCTTTGCCACCTTCTTTGATATTGATACCGTGGCCCTCTTGTGGAGCAAGACTCTTAAGGTAGCCTTTGTTGGGCATGTCGAGAACGGTCTCTATGTGATTAACTTTTCGGAGCGACCCACTAAGACCGCGACATGCCTAATGGCTAAAGTTGACGTGGGATGGCTTTGGCATCGCCGTTTAGCCCATGTCAATATGAGATCTTTGCAAAGTCTTCTCAAGGGGGACCATGTCCGTGGACTAATGAACGTTAGTTTTGCCAAAGATCGTGCTTGCAGTGCTTGTATCGAAGGAAAGCTTCATGAGAAGGTTCACCCTCCCACGACTCTTATTTACTCGAAGAGGCCGTTGGAGCTCCTTCATTTGGATCTCTTTGGGCCTCCATCCTTTGATAGTCTTGGGGGTAGAAAGTATTGCTTGGTAATCGTGGATGACTATTCTAGATACACGTGGGTGTATTTCTTCAAGAGGAAGAGTGAGACCCAACAAACCGTCATTGACTTTGCAAATGAAGCCCAACGTCAACACAATGCAAAGATCTTGACAATAAGAAGTGACAACGGCACCGAGTTCAAGAACTACACCTTGGATGAGTTTCTCAGTGATGAGGGGATCAAGCATCAATATTCCGCACCTTACACCCCTCAACAAAATGGTGTTGTGGAGAGGAAGAACCGGACGTTGATGGATGCGGCAAGGACCATGATGGCGGAGTTCAAGTCTCCATACAACTTTTGGGCCGAAGCCATCAACACCGCGTGTCATGCTTCAAATCGGCTCTATCTTCGCAAAGGCTTGAACAAGACTCCATATGAGATCCTCACCGGTAACAAGCCCAACCTCAAGTACTTTCGGGTGTTCGGGTGTAAGTGTTTCATTCTCAAGAAAGGTGTTCGTTTGTCTAAATTTGAGACTAGAGCTCATGAGGGCATATTTGTTGGTTATGCTACAAACTCCCATGCTTACCGTGTTCTCAATAAGTCCACGGGACTTATTGAGGAGACGTGTAACGTGGAGTTTGATGAAAATAACGGCTCCCAAGTGGAGCAAAGTGGTACTTGTGATGTAGGTGATGAAATTCCTCCCCAAGCCATAAGAAGAATGGGTATTGGATATATCCTACCCATTGAGGAACCCCTTGTGGCCGAAGGAGAAGGACAATGCTCCACTCAAGTGGAGCCATCACCAACCCAAGACCCACACGCTTCCGAAGAACAAAGTGAAGGCCCTCAACCTCATGAACAAGATCAAGGGCAAGATCAACCTCAAGATGGTGGTGATCCACCAAATGATGCCCAAGGTCAAGTTCTTCCCCTCGAGCTAGTTCAAGATCAAGAACAACGCTCAAGATGATCAAGTAACCCCTCCTCACTTCACTTCCGAGGAGGAATTGGAGCGTCGTGCCGCTAAGATCGCTTCCAAGCTCACCACCAAAGGTCATCTCATGGAGAATGTGGTTGGAAGCCTAAGAAAGGGGGTAAGCACTCGTAGACAATTAGCAAACTATTGTGAACATCATGCGTTTGTTTCTTGTGTCGAACCCCAAAAGGTTTATGAAGCGCTTGAGGACCCGGATTGGCTCAACGCCATGCATGAAGAACTCAACAACTTCGAACATAACCAAGTGTGGAAGTTAGTGCCAAGGCCAACCGGGAATCATAATGTCATTGGAACCAAGTGGATATTCAAGAACAAGCAAGACGCTCATGGAATCATTGTTCGCAACAAGGCTCGTTTGGTGGCACAAGGCTACTCCCAAGTCGAGGGTATCGACTACGGTGAAACCTTTGCCCCCGTCGCTCGCCTTGAATCTATTCGTTTGTTGATTGCCTATGCTTCTCATCATAATTTCACATTGCAACAAATGGATGTGAAAAGTGCTTTTCTTAATGGTCCCATAAATGAGTTGGTATATGTCAAACAACCCCCCGGGTTCGAAGATCCCTATTTCCCCGATCATGTGTATCAACTCCATAAGGCGCTCTATGGCCTTAAACAAGCCCCACGTGCGTGGTATGAGCATCTTACGGAGTTGTTACAAGATCGTGGATTCGAAATCGGGAAAATCGACCCCACTCTTTTTACTAAGAAGGTCAAAGGGGAGTTGTTTGTGTGCCAACTATATGTTGATGATATTATTTTTGGTTCCCCTAACAAAGCCTTCAATGAAGAATTTGCCGCTCTCATGACCTCAAAGTTTAAGATGTCTATGATGGGAGAGTTGAAGTTCTTTCTCGGATTCGAAATCAAACAAAGAAGAGAAGGAACCTTCATCAACCAAGCCAAATACACTCAAGACATGCTAAAGAGATTCAAGCTAAGTGATGTCAAGCCGGCTTCCACTCCAATGCCCACCAAGTGCCAACTTGACATTGATCCCAATGGTAAAGCGGTGGATCAAAAGGTATATCGCTCTATGATTGGATCCTTGCTTTACCTTTGTGCATCTAGACCGGATATCATGTTGAGTGTGGGAATATGTGCACGGTTTCAAGCCGCACCTAAGGAAAGCCACTTTGTGGCGGTCAAGCGAATCTTTCGATATTTGGCTCATACCCCAAACTTTGGCCTATGGTACCCAAGAGGAGCAAACTTCAAGCTTGTAGGTTATTCGGACTCCGATTGGGCGGGAGACAAAGTGGATAGGAAGTCCACTTTTGGAGGGTGCCAATTTCTTGGTTTCTCTTTGGTAAGTTGGTCTTCTAAAAAGCAAAGTTGTGTGTCTCTCTCGTCCACCGAAGCGGAGTATGTGGCGGCCGGAAGTTGTTGTGCACAACTCTTATGGATGAGGCAAACTTTAAAGGATTACGGTGTCATTTGTGACAAAGTGCCTCTTTGGTGTGACAATGAAAGTGCTATCAAGATTTCTCTCAACCCGGTGCAACACTTCAAGACAAGCATATTGAGATTCGGTATCACTTCATCCGGGATCATATTAGGCGAGGGGAGATCGAGCTCAACTATGTCAACACTCATGATAACCTTGCAGATATTTTCACGAAGCCATTGGATGAAGCAAGATTTCGCGAGTTAAGGCATGAGCTAAATATCATTGATTCGAGCAATGTGGTTTGAACCTTTGCACACCCCTCACATTCATTGTGCACTCTTCTCTAGGTGTAGGCATGAGCGTAGGGGGAGTGTTGTTCTCTCAATGAACTTTCCCTCCCCCCACAATGCATAAACTGATCTCACTCTTTCACATTAGCCATTTTTGATGGCACTTGTGCTTCAAAGACGAGCTTTGGTCATGGGCCCAAGGATAATTCTTCGCGGTGCCATACCAAGTGACTCAAACATAGGTGGCCTCGGCCACCGCCCTCTCGTATAGAGTCGTGTGATTCTTGTTCTCTTGCTAGTGCTCTTGTTGGTCTTCTTGCCGTTGTTTCCCGTCTTTCGTTTTGCACCATATGTGTTGAGTCTGGTTTGAGTTGCGCTGGGCGGTACTACCGTTGTGCAGGAGCGGTACTACCGCTGGAGCGGTACTACCGCTCCACGGAGCGGTACTACCGCTTATGTGGCTAAGCGGTACTACCGCCCTTCACCACCGTACTACCGCTGAGGGGCGGGGCCAGGGGGTTAAGTCGTGGGCAGGGGTGGTTTCCTCCACCCCATACCCATTTGCTTCGTCCCCTGGTTCCTCTTCCTCTCTCTCCAGCGCCATCTCGCCGCGGGAAGGCTCCGGCGGCCCTCCGTCTCCGGACCGTTCCTCTCCATTTCCTTCGGTGGAGTCGATCCCCACCTCGTCCTCTTGCCATGGATGCCGGTATTGCCCCTGTTCCTCTTCTCTTCTTGTCTAGTTTTTAGATCTCGCGTTTTAGGGGCAATAGTAGTTGCATCTCTAGATTTTTGGCCAAATCTAGGCTTGAGTAGGTTGGAGAAGGCAACTAGACTCTTTGGATTGATGTTTGGTAGGTTTATTTTTGAATTTGGCATCCCCGGTAGTGCCGGATCTGACCACGGCAGTAGGGATCCGCCGTGCCCCGTCTCGGGCGGTACTACCGCCCATCTGGCACGGTACTACCGCTGGAGCGGTACTACCGCTTATGTGGCTAAGCGGTACTACTGCTGAGCAGGCACGGTACTACCGCTGGATGCCCAGTTCCATTGTTTCCTACCACATGTTGATCCATATTTGTTGTGTTTATTTGGTTTTGATTGTTCCTTCTGGTTATTTCTTGTGTCCGTGTGTTTGGTTCCAGGTGATGAACATCCTGAGCAGCAAGTCCGCCGTGTCAACCCCGGGCGTTCAACGTCGAAGCGGTACCGCTCATCTGAGACTGCAGGTGGTTCTTCCAGTGCTCCACAGCCGGCAGGGGGTGCTTCCTCAAGTGCTAATCCTCCTCGCAAGAAGAAGATTGCCAGCCGACCGAAGCCAAGTGGTAAGAAAGTGACTGAGATGTCTAGCAAGGAATTCTGGGACAGGCGTCGGCGCAACCCCTATGAGGAAGACCAAGAACCCAATCTTGTCAATCACCCGTTCTGGAACCGGTTTCAGTATGCCACATACTTTGATGTGATCAAGGCTAAGAAGAATCTCTTTGTCAATGTTCATTCCATCAACACGGATGCTATGGAGAAGGACCTTGAGTACTTTGGTGATGCCCTACAGATGTGCTCTCAGTTGAACATTCTCAGGATCATGCAGTTCAACAAGGACTTTGATGCAGATTTGCTGGCACAGTTCTTTGCCACTGTTCACCTAGGAACTGATGCAGACAGGACTCTGACTTGGATGACAAATGGAAAGGTGCTAGCTGTCAAGTGGCAGGCCTTCATGGGGCTGCTTGAGGTGGAAGATCAAGGGCTCGAGACTCCAGTTGGTTTTCGTCCTTACCAAAATGTCACCTCCACTCACAAGCAAGCCCTCTGGCCCTACTGTACTCGGAAGGTCCACCCTGAGACTAGGAAGGAAACCTATGAGTTGTCTACCTATCTGGACATCCTTCACCGTATCTTCCGCGAGACTCTCTTCCCTCGTATTGGGAATCTGGACATGGTACACTCTTACCTTGTGGACATGCTTCTCTTCTGCCAGCGTGAGAAGGACGCAAACACCGGCGAGTCCCTGGACATCTCTCACGTCATGTGGTCTGAGCTTCTGGCGGCTGTTTCTGAGCGCAAGTGCCCAATTTATGGTCCGTTCATCATGTTGCTTATTGAGAGGGCCTGGAGACATACCTATCCTGAGGAGCAGCTGGAAACTGGAGAGTTGGTCTCTCATGAGATCAAGCGTCTGAGGAAGAAGGATAATTGGGGTAGATCTGGAGCTCCATCTTCTGCTGCTGCCATGGAGACCGAGGATGAGGCTGATGCCGGTGATGATGATGAGGATTATGTGCCTCCTGGGACAGAGCCTTCTGCAGCAGAGCCCTCTTGGGCAAAGAAGCTCAAACGCAAGATGAAGAAGCTGTTCTGCATGGAGTCTCATGGTCAGTACATGACTCATGTGGCTGAGAAGAAGGCAAGAGGACGTCACAAGGAGCTGATGCGTCAGATGGGTGCGACAGTCACCAGCGGCTCTGAGGGTCAGATTACTAAGGAGGAGGAGTGGATCCAGCAGCACTGTCCGTGGACCGACTCAGATGCCGAGCAATTTCCGGGCGAGGACGGCAGTGCAGATGATCACGCAGAGTCCTGATGTTCGAGATCCTCAGCATGCTCTCACCTGGAGCCGTAGGTTAGCTCTTTGCCCCTTTTGGTGTCTCGATGCCAAAGGGGGAGAGAGTTTAGGGATTTGCGTCGTTGTGTTGCGAGTGTGTCTTTAACTTGTGCTTTCGTTGTGTGCTTTGCTTGGACCTTGTGCTTTGCTTGGCTTTGTGTTCAGTGAGACTTTAGTTCGAGTCATATGGTGTGAGACATATGCTACCCTATCCTTATCATATCTTTATCTTTGTCTCTAGTCATTTGATATCTCATGAGTTATATGCTTCATTATGTTATATATCCTGCTATCTTGTATCTTGCTTAGGTTGTTGGTCACTAAAATACAGGGGGAGTGTTGATCCTAGTATGTGTGTCGTGCAGTTCAAAGCACTTATCTTGATGGCACACATCTAGGGGGAGCCCGTCTATATTTTAGAGATTTGGGGTTTGCTTATGTCCTTTGTCTTTTCCCTGTTGTGCAAATCCCGTATTGTCATCAATCCACCAAAAAGGGGGAGATTGTAAGGGCATACTTATCCCTAAGATGTTTTGGTGATTGATGACAATGCTTTTGCGGACTAATCGTGTGCGTTGAGTGTTTTTCAGAGATTCATCCTTTTGGCACGAGACGATTTCCTCCCCTCGGAGCTTGAAGCGAAGACGCTGTAGTCCTTTCGGATTAGTTTGGTGGACTAGTTTCATAGGGATCACCGTACTATCAAGAGGGGGTCCGTTTTGGAAAGGCTAGGGCGGAATCATCACGTACACTTCCTTTGCCCCTCCCTCCGAGCCTTTCCGTTTCGATGATGGGCTTGTTTCTCTTCTCATTGTGCCCTCTCTGGTCCCAGCGATAGTACCGCGGGCCAGAGCGGTAGTACCGCTTGGGTGCTACAAGCAGTAGTACCGCTCTGGAGCGGTAGTACCGCCCAGAGCAGTAGTACCGCTAGTAGCCCCCATGTGTGTACTAACTCTGGTCCCAGCGGTAGTACCGCGGGACAGAGCGGTAGTACCGCTTGGGTGCCACAAGCGGTAGTACCGCTCTTGGAGCGGTAGTACCGCTCCAGAGCAGTAGTACCGCTAGTGGCCCCAAGCCGTAGTACCGCGGTGGTCTCGTGCTAGTACCGCCTCGATTCAAGGGCTCCTTTTTCGTGTCGGGTTTTACGGTACTGGCCGCAGCTGTGGGGGGCCGTAGTACCGCTCCTGTGCGGTAGTACCGCCCTCCCACCGCGGTAGTACCGCTGTGGGCCAAGCGGTAGTACCGTGATGAGGAGCGGTAGTACCGCTTATAGTGGCAAGCGGTAGTACCGCTGGCACAGCGGTACTACCGCTCTCTTCGGGGCAGAAGTGGGGTAACGGTTGGTTTGTTCCCCCCACTATATAAAGGGGTCTTCTTCCCCAAAGTTGACCTACCTCTTCCCCCAAAAGCTCCATTGTTGCTCCAAGCTCCATTTTCGCCCGATCTCTCTCCCTAGCCAATCAAACTTGTTGATTTGCTCGGGATTGGTTGAGAAGGCCACGATCTACACTTCCACCAAGAGAAATTTGATTCCCCCCACTTATCCCTAGCGGATCTTGTTACTCTTGGGTGTTTGAGCACCCTAGACGGTTGAGGTCACCGCGGAGCCATAGTCCATTGTGGTGAAGCTTTGTGGTGTCGTTGGGAGCCTCCAATTAAGTTGTGGAGATTGCCCCAACCTTGTTTGTAAAGGTCCGGTCGCCGCCTTCAAGGGCACCAATAGTGGAATCACGGCATCTCGCATTGTGTGAGGGCGTGAGGAGAATACGGTGGCCCTTGTGGCTTGCCTCCACACCGCTCCAACGGAGACGTACTTCCCCTCAAAAGGAAGGAACTTCGTTAACACATCCTCGTCTTCACCGGCTCCACTCTTGGTTATCTCGTTACTTTACTTTAGCTAGTTTACTTGTGTTATATCTCTTACTTGCTTGCGTGCTTGTTGTCGTTGCATCATATAGGTTGCTCACTTAGTTGCATATCTAGACAACCTATTTTGATGCAAAGTTTAATTTGGTAAAGAAAAGCTAAAAATTGTTAGTTGCCTATTCACCCCCCTCTAGTCAACTATATCGATCCTTTCAGCCGGCAATGAAATTTAAGTCGGATGATGAGACTAAACTTGTTGATTTCGTTCCAGGTGATTCATCTCAGCAGTTTAGTATCAGTGCCAATCTGGATCCAAAATAGGAAAGCGCGCTCATCGAGTTCATCCATGAGAATAGGGACATCTTTGCATGGAAGCCTTCTGACATGCCAGGTGAACCTAGGGAACTCGCTGAGCGCACTCTCAGTGTTGATCCGAAATTTAAGCTGGTCAGGCAATTTCTTCGGCGGTTTAATGAAGAGAGGCGGAAAGCCATTGGTGAAGAGGTGGCCCGGCTCTTGGCGGCCGGGTTTATTGTTGAAGTCTTTCACCCAGAGTGGTTAGCTAACCCAATGCTTGTACTCAAGAAGAATGGCACCTGGCGGATGTGTGTGGACTACACGGACTTAAACAAAGCATGTCCGGCTGATCCTTTTGCCCTTCCCCGTATTGATCAAATCATTGATGGTACGGCGGGTTGCGAGCACTTAAGTTTCTTGGATGCTTATTCTGGATACCATCAGATTAAAATGGCAGTTAAGGACCAGGAGAAGACAACGTTCATCACTCCCTTTGGAGCCTTCTGCTATGTGTCTATGCCTTTCGGACTCAAGAGTGCACAGGCGACTTATCAGCGTTGCGTGCAGAACTGTCTTCATAACCAGATTGGGCGCAATGTTCATGCCTATGTGGATGATATTGTGGTTAAGTCCAGGGAGAAGGAAACCTTGATAGATGATCTGAGGGAAACCTTTGATAATCTCCGGGTCTACAAGATGATGCTTAACCCGGCCAAGTGTGTTTTTGGTGTCCCTGCAGGCAAGCTCTTGGGTTTCTTGGTTTCTAACAGAGGCATTGAAGCTAACCCGGAGAATATCAAGGCAATCACCTCTCTGGCTAAGCCGGCGTGTATAAACGACGTCCAGCGCCTGGCGGGTCGTATCGCTGCTTTAAGCCGGTTTATAAGCCGTTTGGGTGAGAAGGCCATGCCATTGTACCAGTTGATGAAGAAAACTGATAACTTTGTCTGGAATGATGCTGCTAATACTGCTTTTGAGGATTTGAAGAGACAGCTGGCAGAGCCCCCAGTCCTTGCTGCTCCGGTCGACAAGGAGCCTTTATTGCTGTATGTAGCTGCTAACACACGGGCCGTCAGTGTGGCCGTGGTGGTGGAGCGCAAGGAAGAGGGTAAGGAGCATCCGGTTCAGCGGCCGGTTTATTACGTCAGCGAAGTGCTCATAGAGTCTAAACAGCGGTATCCACATTGGCAGAAGCTTGTTTATGGCGTATTCATGGCAAGCCAGAAGCTTAAGCACTATTTTCAGGGTCATCCTATCACTGTGGTTAGTTCTGCCCCCCTTGGAGATATCATCCAAAACAGAGAGGCTACAGGGAGAGTGGCTAAGTGGGCTATAGAATTTGGGCCTCATGGTCTAAAATACGTGCCACGCACTGCTGTTAAATCTCAAGCTTTGGTGGATTTCATCAACGATTGGACAGAGCTACAAGTGCCCGAGGAAAAGCCGGATAATACATATTGGACTATTCACTTCGATGGGTCCAGGCAATTGGAGGGCTCGGGGGCTGGAGTTGTATTGGCTTCCCCTAAGGGTGACAAGTTTCATTATGTGCTACGGTTGATGTTTCCTTACACTAACAATGCGGCTGAGTACGAGGCTTTGCTCCATGGTCTTCGGATGGCTAAGGAGATGAGCTTGAGCCGGGTAAGGTGCTTCGGCGACTCAGACTTGGTGGCTCAACAAGTATCAGGCAAGTGGGATTCCAAGGACCCTCTCATGGTGGCTTATCGCCGTGAAGTTGATGTCATTGTTGGACACTTTCAGGGTTACCAAGTAGAGCACATCGATCACAGGAAGAACGAGGCGGCTGATGCTTTAAGCCGGCTGGGCTCTCAGCGAAAACCGGTGCCGCCTAATACTTTCCTGGACGTCTTGCATAACCCTTCTGTTAAGTTGCCTACAGAGGAAGACTTGGCTGTCCCTGACCCGGAGGCACAATTGGTGGCGGCTCTCCACATCATCCCGGACTGGACAGTGCCCTATCTGGCTTACATGACCCGGGGAGACTTGCCTGAGGATGAAACTTTGGCCAGACAAATAACCCGGCGGTCTAAGTCAATGGTTGTTATCGATGGTGAGCTGCATCGCCGCAGTGTTACGGGAGCGTTCCAGCGTTGTGTCTCCCCTGAGGAAGGTCAAGAAATCTTGCATGAGATTCACGAAGGGGATTGTGGCCATCATGCCGGCTCAAAATCCCTTGTTGCCAAGGCTTTTCGTCATGGTTTTTACTGGCTGACGGCTCATGCTGATGCGGAGGACTTGGTCAGTAAATGTGATGGTTGCCAGAGGTTCTCGCGACGGGCTCATGTGCCGGCTCAGGAGCTGAGGATGGTACCGATCACTTGGCCATTTGCAGTCCGGGGGCTTGATATGGTTGGGCCTTTTAAAAGGTCCAAGAATAAGAAGACTCACCTTTTGGTGGCAGTTGACAAGTTCACAAAGTGGGTTGAAGCAGAGCCAGTTAGTAAGTGTGATGCAGCCACGGCGGTTCAGTTCATGAAAAAGGTGATATTTCGCTTTGGCTTTCCACACAGCATTATAACTGACAACGGCACCAATCTATCTAAGGGTGCTATGGAGGAGTTTTGTCAACGAGAGCATATTCGACTTGATGTTTCATCAGTGGCTCATCCTCAATCCAATGGTCAAGCTGAGAGAGCTAATCAGGAGATTCTGAAAGGCATCAAGCCCCGGCTTTTAGTCCCTTTGCAACGGATGCCGGGTTGTTGGGTGGAGGAGTTACCCTCCGTGTTATGGAGCATCAACACTACTCCTAACAGATCTACGGGTTACACACCTTTCTTCATGGTTTATGGAGCAGAAGCAGTCCTCCCCAGTGACATCCGTCATGACTCGCCTCGAGTGGCGGCTTATGTTGAGGCGGATAATGAACAGGCGCGCCAAGATGCTCTTGACTTGTTGGACGAACAGCGTGATGTGGCAGCAGCTCGCTCAGCGATCTACCAACAAGACCTGCGCCGTTATCACAGCCGCCGGGTTAAGTCCCGGGTCTTCCAGGAAGGTGATCTGGTGCTCCGGCTCATCCAAGATCAAACAGATGCACACAAGCTATCCCCACCTTGGGAAGGGCCCTTTGTGGTCAGCAAGAACTTGCACAATGGGTCATATTACCTCATTGACATCCGGGAGCACAAAGATTCACACAAGTCGGAGGAGGAGACCCGTCGGCCGTGGAACATAGCTCAGCTTCGGCCTTATTACACTTGAGCCACCGGCTCTCATAATGTACATATTTCGATAGCCATGTATATATTATGATAAGCAATAAAGCAGGACCTCTGTCCTTTTTTCTCCTCCAAAGGTAAATGTGTTGCTTCCATTACAAGATCACATGGTAACTTGGAGGTGGATCCGGCTTAGGATCGTATTCGAATCTAGCCGTACGCAATATAATCACTTGGGGGCTTCCTGTTCAAACATAGGTCGTATTCGAACCAAAGAGAACATAGCTGTCGATACCCATTTCATTGGCAAAGTGCCGAGCTCATTGGGGAGTTTTCTTTGATCATATTTGAATCATAGCTCAACCCCCTTTGGGAACTGACGTGGATCGTATTCGAATCAGCGTCGTTAAACAACTCTTAAGGTCATTTGGGGGCTTCCTGTTCAAACATGGGTCGTATTCGAACCAAAGAGAACATAGCTGTCGGTACCCTCTTGATCGGCATCGCCACACCCACTGGGGGCTATATGATCGCATTCGAATCTTAGCTTAAATCCCTTTGGGACGGGTCTCTGGTCGTATTCGAACCGGAAGCCCCTAAGTTTTGATTTTCTGATTTACAACAAGTTCTTCTGGTTGTATCAACATTGTACACGGCGGTTCTTATTCCGCCGACTTAACTTTGATGCACAGTGCTAGTCGCACACAATCAGCATTATCAAGACTGGTGAACCGGAGTTGAGGTACCAACCTTATTATCCGGGTTATATAAACCGGAAGTGTACTTGAAGGCCTGTAAGTATGTTATTACGGTTATATCAAGGACATAATTGAGGACCAGTCTTTGGTGACTTAGATTCATATTCCGGGTTATATGTATGAGACTATGATTCTCAGTGCGGTAAGCCGCCTAGAGACTTGTGATTTGTTTTTCTATGCAGGATAGTTAAAGACAGCTATTTGAGCTTAAGGAAAATGAATGATCAATTATGACCCGGAAGAATATAAGGAAGCAACTTCAATGGAATTAAGCATTCAACACGTGCACGATGGCACGACAAAGTTAAAATGTTGGTCCTATTCTCTTACAAGACTCCCCGAGTCCAAAAGGGTGAAGCATTGTTTAACAAGCCGTCTAAAGAGTCAAGATGCTTGCCAGGTCGAAGCTTCCGGCTCATCCCTCTCCGCTCCTCCGGCTATTCCCAAGACCTGGAAGGTTGACGATTTCCAGTCAATGCCGCTCAAAGCTTCAAATTGAGCTTCCTCGTCAATTAACCCAGCCGGGTCAATTTCCGGGGCAAAGGTGTGCTTACGAGTCGGCGGGACTAAGCTGATGGCTTCATAACGCGGAGTGGGGATCCTCTGATTCTCTGCGTCGTAGCCCGGCTGGTACTTGGTCAGATCGGTGTCATTCCCAATCAGGGTAGCCACCGGGCGCATGATCTTCACACAGGCAGCAAAGTCCTTTTGGTCAAAGGGGGTGCTGTCTTCCTTCAAGCTGGGATAACCAAGTGCAATGTCAGCCGGGTCTAGCTCTAGAAGGAAAGCCTTGGCCCGGCTCAGAGCAGCTATGGCTCCGGCTCTTGCAGAAGCTCGCCGCAGCTCTTGGAAACGCTGAGGAAGAACGGCAAGCCGACGAAGCACGTTTGCTAGGTGAGTCGGAACCTCATTGGATAGGGCCACCACGGCCAAGGCGCGCTGTGACCCGGTGTAGAGTTGCTCCACCAGAGTATACACGGCCTTCAACTTGGTCAGCACATTTTGATTGAGGTTGGCGCTTCTGGGACCTGTTTAACAAAGTAAGATAAGCCGCTGGCAATGATGGGAGTTATGAGACATAAAGATTATAAACTTGTCGAGAGCCGGCGGAATGACTTACCGAAGATTGCGGCGACCATCTGTGACACGTGGCGCTTTAAGCCGGAGAGTTCAGCGGTTCTCTCCGTCAGAGTCTTCTCCGCCTGTTCGGCCCGGCTTACCAGAGCAGCTTTCTCTCCGACCCAAGTTTTCCTTTCAGCCTCAAACTTCTTCTTTAGCTTCTCTTGAGCAGCAATACTGGACTCAAATTTGGCGTTGGCCTTTCGGGTCTCAGTTTCCTGAGTCTTCAGGCGGTTCTTCAGCTCAGAGATGTCAGCCTCAAATTTTTTGCAAGCAGCCTGCACAATTTCCGGGTTATAGTATGAACAATTATTATGCAATTTTAAAAGTCCCAAGCACTTTCCAAGCAAAGACACTTGGCACTTGGGGGCTAATGCATGTCGAAAGTTTCTATCTACAAATTACCGGTTCATGGAAGTAAGCCGGAAATTAAGTCTACAACATATTCTATCATAAGTCGTAGACTTGGGGGCTAGTATGGTAAAGATGATTATGCAATAAGCAGTAGAGTGGTACCTCAGACTTCTGCTGTATCTGCTTCACCATGTCAATCTCCAAGTCCCGGCTGCTGTGCACTTGATTGACATAGCCGGAGATGATATCTCCAATGCTCAGGTTGGCGTAGTTGGTGATGTCCAGCTTGGCCCGGCGGCGCTCTAGCAACTCTTCCTTCGCAGAGCACTTAGCCAGCGCAGTGGGTCTCCCCGGCTCGACAAACTCCGTCCGGGTGATTACCACGTCCGGGTCATCGGCCGGCTGAGCCGGGCTGGAGATGTCCGGGTTGGTAGAAGTCTCCATGGCTGGCTCGTCGGTTGGAGTGGTGGCTTCAGGAGCAGAGGCAGCTGGCGGCTCTTGGGCTGAAACCTCCGGCTCAGGCAAGACCGGCTTATTCTTCTTCGCTCTTTTACTGAGCTTTGCCTGGGCACTGAAAGAACAAAAGGTTAGTACAAAAGCATGAGTAAAGATAAGCACAACAAGAGATGATCATCATTACCCGGGTACGGTCTTGAAAGCCGGCAGGTTCGGTTGCATCAAGTCACCAGAGGAAGGTGAAGTTTCCTGATAGTTTGAATCAGAAGAATTGAGCGGTTGACGTGTAACACCCGCCAAAGGATGAAAAGGATATAAGTTGGAGATAACCTTGGTCCGGTGCTTCCTCGACGCTTCAGGTAAGCCGGAGGAGAGGTCTGCATCTTTGTTGGTCCGGGTGTGCCGCCGGCTCTCATGAATCTGTTGCTTCAAAAGAAATTGAGGATCTTGATAAGCTAAAGGATGTGAAAATCTTACTTTCCGGGTTACTCTTCGGACTTTCAGCCTTGGCAAGGGCTCCGAGTCGGAGGAAAGTGTCATTACCTCTTCAGTCACCGGGTTACTTGCTCCGGTGTCATCCTGTGGATAGTCAAGTTACTAAGGTGGCCAAAAGACAGCAGAAAAGCGGAAACAAAGACAAGAGCTTACAGATTCAGGGGTTACCTCTGACTCAGAGCTGTCACTTAGTTGAAGCAGCTCTGAGGCAGTAGGCCTGCTTCCTTTCTTGCGGGGAGCGGCTCTCCTGGCGGCTTTCTTAGCCTTTCTGGCTTTTTTAGCCGCCTCATGGTCGTACTTGACCTTCTAGAATTTATCATCAGCCTGAAAAATACAATGAAGACTTCTTAAGGTTCAGATGAAGACTATCTAAGGAGAAAATAAGATGTTCAGATCAGTGGCTTACCGCTGGGGCCGGGTTAGTCTTGCAGAAGGGGCTTAAGCCGGTCCTCCCGCAGTCTGTCAAGCTCTCATTTAAGAGGGCCTTGGTCATGTCGTCAACAACGTCTTCAGGTAGATCCTTGTGGCTGTGTCGCAGAGGGTCATCTTTCCGGCCCGTGTAATCACACATTAAGCCGGGGCGGCGGCTTAAGGGGATCACACGCCAGGAGATCCAGACCCGGACCAGATCAATGCCGTTGAGGCCGTTGCCCAGGAGAGCCTTGATCTTGTTGATGGTGGGGATCAGAGGTTGACGCTCCGCCTGAGATAGTTTGTCTGGCAGAGGGTGGTTTGGTTCCAGACGCACGGCACGAAAGCCGGGCAGAGGGCTCTCGTCAGCCGGAGACGTGTCCTGGCAATAAAACCATGTCTGGTTCCAGTCCTTTGGATGGCTGGGTGGCTCAGCGTAAGGAAAGAGGCAGTCTCTCCGGCGTTGAATGGAGATTCCACCAAGTTCCAGGCTCGGTCCGTTGGCGCACTCATCCTGGCGGTTCAAATAGAATAGCTCTCTAAAGAGCAGAAGGCTGGGCTCTTTTCCAAAGTAGACTTCTCAGAATACTTGGAAGTTGCATATATTCGACACCGAATTGGGTCCTATGTCTTGTGGCCGCAGATCAAAGAAATTCAGCACATCTCTAAAGAACTTTGAGCCGGGCGGTGCGAAGCCCCGGCTCATGTGATCTGCAAATATCACCACCTCCCCATCCCGTGGTTGCGGTCTCTCCTCTGACGGGTCAGGGGCACGGTAGGACATGACATCCTTCTTGGGCAGATAACCCGTCTTCACGAAGTCCGCTAAGGTTTCGTTAGTAACAGTGGATCTCATCCAGTTGCACGTGATGGGTGCCTTGGGAGCTTTGGGAGGCATGGTGAAAGACGGAAGCTTATGATAAAAGGAAATGTCCGGTTCAATTATAAGCCGGAGGAAGTTTACAGTTCAATGTTTAAAGTGGCGGCTTATGAAGGGGCCTAATGACATATGGTTAAGTGCATCGGATTATCTAAGCCGCTGGAGGTATTGAGAGTAATTCAAATTGTCTACAGCTTTGTCATAAATGAGCCGGAAGATTTTACGGCGCGTGGTTTCTTTTGAGCCGGAAAATTTTATGGCGCGTGGCTTCTTTTAAGCCGGAAATGTAAGCCGCCATAGCTCAGCAGATGCAGTTTTTTGCTAAGTGTGGTGAAAACAAGTTTCACATATCGCAGTAATTATTTTGGATCAAAACGGTCGGCTAAAGAGGAAAGTTTCTAGACCTAAAACAGACGCAGAAGAAGTTCATAGGTTCGAACGGAGCCTTTATGCAGGGAGAAGGGATCTATATACATTGGAAACGGGTGTGAAACAACTACCGCAACAGTTCTATACAGTCTACAGATCAAGAAGGGGTGGTAATAATGAAATCTACCAAGAACTCGCGATGAACAGCGAAGAATACGGGAAGAACAGCAAGGAACCTAATGTGGATCTACTCTATGGAGTGGCGAAGGCTTACGGGTGCTGGTGAGTCGCGGAGGTCGCCGCCGTTTTCTCTGGACACGACAGGTTGATGCAGCGGCCGGAGTTGGTGAGGACGAGGAGATCCGCGGCGGCGGCGGTGGAGCTCGGGCGACAGCACAGTGGCGAGATGAGGAAGAAGATAGAGGCAACGAGTGACCAGAGGCTCATGGGCCGGGCTATTTATAAGGTGAGGCTCATAAGTGGGCGCGAGAAACGAGGAGGCCACGGCGTGGTTATCTCGCCATATAAACGCCTCGATTTTCAGGACGGCAATTAAAGATAAGATCCGTTGCGGATATGGTGGAGTAAAAAATGGACTTAATGGAAGATGATGTCATGGCGGGTTACAAGAAATCCAGAAGATGACGTCACGGCGGGTTATAGCTTTCACGCGGCCATAAGCCGGAAGATTTTTCTCTCTCAAAGGAGTTGAAGATTGACATGAACCGGTTCAAATCAATCTGGGGCCTAATGTTGAGGATATAACCCTTGGAGTCACCCGCCAGGAGAGGCCGGGTTACTCCTAGTGGTCATTACGTGAAGCCCGGCGCCAAGCTTGAAGACGGTGGGCCAAAGATGGGCTTAAGACCCGGAGATGGCTTAAGGCCCGTAGTTACAACCGCCATTATGGTAGAACTTGTAGTGTAAGGCAAGAATAGTTGAGAGTCCGAGCCGGAAACTCTTATGAGCCGGCCGGGACTCTGAGGGCCGCTGGGCGTCAACCTCTCTCTATATAAAGGTGTGACCCGGCGGCGGTTCAGGACAAGTAAGATCCCGTCGAGAGCCAGGCATAACAGTTAAGCTCCCTGGTCATCGAAACCCTAATCAATACCACCTCAACTGGACGTAGGCTTTTACCTTCACCGTAAGGGGCTGAACCAGTATAACCCTCATGTTCCTTGTCCCGTTTAACCCCTTCAAGCTTCCTAGCTGCGATGGCTCCCCGACTAAGTCCTAGCTCGAGGACATCTGCCGTGACAATTCCACGACAGATACCGTAGGAATGCTTTGGGTGTACCAAACGTCACAACGTAACTGGGTGGCTATAAAGGTACACTACAGGTATCTCCGAAAGTGTCTGTTGGGTTGGCACAAATCGAGACTGGGATTTGTCACTCCGTATGACGGAGAGGTATCTCTGGGCCCACTCGGTAATGTATCATCATAATGAGCTCAATGTGACTAAGTAGTTAGTCACGGGATCATGCATTAATGAACGAGTAAAGTGACTTTCCGGTAACGAGATTGAACGAGGTATTGGGATACCGACGATCGAATCTCGGGCAAGTAACATACCGATTGACAAAGGGAATTGTATACGGGATTGATTGAATCCCTGACATCGTGGTTCATCCGATGAGATCATCGTGGAACATGTGGGAGCCAACATGGGTATCCAGATCCCGCTATTGGTTATTGGCCGGAGAACGTCTCGGTCATGTCTGCATGGTTCCCGAACCCGTAGGGTCTACACACTTAAGGTTCGATGACGCTAGGGTTATAGGGAATAGATATACGTGGTTACCGAATGTTGTTCGGAGTCCCGGATGAGATCCCGGACGTCACGAGGAGTTTCGAATGGTCCGGAGGTAAAGAATAATATATAGGAAGTGAGGTTTTGGCCACCGGAAGAGTTTCGGGCGTCACTGGTAATGTACCGGGACCACCGGAGTGTTCCGGGGGTCCACCGGGAGGGGCCACCAACCCCGGAGGCCTGCGTGGGCCAAGTGTGGGAAGGGACCAGCCCCTAGGTGGGCTGGTGCGCCTCCCGCAAGAGGCCCAAGGCGCAGGGAAGGGGGGAAGGGGGAAAACCCTAGGCTCAGATGGGCCTAAGGCCCACATTGGGTACGCCCCCCTCTCTCCCCCTCTGGGCGCCCCCTCAGATGCATCTAGCGCTGGCCGCCACCCCTAGGGGGGAACCCTAGATGGGGGCGCAGCCCCTCCCCTTCCCCTACATATAGTGGGGGTTTTGGGGCTGCCAGAGACACGAGTCTCCCTCTCTCTTGGCGCAGCCCTACCCCTCTCCCTCCTCGTCTCTCGCAGTGCTTGGCGAAGCCCTGCTAGAGTGCCACGCTCCTCCACCACCACCACGCCGTCGTGCTGCTGCTGGACGGAGTCTTCCCCAACCTCTCCCTCTCCCTTGCTGGATCAAGGCGCGGGAGACGTCACCGGGCTGCAGTGTGTTGAACGCGGAGGCACCGTTGTTCGGTGCTTAGATCGGATTCGGCCGCGATCTGAATCGCTTCGTGTACGACTTCACCGACCGCGTTCATGCAACGCTTCCGCATCGCGATCTTCAAGGGTATGAATATGTACTCCCCTCTCTCTCGTTGCTAGTTACTCCATAGCTTGATCTTGGTGATGCGTAGAAAATTTTGAATTTCTGCTATGTTCCCCAACACAAGATAGGTTACCATGGCGGATTCTTCATTTGGTTCGTGTTATCGTAGTATAGGTCATGGTGAGATTCAGACCTTAAGTTTGAGCGCATATACTATGCACGCATGCATGCATGAATCCCCGTCGTTGGCTGAAGTGTGGTGTAACATACATCGTCAACCTAACCCTCACTCAGTGTGGGGATTTCTAGTTCGAAATCACGGTGCCACATCAAAGTTGTTCCATTGTTACTCAAAAACACACCTCTCCATACATATGTTTGGGCCACACGCATGCAGTGGTTGCCTTCGGGGACTAGCTACTTGCGTGATTATTGGCGAGATAGCCCATCTCCGGGGTCGCATGGACGGCCATCACTTTGACCAACAACAAGAGAGAGGTTGTACGAGCAAGGTGGATTATTCTTGGTCAGTTTTATGGTCCATCTTGGTGAGATATGCCTCTCTGGCCCGCCAATTGAAAGTGTGTGTGTGGGGGGGGGGGGTTGCTACTTTGCACTTTGCTAGGTGAACCTCGGTTGGGGGGTGGCATGCATTCATAGCTTAGGATTCCCTTCGTGGCGACAGGAGGGGGGCTGCTAGCTACTTCGCACTTTGCTAGGTGAACCTCGGTTGGGGGGGCATGCATTCATAGCTTAGGATTCCCTTCGTGCCGACATGAGGGAGGGGGTGGGGAGTCCTGGATTAGGGGGTCCTCGGACAGCCGGACTATGTACTTCTGCCGGACTGTTGGACTATGAAGATACAAGATTCAAAGACTTCATCCCGTGTCCGGGTGGGACTCTCCTTTGCGTGGAAGGCAAGCTTGGCAATACGGATATGTAGATCTCCTCCCTTGTAACCGACTCTGTGTAACCCTAGCCCCCTCCGGTGTCTATATAAACCGGAGGGCTTAGTCCGTAGGACAACAACAATCATAATCATAGGCTAGCTTCTAGGGTTTAGCCTCTACGATCTCGTGGTAGATCAACTCTTGTAATACTCATATCATCAGGATCAATCAAGCAAGAAGTAGGGTATTACCTCCATCGAGAGGGCCCGAACCTGGGTAAACATGTTGCCCCCCGCCTCCTGTTACCATCCGCCTTAGACGCACAGTTCGGGACCCCCTACCCGAGATCCGCCGGTTTTGACATCGACATTGGTGCTTTCATTGAGAGTTCCACTGTGCCGTCACGATAAGGCTGGATGGCTCGCCTTGTCGTCAAGGACAACATTACCTCTGGGGGAGCCCTGGCTGCAGGCCAAACTCTCCGACTAGGCGGCTTCGTCATGACAGCCCGTTCGGCCGTCGCGCCGATGATGACTTCTCAGGTCATCAAAAACAGCCTCCACGTCGGCTCGGAATTCGCTGAGCAGAGGGACCCAATGGAGCTCTCTTCTTTGAACAAGCTCTTGGATTGCATCGCCACCCTGGGAGTCGCTATAGACTATGATCGGATCGGGCTCAAACCCGACCAAAGGGAGATTAACTCTTCGCCGGTCACCCATCAGATAGCGGTGGTGGAGGAGCAATGTAGCGATTCTTCCTCTATTTTGAGGATGAACTATGTCCGGATTCCCAAGCTATCCGAGCCGGATACCCGTCTAGGGAGGACATGGCCCAAGCTTCGAACTTAGAATCAGGCATGGGGCTAGAACTATTGGGCAACATCCAGGAGCCCGAACTTCCAAGCTCGGAAGCTCCTCCGCCCCTGCGTTCCAGATTGGGTCAGGGTTTGGACCTAAATCTACCCACCCACCCAGACATAAGTGATCTTTCCCACATTACACAAGAGCCCCAAGAGACAGTACATCACTATTGGGCCAGATTCCTCCTTGTAATGAACAAGGTCAAGGACTGTTGCGAGGAAGACGCAATTTCATTCTTTTGAAAAAATTGCACGGACAAGGGAATCCTCAACGCCATAAGTCGCCGTGACATATCACACTTTGCTGACTTGGCGGCCATAGTACGGAAGTACTGTGCGATGGAAAGCGCCTGGAAAACCCAAGCAAAATTCTGGGATCCCCCGGCTCTCACTAGATCCCCCGTCCGAACTAAAAGGGTATACTTGTTGGGGAACGTAGCAGAAATTCAAAATTTTCTACGCATCACCAAGATCAATCTATGGAGTAATCTAGCAACGAGGGGAAGGGGAGTGCATCTACATACCGTTGTAGATCGCGATGCGGAAGCGTTGCAAGAACGTGGATGAGGGAGTCGTACTCGTAGCGATTCAAATCGTGGTTGATTCCGATCTAAGCACCGAAGAACGGTGCCTCCGCGTTCAACACACGTGCAGCCCAGTGACGTCTCCCATGCCTTGATCTAGCAAGGAGAGAGGGAGAGGTTGGGGAAGACTCCATCCAGCAGCAGCACGACGGCGTGGTGGTGGTGGAGGAGCGTGGCAATCCCGCAGGGCTTCGCCAAGCACCGCGGGAGAGGAGGAGGAGGGAGAGGGGTAGGGCTGCGCCGAAAGAGAGACGTTCTCGTGTGTCTTGGGCAGCCCAAACCTCAACTATATATAGGGGGGAGGGGGCTGCGCCCCCCTTAGGGTTTCCACCCCCAAGAGGAGGCGGCCAGCCCTAGATCCCATCAAGGGGGGCGGCCAAGGGGAGGAGAGGGGGGGCGCCCCACTAGATGGGCCCTAAGGCCCATCTGGACCTAGGGTTTGCCCCCTCCCACTCTCCCATGCGCCTTGGGCCTTGGTGGGGGGGCGCACCAGCCCACCTGGGGCTGGTCCCCTCCCACACTTGGCCCACGCAGCCTTCTGGGGCTGGTGGCCCCACTTGGTGGACCCCCGGGACCCTCCCGGTGGTCCCGGTACATTACCGATTTCACCCGAAACTTTTCCGGTGACCAAAACAGGACTTCCCATATATAAATCTTTACCTCCGGACCATTCCGGAACTCCTCGTGACGTCCGGGATCTCATCCGGGACTCCGAACAACATTCGGTAACCACGTTCCCTATAACCCTAGCGTCATCGAACCTTAAGCGTGTAGACCCTACGGGTTCGGGAACCATGCAGACATGACCGAGACGTTCTCCGGTCAATAACCAACAGCAGGATCTGGATACCCATGTTGGCTCCCACATGTTCCACGATGATCTCATCGGATGAACCACGATGTCGGGGATTCAATCAATCCCGTATACAATTCCCTTTGTCCATCGGTATGTTACTTGCCCGAGATTCGATCGTCGGTATCCCTATACCTTGTTCAATCTCGTTACCGGCAAGTCTCTTTACTCGTTCCGTAACTCACATCATCCCGTGATCAACTCCTTGGTCACACTGTGCACATTATGATGATGTCCTACCGAGTGGGCCCAGAGATACCTCTCCGTTTATACGGAGTGACAAATCCCAGTCTCGATTCGTGCCAACCCAACAGACACTTTCGGAGATACCTGTAGTGCACCTTTATAGCCACCCAGTTACGTTGTGACGTTTGGTACACCCAAAGCATTCCTACGGTATCCGGGAGTTGCACAATCTCATGGTCTAAGGAAGTGATACTTGACATTAGAAAAGCTCTGAGCAAACGAACTACACGATCTTGTGCTAGGCTTAGGATTGGGTCTTGTCCATCACATCATTCTCCTAATGATGTGATCCCGTTATCAACGACATCCAATGTCCATGGTCAGGAAACCGTAACCATCTATTGATCAACGAGCTAGTCAACTAGAGGCTTACTAGGGACATGGTGTTGTCTATGTATCCACACATGTATCTGAGTTTCCTATCAATACAATTCTAGCATGGATAATAAATGATTATCATGAACAAGGAAATATAATAATAATCTATTTATTATTGCCTCTAGGGCATATTTCCAACAGTCTCCCACTTGCACTAGAGTCAATAATCTAGTTCACATCACCATGTGATTAACACTGACAGGTCACATCACCATGTGACCAACACCCAAGAGTTTACTAGAGTCAACAATCTAGTTCACATCTCTATGTGATTAACACTCAATGAGTTCTGGTTTGATCATGTTATGCTTGTGAGAGAGGTTATTAGTCAACGGGTCTGAACCTTTCAGATTCGTGTGTGCTTTACGAATATCTATGTCATCTTTGTGGATGCTACCACGCGCTACTTGGAGCCATTTCAAGTAATTGCTCTACTATACGAATCCGGTTTACTACTCAGAGTCATCCGGATTAGTGTCAAAGTTCGCATCGACGTAACCCTTTACGACGAACTCCTTTTCACCTCCATAATCGAGAAAATTCCTTAGTCCACTAGGTACTAAGGATAAGTTCGACCGCTGTCATGTGATCCATTCCCGGATCACTATTGTACCCCTTGACCAACTCATGGCAAGGCACACTTCATGTGCGGTACACAGCATAGCATACTGTAGAGCCTACGTCTAAAGCATAGGGGACGACCTTCGTCCTTTCTCTCTTCTGCTGTGGTCAGGTCTTGAGTCTTACTCAATACTCACACCTTGTAACACAGCCAAGAACTCCTTCTTTGCTGATCTATTTTGAACTCTTTCAAAATCATGTCAAGGTGTGCGTTCTTTGAAAGTATCATCGGGCGTCTTGATCTATCTCTATAGATCTTGATGCCCAATAGGTAAGTAGCTTTTATCCAGGTCTTCTTTTGAAAAACTCCTTTCAAACAACCCTTTATGCTTTCCAGAAATTTTACATCATTTCGGATCAACAATATGTCATTCACATATACTTATCAGAAATGTTGTAGCGCTCCCACTCACTTTATTGTAAATACAAGTTTCTAACAAACTTTGTATAAACCCAAAAACTTTGATCACTCCATCAAAGTGTATATTCTGACTCCGAGATAATTGCTCTAATCCATGGAAGGATCGCTGGAGCTAGCATACCTTTTAGCATCCTTAGGATCGACAAAAACTTTCTGATTGTATCACATACAACCTTTCCTTACGAAAACTGGTAAGGAAACTTATTTGACATCCATCTGCCAGATTTCACAAATGCAGCTAATGCTAACATGATTCTGACGGACTTAAGCACCGCTACGGATGAGAAAATCTCATCGTAGTCAACTCCTTGAACTTGTGGAAATACTCTTTGCCACAAGTCGAGCTTCATAGACGGTAACATTACCGTTCATGTCCGTCTTCTTCTTAAAGATCCATTTACCTCAACAGCCTTACGACCATCAAGTAGTACTCTCAAAGTCTATACTTTGTTTTCATACATGGATCCTCTCGGATTTTATGGCTTCTAACCATTTGTCGGAATATGGGCCCACCATCGCTTCTCCATAGCTCGTAGGTTCAGTATTGTCCAACAACATGATATCTCAGACAGGATCACGTACCACTCTGAAGTATTACGCATCCTTGTCGTCCTACGAGGTTTGGTAGTGACTTGATCCGAAGTTTCATGATCAGTATCATAAGCTTCCACTTCAATTGGTGTAGGTGCCACAGGAACAACTTCCTGTGCCCTGCTACACCCTAGTTGAAGTGACAGTTCAATAACCTTATCAAGTCTCCACCATCCTCCCACTCAATTCTTTCGAGAGAAACTTTTCCTCGAGAAAGGACTCGTTTCTAGAAGCAATTGCTTTTGCTTCCAGATCTGAAATAGGAGGTATATCCAACTGTTTTGGGTATTCTTATGAAGATGCATTTATCCGCTTTGGGTTCGAGCTTATCAGCCTGAAACATTTTCACATAAGCATCGCAGCCCCAAACTTTTAAGAAACGACAACTTAGGTTTCTCTAAACAGTGTCGTCTCAACGGAATTACGTGGTGCCCCTTTTAAAGTGAATGCGGTTATCTCTAATGCCTAACCCATAAACAATAGTGGTAATTCGATAAGAGACATCATGGCATGCACCATATCCAATAGGGTGCAGTTATGATGTTCGGACACACCATCACACTGTGGTGTTCCAGGCGGTATTAATTGTGAAACACTTTCCACAATGTCTTAATTGTGTGCCAAACTCGTAACTCAGATACTCATCTCTATGATCATATCACAGACATTTTATCCTCTTGTCACGACGATCTTCAAGTTCACTCTGAAATTACTTGAACCTTTCAATAATTCAGACTTGTGTTTCATCAAGTAAATACACTCAGCATCTACTCAAATCATCTGTGAAGTTAGAACTTAACGATATCCACTGCATGCCTCAGCACTCATTGGACTGCACACATCAAAATGTATTACATCCAACAAGTTGCTCTCTTGTTCCATCTTACTGAAAACGAGGCTTTTCAGTCATCTTGCCCATGTGGTATGATTTGCATGTCTCAAGTGATTCAAAATCAAGTGAGTCCAAACGATCCATCTGCATGGAGTTTCTTCATGCATATATAGCAATAGACATGGTTCGCAGTCTCAATCTTTTCAAAAACGAGTGAGTCCAAAGATCCATCTACATGGAGCTTCTTCATGCGTTTTATACCAATATGACTCAAATGGCAGTGCCACAAGTATGTGGTACTATCATTACTATTTTATATCTTTTGGCATGAACATGTGTATCACTGCGATCGAGATTCATTTTAGGTGCAAGACCATTGAAGGTATTATTCAAATAAACAGAGTAACCATTATTCTCCTTAAATGAATAACCGTATTGCGATAAACATAATCCAATCATGTTTACGCTCAACGCAAACACCAATCTCGATGGTAGGGGAAGCATGCGATGCTTGATCACATCAACCTTGGAAACACTTCCAACACACATCGCCATCTCACCTTTAGCTAGTCTCCGTTTATTCCGCAGCTTTTATTTTGAGTTACTAACACTTAGCAACCGAACCGGTATCTAATACCCTGGTGTTGCTAGGAGTACTAGTAAAGTATACATTCATATAATGTATATCCAATATACTTCTGTCGACCTTGCCTGCCTTCTCATCTACCAAGTATCTAGGGTAGTACTGCTTCAGTGACCGTTCCCCTCATTACAGAAGCACTTAGTCTCGGGTTTGGGTTCAACCTTGGGATTCTTCACTAGAGCAGCAAATGATTTGCTGTTTCATGAAGTATCCCTTTTGCCCTTGCCCTTCTAGAAACTAGTGGTTTTAATAACCATCAACAATTGATGCTCCTTCTTGATTTCTACTTTCGCGGTGTCAAACATCGCGAGTTGCTCAAGGATCATCATCTATCCTTGATATTTATAGTTCATCATGAAGCTCTTAATAGCTTGGTGGCAGTGATTATGGAGAATCATCACTATCTCATCTGGAAGATTAACTCCCACTCAATTCAAGCGATTGTAGTACTCAGACAATCTGAGTACATGCTCAACGATTGAGCTTTTCTCCCTTAGTCTTCAGGCTTAAGAAACTTGTCAGAGGTCTCATACCTCTTGACGCGGGCACTAGTCTGAAATCCCAATTTCAGTCTTCGGAACATCTCATATGTTCCGCGACGTTTCAAAAACCGTCTTTGGTGCCACAATTCTAAACCGTTAGCATTACGCACTGAACTATCACGTAGTTATCAAAACGTGTATGTCAGATGTTCCGCAACATCTACAGACGACGCTGAGGTTCAGCACACCGAGCGGTGCATTAAGGACATAAGCCTTCTGTGCAGCAATGAGGACAGTCCTCAGTTTACGGACCCAGTCCGCATAATTGCTACTACCAACTTTCAACTAAATTTTTCTCTAGGAACATATCTTAAACAGTAGAACTAAAGCGTATGACATAATTTGCAAAGATCTTTTGACTATGTTCATGATAATGAAGTTCATCTGATTATTGAACTCCCACTCAGATAGACATCCCTCTAGTCATCTAAGTGATACATGATCCGAGTCAAACTAGGCCGTGTCCGATCATCACGTGAGACGGACTAGTCATCATCGGTGAACATCTCCATGTTGATCGTATCTACCATACGACTCATGTTCGACCTTTCGGTCCCTTGTGTTCCGAGGCCATGTCTGTACATGCTAGGCTCGTCAAGTCAACCTAAGTGTTTCGCATGTGTTCCGAGGCCATGTCTGTACATGCTAGGCTCGTCAACACCCGTTGTATTCGAACGTTAGAATCTATCACACCCGATCATCACGTGGTGCTTCGAAACAACGAACCTTCGCAACGGTGCACAGTTAGGGGGAACACTTCTCTTGAAATTTTATAAGGGATCATCTTACTTACTACCGTCGTTCTAAGCAAATAAGATGCATAACATGATAAACATCACATGCAATCAAATAGTGACATGATATGGCCAATATCATTTTGCTCCTTTGATCTCCATCTTCGGGGCACCATGATCATCTTTGTCACCGGCATGACACCATGATCTCCATCATTGTGTCTTCATGAAGTTGTCACGCCAACGATTACTTCTACTTCTATGGCTAATGCACTTAGCAATAAAGTAAAGTAATTTACATGGCGTTATTCAATGACACGCAGGTCATACAAAAAATAAAGACAACTCCTATGGCTCCTGCCGGTTGTCATACTCATCGACATGCAAGTCGTGATTCCTATTACAAGAATATGATCAATCTCATACATCACATATATCATTCATCACATCATCTGGCCATATCACATCACAAGGCACATGCTGCAAAAACAAGTTAGACGTCCTCTAATTGTTGTTGCAAGTTTTTACGTGGCTTGTATAGGTTTCTAGCAAGAACGTTTCTTACCTACGTAAGACCACAACGTGATATGCCAATTTCTATTTACCCTTCATAAGGACCCTTTTCATCGAATCCGTTCCGACTAAAGTGGGAGAGACAGACACCCGCTAGCCACCTTATGCAACTAGTGCATGTCAGTCGGTGGAACCTGTCTCACGTAAGCGTACGTGTAAGGTCGGTCCGGGCCGCTTCATCCCACAATGCCGCCGAAACAAGATAAGACTAGTAACGGCAAGAAGAATTGGCAACATCTACGCCCACAACTACTTTGTGTTCTACTCGTGCATAGAAACTACGCATAGACCTAGCTCATGATGCCACTGTTAGGGAACGTAGCAGAAATTCAAAATTTTCTACGCATCACCAAGATCAATCTATGGAGTAATCTAGCAACGAGGGGAAGGGGAGTGCATCTACATACCGTTGTAGATCGCGATGCGGAAGCGTTGCAAGAACGTGGATGAGGGAGTCGTACTCGTAGCGATTCAGATCGCGGTTGATTCCGATCTAAGCACCGAAGAACGGTGCCTCCGTGTTCAACACACGTGCAGCCCAGTGACGTCTCCCATGCCTTGATCCAGCAAGGAGAGAGGGAGAGGTTGGGGAAGACTCCATCCAGCAGCAGCACGACGGCGTGGTGGTGGTGGAGGAGCGTGGCAATCCCGTAGGGCTTCACCAAGCACCGCGGGAGAGGAGGAGGAGGGAGAGGGGTAGGGCTGCGCCGAAAGAGAGACGTTCTCGTGTGTCTTGGGCAGCCCAAACCTCAACTATATATAGGGGGGGAGGGGGCTGCGCCCCCCTTAGGGTTTCCACCCCCAGGAGGAGGTGGCCAGCCCTAGATCCCATCAAGGGGGGCGGCCAAGGGGAGGAGAGGGGGGGCGCCCCACTAGATGGGCCCTAAGGCCCATCTGGACCTAGGGTTTGCCCCCTCCCACTCTCCCATGCGCCTTGGGCCTTGGTGGGGGGGCGCACCAGCCCGCCTGGGGCTGGTCCCCTCCCACACTTGGCCCATGCCGCCTTCTGGGGCTGGTGGCCCCACTTGGTGGACCCCCGGGACCCTCCCGGTGGTCCCGGTACATTACCGATTTCACCCGAAACTTTTCCGGTGACCAAAACAGGACTTCCCATATATAAATCTTTACCTCCGGACCATTCCGGAACTCCTCGTGACGTCTGGGATCTCATCCGGGACTCCGAACAACATTCGGTAACCACGTTCCCTATAACCCTAGCGTCATCGAACCTTAAGCGTGTAGACCCTACGGGTTCGGGAACCATGCAGACATGACCGAGACGTTCTCCGGTCAATAACCAACAGCGGGATCTGGATACCCATGTTGGCTCCCACATGTTCCACGATGATCTCATCGGATGAACCACGATGTCGGGGATTCAATCAATCCCGTATACAATTCCCTTTGTCCATCGGTATGTTACTTGCCCGAGATTCGATCGTCGGTATCCCTATACCTTGTTCAATCTCATTACCGGCAAGTCTCTTTACTCGTTCCGTAACTCACATCATCCCGTGATCAACTCCTTGGTCACACTGTGCACATTATGATGATGTCCTACCGAGTGGGCCCAGAGATACCTCTCCGTTTATACGGAGTGACAAATCCCAGTCTCGATTCGTGCCAACCCAACAGACACTTTCGGAGATACCTGTAGTGCACCTTTATAGCCACCCAGTTACGTTGTGACGTTTGGTACACCCAAAGCATTCCTACGGTATCCGGGAGTTGCACAATCTCATGGTCTAAGGAAGTGATACTTGACATTAGAAAAGCTCTGAGCAAACGAACTACACGATCTTGTGCTAGGCTTAGGATTGGGTCTTGTCCATCACATCATTCTCCTAATGATGTGATCCCGTTATCAACGACATCCAATGTCCATGGTCAGGAAACCGTAACCATCTATTGATCAACGAGCTAGTCAACTAGAGGCTTACTAGGGACATGGTGTTGTCTATGTATCCACACATGTATCTGAGTTTCCTATCAATACAATTCTAGCAAGGATAATAAACGATTATCATGAACAAGGAAATATAATAATTCTCTATTTATTATTGCCTCTAGGGAATATTTCCAATAATACTCTCGTAAGTCACCCGATCCAATCACAAAGAAACCAAGGCCCACTACAGGGCGTGGAACTATATTGGAGGGATGGCTCAATGGTCCATGCAAAATTCACAGCACACCGGATACCACACCAACACACAGCCTTAGAGCATGTTGGATACTCCGGCAGGTGGCCAAGAGCGGTGAGGATCTCCTCATCAACAATACCGCAGAGCACCATCCCGTGGAAAATAACGATACAGTATTGACAGTCTTCAAGACCTTCGCCTCAAACAATAGGCGCAAGCGAGCACTCCGCAGCCTTGCCGAAGTCTGCCACGTCGCAACAATAAATCCTTGGAATGACACGGCTATAACCTTCAATGCCAGTGATGAACCTCAACTCCGAACAACCCGAGCACCAGCCGCTTTGGTCCTTAGTCCAATTGTGGACAGCTTCCGGCTTACTAAAGTGCTCATGGACGGTGGCAGCGGATTAAACCTCATCTACGAAGGATACCCTTAACAAAATGGAAATAGACAAGAGCCACATTAAGCAGAGCAGCACGACCTTCAGAGGAATCATCCCTAGTCGGGAGGCACGATGTGCGGGAAAAATCACACTAGATGTGGTATTCAGTACGCTGGAGAATTATAGGTCCGAAGAAATCACATTCCAAGTGGCCCCGTTCAGTAGCGGATACCACGCCCTTTTAGGGCGGGAGGCATTCACGATCTTCCAAGCTATACCCCATTACGGGTACATGAAGCTCAAAATGCCCGGGCCCAATGGAATCATCACTCTCTAGTGATCCGGACATAGCACTCCGCACCGAAAATAAAACAGCCACACTAGCCCTCGAAGCGTTATCTGAAGCCCTCGCGGCCGAAGAACTAACTGCGCTGCGCTCCACAGTGGACAGGGACGACGTGATACTCGACAAAAGACCCAAGTCCACCTCTTTTAAACCAGCGGACGAAATAGTCAAATTCCAGGTCCACCCAACGGACCGCACAAAAACAGCATCCATCGGGGCACAGCTGGACCCCACAACCGACGCCGCATTGCGGGAGTTCTTGCGCGAAAATTGGGACATATTCACCTGGCATCCTTCAGACATGCCAGGAATCCCACACAGGCTGGCCGAGCACAGCCTTAACATTCTAAAGGGGTTCAAGCCGGTCAAGCAGACTCTCCGGCATTTCTCCGAGCCTAAGCGGCAAGCCATGGGAGAAGAGCTAGCCAAGTTACTTGAGGCCGGATACATCAGAGAAATAAAACATCCGGACTGGCTAGCAAACCTGGTGATGGTACCAAAGAAGGACAAATCCTGGCGCCTATGTGTCAATTTCAAGGACCTTAACAAGGCTTGCCCCAAGGATCCCTCCCCCTCCCCCGCATCGACCAAATTATCGACGCTACTGCAGGACACGATTCATTGTGTTTCCTCAATGCATACTCCGGATACCATCAAATTAAGATGGCGGAGTCCGATCAAGCCACAACGGCATTTATCACCCCATCCGGCCCCTTCTGTTTTAACACCATGCCTTTCGGGCTCAAACACGCCGGTGCAACCTATCAACGCATGATTCAGACATGCTTGGAAACACAGATCGGCAAAACAGTGGAGGCATACATAGACGATGTGGTCATTAAAACCAGACACGTCGAATCCTTAATAGACGACTTGAGGATCACGTTCGACAATCTCCGGACATACGACATCAAGCTCAATCCGGAAAAATGCGTCTTCGGCGTGCCCACCGGAAAGCTCTTAGGCTTCATCGTCTCCAATAGAGGAATTGAAGCAAATCCGGCTAAAATCAGAGCTCTGTCACAGTTGGCTATCCCAACAGACCTCAAGCAAATCCAGAAACTAACTGGATGCGTGGCTGTCTTAAGCCGCTTTATCTCCCGATTAGGAGATAAGGCACTACCTCTTTATCGCCTTCTTCGATGCACCGAACACCTCGAGTGGACGGATGCGGCCACGACCGGATTGGAAGAAATAAAAGCCGTTTTGGCCACCAACCCAATCTTGGCCGCGCCAAATGTCGGCGAACCAATGTTGTTATATATAGCGGCAACACACCAAGTTGTAAGCGCAGCGCTCGTCGTCAAACGAGAGACGGACGGACATAAGTTCCCACTTCAAAAGCCGGTATACTATGTATCCACTATCCTCACTCCATGCAAATCACGGTACCCACATTATCAAAAGATAGCATACGCGGTCTTCATGGCATCCCGGAAACTATGACACTACTTTCAAGAGTGTTCAATTACGGTGGCCTGTGAAGTACCACTCAATGACATAATAAACAACCGCGATGCCACGGGCTGGATTGCCAAATGGGATATTGATCTCCTCCTGTTCGACATAATATACAAACCACGGCGAGCCATTGAGTCACAAGTACTGGCTGATTTCATCGCCGAATGGACAGAAGCCGAACTCCCTAAAGAGTACGGCGTGTACTCCAATTGGATCATGCACTTTGACGGCTCTAAAATGCTGGCTGGTCTGGGGGCTGGTGTTGTCCTGACATCCCCCACCGGAGATACAGTCCAATACGTACTCCAAATACTATACATAGACTCCAACAACGCAGCAGAATATGAGGCCATGTTACATGGTCTCCGGATGGCAGTCTCCATGGGCATTCAACGCCTGGAGGTGCGTGGGGATTCGAACCTTGCAATATCTCAAATAAATGGAGACTTCGACGCCAAGGATCCGAAAATGGCGGCTTACCGCAACGCCGCCCTCAAAATGTCAGCCCGGTTCGAGGGGCTTGAATTCCACCATGTGGTCCGAGAAAACAATCAAGCGGCAGATATCCTCGCCCGCATCGGCGCTAAGCGCGACCCTGTCCCACCTAATATCTTCTTGGAAAGGCTGTTTAAGCCATCCGTGGTATGGGAAGGAGAGGCCGGCAACAACAGTCCGGACCCGGCCACAACACTAGATACTGAACACTCTGACGTAATCGGAGGCTCCACCACCGAAATAACGCCTTCGGCCCACGTGATTATGGATGTCATTGCCCTGTGGACAGAACCCTTCTTGGCCTACCTAACTAGGCAAGAACTCCCTGAGGACCCAAACGAGGCACGTTGCATTGTGCGGCGGTCTAAAGCCTACAAGGTCCACGAGGGAGAGCTTTATAAGAAAAGCGCTACCAGAGTACTTCAAAGGTGCATCTCCGAAGAGGAAGGACGACAACTTTTGGCAGAAATTCATGCTGGACTTGGCGGCCACCACACCGCAGCCCGGGCCCTTGTAAGCAAGGCCTTCCGCACAGGTTTTTACTGGCCGACGGCCCGAGCAGACGCACAGGACCTCGTTCAACGTTGCGTCGGTTGCCAGCTTTTTCCAAACCAAAGCCATATGCCACCTACCGCTCTCCAAACAATCCCCATTACTTGGCCCTTTGCGGTCTGGGGGCTTGATATGGTCGGACCCCTTAAAGGGGGAAGCCATAAGAAAAAATACCTATTGGTCATGGTGGATAAATTCACCAAATGGATAGAAGCCAAACCAGTTAAAACGGCCGAATCCGGACCAGTGATAGACTTCATATCCGGGGTTGTACACTGTTACGGCGTCCCTCACAGCATCATAACCGATAACGGCTCGAACTTTACAGCCGACGAGGTAAAAACTTGGTGCAGCAACATGGGCATTAAGCTCGATTATGCCTCTGTCTATCACCCCCAAACAAACGGTCAGGTCGAATGGGCAAATGGTGTTATCATGAGCGGCATTAAACCCAGATTAGTGCGATCCTTAAAGGACTCAGATACGCACTGGGTAGAGGAGCTTGACTCCGTACTATGGGGACTGCGGACCACGCCGAATCGCACAACCGGATACACACCGTTCTTCATGGTGTACGGCGCAGAGGCGGTACTGCCCTGCGACATCATTCATGACTCACCTCGAGTGCGCATGTACGAAGAGAAAGAAGCCGAGCTTGATCGGCAGGACAGTTTGGACGCCCTGGAGGAGGAGCGTGACGTGGCAAAAGCCCGCTCCGCATTCTATCAGCAACAGGCTCGACGGTATCAAAGCAGAGAAGTACGGGCCAAAACTTATAATGTTGGCGAACTAGTTCTACGCCTACCAGAAAAGAAAAAGAACAAACTCGAGCCCAAATGGGAAGGTCCCTTCGTTATCGACCAAGTTCTGACCGGTGGAGCGTACCGTCTGCGGGATGCATCGAACAATCGACTCGAGCCAAACCCATGGAACGCAGCCAGACTCCAAAGGTTTTACGCCTAGTTCCGGACTATGTGTTCGTCTCCTTACCTCCGTCAATTTTTTATATATCTGCTATCTGTCTTTTCTTTCTTTCTTTCTTCCCTTTTTTCTTCACAGCCTTAAACGGTTAAAATGTGTCTTGACTACACAATCTTGACGCGCTAGGCATGCTCATTATACCTGGAGGCTTCTTATATAGAAGCTTAATATAATTATGTTCCGGGCTTTATGCCCCCCGGACATGTGTTACTTTTCCACATGTACCTTTTCTTCGCCATTATATGCATTGATATGACTTAAGTTTTGGCCAAGCTGGGTTGCCTGGCTCTTGTGTTTATGCCCTACGTTCCCATTAATTCGGCTAGGGCATAAGGGGAGCACCTCTACGATTGTTACTGCTGGGTCAGCCGGATGTGTACCTCAGACTGTGTGAAACTGAAAGCTAGCGTTCTTAAGGGAATATTCGGTCGGTGAACAAAAGATGACTTTTATTTATTGTAATACATGCCCCCAGATGTTTATATCCTGCGTCTCTTTTCGCAGTTCGGACATGCACATTAATGCATGCGTACCCAGGGAAAGGAACCAGTAACGGAACTATTCTCCCTGGAAGATGTTTCTTACTATCCATGTAATATAACATAGCTAGTTGGGTACTTGTCTGTTCAAGCACTTGTGACCCCTACGCCTGGTTTCCACGCGTACCCCGGTTTTTACATAACTGAGCAGGTATTCGGATACACTCCGGACTGTCGGGTCCGGAGGTCGAAGCGAAAAGGTCCGCCATGACAAATGATTTACAATCCAGCTAGGGACAATATATGTCAATTGAAGTACAAAGTCACTTAGACTGACTAAATTCTTCTTCTATACCATCCAACAGGCCGTCTAGCCTACAATCCTGTTGGGAATACTTTGCGGCTAATTTCACCTGGTCATACACCAAACCGACGGGGATTTCTTTCCCATCAGACCCCACAGGTCCGACTTCGGCCATATGGTTCGGGTCAGCCTTGGTATATCGAGTCTTCACCATGGCCCATGCTTCCCTCGCACCTTGTCGGCAGGCAGATATCTTCCATAATCGGAAGCGCCGCCGCGCTCCCCTGAGCATCTCTACGAGCTCCCCCATGCCTCCTAGCAGGGAGGCGGATGGCCACAAGGCCTGGGCAATGCCCTGCATCGCCTGCCGAACTTGTTCATGCAGTTGTGAGAGCTCGGCAGAAGATCACCTGCAGACCCGGGCATCTCTTCTGCGGGACGACCCGTCAGCATACCTATAGATATAACTTTGTTAGCCGGTTTCTTTGCGGAACTCTATAAAAGTTCATTTAAGCACTTACTAAAAATGTCGCGTCGAAGCCTCTTATTCTCCTTTACGGAATCAACAAGCTGGGCCCGAACATCTTTCAGTTCAACACTCAGCCGGATATTGGCATCTTGGAGATCATTTTTCTCCCGCCTAACCTTCTTAAGACGCGCTCGCCAGCCTTTAACTGTCGTTGAGCATGTTGCTCATCCCCTCGCACGACCTCCAGATTCATTTTGGGATCATCTACGGAATCTATTGTTAGATTTGCATACATGCCGCATACTAACCGGTACATGTCATTCTTTTTGATAGAAACAAGTGTTACCAGATGGGGCCTTCTCGGACTCCTTCATTGCGGCAATCGCGGCCCGTAGCTGGGCTTTGCACTCCTCCAGCTCTCGAGACAACTGGGTATTCTTCTTCGTAAGAACCTACACAAATAATGATCCTTAAATCAGTTGTGTCAACTGTTTCAAGTCTCAGGGGCTACTGATATACATAATTATCAGATTTTCTTACCCGTATATCCTTTACATACTGGTCCGTGGCTCTGGCAAGACCATTTTGAGCAGCTCGAATGTACGCGTCTCCTTAGTTGAAGGCATCGAACGCCTCTTGAGAGAAACAAGCGTCGCGGAGTACGGCCCGGCGACGCCGGTGATTCATGGCACTCTCCACTTCGGAATTCGTAGCGGACAGCCTATCCGCATCCTGTGTAGGAGGAACATTCGGCGTTGGCCCCACGTTAGCATCTGTCTCTAAGTCCGGCTCTGGAACCCGACTGGTGGAGGCGTGGCCGGCAGGCTCTCCGGATATAGTCCGGCGAGCATTTTTTCTGCTAGGAACCATGGACGTTATTATATTTTAAAGATGATAACCACGGAGCAGGGTCCTTCTCCATACCTCTGCAACGGCGTCTCAGTCCTGACCGCCTTCCTTTTAAGCCTACCCGGTTTCGGTGCCCCTTGTTGGTGAGTCACTGCGGGTTCGGCATGGCGTCCCGAGGGCCTTCCCTGTAAGACACCAAATGTGTGCGGTAGGAGAAGTGCAAAAAACGGGATCCTTCTCGGAAGTTGGGACTCCGGTTTTACTTACATGCGATGCAGGGAGCAGTCCGGGATAATCGGCTATGATGGCCAGCAAGACACCGTCGCAGCTTAACTGATAGAACGTCCTGTCGATGAGCTCCACAAATGTGTCCGGATCTTCTTTGAGTCCGGGGTCGAGGGCCCGATCAGGGTCCTCTGGTTGTGGACCTCCCTCACAGCTTTTCGCAGTTCCTGCTATGAAATAGCAAGGTAAATATTTATGACAAAGAATGCGGGAAGGTCTGGAGTAAAAAGTAGCAGCTCACCCAGTTTGGGGGGTTGTACATGGAGAATCCATCCCGTGGCTTGATGCAGATGAACTCCTCTTCCTCTCCTTTATATAAATCGGACAGTATTTTCGCTAGAGCAGCGATGGAGTCCGGACCTTTACGACCGCAGCGGGTGGCATCGTCTTCTCCATTGAAGTGCCACATGGGTTGTCCCCGATATTGAAGTGGCTGCACCCCCCACATTATACATATTGACATAACCTCGATTATTGTCAATCCTGATTTGGCCAGCATTTGTATCCGGCCCATCAGGTAAAGGACCTCTTTGTTGTCTTACTCCTGGGGGCTCCGAGGGCGCCAGTTGCGGTGTTTCTTCAAAGGGGCGTTATTAAACTTAGGAAGGCCCATCTGAACAGGGTCCGGAAGGGGGACGTCCTCCATATAAAAGCACTCCGAAGGCCAGTCTTCGGATGTCTTCTTCGGAGTACCGGACAGGTATCCGGTCCCGGCGATGCACCATATCTCGGCTCCGCCCACTTGATATATTGACCCCTCCTGTGTACGGGGTACGAGGCAGAATAGCCTATTCCATAGCTTGAAATGAGCTTCGCAGCCCAAAAACAGCTCGCAAAGGGCGACATAGCCAGCGATGTGTATTATGGAGGCGGGAGTAAAATTATGCAGCTGGAGGCCGTAGAACTCCAGGAGCCCACGGAGGAACGGATGGATTGGAAATCCAAGTCCCCTTAATAAGTAAGGGACAAGGCATACCCGCTCCCCCATAGATGGACTGGGAAGGATCTCTGCTTGCTCCCCGCCATTGTAAGTGGCTAGTCAGGCTCGGACGGGGACCATATACGCAGGAGGGAGAAACCCTTGGGTCTGTAACTCTACTAACTGTCTGTGGGAGACGGAACACTTCTTCCAATTGCCTGGCTTAGGGCTACGGGAGCGAGAAGAGGAGATGCGATGGCCGGCCATGATGGGATGGATTTTTTCGGGCGCACTCCGATGGACACTCACTGAGGGAGGATGGTGTGATCTGGATCTGAGGATCCCCGGCCCCTTAAATAGACGATTTACTCACATGGTTAGGGTGGCAAGTGTAAAAATGCCCCGACTTCTCGCATTCGCTCGACACGTGGAAGACAGCCATTATTAGGCATGGAAGCCAAGGAGTGCAACATTTATGGGAAGCCGGACACTACTCGACAGGTACTCAGAATTTGGAGAAGAACCCGCCTTGCAATGCCGAAGACAATTTGCGCGCCGGACTCGTCGTCATTGAAGCCTGGTTCGGGGGCTACTGAGGGAGTCCTGGATTAGGGGGTCCTCGGACAGCCGGACTATGTACTTCCGCCGGACTGTTGGACTATGAAGATACAAGATTCAAAGACTTCGTCCCGTGTCCGGGTGGGACTCTCCTTTGCGTGGAAGGCAAGCTTGGCAATACGAATATGTAGATCTCCTCCCTTGTAACCGACTCTGTGTAACCCTAGCCCCCTCCGGTGTCTATATAAACCGGAGGGTTTAGTCTGTAGAACAACAACAATCATAATCATAGCTAGCTTCTAGGGTTTAGCCTCTATGATCTCGTGGTAGATCAACTCTTGTAATACTCATATCATCAAGATCAATCAAGCAGGAAGTAGGGTATTACCTCCATCGAGAGGGCCCGAACCTGGGTAAACATTGTGTCCCCCACCTCCTGTTACCATCCGCCTTAGACGCACAGTTCGGGACCCCCTACCCGAGATCCGCCGGTTTTGACACCGACAGGGGGCTACTAGCTACTTCACACTTTGCTAGGTGAACCTCGGTTGGGGGGGATGAATTCATAGCTTAGGATTCCCTTCGTGCCGACACGAGGGAGAAGGGGGGCTGCTAGCTACTTCGCACTTTGCTAGGTGAACCTCGGTTGGGGGGGGGGCATGCATTCATAGCTTAGGATTCCCTTCGTGCCGACACTAGGGGGTGGGGGCAAGCAATACCGTGCGCTTTGTGAGATAGGTGCCACATCGAAGTTGCATTTGGTATTTGAAAATCAAACCACCCTTTTCATACATAAATTTGGTCCACATGCAAGTGTGTTCGTGTTCTGACCCTCTCCCGCGTCATTTTTTGCCAAATTTATGAACATTAGACAAGTTGGATTATGCAACAGACACGGTTCACTCAAACTAACCGTGTGCCACGCCGGTGCCCCTGTCACGCACACATCTGTACAGTACATTGGGATCCACGAGGCTCCCCCTCTCAAAAATATCTGCCCGTCTCGAGGCTTTTTCTGTTTCATAACACACGGTTGTTATCTCCGGACCATGTGCGATGTTTCTTGTTCCCAATCCTGCCTGCATCCTTAGAAAATATCTACCCGCCTCGAGGTTTTCTGTTTCATAACACACGGTTGTTATCTCTGGACCGTGTGCGATGTTTCTTGTTCCCAATCCTGCCTGCATCCCTAGAAAATATCTGCCCGCCTCGAGGGTATTTCTGTTTCATAACACACGGTTGTTATCTCCGGACCGTGTGCGATGCACTATCATCAAAATTTTCAATAGCCCCAGCATTTCACTCCCGCGTTTGACTCGCGCGTAGTAAAATTTTCAATACCCGCGTCATTTCCTAAGACACCCCCCTCCACACACACACACACACACACACGAAAACCTCCTCGGGCGTGCGCACACACACACACACCCTCCCTCGCTTGAAACCCTAGCAAGGTGCCCGCTGCCGCCGCAAGGCCTCCATTGTCAACATCTGCCGGTTTGCCCGTGCAACTTACCCACCGATCTCCATACCCAGGCCGCCCTGAGTTTCTTAGATGATGCTTGCCAAACGCCCCCTTTCCCACAGATCCCCATCCCCCACTCTAGAGCGTTGCAGCCTAAGCCCGGCTACACTTCCCGTGGAGCTCGAGGAGTGACTGGCCCAAAAGAGGTGTATCGCAGTCTCTTTGCCCGACGTCGCCGAGGAAGCTGATGACCATTACTGGCGGCAGGCACTCAAGCAGCGGGCTAGAGTATGCGGGCATGTCTTGGCCGCGGGCTACGACATCGAGGTCATCGATAGTGACGGCCTGAGGCGGGCTATGTGACAGGTTAAGTGGCCCACCCCAACCCCTCGGGTTCAACCGCCGTCGATCTCATCCATGGCCCCGCCGCTGATCTCCTCTAGCTCGCTGTCAACAATTTGCCATCCTACATCGCCATCGAGCCCCTTTTGTCATTTCTGAAGGACACGTTCTGCGACGCTGGCTTGGGATCCACAACTTCCAAGTCAGGCCTCACGACGGCGACTACAAGGAGGGCACCTCTTCGGCTCTTCCAAGGGGAAAGAGCCCATCTGCTCTTCCAAGGGGAAAGCACCCGTCTGCGACATCAGGGAGGGCACCCTATAGCCGTGCTCTTCCAAGGGGAAGGAGCCCATCTGCGACAACATGGAGCGCATCCAGGGTCCGTGCTCTTCCCACGGGAACGAGCCCATCCGTGACAAGTGAGGAAGCCCATGATTTGATTTGTCGTGCCTCTTCACAGGGGGAAACCCATGATTTGTTTTGTCGAGTCCCTTTTGTAGTGTAGTGAGAATATGTTCAGTTTTAATTGCTATATCTGGTTGTTTGCAGTATGCCTTGTTTATTTCAGTTGTTCACAATGTGATGCTCTATATGTGCAATTATTTACTGTGCAGTACATTTCATCAATCCAGTTTTAAACATACCGATAGGAATGCATATATTTGCTTGTTGTTAAGCCTGTTATAGCTAGCATATGCCTCTTTTAAAGTTTTTTGATTGTTCGGTTGTTTGTAGTTAGCATATGTCCAGTTTCAAATGCTATCTTTGATTGTTCGTAGTATGCCTTGTTTATTCCAGTTATTCACAATGTGATGTTCTATATGTGCAAGTATGAACTGTGCAGTTCAATTTCATCAGTACCAGTTTCAACAATACCAATATGAATGACTATATTTGGTTGCTGCATCTTGTAGTTAACACGCCTTTCCATTTTTATTTAACAATAACTAGTGTACTTAGACCGACACAATACCAGTTTGAATGACTATGTTTGCTTGTTGTTAGGCCTGTTGCAGTTAACACACCTTTCCACTTGTTTTGCTTTACTAGCGTGCTTAAACCTGCACACTGAAGCTATCTTTTAGAGATTATTTTGTCTGCCATGGATAATTTTGGTTGATGTTTAGCCTGTTGTGCTTAACATGCTTCTCGATGTACCTACACAGGACAATTTTGGGAACGACTGCTGTTTTCCATCGAGGTTAGTTTCATCCCATGGCTTATATCTGCTCACTGTTCAGGATATCGGTAGCTGGTACCATATAGGCCGGGGGCTGATAAGGGACTAATCGGTGAATTGGACTTTTAACTGAATATATCTGCAACCCATTTATCGTTAGGTTAACTAGGGCCATATGTAGTATATCTGAGGCTACATAGCAACATGCATTGTACTTAATGTCTAAATATGCAATCCTAGGCTACATAGCAACAAGGAGGAATGTTACATTAATGTTCTAATGATGTCTAGATATACGTGGAAGAGCAGCAGCAACAACAACAACAACAACAACAACACAACCCTGTTTGGATACTCAGCTTAGCTAGAGGTTAAAGTTAGTTTCTAGCTCATGACTAACCCTGAACTAACTCCATCCAAAGAGTTGTTTGGATGGTAGGGTTAGATTCACAATAAATGCACTAGGAGAACTAGCTCCAACTAGCACCTCTTGGGTTGGATAGTTTTTTTGGGTGGGTTATAGATGCAACTAGCTCAAACTAGCCCTCGTGTTTAGATATACTTTAGGGCTATTTGAGCCCAAACTAGCTCAAACTAACTATAACCCATGGATACAGCAACAGTTAATCAACCGATAATTTGTAAGAATGCACTAAACTCCTTCCGGCCCATAATATAAGATGTTAATTCATCTAATATGTGAGTATATTGGATGTTATAAGATACTCCCTCCGTTCCTAAATATTTGTCCTTTTAGATATTTCAAATGGACTACCACATACGGATGTATATAGACATATTTTAGAGTGTAGATTCACTCATTTTGCTCCGTATGTAGTCACTTGTTGAAATCGCTAGAAAGACAAATATTTAGGAACGGAGGGAGTATTATAAAAGAGTGTTGTACTACATCATTGTGCAATTGCTGTTTAGCTTCTAATATTAACTTGGTGCTTTTAGGTACATATGTCATTGGTAAAGATCCGCGCTTCGACCCTTTCTGCGTATGGGGCAATGAGATATCGATGAACCAGCATCAAGTGAGGAAGCTGATAAAGATAGTTAGTAAAATGGGTCCAAAGATGGCAATTAAACTATTTGTTTACACTTTATCCAAGACAACAGCGAACTGCAGGATGGTAAGTAAGAACTCTGCAACCTTCTTTTTACTGCCCATAATGAGTTGTGTTAGATGACAATATCTGAATCTTTTTCCTTTGAAGTGGTTACCAAAGCAGTTTACTCAAGATTACCTCTCAAACTATATGATTGGTGGGCATGCAAAGGTTAAAGTATTTATACCAGAACACGATGATTATCTAGATGTTTTCATGAAGACCGCGAAGGATGGGCGGTCGGCCATCACAAGGGGTTGGACTAGAGTAGTGCGTGCCTTCTGCATGGAGGAGGGCACAATATGGGCATTCCGCTTCACCTTGTTCAGCAACCAGAATGCATTTTGCCTCTTTCTTTACCGTCTTTAATAGTACAAGTATACAGCTGTGGTTCATCATTCTTTATTTGGTTCTTATGTAATTCTTGAACATATGTACCTATGAATCGAATAATGCATTAGTTGTTTGAACCTGATGGATAGGAATAAAGCTGTAGCATACATTCAAGGGATTTTTATTTCTGTGCCCCTGGTTCGTTAGTTCTAGTCATTCATCCCCACGCTCTTAACTTTTGCTCACTTTTCCCCACTCCCTTGCCCGAAACCCTCAGAACTGGTCACAGCGGACGTTGTCGTCGGGTCAATGGCTTGACCGTTAACTATGACTAGTGGGGCCGCGTAGGGCGGAGTCCACATTTTGACCGTTACGTGGTAACCAATGGGGCCGCGAAACTGACACTCACGGTAACCTGAATCAGATCCAGTCGCTTCTGCGCCGCCCCCTCCGCCGCCGTCGTGGCGCCTCTGCCGCCGTCATGCCGCCTCCACCGCACTCTTGCCGCCTCCGCCGCAGTCGTGCCGCCTCCGCCGCATCTACCCTCTCTCCCCATCTAGGATTAGGAAGCGATGTCGGGGGGCACCCCATCCGGCCCATCGACCGTGGAGATGATTGGGTCGAATCAGAGGCTGATAATTCATGGATTCCACCTGGGTAAGCATCGTTTTCCTCTCAAATTAATTAGGAGATCCATAAATTAGGCTGTATTTGACCATCGTTGGCGTGAATCAGCGCAATTTATCTGAAATTTTTCGGCCTAACTGTGCCCTTTATCTTATTTCAATCGAATAGGGTTGATCCTGCACTTGCTTTTCGGCTGGCGGTTGTAATGGAAACTAGCGAGCTGCGTGGAACTAAACCGTGTGTGATTTCTGGATTTTTCTATCCTAAAGTGGTAGAAACCAGCGTTTCGTTCAGAAATTTCCACAAGGCACTCTGTTGTGAGTATCCGTGGAGCCCTGCCGATGCTGGTGAACTGAGATATTTCGACAATACCGAGCAGAGATTTCTCCCATTAACTTGTGATGAGCATCTTGGGTTGCTATTTAGTTTGAATGTTGACAGTCATTTCGGTAAAATCTATACCGGTGTGCTTCAGGCACGCAAACAACGTATCCCGAAGGGTGTTCACACATCATCTGTCTCTGGTAATAGCGAGCGTCCTCGCACTCCTTGTAGGTCGAGACCAAGTAAACATAGTGGTTCTAAAAGCCACAACATGTCGGCTGCCGCTAATTCTGCCACTTCTCCTCTCCCTTCTGCACCTGATGTAGAAGTAGATGCAGAGCCTGACGTGGAAGTGCCTCGACATGATGATGATGATAAGATTCTATTCCCTAAACTGGTAGATAGAGTCAGTCAACAGGCAGTGGAAGATCAATATGCAGAGGAGCCTAGCAGCCGTGCTAGATTTGAGGACACTGATAATGAAGAGATAGAGGAGAACATCGACTCCTTAGTTTTACAAGAATATGATGGTGAGGACATGCCAACAATTGAGTGGAACAGGGAGAATCCTGACCTTACTCCAGGAACCGTATTCGAATCGATGGTGGACTGTCGTAATGCAGTGACTACATATTGCATTCTCACTGAAAACTCTTATGAGGTTGATAGGAGTGAGCCAGGAAGATTCACTGTTCATTGCCCTTATGATAGGTGTAGGTGGAGGTTGCATGCATCCACTATGCGAAAGAGCAAATTGATTCAGGTATTACAACTGAATATTGTTATCAGATTATTTATCCATTCTATATTCAGATCATGTGTACTGTTTCTTAATTGTATTTGATATAATTTTTCATTTTGTTTCAGATAAAAAGCAACCCACACGGGCACACTTGCCCACCTGGAGGGGGAGGGGGAAAGGACAAATCTAAGATTGCAAAGACTAGGTGGGTGGCAGATGCAATCTTGGATTGGGTGAGGGAAACACCAACAATTGGTCCAACAGCACTCCATGGGAAGCTATTTGAGAAGTACAAGATTAATGTGCAATACATGAAGATTTTCTATGCTAAGGAAAGGGCTCTTGATAGGACTAATGGTCCATGGAATGAGAGTTTTCAGTTGCTTTACACATTCAAATCTGAAGTGGAGACGGCTAGTCCAGGGAGTGTTGTAGAGATTGACAAGCATACATGTAACGCCCACGATGCGGCTATATCTCCCACGTGTCGAGGCACGACTTAGAGGCATAACCGCATTGTGGTTTTGTCGCAAGAAGGGTCATCTTCACACAATCCCATGTAATGAACAAGAATGGGATAACGAGAGTTGGCTTACAATCGCCACTTCACACAATACATAAATATAATCCATACATCATCCAAAATACACACATAGACCGACTACGGTCAAAATCCATAAGAAAATAAGATAACCCCAAATGCTAGATCCCCGATCGTCCCAACTAGGCTCCACTACTGATCATCAGGAAAAGAAACATAGTAACGACCACGTTCCTCGTCGAACTCCCACTTGAGGTCGATTTCGTCATCTGCACTGGCATCATCGGCACCTGCAACTGTGTTGATAGAATCTGTGAGTCACGAGGACTCAGCAATCTCACACCCGCGAGATCAAGACTATTTAAGCTTATAGGAAAGGATGATGTAATGAGGTGGAGCTGCAGCAGACACTAAGCATATATGGTGGCTAACATACGCAATAGAGAGCGAGAAGAGAAGCAACAGAACGGTCGTCATCTAGTAATGACCAAGAAGTGATCCTGAACTCCTACTTACGTCATTCATAACTTAAACCGTGTTCACTTCCCGGACTCCGCCGAGAAGAGACCATCACGGCTACACACGCAGTTGATGTATTTTTAATGAAGTCAAGTGACAAGTTCTCTACAACCGGACATTAACAAATTCCCATCTGCCTCATAACCGCGGGCACGGCTTTCGAAAGATAATACCCTGCAGGGGTGTCCCAACTTAGCCCATTATAAGCTCTCACGGTCAACGAAGGATAAACCTTCTCCCGGAAAGACCCGATCAGTCTCGGAATCCCGGTTTACAAGACATTTCGACAATGGTAAAACAAGACCAGCAAAGCCACCCGAATGTGCCGACAAATCCCGATAGGAGCTGCACATATCTCATTCTCAGGGCACACCGGATTGTCCAAGCTTCCGATAGGCGATCCCAGAGTTGCCCCTGGTGGCCACCGGCGACTGACAGGTTGGACCAGTACTCAGAGGATCACTCGCCTGGGGGTTTAAAAAAAAGATGACCCTCAGGCTCGTGAAAACCCGGGGAAAAAGGCTTAGGTGGCAAATGGTAAAACCAAGGTTGGGCCTTGCTGGAGGAGTTTTATTCAAGGCGAACTGTCAAGGGGGTCCCATAAATCACCCAACCGCGTAAGGAACGCAAACTCAAGGAACATAATACCGGTATGACGGAAACTAGGGCGGCAAGAGTGGAACAAAACACCAGGCATAAGGCCGAGCCTTCCACCCTTTACCAAATATATAGATGCATTAATTAAATAAGAGATATTGTGATATCCAAAATATCCATGTTCCGACATGGAACCAACTTCATCTTCACCTGCAACTAGCAACGCTATAAGAAGGGCTGAGCAAAAGCGGTAACTTAGCCAAACAACGGTTTGCTAGGAAAGGATGGTTAGAGGCTTGACATGGCAATATCGGAGGCATGATATAGCAAGTGGTAGGTAGCGCAGCATGGCATTAGACGAACAACTAGCAAAGCAAAGATAGAAGTGATTTCGAGGGTATGGTCATCTTGCCTGCAAGGTTCTCAGAGTTGTTGAAAGCTTGATCCTCGTAAGCGTACTCAACAGGTTCCTCGTAAGCATACTCGTCTCCCGGCTCTACCCAAAACAAGAACACAAGCAACGGAACCACAATCAATCACGAGAAATGCACAAGCAACATGATGCAAAACATGTATGATATGCGAGATATGGTATGCGATGCATATGCGTGCTCCGGAAGAAAAATGATGAACAAGGCAGTAACTTGGCAAACCAAGCATGCCACTAGAAATATGAGATGATTTCGGTCGAAATCGATATAAAGATCACCGGAAACGGATGCACGGTTTGCAAATGGCAAGCAAAACAAGAATGAGACGAATCTGCGATTAACAGCATGATAGCACTTAGAATACATCAAGAAACTATGCTATAGCACTCCAACATAGCAACAAAGCCTATGGCAGTAATCTACCAGTGATGCTTGACAAAAGATGAACACTGAGCTACGGCTAGATATCAGGTTCAAACAAGCATGGCAAAAGTGCAAAAGATATCAGGTTCACAGACTTAAGAGAAATTACTGGACATGACTGAAACAGCATCAGGTAGCAATGTTCAGAGCACGAAATCAACATGCTAAAGGAACTTAACATAGTAAACTAAGGCATGACAGTATTCTACTAAATGCATATGACAAAAGTCCCTTACTAACCATAAGCCAAAAAGGACCAGAAGATATGATGGCAACCATGGAAACATAGTAAGTTTCGTTAACAGGTTCCAGACTTAGCAGAAAATAGAGCATGGCAGAAACAGTAATATGAAGGCATCTTGGTGAGCTTGATGCACTCACCACAAAGCAATGCATGACAAAAAAAGCATACCTACAGCAAGATGGCAAGTTTATGAAGCTATCCATGGCAAGAGCAAATATATAGCATGAAAGGAACAATTACAACAAGCTTGGCAAAATTGAATAACACGTAAACAATCTGCCAGAAATATTTTATAGCAAAAGTAGAGCAAGATTGAGTCATGCTACGGCACTCCATAATTGCAAACAAAGGCATGAATGGATCAATTACAACAATATCTACAAAACATCCTTACCGAACATCACCAAAATAAGCATGGATCTCTCTGTAGACACACGGATAACAGTAGTCACAGACTTGGTAAAATTACCGTCCCTGAAATCAGAAACATTACGGAGCCTAGTTTGCATGCTTATGCTAGTCACCACAGAGATCACAAAAATACATGTCATACACCTCTGTAAAGATGGCATGGCATACAACAAAACACATGTAGAGCTCATGCCCACAAGATGCACAGATTAAATGCAACAAAAATAACAAATCCTCAAGTTCTGATAAGTAACAGCAGATAACAACAACTAGCACTCTTGCACAGGATATTTGGGCATCAAGATGGATTCAAAAGAACTTGGTGCAATGGAACAAAATGAACAGCATCTCGAGGCGAACAATTCGATATATTGCACGCGTGAAACGGAGCTATATGCAGAGAGTTATGATGCGATGAACAGGTGCACATATTGTAAAAATATTAGGACTTTGAGGATTTGAGGAGGGAGAGAGGTCAACCACTGGCGGCGGATCTGGATCGGGTCGCCGGAGTGGAGGACGGGGACGCCGGCGACGGGACGGAGAGGAGGGCCGGCGGGGAGGCGGCGACCGGCGACGGGAGGAGGAGGCGGCACTGGGCGGCGAGGAGGAGCGGGGCGCCGCGGGGACGCGCGGAGGCGGCGAGGTCGCGCGGTGGCGGCGGCGAGACGGCGGGGCAGCGAGGCGGCGGCGAGGTCGCGCGGCGGCGGCGGTGAGGCGACGGGGCGGCGGGGGAGGCGCGCGGGCTCGGGGGCCAGCCACGGGCCCGGCGGGCCGGCGGCGCGTGCGGCGGTGGGGCACCACGTGGCACGCTCTGACTGGCTGCGGGCGGCGGCGGGATCCGTCCGGTGGCGGCCGGACGTGTCCGGTGGCGACACGAGGAGTTTCCTAGGGTTTCATCTGTGATTTGGACGGGGGAGGCACATATTTATAGGTAGAGGGAGCTAGGAGACTCCAAATGGAGTGTGGTTTTCGCCCACACGATCGTGATCGAACGACCTAGAGCATGGATGTGAGTTTGCTCGGTTTTGGGCTGGTTAGAGGGGGTTTTGCTGCAGCACACAAAAGGACTTTGCGGTTGCCCGGTTAACCGTTGGAGTACCAAACGACCTCCAAATGGAACGAAACTTGACCGGTGGTATACCAAGGCCACTTGACAAGCCTCGGTCCATTCCGAGAACGTTCAACACCCGCTCACGAAACGAAACAAGAGGGGTGCGCCGGAGGAGGTGGGAGTGCCGGATTGCAAAACAGACAACAGGGAAAATGCTCGGATGCATGAGACGAACACGTATGCAAATGCAATGCACATGATGACATGATATGAGATGCATGACATGAACAAAATGCAAAACGGAAAACAAAACCCGACCACGGAGGGAATATCATAGCACATAGCCGAAAATGGCAAGAGTTGGAGTTACAAATATGGAAAGTTACTTCCGGGGTGTTACAACACTCCACCACTACGAGAGGATCTCGTCCCGAGATCTAGGACTGAAAGAACTCCGGATATTCGGAACGGAGGTGGTCCTCGCGTTCCCAGGTGGCTTCTCGGTCGGAATGGTGCGACCACTTCATTTTCAGTAATTTGATTGACTTGTTGCGAGTCTTGCGCTCAGTTTCTTCAAGAATAGCAACGGGGTGCTCATGATAAGACAGATCTTCTTGGAGGTCAATCTCTTCGAAGTTGATGGTGCGCTCAGGCGTCTTGAAGCACTTGCGGAGCTGTGACACGTGAAACACATCATGCACGTTCGCAAAGTTAGAAGGAAGCTCAAGTTGATAGGCGAGGTCGCCTCTTTTGCCAATGATCTTGAAAGGACCCACGTATCTAGGGGCAAGCTTCCCTTTGATACTGAAGCGACGAGTGCCTTTCATTGGAGAGACGCGGAGGTAGACATGGCTCCGATCTCGAAAGCCAAATCACGGTGCTTACTATCATAGTAACTCTTCTGGCGCGATTGCGCGGCTTTGAGATTATCACGGATGACTTTACACATTTCTTCAGCCTCTGTGATTAAGTCATTGCCAAGAAGTTGGCGTTCACCAGTCTCTGACCAATTGAGAGGAGGACGGCACTTTCTGCCATAGAGGATCTTGAATGGGGCCTTGCCCGAACTTGCTTGGAAGCTGTTGTTGTAGGAGAATTCTGCATATGGAAGACAATCTTCCCATTTCATGCCAAAGGAAATGACACAAGCCCTGAGCATATCTTCAAGAATTTGATTGACTCGCTCGACTTGGCCACTAGTTTGAGGATGGAAAGCTGTGCTGAAGCGAATGTTGGTGCCCATGGCCTTCTGGAAGGAGTCCCAGAACTTAGAAGTGAAGATGCTTCCACGATCTGAAGAAATCAATTGTGGAATGCCGTGCAAGGAGACAATCCTGGAGGTGTATAGCTCTACCAACTGAGCTGCTGTGATAGACTCTTTGATTGGAAGGAAATGAGGCACTTTAGAAAGCTTGTCGATGACAACGAAGATAGCATCATTTCTGCGCTTGGACTTTGGAAATCCAGTCACGAAGTCCATTTCGATATGATCAAACTTCCACTCTGGGATTGCAAGAGGTTGGAGGAGACCAGCTGGTCATTGATGTTCTGCTTTCACTCTTCGACAGACATCACATTCATTCACGAATTGAGCGATTTCTCGCTTCATTCGAGTCCACCAATACGACTGCTTGAGGTCATGGTACATCTTCGTACTTCCAGGATGAATGGAAAGAAGAGAATTGTGCGCCTCGTTCATAATGACTTTCCTTAGATCACCTTTAGGAACCACAATCCGGTCCTCGAAGAATGAAGTGTCTCTGTCATCAATGCGATAGCACTTGTATTTGGAAAGACCCTTGTCAATACCACGTTTCACCTTCTTCACCATGGCATCAAGAAGTTGTGCCTCACGAATTTGATCTTCCAAAGTAGGAGAGACTATGAGGTTGGCAAGAAAGCCTTGAGGAACAACTTGGAGATTCAGCTTGCGGAAAAGCTTCACAAAGATCTGGTTGGAATGGCTTGAGGATTAAGCTGTTGCAATAAGCCTTCCTGCTCAAAGCATCTGCAATGACATTGGCCTTGCCTGGAGTATACTCAATACTCGGATTGTACTCTTGAATCATTTCGACCCATCGAGTTTGCCTGAGGTTGAGGTTGGGCTGAGTGAAGATGTACTTGAGACTCTTGTGATCGGTGAATATGTCCACTTGTCTTCCCAACAAGAGATGTCTCCATGTTATTAATGCATGGACAACTGCCGCCAACTCAAGATCGTGAGTGGGGTAGTTCTTTTCGTTGGGCTTCAACTGAAGAGATGTATAGGCCACAACTTTCTTCTCTTGCATTAACACAGCACCGGGACCTTGGAGAGAAGCATCACAGAAAACTTCGAAAGGCTTGGATTCGTCAGGAGGAGTTAAGACAGGAGTTGTGACGAGTTTCTCTTTGAGAGTGTTGAAAGCAACGTCACACTCAGGAGACCAGACATACTTCACATGCTTCTGGAGGAGGTTGGAAAGAGGCTTTGCAATCTTAGAGAAATTCTCAACGAATCTTCGGCAATAGCTTGCAAGACCAAGAAAACTGTGGAGCTGCTTGACATTCTGAGGAGGTTCCCAATTCACAATTGCGGACACCTTCTCGGGATTAATAGTGATGCCCTTGGCAGAGATGATATGACCCAGGTAAAGAACTTCATCAAGCCAAAACTCACATTTGGAAAACTTCGCATAGAATTGATACTCTCTGAGCTTGTCGAGCACCAATCGCAAATGTTTGGCATGATCCTTCTTATTCTTGGAGAAGACCAAGATATCATCGAGATACACCAGGACGAATTCATTGGTATAGGGGTTGAAGATGAAATTCATCATCCGAGAGAATGTTGGAGGAGCATTGACAAGGCCGAAAGACATGACAGTATATTCATAAGAACCAAAACTTGTTCTGAATGCTGTCTTGGGAATATCTTCTTCACGAATGCGAATCTGATGATAACCCATACGAAGGTCAAGCTTGGAGAATACTTTAGCACCTTTGAGTTGCTCGAATAGCTCATTGATGTTGGGAAGTGGATACTTGTTCTTGATTGTCTTCTTGTTCAATGGACGGTAGTCGACACAAAGTCGTTCCGTGCCATCCTTCTTCTGGACAAAAAGAACACCACAACCCCATGGAGAAGAACTCGGTCTGATCAAACCCAGACGCTCTTGTTCATCGAGTTGTTTCTTCAATTCCTTCAGCTCCTTGGGTCCAAGCTTGTATGGACGCTTGCAAACGGGTTCAGTGCCGGGCTCAAGATCGATAACGAACTCAACTAGCCGGTGAGGAGGCATACCCGGAAGCTCTTCTGGAAAGACATCTTGGTAGACAAATAGACAAGTAGAATCAACGGATAGAAATTGCAACATATAGTCTTCACAATAAACATTCGAACGAGGATGAACGAATGAATTCCATAGTAAATCATCACACTTCCATTAAGTTGAGAAGCCACTTAGAAAAAGGTATGGAATCAACATTTGACTTCGAAGCAACTAGAATACCACAATTCAAAACAAAACAAAGTATTGGCTTGCAGAATAAGCCGGAACAAACATATGATAGAGATTTCGTCCGAAGTTTTCGTGGTGGGGCCCACACGGGCTTGATCGTACAACACCATCATGTACAAGGCAGTGCACATGACACACGAAGCGTCCCCGAGTCAGCATAGCCAAGGACTCTTTAAGACACTACGAGACCACTGTAAAAACCAACCGTGGAAAGGCGGACCACTAGACGTCGAACCCCAATCTCATATCATGCGTCTGTCGGAAAGATATCCTAGGAGCTACTTGAATTCCCACTTATAAACTCCCGAAACTTTCTGGTTATGCAATCTGGTGTTGGGGATACAGGGGACACAAAATATATCACCCAAACTAGCAATCCCTAGATCCAGCTGTATCCATCCGTCAACACATAACCAAGAAACCTTCGGAAATCGTGTACCTCAACCTTCGAAAAACATCCGTTATACGAGTTATGGCAATACTCCCGAACTCCCGCCCCAGTACTGGGTGGCGTCGAGGTGATCTCACCAACAACTACATAAAAGAGATTTCGATGTCGGCGAACCTCAGGTATTCCAGAACTGCAACGATAAAATTGTGACGACAACACCTCGGAGCTCAACTCCCCGGGACACTGCCACAACCCCTAAAATGTCAGGAGGCACCAAGAACAATGTTCTCGTCACAAAACCATCGGAACGATTCTAAGATACCCGCGTGATCCTAAATTTTTTTAGTGAAATTTGAGGAGAGAATAGTCAAAACTTCTACGTCAGGAGGCCTCATCAGAGTGACGAAGGGACTGAGGAGTAAAAAGAATCCTACTCTCCGATATATATAATGCTAAGACTCAAAACATTTTTGTTCTAGACTCAACAACGCCAGCGATTCGATCAAGCAGGGGGCTCCTAAGTCGGGGATGGCTCTGATTACCAACTTGTAACGCCCACGATGCGGCTATATCTCCAACGTGTCGAGGCACGACTTAGAGGCATAACCGCATTGTGTTTTTGTCGCAAGAAGGGTCATCTTCACACAATCCCATGTAATGAAAAAGAATGGGATAATGAGAGTTGGCTTACAATCGCCACTTCACACAATACATAAATATAATCCATACATCATCCAAAATACACACATAGACCGACTACGGTCAAAATCCATAAGAAAATAAGATAACCCCAAATGCTAGATCCCCGATCGTCCCAACATGGCTCCACTACTGATCATCAGGAAAAGAAACATAGTAACGACCACGTTCCTCGTCGAACTCCCACTTGAGGTCGATTTCGTCATCTGCACTGGCATCGTCGGCACCTGCAACTGTGTTGATAGAATCTGTGAGTCATGAGGACTCAGCAATCTCACACCCGCGAGATCAAGACTATTTAAGCTTATAGGAAAGGATGATGTAATGAGGTGGAGCTGCAGCAGGCACTAAGCATATATGGTGGCTAACATACGCAAAAGAGAGCGAGAAGAGAAGCAACGGAACGGTCGTCATCTAGTAATGACCAAGAAGTGATCCTGAACTCCTACTTACGTCATTCATAACTTAAACCATGTTCACTTCCCGGACTCCGCCGAGAAGAGACCATCACGGCTACACACGCGGTTGATGTATTTTTAATGAAGTCAAGTGACAAGTTCTCTACAACCAGACATTAACAAATTCCCATCTGCCTCATAACCGCGGGCACGGCTTTCGAAAGATAATACCCTGCAGGGGTGTCCCAACTTAGCCCATTATAAGCTCTCACGGTCAACGAAGGATAAACCTTCTCCCGGAAAGACCCGATCAGTCTCGGAATCCCGGTTTACAAGACATTTCGACAATGGTAAAACAAGACCAGCAAAGCCACCCGAATGTGCCGACAAATCCCAATAGGAGCTGCACATATCTCATTCTCAGGGCACACCGGATTGTCCAAGCTTCCGATAGGCGATCCCAGAGTTGCCCCTGGTGGCCACCGGCGACTGACAGGTTGGACCAATACTCAGAGGAGCACTGGCCCGGGGGTTTAAAAAAAAGATGACCCTCGGGCTCGCGAAAACCCGGGGAAAAAGGCTTAGGTGGCAAATGGTAAAACCAAGGTTGGGCCTTGCTGGAGGAGTTTTATTCAAGGCGAACTGTCAAGGGGGGCCCATAAATCACCCAACCGCGTAAGGAACGCAAACTCAAGGAACATAATATCGGTACGACGAAAATAGGGCGGCAAGAGTGGAACAAAACACCAGGCATAAGGCCGAGCCTTCCACCCTTTACCAAATATATAGATGCATTAATTAAATAAGAGATATTGTGATATCCAAAATATCCATGTTCCGACATGGAACCAACTTCATCTTCACCTGCAACTAGCAACGCTATAAGAAGGGCTGAGCAAAAGCGGTAACTTAGCCAAACAACGGTTTGCTAGGAAAGGATGGTTAGAGGGTTGACATGGCAATATGGGAGGCATGATATAGCAAGTGGTAGGTAGCGCAGCATGGCATTAGAACGAACAACTAGCAAAGCAAAGATAGAAGTGATTTCGAGGGTATGGTCATCTTGCCTGCAAGGTTCTCAGAGTTGTCGAAAGCTTGATCCTCGTAAGCGTACTCAACCGGTTCCTCATTCACGAACTCATCGCCCGGCTCTACCCAAAACAAGAACACAAGCAACGGAACCACAATCAATCACGAGAAGTGCACAAGCAACATGATGCACAATATGTATGATATGCGAGATGTGATATGCGATGCATATGCGTGTTCCGGAGGAAAAATGATGAACAAGGCAGTAACTTGGCAAACCAAGCATGCCACTGGAAAGATGAGATGATTTCGGTCGAAATCGATATAAAGATCACCGGAAACGGATGCACGGTTTGCAAATGGCAAGCAAAACAAGAATGACACGAATCTGCGATTAACAGCATGATAGCACTTAGAATACATCAAGAAACTATGCTACAGCACTCCAACATAGCAACAAAGCCTATGGCAGTAATCTACCAGTGATGCTTGACAAAAGATGAACACTGAGCTACGGCTAGATCACAACACAGCAGGTTCAAACAAGCATGGCAAAAGTGCAAAAGATAACAGGTTCACAGACTTGGTGAAATTACTGGACATGACTGAAACAGCATCAGGTAGCAATGTTCAGAGCACAAAATCAACATGCTACGGGAACTTAACATACTAAAATAAGGCATGAAAGTATTATACTAAATGCATATGACAAAAGTCCCTTACTGACCATAAGCCAAAAAGGAACAGAAGATATGATGGCAACCATGGAAACATAGCAAGTTTCGTTAACAGGTTTCAGACAGCAAAAAACAGAGCATGGCAGAAACAGTAATATGAAGGCATCTTGGTGAGCTTGATGCACTCACCACAAAGCAATGCATGACAAAACAAGAATACCTACAGCAATATGGCAAATTTATGAAGCTATCCATGGCAAGAGCAAATACATATCATGAAAGGAACAACTACAACAAGCTTGGCAAAATTGAATAACACGTAAACAATCTGCCAGAAATATTTTATAGCAAAATTGAGCAAGATTGAGTCATGCTACGGCAATCCATAATTGCAAACAAAGGCATGAATGGATCAATTACAAAAATATATACAAAAATTCCTTACTGAACATCAGCAAAATAAGCATGGATCTCTCTGTAGACACATGGATACATAGCAACAAAATAACACCAGTCACAGACTTGGTAAAATTACTAAGTCCCTGAAATCAGAAACATTACTGAGCCTAGTTTGCATGCTTGTGCTAGTCACCATAGAGATCACAAAAATACATGGCATACACCTCTATAAAGATGGCATGGCATACAACAAAACACATGTAGAGCTCATGCCCACAAGATGCACAGATTAAATGCAACAAAAATAACAAATCCTCAAGTTCTGATAAGTAACAGCAGATAACATCAACTAGCACTCTTGCACCAGAGATTTGGGCATCAAGATTGACTCAAAAGAACATGGTGCAATGGAACAAAATGAAGAGCATCTCGAGACGAACATTTTGATATATTAAACGCGTGAAACGGAGCTATATGCAGAGAGTTATGATGCGATGAACAGGTGCACATATTGTAAAAATATTAGGACTTAGAGGATTTGAGTAGGGAGAGAGGTCAACCACTGGCGGCGGATCTGGATCGGGTCGCCGGAGTGGAGGACGGGGACGCCGGCGACGGGACGGAGAGGAGGGCCGGCGGGGAGGTGGCGACCGGCGACGGGAGGAGGAGGCAGCGCTGGGCGGCGAGGAGGAGCGGGGCGCCGCGGGGACGCGCGGAGGCGGCGGCGGGCGGCGGCGAGGTCGCGCGGCGGCGGCGGCGAGACGGTGAGGCCGCGCGGCGGCGGCGGCGAGGCGACGGGGCGGCGGGGGAGGCGCACGGGCGCGGAGGCGCGCGGGCTTGGGGGCCAGCCACGGGCCCGGCGGGCCGGCGACGCGCGTGGCGGTGGGGCGCCACGTGGCACGCTCTGACTGGCTGCGGGCGGCGGCGGGATCCGTCCGGCGGCGGCCGGACGTGTCCGGTGGCGACGGGAGGAGTTTCCTAGGGTTTCATCTGTGATTTGGACGGGGGAGGCACATATTTATAGGTAGAGGGAGCTAGGAGACTCCAAATGGAGTGCGGTTTTTGCCCACACGATCATGATCGAACGACCTAGAGCATGGAGGTGAGTTTGCTGGGTTTTGGGCTAGTTAGAGGGGGTTTTGCTGCAGCACACAAACGGACTTTGCGGTTTCCCGGTTAACCGTTGGAGTACCAAACGACCTCCAAATGGAACGAAACTTGACCGGTGGTCTACCGGTGGTATACCAAGGACACTTGACAAGCCTCGGTCCATTCCGAGAACGTTCAACACCCGTTCACGAAACGAAACAAGAGGCGTGCGCCGGAGGAGGTGGGAGTGCCGGATTTCAAAACGGACAACAGGGAAAATGCTCGGATGCATGAGACGAACATGTATGCAAATGCAATGCACATGATGACATGATATGAGATGCATGACATGAACAAAATGCAAAACGGAAAACAAAACCCGACCACGGAGGGAATATCATAGCACATAGCAGAAAATGGCAAGAGTTGGAGTTACAAATATGGAAAGTTACTTCCGGGGTGTTACAATACAGTTATGTACAAATTAAAAGGGAAGGAAATGGAGAAGGAGTGCTTCAGGAGGGCTTTTGTTTGTTTCAAGGCTTGCTGGCAGGGGTTTCTGAATGGTTGTAGGCCCTATTTGGCTGTCGATGCGACTGCTTTGAATGGAAGATGGAGAGGCCAGCTAGCAACAGCTTCTGCAGTTGATGGACGCAACTGGCTATTCCCAGTTGCATTTGGTGTGTTTGAGGTAGAGACTGAGGAGAGTTGGGTTTGGTTTCTGCAGAAGTTGCGCAACATTATAGGTGTTGGGGATCGTTGCAGAAATTAAAAAATTTCCTACGTGTCACCAAGATCAATCTATGGAGAGACTAGCAACGAGAGAGAGGGGAGTGCATCTTCATACCCTTGAAGATCGCCATGCGGAAGCGTTACAAGAACGCGGATGAAGGAGTCGTACTTGCAGCGATTCAGATCGCGGTTGATTCAGATCTAAGCGCCGAACAACGGCGCATCCGCGTTCAACACACGTACAGCTCGGGGACATCTCCTCCTTCTTGATCCAGCAAGGGGAGAGGAGAAGTTGAGGGAGAGCTCCGGCAGCATGACGGCGTGGTGGTGGAGCTTGCAGTTCTCTGGCAGGGCTTCGCCAAGCACTACGGAGGAGGAGGAGGTGTTGGGGAGGGAGAGGGCTACGCCAGCGGAAGGGCTGCGGCTCCCATGCGCCTCCCCACTATACATAGGGGTGGAGGGGGCTGGTTTCTTGCCCTCCAAGTCCATTGGGGCGTTGGCAAAGGTGGGGGAAAGAAATCCCATCATTTCCCTTCCCCACCCATTGTTATCCCCCTTTTTTAGGGATCTTGATCTTATCCCTTCGGGATATCATCTTATTCCTTCTAAGGGGGGATCTTGGTGCGCCTTGACCAGGGGTGTGGGGCCTTGCCCCCACTACCCACGTTCATGTGGGTCCCCCATGCAGGTGGGCCCCACTCCGGAACCTTCTAGAACCTTCCCGGTACAATACCGAAAAATTCCGAACATTTTCCGGTGGCCGAAATAGGACTTCCCATATATAAATCTTTACCTTCGGACCATTCCGGAACTCCTCGTGACATCCGGGATCTCATCCGGGACTCTGAACAACATTCGGTAACTGCACACTAATTCCCATAACAACTCTAGCGTCACTAAACGTTAAGTGTGTAGACCCTACGGGTTCGGGAATCATGTAGACATGACCGAGACAGCTCTCTGGCCAATAACCAACAGCGGGATCTGGATACCCATGTTGGCTCCCACATGTTCCACGATGATCTCATCGGATGAACCACGATGTCGGGGATTCAATCAATCTTGTATACAATTCCCTTTGTCAATCGGTACGTTACTTGCCCGAGATTCGATCGTCGGTATTCCAATACCTCGTTCAATCTCGTTACCGGCAAGTCACTATACTCATTTCGTAATGCATGATCCCGTGACTAACTACTTAGTCACATTGAGCTCATTATGATGATGCATTACCGAGTGGGCCCAAAGATACCTCTCCGTCATACGGAGTGACAAATCCCAGTCTCGATTCGTGCCAACCCAACAGACACTTTCGGAGATATCTGTAGTGCACCTTTATAGCCACCCAGTTACGTTGTGACGTTTGGTACACCCAAAGCATTCCTACGGTATCCGGGAGTTGCACAATCTCATGGTCTAAGGAAATGATACTTGACATTAGAAAAGCTTCTAGCAAACGAACTACACGATCTTGTGCTATGCTTAGGATTGGGTCTTGTCCATCACATCATTCTCCTAATGATGTGATCCCGTTATCAATGACATCTGATGTCCATGGTCAGGAAACCATAACCATCTATTGATCAACGAGCTAGTCAACTAGAGGCTCACTAGGGACATGTTGTGGTCTATGTATTCACACATGTATTACGGTTTCCAGTTAATACAATTATAGCATGAACAATAGACAATTATCATGAACAAGGAAATACAATAATAACCATTTTATTATTGTCTCTAGGGCATATTTCCAACAGTCTTCCACTTGCACTAGAGTCAATAATCTAGTTCACATCACTATGTGATTGTAATGAATCCAACACCTATGGGGTTTGATCATATCTCGCTTGTGAGAGAGGTTATTAGTCAACGGGTCTGAACCTTTCAGATCCGTGTGTGCTTTACAAATCTCTATGTCATGTTGTAGATGCAGCTACCATGCGCTACTTGGAGCTATTCCAAATAACTGCTCTACTATACGAATCCGGTTTACTACTCAGAGTCATCCAGATTAGTGTCAAAGTTTGCATCGACGTAACCCTTTACGACGAACTCTTTTATCACCTCCATAATCGAGAAAATTCCTTAGTCCACTAGTTAGTAAGGATAAGTTTGACCGCTGTCATGTGATCCATTCCTGGATCACTCTTGTACCCCTTGATTGACTCATGGCAAGGCACACTTCAGGTGCGGTACACAGCATAGCATACTGTAGAGCCTACGTCTAAAGCATAGGGGACAACCTTCGTCCTTTCTCTCTCTTCTGCCGTGGTCAGATCTTGAGTCTTACTCAATGCTCACACCTTATAACACAGCCAAGAACTCCTTCTTTGCTGATCTATTTGAACTCCTTCAAAATCTTGTCATGGTATGTATTCATTTGAAAGTACTATTAAGCATTTTTTATCTATCCTTATAGATCTTGATGCTCAATGTTCAAGTAGCTTAATCCAGGTTTTCCATTGAAAAACACTTTTCAAATAACCCTATATGCTTTCTAGAAATTCTACATCATTTCTGATCAAGAATATGTCAACAACATATACTCATCAGAAATTCTATAGTGCTCCCACTCACTTCTTTGGAAATACAAGTTTCTCATAAACTTTGTATAAACCCAAAATCTTTGATCATTTCATCAAAGCATATATTCCAACTCCGAGATGCTTACTCCAGTCCTTAGAAGGATTGCTGGAGCTTTGCATACTTGTTAGCATCTTTTAGGATTGACAAAAACCTTCTGGTTGTATCACATACAATCTTTCCTCAAGAAAATTGTCGAGGAAACAATGTTTTGACATCCTATCTGCAAGATTTCATAAATAATGCAGTAACTGCTAATACAATTCCAACAGACTCTTAGCATCGCTACGAGTGAGAAAGTCTCACCGTAGTCAACTCCTTGAACTTGTCGGAAAACATCTTAACGACAAGTCAAGCTTTCTTAATGGTGATACTTACCATCATTGTCCGTCTTCCTTTTAAAATCCATCTGTACCTAATAGCCTTACGACCATCAAGTAGTTCTTCCAAAGTCTATACTTTGTTTTCACACATGGATCCTCTCGGATTTTATGGCCTCGAGCCATTTGTCGGAATTCGGGCCCACCATCGCTTCTCCATAGCTCATAGGTTCATTGTTTTCTAGCAACATGACCTCCAAGACAGGATTACGTACCACTCTGAAATAGTACGCATCCTTGTCGACCTACGAGGTTTGGTAATGACTTGATTTGAAGTTTCATGATCACTATCATCAGCTTCCACTTCAATTGGTGTAGGCGCTACAGGAACAACTTTCTGTGCCTTGCTACACACTGGTTGAAGTGACGGTTCAATAACCTCATCAAGTCTCCACCATCCTCCCACCCAGTTCTTTCGAGAGAAACTTTTCCTAGGGAAAGGACCCATTTCTAGAAACAATCACTTTTGCTTCCAGATCCGAAATAGGAGGTATACCCAACTGTTTTGGGTGTCCTATGAAGATGCATTTATCTGCTTTGGGTTCGAGCTTATCAGGCTAAACCTTTTTCACATAAGCGTCGCAGCCCCAAACTTTTAAGAAATGACAGCTTAGGTTTCTCTAAACCATAGTTCATACGGTGTCATCTCAACGGAATTACGTGGTGCCCTATTTAAAGTGAATGCGGTTGTCTCTAATGCCTAACCCATAAACGATAGTGGTAATTCGATAAGAGACATCATGGTATGCACCACATCCAATAGGGTGCAGTTATGATGTTCGGACACACCATCACACTATGGTGTTCCAGGCGGCATTAGTTGTGAAACAATTTCCATAATGTCTTAATTGTGTACCAAACACGTAACTCAGATATTCATCTCTATGATCATATCATAGACATTTTATCCTCTTGTCACGACGATCTTCAACTTCACTCTGAAATTACTTGAACCTTTCAATAATTCAGACTTGTGTTTCATCAAGTAAATATATTTAGAATCTACTCAAATCATCTGTGAAGTAAGAGCATAACGATATTCACTGCGTGCCTCAGCACTCATTGGATTGCACACATCAAATGTATTACTTCCAACAAGTTGCTCTCTTGTTTCATCTCACTGAAAACGAGGCCTTTCAGTCATCTTGCCCATGTGGTATGATTTGCATGTCTCAAGTGATTCAAAATCAAGTGAGTCCAAACGATCCATCTGCATGGAGTTTCTTCATGCGTATAAACCAATAGACATGGTTCGCATGTCTCAAACTTTTCAAAAAACGAGTGAGTCCAAAGATCCATCAACATGGAGCTTCTTCATGCGTTTTATACCAATATGACTCAAATGGCAGTGCCACAAGTATGTGGTACTATCATTACTATCTTATATCTTTTGGCATGAACATGTGTATCACTATGATCGAGATTCAATAAACCATTCATTTTAGGTGCAAGACCATTGAAGGTATTATTCAAATAAACAGAGTAACCATTATTCTCCTTAAATGAATAACCGTATTGCGATAAACATAATCCAATCATGTCTATGCTCAACGCAAACACCAAATAACAATTATTTAGGTTTAACACAAATCTCGATGGTAGAGGGAGCATGCGATGCTTGATCACATCAACCTTGGAAACACTTGCAACACATATCATCATCTCACCTTCAGCTAGTCTCTGTTTATTCCGTAGCTTTTTATTTCGAGTTACTAACACTTAGCAACCGAACCGGTATTTTAATACCCTTGTGCTACTACAAGTACTAGTAAAGTACACATTATAATGTATATCCAATATAATTCTGTCGGCCTTGCCAGCCTTCTCATCTACCAAGTATCTAGGGTAGTTCTGCTTCAGTGACCGTTCCCCTTATTTCAGAAGCACTTAGTCTCGGGTTTGGGTTCAACCTTGGGTTTCTTCACTAGAGCAGCATCTGATTTGCCGTTTCATGAAGTATCCCTTTCTTGCCCTTGCCCTTCTTGAAATAGTGGTTTCACTAACCATCAACAATTGATGCTCCTATTTGATTTCTACTTTCGCGGTGTCACGAATAGCTCAAGAATCATCATATCTATCCCTGATATGTTATAGTTCATCACGAAGCTCTAGTAGCTTGGTGGCAGTGACTTTGGAGAACCATCACTATCTCATCTGGAAGATTAACTCCCACTCGATTCAAGCGATTGTAGTACTCATACAATCTGAGCACATGCTCAACGATTGAGCTTTTCTCCTTAGTTTGCAGGCTTAAGAAACTTGTCAGAGGTCTCATACCTCTTGACGTGGGCACTAGCCTGAAATCCCAATTTCAGTCCTTGGAACATCTCATATGTTCTGCGATGTTTCAAAAACGTCTTTGGTGCCTCAATTCTAAACCATTTAGCATTACGCACTGAACTATCATGTAGTCATCAAAACGTGTATGTCAGATGTTCGCAACATCCACAACCGACGCTCGAGGTTCAGCACACTGAGTGGTGCATTAAGGACATAATCTTTCTGCGCAGCAATGAGGACAATCCTCAGTTTACGGACCCAGTCCGCATAATTGCTACTGTCAACTCTCAACTAAATTTTCTCTAGGAACATATCTAAAACAGTAGAACCAAAGCATGAGCTACGACATAATTTGCAAAGACCTTTTGACTATGTTCATGATAATTAAGTTCATCTGATCAAATTATTTAATGAACTCCCACTCAGATAGACATCCCTCTAGTCATCTAAGTGATACATGATCCGAGTCAACTAGGCCGTGTCCGATCATCACGTGAGATGAACTAGTCATCATCGGTGAACATCTTCATGTTGATCGTATCCACTATACGACTCATGTTCGACCTTTCGGTCTCTTGTGTTCCGAGGCCATGTCTGTACATGCTAGGCTCGTCAAGTCAACCTAAGTGTTTTGCATGTGTAAATCTGGCTTACACCCGTTGTATGCGAACGTTAGAATCTATCACACCCGATCATCACGTGGTGCTTCGAAACAACGAACTTTCGCACCGGTGCACAGTCAGGGGGAACACTTTCTTGAAATTTTATGAGGGATCATATTATTTATGCTACCGTCGTTCTAAGCAAATAAGATGTAAACAAGACAAACATCACATGCAAATCATAGAGTGGCATGATATGGCCAATATCATCTCGCGCCTTTGATCTTCATCTTTGAGGCGCGACATGATCACCTTCGTCACCGACATGACACCATGATCTCCATCATCGTGTCTTCATGAAGTTGTCTCGCCAACTATTACTTCTACTACTATGGCTAACGGTTAGCAATAAAGTAAAGTAATTACATGGTGTTTTCAATGACACGCAGGTCATACAATAAATTAAGACAACTCCTATGGCTCCTGCCGGTTGTCATACTCATCGACATGCAAGTCATGATTCCTATTACAAGAACATGATCAATCTCATATATCACATATATATAATTCATCACATCCTTTTGGCCATATCACATCACATAGCATACCCTGCAAAAGAAGTTAGACGTCCTCTAATTGTTATTGCGTGTTTTACGTGGCTGCTATGGGTTTCTAGCAAGAATGTTTCTTACCTACGCAAAAGCCACAACGGTAATATGCCAATTGCTATTTACCCTTCATAAGGACCCTTTTCATCGAATCCGATCCGACTAAAGTGGGAGATACTGGCACCCGCTAGCCACCTTATGCAACAAGTGCATGTCAGTCGGTGGAACTTGTCTCACGTAAGCGTACGTGTAAGGTCGGTCCGGGCCGCTTCATCCCACGATGCCGCCGAATCAAGATAAGACTAGTAACGGTAAGCAAATTGAACAAATCATCACCCACAACTACTTTGTGTTCTACTCGTGCATAGAATCAACGCATAGACCTAGCTCATGATGCCACTGTTGGGGATCGTTGCAGAAATTAAAAAATTTCCTACGTGTCACCAAGATCAATCTATGGAGAGACTCCCAACGAGAGAGAGGGGAGTGCATCTTCATACCCTTGAAGATCGCGATGCGGAAGCGTTACAAGAACGCGGATGAAGGAGTCGTACTCACAGCGATTCAGATCGCGGTTGATTCCGATCTAAGCGCCGAACAACGGCGCCTCCGCGTTCAACACACGTACAGCCCGGGGACGTCTCCTCCTTCTTGATCCAGCAAGGGGAGAGGAGAAGTTGAGGGAGAGCTCCGGCAGCACGACGGCGTGGTGGTGGAGCTTGCAGTTCTCCGGCAGGGCTTCGCCAAGCACTACGGAGGAGGAGGTGTTGGGGAGGGAGAGGGCTGCGCCAGCGGAAGGGCTGCGGCTCCCATGCACCTCCCCACTATATATAGGGGTGGAGGGGGCTGGTTTCTTGCCCTCCAAGTCCATTGGGGCGTTGGCAAAGGTGGGGGAAAGAAATCTCATCATTTCCCTTCCCCACCGATTGTTATCCCCCTTTTTTAGGGATCTTGATCTTATCCCTTCGGGATATGATCTTATTCCTTGTAAGGGGGGATCTTGGTGCGCCTTGACCAGGGGTGTGGGGCCTTGCCCCCACTACCCACGTTCATGTGGGTCCCCCCATGCAGGTGGCCCCACTCCGGAACCTTCTAGAACCTTCCCGGTACAATACCGAAAAATCCCGAACATTTTTCGGTGGCCAAAATAGGACTTCCCATATATAAATCTTTACCTCCGGACCATTCCGGAACTCCTCGTAACATCTGGGATCTCATCCGGAACTCCGAACAACATTCAGTAATTGCACACTAATTCCCATAACAACTCTAGCGTCACTGAACCTTAAGTGTGTAGACCCTACGGGTTCGAGAATCATGCAGACATGACCGAGACAGCTCTCTGGCCAATAACCAACAGCGGGATCTGGATACCCATGTTGGCTCCCACATGTTCCATGATGATCTCATCGGATGAACCACGATGTCGGGGATTCAATCAATCCTGTATGCAATTCCCTTTGTCAATCGGTACATTACTTGCCCGAGATTCGATCGTCGGTATCCCAATACCTCGTTCAATCTCATTACCGGCAAGTCACTTTACTCATTTCGTAATGCATGATCCCGCGACTAACTACTTAGTCACATTGAGCTCATTATGATGATGCATTACCGAGTGGGCCCAGAGATACCTCTCCGTCATACGGAGTGACAAATCCCAGTCTCGATTCGTGCCAACCCAACAGACACTTTCGGAGATACCTGTAGTGCACCTTTATAGCCACCCAGTTACGTTGTGACGTTTGGTACACCCAAAGCATTCCTACGGTATCCGTGAGTTGCACAATCTCATGGTCTAAGGAAATGATACTTGACATTAGAGAAGCTTCTAGCAAACGAACTACACGATCTTGTGCTATGCTTAGGATTGGGTCTTGTCCATCACATCATTCTCGTAATGATGTGATCCCGTTATCAATGACATCTAATGTCCATGGTCAGGAAACCATAACCATCTATTGATCAACGAGCTAGTCAACTAGAGGCTCACTAGGGACATGTCGTGGTCTATGTATTCACACATGTATTACGGTTTCCAGTTAATACAATTATAGCATGAACAATAGACAATTATTATGAACAAGGAAATGCAATAATAACCATTTTATTATTGCCTCTAGGGCATATTTCCAACAATAGGTACACCCTCAGGTTTAGTTATACACACAGATGCTTGCAAGGGTTTAGAAACTGCAGTAGAAATTGTATTCCCTGGAGTGGAACATAGGGAATGTATAAGACACCTATCACAGAATTTTAAAAAGAAATTCAAAGGCAAAGTTTATGATGAGAATCTATGGCCAGCATCATACACATGCAGCTTGAGGAAGCATGAGCACCATTTGAGTGTGTTGTATGCTCATAATCCTTTGGTGAAGGAGTACATGGATGAACATCATGGAAAGTTGTGGTCAAGAAGCAAATTCAATGAAATCTGCAAAGTAGACTATGTGACCAATAACCTCGCCGAGTGTTTCAATGCAAAGTTCAAGTCAGTGAAAGGGCTTTTGTTGTGGCAAGCATTTGATAAGATCAGGTAGATGATCATGGTAAAGATGGCTCTTCGTAAAAGAATTGCAGAAACACAATATGTTGGCGATCTTATGCTCCCATCTCTGATTAAGGCATTGCATGCCAAGGCAAGAGGACTAAGAATGAAATGCATTCGACCGTCGACATACGAGGCTGAGGTGACATACACTAACAGTAAAAATAGGGAATGGAGATATCTAGTGAACTTTGTAACCAATGAATGCAGCTATAGGCAATGGCAGATCCGCGGGAAGCCGTGCATACATGCCCTACATCTCATGACTGTTATTGGAGGTGAAGATGGTGAAGTTGATCAGTATTGCTCTGAATATTTCTCTGTTGCCAAATTTAGGGCTGCTTATGCTGAAAATGTGCCTGCACTCTTGGGAAAAGACCAATGGAACATAGTAGACCCAGGGTTCAAACTCCATTCTCCTGTACTGACTAGAGCACTAGGAAGACCAAGGAAAAACAGGATAAGAGCTGGTGAAGAGGGTCATGTAAAAAAACAGCGTAAGTGCAAAAGATGTGGTATCTTAGGGCATATTGCTAGGCGTTGTACCAATCCAGTTGATGCATCATTTGGAGAAGAGGAACAATGGGCAGCAGCAAATGCAGAGGAGAATGCATCAGCAATGGAGAATGCAGCAAGTTTAGAGGATAATGCAGCAGCAGAGGATAATGCAACAAGTTTAGAGAATGAAGCAACTGAAGTAGCAGCTTGGTATGTGTGCAATCTTTCCATTTTTTTGCATTTGTTCTCTTTTTTATCGATGGCTAAGCTTATTTCTGTTTGACCCATCTCTAGGATAATTAGAGGCACAAGACAGAAAAGACCTAGAGAGGAAGAAACTTCGGTTGAACCATCATCTGATGCGGAATTTGAAACCATGGCTTACGAAGGTTTTGAAGCTATAAGAGAGGAGGAAGTTATTTTGTCTGAAGTTCCTTTAAAGATTAGTGAGCCCACAGATGACCGTCAACTGGTCATCACTTGCTCGATCAGTCAAAGCTCAACAAAACCGCCACCACCAGAAGTGAAGATCAGAAGCAACAAGACAAAGCTTTCAAAAGCACAAAATATCCCAGCCAGGGAAACCAGAAGCAAGACGGTTAACCCATCCCGGAACACAAGGAGCAAGGCAAAGATTTGAATTTGAACTTGAATGCAAGTCATAAACTTTGAACTTTAAAGATTTGTAATAAGGATTCTATCATCAATTTGAAGTACTGTGAAAACTTGTAAGGTGTAATAATTCTATATGTAAACGTTGAATTTGAACTACTGAGGCAAACTTTGAATTTTAGGCAAACTTTGAATTTAAACCAACACTTCAGTCCATTCCCCTGTGGTGTGAGTTGCACAGTTTGCTGAACTATTATAAATGTTAGGGTGATCAATCTGATCTCTTTTGCGTCTACAAAACTTGTAGTCATGAGAAATTTGCTCCAAATGAGCTCCCAAGCTAGGGTAAACAGCCCCAAGCTAGGGTAAAAACCATGTTTACCATATGAACATGGAAAACTAAGTTCAGATCCTTCTTATTCACTTTGAAATCAAACTTTGGTGATTTTTTTTTGATTTTTTTAAAAAATTCAAAAACCGAAGGGAAACCCTCCTCCTCTCCTTGGTCTCTATGAAACGTTGTACATGATAGCTCATATGTGTGAAGGTTTTTTCATGAAAATGTCCATAGACAAAGTTTATGATTTTTGGTTGGTAACATGTCACACAAGACAACATTGTGCGCAGGTTTTATATTTTTTTGATTTTTTTAATTAATGATGCTCATTTTACCTCGATCGTGCTAGCTAGGTTTTTTTCTCTAAATGTACGTATACCAAGTTTAGTATTTTTCCACATTAGTGTGTCCTATAAAACGACGAACGGCGAAGGTTTCATATTTTTTTTGATTTAAAAAAAAATTATGCTCAGTCAAAGCCTTTGAAACCCCGTTGACCAGCTCAAAACCCCTCTAAACCCCGCGGGGTTTCGCCTAACCCTAGCTCCGAACGTCAGCCGTCCGATCATACCCTAGCGCCAAGCGAGAGCCCTCAGATGTGGTCTTCTAGAAGTAATTCCGAGGGCAGGCTACGACCAGGCTCCGCGCCGTTGGATCACATGGACAGCTCCGCATCGTTGGATTGTGGGGCGATCCGCGAGAGGCGATCCGCGAGACTTGTTGGTTGTGCCTCCCCTTTCTTTGGGTACCCCTTTATTCTGGTGCTTATTCTGCAACGACGAGAGGAGCCACTCCTCCTCTGCTACTTCTTCTCCGGCGACGAGAGGAGCCACTCCTCTGCTTCTTCTTCTCCGGCGACTTTGGGCGATATGTTGAGCTCCACTTCAGCCTCCCGCCCCTCGTGGACCCAGTATGCTCCACTTCCCATGGAGCGATGTCCTGACTGCCCACGCAGCGCGCCACTGATACTGTTGACTTCGAAGGAGGTCAAGAATGGCAACTATGGGCGCGAGTTCGTGAAATGCGAGAGCAAGCCAAAGGGGCAGGTTAGATCTCATGATTTTTCTCTCATTTCTTTTTCTATTTGCTTTTAATTCTTTTTCGATCTGGGATTTAGGGTTCATTTTTTCGATTCAGATTGTGATGAAATGCACACATTTTGAATGGCTGGATGACTACGTTAAGCAAATTCAATTCAATGGGGCCCCAACCCGGGAGCTCAATCTGCCGTCAGCAACAACGAATTTGGTCTCTGAAAGTGCTGCTATGACAGTTGAGGATGCAGATCTGAAGGGGGGAATAAAGAAGATGAATAAGAACTTGAAGCAGATGATTCAATTGAACAAGCAGGCGAATCTGATAGCTTTAGGATTTTATCCCTTTTATTTTTGTGTAGTTGCTCTAGGATTTGCTTACTTGCTGGTCATCACTCGTTAGAGATGTTATTAGTGTGGTGTCATGTGCTCTAGGATTTGATTAATTTGTGGATCATGTGCTCTATGATTTGCTTAAATTTGTGGATCATGTGCTCTATGCTCTGTGTTGCTTAATTTGTAGATTATGTGCTCTATGCTCTGTGTTGCTTAATTTGTGGATCATGTCAGTTTCGGGTACCCGTCAGTTTCGTCAGACAACACCGACCGCAGAAGAAAAAAAAGCGTAGTTCTAGGGCCCAAATTGAAACTAAGCTCTGGTTGGGCCGTCTCATCGCGTTGAGTGTCGAAGGCCCACGCGCTGGCTCTATTTTTAACCTTGATTATTACCATGGTAAATCCATGGTTTGCCATGCCGAACAAAAATAGTGCATGATGGTAAATCGATTTATTGTTGGACTTGCACATGTCAAATTATTTGTACATATCATGGCAATTTCCTTCTGTATATAGCCTACGGCACAACACTTTCATTTTTGGATTCATTTTTTGACATGCGGGTATTATAAACAAGTTTTTGTTGCAAGAAAAATATTGTATACACAATTTTTTTTGTTTTTTATTAAGAAGTAGCTCGGCTACGGCACCATATCCATCGACCGATATCTCACGTAGCAAGCATACATCCATAACATAAAAAGTAGCAACCATAGCATACTTCTTACATAAAACATAATGTACCCTAAACCATAGCATAGTCCACAAATTATTCAAAAATTAGCTTGTTTTTGTTCATACAATATACGGAATAGGGCCACCAACAATTCAAAAAAATTAGCTTTTCTTCTTCTTCTTTTCAACATCAACATGGCTCATTTTTCTAGCTTTAGTTTCCTTTTTGACACTTCAACTACTCCATTATCCGCGCGTGCGAAAACTTGACCCTACTCTAAATGGGCGAAAACTTGTCCCTACTCTAAATGGGCGAAAACTTGCTGGTTTTCATTGAGGAATACTCAATCATTGATTGATTTAGCCGAAGGGCTCGTGTATGGCACCATATCCATCTAGCGATTTATCTCACGTCAAATAATATAGAAATAGCAAGCAAAAACACTGATAGAAATAGCAAGCATAACAAAGTTCTTAGGGAGGGGATAACACGACAGAGATTAAAAGTTCACGGTACAATCAACGACATAATTAAGATAGAAATATATAAAGGATAAAAGCCCTAACACCCTAGGGCAAGACAAGCTCACGATCGAGACCGGGACTTCACCACCATCTTCACTGCGCCTTCCCTTCACTGCTCCCTCTCCATGCCGTCCTGGCCGATGTAGTAGGGGAGGCTGTGCATACCATCGCGGGTGGGGAAGATGCAGTCGAAGTTTGTGAAGATGTTGTGGGTTGTGAATGTGATGAATTCGCATCCACACCAAAACACCTTGCCGAGGAGGTGTTACGCATCAAATCTGTTGGTGAAGGTGACGGTGAGCCCTATTGGCGGAGTCCTGGAGTTTGGACGCACTTCATCCAGTCGGAACATCACCGGCGAGCCCGCCGAGAGGTGGGCGAAGCCCGCACGGAGGAACCACTCGGCAAACCCCCTTGCACCCCTCCAGCGTGAGAACGCCCACACGCGGAGCGTCCTCTCCACGACGATGCCGGCCGGATACCGTCTCTCCGGCACGGTCGGTGGGAGCTCAAAGGTGGTGCCGTTGTACTGCATCCTCGCCTCGCTTTGAGAGTGCTCTGGGTTTTGGTGAAGAAGAGAAGGGGGCAGCGCAAATGGATGTGTGGAGAATAGGTGGAGGGGTGGTGGTTTAAATAGGGAAAGGGGAAGGGAAGGGGAGTGGCACCGGCCGCGCTTTGGATTTGCTATGTTCAAACGAGCCGCGTCGATCGATATGCCACTTTAATTGCCAACAGGTTTTAATTGCCATGTTGAATAGATGCGAGTGGATCAAAAAGTGTGAAACAATGCTCTACATCGAGGAGACACACGTGGGAGATGATACGAACCAGCGGCAGCAACCGTCCCTGCGTCCGTGGCGGCTCGCGTGAAAATGAGGCCGGTCAGCGTCCGTGGCGGCTCGCGTGAAAAAGAGGCCGGTCAGCGCATCGTGGCAGCGGGCGGCGGCGCATGCAGGTAGGCTAGCTACGTGCATGAATGCAAGCTAGCTGGGACATGTCGTGCATGCATAACGGGCTTCTGTCGTTGCAGCGCACGCACGGCCCAGGTCTAACCACGACTCAACGGGCTAACCGCGGCACCGTCCGCCGCGACCCCACTCATCAGGTCCAACGGGCGACACAGTCAGCGCGGCCCCACTCGTCAGAGTTAACGGTTAAAGCACTGACCAGATGGCATCTACCATTTGTGACCAGTTCTGAGGGTTTCGGGCAAGGGAGTGGGGAAAAGTGAGCAAAAGTTAAGAGTGTGGGGATGAATGAGTATGGCTAAGGAACCAGGGGCACAGATGTGAAAAACCCTACATTCAAATTCAAATTCAAATCCGGTATAATTTGAAATAGTAGCAATTAAATTACAGTGAAATTACGCTCTCCAGGTTGTTTCAGCACACACGGTTGGTAAAGCACAAACGTTTGTGATATACACCGTAATCCGAGACGGTTCACAGAGAGGAAACGTGTGCAAGCATGCACACAGTTGCTGTTTGCAAAGCGTGTGCGATGTCAGACAATATCACAAACGGTGCGGGCAAACTAAACATTTGTGTTAGTTGCCTTATCGTACACGATTCGTAACCATGAACTATTTCTGATGAAGTATGCATTGTAAACATTGCACCACAGAATAGCGTGTGCGATAGTTGTCGTGTACGACGATGTTACGACGGTCCGACGTTTCATAATCCTGTCCGACACTCGTACGACGATTAGCTAATCTTCTTAATAGTGAACCGTTTGTGATGGGCCGCGCATCATACACGTTCTATAATAGTGAACCATTTGTGATTGGCCGCGCATCGTAAACGTAGCACCACAGAATACCGACTGTGATGGCAATGCGAGCAGAAATGAGTAGGAGTACTGTAGGGTCCCTATCCCCGACGGTTTCTGGGTCGTGTGGGAAGGACCCCCCTATCGCCGTCACTCACTAGGCGCTGGTTCCAAATGCCGTCGCGGAAAGGGTTAAAAACCATTTGTATAGCACCGACGCATACCAGTGGAGAATCATTCGTTTGAATTTCAGTGGAATTTTAGCACGCCGTTCATATCTTGTTTTACTCCCTCCATTCCTAAAAGGCATATTTTGTTTCATTAAGACATGCATTTCGGAGTAATTAGAAAGTTATATGACATGAAATTTGTGTCACTAGATTCATATCCAAAAGTACATTGCATTACATGATTCAAATATTAAAAAAGCAACTGTTGGTCAAAGCCTTGTCTTAACAAAACGAAATACACCTTATTCATCGGAACCGAGTGTGTAAGAAAAAAAACCTACATGGGAAACCGATCACATTCGTGCCATATAGCAAGCCATACCAACAAGTCTAGTTGGAGAGTTTTCCTGGTAAAATCGTGCAGACTCTTACATGAGTGGCCATCTGGAAAGAAAAAAGTCATTTGCATGCGAAAAAAGTCGTCCAACTAAACTGAAACACAAATAAACACACACAAGGGAGGTAAATCAGGTCACTGCTAACAGAAAACACTCAATTTGTCCGACAATGTGGTTGTTAACATACTCCTCTAACCAACATGTTAATCTTCGAAGGGAATGACAGCTGCACAGCAAAGCCATGGCAATCATCCTAAATCACCAACTAGAGATGAACATCAGGTGGTGACTTCTCTATGTATACAACCGTTTATGCATGACCGGCTACCGAGCCCTCAACACTAAGATACATATATACCTCCCAGGACCATGGCCACAAAGCACATACCATGCTAATGCAGATGCTTAACTGCCCAGGCATATACCATCAAGGTTACCATTTGCACAGTATGCAGGATCACCTTGCGCTTGTTGGAGGTGTTTTTCCGATGGCCACCCACTCCGCAGTTTGTGCACTTTGCCTCCTTCCTTGGCTTCAGAGGGAGATCACCTCCGTCAGAACATGTTGCATTTTTGTATGCCGGTTGACGAAAAATACTGCAGAAATGTGTGCATTTGCTTGCGCCGCAATCACCAAGAATACTTACTTTTGCAGTCCTTTTGGCTTTCTTGCTTCGCACGCAGCGGTAATCATATGGGGGCTTATCCCTGCTGCTCTTTGGGCGTCCAGTTTTCCACTTACGCTCTAGGGCCACAAGCCCTACCAGATTGCCCACCCCACGACCCTCGCCATCCCTCATATCAACCCGCAGTTCGCCATCCACAATACTTGTTTTCCAGACCCATTTCGTTACGCACAACTGCTATAGGACTGAGCTCGTCTATTTTTGCCTTGAGTTGCTCCAATGCTACTTCATAAGTTGTTGTATTTGCATCACCAAGCCACACCACTTCCATTGCATGTGTGTACACGTTCAAATGGCGAAATGTCAAAGTTAAGTAAATTTTTGTCTTTCTGAAGGTGCGCTAAGTGGTCTGGCAGCACATCCCTTACATCTTTTGTCCACCTTTTCAGAATGTGCTTCCCAGGTATCCCTCACATCCATTGCATTTGGTCCTTTCGACGTTGAGCCTGCTCTTGCCATACCTGGTCCCAAAACCGATTTCCCACGAATACTGGTGTAGAAGTTATATGCCTATCCCAGCGTATTGAAGCTGCTCCCAACCTCAGGCACTACGACGGTTTCAGTCTTTTTCTCTGCATATCCCCTGATTGTCTTCTCCAACGCGCACACTCTACCAGCATAGGCGGGTCGCTCTGTAGGTGTCTGCCACCACGAACCCTGCTTGTTAGATATGCAATTCATTACATTTAGCAAAGGCAATGCACAGGATGACATGTTCAGTTAGCGTCTACACAATTTTCAGACTTTTCATATGCTAACTTGCTAAGGAGCAATCGTTGCGAACATAATTACAAATTTTGAATACAAAATCACCTCTTTGGCCATGCTGGTGCCAGAGGGTCATCCCTGCCCATTGACTACCCCGAATCTGGCGCCGACAAGTGCCACTGCGTCCGGCCCTACCTCGCCAACATTGGACTCGACCATTGTGTCCAGCATATCCGTGAGCGGCTGGGCCGGCGGCATGGTCTGGCTGCCCTCAAACGTTGCCGGCGTGCTCTCTCTGCCCCCAAACGCCGAGAACTATGTATTGGGATTTAGGCGACTTCGTTGCAGGATTAGGTGTTGGCGACTTAGTGTGTTGGATTGCCTAAAAACATATGCTGAAAATAGCTACCAAATCTGAAACACGGATTATTACAGTATTGCCTGCTGTAATATACAGTATATTGCCAGCTGAACATATATTGCCTACTAAACACAACTTCCAACACAAATAGTACCTAAGGGAAAAACATATATTGCCTACTGAAACAACAGGTGCTGAAAATATAACTACCAATATGAACGCAGATTATTACAGTGTTGCTTGCTCGGACACATATATCACCTGCCCCCTACCCCTAATTATGTTGCCTACTGAAGAAAAATAGATGCTGAAAATGAGAAGGCCAATTTTTGAGCACAGATATTACAGTATTGCCCACTTAAAAAAAACATCTCTTGCCTACTGAAGAAAACAGTTGCTGATAAATAGCTAGATGAACACAGATGTTACAATATTGCCTACTGAAGCAGCACAGATGCTGAAATTATATGCAGTATTTTTGCCAACTTATAATTCTTTGTGTTACCTACCACTATAATTTTGTTGCCTCCCTGAACATCTGGGATTGTTTTTTTCTAAAAGCTGATGCAAACATGGATGCACATCTGACTATTCCCTTCGTGAAACACTAGCCCGCTTGCCCTTGAGGCCTTGACTATGCTGCATCTCTGAAACCCATCGCAAAGGAGAGTTGGATTTGTCATGGATACTACTCTCTCCGTCCCATAATATAGGAACGTTTTTCAAGTTAGGACGAAGGGAGTACTAGCTAGTCCTCCCTCGTGTTGTCCGCACCAAAAAACTCGTGAAACAAATGCGAGTCAGGACAACAAAATTTTGGTGCACAAGGCAGTTGTCCCTCTCTCTGTTTTGCATGAGCAGCTCATGATTTTACATCACCCGATTTGCTCCAGTTTTCATGATCTACATCCAGCCCCTTCCCCCCTTCGTCGCTGTTAGAGATGGTGAAATTATGGAGGCCGGTGCGCAGGGACTTACCTCTGGTCATAGATGTAGCAGAGAACCTCGCCGTCGCGCGCAACCAACGGCTCCGCCCTCCTCCTTATCCTCTTCTCCCATCACACACGCAAGTCATCCTACCCCGGTCAACTTGCTGGTGCCCGCCTCCCTCAGATGTGGTTCTCGCTTCACCGGTCCGCGTCGCCGCCGTTCGTCGTCGTCATCGGGTTCTCGCCGGCGATGCTCGCGCCGAATCCCTAAGGATTTCTCTGCGTGTCGGCATGCGGAGAGAGAATTGAGAGGGGAAGGCAGAGGACAATAAATGGGACGGAACCCACCATCGCCTATCCCACCTAGTCGGTTTTCGCTCCCCACACGTGTCTCGATCTCATGATGCCGCCTAGCATTTAGGTTTATTTTTTAGGATCACATTTTTTTAACCCACCCCATTCGATGACGGCGTTTCCCCACAATGCGTATTGTCTGCATATCATGCACCAATAAATGCTGCCAACACATGCAAACCGACCATTGGTCCTCAAAACGGGAGCGCGCGAGCCCGTCCGCGCTATCGCTGCTCTTGAAGCTCACTACTTGGCACCTCGATCAATACATCAAGGGGCCTTTTATACCCGGTTGCACACCCACCTAGCTAGCTACCACATCGCGGCCACCACGCACGCACGCCAGCCGGCCACTAACTAGCTAAGTACCAACAACTAACTCCTACATGCATGCAAGTATAGCACCCACGCATCATCCTCTCAACGGCAACGACCCAGCCGAGCATGTGATGCGCCCCAACTAACTAGCTGATGCGCCCCAACTAACTAGCACTTGCATGCATCTAGCAAACTTGGCCAGCACATTTGCCAATGGCTCTCCTCTACGCGCCAGACTGAGTGCACACACACGCTACACACTTTGCCACGGCTTCCGTTGTGTCCAGCACGTCCCGCGCGCATCCGGCGCGCCTGACGAGCCCGATCATATCAGTGTGTCCCGCATATCCCGTGCGTACCCGACGAGCCCGACCACACCACATGCCGTGGCTTATCCCAACATCTTTTTGAGCTCTGTGTGTTTTTTTTCGAGAGCAATTGTGTACCGTATTTTTATAGAAAGGGAAAAACAGTTTTATAAGAACCTGCACGAAGATGCGAACATCCTCGTCAGTACATCCACACCCACACTCTAATAAGCTACTCTCTCACAAAACGATGTAAACCTCCCGCTTTGTTAAGGGCAAGCCTCCAATCTCTAAGCTCATCCATAATCTGGGTAGTGAGTTCCAAAGCGCGTGTAGAGCATTTGGTAGCAAATAGTAATATATAATGATGAGTTCCCTGTTCTCAGAGCAGAGCTGGCATTGGTTAAAACCTAGGCCTATTGTTGGGTATTATGATTACTAGAAAAGGTAAGATAGAACCATAGCCAATTTCCGAGATAGAACACGGTGTTTTGGCTCCTAGGTGCATATGCACCTATTGTTTAAATACACATTTTTAAAAGTTGAAAAATTCGGAATAAAAATCCGGCGGGAATATCCGGACATTCTATGTGTGTGCATAAAGTTTTGGTGAAAAACGACGTTTTTTGTGGCTTGTGTAAAAAAATAAAGAAATGCCTCGTGAATAGTTATAATGAAGCATCAGAAATTGTTTTTTTACACAAGACACAAAAAACCTCGTTTTTCACCGAAAACTTTGTGCGCGCACATAGAATGTTCGGATATACACGCGGGATTTTTGTTCGGAATTTTTCAACTTTTCAAAATGTGTATTTAGACAATGAATGCATATGCACCTAGGATTTTATCATAGCCAATTTCCGGATAGCATAGGATTTTATCATACCTTATCTTGTACCTAAGCTGGCAAATAGTAATATATATATGCTCATAAGGCTCAACCAATAAACATCAATTCCACCAATCCAACGTGATAGCCGCGCGACTGACCTGATAATTCGTTTGCGCTTGCCTCTGCGGGTCCTGTGAAGATCATCATCAAGTATGAGCGCCCCTCCATCGATTGAGCAACGGGCTGCCGCTGTCTCGCCTTATCGGGCCGCAGCGCCGCCGTCCCGTGGTGCTCCCTGCCGACAACACCGACGCGTGCCTTCGTCCACGACGTGTCCTCGGGCCTGGCAAGCCTGGTGCGACGCATCGTCAACATCGACTTCGTCCGTCTAGGCATGCCCAGTTCTGACAACACCTATGCGTGCCTTCGTTCATGACGTGTCCCTAGGCTTGGCAAACCCGGCACGACGCCTCATTAACATTGTCTTCTTCCTGGTGCACCACTACCTCGACATCACTGCGCCCATGACTAACACGGTGCCTCCTTGCGCTCGTAGCTCCACAGCGACTACCTCGACACCGGCCACCCCGACTCTACATAGACCACGGCATCCCTCGCATGGCTACCTCGACAACGGCTACACCATCCTACACTCTCGGCTACATCGACATCGGTAGAAAGGGCTACCGCCTTGCTTGAGCAACCTCGTCGGTTTCCACTTCAGCCATAACTTCCGCGATGCATCGACCGTTACGACTGTGGGGGGTGTCCGTCGGCTTACATTCAGATTTTTCTCCAGTCTCACCATCTGCGTTTTTACCGTTGTGACTACGGGGACGTAGTTTATCATGACTATTAGGAAAGATAGGATAGCGTAGGATCTTATCATACCTTGCCTTGTACTGCAAGTTGGTCGTTGTACTCTTATACTCCCTCCATTCCAGAATATAGTGCGCCCGCGCTTCTCGAGGTCCAACTTTGACCATAAATTTAACCAACGAGACCGACTGCGGTGGGAGAGAAAAATTATATAATTGAAAACTTCTTTTGAATACGAATTCACTGGTATAACTTTTGCTTCCGCCGCAGTCGGTCTCGTTGGTTAAATTTATGGTCAAAGTTGAAGCACGGGAATAAAGTAAGCACTATATTTTGGAACGGAGGGAGTACTTGATTCCACCAATCCCCAACTATACCTTCTAACATCTACCTTTTATTTTTATTTTTCTTCTTTTACTTCTCCGCTTTGTACATACTATTGACATCTGAAAAATTACCGTGAACAATTACTCTACATCGGTTTGCGGGTATTGAACATATAAACCCACAAGAAGTGCCAGGCAGGATGAAGGTGGCCACGTCGCCTTTAAATCGCCATGAACAATACTCGTGCCACCGCCTGTAAATTCCGTGCCCCGCCAGGGCATTTTCGTCATTTTGCATACGGGCGTATAAAACGCAGCCCGCTCGTGGAGAAACCCTAGCCGCTGCATCCGGCCGCACTCGAGCCCGCACTCGCGCCCCACCCACCCACTCTGCTCTCTTCCCCGATCCCCTCCCACGAACCCTAGCCTCCCGGTGCCGCCACCCCTCCCCCCCCCCCCCCCCCCCCCCCGCGCCGCCAGCCCCTCCCTCCTCTTCGTGTTGCCGGCTGTCGCGGCGACGCAGAGTGGCCCAGATGCGGCCGCCCCGTGGTTGGCTTCGACAAGCACGGCCTCGATCCGGCCTCAGCAGGAAGACCTCGAGCCGAGGAGCGCGGCCTCGATCGGGACTCGGCATCTGGGGCGGCGACGGAGGAGGGGAAAGGAGGGGAGCAGCAGCCAGCATCGGGACGGCGGCGGCGACTTGACTCCATAAGCTGGTCGAGGTTGTTCAAGCAAGGCAGGTGGTGGGGTCAAGGGGCAGGGGAGGCGGGCGAAGAGGATAAGAAGCAGCCGACCCGTCGCGATGGTGTGAGGCTGCAGGGAAGAGGAAGGAGGACGACGACGGGGTGAATGAGTAGGTCAGCCCTCATGGAGACGGCGCCGCCGGCCAGGGGCGCTATTGGCGCGCTGGATGTCGTCCTTCTCAACCCGTGCTCGCCTCCCCTCGCTTCTGGCGCCCAGGAGCTCGAGTAGGAAGAGGAGACCTCGATGGTCTGCGGCTCGCGGAGACCCGCGCATCCTCTAACCTCGACCAGATCAGGTCAGTTTATTTTCTTCCTCTTTGCACACCAGTCCATGCAGAGGTGACACGGTGGAGCAGGCATCAGACCAAGTTTAGAACGGACCAACCCTTGCTTTTGTAGAAATTTTGCCCCATAGTTAGTGTATAGCGGCTCGAGACAAATGATGTTTTTGAACTATTCGATACATGCTCCAATTACCAAACGAATGGGCAGGCAACGACCATTTGATTAGTTATGTTACATACAGCTATGAATGCCCAACAGGCAGTGAGTCAAAGAGCTCTGTCAGATGTTCATTGCATATATCCAGTGCAAAGAATGATACAGAATTTGCAAACCGAAGCAGGCGCCAAAATGATTAAGTCCCTGATTGGGTTTAGACTGCGCATATCTGTAACATAGATATTAAGTGACATATGATGCATTATTTGAAGTATGATATGCCAAAACCTATACCTGGGCTAATATACCATGGCTTCCATGGAGTTTGATGTAGATTAGTAAATGGCCGTGTGCCCACATATGCTCTCTTTAGAATGTACGTTATCTGATTTCCAAGAATTTCCTGAAAGTAGATTTGATATCCTCCTTACATGTTTAGTGTTCATTTCTGAAAAATTGTTAAGAGGAGAATTTAGTGTCTCACTTTTAATCTAAGTGATAGAAAACACTGCTTGTTAAAGTAATCTTAGTTAGACAATGATTAGTTAGACAATGATTTACCTAAATAATTAACTTACTCATGGTAATAACTTCATTATTTAATCTGAATATCTGATTGTGCTTCTAAGCAAAATACTATAAAAGTGCAATTATTTTCTTTTTACTGCATTACTCTTGCCAGTATTAATTGTGGGTTAGTGGAGCGCTAAACTTTTGTATTTTATAGCTTCGAGATATAACTTTTTTTGTTTCTGAACAAATATAAATTTTATGTGCTGCAGGGAATTCCTTTCAATCCATGGAACAGTGTGTGCGTTAGGCGATAGCAAGGCCGTCGGACAATCATGATGCTATTTTCTTATTTGAAATCAGAATGCTACTAGGACATTATTAATTTTGGAAAATCAGATCAAACAGGAGATATGATTGGTACCTGGTGATACAATTGGAGAAAGGGATATGATATGTCTGGCAATGGTTTAGGAAGGTATTCACTTATCCGAAACAAAAGCATAGGTATGTTCAAGCAAGGAACTGAGCATGGCAGTTAGGTGGTGGAGTGTCTGTCCTTGAATTGTACATATTTTTTCTCTGAAAGAAATTCACTGCATAGATCATTCTAGCTATTCTCGATGTTTTTATCTGTTCCAATCCAAATTTGATATGCCAGTTGCTTGAAATTCTTGAGACACTTTGCCCTTTGGAGTAGCGGCTTACAGTTATAAAGATACCTATCTTCTGAATTTGTATTTAGCCTATGGATTATAGTGCATTTATCTTGCCATTTTTATTTAGCCTATGTGCATTCGTTGTAGTCCCAGCTTCCATGTTATGATGTGCTTGCTTCAAAAGAATTGTGTGAATTTATGTCACCAAATCAAAGATAGCCAGTGATTTTTTGTGATACACTTTGATGTATACTTTCCAAACACGCTTGTTGTATTTAAGACTTAATAGTCTACCAAATCCTGGCAAAAATAATAATCTTAGTTTGATGCGATGCGGAACAGTAGCTGCAGGGTTTGGTCTTCCGTCTTATTTCTTTATACATTTGATTTGTATTTGTTCCGGATACAATTGGTGTTCAGATTGTTAGGGACGAGGATCATCAGTGGCCATGCAGGAGCAACAACAGGTGATCATGCCTAGTTCGTGAATTTATTCTCCTAGCTTGGAGGCTTCCTGCTCAAGGTGCATGCTTCCTTCCTTTCCCCTCTTTTTTGGCAATTACTTCCTTTCCCCTCTGATTTGACTTCATTTGCCTTCTTGTGTGAAGTTGTGTACTTCAAGTGTACAAAGCAGTATCGTGTTGAGATTCAGGAAAATTGCTAATTTATATTAGTAATTATGTAATCATGTACTATGAACTTCCTCAAATTAGCCGGTTAGTCTCGTGTGGACATTTATTTGCTGGTGAGGGAAGCAGTTTAACATGTGTGTTTTCCCTATGTTGGCATCTGCTTCCTCAGATAATTGATATTAGTTATCCACTTGCAGTATAAATAATCTCTCTAATCAGTAACGTTGTTATTGTAAATGGTCCCTATTTTTTTTTGCATATTGCTATTGTGAGTAATATTACACCCAAAGAATAATATTGATATATCTCTAATTTCTGCGTTGCAACAATGGATGGTTCTGCTTTAGGTCCTATAGCTTTTTTTGAAGCTGTAGTTCCTTTAGCCTTTTGGTGTCATGTCTTTCTGACTATTGTAGCTGTACAATTTGACAATATATGCTCAAATGTTATGTGTTCTTTACCTTTAGATTTATCACTCCAGGTGAAGGGATTATCGATCATATAAATCCCGGTAGACTACCCGCCCACCTGAGGCACTTGCCATCGCTGTAGCACTTACGGATGTGCTTCTTTAGTGTGCCTTCTCTCATCTCACAGTAAATTGTTTTGTTGTTCTAAATAATTGCTGCAGGAGGGAGCAGCAGGCATAGAAGAAATCCCAAGTCAATTTTGCTCAGCTGTAGCATCTTCCACTGACAATAAGTCTGCACAGCAGCCTGGTGAGGTTTGTTCTTGCATTTAAAAACATAAGTCTTTCAGTTGCTCTCTACTCGCTGGTAAAAAAGCATAGTGAATTTCCTTTATAAATACCCAGCTGAAGAATACCTTAGTTAAATCAATCAATAGTGAGTTGTATTACTAGAGAGTAGAGACGTAAGAAAACGCCCTTAGGTGTGACACTCTACGTGGTTACCTTCTTAGTCCCAACTATTAACATCATACTGAGATCACACTTTGCCAAGCGGAATGTTTGTTTCTATGTACTTCTGGATGCTAATTTATTGTTCTTGATTTTCATGGGGATATTCCTTCATTATTTGGTTACCTGTCAATGCTCAGTCCTATTTCCCACCTTGTGCTTTGACTTCTTGCATTTTTTTCGTCTAAGTTATTAGGCTACTGCTGCCTGGTTTGCGCATGATGAACCACTAATTATGATGCACTGCTGGCCGGTCTGCCTTTTTTATGCTTTTTTAGTGACAACATTCAGACTTAATGTTTATTACTTCATTTCAGAGTTTTAAATTAAGACACGCGGTCAATTTATATGGTCTTCTGAAGTTTCACCTTCCCTTTGTCATATTGGTTTGATCAAATCAATGGGAAGCCGGCATTACTTTCATGTACTGGCTTACAGTCTTATTAAGTACTCCCTCTTCAAACTAATACAAGACCTTTTAGGTCACTACTTACCTTTTAGATCACTAAAATAGTGATCTAAAAGGTCTTACATCTTAGCGCACATTTAACTACTTTATTTGCTGTATTATTGTGGATGTACCGTAGAATAAAGTAGTCTTCCATTTTTCTTCTCTGCAGGCTGATGTTCTTGCTCAGTATAAGCCAACAATGGAGAAACTGACCAAGCTATGTTTCATGATCAGTTACACATCAAGCCTATATTTTTGCTGCTTCTACATGTTGCTATGATGGTCATTCAGCCCATTTTCTTGAACCTGCACTACAACGAGAGATCTGGGCTGCTTCTTTGTGGCTTCCAAACTTAAAATGTTTGTTTGGAAGTTAGTTTAGTTTTTTGTTGTGGATTCACAGCTTCTCACATGTACCGTCCTCTTAGACCTTTAGATTTTCAAAGAAACTAAATGAAGATATGATGGTATGGTCTTAATAATACAACTTAAAGCCTTTCATGCTTTATATTTTGTCTGAAATTTGCTCTCGAAGAATCATGTATCTATGTTAGATCCGGTAAGAAAAGACGGCTTCCAAGCAGAGGATGCGGGAGTATTGGCCACATTTGGTTTTTGACTTGAGTGTCTAAATATTCTCACAATACTGGGCTCCCTCTCGACCTTTGCGCCATTGGCGCAACGAGTCATCTAATAAAAAATAAATAAACATAGCACAAACCAAAACCAAACTTGTGAACCCACACGACCTAAATATAGCAGCCATATACTGGATGCACGCATCAAGCTGGATCTACAGAATCACGAAGGTTACACCCACCTCCACATGGAATGCGTTTTTCCTTTGCCGCTCAATTTCGTGCCTCCCTTTCATTTCCTGCGAACAGCAGGATGCGAGGATCCCGTGCGCAAATCCACATGTTAAATGCACCGAAACAAGCCCAAAGGCACAACAGCAGCGGTGCGGAAGAAACACTGAATCGGCCACGCTACTCCCGGACCTGGTAAGGCTAACTCCACCGCGCCATCCCATCTTATCCGGGTGCATTTGTTTGAGGTAAAACAAATGAATAGTGCGGCCTCAAACGGATAAATGTTCGGATTTCATTCGTTTTTTACCCATCTCCGGTCCAAACTTGCGCCGAGTTTGGGGTGAAACGGACATCGCGCGGACGGGCTCGCCGCACGCCCTTGTCCCCGTAGCCCGTCTGTCGGGGACATTAGTAGTCCCTTCGCTTCCAACGCTTCCATCCCCTCTCCCCGCCCTGCCCCGCCGCCGGCGCCGCCGCTATTCTCCGGCCGCCTCCTCATCGCGCAGTCCCCGGCCATCCATACCAAACCACGCCTCGACATGGCCGCCACCACACACGCGCTTTCGCCGTAGTTTTGGCCGTCGATCGGAGGAGGTTTGGCCGTCGCCGTTGCAGCCGGAGGCAGAGGGGATACGACCGCCGGCGACGTACCACGGCGGCCGCGGCAGCTTCCGACGAGTGCCCCAGCCAGTAGCCGGCCGCCAACCACCCCTGCTGCATCGAGGTGATCATCGTGGCCTCTTGCCACCACGACCGCAAGGTGTTCGACACTTTGCCCACAAAGGTATGGACAGTGGAGATGAGTTTTTCTTTCACCACTTCATTTGTTTATCGGACGATTCGTCGTCGGATGATGAAGATCTTATGGTGGCTGCACTGGTCGTTCACGACCACATTCAACGGCAGCTTCCTCGGTACAGGGGTCACTCCCTGGCCGTGCTCCCAACCTGAACCGCAATAGGGAGAGATGCCACGCCCTATTCTATGCCGATTACTTTGTGAACACCCCGCTCTTCAAGCCGGATAAATTCCGTCGCCGTTTTCGAATGGCAAGGCATGTGTTTAATCGTATCCGAGAGGGAGTGGTTGCTCATGACCCATACTTCGAGTGCAAGACGGATGCCCTTGGCAAGCTTGGATTCTCCTCTTACCAGAAACGCACCGCGGCCATCCGCATGCTTGCATATAGAATTCCAAGCGATCTGCTCGATGAGTATGTGCGTATGAGTGAGACAACATGTCTGATGTCAATGTACAAGTTCTGTCAGGCTGCGATCGAGGTGTTTGGCCCGGAGTACTTGAGGCAGCCAACTGCCGCTGATACAGAGAGATTGTTGGCGACTAACGCAGCTAGAGGCTTTCCAGGCATGCTTGGCAGCATAGATTGTGTGCACTGGGAGTGGAAGAACTGTCTATTTGCTTGGCAGGGCCAGTACGAGGGGCATGTCAAAGCGTGCACTGTCATATTAGAAGCGGTGGCTTCGCTGGATCTTTGGATATGGCATTTTTTCTTCGGCATGGCAGGTTCTCACAATGATATCAACGTGCTACAGCGTTCTCCAGTCTTTGCAAGGCTTGCAGAAGGCCACTCCCCACCTGTCAACTTTGAGATCAACGGCCACCAGTACAACAAGGGATACTATCTAGTTGATGGCATATATCCTCAGTGGTCAACTTTTGTGAAGACAATCTCGAACCCCCAAGGTGAGAAGAGAAAGCGATTTGCCAAATGCAAGAGAGTGCTAGAAAGGATGTGGAACGTGCTTTTGGTGTGCTTCAATCCCGGTGGGGTATCGTTCGAAACCCTGCACTGTCATGGTATGAAAGAAAGCTTTGGGAGGTGATGACTGCTTGTGTGATCATGCACAACATGATCGTCGAGGACGAGCGTGATGAGAATATCTTCGACCAAGGATTTGATTATGAAGGTGAAAATGTTGGGCCCCTGCACCAAGAACCGGCCACATTTGAACAGTTTGTCCAATTTTATCGTGAGCTGCGTGATTGGCACACTCATTTGGATCTTCAAAATGACTTGGTTGAGCACGTGTGGGATCACATTGGCAATCAATAGATGTATTGGTTCATTCTATGTTCATTCAAGACAATTTTGATTTGGTTGTAAAGCTATTTTATTAGAAACAATTTCGATTGGGTTGTAAAACTTTTTATTTTCAGACAATTAATATTTGGACGTGCAAACTAGTTTTGATATAAAAATATGGGCATTTTTTACCTGGCGGACAGGATGGGGCAAACGGATGCGGCCGCGCGCTGGACGCACGGCCAGCGCATCCCAGGACAGGTCCGGACACGATCCCATCATCCTACCCAAAGGGACAAAATCCGGCTAACCGGACATCCGTTTGGGATCACGTGGTGGAGTTGGCCTAAAAAGGTAAAGAAAAGGACTCGTCCATCCATCCATCCATGCCCGTGGACCAGAGCAGCCCGCGGCGCACGCTGTCGGCTCAAACCGGGCACCGGCGTGGGAAGTTGCTCCGCGGGGAAGCAACCGAATGAATTTCCGCTCGTGGCTTAATTTTTATTTCCTTTGCGTCCCATCAGCCGCGTGCCCCACTCACTTCACACGCCTCTTCCGACGCAGGCCGTTGAGACCGCGTGTGCCCATTCCCACTCGTCACGAGCTGTTGGAGTGGTTGGCACCACACGCGGCGACTGATTAGTGGAGGATCCATCTCATTATTTCCTCCAACCACCTAGTAAATCAAATTGGTTAGTGGTGCCGACGGAGACGGAGGGGTGGGTCGGTCGCTTTCTCGCCGATCGCCATCTTTTCGCGCGTTCCGACCTGCGCTGCAGAGCAATGAGACTTCATTTGAGAGACGGCGACGACGACATGGGTCGTGAGCTCATGCAGCGGTAGCTCGATCGACACCGGCGACCAGTAGCCAGCAGCTCTCGTTTCATATATATTAGGCCTCGCGCTCCCGATCGAACGTAACAACTCCGCTCATTGCCCATAGCCACGCCACACGAGCGCCTCCATACCCCCTCTACTCTACGTCCTCGAGCTTGGGATCGAGCATGTCGTCGAGAGCGCCGCCGGTGGAGCTCGACTTCCTCGGCCTCCGCGCCGCTGCCCCCAGCGAACAACACGGCAAGAGCACCGGCTCCTCCTCCTCCTTGTCGTCCATCCGAGGTCCGAATGTCAAATTATTCTAGTTTATCCCTACCTCTTGTGTGTCTGTGTGTATGCGCGCGTGAATGCTGACTGGAACTGCATGGATGCGTGCGGGCAGGGATGGAGACGAGCGCTATAGCGAGGATAGACCCCCAGCTGCTGCGCCGCGTCGTCGTCGCCCGCTCGCCGGCGACCACGGAAGAGGCGCCGGCGGCTCCCAGTCCCATGACGGTCTTCTACAACGGCTCCGTTGCCGTCTTCGATGTCTCCCACCACAAGGTGATTATCAGTCTCCGCGCCTGCAGTTTCATTTGCTTATTACTCTCCTCTTCGTTAGACTCTCGACCCTCACTAATTAACTTCGACCACAAGGTGATGCTATAACTTTTTTTTAACTAGACGATACTCCGTGCATTGCTGCGGGGATTGGTTGTAATATTTTGAAATTTGAATGAAAATTAATATAGGTATAATAACTTGTATGTGCTTGTTATATAGTTGTAAATATATATAGAACATAAGTAGCATTTCTCATGCATGTTAAGAGAGATATAAGTAGCGTGATTGGTGAGGTGATATGTGTGGTGAGTTAGGATGTGTGCATGTTGAGTGAGGATATAAATATCATTTCTCACACATGTTAAAAATAATAATTAGTGAGATGATAAGGTGACATATATGCATGTTAAGAGAACTGAGACAGTAGGGATCAACTATTTAGGTCACTTATAATTGCAGTGTCAAAAATGGGTAACTTTAAAACACTTCACTGCAGATTTTAGTTAGTTGAAGTGGGAATCAGATGGTTGTCTTGAAAACCACTTACATTTGACTGCAAAAACGTAGTATATTTTACGCATGTAAACTGTTCAAAACAATAATTGTTGTTGTCTGATGTACCTTAAAGCACTTAATCCGATGTCAGATTTCCAAAAATGAACTTACATATTTCTTTTGATTAGAGAGAATTAAGGTATGCATATAAAAGTACGCAGATGTAGGAGATGTATATTATCAAATTCATATACTAATGTTGCCTTCGACATCTTACCAAATATTTTGACAGGCAGAAGCTATAATGCAGATGGCAAGGGATGTAACGATGGCAGAAAGGCGCGACCTCGGCAACAATACACCTGTTGGAAATTCAAGCAAAGGTTTGTTTAAATAATAACTCATCATGAGCAAACAAAAAATTGTAATAAGTAAAAAAAAGAAAAACAGTTCGTTGGACACTTGATAAAATCGTTGCTTACAAATCTAATATTCATGCTTGCAGACATACCATTGGCAAGAACAAAATCGTTACAGCAGTTCCTCGTGAAGCGTAAAGAGAGGTAAATACATACAATTGTGTATATTGGAATTATGTTTTATCAATTTGTCGATGGAACAAAACCATAAGTTAAAGTAGTAGTGGTTTCTTGTTTTGAAACCAAGTTAAGGTAGCAGTACGTGCAGGCTATGGCATATATCTTTTCGTACGTGCAATGGACGCTGATATTAGAGAGAAAATGAAATTGAGGTTAGGTAGGATATCAGGACTAGTTGCTCTCTTTGAACATTCCACATGGAGAGAGGGGAAGATGTTGAAACCGTGTGGGTCCTTGAACGATCTTGATGGATCGGAGACCACGTTTTTGGTGCGATCGACAGCGGTCGTAATGAAGCTAGCAGCATGCGCATACATAGTTGACTGACGGTGACATCTCGATGGACATCAACGACCGATTTGATGGACCGACGCCTACCAAATCAAACACCACGATTGATCTGCTCACCCAAACCGAGGAAAGCAGGATTTGGTTCGATCGTGTGTGTGTACGTGTGCATGCACGTAGTATCATCTTTGCCTTCTTCTGCTCAGAACAAGTCAAAAGCTGTGTTACATACTACTCCAAATCTTTTGGGCTGTACGTATACGTGTTGACCTAGCTAATTCGCCACCTAACTCATCATGCGTGCGGTTGTTTAAACGTGCAGGTTGACCCGCATGGGTCCATACCATCCCGGCGCCGCCACCGTCAGCAGCAACTCTCTTGGTGTGAAGAAGGAAGCGGAAGCAGCCTAGCTAGCTTCTGGGCTTAACTGATTAGCTTGATGTTCATTTGGTACTCTTGATTATTGATTATAGCTAATTGTTCTGGTGATTATCAGTGTATATTCATGTGTGTGGAAATGGAACCACTAGTGGTTGCACTAGTATAGATACTTTTTCTTTTTTGCGGGAAAGCACTAGTATAGATACGTGCAACAGAATTTGGTAGCGGTGGCTTAAGTTTGGTCAATGCGCTTTTCTACAGATGATTAATTTTGCATGCACTCATGCAAATGTATGTATGTATGTAACACTGTTTTTTATAAGGGGTAGATCATTTGTATCAATATAACTGTTCTGCCATATACCATTTCTTCAGGGGTTGCAATCCCTCTACAGCCGTTGAGCGATATCCTCTACTTGTCCTTTTTTATTTGCGAGGTTAAAGGAATTTCATTGCTCAAACTAAAGGAAGCTCCTTCAAAAAAAGTTGGGGTATATTAGCAAGGCCAGGTTTTAGCCAAACTACTGTCCTAGCTTCCACACAACTAAAAGTTGCCAACTTGTGACTGATAGCATTTTGCATCTACTAATATGAGCAATAGAACAATCTTGCTTGTCACCAAGAAGCGACTTCACTTCATCTACCATCATCACATGCAGCGACCTATCCTCCACCGGTGCCCGAATCGACCCCACAGCAACCAGACCTCTACTTGTCTTTTGTTAACTATTCCCTCCGTACCTAAATACAAGTCATTTTAAAAATTTCAATATAAACTACATACGAAACAAAATAAATGAATCTACACTTTCAAATAGCTTATATAGATTCGTACGTAGTTCTTAGGAACGGAGGGAGTATAAAGAACGAACGAACGAGGGGTATGTACTCTATCATATATTGCCCGGTGACACGGTGTGCTGGTCTGTGCTTTAACTAGAGTCCTAGAGTCTGAGGTGCCTAAACAAGCAAACGCGGCTGGCCTGCAAAGCTACCATGCTGTTTCGCGGAACAAGCAAATAAGCGCGCCACACGAGGTGGTTTTGTTCATTGATCACGTGAATAATTCCACGCGGAAGACAGAAGTGGGTGGGTGGGGTACGGTACGGTGGACTTGACCATCGCGTTCTGAGCAAAACGTACTTGCCTACTCCCAACGTAAATAGTGATCTAAAACGTGCCTGATTGATGGTCTTTCATACTCCTTTTTCTCAAAATAAATGTCTCAAGCTAGTACAACAACTTTGTACTAGCTCTAGTACAAGTTGAGACACTTATTTCAGAACGAATGGAGTACATAAGTCAGACGATGACCGATCAATACTGTAGTACTCCTCTCAATACTGTAGTACTCCTCTCTGTAAAGAAATAGTGATCTAAACAATTTTATATTTCTTTACGAAGGGAGTACCAGTCTAGCTTTTGACACGCAGCTGCAGGTGAAAATATCCCATGGTAAAATACTCGGGCAAAAATCACACCCAGAAGCAAAAATCGACGCGTTATGAAAAAAAAATGGAATTGCATGGCATAGAACACCGTCCGACATCATAGAAACAGAAACTATTATTGCACTAGCAATTTTTTGCAACTATTCCATGCAGTCTGGGCGTTAGTGTGCAGGGGATACCCATAATTGAATAACAGCGTACCAGAAAGTCATTTGAAATGAGATCCACAGCTTAATAGCATTTCCAACAGATCAGAAAGAAACATTGACTCGGGATAATCTGGGAAGAAACAGTTGCACCCAGAAAAACCGAGCAGTTGCTAAACCGGGTCCAACATAAGTGTACACCATAGGCCACGATGATTAACAACACATCATGGTCATGGAAGCTGAGTTTATCCCCATCCGACCCAGCAAATAACATCTGCTGCTCTCCTTGATTCGACACGGCAGCTCAAGCTTGGAAAGCTCCGCAAGCTTCTGTAGCAGGCCATCGGAGCATAAGCTCTAGGCAGCGCAGGTCTCTTTAGGAATCCCAGAATTGATTGTTCATCTTCTAGAGCTGTCATCTTCTTTCTCCAGGTTCGGGGGGTATATCGTGTCAAAGACAACCAGCGTGAAGAGATTTCTTACTTCAGCAGGTGTACCATTTGCTAAATTGTGATAATCGATATTTCCATTGCTTTTTGGTTCGTAACCAATCTCCTTTTTTCCATGTTGAACTCGCTCAATTAATTTGAGAACCTTCAGGTATGCTTGTAGTGGGATAAATACCTAAACCGGAATATGTACCAAGATGGCATAAATCAGCATCAGTACATGGAGCATTGCAATTGTCACTATCTAGAATAGATAAAATACTAGTAGCATGGCTGAAGTTCATCTCTACCAGTGCTGGCAATGTTGTGCGTGTAAAGAGGTAACGAACTAGGAAATCTTAGGATGCATGCGTTAGTTCAGGAGCAGCTATTCCTGGCTAAGTGACTACTCCTACCTGTTAAAATATCATGCTTTATAGGCCATAGTTAATATTGTTACTGGTGATATGAGAGTTCTCCCGTGCTTGAGAGATACTCCCTCCGTCCCAAAATAAGTGTTTTTGATTTAGGACAACTTTAGGGACGGTGTGAGTACTTAGATACACCACTACCCAGAAAGATATCAGCATTAGTTGAAGTTATTTGAAAAAGGCTTTGGGCCAGCCTCAGGCTTACCCTTACAGAGTTGGACAGACTGGGGCCTCGCTTTTCAGGCCTGTCCCAAAGCACAATATTTAAACAGGTCTACTTGCAAGCAGCAAATAACTAAACTAAATATGGAGGGTAGAAGAATTTGCACTTACAAGATCTGAGGACGGTGCTTGAGGGATTTTCGCCATAGCATTTGCAACATAATACTCGTCAGTCATTTCAGTTAATGCCTGCCTCATTGAGATAGCAAGGTCTTTTACCTCAGCTAATAACCCTTTTTTGCCCCGCATCCGTGGTTCCAAGAGCTCTGCAAACCCAGCATCATGTTGACGGTTGATTGATTGTCCAATATCCACTGCCAGTGGCAGATCACCTCCAAGGTATACAGCGAGTGCAAAAGTAGCCACCACCAAAGGATCCCGTGGTTTGCGTACCAATGCCTCATGGAACGCTAAAATGCTTATCCTGTAGAAACAATAATCAAATAGAATGTCATCTTAGCAAGTAGTACTGAATCCCACGGATAATATTAAGAGTCTGGAAGGATGTATACTTCTTAGAATTAGAGGTTTGGAATCTGTATAAACTGATGAGTTGTACAGAAATAACAAGTTGAATCATTCAACTCTTACCATAAACTATTATGGCATGGCCTGTTAGGTGCAAGAAAACTATCCAGCTTAGAAAATAGGACCTGCGCGCACAAGATGGTAAACTTAATAGACAAATCTAGCAACTAAAGCCAAATTAAAAAAATATCCATAGCATGCCACCACAACATGGAATTACCTCCCAAACAGAAAGAACGCCACAATCCCAACTTAGAAATATTTTGCAACCAATCTATTATATTGGGGCCCAGCTCTTTTGGCCGATTGTGAAAAACATATTTAGACCCTAACTAGATAGGATTGTCAAAAACATATGGGTTCAAGATTCTGGGAAAATCTGGGGGAAGGTCTGATTCTCAATATTCTAGGAGAATCGACCAGAACAACTGGGCTCCAATATAATAGGTACTCCCCCCATTCCCTTATACAAGGCCACTATGAAAAATACATTTTGCATCTATATAAGGCCACTAACAGTAATCGAGGCAAAAATTTATGATGTTTCTGTTGGATAATGAGCAACTGGCTTTACTGAGGGCCAAAGGCCAAAACATATACATGTGTGGTAAAGTGCAGGAAAGCCCCTTATACAATGGGGATATACAGAAAGGGACTATACACATCTAACCCCCCCCCCCCCCCCCCCCCTCAAACTCATGGTGGATCAACAACACTGAGTTTGGAGAGAAGAAAGCCATGCTGCGCTCGAGTTTGTGCCTTCGTGAATAAGTCCGCCAACTGTAACTCAGAGGGCACATAGTGAAGAGCGAGAGTCTCATCCTGCACAGCAGCACGCACAAAGTGGGCATCCACACCGATGTGCTTGGTGAGCTCATGCTTTACCGGGTCACGCGCAATACTGATAGCACCTGTACTGTCTGATAGTAAGGAGGTCGAGGTAGTAGCAGCCACACCAAAATCCTCAAGTAACCATCGTAACCAAATCACCTCAGTCGTCAACATAGCCATTGCTCGCAACTCAGCCTCTGTGCTCGAGCGAGAAACAACAGTCTGTTTCTTTGTCTTTCAGGCAATAAGAGAGCTACCAAGAAAGACACAGTATGCAGACAACGAGCGTCGATCTGAGGATCACTGGCCTAGGTAGCATCGGAGTAGGCCTGGAGCTCGAGAGAACTGGAGCGGGGAAAGAAAAGACGATGAGAGATCGTGCCACGAAGATATCGTAGAACACGGAGGAGATGACTATAGTGGATAGAGGTGGGGGCTGAAACAAACTGACTCGGGATGTGAACAGGATAGGAGATGTCAGGACGCGCAACAGCAAGATAGACAAGGCTGCCAACGAGGTGATGATAGCGAGTGGGATTAGGAAGAGGATCACCATCAGAGGCACGAAGCTGAATGTTGAGCTCCATAATAGTCACAACAGTGCGCTCATCACCGAGAGCGGCGCGAGCAAGAAGATCCTGAATATATTTTTCCTAGGAGATGTAGAAGCCATCAGAGGTCGAGGAGATCTCGATCCCAAGAAAATAGCGAAGTGGACCAAGATTAGACATGAGGAACTGGTCGTGAAGGCGAGCCTTAATAAAGGCAATGTAGTTAGAACCGTCACCAGTGATGATCATGTCATCAACATAGAGAAGGAGGAGAATCCGACCACGAGGAGACGTGTGGACAAACAACGCGGGATCATGATCACTAGGTAAGAAGCCAACGGCAGTCACCACAGAGGCGAAACGCTCGAACCAGGCGCGAGGGGCCTGTTTAAGGCCATAGAGGGAGCGGCGAAGTCTACAGACCATACCATCAGGAGCATAGTACCCCGGTGGTGGCTGCATATAAACCTCCTCACGCAACTCGCCATTGAGAAAAGCGTTTTGGACATCAAGTTGAGAGATAGACCAATGAAGAACAGAAGCCACAGCAAGGAGAGTGCGGACAGTGGTCATATGGGCCACAGGAGCGAATGTCTCATCATAATCGTGTCCCTGCTCCTGCTGAAAACCACGGGCCACAAGCCGAGCTTTGTAGCGCTCAAGAGAACCATCAGAGCGAGTCTTGATCTTGTAGACCCACTTGCAAGTGATGGGACGAACACCGGAAGTAAGGAAAACTAGATCCCATGTGCCAGAGCGCTCAAGAGCAGCAAGCTCTTCGGCCATCGCAAGCTGCCATTCAGGCTGAGTCATGGCAGTCCGATAGGAAGTGAGCTCAGCAATAACAGAGAGACCGTACCGATCAGGAGAATAGCGATCAAACGAGGGGCGAGGCCGAGCACAGAGGTCATGAACCAGGGTAGGCGTGAAGGGAGGCGCGCCGGAGGTGGAAGGCGTGTCAGGGAAATCATCCTCAGGACGAGGGCGCCGAGTATAGTGGAGAGGAAACGGTGAGAGAGGGCGACGGGCTGGAGATGATGGTGGAGAGGTGGAGGAGGATGGGGAGGCTGATGAGGAAGATGGTGTAGGGGGTGACTGAGAAGGAATGAGAGGTGCCGGAGGGAGAGGTGGAACATGAGGCACATAGCAGGGTGTATCGGGAAGGAGAAGAAAAGAAATATCGTCCACAGAGAAGCTCGAGGAAGGACATGGGTAGTAAGAACGAGACTCGTCAAAGGTCACATCACGCGAAATGCGCAGGCGGCGACCAACAAGATCCCAACAGCAATAGCCTTTGTGCTCATTACTGTAGCCAAGGAAAACACACTCAACCGACTGAGCAGTCAGTTTGGTGCGTTCTTGCGGGGCAAGGACATAGCACACATCCAAACATACGAAGAGCTGAGTAGTCAGGAGAACGACCAGTGAGACACTCCATAGGAATACCACCCTGCAGAGCAGTCGATGGCTGAATGTTGATGAGATAGAAGGACGCAGAAACGGCCTCCGCCCAAAAGTGGGGTGGAAGGGAAGCGGCAATCATCAGCGCACGAGCCGTCTCAAGCAGATGACGATGCTTGTGCTCTGCAACGCCATTCTGAGCATGGGCACCAGGACATGAGAACCGGGCAAGAGTACCCTGTTCCGCAAGAAAACCACGCAACATCTGGGAGATATACTCTCCAGCGGAGTCAGCACGAAAAGTACGAATAGGCATGGAAAACTAGATGTGAACCATGGCAGCAAATCGTTTGTATATAGAGAGAACCTCACTACGAGATTTCATGAAGTAGAGCCAAGTATAGCAAGAGAAATCATCAATAAACAAAACATAGTAGCGATGACCACCTTTCGAATCAAAGGGAGCGGGACCCCAGACATCAGAATGAACTAAGTCAAAAGGACGCTGAGATACAAACTCACTGGTAGGATAAGGTAACTGGGTCTGTTTGCCAAGTCTACAACCATTACAATGTAAAGAAACATCTCCAGAGACAGACCCTAAAAGGCTCCGACGCACTAATGATGACAAGCGAGAGCCACAGATGTGGCCAAGGCGATGATGCCACTGCTGGAAGGACGCAGACGAGGCAGCAAGAGCATGAGAGCTGGCAAAAGTGGCGGCAGCGGAAGGAACACACGGCCAGTCAACCTCCCAAAGGCCCTCTGACTCACGGTGCCGGGGGCCAGCACCAACCAAAGCCTTGGTGCGACGATCCTAAATAGAGCAAGAGTCGGTATCAAGAATAACATGACAACCAAAATCAGTAAGTTGGGCAGCGGAAAAAAGATTCATGGTAAGGCGGGGAACATGTGAAACGCTAGAAACAGAAAAGGACGGAGTAGAAAGAATCCCACGACTAGCAACAGGAAGAGATGTGCCATCGGCAGTAAGAACATTAATAGGAGAATCAAGAGGTCGAAGAGAAGACAACGCTGAAGAATCAGAAGACATATGAAAGGAAGCTCCAGAGTCGAGAACCCACGAAGATGTACCTGACGGTGTAGATGCCGGTGGTGATGAAGAGGTGAAAGCAGCCACAGCAGCAGCAGAACCCGTCGATGAAGAACCGGAGGAAGCCAGAAGGCGCTCGAGCCGCACAATATCCTGTTTTATGAGTGACGGAGTCGATGACGACGCAGGAGTCCCACTGGAGGAGGAGCGCCTCTGGTTTCGCTGCTTCTGGCGACAATCAGACTCTGGGTGACTTGGCCTGGAGCAGTAGTCACAGAAGGTGTCACGGCGCGACCGGCCCTTCTCAGCATAAGGAGGGCGACCCACCCCCCCTAAAGGTGTGGGCAGGAGCGATGGAGCAGTGAGACGAGCAGACGACACAGGAGCTCGGACAGCCAACACTAAAGGAACTGCAAGCAACCCAGCAAAACGAAGGCGGGTCTCCTCAGCACGAAGCTCAGCAAAGACCTCCGAGATAGGAACACGGCCACGAGCAAGCAAGTGAGCGCGTCGAGGCTCAAACTCAGAGCGAAGACGAGATAAGAACTCATGGACACGCTGAAACTCCAAGTCGGACCGCATAGTCTGGCAGCAGCGGCAAGCTCCACAAACAACTGACCGAAGAGAGTCAAACTGGCGCCAAATAGCAGACGTCTGTCTATAGAACTCATCAACAGAAGAGTCACTCTGCTGAAGAGCGTGCTCCTGACGCACCACAGATAAGTAGAGAGCATCTCCAGAGGGCTGATAGCGCTGACAGAGATAAGACCACATTGCTGCAACGGTGCTGAGGCCCATGAACTCCGAAGCAAACTGAGGGAGAATACTGACAGTAAGAACAGCAGCAGCACGAGCATCATCATTGCACCACTGAGTGTAAGCAGACAAAGCATCTCGGTAGGCAGAAAGAGTATCTGAATAAGTTGACATCTGCTGATCATAAGCATCAACTGCGGTATCATCAAGAGCCTTGGCTGCATCCCGATCAGCCTGGGAAGCATCAGCAGCAAGAACCGGCGGTACTGACGGGGTAGCAGCCATGGGAGCAACAGGACATGGCGGACAGGAAACCTCGCCAGAGAGAAAACCCCACAGAAGACCACGCATATGGATACGCATGAAGCCCACAAACTCAGCATAGTTGGTGCCATCGAAGATCACCGAGCACCGAGGAACAGCGACATAGCCGAAGAAGACATGAGATTTTTTATTTATTTATTTTGGAAGTCAATGCACACAAATTACCCGATCTGGATCGGGCCAGAGCGCAAGCGAGGCAGGGGCCCGCTCGATCTGGTCGGGAGCGACCAGGGGCGCGGTGTCTGGCTTCGTAGGAGGCTTGCACGAGCCAGGGTAGAGACCAGCCAGCCGGGCCAGTGGGGGAGGGCAGCGGCGGCGAACGGAAGCAGTCGAGGGCGGCGGCGCCGGTCAGACGGGGGCGCCGGCAGCCAAACGGGCCAGGGGCATGGACGGCGGCCGGATCCAGAGGCGGGGGCGGCCGGCCGGAGGAGCACAGCCCCGGGCAGCAGGAGGAGGGCGCCGGGTCCGGGCGCAACAGGAGGAGGGCGCCGGGTCTGGCTGGGCTGCAGGATCGGGCGTCAGGTCCGGCCGGGCTGCAGAATCCGGGCTAGGCCAAGGGGGAGACGGCCAGCAACGGACGGGGACAGCCGAAGATGGGCTGGGGCGACCGGAATCGAGGTGAGCTAGGAGCAGGGCGCACGGAGTTGCGTCGTGCGGGAGAACGAGGCTAACCTAGCATCTGATACCATGTTGGATAAATGAGCAGCTGACTTTACTGAGGGCCAAAGGCCAAAACATATACATGTTTGGTAAAGTGCAGGAAAGCCCCTTATACAATGGGAATATACACAAAGGGACTATACACATCTAACAGTTTTCTCGTACTAGCAACTTATTTAATACTTGCATGCATGTAGTCACAATGACAGTGTGCTACTTCCTTCCCATTCCTTCTTTGCATGCATGCAGATGTATTAATGATCCCAATTAACGTAAAAAAAGTTGTCTTGCAAAGCAGTCATTAAATTTTACCTTGGTACCTGTAATCTGAATTTGTGGCCTTGTATAAGGGAATGGAGGGAGTGCGAGTTATGTTTGGTTCAATTGAACTAGACCATCCAAAAAAAAGGACTCAAATGACTGGGAAAATAAGTTCGAACCTAGAATTGCATTAATTGCTCTTAATTGCACAATCATTCACTTAATTTTTATCAAATAGTTTCCTTTACATCTCCTTGCTGAATCAACCCCTTCATTACAGCCTGCATTCTCGCGCGTGGGGCACCCCCAATACCCTTTTTTGAGTTGCATATACGTCACGACATACATATTGTGTAAAACATGCATTGCACGTACACAATTGCTAGTAGAACTTAAAACATTGGCAAACATTTAGTAACTTATTAGTAATCTGAGTAAATTTCCTCAGTGCTACAAAGTCTGTTCGCTCCTGAGTACAACTCACACATCGCCTCTATCCAAGTACGAGTGATGGCCCACTTTTGTTAGTGAATGCACTGGCAAAATTTGTTCTTTTTTCTGGATATACCCAAAGGGGAGCCTTGGCGCAGTGGTAAAGCTGCTGCCTTGTGACCATGAGGTCACGGGTTCAAGTCTTGGAAACAGCCTCTTACAGAAATGTAAGGAAAGGCTGCGTACAATAGACCCAAAGCGGTCGACCCTTCCCGGGACCCTGCACAAGCGGGAGCTATATGCACCGGGTTTCCCCTTTGATATACCCAAAGGAACCCTGAGTCATCTCTCCGATACACACTAATCATGCTCCCTTGGCATAGGCGTCAGTGCCTTAAGCACCTGTGCTTGTCTGCATGTGCCTGATAGTCAAGGGCTCACAGCCTTGACAGCTTGAGGGTCTATAATGTATTTCAATCCCATTGGATAAGGCCTAGGAGCTGAGGAGCGAGGCTTATGTGGCTAAGGTTGGCGTCCAGAATGCGCCTGCATACATGTTGGTAGGATGAATATGGGAGGGAGAGGAATATGGCACAAATAGGTGACGGCAAATATGACTTTTCTTAACCTATCAGCCTTAGTTCATAGTGGTGTTTTGGGAAGAAGTGAGATGTGAGTGCTGTTTTGGAGAATTGCAAAAATCGTAGTGGGTACAGAGTAAATTTCTCTATCAATTAAGTAGATGAAAATTAAAATGTTATTTGAGTACAATCTCAAGGGCCCAAACTTTATGAGTCCTCTATTACTTAAGTAAAAATGAAAAAAAAAACAATGTTATTTGAGTATATTCTCAAGGGCCCAAACTTTTATCAGTGAGATGTACTCCCTCCGTAAACTAATATAAGAGCGTTTAGATCACTACTTTAGTGATCTAAACGCTCTTATATTAGTTTACAGAGGGAGTCCATTTAAAAAAAATGGAACTTACCAGCAACATGTTAGTCCCATTATCCTTCCTCTTAAAAAGAGTTGAAGAAAAATATGCAGCCTGTATAGTTCAACCAAATAGTTCAGCTAAAATCACCACAACAAACACCACTATATTTTGAGATATCAACCACAGCTATACCTGAAAGGGCAATAAATGTTCAAGAAGACCAAATCTCCAAAGCAACCTTAAAGAAGCTTCAGCTGAACCATAAGCAAGCATATAGTTAACCTCCATGAGTAATCTTCCCTACAAGAAGGAAATCAGTAAGAGACAGGCACCTGAGCTCCGTTCTTGCTTATCCAATGCATATGAGAAGACAAACATTCACAAAATATAAGCACATTGTGCGTACAGGATCAAACCTTGTCAAGTCTTGCCACAGAACAGGCAAGATTTCTCACATAATAAGCTGTTTCTTTGGGAAAGCTGAATCCTAATCGAGCAGCAATTCTGATTGCACGTAGAATACGAGCTGTCAATTGCAGATTGCATATTAATGCCAAATTCACAAGAAGGCAAAAATAAAACAGAAAGGAAATCCAAAAAAAGACAAATTTGAAATGATACTGACCACAATCCTCATGGAACGAAGTGGCGGCAGGAATGACAGTACGAACCTGTTGAAAGGGAAAAAGGAGGTCATAACAAATAAATTAAATGATTGATGGTCAACACAAGCAAAGACGATGCAACTACAACAATTATTAATACAGCAGACCTTAGCTTTCTTAATATCTTCAATGCCTCCCAGGTAGTCGTAGATCTTTTCTGAATACGGATTGAACATTAATCTGCACACATTTAACATCAGCAAATATGCATACCACAGCTTGCAGTATGGAAACCAGTTATCATGTAAAGGAACACCAACCCATTTATAGTGAAGTCCCTCCCTTGGCAGTTTTTCCAGCGTAAATAATCGTTCTTGCTACAATGTGGGCTCTTTGAAGTGGGCATTTGATTGCCACTTGACCCTCGAACGTAAGTATTAAAACTTGACACCTGCCAGGAAGGATAAGAAATGTTCAGTAGGCAGCACATGTGGTGTGAAAGGAAATCTAATTCAATAACACTCAGTATTGAGTTGGCAGCATATGCGGTGTGAAAGGAAATCTAATTCAACAACCCCCCTCTTAAAGTGTGCAAATTCTGACGATCCAGCCAAGTAAGCACAAATGTATACGAACCTCAACAATGGAATTATTGTCATGTACATGAACTATGGGAAACCGCCTTCCTACTATAACAGCTGATCCTACAAAGGTGTCTTTCACCTGCAAGAGTTCAAAATAGCATCCTTTGTTGGTAAGGTCAACAAAATTGCTTTTGCATCTCAAATAGAATAAGAATTTGTTGACGACTTGCAATGCAACATAACTGCAAAATATGACACATGCAAATATACAATTAGAAGTGAAATTATACATAGTAGTTTTTTATTTATACCTTTCACTTATCACGGATAGACTGAAGGTATCTCTTATTTCAGATAAGGAAAAACTGCATGCATCTAATATCAAGCAAATATGCTAATTATGTCTGTTGCAGTTGATTTTGACAAAACTATTATTATTCTAGAAAATTTACTATCTCCACACTTCAGTAGAAATGTTAGCTTCGACTCTTTGAGAAAGGTATGACACACAACAAACCAATTTGTAATAATCACTGCATAACAATGGCATGCTCGTTAATATGAGTTATAACCTGCCTAAGATCAGCTGTTGTTATTATGTCAAAATCTTTTGGGATTTTCTTCATTATGAGATCTCGAACACAACCACCAACCAAGTACACATCATATCCTGCAGCAGTAAAACATATACACATATCACTGAATCTGAGAGTGCAATAACAAAAAAGTAAAACCCAAATGGATACTTCACCTGAAGACATAAAACCTTCGGTTATCATCGTGGTTTTAGAATAATAAGGAAAAACAATAATTTTATAGTTCTTAGCTACCTAACAGCAGGGTTGTTGAAGTGTATATGTGGATTACCTAGCCCTTTCCACTAGTCTGGACTTTTCGTTGCGTTGGCTAGTGCATGAAGCTTAACATGGTATCAGAGTCCAAGGTCTTGAGTTCAAGTCCTGGCTTTCGCAATTTATCGAAACATTGTTGTTGCCCCCCTTTGTCCACGTATATGCCTCTTGAGCCATGCCTCTGAGTCTATCCACATGTTGACTTTCCACGTCACACGTGAGAGGGGGTGTTGAAGTGCATATGTGGATTGCCTAGCCCTTCCCATTAGTTCAGACTTTTGGTTGCGTTGGCTAGTGCATGAAGCTTAACAAGGGTAACACAGTGGAATTGAACTTCCTTACTGAATAGTGGAACAATAAAACCAGATACATTTCTTACCCATTTAATACCATCAACCATCAGGATTTTTGTAGGACTTCTAAAGGATTGGATTTTGGAGGAAATTTTCCTTTGGGGCCCTTTGGTTTGTAGGAATAGAATCCTATTCCTGTATAGGATAGGAACAAATCCTTTGTAATTCAAAGGAAAAAAAATATTATCCTAGACAACAACAACAACAACAAAGCCTTTGGTCCCAAACAAGTTGGCTAGAGGTGAAACCCATAAGATCCTATCCTATCCTAGACCAAATAAAAATATCCTATCCTACGAACCAATTGACATCTCTTTCCCTATAGGATTTGAGATACATCTCATCTCACTTCCTATGGTTTTCCTATTCCGATGAAATTCATATCCTATGAGCCAAAGGAGGCCTCTAATGGTAATGCGAGTATTTCATGGAAAAGTAAAAGAATGCTATATACTATATAACTAAGCTCCCTAGGATTGGAGGCCTCACAATCAATTGAGGTCTCTAATTGGAATTTGGTCTCCCAATTTTGACCGGGTCAACAAAACTCTCTCATTTAATTTTTTATACAATACACTATGCTTCCTCATTTTTAAATCTTCACAATTAATTGAGGCTTCAATTTAGAATTGGGTCACCCAATTTTGACCGGTTCAACAATTTCTCAAGGAGCTCTCCCATTTAATTATTTTAATTCTTTATGTTCCCTAATTTTAAAGCTCTTTCATTCGATTGAGGTATTCAATTTCAATTTTAGATTTGGTTTACGATTTTGATCGGGCCAACAATTTTTCAAATTGATCAGCAACAACCGGCCTATAAAAACATATCAACCCCTCGCAGACTCCTATCACCCAGAATAAAGCGCCACCATGTGATACTATAGCACGAATATAGTACATGCAACCATGATGAAAAAATATCCCCGCATAAATATGGGTTGATTAGCGGATAACACAGAATCATAGCGCGAAAGGCCCACCAAATAACCGCAGTACAAATAATCATAAAACTCACTCAATCGTCTCCCCCACCGATATAAGGGTTATTAGTTTTTTGGAAAGTCAATTTTTTTTTAATTTTGACCAAGTTCAGGGCCAAAAATATAGACATCCACGATATTAAAAAAATATGAAAATTCATTTCATGATGAATCTAATAACACCGATTTGATATTATGAAATTTAATATATTTCTCTACAAATTTGATCAAACTTAAAAGAGGTTTGACTTTTCAAAAAAGTAATACACCATATATTTTGAAATAGAGTGAGTAAAGAAATTTAAGAACCCCAACAAATTCAACGACGCAGCAAAGCGCGCCCAACCCATCTCGTAATTTACTAGTGGTTATGTTCTTATATCACGAGAATCAAACGCTGAACCATGATATTACCATAATAGCTGTAAAGGAGCAAACTTTCAGCTAACGATTCACTTTAGGGCTAAAAAGAAATCCTTCTATATGTGTATCAGAGGCTTCTCATAAACTCAAGATCAACAGATAACATTGGTCCCTCCTCAAGAAAGGAAGAAAGACAAGATTAGTAGTGACAATTCAGTGTTTCCACGATAACAATCAAGCAAACGAAAAAGGGGCGCACCTCTGCTACGGAGTCGGTGGAGGACGTTCCATGCCTCATCGGGGATCATGGAATCCTTGTACCCGAACCGCTTCGCGCTGACCTTCTTCCATTCCGGCCCGTCCGCGTCGCCTACACAGACCTCGGCCCGTTCGGGGGTTAAGCGAAATCATAGTGTATCACCATCAGACCAGCGGAGAATACGCAAGAAGAGGCGCAGACTTACCGGCGGAGGCGGTCGAGGGGTTGGAGTCGGAGGGCGAGGGAGAAGGGGAAGGGGACGGGCCGCGGCGGCGTCGGCGGGGCGAAGCGAGCGCGGCGAGGGGGGAAGGAGCGAGGCGGCTGGGCCGGGAGAGCGCGCCGAGCCCGGTGGAGGCGGCGAAGCGCAGCTCCGGCGAGCGAAGCGCCATTCGGATAGAGGCGGCGGCGGCGCACGCCAGCGGACACGCGACGAGGGGGATGGGATAGCAAACAGACGAGACGACGAATATGCGATGCGATCGAGTACCGGAGCTGATAGACAGCCAGCCCACTGGCAGGCCGCAGCCAATAGCCCGTGGATCTTCACAGGATAAGTGGGCTCGCCAAGCTTGGACGAGCTTTAGGGCGCATTCTTTTCTTTTTCTTTTTTTGAGAAGGAGTTTAGGGCGCATTCTTGGTGGGCAAGGAAGGGTGTGTTGGGTTCGGTAATGAAGTGGAATGAAATGTCATAGTTTTATTTCACTGAGTTGATTTTATTTTTTATTATATTAGCCTCATTTGATATAATGGAATTGTTACATTACTAGAAGTGGGACTGTCTAGGTCTCAGTCGATTCAGAAGTCTCAGTCGGCTGACATCACCCTGAATAGATTAGGCCCGTTTTATCTCCCTCCCTGTTGGGTCTTAATTTCCCCCCGTTATGGGCTTGGGGTGTGGGCTTTGTTTATTTGTCTTTTCTGTTTTTGTTGTTTGTTTGGCCCGTTTTACCTCCCTTCCTGTCCATGGACGCAACAAACATCAGAAAACATGCAGTTGACGTCACAGCTGACCTCCCTCCTTGTCCATGGACGCAGCAAACAAAAGAAATTAGGCCATGCTCCATGCATTTCAGCAGGCCCATTTTCAAATGGAACTGCTAACTGTCGACGTCGCAGCTGACCTGAGACATCCATTAACTTGGAGTGAGCTAGAGTTCCAGTGAACTACTAGGAGAAGTGAGCTGGACACTCCCGTCCAGGGGACAAGCAAAAGAGATGCTAGTGCTAACTCTACTGAAAGAAAAGAAAAATTATTACTGAGATACTCCCTCTGTCCAAAAAATAGTATAAAAGATAGTAGTACATCTGTAGTTTTAGAAGAAGAAAAACTGAATACAGATGCACCACTATGCACTAGCACTACTAAAACTGAAGCTGCGGAGTGGAGTGGAAGCATTCATGAAGCAGGCTACACCCAACATTCATCATCCTGATGCCCCAGTTACATCAATAAACAACACATCAATCGATCTCACTAATTTCAGACCATAGTCCATGCATTTCAACAAACCCATTTTCACATAAGCAAAAATCACCTGTGAGAAAAAACAATATGGCTCGGACAAAAAACACATAATAAATGATTTGAGATTGGGTGTAACAAAAATCATGCATGACCTGCAAGTCGTTCAAATTTAGTAAAGGGGATCTTGATTGGTATTAAGGATGTTGACAAGATGATGACCATTGGATTCCCTCTCAACTGTAATCTACCAGTTAGGTAGGTCAGACAAGCACACCTAATAATAACCAAAAATATCTATAGAAAAAAATCACAACTCTGAGTGGTCCTTGACTGCGATACAATTTGCACCCGGAAATAGGAGTAGTAGCATCTAAGAATACTACACCAAAATCATTCAAAATCTACATATGAGATGCAAATCACTTGCACGGTAGTACTGAGGAGTGGTCACTTACAAGGATTTTATTTCCCTTCCTGAATGGGTCCTTGAAGATAGCCTATGGGCTGCAACATGGCACATGCCTCAAGGGGAACAAAATTACCTCGAGCTCAAGCATGAACATGATTAACTTGTCGTTTGTGATTTCAAATAGTACCGTTGGGTGGCCTCTAGAGAGATGTTGAGCCTGGGTCCACATTCCACAGACTTGTAGAAAAATGAAGGTACTTCCCTAAACAAGATACAAAACAATTGATTTTTAGTTTTGATTCCTTGGGAAAACAAACCTTTTTAATGCAAAAAGAAAAATAAAAATAATTAGGTTTGTACTTTGTATATGATTTTTTTAAAAGTAACAAAAAGAAAACTGCCCCTCTGCCGCGCTCTGACCAAAAAGACAAAGCTAGTTGTGAGATCGGGTGCTTGATTTGTGTTTGCGGACACGGCAAAAAAATGGGAATTGTGTTTGGCTAGTTGACAGGGGAGGTATCTTACCTGCTCTGCAAAAACTGGCCCCCTCACCCCGCTGGCCGTTCCGACAAAGCAAAAAAGCCTAGTTGCAACCATGTTGGTAAAAAAGACATGCAGTTGTAGTCTGGGGACAACACTTACAGTTGCATGACTACTTTGGCACTTTGCCCCCTCTCCCCGTTGCCCTCTCTCTTCCCACCGCCCCTCTGACAAAACGAAGCTCCCAATTGCAACCATGTTGGAAACATGTAGTTGCAAGACTGGAGTTAGACATGCGACCGACCCTCTCTCTCTTCCCGTCGCCCCTCCGACAAAACAAAGGGCCCCAATTACAACCAAGTTAGAAGACATGCAGTTGCGTGACTATAATTGGACATGCAACTAGCCCTCCTCGTCGATCCCTTCGACAAAGCAAAAGTGCAGTTGCAACCAACTTAGAAGACATGCAGTTGCGTGACCATAGTTGGACATGCAATTGCCCCCCTCTTGCCGTCACCCCCTCCAACAAAACAAAGGCCCAATTGCGACCAAATTTGAAGACATGCAGTTGCGTGCCTAGTGTGGGACATGCAACTGGCCCATCAATCCCTTCGACAAAGTAAAAGCGCAGTTGCAACCAAGTTAGAAGACATGCAGTTGCATCACTATACTTGGACATGCAACTGCCCCCCCCCCTCTCTCTTGCGGTCGCCCCATCCGACAAAACAAAGGCCCCAGTTGCAACCAAGTATGAAGACATGCAGTTGTGTGCCTAGTGTGGGACATGCAACTGGCCCCTCTCCCCATCGGTCCCTTCGACAAAATAGAAGCCTAGCTGCAACCAAGTTAGAAGACACGTAGTTGCAAACCGTGTTGGAAGACATGCAGTTGCATAACTACAGTTGGGTATGCAACTGGCCAGCCCTCTCTCCTCGCCGCCCGCTCCGACAAAACAAAGCCACTTGCAGTTGCAACCATGTTAGAAGACAAGCAGTTGCCACCATGTTGGAACACATGTAATTACATGACTACAGCTGAGCATGCAACTGGCACCCTCTCTCTTCTCGCCGCCCCCTCCAACAAAGCAAAGGCCCCAGTTACAACCAAGTTAGAAGGCATGCAGTTGCGTCATTAGTGTGTGACATGCAACTGGCCCCCTCTCTTCCTTCCACCCTCTCTGATAAAACAGAGGCCTGGTTGCAACCCATGTTGGAGAAGATATGTAATTGCATGACTACAGAAGGACATGCAACTAACCCCATCTACATGTCACCTGCCCCCCCCCCCCGGACAAAACAGAACCCCACTTGCAACCATTTTGGAAAACATGCAGTTGCGTGACTATAATTGAACATGCAACTGGCCCATCTCTCTTCTCGTCGCCTATTTGGAAACTATGTTGGAAGACATGCAATTGCGTGACTAGTGTGGACATGCAAATGGCCCCTCTCCTCGTTGGTCCCTTTGACAAAACAAAAGGCCAGTTGCAGGAAGGTTAGAAGACATGCAGTTGCGACCATGTTGGAAGGCCTGAAATTGCATGACTATAGTTGAGCATGCAACTGGCCCCCTCTCTCTTGACGCCGCCCTCCTTCGACAAAATAAAGGCCCCAGTTGCAACCAAGTTAGAAGACATGCAGTTGCATGGCTAGTGTGGGACATGCAACTGGCCCTCTCCTTGTCCGACAAAACAAAATCCGAGTTGCAACCAAGTTAGAAGACATGCAGTTGCATGACTATAGTTGAGCATGCAATTGGCCCCCTCTCTCTTGCCGCCGCCCCTCCGACTAAACAAAGGCCCTAGTTGCAACCAAGTTAGTAGATATGCAGTTGCGTGCCTAGTGTGGGACATGCAATTGGCCCCTCTAGTCGTCGGTCCCTCCGAAAAAAACAAAAGTTGAGTTGCAACCAAGTTAGAAGACATGCAGTTGCGACCATGTTGGAAGACATGCAGTTGCATGACTAAAGTTGAGCATGCAACTGGCCCCCTCTCTCTTTTGTTGCTGCCCCCACCGACAAAACAAAGGCCCCAGCTGCAACCCAGATAGAAGACATGCAGTTGCGTGCCTAGTTTGGGACATGAAACTAGCCCCTCTCCTTGTATGACAAAACGAAAGCCTAGTTGCAACCAAGTTAGAAGACATGCAGTTGCGACCATGGTTGGCAGACATGAAGTTGCATGACTACAGTTGAGCATGAAACTAGTCCCTTCTCTCTTGCCACCACCCCCTCCGACAAAACAAAGCCACTTGCAGTTGCAACCAAGTTAGAAGACATGCAGTTGCGTGGCTAGTGTGGGATTTGCAACTGGCCCTCTCCTCGTCGGTCCCTTCGACAAAGCAAAAGCGCAATTGCAACCAAGTTAGAAGACATGTAGTTGTGTCACTATATAGTTGGACATGCAGCTACCCCCCCCCCTCTTGCCGTCGTCCCATCCGACAAAACAAAGGCCGCAGTTGCAACCAAGTTTGAAGACATGCAGTTGCATGCCTAGTGTGGGACATTACTGAGCGGCAGTAGGCCTTCTGGATCTGACTTCTCTTCCTAAGTCAGATCAAGCCCCCTAGTGTGAATGATGTCCTCATCATCGTTGTTGTCGGGTTCTCCATCCTCATCTTCATCTAAAACTTCCATGTAGTCATCCTCGTCCTCACATTCTTCATCTTCAGTGGCATTCCCAAATTGAATCACGCAAACAACTGCCCTTGGGGAAGGCTGGTCCAAGTAGAAGAAAAGTAGCTGACTCTTCCCCAACTTATTGTCTGTAACAAACTTCCTCCAACCACTCTCATACATTGCACCATGTCTGCACCCCTTCTGACACTTTACAGTCTAAAACTAGCATATATTACTAGGCACGACTGAACAAAACAACAACAAAAGATGAAAAAACCATACAGGAAACAACGTATCAGAAAAATGACAAACGACAGGAACAGGCAACAAAAATCTACATGAAGCAACCTACATGGTTTGAACATGAACATCCAACCATGCATTCTACAAAAAGCTACACTCTACAAGGGTCAGAAAAGGGCTAGAAATAAAAGAGATACAGTAAACTCTTAAAAACATGAACCAACCATATCAATGCAAAAAAAAAACACAGTTACAAAGAGAAGACTGCTGCTGGTAAAACACTAACAAAATAAAATAAAAACTTACTGCTGCTAGTTAAATCATGGCCATGGTTTCTCGAAGTAAAAGCCAAGCTACAAACATTAATAAATGATCTGTAACGCCCCGAGACCGACGCTCCAGACGGCTTCCATGTTTTTTCGTTATCGTTGTGTGTATTTATTTGTTTGTTGCATTCATCATCGCATTGCATCTGCATGTTTTCATAAAACTTGCATCCGCTCATAGTTGTCGCGTCCCCCTTGCTTTCGTTGACCGTTTTGAGACCAACCACACTTGCAAAGTTGCTCCTCGTTTTCTCTCTTGTCTTCTCCGGGGCCTTTTGTCAGACACTTTGTCTTTGTCAACCCTTCTCAGAACACCCCTCGCGCGCGTCCGAAAAATTGTCCCGAACCCGACCCGGGTTGTTGTTACCGATGGGTCCGGATCATCCCCTAACATCCCGAAAGTATCTTCGGTTCTTTATTGGACTCTCCCTAGCCTATTTTTTTCGTCCGCCCGATTACGATCGGAGGGAGAAGATAGCCCCTAACCTACCACTCGCTATATATACTAGTCTAAACCGAGACCAAATCCCTAATTTCTAGGGATCCTCCTAGCCGCCGCCGCCACTCTCTCCCGCATCTTCCTCGGGATCCCCCCGATCCACCCACTTGCCCATCTCCTTCCGCGCCCAGCCACTGCTCTCCGTCGATCCATCCATCCAACCAGTAGCCACCCGCAAGGCCACCACCACCTCACCTCCCTTGACCTCCATCGCCCGCGTCGCCGGAGCAAGCTCCACCGGCGACCAGAGCCACCTCGTCTCGCGGCCTCCTCTGCTTCTCCTCGAGCCCGTAGCAACAGCCCAACCCCGAGCCTCCCCACGCCAGCGCGTCTCCTCCTCCTCTGCTCCGGTCGTCCTTGCCGTTTTCCAGACGCCCGAGGCCGTGCCTCCTCTCCCTCCTCGGCTCGATCCCAGGGGCAACCACCGCCTTACCGTTCCCCTGCCTTGGCCGTCGACCCCACACCACGGCCTCCCCAAGCTCTGCTCCACCCCGCCTTGGGTCCATGAGGAGACGACCACGCCAGCCGCCCTTCCCCATCTCGATCGGATCCAGGAACCCACCGCCTCCAGCCACCTCTCCATGGTCATGGCGCCGCTGGAGGTTCCTTGCCCCGACCCTCTGCCACGACCAGCACCCGACCACAGGTCGACCGAAGCCGCGCCTGCCCTCACCTTGCTTCTTTCTCCTTCTCTGCTCTCCCTCTCTCTCTCTGAATGCTCCCTCCCTGTCTTTCTTCCACAGGGAACCGACGCCGCCCCTGAGCTCCGCCCGCGCTGTCGTTGCCCAGATCCGGCGCCGGCCGGCCGGATCCGCCCCGTCTCCACCTCGCCGGCCTTCCCTGCAGTCGCCGTCGCTCCCCTTCAAGTCCCACGCCGTCGTTGCTGTCCCCTGCTGCTGCCGCTGTTTCCCCTGTCGAACGAACGAGCACGACGCCCCAGCGCCCGCGCCTGGGCCACCTCTGCTTCGGCCCAACGGCTCCCCGTCCGCATTGCCAAGGCCCAGCAGCCGCACCCAGATCCGCCGGCCCACCGCTCTGCTTCCCCTTCGGCCTGTTGGCCCAATGTGAGCAGCCGCCTCCTGTGCACTGTTGGCCTAGCCAGATTCGGCCCGATTCATGTTTTTTTTTCGCGGAACGATTTTAGCTAGTTATCCAGAGACTGCCAGTTTTGCAGAAAAGTCCCTCTAGATCATGCATTTAATAACTCACAAATGGTGCATCGGATTAAAATGATTTAAATATGAAAAGTGCTTAGAATTTTGTCTAGTTTCATAATATGCCACTTTCATCCATGTTTAAAATGTTTAACCTTGCTGTTTGTTTAATTTTGCGTAAATGCCATGTTAAAATGATTTATTTCATAACTAATTAACCGTAGATCCGAATTTAATAAACTTTATATGTAAATGGGGTAGAAAAATGCCTAGTTTAACATGGTGCACTTTACTTTGCTGTTTAACAACATTAAAATTGTGTTTAGGGCAGAACAGTACCAAATCTAAAATATGTACATGAGGTTTTTTCCGGAATTGTTGTTTGTTGTTCCAGCCTCATTTAAACTTGCCTAAATAGTTAGTTACTTATGATTCACCTCTTGCCATGTTAATCAACATTTAATATTATTGGGTACATAACCGAGAGAACTAAACAATTGATGTGGTGTTTCGTCAATATGCAACTCGTTGCATATTGAGCTCCACTTAACTTGTAGTTTTGTTTGTGCACTTTGCCATGCCATGCCTCTTTAAACCGGACATGCATCATACTTGATTGCGCACCATGCCATCTTTATGTGATGGTTGTTTATCATGTTGTTTGCTTCTTTCCGGTGTTGCTTCTTCGGGTTAGTTCTGATAACGTCGCGTTTGTGAGGATTTGTTCGACTTCGTCCGTTTGTCTTCTTCATGGACTCGTTCTTCTTCCTAGCGGGATTTCAGGCAAGATGACCCTACCCTCGAAATCACTTCTATCTTTGCTTGCTAGTTGTTCGCTCTATTGCTATGCCGCGCTACCTACCACTTGCTATATCATGCCTCCCATATTGCCATGTCAAGCCTCTAACCATCCTTTCCTAGCAAACCGTTGTTTGGCTATGTTACCGCTTTTGCTCAGCCCCTCTTATAGCGTTGTTAGTTGCAGGTGAAGTTGAAGATTGCTCCATGTTGGAACATGTTTATGTTGAGATATCACAATATCTCTTATTTAATTAATGCATCTATATACTTGGTAAAGGGTGGAAGGCTCGGCCTTATGCCTGGTGTTTTGTTCCACTCTTGCCGCCCTAGTTTCCGTCATACCGGTGTTATGTTCCTTGATTTTGCGTTCCTTACGCGGTTGGGTGATTTATGGGACCCCCTTGACAGTTCGCCTTGAATAAAACTCCTCCAGCAAGGCCCAACCTTGGTTTTAACATTTGCCACCTAAGCCTTTGTCCCTTGGGTTCTGCAGACTCAAGGGCCATCTTTATTTTAACCCCCCCGGGACAGTGCTCCTTCGAGTGTTGGTCCGAACCGAGCAGCCTGCGAGGCCACCTCGGGGAAACTCGAGGCCTGGTTTTACTCGTAGCTTGACTTATCCGGTGTGCCCTGAGAACGAGATATGTGCAGCTCCTATCGGGATTTGTCGGCACATCGGGCGGCTTTGCTGGTCTTGTTTTACCATTGTCGAAATGTCTTGTAAACCGGGATTCCGAGACTGATCGGGTCTTCCCGGGAGAAGGAATATCCTTCGTTGACCGTGAGAGCTTATAATGGGCTAAGTTGGGACACCCCTGCAGGGTATTAACTTTCGAGAGCCGTGCCCGTGGTTATGTGGAAGATGGGAATTTGTTAATATCCGGTTGTAGAGAACTTGACACTCGACGTAATTAAAACGCATCAACCGCGTGTGTAGCCGTGATGGTCTCTTTTCGGCGGAGTCCGGGAAGAGAACGCGGCTTTTGGGTTATGTTTGACGTAAGTAGGAGTTCAGGATCACTTCTTGATCATTACTAGTTGACGACCGTTCCGTTGCTCCTCTTCTCGCTCTTATTTGCGTATGTTAGCCACCATATATGCTTAGTGCTTGCTGCAGCTCCACCTCACTACCTTCTCCTACCCATAAGCTTAAATAGTCTTGATCTCACGGGTGTGAGATTGCTGAGTCCTCGTGACTCACAGATACTTCCAAAACAGTTGCAGGTGCCGACGATACCAGTGCAGGTGATGCAATCGAGCTCAAGTGGGAGTTCGACGAGGACCTTGGTTGTTACTATGTTTCGTTTCCTGATGATCAGTAGTGGAGCCCAGTTGGGACAATCGGGGATCTAGCATTTGGGGTTGTCTTCTTTTATTTTGGTTTCGTAGTCGGACCTATGTGTGTACTCTGTTTGATGTATGATTTATTTATGTATTGTGTGAAGTGGCGATTGTAAGCCAACTCTTTATCCCATTCTTGTTCATTACATGGGATTGTGTGAAGATGACCCTTCTTGCGACAAAACCACAATGCGGTTATGCCTCTAAGTCGTGCCTCGACATGTGGGAGATATAGCCGCATCGTGGGCGTTACATGATCCCTATTATTTTAGACTTATAAAATCCCTATTATTTTAGACTTATAAAATCCCTATTATGATAGTAAGTGTCTTTCTACTCTCTAACCACACAGGAAGAGGATGACATGCTAGATGAAAAATAAAATCAATGATTAAATGTAAACAACTAGTTAAATAGGGGCTCCCCTCTGCTTCAAAAACTCAGGGAGAAAAAAAGGGAAAAGGATCAACCTTCAACAAATATATTTTGTGATGATGAGTATAAACTAAAAATAAGGATCAGAAAATGAAAAAATAAACAGAGGCTGCAGAGTTACCCCTGCGTTTTTGAACTCCTTCCCGACATACATGTTGATGCCACTTGCTCTGCTCCCGCAGTTGCAAGGGCTCGGACAAACTCTGTGCTAGTGAGTAGTGAGGCGCACACATATTCAGCTAATGATTTTAGTGCTTCCGAAGAAAAAGGATTTTGAGATAATGATGAGTTATCATTGGTGTCGCCGCTGATGACCAAAAAGATATATTTACATTGTGATGTGGAGATAAAGAAAGATGAATCTATCAAAAGACCATATTATCTTGATTCATATATAAAAAATGAACATTGTACTGATTCTGATTCATATGGTTTCACCAAAAAAGAAAACTGAAAAAACATGATGCTGCTGGAAACTTAGTTTCATTAATCATTCTGTTTTGATTCCACAAAAAGAGAGATTTGAACATGCTACTGATTAAATAGGGTCTCAGCAAAAAAACTGACAAAACGAATAAACATGCCCACCCCTAGTGATAGATTTCAGTAGTAATCTCTCCTGTTTACGGAGAAAGATTTCAAAAAACGTGCTACTGATTAGATAGGGGTTCTGAAAAACAAATAGACATACCCACTCCTACTGATACATTCAGTGATAATCTCTCTTGTTTCAAGAGAAAGATTTCAAAAATATGCTACTGATTAAATATGGTTTCAATAAAATCTAAATAAACAAACAAGGGACTGGACCACTCGTAGTGATGGCTCAGTAATACATATGAGGGGATTTGAGTTCAGTAATAATCCTCAAAACATGCAACTAATTGCGCAAAAAATTGTTTCGACAAAATCTTATTCTTAAAGCTACTAATCTGGACTAAATAAACAAACAAGGGACTGAACCACTCCTAGTGATGGGTCTGTAATAGACAGGAGGGGATATGAGAGAACCACTTCTAGAGACAGCAAATATCCCAGAAGAACAGTATCAGCGTTAGCACTCACCAGATCAAAAAAAGTTGTCCAAAAAAAAGAATGACTAGCACAAGTTATATCCTAACAAAAAAGAAATGTCAACTTAGTAAGCCTAAAACACATCTCCCTTGTCACCTACTGATGCACAGAGGGTGTAAAAATGCACTCTACTCTCTCTCTCTCTCTCTCTCTCTCTCTCTCTCTCTCTCTTTACCCCTGGCTCAAATACTATAGCATATTCTTCACACTAAGAACCCTAAGAAAAACTTCTATATAGTACCTACAAGCATAAAAAAAGAAGTGGTGTTGATAATACTACTTCCAGTACAATCCAAAGGAGAAAACACTTCATCTCAGTCTCTTAGGGATACTAAAATTTTAATACTACTAATTGTAAAAAATCTTTATTGGATAAAACCTCAGAAATAGAGCAAAAAGCAACATCTGGATGACAAAAGAGGTGCCACATAAAACAGAGCTTTATTTATCGAGGTAATTGAATCTAGCTACAAGCAAAGAAACCAGTTTCATCCTCAAATCCACCACGCCGACATTGCCGATCGACACACGTGAACAAGAGACACTATTATGCATGAACGCACAAAAATCAAAACTAAAAATGAAAAAAGGACTAAACTCTAGGGGCGATTCTCTGCTTGAAACTACTGATCAAATACTTGATACAAACAAAATAAACAAGCGGGTATGAAAGTATGGCCAGACAAAACCCGTATGTACTCTACTGGATACATGGGCAGAGTGATAAACTCCAACAGTGCAGCAGACATGTACTTAGCATCGTGCCATCCCAGGACGGGACCTCATGTCACTGACTCACACCAAGCCCTGCACTAAATTATTCAACTAATAAGCAAGAACTGAACTAACTGAAGCTAACTGAAATTAAAGACTAAAGTGCAGTTAACTTGGCGTGAGGTCTGCAGCACTTAACAAGGCCTACTAGCCGCTCACTCTGGCTGGTCTTGAGGCACTACAAAACATCTTGAACTCATACGTGCAACTACCCCACCTTTACATCCACATGAATCACAAATAACCACCTCGATTCTTTAACTGCTTGAAGAATAAGGACATGAAAAAATGGTTAAAAATCCTGGAGCCGATTCTTCGCTTGAAGCTATTAATCTACACTTGATCCAAACAAAAATCGACCAATCCCCTCCAGATCTACGGTGTAGCAACAACAAACAAGACAAACAACAGATGGAGAGAAGGTAGTAGCACATCAATCTGTTCGTTGAAGAAAAACTTGGAGCTCGGCGTCTCTTCTTCCCCTGCGGACTTCTTCCGATTTGAGAATGGGGAATGGAGAGAGAGACGATGTGGCATGAGCTCTGACTGCCCGTTCCCCTCTTCTTATTTACCATGCTTCCCCTAACTCTCTTTAATGCGGCCCTAAAACAAAACTGAAAAACAAAAAAGCCCGCCCCGGACACCAGCCCAGTCCACAAAAGCAAAACGCTCGCGCGTGATCGCCGTTCGACAAAAAAAAGAAGGAAATGGGCCGGTCCGTGCCTAGACAGGCCGAAACAAAGACAAAGCGCCCCGGAACGAATCTACAAGCAACACAGAGATCAAACGGCCGCCCAGTCGACTGAGACTTCGCGAAGTCTCAGTCGACTGATTTTTAGCAGCTCCGTTACTAGAATGTTTGGTTTGAGAGAGAAAATGGAATGGATTTGATTCACCTCGCCTCCTGTATAAAAATGGTGATGTTATCTCTGCTCTCATACGCAAATGCACAATATAAACAAATATTGCTCTTTATATTTTTTAGAAACATATTATTGAAAATTTTAGTAGCATTCACATTAAATTGGAACATAATTCACAGTATTTCTTGTTGAGCGGGACACATACAAACGTAGGGAAATCATCAACAAGCACACAAACAAGCAAAAATGCACACAATGCTAGGCACAGATAAAGCTAACATAACACACACATCTGAACAAACGAAGTGATCTGGAAATTGGTTCCCTACATCAAGGACCTGCAACTAATGATGGAAATTGGAGCAGGTCTGGAAAATGGTTGCCTACGAGTGCGACAGATACGACGGCTAGCAACTGCCCTAACCCTAAAGCATAAATCTAACCCTAACCCTAAACCACTAAACGCTAAACCCTAAACCATAGTCTACCGCTGAATTGGTTGTGCATCCGCAAGGGTGTGAACTTCGGGATACATCACGCGGAGACGAGATGTATTTCGAAGTTCACACCCTTGCGGATACTAATTTCCATTTTGGAGCGGTGTGGAGGCACAATGCTCCCCAAAATGCCACTACGACCACCGCAATCTCCTTACGCCCTCGCACAATGCAAAATGCCGTGATTCCACTAAGCGACCCTTGAGGGTGGTCACCGAATCCGTACAATTGGCAACCCTTGAGGCGGTCACCGAACTCGTACAAATTGCTCGGGGCAATCTCCACAACCTAATTGGAGACCCAGAGCTTGCTTGGATCTTTACACCATAATGATTGAGCTCTGCGACACCACCAACCGTCTAGGGCGCCATAGCACCCAAGAGGCACAAGCTCTAGGGTGCCCAAGCACCCAAGAGTAATAAGCTCCTTAACTTTCACTTCCACGTATCACCATGGAGAACTCAAACAGATGCAACGAAAGCTGTGGAGGAGTATGAGAGGAAAAACAAGGTGAATGCAAAAGAACTCCAAGATCTAGATCCACTAGGTTCCTCTCACTGAGGGAGTCCTGGATTAGGGGGTCCCCGGGCGTCCGGGCTATGTGACATGGGCCGGACTGATGGGCCGTGAAGATACAAGATGGAAGGCCTTCCCCCGTGTACGGATGGGACTCTCCTTTGCGTGGATGGCAAGCTTGGCTGGCAAGCTTGGCATTCGGATATGAAGTTTCCTTTCTCTGTAAACCGACTCTATACAACCCTAGGCCCCTCCGGTGTTTATATAAACCGGAGGGTTTAGTCCGTAGAGGCAATCACAATCATACAGGCTAGACATCTAGGGTTTAGTCATTACGATCTCGAGGTAGATCGACTCTTGTAACCCCTATACTCATCAAAGTTAATCAAGCAGGAAGTAGGGTATTACCTCCATTAAGAGGGCCCGAACCTGGGTAAACATCGTGTCCCTTGTCTCCTGTTACCTCGATCCTCAGACGCACAGTTCAGGACCCCCTACCCAAGATCGGCCGGTTTTGACACCGACATTGGTGCTTTCATTGAGAGTTCCACTGTGTCGTCGTCAGAAGGTTCGATGGCTCGCTCAATCATCAACGATGATGCCGTTTCCAGGGAAGTTTTCCTCCCTGGCCAGATTTTTGTGTTCGGCGGCTTCGTTCTACGTGCCAACTCAATCGGCCACCTCGAACAGATCGACAACTACGCCCCTGGTCATCAGATCAGTTTCGGGAACTTAAACTATGTCGCTGATATCCGAGGAGACTTGATCTTCGAAGGGTTCGCGGCCCCGACCACCGCTCTGGCCTTAGATCCGGAGCAAACCATCAGGTTCGAAGATGGGAGTTTGGAGCCCACCGGACTCCCTGCTGCAAATCGCATTATCAAGGATCCGGAGGCGATCGTGTCCACGGCAAACTCGGAATCAGTCCAGGTCCCCCCTATCATTGAAAGGCCAGACTCGCCCCCGGACTCCAGATCCGAACTCTTGAAGTCCGCGCCAAGCAAGCACGGCCAGGAGGCCTTCGCCCTGGCCATTCCTGCGGACTCTCGTTTCCCTGTCCAAACCTCGCTCTTAAACGAGGCACTGGACTTAATGCGATCCCTCGCCATCACAGAGGAATCACTTCTGAATGACGCCCAGCCCGGAATAGGGGCTGAAAACGGGGAATTTTACATCCCACCCACCACCCACTTCATAGCCACTATCGAAGATTTAACCAACATGCTGGACTACGCCTCCGAAGACATCGACGACATGGACGACGATGCCGGAGACGAACAAGGCCAAGACCCGCCGTTTACCGGACATTGGACGGCCACCTCCACATATGACGTGTATATGGTGGACACACCCTAAGAGGATGACGGCGACGATAGGAAGGATCCGGTTGAGCACAATCCTGCTGAGGCACCTCCAAAGTGTCAATGTCAGCGGCGCCGCTCAAAATCACGTCGCGGAAAAGACAGCAATACCGGCACTGGAGACAATGACACTCCGGATAACGCCGAAGCCCCTGAAGCCCCCTTCGAACTAACATCCAAACAAGATGATTAGGAGGAGGGGCAAGTTAACCCCGACGATCCGGTCGGGAACGAGGACTCGGAGGATAGTAACTATCTACCGATCTCCGAGGATGATGTGAGCCTCGGCGACGAGGACTTCATCGTGCCAGAGGAACCCCTCGAACAGGAGCGCTTTAAGCGCCGGCGAATCGCCACCGCGAGAAGCCTAAAAAAGAAGCAGCAGCAGCTTCAAGCCGAACAGGACACGCTCAATGACAGATGGACTAAAGTCCTGGAAGCCGAGGAATACGGCCTCGAACGCCCAACCAAGAGCTACCCAAAGCGCAAGCTACTACCATAATTTGACGATGAGGCCCTTGAGCCAATACCGCCAAAGTATAAACCTGTTGACGAACCTGACCGACCACCACGTGGATGGGACAGAGCGGATACTTACGCCGAACAGCAGCCCGCGCCACCCCGCCTTCGAGGCAAGGAGGTAGCAGCTCCGGGCTACACTTACGACCTGCGCAAGGACCTGGACAATAGAGCCGGTCAGACCAGATCAATCTATGGATCAAGGGGGCGTGCTCCAACGCGAGAGGACGGCTATCAGTCCTGGCGCGACAGGCACAACCTCACTCGGGCTAAAAACCGCATATGGACTTCATACGAACTGCGACGTGACGTCGCCCGATACAGAGGCACCGCACACCCCTTATGCTTCATCGATGAGGTAATGGAGCACCAGTTCCCAGAAGGGTTTAAACCCATGAACATTGAATCATACGATGGAACGACAGATCCCGCGGTATGGATTGAAGATTTTCTTCTCCATATCCACATGGCCCGCGGTGATGTTCTCCATGCCATCAAGTACCTCCCGCTAAAATTAAAGGGGCCAGCTCGGCACTGGTTAAACAGCCTCCCAGAAAACTCTATTGGTAGCTGGGAAGATTTGGAAGATGCCTTTAGAGACAACTTCCAAGGTACCTATGTTCGGCCTCCAGACGCTGATGACCTTAGTCACATAGTCCAGCAACCCGGAGAGTCAGCCCGGAAGCTCTGGACCAGGTTCTTAATTAAAAAGAACCAAATTATGGATTGTCCTGACGCCGTAGCCCTCGCGGCCTTTAAACACAGCGTCCGGGACGAGTGGCTCGCCCGACACCTCGGCCAAGAAAAACCGAAGTCCATGGCAGCCCTTACCGCACTCATGACCCGCTTTTGCGCGGGAGAAGATAGCTGGCTCGCTCGTAGAAGAAACAGCACCAGCGACCCTGGCACCTCTGAAGCCAGAGATGGCAGCGAAAAGCCACGACGCAATAAACACAAGCGTCAAATTAACAACGAAGATACTGAAGACACGACGGTCAATGTCGAATTCAGAGGCTCTAAACCCGGACAGCGGAAGAAGCCATTCAAAGGAAACAAAGACGGTCCATCCAGTTTGAATAGAATACTCGATCGGCCTTGCCAGATTCATGGCACCCCTGACAAGCCTGCCAATCATACCAACAGATATTGTTGGGTCCTTTAACAGGCCGGTAAGCTAAACACCAAACATAGAGGGAAAGGGCTGCCCAGCGAGGACGATGATGAAGAGCCTCGCCCACCAAGCACAGGGGGGCAACCCCCCCCCCCCCCGAAGTAAAAACAGTGAACATGATCTATGTCACTCATATCCCCAAACGGGAGCGCAAGCGCGCACTAAGGGACGTCTATGCCATAGAACCAGTCGCCCCAAAATTTAACCCATGGTCAGCCTGTCCGATCAGTTTTGATCGCAGAGATCATCTGACCAGTATCCGTCACAGAGGTTCGGCAACATTGGTCCTCGATCCAATTATCGACGGATTCCATCTCACGGGCGTCCTTATGGACTGCGGTAGCAGTCTTAACCTGCTTTACCAGGACATTGTCCGCAAAATGGGCATTGATCCAACAAGAATCAAACCCACAAAAACCACCTTCAAAGGAGTGATACCCGGCGTAGAGGCCTGCTGCACAGGATCCATAACGCTGGAGGTAGTCTTTGGCTCACTGGATAATTTCTGAAGCGAGGACTTGATCTTCGACATCGTCCCTTTCCGCAGTGGCTATCATGCACTGCTCGGACGGACCGCGTTTGCCCGTTTCAATGTGGTCCCGCACTATGCTTATCTAAAGCTCAAGATGCCTGGACCACGCGGCCTTATTACAGTTAACGGAAACATGGAGCGCTCCCTCCGTACTGAGGAGCATACCGCGGCCCTCGCAGCCGAAGTACAGGGCGGCCTCATTAAGCCGAATACTACATCGGCAGTCAAGCCCCCGGACACTGTCAAATGAGTCCGGTCTACCCTGCAGAATGGCAATCCGGCTCGTCCAAAGCTAGATTAGCAATTCAGCCTCCGTCAAAGCCCCAACCTGATAGCGGCATACAGACCGCGCGTACATAACTACGCACTAAAGATACCATGGGCAAGGACGTAGGCCTACTAAAAATAAGGTCCACAATACGGCTCGACCCTATCCGGACCCTCATATTCTCCCCTTTCTTCTTCTTATTTTTATTTTTCATGTTCCTCACAACCCACATCACTTTTTGATGATACCAAGGGCCCTTTTCCAGGCTCCTCATGTATACTCAATTGATGATCCTCTCAAAGGATCATACACCAAGGCGAAAAGCAGCGCAGACATGCGGCAGAGTGTCCAGAGGATCTTCAGGATCATCTTTTCCTTTTTAGGACCTGTATACAGCTTTCCCTTGTGCTCGGCATGTAAGATAGCCTCGATGCTTATCGCATCCTCTGCAAAAATACGTTTTGACGTACCAATCAGACTATAATGGAAACAGTTTCGCCCAACCCTGTTCGGTATTGGATTATTTCCTAATCTGTCTTCCCTCTTTACGTCAGATTGTCGTATATACCTTGGCACGATTCAAATCGCCAGGGGCTCTATCCGGCCACGTATATTTTTCAAACAAAAGAAGTCTGAACACTTTTATAGTATACTTTGGTGTCCCGAATATGGCATTATATGCATCGCCTCCGAATCATGTCTTTGGTCAATAGTTGGGTTGCCCGGCTCCTGTGATTGCTACCTTACATTCCGCTTGTTCGGCTAAGGTAGTAAAGGGAGAACTACTGGAATTGTGTTTCCGGTTCATCCGGTCAAGCACCTCAGTAGAGAAAGCCGAAAACTGACTGTCATGATGCGGCGAGAGCTGGTCAGCAATTCGGTGACTTACTAAATCTCTAGTGATTTTTTCCGTATTACATGAAGGTTTTCCCAGTCGCGCGTTTAAGGCATCCAAGTTCGGACGACCACATACGCACCAGGGGCTATCTTATAGTCCCATTATCAAACTCCTATGGCTAAGTGAGAGTGATAAAGCCGCATAGTCCGATTGCCTGGTTCGCCGCACTGACACCTCCTTCACGGACCTAGACGTTGGGTCAAGTGTGATTATGTGCTATCCCGAACACCCCCGTAGTATCTACGTGGGGGCTGAAGCCAACGACTGGCAAACTCTCAGGGATAAAAACGGCCGCACAGGAGGAAAAACACTTTAAGATAAAAGGCACACATATATTACAAAAGCCTTGGTTTATAATACAACGTCCGGGCAGTTCGGATACATTCACTCGAACATGATATCCTTAGAGCATTGACCCTCTATCAAACGGGCACCTTCTAGGACGTCTTCGAAATAGTGCTCCGGCTTGCGGTGGTCCTTGCCTCCTGGCGGGCCTCGACTGCCACGATGGCGGCCTTCATTTTCGCCCAGTGCATCTTGACACGAGCGAAGGCCATCCGCGCACCTTCTATACATGATGACCGCTTGAAGGCGTCAATTCGGGACAGTGCGTCGACGAGTCGCTGCACCAGGCCGAAAATAGCTGCTTGGAATGGGTTCGGTTGGGCACAGCCGGACTATGACGTCCCTCATGGCCAATCCGGACATCCTATGCAGCTCGGCCCTCTGCGCCATCTGGTCATTCAACAACACTAGGCGCTCCTGCATCGCGAACTCTGACCAGAATAGCTTCTCCGTCGTGTGCCCCTCCTGGGTCCGGAAGAACTACGCGGCGTCGGCGGCAGTCTTCGAAAGATCCGCAAAGGCGTCTGGAGCACTCCACAGTCGAGTGAGCAAGGCATACTTCTGATTGCCGAAATTACTTTGTAAAAGAAAGGGCTTACCAGCCGCTATCTGTCCGGCCTGCTTGATCTCCTCGCTCGCCTCCCGGGATTCGGCCCGCACCTCCTTCGCCGCTTGAAGGGCCTTGGCAAGGTCGGTCGCCTAGGATTTATTCTTCTTCTCTAGGGACTCACACTTGCTGGTGATACGTCCATTTTGCATCATGCTTTTATATCGATATTTATTGCATTATGGGTGGTTATTACACATTATGTCACAATACTTATGCCTATTCTCTCTTATTTTACAAGGTTTACGCGAAGAGGGAGAATGCCGGCAGCTGGAATTCCGGGCTGGAAAGGAGCAAATATTATAGACCTATTCTGCACAACTCCAAAAGTCCTGAAACTCCACGAAAGTTATTTTTGGAATATATAAAAAATATTGGGCGAAGAAAGCACCAGAGGGGGGCCACCCACCATCCACGAGGGTGGGGGGCGCGCCCTACCCCCCTGGGCGCGCCCCCTGCCTCGTGGGCCCCCTGGCAGGCCTCCGGTGCCCATCTTTGGCTATATGAAGTCTTTCGCCCTGGAAAAAATCAGAAGGAAGCTTTTGGGATGAAACACCGCCGCCACGAGGCGGAACCTTGGCGGAACCAATCTTGGGCTCTGGCGGAGCTGTTCTGCCAGGGAAACATCCCTCCGGGAGGGGGAAATCATCACCATCGTCAGCACCATCGATCCTCTCATCGGGAGGGGGTCAATCTCCATCAACATCTTCACCAACACCATCTCCTCTAAAACCCTAGTTCATCTCTTGTATCCAATCTTTGTCCCAAAGCCTCAGACTGGTACATGTGGGTTGCTAGTAGTGTTCATTACTCCTTGTAGTTGACGCTAGTTGGTTTATTTGGTGGAAGATCATACGTTCAGATCCTTTATGCATATTAATACCCCTCTTATTATGAACATGAATATGATTTGTGAGTAGTTACGTTTGTTCCTGAGGGCACGGGAGAAGTCTTGCTATCAGTAGTCATGTGAATTTGGTATTCGTTCGATATTTTGATGAGATGTATGTTGTCTTTCCTCTAGTGGTGTTATGTGAACGTCGACTACATGACACTTCACCATTATTTAGGCCTAGGGAAAGGCATTGGGAAGTAATAAGTAGATGATGGGTTGCTAGAGTGACAGAAGCTTAAACCCTAGTTTATGCGTTGCTTCGTAAGGGGCTGATTTGGATCCACGTGTTTCATGCTATGGTTAGGTTTACCTTAATACTTCTTTTGTAGTTGCGGATGCTTGCAATAGGGGTTAATCATAAGTGGGATACTTGTCCAAGGAAGGGCAGCACCCAAGCACCGATCCACCCACATATCAAATTATCAAAGTAACGAACGCGAATCATATGAGCGTGATGAAAACTAGCTTGACGATAATTCCCATGTGTCCTCGGGAGCGTTTTCCTTTATAGGAGTTTGTCCAGGCTTGTCCTTTGCTACAAAAAGGATTGGGCCACCTTGTTGCACCTTGTTTACTTTTGTTACTTGTTACCCGTTACAAATTACCTTATCACAAAACTATCTGTTACCGATAATTTCAGTGCTTGCAGAGAATACCTTACTGAAAACCGCTTGCCATTTCCTTCTGCTCCTCGTTGGGTTCGACACTCTTACTTATCAAAAGGACTACGATAGACCCCCTATACTTGTGGGTCATCAAGAATCTTTTCTGGCGCCGTTGCCGGGGAGTGAAGCGCCTTTGGTAGGTGGAATTTGGTAAGGAAAAATTTATATAGTGTGCTGAAATTTACTGTCACTTGTTACTATGGAACATAATCCTTTCAGGGGCTTGTTCGGGGTATCTTCACCCCGACCAGTAGAGCAAAGAGTTGCTCCTCAACCTACTGAACCTACTGAAATTTTGTACTTTGAAATTCCTTCGGGTATGATAGAGAAACTGCTAGCTAATCCTTTTACAGGAGATGGAACAGTACATCCCGATTTGCACCTAATCTATGTGGATGAAGTTTGTGGATTATTTAAGCTTGCAGGTATGCCCGAGGATGTTATCAAGAATAAGGTCTTCCCTTTATCTTTGAAGGGAAAGGCATTGACATGGTTTAGGCGATGTGATGGTATGGGATCATGGAACTACAACCGATTGAAATTGGAATTTCATCAGAAGTTTTATCCTATGCATCTTGTTCATCGTGATCGCAATTATATATATAATTTTTGGCCTCGCGAAGGAGAAAGCATCGCTCAAGCTTGGGGGAGGCTTAAGTCAATGTTATATTCATGCCCCAATCATGAGCTCTCAAGAGAAATTATTATTCAAAAAATTTATGCTCGGCTTTCTCTCAATAATCGCTCCATGCTCGATACTTCTTGTACTGGTTCTTTTATGATGAAGACTATTGAATTCAAATGGGATTTATTGGAAAGAATTAAACGCAACTCTGAAGATTGGGATCTCGACGAAGGTAAGGAGTCAGGTATAACACCCAAGTTTGATTGTGTTAAATCATTTATGGATACCGATGTTTTCCGTGAATACTAAATATGGACTTGACTCTGAGATAGTAGCTTCTTTCTGTGAATCCTTTGCTACTCATGTTGATCTCCCTAAGGAGAAGTGGTTTAAATATAATCCTCCCATTGAAGTAAAAGTAGTTGAACTTATTAAAGTTGAAGAAAAGACTATCACTTATAATGTTGATCCTATTGTTCCTACAACTTATATTGAGAAACCACCGTTCCCTGTTAGAATAAAGGATCATGCTAAAGCTTCAACTATGGTTCGTAAGAGTAATACTAGAACACCTACACCCTCTGAGCAAATTAAAGTTGAACATAGTATTGCTATGGTTAAAGATCTCTTAGCCGATAATATTGATGGGCATGTTATTTATTTCTGTAATGAAGCTGCTAGAATTGCTAGACCCGATACTAAGGCTAGACATAGACCTGTTGTTGGCATGCCTGTTATTTTTGTTAAAATAGGAGATCATTGTTATCATGGCTTATGTGACATGGGTGCTAGTGCAAGTGCAATACCTCATTCCTTATACAAAGAAATTATGCATGACATTGCACCTACTGAGATAGAAGAAATTGATGTTACAATTAAGCTTGCCAATAGAGATACTATTTCACCAGTTGGGATTGTTAGAGATGTTGAAGTCTTGTGTGGGAAGGTTAAATATCCTACTGATTTTCTTGTTCTTGGTTCCACACAAGATGACTTTTGTCCCATTATATTTGGTAGACCCTTCTTGAATACTGTTAATGCTAAGATAGACTGCGAAAAAGATATTGTTACTGTTGGTTTAGGGGATATGTCTCATGATTTTAATTTTGCTAAATTTCGTAGACAACACCATGATAAAGAATTGCCTAGTAAAGATGAAATTATTGGTCTTGCTTCTATTGCCATGACTCCTAACGACCCTTTAGAGCAATATTTGCTAGACCATGAAAAAGATATGTTTATGAACGAAAGAAGGGAAATAGATGAAGTATTCTTTAAACAGGGACCTGTTTTGAAACACAACTTGCCTGTTGAAATTCTAGGGGATCCTCATCCACCCAAGGGTGATCTCGTATTTGAGCTTAAACCATAACCTGATACTCTTAAATATGCTTATCTTGATGAAAAGAAGATACATCCTGTTATTATTAGTGCTAACCTTTCAGAGCAAGAAGAAGAGAAATTATTGAAAACTCTGAAGAAGCACTGTGCTGCTATTGGGTATACTCTTTATGATATTAAGGGCATTAGTCCCACTCTATGCCAGCACAAAATAAAATTGAAGAAAGACGCTAAACCGATTGTGGATCACCAACGAAGGTTAAATCCTACGATGAAAGAAGTGGTAAGAAAAGAAATAGTTAAGCTTCTGGAGGCAGGTATAATTTATCCCGTTGCTGATAGTCAGTGGGTAAGTCCTGTCCATTGTGTCCCTAAGAAGGGAGGCATTACTGTCGTTTGATGACCCACAAGTGTAGGGGATCTATCGTAGTCCTTTCGATAAGTAAGAGTGTCGAACCCAACGAGGGGCAGAAGGAAATGATAAGCGGTTTTCAGCTAGGTATTCTCTGCAAGCACTGAAATTATGGGTAACAGATAGTTTTGTGATAAGATAATTTGTAACGGGTAACAAGTAATGAAAGTAAATAAGGTGCAGCAAGGTGGCCCAATCCTTTTTGTAGCAAAGGACAAGCCTGGACAAACTCTTATATAGAGAAAAGCGCTCCCGAGGACACATGGGAATTATCGTCAAGCTAGTTTTCATCACGTTCATATGATTCACGTTCGGTAGTTTGATAATTTGATATGTGGGTGGACCGGTGCTTGGGTGCTGTCCTTACTTGGATAAACATCCCACTTATGATTAACTCCTATTGCAAGCATCCACAACTACAAAAGAAGTATTAAGGTAAACCTAACCATAGCATGAAACATAGGCATCCAAATCAGCCCCTTACGAAGCAACGCATAAACTAGGGTTTAAGCTTCTTTCACTCTAGCAACCCATCATCTACTTATTACTTCCCAATGCCTTCCTCTAGGCCCAAACAATGGTGAAGTGTCATGTAGTCGACGTTCACATAACACCACTAGAGGAGAGACAACATACATCTCATCAAAATATCGAACGAATACCAAATTCACATGACTACTAATAGCAAGACTTCTTCCATGACCTCAGGAACAAACGTAACTACTCACAAAGCATATTCATGTTCATAATCAGAGGGGTATTAATATGCATAATGGATCTGAACATATGATCTTCCACCAAGTAAACCAACTAGCATCAACTACAAGGAGTAATCAACACTACTAGCAACCTATAGGTACCAATCTCAGACTTAGAGGCAAGGATTGGATACAAGAGATGAACTAGGGTTTTAGAGGAGATGGTGCTGGTGAAGAGGTTGATGGAGATTGGCCCCCTCCCGATGAGAGGAGCGTTGGTGATGACGATGGCGATGATTTCCCCCTCCCGGAGGGAAGTGTCCCCGGCAGAACAGCTCCGCCAGAGCCCTAGATTGGTTCCGCCAAGGCTCCGCCTCGTGGCGGCGGAGTCTCATCCCGAAAGCTTGCTTATGATTTTTCTCGGACGAAAGACTTCATATAGCAGAAGATGGGCACCGGAGGGCCACCAGGGGGCCCATGAGGCAGGGGGCGCGCCCAGGGGGGTAGGGCGTGCCCCCACCCTCGTGGCCAGGGTGTGGTCCCCCTCTGGTATTTTCTTCGCTCAGTATTTTTTATTATTTCCAAAAATAACTTCCATGGAGTTTCAGGACTTTTGGAGTTGTGCAGAATAGGTCTCTAATATTTGCTCCTTTTCCAGCCCAGAGTTCCAGCTGCCGGCATTCTCCCTCTTTATGTAAACCTTATAAAATAAGAGAGAATAGGCATAAGTATTGTGACATAATGTGTAATAACAGCCCATAATGCAATAAATATCGATATAAAAGCATGATGCAAAATGGACGTATCAACTCTCCCAAGCTTAGACCTCGCTTGTCCTCAAGCGGAGGCCGATAACGATAAATATGTCCACATGTTTAGAGATAGAGGTGTCGATAAAATAAATACGGACATGAGGGCATCATGATCATTCTTATAACAGCAACATATATGGATATTCTCATATTATTTCTTATGATAAAGTAACAATCTATTCACAATGTCAAGTATGAATCAGAAACTTCATTGAGAACTAACAAACTATAATCTCAGTCATTGAAGCAATTGCAATTTATCATAACATTAGAAAGAGTCAATATAAGAGCTTTTCAACAAGTCCACATACTCAACTATCATTTAGTCTTTCACAATTGCTAACACTCACGGAATACTTGTGGTTATGGAGTTTTAATCGGACACAGAGAAAGATAGGGGCTCATAGTTTCGCCTCCCAACCTTTTACCTCAAGGGTAATGTCAACAATAATAGTTCATGCTAACTTACATCCAATTATATATATATATATATATATATATATCAGGATCTTTCCAACACAATGTGCTTGCCAAAGGATAAAATGTAAAAAGGAAAGGTGAAGATCACCATGACTCTTGCATAAGGTAGAAGATAAAAGTAAAAGATAGGCCTGTCGCAGAGGGAAGCAGAGGTTGTCATGCGCTTTCAGGGTTGGATGCACACAATCTTAATGTGAAAGCACGTCACTTTATATTGCCACTTGTGATATGGACCTTTATTATGCAGTCCGTCGCTTTTATTTCTTCCACATCACAAGATCGTATAAAGCTTATTTTCTCCCACACTAATAAGTCATACATATTTAGAGAGCAATTTTTATTGCTTGCACCGATGACAACTTACTTCAAGGATCTTACTCAATCCATAGGTAGATATGGTGGACTCTCATGGCAAAACTGGTTTTAAGGGTATTTGGAAGCACAAGTAGTATTTCTACTTGGTGCAAAGAATTGGCTAGCATGAGGGAGAAAGGCAAACTCAACATGTTGGATGATCCATGACAATATACTTTATCTCAGATATAAGAAAACATAACCCATTACGTTGTCTTCCTTGTCCAACATCAACTCTTTAGCATGTCATATTTTAATGAGTGCTCACAATCGTAAAAGATGTCCAAGATAGTATATTTATATGTGAAACCTCTCTTTCTTTATTACTTCATATCAATTGCAACGATGACCAAAACTATGTTTGCCAACTCTCAACAACTTTTAATCATCATACTCTTTCTATGTGAAGTCATTACTCTCCATAAGATCAATATGATCTCTTTGTTTCTTTTTATTCTTTCTTTTTCTTTTATTCCCTCAAGATCATGGCAAAATAATCAAGCCCTTGACTCAACACTAATCTTTATTATATATAGCTCACGGACTCGATTACATAGAGGGATCATAAAGCAAAACTCAAAACTAGATCATATTAAAACTTTATTCTACTAGATCAAGATATTACTAAAAGGATCGAACTAAGAAAACGGTAAAGATAGAGATGTGATGGTGATACGATACCGGGGCACCTCCCCCAAGCTTGGTAGTTGCCAAGGGGAGTGCCCATACCCATGTGATTATATCTCCTTTGCTGATGGAGAAGATGGTGGAGTTGTTGATGATGACAGTTGTGCCTTTAGCTTCTTCATACTGTAGTTGAGAAGAGCAATTTCCTGCTTTAAATCATCGACCTCCGATTCCAGCTTCAAGATCTTGTCACATAAATCTCCTTTGCTTTTCTGCCGAAAACGAGAAGGAATAGATCGGTTGTTAGATAGTTTAGCCCTCTTAGGGAGACTAGATTTCTTGAACTTCACGTGCATATCCCCAGGTTGAGGTAGAGGGACATCCTCCTCCTCCGAACTTGAATCATTGATCCTCATCAAATGAGCATCATCCTCCTCATCCGTAGTTCGACCACAAGGATATAGATCCCCATAGGTCTTTGGGTCAGCAATGAGGTGTGAGACATAGCTCTCTCCGTCGGAATCCTGAGATGACATCTTGCTCCAAATCTGCTACAGAAACAACTCGAAACAAAAACAGAGGATATTTGCGTGATACGGTGGTCAAAACCTTCGGGAGATTATATAATGAATTTTTACCGACCGAAAGAAGTATCGTGTAAGAAAATAGAGTCTGGAGAGCGCACGAGGTGCCCACGAGGCAGGGGGCGCGCCCAGGGGGGAGGGCGCGCCTCCCACCCTCGTGGAAGCCTCGTGTCCTTCCCGGACTGCTTCTTATTTTCCTATTTTTCTAAATATTCCAAAACGGAGAAAATTTGCCATTAGAACTGTTTTGGAGTCGGTTTACTTACCATACCACATACCTATTCCTTTTCGGAGTCTGAAACGTTCTGGAAAGTGTCCCTTATGTATTCCTCCGGTGTTACGGTTTCAATAACATTAGTTTCAACATTTATAGGATTACCTGAGATATAATGTTTGATTCTTTGACCATTCACCACCTTTGGATTTGTGCCTTCGAAGTTGTTGATTTTTATGGCACCGGAACGATAGACCTCCTCCATAACGTAAGGACCTTCCCATTTAGAGAGAAGTTTTCCTGCAAAAATCTTAAACGAGAGTTGAATAGCAACACATAATCACCTACATTAAACTCACGCTTTTGTATCCTTTTGTCATGCCATCTTTTAACTTTTTCTTTAAACAACTTGGCATTCTCATAGGCTTGGGTTCTCCATTCATCAAGTGAGATAATGTGAAATAGCCTCTTCTCACCGGCAGGTTTGAAATCATAGTTGAGCTCTTTAATAGCCCAATATGCCTTATGTTCTAATTCGAGAGGTAAGTGACATGCTTTCCCGTAAACCATTTTATACGGAGACATACCCATAGGATTTTTATATGCAGTTCTATAGGCCCATAATTCATCATCAAGTTTCTTGGACCAATTCTTTCTAGATCTATTAACAGTCTTTTGCAAAATTAATTTGAGCTCTCTATTACTCAATTCTACTTGACCACTAGCTAGACTGTGGGTGATAAGGAGATGCAATTCTATGATTAACATCATACTTAGCAAGCATTTTGCGAAAAGCACCATGAATAAAATGCGAACCACCATCAGTCATTAAATATCTAGGGACTCCAAACCTCGTAAATAACTTCTTTAAGCATCTTAATAGAGGTGTTATGATCAGCACTACTAGTTGGAATAGCTTCTACCCACTTAGTAACGTAATCAACAACAACTAAAATATGTGTATATCCATTAGAGGCAGGAAACGGTCCCATATAATCAAAGCCCCAAACATCAAATGGTTCAATAACAAGTGAATAATTCATAGGCATTTCTTGAAGTCTACTAATATTACCAATTCTTTGACATTCATCACAAGATAAGACAAACTTACGGGCATCCTTGAAGAGAGTAGGCCAATAAAAACCGGATTGCAATACCTTATGTGCAGTCCTATCTCCAGAGTGGTGTCCTCCATAAGCCTCGGAGTGACACTTGCGTAGGATCTGTTCCTGTTCATGCTCAGGTACACAACGTATAATAAAACCATCTACTCCTTCTTTATAAAGATGTGGGTCATCCCAGAAGTAATGTCTTAAATCATAGAAAACCTTTTTCTTTTGCTGGTATGTGAAACTAGGTGGTATAAATTTAGCAACAATGTAATTAGCATAATCAGCATACCATGGAGCAGTACGAGAAGCATTTATGACATTTAATTGTTCATCAGGAAAGCTATCATCAATAGGTAGTGGGTCATCAAGAACATTTTCTAACCTAGACAAGTTATCTGCAACGGGGTTCTTAGCTCCCTTTCTACCAATAATATGTAAATCAAATTCTTGTAGCAAGAGAACCCATCTAATAAGTCTAGGTTTGGCATCTTTCTTTTCCATAAGATATTTAATAGCAGCATGATCAGTGTGAATAGTTACTTTAGAATCAACAATATAAGGTCTGAACTTATCACAAGCAAATACAACTGCTAAGAATTCTTTTTCAGTAGTGGCATAATTTCTCTGGGCATTGTCTAGAGTTTTGCTAGCATATTGAATAACATTAATTTCTTATCAACTCTTTGCCCTAGAACAGCACCTACAGCATAATCGCTAGCATCACACATAATTTCAAAAGGTAAATTCCAATCAGGTGGTTGAGCAATAGGTGCAGAGATTAATGCTTTCTTAAGTATTTCAAATGCTTCTACGCAATAATCATCAAAGACAAATGATATATCTTTTTGTAAGAGATTAGTCAGAGGCCAAGAAATTTTTGAGAAGACCTTAATGAACCTCCTATAAAAACCGGCATGACCAAGGAAACTTCTTATACCTTTGATGTCCTTGGGACATGGCATCTTTTCAATTGCATCAACTTTAGCTTTATCCACTTCAATACCTCTTTCAGAAATTTTATGCCCCAAGACAATGCCTTCGTTAACCATAAAGTGGCACTTCTCCCAATTCAAGACAAGATTAGTTTCTTCACATCTCTGCAAAACTCGATCAAGGTTGCTCAAGCAATCATCAAAAGAGGATCCATAAACGGAGAAATCGTCCATGAAAACCTCACATATCTTTTCACAAAAATCAGAGAATATAGCCATCATGCATCTTTGAAAAGTAGCAGGTGCATTACATAAACCGAAAGGCATACGTCTATAAGCAAAAGTACCGAAAGGGCAAGTAAAAGTGGTCTTTGCTTGATCATCAGCTGACACAGGTATTTGAGAGAAACCAGAATAACCATCTAGAAGCAAAAATGTGTGTGTTTAGATAATCTTTCTAGCATTTGATAAATGAATGGCAAGGGGTAATGATCCTTTTTAGTAGCTTTATTTAATTTACGGAAATCAATTACCATTCTATAACCTGTAATAATTCTTTGCGGAATCAATTCATCTTTATCATTAGGAACGACGGTAATACCTCCCTTCTTAGGGACACAATGGACAGGACTTACCCACTAACTATTAGCAACGGGATAAATTATACCTGCCTCAAGGAGCTTTAGTATTTCCTTTCTTACCACTTCTTTCATCTTAGGATTCAGCCGTCGTTGATGATCAATAACTGGTTTGGCATCTTTCTCCAAATTTATTTTGTGTTGGCATAAAGTGGGACTAATGCCCTTAAGATCATCAAGAGTATATCCAATAGCAGCACGGTGCTTCTTTAGAGTTTTCAATAATTTCTCTTCTTCATGCTCTGAAAGGTTAGCACTAATAATAACAGGATATATCTTCTTTTCATCTAGATAAACATATTTAAGAGTATCAGGTAACGGTTTAAGCTCAAACACGGGATCACCCTTGGGTGGAGGAGGATCCCCTAGGATTTCAACAGGCAAGTTGTGTTTCAGAATAGGTCCTTGTTTAAAGAATACTTCATCTATTTCCCTTCTTTCATTCATAAACATATCATTTTCATGGTCTAGCAAATATTGTTCTAAAGGATCACTAGGAGGTATGGCAATAGAAGCAAGACCAATAATTTCATCTTTACTAGGCAATTCCTCATCACGAGGTTGTCTATGAAATTTAGAAAAATTAAAATCATGAGACATATCATCCAAACCAATAGTAACAACATCCTTCTTGCAATCTATCTTAGCATTAACAGTATTCAAGAAGGGTCTACCAAATATAATGGGACAAAAGCTATCTTGAGGGGAACCAAGAACAAGGAAATTAGCAGGATATTTAACCTTCCCACACAAGACTTCAACATCTCTAACAATCCCAATCGGTGAAATTGTATCTCTATTGGCAAGCTTAATGGTGACATCAATTTCTTCTAACTCAGCAGGTGCAATGTCATGCATAATTTCTTTGTATAAGGAATAGTTATTGCACTAGCACTAGCACCCATATCACACAAGCCATGATAACAATGATCTCCTATTTTAACAGAAATAACAGGCATGCCTACCACAGGTCTATGTTTATCTTTAGCACTAGGTTTAGCAATTCTAGCAGCCTCATCACAGAAGTAAATAACATGCCCATCGATATTATCAACCAAGAGATCTTTAACCATAGCAATATTAGGTTCAACTTTAACTTGCTCAAGGGGTTTGTGTGTCCTAATATTACTTTTGTTGACTACAGTTGAAGCTTTAGCATGATCCTTTATTCTAACAGGGAAATGTGGTTTCTCAACATAAGCAGTAGGAACAATAGGATCATTATAAGTGATAGTCTTTTCTTCAACTTTAATAGGTTCAACTACTTTTACTTCTATGGGAGGATGATATTTAAACCACTTCTCCTTAGGGAGATCAACATGAGCATCAAAAGATTCACAAAAAGAAGCTACTATCTCAGAGTCAAGTCCATATTTAGTGCTAAATTTATGGAAAACATCGGTATCCATAAAAGATTTAACACAATCAAACTTAGGTGTTATACCTGACTCCTTACCTTCGTCGAGATCCCAATCTTCAGAGTTGCGTTTAATTCTTTCCAATAAATCCAATTTGAATTCAATAGTCTTCATCATAAAGGAACCAGTACAAGAAGTATCGAGCATGGAGCGATTGTTGTCAGAAAGCCGAGCATAAATTTTTTGAATAATCATTTCTCTTGAGAGCTCATGATTGGGGCATGAATATAACATTGACTTAAGCCTCCCCCAAGCTTGAGCAATGCTTTCTCCTTTGCGAGGCCAAAAATTATATATATAATTACGATCACGATGAACAAGATGCATAGGATAAAACTTCTGATGGAATTCCAATTTCAACCGTTTGTAGTCCCATGATCCCATATCATCACATAGCCTATACCATGTCAATGCATCTCCCTTCAAAGATAAAGGGAAGACCTTCTTCTTGATAACATCATCGGGCATACCTGCAAGCTTAAATAATCCACAAACTTCATCCACATAGATTAAGTGTAAATCGGGATGCAATGTTCCATCTCCTGCAAAAGGATTAGCTAGCAGTTTCTCTATCATACCCGAAGGAATTTGAAAGTAAACATTTTCATTTTCAGTAGGTTCAGTAGGTTGAGGAGCCACTCTTTGCTCTACTGGTCGAGGTGAAGATACCCCGAACAAGCCCCTCAAAGGATTACTTTCCATAGTAACAAGTGACAGTAAATTTCAGCACACTATATAAATTTTTCCTTACCAAATTCCACCTACCAAAGGCGCTTCACTCCCCGGTTACGGCGCCAGAAAAGAGTCTTGATGACCCACAAGTGTAGGGGATCTACCATAGTCCTTTCGATAAGTAAGAGTGTCGAACCCAACAAGGAGCAGAAGGAAATGATAAGCGGTTTTCAGCAAGGTATTCTCTGCAAGCACTGAAATTATGGGTAACAGATAGTTTTGTGATAAGATAATTTGTAATGGGTAACAAGTAATGAAAGTAAATAAGGTGCATCAAGGTGGCCCAGTCCTTTTTGTAGCAAAGGACAAGCCTGGACAAACTCTTATACAGAGAAAAGCGCTCCCGAGGACACATGTGAATTATCGTCAAGCAAGTTTTCATCACGTTCATATGATTCGCGTTCGGTACTTTGATAATTTGATATGTGGGTGGACCGGTGCTTTGGTGCTGTCCTTACTTGGACAAACATCCCACTTATGATTAACTCCTATTGCAAGCATCCGCAACTACAAAAGAAGTATTAAGGTAAACCTAACCATAGCATGAAACATATGGATCCAAATCAGCCCCTTACGAAGCAACGCATAAACTAGGGTTTAAGCTTCTTTCACTCTAGCAACCCATCATCTACTTATTACTTCCCAATGCCTTCCTCTAGGCCCAAACAATGGTGAAGTGTCATCTAGTCGACGTTCACATAACACCACTAGAGGAGAGACAACATACATCTCATCAAAATATCGAACGAATACCAAATTCACATGACTACTAATAGCAAGACTTCTCCCATGTCCTCAAGAACAAACGTAACTACTCACAAAGCATATTCATGTTCATAATCAGAGGGGTATTAATATGCATAAAGGATCTGAACATATGATCTTCCACCAAGTAAACCAACTAGCATCAACTACAAGGAGTAATCAACACTACTAGGAACCTACAGGTACCAATCTCAGACTTAGAGGTAAGGATTGGATACAAGAGATGAACTAGGGTCTTAGAGGAGATGGTGCTGGTGAAGATGTTGATGGAGATTGGCCCCCTCCCGATGAGAGGAGTGTTGGTGATGACGATGCTAATGATTTCCCCCTCCCGGAGGGAAGTGTCCCCGGTAGAACAGCTCCGCCAGAGCCCTAGATTGGTTCCGCCAAAGTTCCGCCTCGTGGCGGCGGAGTCTCATCCCGAAAGCTTGCTTATGATTTTTTCTCGGACGAAAGACTTCATATAGCAGAAGATGGGCACCGGAGGGCCACCAGGGGGCCCATGAGGCAGGGGGCGCGCCCAGGGGGGTAGGGCGTGCCCCCACCCTCGTGGCCAGGGTGTGGGCCCCCTCTGGTATTTTCTTCGCTCAATATTTTTTATTATTTCAAAAAATAACTTCCGTCGAGTTTCAGGACTTTTGGAGTTGTGCAGAATAGGTCTCTAATATTTGCTCCTTTTCCAGCCCAAAATTCCAGCTGCCGGCATTCTCTCTCTTTATGTAAACCTTGTAAAATAAGAGAGAATAGGCATAAGTATTGTGACATAATGTGTAATAACAGCCCATAATGCAATAAATATCGATATAAAAGCATGATGCAAAATGGACGTATCATCGTTCCTAATGATAAAGATGAATTGATCCCACAAAGAATTGTAACAGGTTATAGAATGGTAATTGATTTCCGCAAACTAAATAAAGCTACTAAAAAGGATCATTACCCTTTACCTTTTATTGATCAAATGCTAGAAAGATTATCCAAACATACACATTTTTGCTTTCTAGATGGTTATTTTGGTTTCTCTCAAATACCTGTGTCAAAAGAGGATCAAGATAAGACCACTTTTACTTGCCCTTTCGGTACCTTTGCTTATAGATGTATGCCTTTTGGTTTATGCAATGCACCTGCTACCTTTCAATGATGTATGGCTGCTATATTCTCCGACTTTTGAGAAAAGATTGTTGAGGTTTTTGTGGCACCCCGGCTCAGAGCAACCGGTTTACCATGCACTGCCAGCCCAGAGATCAATTCTTCTGGCAATACACAACTACATGGTACAGAAACAACTGCTTTATTGATGCTAGAGGATTGCATAAGTCTGATATTACATCGAGATACGAGGCCAAGCGGCACGCACGGTGCTGCTAGACAGTATGTACATTATTTAATGAACATGACGGGGCCTCGATCACACGAACTACGCGGCAGTGGAAGAACGACGAAGTGGAACTCCATAGCACAGGGACACCGACGTGGACACGGCCTAGACGCGAGGTGCGCTCCGATGCGAACCGACTTGCCTGAAAGCTGGCATAACACGCCAGGTCAGTACATTGAATGTACTTGCAAGCTCACAACAAACATAAGCACGATGACAGACAATATCATGATATTTAATCAGATTAATGCAATGCAAGAACTACTACAGATGCAATACAAATGATACGTGCACTGAGTCCAACGGACTCGCTTACCAGACGGTTACCTCGTAACCAAACGGTGACCATACCGGGGTCACATCTGAATCCTTACACTCATGAACAACTTCCAAGTTCATGAACCACACGAATCACAATGCATCCCAATAATCATTTTAGTTTGCAAGATTAATTATAAAAGTTGATCCATGGTGTGACTTACTCATGAGTTATGCCCATAACCGAGGACGCGGCTATCGATAGATTAAATACACTCTGTAGAGGTAGCGCACTTTACCCACACTACGGAACACATGGCCTCGCATTCCCATTCGGGTGGACCAAAGCGTTCCGACGAAACCCTCCCTTTGTCATGCACTCTCACCGGCCACTCCGACCAACTCCCTCTCAGGGCTAGGTCTTGGGTGGCCCCGTGTCTACCAAAGACACCAACAGCCACCGTCGTGGCAAAACGGTACCAAACGGGGACAAGGCACCATAAAAACAAAAACGAGCACACAAGGTTATGTCTGCCTACCGGGCCAGGGTATGCATTCCCATAACCTTCCCTCGCGGGAGGCACCGTTGAGAGTCACAACAAAAGACCGAATCAAGACCTTCCCACAAGGTAAATGTGGTCGCACTAAATAAAAACCCGATTCAGTGGCACCATGATGTGATCAACATCATATTCAAGTTGAACTTAATCAAATTTAACTTTGATAAAAACTTTTATCAATAATATGATATAATGCCATAATCATGCAACTACTCGTCATGCAAAGCAATCAACTCATAATCATGGATCAAACTTAACAATATAATTATCTTGCAATACTCATAATCAAAACTTCTCTGGTTATGACTCATTTTTATTATCAAGCAATATTTTTATTAGTTCGTCATTTAAATAAAAGTATCACTTAATAAAAGAACTTTCATTATTTACCATAACAATATAGCTAGTGCAAAATCTTATTCTACTTGACCAAACAAGTTCATGCATTCAACCAGTAACTAAAACAAGCATATCAAGCATGATAAAATAACTAATAATTAACCAAATTTATTTATCAAATTTTAAATGCAAATAAGAACTCATATTCAAGTAGAAAATCATAGATATTGAAATAACACCATCCAAATGCTGGTGTGGCTTGCCTTAGTGTAGAGGAGGATCACACCCCTCTTGGTTTGCTTCAAGACAAGCTTCTCCTTCTGAAAAGAATTTTAAACCACAAAAACAATTATCAAAAACCACTCTGATTAGCACCAGAAATTCTAGGCAGCAAGGAAAAATCCACCTTTTGGTGTGCTGCTAGAGTTTTCTGAAACAAAGACAATGCAAAAAGAATCAAATCATTTGGACTTATGGTTTAGAAATGGTGGCTGGTCAAAGTTTAGTCAAATTTCTGAATAATATTTGAATTAAACAGAAATCCTGGGGGAGGGGGGTGACGTCGAAGGCATAAACAGAAAAGGTGCCTCCACTCGTACCGCTTCGGGCGCGAGTGGTGAGGCTGACAGGTGGGTTCCGCGCGTCAGGAGAGAGAGGGGGAGCGCGAGATCAGAGAGAGGCGGGGCTTCGCCAGAGCTCACGCTGGCGACGAGGGGGTTTGAGGCTAGGCTAGAGGGATATGATTGAAGCTGGGCTCGTGGCGCACCTGCCCGTACCCGTGGCTTGGCATGGGGTGGACGGAGCTGCTCGCGGTTGAGCTCGCAAGCCTTGGTGGCGGACGGGGTTCGCCGGAGAGGTTGAAGACGACGGCTAGGGGCGGCTCCGAGGGCTCAGCGGCGTCCAGGCAGCACCAACAGACCCCCAATGCCTCGCCCGAGCAGCTGCTTGAGCTCGAGAGGCCTGCCGGACCGAGGTGCTGCTCGTCCACGTGTTCGTGGAGGTGGTGTGGAATGGTGCTTGGCTAGAAATCGGGGAGGGGAGTGCTATATATAGCCGGAGCGAGGGGGTGGGGACGTGTCGCTGCTGGAGCTCTCTGGACACGCGGCGAACGACGACGAAAAGCTCTAGTGCGAGGGGGCAAACACTCCGCATCAACGCAGGAGCTTGCCCACACTCACGGACGAGCATAGGAGGCGGTGGAGTAAGCGGACAAGCACACGCGCGCACTGTGCCTTTTGGCCACGACGTGCCCGTGCTTTCTGCAGCGGCTCCGGCATCGGCGAGCGCCAGGGAGAGGTCAGGGGTGATGGGTCGACGCTGTAGGTGCGGCGCGACACGCGTCGGCGAGCGCTGGAATGAGCACGCGCGAAACAGAGAGGAAAGCGCCAGCCAGAGCGCGTCGAGACGTTGCCAGGCGCCGTGTCTTCACGCGGTCACCACGCTGGCATGGTCAAGACGACGCCCAGGCACATCCAAACCTTGTCTACACTTTCGTCCATGCAGTGTTTAGTCTAGGAGTGGTGATAGCTCATACCCAGGCCGACCAGACTGAACTCAACTAAGCTGACAAGTTTCTGACCAGAAACTTGGTCGCCAAGTTAAGCAATCTTCTAGAAGGTCATTAGGGCTGATCTCCTGGGGTTTAGGTTTTCTTAGGAGGGTGTTTAAGCTCAGGAAAGATCAAGGCCAAAAGATCAAGGAAAACTACTTGCTGTACAAACTGGAATTTTGGGCCAGAAGAGAAATGATTTTCTATAGCAAAAATATTACAAAAAGTCATGCAATATTTTTTCTTGGGAAGGTGTGCCAAGGTTCAGAGAATATTCAGGATTTATCTCAGATTTTTGGGAGCAAGAAAAATTAGGGTTGCTTTGGAGCACAAGTTTCTGAATTGAATTTTAGAGAGGAAAATGAATATTTTTCTTTTATGAAAAATATTCATTTGATTTGTTTGGGGATTTATCAGGGAAATATAGTTGAATGAGGAGTAGATAGGTCACTTGGGTGAAAGTCAAGGACATGCCCAAGTGACAAGTCCATCCGAAATGATTCAAAAACCCAAATCAAAGCAAGGCAGAAAAAAAACCAAGTCCGGAAACAGGGAGAAGGCAAGTCCGAAAAAAGAGAGAAAGCAAAATCCAGGCTGTCACAAACCTCCCCCACTTAGGATGAATCTCGTCCTCGAGATTTGGTTGCTTGGGAAAACCATTCTGGGTATACAGTTCTTAAAAATTCCTCTCTTTCCCAGGTGGCTTCCTCTTCGGTGTGATGCTCCCACTGAACCTTGTAAAACCTTATTTCTTTGCTATGAGTGACCCTTTCTGTCCGATCCAATATCCTGATTGGCTTTTCCTCATAAGTTAAATCCTTAGCCAATTCTAACTCTGCCATATCAGTCCTCTTTTCAGGTGGCGAGATGCATCTCCTCAGCTGCGAGATATGAAACACATTGTGCACTTCTGACAGTTCCGGTGGCCATGACTGGAACAGACCGATGTATCTGGGTGCCAACTGATATGCAACTGTTCCGACTCTGGCCATGACTGGAACAGACCGATGTATCTGGGTGCCAACTTTCCGTGGGTATGAAACCTCTTGACTCCTTTCATAGGGGTGACTCGGAGATATACTGTTCTCCGGGTTCGAAGCTGATCTGACGGTGTTTGGCATCATAGTAGCTTTTCTGTTGTGATTTGGCTAGCTGCAGTCTGTCTCGGATTTCCTTGACTTGCTTCTCCGCTTCAAGCATTAAATCAGTCCCGAAAATACAGCTGTCTTCGGTTTGAGACCAGTTCAATGGAGTGCGGCATTTCCGGCCATACAGAGCTTCATAGGGTGACATCTTTAAGCTGGCCTGGAAACTGTTGTTGTAGGAAAACTCGGCGTAGGGTAGATAGTCTTCCCACTTGGTTCCTTGGGCCATACACATGCCCAGAGCATATCTTCGAGTATTTGATTTACTCGCTCAGTCTGTCCATCTGTCTGAGGATGATAAGTCGTGCTGTACTTCAGAGCAGTCCCCAAGGCTTGATGTAGTCGAGACCAAAATGCGGAGGTGAAGAGAGATCCCCTGTCGGAGGTGATAGTCTTAGGTACTCCATGCAGACTGACGATTCTTGACACATACAGCTGTGCGAGTTGATTTGCACGGTATGTGGTCCGGATAGGGAGGAAGTGTGCCACCTTTGTTAAGGTGTCCACTATGACCCATATTGCGTCGTTTCCTCGGTGAGACCTTGGTAATCCGGTGATGAAATCCATGCAGATGTCGTCCCATTTCCATTGGGATATCAGCAGAGGTTGAAGGAGTCCGGCGGGTTTTTGGTGTCCGCCTTTACCTTGTTGCATATATCGCAACATGCCACAAAGTATGCGATGTCTTTCTTCATTCCATCCCACCAAAACACTTGATGAAGGTCCTCATACATTTTGGTACCACCGGGGTGAATTGAGTATGGCGCTTCATGTGTTTCTGCCAATATTTTCTTCTTCAGACTTTCTTGATTGGGTATGCAAAGTCTTCCTCGGAATCTTAGTGAACCTCACTGATCCCTAGAGAAATCCGGTGCATGCCCTTGGTGCATCTTCTGGACATATATTTCAACATTTTATCATCTACCTGAGCACTGCGGATTTCTTCTTCGAGCGTAGGGGCAACTTCCAATATGTTGGCAAGGCGGGCATCGGTGATTACCAAATTGAGCTGCATGATTTCTTCATAAAGCTCAGGAGGCAAGGGATCCATTAGAGCATTAAGGTTGGCTGGTTTGCGGCCGAGGGCGTCAGCCACCACATTAGCTTTGCCCGGGTGATAATTTATTCCGAGGTCGTAGTCCTTAACCAGCTCGAGCCATCTTCGTTGTCGAAGGTTCAAATCGGGCTGAGTGAATATATACTTGAGACTCTTGTGGTCGGTAAATATATGACACTTTTTCCAATCAGATAGTGTCTCCAGATCTTTAAAGCGTGCACCACCGGAGCCAATTCCAAATCATGAGTAGGATAGTTTCCTTCGTGTTGCCGCAGTTGTCGGGATGCATAAGCCACCACTTTGCCATCTTGCATGAGTACACATCCCAGCCCTTTTCGGGATGCGTCGCAGTAGACATCAAAACTGCGGTAGATGTTTGGGAGAGTTAATACTGGTGCCGATGTCAACCTGATTTTTAACTCATTGAAACTCCGTTCGCAGTCCTCAGTCCATTCAAACTTCTTGTCCTTCTTTAGGAGCTCAGTCATGGGCTTGGCGATCTTGGAGAATCCTTCAATAAAACGGCGATAATAGCCAGCTAGTCTAAGGAAACTCCGGATTTCTGAAACTGTTGTGGGTGCGGACCAATCAAGTACATCCTTCACCTTGCTTGGATCCACTGAGATTCCTTCTGCCGAGAGGACATGCCCGAGAAATCCCACTTGCTGGAGCCAAAACTCACATTTGCTGAATTTGGCATAAAGTTGATGGTCGCGAAGCCTTTGTAAAACTGCTCGGAGATGTTCCTTGTTTTCGTCCTTGCTCTTGGAGTAAATGAGGATGTCATCAATGAACACCACCACAAATTTATCGAAGAAATCCATAAACACCTTGTTCATCATATGCATGAAGAAGGCTGGGGCGTTGGGGAGGCCGAAGGACATAACGGTATATTCATAAAGACCGTACCGGGTTGTGAACGCGGTCTTCGGAATATCTTTCTTCTTTATCTTGAGCTGATGATATTGTTGGGGAACGTAGTAATTTCAAAAAATTTCCTACGCACACGCAAGATCATGGTGATGCATAGCAACGAGAGGGGAGAGTGTTGTCCACGTACCCTTGTAGACCGAAAGCGGAAGCGTTAACACAACGCGGTTGATGTAGTCGTACGTCTTCACGATCCGACCGATCAAGTACCGAACGCACGGCACCTCCGAGTTCAGCACACGTTCAGCTCAATGACGTCCCTCGAACTCCGATCCAGCCGATTGTTGAGGGCGTCAGCACGACGGCGTGGTGACAATGATGATGTTCTACCGACGCAGGGCTTCGCCTAAGCACCGGTACGATATTATCGAGGTGTAATATGGTGGAGGGGGGCACCGCACACGGCTAAGAGATCAATGATCAATTGTGTCTTTGGGGTGACCCCCTGCCCCCGTATATAGAGGAGCAAGGGGGGAGGCGGCCGGCCTAGGAGGAGGGCGCGCCAAGGGGGGAGTCCTACTCCCACCGGGAGTAGGACTCCTCCTTTCCTTGTTGGAGTAGGAAAAGGGAAGGGAGAAGGAGAAAGAAGGAAGGGGGCGCCCCCCTCCCTTAGTCCAATTCGGACTAGTCCATGGGGAGGGGTGCGGCCACCCTTTGGGGCCCTTCTCTCCTTTCCCGTATGGCCCATTAAGGCCCAATACGAATTCCCGTAACTCTCCGGTACTCCGAAAAATACCCGAATCACTCGGAACCTTTCCGATGTCCGAATATAGTCGTCCAATATATCGATCTTTACGTCTCGACCATTTCGAGACTCCTCGTCAAGTCCCTGATCTCATCCGGGACTCCGAACTCCTTCGCTACATCAAAACACATAAACTCATAATATAACCGTCATCTAACTTTAAGCGCGCGGACCCTACGGGTTCGAGAACTATGTAGACATGACCGAGACACGTCTCCGGTAAATAACCAATAGGGAAACCTGGATGCTCATATTGGCTGCCACATATTATACGAAGATCTTTATCGGTCAGACCGCATAACAACATACGTTGTTCCCTTTGTCATCGGTATGTTACTTGCCCGAGATTCGATCGTCGGTATCTTAATACCTAGTTCAATCTCGTTACCGGCAAGTCTCTTTACTCGTTCCGTAATACATCATCCCGCAACTAACTCATTAGTTACAATGCTTGCAAGGCTTATAGTGATGTGCATTACTGAGTGGGCCCAGAGATACCTCTCCGACAATCGGAGTGACAAATCCTAATCTCGAAATACGCCAACCCAACAAATACCTTTAGAATCACCTGTAGAGCACCTTTATAATCACCCAGTTACGTTGTGACGTTTGGTAGCACACAAAGTGTTCCTTCGGTAAACGGGAGTTGCATAATCTCATAGTCATAGGAACATGTATAAGTCATGAAGAAAGCAATAGCAACATACTAAACGATCGAGTGCTAAGCTAACGGAATGGGTCAAGTCAATCACATCATTCTCCTAATGATGTGATCCCGTTAATCAAATGACAACTCATGTCTATGGCTAGGAAACATAACCATCTTTGATCAACGAGCTAGTCAAGTAGAGGCATACTAGTGACACTCTGTTTGTCTATGTATTCACACATGTATCAAGTTTCCAGTTAATAAAATTCTAGCATGAATAATAAACATTTATCATGATATAAGGAAATAAATAATAACTTTATTATTGCCTCTAGGGCATATTTCCTTCAGTCTCCCACTTGCACTAGAGTCAATAATCTAGTTCACATCGCCATGTGATTTAACATCAATAGTTCACATCACCATGTGATTAACACCCATAGTTCACATCGTCATGTGACCAACACCCAAAGGGTTTACTAGAGTCAGTAATCTAGTTCACATCGCTTATGTGATTAACACCCAAAGAGTACTAAGGTGTGATCATGTTTTGCTCGTGAGATAATTTTGGTCAACGGGTCTGTCACATTCAGATCCTTAAGTATTTTGCAAATTTCTATGTCTACAATGCTCTGCACGGAGCTACTCTAGCTAATTGCTCCCTCTTTCAATATGTATCTAGACCGAGACTTAGAGTCATCTAGATTAGTGTCAAAACTTGCATCGACGTAACCCTTTACGACGAACCTTTTGTCACTTCCATAATCGAGAAACATATCCTTATTCCAGTAAGGATAATTTTGACCGCTGTCCAGTGATCTACTCCTAGATCACTATTGTACTCCCTTGCCAAAATCAGTGTAGGGTATACAATAGATCTGGTACACAGCATGGCATACTTTATAGAACCTATGGCCGAGGCATAGGGAATGACTTTCATTCTTTTTCTATCTTCTGCCGTGGTCGGGCTTTGAGTCTTACTCAATTTCACACCTTGTAACACAGGCAAGAAACTCTTTCTTTGACTGTTCCATTTTTGAACTACTTCAAAATCTTATTAAGGTATGTACTCATTGAAAAAACTTATCAAGCGTCTTGATCTATCTCTATAGATCTTGATGCTCAATATGTAAGCAGCTTCACCGAGGTCTTTCTTTGAAAAACTCTTTTCAAACACTGCTTTATGCTTTGCAGAATAATTCTACATTATTTCCGATCAACAATATGTCATTCACATATACTTATCAGAAATGCTGTAGTGCTCCCACTCACTTTCTTGTAAATACAGGCTTGACCGCAAGTCTGTATAAAACTATATGCTTTGATCAACTTATCAAAGAGTATATTCCAACTCCGAGATGCTTGCACCAGTCCATAGATGGATCGTTGGAGTTTGCATATTTTGTTAGCACCTTTAGGATTGACAAAACCTTCTGGTTGCATCATATACAACTCTTCTTTAATGAATCCATTAAGGAATGCAGTTTTGTTTATCCATTTGCCAGATTTCATAAAATGCGGCAATTGCTAACATGATTCGGACAGACTTAAGCATCGCTGCGAGTGAGAAAATCTCATCGTATTCAACACTTTGAACTTTGTCAAAAACCTTTTTCCGACAAGTCTAGCTTTGTAGATAGTAACACTACTATCAGCGTCCGTCTTCCTCTTGAAGATCCATTTATTTTTTATGGCTTGCCGATCATTGGGCAAGTCAATCAAAGTCCATACTTTGTTCTCATACATGGATCCCATCTCCGATTTCATGGCCTCAAGCCATTTTGCGGAATCTGGGCTCACCATCGCTTCTTCATAGTTCGTAGGTTCGTCATGGTCTAGTAACATAACCTCCAGAACAGGATTACCGTACCACTCTGGTGCGGATCTTACTCTGGTTGACCTACGAGGTTCAGTAACAACTTGATCTGAAGTTTCATGATCATCATCATTAACTTCCTCACTAATTGGTGTAGGTGTCACAGGAACCAGTTTCTGTGATGAACTACTTTCCAATAAGCGATGAGGTACAATTACCTCATCAAGTTCTACTTTCCTCCCACTCACTTCTTTCGAGAGAAACTCCTTCTCTAGAAAGGATGCATTCTTAGCAACGAATGTCTTGCCTTCGGATCTGTGATAGAAGGTGTACCCAACTGTCTCCTTTGGGTATCCTATGAAGACACATTTCTCCGATTTGGGTTTGAGCTTATCAGGATGAAACCTTTTCACATAAGCATCGCAACCCCAAACTTTAAGAAACGACAACTTTGGTTTCTTGCCAAACCACAATTCACAAGATGTCGTCTCAACGGATTTAGATGGTACCCTATTTAACGTGAATGCAGCTGTCTCTAATGCATAACCCCAAAACGATAGTGGTAGATCGGTAAGAGACATCATATATCGCACCATATCTAATAAAGTACGGTTACGATGTTCGGACACACCATTACACCGTGGTGTTCCAGGTGGCGTGAGTAGTGAAACTATTTCACATTGTTTTAACTCAAGGCCAAACTCGTAACTCAAATACTCTTCTCCACGATCAGATCGTAGAAACTTTATTTTCTTGTTACGATGATTTTCCGCTTCACTCTGAAATTATATGAACTTTTCAAATGTTTCAGACTTCTGTTTCATTAAGTAGATATACCCATATCTGCTCAAATCATCTGTGAAGGTCAGAAAATAATGATACCTGCTACGAGCGTCAATATTCATCGGACCACATACATCTGTATGTATGATTTCCAACAAATCTGTTGCTCTCTCCATAGTTCCGGAGAATGGCGTTTTAGTCATCTTGCCCATGAGGCACGGTTCGCAAGCATCAAGTGATTCATAATCAAGTGATACCAAAATCCCATCAGTATGGAGTTTCTTCATGCGCTTTACACCAATATGACCTAAACGGCAGTGCCACAAATAAGTTGCACTATCATTATTAACTTTGCATCTTTTGGCTTCATTATTATGAATATGTGTATCACTACGATCGAGATCCAACAAACCATTTTATTGGGTGTATGACCATAGAAGGTTTTATTCATGTAAACAGAACAACAATTATTCTCTAATTTAAATGAATAACCGTATTACAACAAACATGATCAAATCATATTCATGCTCAACGCAAACACCAAATAACACTTATTCAGTTTCAACACTAATCCCGAAAGTATAGGGAGTGTGCGATGATGATCATATCAATCTTGGAACTACTTCCAACACACATCGTCACCTCGCCTTTTACTAGTCTCTGTTTATTCTGCAACTCCCGTTTCGAGTTACTACTCTTAGCAACTGAACCAGTATAAAATACCGAGGGGTTGCTATAAACACTAGTAAAGTACACATCAATAACATGTATATCCAATATACCTTTGTTCACTTTGCCATCCTTCTTATCCACCAAATAGTTGGGGTAGTTCCGCTTCCAGTGACCACTCCCTTTGCAGTAGAAGCACTTAGCCTCAGGCTTAGGACCATACTTAGGCTTCTTCACTTGAGCAGCAACTTGCTTGCCGTTCTTCTTGAAGTTCCCCTTCTTCCCTTTGCCCTTTTCTTGAAACTAGTGGTCTCGTCAACCATCAACACTTGATGTTTTTCTTGATTTCTACCTTTGTCGATTTCAGCATCACGAAGAGCTCGGGAATTACTTTCGTCATCCCTTGCATACTATAGTTCATCACGAAGTTCTACTAACTTGGCGATGGTGACTAGAGAATTTTGTCAATCACTATTTTATCTGGAAGATTAACTCCCACTTGATTCAAGCGATTGTAGTAACCAGACAATCTGAGCACATGCTCACTGCTTGAGCTATTCTCCTCTATCTTTTAGCTATAGAACTTGTTGGAGACTTCATATCTCTCAACACGGGTATTTGCTTGAAATATTAAATTCAACTCCTGGAACATCTCATATGGTCCATGACGTTCAAAACGTCTTTGAAGTCCCGATTCTAAGCTGTTAAGCATGGTGCACTAAACTATCAAGTAGTCATCATATTGAGCTAGCCAAACGTTCATAACGTCTGCATCTGCTCCTGTAATAGGTCTGTCACCTAGCGGTGCATCAAGGACATAATTCTTCTGTTCAGCAATGAGGATAATCCTCAGATCACGGATCCAATCCGCATCTTTGCTACTAACATCTTTCAACATAATTTTTCTCTAGGAACATATCAAAAATAAACACAGGGAAGCAACAATGCGAGCTATTGATCTACAACATAATTTGCAAAATACTATCAGGACTAAGTTCATGATAAATTTAAGTTCAATTAATCATATTACTTAAGAACTCCCACTAAGATAGACATCCCTCTAATCCTCTAAGTGATCACGTGATCCATATCAACTAAACCATAACCGATCATCACGTGAAATGGAGTAGCTTTCAATGGTGAACATCACTATGTTGATCATATCTACTATATGATTCACGCTCGACCTTTCGGTCTCAGTGTTCCGAGGCCATATCTGCATATGCTAGGCTCGTCAAGTTTAACCTGAGTATTCTGCATGTGCAAAACTGGCTTGCACCCATTGTAGATGGACGTAGAGCTTATCACACCCGATCATCACGTGGTGTCTGGGCACGACGAACTTTGGCAACGATGCATACTCAGGGAGAACACTTTTATCCTCGAAATTTAGTGAGAGATCATCTTATAATGCTACCGTCAATCAAAGCAAGATAAGATGCATAAGAGATAAACATCACATGCAATCAAATATAAGTGATATGATATGGCCATCATCATCTTGTGCTTGTGATCTCCATCTCCGAAGCACCGTCATGATCACCATCGTCACCGGCGCGACACCTTGATCTCGATCGTAGCATCGCTGTCGTCTCGCCAACTATTGCTTCTACGACTATCGCTACCGCTTAGTGATAAAGTAAAACAATTACATGGCGATTGCATTGCATACAATAAAGCGACAACCATATGGCTCCTGCCAGTTGCCGATAACTTGGTTACAAAACATGATCATCTCATACAATAAAATTCAGCATCATGTCTTGACCATATCACATCAGAACATGCCCTGCAAAAACAAGTTAGACGTCCTCTACTTTGTTGTTGCAAGTTTTACTTGGCTGCTACTGGCTTAGCAAGAACCGTTCTTACCTACGCATCAAAACCACAACGATAGTTTGTCAAGTTGGTGCTGTTTTAACCTTCGCAAGGACCGGGCGTAGCCACACTCGGTTCAACTAAAGTGAGAGAGACAGACACCCGCCAGTCACCTTTAAGCAACGAGTGCTCGCAACGGTGAAACCAGTCTCGCGTAAGCGTACGCGTAATGTCGGTCCGGGCCGCTTCATCTCACAATACCGCCGAACCAAAGTATGCCATGCTGGTAAGCAGTATGACTTATATCGCCCACAACTCACTTGTGTTCTACTCGTGCATATAACATCAACGCATAAAACCAGGCTCGGATGCCACTGTTGGGGAACGTAGTAATTTCAAAAAAAATTCCTACGCACACGCAAGATCATGGTGATGCATAGCAACGAGAGGGGAGAGTGTTGTCCACGTACCCTCGTAGACCGAAAGCGGAAGCGTTAACACAACGCGGTTGATGTAGTCGTACGTCTTCACGATCCGACCGATCAAGTACCGAACGCACGGCACCTCCGAGTTCAGCACACGTTCAGCTCGATGACGTCCCTCGAATTCTGATCCAGCCGAGTGTTGACGGAGAGTTTCGTCAGCACGACGGCGTGGTGACAATGATGATGTTCTACCGACGCAGGGCTTCGCCTAAGCACCGCTACGATATTATCGAGGTGTAATATGATGGAGGGGGGCACCGCACACGGCTAAGAGATCAATGATCAATTGTGTCTTTGGGGTGCCCCCTGCCCCCGTATATAAAGGAGCAAGGGGGGAGGCGGCCGGCCTAGGAGGAGGGCAGGCCAAGGGGGGAGTCCTACTCCCATCGGGAGTAGGACTCCTCCTTAGTCCAATTCGGACTAGTCCATGGGGAGGGGTGCGGCCACCCTTTGGGGCCTTTCTCTCCTTTCCCGTATGGCCCATTAAGGCCCAATACGAATTCCCGTAACTCTCCGGTACTCCGAAAAATACCCGAATCACTCGGAACCTTTCCGATGTCCGAATATAGTCGTCCAATATATCGATCTTTATGTCTCGACCATTTCGAGACTCCTCGTCAAGTCTCTGATCTCATCCGTGACTCCGTACTCCTTCGGTACATCAAAACACATAAACTCATAATATTACCGTCATCTAACTTTAAGCGTGCGGACCCTACGGGTTCGAGAACTATGTAGACATGACCGAGACACGTCTCCGGTAAATAACCAATAGCGGAACCTGGATGCTCATATTGGCTGCCACATATTATACGAAGATCTTTATCGGTCAGACCGCATAACAACATACGTTGTTCCCTTTGTCATCGGTATGTTACTTGCCCGAGATTCGATCGTCGGTATCTTAATGCCTAGTTCAATCTCATTACCGGCAAGTCTCTTTACTCGTTCCGTAATACATCATCCCGCAACTAACTCATTAGTTACAATGCTTGCAAGGCTTATAGTGATGTGCATTACTGAGTGGGCCCAGAGATACCTCTCCGACAATCGGAGTGACAAATCCTAATCTCGAAATACGCCAACCCAACAAATACCTTTAGAATCACCTGTAGAGCACCTTTATAATCACCCAGTTACGTTGTGACGTTTGGTAGCACACAAAGTGTTCCTCCGGTAAACGGGAGTTGCATAATCTCATAGTCATAGGAACATGTATAAGTCATGAAGAAAGCAATAGCAACATACTAAACGATCGAGTGCTAAGCTAACAGAATGGGTCAAGTCAATCACATCATTCTCCTAATGATGTGATCCCGTTAATCAAATGACAACTCATGTCTATGGCTAGGAAACATAACCATCTTTGATCAACGAGCTAGTCAAGTAGAGGCATACTAGTGACACTCTGTTTGTCTATGTATTCACACATGTATCAAGTTTCCAGTTAATACAATTCTAGCATGAATAATAAACATTTATCATGATATAAGGAAATAAATAATAACTTTATTATTGCCTCTAGGGCATATTTCCTTCAGATATCCGATCCTCAAATCAATTTTGGAGAATACTTTGGCCCCGCTGAGTTGATCAAACAGATCGTCAATCCTTGGCAGTGGATACTTGTTTTTGATGGTGATGTCATTCAGCTGTCGGTAGTCTACACACATTCGTAGACTGCCATCCTTTTTGTCCACGAAGATCGCTGGTGATCCCCATGGTGAAGAGCTTGGACGGATGTATCCTTTTTGCAGCATCTCATCCAGTTGTTTCTTCAATTCCACCAATTCCGAGGAAGGCATCCGATAATATTTCTTGTGTATCGGGGTGGTTCCAGGCACCAAGTCAATTGCAAACTCCAACTCTCGGTCTGGCGGCATGGCTGGTAATTCTTTAGGAAATACATCTGGATACTCACCGACCACTGGAATTAATTCCACTTCTTCTGCCACTGCTGCGAAAATCATATCCTTCGTGGGTATGCGCTTGCGGGCATAAAAACTTGTGGTGCGACTTTCCATGTTTTTCAGGGTAACTTCTCTGGTCGCACAGCTGATGCATACTTGGTATTGGGTTAACCAATTCATGCCCAGAATAACATCCAATTTGTTGGAGTCGATGATTATCAAAGATGTTGGAAACTAGACGCCCTTGATGTCAATTTCCAAATTACGGTAGACGAGATTGCTTCTGAGTAGATCCCCATGGTGAAGAGCTTGGACGGATGTATCCTTTTTGCAGCATCTCATCCAGTTGTTTCTTCAATTCCACCAATTCTGAGGAAGGCATCCGATAATATTTCTTGTGTATCGGGGTGGTTCCAGGCACCAAGTCAATTGCAAACTCCAACTCTCGGTCTGGCGGCATGCTTAGTAATTCTTCAGTAAATACATCTGGATACTCACTGACCACTGGAATTAATTCCACTTCTTCCGCCACTGCTGCGAAAACCATATCCTTCGTGGGTATGCGCTTGCGGGCATAAAAACTTGTGGTGCGACCTTCCATGTTTTTCAGGGTCACTTCTCTGGTCGCACAGCTGATGCATACTTGGTATTGGGTTAACCAATTCATGCCCAAAATAACATCCAATTTGTTGGAGTCGATGATTATCAAAGATGTTGGAAACTTGACGCCCTTGATGTCAATTTCCAAATTACGGCAGATGAGATTGCTTCTGAATAGGGATCCTGGGGACTGTACCAGCATGTGCTTTCCCAAAATCGAACAAGGAAAATTGTTTTGGGAAGCAAAACTCTGTGAAATAAAAGAGTGGGAAGCCCCAGAGTCAAATAAAATTACGGCGGGTATGTCATTAACAAGAAATATACCATGACGACTTCCGGGTCCTCTTGGGCTTCGTCTGCGGAGATATGATGAATTTGCCCCTGGATCATATCTGGGGCGGAATACGGCTCCATGTAGTTGACTTGCAGATGGAATGGAGCTACTTGTTTGTTGTTCTTGGGACACTGCCTGGCGTAGTGTCCTATTTGACCACAGTTGAAACATGAATTGTTGCGCTGACAATCTTCGCGCACCGGGCTGGTCACGACATTCTTGACTTGAGTGGTAGTCTTGTTGACATTCTGCTGCCAGTTGGGTTTGTACTCAACTTGAGTCTGTTGCCAAGTACGAGCCTTATGCACTGGTTGCATATCCTTCTTTGGCTCGAATTTGCGCTTGTGGTCGTTAACAGCTGGCTTGTTGTCATGGAGGAGCTTGTGTTCCCTTTCTGCAATGAGGGCCTTGTTCACCAGAGTTAGGAAGTCCGGAAAATCAAACATGCTGAGAGTGCACCTGAGATGCTGATTCAGTCCTCCAAGAAACCTGTCGATCTTCCATTCTTCTGTGGCCACATCATGGAGAGAATAGCAAGCCAAATGGTTGAATTTATTCAGATACTCGTTGACTGTCATGCTGCCTTGAGTGAGGGCGAGGAATTCGCGCTGCTTGATTTTCATAATCCCGATGGGAATATGATACTTGCGGAAATGGTCCTTGAATTTTTTCCAAGTAATTTCCTCGTCCGCGGGCCATATTGCCTTAGCATTATCCCACCATATTGCGGCCGCTCCTTCGAGATAATGCATTGCAAAGGGAACTTTGTCTCCCTCTTCAGTGCGAGCAATCTCCAGTTTCCTCTCAATAGTCCTTAGCCAGTCGTCGGCGTCCAATGGATCAATAGCTTGGATGAAGCTGGGAGGCTTGGTTCGCTGAAAATCTGACAGCTTGGAATGATGGCTATTCTGGTTTCCATTCTGCCCAACCATAACTTGCACACTTTTCAATATTTCCAGCAGATCGTTGCTGCTTCTTTCTTCAAACATGCGCAGGATTTTCTCAGTGGATGGCAGATTTGGCGGTGGAGACGGAGGTGGCTGGTAAGGCTCGGGGGAATGCCCTGCCTGCCTTGCGGAGCGACGGACAGGGACATCCTCACAAGCTTGTCTGCTGCGGGCTCCACACGTCATCCTATTATTTGTTTTTCCCAATAATAGCAACCATGATGAGAAAATTCCAAAGTGGGAGGAAAGCCAATGGCAAATCCCGGAAGAAAACAACGAATGAAAACCAAAGCGAATAAAAGGCTCCAACATAATTATACATAGGCTCAACATGAAAGTAAACATCACAACGGGTCTACTACCCTCATACATGAAACTAAGCATCATGACACGTGCGATTACACCCATACATAATACTCCTGATGAAAGCGATACTCTAACGGTCTACTGCTCGGACTGCGCTGCTGCGGGCTCCTCTCCTGAGCCGGACCCAGATCCTGAACTGATAGTAGAGACCTCCGGGTTAAGAGAGACGCGACGGCGCTGCCTCGAGGACTCTCCCTCAGGGGCAGGCACGGGATGGGACCTAAGCATAGGAGCGGCAGGAGTAGCGACAAGGGAAGCCCACGCAGCAGGAACACTGCGAGGGGTCACCGTCAGAGGGTTAACGGCACCCTGAGACGTAACCGGTGGAACGGGGACTGGAGGAACTGAAGAAGTATAGATGACAGTGGGAAGAGGGTTCCTCATACGAGCAGCGGCGAGAGCTGTCCGGGCGCGTGAAAGCTCCCGAGCTAACTCGTAGTTCAGGAGATAACTAGCAGTGATATAGCAAGAAAGGTGGCTAGTGGGACGACCGCACGCCGGATTAATCAAAGGAAAGCGGATACGCCTATTCTCGTGCAGAGATGGGTAGTAGAAGAAACCTGGGTGGGTGTGCATGCAAACCTCGTTGTAGCGCAAGTCTACAAGAGCCTCGATAGCAGCAAACTGAACCGCCTGAGATGGCGTAGAAGCAAGACCACCCTTAGAAGAATGAGTGTAAGCGCCGGAAGGGGAACTGTGGTGTAGAGTGACCTCAGCATAATACTCATACAATGCACCGGCCAGATGCTCCCGGTACACCCGATACTCTGGATCAGCACCCTCCGGATAGAGTCATCGCCACACATTCTGTAGCAGGTGCGGCGATGTGTATGGAGCTGGCTCAGGATGGTACAAGATCGGTACTAGACCAATCTACACCCACAAACCATACGGTTAGTAATAACAACAGATAAACATGCATGCAATTCAACAACCAATTTTTACGACTACCGGCACTCAAACGAAGCTATCTACCATTTCACTAAGGCACTAACGGTCTAGCGTGTCCTACAATCAGTGCGGCTCTGATACCAAGCGTTGTGGCACCCCGGCTCAGAGCAACCAGTTTACCTTGCATTGCCAGCCCAGAGATCAAGTCTTCTGGCAATACACAACAACATGGTACAGAAACAACCGCTTTATTGATGCTAGTGGATTACATAAGTCTGATATTACATTGAGATACGAGGCCAAGCGGCACGCACGGTGCTGCTAGACAGTATGTACATTATTTAATGAACATGACGGAGCCTCGATCACATGAACTACGCGGCAGCGGAAGAACGATGAAGTGGAACTCCATAGCACAGGGACACCGACGTGGACACGGCCTAGACGCGAGATGCGCTCCGATGCGAACCGACTTGCCTGAAAGCTGGCATAACACGCCAGGTCAGTACATTGGATGTACTTGCAAGCTCACAACAAACATAAGCACGATGACAGACAATATCATGATATTTAATCAGATTAATGCAATGCAAGAACTACTACCAATGCAATACAAACGATACGTGCACTGAGTCCAACGGACTCGGTTACCAGACGGTTACCTCCTAACCAAACGGTGACCATACCGGGGTCACATCTGAATCCTTACACTCATGAACAACTTCCAAGTTCATAAACCACACGAATCACAATGCATCCCAATAATCATTTTAGTTTGCAAGATTAATTATAAAAGTTGATCCATGGTGTGACTTACTCACGAGTTATGCCCATAACCGAGGACGTGACTATCGATAGATTAAATACACTCTATAGAGGTAGCGCACTTTACCCACACTACGGAACACATGGCCTCGCATTCCCATTCGGGTGGACCAAAGCGTTCCGACGAAACCCTCCCTTTGTCATGCACTCTCACCGGCCACTCCGACCAACTCCCTCTCAGGGCTAGGTCTTGGGTGGCCCCGTGTCTACCAAAGACACCAACAGCCACCGTCGTGGCAAAACGGTACCAAACGGGGACAAGGCACCATAAAAACAAAAACGAGCACACAAGGTTATGTCTGCCTACCGGGCCAGGGTATGCATGCCCATAACCTTCCCTCGCGGGAGGCACCGGTGAGAGTCACAACAAAAGACTGAATCAAGACCTTCCCACAAGGTAAATGTGGTCGCACTGAATAAAAACCCGATTCAGTGGCACCATGATGTGATCAACATCATATTCGAGTTGAACTTAATCAAATTTAACTTTGATAAAAACTTTTTATCAATAATATGATATAATGCCATAATCATGCAACTACTCGTCATGCAAAGCAATCAACTCATAATCATGGATCAAACTTAACAATATAATTATCTTGCAATACTTAGAATCAAAACTTCTCTGGTTATGACTCATTTTTATTATCAAGCAATATTTTTATTAGTTCATCATTTAAATAAAAGTATCACTTAATAAAAGAACTTTCATTATTTACCATAACAATATAGCTAGTGCAAAATCTTATTCTACTTGACCAAACAAGTTCATGCATTCAACCAGTAACTAAAACAAGCATATCAAGCATGATAAAATAACTATAATTAACCAAATTTATTTATCAAATTTTAAATGCAAATAAGAACTCATATTCAAGTAGAAAATCATAGATATTGAAATAACACCATCCAAATGCTGGTGTGGCTTGCCTTAGTGTAGAGGAGGATCACACCCCTCATTGTTTGCTTCAAGACAAGCTTCTCCTTCTGAAAAGAATTTTAAACCACAAAAACAATTATCAAAAACCACTCTGATTAGCACCAGAAATTCTAGGCAGCAAGGAAAAGTCCACCTTTTGGTGTGCTGCTAGAGCTTTCTGAAACAAAGATGATGCAAAAAGAATCAAATCATTTGGACTTATGGTTTAGAAATGGTGGCTAGTCAAAGTTTAGTCAAATTTCTGAATAATATTTGAATTAAACAGAAATCCTTGGGGGGGGGGGAGCTGACGTCGAAGGCGTAAACAGAAAAGGCGCCTCCAGTCGTACCGCTTCGGACGCGAGTGGTGAGGCTGACAGGTGGGTCCCGCGCGTCAGGAGAGAGAGGGGGAGCGCGAGATCAGAGAGAGGCGAGGCTTCGCCGGAGCTCACGCCGGCGACGAGGGGGTTTGGGGCTAGGATAGAGGGATAGGATTGAAGCTGGGCTCGTGGCGCACCTTCCCGTACCCGTGACTTGGCATGGGGTGGACGGAGCTGCTCGCGGTTGAGCTCGCAAGCCTCGGTGGCGGACGGGGTTCCCCAGAGAGGTTGAATACGACAGCTAGGGGCGGCTCCGAGGGCTCAGCGGCGTCCAGGCAGCACCAACAGGTCCCCAATGCCCTGCCCGAGCAGCTGCTTGAGCTCGAGAGGCATCGGAGTGCGGTGGCCGTGCTGCGGGGTCGCCGGAGTTCTCTGGTCGGGGCGACGGCCAGAGGCCTGCCCGACAGAGCTGCTGTTCATCTACGTGTTCGGGGAGGTGGTGTGCAGTGGTGCTTGGCTAGAAATCGAGGAGGGGAGCGCTATATATAGCCGGAGCGAGGAGGGGGGGACGTGTCGCCGCCGGAGCTCTCTGGACGTGTGGCGAACGGTGACGAAAAGCTCCAGTGTGAGGGGGCAAACACTCAGCATCAACGCAGGAGCTTGCCCATGCTGGCGGACGAGCACAGGAGGCGGTGGAGGAAGCGGACAAGCACACGCGCGCACTGTGCCTTTTGGCCACGACGTGCCCGTGCTTGCTGCGGCGGCTCTGGCGTCGGCGAGCACTAGGGAGAGGTCAAGGGTGATGGGTCGACGCTGTAGGTGCGGCGAGGCAGGCGTCGGCGAGCGCTGGAACGAGCACGCGCGAAACAGAGAGGAAAGCGCCAGCCAGAGCACGTCGAGACGTTGCCAGGCGCCGTGTCTTCATGCGGTCACCACGCTGGCATGGTCAAGACGATGCCCAGGCGCATCCAAACCTTGTCTACGCTTTCGTCCATGTAGTGTTTAGTCTAGGAGTGGTGATAGCTCATACCCAGGCCGACCAGATTGGACTCAACTAAGCTGACAAGTTTCTGACCAGAAACTTGGTCGCCAAGTTAAGCAATCTTCTAGAAAGTCATTAGGGCTGACCTCCTGGGGTTTAGGTTTTCTTAGGAGGGTGTTTAAGCTCAAGAAAGATAAGGGCCAAAAGATCAAGGAAAACAGTACTTGCTGTACAAACTGGAATTTTGGGCCAGAAGAGAAATGATTTTCTATAGCAAAAATATTACAAAAAGTCATGCAATATTTTTCCTTGGGAAGGTGTGCCAAGGTTCAGAGAATATTCAGGATTTATCTCAGATTTTTGGGAGCAAGAAAAATTAGGGTTGCTTTGGAGCACAAGTTTCTGAATTGAATTTCAGAGAGGAAAATGAATATTTTTCTTTTATGAAAAATATTCATTTGATTTGTTTGGGGATTTATCTGGAAAATATAGTTGAATGAGGAGTAGATAGGTCACTTGGGTGAAAGTCAAGGATATGCCCAAGTGACAAGTCCATTTGAAATGATTCAAAAACCCAAATCAAAGCAAGGCAAAAAATACCAAGTCCGGAAACAGGGAGAAGGCAAGTCCGGAAAAAGAGAGAAAACAAAATCCAGGCTGTCACAGTTTTCATGGATGATTTCTCCGTATATGGAACTTCTTTTGATGATTGCTTAAGCAACCTTGATCGAGTTTTGCAGATATGTGAAGAAACTAATCTTGTCCTGAATTGGGAGAAGTGCCACTTTATGGTTAATGAAGGTATTGTCCTGGGGCATAAAATTTCTGAAAGAGGTATTGAAGTTGGTAAAGCTAAAGTTGATGCTATTGAAAAGATGTCGTGTCCTAAGGACATTAGGTATAATAAGTTTCCTTGGTCATGCCGGTTTTTATAGGAGGTTCATTAAGGACTTCTCTAAAATTTTTAGGCCTCTGACTAATCTCTTACAAAAAGATGTTCCTTTTATCTTTGATGATGATTGTGTAGAAGCGTTTGAAATACTTAAGAAAGCCTTGATTTCTGCACCTATTGTTCAGCCACCTGATTGGAATTTACCCTTTGAAATGATGTGTGATGCTAGTGATTATGCTGTAGGTGTTGTTTAGGACAAAGAGTTGATAAGAAATTAAATGTTATTCAATATGCTAGTAAAACTCTAGACAGTGCCCAAAGAAATTATGCTACTACTGAAAAAGAATTTTTAGTAGTTGTATTTGCTTGTGATAAGTTCAGACCTTATATTGTTGATTCTAAAGTAACTGTTCACACTGATCATGCTGCTATCAAATATCTTATGGAAAAGAAAGAAGCTAAACCTAGACCTATTAGATGGGTTCTCTTGCTACAAGAATTTGATTTGCATATTATTGATAGAAAGGGAGCTGAGAACCCCGTTGCAGACAACTTATATAGGTTAGAGAATGTTCTTGATGACCCACTACCTATTGATGATAGCTTTCCTGATGAACAATTAGCTGTCATAAATGCTTCTCATACTACTCCATGGTATGCTAATTATGCTAATTACGTTGTTGCTAAATTTATACCACCTAGTTTCACATACCAGCAAAAGAAAAAGTTTTTCTATGATTTAAGACATTACTTATGGGATGACTCACACCTTTATAAAGAAGGAGTAGATGGTGTCATTAGACGTTGTGTACCTGAGCATGAACAAGAACAGATCCTACGCAAGTGTCACTCCGAGGCTTATGGAGGACACCACGCTGGAGATAGAACTGCACATAAGGTATTGCAATCCATTTTTTATCGGCCTAATCTCTTCAAAGATGCCCGTAAGTTTGTCTTGTGATGAATGTCAAAGAATTGGTAATATTAGTAGACGTCAAGAAATGCCTATGAACTATTCACTTGTTATTGAACCATTTGATGTTTGGGGCTTTGATTATATGGGACCGTTTCCTTCCTCTAATGGGTATACACATATTTTAGTTGCTGTTGATTATGTTACTAAGTGGGTAGAAGCTATTCCAACTAGTAGTGCTGATCATAACACCTCTATTAAGATGCTTAAAGAAGTTATTTTTCCGAGGTTTGGAGTCCCTAGATATTTAATGACTGATGGTGGTTCACATTTTATTCATGGCGCTTTTCGTAAAATGCTTGCTAAGTATGACATTAATCATAGAATTGCATCTCCATACCATCCATAATCTAGTGGTCAAGTAGAACTGAGTAATAGAGAGGTTAAATTAATTTTGCAAAAGACTGTTAATAGATCTAGAAAGAATTGGTCCAAGAAACTTGATGATGCATTATGGGCCTATAGAACTGCATATAAAAATCCTATGGGTATGTCTCCATATAAAATGGTTTATGGAAAAGCATGTCACTTACCTCTCGAACTAGAGCATAAGGCATATTGGGCCATTAAAGAGCTCAATTATGATTTCAAACTTGCCGGTGAGAAGAGACTATTTGACATTAGCTCACTTGATGAATGGAGAACTCAGGCCTATGAGAATGCCAAACTGTTCAAAGAAAAAGTTAAAAGATGGCATGACAAAAGGATACAAAAGCGTGAGTTTAATGTAGGTGATTATGTTTTGCTATACAACTCTCATTTAAGATTTTTTGCAGGAAAACTCCTCTCTAAATGGGAAGGTCCTTACGTTATCGAGGAGGTCTATCGTTCCGGTGCCATAAAAATCAACAACTTCGAAGGCACAAATCCGAAGGTGGTGAACGGTCAAAGAATCAAACATTATATCTCAGGTAATCCAATAAATGTTGAAACTAATGTTATTGAAACCGTAACCCCGGAGGAATACATAAGGGACACTTTCCAGAACGTTTCAGACTCCGAAGAGGAATAGGTATGTGGTACGGTAAGTAAACCTACTCCAAAACAGTTCTAATAGCAATTTTTCTCCATTTTGGAATATTTAAGCCGGGAAGGACACAAGGCATCCACGAGGGTGGAGGGCGTGCCCTACCCCCTTGGGGCGCGCCCCCTGCCTCGTGGGCACCTCGTGTGCTATCCGGACTCCGTTTTCTTGCACGACACTTCTTTTGGTCGGTAAAAATTCATTATATAATCTCCCGATGGTTTTGACCACCGTACCACGCAAATATCCTCTGTTTTTGTTTCGAGCTGTTTTTCTGACAGATCTAGATCATCATGACGTCTACAAACGCCCTTAAGGACAAGTTTTTCAAGAAGGTTATCAACCCCTACCTCGCGGAGGTGCTGCAACACCCTCAAACCATTGAGATGCATGAGGGGGTGCTGCACATCCGCGATGTTGAGGGACCAAGGAGGACCGGAAGCGTGGAGACAAGACTCGAAGCAATGGAGCAGCAAGTTTTCAAGTGCCAAGGGATGGTGGAACACGGACTCGACGCCAACCACATGATGATCGCGGAGTTCACCAACAACCACAAGCTGGATGCCAAGAACATTGGGGAGGCCACCTTCAAGCTTCACGAGAAAATCGAGCACCTCCAAGCCCAGATCTATGACCTGCAAAACCAAAACTGTGAGTATGAATATAGATTCAAGCGGATGAGTTTGGCTGCAGATTTGAGGATCCTGGAGACTCGATCATCTTTCTATGATGGTGAGCCTATGCCTTGGAAGAGGGATGACAAGCCTACATCATCAACAACTCCACCATCACCACCTCCGAGGAAAGAGAATTGAGTATTGGGTATGGGCACTCCCCTTGGCAACTGCCAAGCTTGGGGGAGATGCCCCGGTATCGTATCACCATCATATTCCCATCTTCACCCTTTTTCTCAGTTCGATCCTTTTAGTAATATCTTGATTTAGTAGAATAAAGTTTTAGTATGATCTAGTTTTGAGTTTTGCTTTATGATCCTTCTATGTAATCGAGTCCGTGAGCTATATATAATAAAGATTAGTTTTGAGTCGAGGGCTTGGTTATCTTGCTATGATCTTGAGGGAATAATAAGAAAAGGAAAGAATAAAAAGAATTAAAGAGACCATATTGATCTTATGGAGAGTAATGACTTCACATATAAAGAGTATGATGAATAAAAGTTGTTGAGAGTTGACAAACATAATTTTGGTCATCGTTGCAATTAATAGGAAGTAATAAAGAAAGAGAGGTTTTCACATATAAATATAGTATCTTGGACATCTTTTATGATTGTGAGCACTCATTAAAATATGACATGCTAAAAAGTTGATGCTGGACAAGGAAGACAATGTAATGGGTTATGTTTTCTTATATCCGAAATAAAGTATATTGTCATGGATCATCCAACATGTTGAGCTTGCCTTTCTCCCTCGTGCTAGCCAAATTCTTTGCACCAAGTAGAGATATTACTTGTGCTTCCAAATATCCTTACACCCAGTTTGCCATGAGTGTCCACAATATCTACCTATGGATTGAGTAAGATCCTTCAAGTAAGTTGTCATTGTTGCATGCAATAAAAATTGTGCTCTAAATATGTATGATCTATTAGTGTGGAGAAAATAAGCTTTATACGATCTTGTGATATGGAAGCAATAAAAGCGACGGACTGCATAATAAAGGTCCCTATCACAAGTGGCAATATAAAGTGACGTTCTTTCGCGTTAAGATTTTGTGCATCCAACCATAAAAGCACATGACAACCTCTGCTTCCCTCTGTGAAGGGCCTATCTTTTATTCTTGTCTTATACCTTATACAAGAGTCATGGTGATCTCCACCTTTCCTTTTTACATTTTATCCTTTGGCAAGCACATTGTGTTGGAAAGATCCTGATATATATATCCAATTGGATGTAAGTTGTCATGAACTATTATTGTTGACATTACCCTTGAGGTAAAAGGTTGGGAGGCAACACTATAAGCCCCTATCTTTCTCTGTGTCCGATTAAAACTCCATACCCATAAGTATTGCGTGAGGGTTAGCAATTGTGAAAGACTAAATGATAGTTGAGTATGTGGACTTGCTGAAAAGCTCTTATATTGACTCTTTCCGATGTTATGATAAATTGCAATTGCTTCAGTGACCGAGATTATAGTTTGTTAGTTTTCAATGAAGTTTATGATTCATACTTGACAATGTGAATAGACTGTTACTTTAGCATAAGAAATCATATAACAATATATATATATATATATATATATATATATATGTTGTTGTTATAAGAATGATCATGATGCCCTCATGTCCGTATTTAATTTTATCGACACCTCTATCTCCAAACATGTGGACATATTTTTCGTTATCGGCTTCCGCTTGAGGACAAGCGAGGTCTAAGCTTGGGGGAGTTGATACGTCCATTTTGCATCATGCTTTTATATCGATATTTATTGCATTATGGGCTGTTATTACACATTATGTCACACTACTTATGCCTATTCTCTCTTATTTTACAAGGTTTACACGAAGAGGGAGAATGCCGGCAGCTGGAATTCTGGCTGGAAAAGGAGCAAATATTAGAGACCTATTCTGCACAACTCCAAAAGTCCTGAAACTCCACAAAACTCAGTTTTGGAATATATAAAAAATATTGGGCAAAGAAAGCACCAGAGGGGGGCCACCCACCATCCACGAGGGTGGGGGGCGCGCCCTACCCCCTGGGCGTGCCCCCTGCCTCATGGGCCCCCTGGCAGGCCTCCGGTGCCCATCTTTGGCTATATGAAGTCTTTCTCCCTAGAAAAAATCAGAAGGAAGCTTTCGGGACGAAACGCTGCCGCCACGAGGCGGAACCAATCTAGGGCTCCGGCGGAGCTGTTCTGTTGGGGAAACATCCCTCTGGGAGGGGGAAATCATCACCATCGATCCTCTCATCGGGAGGGGGTCAATCTCCATCAACATCTTCACCAGCACCATCTCCTCTAAAATCCTAGTTCATCTCTTGTATCCAATCTTTGTCCCAAAGCCTCAGATTGGTACCTGTGGGTTGCTAGTAGTGTTGATTACTCCTTGTAGTTGATGCTAGTTGGTTTATTTGGTGGAAGATCATATGTTCAGATCCTTTATGCATATTAATAACCCACTGATTATGAACATGATTTGTGAGTAGTTACGTTTGTTCCTGAGGACATGGGAGAAGACTTGCTATCAGTAGTCATGTGAATTTGGTATTCGTTCGATATTTTGATGAGACGTATGTTGTCTTTCCTCTAGTGGTGTTATGTGAATGTCGACTACATGACACTTCACCATTCTTTGGGCCTAGGGGAAGGCATTGGGAAGTAATAAGTAGATGATGGGTTGCTAGAGTGATAGAAGCTTAAACCCTAGTTTATGCGTTGCTTCGTAAGGGGCTGATTTGGATCCACGTGTTTCATGCTATGGTTAGGTTTACCTTAATACTTCTTTTGTAGTTGCGGATGCTTGCAATAGGGGTTAATCATAAGTGGGATACTTGTCCAAGGAAGGGCAGCACCCAAGCACCGATCCACCCACATATCAAATTATCAAAGTAACGAACGCGAATCATATGAGCGTGATGAAAACTAGCTTGATGATAATTCCCATGTGTCCTCGGGAGCGTTTTCCTTTATAAGAGTTTGTCCAGGCTTGTCCTTTGCTACAAAAAGGATTGGGCCACCTTGCTGCACCTTGTTTACTTTTGTTACTTGTTACCCATTACAAATTACCTTATCACAAAACTATCTGTTATCGATAATTTCAGTGCTTGCAGAGAATACCTTACTGAAAACCGCTTGTCATTTCCTTCTGCTCCTCGTTGGGTTCGACACTCTTACTTATCGAAAGGACTACGATAGATCCCCTATACTTGTGGGTCATCAGCTGGCGGTGACCTTGAGCGCTTGCTCCACTTCGGTCACCCGCTCCTCGTATTGGCTGCGGATGACCTGTTCGGACTTCAAGTCCTCGGCCGCTTTATCAGTGGCCGCTTTGTTCACCCTTCCTGCTCCTTGGCCTGGGCAAGCTCACCCCTCAGGGTCTCAACCGCAGCAGCACTGCCTGCAATCATACACATAGCAGTGCATGAGCTTCGACTCGGAATCTGCATATTAATACAGGCATAAACAAGATATTCGAAACATACCTTGCGCTTCATCAAACCTCTTGTTGATGCGGACGAGATCCTCATTAGCCAGCCCCAGCTTACGCTTTATCTTGGATACTTGACTGCCTGGACGGTTGCCGCTAATAGTGAAGCCTCTTTCTCAAAATAGAAAAGTACATTATCTCCTGCGAATGTTATCGATCCTCTGTTTGGTCTTTTTCCAAAAGCAGAACAGAGTCTCAGGGGTTACTATTTATATACAGGCATATTTTTCATATGAAAAGCGGCCAACAATATTACATCGCCTAGCTCGAAGCCTGTTAGCAGGCTAGTGAAGGCTTCGTTCAGCCTGCTCTTGGCGGACTGAACCTTCTCAACCACCACACCCATCAGGGTGCGGTGCTCCTCCATGATGGAAGCACGTTGCAGTGCCTCCATCGGTATGTTTGGCCCCTCCGGATTAGTGGAGGTCGCCGCTGGAGTTGGCACTTTCCCCTCCCTTGAAGGGGGCCGCTTATTCGGTTTCGGAGCCGCTTGGGTTTCCGCAACAGTGTTCGGCTGGGGGCCGAACTGGTCAAGGCCCCCGCCGTCAGTCTCCATGGGGATTGCTCCCTCCGTGTTTTCGGCGGCCAAGGCGTTACCCTCTGGCGCCGTTTTGGCGGCCTCCCATACCGCTCCGTGGCCCGGAGAGGCCCTTCGGGACAACACTTCGGTGTCATCCGTGGTGATAGGCGGGGAGGCTCGCGGAGGCGACTCGCGCTCCATCATCCCCGATCCAAGGAATTCCCCTCCGATGATTGTTGGGGGAGATCGCGGGCCGGACTGCACCATACAATGTGTTAGATTACAATCATAAAGATTGGGCATATGAAAGGCACCCTCATATACTTACGATGCAGCGAGGGGCTTCGGCCTGGGGCGCCACTCGGGGATGGCTTCAGCATCCGAATCTGAGCCGTCCGGGAGGGATATTTTCCCCCTCTTGGGCGCCTCCGCCTCTGGGTCTATAGAGGCCCCCCTTTTCTTCCTCCTCCCCTTAGGGGGAGAGTTGCTTTCTGCCTCCTCCTCCTCCTCTTCATCTTCATCTCCCTCGCGGGAGGAGCGGGCTTCGGTCTCTTCGGACAGGCGTCCGAAGTACCTTTATGGTGGAGGCCACTTTCGGCCTCCTTGCTCTTCTTCTTCTTGTCCTTCTTCACCGGTGCCTGGTATGGCGCCGGGACCAGCATCCTCATTAGTAGAGGATTAGCTAGGTTTTCGGGCAGTGGAGCTGGACATCTGATTCGCTCTGCCTTCTTGGTCCAGCCCTGTTTAGAGGATGGAATCTCAGTGCACCCCCTTTGATTGATAAATTAAGTTATGTTTGGAAACTGAACACTTACCGGAGTGGCCGGATGATTGCAGTCTATGCCGACATCCTCGGATGTCTTCGGCCACGACTTTTGAGCCTTGAAGAGCAGCTTCCAGTTCTCTTTGTGCGTCGTGCCAAAGAACCGCTACAGGATCTATGGCCCTTCTGGATTGAACTCCCACATACGGAGAGGCCGTCGCTGGTAGGGAAGGGTTCGACGGACGAGCATCACCTAGATCATGTCAGTGAGGCTGGTGCCTTGTTCTATGATATTTTTGATGCACTTTTGCAGCATCAGCACCTCGTCAGATGATCCCCAGTCCAGACCCTTGTTGGTCCATGACGCAAGCCACAGCGGGGGTTCGGATCTGAATGCAGGAGCAGCCGCCCACTTGGTGCCGCGGGGTTCGGTGATGTAAAACTACTCCTACTACCATATTTTGACGGTCTCCACAAAGTGCCCTTTGGGCCAGGTAACATTGGGGAGCTTGCTCACCATCGCACTGCCACAATCCACGTGCTGCCCGCCGACCACCTTCGGCTTTACATTGAAGGCCTTAAGCCACAAGCCGAAGTGTGGGGGGATGCGGAGGAATGCCTCACACACGACAATGAACGCCAAGATGTGGAGGAAGGAGTTCGGGGCTAGATCGTAGAAATCTAGCCCATAATAGAACAAGAGACCGCGGACAAAGGGGTGAAGGGGAAACCCTAGTCCGTGAAGGAAGTGGTGGATGAATACCACCCTTTCGCCGGGCTCCGGAGTGGGGATGATCTGCTCCGGGCAGGAAGCTTGTGCGTGATCTCCGCAGTCAAGTACCTCGCCGCCCGGAGCTCCTTGACGTCCTCCTCCGTCACAAAAGAGGCCATCCACTTGCCTGGAGAAGCGGATCCGGCCATGGCTGGAGAAGTTGGTGGCGGTGTGAGAGATTGGAACTTGGGCGCTGGAGCTCGAGGATGGGAAAGCTGAGGAAGAAGGAGGTGTGGGGTGAAAAGGTGGATCTTTATCCGTTTATATAGGCCGTAAATATCGAGAGCCCCCCTCAAGTCTTAAAACTTGCCTGCTCCCAAAGGGTCGTGCGAATGGCACGGTTGGATTACCCAAACCCATATTGATGAGAATCCCGCAATAATGGGACACGATCTCTGCTTTGACAAGACGTGTCAATGAAGGCCGCGCCACGAAACGCGAAGCGGGAGGCCAAAAAACGGTTCGAAATAATAATAAGGCCAAAACGTAACGTCTCGCCGAAAAAGCTGTCAGTGGACATGACTTATTTTGTTTAAGTATTTCACCCTTGTGGTTCAGGGTTGTAACTGTTATACAGAGCCCTATATAGTTCTTTTGTTCAACTGCTTTGGAGTATTCAGAGGAGGAACCCGCCTTGCAATGCCGAAGACAATCTACGCGCTGGACACATCGTCATTAAAGCCTGGTTCAGGGGCTACTGAGGGAATCCTGGATTAGGGGGTCCCCGGGCGTCCGGGCTATGTGACATGGGCCGGACTGATGGGCTGTGAAGATACAAGATGGAAGGCCTTCCCCCGTGTCTGGATGGGACTCTCCTTTGCGTGGATGGCAAGCTTGGCGTTCGGATATGAAGTTTCCTTTCTCTGTAAACTGACTCTGTACAACCCTAGGCCCCTCCGGTGTTTATATAAACCGGAGGGTTTAGTCTGTAGAGGCAATCACAATCATACAGGCTGGACATCTAGGGTTTAGCCATTACGATCTCGAGGTAGATCGACTCTTGTAACCCCTATACTCATCAAAGTCAATCAAGCAGGAAGTAGGGTATTACCTCCATTAAGAGGGCCCGAACCTGGGTAAACATCGTGTCCCTTATCTCCTGTTACCTTCGATCCTCAGACGCACAGTTCGGGACCCCCTACCCGAGATCGGACGGTTTTGACACCGACAACAACCTAATTGGAGACCCAGAGCTTGCTTGGATCTTTACACCACAATGATTGAGCTTCATGACACCACCAACCGTCTAGGGCGCCAAAGCACCCAAGAGGCACAAGCTCTAGGGTGCCCAAGCACCCAAGAGTAATAAGCTCCTTAACTTTCACTTCCACTTATCACCATGGAGAACTCAAACTGATGCAACGAAAGCTGTGGAGGAGTATGAGAGGAAAAACAAGGTGAATGCAGAAGAACTCCAAGATCTAGATCCACTAGGTTCCCCTCATTGAGAGGAGAGATGGATTGGTGGAAATGTAGATCTAGATCTCCTCTCTCTTTTCCTACAAAAAGCAAGAATCATGGGAGGAATATATAGGGTGGGTCTATTATAATAACACCCTTAAGACTCTTATTCTTATAACACCTACGCTTATTCTGCTAACACTTTGTTCCCACCGTAGAATGCAAACTCACCGGCGACAAAAAAGCACCCCATCCCCCTCCATGATTTTGTCTCCCCACCTCCACCTTCCTCCCGCTCCTCGTGCCCATGCCCCACCTCCAACCTTCTTCCTCCCCCGACTTGCGTGCCCGTGACCCAACCACCGCCTCCCTCCTGGCACCTTCCTCCACGCCCGAGGCCACCGCGCCGCCGGCCATCGCGCCCGAGCCCGCATCGCGCCGTCCCACCCTCCCCTTCGCCAGATCCGAAGCGGCCGCGGCCCCTCCCGTGTCGCCCACCCTCCCCTACGTGCCGCCCGGCCACCGCCTCCCCCCGCGACAGCCGCTGATCTGCACCACTGCCGCGCAGGAACGCCAGAGCAACACCGAAGCTGGGCCGCCTCCTCTTCCTTCTTTCCTTCTTCCTTCTCACCGCACCCTCTCAACTCGCTCGTGAACACAGGTGTCGCCATGGACATCGCAAAGCTTACCCCACCCTGCCGCCGCTCTGGATCCGGCCATCGTCGTGCTTCTCGCATCCCACGCGGCTGCCGGCGGGGATGGGATCTGGCCGCGCTCGGCAGGTGAGCCTCCTGCTTCTCTGACTCCACCCGTCCCTTCCCCCTTCCCCCTGGTGAGCCCCCTACCTCCGGATCTGCTTCTACTCGGTCAGGCAGTGGTGTTGGGAAACATAGCATGCAATTTCAAAAAAATTCCTACGCTCACGCAAGATCTATCTAGGAGATGCATAGCCACGAGAGGGGGAGAGTGTGTCTTCGTACCCTCGTAGACTGAAAGCGGAAGCGTTTGACAACACGGTTGATGTGGTTGAACTTCTTCTAGCTCCGATCGATCAAGCACCGAACGTACGACACCTCCGAGTTCTGCACACATTCAGCGTGATGACGTCCCTCGCCTTCTTGATCCAGCAAGGTGTCAAGGAAGTAGATGAGTTCTGTCAACACGACGGCATGGTGACGGTGATGGTGAAGTGATCCGCGCAGGGCTTCGCCTAAGCACCGCGAGAATATGACCGAGGGTGTAAACTGTGGAGGGGGCGCCGCACACGACTAACAATTGATGTTGTGTGTTCTAGGCGCCCCCCTTCTCATATATATAGGTGGGAGGGAAAGGGGAGAGGCCAAGGGGCGCCCCAAGTGGGGTCAAATCCCACTTGGGCTCCTGCCCTAGTCTACCCTAATGTCTACTACACAACTTTATTCTTGTAGACACGTGTTGGGCCTCCAAGCGCAGAGTTTTGTAGGACAGTTGCAATTTTCCCTCAAGTGGATGACCTAAGGTTTATCAATCCATGAGAGGTGTAGGATGAAGATGGTCTCTCTCAAACAACCCTGCAACCAAATACAAGAAATCTCTTGTGTCCCCAACACACCTAATACAATGGCAAATTGTATAGGTGCACTAGTTTGGCGAAGAGATGGTGATAAAAGTGTAATATGGATGGTAGAAATATATTTTTATAATCTGAATAAATGAAAACAGCAAGGTAGCAAATAGTAAACGGGCACAAAAACGGTGTTGCAATGCTTGAAAATGAGGCCTAGGGTCCGTACTTTCACTAGTGCAACCTCTCAACACTGCTAACATAGTTGGATCATATGCTTATCCCTCAAAGTGCAATAAAGAATCACTCCCGAGTTCCTATTAGCGGAGAACAAAAGATATAAATTGTTTGTAGGGTACGAAACCACCTCAAAGCTATTCTTTCCGTTTGATCTATTCAAGAGTTTGTACTAAAATAACACAAATCCATTCTTTCAGTTCGATCTATCCTAGAGTTTGTACTAAAATAACACCAAAGCAAATTCATATTCATAATACTCAATCCAACACAAAAAACTACAAGGAGACCCCAAAGTTTCTATCGGAGAAAAGATAATAAAAACATGCATCAACCCCTATGCATAGATTACCCCAATGTCACCGCGGGAATCCACAATTTGAGTGCCATAACATATATCAAGTGAATCAATATGATACCCCAATGTCACCTCAAGTATTCATACCGCAAGACATACATCATGTGTTCTCAAATCTGAACATTCAATCCGACATGACAAAATTTCAAAGGGTAAAGATTTAATTCATCACAACAAGAGTATAGAGGGGAGAAACATCATATGATCCATCTATGCTACCAAAGCCCATGATATAGATCACGCGAGAGAGAGATTAAACACATAGTTACTGGTACAAACCCTCAGCCCCGAGGGTGGACTACTCCCTCCTCATCGTGGTGGTCGTCGGGATGATGAAGATGGCCACCGAAGATGATTCCCCCCTCCGGCAGGGTGTGGGAAAGGGTCTAGATTGGTTTTCGGTGGCTATAGAGCCTTGTAGCGGTGGAACTTCTGATCTAGGTTAACCCCGAGGGTTTCTGGAATTTTTGGGAATTTATAGGGTAAAGAGGGGGTGCGGGAGGCCACGAGGTTGGCACAACCCACCTGGGCACGCCTGGGCCCCCGGGCGCGCCCTGGTGGGTCGTGCCCCCCTCGGGGCACCCCCAGGTGCTGCTCTAGCCCATCCTGGGTGTTCTGGTCCATAAAGAATCTCCAAAAAGTTTCGCGGTGTTTGGACTCCGTTTGATATTGATTTCCCGCGATGTAAAAAACATGCAAAAAACAGCAACTGGCACTTGGCACTATGTCAATAGGTTAGTCCCAACAAATGATATAAAATGACTATAAAATGATTATAAAACATCCAAGAATGATAATATAACAGCATGGAACAATAAAAAATTATAGATACGTTGGAGACGTATCAGCATCCCCAAGCTTAATTCCTGCTCGTCCTCGAGTAGGTAAATGATAAAAACATAATTTTTGATGTGGAATGCTGCCTAACATGTCATCTCATATTCTTTTCTTTATAGCATGAACATTTGGACTTTTATATTGTTCAAAGCAATAGTCTAGTTTTGACATGATAACTTAAATACTCAAGCATATCAACAAGCAACCATGTCTTTCAAAATACCAACGCTATAATAAGTTATCCCTAGCCCATCATGCTCAATCATTGATCCATTCATGAAACACACTCACATATTAGCTACACTCAATGCTCAAGTACGATCATAGTGCCTCCTAGTTGGTGCTTTATCAGAGAAGATGGAGACTCAAATTAAAAATAAAAATTGCATAAAGTAAAAGAAAGGCCCTTCGCAGAGGGAAGTAGGGATTTGTAGAGGTGCCAGAGCTCAAAGCGAAAATTGAGAGATAAAAACATTTTGAGAGGCATACTTTTCCCACCAACGAAAATGACTTAGAGCTCCCAACACTTTCCATGCTAGAAATACCATAGGCGGTTCCCAAACAGAAAACAAAGTTTATTCCTTTTTCCACCACACTTTCACTTTCCATGGCTAACCGTATCCACGGGTGCCCTCCATACCAACACTTTCCAAGGAATTTATTATTTGACAACATAAAGTAAATTCATTTTTCATTTCAGGACTGGGCATCCCTAATACCTTTGCCTTACTCTCGTGCAATGACAAGTGAATAAACACTCATCGTGAGAATAACACATCTAGCATGGAAAATATTGCCCACCCCTCACCGCCTCACGAGCGGTATGTGATGCCCAGATAATTAAGCTACAGTAATCCTCTGCTAATGATGCCACGTCACCATGATTACTGTTGATAAACTCGCGTTGGTTCAAAACCGATTCAAATTTCAAATTCAAATTAAAGTCCAAAACTCGAAGTTTTCAAACATGAAAGCTAAAATGTTCAAAGTGTGGCAAATAATCACTGAGTAATTGTCATGTTGGAACCAACCTCTTTTGGTTTTCCAAAGTGCCCCTGGAATTTTTATTTAATGGTCCAGCAGCTTTTAAATCTGGCCTTAACTCCTTTTGGCCTCAAACTTTTTGTGACTCCTAGAAATAATGTGCTTGATGTATTTGACAAGTCTCTTTTCTAACAAAACTCTTTTAGTTTTTCCATTTACTAGAAACAGTAGCTAAAGTTGAAAACAGAAAATAAAATGTGAAAAAGAAACAAAGAGAGTGCCCCCCTTTTTCCCACTGGGCTGACTGGCCAAGCTGGCAACCGCACCCCCGAGGGAGGCCAGCCCAACCGAACTGGCCCAGCCACCCCCACTACACCTAACCCCCACTTCCCAGGAACCCTAGCGACCAACCCCACTCCCCCACGTTTCCCTCGCTCCTTCCCCTCTCCCCCCGATCGGATCTGGATCGGGGTAGTTGCCCCGGACCCGTCGAACGCCGCCCGCCGGCCAAAGAACCCTCCCTCGTCGGACGGCTCGCCTTCCTCCACTCCTCCCCCTCTCTCTGCTGGATCTGGGCGATCCACATCGCCCCTGACCCCGCCTCCCCGACACCGCCGCGACGGCACTCGCCTCTGCCCCGATAGCAGCTGGTGCCCCTGTCGCTCGACGTCGTTCGCCGTCGCCGGCGCCACCCATCATCGCCGGACTGCCCCATCCCCGACTCTCCTTCGTCGGACTCCCACAAGCCTCGCCGACCCCGATCCCCTACAAACGGGGGTGAGCTGCGCATTTCCCCCTCCTCTCCTCTATCCCCGTGTCAGCCACGTCAACTCTCGCCCGCTTAGGCCTGCGAGCCCCTGCCTGCGCCGTCCGACACGACCACTTCGGCCGCGCCCCTTGAGGGAGTCCTGGATTAGGGGGTCCTCGGATAGCCGGACTATATCCTTTGGTCGAACTATTGGACTATGAAGATACAAGATTGAAGACTTCGTCCCGTGTCCGGATGGGACTCTCCTTGGCGTGGAAGGCAAGCTTGGCAATACAGATATGTAGATCTCCTCCCTTGTAACCGACTCTGTGTAACCCTAGCCCCCTCCGGTGTCTATGTAAACCGGAGGGTTTAGTCCGTAGGACAACAACAATCATACCATAGGCTAGCTTCTAGGGTTTAGCCTCTACGATCTCGTGGTAGATCAACTCTTGTAATACTCATATCATCAAGATCAATCAAGCAGGAAGTAGGGTATTACCTCCATCGAGAGGGCCCGAACCTGGGTAAACATCGTGTCCCCTACCTCCTGTTACCATCCGCCTTAGACGCATAGTTCGGGACCCCCTACCCGGGATCCGTCGGTTTTGACACCGACATTGGTGCTTTCATTGAGAGTTCCACTGTGTCATTACCAAAAGGTTTGATGACTACTTCAATCATCGCCAACGATGCGATCCAGGGTGAGGTTTTCCTCCCCAGACAGATCTTCGTATTCGGCGGCTTCGCACTGCAGGCCAACTCGCTTGGCCGTCTGGAGCAGATCGAAAGCTACGCCCCGGGACATCAGGTCAGGTTTGGAAGCTTGAACTATACTGCCGACATCCACAGAGACTTGTTCTTCGACGGATTCGAGCCCATGTCAGGTGCGCCGCACAATCACGACGAGCATGACTTAGCTCTGCCGTCGGACAGTGTTCGGGAGATCACACCTGCAACTACTCTGGCCCTCAATCCGGAACAAATCGCGCCATCGGAGGACGGGTGGATGGACCCCGCCACAGAGGCCGCACACTCAGTGGCGATAGGGCCGAATACTGACTTCACCTCTTATGAGACCCATGTTGCCGGACACTTGAATTCGTCCCCGGCCACAGGCTCCGAACCGCCTGCGTCCGTGCCTATCGAATCTGATGGGGCACCGATCATGGAGTTTTCCTCCGCGGATATCTTTCAGCACTCACCACTGGGCGACGTGCTAAACTCATTGAGGTCTCTCTCCCTGTCAGGAGACCCTTGGCCGAACTATGTTCGGCTAGGATGGGATGCAGACGACGAAGAGATTCGTTCCCCACCCACCACCCACTTAATAGCCACTGTCGACGATTTAACCAACATGCTCGATTTCGACTCCGAAGACATCGACGGTATGGCCGACGATGCAGGAGAGGAACATGAACCACCGCCCACAGGGCGCTGGATAGCCACTTCATCACACGATATATATATGGTGGATACACCCAAAGAAAACAATGACGAGGAACGGAAGGATGCAGCGAAGGATAGCTCCCTCGAGAAGCAACCAAAGCGACGGCGTAGGCGCCGTTCAAAATCCCGCCTTGGCAAAAACAGCGATAGCAGCGCAAGAAAAAATAACACCCTGGTCGACTCCAGAGGAAACGACGACCACACAGACCCAGCGATAGAGCAGGATGAACCAGCGGACGGCGAACATAGTACGGAGCCGCTGTCTGATCAAGGCGACGCCGAGGATAAAGCTCATCAACCTCTCTCCGGAGAGGAAAACAGTCCGGACGACGATGCACACATCATCCCGGAAAGGCACTTGGAACAAGAGAACCTCCGTAGAAGGCTTATTGCCACCGCGAGGAGTCTGAAGAAGCAGAAGCAAAGGCTTAAGGCCGCACAGAATACGCTCAACAGCAGATGGAACAAAGTGCTAGAAGAAAAGTATGGTGGTAGTCGCCACACAAAGAGCTATCCAAAGCGCAAGCTGTTGCCTGAATTCGATGATGAGGCCTTGGAGCCTACACAGTCGAAAAATAAAACGGCCGACCGGTTGGATCAACCACCTCATGGCCGCGATAGAGCGGCTAACGAGGCCGCACATAAGTCAGCACACAATTCACGTGAGGACCTGCATCAAAAGGCTGGCGTGGCCAGATCCATCTACGGATCTAGGAAGCGCGCTCCAGCGCATAATCAAAACCGAACACTACAACCGTCAGAACGCCACGACACATCCAAATACAGGGGTGCCCCACACCCCCTATGTTTCACCGATGAGGTGCTGGATCATGAATTTCCAGAAGGATTCAAACCCGTGAACATAGAGGCGTACGACGGAACGACAGACCCTAGAGTCTGGATTGAGGACTTCATCCTCCATATCCATATGGCTCGCGGAGACGATCTCCACGCCATCAAGTACTTGCCCCTCAAGCTGAAAGGACCAGCTCGACACTGGCTAAAGAGCCTCCCTGAAAACTCAATTGGAAGTTGGGAAGAGATTGAGGACGCTTTTAGGGCTAATTTTCAAGGGACCTATGTCCCACCTCCGGATGCAGACGATTTAAGTCATATAATCCAACAGCCCGGAGAGTCAGCCCAAAAACTTTGGAACAGATTCCTCACTAAGAAGAATCAAATCGTCGACTGTCTGGACGCCGAAGCCTTAGCAGCTTTCAAACACAGCGTCCGAGATGAATGGCTCGCCAGACACCTCGACCAAGAAAAGCCGAGAACAATGGCAGCCCTCACAAGCCTTATGACCCGCTTTTGCGCGGGCGAAGACAGCTGGCTGGCCCGTAGTAGCACCAGCGACCCAGGCACATCTGAAGTCAGGGATGGTAATGGAAAACCATGACGCAATAAAAGCAAGCGTCGAAATAATGAAGACAGCCCAGACAACATGGCGGTAAACGCCGAATTCAGGGGCTCTCGACCCGGTCAGCGGAAAAAACTTTTCAAGGGCAACAGAGATGGACCGTCCAGCCTAAACAGGATCCTAGAAAAATTATGTCAGATTCATGGCACCTCCGACAAACCTGCAAATCACACCCATAGAGAATGCTGGGTCTTCAAGCAGGCCGGTAAGCTAAATGCCGAATACAACGGGAGGGAGACACCAAGCGAAGACGAGGATGAGCCTCGTCAGCAAAACGCCGGGTGACAGCAAAAAGTTCCCACCAGAGGTCAAAAAGTGAACATGATTCACGTGACGAAGAGGAGAAGCAAACATGCACTCCGAGACACACGCGCCGTAGAGCCCGTCACCCCTAAGTTCAACCCTTGGTCGGCCTGCCCGATCACTTTCGATCACAGGGATCACCCGACAAGTATCCGACACGGAGGACTGGCTGCCCTGGTGCTAGACCCAATAATCAACGGATACCATCTCACCCGAGTCCTCATGGACGACGGTAGTAGTCTAAATCTGATATATCAGGACACAGTCCGCAAAATGGGGATAGACCCAATGAGAATTAGCCAAAGCAATACTACCTTTAAAGGAGTAATACCAGGCCCAGAGGCCCGCTGTACGGGCTCTCTAGTATTAGAGGTTTTATTCAGTTCTCCCGACAACTTCCGAAGTGAAAAGCTAACCTTCGACATCGCTCCATTCCGAAGCGGCTATCAAGCACTACTCGGAAGAATAGCTTTCGCTCGTTTTAATGCAGTACCGCACTAAGCTTCTCTCAAGCTCAAGATGCCCGGTCCACGTGGCATCATCACAGTTAGCGGAAATGTTGAGCGTTCCTTACGTGCGGAAGAACGTGTGGCGGCTTTCGTAGCCGAACACTAAACGACCTCTCCAACCAGAACAAATGATCGGTCGTCAAGACCGCAGACACGGCTAGACGAGTCCGGCGCATCACTAGCTGTAACAGCGTAGATAAACCTGAGATTGGTTTGATGGATATACCCCCATAGGCGGTACCAGGGGCTTCCCGCATGTAAAAGGACTACTGTTCGGCTCGACCTTACTTATCTTGATTTTTAATGGTTTATTGAGAATAACCAATTTTTCGCACGACAACTTTCACCTAAGTTCTTCTCTTTTACAGATGGTAATCGTGCTACACCCTTCCAGGATACGACACAACGGAGACACATGCGCAGATGTGCAGCAGGGCCCCGCTCAAAGGTTTCTTTTTAGATTAAGACCCTACGTAAACCTTTTTTACTGTTTCTTGTTGCTTCACATCCTCCGGACACTCAGCATAACCGAGAGCGATGCTGACATTATTGGCATTTCGCCACGTCAGAATGATGCACGTACCTGGACACTCAGGATTCATTATCAAGGGCGTTACTCAGCCCAGTATATGTTATAAAGACCGAATACCTTAGGGAGTGTTCGGCGTCGCGAGTTTGGCCCTATATGCATCAGATCCGAATCATGTCTTTGGTCAAATGTTGGGTTTGCCCGGCTCCTGTGTTTTGCTACCTTACGTTCCGCTCTATCGGCTAAGGTGGCACCAGGAGAACTGCTGCGATTGTGCCCTGGTTCATCCGGATGAGCACCTCAACAGAGAAAGCCGAAAACTGACTGTCATGATAAAGCGCGAGACTGGTCAACCACTCGATGACTTAGCGGAATCTTCGGGATTCCTCCGCATTAACAAAGGGCCGTTTCTCGGTCATGTATGTACGCGCCCCATATTCGGATGAACGCGGAAATACCAGGGGCTATATAGTAGCCCCACTGTCAAACTCCTATGGCTAAGTGAAAGTGTTAAAGCAACATAGTCCGATTGCCTCGTTCGCCGCGCTATCACCTCCTTAATGGACCAAGACGTTGGATGAAGTGTGAATATGCATTTTTGCGAACACCCCCGCATTATATGCGTGGGGGCTGAAGCGGACGACTGCAAACTTTCAGGTTATATACATATATACATAAACGGCCGCACAGGAGGCATCATAATACTTTCAGGCAAAAGTATAAACATAGCCTTTATAATTCAATAGCATTGTTTTTACAATCGGGATACATGTCACTCAAACATGATACTCTTCGAGCACTGAGCCTCTATTACACGAGCACCTTCTAGGACTTCTTCAAAATAGTGCTCGGTCGAAACCTGGCCTACGGCCGGAGTCTGGGTTGCAATCGCGGTGGCCTCCATCTCCGCCCAGTATGTCTTCACACGGGCAAGAGCCATCCGTGCACCCTCTATGCACGCCGACCTCTTTACAGCGTCGATATGAGGCACAACACCAAGGAATCGTTGCACAAGACTAAAATAACTATTCGGCCTTGGTCCTTCCGGCCAGAGACGATCCACGACAGACCTCATGGCAAGCCCAGACAACCTATGGAGCTAGGCCCACTCAGCCATTCGCTCATTTAACAGCAGCGGACGCGCCGGAGCATTGAACTGCGACCAGAACAACTTTTCCACCTCGTGATCGTTTCGATCTTCGAAAAACTTGGTCGCATCAGCAGCAACCAAATCCAGGTACGCGTCCGCAGAACTCCATAATTGATCCAGAAGGGCATACTTAGGATCTCCGAACTTCATCCGCAGCACAAAGGGCTTCCCAGCCGCGATATCTCCGGCTTGACGTAGCTCCTCCCTCGCCGCTCTGATTTTAGAGCGGGCTTCCTTGGCTGCTACCGTGGCCTTCTCCAGGTCCGCCGTCTTCATTTTGATTTCCTTTTCAAGAAGCTCATAACGGTCGGCGGCATCTTTCAACTCAACAGCCATCTTGGCCATTTTCTCTTTGCTCTAGCAATGAGCAGCCTGTTCGACTCTTAGCTCTTCGACCGCCTTTATGGCGGCCGCATCACTCCTCCTGGCTTGTTCCTTGGCTTGGGCAAGTTCCGCTGTAAGGCCCACGATGCGGCTATATCTCCCACGTGTCGTGGCACGACTTAGAGGCATAACCGCATTGTGGTATTTTCGCAAGAAGGGTTATCTTCACACAATCCCATACAATCGCCACTTCACACAATACATAAATATAATTCATACATCATCCAAAAATCCACACATAGACCGACTACGGTCAAATCCAAATGAAAATAAGATAACCCCAAATGCTAGATCCCCGATCGTCCCAACTGGGCTCCACTACTGATCATCAGGAAAAGAAACATAATAACGACCACGTTCCTCGTCGAACTCCCACTTGAGCTCGGTTGCGTCATCTGCACTGGCATCATCGGCACCTGCAACTGTTTGGAAGTATTTGTGAGTCACGAGGACTTAGCAATCTCACACCCGCGAGATCAAGACTATTTAAGCTTATAGGAAAGGATGGTGTAATGAGGTGGAGCTGCAGCAGGCACTAAGCATATATGGTGGCTAACATACGCAAAAGAGAGCGAGAAGAGAAGCAACGCACCGGTCGCGAAGCTAGAAATGATCAAGAAGTGATCCTGAAACTACTTACGTTCATGCATAACTCAAACCGTGTTCACTTCCCGGACTCCGCCGAGAAGAGACCATCACGGCTACACACACGGTTGATGTATTTTAATTAAGTCAAGTGACAAGTTCTCTACAACTGGACATTAACAAATTCCCATCTGCCTCATAACCGCGGGCACGGCTTTCGAAAGATAATACCCTGCAGGGGTGTCCCAACTTAGCCCATTATAAGCTCTCACGATCAACGAAGGATAAACCTTCTCCCGGGAAGACCCGATCAGTCTCGGAATCCCGGTTTACAAGACATTTCGACAATGGTAAAACAAGACCAGCAAAGCCGCCCGAATGTGCCGACAAATCCCGATAGGAGCTGCACATATCTCGTTCTCAGGGCACACCGGATAAGCGAAGCGTAGAGGTACCAACGTAACCCAAGTTGCCAAGGGACGGTCCCGCACGGTGCTCTAGTTTGGACCAGCACTCAGAGGAACACTGGCCCGGGGGTTTAAATAAAGATGACCCTCGGGCTTGCGAAAACCGAAGGGAAAAAGGCTTAGGTGGCAAATGGTAAAACCAAGGTTGGGCCTTGCTGGGGGAGTTTTATTCAAGGCGAACTGTCAAGGGGGTCCCATAAATCACCCAACCGCGTAAGGAACGCAAAGTCAAGGAACATAATACCGGTGTGACGGAAACTAGGGCGGCAAGAGTGGAACAAAACACCAGGCATAAGGCCGTGCCTTCCACCCTTTACCAAATATATAGATGCATTAATTAAATAAGAGATATTGTGATATTCCAAAAATATCCATGTTCCAACATGGAACCAACTTCAACTTCACCTGCAACTAGCAACGCTATAAGAATGGCTGAGCAAAAGCGGTAACTTAGCCAAACAACGGTTTGCTAGGAAAGGATGGTTAGAGGCTTGACATGGCAATATGGGAGGCATGATATAGCAAGTGCTAGGTAGCGCAGCATAGCAATAGAACGAACAACTAGCAAAGCAAAGATAGAAGTGATTTCAAGGGTATGGTCATCTTGCGTGCAAGGTTCTCAGAGTTGTCGAAAGCTTGATCCTCGTAAGCGTACTCAACAGGTTCCTCGTTCACGAACTCGTCTCCCGGCGCTACCCAAAACAAGAACACAAACAACGGAACCACAATCAATCATGGGAAATGCACAAGCAACATGATGCAAAACATATATGATATGCGAGATGTGGTATGCGATGCGTATGCGTGCTCCGGAAGCAAAAGGATGAACAAGGCAGTAACTTGGAAAACCAAGTATGCCACTGGAAAGATGAGATGATTTCGGTCGAAACCGATATAAAGATCACCGGAAACGGATGCACGGTTTGCAAATGGCAAGCAAAACAAGAATGACACGATTCTGCGATTGACAACATGATAGCACTTAGAATACAACAAGTAACTATGCTACAGCACTGCAACATAGCAACAAAGCATATGACAGTAATCTACAGGAGATGCTTGACAAAAGATGAACACTGAGCTACGGCTAGCTCACAACATAACAGGTTCAAACAAGCATGTCAAAAGTGCAAAAGATATCAGGTTCACAAACTTGGTGAAATTACTGGACATGGCATAAACAGTATCAGGTAGCAATGTTCAGAGCAAGCAAAACACATGCTAGAAGAACTTAGCATAGCAAAATAAGGAATGACATGAATCTACTGAATGCATAGAACAAAAGTCCCTTACTGACCATAAGCCAAAAAGGACCAGAAGATATGATGGCACCCATGTAAACATAGCAAGTTTCGTTAACAGGTTCCAGACTTGGCAGAAAACAGAGCATGGCAGAAACAGTAATATGAAGGCATCTTTGTGAGCTTGATTCACTCACCACAAACCAATGTATGACAAAACAAGCATACCTACAGCAAGATGGCATGTTTATGAAGCTATCCATGGCAAGAGAAAATACATAGCATGTATGAAACAACTACAACAACCTTGGAAAAATTGAATATCATGATAACAATCTGCCAGAAATATTTTATAGCAAAAGTAGAGAAAGATTACTACATGCCATGGCACTCCATAATTGCAAACAGGGGCAAGGATGGATAGAGCACAACTATATCTACAAAACATCCTTACTGAACATCACCGAAAGGAGCATGGATCTCTCTGTAGCCACATGGATACATAGCAACAAAATAACAGCAGTCACGGACTTAGCAAAATTACTGAAGTCCCTGAAATCAGAAACATCACGAAGCCTAGTTTGCATGCTTGTGCTAGTCACCAAAGAGATCACAAAAATACATGGCATACACCTCTGTAAAGATGGCATGACATACATCAAAACACATGTAGAGCTCATGCCCATAAGATGCACACATCAAATGCAACAAAAATAACAAATCCTCAAGTTCTGATAAGTAACAGCAGTTAACAGCATATAGCACTCTTGCATCAGAGATTTGGGCATCAAGATGGACTCAAATCAACATGGCATAATGGAAAAAAAATGAAGAGCATCTCGAGACGAACATTTCTATATATTACACGCACGAAACGGAGCTACATGCAGAGAGTTATGATGCGATGAACAGGAGCATATATTGTAGAATCTTCGGGGGACAGAGAAATCAGAGGGGGAGAAGAAAGTCAACCGTCCAGATCGGATCGGGCTCGAGGACGCGGGGTCGGCCGGCTGCTCGCCGGAGTTGGGGAAGAGGAGGCGGCCGGAGGCGGAGGAGCTCGCCGGGGCTCGGGGAGGGTCCGGAGGAGGCGCGGGCGGGGAGGGAGAGGAGGCGACGGCGACCGGTGGGCGGCAGGGCGCGGCGGCGCCGGCGTGGAAGGACGGCGAGGCGGCGGGGCGCCGCGGGAGCGGGCGACGGGCGGCGGGAGGAGGCGACGCGGGCCGCGGGCCCGGGCGGGCTTCAGCGGCGGGGACGGCGGCGCGCCACGTGTCGCGCTGTGATTGGCGCGGGGCGGCGGCGCTGTTCGTCCGGCCGGCGGCGGACGTGTCCGGCGGCGCGGGGTGGAAGAGACTAGGGTTTTACCCGGATTTCGGAGGGGGAGGTGTTTTATAGGTAGAGGGAGCTAGGAGACTCCAAATGGAGCACGGTTTTCGCCCACACGATCGTGATCGAACGACCGAGAGCATGGAGGGGACTTAGGTGGGTTTTGGGCTGTTAGGAGGGGGGTTTTGCGGCAACACACAAAAGGACTTTGCGGTTACCTCGTTAACCGTTGGAGCATCAAACGACCTCCAAATGGAACGAAACTTGACAGGTGGTCTACCGGTGATATACAAAGGCCACTTGGCAAGACTCGGTCCATTCCGAGAACGTTCAACACCCGCTCACGAAAAGAAACAAGAGGGGTGCGCCGGTGCACGTGGGAGTGTCGGATTGCAAAACGGACAGCGGGGAAAATGCTCGGACGCATGAGACGAACACGTATGCAAATGAGATGTACATGATGACATGATATGGGATGCATGACATGAACAAAATGCAAAACGAAAAACCAAAACCCAACCACGGAGGGAATATCATAACACATAGCCGAAAATGGCAAGAGTTGGAGTTACAAATCTGGAAAGTTACATCCGGGGTGTTACATCCGCCCGAAGGGTCTCCACGGCGGCAGCTCCATCTGCAGTCACAACACATTACAGATACTAGCATCATGCTCCTCTTAATATGTGTTGATAATAGGATAATACATACCCTGTGCCTGTTGCACACTGCTTGGTACACTCTCTGTGTACCCGTAGCATTTTAATCTTTATTCACGAATTAATAATAATTTCAGTAATTTGCTAACACTATGAAAAATCTTAGAAATTAAACCGTAGCTCAGATGAAAAGGTTTTATACATGAAAGTTGCTCAGAAGGACGAGATGAATCCGAATACGCTCTCCGTTCATCTATCACGTGTACCTAGCATAGCGAACATGCAACCTTTCCCCTCCGTTCCATCTGACCGGAAATGCCTAACTTCGGGAAAACTTTCCCGGATGTTTTCCCCCTTCACCAGTATCATGTAGCACTGTGTTAGAACACCTCTAGCGCCGCTTATTGTCTTGTTATGCATATGTTTGCGTGTATTTACTGTCTCTTCCCCCACTTCTCTCCAATAGACCCCGAGACCGCTGCTGATGCCACTGTGATCGACTACGTCGACGACGACCCTTCTTCCCTTTCAACGAAGCTTCCAGGCAAACCCCCCCCCTTTGATCATCCCGATATCGCCCATTCCCTTCTCTCATGCTTGCATTAGATTTTGCTACTATTATTGTTCTCTCATATTCTGATGCATAGCCTGCTTTTGTAACCTGCTTATTGTTACCTTACCTGCTTATCCTAAAACTGCTTAGTATAAGTTGGTTAGTGATCCATCAGTGACCCCCACCTTGTCCTTGTTGCCCCTGCTTCATCATCGAAGACCCGATCAGCGGGATCGAAGACCAGGCCCCGACACCGCACATCACTTTCCCCTTAGTTGCTCGACACTACAGGGTTACTATCGAGTGCCGAGGGTGAGAGCTCATCAGCACTTCTGATGTTAACCCTGTAGTGTAGCTATCCGGTCGTGGTCATCGAGGGTGGTTTCCTCCTTAACCACTTCCGATACGGCTCTGTCGTGCAACCCCTCAAGTGTCAACCTCGAGGGTGGATCCACTTACGTTCATCTTGATGATTACATCGAGTGGAATTCACCGGGGGTGATTCCGCGGGTTTTCCCCTTGATGTTTGGACACACGGATACTTGGACTTTACAACTCTTACTTGGAAAGGCGGGTCGACCCTGAGGGGTACCCGCGGGTGATGTGGAGACGGGTTGACCTGCAGGGTGCCCGCGAGATAATTACGAGGCGTGGCCGGGCATTCCTAGCCCTTGCCGCAAGTCCTCGAGACGGGGCAAGGGGGTCACATCTTTCGGGAGTCTCTGCTTGTTACCGCGCGTTCCTAATCTGCTACGATTTGGATATTTGATCCGAGGGGCCTCTGGCCTGATAGCACTAACCATCACGTGGGCATAGTATGGGCGTTCTGCGTCGTATGCATCAGCCGAAGCTTAATAGACGTCAGCGACTGAGCGGCACACCGGGTTGGACTACGTAAGCACCTACCTTTTTGAAGGAGGTAGCTAGGTCTGCTCACCGGCCGCGTTCGCAACATGCAGGAGTTCCCGGGGCGATGGCCCATGACCCCTGGGGGCATAGGTTTAGTCGGGCGTGCTGACCTCTCTATTAAACCTAGGTCGAGTTGCGGCGTATTGTTTGGCCGAGGCCGGGCATGACCCAGGAAAGTGTGTCCGGCCAGAGTTAGTCGACCGTGGTGGGTAAGTTGGTGCACCCCTGCAGGGAAGAAAACATCTATCAATAGCCTGTCCTACGGTAACGGACACTTGGAGTTGTATCCTGATCGATACAACTAGAACTGGATACTTGAGGTGATAACTGGATAGTATGGCTCTGGGATCGCTTTCTCGTAGGGAGTCGAGAAAGGATCTCTGGCCGAGGTTGATAACACTACTACTACTTTACTTTATGCTACTCTTATCTCTTTTGATGCTGCAAGATGCTTGGAGCTGCTTGAAGATGCTAGTCTTCGGTAGGCTAGGCTTTCCCCTTCTCTTCTGGCATTCTGCAGTCCAGTCCACAGATACAACCCATTTCATTGATACCGATGCATATGTAGTGTAGATCCTTGCTTGCGAGTACTTTGGATGAGTACTCACGGTTGCTTTGCTCCCCTTTTTCCACCTCTTTCCATTCTTCCCGGATGCTGCAACCAGATGGTGGAGCCCAGGATCCGGTCACCACCTTCGACGACGACTGCTACTACACTGAGGGTGACCACTACTACATGGAGGCCGACGACGACCAGGAGTAGTTAGGAGGCTCCCAGGCAGGAGGCCTTGCCTTTTCGATCGATGTTGCTTTTGTGCTAGCCTTCTTAAGGCAAACTTGTCTAACTTATGTCTGTACTCAGATATTGTTGCTTCCGCTGACTCTTGTGTTTTCGAGCTGATATATTCGAGCCATCGAGGCCCCTGGCTTGTAATATAAGGCTTGTATTATTTTAATTTGTATCTAGAGTTGTGTTGTGATATCTTCTCGCGAGTCCCTGATGTTGATCGTACACATTTGCGTGTATGATTAGTGTACGATTGAATCGGGGGCATCACAAGTTGGTATCAGAGCCAACTGCTTGTAGGTAGCCCCCTTTCCAACTCCTTGGCCGAAGTTGAGTCTTGAAATCAAAAATCGTTTTACTAACTTGGTTGTGTGGCTTACGGGCCCACGTCGCCAATTGGGTGGTATTAGGATCTTTTATTTCTCGTCTATACTCTGGGACTCTGATCTCTCTTCTATTCGGGTTAAACGATTTTGCTAACTCTAACATTAGGATCTCGTAACTACTTCCTCCCGGAGAGCCCCTTATTACAGATGATCGCCTGCTGCACCAGAAGATTCCAAAGATTCCCTACGATGTTCTCTTGAGACTTTGTGCCCGTCGCTTTTGCAATTCCCTGGCACCGATATATCCTTATGGATAACTACGTACGCTTGCCATTCTTATAGTCATTCCTTGTTGCCCTTGTTATTACAAGATGCTCCGAAATACTCTCCGTTGCCCCAAGAATCCTTTGAGCTTACTGCCTTGCAGTTCTTTACCACATGAATACCCCTACGGATAATTCCTCCCACTTATCGAGTATTCGCTCATCCCTAGCTGTTCTTGTGTTTCACAAAATTCTTCGAAATACTATTCAATCTTCTAAAAATCCTTAGTAGCCTATTGCTCTTGTTCTTCCTTACCTGCTTGCATTTTGGTTAATTCCATATGTCTAGCAATATTCATTAAAATCCTTTGCGATTGTCGTCCTTACCCTGTCGATTCAACATGTTTGTGAATGCACGCAATCATCAGTTGTTCCCTGGAAATTGTTCTTCCAGCTCAGACGTCATTCCGGACATGAGCTGGTTCTCAGCAAATCAAACCTTGATTGATTGCCCATCTAATCCTATTCAACATACTCGTACCTAATCATAGCATCTGATTCTGATACACCGATCTGGGTATCGTAATTCCTTTGTATTGAAGCTTTGAAATTATCCTAAAATTTCTATAATTTGATGCCTTTGCATTCTTTCTTCTTCTCGTTGAGTATCGTTAATCACATCAGATCCTTGTTGACCGCCAGATCCTTTGGTAAATTATTATCTGAAAGTGTCCTTCATATCCACTAACCTTGTGAGCTCTTCCCATGATACATAATGCCTTTGTTAAATATGTATCCTCTGCTTTTGTCAGCCATACTCTACCTTCGAACTTGCGTCAATTATTCTTGAAATTCGCGGTATATGTTCCTAAGATGCCCCTATGGGTTGAACCTATGCCTTCCCTAATCCGTGTGAACCCAAGAGTTTTCATGAGTCATACTCTTCTAACTTTTTGCCAGATAAAATTTCAACACTACAACTTCATTGAACGCGAGAAGTGAATGAAAGGTTATGCATTGAAGAAGTGGGAGTCGACCTTGAACTTTGTGTTCATGCCCATGGAAACGATGTAGATCTTATCATGGAAGCTTCTCGTAACAATAATTATTCCCTTGGTATAATTTGATCCTGTATCTGTGATTTTGGCCTTTGCAATTGTGGTTCCAACCAAGATTGTCTTCTTTGATACCCTTTCTCGGACAAGTTGAAGTGCTTGCCTTCTGCATATCAATACACATGTGCAAACTCTAAAATGGTCTACCTTCGAGTATTACCCCTGGTATCTCGAGTATATCAAATAACTGAGTTGCTACCTATGAGTACTCATCTAGTATTACTTCTCACCGATTTCAGATTTCCCCCCGGGTTCTGAGTTATCTGTCACTCGAGAACACCGATAAGAGAATCGATCCCGCACTCCCATTCAACAACTCTAAGTAATTTTCATTACTTACGAGTTTAATAATCCTTCAAGTCATTCCTAGCCTGATCGGCTATATCATTGTCGTGATAAATTTTAACTGTGCTACCTGATCCTTCTTCCCGGAGCACAATTTTCGACGATGAACTAAGCCTACATCGGTTTTCCTCGTCATATCATTTTGTCTTGAATAGCAAGCATAATTTCGAGTTTGTGTCGTACTCGTGGACCCCATAACCTTTCGCTTCATCATTCCTTTGAATTGATGTCATCGCTGATCGATTACATCTTCATGAAACCTCTCAACAAATATGTCGTGATCATCATCAACATTCTAAGATCTTCCAGGATATTAATTAAATTCATGATGAGAATTACCATCCTTGCCCCTCGATGATTTGTGCTATCATCGACAACATTCTTGCCTTCCCCCCCAACACAAACTTGTTCTTACAATTTTGGAAATACATCCTTTTTGATGTGTCGATGGATTGCTGCTGAACCCATCGGCCACATCCTCATTTTTCCTGATAAAATTGCATTGTTATAGAAATTCCTGATTGATCCTTTGTATTCCCAAGGTCCGACCTTTACCTGATGGCCATGCCAATGCTATCTCGAAGCACGACTGTGGTACTTCGTTCATCAACAAGAACATTGGAAGCGCAATGCTAAATGTTTCTTGATCATCTATCCAAACACCATAGTATGGGTAACATCATCAGTTTCCCCTCCCTTTCCCCTAGTTGATTATCTACTTACTATCCTGTCATGGATATCATCCTCTGCTTGTCCTTGGGAAGGATATACTCCTGATAATCGTGTTTAAACACACTTTCCTTTCCAATGTTCTGATTAATCTAATGATCACCTTTTCTTTCCATTGTTTTGTTTAACCTTTCTTGTGGTTTATGAGATCTAAGCAGTAATAGTTCCCTGCTTATGAAAACACCTCGGTGTACAATTTGTCAGTAGGACCTTGTTATTATTGTTGTTGACATTCCGGTAGCCACCGATGGACGAGAACTTTGCTTATTGGTCCGCCTCGCCTTGCGAGCAGGAAAATGGTTCTCTTCATCCCTCGCCCTTGGTACCAACGTTGTTGCCAACATAACTGACAAGTTGTCCTCTGACTTGCCTTGCTATCATGACCGTGCAAAATGATTAGCGCCTTCCCGCCTTTAACCCACATGGTGGGCCCATAACCCACAGTTCCACAGGATCAAAACTTGATTCTCCTGTACAACCTTGACTCCGAAAATTTCTTTGCACTTGGCTTCGTATGTAAATCACGAGCCAGCTTCCTAGTGATCTATTCTAGTATCAGACAAAATACTTATTCCCATTGCTCTGAACCCCTTTCACCCTCTGTTTCAGGCAACAAATGATTGCCTACCCGGTTGAAGCTTTTATTGCACCTTCTTACCTTGTTCCCGATGACTTTCATCTATTTCAACTCGAGAGCTGCCTCTATGCCACGCTCACTGAGATAGCCCCCAGGCACCTATCTTGTGTTGAGCTCCGTCCTTCTCGAGTCTTTCCCCCTTACTCTACCCCTTAAATCTCGGGACGAGATTTCTTGTAGTGGAGGAGAATTGTGACGCCCAGATAATTAAGCTAGAGTAATCCACTGCTAATGATGCCACGTCACCATGATTACTGTTGATAAACTCGCGTTGGTTCGAAACCGATTCAAATTTCAAATTCAAATTAAATTCCAAAACTCGAAGTTTTCAAACATGAAAGCTAAAATGTTCAAAGTGTGGCAAATAATCACTGAGTAATTGTCATGTTGGAACCAACCTCTTTTGGTTTTCCAAAGTGCCCCTGGAATTTTTATTTAATGGTCCAGCAGCTTTTAAATCTGGCCTTCAATTTCTAAAAATGGTTAGACAACTCCTTTTGGCCTCAAACTTTTTGTGACTCCTAGAAATAATGTGCTTGATGTATTTGACAAGTCTCTTTTCTAACAAAACTCTTTTAGTTTTTCCATTTACTAGAAACAGTAGCTAAAGTTGAAAACATAAAATAAAATGTGAAAAACAAAGAGAGAGAGCCCCCCATTTTCCCACTGGGCTGACTGGCCAAGCTGGCCACCGCACCCCCAGGGAGGCCGGCCCAATCGAACCGGCCCAGTCACCCCCACTACACCTACCCCCACTTCCAGGAACCCTAGCGACCAACCCCACTCCCCCCACGTTTCCCTCGCTCCTCCCCCTCTCCCCCCGATCGGATCTGGATCGGGCCAGTTGCCCCGGCCCCGTCAAACGCCGCCCGCCGCCCAAAGAACCCCCCCTCGCCGGACGCCTCGCCTTCCTCCACTCCTCCCCTCTCTCTGCTGGATCCGGGCGATCCACATCGCTCCTGACCCCGCCTCCCCGACACCGCCGCGAGGGCCCTCGCCTCTGCCCCGACAGCAGCTGGTGCCCCCGTCGCTCGACGTCGTTCACCGTCGCCGGCGCCACCCATCATCGCCGGACTGCCCCATCCCCGACTCTCCTTCGTCGGACTCCCACAAGCCTCGCCGACCCCGATCCCCTACAAACGGGGGTGAGCTGCGCGTTTCCCCCTCCTCTCCTCTATCCCCGCGTCAGCCACGTCAGCTCCCGCCCGCTTAGGCCGCGAGCCCCTGCCTGCTCCGCCCGACACGGCCACTTCGGCCGCGCCCCTAACCCACTGGTCGTCCCGGTTTCACGCCCCACCCACGCGTGCCGGCGCCCGCCTCTGCCCGCCGCGGCGCTGCCGCCTCTGGTTGCCGGCGCTCGCCGCGCCCCTGCACCTAGCTGCTTGCCGCCGCGCCTCGTCGCTCGTGGCCGGGCCCGTCTCCGGCCGCCGCCGCTGCCTATCGCCGGCAAGGCCCTGCGAGCCCCCTCCCTCGCAAGTCGCAGCCCCAGCCGGCCGGCTGCGCCCATGGCCGCTGGGGCCCCCGCGCTGTGTGCGTGTGTGTTTGGAGCCGAAACCCCCCCTTTTGCTTATTTAGTACTAATGTTGATTAGTGCTAACCGCCCCCTCTTCTAATTTCGACTTAAAAAGAAAATGCTAAAATATGTGTGAATGACACCTGGGTCCCACAGGTCCCATTGACCAGTCAAACTGCTGACTGGGATAACCCAGTCAATGACATGCGGGTCCCCTGGGCCCTTGGACTAGTCAACGGTCTTAGTTGACTGCTGACTTGGCAATCAACTGGACCCCACCTGTCAGCCTGTTGCACACTGCTTGGTACACTCTCTGTGTACCCGTAGCATTTTAATCTTTATTCACGAATTAATAATAATTTTAGTAATTTGCTAAAACTTTGAAAAATCTTAGAAATTAAACCGTAGCTCGAATGAAAAGGTTTTATACATGAAAGTTGCTCAGAACGACAAGACGAATCCGAATACGCCCTCCGTTCATCTGTCACGTGTACCTAGCATAGCGAACATGCAACCTTTCCCCTCTGTTCCATCTGTCCGGAAATGCCTAACTTCGGGAAAACTTTCCCGGATGTTTTCCCCCTTCACCGGTATCATGTAGCACTGTGTTAGAATACCTCTAGCGTCGCTTATTGTCTTGTTATGCATATGTTTGCGTGTATTTACTGTTTCTTCCCCCTCTTCTCTCTAGTAGACCCCGAGACCGCTGCTGATGCCACTGTGATCGATGACGTCGACGACGACCCTTCTTCCCTTTCAACGAAGCTTCCAGGCAAACCCCCCCTTTGATCATCCCGATATCGCCCATTCCCTTCTCCCATGCTTGCATTAGATTTTGCTACTATTATTGTTCTCTCCTATTCTGATGCATAGCCTGCTTTTGTAACCTGCTTCTTGTTACCTTACCTGCTTATCCTAAAACTGCTTAGTATAGGTTGGTTAGTGATCCATCAGTGACCCCCACCTTGTCCTTGTTGCCCCTGCTTCATCATCGAAGACCCGATCAGCGGGATCGAAGACCAGGCCCCGGCACCGCACATCACTTTCCCCTTAGTTGCTCGACACTACTGGGTTACTATCGAGTGCCGAGGGTGAGACCTCATCAGCACTTATGATGTTAACCCTGTAGTGTAGCTATCCGGTCATGGTCATCGAGGGTGATTTCCTCCTTAACCACTTCCGATACGGCTCTGTCGTGCAACCCCTCAAGTGTGAACCTCGAGGGTGGATCCTCTTACGTTCACCTTGATGATTACATCGAGTGGAATTCACCGGGGGTGATTCCTCGGGTTTTCCCCTTGATGTTTGGACACACGGATACTTGGACTTTACAACTGTTACTTGGAAAGGCGGGTCGACCCTGAGGGGTACCCGCGAGTGATGTGGAGACGGGTTGACCTGGAGGGTGCCCGCGAGATAATTACGAGGCATGGTCGGGCATTCCTAGCCCTTGCCGCAAGTCCTTGAGACGGGGCAACGGGGTCACATCTTTCACGAGTCTCTGCTTGTTACCGCGCGTTCCTAATCCGCTACGATTTGGATATTTGATCCGAGGGGCCTCTGGCCTGATAGCACTAACCATCACGTGGGCATAGTATGGGCGTTCTGCGTCGTATGCATCAGCCGAAGCTTAATAGACGTCAGCGACTGAGTGGCGCGCGCTGGGTTGGACTACGTAAGCACCTGCCTTTTTGAAGGAGGTAGCTAGGTCTGCTCACCGGCCGCGTTCGCAACATGCAGGAGCTCCCGGGGTGATGGTCCATGACCCCTAGGGGCATAGGTTTAGTCGGGCGTCCTGACCTCTCTATTAAGCCTAGGTTGGGTTGCGGCGTATTGTTTGGCCGAGGCCGGGCATGACCCAGGAAAGTGTGTTCGGCCGGAGTTAATCGAGCGTGGTGGGTAAGTTGGTGCACCCTTGCAGGGAAGAAAACATCTATCGATAGCCTGTCCTACGGTAACGGACACTTGGAGTTGTATCCCGATCGATACAACTAGAACTGGATACTTGAGGTGATAACTGGATAGTATGGCTCTAGGATTGCTTTCTCGCAGGGAGTCGAGAAAGGATCTCTGGCCGAGGTTGATAACACTACTACTACTTTACTTTATGCTACTCTTATCTCTTTTGATGCTGCAAGATGCTTGGAGCTGTTTGAAGATGCTAGTCTTCGGTAGGCTAGGCTTTCCCCTTCTCTTCTGGCATTCTGCAGTCCAGTCCACAGATACATCCCATTTCATTGATACCGATGCATATGTAGTGTAGATCCTTGCTTGCGAGTACTTTGGATGAGTACTCACGGTTGCTTTGCTCCCCTTTTTCCACCTCTTTCCATTCTTCCCGGATGCTGCAACCAGATGGTGGAGCCCAGGATCCAGTCGCCACCTTCGACGACGACTGCTACTACACTGAGGGTGACTACTACTATGTGGAGGCCGCCGATGACTAGGAGTAGTTAGGAGGCTCCCAGGCAGGAGGCCTTGCCTTTTCGATCGATGTTGCTTTTGTGCTTGCCTTCTTAAGGCAAACTTGTCTAACTTATGTCTGTACTCAGATATTGTTGCTTCCGCCGACTCTTGTGTTTTCGAGCTGATATATTCGAGCCCTCGAGGCCCCTGGCTTGTAATATAAGGCTTGTATTATTTTAATTTGTGTCTAGAGTTGTGTTGTGATATCTTGCCGCGAGTCCCTGATCTTAATCGTACACATTTGCGTGTATGATTAGTGTACGATTGAATCGGGGGCATCACACGGTACGAGCACACAAAAGAGAAATTTATTTTGAAAATTGGAGATGGCACATACAAATTTGCTTAGAATGGCCAAAGAATACCGCATATAGGTAGGTATAGTGGACTCATGTGGCAAACCTGGTTTAAAGGATTTTGGATGCACAAGTAGTGATCGTACTTAGTGGAAAATGAAGGCTAGCAAAAGATTGAGAAGCGGCCAACCATGAAACGAAAAATCTCATAAGCGAGCATTGAGCATAATTAACACCGAATAATGCACCACAAGTAGGATGTAATTTCATTGCATAACTATTGACTTTCGTGCTTGCATAGGGAATCACAAACCTTAACACCAATATTCTTACTAAAGCATAATTACTCATCAACATGACTCACATATCACATCATCATTTCTCAAAACTATTACAAGGAATCAAGTTTATTTTGCCCAATGATCTTCATGAAAGTTTTTATTATATCCTTCTTGGATATCTATCACGTTGGAACTAATTTTCATGTGTTGCTTTTGATAAGCTCAAACAAATATAAGTGAAGATCATGATCATAATATTTATTTCTCTCAAATTAATTTAAGTGAAGCGAGAGAGAATTTCTTCAAAAATACTAAAGCACACCGTGCTTGAAAAGATATAAGTGAAGCACTAGAGCAATTCCATAGAAAAGAGCTTCGTTGACGGGATGTGCGTGCCGCTTACCTAACCTCCCTGGTAACTATTTGAGGACTCTATTTTATTTAAAAACTTTCAGATATAAGTACTTTATTAAAACAGAAAGCTAAACAAAATAAAATTACATTCTAAGAATAGCACACATCATGTGAAGAAGCAAAAACTTAGGCTCCACCGATACTAACCGATAATTGTTGAAGAAGAAAGGTGGGATGCCTACCGGGGCATCCCCAAGCTTAGATGCTTGAGACTTCTTTAATATTATCTTGGGATGCCATGTGCATCCCCAATCTTGAGTTTTTGTGTCTCCTAATTCTTCTCATATCACGGTTTTCCTAAATCTCAAAATCTTCATCCACACAAAACACAACAAGAACTCGTGAGATAAGTTAGTATAAATCAATGCAAAAACCTTATCATTCTCTATTGTAGCGAATCACTAAAATTATTATTCAACATTGCATACTAAATGCCTCTGCATATTTAATACTCCTATCCTCAAATAGAATCATTAAACAAGCAAACATATGCAAACAATGCAAACATAACAGCAATCTGACAAAACAGTACAGTATGTAAAGAATGCAAGATTATCAATACTTATTCAACTCCAAACATTATGAAATTCTACCACACTATAGAAAATTTATCAGAGCTTATTATGCAAAAAGTCTCAACATTTTATCACATTCTGACCTTTCTAGAGAATTTTTGCAACAGCGGTAAACTTTTTGTTTTCAAACAGCAACATGTAGACTTGTAAAATAAGCATAGCAAAGGCTATGAATGCCACTTTTATTGAAATAAAAGATGCAAAAAATTATTCTAAATAACAGCAAGCAAAGCCTAACAAAATAAATTTACGCTCCAAGCAAAACACATGTCATGTGACGAATGAAAACATAGCTCCGAGTGAGGTTACCTGATAATGTTGGAGACGAAAGAGGGGATGCCTTCCGGGGCTTCCCCAGGCTTAGTTGCTTGGATCTTCCTTGGATATTAACTTGGGGTGCCTTAGGCATCCCCAAGCTTAGGGTCTTGTCACTTCTTATTCTCCTCATATCGACATCTCACCCAAAACTTGAAAAATTCAATCACACAAAACCTAACGGAACTTTGTGAGATAGGTTAGTATGATAAACAGCAAACCATTTCACTTTGGTACTGTCAAAGACAACATTCATAATTGTTTCCGCACAATGCCTACTGTAGCATATCATTTCCACAATTTATAGTGAGCAATATAAGCCATAGAAACTAGAAAACAAGCGAACTATGCATTGAAAACAGAGTTTGTCAGAAACAGAACAGTCTGTAGTAATTTGTACTCAAACGATACTTCTGCTTCTCCAAAAAATATTAAAAAATTTGGACCACGTGAGAAATTTGTATATTAAACTTCTGCAAAAAGAATCAACTCAAAAGCACTCTTCTGTTAGAAATGAGAATTATTTTCGTGAGCATAAAAGTTTCTGTTTTTCAGCAAGATCAAATCAACTATCACCCAACATGATCCCAAAGGCTTTACTTGGCACTTTATTGAAAAAAAAGCAATAAACATGATCAATACAATAGCATAATCATGTGAACACACAAAAAACTAAGTACAAGTGTTGGGTTGTCTCCCAACAAGCGCTTTTCTTTAATGCCTTTTAGCTAGGCATGATGAGTTCAATGATGCTCGCATAAAGTATAAGAATTGAAACATGAAGAGAGCATCATGAAGCATATGACTAGCACATTTAGTTCTAACCCACTTCCTATGCATATGGATTTTGTGAGAAAACAACTTATGGGAACAAGAATCAACTAGCATAGGAAGGCAAAACAAGTGCACCTTCAAAACAATCAACACATAGAGAAGAATCTTGATATTATTGAGATATGTAAGAGCATAAGTTCCTTCCTCATAATAATTTTCAGAAACATCATGAATGGATTCAACAAAATAACTATCAGAAACAGCACTCTTTTCATGATGCACAAGCATAGAAGGTTTATTACTCTTTATGGCATACATGTCATCATAATAATCATCATAGACAACAACTTTATTGTCATAGTCAATTGAAACCTCTTCCAAAATAGTGGATGTATCACCAAATAAAGTCACAACCTCTCCAAATACACTTTCATCAATATTGTAATAAGATTCAACACCCTCCAAAATAGTGGGATCACTACTACCTAGAGTTGACACTCTTCCAAACCCACTTTCATCAATGTAATCATCATAAATAGGAGGCATGCTATCATCATAATAAATTTTCTTATCGAATGTAGAAGGAATCAAAGGATCATATTCATTAAGCAAAGCATCCCCAAGCTTAGGACAAGCATTATTTCCAGCAAATAAATCTTCAAACATATCATACTCATTAAACATAGCATCCCCAAGCTTGTGGTTTTGCATATCATCACGACCATTCTTATCAATAGCATGAATGACACCAATAGTATAGCAAACATTATTATCATATTCTTCCAAACAATTGCTAAAAAGATTTTCAAGATCATAAGGGATATCATTGTCTTCCCAATCATAATCATTACAACAAGTAGTAGGTATCACAAAATCATACTCAATATCATCATCCTCCATTAACATATTTGATTCACTTTCATGAGGCACACTGGTGATAGGAGCAACATTATTTGGGAGAGATACCTTTTTACCTCTATTCTTTCTTCTTTTCTTATTCTGCACCACATCATGTGTGGATTTAATTAATTTTTTCAAGCTTCTTGTTGAAGAGATTAATTGGATAGGAAGCTCCTCCTTGTTACCTGATTCATCATAATAAACACTAGGAGGGTATTGGGAAACATTTTCCCTTTCATTAGTACTCTCTTCATATTCCATTTGTTTTCTTGTCTTTATGTAGTTGGCAATATAAGGATTCTCAATGCAATTTACCGCGCAAAACATATAAATTTCTTCTAGATCAAAATCAAGAAATCTTTCGGGATTTGGAAAACCCATAGTTATACATTTCATTTCTTCATACCCCAAAAGAAGACTAAGCTCTTTATGATGCTCAAGGGTAATCAAGTTATCACAATTTTTGGACACGATTTGATCATGAAATAATTTGCATTGGAGATTTAAATGACCACGTTCATTGCAAAGTTCACAAGGATGGCGAAAAAATTTACATCTTTCAGCACAATCATCTAGCCTCTCTTGCAACTTTTTTGTTTCTAAATATTTATGCTTCTTACAAAATATATTTTCCCTTATTGGTGTGCAATTGCACCCCCAATTTACTCCGCAAAAATTGACATTCTTATAGGAGACATTTTTCTCATGACTAGTGCAACAATCATTAGCATTTTCGATATTCAAGGAATTCATAGTAATAACATTGTAATCATGCTCATCATTCAAATATTTTGTGCTAAACATTTTATTGACTTCTTCTAACAATTGAGCACAATTTTCCGAACCATCATTTTCAATAAAGATATTATAAAGATGATCAATAATATGATGCAACCTCAATTCCATTTTTTGTTTTCTCTTCTAAACCAAACTAGTGATAAAAAAAGAAACTAAAAGATTCAATTGCAAGATCTAAAGATATACCTTCAAGCACTCACATCCCCGACAACCGCGCCAGAAAAGAGCTTGATGTCTACTACGCAACTTTATTCTTGTAGACACGTGTTGGGCCTCCAAGCGTAGAGTTTTGTAGGACAGTAGCAATTTTCCTTCAAGTGGATGACCTAAGGTTTATCAATCCGTGAGAGGTGTAGGATGAAGATGGTCTCTCTCAAACGACCCTGCAACCAAATACAAGAAATCTCTTGTGTCCCCAACACACTCAATACAATGGCAAATTGTATAGGTGCACTAGTTCGGCGAGGAGATGGTGATAAAAGTGTAATATGGATGGTAGAAATATATTTTTATAATCTGAATAAATAAAAACAGCAAGGTAGAAAATAGTAAACGAGCACAAAAACGGTGTTGCAATGCTTGAAAATGAGGCCTAGGGTCCGTACTTTCACTAGTGCAACCTCTCGACAGTGCAAACATAGTTGGATCATATGAGTATCCCTCAAAGTGCAATAAAGAATCACTCCCGAGTTCCTATTAGCGGAGAACAAAAGCTAGAAATTGTTTGTAGGGTACGAAACCACCTCAAAGCTATTCTTTCCGTTCGATCTATTCAAGAGTTTGTACTAAAATAACACAAAGCTATTCTTTCAGTTCGATCTATCCTAGAGTTTGTACTAAAATAACACCAAAGCAAATTCATATTCATAATACTCATTCCAACACAAAGAACTACAAGGAGACCCCATAGTTTCTATCGGAGAAAAGATAATAAAAACGTGCATCAACCCCTATGCATAGATTACCCCAATGTCACCGCGGGAATCCGCAAGTTGAGTGCCATAACATATATCAAGTGAATCAATATGATACCCCAATGTCACATCAAGTATTCATACCGCAAGACATACATCACGTGTTCTCAAATCTGAACATTCAATCCGACATGACAAAACTTCAAAGGGTAAAGATTCAATTCATCACAACAAGAGTATAGAGGGGAGAAACATCATATGATCCATCTATGCTAACAAAGCCCATGATATAGATCACGAGAGAGAGAGATTAAACACATAGCTACTGGTACAAACCCTCGGCCCCGAGGGTGGACTACTCCCTTCTCATCGTGGTGGTCGACGGGATGATGAAGATGGCCACCGGAGATGATTCCCCCCTCCGGCAGGGTGCCGGAAAGGGTCTAGATTGGTTTTCGGTGGCTACAGAGCCTTACGGCGGTGAAACTTCTGATCTAGGTTAATCCTGAGGGTTTCTAGAATTTTTGGGAATTTATAGGGTAAAGAGGGGGTGCAGGAGGCCACCGAGGTGGGCACAACCCACCTGGGCGCACCTGGGCCCCCAGGCGCGCCCTGGTGGGTTGTGCCCCCCTCGGGGCACCCCCAGGTGCTGCTCTGGCCCATCCTGGGTGTTCTGGTCCATAAAAACTCTCCAAAAAGTTTCGCGGTGTTTGGACTCCGTTTGATATTGATTTCCCGCGATGTAAAAAACATGCAAAAAACAACAACTGGCACTTGGCACTATGTCAACAGGTTAGTCCCAAAAAATGATATAAAATGACTATAAATGATTATAAAACATCCAAGATTGATAATATAACAGCATGGAACAATCAAAAATTATAGATACGTTGGAGACGTATCACGCCCCCTTCTTGTAAAGGCGCCAGGGGAAGGAAGGGGGAGGTGGCGCCCCCTTTCCTTTCTCCCTTGAGGAGGGGAAGGAAGGATGGACTTGCCCTCCCCCTTTCCTTTTCCTAGGGCTGGCCGGCCTGGTGGAGGGGTGCACCAGCCCCTTGTGGGCTGGTCTATCCCTCCCTTGGCCCATTAAGCCCATATCTTTCCCGGGTTGCCCGGAACCCCTTCCGGTGACCCTATATGTACCTAGTATCCTCCGGAACACTTTCGCTTTCCGAATACCATCGTCCTATATATCAATCTTTACCTCTCGACCATTTCGAGACTCCTCGTCATGTCCGTGATCTCATCCGGGACTCCGAACAACATTCGGTCACCAAATCACATAACTCATATAATACTAATTCGTCATGGAATGTTAAGAGTGCGGACCCTACGGGTTCGAGAACTATGTAGACATGACCGAGACACCTCTCCGGTCAATAACCAATAGCAGAACCTGGATGCTCATATTGGCTCCTATATATTCTATGAAGATCTTTATCGGTCGAACTGTTATGACAACATACATTATTCCCTTTGGCCATCGGTATGTTACTTGCCCGAGATTCGATCGTCGGTATCTACATACCTAGTTCAACCTCATTACCGGCAAGTCTCTTTACTCGTTCCGTAATACATGATCTTGTAACTAACTCATTAGTCACTTTGCTTGCAAGGCGTCTTATGATGTGCATTACCGAGAGGGCCTAGAGATACCTCTCCGATACTCGGAGTGACAAATCCTAATCTCGATCTATGCCAACCCAACAAACACCTTCGGAGATACCTATAGAGCATCTTTATAGTCACCCAGTTACGTTCTGACGTTTGATAGCACACAAGGCATTCCTCTGGTATCCGGGAGTTGCATAATCTCATAGTCGAAGGAATATGTATTTGATATGATGAAAGAAATAGCAATAAAACTGAACGATCAATATGCTGAGCTAACGGGTGGGTCTTGTCGATCGCATCATTCTCCTAATGATGTGATCCCGTGCATCAAATGACAACACATGTCTATGGTTAGGAAACTTAACCATCTTTGATTAACGAGCTAGTCTAGTAGAGGCTTACTAGGGACGTGATGTTTTGTCTATGTATCCACACATGTATCAAGTTTCCGGTCAATACAATTCTAGCTTGAATAATAAACATTTATCATGATATAAGGAAATATAAAATAACAACTTTATTATTGCCTCTAGGGCATATTTCCTTCAGTCTCGCACTTGCACTAGAGTCAATAATCTAGTTCACATCGCCATGTGATTTAACACCAGTAGTTCACATCTTTATGTGATTAACACCCATAGTTCACATCGCCATGTGAACAACACCCAAAGGGTTTACTAGAGTCAATAATCTAGTTCACATCACTATGTGATTAACACCCAAAGAGTACTAAGGTGTGATCATGTTTAGCTTGTGAGAGAAGTTTAGTCAACGGGTCTGCCACATTCAGATCCGTATGTATTTTGCAAATTTCCATGTCTACAATGCTATGCATGGAGCTACTCTAGCTAATTGCTCCCATGTTCAATACGTATCTATATTGAGCCTTAGAGTCATCTAGATCAGTGTCAAAGCTTGCATCGACGTAACTCTTTACGACGAACTCTTTATCACCTCCTTAACCGAGAAACATTTCCTTAGTCGTCTTTAAGGTAACCAAGGATAATTTTGATTGCTGTCCAGTGATCTAGCCCTGGATCACTATTCTACCCCCTTGCCAAACTCATGGCAAGGTACACAACAGGTTTGGTACACAACATGGCATACTTGATAGAACCTATGGCTGAGGCATAGGGAATGACTTTCATTCTCTCTTTATCTTCTGCCGTGGTCGGGTTTTGAGTCTTTACTCAACTTCACACCTTACAATACATGCAAGAACTCCTTCTTTGACTGATCCATTTTGAACTCCTTCAAAATCTTGTCAAGGTATGTACTCATTGAAAGTCTTATCAAGCGTCTTGATCTATCTCTATAGATCTTGATGCCCAATATGTAAGGAGCTTCACCGAGGTCTTTCATTGAAAAATTATTATTCAAATATCCTTTTATGCTATCCAGAAATTCTACATCATTTCCAATCAACAATATGTCATCCACATATAATATCAGAAATGCTACAGAGCTCCCACTCACTTTCTTGTAAATAGTTTCTGAGGTTCAAGATATAGGGAACGGGAATATCTCTCTGACAGGATATCTACCAAACTTGGACTCCTCGGTTTTGATTGCACCAACCACATCGTCCAATTCCATCAACCTTGGCCCCAGGACTCCTCCCACCTCCCCACCGACGACTCCACCGCCACCTCTAGAGTCACCATCGCCAGCCATGGCTAATTTCCCTCTTGACCCAATGCAATATGTCCCTGTTGGGCATCATATCATCGATGGAGGGGATGCAAGATGGCCACGCACTTTTGTGATGCCGCATGTCCCTATAGTTCGCCGTCATGAAGATTTCATGCTTGCTGAGGTGATGCCGATGCCACCTGCAAGTCAGATTGGAGCTGCTCGAGAGGAAGTGACTGACTGGCTTGAAGTGCTTGGCTATCAGGTTCGTTCTGTGCAACCATGGATCAATGCAGTGGGTCCGTTCCGAGTTAGAGATCCGGCAGCTCGTTTGTCCCTCCTTCAACTTCCACCCCAAGACCTTGGTAATGATCGGTTCGTCTGCTTTATGAAGCATGATGAGGGTGAGGGTTTTCGTGGGGCTCAGGGTTTTCGTCATGGACTGCTAATGCTCCTGGGCATCCCTTTGGACCTACGCAACACTGATAATATAAGGGCTGCTATGAATACTTTTGGTAAATTTCATCACTGGAATAGTGAAGATCCATACCTCGTCAGATCTCTGGTTTTTGCCTCTTTTCCAGAGGATGCTCTGGTTCCTAGGGATGTTGTTTTCAATGACTATGCTGCATGGGGAGGGGCAAGAGTTTCTTGGACTACTCCCATCTACATTCCTGGTGCAAACTTTGCTGAATAGATGCCACAGGATGAGGACTGGATGTCAATCAAGGGAAACCCCCACCCTATGCCTGATGTGCCTTTTCCTGATCCCCCTCGGTTCATACTGCCACCATACCCTGCTCTGGGTTGGAATGATGTTCCACCACCCCCACCAGCTGATCAGCCAGACATGGGGGACAATAACTGGGGCAATGTTGTATGGGGAGAGGAGGAAGTACCTTAGGAAGAAGTGGAGGCAGAGCAAGAATCTATGGTGCTTGACCACTCTGGTGATCAATTAGTGGCTGTTGAGCAACAACAGATCCAGCCAAATTTTGTGCTTGTTTATGATGTGGAACAACCAACTGAGCATGAAGTGGGGCAAGATATGCTTGTTGATGGCCAGCCAGCAATTGAGGAGTTCAATCAACTTCAGAATCAAGTGCCTCATTTGGATAATGCTCCAATTTATAACCCTAATGAGTGGGCCCTGGTAGTTTATCAGCCTGCTGTGCCTGCTATGGAAGAAGCTCCTCTCATGATTGTTTCAGATAGTTCTGCTAGTAAAGTCTTTTGTGGGCCAGAATTACCACCGGATAATAGCATTCAGGAGGTCTTTTGAGGCCATTCTTCAGTCTGATATCATATATGAAATTCCAAAACCCATACAGGTGATGCCCTTCCAGTCAGTGATGCTCTCAAAAAGAAGCTGGGATTTAGCTTTTGATGTTCCAAGATTGACTTGCAGTGACAACACAGAACATGTGCAGCGACCTGTGGTAAGGGCTCTCTTCCCAGTTATGCAGACCACTGTTAGTAATGTTAATGAGATACAGTAGCCTGCAGATGTAGCTGATCAAAGTTTCTCTCCTGCTGCAAATGAACAGAGAAAGGTTAGAAGGCCCAGGAAGACAATGGCGCCAACTCCTGTAGTGGAAACTTCAGTTAGAAGGTGCACTCGTGGCTCTCTACAAAGGGATGGTTTTAAACCAACCTTTCAGTAATTACCAATGTAGTCAAAGAGGAGGAAGCCAAAGGCAAAACCTTTCTCTGCTATATTATCTGAGAACTTGCAGGAGATCTACCACCTCCAACTCCCATCAGCAAACTGCAACAAATTGGCCAAGAGCTGGGCATTGCTGAGGACTTGATATTTGTGGAGAAGCTTATGCCTGATCCTTCTACTCCCACAAACACTGGTTCTAATGATTAGTTACCAGCTGGTTTACTAGGGCGGATTTCTCTTTTGTTCTTCATGTGACAGGGCCATTGTCTTTTGCTGTTCCCTGTAATAATGTAATTGTAGCATGCTGGACATGTGGTCTTTATGTATTAGGTGGCATCAAGTGTCATCAGACTATGTTCTTTACTCATATTTGTTTTAATGAGTAATGCATGTAAGAACTGGAGTGTGCGTTGTTGGAATGTTAGGGGCCTAAATTCTGATGCTAGGCAAAGGGCTGTCAGGCAGAAACTGGATGAGAGTCAGTGTGCTATAGCTTGCTTCCAAGAGACAAAATGCTCCTCTTTTGGTTTCAGATCTATTAGGTCTTTCTGCCCTAAAAGATTTGATAGCTTTGCTTTTTCTCCCTCCGCGGGTTCTTCTGGGGGCATTCTAATGGTGTGGAATTCATCTATTTTTTGGGGCACCCTAATTGAGGTCCAGCAACATGCTGTTGTGGTACAGTTCATATTCAAGCAAAATAATGAGCAGTGGACTTTAACTTCTGTTTATGGTCCATGTCAAGGTGAACTAGGGATAATTTTGTCAACTGGTTATATAATTTGCAAATACCTGTGGGTGAAAATTGGCTTGTGGTTGGAGATTTTAATATCATCAAATCAATTGAAAATAGAAACCTACCTGGGGAAGATTTGAATGATATATTTATTTTCAATGAAATAATTGCACATCTTGGACTGTTGGAACTTCCATTAAAGAGGAGGGCATATACATGGTCTAACATGCAAGACAACCCTCTCTTAGAGCACCTGATCTAGTTTTTTACATCTGCTGATTGGATCTCCTCCTATCCTATGACTGAAGTTTTACCTTTAGCCAGAATAGCATCTGATCATGTGCCTTGTGTGGTGATAATCAAAACTTCAATTCCAAAATCTAATATTTTTAGATTTGAAAATTATTGGTAGAGCTTGAGGGGTTTATGGAATGTGTTAAGCAGTCATGGTAGAAACCATCTAACAGGTCTCACATCACTGCTCAGATTGCAGATAAGTTCAAAACTCTAAGAGGGGCTCTTAAGAAATGGCAGCTGAATTTCTCCAAACTGAAAGTTTTGATCTCAAAATTTAATCAGGTAGTTTTGTGTCTGGATGGTTCAGAGGAGCTCGGGCCATTATATAGACATGAATTCAAGTTCAGGAAGGTGGTCAAATTGCATGTGGAAAATCGGCTACATCTTCAGTTTGTATATTGGAAAAAGAGGTGCACAATCAGGTACATAAAAGTTGGTGGGGAGAACACTAAATTCTTTCATGCTATGGCTACTGAGAGACACAGGAGAAATTCAATTGCTAGCTTGAAAGCTCTGGATGGGTCTGTGGTGTCCAAACATTCTCAGATGGAGGGCATCATATGGAATTGCTTCAAAATAGAATGGGGGTATCTACTGGAATTGTAATGGGTTTTGACCTAAGTGCTTTGCTTACACCAATTGATGGGCTAGACTTTCTTATAGACCCATTTACCAAAGAGGAAATGGATGACATTGTGAAACACATGCCCATTGACAAAGCCCCTGGCTAGATGGATTTAATGGTTTATTCTTCAAGAAATGCTGGCATATTATCTGTCAGGATTTTTATGACTTGGCTGAAGCTTTTCATAATGGTACCACAAACTTGGAAAACATTAATGGTTCATACATCACACTCATCCCAAAGAAGTTGGCACCTGAGGAGGTTGGGGATTATAGGCCAATTTCTTTGATTGGTATGGTCTCAAGTTCCCGTCCAAGATGGCTACTAACAGATTCCAAAAGATAATTATGAAGTGCATTCATAAAAATCAATATGGTTTCATAGAAAGGAGAACAATCCAAGATTGTATTGGCTGGTCACTTGAGTATCAGCACCAATGTCATCAATCAAAGAGACCTATTGTTATTATTAAATTGGATTTTGAGAAGGCCTTTGATTCCATTGAGCATGAAGCTATTTTGCAGATCTTGAAGTATAAAGGATTTAATGAGAAATGGATTTCTTGGGTCAAGTAGCTGCTCTCTACTGGAACATCCTCAGTCCTTTTGAATGGAGTACCAGGAAGAAAGTTCATTTGTAAAAAGGGTGTTAGACAGGGAGATTGCCTCTCACCCTTACTCTTTGTCATTGTTGTTGACTTATTACAATCAATAGTAAATGATATGTTTAGAAGGGGAATTCTCAAGTTGCCTATACCATGCCATGATCAAGATTATCCCATAGTTCAGTATGCAGATGATACTCTTATCATTCTGCCAGCAGACTAAACCCAATTACTGTCTCTAAAGGATATGCTTCATGTTTTTTCCACTTCAACTGGTCTAGTGGTAAATTATCACAAATCATCCATGGTGCCCATAAATGTTGATGAGGATACAACCATTAGTTTAGCTGCTGCTTTTGGATGTCAGGTTGGCAAAAATGCCCTTCACATATTTAGGCCTGCCTGTGGGTACTACTAGGGCCAAAATGGTGGACTTTATGACTCTTGTTGATTGCATGGAGAGAAGAATGATAGCTAGCAACTTCTTTTCTCAATCAGGGGGAAAGGTTACAATTTTTGAACTCTGCATTATCATCCATGCCCATCTTTTACCTTGGCAGTTTGCTAGTTCCTCCTAGGATTTTAAAGAAATTGGAGAGAATCCAAAGACAGTGCTTATGGAGAAAGCATAGAGATGAGCCCTCACCATCTTTGGCAGCTTGAAACCTAATTTGTAGGCCCAAAAACAAAGGGGGACTGGGCATTTTTAAATCTGGGTGTACAGAACATGGACCTCTTGCTCAAGCATATGCATAAGTTTTTAAATAGGATGGATCTACCATGGTCTCTCTTATTTGGGATACATATTATCACTCTTGTGTACCTCAGGGGACAGCCAGCTGTGGTTCTTTTTGGTGGAAAGGTATATGCAAATTGCTTGATCATTTCAGAAATACAACTTGGGTACAAATCAACTCTGGGAATTCAGCTCTGTTCTGGTCAGATAGATGGAAGATTGGAGATTCTGTGGCCCCTTTGCAGACAAGGTTTCCAAGGCTTTTATCTTATGTGAAAGATCCTTGGCTAACAGTGTCTGAAGCTTTCCAATCTTAGGATATCACCCAGATGTTTCACCTACCTTTGTCTGCATAGGCATATCAGGAATATATGACAATTCAGAACCTGATGACAAACTGTAGTAGGGAAGTGGGTGCAAATGATATTTGGTACTGGCAAGGGACTTGCAGTGCTTTCAATCCCAAGTTGTTCTATTCTTTCATGCACTCCAACATGTTCTTCAATCCTCTCCTGTTATGGATATGGAAATCATACTGCACAATGAAAATAAAAGTGTTTGCCTGGATGTTAATTATGGATATGCTTAACACTAAGGATATGGTTGAAAGGAGGCATTGGCATTTGGATGATGGAGTTAACTGTGTGCTTTTCCCTCTGTTTACTCGAGAGAGCAGGGATCACTTATTCTTTCAATGCAATTTTAGTGTGAGAGTATGGAATTTCCTCCAAATCTCCTGCCCCCCTGGGGATGATATGGCCACCATTGTGATGTAGGCTAGACAAGACTTTGCAAAACATTTCTTTACTGAGGTTTTTTTGTTGCTTGCTGGAACATTTGGATAATCAGAAATGCAAGGGTATTTAGACATGAAAGGCAGAGTTTCAATAAATGGAGAAGTGCTTTCATCCATGATATCACTCACATGTAGCATAGAGTCAAGTATAGATTTAGAGAGAAGCTGTTGAGATGGATTTCCTACTTGCCTCGCTGAGGTCCTGTATACTAGTTGCATAGCTTTTATATTTCTTTTCAGTTCTTATGATTACCTCTTGTAATCCATGTACATTATATTCTGCTATGAATAAATTTTGAATGTTGTGGAGGGTTTTCCCTACAGTCACCAGTCAAATAAATAAATAAATAAATAAAATAAGTTTGTACAAAACCATATGCTTTGATCACCTTATCAAAGCGTATATTCCAACTCCGAGATGCTTGCACTAGTCCATAGATGGATCGCTGGAGTTTGCACACTTTGTTAGCACCTTTAGGATCGACAAAACCTTTTTGGTTGCATCATATACAACTCTTCTTTAAAAAATCCATTAAGGAATGCAGTTTTGACATCCAGTTGCGAGATTTCATAAAATGCGGCAATTGCTAATATGATTCAGACAGACTTAAGCATCGCTATGAGTGAGAAAATCTCATCGTAGTCAACACCTTGAACTTGTCGAAAACCTTTTGCGACAAGTTGAGCTTTGTAGATAGTAACACTACCATCAGTGTCCATCTTCCTCTTGAAGATCCATTTATTCTCAATGGCTTGCCGATCATTGGGCAAGTCCACCAAAGTCCAGACTTTGTCCTCATACATGGATCCAATCTCAGATTTCATGGCCTCAAGCCATCTGTCGGAATCTGGGCTCATCATAGATTCTTCATAGCTTGTTGGTTTGCCATGGTCTAATAACATGACTTCCAGGACAGGATTACCGTACCACTCTGGTGCGGAACGTGCTCTGTTCGACCTACGAGGTCCAGTAGTAACTTGATCTGAAGTTTCATGATCATCATCATTAGCTTCCTCTCTAGTTGGTGTAGGCATCACGGGAACGGATTCCACTGATGTGCTACTTTCCAATTCGAGAGAAGGTAAAATTACCTCATCAAGTTCTACTTTCCTCCCACTCACTTCTTTCGAGAGAAACTCCTTCTCTAGAAAGGTTCCATTCTTGGCAACAAAGATCTTGCCTTCGGATCGGTGGTAGAAGGTGTACCTAATTGTTTCCTTAGGGTATCCTATGAATATGCACTTCTCCGATTTGGGTTCAAGCTTATCAGGCTGAAGCCTTTTGACATAAGTGTCGCTACCCCAAACTTTAAGAAACGAGAGCTTAGGTTTCTTGCCAAACCATAGTTCATATGGTGTTGTTTCGAAGGATTTAGATGGTGCCCTATTTAATGTGAATGCAACTATCTCTAATGCATAACCCCAAAACAATAGAGGTAAATCGGTAAGAGACATCATAGATTACACCATATCTAATAAAGTACAGTTACGACGTCCGGACACACCATTACGCTGTGGTGTTCCAGGTGGCGTGAGTTGTGAAACTATTCCACATTGTTTTAAATGAAAGCCAAACTCGTAACTCAAATATTCACCTCCGCGATCAGACTGTAGAAACTTTATTTTCTTGTTATGATAATTCTCCACTTCACTCTGAAGTTCCTTGAACTTTTCAAATGTTTCAGACTAGTAGATATACCCATATCTAGTCAAATCATCTGTGAAGGTCAGGAAATAAAAATACCTATCGTGTGCTTTAACACTCATCGGACCACATACATCGGTATTATTTCCAATAAGTCATTGATTCGCTCCATTGTTCCGGAGAACGGAGTTTTAGTCATCTTGCCCATGAGGCATGGTTCGCAAGTATCAAATGATTCATAATCAAGTGATTCCAAAAATCCATCAGTATGGAGTTTCTTCATGCGCTTTACACCAATATGACCTAAACGGCAGTGCCGCAAATAGTTGCACTATAATTATAAACTTTGCATTTTTTGGCATCAATATTATGAATATGTGTATCACTACGATCAAAATTCAATAAATCATTTACATTGGGTGTATAACCATAGAAGGTTTTATTCTCTGACTTAAATGAATAACCGTATCGCAATAAACATGATCCAATCATATTCATGCTCAACGCAAACACCAAATAACATTTATTTAGGTCCAACACTAATCCCGAAGGCAGAGGGAGTGTGTGTTGGTGATCTTATCAACCTTGGAATCACTTCCAACACACATCATCACCTTGTCCTTAACTAGTCTCCATTCATTTTGCAACTCCTGTTCCTAGTTACTAATCTTAGCAACTGAACCGGTATCAAATACCCTGGGGTTACTATGAACACTAGTAAAGTGCACATTAATAACATGTATATCTGTAATACCTTTGTTCACTTTGCCATCCTTCTTATCCGCCAAGCATTTGGGGTAGTTCCGCTTCCAGTGACCATTCCCTTTGCAATAGAAGCACTCAATTTCAGGCTTAGGTCTAGCTTTGGGCTTCTTCACGAGAGTGGCAACTTGCTTGTCATTCTTCTTGAAGTTCCCTTTCTTTTCCTTCACCCTTTTTCTTGAAACTAGTGGTCGTGTTAACTATCAACACTTGATGCTCTTTCTTGATTTATACCTTCGCTGATTTCAGCATCGTGAAGAGCTCGAGAGTCTTTTCCCGTTATCCCTTGCACATTATAATTCATCATGAAGTTCTAGTAGCTTGGTGATAGTGGCTAGAGAACTCTGTCAATCACTATCTTATCTGGAAGATTAACTCCCACTTGATTCAAGTGATTGTAGTATCCAGACATTCTGAGCACATGCTCACTGGTTGAGCTATTCTCCTCCATCTTGTAGGCAAAGTACTTGTCAGAGGTCTCATACCTCTCGACATGGGCATGAGTCTGAAATACCAATTTCAGCTCTTGGAACATCTCATATGCTCTGTGGCGTTCAAAACGTCTTTGAAGTCCCGGTTCTAAGCCGTAAAGCATGGCACACTAAACTATCAGGTAGTCATCATACCTAGCTTGCAAAACGTTCATAACGTCTGAATCTTCTCCTGCAATAGGTTTGTCACCTAGCGATGCATCAAGGATATAATTCTTCTATGCAGCAATGAGGATAATCCTTAGATCACGGACCAAGTCCGCATCATTGCTACTATCATCATTCAACTTAGTTTTCTCTAGGAACATATAAAAAATAAGGGAGCTAAATCGCGAGCTATTGATCTACAACATAGATATGCAAATACTATTAGGACTAAGTTCATGATAAATTAAGTTCAATTAATCAAATTACTTAAGAACTCCCACTTATATAGACATCCCTCAAGTCATCTAAATGATACGTGATCCAAATCAACTAAACCATGTCTGATCATCACGTGAGATGGAGTAGTCATCAATGGTGAACATCTCTGTGTTGATCATATCTACTATAGGATTCACGTTCGACCTTTCGGTCTCCAGTGTTCCGAGGCCATGTCTGTGCATGCCAGGCTCGTCAAGTTTAACCCGAGTATTCCGCATGTGCAAAACTGTCTTGCACCCGTTGTATTTGAACATAGAGTGTATCGCACCCAATCATCACGTGGTGTCTCAACACGATGAACTGTCGCGACGGTGCATACTCAGGGAGAACACTTATACCTTGAAATTTAGTGAAGGGATCATCTTATAATGCTACCGCCGTACTAAGCAAAATAAGATGCATAAAAGATAAACATCACATGCAATCAAAATATGTGACATGATATGGCCATCATCATCTTGTGCTTTCGATCTCCATCTCCAAAGCATCGTCATGATCTCCATCGTCACCGGCTCGACACCTTGATCTCCATCATAGCATCGTGGTCGTCTCTCCAACTATTGCTTCTACAACTATCGCTAACACATAGTGATAAAGTAAAGCAATTACATGGCATTTGCATTTCATACAATAAAGAGACAACCATAAGGCTCCTTCCGGTTGCCGATAACTTCTACAAAACATTATCATCTCATACAACAATGTATATCACATCATGTCTGTAGGGGAACGTAGTAATTTCAAAAAATTTCCTACGCTCATGCAAGATCATGGTGATGCATAGCAACGAGAGGGGAGAGTGTTGTCCACGTACCCTCGTATACCGAAAGCGGAAGCGTTATCACAACGCGGTTGATGTAGTCGTACGTCTTCACGATCCGACCAATCAAGTACCGAATGCACGGCACCTCCGAGTTTAGCACACGTTCAGCTCGATGACATCCCTCGAACTCCGATCCAGCCGAGTGTTGAGGGAGAGTTTCGTCAGCACGACGGCGTGGTGACGATGATGATGTTCTACCGACGCAGGGCTTCGCCTAAGCTCTGCAACGATATTATCGAGGTGTAATATGGTGGAGGGGGGCACCGCACACGGCTAAAATATCGTATATCAATTGTGTGTAGAGGTGCCCCCCTTCCCCCGTATATAAAGGAGCAAGGGGGAGGCCGGCTGCCCTTAGGCGCGCCAAGGAGAGGGGGGGAGTCCTGCTCCTAGTAGGAGTAGGACTCCCCTTTCCTAGTCCAACTAGGAAGAGAGGGGGGGAAGGAAAGAGAGGGAGAGGGAGAGGGAAAGAGGGGCCGCGCCCCCTCCCCTAGTCCAATTCAGACTCCTCATGGGAGGGGGCGCGCCACCTCCTGGCTGCTGCCCTCTCTCTCCCCTCAAGGCCCACTAAGGCCCAATACTTCCCCGGGGGGTTCCGGTAACCCCATCCGGCACTCCGGTTTTATCCGAAACTTCTCCGGAACACTTCTGGTGTCCGAATATAGTCGTCCAATATATCAATCTTTATGTCTCAACCATTTCGAGACTCCTCGTCATGTCCGTGATCACATCCAGGACTCCGAACAACCTTCGGTACATCAAAACATATAAACTCATAATATAACTGTCATCGTAACTTTAAGCGTGCGGACCCTACGGGTTCGAGAACTATGTAGACATGACCGAGACACCTCTCCGGTCAATAACCAATAGCGGAACCTGGATGCTCATATTGGTTCCTACATATTCTATGAAGACCTTTATCGGTCAGACCGCATAACAACATACGTTGTTCCCTTTGTCATCGGTATGTTACTTGCCCGAGATTCGATCGTCGGTATCTCGATACCTAGTTCAATCTCGTTACCGGCAAGTCTCTTTACTCGTTCCATAATACATCATCCCGTAACTAACTCATTAGTCACAATGCTTGCAAGGCTTATAGTGATGTGCATTATCGAGTGGGCCCAGAGATACCTCTCCGACAATCGGAGTGACAAATCCTAATCTCGAAATACGCCAACCCAACAAGTACCTTGGAGACACCTGTAGAGCACCTTTATAATCACCCATTTACGTTGTGACGTTTGGTAGCACACAAAGTGTTCCTCCGGTAAACGGGAGTTGCATAATCTCATAGTCATAGGAACATGTATAAGTCATGAAGAAAGCAATAGCAACATACTAAACGATCGGGTGCTAAGCTAATGGAATGGGTCAAGTCAATCACATCATTCTCCTAATGAGGTGATCTTGTTAATCAAATGACAACTCATGTCTATGGCTAGGAAACATAACCATCTTTGATTAACGAGCTAGTCAAGTAGAGGCATACTAGTGACACACTGTTTGTCTATGTATTCACACATGTATTATGTTTCGGGTTAATACAATTCTAGCATGAATAATAAACATTTATCATGATATATGGAAATAAATAATACTTTATTATTGCCTTTAGGGCATATTTCCTTCAGTCTCCCACTTGCACTAGAGTCAATAATCTAGATTACACAGTAATGATTCTTACACCCATGGAGTCTTGGTGCTGATCATGTTTTGCTCGTGGAAGAGGCTTAGTCAACGGGTCTGCAACATTCAGATCCGTATGTATCTTGCAAATTTCTATGTCTCCCACCTGGACTAAATCCCGGATGGAATTGAAGCGTCTTTTGATGTGCTTGGTTCTCTTGTGAAATCTGGATTCCTTTGCTAAGGCAATTGCACCAGTATTGTCACAAAAGATTTTCATTGGTCCCGATGCACTAGGTATGACACCTAGATCGGATATGAACTCCTTCATCCAGAGTCCTTCATTTGCTGCTTCCGAAGCAGTTATGTACTCCGCTTCACAGGTAGATCCCGCCACGACACTTTGCTTAGAACTGCACCAACTGACAGCTCCACCGTTCAATGTAAATACATATCCGGTTTGCGATTTAGAATCGTCCGGATCAGTGTCAAAGCTTGCATCAACGTAACCATTTACGATGAGCTCTTTGTCACCTCCATAAATGAGAAACATATCCTTGGTCCTTTTCAGGTATTTCAGGATGTTCTTGACCGCTGTCCAGTGATCCACTCCTGGATTACTTTGGTACCTCCCTGCTAAACTTATAGCAAGGCACACATCAGGTCTGGTACACAGCATTGCATACATGATAGAGCCTATGGCTGAAGCATAGGGAACATCTTTCATCTTCTCTCTATCTTCTGCAGTGGTCGGGCATTGATACTTACTCAATCTCACACCTTGTAGCACAGGCAAGAACCCTTTCTTTGCTTGATCCATTTTGAACTTCTTCAAAACTTTGTCAAGGTATGTGCTTTGTGAAAGTCCAATTAAGCGTCTTGATCTATCTCTATAGATCTTAATGCCTAATATATATGCAGCTTCACCGAGGTCTTTCATTGAAAAACTCTTATTCAAGTATCCCTTTATGCTATCTGGAAATTCTATATCATTTCCAATCAGCAATATGTCATCCACATATAATATCAGAAATGCTATCGAGCTCCCACTCACTTTCTTGTAAATACAGGCTTCTCCAAAAGTCTGTATAAAACCAAATGCTTTGATCACACTATCAAAGCGTTTATTCCAACTCCGAGAAGCTTGCACCAGTCCATAAATGGATCGCTAGAGCTTGCACACTTTGTTAGCTCCCTTTGGATCGACAAAACCTTCCGGTTGCATCATATACAACTCTTCTTCCAGAAATCCATTCAAGAATGCAGTTTTGACATCCATTTGCCAAATTTCATAATCATAAAATGCGGCAATTGCTAACATGATTCGGACAGACTTAAGCATCGCTACGGGTGAGAAGGTCTCATCATAGTCAATCCCTTGAACTTGTCGAAAACCTTTCGCAACAAGTTGAGCTTTATAGACAGTAACATTACCATCAGCGTCAGTCTTCTTCTTGAAGATCCATTTATTTTCAATGGCTTGCCGACCAACGGGCAAGTCAACCAAAGTCCATACTTTGTTCTCATACATGGATCCCATCTAGGATTTCATGGCTTCAAGCCATTTTGCGGAATCTGGGCTCACCATCGCTTCTTCATAGTTCGTAGGTTCGTCATGGTCTAGTAACATAACCTCCAGAACAGGATTACCGTACCACTCTGGTGCGGATCTTGATCTAGTTGACCTACGAGGTTTAGTAATAACTTGATCTGAAGTATCATGATCATTATCATTAACTTCCTCACTAATTGGTGTAGGTGTCGCAGAAACTGATTTCTGTGATGATCTACTTTCCAATAAGGGAGCAGGTACAGTTATCTCATCAAGTTCTACTTTTCTCCCACTCACTTCTTTCCAGAGAAACTCCTTCTCTAGAAAGGATCCATTCTTAGCAACGAATATCTTGCCTTCGGATCTGTGATTGAAGGTGTACCCAACAGTCTCCCTTGGGTATCCTATGAAGACACATTTCTCCGATTTTGGTTCGAGCTTATCAGGTTGAAGTTTCTTCACATAAGCATCGCAACCCCAAACTTTAAGATACGACAACTTTGGTTTCTTGCTAAACCATAGTTCATAAGGCGTCGTCTCAACGGATTTCGATGGTGTCCTATTTAGAGTGAATGCAGCCGTCTCTAAAGCATAACCCCAAAACGATAGCGGTAAATCAGTAAGAGACATCATAGATCGCACCATATCTAATAAAGTACGATTACGACGTTCGGACACACCATTACGTTGTGGTGTTCCGGGTGGCGTGAGTTGCGAAACTATTCCGCATTGTTTCAAATGTAGGCCAAACTCGTAACTCAAATATTCTCCTCCACGATCAGATCGTAGGAATTTTATTTTCTTGTTACGATGATTTTCAACTTCACTCTGAAATTCTTTGAACTTTTCAAATGTTTCAGACTTATGTTTCATTAAGTAGATATAGCCATATCTACTCAAATCATCTGTGAAGGTGAGAAAATAACGATATCCGCCACGAGCCTCAATATTCATCGGACCACATACATCTGTATGTATGATTTCCAACAAATCTGTTGCTCTCTCCATAGTTCTGGAGAATGGTGTTTTGGTAATCTTGCCCATGAGGCACGGTTCGCATGTACCAAGTGATTCATAATCAAGTGATTCCAAAAGTCCATCAGTATGGAGTTTCTTCATGCGCTTTACACCGATATGACCCAAACGGCAGTGCCACAAATAAGTTGCACTGTCATTATCAACTCTGCATCTTTTGGCTTCGACATTATGAATATGTGTATCACTACTATCGAGATTCATTAAAAATAGACCACTCTTCAAGGGTGCATGACCATAAAAGATATTATTCATATAAATAGAACAACCATTATTCTCTGATTTAAATGAATAACCGTCTCGCATTAAACAAGATCCAGATATAATGTTCATGCTCAACGCTGGCACCAAATAACAATTATTTTGGTCTAAAACTAGTCCCGAAGGTAGATGTAGAGGTAGCGTGCCGACGGCGATCACATCGACTTTGGAACCATTTCCCATGCGCATCGTCACCTCGTCCTTAGCCAATCTTCGCTTAATCCGTAGCCCCTGTTTCGAGTTGCAAATATTAGCAACAGAACCAATATCAAATACCCAGGTGCTACTGCGAGTATTAGTAAGGTACACATCAATAACATGTATATCACATATACCTTTGTTAACCTTGCCATCCTTCTTTTCCGCCAAATACTTGGGGCAGTTCCGCTTCCAGTGACCAGTCTGCTTACAGTAGAAGCACTCAGTTTCAGGCTTAGGTCCAGACTTGGATTTCTTCTCCTGAACAACAACTTGCTTGCTGTTCTTCTTGAAGTTCCCTTTCTTCTTCCCTTTGCCCTTTTTATTGAAACTAGTGGTTTTACTGACCATCAACACTTGATGCTCCTTTTTGATTTCTACCTCCACTGCCTTTAGCATTGCGAAGAGCTCGGGAATTGTCTTATCCATCCCTTGCATGTTATAGTTCATCACGATGCTCTTGTAGGTTGGTGGCAGTGATTGAAGAATTCTGTCAATGACGCTATCATCCGGAAGATTAACTCCCAGTTGAATCAAGTGATTATTATACCCAGACATTTTGAGTATATGCTCACTGACAGAACTATTCTCTTCCATCTTGCAGCTATAGAACTTATTGGAGACTTCATATCTCTCAATCCGGGCATTTGCTTGAAATATTAACTTCAACTCCTGGAACATCTCATATGCTCCATGACGTTCAAAACGTCATTGAAGACCCGGTTCTAAGCCGTAAAGCATGGCACACTGAACTATTGAGTAGTCATCAGCTTTGCTCTTCCAGACGTTCATAACTTCTGGCGTTGCTCTTGCAGGAGGCCTGGCACCTAGCGGTGCTTCTAGGACGTAATTCTTCTGTGCAGCAATGAGGATAATCCTCAAGTTACGGACCCAGTCCGTGTAATTGCTACCATCATCTTTCAACTTAGCTTTCTCAAGGAACGCATTAAAATTCAACGGAACAACAGCACGGGCCATTTATCTACAATTAACATAGACAAGCAAGATACTATCAGGTACTAAGTTCATGATAAATTTAAGTTCAATTAATCATATTACTTAAGAACTCCCACTTAGATAGACATCCCTCTAATCATCTAAGTGATTACGTGATCCAAATCAACTAAACCATGTCCGATCATCACGTGAGATGGGTAGTTTCAATGGTGAACATCACTATGTTGATCATATCTACTATATGATTCACGCTCGACCTTTCGGTCTCCGTGTTCCGAGGCCATATCTGCATATGCTAGGCTCGTTAAGTTTAACGTGAGTATTCCGTGTGTGCAACTGTTTTGCACCCGTTGTATTTGAACGTAGAGCCTATCACACCCGATCATCACGTGGTGTCTCAGCACGAAGAACTTTCGCAACGGTGCATACTCAGGGAGAACACTTTTATCTTGAAATTTTAGTGAGAGATCATCTTATAATGCTACCGTCAATCAAAGCAAGATAAGATGCATAAAAGATTAACATCACATGCAATCAATATAAGTGATATGATATGGCCATCATCATCTTGTGCTTGTGATCTCCATCTCTGAAGCACCGTGCTCGTGATCTCCATCTCCGAAGCACCGTCATGATCACCATCATCACCGGCGCGACACCTTGATCTCCATCGTAGTATCGTTGTCGTCTCGCCAACTTATTGCTTTTACGACTATCGCTACCGCTTAGTGATAAAGTAAAACAATTACATGGCGATTGCATTGCATACAATAAAGCGACAACCATATGGCTCCTGCCAGTTGCCGATAACTCGGTTACAAAACATGACCATCTCATACAATAAAATATAGCATCATGTCTTGACCATATCACATCACAACATGCCCTGCAAAAACAAGTTAGACGTCCTCTACTTTGTTGTTGCAAGTTTTACGTGGCTGCTACGGGCTTAGCAAGAACCGTTCTTACCTATGCATCAAAACCACAACGATAGTTTGTCAAGTTGGTGCAGTTTTAACCTTCGCAAGGACCGGGCGTAGCCACACTCGGTTCAACTAAAGTGAGAGAGACAGACACCCGCCAGTCACCTTTAAGCAACGAGTGCTCCCAACGGTGAAACCAGTCTCGCGTAAGCGTACGCGTAATGTCGGTCCAGGCCGCTTCATCTAACAATACCACTGAACCAAAGTATGACATGCTGGTAAGCAGTATGACTTATATCGCCCACAACTCACTTGTGTTCTACTCGTGCATAGCATCAACGCATAAAACATGGCTCGGATGCCACTGTAGGGGAACGTAGTAATTTCAGAAAATTTCCTACGCTCACGCAAGATCATGGTGATGCATAGCAATGAGAGGGGAGAGTGTTGTCCACGTACCCTCGTAGACCGAAAGCGGAAGTGTTATCACAACGCGGTTGATGTAGTCGTACGTCTTCACGATCCGACCGATCAAGTACCGAACGCATGGCACCTCCGAGTTTAGCACACGTTCAGCTCGATGACGTCCCTCGAACTCCGATCCAGTCGAGTGTTGAGGGAGAGTTTCGTCAGCACGACGGCGTGGTGACGATGATGATGTTCTACCGGCGCAGGGCTTCGCCTAAGCTCAGCAACGATATTATCGAGGTGTAATATGGTGGAGGGGGGCACCGCACACGGCTAAAATATCGTATATCAATTGTGTGTAGAGGTGCCCCCCTGCCCCCGTATATACAGGAGCAAGGGGCAGGCCGGCTGCCCTTGGGCGTGCCAAGGAGAGGGGGGGAGTCCTGCTCCTAGTAGGAGTAGGACTCCCCTTTCCTAGTCCAACTAGGAAGAGAGGGGGGGGGGGAAGGAAAGAGAGGGAGAGGGAGAGGGAAAGAGGGGTCGCGCCCCCTCCCCTAGTCCAATTCGGACTCCTCATGGGAGGGGGCGCGCCACCTCCTGGCTACTGCCCTCTCTCTCCCCTCAAGGCCCACTAAGCCCAATACTTCCCCGGGGGGTTCCGGTAACCCCTCCGGCACTCCGGTTTTATCCGAAACTTCTCCGGAACACTTCCGATGTCCGAATATAGTCGTCCAATATATAAATCTTTATGTCTCAACCATTTCGAGACTCCTCGTCATGTCCGTGATCACATCCAGGACTCCGAACAACCTTTGGTACATCAAAACATATAAACTCATAATATAACTGTCATCGTAACTTTAAGCGTGCGGACCCTACGGGTTCGAGAACTATGTAGACATGACCGAGACACCTTTCCGGTCAATAACCAATAGCGGAACCTGGATGCTCATATTGGTTCCTACATATTCTACGAAGATCTTTATCGGTCAGATCGCATAACAACATACGTTGTTCCCTTTGTCATCGGTATGTTACTTGCCCGAGATTCGATCGTCGGTATCTCGATACCTAGTTCAATCTCGTTACCGGCAAGTCTCTTTACTCGTTCCGTAATACATCATCCCGTAACTAAGTCATTAGTCACAATGCTTGCAAGGCTTATAGTGATGTGCATTACCGAGTGGGCCCAGAGATACCTCTCCGACAATCGGAGTGACAAATCCTAATCTCGAAATATGCCAACCCAACAAGTACCTTGGAGACACCTGTAGAGCACCTTTATAATCACCCATTTACGTTGTGACGTTTGGTAGCACACAAAGTGTTCCTCCGGTAAACGGGAGTTGCATAATCTCATAGTCATAGGAACATGTATAAGTCATGAAGAAAGCAATAGCAACATACTAAACGATCGGGTGCTAAGCTAACGGAATGGGTCAAGTCAATCACGTCATTCTCCTAATGAGGTGATCTCGTTAATCAAATGACAACTCATGTCTATGGCTAGGAAACATAACCATCTTTGATTAACGAGCTAGTCAAGTAGAGGCATACTAGTGACACACTGTTTGTCTATGTATTCACACATGTATTATGTTTCCGGTTAATACAATTCTAGCATGAATAATAAACATTTATCATGATATAAGGAAATAAATAATACTTTATTATTGCCTCTAGGGCATATTTCCTTCATTGTCTTGACCATAACACATCACAACATGCCCTGCAAAAACAAGTTAGACGTCCTCTACTTTGTTGTTGCAAGCTTTACGTGCCTGCTACGGGCTTCTAGCAAGAACCGTTCTTACCTACGCATCAAAACCACAACGGTGATTTATCAAGTTTGCTGTTTTAACCTTCAACAAGGACCAACCACAGTAAAATTCGATTCAACTAAAGTTGGAGAAACAGACACCCGCAAGCCACCTTTATGCAAAACTAGTTGCATGTCTGTCGCTGGAACCGGTCTCATGAAGGTGGTCATGTAAGGTTGGTCCGGGCTACTTCATCCAACAATACCTCCGAATCAAAATAATACATTGGTGGTAAGCAGTATGATGATCACCGCCCACAACTCTTTGTGTTCTACTCGTGCATATCATCTACGCATAGACCAGGCTCGGATGCCACTGTTGGGAAACGTAGCATGCAATTTCAAAAAAATTCCTACGCTCACGCAAGATCTATCTAGGAGATTCATAGCAATGAGAGGGGGAGAGCGTGTCTATGTACCCTCATAGACCGAAAGCAGAAGCATTTGACAACGCGGTTGATGTAGTCGAACTTCTTCTAGCTCCGACCGATCAAGCACCGAACGTACGACACCTCCGAGTTCTACACACATTCAGCGCGATGATGTCCCTCGCCTTCTTGATCTAGCAAGGTGTCGAGGAAGTAGATGAGTTCCTCAACACGACGGCGTGGTGACGGTGATGGTGAAGTGATCAGCACAGGGCTTCACCTAAGCACCGCGAGAATATGACGGGGGGTGTAAACTGTGGAGGGGGGCGCCGCACACGGCTAACAATTGATGTTGTGTGTTCTAGGCGCCCCCTCCTCATATATATAGGTGGGAGGGAGAGGAGAGAGGCCAAGGGGCACCCCAAGTCGGGCCGAATCCCACTTGGGCTCCTGCTCTGGTTCGCCCCCTTCCTTGTATAGGCGCCAGGGGAAGGAAGGGGGAGGTGGCGCCCCCCTTTCCTTTCTCCCTTGAGGAGGGGAAGGAAGGAGGGACTTGCCCTCCCCCCTTTCCTTTCCCTAGGGCTGGCCGGCCTGGTGGAGGGGCGCACCAGCCCCTTGTGGGATGGTCTGTCTCTCCCTTGGCCCATTAAGCCCTTATCTTTGCCGGGGGTGCCCGGAACCCCTTCCGGTGACCCTATATGTACCCGGTATCCTCCGGAACACTTCCGGTGTCCGAATATCATCGTCCTATATATCAATCTTTACCTCCCGACCATTTCGAGACTGCTCGTCATGTCCGTGATCTCATTTGGGACTCCAAACAATATTCGGTCACCAAATCACATAACTCATATAATACTAAATCGTCATCGAACCTTAAGCGTGCGGACCCTACGGGTTCGATAACTATGTAGACATGACCGAGACACCTCTCCGGTCAATAACCAATAGCGGAACCGGGATGCTCATATTGGCTCCTACATATTCCGCGAAGATCTTTATCGATCGAACTGTTATGACAACATATGTTATTCCATTTGTCCATCAGTATGTTACTTACCCGAGATTCGATCATCGGTATCTACATACCTAGTTCAATCTCATTATCGGCAAGTCTCTTTACTTGTTTCATAATACATCATCTTGTAACTAACTCATTAGTCACTTTTCTTGCAAGGCTTCTTATGATGTGCATTACCAAGAGGGCCCTGAGATACCTCTCTGATACTCGGAGTGACAAATCCTAATCTCGATCTATGCCAACCCAACAAACACCTTCGGAGATACCTGTAGAGCATCTTTATAATCACCCAGTTACATTGTGACGTTTGATAGCACACAAGGCATTCTTCCGGTATCCAGGAGTTGCATAATCTGATAGTCGAAGGAATATGTATTTGACATGAAGAAAGCAATAGCAATAAAACTGAACAATCAATATGCTAAGCTAACACATGGGTCTTGTCCATCACATCATTCTCCTAATGATGTGATCCCGTTCATCACATGACAACATATGTCTATGGTTAGGAAACTTAACCATCTTTGATTAACAAGCTAGTCTAGTAGAGGCTTACTAGGGAGACAGTGTTTTGTCTATGTATCCACACATGTAGCAAGTTTCCAGTTACAATTCTAGCATGAATAATAAACATTTATCATGATATAAGGAAATATAAAATAAAAAAATTATTTTTTCCTCTAGGGCATATTTCCTTCAAGTGGATGTGAGACACGAGACTGTTGTGGCCGGTGGGTGTGGACCTCCCCCTAGCCGTCGTGCGCAACTGCTCTCCCCAGCTTGCTTGGCGACGCCGCGCAGTTCCTTGGCTCTTGGCGCGTGGTTCAGGAAGCCCGGGTGTTCAGTCTGATTTTTGTTGGTGTGGATCCATCGGATCCCAGGCTCCGCTCCTTCCCCCAACCTCCTCCTCTGACGGTGGTCATCCCCGGCAACCAAAACGGGCCCCTTCCCCAATAGTGGTGGTGCGAAAGGTCTACAGTTTGTGGCGTGTACGGGTGCAGTGCAGCAGGCGCATGCTTGTAGTCCGCTAGTGCGACATCCCAATGGATCCACTCCATCATGAAGCTTGTAGTGTGCGGCATTTATTCAGGCAGTACAGCGGGCGCATTGGTGTAGTGCGCGAGTACACATGAAGGATATTATTTTTGAAAATGCAAAATACATGATTGTAATTCTTTTTAATTTTGCCTTTGTGTTCTGTAATGACGGCGACTGCTGTGCAGTACGCATCATGACGTACTGCTGCTGTCGAGCGCGTAGTACCCATACCACTCTCCTCCCTTTTGTCCATCGATTGACTCACCTCACCTTGATTTTGCTCACTTTTGCAGTTTGGAAAGCACGATGTGCAGTTTTGTTATTTTGCATCTCACTGTGCAGTTCGCCCAGGATCTCCATGTGGTTCGGTCGCTCGGGGTGTTGCAGTGCGGTTACTTGGTGGGGGCATGCTGCAACTTCAACCACAACGTGCAATTTGCATCTACGCACTGACGTGCAATTCACTGGAGCCGGTGTTTGCATCGCTATTTTTTCTTTGGGCAATGTTCAGTAGGGTATGCTTTTTTATTTTGATTGTGGTTTTTTCTGCGTGAAGATGCCATTTATTTAGCGCGCAGTTTGTACATGCTGGTGGAGCGGGGGCATGAGATGGGGTTCAGTGCGCATCTCTATGAAGTTCGTGGGCACATTGAGCGACGACGGCAAACAACGGCTTGGAGGGTGTCCAGCAAGCTCTGTAGTTCAACACTGTAGTTCACTCCATTTGTGTAGCAACTCATTACCCCCTGTATGAAGTGCAATTTGTCTTGTGTTTCTCAAAATTCAATCGACAACATCAACACTTGCAGTGAGTTTGGTCCTCGGATGTGGTTCACTTTTGAGAGTGATACTGTTCACTTGTGCCTAACATGAAAATGCCAAAAAATAGCAAAAACAACAAGATGGTAATGCGGTTCTCTTTGATATATGTCGCGGTTCACTTGCCCTTGTCTCTGCGGTCCACTCTGGTTCATGAAAAAGTTGAAAAAGACAATAAAAACTCGGCTGAGAAAATTTACGTCTGACAAAAGAAATTATGCAGCTCGCTTGCCCGTCCAATGCAGTGCAGTTTTCTGTTCGATGTGGTTTACTCATCGACTTTGGTGTCGCGAAAAATAGAGTGTCCGCATTTCGGTAATTTCAAAACTGCTCTTAAACCGTAAGGAATTAGAGAAAGTGTTCTGCATAAAAAAGTTGTCTCGTTGATATCTTCCCAACGGTCTATCATTTGAATCATTCCGACCAGCGGTTTATAAATATTTCACGAAAAAACGGCCGCTGCCACTCGTCGTCCACCGCACGATTTTCAAAATTAACTTTAAACCGTAAGGAATCACAAAAGCATTTCTACATATGAAAGTTGCGCCTCGTCCGTAGCTTTCCAACGGCGTATCACATGCTTCGTTTTGACAAACAGTTCAAAAACTAGAGTGAAAGCAGTATCGTAAATAACAAAAATTTCAAAAAACAAAATTCCCTGATTTAGTAAATTTAAAACTGCTCTTAAACCATAACGAATTAGCGAAAATAATACATATTAAAAAGTTGCGCCTCGACGATATATTTCCAACGACATATCATTTGTTTCATTCCGACGAGCGGTTTAGAAAAAACCGCGAAAATGCTCGCTGCCACTCGTCGTGAGCCGCACAATTTTCGAAACTGCTCTTAAACCGTGAGGAATCTCAAAAAAATAATTCTACATGGCAAAGTTGTGCCTAATCCATAGCTTCTCAATGGTATATTACACGCCTTGTTCCGACAAACGATTTAAAAACTAGAGTGAAAACAGTACCGAAAAAACACCGCGTGTAGTTTTTTCCAACATGAAGTTGACTAGTTTCGGTAGTGCAGTACGTTTGCTGCAGAAACTGCAGTGCCCTCGCATTGAGCGTGCAGTTCGTAAGTGTTATCAGAATAGTTATGCTGCTAATATATATAACATCTTTTTATATCTATTATTTTCTTAATTCGTTACGGTTTAAGAGCAGTTTCTGATAACACTTGCATTGCGTTCAACGCGAGAGAACTGCACTTTCTATAGCAAGAGCACTGCAATACACACTAGTGAACTTCGTGTCGGAAAAAACTGCATGCAGTGTTTCTCCGGTACTGTTTTCGGTCTAATTTTTAAACGTTTATTGGAACGAGGCGTATAATATATCGTTGGAAAGCTATGGATTAGGCGCAACTTCACCATGTTGAACACTTTTCGAGATTCCTCGCGGTTTAAGAGCAGTTTCAAAAATGGTGCGGCGGATGATGAGTACGAGCGAGCGTATTTTCGTGATTTTTTCTAAACCACTCATCGGAATAAAGCAAATGATACGCCGTTGGAAAGATATCGTCGAGGCGCATCTTATTTATATCTATTATTTTTTCTAATTCGTTACAGTTTAAGAGCAGTTTCAAATTTACTAAATCGCGGAATTACGTTTTTTTCTTCAAAATTTTACAATTTTCAGTACTGTTTTCACTCTAGTTTTTGAACCGTTTGTCGAAACGAGGCGTGTAATACGTCGTCGGAAAGATATGGACAAGGCACAACTTTCATATGTAGAAATGATTTTGAGATTCCTTACGATTTTAAGTTAATTTTGAAAATGGTACGACGGAGGACGAGTGGTAGCGGTCGTTTTTCGTGAAATTTTTACAAACCGATTGTCAAAACGATTCAAATGATATACCGTTGGAAAGATATCGACGAGACACAACTTTTTCATGTAGAACACTCTCTCTAATTCATTACGGTTTAAGAGTAGTTTTAAAATTAGCGAAATGCGGACACTCTGTTTTTCGCGACACCCAAATCGACGAGTGAACTTCGTCCGACAGAAAACAACACTGCTTCAGACTAGGAACCGTACTGCATCACATGGGCAAGTGAACTTCATGGTTTTTTTGTCGGACATAATTTTTTTCCAGCCGAGATGTGGGCCGTACTTCACATCGGGCGTAAGTGAACCCCAACACATGTCGAGAAGTGAACCTCAGTACATTTTTTGTTGTTTTCGCAACAATTTTTTCGCACTTCACGTTGGGCGTAAGTGAACCGCGACAGTACCAAAAGTGAACCACATGAGTTTTTCTTCTTCTTTTTTCTAATTTTTATATAAACGAGAGTGGACCGCAGAGTCGAGGGCAAGGGAGTTGTGACATATATCGAAGTGAACCGCATTAATGTCTTGTTGTTTCGCTAAATTTTTCACAATTTCATGTTAGGCGCAAGTGAACAGCATCACTCTCAAAAGTGAACCACATTCGAGGACCAAACGCACTACAAGTGTTGATGTAGTCGGTAAACATCATCACTCTCAAAAGTGAACGACATTATTTTTTTGCTAGCGAACTTTGAAACATTTTATTTCTCATCCCATGAACGAAACAAAGTGCATTAAAAAAAGAAGTGAACTTCTAGTGGGAATTTCGTTTTCTCTTTTTTACAAAGCGAACCACCAACTCCCACAAAATGAACCACATCATTTTTTTCCAAAGTATATATGATGAGGGGATGAAGCAAACTACAATCTTTAAAAATGCAGAACATTTTTGCCGTCGCTCACTTACACATCGACCGGCGCTGAACAGCACACCCACACTGACCTAACCTTGTGATGGATGCACAACCACTCTTACAGAACAGCACAAGTGCACATACCAAAGTTTACATCTTAGGGGGTCGCACATGAAAAATACATCCAGCGAACTGCAAATAGCAGAGAACATCCCCTGATTTCCCTACAAAATACTACGAGCGAACTGTAGTACTTCTCAAAGAAAAACAAATTACAATGAAGTCCTCTGTACATTGCTGGGGCAGTGTGCACTGCAGCACGGCGAACTGCACGATAGCACCGACGGTGGGCTATGGTCGACGGCAGCACAGTAGTTACTGAACTTCACGCGCTCGTTGGTCGAGCTGCACCACCCTGTGGGCAGAACTGCACCCATCGACAATGGAGATGGCATAGTTGGAGCGATGGACTGCGCCGGCACGGTTGGGAGGGGGATCTGGTGCTTGAAGGTCAGGGAAGGGTTGTCGTTAGTGCAGTACACCTCGTCGCGTAGCGGACTGCTTTCCCTGCTGGCCGGAGTCAACGATCCCCACGGCAACGCTGCTGGCTCAACTCGTCAGGGGGGAAGGACACCTTCTGTGCGTCTCCTCACGCGCAAGCCACCGGAGCAGAAGCCCCCAAACGCCGGAACACCAGCGATCGAATCTGGCAACAGGTTGAGCGGGGGTGGAGGGGGTGGAGGTCTATGCTGGCGGCGTTGCAGATCGAGGGGGAATGAGAGGAGCCCACCAAGACGGCGAGGAACGGCACAGACGCAGGGTCGATGGGGAGTGGAGCGCACCAAGAAGCTGCAGGGCCAGCCGAACTGCACGCCGGCCTTTGTCCTCCTCCTGCACGCTGGCCTTGCTCTGCCAGCCCTCGTGCCACCGCGCTGCCCATCCCTTGGAGGGAAGGCGTCACCACTGCCTCCATCCCCGGTGTTGCAGATGCGGTGGTACGGCATGGTGGATGGCCATGGCCTCGCCGCCCACGCTGGAGTCCATGAATGGCGGGCGGCCGCGGATCCAGTACCGATAGTGGAGGTAGCTGGTGGGTCACGCACCGGAGTGGATCGGGAGGCGGCGCGCCGTTGTGGATCGAGGTGGTTGAGTCCGGCGGCTCGGGGCGGGGGCGCGCAGGAGGCGGTCGGGAGACAGCGTGCCGCGACAGCTGGGGCGCGGTGGAGCGTCCACGGCGGATCTGGGCGGTACCGCACCGTGGTGGGTAGAGGCAGCGAGTTTAACTGTGTGGCTGGTGGTGGGGAGGAGTGGTGCGGGTCGGTGGTGGGTATAAGGTGAGGATAAGGTGGGCAGTGAGATGGGTGGGGGCGTGGGGTAGTTTTCTTTTTGTCCATGGTTGGATCGGTTTGGTGCACTTCTGCAGCTCTAAAGTGTTAGCAGAATAAGTGGATGTTATTAGAATAAGACTCTTAAGGGGTGTTATCAGAATAGACCCACCATATATATATATACATATATATATATATATATATATATATATATATATATATATATATATATATATATATATATATATATATATATATATATATATATATAGAGCAAAGCTTTTGGAGGTCAACAATGGAGGAGAAAGCTTTCCCCAAGTCGTTGGGGCAATGGGGTAGAAGACCCCCTTTTATATGCCCCCACAAATCTAACCGCTATGCACTCTGCCTGTGCTCAAGCAGTACTACCGCTTGGGAGAGCGGTAGTTCCAGTGCCAGCCAGTGTGTACTGTAGAGTACAAGCACGGTAGTTCCACCCGAGCGGTACTACAGGCTATAGTGAGCGGTACTACTGCTAAATGTCACTAGATACAAAGGGACCAGTGGCAGTAAAAAGGGCAACAGAGTAAAAAGGGGCCGCTAAATGTCAAGAGATACTACCGTATACAACCGCCCAACTACTAAAAGAGTAAAAAGAGCTACGGAGGCTTGCACACCTCTCGAAAGCAAGCAGTATTAGAAAGCGGAAGTACCGCACAAGCAGCATTACCGTGCTATATCATGAGCTAACCAGAGATGTGCAGAAGGAAAAATCCAAGCGGTAGCGGCAACTCAGAGTGGAAGTATCCCCTAAGCGGTTGTCAGTGCTAAAACCGGCTGATCTCGGGTAGGGGGTCCTGAGCTGGTGAACTAGGAATGATGGTGACAGGGGGAAACAAGAGATGATGTTTACTCAGGTTCGGGCCCTCTCGAAGAGGTAAAACCCTACGTCCTGATTGATTATATTGATGCGATGGAGTATCGAGTACAAGATGATCTACCTCGAGATCATATGTTGTGTTCTAAACCCTAAGGCTAGTAAGTGTATCTCTAAAGACTAAACCCCACGACTTATATACACACCAGGGGTTCCTAGGTTACACATATGGTCGGTGGCCAGACATGCCGGCTAGTGAGCTATCCTTGAAGCGCACGCCAAGTCTTTGGAGGTTTCCATCTTGATCACGCCGAGGTTCATAGCTTCTGGAGTCCTTCCTTGTGGAGATCAGCGGGCCGTAAGCTTGGCCCATGGACTGTGGGTCGTATAGGTTAGCACCCTGTAGTCCAGGACACCGTTAGTAGCCCCTGAATTTGTCTTCAAAGCCGAGGATGAAAGCTCCATCCTCAGACCAATATTTTCAGCTTGATGTCTTCGGCTTGGTAGACGAGTTCCTCTGTTATTTTGCCCAGATCCGAAGTTCATAATAAATTATCGGGTATCCTTTCATAGTTAACCCTTCCGAACCATATGTTTGAAACCTTATCCTCGGCGAGGGAAGTACTGGATCCCCTTTTTACAAAGGTACCCCCTATACTTGAGGTCCCATGGTAGCTTAGCCTCAATGACTTGCCACATAGGTCTGAGTAGTGGTTTTTTCTGAAAACTTTTACCGAACCGTCACCGCCATAATGTTAATCGAGCCAGTTATTGCGAGTCAAATCGTGGCCTGAGGCAGCTTCCTCATTGGCACGTCCTATCAATGCAGAGATCATACTCCATTTTTCAAGGGATGTCATCGAAGAATCATTTTTATTGATGCCCGTCTATTGGCACGAAGGGTTGGAAGGTGAAGAATCACGCAATTTTTTGGAGATTTTTTTGGGACCAAATGACAACTTGGGGGCCAAGGTAGGACCAGAGGGGAGGCATGTGGGGGCCACAAGACACCTGGGTGCGCCCAGGTGGGTTGTGGGGCCCACAGGGGTCTCCTGCACTGCCTCTTCACCCTATAAATTCCCAAATATTTCAGAAACCCTAGGAGAGTCGACGAAACACAATTCCAGACGACGTAAGTTCTAGAACCACGAGATCAAATCTAACACCATCATGGAGGAGTTCATCATCCTCATTGGTGCCTCTGCGATGATGCGTGAGTAGTCCACCATAGACCTACGGGTCCGTAGGTTGTAGCTAGATGGCTTCCTCTCTCTCTCTCTCTCTCTCTCTCTCTCTCTCTCTATCTCTTGATTCGCAATACAATGGTCTCTTGGAGATCTATTTGATGTAATGACTTTCTGCGGTGTGTTTGTTGGGATCCGATGAAGTTTGAGTTTATGATCAGATCTTTATCCATGAATATTATTTGAGTCTTCTTTGATCTCTTATATGCATGATTATTTATAGCCTCATATTTCTTCTTCTAATCTTTGGTTTAGTTAGGCCAAGTAGATCGATTTTTCTTGCCATGGGAAGAGGTGCTTTGTGATGGGGTCGATCTTGCGGTGTTCTTTCCTAGTGACAGAAGGGGCAGCAGGACACACATGTATCGTTGCTATTACAGATAACAAGATGGGGTCTAATCCTACATGAATAGATGTCGTCTACATCATGTCATCGTTCTTATTGCATTACTCCGTTTCTCCATGAACTTAATACACTAGATGCGCATGTTGTATAGTGGTCGATGTGTGGAGTAATAGTACTAGATGCAGGCAGGAGTCGGTCTACTAATCTTGGACGTGATGCCTATATATTGATCATTCCTTGGATATCGCCATAATTATTTGATATTCTATCAATTTCCCAACAGTAATTTGTTTACCCACCGTGTGCTATTTCTCGATCATATTTGCTTTTTGATCTATTATTTGCCACTTTTATTTCCAGATCTATATTTCCAAAAACCCAAAAATACCTTGCTGCACTTTTTTATTACTTATTTTATTTCGCATTTTATCGACATCTATTTATCCAATATATCACAAAACAATTTATCTTTTTACTGAGGAGGGATTGAAAACCCCTCTTACGCGTCGGGTTGCAAGTATTTGTTCTTTGTGTGCAGGTATCGTTTATATACGCTTGCTTGGTCCTTCTACTGGATTGATTCCTTGGTTTCATAACTGAGGGAAATACCTACCTTAGTTGTGCTTCATCGTCCCCCTTCCTCTTTCGGGAAATCTGACGCAGTTTCAAGCGACATCATCAGGCCAAAGAGTAGTGGCTCTGCCAGCTCACCGAATGTGGTGGGTCCATGATAAGCAAGCTCCCATAGGTTTCCTGGCCAGAGGGCACCTTTGTGGAGACAATCAAGGTGTGGCAGTGGGAGTGATTCTATATCACCGAGCTACCCGATGAAGGCCAGACGGAGATCCCCACCTTTACGGCCGAGCCCCCAAGGAAGCTGGTCTCCTGAACGAAGAAGGGCCTCAATTGGGGAAGCCCAAATGAGGTGAAGGTGCTCCAAAGGAGGCTCAATTCCATGATCGAGCAAGGCATCAAGCTGGTGGACGTGATCTAGGTCATGCTCCAGCGCCGTACCCCCTCCAACTTCGGGTTAATCCCATGTGGCTCTCCAAGCCCGATGATGAGGTTACTGTGCAAAACGTCTTCCGCACCGGCCTCAACGGTATGTGGACGACGCTCTTCAAGCTATCCAAGAACAAATTTCCCAAGAAGGGGGAAGATGGCGGCCTTGATGCTGAGAATGGTCCACCCGAGGTAAAAATATATTTATGTTGTTACCCTTTTAATATCTTCTGACTTTTAACAAAGTAATCATGCTTACCCTCCCATAATCAGAACTAACAAGGCACAAAAGATGAATTACCCGGGGCCATTGCTCGAAGAAGCTAGGGCTCCCCAGCTAGAAGCTCTTTGGCCGAGGAACCATGCCTAGTCCCAGTCAGGGAGAAGGAGCCGAAGGAGAAGAGGTAGGATCTGTGCGTCCGAGGTCCTTCGGATGCTAGGTTCAAGGACACCCATGCCTCTTCCATTTGTGAGGAGGAAGAGGAGGATAAGGAGGATGAGGGGGAAGAGGAGGCATATTCTCCTAAAAGGAAAAGGGCAGTGTCCGAGGACATCGAGGAAGATGACCCTCCTTGATTTCGCATAAGGCTTTGGAAAGCCTCTGCACGCCAGCACAGACAATCGTCTGCCCCTGCCGAGGTCGTGCCCCCGGGTCCTCCGAGGATGTGCTGCCTCCACAGCGCAGGGAGAAACCGCCGCCGAGGAGGTACTCCATTTAGTGTGTTTTACATGACATGTTTATTAACATATCCTTGACTTTGGTGCATTGTCTACTTTTATAGCCCACGGCTCGTGTCGGATGTGGGGTTCCGGCAAAACCTTAAGGTTCGAACACTGGGGTGCGCGCGAAGTCTTTCCCTCCTACCGATCTACGCCCTAGCTCGCTAAGATCTCGCGGACGAACTCGCAACAAAGAAAGACACGGGTTTATACTGGTTTGGGCCACCGTTGTGGTGTAATACCCTACTCCAGTGTGGTGGTGGTGGATTGCCTCTTGGGCTGATGTTGAACAGTACATAGGGAAGAACAACCTCCTGAGGTTGAGGTGTTCTTGTGCGTGGTGACTTAGCGGGTGAGAGCTGGATGAACTGCTCGATCTGATCAGATGAGATCCAGCCGAGGTGATATGCCCCTACTGTGGTGGCTAGCTCTGCTTATATAGGCCCTGGTCCTCTTCCCAAATATTGAGCGGGAAGGGAGCCAACAACGGCAGGCAAATTTGAAGGGGGACAGCTAGTACAAGCTATCCTGACAAAAGTGGTCTTCGCCTGCGAAAGGCTCTGGTGGTGACGCCGTCTTGGGCTCCACGATGACCTCCGTCTTGCCGTCCTCCTGGTCTTGGTCTCGTTGCACCAATATAGCAACCTTTGCCTGATGCCTCGGTACTCCTCGCCTGCGCGTGCTTCCTTAGCACCAAAGAGGAAACAAGGACGCTGCGCGCGCTGGCGCCCGCCTGGTGTCGATCGTCATGGCTCACGTCACAAGAGCCTCGTGAGGTTTGCCCGGCCTTGATATCTCCGCTCCCCGTGAGCCTGCCTGACTAGGCCACTCCTGAGGAGGTCTTGCGCCGTCCGCCTCGCGAGGCTTGGCCCCTCGCGAGGGTCTTGGATGCCTTGTTGATGAAGATGGGCCGTACGGCCTGCTGGCTTAGCCACGCCGTGGGCCGCAGGCAGGCAAGTCTGGGGACCCCCGTTCCTAGAACGCCGACAGTAGCCCCCAGGCCCAAGGTGCTCTCGGGCTTGGCTTCGCGGCGAAGCCAAGGGTCAAGTTTGGGGCGCCACGGGTCCCAAAAGCCCACGGCCTCGGTTGATGCACGGCGGTTGATTGGACGTGGGTGTCTCCGCTTCCCCACGCTGCCTCGGCAACTGCTCGACTTGGCAAGTCCCTGCGACATGCAAGGAAAACCATCATTACCTGTGATCGTGGGAGGCGTCGGTTGGCCTTCTTTCGCTATAAATGGGGAGGTGGGCGGAGCCCCCGTCGCCCATCTCTTCCTTGCTTGCTTGCTCCTTCCTCCTCGCTCCACTGCAAACAACAATGGCGCCTATCAGAAGGTTCTCCACTGAAGAGAAGGGAAAGGCCCCTCGCGATGACCCGGGGCCACTTCCACCGAAGAAGAGGTCGGTCCACCGCCGTGATGAAACGTCGATGCAGGTGGTGACGAGGCCTTGGTGCGAGCGGCCTCCTCCGGGGTATCCGCTACCCTTGTACGCCCGAGCCAAGGGCTCGGGAGGACGGAGCGGCGAGCAGCGTCGTCCACGCCGTGCCCGGGGTCGCCGCGCCACGGCGATGCGCACCGTCGCCCCCGGAATCCACGCCGTGAACTCCACGCGCGAGCTGGTGCTGTGGGCGCTGATGCCTTCAAGCTCTTGGATCCGCTTCCCGCGGTTCTTCTCCGACGTGATGCCGCCGAGTGGGCCTCTCGAGCTCTGGTTGCAGCACGCCGACTGCAGCGCTCCGGCGACCGGAGCAGAGATCAAAGCGGTCCCCACCGGCAAGATCTTCATGACTCGTGGCTGGGGCGAGATCGCGCGGGTCTGCGGTGCGAGGGGCGCCCTCGCGATCCACTTTGAGTATGACGGCGCCTCCACGCTCTCCTTCAAGGTCTTCGATGCTGAGGGCCGCCGCCTAGAGTGCTGCTCCGGAGAGGAGTGTGAGGCTGACGCGCGTTCCGCTTGCGGTCACTCCAGCAACAGCAGTCCTTGGGAGTCCAGCAGCTCTCCTGAGCTCTATGAGACTCCGGAGACAAGCAAAGACAGCTACGTGCCCCCGAGCTCTCGCCGCGCTCGGAGCAGAGCTGCGGCGTCCGGCCGTCGCCGTCGCTGATCTGGATGGGGTTGGCGCCGGCCCCCCGTGGCCCACTGTTGATGATGGCGTCCTCCACGGGTGGGTGTAGATAGGACCCCCTTAGTTTTAGCTTTTGTTCCCTGCGAATAGTCATGATGTGCCTCGTGGAGGCATGTAAGGGTCTGTAATGTCTTTTGTGCTTATCTTCCCTGTTATGAAAATTTGGTGAACGCATGTCCCATTAAGGCTCGGTCCCCCCTTTCTTTCCTCGCGATAGCTTGTTGCTCTACGCCGACAAGTCCCGGTCCCCAGGCAGGCTACAGCCGTCGCTGGTATGCCAAGTCGCGTGCCGTGGTCAAGGCCAGGAGGGGCGCGGCCCGAGGTCCAGTAAGAGCCCCTGAGGCGCGATGCGCAGGAGGACCCCCTTAGCGCTCAAGCGGCCATGGTAAGGGAAGAAAGGGAGCTGACGTGGCCGCAACGGGGTTGCGGCAAGGCGTGAGTGACCATTAGGCCCAAACATTTTGCCGATCCGAGGGCGGGATTTATCTTGTTGACTTCGGGGCGATTCCTGACGGTGCGCTAGGGCCGTGCGCCAACTTGTGCGGCATAGCTAGGCCGGCCCGTACGAGTTTCTCTTCTCCCGTGCTCTCCTTAGTGCTCTACGTCCTCAGGTCCCGGCCCTCGAGCGAGCTCAGCCGCCGCTGGTATGCCAGGTCGTGATGCCGTGGTCAAGGCCAGGGGGTGAGGGCTGGAGAGCCAGTAAGAGCTCCTGAGTCGCGATGCTCAGGACCCCCCCTTTAACGCGCAAGCGAATTGCACGAGAGAAAAGGAGACTCGCGGTGTCGCCTGCTATCCTCCCCATGGGATCCCTGTGAACAGGCACAAGAAGAACATGGTTTGCCGTTATGGTTGCCAGCTTGCCGCTGGTTGCTCTGGATGAAGTGAAGGCACTGAGGGCCTGGTGAGGTGACGTGCGCGGGGCGTGCCGCGAGCCAGAGCTCGACCGCTCAGATTTGTCGACGTGGCAGGGACGGACCCTTGCACCAGCGCCGTGCCTGTGAGAAGGCCCCGTGGGAGGCGATGATCGAGCAGGCGATAGCCGTAGGCAGGTTAAGCATGAAAAGGCAAATCAGCTTGGGTAAATGCAGGAAGATACATGCCACTGGGTCCGGCCCGAGCGGCTTGGGGATGATGCAGCCCGAGGGGCGCCCCCAGCAAGGTAAGCTAAAGACATAAGAAAAAGGGGTACATGCCACAGGGACGGACCCATGTGGCCTGGGAATGATGCAGCCCGAGGGGCGCTCCCAGCTAAGCGAGCTTGGAAGATGTCACCTGGTTCTGTAGACAAAGTAGAGTTGGTGCAGCTGAAGGCGTGCGTCGAAGGAATGACTCTTCACGAGCCACTGGGGCCCTGAGCCTCGGGAGGCTCTGGGGGCTCGGGAGGTTCCCTGAAGACCGTCTCCATCTCTTCCAGGACGGCATGGTACCTGGTGTCCTGAGCCGCCAGGACACGCCACATGTTGCGCTGATAGGCTGACGCCACGCTCGGCAAGCCGAAGGGCATGCGAACGTAGCTGTGTGGCGGGCCCTCGCAGCAGCCCACACGCGAAGGCCAGAAGCGCTCCTGAGATGCGGCCCTGTTGAGCCCTGGGACATCGATGCAGACACGCAGCCCAACATCCTCGCCTGGATGGGGAGCTGCGCCTCGTGAGCGGCCGTCGCCGCGCATGGCTCTTGCGTCTTGCAGCTCCTGAGTGGTCTTGGTGATGAACTCCTGAGTGGTGGGCACTCCTTGCCCTGTGCTCTCCTGAGGGACACATGCCGCGAAGCATGCCTCCAAGTGGTGCCCGAGCGCCTCCCTCGTGAGGTTGGCAAGGTCTGAGGCCCTCCAGAAGAGAGCCCTCGAGCCCTGCCCGAGGAGGGTGCCAGGCGCGCCTTCCTATGTGATGGAGGGAGGCACCCCTGGGACGGACGCTGATCCTGATAAGGCTCCTGCCGCGATGCCATCCTCCTGAGGTCCTGTGCGGTGCAGCTGCTTCTTCTTGGGGATGGTCTCCGAAGGGCCCTCACTTCTGCTGTTGGGGTCGTTGATTGCTGCAGCTTGGAAGGCGTGCTCGAGGGAGCACACCGTGTCCCTCTCTTCACATGGGACCGTGATGATTCCTCCACTTCCTGGCATCTTGAGGACGTTGTAGCCGTGATGGGTGACTGCCATGAACTTGGCCAGGGCCGGATACCCGAGGATGGCGTTGTACGGCAGGCGGATGTGCACGACGTCGAAGTCGATGAGCTCGGTGCGGTAGTTCTTGCGCTCTCCGAAGGTGACGGGCAGGCGGACCTGCCCTATCGGTGTGGTTGAACCGTCGGTCACCCCTGAGAAAGGCTTGGTGGGCTGGAGCTGCTCATACGACACTTGGAGGTTGTCGAACGTGTCGACGGACAGGACGTTGAGCCCTGCGCCACCGTCGATGAGGGTCTTGGTAACCTGCACATTGCTGATGACTAGGGAACACAACATTGGGGGGGGGGGGCGCCGACGGTGGCCGCGCACTTGAGCTGATCTGCTGAGTTGAAAGTGATGGCGCATTGGGACCACTTGAGCGGGTGCGTGGCCTCGAGCTTGGGGAGCACCGCGTTCACCTCGCGAGCAAACTGTTTGAAGATGCGCTGAGAGGTTGGGTCCTAGGCGCCGCCCAAGATGCAGGCGATTGCACGCGGCTCCTGGAAGCCCCCAACCCCCTCGTCCTGATGGTGGTCGTCGCCCCTTCTTGGGGGCGGCAGTGGGGGAAGACCGGCGTTGCTTTGGGGGCGATCCTCACGAGGCTGGTCCCTCCAGGCCCCCTCGCGAGGATGGTCCTGTCAGCGGTCCTCACGAGGCCTGTCGCGCCATTCCTGGAGCGGGCCACGGTCGTCCCAGCGTCCGCCTCCACGTCGTCCTCCATGGCCGTAGCCCCGGCCGCTGTGCTCGGGGCGTCGACCGAAGCGTCCTTCTCGTATGGCTCTGAGCTCTTGACAGTCGCTGGTGTTGTGGGTGTTCAGGTTGTGGAAGGCGCAGAACGGTCGGCTGTTCTTGGATGACTCGGGCTGATCTCTGCCCCGCTTGGTGTCGGGCTCCGCTGCGAGCACAACTGCCTCCTTGCGCTTCACGTCATTGGCCTTGGCCTTCTTCTCCTCTGCACCCACAACCGGTAGTTCAAGGAGGGAGAGGTGCCCCTCCTCAGCTCTTGCACACTTGGTCGCCAAGTTGAACAGCTCCTGAGATGTGCAGAGCTCCTCGTGGATAGCGAGCTCTTCCTTCATCTTGACGTCACAGACGCCGTCGGAGAACGCGGAGATGATGGCCTCATCCGTGACCTTTGGTATCTTGAGGCGAGTGTTGTTGAAGCGCTGGATGTACTTCTGGAGGGTCTCTCCTGGTTGTTGCTCGATGCGGCGCAGGTCACCCGCGGCTGGCGGGCGGTCGCGGGTGCCCTGGAAGTTGGCGACGAAGCGGTCGCGCATCTCGTCCCAGGAGGAGATCGAGCCGTGCTGCAGGTTCAGGAGCCAGGAGCGGGCTCCATCCTTGAGAGCCATGGGGAACCAGTTCGCCATGACTTCCTCATCGCCGTTGGCCGCTTCGATGCTCAGCTCGTAGAGCTGTAGGAACTCCGCGGGGTCGGCGGTGTCGTCGTAGCGAGGAGGCAGATCCGGCTTGAACTTGCCTGGCCAGGCGACGCTACGCAGCTCGGGGGTGAAGGCGCGGCAGCCAGCCGTGGTTGCTGGGGCCCGATTCAGAGGTGGAGCTTGGTCTTGGCGAGGTCCACGCGGCGCCGCCGCGGGCGGTGCGCGGTCTTGAGGAGGCGGCGCGGGGAGCGCGGGTGCAGATTCTCGCGGCTGAGGGATTTCTTGGCAGCTTCTCTCTTCGCGCGCGAGCGCCGGGCGTGGCGGATCATGCCGCGGGACCGCGCGCCTTGGTGCCAAGTTGCCGTCTTGGGGCAGAGGTGGTGGAGGCGCACCATGAGCCTCGTTGCCCGTGGCTGGCTGAGGGTGAGGCAGAGAGAGGGACGGCACCGGGGAGCCCCCTACGGCGCGGACGAGCTCGGCGACGCGATCGAGCCTCTCCTCATAGAGGTCGTCGACTGGGCGGTAGCGCAGGAGTTCGTTTGCCGCGAGGAGCACGGCCCGCGCCTCCATGGGGGCGCGGCGTGCGTGAGACGAAGAACCGGCCGGGGTCAGCGACGGAGTGGCGGTGTGGCCATCCTGCCGTACCAATGGATGCAGCGAGGACGCCTGCTGCTTGTTCCCCGCCGGGCCGGTGGCAGCGTTGGCGGCAGGAGACGGAGAGCGACGAGGTGGCCCGCTGACGGGAGCTGTCTGAGCAACGCGGGCAGTGAGGGCAGCCCGGCGCTCAGCTCGAGCTCGGCGAGCGTCCGCCATGGAGACGACGGAATGAGGGAGCGATGAACTGATGGAAGGGAAGCTACGACGCACCCCTACCTGGCGCGCCAAATGTCGGATGTGGGGTTCCGGCAAACCCTTAAGGTTCGAACACTGGGGTGCGCGCGAATTCTTTCCCTCCTACCGATCTACGCCCTAGCTCGCTAAGATCTCGTGGACGAACTCGACGAACTCGCAACACAGAAAGACACGGGATTTATACTGGTTCGGGCCACCGTTGTGGTGTAATACCCTACTCCAGTGTGGTGGTGGTGGATTGCCTCTTGGGCTGATGATGAACAGTACAGAGGGAAGAACAAACTCCTCAGTTTGAGGTGTTCTTGTGCGTGGTGACTTAGCGGGTGAGAGCTGGATGAACTGCTCGATCTGATCAGATGAGATCCAGCCGAGGTGATATGCCCCTACTATGGTGGCTAGCTCTACTTATATAGGCCCTGGTCCTATTCCCAAATATTGAGCGGGAAGGGAGTCAACAACGGCGGGCAAATTTGAAAGGGACAACTAGTACAAGCTATCCTGACAAAAGTGGTCTTCGCCTGCGAAAGGCTCTGGTGGTGACACGGTCTTGGGCTCCACGATGACCTCCATCTTGCCGTCCTCCTGGTCTTGGTCTCATTGCACCGATATAACAACCTTTGCCTGATGCCTCGGTACTCCTCGCCTGCGCCTGCTTCCTTAGCACCAAAGAGGAAACAAGGACGCTGCGCACGCTGGCGCCTGCCTGGTGCCCGCCTGGTGTCGATCGTCATGGCTCACGTCACGAGAGCCTCATGAGGTTTGCCCCACCTTGATATCTCCGCTCCCCGTGAGCCTGCCTGACTAGGCCACTCCTGAGGAGGTCTTGCGTCGTCCGCTTCGCGAGGCTTGTGTTGGGGAAACGTAGTAATTTCAAAAAAATTCCTACGCACACGCAAGATCATGGTGATGCATAGCAACGAGAGGGGAGAGTGTTGTCCACGTACCCTCGTAGACTGAAAGCGGAAGCGTTATCACAACGCGGTTGATGTAGTCGTATGTCTTCACGATCCGACCGATCAAGTACCGAACGCACGGCACCTCCAAGTTCAGCACACGTTCAGCACGATGACGTCCCTCGAACTCCGATCCAGCCGAGTGTTGAGGGAGAGTTTCGTCAGCACGACGGCGTGGTGACGATGGTGATGTTCTACCGACGCAGGGCTTCGCCTAAGCTCCGCAACGATATTATCGAGGTGTAATATGGTGGGGGGGGCACCGCACACGGCTAAAATATCGTATATCAATTGTGTGTAGAGGTGCCCCCTGCCCCCGTATATAAAGGAGCAAGGGGGAGGCCGGCTGCCTTGGGTGCGCCAAGGAGAGGGGGGGAGTCCTCCTCCTAGTAGGAGTAGGACTCCCCTTTCCTAGTCCAACTAGGAAGAGAGGGGGGGGGAAGGAAAGAGAGGGAGAGGGAGAGGGAAAGAGGGGCCGCGCCCCCCTCCCCTAGTCCAATTAGGACTCCTCATGGGAGGGGGCGCGCCACCTCCTGGCTGCTGCCCTCTCTCTCCCCTCAAGGCCACTAAGGCCCAATACTTCCCCGGGGGGTTCCGGTAACCCCTCCGGCACTCCGGTTTTATCCGAAACTTCTCCGGAACACTTCCGGTGTCCGAATATAGTCGTCCAATATATCAATCTTTATTTCTCGACCATTTCGAGACTCCTCGTCATGTCTGTGATCACATCCGGGACTCCGAACAACCTTCGGTACATCAAAACATATAAACTCATAATATAACTGTCATCGTAACTTTAAGCGTGCGGACCCTACGGGTTCGAGAACTATGTAGACATGACCGAGACACCTCTCCGGTCAATAACCAATAGCGGAACCTGGATATTCTACGAAGATCTTTATGGGTCAGACCGCATAACAACATACGTTGTTCCCTTTGTCATCGGTATGTTACTTGCCCGAGATTCGATCGTCGGTATCTCGATACCTAGTTCAATCTCGTTACCGGCAAGTCTCTTTACTCGTTCCGTAATACATCATCCCGCAACTAACTCATTAGTCACAATGCTTGCAAGGCTTATAGTGATGTGCATTACCGAGTGGGCCCAGAGATACCTCTCCGACAATCGGAGTGGCAAATCGTAATCTCGAAATACGCCAACCCAACAAGTACCTTTGGAGACACCTGTAGAGCACCTTTATAATCACCCATTTACGTTGTGATGTTTGGTAGCACACAAAGGGTTCCTCCGGTAAACGGGAGTTGCATAATCTCATAGTCATAGGAACATGTATAAGTCATGAAGAAAGCAATAGCAACATACTGAACGATCGAGTGCTAAGCTAACGGAATGGGTCAAGTCAATCACGTCATTCTCCTAATGAGGTGATCCCGTTAATCAAATGACAACTCATGTCTATGGCTAGGAAACATAACCATCTTTGATTAACGAGCTAGTCAAGTAGAGGCATACTAGTGACACTCTGTTTGTCTATGTATTCACACATGTATTATGTTTCCGGTTAATACAATTCTAGCATGAATAATAAACATTTATCATGATATAAGGAAATATATAATACTTTATTATTGCCTCTAGGGCATATTTCCTTCAGTCTCCCACTTGCACTAGAGTCAATAGTCTAGTTCACATCGCCATGTGATTTAACATCAATAATTCACATCACCATGTGATTAACACCCATAGTTCACATCTCTATGTGACCAACACTCAAAGGGTTTACTAGAGTCAATAATCTAGTTCACATTGCTATGTGATTAACACCCAAAGAGTACTAAGGTGTGATCATGTTTTGATTGTGAGATAATTTTAGTCAACGGGTCTGTCACATTCAGATCCGTAAGTATTTTTGCAAATTTCTATGTCTACAATGCTCTGCACGGAGCTACTCTAGCTAATAGCTCCCACTTTCAATATGTATCTAGACCGAGACTTAGAGTCATCTAGATTTAGTGTCAAAACTTGCATCGACGTAACCCTTTACGACGAACCTTTTGTCACTTCCATAATCGAGAAACATATCCTTATTCCACTAAGGATAATTTTGACCGCTGTCCAGTGATCTACTCCTAGATCACTATTGTACTCCCTTGCCAAGATCAGTGTAGGGTATACAATAGATCTGGTACACAGCATGGCATACTCTATAGAATCTCTGGCTAAGGCATAGGGAATGACTTTCATTCTCTTTCTATCTTCTGCCGTGGTCGGGCTTTGAGTCTTACTCAATTTCACACCTTGTAACACAGGCAAGAAATCTTTCTTTGACTATTCTATTTTGAACTACTTCAAAATCTTGTTAAGGTATGTACTCATTGAAAAAACTTATCAAGCGTCTTGATCTATCTCTATAGATCTTGATGCTCAAATATGTAAGCAGCTTCACCGAGGTCTTTCTTTGAAAAACTCATTTCAAACACTCCTTTATGCTTTGCAGAATAATTCTACATTATTTCCGATCAACAATATGTCATTCACATATACTTATCAGAAATGCTGTAGTGCTCCCACTCACTTTCTTGTAAATACAGGCTTCACCGCAAGTCTGTATAAAACTATATCCTTTGATCAACTTATCAAAGCGTATATTCCAACTCCGAGATGCTTGCACCAGTCCATAGATGGATCGCTGGAGCTTGCATATTTTGTTAGCATTTTTAGGATTGACAAAACCTCCTGGTTGCATCATATACAACTCTTCTTTAATAAATCCATTAAGGAATGCAGTTTTGTTTATCCATTTGCCAGATTTCATAAAATGCGGCAATTGCTAACATGATTCGGACAGACTTAAGCATCGCTGCGAGTGAGAAAATCTCATCGTAGTCAACACCTTGAACTTTTTCAAAAACCTTTTTCCGACAAGTCTAGCTTTGTAGATAGTAACACTACTATCAGCGTCCGTCTTCCTCTTGAAGATCCATTTAATCTCAATGGCTTGCCGATCATTGGGCAAGTCAATCAAAGTCCATACTTTGTTCTCAAACATGGATCGCATCTCAGATTTCATGGCCTCAAGCCATTTTGCGGAATCTGGGCTCACCATCGTTTCTTCATAGTTCGTAGGTTTGTCATGATCTAGTAACATAACCTCTAGAACAGGATTACCGTACCACTCTGGTGCGGATCTTACTCTGGTTGACCTACGAGGTTCAGTAATAACTTGATCTAAAGTTTCATGATCATCATCATTAACTTCCTCACTAATGGTATAGGCGTCACAGAAACTGGTTTCTGCGATGAACTTCTTTCCAATAAGGGAGCATGTACAATTACCTCATCAAGTTCTACTTTCCTCCCACTCACTTCTTTCGAGAGAAACTCCTTCTCTAGAAAGGATCCATTCTTAGCAACGAATGTCTTGCCTTCGGATCTGTGATAGAAGGTGTACCCAACTGTCTCCTTTGGGTATCCTATGAAGACACATTTTTCCGATTTGGGTTTGAGCTTATCAGGATGAAACTTTTTCACATAAGCATCGCAACCCCAAACTTTAAGAAATGACAACTTTGGTTTCTTGCCAAACCACAGTTCATAAGATGTCGTCTCAACGGATTTAGAGGGTACCCTATTTAACGTGAATGCAGCTGTCTCTAATGCATAACCCCAAAACGATAGTGGTAGATCGGTAAGAGACATCATATATCGCACCATATCTAATAAAGCACGTTTATGACGTTCGGACACACCATTACGCTGTGGTGTTCCAGGTGGCGTGAGTTGCGAAACTATTCCGCATTGTTTCAAATGAAGACCAAACTCGTAACTCAAATATTCTCCTCCACGATCAGATCGTAGAAAATTTATTTTCTTGTTACGATGATTTTCTACTTCACTCTGAAATTATATGAACTTTTCAAATGTTTCAGACTTTATGTTTCATTAAGTAGATATACCCATATCTGCTCAAATCATCTGTGAAGGTCAGAAAATAATGATACCTGCTACGAGCCTCAATATTCATCGGACCACATACATCTGTATGTATGATTTCCAATAAATCTGTTGCTCTCTCCATAGTTCCTGAGAATGGTGTTTTAGTCATCTTGCCCATGAGGCACGGTTCGCAAGCATCAAGTGATTCATAATCAAGTGATTCCGAAATCCCATCAGTATGGAGTTTCTTCATGCGCTTTACACCAATATGACCTAAACGGCAGTGCCACAAATAAGTTGCACTATCATTATTAACTTTGCATCTTTTGGCTTCATTATTATGAATATGTGTATCACTATGATCGAGATCCAACAAACCATTTTTGTTGGTGTGTATGACCATAGAAGGTTTTTATTCATGTAAACAGAACAACAATTGTTCTCTAACTTATATGAATAACCGTATGGCAATAAACATGATCAAATCATATTCATGCTCAACGCAAACACCAAATAACACTTATTTAGTTTCAACACTAATCCCGAAAGTATAGGGAGTGTGCGATGATGATCATATCAATCTTGGAACTACTTCCAACGCACATCGTCACCTCGCCTTTTTACTTGTCTCTGTTTATTCTGCAACTCCCGTTTCGAGTTACTACTCTTAGCAACTAAACCAGTATCAAATACCGAGGGGTTGCTATAAACACTAGTAAGTACACATCAATAACATGTATATCCAATATACCTTTGTTCACTTTGCTATCCTTCTTATCCACCAAATATTTGGGGCAGTTCCGCTTCCAGTGACCAGTCCCTTTGCAGTAGAAGCACTTAGTCTCAGGCTTAGGTACAGACTTGGGCTTCTTCACTTGAGTAGCAACTTGCTTGCCATTCTTTTTGAAGTTGCCCTTCTATCTCTTTGCCCTTTTCTTGAAACTAGTGGTCTTGTTAACCATCAACACTTGATGCTCTTTCTTGATTTCTACCTTCGTCGATTTCAGCATCGCGAAGAGCTCGGGAATTACTTTCGTCATCCCTTACATACTATAGTTCATCACGAAGTTCTACTAACTTGGTGATGGTGACTAGAGAATTCTGTCAATCACTATTTTATCTGGAAGATTAACTCCCACTTGATTCAAGCGATTGTAGTACCCAGACAATCTGAGCACATGCTCACTAGTTGAGCGATTCTCCTCCATCTTTTAGCTATATAACTTGTTGGAGACTTCATATCTCTCAACTCGGGTATTTGCTTGAAATATTAACTTCAACTCCTGGAACATCTCATATGGTCCATGACGTTCAAAACGTCTTTGAAGTTCCGATTCTAAGCCGTTTAAGCATGGTGCACTAAACTATCAAGTAGTCATCATATTGAGCTAGCCAAACGTTCATAACGTCTGTTTCTTCTCCTGCAATAGGTCTGTCACTTAGCAGTGCATCAAGGACATAATTTTTGTGCAGCACTGAGGATAATCCTCAGATCACGGATCCAATCCGCATCTTTGCTACTAACATCTTTCAACATAATTTTTCTCTAGGAACATATCAAAAATAAACACAGGAAGCAACAACGCGAGCTATTGATCTATAACATAATTTGCAAAATACTATCAGGACTAAGTTCATGATAAATTTAAGTTCAATTAATCATATTACTTAAGAACTCCCACTTAGATAGACATCCCTCTAATCCTCTAACTGATCACGTGATCCATATCAACTAAACCATGTCCGATCATCACGTGAGATGGAGTAGTTTCAATGGTGAACATCACCATGTTGATCATATCTACTATATGATTCACGCTCGACCTTTCGGTCTCCGTGTTCCGAGGCCATATCTGCATATGCTAGGCTCGTCAAGTTTAACCTGAGTATTCCGCGTGTGCAACTGTTTTGCACCCGTTGTATTTGAACGTAGAGCCTATCACACCCGATCATCACGTGGTGTCTCAGCACGAAGAACTTTCGCAACGGTGCATACTCAGGGAGAACACTTTTATCTTGAAATTTTAGTGAGAGATCATCTTATAATGCTACCGTCAATCAAAGCAAGATAAGATGCATAAAAGATTAACATCACATGCAATCAATATAAGTGATATGATATGGCCATCATCATCTTGTGCTTGTGATCTCCATCTCCGAAGCACCGTGCTTGTGATCTCCATCTCCGAAGCACTGTCATGATCACCATCGTCACCGGCGCGACACCTTGATCTCCATCGTAGTATCGTTGTCGTCTCGCCAACTTATTGCTTTTACGACTATCGCTACCGCTTAGTGATAAAGTAAAACAATTACATGGCGATTGCATTGCATACAATAAAGCGACAACCATATGGCTCCTGCCAGTTGTCGATAACTCGGTTACAAAACATGATCATCTCATGAAATAAAATATAGCATCATGTCTTGACGATATCACATCACAACATGCCCTGCAAAAACAAGTTAGACGTCCTCTACTTGGTTGTTGCATGTTTTACGTGGCTGCTACGGGCTTAGCAAGAACCGTTCTTACCTATGCATCAAAACCACAATGATAGTTTGTCAAGTTGGTGCTGTTTTAACCTTCACAAGGACCGGGCGTAGCCACACTCGGTTCAACTAAAGTGAGAGAGACAGACACCCGCCAGTCACCTTTAAGCAACGAGTGCTCCCAACGGTGAAACCAGTCTCGTGTAAGCGTACGCATAATGTCGGTCCGGGCCGCTTCATCTCACAATACGCTGAACCAAAGTATGACATGCTGGTAAGCAGTATGACTTATATCGCCCACAACTCACTTGTGTTCTACTCGTGCATAGCATCAACGCATAAAACCTGGCTCGGATGCCACTGTTGGGGGAACGTAGTAATTTCAAAAAATTTCCTACGCACACGCAAGATCATGGTGATGCATAGCAACGAGAGGGGAGAGTGTTGTCCACGTACCCTCGTAGACCGAAAGCGGAAGCGTTATCACAACACGGTTGATGTAGTCGTACGTCTTCACGATCCGACCGATCAAGTACCGAACGCACGGCACCTCCGAGTTCAGCACACGTTCAGCTCGATGACGTCCCTCGAACTCCGATCCAGCCGAGTGTTGAGGGAGTGTTTCGTTAGCACGACGGCATGGTGACGATGATGATGTTCTATCGACACAGGGCTTCGCCTAAGCTCCGCAATGATATTATCGAGGTGTAATATGGTGGAGGGGGGCACCGCACACGGCTAAAATATCGTATATCAATTGTGTGTAGAGGTGCCCCCTGCCCCCGTATATAAAGGAGCAAGGGGGAGGCCGGCTGCCTTGGGCGCGCCAAGGAGAGGGGGGAGTCCTCCTCCTAGTAGGAGTAGGACTCCCCTTTCCTAGTCCAACTAGGAAGAGAGGGGGGGAAGGAAAGAGAGGGAGAGGGAGAGGGAAAGAGGGGCCGCGCCCCCCTCCCCTAGTCCAATTAGGACTCCTCATGGGAGGGGGCGCGCCACCTCCTGGCTGCTGCCCTCTCTCTCCCCTCAAGGCCCACTAAGGCCCAATACTTCCCCGGGGGGTTCCGGTAACCCCTCCGGCACTCCGGTTTTATCCGAAACTTCTCCGGAACACTTTCGGTGTCCGAATATAGTCGTGCAATATATCAATCTTTATGTCTCAACCATTTAGAGACTCCTCGTCATGTCCGTGATCACATCCGGGACTCCGAACAACCTTAGGTACATCAAAACATATAAACTCATAATATAACTGTCATCGTAACTTTAAGCGTGCGGACCCTACGGGTTCGAGAACTATGTAGACATGACCGAGACACCTCTCCGGTCAATAACCAATAGCGGAACCTGGATGCTCATATTGGTTCCTACATATTCTACGAAGATCTTTATCGGTCAGACCGCATAACAACATACGTTGTTCCCTTTGTCATCGGTATGTTACTTGCCCGAGATTTGATCGTCGGTATCTCGATACCTAGTTCAATCTCGTTACTGGCAAGTCTCTTTACTCGTTCCGTAATACATCATCCCGCAACTAACTCATTAGTCACAATGCTTGCAAGGCTTATAGTGATGTGCATTACCGAGTGGGCCCAGAGATACCTCTCCGACAATCGGAGTGACAAATCTTAATCTCGAAATACGCCAACCCAACAAGTACCTTTGGAGACACCTGTAGAGCACCTTTATAATCACCCATTTACATTGTGACGTTTGGTAGCACACAAAGTGTTCCTCCGGTAAACGGGAGTTGCATAATCTCATAGTCATACGAACATGTATAAGTCATGAAGAAAGCAATAGCAACATACTAAACGATCGAGTGCTAAGCTAACGGAATGGGTCAAGTCAATCACGTCATTCTCCTAATGAGGTGATCCCGTTAATCAAATGACAACTCATGTCTATGGCTAGGAAACATAACCATCTTTGATTAACGAGCTAGTCAAGTAGAGGCATACTAGTGACACTCTGTTTGTCTATGTATTCACACATGTATTATGTTTCCGGTTAATACAATTCTAGCATGAATAATAAACATTTATCATGATATAAGGAAATATATAATACTTTATTATTGCCTCTAGGGCATATTTCCTTCAGCTTGGCCCCTCGCGAGGGTCTTGGATGCCTTGTTGATGAGGATGGGCCGTACGGCCTGCTGGCTTAGCCACGCCGTGGGCCGCAGGCAGGCAAGTCTGAGGACCCCCGTTCCCAGAATGCCGACAGCTCGCCTTCCCCGGCAATATATTCGGTGGACGAACTCCCTCCTCCCGAAATGGCCGAGATTGGAACAGGTGTGTGTGCATCTCCCTTCCCTGCTCACAAGGAGCCGGGGGAGGTGTCATCACATCTAGGCCCTTCAGTGTCAAACAGGGAAGGCGGCACTGGTGTTCCTATGGTTGAGATTCTAACCTCAGTCATCGAGAACCAAGGAAAAATCCCTATGGTCAAACAAGGAGTGGGGCTCCGTTGCCCCAAGTCCTCAGCCCCGACCGCTCCAGAGCCACTTCAGCAGCCGGAGACATCTATCCCGTCCTCAAAGGGGGAGGAGCCGAGGTGATTCCGCCATCCCCACCTATTATAGGACAGGCCTCCATGGGGTGACAAGAGGAGATGGAGGTGGCTGTGAAGAGTTCCTCCATCATTCCCGAACACCATGCCCTCCTTGGCACGGTGTTTCATCATTTCTAGTCCGCGGAGATCGGAATCAAGGAGACCTTCAAAGGCCTTCTTAAAGGTTTTGAGGTATGGCATGTGCATTTTTTGCCTTTTTATGATTCCACGACTATTAGTTAGCACCTAATATACCCAGTAGCCCTTAATGGACTAATATGGAAAAATTGTCTGAAGACTCTTTTTTTAATGATAAAGTGCGAATGTGTACTTTAAGAGCGCAGTGGAAGTAGCCCCCGAGCCTTAAGTTAGTTTAACAAACTAACTTGGGGGTCGTCTATTTGTTGTTCAATTTGTATAAAAGCGAATATACTGTAGCCCCCGAGACTCTGATCTGATTGATAAAGTCGGTCAGTGGATCGATGTCGTTGTCAAAGACTAATAATTTATTTTCAGGCCTCAGCCTCGGCTTCGGCGTCCAACTCAAAGAGTTGGAGGAGCTGAACCATAAGCTTGCGCACTCCAAGGAGGATATCGATGTACTTAACGAGCAAATGGATAAATCGTAGGGTGAGGAAAAAACTAGCAACCGAACTTAATAATATTTCAACAACAACATAAGTGTGTTTTATTGTTTTTCAGCTGCCGCAACGGAGAGTGAGGCCCTCCAAGCTGAGCTGAAAAAGGCTCAGCAAGAAGCTGAGCAGCAAAAGGCTGTGGCTGAGAAGGCTAGCTCGGAGCTAGCCGAGGAGAGGATTACCCGTGGCAAGGACCAAGCCCGGGTGATCGAGGTCGAGGGAGACCTGAATGGTTTATATGCAGAACGCGACACCCTTCAGGAGGATCAGAAGAAAAAAGTCGACGAGCTCGAGAAAATGGGATTGGTGTGCAAAGAGACCTTGACCTAGGTGAGGGAGGACCGTGAGGAGCTTCAACAAGTGAAGCAGACGGCCGTTGGTAAGCCATACTTGCTGCAATGTGTCTTTGGTGTTCAGGTTTACCCAGCTAACGCAAATCTGGCGTTCCTCGGGCGCCTTCACGGACCTACCGAGGAGTGTGTTGGATGCCTGCCAATACTACGACTCCCGCGAAGCTGACACCGAGCAAAAGCCATTATGGGCACAGTTCTGAGTGCCTTCACATTTGCCGGGACTCAGTGACCGATTCCAAAATTTCCGGGCCGACTCACCAGGTTGTTGTTTGACATGACTTAGGTCATCAGCATCCGGAGGCCAAACGTAAGTGCCCTGGGAGTTAGCTCAGAAAGCATCCTCAAGCTCCTCCCAACTCTGAAAAGAGTTCTCAGGCAAGCTATTGAGCAGAGCCGATCTGGCCCTTTAAGCTTTAAAGGTAAATATTTGATAGCGTGGAGGTCATCCCCTCGGGCCATATGGATGTGGAGAAGAAAGTCTTCGATCCACACAACATGGTCAGTGCTTCCATCATACTGCTCAATATTTACAGGTTTAAACCCTTCTGGGAACTGGTGTTGCATCACCTCGTTTGTAGAACACAATGGGTGTGCAGTTCCTCTGGTTTGGGCTATGGTTTGTCAGACATCTAGTGCGGTCCGAGCGTGAGTATAGCCCCGAGCCCTGTCATGCCTATTGAGCCTGCCTGATAACCATCATTTCTAGGAGGCGTCGGGTCCTTAGATCTGTATATGGTTCGTGATGGGGAAGGCTGGGCTCTCAATTTATCCCGTAGATTGTATTGCAGGGCAAACACGATGGGCTCCTTGCTTTCACAACGAGGAATAGCGGGTGGGTCTCTAGGACCTTTCTCTGGCCTGTCCCATCCACGAGGAGGACGGGCAGGCTGGTTTGTTTGATTCCGTGTGTAATGCAGGTTATTGTTGGCTTTGTCATCGAACGTTGGTAGCAGACGCCTCCCTGGGTAGGTTTTATTTTGGTCCACACACTTCTGCTTGAGGTCCTGTTCGGTTGCCAGGACTTCTACCCATTCATCGTTGAGCGTGTCCTGGTCGGCTTTAAGCTTCTCGTGGCCTTTCTTAATGCTTCGGGCAGAAGTGATGAGCTATAGCCAGAAAGTTCCTAGACCGAGGAAGTCTTCGGGAACCTCGAAATCGTCAGGTCCCAGACTTATGTCCTGTTCAGATTCTGGCATATAATTGCTGTCGTTGGGAACATGAAGTCGTCTTGGCCTTCCATCCTTGCGGTATCGTCCATCTGGTCGGGTATGGATTATGGCCATTGGCTGGGTCGAGGAGTGTTTCCTACTTTATAATTCCAACACAAGGGCAAATTTTTACGGAGAACAAGGTGATCCATCCAGATGGTTCAATGAACAAAGGTTAAGCAGAGAGATATGTTATATTACTTTTTAATGTAAGAAAAATCTTCCGAGAAAAATAGTTCTTTAATAAGTTCCTTTTATCACGTTATCATGTTAACATGATGATGTAACCCCACCTCCGATATATGTGGGAGAAAATCGTGAAGATTAGCTCGGGGAAAAGTCCCGTAATTCTTGGCTTAAAAACCCTAAATTTTCACTTCTGTCGCTATCGACCAATTACATTCTTAAGATTGCTAGCTTTTGGCTTCACCTATCTGAGGTACTAACCCGGATAACCCGGAAGTAACAATCACAGAGGTGCTCCCTGCACCCCGTAGCCGAACAATCGAGAACGTAAGGGGTAAGCACAGGAGCCAGGCAACCCAGCTTGGCCAGATCTCAAGTCAAATTGATGCATACTGTGGCTTTAGAGCGATGATTATGGAAGGCAGCATCCATCAAAAACATGAATGCAGAAAAGATGTGGGCTTGAATCCCCCAAGACAGCATGCCGAACACTTTAAAAGGTATCTGAAGTATTAATACCTCGGCTCGACCGAGCATTGCTTGTGAAAATAAAGCTTATGACTAACTAAAAATGTTTTTAAGGAAACTATGCTATCTAGAACTGGATATATAAAAAAGAGAAAAAAACTTATGTTTTAGCCATAAAAACGACGAAGTCGCGCAACATTCCATGGGTTCGGCTCCAGGCGGTTATCCTTGGGATCTCATATGCGATATACCCCTTGATACGTCTCCAACGTATCTATAATTTTTGAAGTATTCATGCCATGTTTGCAGTCATTTTATATGGTTTTGGTGCACTTTTATATTTTTTTTCATGGACTACCATATTAATCTAGTGCCTAGTGCCAGTTGTTGTTTTCTGCTTGTTTTTGGCTTTCCAGAAAATCTATACCAAACGAAGTCCAAACACGATGAAACTTTTTGACGGTTTTTTGGAACATAAGAGACCCCCAAAACTTCGTGGGAGGACCAGAAGACCCACAAGGTGGTGACAAGGCAACCTCACACGCCCTGGGGGTAGGGAGGGGGTTGTTGCCTTGTGCGCCCCTTGTAACTCCTTTTGGCATGAAATCAACACTGAAACTTCTTATAAATAGAGAAACCCCCAGAAATAAACCTAGAACTTTGACTCTGCCGCCGCATGCCTCTGTTGCGAAGAGATCCCATTTGGAGGCCTTTTTTGGCTCCCTGCCGGAGGGGGAAATCATCACTGGAAGCCATCTTCATCATCCCGGTGGTCTCCATGACGAGGATCGGGGTTGAGGGTATGTACTAGTAGCTATGTGTTTGATCTCTCTCTCTCTCTAGTGATCTTGATTTGGCACGATCTTGATGTACCATGAGCTTTGTTAATATAGTTGGGGTGTATGGTGTTCTTCCCTCCCTATCTTGTTATGATGAAGTAAGTCTTGTCCTTTGAGGTTTCATTATTATCGGATTGAGTATTTTGGATTTGAGATTATCGGATTGCGGGTTCTTGCAAAACCCTTGAGGTTCGAACTCTGGGGTGCGCACGAAGATCTCTCTCCCCCTAGCTCACACTCTCACCACGATCCCAAAGCCTAGCTCGCTGAACCCGAAGAACAAGGGACACAAGAGTTTATACTGGTTCGGGCCACCGACGTGGTGTAATACCCTACTCCAGTGTGGTGTGGTGGATTGCCTAGTAGGCTGGGGATGAACAAGTACAAGGGAAGAACTACCTCCTGAGGAGAGGTGTTCTTGAGCTCGGTGAGCTTGTGTGTGTGTGGATGGAATGGATCTGATCCCCGATCAGTTGGGGCCAAATCAGTTGCCTCCTATGGTGGTGGCTAGTCCTATTTATAGAGGCCCCGGTCCTCTCCCCAAATATTAGGCGGGAAGGGATCCCACAACGGCCAATTTGAAGGGGGACATCTAGTACAAGCTATCCTGACAAAAGGTGGTCTTCGCCTACCAAAGGCTCTGGTGGTGACGCCGTCGTGGGCTTCGCGATGACCTCCATCCTACCGTCCTGCTGGTCTTGGTCTCGTTGCACCGATATGGAAACTTTTGCCTGACGCCTCGGGACTCCTCGCCTGCACCTGCTCCTTTAGCACCAAAGAGGAAACCAGTACTCTACGCCCGGTGGCGCCCGCCTGGCCTTGGTCGTCATGGCTCATGTCACGGGAACCTCACGAGGTGCCCCTCGCCCTGATCTCTCCGCTCCTCGCGAGCCAGCATAGTGAGGCTGCCCCTGAGGAAGTCTTGTGTTGCCCGCCTCGCGAGGCTTGGCCTCTCGCGAGGGTATTGAGTGTCTGCTGGTGAAGATGGGCCATACCAGGCCACTAGTGGAGCCACACTGTGGGCCGCAGGCAGGAAAGTCTGGGGACCCCCATTCCCAGAATGCCGACAGTAGCCCCCGGGCCCAAGGCGCGCTCGGACTTGGCTTCGAGGCGAAGCCAAGAGGCAAGTGCGGAGCGCTGCGGGCCCCAACTGCCTGCGGCCTTGATTGGCGCGTGGCGACTGACGGGACGTGGGCATCTCCGCTTCCCCACGCTGCCTCGGCAACTACCTGACTTGACGAGTCCCTGGTGCATCCAGAAAAGCCATCATTACCTGCGATCGTGGGGGTCGTCGATTGGCCTCCTCCTTCTAGAAATGGGGAGGCGGGCGGAGCCCCCGTCGCCCATCTCTTCCTCCGTTCCGCTTGCTTCTTCTTCCTTGCTCCTTGTTTCACTGCTAGCAGCGACACCCATGGCGCCAACGAAGAGGTTCTCGACCCTGGGGAAGGGGAAGGCTCGCCAAGAGGGGCCCGGTTCTCCTCCGCCCAAGAGGGGGCGCGGTCGCCCTCGTAAGCACGCCGCGACCCCTGCTGTGGTTCCTCACGGGCGAGGACGAGTCTCTTCGGGGTCCGGTGCCACTCCGGGCGCCCGAGGCGGTGTTTCTCCTCCTGGTGGAAGCCGCTTGGGGCGTGGCGGTCCCGTCGACGAGGGGAGGCATGCCGTGGTTGCTAGGCCTCCCCGGCCATGCTTCCACTCGGCGGAGGTGCTGCCGGAGTTCGTTGTGTGGTCGGAGAACCCAGCCGGCACCTGGCTCCAGCTTCCGCGCTTCTTTGACGGTGAGCTGGCGACCACGGGTCCCAATGGCCTCTGGCTGCAGGCGGACGACTGCTGCAGCAAGGCCTCGTGGGTCGCGGTGGAGACCTCCGTCGCGGGGAACGTAGCCCTGGCCCGTGGCTGGCAGACGTTTGCCCGCGCTCGTGGCCTGAGCAGGTGGTGCGCCCTGCACTTCAAGTACGACGGCGCCGCGACCCTCTTCGTGAGGGTGTTCGGGGAAGACGGTCGCCGCGCTGGGTGCTGCCCTGAAGACAGCGACGGCGACAAAGTGCTTGGCCTTGGCGACGACCGCGACGAGGACGAGGGCGAGATCGCCCTCGGTGATGGCCTTGGCTCGTCCAGCAGTGGTGGTTCCTCCTCCGGCGAAAGCTCCAGCAGCGGCGGCTATGACCAACCGCCCCGTCGCGAGGTTAGCTTCTAGGGTGGTTGCGGGTCGTCCCATCGTCGCGCCCCAGTGAAGCACGAGGAGGGCTGCGGCTGAGTTTGGGGAAGCGTTGGGAGCTGATTCTCTGGAGTAGTCGTGGGCGTAGGGGCCGCTTTTGCATGTTTTTCCTTTCTTTTCTTCCTGCATCACGAGAAACAAGTATGGGGCCCCGCAGGGGCGTATGATGAATCATAACGCTTTTTCTACCTTACGTTGTGTTTATCGCTTCTGAGTTGTGTTGTGGTATCAGTGCTTTACGTAGGAAGGTAAGGGTAGCTTAGCTTGATGCGTCTGAAGCGGTTTCCACCTCGTGAGGCGCGCGTCCCCCGACACCTAATGAGATCTCCCTGTTGCGGACTTGGGAGGTGTCGAGATACTGCAAAAATTCGTTAAGAAACCCTTATTCTACCTTGCTCAGGGCCCCAGGCGTGGCCGGTCATGGCCTAGCGCACCACGTTGCGGTACCCGTGGGGCACGGACTAAAAAGGGGTGCACCGGTTGCGAGCTCGAACGAGGGTGCCTCATGAAGACCAAGGAAAGCGCTTACGCGAGCACCTGTCCAGCCCCCTCACGAGGCATGCGAGGGAGAGTGTCGGGCAAAACAGAGAACTGGGTGAAGAAAGAGAGAGAGAGAAAAGGGAATCTAACCAAGCCAGCGAGGAACACCAGAATTCAAATTTTCCATGAAAGAAAGACAAGCCAACTACGGAAAGCAAATGAACAGCCACGTCCGGCACCTAGTCTAGTCTTCTCGCCAGCGCAGAGCTAAGCGCTACCACTAGGACATGGGAGGGAGCCCCCGAGGCCCGAGGGCGGCACTCCGGAGACTCCGGGGCGTGTAGAGCCCCACTCATTATTATGTGAGAGTGTCACGAGCGGAGACCTTCACAGGCACTGGGCCTTGCTTCATGGGTAGAACTTCTGGAGGTGCTGGTTGTTCCAGGCGTTCTGGATGGGGATCTCGTCCTGCGCATCCAGGCACGCGGCGCCAGGCCTGGAGACGCGGGCGATCCTAAATGGGCCATCCCCCATGGGCGAGAGCTTGTGCAGCCCTTCCCTGGAGAGCACCCGCCTCAGGACGAGATCACCCACCTCGAGCGTCCTAGAGCGGACGCTACGACAGTGGTACCGTCGCAGCGCCTGCTGGTATCTTGCCGCTCGGAGCGAGGCTTCACGGAGGCGTTCCTCCCCCAACACTAGGTCCATCCCCCGCATGGCATCCTGCTGCGTCTCATCAAACGCCAGGACCTGCGCGGAGCGATGCCTGACCTCGTGAGGGAGAACCGCTTTTGCTCCGTAGACAAGGAAGAACGGGGTCTCGCCTATTGGCTTGGTGGCGGTGGTGCGGATGGACCACAGCACGGACTGGAGCTCGTCGTGCCAGCCCCTGTCGCAGGCCTCGAGCTTCTTCTTGAAGGTCCAGGTCTTGAGGCCCCTCAGGACCTCCGCGTTGGCGCGTTCGGCTTGGCCATTGCTCCTGGGGTGTGCCACCAAAGCGTAGCAGATCTGCGTTCCAAGGTTAGCACAATATGTCTTGAAGAGATTGCTAGTGAACTGCGGGCCATTTTCGATGATGATGCGGTTAGGGACCCGAACCGGCTCATGAGGCCCCTGATGAACTTAACTGCCGACCTGGCCGGGTTGGTGCGGACGGCTTCCACCTCTGCCCATTTGGTGAACTTGTCGATGGAAACGTAGACCTAGCGGTAGCCCCCAGACGCTCGTGGGAATGGACCCAGGATGTCCAGCCCCCAGACCGCGAATGGCCACGAAAGTGGGATAGTCTGGAGGCCCTGGGCAGGCTGGTGGATCTGCTTGGCATGGAATTGCCAGGCCTCGCAGGACCTCACTAGCTCGGTCGCGTCGTTGAGTGCCGTGGGCCAGTAGAACCCACCGCGGAATGCCTTGCCGACCAGGGTACGTGAAGACGAGTGGTGCCCGCAGTCTCTGCCGTGTATGTTTGCTAGCAACTCGTTCCCCTTCTCCCTGGAGATGCATCGCAAGACATCATTTGGTCGCTTTCTCTATAGCTCACCATCCTGGATGCAGTATGTCGTAGCCTGCCGGGCCACGCGCTCCGCGTCCTCCTCTTTCTACGGCAGCGTCCCTCATGTCAGGTATGCCTTGCACTCCTCAGTCCAGCACCCCTCTCGAGGCTCGAGCGCCAGCAGCAGGCGTGCTCCTGTGGTCGGGCCATAGGCGGGGGCTCCCGAGGCTGGTGGTTGGGGGAGCTCCTCCCGAGGTGACGCCAGCCCACAGATGGGGGTGCTACCGATGGCTTGAAAAGCCGCACTTCGAAGACACCGGGCTCCTTGGGCAGGCGCTTGGATGTCCTTCTGGCGATGTCGTCGGCTTCCTTGTTCATGCCACGAGGCACGTGTTGTAGCTCCAGGGCCAAGAACTGCTTCTCCATCTTGCGCACCTCCGCGAGGTACGCCTCCATGTGCTCGTCCTTCGGCTCGTACACCTTGTTGGAGAAGTTGACGAGGAGCTGCGAACCACCCTTGATGGTGAGACGTTTTACCCCCAAGGCCACGGTGGCCTTGAGGCCAGCGATCAACCCCTCGTACTCCGCAATGTTGTTGGAGACCTTCTCGCCCCACTGGAAGCAGAGCTGCATGGCGTAGTAGAGCTTGTTTTGGATGGGCGAGATGAGCATGGATCTAGCCCCCGCGCCTTGGCGTGCGAAGGCGCCGTCGAAGTACATGACCCAACCATCTGGTGCTTCACTTCCTGGCAAGAGAGATAGGCTCCTGCTATCTTCAGGTTCCGGGACGTCGGTCCATTTGGCCACGAAGTTGGGTAGGGTGGCCCCCTTGATGACCCTGGTTGTGCTGAACTCGAGCTGAAATGCCTGAAGTTCGATGTTCCACTCGGCGACCCTTCCCACGACATTAGGGCTCCGGAGCACCCTCTTCAGTGGGTAAGCTGAGATGACTTTGATCGGGTGGCCTTGGAAGTAATGGCGCAGCTTGCCTAAGGCCACCAGGAGCGCGAGCATAAGCTTCTGTGGCATGGGATACCGTGCCCTCGCATCCTGCAGTACCGTGTTGACGAAGTACACTGGGTGCTCGATGAGGGCGGGAGCGTCGATGGAGCCTGCGTCTGCTGGAGGTTGGGGCGTCTCCTGAGGTGATGGGTCCTCAGGAGCCTGGTCATCCATTGGGGCCTCTGCAGGCCCGAAACGCCGCCTTGATGGGCCTGATCATCCGTTGGCGTTGCTGCAGCCTTTGCAGTATCCTCTTGGTGCCGTATTGCCCTGGCTTGAGGTGCGGCACGGCGCGACGGACTCTTGGCCTGGCGCTCTTCCCGGACCGCCACTAGCGCCGCGCTGGCGGAGTAGGGAGTGGTGGCAAGGTAAAGCACCAGGGGCTCGAGGGGACGAGGCGCCACCATCACCGAAGGGCTGGTCAGGTATCTCTTGAGGTCTTGAAACGCCAGGTCGGCCTCCGGGGTGCACTCAAACGGGCCCTTCTTCTTCATCAGCTTGAAGAATGGCAGGGCGCGCTCCCCCAGCTTGGAGATGAAGCGCCCTAGCGAGGTCACGCAGCCCGCAAGCTTCTGCATTTCCTTGAGAGTTTGTGGTGGGCTCATGTCTTCTATCGCCTTGACCTTCTCCGGGTTAGCCTCGATTTCCCTGTGGGACACGAGGAAGCCCGGCAGCTTGTCGGAGGGAACACCGAACACACACTTCTCTGGGTTAAGCCGCAGGTCCACCTGGCGTAGGCTCGCGAAGGTCTCCTCCAGGTCTTGAATCAGAGTTCTTGCCTCCCGAGATTTTACTAGGATGTCGTCGACGTAGGCTTCAGCGTTTCTCCCGAGCTGCTGACCCAGGGCGATGTGCATCAGCCGTTGGAAGGTCGCTCCTGCGTTGTGCAGCCCGAACGACATGCAAGTGTAGCAGTACACCCCGCACGGGGTTAGGAAAGCCGTCTTCTCCACATCCTCCACCACCATCTTGATCTGGTGGTAGCCCGAGAATGCATCTAGGAAACACAGCAGGTCGCACTCGGCAGTGGATTCGACAATCTGGTCGATGCGCGGAAGCGGGAACGGGTCTTGGTGACATGCCTTGTTGCGGTTGGTGAAGTCGACACACATGCGCTCCTTCCCGCCTTTCTTTGGCACGACGATGGGGTTCGCCAGCCAATCTGGGTACCAGACCTCGCGAATGACACCTGCTGCCTCCAGCTTGCGGGTTTCTTGGACGATGAAGGACTGCTTCTCCGTGGACCGTCGCCGTGCCTTCTGCTTCACGGGGCGCACATTGGGGCACACCCTTAAGTGATGCTCGATCACCCCCCTCGGGACCCCTACCAGCTGCTTGGGTTCCCAGGCGAATACCTCCTTGTTCACATGCAAGAACTTCACCAATGCCTCCTCCTGATCTGGGTCGAGGTTGGCGCCTATGGTGAAGGTGGTTCCCGAGGGTCCACCTTCCTCGACCGACACTTGCTTCGTTTCGGCCCGATCTTGAGTGAACACCTGCTTTTTCTTCACTGGCGCGGCCTCCTTAGCTCCGGTGGTGGCCTCGTTGGCCGGGCATGCTGCCGTGGTGGCCTGGAAGGCGAGCTTGAGCACCGTCAAAGCTTCCTTGGTGTCCCCCGCCACGGTTAGGACGCTGTTGCTCCCAGGCATCTTCATAAGGTTGTAGGCTGGATGGGTTGCCGCCATAAACTGAGCCAGGGCCGGGTACCCGAGGATGGCGTTGTATGGGAGGTCGATGCGGGCGATGTCGAAGTCGACCAGCTCGGTGCGGTAGTTGTCGCGAGTGCCGAAGGTTACAGGAAGGAGGATCTGCCCTAGGGGGCTGGTGGAGCCGCTGCCGACTCCAAAGAAGGGCCTGGTGGGGCGGAGCTGTTCATGCGGCATGTGGAGCAAGCCGAAAGCTTTCACGGAGAGCACGTTAAGGCTAGCCCCGCCGTCGATGAGGGTCTTGGTGATGGCTACATTGCAGATGGTGGGCGTGCAAAGCATTGAGAGCACGCCCGAGCTGGCAGTGGTGACGGGGTGATCCCCTGAGTCGAAGGTGAGGTCGGCCTTGGGCGCCGCCCATCCTAGAGGAGCTCCTTGCTGCACAAAGGCGGCGCCGATCTAGCGGAAGAACTGCTTGGTGTAACGGTCCGAGGTGGTGCTTGCGAGCCGCCGAGGAGGGCCGCGACGGCGACAGGCACAGGTGCCGTGAAGCGCGCGACGAAAAGGCCGCGCAGCTCCTCCCAAGAGGCCACAGAGGATCCTGGGAGGGTGAGCAGCCAGGCGCACGGTGCGCCAGCGAGGGCCATGGGAAACCAGTTGGCCATGACCTTGTCATCGCCTCCAGCTTCAAGGACGTCCTCCTCATACGCTAGCAGGAAGGCCGACGGATCCGCCACACCGTCGTAGCGCGGCGGCATCTCCGGCTTGAACTTGGGCGGCCACTGCGCCCGCTGCAAGGAGGGGGTAAAAGCTCTGAGCCCCCTGGCGCCGTTGTGGGTGTCTATTGACCCAGTCGGGGGAGCAACTCCGGCCATGGGGATAGGACGGGGAGGCGGTGCCAGCAGAGAGGCGAACTTCGGCGCACCCCCTACCTGGCGCGCCAAATGTCAGATTGCGGGTTCCGGCAAAACCCTTAAGGTTCGAACTTTGGGGTGCGTATGAAGATCTCTCTCCCCTAGCTCACACTCTCACCACGATCCCAAAGCCTAGCTCGCCGAACCCGAAGAACAAGGGACACAAGAGTTTATACTGGTTTGGGCCACCGACATGGTGTAATACCCTACTCTAGTGTGGTGTGGTGGATTGCCTAGTAGGCTGGGGATGAACAAGTACAAGGGAAGAACTACCTCCTGAGAAGAGGTGTTCTTGAGCTCGGCGAGCTTGTGTGTGTGTGTGGATGGAATGGATCTGATCCCGGATCAGTTGGGGCCAAATCAGCTGCCTCCTACGGTGGTGACTAGTCCTATTTATAGGGGCCCGGGTCCTCTCCCCAAATATTAGGTGGGAAGGGATCCCACAATGGCCAATTTGAAGGGGGACAGCTAGGACAAGCTATCCTGACAAAATGTGGTCTTTGCCTGCCAAAGGCTCTGGTGGTGACGCCGTCGTGGGCTCTCCGATGACCTCCATCCTGCCGTCCTGCTGGTCTTGGTCTCATTGCACCGATATGGAAACTTTTGCCTGATGCCTTGGGACTCCTCGCCTGCGCCTGCTCCTTTAGCACCAAAGAGGAAACCAGTACTCTGCGGCCGCTGGCGCCCGCCTGGCCTTGGTCGTCATGGCTCACGTCACGGGAACCTCACGAGGTGCCCCTCGCATTAATCTCTCCGCTCCTCGCGAGCTAGCCTAGTGAGGCTGCCCCTGAGGAGGTCTTGTGTCGCCCGCCTCGCGAGGCTTGGCCCCTCGCGAGGGTCTTGAGTGTCTGCTGTTGAAGATGGGCCGTACCAGGCCGCTAGTGGAGCCACGTCGTGGGCCGTAGGCAGGCAAGTCTGGGGACCCCCATTCCCAGAACGCCGACAGAGATCACTTGATGTACGTCTTGCATGTGGATACCCGTGGTGATAATGGGGTATTGATAATCCCCAAGTGCAAGGAATCATCATAGCTATTTCCAAAGGTGGAAGTGATAAGTATGGAGTGTCAAACCCACAAGGACCTAAAGGTAAGATCAATATTCTCTCAAGTCCTATCTACCACTGATACGACTCTACGTACATCGAACATTTGCTTCCATCTAGAAACAAGAAATAAACTACGTTGTGGGTATGAAGAGGATAACTTTGCATGATATCGGAGAGCTAAAATATAAAAATAGGTGATGTTAGCATAAATTTAGAATATATTATAATATATTACAAATAGCGAGTGTGGAATAATGATGGATCGGTGTGCGGAATTATCCTAGGCAATTGTTAACAAGTTCGGTAATCATTATTGCAATTTCATATGAGGGAGATGTTGGGAAACGTAGCATGCAATTTCAAAAAAGTTCCTACGCTCACGCAAGATCTATTGTCGCGGGATATCCACGGCCACCAATGGACCGGGTGGTCCCTTGCTGGTTCGGCGGGGGGACGTCGCGTTGCACAAAGAGCAGATCAGGGCACGACAGCACGGCAGAAAGCACACAAGCAATTTACCCAGGTTCGAGCCGCCGCGAGGCGTAAAACCCTACTCCTACTTTGGTGGATTGATGGTGGAATGAGTGTGGTGATGCGTAGTGCACCTACCCGGCAAGGTTTGCGTCAGGGCCGCAGTGTCTACACACGTATTGTGGCTTGGGGTTGTCAACTTTCTAACCTTCTAACCCCTCCTACGAGTGCCATGGGCCTCCTTTTATAGATTAAGGGGTCACCACAGTGGCAAAGTGGTCATTATCCAGTGATATGATAGAAAATAGTGCTATCATACCTAAATCTGCGGGCTGACAGGGTGCACTAAATGCATCACTTAGTGTCAAATCACTGGTTGCCCGGCAATGCCTGCCGGGCTATCTTGCCAGCTCCGCGCCTGTTCCCTTGACACGTCGTAGGACGAGTGTCATCTGTGGGTTTATTCTGTAGGAAATGGCTGCCATGTGGCGAATGGCTGCCACTTAATCACCTTGCGGCTTGACACCGCACTGATTGACGACGTGAGTTGTGTTTGAGTGGTTGGTGGGGTGGTTCTGCCCCCGCGAGCCCTCGGCAGACAGTCTTGGTTGCTTGCTTCTGGTGGTGGCCTTGCCCCTTGCCGGGCTCGCCTGTCCGGCAAGGGAGACCCTTCTCTTGCCGATATCTTGCTCCTCTGGTTTGATCTTGGTCTCTCTGAGCTGCATGTTGGTTCTTCAAATCTCTTGGGTCTTCAATCCCTGACTTAAGCTGGTGCTTCAACCTTGATCTTGTGCCTGTGCACAGTTGGGCAACAGACCCAGGGTTTGTTGCACCGACAGAAGCCCTCGGGCCTGCCCCGAACGCGCTGCTGAGCGTCGTCGGGGTAGGGCCTAATAAGTGCACAGGCAGGATTGCTGAAGGAGTTGGCCCCTTGAGCTCTCCTTTGCTGCTTCATTAGTCTTGATTTTGGGCCAGTTTTTGGTTTCCCCGCGCGTTTCATAAAGCCAATAATGGTGGGGCCGCTCCAGTGATGGCACATGAATGACTTTAACGCACGGGGTAGAAACTGCCAATTTACTCTTACAACAACGCGCCCTTATCCTTAGCCACGTATGCTGCATGCATCGCGCGGGGTAGGTAACGGAGGCGCGTGGCGCGGGAGAGGATCTCGGAGAGGGCCCGTCCGCCTTGAATTGGCAGAGGAGGGCGCAGTGGTCACCCGTTGATGGAGCTGCTACCCTCCCCGCCCGACCTATAAAAGGAGGGCGGAGGAGGGCGAAGTCATCCATCTCTGCATTCTCCTTCTTCTTCTCTTGTTCTCTGCTTCCACTGGTGATGTTGAAGAGGAGATCCTAGGGCCAGCCCCGGGTCCCTTCTTGGGGCCATTACTGCCCCATGCTGGTGTTGGTGCTCGGGGAGTGAGCCTGGTCCTTGGCGTGGTGAATTTCTTGGTCCCTTCGAGGCTCGGCCGGGTGGCGGGGCTGGAGATCATTGGAAATCCCAGCATTGCCCCTCCCGGAGGTCTTGGGGCCGTTGTCGACGAGAGGTGCGCCTTCCTGCCTGCCAAGGAGGGGTGCGGCGCGTCTTAGGCCCTTTGGCCATTCCGGCTGCTTGCTGTTTCTCCGCTGGAGGAATCGGACCGGAGTCTTGGTGCTTTCCGGGAGCAGCGGTGGTGAGGAGAAAGCGAGGGAAGACGGAGAAGGCGGGTGGTAGGGGGTCTGGTCGGAGTATGATGGCGCGGATATCTTCGCCTCCGACCGTCGACCTGCCGCCTCGTCTTTCCGCTCTTCCCCTCCCTCCCCGGCACCATCATCACCAGCCTCTTCGGGTGGTAGCCGGGGAGGGATGTTCTCTTGGCGCCTTCTCCTCTCCTCCAGAAGTCTTCCAGCTAAGCTTTGGTGGATGAATCCACTGGCGCTCAAGCCGGGGCTTCTTGCTGGCTCTGGAGGTGGCGACCAGAAAGCGTCGCCCTGACCCCCGCACTCCTCCTTTGCAGCCTTGCCACTCCCGGTCTTGTCAGGCCGTGCCCGATGGGCCCTGACGGGACTGGGGTTGGCTCCCGCTTGGGTGCTCCTTTTCTCATTTTTTCCTCCTTCTGCTGTAGTACCTGAAGGAGGGAAACGGAAAGAGGGGATTATGGGGCACTTATCTTTTTTCAATCTTAAACTTGTAGCCCAAGTCAAGCTTTACTTGTATCCCGGAGGTCTTGGGGCCGTTGTCGACGAGAGGTGCGCCTTCGTGCCCGGCAAGGAGGGGTGCGGCGCATCTCAGGCCCTTTGGCCGTTCCGGCTGCATGCTGTTTCTCCGCTGGAGGCGTCGGACCGGAGTCTTGGCGCTTCCCGGGAGCAGCGGTGGTGAGGAGAAAGCGAGGGAAGACAGAGAAGGCGGGTGGCGGGGGGTCAGGTCGGAGTATGATGGCGCGGATATCTTCGCCTCCGACCATCGACCTGCCGCCTCGTCTTTCCGCTCTTCCCCTACCTCCCCGGCACCGTCATCACCAGCCTCTTCGGGTGGTAGCCGGGGAGGGATGTTCTCTTGGCGCCTTCTCCTCGCCACCAGCAGTCTTCTGGCTAAGCTTTGGTGGATGACTCCACCGGCGCTCAACCCGGGGCTTCTTGCTGGCTCTAGAGGTGGCTACCAGAAGGCGTCGCCCCAACCCCCACACTCCTCCTTCGCAGCCTCGCCACTCCTGGTCTTGTCAGGCCATGCCCGACGGGCCCTGACGGGACTGGGGTGGGCTCCTGCTTGGGTGCTCCTTTTCTCGTCTTTTCCTCCTTCCGCCGTAGTGCCTGAAGGAGGGAAATCGAAAAGAGGGGATTATGGGGCACTTATCTATTTTCAATCTTAAACTTGTAGGCAATCGCCACATTTTGATTCAAATAATGTAATCTCTCGAGTCCGTCCTTGTGTTCTGTAATGCTTGTACTTGTGTTAGCATATGAATGAAAAAGATGAACCTTGTCGGGAGCCAGTGCATGTATATGTCCATGCAGAGGTGGAGTGCCTCTTTAATGTAAATAAATGAGTTTTTCCCGGCAGGATATCCTGCCGGCACCCTCTTTGTCTGCCGGGGAACAGACAGAGGGGCCAGCCCCCTGCTAACTCCTTTTCGACTACTACGACCATCCTGACCGAAGCAACATTCGAGTCATAGATGGGAGCACCTAAGTTTCAAAAGAGAGGCGAGGTTTTCTCATGCAAAGTTATAGCCTTACAAAACACCAATGGACAAGAGGTAAACTTATCTGTTTTGGCTTTGCCGGGGACTGCTGTGCCGTGCAATCTTCTCGTCCTTTGCCGAAGTCAAGTTCACGACAGGGACCCGAAACTCCATGTAGATGAGAAAGAATGTAGGATGCAATCCTATCTATATGCATATGGAAATGCTCATGAAATGCTTATGCAGTGATCTGGGTGTGCTCATGCATGCATGCAATCTTAGTTGGGCCCCCCTACAGCGCTTCTTTATTTTCTCTTGCACGGGGTCATCGCCCCGGCTTTGTACAAGGGGTTACATGCAGCTGAGGCAAGGCCTGTACAAAAGGGTGGCTGCCGGGCGGTGCTCGGCAGCCTCACGCCTTACGGGTAGTACTTACGGAGATGCTCAATATTCCATGAGTTTTGCAATGGTGTGCCATCTCCAGTCTCCAGACGGACTGTGCCAGGTCTGGTGACTCGTACCACCCGGTAAGGGCCTTCCCACTTTGGTGACAGCTTGTTTGTACCCTTGGCGGACTGAACGCGCCTAAGGACAAGGTCACCTTCCTCAAAACAGCGGGCATGAACCCTGCGGCTGTGATAGCGACGCAGGGCTTGCTGGTAGCATGCAGCATGCGTAGCAGTCCGGAGACGGTTCTCCTCGAGTAGCACAGCGTCGTCACGCCAGTGCTGATCTTTCGCTACTTCATCGTAGGCAAGCATTCGAGGGGACCCGTAAATGAGCTCCGTGGGGATAACTGCTTCTGCCCCGTAGACCAGGGAGAAGGGAGTCTGCTCGGTAGCTCGGTTAGGTGTCGTTCTGAGGGACCAGAGAACTATCGACATCTCCTCGATCCACCGCCTGTCGTGCTTCTGCAGCGTATCGAAAGTCCTCATCTTGAGTCCACGAAGCACTCCAGCGTTCTCCCTCTCAGCTTGTCCATTGCTCTCGTGGTGTGCCACAGAAGCGAATGAGATCTTGCATCTGAGGGCATGAACGTATTGCATGAAGGCGTGGCTCGTGAACTGGGTGCCGTTGTCAGTGATGATCCTTGCTGGAACTCCGAAACAACACACCAATTCTTTCAAGAACTTGATAGCTGACTAAGCAGTCACCTTTCTCATGACAGTCACTTCCGGTCACTTTGTAAACTTCTTGATGGAAACGAATAAGAATTCAAAGCCCCCGATTGCTCAGGGGAAGCGGCCAAGGATATCGAGCCCCCAGACCGAAAATGGCCATCATAGAGGGATTTTCTGAAGGGCTTGGGCAGGCAGGTGTGTTCTCTTAGAATGGAAATGGCAGGCTTCACATGTCGTGATGAGATCAACTGCATCTTGGAGGGTTGTGGGCCGATAGAGTCCTTGTCGGAATGCTTTCCCAACTAATGCCCTTGATCCAATGTGTGAGCCGCACATTCCTCTATGAATCTCAGCCAGCAGTTCCTTTCCATCCTCTCGGCAGACACACTTCAATTTCACACCATTGGGCCTTCTTCTGTACAGAGTGTCATCGACAAATTGATACATACTGACCCTTCGAGCTACTTTCTCAGCTTCATCTTGGTCGCCCAGAAGTTCTGTGGTTTGGAGGAGCGGACGATGTGCCTTGCCCAAGTTGGAGCCTGTGGCTCGGCAACGAGGACTAGCGGCACCTCCTCTGTTGCGGGAGCACCAGCCTCGTTCGCGAGGTCCATAGGCCCGGCTGGAGGGGGCAGTCCGGCAGGCTGTGAGGAGTTGTTTCTGGCAGGGTCTCTGCTGGGGGCGGATGGCTCGACCAGGAGAGGCTTACCGTAGTGCAACTTGCTCCTTTTCCGGGCCATTTTGGCTGGTGATATGGAGGGCTGAGAGAGATGGAGAACAAAAGTTCCTGGTTCCACAGGAAGCTTCTGCGCAGCACACTTTGATAGGTGATCAGCTATGCTGTTTTCCGCACGGGGTACGTGCTCTGTTTGCAACCCATCAAAGTGCTCCCCCAATCTCCTCACTTCCTCGACGTATGCTTCCATCAATGGACTTTGATAATCCTTGTTGACTTGTGTCACCACAAGCTGTGAATCTCCTCGAATGATCAACTTCTTAATTCCCAATTCTACTGCAATCCTGCGCCCGGCAAGGAGCCCTTCATACTCAGCTGTATTGTTGGTGGCTTCTTCCCGGGCAAAGTGCATTTGGATGAAGTACTTCAAGTGCTCCCCGGAGGGGGCAACAAGAAGCACGCCAGCCCCTGCACCTTGTAGGAAAAAAGCACCATCAAAATACATAATCCATTCTTGGGGTGATTCCTTGCTGGGGAGAGCCGTTTCTGTCACTTCCTCATCAGGGGTTGGCGTCCATTCTGCAATAAACTCTGCCAGTGCCCTGCTCTGAATAGTTGACGTGCTCTCAAACTTCAAACCAAAGCTGGATAACTCCAAAGCCCACTCCACTATCCTGCCGGTGGCCTCAGGGTTCCAGAGTATCCTTTGCAATGGAAAACGAGTGACAACAGTAATCTCATGGGCTTGGAAGTAGTGGCGCAGTTTCCTTGAGGCCACAACGAGGGCAAAGATCAACTTTTTGCATGCCAGAATACCTCGATCTAGCCCCTTTTGTAACAAGGAGCTAAAGAAGTATACTGGGCGCTGCACCACTTTCTTCCTTGCCGCGTCCTTTTGGTTGCTCTCGTTGCCGTGCTCACTGCTGCTCTGATCCTTTTCTAACTCCGCAGTGATCTGGACACGTTTTGCCTCCTCCACCTCTCGCTGTGCTACCAAGGCCGCACTGACCACTTGGTTGGTTGCCGCCAAATAAAGCAATAATGGCTCTTGGGGTTTGGGTGCCACCAAGGTAGGCCTTCAATTCTTGCAGAGCTGCATCTGCTTCCAGGGTCCACTTCAAGGGCCCTGCCTTCTTCAAAATTTTGAAGAACGGTAGGGCACGCTCGACATACTTGGAAATGAATCTGTTTAGCGCGGCAACGCATCCCGTCAGGCGCCTTACATCCTTAATTGTCCTTGGCGCTTGAATCTGCTCAATGGCCGGGGTTGGCTTCAATCCCCCGATGGGACACGAAAAATCCAAGTAGCTTGCCGGAGGGAACACCAAATACACACTTCTCCAGATTAAGCTTCAAGTTGATCTTGCGTGGATTAGCAAATGTCTCCTCAAAATCCTGGACCAGGGTGGATTTATCCTTGGTTTTGACCACGATGTCATCCATATAGGCTTCTATGTTTCTGTGCAACTGTGGCTCAAAACCAATCTGGACTGCTCTTGCAAAAGTGGACCTTACACTCTTTAATCCGAAAGGCATACGGACAAAGCAGTACGTACCACATGGAGTGATGAACGATGTCTTCTCCGCATCTTCTTTGGACATGAAGATCTGGTGATACCCGGAGTATGCATCTAGAAGGGAGAGCAAATCACAACCTGAAGTGGAATCCACGATCTGGTCGATGCGTGGCAAGGGAAATGGGTCCGTCGGGCAAGCCTTGTTGAGATCTGTGAAATCAATGCAAAGCCTCCATTTCCCATTCGCCTTCCGGACCACCACTAGATTTGCCAACCACGTAGGGTGCAGTACTCCTCTGACCAAACCAGCTGCCTCTAGTTTCTTGATTTCCTATGTAATGAACTGTTGCTGCTCCAAGGCCTGCTTCCGGACTTTCTGCTTGACGGGTCGGGCGTGTGGGCAGACAGCAAGGTGGTGCTCTATTACCTCCCTGGGAACACCGGGGATATCGGATGGTTGCTAGGAAAACACATCGATATTCGCCCGCGGGAAGGCAACGATCACGCTTTCCTATTTGTCATCAAGGGTGGTGCTGATAGTGAAAATGCCATCAACGCCAGCCAGCCCTGCCAGGACCTTCTTCACTTGGGGTGCAACAACCTTGGAGCTCTTACAGTTGGAACACTCTGGCACGTCGCCAACGGGTGCCGTGCACTCGGAGGGGGCACGCTTCCCGGACTCCTTGTCGGAGGCCCTACAATCCTTCTTCTTTCCTTTGCTTTCCTTGGCGGGAGATGTTGCTGCCGTAGCCTCTGCCGCGACTGCATCCCAGTACATCTTGTCCACGCAGATAATTGGATCCTTCTCATCTGATGGGATAGTGATGACTCCTAGTGGCCCAAGCATCTTCAAAGTGTTATAAGCATAGTGAGATGCTGCCATGAACTTAGCCAGGGCCGGGCGTCCTAGAATCCCATTGTACGGCAGGGGAGATCAACCACATCAAACACAATCTTCTCAGTCCGATAGTTTAGTTCTCCCCCAAACGTCACCGGTAACGTAATCTTCCCCTTAGGATGGCTCCTGTCGGGATTGACTCCTTGAAATGTGCCGGTAACCTCTAGCTCTTCTTCTCCTATCTGAAGCTTGTTGATGACTGCTGGGGAAATCAGATTCAACCCGGCCCCGCCATCCACTAACATCTTTGTGACCTTGAGGTTGCAAATTGTTGGGAAGACTAGGGCTGGGCATAAAAACCAAGGAACCGAAGACCGAACCGAAGCCGAAACCAAAAAAACTGAATTTTCGATTTTTAATAGTGGTAATGAAAAATTCGGTTTTTACTTTTGTTAACCGAATTGGCTTCGATCGGTTCGGTTTTACACTAGTAACTGAACAAAAAAACTGAACATGCAAGCGCTCAGAGTTTCTCTCGTGCGCACGTCGCTAAAAGGACGCGCCCGTTTTTTTTTTGAGCGGTACGCGCCAGGTGTCGGTGTCAAAAACGGCGGATCTCGGGTAGGGGGTCCCGAACTGTGCGTCTAAGGCGGATGGTAACAGGAGGCGGGGGACACGATGTTTTCCCAGGTTTGGGCCCTCTCGATGGAGGTAATACCCTACTTCCTGCTTGATTGAACTTGATGATATGAGTATTACAAGAGTTGATCTACCACGAGATCATAGAGGCTAAACCCTAGAAGCTAGCCTATGGTATGATTGTTGTTGTCCTATGGACTAAACCCTCTGGTTTATATAGACACCGGAGGGGGCTAGGGTTACACAGAGTCGGTTACAAGGAAGGAGATCTACATATCCGTATTGCCAAGCTTGCCTTCCACGCCAAGGAGAGTCCCATCCGGACACGGGACGAAGTCTTAAATCTTGTACCTTCATAGTCCAACAGTCCGGCCAAAGGATATAGTCCGGCTGTCCGAGGACCCCCTAATCCAGGACTCCCTCAGTAGCCCCTGAACCAGGCTTCAATGACAATGAGTCCGGTGCGCAGATTGTCTTCAGCATTGCAAGGCGGGTTCCTCCTTCGAATACTCCATAGAAGATTTTGAACACAAGGATAGTGTTCGGCTTTGCAAAACAAATTCCACATACCACTGTAGAGAGAATAATATTTCCATAAATCGAATCTGCTGACACATTCTGTAGCATGACATCATACTATGGCCAGGTCATTATTCGAACCGTTTTTGTCAACCAGCCACTGCACATATCACGAGGCGGTTTTCTTGGCACGTCTTGTCAAAGCAGAGATCGTGTCCCCTTATCATGGGATTCTCGTCAATACGGGCGTGGGTAACCAAACCGCGCCATCAATTACGACGCTTGGGGAATAAGCGGTTTACCAGGTAGGTGGGGAGGCGCATAGCTTCTTCCACCCTTATAAAGGGACAAGGATTCACCTTTTTCATCCACGCCTTCTTCCTCCTTGCTCATCCATTCTTGCGCACTCGAGCTCCAGCACCCAAGTTTGCGTTTTTCTCCTCAAACCACTCCAAGCATGTCTGGAGCGGGAGGCAAGTGGATGGTCTCCTCCGTTACGGAGGAGGACATCACCAAGCTACAGAGAGCCGGATATCTGCCCGCGGATATCGCACACCGGCCGCCAGATGAGGGGCAGATCATCCCTACTCCAGAACCCCATGAGAGGGTGGTTTTTCTTACCCACTTCGTCCGCGGACTGGGATTTCCCCTCCACCCGTTTGTCCGCGGGCTCATGTTCTATTACGGGATGGACTTTCACGATCTGGCCCCCAATTTCATCCTCAACATCTCGGCGTTTATCGTCGTGTGCGAGGCCTTCCTCCGCATCAGGCCCCACTTCAGCCTGTGGCCGGAAACTTTCAATGTTAAACCGAAGGTGGTGGTCGGCCAGCAAGCGGAGTGCGGAGGTGCCATGGTGGGCAAAATGCCCAACGTGACCTGGCCCGAAGGCTCCTATGTGGAGACCATAAAGGGGTGGCAATCGGGGTGGTTCTACATCACCGAGCCGCTGACACCAACTGGGTGGCGGCCCCTGAATTTCGATCCGGAATCCCCATGCGGCTCAGTTCCTGGAAAGAGAAGGGCCTGTCCTGGGGTTCCTCGGTAGAGCTGACTGGACTCCAGACGTGCATCAAAAACATGATGAGCAAGAAAATCAAGCTCGTCAACGTGGTCCAAGTCATGCTCTTCCGCTGGATTCTCCCGTGTCACAAATGGGCATTCACTTTGTGGGAGTTCGACCCGCCCGAGCACCAGACGCTGTGAGAGCTCTTTGACACGACACACAAGGACGTCTGGAAGGTGCTGTTCAAGGGCGCCGAGGTACCTCCTCCCCTTACCGAGGACCGCAGACTCAGCGCAAAACGCCCTGCTAATCCGGTAAGTTTTTTACATGTCATAAGATGTTCTTTTTCCCAGTATAACCTATGCACGGGGTCTAAGCCTCCACGCCTTTTTAACAGGACTGGGTAGCGATAGCGGAGCAGATTGATTGTCCGGTTCCCCTGCCCGAAGATCCAGCAGATGCTCTCCTAACGGAGATGCTGGTTCCGGCACCTTACGAGGTGCCGGAGAAGAAGGCCAAGAAGAAGGCCACGGGGACCAGGAAGGGTCTCCGGCACAAGGTGATATCGGACTCATCGTCCCAGAGCACCGAGGCGCACTCCTCCCACGAAAACAAGGAGGAGGAAGAGGAAAGTTCTCCCCCCCAGCCGGGGGAGACAAGAAGAGGAAGGCCGCCCCGTCTGGGGCGGCCGAAGGGTCCAAGAAGGGCAGGACCCTCCTTCCGGACAACTCCACCACTGCCGCCTTCAGCGAAGAGGAGTGGTTGCCCAGGGACAAGCCCCTGGCGAAATCATAAGTATCCGGATATCATAATAGTTTTGGTATGCTTCATTTTATTGCTCCTTATCATGCCGAACATGATCATGCAGTCCCTCTAAGGCCCATATTGACGTATCCTCTTCGGATAGGTCTTTGGACCCGTTGGCGATGAACATCGATTCGCTCCCGACCGCCACCTCCCCCCGCCCTACGGATGACGCCGAGGTGTTGTCTCGAAGGGTAGTAGTCCAAGGGGAGATAGTCTTGGAGGCGCCCCAAGGCGACATCCCGGACACTGGGCGCATGGGGAGCAATACTCCCAAGGGCTCCAATGGCGGGGGCAACAAGCTTGGCCCCCAACCGAATACTGTGCCGGAACCTCCAGCGGTTCCGGACTCTGTCAGGCGACCCCTCGCTAAGGGGGGCGAGCCGTCTGTGCCGATGACCTCTGTCCATCCAGAGGCATTGGACAACTTGCTGGAAGCGCTTCCATTGATGAAGAGCACCACACTATCATGAGTGCGGTGGTCAAGAAGGTTCAGTCTGCCAAAAGCGGATTGACTGAAGCCTGTGCCAGCCTCCTAACAGGCTTTGAGGTAAGTAATCAAATTATACGAAAATATTACGGCATAGACAGTAGCCCCTGATGCTCTATTTGGCGTTCGCGAAGAAAAGCCGAATAGAGGATCAAATAATAATCGCAGGAGTCTAATCATAATATGTCTATGTGCATATGCAGGCTTCACTGCTGGCCGCTGCCGCACGTACTGCGGAGGTCGCCGCATTGAAGCGGGACCTTGAGCGGTCCAAGGAAGAGCTCGGCCTTACCAAGAGGCAACTCAAAGAGAACAAAGGTAAGTGACACCCTGTCTGTATATTGATAAGAAAAAACAAGGGTGGTTGCTTAGATCATAGGATCGTCATGATTGTTGGTAGGGGCCACGACCAAAGTGGCGACCCTGAAGAAGGCGATGTGCGAGGCCGAGGACAAGGCGGCCAAGGAGCGCATCGAGCGAGAGAAACAAGAGGCCCGAGTGGGCGAGGTGCAGCAAGAGCTCCAGGCCCTCGTCAAGAAGCACGAGTCCTTGGAGCTTGACTCTAAGACGCAAGGGTCCGAGCTTGCGAAAGCCCTCGAAAGCGCGCAACATGCCAAGGCCGAAGCCCAAAAGGCCCTCCAGGAAATTGAGGCAGTTAAGAAGATAGCGGCTGGTAAGGCATTCATTATGCAAAGCAAGCATGTGAAAGAAAAGTTCTTTTTACTTACCCGAGTTCGGAGCTCTCCAGGAGCGTTTGCAGATCTACCCCGCAGTGTGTCAGATGCCGCGGAGTTCTACCGGGCCGAGGAGGGGAGCTTGACGGAGAAGTTGTTCTGGTCTCAGTATACTGGGACCGAACACCCAATCCCCTTGAGCGACCAGCTGAAGCAACTGGTCGAGCTCCACAAGGTGGCCGAACAGGCCATGAAGGGTCTTATAGTCCGGATGTGGCCTGGCGAGCCCCTGCCTGATAGCTACTTCAATCTGGTGAGGCGGCTTGTGAATGCCTACCCACGGCTTGAAGTCATAAAGCGGCCCATCTGCATTGAGCGTGCGCGCAGGGCTTTTGCCCGGGCGAATGTGCACTGGGCAAAGCTGGACGCCGAAAAGCTGGTGAAGGAGGGGCCGCCGGAGGGCAAGGAGCATTGCCACCTCAAGAAGTATTATGAAAGTGTCTTGAAGGGTTCTCGCCTTGTGGCGGAGGAATGTGCTAGGGATGTAATATTTGAATAAATGTACTCATGTGATCCTGTAATGTGAAACGAGTTCATTTGTGCTATGCAACGCTTGTGAATTTAAAATATTACCTTCTGTGCGGCCGTTTATAAAATCTGAGAGTTGGCCAGTCGTCGGCTTCTGCCCCCATGTAACTAGTACTGAGGTGTTCGGGATAAATCTGAGCATTCTTTATCCCAATTTTGGGTCCTTCGAGGGAGGTGTTCAGCGCAACGAACCAGGCAATCGGACTATAAGGCTTTATCACTCTCACTTAGCCATAGAAGTCCACAATTTTAAATTTTGGCGAAGCCCCTAGTATTCGGAAGGCCGAATTTGGGGCGCTATATACGCCTAAGTCGGGCAAGGCCGACTCCTCGCCCGAAGCAGAAGAAGTCTTTAAGAACTTGAGACCTCTCGAACAGCGACCAGCTCTCGCCGCATCATGACAGTCAGTTTTCGGCTTTCTCTACTGAGGTGCTCGTCCGGAAGAACCGGGACACAATCGCAGTAGTTCTCCCAGCACTACCTTAGCCGATATAGCGGAACGTAAGGTACCAAAACATGGGAGCCGGGCAAACCCAACTATTGACCCAAGACATGATTCGGAGCTGATGCATATAATGCTATAAGTTCGGGGTGCCGCACTATCGAAAGTGTTCGGACTTCTCACGCCGTATTTATGGGGTATACTGAAGCCCCTGGTGTACTAGTCGTACCAAAATGCAAGGGTGCAATTTGTCGTAAATAAGCAAGAGAGAAAAAAAAGAAAGGGTAATGCAATAATAGACTAACGCTATGCATTGTTATTAAATGATACGTCAAAGCGTACTGATACAAGCTGCGTATGGGTATTTAAAACAGGTATTTCGATCGTTATTAGAGACCACCTGGGGATTCCCTTGTACGTCTTAGCTTCTTACCTCCTTCGTGTTTCCTTCCTGTAATGCATCCAGCAATCAGACTGCCGGAAAGGGCTTCCAGAGAGTAAGGTCCTGAAAGAGAGAAAATGATAAAGGTATACAACCCCTGGGGCGGTTGAGCTGCATTGTGGGACGTGTCCTGGCCGTTCCTCCGCCTATGTCAATGGTATTTTTAGTGCGTAATTATGTACGCGCGGCACAGATTTCGTCGCTTGACCGGGACTAGGACGGAGGCCGAATTGCTAGGCGAGCTCTGAACGTGCCAGGCGATCCTGCTGCAGGTTACTCTAGACTCGCTTGAAGGTCTCCGGGGTCTTTATCGCCGAATTGGCGGTTTGCCTTGAAAGGCTGCTTTGTTCTTCTGATGCGAGGGCTGCAGTGTGCTCCTCCGTGCGGAGGGAGCGTTCTATGTTTCCATTGACTGTTATAACCCCGCGAGGTCCTGGCATTTTGAGCTTGAGGTATGCATAATGCGGCACCGCATTGAATTTGGCAAATGCGGTTCGTCCAAGCAGTGCGTGATAGCCACTGCGGAACGGGACGATATCGAAGATTAACTCCTCGCTTCGGAAGTTGTCCGGAGATCCGAAGACCAGTTCCAGTGTGATTGAGCCCGTGCAACGAGCCTCTACACCTGGGATGACACCTTTAAAGGTGGTTTTAGTGGGTTCGATCCTCGAGGGGTCTATTCCCATTTTGCGCACTGTATCCTGATAAAGCAGGTTCAGGCTGCTGCCGCCGTCCATAAGGACTCGGGTGAGGTGAAATCCGTCAATGATGGGGTCAAGGACCAATGCGGCCAAACCGCCATGACGGATACTAGTGGGGTGGTCCCTACGATAGAAAGTGATCGGACAAGAAGACCATGGGTTGAACTTTGGGGCGACTGGCTCCATCGCATAGACGTCCCTTAGTGCACGCTTCCGTTCCCTCTTGGGAATATGGGTTGCGTATATCATGTTCACTATTTTCAATTGTGGAGGAAATTTCTTCTGTCCTCCTGTGTTCGGCGGCCAGGACTCCTCTTCACCGTCGTTATGCAACCCCTTTTCCTTGTTTTCGGCATTTAACTTGCCAGCCTGCTTGATCACCCAGCATTCTCTATTGGTGTGATTGGCTAGCTTATCGGGGGTGCCGTGGATTTGACATGAGCGATCGAGTATGCGGTCCAAACTGGACGGGCCCGGGTTGCTTCTTTTGAACGGCTTCTTCCGCTGACCGGATTTAGAGCCACTGAATCCGGCATTGACTGCCGTGTCTTCAGCGTTGTCACCATTGTTGCGGCGCTTATGTCTGTTACGACGTGGTCTGTCGTTACTGTCTTTGGCATCTGAATTGCCATGACTTCTTGATGCGTTGTTGCTGCGAGCCAGCCAGCTATCCTCGCCCGCGCAAAAGCGGGTCATGAGTGTCGTGAGGGCTGCCATAGACTTCGGCTTCTCCTGGCCGAGGTGCCGGGCGAGCCACTCGTCACGGATGTTATGCTTAAATGCCGCTAAGGCCTCTGCATCTGGACAGTCGACGATTTGGTTTTTCTTAGTTAGGAACCGGGTCCAGAATTTCCTGGCCGATTCCCCTGGCTGCTGAGTTATATGGCTCAAGTCATCGGCATCCGGTGGTCGCACATAAGTGCCCTAGAAGTTGTCAAGGAATGCATCTTCCAAATCCTCCCAACTGCCAATGGAGTCTGCTGGCAAGCTATTCAGCCAATGCCGAGCTGGTCCTTTGAGTTTTAGTGGGAGGTATTTGATGGCATGTAAATCATCACCGCGAGCCATGTGGATGTGGAGGAGGAAATCCTCGATCCATACCGCGGGATCTGTTGTACCATCATATGATTCGATGTTTACGGTTTTAAAACCCTTTGGGAATTCGTGATCCATTACTTCGTCAGTGAAGCATAGGGGGTGTGCGGCGCCTCTGTGCCGGGCTATATCACGACGTAGTTCATACGAGTCTTGTCTGCTGTATTTGGCCCGGCCGGATTTGCTTTTAGTATATCCGGCGTGACGGTCATCGTCCCGCGTTGGGGTGTGCTCCCGTGATCCGTAGATCGATCTTGCATGTTTTGCTTTGTTTTCCAATACATCTCGCAGGTCCCGCGTGTTGCCCCGGGCCTTGGTATTTTTGTTTGAATGGCGGTGGGGTGCGGGCTAGACTTCGGGCTGATATGCCTCTCTGTCTCTGCCATGGGGTGGCCGATTAGCCGCATCATACGCTTGTGATGTAGGTTTCAATGCTTCCTCCTCGAGTTGGGGTAGCAACCTGCGCTTTGGGTAACTCTTGGTTGGGCGCTCGAGTTCGTATTCCTCGGCCGCCAGGACTTCAGTCCATCTATCCGCTAGCAGATCTTGATCAGCTCGAAGCTATTGTTGCTTTTTCTTCAGGCTGTTTGCTGTGGCTATATGCCGGCGCTTGAAGCGCTCCTATTCAACGGGATCCTGAGGCACGATAAATTCTTCGTCGCCGAGGCTCACCTCGTCTTCGGAGAGAGGTATGTAATTATCATCCTCTGATTCTCCGTTTGCTGCCTATTCCGGAGGGCTAACTTGTTCATCCTCCCGCTCGAGATCTGGCCGGAGGGGATTATCGCCGTCTTCGGCACTATCCGGAGCGTTATTGTCTCTTGTGCCGGTATCGCTACTTTTGCTATGGCGGGACTTAGAGCGGCGCCGCTGACGTTGGTGCTTGGATTGCTTCTTGGAGGGGTTATCCTCCATTGTCTTATCGCCGTCCCCTTCTTTGGCGGTGTCCACCATGTATATGTCATACGATGAGGTGGCAGTCCAGCGCCCTGTGGGCGGTGGTTCTTGTTCGTCTCCTGCATCGTCGTCCGTACCGTCGATGTCTTCGGAGCCGAAGTCGAGCATGTCGGTTAAATCGTCGACAGTGGCTACTAAGTGGGTGGTGGGTAGGGAGCGAATTTCTTCGTCGTCCGCATCCCATTCTAGCCGGACATAATTCGTCCAAGGGTCTCCTGACAAGGAGAGAGACCTCAACGAGTTTAACACGTCGCCAAAGGGCGAGTGCTGAAAGATATCCGCGAAGGTAAACTCCATGATCGGTGCCCAATCGGATTCGATAGGCACAGACACAGGCGACTCGGATCCCATGGCCGGGGATGAATCCAACGGTTCAGCAACACGGGTCTCGTAGGAGGTCAAGTCAGTATTCGGCTCTATCGCCACTGAGTGTGCGGCCTCCGTGGCGGGGTCCATCCACCCATCCTCAGATGGCACAATTTGTTCCGGATCGAGGGCCAGAGTAGTTGCAGGTGTGATCTCCCGAACACTGTCTGACGGCAGAGCTAAGTCATGCTCGTCGTGATTGTGCGGCGCACCTGACATGGGCTCGAATCCGTCGAAGATCAAGTCTCCGCGGATGTCGGCAGTGTAGTTCAAGTTTCCAAACCTGACCTAATGGCCAGGGGCATAGCTCTCGATCTGCTCCAGATGGCCAAGCGAGTTAGCCCGCAGTACGAAGCCGCCGAATATGAAGATCTGTCCGGGGAGGAAAACCTCACCCCGGGTCGCATCATTACCGATGATCGAAGGATCCATCTAGCCTTACGGTGACGGCACAGTGGAACTCTCAATGAAAGCACCAATGTCGGTGTCAAAACCGGTGGATCTCGGGTAGGGGGTCCCGGACTGTGCGTCTAAGGCGGATGGTAACAGGAGGTGGGGGACACGATGTTTACCCAGGTTCGGGCCCTCTCGATGGAGGTAATACCCTACTTCCTGCTTGATTGATCTTGATGATATGAGTATTACAAGAGTTGATCTACCACGAGATCGTAGAGGCTAAACCCTAGAAGCTAGCCTATGGTATGCTTGTTGTTGTCCTACGGACTCAACCCTCCGGTTTATATAGACACCGGAGGGGGCTAGGGAGTCGGTTACAAGGGAGGAGATCTACATATCCGTATTGCCAAGCTTGCCTTCCACGCCAAGGAGAGTCCCATCCGGACACGGGACGAAGTCTTCAATCTTGTATCTTCATAGTCGAACAGTCCGGCCAAAGGATATAGTCCGGCTGTCCGAGGACCCCCTAATCCAGGACTCCCTCACCAGGTAGCAAGTAGCAACCACCCACCAGTGTGTGCGTGCGGCAGGAATATCACTTCCATGGGCCCGGCCAACAACCTTCATGCACACACCTTTTTTGGGCTTTTTATGTGGCACTGGGCAGCCCATATTGTGTTTCTGTACGCGAGAAACTTGCAGGACATGGTGTCGTCATGGGTTTGTTTAGTCCCACCTCGGCTGGCTACATGAAGGAACACATGAATCTCGGCTATATTAAAGCCTTGATCGCTAGAGGTACCAGGTGTGCACGACGTTGTGCTAATACTTCGGTATGTACGGTAGAAACCGAATACCAAACCGAATTATCGGTTGACCGAAGTTTCGGTTTTCTAGTTTTTCGATTCATTTTTGGTTAGCATTTTGTCAAACCAAAATTCAAAAAATACCGAAATATATTAACCGAACATTCGGTTTCTACTGAATGCCCAGACCTAGGGGAGACCAACATTGGCAAACACCCTACCGCTGTGGTACGGCCAGGGTGGTCCTCCTCATCAAAGATGATGGGCGTGCGGGACCACTTGAGCGGCTTCCGGGTCTCTGGCGCTGGCTCCACAACATTGACCTCTCGCGCGCATCGCTTGAGTTGGCAATGATATGTGTGCAAAGATGCTCCTCCATCAATGCATAGGGCGATAGTGGCATTTTGAAATTCCTGCTCACTGGTTTCCTCTTCTGTCAGATTTCGGGTTCCGGCAAAACCCTCGAGGTTCGAACACTGGGGTGCGCACGAAGATCCCCCTACCTAATCATGCCCTCAACCTCGCCGCGATCTCAAAGGCTAGCTCGACGAACTCACAACACAAGAGACACAAGATTTATACTGGTTCGGGCCACCGTTGTGGTGTAATACCCTACTCCAGTGTGGTGTGGTGGATTGCCTCTTGGGCTGAGGATGAACAGTACAAGGGGATGAACAGCCTCCTGAGGTGAGGTGCTCTTGTGCTTGGTGGGTGTGAGGATGAACTAAATGAGTTCGAGATGAGTTACCTCCTACTGTTGTGGCTAGTCCTATTTATAGAGGCCCTGGTCCTCTCCCCAAATATTGAGCAGGAAGGGATCCAACAACGGCCAAATTCGAAAGGGGACAACTAGTACAAGCTATCCTGACTAAAGGTGGTCTTCACCTGCCAAAGGCTCTGGTGGTGACGCCGTCTTGGGCTCCACGGTGACCTCCGTCCTGCTGGTCTTGGTCTCGCTGCACCGATATGGAAACCTTTGCCTGATGCCTCGGTACTCATCGCCTGCGTTTGCCTCCTTAGCACCAAAGAGGAAGCGAGGACACTGTGCACGCTGGCCCCCGCTTGGCCTTGGTCGTCATGGCTTACGTCATTGGAACATCGCGAGGTTCGCCTCGCCTTGATCTCTCCGCCCCTCGCGAGCCAGCCTGATGAGGCCACTCTCGAGGAGGTCTTGTGTCGCCCGCCTCGCGAGACTTAGCCCCTCGCGAGGGTCTTGGACATTCGGTGGTGAAGACAGGCCATACTGGGCCATGAGTGGAGCCACACTGTGGGCCGCAGGCAGGCAAGTCTGGGGACCCCCGTTCCCAGAACGCCGACAACAGCCCCCGGTTCCCAGGCGCGCTCGGACTTGGCTTCGAGGCGAAGCCAAAGGGCAAGTGTGGAGCGCCGCAGGCCCCGACATAATGCAGCCTTGGTCGACGCGTGGTGATTGATTGGACGTGGGTGTCTCCGCTTCCCCACGCTGCCTTGGCAACTGCCCGTCTGACAAAAGGCTGGCGCGGGCAACACTTGCCTTCATTGCCTCCTTTCGCCTTGCTACAGATCCCCTTCCTCGCTCCTTGCTTCTGAAATCTCCAGACCTGCTCCCATCCCCTTCCGCATCAGCGACCAATGGCGCCCCGAAAGGTCAAGGTTTCTTTGCCGCCCGCCTGGTACGAGCCGGCTCTGGATGCGCCCAACGTCTCGGAGAAGAGCCTCGTCGCCACGCACCTTCTGGCGGCGGGGGAGAGCAACGAGAGGGGGAAGACCGAGCTTCGGGCCGGCTCTGCCGTGTCGGAGCCCAAGGGAAGCACCTTCTTCCCCTTCTTCATGAGCAGCATTGTCGCGGGGCTGGTCCCCCCCTTCTCTGACTTCTTCTATGAGGTCCTTGGTCATTACGGGCTACAGGCACTGCATCTTCACCCCAACTCTGTCCTTCTCTTGTCTATCTTGGCCTTCTACTGCGAGGCGTATCTCGGCGTGATGCCGTCCGTGGCTCTGCTGCGCCACTTCTTCTTCATCCGCATCAACGAGGGTCGTTCCTCCGGATGCGCCAACTTCATCGCGGCCGGCAAGGCCAACTTGATATCGAAGGCTGGGAAGAAGGCCGACGGCTTCAGGACCAAGCAGGTCATGATGGACGCCAAGTGCGTCCACCCACGCTTGGTGCTGCCAACGGAGATGCCCCAGTCTAACAAGGGGTGGTCTCGCACGAAGCTCACTGACGACCGGGCGATGTTGGTGCTGGAGAAGATGAACGCTGACCTAAAGCCGGGCAACACGAAGGCGGCGAAGGTGACAGGGGCCATGCTCCTGAGGGAATTCCTGATGCTGTGCGTGGCCCCACTTCAGGCGCGTGCGTGCCCCTTGTGGAGGCTTGGGGGCGAAGAAGACAAGGTTCACCTGAGCCCGGAAGCCTTGCCCGACAAAGAGTTGGCCGTGGCTCTCCACCTCCTGATCGGGGACGACCAAGAATACCCGCCAAGTGCCTTCGTTCCCTTGTTCCGCCGCAAGGACGGGGAGCAGGTTGTGGCTGCTATGCCAACCTTTGATGGGCGCGGGCTGGTGCCTCCAGTGCCTCTGCGGTCTCGGCTGTGATGGTGCCGGTGGAGGTGTCTTCTGACGACTCTCGCCAGGAGGAGGAGGAGGACGAGGACGAGGAGCGCGACTCGGAGGCGACCCCCGAGGGGATGGGGAAGACCTCCCCCTTGAGCAAGGCCGACATCCTCCGCACCCTTCCTGACGACGACGAGGCCGACGCCCCCCAGGAGAAGGGAGAGCCGCGCGTGATCCCAACGACGGGCCGGTCGGCGCTGATCTCCCGAGATGCTGCTTCTGTTCCAACGCCGCCTGGAGCCGCTTTCAGCCCACCTGCTGCTCCTTCTTCTGCTCGTGGGCCCATGCACCCTCGCCCCGGGCTGGGAGGCTCTTGGGCTTCATGCTTAGCAAGAGGAGGGTGGACTACACCGCGGTGAACTAGTAAGTGCTCTTGCCTTGCTTCTGCTGCTTGACCTTGACACTTCTTCGCTGTGCGATTAGGCCGACGCCTGTGGCGAAGACGAGGAAGGAGGAGGCGGTGGTGCCGCTCCGGACCAGCCTGCCTGCTCTGGTTGCGTCTCCCTCCGTGGAGAAGGGCAGCGTTGGTTCTCATGTCTCTCCAGCTCGGTCGTCCTCGCGAGGCTTGGGGAGAATCCTCAGGAGGAGTCAGCCCCCGTGGCTCCGCTGGCTCCGGAGGCACCAGCGTCTAGCTCAGCTGCTAAGGTCTCTAGGGCTCAGGAGCCCCCAGTCTCCCAAGCTATGGTGACGATACCTTCTCCTCCTCCTCCCGCTGCACCGCTGCTCCCAGGTCCTTCCGCCTCCTCTGACGTCTTGGAGCGCGCTCTTTCTGAGATGACCCGGCCGCGAGAAGATCTTCAGGGCACCGACCCCCTCCTGGTGGGCAGGAGCCTGGAGCTAGTCTCTGGCTGGATCCATTCCGACGTGTCTGTTTGGGCGGCGCTGAGCCAGGCCACGGCGACCTTCGAGAAGGAGAAGCAGGCCGCCGCCCAAGCAGCGGCTGCTCACGAGGCGGCGCTGAAGGACATCGAGGCCGCCTAGGATCGCTGCCGGGCGCTAGAGGCCGAGCTGAAGACCCTGCACAGCGAGCGTGCAGAAGAAGCCCGTAGCCGCAAGGCAGAGGAGGAGAAGATGAAGGCTCGGGAAGATGCCATCAAGAGTCGCGACACCGAGCTAGAGCACTCGGCGAAGGCGCAGGCCACTGAGCGCGGCCGGCTGAGGAGCTGGAGCGGAAGGTGAAGGCGGAGGAAGCCGAACTTGACGCCAAGGCGAAGGTTCTGGCCGAGGACCGCGCTGCCTTTGCGCTCCTTGAGGAGAGGTCTCACGTGGCGCTGAAGACACTCTATGAGAAGGGCTTGGAGAAGCCGTTGACCACCGACGAGGACGGCCCTGCCCAGCTACTTCCCTACTTGGTCGAGGCGCTAGAGGAAGTCGTGAGCGGCATCGGCCCCATGGTAGAGGAAGAGGCTCGCATCCTTTCTCTAGCTGCGCTGACGCGCGTCTTCAGCCACCTCCATCTTCGCGACCCTACCGCCCGCCTTGACGAGCTGCTGGAGCCTGTGGACGACGAACACTACGCAGCCGCAGCGCAGCCGTGAAGGGTCAGGTGGAGGCCCTGCTGAAGAAGTTCCGCGCCTTCGACCGATGGTGCTACCGATCCTGCAGCTCCGGCCGGTGGTACAGGTGTGGGCGATGCCACCAAGGAGGGAGCACCCCTTGCGGGCGACGGCGACGTCCAGGGATGACTTGCTCACAGCTGCTTTCCTGTTTTACTCCTGCAACATGCATCATGCCTCGTGGAGGCGTTTAAACTTGCGTTTGGTATTGTGAGAACAATATGTCTTGTAATATTTGCTTGAGACTTTGCGATTTTCTTCCTATTTGCTTTTCGTTCTACGTCGGCAGGGCCCGGCCCCGCGCATACCTCAGCCGCCGTTGGGTCGTCCAGAGACCAGGACGAGACCAAGGAGTGAGGGGCTACGTGACCAGTTAGCCTCCTGAGTCGCGATGCTCAGGAGTCCCCCTTGACGCGCAAACAGCTTACAAGAAGGAGACGCAGGAATAGGTCTAGTGTTCTATATCGGCAGGGCCCGGCCGCGCGCATACCTCAGCCACCGTTGGGTCGTCCGGAGACCAGGACGAGACCAAGGAGTGAGGGGCTACGTGACCAGTTAGACTCCTGAGTCGCGATGCTCAGGAGTCCCCCTTGACGCTCAAACGACCTCCATACCTTTGTCCTCGCCAAGGCTCGGGTCGGGAGGGGCATGCGATGACCAGGTCCGGGGGACCTGGCTGGGTGGCGTACGCTTGGGCGTGACCCGAGCGCAGCCCCCGTGTCCAGCCCCCTCGCGTGACTCTCCCGAGGGGAGGTGTTGCGATGAGGCCGGACACTGAGCTCAAGGGCTCCATGAGGTTGATACGGCCATGGGGCCACCCTCAGTTGTTTATCACCAGCGCGGAGCATAGCGCTTCCACACTTGCACGGGCATAGCCGCTCCTTGGCAGTGTCGACAGCCAGCGCTGAGCATGGTGCTTCCACTGGTACGTGGGAGGGGACTCCCTACTGCGGAGAGCCCCCGGGGCATGTACAGCCCCGCCTTGACACGTGGCTTGCACGGCACGGCTAGACGAGGTGTGTCTGGGCACACGTGAGCCAGCGCAGGACTCACGAGGCCCTACCTCAAGGTGGGTTGCGCCTGGTCTTGGTTCTTGGTGGCTGTGGTGGTCCAGCGAGATGGTTAGACAACCTGCACCGAACGAATCTCCTGAGGCTGTTGCATGAGAAGGCCAGGCACCAACGACCCCAGGAGATGACGTGAACGGGGCCGGCCCGCCAGACAGAGCTCAGTCATTGGATTTATGGACGCTACAAGGACGGGCCCGAGCACAGACGCCGTGCCTAACCTCCTTATGCGAAGGATCCTGAAGAAACATGCTCGGCGCGCGGCTTCCATGGTGGGCGACAATCAAGCAGGTGATAGCCATAGATAGGTGATGCATGAAAAACGGACTAGCTTAGGCAAATGCAAGAATGATACATGCCACTGGGCTGGACCCGAGCAGCTTGGGGATGATGCAGCCCGAGGGGCGCCCCCAGCAAAGTAAGCTAAAGATGTAAAAGAGATACATGCTGCAGGGACGGACCCATGCGGCCTGGGAATAATGCAGCCGGAGGGGCGCTCCCAGCTAAATAAACTTGGAAGATGTCACCTGGTTCTATCGTTGAAGGGGTGTTGGGGCAGCTGAAGACGCGTGACGAAGGGGTTGCTCCTCACGAGCCACTAGGGCCTTGAGCCTCGGGAGGCTCTGGGGGCCCAGGCGGTTCCTTGAGGACCGTCTCCATCTCCGCCAGGACTGCGTGGTGCCAGGCCTCCTGAGCCGCCAGGATGCTCCGCAGGTTGCGTTGGAAGGCAGACAACACGCTCGGCAGGCCGAAGGGCCTGCGAACGTAGCTGTGAGGTGGGCCCTCGCAGCGGCCCACGCGCGAAGGCCAGAAAAGCTCCTGAGATGCGGCCCTGTTGAGCCCTGGGATGTCGATGCAGACGTGCAACCCACCATCCTCGCCGGGATTGGGAGCCGCGCCAGGTGAGTGATGGTCGTCGCGCATGGCTCTTGCATCCTTCAGTTCCTGAGTGGTCTTCGCAATGAACTCCTGAGCGCCGGGCGCTCCTCGTCCGGTGTCCTCCTGAGGGAAACGTGCTGCAAAGCACGCCTCCACGTGGTGCCCGAGCGCCTCCCTCGTGATGTTGGCAAGGTCTGAGGCCCTCCAGAAGAGAGCCCCCGAGCCCTGCGCGAGGAGGGCGCCGGGCGCGCCTTCCTATGCGAGGGAGGGAGGCGCCCCAGGCATGGGCACTGATCCTGACGCGGCTCCACTTGCGGCGCCGTTCTCCTGAGGTCCAGTGCGGAGTAGCTGCTTCTTCTTCTTGGGGACAACCTCAGGAGGGTACTGTGCTGCATTGCTATCGGGGTCTTTCATTGACGCTGCTTGGAAGGCGCGCTTGAGGGAGCACACCGCATCTCTTTCTTCGCAGGGGACTGTGATGATCCCGCCGCTTCCTGGCATCTTGAGGACGTTGTAGCCGTGGTGAGTTACTGCCATGAACTTGGCCAGGGCCGGATACCCGAGCATGGCATTGTATGGCAGACGGATGTGGGCGAGGTCGAAGTCGATGAGCTCGGTGCGGTAGTTGTCGCGCTGTCCGAAGGTGACAGGGAAGCGGACCTGCCCTATCGGCGTGGTGGAACCGTCGGTCACTCTTTGAGAAGGGCTTGGTAGGCTGAAGCTGATCGTATGGCACTTGAAGGCTGTCAAATGTCTCAACGGACAGGACATTGAGCCCTGCGCCACCGTTGATGAGTGTCTTGGTAACTTGCACGTTGCTGATGACGGGTGAGCAAAGCATCGGGAGAGCGCCAGCGGTGGCTGTGCACTTGAGCTGATCTGCCGAACTGAAGGTGATGGCGCACTTGGACCACCTAAGCGGGCGTGTGGCCTCGAGCCTGGGGAGGACTGCGTTCACCTCACGAGCAAACTGCTTGAAGATTCGCTGAGAGGCTGGGGCTCGAGCTTCGCCCAGGATGCAGGCGATAGCCCTCGGCTCTTTGAAACCCCCAGCCCCCTCGTCCTGATGGTGGTCGTCGTTCCTTCTTGGTGGTGGCGGCAGCAGAGCAAGCCCAGCATTGCCCTGAGGACGGTCCTCGCGAGTCTGATCCCTCCAGGCGCCCTTGCGAGGCTGGTCCTGCCAGCGGTCCTCACGAGGCCGATCACGCCACTCCTGGCGAGGGCCACGGTCGTCCCAGCGTCCTGCGCCACGTCCTCCTGCTCCTCGGCCGTAGCCCTGGTCGTTGCCCTCAGGGCGTCGTCCGAGGCGTCCATCTCGAATGGCCCTGAGCTCCTGACAGTCGTTGGTGTTGTGGCTGTGAATGTTGTGGAAGACGCAGAACGACCGACTGCTCTTGGATGTCTCGGGCGCCGCCGCAAGTACGGCCGCTCTCTTACGCTTCATGTCCTTGGCCTTGCCTTTCTTCTCCTCCAGGTTGCCAGCTGGGAGCTCGAGGAAGGAAAGGCGCCCTTCCTCAGCCCTTGCGCACTTGGTCGCCAGGTTGAACAGCTCCAAGGACATGCACATCTCCTCGTGGATGGCGAGCTCCTCCTTCATCTTGACGTCGCGGACGCCATGGGAGAACGCAGAGATGATGGCCTCGTCCGTCACCTTGGGGATCTTGAGGCGAATGTTGTTGAAGCGCTGCATGTACTTCTGGAGGGTCTCCCCTGGCTGCTGCTTGACGCGGCGCAGGTCACCCGCGGCCGGAGGGCGGTCGCGAGTGCCCTGGAAGTTGGCGACGAAGCAGTCGCGCATCTCATTCCAGGAGGAGATGGAGCCTAGAGGCAGGTTCAGGAGCCATGAGCGGGCGCCATCCTTTAGAGCCATGGGGAACCAGTTCGCCATGACTTTCTCGTCGCCGTTGGCCGCCTCGGTGCTCAGCTCGTAGAGCTGCAGGAACTCCGCGGTGTCGGGGGTGCCGTCGTAGCATGGAGGCAGGTCTGGCTTGAACTTGCCCGGCCAAGCGACGCTATGCAGCTCAGGAGTGAAGGCGCGGCAGCCCGCGGTGGCCACCGGGACCCTCTGCTGATGTGGAGCCTGCCCTTAATGTCCGCGCACCGCCACCGCAGGCGGTGCACGGTCTTGTCGCAGTGGTGCTGGGAGCGCGGGAGCATTTTCTTGTGGACGAGGAACTTCTTGGCAGCTTCCTTCTTCGCGCACGGGTGCCCGACGCGGCGGGTTGCGACGGGGGGCCGCACGCCTTGGTGCCAGGACGCCGTCTTGGTGCGGAGGTGGTGGCGGTGGCGCTCCATGAGCCACGTCACCCGCAGTTGGCGGAGGGCGAGGCAGCGAGAGGGACGACGCGAGGGAGCCCCCTGGGGCGCTGATGAGCTCGGCGATGAGGTCCAGCTAGTCCTCGTAGAGGTCGTCGATGGGGCAGTAGCGCAGGAGTTCGCGTGCCATGCACAAGGCGGCCTGCGTGTCCGTGGGAGCGCGACGGGCGTGAGACGACGAGCCGGCCAGGGTCAGCGACGGAGTGGCGGTGCGGCCGTCCCGCCGCACCGAGGGGTGCAGCGAGGACGCTTGCTGGTCGTTCCCCGCCGGGTAGGTGGCGGCAGGCAACGGAGAGCGACGGGGTGGCCCGCCGACAGGAGCCTTCTGAGCAACGCGGGCGGTGAGGGCGGCCCAGCGCTCAGCGCGAGCTCGGCGAGCATGCGCCATGGAGACGACGAAGCGATGGGACGCGGATCGACGGAAGGAAAGCTTCGGCGCACCCCTACCTGGCGCGCCAAATGTTGGATTTCGGGTTCCGGCAAAACCCTCGAGGTTCGAACACTGGGGTGCGCACGAAGATCTCCCCCTACCTAATCACGCCCTCAACCGTGCCACGATCTCAAAGGCTAGCTCGACGAACTCACAACACAAGAGACGCAAGATTTATACTTGTTCGGGCCACCGTTGTGGTGTAATACCCTACTCCAGTGTGGTGTGGTGGATTGCCTCTTGGGCTGAGGATGAACAGTACAAGGGGAAGAACAGCCTCCTGAGGTGAGGTGCTCTTGTGCTTGGTGGGTGTGAGGATGAACTGAATGAGTTCAAGATGAGTTACCTCCTACTGTGGTGGCTAGTCCTATTTATAGAGGCCCTGGTCCTCTCCCCAAATATTGAGCGGGAAGGGATCCAACAACGGCCAAATTCGAAAGGGGACAGCTAGTACAAGCTATCCTAACTAAAGGTGGTCTTCGCCTGCCAAAGGCTCTCATGGTGACGCCGTCTTGGGCTCCAAGGTGACCTCTGTCCTGCTGTCCTGCTGGTCTTGGTCTCGTTGCATCGATATGGAAACCTTTGCCTGATGCCTCGGTACTCATCACCTGCGCTTGCCTCGTTAGCACCAAAGAGAAAGCAAGGACACTGCGCGTGCTGGCGCCCGCCTGGCCTTGGTCGTCATGGCTTACGTCATTGGAACCTCGCGAGGTTCGCCTCGCCTTGATCTCTCCGCCCCTCGCGAGCCAGCCTGATGAGGCCACTCCCGTGGAGGTCTTGTGTCGCCCGCCTCGCGAGACTTGGCCCCTCGCGAGGGTCTTGCGCGTTCACTGGTGAAGACGGGCCGTACTGGGCCGCGAGTGGAGCCACGCTGTGGGCCTCAGGAGGCAAGTCTGGGGACCCCCGTTCCCAGAACGCCGATATCTTCATTCCCCTCATCACTCACATCATCACAGATTTTCTTCTCTTGGCCCCTGGCGGGTTTTCCTTGGTTCCGAAAGGTTTTGCCTGGGCGATTTGCTTCACCGCCTCGGCCCTTACCGCCAGCAACATTCTGACCTTTTTCCTTGTCACACTTATCATACTCTACCCTCTGTTTCTTAACAAGTTGCTCAACCTGATAACACTCCTGAAGGTCGTGGCCCTTGGTCCGGTGGATCTTGCAGTATGGCCCATCACCTTTCCCAACTTTTTCTGTGGCAGAGGCTTCTCGGCAGGCAGCGCACGTGGCAACTTCCTTGTCGGGGGCCTCAACCTTGGCCTTCTTGCCGGTACTAGGTGTGCCCGATCCTTCCACAGTCATTACTGCCTTATCCCTAGGCTTATTATTGCCCTTCTTGCCCTTCCTCTGACTGGTTGATTCATCCTCATCCTCTGAATCAACATTGACGCAATCCTCCTCTCCGGGCAAGTTCCTTCCTTCCTCCATCCGAGCACACTTATCCACCAGTGTGTATAGCTCCTTCACAGTCTTGGGCAACCGCACATTCATCTTAGAACGAATGCAACGGTTGCGCACATTGGACTGGAAGACTGCTAAAACAGCTGCCGGATGGATATTTGGAATATTTCTATGAACTTTACTGAATCTTTGTAAATACATACGGAGGGTTTTGTCTTCCTTCTACTGGAGAAGCTGCAGGTCGCTGGGCCTGCCGGGCTCTTGGTGGCCACCGGTGAAGGCACCGATGAACTCGTGGCACAGGTCTGCCCATGACGAAATGGAGTTCTCCGGCAGGTGCATCAGCCAAGACCTCACATTGGACTAGATGGCCAAAGGGAAGAAGTTGGCGAACACCTTCTCGTCTCTTCCCCCGATAGCCTCAACAACGATCGATGGTGTAGATGCTCAGGAACTCTGCCGGGTTCAGCTTCCCGTCGTACTTCTCAGGTATCTCTGGCTTGAACGTGCGAACGGACGGCCAACGGACTTGCCGCAGCTCCCGTGTAAAGGCAGGGCAGCCGACCTCGAAGGGCAGGCACCCTCCAACACCGAGCGCAGGCTTGTCGACGTTGAAGCCACCGCACCCATCGGTCTAGCGGAGGTTGCCGGGGGTTGCCCGGAACCCCTTCCGGTGACCCAATATGTACCCGGTACCGCCAGAACACTTCCGGTGTCCGAATATCATTGTCCTATATATGAATCTTTACCTCTCGACCGTTTCGAGACTCTTCGTCATGTCCATGATCTCATCCGGGACTCCATACAACATTCGGTTACCAAATCACATAACTCATATAATACAAAATCATCATCGAATGTTGAGCGTGCGGACCCTATGGGTTCGAGAACTATGTAGACATGACCGAGACACCTCTCCGGTCAATAACCAATAGCGGAACCTGGATGCTCATATTGGTTCCCACATATTCTTCAAAGATCTTTATCAGTCATACTGTAATGACAACATACGTTATTCCCTTTGTCATCGGTATGTTACTTGCCCGAGATACGATCGTCAGTATCTTCATACCTAGTTCAATCTCGTTATTGGCAAGTCTCTTTACTTGTTCCGTAATACATCATCCCGCAACTAACCCATTAGTCACATTGCTTGCAAGGCTTATTATGATGTGCATTACCGAGAGGGCCCAGAGATACCTCTCCGATACTCGGAGTGACAAATCCTAATCTCGATCTATGCCAACCCAACAAACACCTTCAGAGATACCTGTAGAGCACCTTTATAATCACCCAGTTACGTTGTGATGTTTGGTAGCACACAAGGTATTCCTCCAGTATCCGGGAGTTGCATAGTCTCATAGTCAAAGGAGTATGTATATGACATGAAGAAAGCAATAGCAATAAAACTGAACGATCAATATTCTAAGCTAATGATGGTTCTTGTCCATCACATCATTCTCCTAATGATATGGTCCCGTTCATCAAACAACAACACATGTATATGGTTAGGAAACTTAACCATCTTTAATTAACGAGCTAGTCTAGTAGAGGCTTACTAGGGACACGGTGTTTTGTCTATGTATCCATACATGTATCAAGTTTCCGATTAATACAATTCTAGCATGAATAATAAACATTTATCATGTTATAAGGAAATATTAAATAACAACTTTCTTATTGCCTCTAGGGCATATTTCCTTCAGTCTCCCACTTGCACTAGAGTCAGTAATCTAGTTCACATCACCATGTGACCAACACTAATAGTTCACATCTTTATGTGATTAACACCCATAGTTCACATCGCCATGTGACCAACACTCAAAGGGTTTACTAGAATCAATAATCTAGTTCACATCTCTATGTGATTAACACCCAAGGATTACTAAGGTGTGATCATGTTTTGCTTGTGAGAGAAGTTTTAGTCAACAGGTCTGCCACATTCAGATCCGTGTGTATTTTGCAAATTTCTATGTCTACAATGCTCTGCATGGATCTACTCTAGCTAATTGCTCCCACTTTCAATACATATCCAGATTGAGACTCGGAGTCATCTGGATCGGTAAAAGCTTGCATCGACGTAACCCTTTACGACGAACTCTTTATCACCTCCATAACCAAGAAATATTTCCTTAGTCTTCTAAGGATAATTTTGACTGTTGTCTAGTGATCCACTCCTGGATCACGATTATACCCCCTTGCCAAACTCATGGCAAGGTAGACAATATGTCTGGTACTCAGCATGGCATACTTTATAGAACCTATGGCTGAGGCATAGGGAACGACTTTCATTCTCTCTTTATCTTCTGTCGTGGTCAGGTTTTGAGTCTTTACTCAACCTTACTCCTTACAATACAGGCAAGAACTCCTTATTTGACTGATCTATTTTGAACTCCTTCAAAATCTTGTCAAGGTATGTACTCACTGAAAGTCTTATCAAGCGTCTTGGTCTATCTCTATAGACCTTGATGCCCAATATGTAAGCAGCTTCACCGAGGTCTTTCATTGAAAAATTCTTATTCAAATATCCTTTTATGCTATCTAGAAATTCTACAACATTTCCAATCAACAATATGTCATCCACATACAATATCAGAAATGCTACAGAGCTCCCACTCACTTTCTTGTAAATACATGCTTCACCTTGTCAAAGCGTATATTCCAACTCCGAGATGCTTGCACCAGTCCATAGATGGATCGCTGGAGCTCGCACACTTTGTTAGCACCTTTAGGACTGACAAAACCTTCTGGTTGTATCATATACAACTCTTCTTTAATATCCATTAAGGAATGCAGTTTTTGACATTCATTTGCTAGATTTCATAATCATAAAATGTGGCTATTGCTGACATGATTCAGACAGACTTAAGCATCGCTACGGTTGAGAAAGTATCATCATAGTCAACTCCTTCAACTTTGTCGAAAACCTTTTGCGACAAGTCAAGCTTTGTAGACAGTAACATTACCATCAGCGTCGGTCTTCTTCTTGAAGATCCATTTATTCTCTATGGCTCGCCGATCATCGGGCAAGTCAACCAAAGTCCACACTTTGTTCTCATACATGGATCCTATCTCCGATTTCATGGCCTCAAGCCATTTATCAGAATCTGGGCTCGTCATCGCTTCTGCACAGTTCATAGGTTCGTCATGGTCTAGTAACATGACTTCCAGAACAGGATTATCGTACAACCCTGGTGTGGAACGTGCTCTGGTTGACCTACGAGGTTTGGTAGTAACTTGATCTGAAGTTTCATGATCATGATCATTAGCTTCCTCTCTAGTTGGTGTAGGTATCACGGTAATGGTTTTCTGTGATGAGCTACTTTCCAATTCGAGAGAAGGTACAATTACCTCATCAAGTTCTTCTTTCCTCCCACTCACTTCTTTCGAGAGAAACTCCTTCTCTAGAAAGGATCCATTCTTAGTAACAAAGTTCTTGCCTTCGGATCTGTGGTAGAAGGTGTACCCAACAGTTTCTTTTTGGGTATCCTATGAAGGCACATTTCTCCGATTGGGTTCGAGCTTATTAGGCTGAAGCTTTTTCACATAAGCATCGCAACCCCAAACTTTAAGAAACGATAGCTTAGGTTTCTTGCCAAACCACAGTTCATACGGTGTCATCTCAACGGATTTAGATGGTGCCCTATTTAACGTGAATGCAGCTGTCTCTAATTCATAACCCCAAAACTATAGTGGTAAATCGGCAAGAGACATCATAGATCGCACCATATCTAATAAAGTATGGTTACGACATTCGGACACCCCATTACGTTGTGGTGTTCCAGGTGGCGTGAGTTGTGAAACTATTCGACATCTTTGTCTTTACCAAATAATATACCGACGATTGCTTCTGGTCGTACGTCGTGCTTTTTTCAGAGAAGTCCCTCTGTTTCTGAGAATTCAACCCGCAGTCCTCAACATAAGTCAGCCCTGAACCGGTACAGGGAGGAGAGAAGAGAAAAAGAGAAAAAAAATAGCCCAGCCTGCACGACCTTCCTCCTCAATCCCATGTCGACCTCCATTCCGCTACCACCTCCTGCCCCGCCCCACCTAGCCTCACCGCGAGCCGCCCGCCGCCGACGCACCGCCCACCGCAGTCACGCCCACACCAATCTCCCATCGATGCACCACCATCCCCTGTATCGATACTCCACCGTCTGAATCCCGTCGTCGAGTCCGTCCCACTCGCCGTGGCCAATGTTCGCGTCGACGGGACCACGTCCCTCCCCAAACGGCGGCGGTCGTGGAGGGCGCCGCCCAGCTCCTGACCGACGGAGTCACTGGGTTCCCGCTCCTTGGGGCCAGCCCCTCCCCCGTGTCGGGTCGCGCATCGGCTTGGAGGCCCCACGGGGCTGTCGCCGGTGCGGGAGTCCTGCGCGGCCGTGAGGGCTGGGGACCAAGCGGTGGGGCCCGTGGTGTGTTCCTGTCAAGGGCTTGCTAGGGTTGGCCGGGATCTGAGCCGCCGTCGATGGATTTCTCACAGCTTGGCTATATGTTGCTTCGGATTTGGTACTATCCCCATCTCCCTCTCTCCCTCTCCCTTGGTGTGGACGCACGCACCTAAACCCAAACCCTGAACTGGATCAGTCGAGCGCTCATTGCCGGATCGTTGAACCAGCATCCCGGTTGCCATCGCGTCAGTTCCACACTGCTATAGTGCTGCCTACCACCGCCACTCCATTGTCTTGGATTTGTTTGTGGCATGGGCTGGGAACTGTACGGTGTTGTCTGATGCATGTTCCGCACTGGTAAGTCACCCAGCGATAGTTGCACTTTCACTTGCTAATAAAGAGTCACCCAAGGATAGTCTTTATTAGCAAGTGAAAGTGCAACTATCCCTGGGTGGTTTTGTAAGTGCATCTAGTGCCACCCCTAGTTGGTTCTGGAGTATTGACGACAAAATTGGTTGAGGGACTAATGTGTTTGTGAGAATTGCAGGATAACACAGGTAGTAGTCCCTTATTGATTCTGTTTACCTACCAGAGATGACCCCTAAAAATGTGTGAAGACAATGATGGTCTGTGAAGATATTCACAGTGAAGACTATGACATGAGAAGACATTCACATGAAGACTATGGAGTGCGAAGACATAGTTGTTTCGTAGTTTCCTTTTCTTCTTTGTTGAGTCATAGGAACCACCGTACTGTTAAGTGGGGTCCAAGTGAACAAAGTCAGAGTGACTGATGTGATGCTCAACCAAATCCTATGTCTTCGAGCGAAGGCAATGAGAGTAAATCTTATCCAGAGTTGGATGAGTTAGCTTTACTTGTAGCCCAAGTCAAGCTGCCGCGTGTGTTTGAAATCTGACCGTTGGACACGTGTAAGTTCCTTAGTGACCCAGGGTCATTCCAGACAAATCAGGTCGGGTTGCCTCCTGGCTATAAATAGCCCACCCCTACACCATAAATTAGTGGCTGCTCAGAGTTAGTGCACGGCTTTTGTCGTTTGAGAGCAACCCACCTTCGAAGCATTTGAGAGAGAGATCCTTGCGAGGACAAAGCCCAAAACACCCAGAGCCAAAGAGTGTTAGGCATCACTGAAGTCTTTCTATCCGCGTGATCTGAAGACTTGTTACACTTGAGGAGTGTGAATCCTCCAGCCGGTTAGGCGTCGCGTTCTAAGCATCCAAGAGCCATTGTGGATTGCCAGTGAACGAAGTCTGTGAAGGTTTGGAAGTATACCTTGAAGACTTACCAGAGTGATTGGGCGAGGACTAAGTGTTCTTTGCTCAAGGGGAATAAGGTGAACACGCGGTCTTCTGAGTTAAATCTCAGCCTTCCTAACCAGATGTACAGTTGTCACAGCAACTGGAACTGGTCTACCAAATCCTTGTCTTCACCAAGCATCTGGTTCTATCCTTCCCTTCCCTTTATTTACAGTTTGCCTTCGTGAAGTCATTGCCTGCTTGTATGATCTGAGTGTCTTCACTGCTTGAAGACTGTTTACTATTTGGCTTCATACTATCTTCCATCCTGATCCATACTACCTAGCTGCTGATAGTCACCGTGCTTTCACTTCATTGCTTACTTGACTATGGCTTGTCTAGTGTAGTCTACCTTCCGCTGCATATCAATAGGTTCATTTCTACTGGTTGTCTTCAAAACCCCCGTGTTTTGAAGACTTTCATAAAAATTGCCTATTCACCCCCTCTAGTCGATAACTAGCACTTTCAGATTTTGGTAATTCCTAACAACATATAGCTCATTGAACTAATGCTCTTTCAAGATGACCATTTAAGAAAGTTCAATGATTGGCATGGCATGGACTAGGAATGTGGACCACAGTGCCACAAATGCAAGAAACCTGGTCACTACATCTCTGAGTGTCCACAGTGGAACAATGAGACCAAGAAGAAGAAGAAGAGCAAGGAATATGATTCTGATGACAAGAATAAGAAGAAATCCATAAAGTCGTCTTCAAAGTCTTTGTTAGAGTCTTCATCACACAGGAATAGCTCATCAAGCAAGCCTCGTGCATTTGTTGGCAAGGAGATGGATTCAAAGGAGGAGTCTGCTTCCGGGGAGGCGGAGGAGGAGTCCGATTCAGGCGTGGCAAGCCTGGCTCTAGCTTCAGCCTATGTCGCCAAATCCATCTTCAACACTGAAGACAATGGCCTCGTTACCAACGCTGATGCTAATGATGAGGATGACTCTGCTCCCACCTACTGCTTCATGGCACGAGGTGCCAAGGTAAACTCACATGATGCTTACTTTCAAACATCAAGTGAAGATGACTCTAAATGTGAATCTAAACCTAGCTACAAAACACTTGCTAAAATTGCAACTGAACAACAAACTGCTATGGTACATATTCAAAAGTTGCTAGACAAAAGCGATGACCTGTTGGATGCGGAAATGACCCGAACTCAGTACTTAATTGAAGACATTAAAAATCTTCATGTTAAGTATGAGGAACTTGAAAGTCGTCATGAAACACTCTCAACTACTCATGAGAAGCTTTCCTATGATTATCTTCAAAGGAAGCAGGAACTTGAGAACTTGAGAGCGACTCCTGAAGATCTTCAAAAGGAGAATGAGTCACTCCGCTCTCAACAGACCAGTTCCGCTCAGTGTCTTAAATGTATTGAGCATGATAATGTTGTCTCTGTTGCTGAGTGTTCTACTGCTGCTACTGTTGCTATATCTTCAACTGCTGATGTGGTAACTAACCCCTCCACTGAGGATACCACTACTATTGCTGATGAGAATGCCAGGTTGAAGACATTGCTTGAAACAAGAATGTATAAGAGTCTCAAAGGGCATCAGACACTATGTGATGTCCTCAAGAAACAGATTCTGAACCGAAACCCTAGGAAAGAGGGTGTTGGGTTCGAGAGGAAAATGAATGTTGATGGTTCTTACTAGAAGCCTGAGCAGTACCCCAAAAGCACATGGGTTGCTGCAAAGGGACCTTCAGTGGATCCATCTACCTTATCTGGCTTCACTTGTGCTAACCCGATTATCGTTGATGAATCCTTTGATGCAAACTATAAACTGTTTAAGAATCAGAATGGTGAAGTGTTTGCCAGGTATATTGGTACAAACTGCAGGAATGGACCACCTTTGAAGAAGATATGGGTGCCCAAAAGTTGTCTTGAGAAACTTCATGTGAATGTCATCATGACACCACCTGGGAACAAGACAAACCCCAGACCAAAGGCTTCATATAGACAGAGAACTCACCAGAGTCACCCTAACGCCAATGTTTTGCAGTGAAACCATACCCAGACTTATGAATATGAGCGTGTTTCGTCAAACCGCTATGTTCATAAGACAAAGAACTTTTCTGCTTATTCTTATGAGTATTATTCACCTCCTGCAAAGCTATTTGCTAGGGCTTCAAAGCCAAAATTCTCAGATGCTGCACTTAGACTCATTGCTTCTAAGCCACCCCTGAAGATGTGGGTGGTTAAGAAAAATTAACTCTCTTTTGCAGGGAATGGTCTCCAGCCGGAAATCAAAGGCTTCTGATGATTATGCTGGGGACATAAAACATCTTGTGGGACGTGAAAGTGCGTTATATCGACTAGAGTGGGGTGAATAGGCGATTTTTATGAATTCTTCAACTGAGGAATTTGCGGGTGAGGAAATTCCTAAGCGAAGAACTACTTGCAGCGGAATAAGTACTCAGATGTAAACATAACAGAACACAAGCTTGGTCATCATGATGAAATGAAGACAAGCACATAGTACAGAAAGCGTAAACACATGATAACACATGATGAACACAACAGACTGAAGAAATTGAACTGAGGAAATTGAGAAAGTCTTCAGTCAAAGTTTTCAAACATATATGAACAAGCAGACAACACAGTAATGAGGAAATGAAAGAGTTAAGGAAATATAACCAGTAAGCTTGGTGAAGACAATGATTTGGTAGACCAGTTCCAACTGCTGTGACAGTTGTACGTCTGGTTGGAGTGGCTAGGTATTTAAACCTGAGACCACACAGTCCTCACCGTATTCTCCTTGAGCTAAGGTCACACAGACCTCACCCAATCACTCGTGGTATGTCTTCTGGTGACTTCCAAACCTTCACAAACTCGGTCACTCGGCGATCCACAATTTCCTCTTGGATGCTCTAGACCATGACGCCTAACCGTCTGGAAGATGAACAGTCTTCAAAGGTAACAAGCGTCGGATTCACGCGTGATCAATATCTTCAGTGATGCTCAATCACTTTGGGTTTGTAGGTGTTTGGGTTTGGGTTTTCCTCACTTGATGATTTTCGCTCAAAGTCCTCGGAGGATGGGATGCTCTCAAATGACAAGTGTCAATTTCTCTCAGAGTAGCCAACCAGCTAGTGGTTGTAGGGGGCGGCTATTTATAGCCTAGGGAGCAGCCCGACATGATAAGACATAAATGCCCTTCAATGATAAGACCGTTAGGTGGGTCAATATTTTGGGACAGCTGGCGCGTAGCACAACAACGGTCGGATATTTGAGGCTCAAATTCCTCAGGGCTATCATGTTCCTCACTTGTAGGCAGTCCGCACTGGCGAATTCCTAACTCCTCAGTCAGAACAAATTCCTTAGAGACCAGAAGAACTTCGTCTCTGTCACTGAAGAAATTGACTGAACTGTATGTGTCGTGGAATTGTCACGGCAGATGTCCTCGGGTTAGGACTTAGTCGTGGAGCCATCGCAATTGGGAAGCTTGAAGGGGTTAAGTGGGACAAGGAACACGAGGGTTTATACTGGTTCGGCCCCTTACGGTGAAGGTAAAAGCCTACGTCCAGTTGAGGTGGTATTAATCAGGGTTTCGATAACCAGGGAGCTAAACAGCTATGCCCGGCTCTCGATCAGATTGTTGTCGCCCCTAAACCGCTGCCGAGTCGTCCCTTTATATAGGGAGGTTGACACCCAGCGGCCCTTAGAGTCCCGGCCGGCTCATAAGAGTGTCCGGCTCGGACTCTAAACAATACTTGCCTTACCCTACAAGTTCTACTATAACAATAAAGATTGTACTACGGGCTTTAAGCCATATCCGGGTCTCAGCCCATCTCTGGCCCATTATCTTGGAACTTGGCCCCGGGCTTCTGGCAATGACCCTTAGTGTAACCCGGCCCTCCTGGCGGGTGACTCCCAGGTCTATATCCTCAACATTAGGCCCCAGATTGACTTGAGCCGGCTCGTGTCAATCTTCAACTCTGCCGACAGAAAAATCTCCGGCTTACCGTTCGTGTGAAGGCCATAACCCGGAGTGACGTCATTCTCCGGACTCCGGATAATCCGCCGTGACGTCATCCTCCATTAAGTCCGTTTTTTACTCCGCCAGATCCACAACGGATCTCTGCTTTTACTGTCTTTGCGAAAATCGAGGCGCCGTGAGGGGGAGATAACCACGCCGTGGTCTCCTTGAATCTCGCGCCCACTTATGACTTACCTTATAAATAGGCCGGCCCGGCACTCTCTTCTCACACTCTCCTTCTTCTTCCTCGCGCTGTCGTTCCTCTGCCCGAGCTTCTGCCGCCGCTGCCGCAGTCGCGCCCCTGATCTTCATCGACCCGGCCGCTGCATCACCCTGACCCGGACCAGATAACGGCGGCGACCTTCGCTCTTCCTCAACTCCAGTGAGTCTTCTCTGTCTTGCTAGAACAGATCTGTGGTAGGGTTCCTCCCGTTCTTCGTGTTCGTCACCTTTGCCCAGAAACTCGGCAGTCCTCGTCACCACTGTAGTCGGTTGATCTTTATCCTTGCGTAAAACCACTGCGGTAGACGTTCGGAACTCATTTCATCTGCAAGAAATCCTCTTTTTACTGCATAAGAACTGTGTTCAACCTCAAGAACTTCTCCTGCCTCTGTTTTTTAGGTCTAGAAAATTTTCTCTGCTCCGACTATTTTGATCCAAAAAAGTTACGGTAGTATGTGAAACCTGTTTACCACACTTAGTAAAAACGCAACCATTGAATCTCGGTGGCTTACATGCCCGGTTTAAAGAGAACCATGCTCCGTAAAATCCTCCGACTTAACTGCAGTAAGCCGTAGATGACCAACTTAACCTGAAAGCCCCGACAGCTTAGATAACCCACCATATCAATATATATCATTAGTCCCCTTCATAAGCCGTCACTGTAGTTTGAATGATAATCCCCGGCTTATAAGTAACCCGGACACTTTTCTCTTCCTCATAGACAACCAACCGTCACCATGCCTCCCAAGGCTCCCATCACTTGCAACTGGATGAAATCCAACATCACCGAAGAGACCCTGGCCAACTTTGTTAAGTCCGGATATCTGCCCAAGAAGGAAGTGATGTCCTACCGTGCCCCTGACCCGTCCGAAGAAAGACCTCAGCCGAGGGACGGGGAGGTAGTTATCTTTGCAGACCATATGAGCCGGGGCTTCGCACCGCCCGGCTCAAAATTCTTCCGGGACGTGCTCAACTTCTTTGACCTTCGGCCTCAGGATATAGGACCCAATTCCATATCCAACATCTGCAACTTCCAAGTTTTTTGTGAAGTATATCTTGGAGAAGAGCCGAGTCTGCTGCTCTTCAGAGAGCTGTTTTATTTGAACCGCCAAACCGAGTGCGCAAACGGTCCAAGTCTAGAGTTAGGCGGCATCTCCATCCAACGGCGCAGGGACTGTCTATTTCCTTACGCAGAACCGCCAAGTCACCCCAAGGACTGGAACATGACTTGGTTCTACTGCCAAGACACGTCCCCGGCTGATGAGAGCCCGCTGCCCGGCTTTCGCCCAACGCGCCTGGAGCCGACTCATCCGCTATCCGACAAGCTGACTGCCGCGGAACGCCAGCCTCTGCTTCCAACGATCAATAAGATCAAGGCCCTGCTAGGCAACGGTCTGAACGGAATAGACCTGGTCCGGGTCTGGATCTCATGGCGGGTGATCCCATTGAGCCGCCGCCCCGGCTTAATGTGTGAGTACATCGGGCGAAAGGATGACCCGCAGAGACACAGTCGCAATGATCTTCCAGAAGACGTTGCTGAAGAAGAGACCAAGGCTCTGTTAAACGAGAGCCTGGCAGACTGTGGAAGGACCGGGCTAGCCCCGTTCTGCAAGACCAATCCGGCCCCTGCGGTAAACCGCTGACCTTTAACCTTTCAACTTCTTTTACATGCCATCTTGCTAAGAATTCATTACTGTATTTCTCAGGCTGATGATAAATTCTGGCGGGTAAAGTATGACCATGAGGCGGCCAAGAAGGCCAGGAAGGCGAAGAAAGCCGCCAAGAGAGCCGCCCCTCGCAAAAAGGGAAACAGACCCACTGCTTCGGAGCTGCTGCAATTAAGCGATAGCTCCGAGTCAGAGGTAACCCTTAAACGTTTAAACTCTTGCCATATTTATTGTTTGCTGCTGTCCACTTTACCATCATTTTGCTTATTGACAGGATGACACCGGCGCCAGTAATCCGGTGATTGAAGAGGTAACATTACTCCCCTCTGACTCGGAGCCTTTGCCACAGCTGAAAGTCCGAAGGGTAACCCGGAAAGTAAGCTTTTCTCATCCATTAGCTCATCAAGACCCTCAATTTCTTTTGAAGCAGCAGGTTCACGAAAGCCGGCGTCTCACCCGGGCCCGCAAGGACACCGACCTCTCCGCCGGGTTACCCGACGCGACAAGGAAACGTCGCACCGAGGTCTTTTCTCACTTGTACCCTTTTCATCCGTTGGCGGGTGTTATCCGTCAACCGCTTAATTCTTCTGACTCCAATTACCAGGAGACCTCCCCTTCTTCTGGTGACTCCATGCAGTCAAGTCTGCCGGCCTTCAAAACTGCACCCGGGTAATAACAATCACCTTACATTACCTGTCTGTATTTACTCTTTGTATGCCTAACACTTTTGTCTTTTCAGTGCCCAGGCAAAGCTCACCAAAAGAGCAAAGAAGACCAGGTCAGCCGGAGTGCCGGACTTGCCTGAGCCGGAGACGACGGCTCAAGAGCCGCCAACCGCCTCCGAAGCCACCATTCCCATGGATACGGCGCCTGAAGCCCCTGCCCCGACCACCAAGACAACGACTGAAGCGTCAGCTAATCCGGAGGCCTCCGGCTCAACCCCACCGGCTAACGACCCAGACGTGGTAATTACCCGGACGGAGTATGTTGAGCCGGGGAGGCCGACCGCACTGGCCCAATGCTCCGCGAAGGGGGAGCTGCTGCAACCCCACCGGGTGAATCTGGATCTCTCGGGCTACACCGATTTGAGCATTGGAGAGCTCGTTTCTGGCTACATCAGCCAGGTTCACAAGAGCCGGAACGCCGAGATCGCCATGGTCAACCAGATCCATCAAAAGTCTGAGGTAACCTTCTGCTGTCTTCTTACTTTCCGCATAGTGACCCTTGTCACACTAGCCCCCAAGTCTATGACTTATACTTGGAATATGTTGTAGACTTAGAGTCCGGCTTACTTAATTGAACCGGCAGTACGTAGACACGTTCAACATGCATTAGCCCCCAAGTGCCAAGTGTCTTTGCTTGGAAAGTGCTTGGGACTTATATAATGACTGTTTAATAACCCGGAAATATATGCAGGCTACTGGCAAGAAATTTGAGTCGGACCTTGCGGGTCTCCAGAACCGGTTAAAAACTCAAGAGATGGAGACCCGGAAGGCGAACGCCAAGTTTATCTCCAGCATCGCTGCTCAGGAGAAATTGAAGACTAAATTCGACGCTGAGCAGAAGGCCTGGGCTGAGGAGAAAGCCGCACTGGTGACCCGGGCAGAACAGGCGGAGAAGGCCCTCAATGAGAAAACCGCTGAGCTCTCCAGCCTAAAGCGCCAGGTTTCCCAGATGGTGGCTGCTATCTTTGGTAAGTCACCTCGCCGGCTTTCATCAAGTCTGTATATGTTATAATTCATCCTTGTCACCGGCTTACCTGATCTTTATTTAAACAGGTCCCAGGAGTGCCAACCTGAACCAGAGCGTGGTCACCAAGTTAAAGGCCGTGTACACCCTGGTGGAACAACTCTACACCGGGTCACAGCGCGCCTTAGCTGTGGTGGCCCTATCCAATGAGGTGCCAACCCATCTGGCCGAAGTCCTGCGCCGGCTTGCTGTTCTACCACAACGGATCCAGGAGCTACGCCGAGCCTCCACAAGATCCGGAGCAATTGCCGCGCCGAGCCGGGCCAAGGCATTCCTGCCGGAGCTAGACCCGGCAGACATCGCCCTGGGTTACCCGAGCCTGAAGGAAGACGGCTCAGCCTTTGACCAGAAGGATTTCGCGGCATGTGTGAAGGCTGTACGCCCGGTGGCCACCATCATCGGGAACGACACCGACTTAACCAAGTATCAGCCGGGGTACAACGCGGAGAATCACAGAATTCCAACCCCTCGCTATGAAGCTCTCAGTCTGATTCCTCCGGCTCGCCAGCACACCTTCGCCCCCGAAATTGACCCGGCCGGGTTAATTGACGAAGAAGCTCAGTTTGAAGCTCTCAGCGGCATCAACTGGAAGTCGTTGACCTTCGAAGCCTTGGGATCAGCCGGAGCAGAAGATGAGCCGGGGACTTCGACTCAGCAGGCGTCATAAACCGGCTAGCGGCTCACCAAACAACGCTCCACCCTTGAAACTTTGAAAGATTTTTGTAATAGAATAAGTGCAACAATTTATCTCTGCCATGCCATCGTGCACGTAATGAATGCTGAAATCCTTTGAAGTCATTCTTTTGATGCTCCTCCGGGTCATAATTATCCTTCGTGCTTCTCAACCTTTAAAAAAGTACCTTCAAGTATCCGCATAGAAAGGTAAATCACAAGTCTCAAGATGGCTTACCACCCTCCGGATTAAATGACCCGGGTAGCATGGTTGGTATCTTAACTCTAATGGACTTGTCTTGATGACATCCAGGATGTTCAATTAACAAGATAACTCCAAAATTAAGCCGGTCAAGCGAAACCCGGCCATGCACAAGTTGTCATAATCAGAGTAGACTTTGCGATAAATCGGAACTTAGGGGCTTCCAGTTCGAATACGACCAGAGACCCGGCCCGAAAGGGGTTTAAGCCAAGATTCGGATACGATCATATAGCCCCCAATGGGTGTGGCGATGCCAATCAAGAGGGTACCGACAGCTATGTTCTCTTGGGTTCGAATACGACCCATGTTTGAACAGGAAGCCCCCAAGTGATTCTGAAAATTGTTTAACGACGCTGATTCGAATACGATCCACGTCGGTTCTCAGAGGGGTTACACTATGATTCAAATATGACCAAAGGCAACCTCCCAATGAGCTCGGCACTTTGCCAATCAAATGGGTATCGACAGCTATGTTCTCTTTGGTTCGAATACGACCCATGTTTGAACAGGAAGCCCCCAAGTGATCTTACTGCTTACGGCTAGACTCAAATGCGATCATAAGCCGGATCCTCCTTTCAAATTAGTATGACACGTATATTTGGAGGAGAAAAAAGGACAGAGGTCCTGCTTTATTGCTTATCATAATATATATATGTCTGAGATAAATATGTACACCACAAGAGCCGGTAGCTCAAGTGTAATAAGGCCGAAGCTGAGCGATATTCCACGGCCGACGGGTCTCCTCCTCAGATTTACGCGAATCTTTACGCTCCCGAACATCAATGAGGTAATATGACCCGTTGTGCAAGTTCTTACTGACCACAAAGGGCCCTTCCCAAGGTGGGGATAATTTGTGTGCATCTGTTTGATCCTGGATGAGCCGGAGCACAAGGTCGCCTTCTTGGAAGACCCGGGTTTTGACCCGGCGGCTATGATAACGGCGCAGGTCTTGTTGGTAAATCGCTGAACGGGCTGCTACCACATCACGCTGTTCATCCAACAAGTCCAAAGCAACTTGGCGCGCCTGTTCATTGTCCGTCTCAACATAAGCCGCCACACGAGGTGAATCGTGACGGATGTCGCTAGGGAGGACCGCTTCTGCCCCATAAACCATGAAGAAAGGCGTGAAGCCAGTAGACCTGTTAGGAGTAGTGTTGATGCTCCATAAGATGAAGGGAAACTCCTCCACCCAACAACCCGGCGTCCGTTGCAAAGGCACCAAAAGCCGGGGTTTGATGCCCTTCAGAATCTCCTGGTTAGCTCTCTCAGCTTGACCATTGGACTTGGGATGAGCCACTGAAGAAACATCAAGCCAGATATGCTCTCGTTGACAAAACTCCTCCATAGCGCCTTTGGACAGATTAGTGCCGTTGTCTATTACGATGCTGTGCGGAAAGCCGAAGCGGAAGATCACCTTTTTCATAAATTGAACCGCCGTGGCTGCATCACACTTGCTAACTGGCTCAGCTTCCACCCACTTCGTGAATTTGTCCACTGCCACCAAGAGGTGGGTCTTCTTATCCTTGGACCGTTTAAAAGGCCCGACCATATCAAGCCCCCAGACTGCAAAGGGCCAAGTGATCGGGATCATCCTCAATTCCTGAGCCGGCACATGAGCCCGTCGGGAGAACCTCTGACAACCATCACACTTACTGACCAAGTCCTCCGCATCAGCGTGAGCCGTCAACCAATAAAAACCATGACGGAATGCCTTGGCCACAAGGGATTTTGAGCCGGCATGATGGCCGCAATCCCCTTCATGGATCTTGCGCAAGATCTCTTGACCTTCCTCAGGGGAAATACAACGCTGAAATACCCCTGAAACACTGCGATGATGCAACTCGCCGTTGATAACAATCATTGACTTGGCCCGCCGGATTATTTGCCTGGCCAAAGTTTCATCCTCAGGCAACTCTCCCCGGGTTATATAAACCAAGTACGGCATTGTCCAGTCTGGTATGACATGAAGAGCCGCCACCAGTCGTGCCTCCGGGTCAGGGATAGCCAAGTCCTCCTCTGTAGGCAACTTAACCGAAGGGTTATATAGGACATCCAGGAAAGTGTTAGGCGGCATCGGCTTTCGCTGAGAGCCGAGCCGGCTTAAAGCATCAGCCGCCTCATTCTTCCTGCGATCAATGTGCTCCACTTGATATCCCTGAAAGTGCCCAGCAATGGCATCAACCTCGCGGCGATAAGCCGCCATGAGGGGATCCTTAGAATCCCAAGTGCCTGATACTTGTTGAACCACCAAATCTGAGTCCCCAAAGCACTGTACCCGGCTTAAGCTCATCTCCTTAGCCACCCGAAGACCGTGGAGTAAGGCCTCGTATTCAGCCGCATTGTTAGTGCAAGGAAACATCAATTGTAGCACATACTGGAACTTGTCACCCCTAGGGGAAGCCAATACAACACCAGCCCCCGAGCCCTCCAGCTGCCTGGACCCATCAAAGTGAATAGTCCAATAGGTGTTATCCGGCTTCTGCTCAGGCACTTGCGACTCTGTCCAATCATTAATAAAATCCACCAAAGCCTGAGACTTAACAGCAGTGCGTGGCACATATTTGAGGCCATGAGGCCCAAGCTCAATAGCCCACTTAGCAATTCTCCCTGTAGCCTCTCGGTTCTGGATAATATCCCCAAGAGGGGCAGAACTGACCACAGTGATGGGATGACCCTGAAAATAATGCTTGAGTTTCCGGCTCGCCATGAACACACCATATACAAGCTTCTGCCAGTGCGGGTATCGCTGCTTGGACTCAATAAGCACCTCACTGACATAATAAACCGGCCGCTGAACCGGATGCTCCTTACCCGTCTCCTTACGCTCCAACACCATAGCCACACTGACGGCTCGTGTGTTTGCCGCCACATACAGTAGCAAGGGCTCCTTATCAACCGGAGCAGCAAGGACGGGGGGCTCTGCCAGTTGCTTTTTCAAATCCTCGAAGGCGGTATTAGCTGCATCATTCCAGACAAAGTTATCCGTTTTCTTCATCAACTGATATAAGGGCATAGCCTTCTCACCCAAGCGGCTTATGAACCGGCTTAAAGCAGCGATGCGACCTGCCAAACGCTGAACATCATTTATACATGCCGGCTTAGCTAGAGAAGTGATAGCTTTGATCTTCTCCGGGTTAGCTTCAATTCCTCTGTCAGAAACCAAGAAGCCCAATAGCTTGCCCGCAGGAACACCAAAAACACATTTGGCCGGGTTAAGCATCATCCTGTAGACCCGGAGATTATCGAAGGTTTCCCTTAAGTCATCTATCAGGGTTTCCTCCTTGATGGACTTAACCACAATATCGTCCACGTAAGCGTGAACATTGCGCCCGATCTGTTTATGGAGACAATTCTGTACACAACGCTGGTAAGTCGCCTGCGCACACTTGAGCCCAAAGGGCATAGAGACATAGCAGAAGGCTCCAAAGGGAGTGATGAACGCCGTCTTCTCCTGGTCCTTAACTGCCATCTTAATCTGATGATACCCGGAATAGGCATCCAAGAAACTTAAGCGTGCACAACCTGCCGTAGCATCAATGATCTGATCAATACGGGGGAGAGCAAAAGGATCAGCCGGACACGCCTTGTTCAAGTCCGTGTAGTCCACACACATCCGCCAGGTGCCGTTCTTCTTAAGTACAAGCACCGGGTTAGCCAACCACTCTGGGTGGAAAACCTCAACAATGAACCCGGCCGCCAAAAGCCGGGCCACTTCTTCACCAATAGCCTTCCGCCTCTCTTCGTTAAACCGTCGAAGGAACTGTCTGACCGGCTTAAATTTTGGATCAACATTGAGAGTGTGCTCAGCGAGTTCTCTAGGTACACCTGGCATGTCAGAAGGTTTCCATGCGAAGATGTCCCTACTCTCACGGATGAACTCGATGAGCGCGCCTTCCTATTTCGGGTCCAGATTTGCACTGATGCTGAACTGCTGAGACGAGTCACCTGGAACAAAATCAACAAGTTTAGTCTCATCAGCTGATTTAAACTTCATTGCTGGTTCATTCTGCATGGTTGGCTTTTTCAGAGAGGTCATATCTGTTGGGTCAACATTGTCTTTATAAAATTTCAACTCTTCTGTGGCACAAACAGACTCTGCATAAGCCGCGTCACCTTCCTCACACTCCAGAGCCACTTTCCGGCTGCCGTGAACCGTAATGGTCCCGTTGTGACCCGGTATCTTAAGTTGTAAGTACACATAACACGGCCGTGCCATGAACTTGGCGTAAGCCGGCCGTCCAAATATGGCGTGGTAAGGACTTCTTATCTTGACCACCTCAAAGGTCAACTTCTCCACCCTGTAGTTGTTCTCATCACCGAAGGCCACTTCCAGTTCGATCTTGCCGACTGGATAAGCCGATTTACCGGGTACCACACCGTGGAAGATAGTATTTGACTGGCTGAGGTTCTTATCAACTAGCCCCATACGACGGAAAGTCTCATAATAGAGGATGTTGATGCTGCTGCCTCCATCCATGAGTACCTTTGTGAACTTATAGCCTCCCACTTGAGGAGCCACCACTAAGGCCAGGTGGCCCGGGTTATCCACCCGGGGAGGGCGATCCTCCCTACTCCACACTATGGGCTGCTCCGACCATCGTAAGTAGCGTGGAACCGCCGGCTCAACAGCATTAACAGCCCTCTTGTGAAGCTTCTCGTCTCGTTTGCACAAACTAGTGGTGAACACGTGATACTGTCCACCGCTAAGCTGCTTTGGGTTGGTCTGATAGCCCCCCTGTTGCTGTTGATGACCCTGACCAGACGGTTGATTAAAGCCCCCTTGACCGTTCTGAGGACCGGAATTTGACCCGCCGCCCGGGCCATGAAAGCCGCCGGCGCCTGAGCCGCCACCCGGACCATTGTAGTTTTTAAAGGCCTTCATGATAGCACAATCCTTCCACAGATGAGTCACTGGCTTCTCTCTAGAACCGTGTCTCGGACAAGGTTCATTCAACAGCTGTTCCAGAGAAGGTCCTGACCCGCCGCCTCGGGGAGGGGGCCTCCCCTTGCGTCGCTGGTTATTACCTTGAGAGTTGGTGTTGGCTACAAACTCTAGGCTGCCATCGGCCTTGCGCTTGCCTCCTCCTTGGTTCCCCGGGCTAAACTGAGGACCCCTGCCGTTGCCGTTCTTCTTTCCCTTCCCTGCCCTTTCATCATCTGAAGGGGGATCCTTGGTACCATCGGAATCGGCGTACTTGACAAGAGCTGCCATCAGTGTACCCATATCAGTACAGTCACGCTTAAGCCGCCCGAGTTTCATCTTTAGGGGCACAAAGCGACAGTTTTGTTCCAACATTAAGACTGCAGAGCCGGCATCCATCTTATCCGATGAATGTATGATCTCCTTGACCCGGCGAACCCAATGGGTCGTGGATTCACCCTCCTGCTGCTTACAGTTAGTCAGATCCACGATTGACATAGATTGCCTGCAGGTATCTTTGAAGTTTTGAATGAACCGGGCTTTCAGCTCAGCCCAAGACCCGATGGAGTTCGGCGGTAACCCTTTCAACCACGTGCGGGCAGTTCCATCTAACATCATGGTGAAATATTTGGCCATGGCCGCCTCGCTGACTTCCAGCAATTCCATAGCCATCTCATAACTCTCGATCCAGGCTGCCGGCTGTAAGTCTGCTGTATAGTTAGGCACCTTCCTAGGTCTTTTGAAGTCCTTGGGTAGACGTTCGTTACGGATAGCTGGCATCAAACACGGGACACTCCCGGTTCTAGTAGGGATACCCGCATCAACGGACATCATCGGATAAGCCGGGGGGGTCTGGTAAGCCATCACTTGAGGCGCCTGCTCCGCCTCCTGGCGTGCTTGGTCTGCTACGTAGAAGGCCCCATTATGAGCCTGGCCATGACCAGGGGGCGGGTCATGGCGTCGGACATTACTTGAGCTGGTCGCCGAGACCATGTGCCGGTTGTAACTCGGGCTCTGCCCTGGACGAGGGGTTGAATGGATCCTACCCCGGCTGTAGGAGTACGCCTCTTGCTGCGCCAGCGCCGTCTGGAGGAGTTCTCTGACCCGGCGGGTCTCAATAGCCGTCGGAGAGTTGCCATCAACGGGCAGAGCCGCCAGCCGTGCCGCTGCGGCGACCATGTTCTCCAGCGGGTTATTATAATGGCCCGGGGGTATTGGCACATACTGAGGCGGGGCGGGGGGCCCCTGGGGAGGCCGCATCACTCGTGGTTGAATAAGGGGTCCAGATCCGGGTGCTACGACCCCCGGCGGGTGACTAGACCCTGCACCCGGTGTGTTGAAGAGGTTGCGCGGATCGTAAACCGGCAGGAGTCGAGATTGAGCCTTTTGATGCCTCCTTCTCATGACCTCATTGGCCGCGTTCTGATCCATCGTGAGTTGGAAGGACTGCGCCTGAATCAGCTGAGTCCGGGCATCGAGAGCCGCCCGCTCCGCAGCCAGTCTGATCCCTTCCGCTGCAAGGTCCTCTTTAGCTTTTATCAGATCCAATTTTAGCTGTGCCACCGCCGCATCATGCTGAACTTGATCCGCCGGGTCGACCGTTGCGGTTAAAAGGGCCGTCATCTTATCCATGAGATCCATCAGCCCCTGAGCCGGGGAAGGCACCGGGTTTTCCGATCCGGAAGCGGGGTTCTGAACAGGCTGCGCACCAGCCATAAAAACTCCAACCTGACTTGGCGGCTCAAAAAGGTCCGGAATACTGCTGCCATCGGAATAACTCATGAGTCTGCCATCTTGAAGTTGGTACAACGAGTTTGACTCATCAGCGGCCGACTCGCCGTCAGAGTCGGCGGCCGCCTCATCCCCAGACCCAGATGGATCAGAGGGCCCTCCGTGGATGCATCCCACAAAAGCGCGCTTTAAGGCAGGCCGGGCCCGGGCGGGTCGTGCGCGCTGAGCCGTTTCGATGAGACCGGCGCGGAGATCCGGCTCGGGGCCCGGCTCTCCAATCTTGCCGATGAAGACATGAATTCCACCGAAGGGGACCTGGTACCCGTACTCCACTGAGCCGGCGTCGGGGCCCCAGTCCACATCGTCGATGTAGAGCTTGCCGCGACGACTCTTGGTCATCCGGCCCACAGCGTATCCCTTGAGCCCTTCGAAGCTGCCCTTCAAGAACTCAAATCCACCGTGCGCCAGCCCCACGGTGGGCGCCAACTGTCGTGGAATTGTCACGGAAGATGTCCTCGGGTTAGGACTTAGTCGTGGAGCCATCGCAATTGGGAAGCTTGAAGGGGTTAAGTGGGACAAGGAACACGAGGGTTTATACTGGTTCGGCCCCTTACGGTGAAGGTAAAAGCCTACGTCCAGTTGAGGTGGTATTAATCAGGGTTTCGATAACCAGGGAGCTAAACAGCTATGCCCGGCTCTCGATCAGATTGTTGTCGCCCCTAAACCGCTGCCGAGTCGTCCCTTTATATAGGGAGGTTGACACCCAGCGGCCCTTAGAGTCCCGGCCGGCTCATAAGAGTGTCCGGCTCGGACTCTAAACAATACTTGCCTTACCCTACAAGTTCTACTATAACAATAAAGATTGTACTACGGGCTTTAAGCCATATCCGGGTCTCAGCCCATCTCTGGCCCATTATCTTGGAACTTGGCCCCGGGCTTCTGGCAATGACCCTTAGTGTAACCCGGCCCTCCTGGCGGGTGACTCCCAGGTCTATATCCTCAACAGTATGAGATTTCCAATGGCTTCACTCGAAGGGATTCTTAGGTGTAGGATTTTGAGTTGAGCATCACTTGGAAACTTTTCCTTAGTATCTCCTCGACCCCCTTTAACAGTACGGTGTTTCCTATGACTCAAGAAAGAGAAAATGAAATTAGAAAACAAAAGTCTTCACGCTTCATGTTCCTCGAATGAATACCAAGTCTTGAAGGTCACACCAATTTCTTCACTTTCAAAGTCTTCAGAAAGTCTTCAGAAATCCAAAGTCTTCAGTCGAAGAACTTCATTTTTAGGGGTTGACTTTCTCTGTAAATATAAAACTCCTCATAGACTTATAGACCTGTGTACACTCATAAACACATTAGTCCCTTAACCTATAAGTCTTCAATACACCAAAATCACTAAGGGGCACTAGATGCACTTACAATCTCCCCCTTTTTGGTGATTGATGACAATATAGGTTAAGTTTTCAACGGGGATAAACATATGAAGTGTAAGTACTGATATTGAGGAATTTGATTGCAAGATATAGAAGAACTTCCCCTGAAGATGTGCATAGTGAGGAATTTGCTTATGAAGCAATGCACACTTGAAGAGTAGAATCATGGAGATCTCCCCCTATATCTTGTAATTCATACACGCATTTGACATATAATATGAAGAATTTGAAATGCATGATGAAATATGGTGACTGATGTAATTCAGCATGCGTGCATTAACTTCAATGAGGAATAAGCATGCGGAAAAACACAGCAAAAGTATCAGGACACCATAGAGTTTAAGTTTACAACTCGATCGAATAAAGTCTCAGAAGAACGAGAGTTGTAACTTTGCAAAAAAAAACGCCCATATAAGTAGACCCGCTTGAAGACTAACTCAAATTTCTCCCCCTTTGTCATCGAATGACCAAAAGGATTGAAAAATGAGGACTAACGCCCCTGAAGAATATCAAGTTGATGGAGGAGCGCCAACGTTGTTGGGGTCGTTTGTTGTTGTAGGGCCTGCCGCAGTGTCGTCCAAGTCTTCATGCTCATCGGTTTCACGTGATGAAGAATATGAGCTGGCCACCAAGGAAGGAACCTTGACCTTCTTGAATTTCTTCGGTGGAGGGGCAGACCAGTCAAAATCCTCCTTGAGACCCATTTGCTTCAAATCTTCTTCACCATACAGATGTGACAGAATAGCCCAGGTGCGACCGAAGACTTCATGGAGGTAGATATGGTTTTTCTTCACTGCATTGTGCATAGCAGTCATGTTGTGAAGAGTGGAACCAAACTGACGCTTAACCCATTTGTGGTTTCGATCTACCTTCTGGTGAAGACTAAGAAGAAGCTCACGGTCAGTCATCACTCTTGGAGCTGTGGCTTGAGGATTTGGCTTTGAGGCATGAGCGGCAGAGTCATGAGTGGCAGAGTCATCATTGGTTGAATAAGATGCAGCTTTGCGAAACTGGCCATCCAATGGACGATTGCCTTCATCAATAACAGCAGCAGCCTTGCCCTTTTCAGCAGCTGAGGAAAACGTCTGCTTGAGGACTTCAATTGGGGGCAAGTAGTTGAGGTGATTCTGAAAATCAGCATTGTAGTTGAGTGAAGACCTTATTTTGAGGAATCTCATAATCCAGGGTGCGTAAGGCTTCAACTCAAACAGAGAAAGTGCAACATTTGCTACAGTCCTCATGAAGAAATCATGATAATTGACAGGAATTCCATGAATGATGTTGAATAGCAAATTCTTCATGATGCCAACAATTTCCTCATCAGATAGTCGTGGCCTTTGATTGGACTCATAGTCTTCGTCAGAATGCGATAGACTGTTCTTCGTACATACAACAATTCCTTCACGAGGAATTTGGTCCTTGGGGCTTGACCAGGCTTCAGAGGCTTCATTAGCACTTGCATGTAATGAGAAGTGAGTTCAGGCTCTTGGTACAGACAACGAGCACCTTCAAGGGGAGGACTGATTGGCAGGGCGTGAAGTAATTCAGAGGCCGGTGCCTTATAGTGAGTATTATCGGTCATCCAGTCCTGAACCCAAGAGTTCACATCATCAGCATTGGCTGTGATGTGTAGAGTTGCATAGAATTGAAGAATGAGCTCTTCATTCCAATCGCAAATATCCGTGCAAAAGTTAAGCAGTCCTGCATCATGAAGCACACTGAGGACTGGGGTGAAGCAAGGCAGTGATTCCATGTCCACGTGAGGAATATGCTCATGGTCGAAGACTTTGTCCTTGTTGAAGAGCACTGAAGAATAAAAATTTGCTTGGTTGGCAGTCTAGAAGCGCTTCCTTCTAAGGCGAGCAGAGTCATATGGGTTATAATCAGTGAAGAAAACATGCTCGCCGAAGAAGTCATCAGCCTTGAATTTCTGCTTCTTCGAGAAGGGATCCTTTGGCTTGGGCTGAGGAGTATCAGTCAATTGCATCACCAGTGCAGGAATAGCAATCTCAGGATCCACAAGCTGAGGAATTTCAGGTTCTTCTTCAGTGACAACATGGGTCTTCAATTCTTCAGTAACATTTTCATCAGCACTAGTGGCTGGAATCTCTTCATCGACAGACGGGGTTGCACGAGGTTCTTCAGATCCCATTTGTACTTCAGTATTGACAGGGGACTGAGGAATTTGTTGCAGAGGTGTGAACAGAGGAGAGTTGGGGTGCTGACTTTCCCAAAAGTCATCATTCAGCACTGGTGTTGTACATCCAATGTCCACATCTTCGTCTTCATCCTTTTCTTCAATGCCGTCCTCTTGAGCAGTGAACTGAGGCATGGGTGATGAGACTATTGGGGTTGAAGGGATCGCATCCGCTTCAATTTCTTCATCCAACTGCTCTGAAGAAGTAGCAGAAGGAATATCATCATCAGATCCACTTGGGATCACATATTCTTCATCAAAAGGAACAAGGTCCTTTGATGGCATGGATGAGACAGGAACATCATCAATTGGATTTTCATAAGAACTAGTTAGTGGTTTCATCTTCTTCGGAGCTGAAGAATCTGATGAAGTTGATGCCTTCCTTTTCTTCACAGCTGCATGCTTTGCAGCCTTGGTCTTCTTCACATCTGATGCATACGGAAGGATCGGAGTTGGGGTAGGTGCAGGAGGAGCAGAGGAATTTGGTTCAATTATTTCAGGCACAACTGATGCTGTTGCCCTGACTCCTTCAGTTTCTTCAGGCACAACACTATTGGTTGCCCTGGCAATTTCTTCAGTGGCTAGAATGCAGTCATCAGCCCTGGTACTCTGAGTTTCTTTAGCAGCCTGATTTTCATCAGCGGTGCTGGCATGTTCTTCAGTCGGCTGAGCAGATGCCTCAGCCTAAGGATTTTGTTGTTGCGTTGGGGCTGCAACATTGGAAGTGAACTTCTCAGTTAAATTCACAAACCTGACTTTGGCTCCAAGCCAGTCAGCGCGGTATACGTCAAATTCATCACTGAGTTTCTTGATCTCAGATTAAATAGTGACAAGTTCTTCAGTTGTCATAAAGACAACGTTTTTCTTCAGGAAACGCTCCTTTTTGTACTGCGCTTTCTTCAACTGCCTGGCCTTTTCAAATTTCCATTTTCTTCCTGAATAAAGGTAGTCAGCATATGACTTTGGCTAGGAGTCAATTTGAAATCAGGCATAGGAGTGTTGGGGTCCTTGTGCCAGAGATCAATGTAATCAAGGATCAATTTCGGATCCAAAAGCAGAGGCACATTTGTGCCTTTGGCTCTAGCGGCCTTGAGCTGCCTGTCTCTGATGATTTCAACAAGTTCTTCATCATCAGCTTCGTCTTCATCAGACGGCACTTGAAAGGCGACCTGCTTCATGTGAGGACTTGGTCGAGAGCCTCGTCCAGCAGTGGCCTTTTTCTTTAGCAGAGAGGGGCCAGTTGAGGAATTTGGTGTAGCTGAGGAACTAGCAGAAGCTCCTGAGGCAATAGAGATGCCTGTTGTCCTTTGGCACATGGCGAGATGCACAGGTGCCGATGTCACATCCCTAGTTCTGACGATGCCTAGTGCTAGCATCTGGTGTTGCATCATGTTTAAATTTTCCAGAAACTTGAAATGGGGATGATTCAAAACCCCCAGCACCACCTAAACCAACTAGGGTTACTAAATAATTTTCTCAATGAACCTGAAATGCCCTTCTAAAATGTTCATCATCTTTTCCTTGGTCCAGAACCTCTGAAAAAAATGGTGCACAATTTTCTAGGACACATAAGGTCACTGAATTAAATCATATGCTATTTGCAATTGGGCATTTAAATGCTATATATTATTTTAAGTGCTCAATTAATTCTGAACATAAGTGAGGGATGTTAGGAATAATCCAAACAGAGCCCACAATTATCTTCAGGATTTTTGAAAACGTTTTAGTATTTTTAATAAAGCTCAGAAGTTGCAGAAAAATAGAAAAACAAAAACAGAAAAATAAAAGGAAACTAACTTACCTGGCAAAGCCACCAGCCGGCCCACCTGGCGGCCCAGCACTGTGCTGGCCCATGCCAGCCAGCTGCTTCGTCCCTGCTAGGCATGCAGGGTGGTGACGCCGGCGTGCGCGAGCTCGCCACGGCGCCAGCTGCTTGCCTGTAACGCCCACGATGCGGCTATATCTCCCATGTGTCGAGGCACGACTTAGAGGCATAACCGCATAGTGGTTTTGTCGCAAGAAGGGTCATCTTCACACAATCCCATGTAATGAACAAGAATGGGATAAAGAGTTGGCTTACAATCGCCACTTCACACAATACATAAATATTATCCATACATCATCCAAAATACAAACATATAGACCGACTACGGTCAAGATCCAAATGAAAATAAGACAACCCCAAATGCTAGATCCCCGATCGTCCGAACTGGGCTCCACTACTGATCATCAGGAAAAGACACATAGTAACGACCACGTTCCTCGTCGAACTCCCACTTGAGATCAACCCCATCATCTGCACCGGCATCGTCGGCACCTGAAACTGTTTTGGTAGAATCTGTGAGTCACGGGACTCAGCAATCTCACACCCGCGAGATCAAGACTATTTAAGCTTATAGGAAAGGGAAGTGTAATGAGGTGGAGCTGCAGCGGCAACAAGCATATATGGTGGCTAACTTGGGCAAAAGAGAGCGAGAAGAGAAACAACAGGACGGTCGTCATCTAGCAATGACCAAGAAGTGATCCTGAACTCCTACTTACGTCATACATAACACAGACCGTGTTCACTTCCCGGACTCCGTCGAGAAGAGACCATCACGGCTACTCACGCAGTTGATGTATTTTAATTGGGTCAAGTGACAAGTTATCTACAACCGGACATTAACAAATTCCCATCTGCCTCATAACCGCGGGCACGGCTTTCGAAAGATAATACCCTGCAGGGGTGTCCCAACTTAGCCCATCATAAGCTCTCACGGTCAACGAAGGATAACCTTCTCCCGGAAAAACCCGATCAGTCTCGGAATCCCGGTTTACAAGACATTTCGACAATGGTAAAACAAGACCAGCAAAGCCACCCGAATGTGCCGACAAATCCCGATAGGAGCTGCACATATCTCGTTCTCAGGGCACACCGGATAAGTCACGCTACGAGTAAAACCAGACCTCGAGTTTCCCCGAGGTGGCCCCGCAGGCTGCTCGGTTCGGACCAACACTCGAAGGAGCACTGGCCCGGGGGGGGGGGGGTTAAAATAAAGATGACCCTCGGGCTCGCGAAAACCCGGGGGAAAACTCAGGTGGCAAATGGTAAAACCAAGGTTGGGCCTTGCTGGAGGAGTTTTATTCAAGGCGAACTGTCAAGGGGGTCCCATAAATCACCCGAGCGTGTATGGAACGCAAAAACAAGGAACATAATCCCGGTTTATCAGTAACTAGGGCGGCAAGAGTGGAACAAAACACCAGGCATAAGGCCGAGCCTTCCACCCTTTACCAAAATATATAGATGCATTAATTAAATAAGAGATATTGTGATATCCCAACATATCCATGTTCCGACATGGAACAAACTTCAACTTCACCTCCAACTAGCAACGCTATAAGAGGGGCTGAGCAAAAGCGGTAACTTAGCCAAACAACGGTTTGCTAGGAAAGGATGGTTAGGGGCTGACATGGCAATATGGGAGACATGATATATCAAGTGATAGGTAGCGCAGCATGGCAATAGAGCGAATAACTAGCAAAGCAAAGATAGAAGTGTCGGAGTAAACGGCCACGGGTAGGCTAACCGACTGCCCCTGGTTCTTCCGAACAAATTATCAGGCCTACGGGCCTCCAAGTACTCCACGCATTGGGCCGCCTTCCCTGGCCGGCTACCTCTGAAGCCGACTCCCGGAAGGCGACCCAGCCTCAACGACCTCCCCCAAGGACAACTACGGGGTGGCCGACTCCAGGGAGCCGGCAAGAAGAGCGCCGACTCCAAGCAGTCGGCCGAGACCACAACCACCAAAGCTACGCCCACATAACGGTGACAAGACGAGGTGTGGCCACAGTGCGGCCCACTACCCCCGAGGCCCGAGGCAGGCATGGCCACAGGAGGCCGTACGGGATGACCGTCTCCTGTTCGGCTCGGCACTGTAGCCATGCCAGCCTCAACGTCATCCACGACCGACTCCTGTACGGCCCGCAGGCGGCGGGCCCCTTCCGCCAGAGAGAGGCACGGAGGCGGCCCGGCCTCCCCCAATCGGCCGAGGGTGTAGCCGATCCCCAGAGGCCGGCTACCCCCTTCCTCGAAGCAGGAGCCCCATTAAGGAGACAAGACGAGGTAAGGCTACAGTGAGAGCCCCCGAGGCGGCCCACTATAGCCACGCTTACCTCGACAAAGCCCTCGTCATCAGTGGCGAGGCTACAGCAAACAGCCGCCGACAAGACCCTAAGCGGTGGGGCCGGTCTGTCGACCAAGAAGCCGGCAGCCAGCGGGACCCACCAGTCGGCGGGACCCAACAGCCGGCGAAGAAGCCGGCAAGCATAGACACTGATGGCTGGGACCAGTGCCCAGCCGGATTACCATTGTACCCCCGGGGGGTAGGCCTATATAAACTCCCCGGAGCACCCATGCAAAGGGTTAGCTTCTGAACACAGCACACACACCATAGCGAGAGAGAAGTGAGAGCTAGCCTTGTTCATCTTCTCCCTTGCACCCAACAGCTCTAGGAGCGATTGTAGCTACCTTTCCTGACCTAGTGATCATGCGGAGACCCCGCAGAGCAGGACTAGGGGTGTTATCTCCTCGGAGAGCCCCAAACTTGGGTAAGATCCGCTGGCGTGCATGTCTTCGCCTCATCCCGTTTCCAGGCACCGGCGACGTCTTATTGGCACCCACAATGATAAGCCATCCGTTGGCATATGTCGCACCAACCACACGACATTTGGCGCCCACCGTGGGGCCAGGTGCACCGTCGTCCGGAGACCTGTTCTGGACGGGAACCCTCTTCCTCCCCCGCGAGCGCAGCCAGCCTGCTGCGCCCGATGGCGTTTGCCTCGACGCGCTGCAAGGTGTTGACGACGCCTACGCAGCGAGCTGCCTCGCCGATCTGCTCGGCGAGACTCGCATCTCCGACGAGCCTGCGTCCGACGCAGGCACCGACTACCCCGAGAACCGCCTCGGCAGCCTCCTCGACCAGCTTCACGTCTCCAGCGAGCCTACTGCAGACATGGAGTCGGTTGGCTCCACCGACCCGACGCTCATCGACTCCGACACAGCATCGCTTAACGCCTACCCCTCCGATGTGGTGGTCTTCGACGACCCCCTCCCTCGAGCTGACAGCGGCAGCAGCGCTGTCACCGAAGTACTAGTCATCAGCCACGTCGCCAACTCGGGCGAGAACGCCCACGACGCCCTGCAAGCGGCAATGCACGACCTCTCCGTCCCCATCCCGGCCGATGCCGACGCCGAGGCCCTGGAGGCACGCCGCCTCGCCCTCATCATGGAGGGCCAGAAGATAGCCTCCATGAGACGCCTCACCGAGGCCCACTAGCGCGAGGTCGACCGCGCCGCCTTCGGTACGCCGCCGCCTAGCGGCCCGAGCCGAGCCGGCTTCGTCCAGAAGCGCGGCGCGGCTGTCGCCAGCATGCTGGGGGCAGATTGCCCCGTCTATGCCACCCCGCTCGAGAATCTGCGAGCCGCTCAGGCGGCCGCAGAAGAGCTCGATGGGCTGGGAGCCGATGAGCTCCCCTACATGACGAGACGGATCCAGTAGCTGCTCGACGCGGCTGCAGAACGGCACGAAGCCGGCGCCCGAGCTGATAGCCAGCCCCCGCGTCGGGAGCACGCCGCGACATCCCGGTCGCCAACTACGAGCGGCGCACGCCAGAAGAAAGACAAGGAACCGACTACCAGCCGCAGCCGAACTCGCATCACCATCGAGCGTGATGCAGAGGGCCGCCCTCGAGCAGTAGAGCACCAAGGAAATCTACCCCCTCCCCCGCCTCGAAGAGAAAGACGCCTCACTCCGCCGCCTATCACACACCCGACTCTTGGCGACCGACTCGGCCGCCGAGAAGGAGTCGGCGAGAACGACGCCCGCCACAGGATCGACCGCCTTGCTCGATCCTTGGCGTTAGAAGAAGAAGACGATGTCGGCCCGCCATGCTTTGGCCCCCGCATCCGCGACGAGCCCTTCCCCAAAGGGTTCTCGCTCCCCAGAGACACGCCCAAGTACAACGGCTCGGTGAAGCCGGAAGATTGGCTCATCGATTACTCCACGGCCGTCAGCATAGCCAACGGCAATCGGCGCGTCGCCGTGAAGTACGTCCCCCTCATACTGCAAGGTACGGCGCGCACATGGCTCAACAGCCTCAAGCCCTACAGCATCAACAGTTGGCTGGACTTCACCGAAGTCTTCGTCCGCAACTTCACCAGCACCTACAAGCAGCCTCCCAACCCTCGCCAGCTCTCCCTCTGCGTCCAAGGGCCCAACGAGTCGACCCGCGACTACCTCACGCGATGGGCCGAGCTCCGCAACTCCTGCGAGGGGGTGCATGAGGTCCAGGCCATCGAGTACTTCACTGCCAGGTGCCGAGAGGGCACCCTCCTCAAGCACCGACTCCTCTGCGACGAGCCGGCTACCCTCGACGGTTGCTGATCACCGCGGACAAATACGCCACGGCCGACTCCTCAATGAAGACCGAGCTGCGAGTAGACGCCTCTGGAAAGGTGATTGCTCCGGCTCCCAGGACGCCGGCTGGCGACCCTAATCGGCGCCCCTACCAGAACGACCGCAAGCGCAAGGCCCCCATACCGACTTCCTCCAGTCGGCAGGTGGCCACAGTTGAAGACGAGCAGCCCGAAGAGCGGCCCGCTCCCAAGAAGAAGGGTGGCCGGCCGCCTTGGCAGCCATCTTTCTCCTACGAGCAGGCTCTTGATGCCCCTTGCAAATTCCACAGCGGCGCGAAGCCGTCCAACCACACAACTCGGAAATGCCATTGGCTCACCCGCATCACCAAGGGCGAGGGGATGCTGCCGCCTCCGCCTCCCGGCCCGCCGCCTCCAGCCCCTCAGCAGCCGGCGGCTCGGCCGGCAGTCGGCGCCATCCAAGACGAATTCCCCGAAGAGCACGCCGCCTACGTCGTCTTCACCAGTCAAGCCGACGACAAACGCAGCCGACGCCGACAGCATCAAGAAGTGAATGCAGTCGCACCAGCACCCCCGAGTTCATGCACTGGTCAGAAAAGCCAATCAGCTGGAGCCAGGCCGACCACCCAGAGGTGATGCCCTCTCCTGGCTCCTATGCGATGGTCTTGGACGTCACCCTCGCAACGGAGAGGCGAGCTGCCAGATTTTCCCGCGTCCTGATAGACGGCGGAAGCAGTATCAACATATTGTACCGCGATACCATGGAAAAACTAAACATCAAAGCGAAGCAGCTCATGCCGAGCCGCACCGTCTTCCATGGTATCGTCCCCGGCCTGTCTTGCTCCCCAATCGGCAAGATCAAAATGGATGTTCTCTTCGGAGACAAAGATCATTTCCGCCGAGAAGCAATATGGTTCGAGGTAGTGGATTTGGAGAGCCCCTATCATGCACTGCTTGGCCGACCTGCTCTGGCCAAGTTCATGGCTGTGCCACACTACGCTTACCTAAAGATGAAGATGCCGAGCTCGAAGGGGATCATCACGGTAGCCGGCGACTACAAGAAGTCCATCGAGTGCGCCATGGCCAGTAGCCGGCTGGCCGAGTCCCTCGTGGTGGCAGAAGAGAAGAAGATGTTGGAACGGGTTGTGGCCATGGCCGGCAAGCAGCCGGCCTTGTCCCCCAACCCCAAGGATTGTGATGCGCAGGGCTCCTTCCAGCCTGCCAAAGAGACGAAGAAGATACCTCTGGACCCGGAGAACCCGGAGAGGTTCGCTGTCATTGGGGCGAACTTGGACAGTAAATAGGAAGGCGAGCTCGTCGACTTCCTCCATGAGAATCGAGACATTTTTGCATGGTCCCCAAGGGACATGCCGGGTGTCCCGAAGGATTTCGCCGAGCACAAGCTACATGTCCGAGCTGATGCGAAGCCGGTCAAGCAACCCCTCCGCCGACTGTCGGAAGAGAAGCGAAGAATTGTGGGAGAAGAGATAGCCCGGCTCCTTGCCGCTGGCTTTATCATGGAAGTGTTCTTTCCAGAATGGCTTGCCAACCCAGTTCTGGTTTTGAAGAAGAATAACAAGTGGTGTATGTGTATAGACTACACCAGTTTGAACAAGGCCTGCCCAAAGGATCCGTTTGCTCTGCCACGGATTGACCAAGTGATAGACTCCACAGCCGGATGCGAGCTGTTGAGTTTTTTGGATGCGTACTCAGGGTACCATCAGATCAAGTTGGACCCAGCTGACCGCCTGAAGACTGCCTTCATCACACCCTTTGGAGCTTTCTGCTAACTGACTATGACATTCGGCTTGAGGAATGCCGGTGCCACTTTCCAGCGTTGCATGCAGAAATGTCTCTTGAAACAACTCAGCAGAAATGCCCATGTCTATGTAGACGACATTGTGGTGAAGACAGAGAAGCGCAGCACCCTGCTGGAAGACCTGAAAGAAACATTCGCCAACTTGCGCCGATTCCACATCAAGCTCAACCCCGAGAAGTGCGTGTTCGGAGTACCAGCCGGCCATCTGCTAGGCTTCCTGGTCTCCGAACGCGGCATTGAGTGCAAACCCGTCAAGATCAAGGCCATCGAGAGGATGGAGATTCCCACCAAGATACGAGACGTGCAGAAGTTCACTGGCTGCTTAGCCTCCCTGAATCGTTTTATCAGCCGACTAGGAGAGAAGGCTCTCCCCCAGTACCGACTCATGAAGAAGTCCACTCACTTCGAGTGGAACGACCAAGCGGACCAAGCCTTCCATGAGTTGAAGAAAATGCTGACCACTCCGGCTGTCCTGGCGGCGCCGACTGAGAAGGAGCCCATGCTCCTCTACATCGCCGCGACTAGCCGAGTCGTCAGCACTGTTGTTGTGGTCCAGCGCCCGGAGGAAGGCCGAGCCCAGCTAGTCCAGAGGCCGGTGTACTATCTCAGCGAAGTGCTATCCAGCTCAAAGCAAAACTACCCGCACTATCAGAACATGTGCTATGGGGTGTACTTCGCTGCCAAGAAACTAAAGCCCTACTTCCAAGAGCACCCCATCACGGTCGTGTGCACTGCCCCGCTCGCCGAGATCATAGGCAGCCGAGATGCATCCGGCTGGGTGGCAAAATGGGCCATTGCATTGGCGCCCTACACAATCTTCTACCAACCCTGCACCGCCACCAAGTCGCAAGCATTGGCTGACTTCCTCGTCGACTGGGCCGAGACCCAGTACCTACCGCCGGCTCCCGACTCTACCCATTGGTGGATGCACTTTGACGGGTCCAAGATGTGCACCGGCTTGGGAGCCGACATCGTCCTCACCTCTCCCAAAGGCGACAAGCTCAAGTACACGCTGCAGATCCACTTCGCCGCCTCCAACAACGTGGCCGAGTACGAGGCGCTCGTACATGGGCTCCGGCTAGCCAAAGAGCTTGGCATACGCCGGATCCTGTGTTACGGCGACTCAGACTTGGTGGTCCAGCAGTCGTCTGGCGACTGGGACGCGAAGGACGCGGACATGGCGAGCTATCAATTCCTCGTCCAGCAGATCAGCGGATACTTCGAGGGGTGCGAGTTCCTCCACGTGCCAAGGGCCGACAACGACCAAGCAGATGCCCTAGCACGGATCGGCTCCACCCGACAGGCCATACCGACTGGCGTCTTCCTCCAGCGCCTCCTCAATCCGTCCATCAAGCCGTCTCCAGAGTCGGATTCCATCTTCGTACCGCCTGCACCAGATACAGCCGGATCCGACTGGAGAAACCCCGCAGGCGGCACGGGGACTTCGACAACTGGCCCGGGGACTGCCCTAGTCGCACCCGGCTCGGGGACTTCAGAACCCGGCCCGGGGACTGCAGCAGTCGGCCCAGGGACTGCAACGACACAAGAAACGGTGGCTGACTCCAACTCCACGCCACCCAACCCACCCACCCGAGTCATGGTGGCTACATTGACAGAAGAAGAAGTCACAGCTCCGTCATGGGCCTAGCCCATCCTCAAGTTCCTATTCAGCAGAGAGCTGCCGGCTGATGAGATCTCAGCGAGACTGGTGCAACGACGAGCCGCAGCATACACAATAATCAACAGAGAGCTTGTGAAGCGCAGCGTCACTGGGGTTTTCCAGTGCTGTGTCGAGCCAGAAAAAGGAGTGGCAATCCTCAAAGACATCCACCAAGGCGAATGCGGCCACCACGCAGACTCAAGATCACTTGTGGCCAAGGCTTTCCGCCATGGTTTCTTCTGGCCGACTGCCTTGGAGGATGCTAAAGAAATAGTCAAGAGCTGCAGAGGATGCCAAGTTTTTAGTTCCAAGCAACACCTGCCGGCTTCTGCACTCAAGACCATTCCCTCACCTGGCCTTTTGCAGTCTGGGGACTGGACATGGTGGGACCTTTCAAGACAGCCCACGGCGGCTTGACACATCTACTGGTCGCTGTGGACAAGTTCACAAAGTGGATCGAAGCAAAGCCGATTAAGAAGCTGAACGGGCCGACTGCCGTGACATTCATCACCGACATCACTACTCGGTACGGCGTGCCGCACAACATCATCACCGACAACGGCACAAACTTCGCCAAAGGAGCACTGGCACGTTTCTGCGCGACGCAGGGCATCCGACTGGACTTAGCGTCCGTTGCCCACCCGCAGTCAAACGGCCAGGTCGAGCGAGCAAACAGACTCATCCTCTCCGGCATCAAGCCCCGACTGGTTGTACCACTGGAGCGATCGGCCGGCTGCTGGCTCGAAGAGCTGCCGGCTGTCCTCTGGAGCCTGCGCACTACACCCAACAAGTCAACCGGCTTCACTCCATTTTTCCTCATGTACGGTGCTGAGGCTATCATCCCAACAGACATCGAGTTCGACTCGCCTCGGATCACCATGTACACGGAGGAGGAGGCCAAAGAAGCAAGAGAAGACGGCGTGGACCTACCAGAAGAAGGCCGGCTGCTAGCACTCAGCCGGTCCGCCATCTACCAGCAAGGGCTGCGCCGCTACTACAACCGCAAGGTCAAGCCAAGATCCTTCCAAGAGGGCGACCTTGTGCTCCGGCTGATCCAGCGAACAGCCGGCCAGCACAAGCTCTCGGCCCCTTGGGAAGGCCCCTTTGTCGTCAGCAAAGCACTCGGCAATGACTCCTACTACTTGATCGACGCGCAAAAACCAAGAGCACGCAAGAGAGACGAATCTGGCAAGGAGTCGGAGCGACCATGGAACGCAAACCTCCCGAGACGATTTTACAGTTGAAAGCAGTATGTATCATGCTACCCTTTTTTTTGTATTAAGTATAAACCAACAGGCCCCCCGAGCAGTACTCGGGGACTGCCCTTGTTTATCTATGAATGACAAGTGTCATATCCATGAATGTATTATTACATTTTGAATTCTTGTCTGGCACCGGGTTCGACTAGTCGGCCCGGGGACTGGCCGCCTTGAGCTATATTGAAAGTTCTACCTGAAGCCAGAAAAGTAGTGTGCCGGCTCCCGAGTCCCCTCTTGTTGCAAGTCGCAGCTCGAAGAACCGACTGTCCGACTAGCAAGAGGCAAGGCAGAAAGGATGCCCACACGAAAAATGGCTAAGGAACAACGAACCTATATAGCAAAGAGACGGCCTCCAAGCATGCCTGCCGGCTGCCAGAGCAGCCGGCTGGGCTTCCTAAACACTTAGCTTTATCCAGCAAAGCTAAAGTACTCCCCCCCCAATTGGCCAAGCACTCCTCCAGCTACAGATTGCAGAGCAACTGTTGGACTGGGGAGGCGGCAACCAAGGGAGGGCGGCAAAGGAAACAGCAGAAGGACAAAAAGCAAAAGTACAAGGAAAGGCCAAATGCATAAGTTGTATATACATATAAAGCCCCCAACAGGCTGGCAACAGACATAAGTTCGAATACACCCAGTGGGTGGAATTGTGCAGACTTAACCAAACATTGTTCCAAAAGTAACAAGACAGGAAAACAGAAGATGGCAGACTAGGGCGCGGCGCAGAGGCCGAGCTGGTCGGTGGAGACGACCCCGCCGGCTGAAGGAGTGGCCGCCTAGCGGGTCTCGGCTTGACCACCACCAGCGGCAGGCGACGCACTCGCTCGCGACGTAGTGCTGGAGGTACGGTCAGGCTGAGGCTGGCCGGCTGCCCCACCAGCCGGCTCGGCGTCTTCACCCTCCTCCTTCCCCTCTTCGCCCTCGTCGCTGGAGTCGATCTCCTCCGCCGAGTCCTCACCGTCCGCCGGGTTCAGCCCGAACCACTCCTCCGGCTGGGCGACACCGTTGTCGTCTACCTCGGGGGCGAAGACGCTGGTGTCGGTATAATCGGCGATCGCCGAAGCCCGCCGGATGATAGCCGGCCGCGCCAGCTCCAGCTCCGTGTCGGCTTGCTGCCGCCAGGTAGCTAGCTGGTCCAGGCTCAGGCCGGGATACCAGGCCTTGACGAACTCCAGCGCCCGCCTGGCGCCGGAGCGAGCCGCCGAGGCCTTCCAAGCTTCGAAGCGGCCGACTGCCACCTTCAGCCAGTCGGCAGTCCGACTGGGGGTGCGAGGAACCACTTGGCCGGGCCAGAGGGCGGCCAGGACTTGCGCCCCGGCACGCTGAAGCCGGCGGAGCAGTCGGTGAGCCGGCTGGATGCGGGCCTGGATCGCTAGGAGCTGCTCTTCCAGCGAACGATCGGCGGTTGGTGAAATCTCGAAGCCAGCCTGCCTCCGCGCCTGGCGACAAGGTTCCTGGATGCCAATAAGACGTCGCCGGTGCATCATATGCCAACGGATGGCTTATCACTATGGGTGCCAATAAGACGTCGCCGGTGCCTGGAAACGGGATGAGGCGAAGACATGCACGCTGGCGGATCTTACCCAGGTTCGGGGCTCTCCGAGGAGATAACACCCCTAGTCCTGCTCTGCGGGGTCTCCGCATGATCACTAGGTCAGGAAAGGTAGCTACAATCGCTCCTAGAGCTGTTGGGTGCAAGGGAGAAGATGAACAAGGCTAGCTCTCACTTCTCTCTCGCTATGGTGTGTGTGCTGTGTTCAGAAGCTAACCCTTTGCATGGGTGCTCCGGGGGGTTTATATAGGCCTACCCCTGGGGGTATAATGGTAATCCGGCTGGGCACTGGTCCCAGCCATCAGTGTCTATGCTTGCCGGCTTCTCCGCCGGCTGTTGGGTCCCGCCGACTGGTGGGTCCCGCCGGCTGCCGGCTTCTTGGTCGACAGACCGGCCCCACCGCCTAGGGTCTTGTCGGCGGCTGTTTGCCGTAGCCTCGCCTCTAATGACGAGGGCTTTGTCGAGGTAAGCGTGGCTACAGTGGGCCGCCTCGGGGGCTCTCACTGTAGCCTTACCTCGTCTTGTCTCCTTAATGGGGCTCCTGCTTCGAGGAAGGGGGTAGCCGGCCTCTGGGGACCGGCTACGCCCTCGGCCGACTGGGGGAGGCCGGGCTGCCTCCGTGCCTCTCTCTGGCGGAAGGGACCCGCCGCCTGCGGGCCGTACAGGAGTCGGTCGTGGATGACGTTGAGGCTGGCATGGCTATAGTGCCGAGCCGAACAGGAGACGGTCATCCCGTACGGCCTCCTGTGGCCATGCCTGCCTCGGGCCTCGGGGGTAGTGGGCTGCACTGTGGCCACACCTCGTCTTGTCACCGTTATGTGGGCGTAGCTTTGGTGGTTGTGGTCTCGGCCGACTGCTTGGAGTCGGCGCTCTTCTTGCCGGAACCCTGGAGTCGGCCACCCCGTAGTTGTCCTGGGGGGAGGTCGTTGAGGCTGGGTCGCCTTCCGGGAGTCGGCTTCAGAGGTAGCCGGCCAGGGAAGGCGGCCCAATGCGTGGAGTACTTGGAGGCCCGAAGGCCTGATAATTTGTTCGGAAGAACCAGGGGCAGTCGGTTAGCCTACCCGTGGCCGTTTACTCCGACAGTATTCCCCGAAGCTGATTGGGCTTCGAGGTGGAGTAGGGGTTGAGAAGCTCGATCAGCTTCCTATCCTGCCAAGTCGGCAGCTGGGAGCCGGCTTTGGTTAGACGTGCCGCCTTGGTCGAAAACTCCGGAGTCGGAGGGCGGGAGCTCGCTAGCGTGTGCACCGGGCCGCGGGCCGGCCACTTGCCGTCTGCGAACCACGTGGCCTCCCTTGGCCAGAAAGCCTGCCAGCCCACGCGCGCGACGGGACGTCGCCGCAGGGCGGGGGCCTGCCATGTCCGCGCCCGGGCTCAGGCGCGGATTCTCTCTATCCCGAAACCGCCCGCACGTCTCCTTGCGGTAGTTTCGGCTCGCCTTTAGGGCGCAATAATCGCGGGGGGTGGGGGGAATGGGTGCAGTTAATCCCACGTCTCCCCCCCACGTCCGGCCTCTTCGGCCTCGCCTTGCGAAGCTATAAGTAGGGGGAGGTGGAGGGCGGCAGGCCCTCGCAGGCTCCTCCTACTTCCTCTATCTTCTTCGCTCGCCGTTTCTCGTAACAACGCCTCGCCGCCGCGCTCTTCCACCGCGCGTTCCTCCGCCGCCGCGCTAGTTTTCGCCATGCCTCCCGCCACGGAGCAGTATGGCGGGGATTGGGACGGCTCCAACGTCCACGAAGATCACGTCGAGTTCCTCCGCAACACTCGGCGGCTGCCGGCCACGGACAAGGTGGAGGTCCGCCTTGTGCCGGCGAGGGAGATTACGCCGGAGCCGCGGGAGGGCGAGCGGGTGGTCTTCCGCTCGCACTTCTTGCGCGGCATCGGCCTGCCAGTGAGCGCCTTCTTCCGCTCCTGGCTCGATTTCTATCAGCTCCAGCCGCACCACCTCACCCCAAACGCGGTGGTGCTGCTATCAGCCTTCGTCACCCTGTGCGAGGGCTACCTCGGCATCCTCCCCACCCTCGAGCTCTGGGGGGAGTTCTTCCAGTCCAAGCTGGGCACGCGCATGCAGGGCGTGCCGGCTCAGACCGGCGCCTTCATCGCGTCGCGGAGGTCGGTCGCCGACAACCCCTTCCCCGTCATGACGCTGATCCAATCGGTGAAGAAATGGCAAAAATTGTACTTCTACGTGCGGAACATCGCCCCGCGGGGCGACTACATCAACCTGCCGGCTTACGTAGCCGGCCCTCCGGCGGGCAGGCGGCCCCAGTGGTCCTTCCGGGCCGTGACTCCGACGCCGGCCGGGTCCGCCGCCGTCGCCCGAGTGCGAGAGCTGACCCAGTCGGAGGGCTTGACGGGGCCCGACCTGCTGGCCGCATTCGTCACGCGCCGGGTTCTTCCGCTCCAGAGCCGGCCTCATCTGATCTGTAAGATGAGCGGTCAGCTCGATCCGAGCCGAATGTGCACCAAGGAGATGCCGCGCGAGGAGGTCGCCTATATGGTGAACTACCTTGCGAACTGCAAGCTCACCGAAGAGTGGCAGTTCGGCAAGGAGCCATATAGCCAAGCCAATCCGCCGCCTACGGTATGTTCTCCTTGTCTCTTTTTCTTTTTCCTTGCTTTGTTTCCGAGTTCCTCTTGGCCGACTCTAACTTAGTCGGTTCGTTTTTCGACAGAGTCCTCTTCTTCGGCCGGCCAGTGGGTCAGACGTGGAGTGTCGATTCGTCCCTGATCGGACCGAACACGATCTGGAGGACCCCGACCTGGGGGCGGCCGGTATGGACGACAACATCGAGCCGGGCGGTGGCCAAGCCGGCGGCGAAGCTGGCGGCTCCGGGCTCGGAGTCACCTTCGACGACTGGCCGGACGACGATGAGGCCGAAGTCGCCCCGCGCCGCCAGCCGGCGTCGGGACGCGGCGCGGGTTCCTCCGCTGCACCGCCTGCTCGGGGCGGAGGTCAAAAGCGTCGCGCCGCCCAAGGTTTGTTCGGTAGCCGGACGAAGAAACCCAGGGGTGGGGCGGCAGCCACCAGGCGGGAGGAGGCGGCCGCGAAGGCAGCTCGCTTCCGCAAGACGGTGAAGCAACCGCAGACCGTGTCGGCGTAAGTTTACTTTCTTTCGTATACTCTTTTTCGTTCTTTTCTCTGGTGGTCCCTGAACCCTTGTCTTAAGTTGTTTGCTCTATTGCAATATGGCTAGTGGTAGGTAGCGCATCATGGCAATAGAGCGAACAACTAGCAAAGCAAAGATAGAAGTGATTTCGATGGGTGGTCATCTTACCTGCAAGGTTCTCAGAGTTGTCGAAAGCTTGATCCTCGTAAGCGTACTCAACAGGTTCCTCATTCACAAACTTGTCTCCCGGCTCTATCCAAGACCAGAACACAAACAAACGGAACCACAATCAACCACGAGAAATGCACAAGCAACATGATGCAAAACATGTATGATATGCAAGATATGATATGCGATGCATATGCGTGCTCCGGAAGAGAAATGATGAACATGGCAGTAACTTGGCAAACCAAGCATGCCACTGGAAAGATGAGGTGATTTCGGTCGAAATCGATATAAAGATCACCGGAAACGGATGCACGGTTTGCAAATGGCAAGCAAAACAAGAATGACACGAATCTGCGATTAACAACATGATAGCACTTAAAATGTAACAAGTAACAATGCTACAGCACCCCAACATAGCAACACAGCATATGACAGTAATCTACAAGAGATGTTTGACAAAATATGAACACTGAGCTACGGCTAGATCACAACATATCAAGCTCAAACAAGCATGGCAAAAGTGCAAAAGATAACAGGATCACAGACTTGGTGAAAAACTGGACATGGCAGAAAACAGTATCAGGTAGCAATGTTCAGAGCCCGAAATCAACATGCTACAGGAACTTAACATAGCAAAACAAGGCATGGCAGTGTTCTACTAAATGCATATGACAAAAGTCCCTTACTGACCATAAGCCAAAAAGGACCAGAAGATATGATGGCAAGCGTGTAAACATAGCAAGTTTCGTTATCAGGTTTCAGACTTGGCAGAAAACAGAGCATGGCAGAAATAATAATATGTAGGCCTCTTCGTGAGCTTGATGCACTCACTACAGAGAAATGCATGCCCAAACAAGCATACCTACAGCAAGATGCCAGAAATATTTTATAGCAAAAGTGGAGCAAGATTGAGTCATGCTATGGCACTCCATAATTGCAAACAATTGCAGGAATGGATCACTTATAACTATAGCTACAAAACATCCTTACTTAACATCCCCAAAATATGCATGGATCTCTCTGTAGCATCAAGTTTACATGGCAACAAAATAACAGCAGACAAGGACTACACCACTGGAAAGATGGCATGGCATACTTTGCATGCTTGTGCTAGTCACCACAGAGATCACAAAAATACATGGACTACACCACTGGAAAGATGGCATGGCATACTTCAAAACACATGTAGGGCTCATGCCCGTAAGATGCACAGATTAAATGATACAAAAATGACAAATCTCCAAGTTCTGATAAGAACCAGAAGATAACAGCAACTAGCCCTCTTCCAACGGAGATTTGGGATCCAAGATGACCTCTAACGAACATGGTGCAATTGAACAAAATGTAGAGCATCACGAGGCGAACAATTTGACATATTACACGTGCGAATCGGAGCTATATGCAAGAAGTTATGCAACTAGGAACAGAGGCACTTGCTGTAAAAATACGAACACTTCGAAAATAAACGGGGACGGGGAGAAGTCAACGGCAGGGGCGTATGGATCTGGATCGACCTCGGGCTCGAGGAGCTCGCTGGTGGCGGTTGCCGACGGCAGCGCGGAGCAGAAGGAGGCGCCGGGGAGGCGCGGTGGCCGGCGGGGAAGAAGGGGCGGCGCCGGAGGGAGGCCACGTCGGGCGCGGGCGGCGCCGGCGGGGCGACGCGGGCACCGGCGGTCACGGGCGCCGGCGAGGACGGCGGGGCCGGCAGGCGGGCGGGGCACGGCGGCCGGCGGCGGCGAGCGCGGCGGAGGACTGTGGCGGCACGGGAGGCGGAGGGCGCGGGCGGCGAGCGGGCTCGCGGGGGCCTGCGTTGGGCCCGCGGGCTCCGGCGGCGGCGGCGGCGGGCTGGCCACGTGGCAGCTGCGGGTTGGCCGCGGGGCGGCGGCAACTTGTCCGGCCGGAGCGAACGTGTCCGGCGCGGCGCGGAGGGATTTTAGGGTTACGGGAGACTGCGAATGTTATTTCGGGATGCCCACATATAAATAGGTAGAGGGAGCTAGGAGGCTCCAAATGAGGTGCGGTTTTCGCCCACACGATCGTGATCGAACGACCTAGAGCATGGAAGAGAGTTTGGTGGGTTTTGGGCTGGTTTTTAGTGGGGGTTTTGCTGGACACTCAAATGGACTTTGCGGATGCCCGGTTAACCGTTGGAGTACCAAACGACCTCCAAATGGAACGAAACTTGACTGGTGGTCTCCGGGTGGTGTAATAAGGCCACTTGACAAGCCTCGGTCCATTCCGAGAAAGTTTGACACCCGCACACGAAAGAAAACGAAAGGGGTGCACCGGGGAGATAGGAGCGCCGGATTGCAAAACGGACAACGGGGAAAATGCTCGGATGCATGAGACGAACACGTATGCAAATGCAATGCACATGATGACATGATATGAAATGCATGACATGAAAAAATACAAAACGAAAGACAAAAACCCGACCACGAAGGGAATATCATAGCACATAGCCGGAAATGGCAAGAGTCGGAGTTACAATTATGGCAAGTTACATGCGGGGTGTTACAACACTCCACCACTACGAGAGGATCTCGTCCCGAGATCTAGGACTGAAAGAACTCCGGATATTCAGAACGGAGATGGTCCTCGCGTTCCCAGGTGGCTTCCCGGTCGGAATGGTGCGACCACTTCACTTTCAGGAATTTGATTGACTTGTTGCGAGTCTTGCGCTCACTTTCTTCAAGAATAGCCACGGGGTGCTCATGATAAGACAAATCTTCTTGGAGGTCAATCTCTTCGAAGTTGATAGTGCGCTCAGGCGTCTTGAAGCACTTGCGGAGCTATGACACGTGGAACACATCGTGCACGTTCGCGAAGTTGGAAGGAAGCTCAAGTTGATAGGTGAGGTCGCCTCTTTTGCCAATGATCTTGAAAGGACCCACGTATCTAGGGGCAAGCTTCCCTTTGATACCGAAGCGACGAGTGCCTTTCATTGGAGAGACGCGGAGGTAGACATGGTCTCCGATCTCAAAAGCCAAATCACGGTGCTTACTATCATAGTAACTCTTCTGGCGCGATTGCGCGGCTTTGAGATTATCACGGATGACTTTACACATTTCTTCAGCTTCAGTGATTAAGTCATTGCCAAGAAGTTGGCGTTCACCAGTCTCTGACCAATTGAGAGGAGTACGGCACTTTCTGCCATAGAGAATCTCGAATGGGGCCTTGCTCGAACTCGCTTGGAAGCTGTTGTTGTAGGAAAATTCAGCATATGGAAGACAATCTTCCCATTTCATGCCAAAGGAAATGACACAAGCCCTGAGCATATCTTCAAGAATTTGATTGACTCACTCGACTTGGCCACTAGTTTGAGGATGGAAAGCTGTGCTGAAGCGAATGTTTGTGCCCATGGCCTTCTGGAAGGAGTCCCAGAACTTAGAGGTGAAGATGCTTCCTCGATCTGAAGAAATCAATTGTGGAATGCCGTGCAAGGAGACAATTCTGGAGGTGTATAGCTCTGCCAGCTGAGCTGCTGTGATGGATTCTTTGATTGGAAGGAAATGAGCCACTTTAGAAAGCTTGTCGATGACAACGAAGATAGCATCATTTCCGCGCTTGGACTTGGGAAATCCAGTCACGAAGTCCATTTCGATATGATCAAACTTCCACTCTGGGATAGCAAGAGGTTGGAGGAGACCAGCTGGTCGTTGGTGTTCTGCTTTCACTCTTCGGCAGACATCACATTCATTCACGAATTGAGCAATTTCTCGCTTCATTCGAGTCCACCAATACGACTGCTTGAGGTCATGATACATCTTCGTACTTCCAGGATGAATGGAAAGGAGAGAATTGTGCGCCTCGAGCGCCGGATTGCAAAACGGACAACGGGGAAAATGCTCGGATGCATGAGACGAACACGTATGCAAATGCAATGCACATGATGACATGATATGAAATGCATGACATGAAAAAATACAAAACGAAAGACAAAAACCCGACCACGAAGGGAATATCATAGCACATAGCCGGAAATGGCAAGAGTCGGAGTTACAATTATGGCAAGTTACATGCGGGGTGTTACAACACTCCACCACTACGAGAGGATCTCGTCCCGAGATCTAGGACTGAAAGAACTCCGGATATTCAGAACGGAGATGGTCCTCGCGTTCCCAGGTGGCTTCCCGGTCGGAATGGTGCGACCACTTCACTTTCAGGAATTTGATTGACTTGTTGCGAGTCTTGCGCTCACTTTCTTCAAGAATAGCCACGGGGTGCTCATGATAAGACAAATCTTCTTGGAGGTCAATCTCTTCGAAGTTGATAGTGCGCTCAGGCGTCTTGAAGCACTTGCGGAGCTATGACACGTGGAACACATCGTGCACGTTCGCGAAGTTGGAAGGAAGCTCAAGTTGATAGGTGAGGTCGCCTCTTTTGCCAATGATCTTGAAAGGACCCACGTATCTAGGGGCAAGCTTCCCTTTGATACCGAAGCGACGAGTGCCTTTCATTGGAGAGACGCGGAGGTAGACATGGTCTCCGATCTCAAAAGCCAAATCACGGTGCTTACTATCATAGTAACTCTTCTGGCGCGATTGCGCGGCTTTGAGATTATCACGGATGACTTTACACATTTCTTCAGCTTCAGTGATTAAGTCATTGCCAAGAAGTTGGCGTTCACCAGTCTCTGACCAATTGAGAGGAGTACGGCACTTTCTGCCATAGAGAATCTCGAATGGGGCCTTGCTCGAACTCGCTTGGAAGCTGTTGTTGTAGGAAAATTCAGCATATGGAAGACAATCTTCCCATTTCATGCCAAAGGAAATGACACAAGCCCTGAGCATATCTTCAAGAATTTGATTGACTCACTCGACTTGGCCACTAGTTTGAGGATGGAAAGCTGTGCTGAAGCGAATGTTTGTGCCCATGGCCTTCTGGAAGGAGTCCCAGAACTTAGAGGTGAAGATGCTTCCTCGATCTGAAGAAATCAATTGTGGAATGCCGTGCAAGGAGACAATTCTGGAGGTGTATAGCTCTGCCAGCTGAGCTGCTGTGATGGATTCTTTGATTGGAAGGAAATGAGCCACTTTAGAAAGCTTGTCGATGACAACGAAGATAGCATCATTTCCGCGCTTGGACTTGGGAAATCCAGTCACGAAGTCCATTTCGATATGATCAAACTTCCACTCTGGGATAGCAAGAGGTTGGAGGAGACCAGCTGGTCGTTGGTGTTCTGCTTTCACTCTTCGGCAGACATCACATTCATTCACGAATTGAGCAATTTCTCGCTTCATTCGAGTCCACCAATACGACTGCTTGAGGTCATGATACATCTTCGTACTTCCAGGATGAATGGAAAGGAGAGAATTGTGCGCCTCGTTCATTATGACTTTCCTTAGATCACCTTTAGGAACCACAATCCGGACCTCGAAGAATAAAGTGTCTCTGTCATCAATGCGATAGCACTTGTATTTGGAAAGACCCTTGTTGATACCACATTTCACCTTCTTCACCATGGCATCAAGGAGTTGTGCCTCACGAATTTGATCTTCCAAAGTAGGAGATACTATGAGGTTGGCAAGAAAGCCTTGAGGAACAACTTGGAGATTCAGCTTGCGGAAAGCTTCACAAAGATCCGGTTGGAAAGGCTTGAGAATTAAGCTGTTGCAATAAGCCTTCCTGCTTAAAGCATCTGCAATGACATTGGCCTTGCCTGGAGTATATTCAATACTCAGATTGTACTCTTGAATCATTTCGACCCATCGAGTCTGCCTGAGGTTGAGGTTAGGCTGAGTGAAGATATACTTGAGACTCTTGTGATCGGTGAAAATGTCCACTTGTCTTCCCAACAAGAGATGTCTCCACGTTATTAATGCATGGACAACTGCCGCCAACTCAAGATCGTGAGTGGGGTAGTTCTTCTCGTTGGGCTTCAACTGACGAGAGGTATAGGCCACAACTTTCTTCTCTTGCATTAACACAACACCGAGACCTTGGAGAGAAGCATCACAGAAAACTTCAAACGGCTTGGATTCATTAGGAGGAGTCAAGACAGGAGCTGTGACTAGTTTCTCTTTGAGAGTGTTGAAAGCAACGTCACACTCAGGAGACCAAACATACTTCACATGCTTCTGGAGGAGGTTGGAAAGAGGCTTTGCAATCTTGGAGAAATTCTCAATGAATCTTCGGCAATAGCTTGCAAGACCAAGAAAACTACGAAGCTGCTTGACATTCTGAGGAGGTTCCCAATTCACAATTGCGGACACCTTCTCGGGGTTAACAGCGATGCCCTTGGCAGAGATGATGCGACCAAGGAAAAGAACTTCATCGAGCCAAAACTCACATTTGGAGAACTTCGCATAGAATTGATACTCTCTGAGCTTGTCGAGCACCAATCGCAAATGTTTGGCATGATCCTGCTTATTCTTGGAGAAGACCAAGATATCATCGAGATACACCAGGACGAATTCATTGGTATAGGGGTTGAAGATGAAATTCAGCATCCGAGAGAACACTGGAGGAGCACTGACAAGGCCGAAAGACACGACAGTATATTCATAAGAACCAAAGCTTGTTCTGAATGCTGTCTTGGGAATATCTTCTTCACGAATGCGAATCTGATGATAACCCATACGAAGGTCAAGCTTCGAGAATACTTTAGCACCTTTGAGTTGCTCAAATAGCTCATTGATGTTGGGAAGTGGGTACTTGTTCTTGATTGTCTTCTTGTTCAATGGACGGTAGTCGACACAAAGTCGGTCCGTGCCATCCTTCTTCTTGACAAAAAGAACACCACAACCCCATGGAGAAACTCGGTCTGATCAAACCCAGAAGCTCTTGTTCATCGAGCTGTTTCTTCAATTCCTTCAGCTCGTTGGGTCCAAGCTTGTATGGACGCTTGCAAACGGGTTCAGTACCAGGCTCTAGTTCGATAACGAACTCAACTGGCCGATGAGGAGGCATACCCGGAAGCTCTTCTGGAAAGACATCTTGATACTCACAAACGACTGGAATTTGTGAGATGGCATTCAATTCGCCCTTCTCATTGAGAGAGAAAAACCGAATGGTTTCATCATGAGCGGCATAAATAATGACATCCTCAGAAGAATGTGTCAATTGAATTTCCCTGGCAGCACAATCAAGTTGAGCCTTGTGCTTAGAAAGCCAGTCCATCCCGAGAATTAGATCAATATCCGAGTCACCAAGAACAATTGGAGAAGACTGAAATTCATAGTCGCCCATCTTGATGGAAACATCCGGAACCATCATACTAGAACTCAAACGTTTACCCGGAGAAACGACATCCATGGGTTTACTCAGATGAGAACAAGTGAATTCATGCTTGGCAAAAAACAGTCTTGACATGAAACAAAGCGATGCACCAGTATCAAAAAGAACTTTTGCAGGAATATCATTAACAGGAAGATTACCCATTATCACATCAGTAGATTCCTCCGCTTGAGCTGCATTCATCATGTTCACCTTTGCAGACTTTGGATTATGCTTGACCACTGCATTGCTGGAAGATCTGACAGGAGGAGGAGGAGGCAGGCGCCTTTGGTTGAAGCACTTGTTAGCATAGTGACCTTTCTGCTGACATTTGTTGCAAGTCACCTCTGAGAGTGGACGGTGATAAGGAGCATTGGACTTTGGAGCTTGATTCTGAGACTTGTTCTGATAGCCAGAGTTGGAAGAGTTGGAAGAACCATGGCCACCTTTGTTCTTCTGCTGGTAAGGCTGACGAAACGGAGGAGGAGGAGGCAACCAGAACTTCTGTTGCTTAGCTGTCACAAGTGAGGAAGAAGAAGACTGAACTGCGTCTCTGACTCTTTTCTTAGAAGCCTCACACTTGAGCTGAGCAGCCTCTTGCTTCAGTGCCATATTATAGAATTGATCAAACTGAGTAGGCACAACAAGAATGAGACCTAACTGCAGATCCTCTTTAAGGCCACCTCTGAAGTGATAAATCATGCTCTTTTCATCAGGAACATCTTGTTTAGCGAAGCGAGCAAGTTTCTGAAACTAGATGTTGTATTGATACACAGACATGTTGCCTTGCTTGAGATTGCGGAACTCCTCACGCTTGCTCTCAACAACACTTTGTGGAATGTGGTGCGCTTTGAAGTCCCGACAGAAGTCAGTCCAAGTGATCACACGACCTCCTCTGGAATCTTTGTATTGTTGATACCAATCAGCAGCTTGGTCCTTGAGCTGGAAAGAAGCGAACTTGACATAGTCCTCAGGCCTGACATTGCTACATTCAAAATGCTTGTTGATGTCCACGAGCCAATCATCGGCATCCGTGGCCTCGGCACAGTAGCTGAAAGACTTGTGCTGATTTGCGAGAAACTGGTTGAGAGTAGCAAAGTGAAACTGATTGTTGCCTTGACCTTGATTGCCTTGCCCTTGGGTACGTTCTTGCAAGAGTTGCAGAATCATTTGAGCATTGGCGTTGGTGGCTGCCATGATAGCTTGCCATGCCTCCGGAGGTGGAGGTGGTGGAGGAGGGTTCGCTTGACTCCCTTCATTGCGATCCGGATTCTGACGCGTTGGCGGAGCCATCCTGAAGAGGGTGACATCTGTTAGCATCTTGATAGACAAATAGATAAGTAGAATCAACGGATAGAAATTGCAACATATAGTCTTCACAATAAACATTCGAACGAAGATGAACGAATGAATTCCGTAGTAAATCATCACACATCCATAAGTTGAGAAGCCACTTAGAAAAGATATGGAATCAACATATGAATTTGAAGCAACTCGAATACCACAATATAAAACAAAACAAGTATTGGCTTGCAGAATAAGCCGGAACAAACATATGATAGATATTTCGTCCGAAGTTTTCGTGGTGGGGCCCACACGGGCTCAATCGTACAGCACCATCATGTACAAGGCTGTGCACATGACATACGAAGCGTCCCCGAGTCGGCATAGCCAAGGACTCTTTAAGACACTACGAGACCACTGTAAAATCAACCGTGGAAAGGCGGACCACTAGACGTCGAACCCCAATCTCATATCATGCATCTGTCGGAAAGTTATCCTAAGGCTACTAGAATTCCCACTTATAAACTCCCGAAACTTTCTGGTTATGCAATCTGGTGTAGGGGATACAGGGGACACAAAATATATCACCCAAACTAGCAATCCCTAGATCCAGCTGTATCCATCCGTCAACACATAACCAAGAAACCTTCGGAAATCGTTTACCTCAACCTTCGAAAAGCATCCGTTATACAAGTTATGGAAATACTCCCGAACTCCCGCCCCAGTACTGGGTGGCGTCGAGGTGATCTCACCAACAACTGCATAAAAGAGATTTCGATGTCGGTGAAACTCAGGTATTCGAGAACTGCAACAATAAAATTGTGACGACAACACCTCGGAGCTCAACTCCCCGGGACACTGCCACAACCCCTAAATGACAGGAGGCACCAAGAACAATGTTCTCGTCACAAAGCCATCGGAACGATTCCAAGATACCCGCGTGATCCTAAAAAAATTTTTAGTTAAATTTGAGGAGAGAATAGTCAAAACTTCTACGTCAGGAGACCTTACCAGAGCGACGAAGGGACTGAGGAGTAAAAAGAATCCTACTCTCCGATATATATAATCCTAAGACTCAAAACATTTTTGTTCTAGACTCAACAACGGCAGCGATTCGATCAAGCAGGGGGCTCCTAAGTTGGGACGATCGGGGATCTAGCATTTGGGGTTGTCTTATTTTCATTTGGATCTTGACCGTAGTCGGTCTATATGTTTGTATTTTGGATGATGTATGGATAATATTTATGTATTGTGTGAAGTGGCGATTGTAAGCCAACTCTTTATCCCATTCTTGTTCATTACATGGGATTGTGTGAAGATGACCCTTCTTGCGACAAAACGACTATGCGGTTATGCCTCTAAGTCGTGCCTCGACACGTGGGAGATATAGCCGCATCGTGGGCGTTACAAGTAGCGCCGGATGCAAAATGGACAACGGGGAAAATGCTCGGATGCATGAGACGAACACGTATGCAAATGCAATGCACATGATGACATGATATGAAATACATGACATGACCAAATACAAAACGAAAGACAAAAACCCGACCACGAAGGGAATATCATAGCACATAGCCGGAAATGGCAAGAGTCGGAGTTACAATTATGGCAAGTTACATGCGGGGTGTTACATTGCCGCCCGCGCCCTTGGACACCTGGGCGAGCTCCACGTCGCTGCCCCGACCCCGCAGACACCTCGCTCACTCCCCTGCATCTCTCCCTCGCCCTCTCCCACCATGGCCGACGCTGCCGTGCCTGCGCCACCATGAAACTCGCGTCCACCGTCGTCCCTACGCCGCGCTGCCGTGCCCACGAGCTCTGCCGTCGTCTGCTTCGTTGAGCTAGCCGAGCCCCGAGCGCTCGCACGCTCTGCTTCGTGTTCTTCGACCTCGTCTTCACCGAACGCCGCCGGAGATCCCCTTCGCCGTCACCGCCGCACCAGCTCATCCCCGACCTCGCCGTCTGCTCCGCCGTGACCGCCGTGAGCTCAGCTACCTCCCCATCCTTCCCATTCTCGCTCTCGAGCCTTGCATCGACTGCACCGATCTCGGCCGCACCCGCCGCCGGCACCGCACGTCGCCGTCGTGGCCACAGCCACGTTGGCTCGATTTCGAGCACTCCATCATCTCCGCCGCACTCGCAGGAGCCCGTAGCACCTCCCCACACGCCTCGTCGTGCCCCCTAGCGTTGGGGCCGACCTCGCCCGAACTCCGGCGACGACACAGTTATGACTTCATAAATTGGGTTTGTATTTGAATATTTGTTTCAAATGGACTCATTTCAATCTGTTCCAGCTTGCATTAGCCCAAAACATTTTCATATTTCCATGTCACAGCATGCATCATATTGTTGCATATCGTCATGTGTGGATTGTGTTCGATGTATCTTTCGTGGTAGGTTCTGCCTCTGAGGATACCCTCGATTATCCGACTGAAGGGCAGTATCCTACTACCACTCCATCAGGCAAGCAAAAACCCCTTGTTCATTCCGATAGAATCACAATCTCTCGCTCCTGCTCTCTCTTTTACTGCATTAGGACAACACCGATTCATCTGTTATATGCTGCGGTAGTTGAACCCTTTTCCTCTGCATGACCTGTCATTGCCACAGTAAATAGATGAAACCCACTAGCAAGAGTAGGACTTGTTTGAGCCCTGATGTGCCTACTCATTCATGCTTGTTTGTCATGCCTGCTATTGCTTAGAGTTGTGTCAGGTCTGATTCATCGGGGATGAATTGGAATGGTGATTAACATGTCCTACTGTGTGTGAGCTAAGTGTGTGAACACGATTTGGTAAAGGTAGCGCTGAGAGGCCATGTAGGAGTACATGGTGGGTTGTCTCATTGAAGCCGTCCTCAGGAACTGAGTTCTGTGTTTGTTATCCATGAAACAGCTACTACCATGCATTGGGCCCTGAAATATGACCCCGCTTGACTTCTTAGCCACTCTAGTCCTCTGTCCAGGAGTTGCAAGTAGTTTCTGGTGTTTGTAGTATGCTGGAGGCCGTGCGCAGCACTGACCGAGGGGTGGGCTGTGATGCGGCAGGCACGTGGCCGGGTATGCCGGGCGCCTGTTTGGTGTCGCGGAACCCTGTACACATCGTTCGGGGCCGTATGTGGAAACCTCGGCCGGACTCCCTACGAGTGGAACCTGAATAGGCGATAAACCTGGATTAGAGACTTAAGTGTTTAGGTAGGTCGTGGTCTACACCCACGTCGGCTTTTGCTTGAAGTCTGCCGAGCACATGTCATGTGCAGACGCTAAGTGGTGGAAACATGTATGAAGAAGTACACCCCTGCAGGGTTAACATCATCTATTCGAATAGCCGTGTCCGCGGTAAAGGACTTCTAGGTTGCCTATAACAGTTCATAGACAAGTGAAAGTGGATACTCTAAAATGCACAAGATAAGCGTGAGTGCTATGGATGGCGTTCTCGTAGGGAGACGGGAGCGGATCCATAGTGGTGTATTGAATGGTGAATATGTGGACTCATGTGCGCCACCTCAAAAGAGTTGCTTGCAGTCGTAGTTCAGGTTAGCCACTGAGTCAAAGCTGGCTTGCTGAAGTTAAACTCCATTACCCCCTTTGTTGATACCGATGCATATGTAGTTAGTTCTGATGTAAGTCTTGCTGGGTACATTTGTACTCACGTTTGCCTATTTTATGTTTTTGCAGAGAGACGTCAGTCTCGCTAGTAGTTCCGCGTGGACTTCAACGTTTAGCTTGTTACCTCAGCTACGATCTTGTGCCCTCGGCAGGGTCTTGTAGATAGTCAGGCTTCTCAGCCTTCTTCATTTGTAGTTGTCTGTACTCACACAAGTTAAGCTTCCGCATGTGCTTGTTGCTTGTATGCTCTGTATGTTGGGGTCCTGAGACCCATGTTTGTAATACTTGGCTCCTCGGAGCCTAATGAATAAATACTTGAGTTGTAGAGTTATGTTGTGATGTCATGTTGTATTTACACATATCGAGCATATTGTGTGTATGATTGAAATGCTTGGTATGTGTGGGATCCGACAACCTAGTTGTTTATCCTTGGTAGCCTCTCTTATGGGGAAATGTAGTCTTGTGCTTCCATGAGCCATAGTAGTCCGCTACAGCCCGGTTCACCGGAGTCCTGCTAGCCCAGCACTACTGCTCCGGAACACTTGACTGGCCGGCATGTGATTCACTTCGTTCCGGTGTCTGTCCCTTTGGGGAAATGTCACGCGGTGACATCCGGAGTCCTGCCTAGCCTGCTACAGCCCGGGTTCCCGGAGTCCTGTTAGCCCAGTGCTACAGCCCGGATTCGCACGCTGCTGACCGACATGCTCGATGTTGATTCATGTATGTTTGTCCCCGTAAGTTAGTGCCACTTCGTGTTCACGACTAGTCATGTCGGCCCGGGTTCTTTGTCATATGGATGCTAGCGACACTATCATATATGTGAGCCAAAAGGCGCAAACGGTCCCGGGCCATGGTAAGGCGACACCCGTGGGAATACCGTGCGTGAGGCCGCAAAGTGATATGAGGTGTTACAGGCTAGATCGGTGTGACTTAGAATCGGGGTCCTGACAGCTGAGGATTTTGTCGGAGGAGTTGAGGACTTTGGCGGAGGAGCTGAGGACTTTGGAGGAGCTGGAGCAGCTTGAGGAGTTGGCCATGAGGGCTTTGAAGAATCTGGCCGTGAGGGCATTGCTGAGGAACTTTGCCGTGAGGGCATTTGGGGTGAAGCACTTGGCTTATGAGCAGGCTTCTTTGCCATGGCCTTCTTTGGCTTGCTTGCAGAGGCCTCAGCAATGGTAGCAGCAGTAGCAGAGTCTTCATTAAATTTCCTCACTGCCTGCTTAGCTATTTTGGCTAGCTTGGCCTGGCGCTTGGCCCATTCATCAGGATAATCCTCACCACGCTTGAGGCTGGTGGGATCGGCTTCCTGGCCAGGTGCCAATGGAGGTCTTGGGCATGGAGGATTTAGAGCGAATTTCTTCATATACTTGGGAGTAACATATCTGTACTCCCTCCATTCCTGTGCCCATATCCTCTCTATCCTTTGTATACGCACCTTGCGCTGATTTTTGTCCTCCTTGCCAAACTTGGCCTCATCAGGAGTGCAATAATCCTTGTATATGTCATTAGGGATCTCGAAAGCAGTACTGACCTCAGGCCTCTTTCCTCCCTTCTGTGGATTTTTACCTTCAGCCATTTTCTTCAGATGAGGAATATGAACAATAGAATTTTCTGAAGAGGTGTGCAACTTTTCTTCGAGGAACGCTGCAAATGAGTTAAGTTGATGAGAACCTAGTGATTCAGCAGCGGACATGAGTACCTGTGAACAGAATATAGTTGCGAGGAATTTGGAGAGGTCATATGCATTCTTAGAAGTTTTTCAAAAAGAACAAGTTTGAGGAATTTGACCAGATGAGTCTTGAAGAATTTCACTAAGCGTTCTTTGTCTTAGGTTCCAGAGTTGTACAGATCGAAAATCCACACAATTGAGGAATCTTGAAGAAAAATGTTGCTTAGAGAAACAGATCAAGAACAGATGACATGTGAGGTGTTTAGTGTGTGAGGATTTGAAGAATAAACACCTTTTGAAGATTTTGTAGAAAATATTTGAATCAAAGAGGGCAGTAAAAGTAACTTTTAATTACCCTGGACGAAGAACACGACGAACTGGGAAGTGAATATGTGAAGCTCGTCAGTTCAGATCTTCCACGCCCTAACTTGGCTGAGGAAGACAGCTATGGCGGCGGCGGAGTGAAGAAATCCACAGCCGGCGCGAGTACGACGGCGATGAGGTCGAGGCAGCGAAGCTCTTCCTCACCAGTGATGATGGAAATAGCGGTGGCGCTAGGGTTGAGAAGCTCGAGCGGGAGAGAGGTCGACCGGAGTAAAAACGAAGTGTGGGGGAGGGTATTTGTAGCCAAAGTGAAAAACTGTTCGCCCGAAGAATTTGGACGAACGTGCCCCTGACCCTTCTCATTCGCGTAACATGTGTCACCCACATACTGAGAGGTGGCGATCGTGTGAGATCGTGGGTGAAAAGATAAGTATTTTCGTGGAATGCGGAATGGTTTGAGCGGCAAACGCCGAAAATTCAGATAAGATACGTTTTAAAGTTCCGTTCACAAATTCTTCAGCTCACAAGGACACAATGAAGATTTTGAACGAGTTTCAAATAGAACGTACATGAAGAATTTGTGAATAGACAGGGTTGAGTTTAGCATAGAGGGGGAAGGGTCTGATCACATTCACTTAGAAGAAAAGGCAACTTGAAGAAATAGCAATAAGTGAATGTTGTAGAGGACATAAACTCACACACACACACACACAGATATATATATATATATATATATATATATATATATATATATAGCCAATGAAGAACAACAACGGAAAGAGTGAAGACAATGCAAAGTTGAAGAAATTTGAACAACTGAGGAATTTCAAGTCTGAGGAAAAACTCAAATTCAAGATTTTCAACTTTTGTTGGTGGCGTGACCCACCGTATAAGAATGATGATTTCAGACACCGCGTACAATTATCGTAGGGTTCTGAGAAATTCTTCGTTAATTTCTTCACACTTAGAGTGTTAGTCTTCATTGATTGAAGAAAAATGTTTCTTCATGTGTTGCACATCTAAGTCATCAATTTTGCAAAAGTGTTAGGATGAGTGTCCTTTTCAAAAATGTTCGAAGATTCTAAGATATTTAGCTCACACCGCAACTTGCTAAATCTCTTCTCATCCAAGGGCTTTGTGAAGATATCGGCTAGCTGTTCTTCAGTCTTCACATGCTCAATAGAAATGTCGCCCTTCAACACATGATCATGAAGAAAATGATGACGAATCTGAATGTGCTTTGTCTTCGAGTGCTGAACTGGGTTATGAGCAATCTTGATGGCACTCTCATTGTCACAGTAGAGAGGCACATTCTTTACGTTGATGCTGTAGTCCTTGAGAGTTTGCTTCATCCATAACAGTTGAGCACAGCAAGAACCAGCAGCAATGTACTCAGCTTCAGCAGTAGACAGTGATACGTAGTTCTGTTTCTTCGAGGACCAACAGACCAAGATCGTCCGAGGAAATGGCATGTGCCTGATGTTGACTTGCGGTCCACACGATCCCCAGCATAGTCAGAGTCTGAATATCCAATGAGATCAAAAGCCGAGCCCTTGGGATACCATAATCCAAGTGTTGGTGTGTGAGCTAGATATCGAAGAATATGCTTCACGGCCTTATGGCGTGATTCTTTTGGTGTAGCTTGAAATCGGGCACACATGCAAACACTAAGCATAATGTCTGGCCTAGATGCACATAAATACAATAAAGAACCAATCATGGAGCGGTATACCTTTTAATAGAAGTCAATACCATTTTGTCACAACCCCAGAATTTGTTTGTAACTAGATGCACCAGTGAGTTCCATGCATCATGTTTAAATTAAAGAAAATTGAAATGGGGGTAATCAAACCCTAGAATTTTGAAATCCAAATAGGTCCAGTTTAAAAAAATGCATTCAATGAACCCAAAATGCTTTCATCAATGTTTGGTAATTTTGGCAAGGCTTTGGGTCCCAACAAAAAATAGTGAACATTTTTGTGGAATATTTTGGGCATTGAATTTAAATAATTATTGTATTTGCATTTGGAATTATATTCATAATATGTAGAATATATTTCAAAATACCCTGAAATAATTATGTGCATTTGGATGGGTCCATTTTGGCAACATAATAATTTCAGTGAAGTTTGGCACTGGTTTTGAATCTTGCTTAGATTTAAAACAGTGGCAAAGTAATAAACAAAACAGAAAACAGAACAAAAATAGGAAAGAGAGAGAGTTAGAGAGAGGGGCCTTACCTGGCGCTTACCTGGCCTGGCCCAGCACGGCCCAGCCCAGCTGGCTGACGCCAGTCGTCGTCTCCACCACGCCAGAAGGACGCCGAGCGTGTGCTCGCCGTGCGGAAACACGCGCCCGTGCCACCTCCTGCCTGCTAGCTTGCGTGGCACCGCGGACAGACCGGCGAGAGCTGTCTGGATCGCTCTGACCGCCCCGCTACTCTCCCCCTTGCCTCCCTCTGGCCCTCTCCACCATGGCCGAGACGCCCGCATGCTCGCTGCCGCCATTGCCGCGACCACCGTGCTCCCCTCGCCTCACCGACGCGCCCAGAAGCTCCGCCACTTCGTCCTTGACCCCCTCGCTGAGCTACACAACGCCGGATGCCTCGAAGCGCCGCCCCCGACGCCTTCTACTTCCTCAGGTCGCCGAGATCTCCTCCGCCGCCCCGCTCGCTTCGGACCTCCTCCGAGCTCGCCGTAGCCTCTGCTGCAACCGCTGTGAGCTCACGGACCGAACCCCTCTCTCCCCGCGCTCTTTTGCTCTCTCTAGACCGTGCTACCACCGGAGCCTAGCGCTCCTCGCCGCCGTCCATGTCGCCATCGTGGCCACGGCCGTGCAAGCTTGCACCCGAGCTCACCACTGCACTCAGTACATCCTCACAAGTCGAACACGACCACCCGCTGCTCCTGACGCCGCCGATAACGCCATTTCGAGCAACGGCCGAACTCCGGCGGCCGCAAAAGAGCACGCCGCCGTCGACTGCGGCCACCCCAGGCCCGGCTACTTCCACCAGTCGACGCGCTGCAACGCCAGCTACCCGTAGAGACCAATGGCGGTTCAAACCGCGGCTTGTACGCGAAACCCGAGCAACTCCGGCGAGTTGCCGCCACGGTTTTGGTCGCCGCCGGCTAAACTCCGGTGACGCCGACGTGGCACACTTACTTAGCCACTAATGACTCTACTAATTACCCCCTGACCCACTTACATATGGGCCCCACGCCCTTAATTAACCATAGTTTATTTCCTGGTTAGTTTAAGTTAATCGAAGTGGCCCCACGCGTCGGCGTTGACCTCGCTGACGTGGCCGTTGACCGGACCCACCTGTGTGTGGCACTAACTGACGCTGGGTCACTGACCAATGGGTCCCACTGGTCAGTTTGACCTGGGCTGCCCCGTTGACTCGTTTACGTCATGCTGACGTAGTGCTGACGCAGTAATGCATTTTCTGGAATTAGTTTATTTCTAAATAGAGAAAATTGCCTAAACTTCTAAAAATCATAGTAATTCAATCGTAACTCCAAATGAAATAATTTATATATGAAAAATTATCAGAAAAATCCAATCTATCCATTTATGTTGGTTTCATGCATGACAAAGCAACTTAACATTTCTGTATAGATAAAAACATGTTAATGCACATTATAAATTCATAACTTGAGTTTGAATTTGAACCCTTGGTTCAAATTAGCTCAAACCCTTCTGGGTTTAGTTGCATTAGTTCAAATCACAGCATATTGCCACGTCATGATCATGCATCATATTGTGCATTGCATTGATCATGTTTTCCTTGTTTGCCGGAATTTGTCCCCTCTCGGTACACGACGTTCCGACGATGAGTTTGATGGCACCGATGAAGAGCTATACTATCTTCAGAAGTTCCAGGCAAGCAAACCCCCCTTGTTCATTCTGATACAATCCCACTCTCTCTGTCCTGCTCTCTTTTACTGCATTAGGACAACAACGATTCAACTGTTACATGCTGCGGTAGTTGAACCCCTTTCCTCTGAATGACTTGTCATTGCCACAGTAAATAGATGAAACCCACTAGCATGAGTAGGAGTTGTTTGAGCCCTGATGTGCCTACTCATTCATGCTTGTTTGTCATGCCTACTACTGCTTAGAGTTGAGTCAGGTCTGATTCATCGGGGATGAATTGGAGGTGTGTGAACATGTCCTACTCCGTGTGAGCTAAGTGTGTGAACACGATTTGGTAAAGGTAGCGGTGAGAGGCCATATAGGAGTACACGGCGGGTTGTCTCATTGAAACCGTCCTCAGGAACTGAGTTCTGTGTTTGTGATCCATGAACAACTACTTCCACACATTGGGATCCTTAATTGACTCTCTCGGCTTCTTAACCACCCTTGTCCTCTGTCCAGGAGTTGCAAGTAGTTTCTGGTGTTTGTCTTATGCTGGAGGGCGTGCGCAGCGCTGACCCACGAGGTGGGCTGTGATGCGGTAGGCACGTGGCACGGTGTACCGGGCGCCCGTTTGGTGTCTCGGGAACCCTGCTCACATCGTTCGGGGCCGTATGTGGAAACTTCGGCCGGACTCCCTGCGGATGGAACCTGAATAGGCGATAAACCTTGACTAGAGACTTGAGTGTTTAGGTAGGCCATGGCCGACACCCTCACCAGGCTTCCGCTTGAAGGTTGCCGAGATACATGACGTGTACATGGCGGTAAGTGGCGAGAGCGTGTGTGAAGAAGTACACCCCTGCAGGGTTAACATCATCTATTCGAATAGCCGTGTCCGCGGTAAAGGACTTCTGGGTTGCCTGTACAGTTCATAGACAAGTGAAAGTGGATACTCTAAAACTCGCAAGATAAGGGTGAGTGCTACGGATGGCCTTCTCGTAGGGAGATGGGAGCGGATCCATAGTGGTGTATTGATATGGTGAATATGTGGACTCGTGTGCGCCACCTCAAAAGAGTTACTTGCAGTCATAGTTTAGGATAGCCACTGAGTCAAAGCTAGCTTGCTGCAGTCAAACTCCACCACCCCCTTTGTTGATACTGATGCATATGTAGCTAGTTCTGATGTAAGTCTTGCTGGGTACATTTGTACTCACGTTTGCCTATTTTATGTTTTGCAGAGAGACGCCAGTCTCGCTAGTAGTTCCGTGTGGACTTCGACGTTTATCTTGTTACCTCAGTTATGATCTTGTGCCCTCGGCAGGGTCTTGTAGATAGTCAGGCTTCTCAGCCTTTTCCATTTGTAGTTGTCTGTACTCAAACAAGTTAAGCTTCTGCATGTGCTTATTGCTTGTATGACTTGAATGTTGGGTCATCAGGCCCATGTTTGTAATATCTGGCTCTTCGGAGCCTAATGAATAAATACTTTGAGTCGTAGAGTTATGTTGTGATGCCATGTTGTATTTACACATATCGAGCATATTGTGTGTATGATTGAAATGCTTGGTATGTGTGGGATCCGACAACCTAGTTGTTTACCCTTTGTAGCCTCTCTTATGGGGAAATGTAGTCTTGTGCTTCCATGAGCCATAGTAGTCCGCTACAGCCCGGTTCACCGGAGTCCTGCTAGCCCAGCACTACTGCTCCGGAACAATTGACTGGCCGGCATGTGATTCACTTCGTTCCTGTGTCTGTCCCTTCGGGGAAATGTCACGCGGTGACATCCGGAGTCCTGCCTAGCCTGCTACAGCCCGGTTCACCGGAGTCCTGTTAGCCAGGTGCTACAGTCCGGATTCGCACGCTGCTGACTGACATGCTCGATGTTGATTCATGTATGCCTGTCCCCGTAAGTTAGTGCCACTGTGGGTTCACGACTAGTCATGTAGGCCCGGGTTCTCTTACATATGGATGCTAAAGACACTATCATATACGTAAGCCAAAAGGCGCAAACGGTCCCGGGCCATGGTAAGGCGACACCCGTGGGAATACCGTGCGTGAGGCCGCAAAGTGATATGAGGTGTTACTGGCTAGATCGATGTGACTTGGAATCGAGGTCCTGATAGCTTTGGTATCAGAGCCTGGCTACCTATAGGATTACCAAGCCAAACTGGTCGAAGTTGAGTCTAGAAATTCTTTAGTTATATAAGGGAATTGATTGTGGAAGGGAACGTAAGGCTCTTTTTACTCCTTTTCCTTATGCCCTTCTGATCTGAGTCATCCTGTTCTCTTCTACGGGGATTAAGAACTAGCCCTTCTCATCTATCTATCAGGATGACGAGTTACTATGATAGAGACTTATAGGATTGATGGATTTAAGCCCAGTTCAGTTTCTACTACTTCCGTGTGTTCATAGTTGGTCTCGGAACCTTGATACTGTGATGTTGAGTGGTTATGCCACCATTTTGCAGGATGTCTCAAATCTTTTTGAGCATTTACAGCCGTTATGTTGTCCGAGTCATCCCAGGTTTCTAAACAGTCTGATGCATTTGCAAATTCCTTCTTACCATTTTGAAGTTCCTTTGTGCCAGATCAACCACACTAACTAGTGAGTTGAGGTACTTCATTGCCTCGGCATTTGTGTTGGAGCTATTATTATGACCCTAGGTTTCTAGAGTATCACCTAATAACCTAGCCATGTTTTGTGTTCCTAGTGTGATGATTCTGGCCGCCATTCTCGAAAGCATCCCGTGATGCCATTTAGTTAGTAGGTATTCTATTCCTGGGTTTTGAACCCGAGATTCACTCTACTCACCTCCTGTTGATAGTGTTTGCTAGTTCCTTTAGGATATTAGCAACCTTTGCGATAGTCCTCGAGGTTCATGGTATATCCTTCTTCTAAATATCATGGACTGCTTATGGCAGAGTCTCCTCATTGAAACAAAAGATCACAACCAGAGTGCTCTTGACGAGTTGTCGATTCTATATTGTGACTCTGCCAGTTCTACCTTTCTGCATGGGTTAACCGGAAGAAACCTGTTGAACTTGGTTCGACCTACTAATCTATGCATCCACAACTCAGAAAGTTATATGTTCCCTTGAGTTGTCCCTTTTAGTTGTATTCTGACCCTCGTCTATCAATTGATAGTCAAGAGTATGTGTGCATACGTTCATCGATACCTATTACTCTTGTGGTCCGTCAAGCCATTCTATTCCAGAATGACTAGGAGAAACAAACTCCAGTACCTCATCCATATCCAGGATTGGGTCAAAATAGTTGTGTATCGCAGATCAAAATGCCAATCCAGCTTTTGATTCTGTTCTACCCTGAAGTATTACCATCTTATGTCAAGAATGTCATGGGAATTGCACACCATCTTATGAATTCTTGATACACTGATACCTCTCGCCATCGTTGTTCATTCCTCGGTTCCCGTGTTGCTACAACCGGAATACCGACAAGTGAATCATGATGTGTGAAATCAATACTCCTAGCAACTGCGTTGCTTGGTAGTTAAAGGACAATAGTCTCATCCTTAGCGTGTTGGTTATTGAATCACCATCCTAGGACTGATCGTGATACCTAGTCCATTTTTGTTGGTGCACTCTTCGATCGATGAGTTAGGATTTTGTCAAACCCTTGCTCTTTTGATCACATCGTCTTGCCTTGAAAAGCAAGATTGTTCTCGAGCTTAGTAACATATCGGTGGTTTGTGATTTTCCGAATATCTTCTCGAAAGTGTTACCAGGTTGTCACCTGACCGCTATGTTGAGTTCGTGATCAAGTTGGTTTCTTGTAAACCACTCCTTCTCCAAGAATCCGTGTTGGATACCCCTGAGCTAGTTGGTTAAGTTAAACAACAACTTGGAGAGTTGGAAGATAAAAGCTTACCTAATTTAGTTCGTTTCAAAGGGATATCCTTGTGTTTGTGTGTTTGTTGAAGAAAGATGATATCTTCATCGATTGATCCTCGCGATCAATTGTCGGCGCTATTGTCTCATCCAATCTTTGATTTGCACATGGGCTATCGTCAAATCAAACCAGAACCAACGATAATCGTAGTGTTCTCTTACTCGTGGTTGATCCCTCGAGCATACACCATTACATCTTTTGGTCTGACCAATGCTATCACCATGTTCACATGATGGTGGAAGTCCAGTGATATGGAAATTCCGATGAGTTGCTGTTGAGCCCATCAGCAACATTTTGTCTCCTCCATGAATCATGTTGAACATTAAGCTAGTGTTGGAAACTTTTATAAGCATTATCTTCATGTCCCGTTCGTGAAGCATATGTTGGATGAAAGAAGTGACTCCCTCTTATTCACGTGCATTCGATGCAAGTTGCCGCCGTGAATTTGAGAAAGTTTATTTTGCTTCCTCTGGAACCATCCCAAGTCAGTCATGCATACGTGCAAAGTATTCTATGGATTGGAGACTTGCAACCTTCATTCCATATGTATCCCTAGCACACCAAGCCACTGATCGATTTGCTCAAGGATAATAAGTTCTAAGTGCTAGTCCTGAAGGTACCAGACGGATTTGTACAAGATTCCGTTATCCTCGATGATGGTTCCCAACCAGAACTCGGTAGTGTTTTATTGTAAGACTACTCTGTGGCCATGCTTGTCTGGGACAACGTGTTCACATGGTTGTAGCAGAACCCGCTCATGTTTTGGAGCTTGCTACCAAAGTTCATCTCCCGAGAATCTCGCAACGCCATCTCATCGGTTTGTGTTGCAAACTTCTGTTGTCCGGACATGCTGCCTGAAATATCCTGTTACCAACTAGATCTGAATCTCAGGCAGATATGATGGTTGGAACATCTCCCAAGAACTATAATATTGGTCTCTGTAACCCGGTAAGTGGATATCGTGGCCAACACACCCAGCCGGAAGACCTATTATTGTAGTATCCTGATTGATAAAGTTGGCCACCTCCCCATAAAAATTCTGTAGGATTTACTTCCGTAGTTATTCCTTATGGATTCTTGGGCTTTCGAAGTCCGACCTTCGACTTGATGTTCAAGATACCAAGCCATATCAAATGGGTTACGCTAGTACATCAAGGAGAACATTAGAAGCGGAGTGCTAAATGTCTCTCGGTCGATTATTCAGATTTTGTTTCCTTGGCCTCGCTATGGTAAAATCTGAGAAGATGTTGTCTTCCTTTTCATCCGCATCGTCCATCACTATTCATCATGGTAGTGTGTTGTGTTGCCAAGATCCTTGACACGGATGTTGGTAGAACCTTGATGAATATGGAAATGCTCAAGTTCTTGAGAGCACGCGAAGGAAAATCATCCCCTGCGTTGTCTTCAACAAGGTATTCCACATCATCCATCCTAGTTTGAGTATGCCATTCTTTCAAACCCCTTCCAATGATCGATTGTGATTTGCCTTAGACTGGTATAAAGAGTTTCAATGATCTCTGTATCAAAAGTAATTCTTTTTGCCACTTAAGGGATGATTCTATGAGGCACCTCCTCCAAGGTGCCCCGTTAGGGGATCATGGCCGTTTCTCCTCGCTACTTTGAAACCCTCGTCAATTGTTTCTTCCGTCCTTTTTAAGGTGTGTTTTGCCTCTCAGCTCAAAAGATGTTTCTACGTCTCATTCCGGGAGTTGATCTTGAGTGATCGATGTTCGAGGAGAACGTTTTCTGTAGAGTTTCCTTCTATCGTCATTGTGTTGGATAACGATCTCGAAAGCAAAGACGTAAAGATCAATTTGAAGCAATGAATCAACATCTTCGAGAAGGGCAAATGGATCATGAAGATTGTGATAGTTTTGTGACCCCCTTTCCTCTTACCTCACGTCTTGAATCTCGGGACGAGATTCTTGTTTATTGGCGGTGAGTTGTCACAACCCCAGAATTTGTTTGTTACTAGATGCACCAGTGAGTTCCATGCATCATGTTTAAATTTAAGAAACTTGAAATGGGGGTGATCAAACCCTAGAATTTTGAAATCCAAATAGGTCCAGTTTAAAAAAATGCATTCAATGAACCCAAAATGCTTTCATCAATGTTTGGTAATTTTGGCAAGGCTTTGGGTCCAAACCAAAAATAGTGAACATTTTTGTGGAATATTTTGGGCATTGAATTTAAATCATTATTGTATTTGCATTTGGAATTATATACATAATATGTAGAATATATTTCAAAATACCCTGAAATAATTATGTGCATTTGGATGGGTCCATTTTGGCAACATAATAATTTTAGTGAAGTTTGGCACTGGTTTTGAATCTTGCTTAGATTTAAAACAGTGGCAAAATAATAAACAAAACAGAAAACAGAACAAAAATAGGAAATAGAGAGAGTGAGAGAGAGGGACCTTACCTGGCGCTTACCTGGCCTGGCCCAGCATGGCCCAGCCCAGCTGGCTGACGCCAGTCGTCGTCTCCACCACGCCAGAAGGACGCCGAGCGCGTGCTCGCCATGCGGACACACGCGCCCGTGCCACCTCCTGCCTGCTAGCTTGCGTGGCACCGCGGACAGACCGGCGAGAGCTGTCTGGATCGCTCTGACCGCTGCGGTACTCTCCCCCTTGCCTCCCTCTTGCCCTCTCCACCATGGCCGAGACGCTCGCGTGCTCGCTGCCGCCATTGCCGCGACCACCGTGCTCCCCTCGCCTCACCGACGCGCCCAGAAGCTCCGCCACTTCGTCCTTGACCCCCTCGCTGAGCTACACAACGCCAGACGCCTCGAAGCGCCGCCCCCGACGCCTTCTTCTTCCTCGGGTCGCCGAGATCGCATCCGCCGCCCCGCTCACTTCGGACCTCCTCCGAGCTCGCTGTAGCCTCTGCTGCAACCGCTGCGAGCTCACGGACCGAACCCCTCTCTCCCCGCGCTCTTTTGCTCTCTCTAGACCGTGCTACCACCGGAGCCGAGCGCTCCTCGCCGCCGTCCATGTCGCCACCGTGGCCACGGCCGTGCAAGCTTGCACCCGAGCTCACCACTGCACTCAGTACATCCTCACAAGTCGAACACGACTACCCGCTGCTCCTGACGCCGCCGATAACGCCATTTCGAGCAACGGCCGAACGCCGGCGGAAGCAAAAGAGCATGCAGCCGTCGACTCCGGCCACCCCAGGCCCGGCTACTTCCACCAGTCAACGCGCTGCAACGCCAGCTACCCGTAGAGACCAACGGCGGTTCAAACCGCGGCTTGTACGCGAAACCCGAGCAACTCCGGCGAGTTGCCGCCACGGTTTTGGTCGCCGCCGTCTGAACTCCGGTGACGCCGGCGTGGCACACTTACTTAGCAACTAATGACTCTACTAATTACCCCTTGACCCACTTACATATGGGCCCCACGCCCTTAATTAACCATAGTTTATTTCCTGGTTAGTTTAAGTTAATCAAAGTGGCCCCACGCGTCGGCGTTGACCTCGCTAACGTGGCCGTTGACCGGACCCACCTGTCTATGGCACTAACTGACGCTGGGTCACTGACCAATGGGTCCCACTGGTCAGTTTGACCTGGGCTGCCCCGTTGACTCGTTTACGTCATGCTGACGTAGTGCTGACGCAGTAATGCATTTTCTGGAATTAGTTGATTTCTAAATAGAGAAAATTGCCTAAACTTCTAAAAATCATAGTAATTCAATCGTAACTCCAAATGAAATAATTTATATATGAAAAATTATCAGAAAAATCCAATCTATCCATTTATGTTGGTTTCATGCATGACAAAGCAACTTAACATTGCTGTATAGATAAAAACATGTTAATGCACATTATAAATTCATAACTTGAGTTTGAATTTGAACCCTTGGTTCAAATTAGCTCAAACCCTTCTGGGTTTAGTTGCATTAGTTCAAATCACAGCATATTGCCACATCATGATCATGCATCATATTGTGCATTGCATTGATCATGTTTTCCTTGTTTGCCGGTATTTGTCCCCTCTCGGTACACGACGTTCCGACGATGAGTTCGATGGCACCGATGAAGAGCTATACTATCTTCAAAAGTGCCAGGCAAGCAAAACCCCCTTGTTCATTCTCATACAATCCCACACTCTCTCTCTCCTGCTCTCTTTTACTGCATTAGGACAACAACGATTCAACTGTTACATGCTGCGATAGTTGAACCCCTTTCCTCTGAATGACCTGTCATTGCCACAGTAAATAGATGAAACCCACTAGCATGAGTAGGAGTTGTTTGAGCCCTGATGTCCCTACTCATTCATGCTTGTTTGTCATGCCTACTACTGCTTAGAGTTGAGTCAGGTCCAATTCATCGGGGATGAATTGGAGGTGTGTGAACATGTCCTACTCTGTGTGAGCAAAGTGTGTGAACACGATTTGGTAAAGGTAGCGGTGAGAGGCCATATAGGAGTACATGGTGGGTTGTCTCATTGAAAACCGTCCTCAGGAACTGAGTTATGTGTTTGTGATCCATGAACAACTACTACCACACATTGGGATCCTTAATTGACTCTCTCGGCTTCTTAACCACCCTTGTCCTCTGTCCAGGAGTTGCAAGTAGTTTCTGGTGTTTGTCTTATGCTGGAGGGCGTGCGCAGCGCTAACCCGCGAGGTGGGCTGTGATGCGGTAGGCACGTGGCACGGTGTACCGGGCGCCCGTTTGGTGTCTCGGGAACCCTGCTCACATCGTTCGGGGCCGTATGTGGAAACTTCGGCCGGACTCCCTGCGGATGGAACCTGAATAGGCGATAAACCTGGACTAGAGACTTGAGTGTTTAGGTAGGCCATGGCCGACACCCTCGCCAGGCTTTCGCTTGAAGGTTGCCGAGATACATCACGTGTACATGGCGGTAAGTGGCGAGAGCGTGTGTGAAGAAGTACACCCCTGCAGGGTTAACATCATCTATTCGAATAGCCGTGTCTGCGGTAAAGGACTTCTGGGTTGCGTGTACAGTTCATAGACAAGTGAAAGTGGATACTCTAAAACTCACAAGATAAGTGTGAGTGCTATGGATGGCCTTCTCGTAGGGAGACGGGAGCGGATCCATAGTGGTGTATTGATATGGTGAATATGTGGACTCGTGTGCGCCACCTCAAAAGAGTTACTTACAGTCATAGTTTAGGATAGCCACTGAGTCAAAGCTGGCTTGCTGCAGTCAAACTCCACCACCCCCTTTGTTGATACTGATGCATATGTAGCTAGTTCTGATGTAAGTCTTGCTGGGTACATTTGTACTCACGTTTGCCTATTTTATGTTTTGTAGAGTGACGTCAGTCTCGCTAGTAGTTCCCGGACTTCGACGTTTAGCTTATTACCTCAGCTACGGTCTTGTGCCCTTGGCAGGGTCTTGTAGATAGTCAGGCTTCTCAGCCTTTTCCATTTGTAGTTGTCTGTACTCAAACAAGTTAAGCTTCCGCATGTGCTTATTGCTTGTATGACTTGAATGTTGGGTCATCAGACCCATGTTTGTAATATCTGGCTCTTCGGAGCCTAATGAATAAATACTTTGAGTCGTAGCGTTATATTGTGATGCTATGTTGTATTTACACATATCGAGCATATTGTGTGTATGATTGAAATGCTTGGTATGTGTGGGATCCGACAACCTAGTTGTTTATCCTTGGTAGCCTCTCTTATGGGGAAATGTAGTCTTGTGCTTCCATGAGCCATAGTAGTCCGCTACAGCCCGGTTCACCGGAGTCCTACTAGCCCAGCACTACTGCTCTGGAACACTTGACTGGCCGGCATGTGATTCTCTTCGTACCTGTGTATGTCCCTTCGGGGAAATGTCACGCGGTGACATCCGGAGTCCTGCCTAGCCTGCTACATCCCGGTTCACCGGAGTCCTGTTAGCCCGGTGCTACAGCCCGGATTCGCATGCTGCTGACCGTCATGCTCGATATTGATTCATGTATGGATGTCCCCGTAAGTTAGTGCCACTTTGGGTTCACGACTAGTCATGTCGACCCGGGTTCTCTGTCATATGGATGCTAGCGACACTATCATATACATGAGCCAAAAGGCGCAAACGGTCCCGGGCCATGGTAAGGCGACACCCATAGGAATAACGTGCGTGAGGCCGCAAAGTGATATGAGGTGTTACTGGCTAGATCGATGTGACTTGGAATCGGGGTCCTGACACATTTTCATCAGTGCATAGATGGCCATTTGTGGGCATAGGAATTTTGACCCCTTTGCAATCTTGCATGCCGAATTTCCTCAATAGGTCCTTGAGGTATTTCTCTGAGATATGAATATGCCATTGCGCTGTTAAAGAATTTGAAGACCTAAGAAGAATTTCAATTCTCCCATCATACACATTCCATATTCCTCCCTCATCATATAACCAAATTCGTCAGTGTAACGTTGGTCAGTACAGCCAAAGATAATGTCGTCAACATATATTTGGCACACAAATAATTCACCATCATAAGATTTAGTGAAAAGAGTTGGGTCAAGTGAACCGGTTTTGAAGCCTTTCTTCATGAGGAATTCCTTCAAAGTATCATACCACGCCCGAGGGGCCTGCTTGAGGCCATAGAGGGCCTTATTGAGTCTAAAGACTTTGTCAGGATGCTTTGGATCTTCAAAACCTGGGGGTTGAGCAACATATACTTCTTCCTCAAGCTTACCATTGAGGAATGCACTTTTCACATCCATTTGATATAAAGTGATATCATGATGGTTAGCATAAGCAAGTAATATGCGAATAGCCTCAAGTCTAGCAACAGGTGCAACAGTTTCATCGAAATCAATTCCTTCAACCTGTGTGTAGCCTTGAGCTACAAGCCGTGCCTTATTCCTCACCACAAGGCCATTTTCATCTTGCTTGTTGCGGTAGATCCACTTTGTGCCAATGATATTGTGCTTGCGAGGATCTGGACGATTTACCAGTTCCCAGACGTTGTTGAGCTCGAACTGATGTAATTCTTCTTGCATAGCTTGAATCCACTCAGGCTCCAGAAATGCTTCATCTACCTTAGTGGGTTATGTGATAGAGACGAAAGCAAAGTGCCCACAAAAGTTAGACAAATGTGAAGCTCTTGAGCGTGTGAGAGGACCTGGAATGTTGATGTCGCCGATGATTTTCTCAATCTGCACTTCGTTTGCAACGCGAGGATGAGCGGGTTGTCATCGAGGAATTTGATCAGCATTTTCTTCAGCACCACTTTCTTCAGGTGCTTCAGCGTGACGTTCTTCACGTTCTGGAATGATTTCTTCAGCTGATTCTTCGGTAGGAATGGCATCCTCAGTAGCCTTGAACTTGATAGTTTCCTCAGGTGACCGTTCATCTAACACAGAAGGTATGTGCTCTCTTTGCGAGCCATTAGTTTCATCGAACTGCACATCTACAGTTTCAACAACGTTGTTGAAGACTCTGTAGGTGTGCGAGTCCTTTCCGTAACCAAGCATAAAACCCTCATGTGCTTTCGGTGCAAATTTAGAGTTGTGATGGGGATCTCTGATCCAACATTTAGCACCGAAGACTTTGAAATAACTTACATTGGGTTTCTTGTCAGTGAGGAGTTCGTATGCAGTCTTCTTGAAGAATTTGTGAAGATATACCCTGTTCATGATGTGGCACGCAGTATCAATTGCCTCAATCCAGAAGCGACGAGGCGTCTTGTACTCATCAAGCATAGTGCGAGCCATCTCAAGAAGTGTCTTGTTCTTGCACTCCACGACGCCATTCTACTGAGGAGTATAAGGAGCAGATAACTCATGAGTAATACCAAGTTCATCAAGATAGTCATCAAGACCAGAGTTCTTGAACTCAGTTCCATTATCACTTCTGATGTGCTTGATCTTCACACCAAAGTTGGTTGAAGCCCTCGAGGAAAATCGTTTGAAGACTTCCTGCACCTCATGTTTGTAAGTGACAATATGCACCCATGTGTAACAAGAGTAATCATCAACAATAACAAAGCCATATAGAGATGCATCATTTGTAACTGCTAAATAATGATTAGGACCAAAGAGATCCATGTGAAGAAATTGAAATGGTCGAGTGGTAGTCATGATTGTCTTCGCTGGATGCTTGGCCTTGGTCATCTTTCCAGCTTCACAGGCTTCGCATAAGTGATCCTTGAGGAATTTGACATTCTCAATGCCAATGACATGCTTCTTCTTCGCGAGCGTGTGCAGATTCCTCATGCCAGCATGACCAAGTCGTCGATGCCATAGCCAGCCTTCTGAAGCTTTTGCAAGTAGACATACAGCTGGTTGAGATCCTGTAGAGAAATGAACAATATACAAGTCTCCTCTCCTAAAGCCTTCGAAGACTTTGGAATTGTCAGCTTCCAAGATCACAGCACAATGATACTTGCCAAAGACAACAACCATATCAAGATCACAAAGCATTGAGACAGACATGAGGTTGTATCCTAAGGACTCGACAAGCATGACTTTGTCCATGTGTCGATCCTTTGAGATCGCAACGTTACCTAGACCCAATACCTGACTTTTGCCTTTGTCAGCGAAGATGATATGCTTCAGATGCGATGGAGATAAGGGAACATGCATCAATAGATTCTTGTCACCAGTCATGTGATTTGTACATCCACTATCGAGGACCCACTCATTTGCTTTGGGTTGATCATCCTGTAGATGAATTAGTGCAGTTTACGAACTCATATACTTCATCAGTGAAGAATATGACATCAATTTCATCAGATCAATTTCATCAAGCAATAAAACAGGTAAAGCAGTATTAGGACGTGAGAAATGAGGATTCATTTCTTCATGATTAGCTTGTGTCCTTTCAGGCATTTTCAGGTCTCCAGCAAATTCTTCAGACGTTTAAGTACGTCTGGAGACTTGACCCTGCAGAAGAAATTAGTTCTTTTTCTTCACCACCACATCTGAAGGGGTGGCAAAGAGTTCATCACTCTGCGAGCTCCATATGAGAAAGGTGGCATAGAAGCTAGTCCACTTTGTTTCACATAAGAGGAGTTAGGGTAAGCATATGAATAAGCAGAGAAATTCTTCGAGGACTTATGAACATAATGATTAGAAGAATAATGCTCATATTCATAGCCCTTAGCTCTTCCCTGCGAAACAGAAGGATTAGCACGATGATGTTCATATGAGGACTTTGATCCTCTTGAGGAATTTGATCCACGTGAGGAATTTGGTCCGTATGAGGACTTGGATCCATATGAAGAATTTGGTCCATATGAAGAATTTGATCTGGGGTTCCTATTCTTCATAGGTGGTGTCATGAGGACATTCACCTGAAGACTTTCAAGGCACCTTTTGGGAACCCAGATTTTCTTCATAGGGGAACCGTTCCTGCAGTTAGTACCTACATATCTAGCAAACACTTCACCATTCTGATTCTTGAACAGTTTATAGTTGGAGTCAAATGACTCATCAGAAGAATGAGGAGATTCACATGTAAAGCCAGATAAAGTAGATGGATCTACTGGAGGTCCCTTTGCAGCAACCCAAGAGGTTTTGGGATACTACTCAGGCTTCCAGTAAGTCCCATCAGCGTTAAGTTTCCTGTCAAAGGCAATATCCTCTTTCCTAGGGTTCCTGTTGAGGATCTGCTTTTTAAGCACATCACAAAGAGCCTGATGCCCTTTGAGGCTTTTGTACATGTCTGTCATGTACAATTCCTTCAGCCCTGCATCATCAGTGATACTAGCAATGTCCTCAGATGAGGAATTAGTGACAGCAGAGACAGTTGAAGAATTTTTAACATTTGAAGCATTTGAACATTCAGGTGAAGAATTAGCAGATTCACGTTCAATGCAATTCAAACATGGAGGAATGAATTCTTCCTGAGCAGCGCTGATTTGTTGAGCAAGTAATGAATCGCGCTCCTTCTGAAGATCTTCATAACTCACTCTTAGCTTTTCAAGATCTTGCTTTCTTTGAAGAAATTCATAAGAAAGATTCTCATGATCAGATAAGAGAGTGTTATGATGACCTTGAAGGTTGTCAAACCTAGACTGAAGTCTCTAAAGATTTTCAGTCAAGGTTTTAGGGCGATCCATTTCTTCACCCAACATATCATCACTTTTGTCTAGCATGTTTTGAACCTTTTCAAAAGCCTTTTGTTGTTTCACAGCAATCTTAGCAAGTTTAGAGTAGCTAGGCTTGAGGTTTTCATCAGATTCATCCTCACTTGATTTAGAGGAGGGGTATTTGAGTACCTTGGCACCCTTTGCCATGAAGCAATAGGTGGGAGCGTAGTCATCATTGCCTTCATCAGCCTTGTTGGTGAAGCCATTTTCTTCAGAGTTGAAGATGGACTTGCTGACGAACGCAGTAGCGAGAGCTAGGCTCGCCACACCTGACTCGGACTCCTCAGATGCCTCCTCTTCCGCATGTTCCTCAGATTCAGCCTCAGAGTCCATTTCCTTGCCAATGAATGCCCGAGCCTTCTTGGAGCTGCTCTTCTTGTGAGATGAGGACTTTGAGGATTTTGATGATGAAGACTTTGAAGATTCTTCTTCTTCTTCGCGTCATCAGAACTGTAATCCTTGTATTTCTTCTTCTTTGATTCCTTTTCCCACTGAGGACAATCTTGAATGTAGTGACCAGGTTTCTTGCATTTGTGGCATAGCCTCTTCTTGTAGTCACTGGATGAGGAATCATTGCTCCTTGAGGATTTTCCAAAGCGAACACGTCTTGAGAACTTCTGAAATTTCTTCACGAGCAGTGCTAGATCCTGGCTCAGTTCTTCAGGATCACCAAGGCTACTACCAGAATCTTCACCTTCAAATTCAGAACCTGTCTTGGCCTTCAGGGCACGTGATCTGCTATAACTCGAACCATAGAGATCTCTCTTCTCAGCAAGCTGGAACTCATGAGTGTTTAGCCTCTCGAGAATATAAGCGGGATCAAGTGACTTGTAATCTCCACATTCTTGTATCAACAGTGTCAGAGTATCAAATGAGGAATCAAGCGATCTCAGCAATTTCTTCACTACCTCATGGTCGATGATGTCAGTGGCACCAAGTGCTTGAAGCTCATTTGAGATGTCAGTGAGGCGATCGAAGGTTTGTTGAACATTTTCATTGTCGAGTCTTTTGAAGCGGTTGAAGAGATTGTGGAGAACGTCAACCCGAGAGTCACGCTGTGTTGAGACTCCTTCATTGACTTTGGACAACCTATCCCAGATAAGCTTAGCAGTTTCAAAGCTCTCACTCTTCCATACTTCCCTTTGCTCAGATGGCCACATATGATGTTCTTCGCTTGAGAATCGAGTTGCTTGAATCTCTTCACATCAGCAGCATTCAGAGAAGGTGTGACTGAGGGAACACCATTTTCCACAACATACCAGAGATCATTATCAATTGCCTCAAGATGCATTCGAATCTTATTCTTCCAGTAGGGGTAGTCCGTCCCATCAAAGGTAGGACACCCAGCAGAGACCGTGATCATACCTACGTTCGACATAACTAAAACTCCAGGCGGTTAAACCAAAATCACACAGAACAAGGAAGTACCTTGCTCTGATACCAATTGAAAGTACGTTATATCAACTAGAGGCGGGTGAATAGGCGATTTTTATGAATTCTTCACTTAGGAATTTGCGGGTGAGGAAATTCCTAAGCGAAGAACTACTTGCAGCGGAATAAGTACTCAGATGTAAACATAACAAAACACAAGCTTGGTCATCATGATGAAATGAAGACAAACACAGAGTATAAAAAGCGTAAACACAGGATGAAGACAACAGACTGAAGAAATTGAACTGAGGAAATTGAGAAAGTGTTCAGTCAAAGTCTTCAAACAGATATGAACAAGCACACAACACAGTAATGAGGAAATGAAGAATTGAGGAAATAGAACCAGTAAGCTGGGTGAAGACAATGATTTGGTAGACCAGTTCCAACTGCTGTGACAGTTGTACGTCTGGTTGGAGCGGCTAGATATTTAAACCCGAGGACACACAATCTCGGACACACAGTCCTCACCGTATTCTCCTTGAGCTAAGGTCACACAGACCTCGCCCAATCACTCGTGGTAAGTCTTCAGGTGACTTCCAAACCTTCACAAACTCGGTCACTCGGCGATCCACAATTTCCTCTTGGATGCTCTAGACCATGACGCCTAACCGTCTGGAAGATGCACAGTCTTCAAAGGTAACAAGCGTCAGATCCACGCAGGATCAATCTCTTCAGTGATGCTCAATCACTTTGGGTTTGTAGGTGTTTGGGTTTGGGTTTTCCTCACTTGATGATTTTCGCTAAAAGTCCTCGGAGGATGGGATGCTCTCAAATGACAAGTGTCAATTTCTCTCGGAGCAGCCAACCAGCTAGTGGTTGTAGGGGGCAGCTATTTATAGCCTAGGGAGCAGCCCGACATGATAAGACATAAACACCCTTCAATGATATGACCGTTAGGTGGGTAGATATTTTGGGACAGCTGGCGCGTAGCACAACAACGGTCCGATATTTGAGGCTCAAATTCCTCAGGGCTATCATGTTCCTCACTTGTAGGCAATCCGCACTGGCAAATTCCTAACTCCTTAGTCAGAACAAATTCCTCAGAGACTAGAAGAACTTTGTCTCTGTCACTGAAGAAATTGACTGAACTGTATGAGATTTCCAATGGCTTCACTCGAAGGGATTGGTAGGTGTAGGATTTTGAGTTGAGCTTCACTTGGAAATTTTTCCTTAGTATTTCCTCGACCCCCTTTAACAGTACGGTGTTTCCTATGACTCAAGAAAGAGAAAATGAAACTATGAAAACAAAAGTCTTCACGCTTCATGGTCCTCGAATGAATACCAAGTCTTCAAGGTCACACCAATTTCTTCACTTTCAAAGTCTTCAGAAATCCAAAGTCTTCAGTCAAAGAACTTCATTTTTAGGGGTCGACTTTCTCTGTATATATCAAACTCCTCATAGACTTATAGACCTGTGTACACTGATAAACACATTAGTCCCTTAACCTATAAGTCTTCAATACACCAAAATCACTAAGGGGCACTAGATGCACTTACAGGACGCAAGATAAAATGCCAAAATGGTCTTACTTTGTATTTCGTCCCAGGATTCCTTGACAAACATCTTATTTATCCTAACCATGATTTGAACTTTAATAATCCACTTGTTCATCAAATGTTTATGCTTCACAATACTCTTGGTGAAGCCTATCCCCCAAACTGCACTGTAGGGTATGACACCAAACGCTTCATAATGGATTATGGATAGTGGATGCACTAACCACATGACTGGTGATCGAAGTCTTCTCATGGATTCAACCCTACGTCCATCTGACAAGAGTCACATCACATTTGCTAACACTGGTAACAACAAGGTATTGGGTCTAGGTAGAGTTGCAATCCCAAAGGATCAGCACATGGATAAAGTGATGCTTGTTGAATCCCTTGGTTTCAACTTAATGTCTATCTGAATGCTTTGTGATCTGAACAGGATTGTGACATTTGTAAAATATCGTTGCCTTGTGCTTATGGAATCTGACAAATCTCTAGTCTTTGAAGGGTATCTAAAAGATGATATGTATATGGTAGATTTCTCAGCAGGACCATAGTTGGCCGTATGTCTTCTAGCAAAAGCTTCTGAGTGCTGGCTCTGGCATCGGAGGCTAGGGCATGCTGGCATGAGGAACTTGTACACTCTCGTGAAGAAGAAGCATGTCGTAGGCATCAAGGGCATCAAGTTCAAGAAGGATCATCTTTGTGGTGCCTGCGAAGATGGAAAGATGACTAGGGCCAAGCATCCCTCGAAGACAATCATGACTACGACTCGTCCCTTTGAGCTGCTTCACATGGACTTATTTGGCCCTACTCATTACTCTACCCTTACTACCACTGCTTGCCTCTATGGCTTCGTCATTGTTGATGATTACTCAAGATATACATGGGTGCACATAATCCTCTATGAGAATGAAGTGTAGGATGTCTTCAGACGGTTCGCCAATCGTGCCATGACCAACTATGGCATCAAGATCAAGCACATCAGAAGTGATAACAGCACATAATTCAAGAATACTGGCCTCGACACTTATCTTGATACACTACAAAAAAAGACACATCCGTGACATTTTGGGCCGAACGAATTTTTTTCCTGTCATACTTATGACACTTCTATGACGAAAATTGTGACAAAACCCGGTATCATCATAGATGTGGTGGGCTCCTACTTCTATGACAAAAAATCATGACAGAAAATGGGCTTTTCGTCCTGGGCGGGCCGGAGACGCAGGTGCATGACATTCTTTGGGCGGTCCATGACAGAAAAACCATGGTAGAAGCGAGGGCGAGGAAAATATCGGGGAGTTCCCGGTTACGGTGGCTGGTCGGGGGCCGAGCGATGCGTGTTTCTCTCGTACGTACGCGCATGTGTGAGAGGCGTTGCGCTCTAACTGAACCCGAGCGAGGCATTGGGCTCTAACTGAACCCGAACTATTGCACTATAGGCTACGCGTTACTGAACCCGAGCGATCGATCGATCCCTTACTGTAAACTGAACCCGATCGAGCGATTCCTTCGCTACTGCTGCTAACTGAAGCTGATCGATGGTGCCTCTGGATGAACAGTGAGCGTTGTTGGGGGGTTGGATGAACAGTTCTCGATGGGGGTTGGATGAACAGGAACCCGTGGTAGTAGAGGCCGTTGTCGGATTTCGGGTTCTGGCAAAACCCTTGAGCCTCGATCACTGGGGTGCGCATGAAGATCTCTCTCTCCCTTGATCGCTCTCACAATGATCGCAAGGCCTAGCTCGACGAACCCAAAGAACGAGAGACACAAGGGTTTATACTGGTTCAGGCCACCGTTGTGGTGTAATAGCCTACTCCAGTGTGGTGTGGTGGATTGCCTCTTGGGCTGAGGATGGACAATTACAAGGGAAGAACAGCCTCCTGAGGAGAGGTGTTCTTGTGCTTAGTGAGCTTGTGTGGTTGAGGATGATCTGAATGATCCCCCTAGCTACGATGGTGGCTAGTCCTATTTATAGAGGCCCTGGTCCTATCCCCAAATATTGAGCGGGAAGGGATCCAACAACGGCCGAATTCGAAGGGAGACAACTAGTACAAGTTATCCTGACTAAAGGTGGTCTTCGCCTGCCAAAGGCTCTGGTGGTGACGCCGTCTTGGGCTCCACGGTGACCTCTGTCCTGCTGTCTTCCTGGTCTTGGTCTCATTGCACCGATATGGAAACCTTTGCCTGATGCCTCGGGACTCCTCGCCTACGCTTCCCTCTTTAGCACCAAAGAGGAAACGAGGACACTGCGCGCGTTGGCGCCCGCCTGGCCACGGTCGTCATGGCTTGTGACACAGGAACCTCGCGAGGTGTCCCTTGCCTTGATCTCTCCGCCCGTCGCGAGCCAGCCTGGTGAGGCCGCCCCCGAGGAGGTCTTGTGTCGTCTGCCTCGCGAGGCTTGGCCCCTCGCGAGGGTCTTGAGTGTTTGCTGGTGAAGATGGGCCGTACAAGGCCGCTGGTGGAGCCACGCCATGGGCCGCAGGCAGGCATGTCTGGGACCCCCGTTCCTAGGACACTGACAATAGCCCCCGGGCCCAATGCGCGCTCGGACTTGGCTTCGGGGCGAAGCCAAGGGGCAAGTGCGTAGCGCCGCGGGCCCCAACAGCCTGCGGCCTTGGTTGACGCATGGCGATTGATTGGACGTGGGCGTCTCCGCTTCCCCATGCGGCCTCAGCAACTGCCCGTCTGACAAAAGGCTGGCGCGAGCAACACTTGCCTTCATTGCTTTCCTTCGTCTTGCTCCAGATCCCCTTTCTCGCCCCTTGCTTCCGAAATCTCTAGATCTGCTTCAATTCCCTTCCGAGCCAGCGACCAATGGCGCCCCGAAAGGTCAAGGCCGCTTCGCCGCCCGCCTGGTATGAGCCGGCTCTGGACGCGCCCAATGTCTCAGAGAAGAACCTCGCCGCCACGCGTCTACTGACGGCGGGGAAGAACAACGAGCTCTGGGCTGGCTCCGCCGAGCCGGAGGCTTCGAGAAGCACCTTCTACCCCTTCTTCACGAGCAGCGTCGTCGCGGGGCTGGTTCCCCCCTTATCCGACTTCTTCTACGCCGTCCTCAGCCATTACAAGCTGCAGGCCCTTCATCTTCATCCCAACTTTGTTCTTCTCCTGTCGATCTTCGCCTTCTACTGTGAGGCGTACGTCGGGGTGATGCCGTCCGTGGCTTTGCTGCGCCACTTCTTCTTCCTCCGGATCAATGACGGCCACACCTCTGGGTGTGCCAATTTCGTCACGGCCGGCAAGGCCAGCGCGATTTCGAAGGCTGGGAAGAAGGCCGAGGGCTTCAGGAGCAAATGGGTCATGATGGATGCCAAGTGCGTCCACCCATGGTTGATGCTGCCGACGGAGATTCCCAGTCCGACAAAGGGTGGCTCTGCACGAAGCTTACTAACGACCGGGGGAAACCAGTGCTGGAGAAGATGACCGCCGACCTGAAGCCAGGCAACGCGAAGGAGGCGAAGATGACGGGGGCCATGCTCCTGAGGGAATTCCTGATGCTGCGTGCGGCTCCGCTCCAGGCGCGCTCACGCCCCTTGTGTATGCTTGGGGGCGAAGAAGATAAGCTCCGCTTGAGTCCGGAGGCCTTGTCTGGAGAAGAGCTGGTTGTGGCTCTCCGCCTCTTGGTCGGGGACGACCAGGAATTCCCGCCGAGTGCCTTTCTTCCCTTTTTCCTTCGCAAGGACGGGGCGCATGTCGAGGCCGCCATGCCCACCTTTGGTGAGCGCGGGCTAGTGCCACCGGCGCCCCCTGGGGTCCCTACGGTGACGGCGCCGGTGGTTGTGTCTTCTGGCGATTCTCGCGGGGAGGGGGAAGAGGAGGAGGACGAGGAGCGCGACTCGGAGGCGACCCTCGAGGGAACGGGGGAGACCTCTCCCCTGCGCAAGGCCGACATCCTCCGCACCCTGCCGGATGACGATGACGAGGAGCGCGACTCGGAGGCGACCCTCGAGGGAATGGGGGAGACCTCTCCCCTGCGCAAGGCCGACTCGAAGCGAATGGCTCTGAGCTCTTGAAAGTCACTGGTGTTGTGGGTGTTCAGGTTGTGGAAGGCGCAGAACGGCCGGTTGTTCTTGGATGACTCGGGTTGATCTCTGCCCCGCTTGGTATCCGGCTCCGCGGCGAGCACGGCTGCTTCCTTGCGCTTCACGTGCTTGGCCTTGGCCTTCTTCTCCTCTACGCCCGTAGCTGGTAGCTCGAGGAGGGAGAGGCGCCCCTCCTCAGCTCTCGCGCACTTGGTCGCCAGGTTGAACAGCTCCTGAGATGTGCACAACTCCTCGTGGATAGCGAGCTCCTCCTTCATCTTGATGTCGCGGACGCCGTCAGAGAACGCGGAGATGATGGCCTCGTCCGTGACCTTGGGGATCTTGATGCGAGTGTTGTTGAAGCGCTGGATGTACTTCTGGAGGGTCTCTCCTGGTTGCTGCTTGATGCAGCGCAGGTCACCCGCGGTCGGCGGGCGGTCGCGAGTGCCCTGGAAGTTGGCGACGAAGCGGTCGCGCATCTCATCCCAGGAGGTTATCGAGCCCTGAGGTAGGTTCAGGAGCCACGAACGGGAACCATCCTTGAGAGCCATAGGAAACCAGTTCGCCATGACTTTGTCGTCTCCGTTGGCCGGCTCGATGCTCAGCTCGTAGAGCTGCAGGAACTCCGCGGGGTCGGCGGTGCCGTCGTAGCGAGGAGGCAGGTCCGGCTTGAACTTGCCTGGCTAGGCAACGCTATGCAGCTCAGGGGTGAAGGCGCGGCAGTCGGCCGTGGTTGCCGGGGCCCGTCTCGGAGGTGGAGCTTGGTCTTGGTGAGGCCCGCGTGCCGCTACTGCAGGTAGCGCGCGGTCTTGGCGAGGTGGCGCTGGGAGCGCAGGTGCAGCTTCTCGCGGTCGAGGAATTTCTTGGCAGCTTCTCTCTTCACGCGCGGGCACCGGGCATGGTGGATCACGCCGTAGGGCCGCGCGCCTTGGTGCCAAAGCACCGTCTTGGGGCAGAGGTGGTGGAGGTGCTCCATGAGCCACGTCGCCCGTGGCCGGCAGAGGGCGTGGCAGAGAGAGGGACGGCGCCGGGGAGCCCCCTGCGGCGCGGACGAGCTCGGCGATGCGGTCGAGCCAGTCCTCGTAGAGGTCGTCGACCGGGCGATAGCGCAGGAGCTCGTTCGCCATGAGGAGCGCTGCCTGCGCGTCCATGGGAGTGTGGCGTGCGTGGGACGAGGAACCGGCCGAGGTCAGTGATGGAGTGCCGGTGCGGCCGTCCTGCCGCACCGATGGGTGCAGCGAGGACACTTGCTGCTCGTTCCCCGCCGGGCTGGTAGCGGCAGGAGACGGAGAACGACGAGGTGGCCCACTGACGGGAGCCGTCTGAGCAACACGGGTAGTGAGGGCAGCTCGGCGCTCAGCTTGAGCACGGCAAGCGTCCGCCATGGAGACGACGGAGCGACGGATCAACAGAAGGGAAGCTACGGCGCACCCCTACCTGGCGGGCCAAATGGCAGATGTGGGGTTCCGGCAAAACCCTTAATGTTCAAACTCTGGGGTGCGCGCGAATTTCTTTCCCTCCTACCGATCCACGCCCTAGCTCGCTAAGATCTCGCGGACAAACTCGACGAACTCGCAACACAGAAAAACACGAGATTTATACTGGTTCAGGCCACCGTTGTGGTGTGATACCCTACTCCAGTGTGTGGTGGTGGATTGCCTCTTGGGCTGATGACGAACAGTACAAGGGGAAGAACAGCCTCCGGAGGTCGAGGTGTTCTTGTGCTCTGTGGACTTGTGGATGAGAACTCGATCTGCCTCTACTGTGGTGGCTAGCCCTACTTATATAGGCCCTGGTCCTCTCCCCAAATATTGAGCGGGAAGGGAGCCAACAACGGCGGGCATATTTGAAAGGGGACAACTAGTACAAGCTATCCTGAAAAAAGTGGTCTTCGCCTGCAAAAGGCTCTGGTGGTGACGCCGTCTTGGGCTCCATGGTGACCTCCGTCTTGCCGTCCTGCTGGTCTTGGTCTTGTTGCACCGATATGGAAACCTTTGCCTGATGCCTCGGTACTCCGCGCCTGCGCTTGCTTCCTTAGCACCAAAGAGGAAACGAGGACGCTGCGCGCGCTGGCGCCCGCTGGCGCCCGCCTGGTGTCGATCGTCATGGCTCACGTCACGAGAGCCTCATGAGGTTTGCCCCGCCTTGATATCTCTGCTCCTCGCGAGGTAGCCGGGTGAGGCCGCTCCTGAGGAGGTCTTGCAACGTCCGCCTCATGAGGCTTGGCCCCTTGCGAGGGTCTTGAATGCCTTGTCGATGAAGATGGGCCGTACAGGCCTGCTAGCACAGCCACGCCATGGGCCGCATGCAGGCAAGTCTGGGGACCCCCGTTCCCAGAACGCCAACAATGGTGACGACGCCGCCTCCTCCCCTTCTTCCGCACTGCTATCTCTGGGTCCTTCCGCCTCCCCTGACATCCTGGAGCGTGCTCTTTCCGCGATGACCCTGCTACGAGATGATCTCCAGGGCGCCGACCCCGCCTGGTAGTCGGGCGCCTGGAGCTGGTCTCTGGCTGGCTTCACTTAGACGTGTCCGTTCGGGCGGCGCTGAGCTAGGCAGCAGCAAACTCCAAGAGTGACAGGTAGGCCGCCGCCCAGGCCGCGGCCGCTCGCGAGGTGGCGCTGAAGGACGTTGGGGCCGGCCCGGATCGCTGTCAGCCGCTGGAGGCCGAGCTGGAGACCATGCAGAGCGAGCGTGCGGCCGAGGCTCGAGACCGCAAGGTGGAGGAGGAGAAGATGAAGGCCCGAGAGGACACCGTCAAAGGTCGCGACGCCGAGCTGGAGCAGTTGGCGGAGGCGCAGGCCACGGAGCGCAGCCGGTTGGAGAAGTTGGAGCAGAAGGTGGAGGCGGAGAAGGCCGAGCTGGAAGCCAAGGTGCAGGTCCTGGCTGAGGACCGCACGGCCTTCAAGCTTCTCGAGGAGAGGTCTCACAAGGCGCTGCGGTCGCTCTATGAGAAGGGCTTGGAGGAGCCGCTGGCTACCGCCAACGAGGGCCCCACCCAGCTGCTTCCTTATCTGGTCGAGGCGCTTGAGGAGGTCGTGAGCGGTATTGGCCCCTTGGGAGAGGCGGAAGCCCGCGTTCTTTCCTCGGCCGCGCTGGCGTGCATCTTCAGCCACCTCTATCTTCGCGATCCTGCCGCCCATCTTGACGAGCTGCTGGAGCCCGTGGACGCCAAGCGCTGCGCAGCTGCTGCTGAAGTCGTGAAGGGTCAGGTGGAAGCCTTGCTGAAGAAGTTTTGCGCTTTTGATCCCACGCCCCCGACTGGCGGTGCGACTCATCCTGCAACTCCAGCGGGTGGTGTAGGTGAGGGTAACGTCGTTGAAGAAGAAGCATCTCTTGCGGGCGACGGCGGCGGCGTCCGAGGATGACGCGATGACTTGCTGGCGGCTCCTTTCCTGTTTAGTTTCTGCAAAATGCACCATGCCTCGTGGAGGCGTTTAAACTTGCGTTTGGTATTGGGAGAACAATATGTCTTGTAATATTTGCTTGAGATTTTGCGATTTCCTTCCCATTTGCTTTTACGTTCTACGTCGGCAAGGCCCGACCCCGCGCATACCTCAGCTGCCGTTGGGTCGTCCGGATCACCAGGACGAGGCCAAGGGGTGAGGGGCTACGTGGCCAGTTAGGCTACTGAGTCGCGATGCTCAGGAGTCCCCCTTGATGCGCAAACAGCTTACAGAAAGGAGATGCAGGAGTAGGTCTAGTGTTCTACGTCGGCAGGGCCCGACCCCGCGCATAGCTCGACCGTCGTTGGGTCGTCCGAATCACCAGGATGAGACCAAGGAGTGAGGGGCTATGTGGCCAGTTAGGCTCCTGAGTTGCGATGCTCAGGAGTCCCCCTTGACGCTCAAATGACCTTCATACCTTTTCCCTCGCCGAGGCTCGGCTCGGGAGGGGCGCGCGATGACCAGGTCTGGGGGACCTGGCACGGTGGCGTACACTTGGGCGTGACCCGAGCGCAGCCCCCATGCCCAGCCCCCTCGCGTGAATCTCCTGGGGGGAGGTGTTGCGATGAGGCCAGACACTGAGCTCAAGGGCTCCCTGAGGTTGATACGGCCATAGGGCCGCCCTTAGTTGTTTATCACCAGCGCGGAGCATTGCGCTTCCGCACTTGCACGGGCATAACCGCTCCTCGATAGTGTCGACTGCCAGTGCGGAGCATGGTGCTTCCACTAGTGCGTGGGTGAGGGCTCCCTCTTACTGGATCCCCCGGGGCGTGTACAGCCCCGCCCTGACACGTGGCTTGCACGGCAGGGCTAGACGAGGTGTGTCTCGGCACTCGTGAGCCAGCACGGGACTCACGAGGCCCTACCTCAAGGCGGGTTGCACCTGGTCTTGGTTCTTGTTAGCTGCGGCGGTCCTATGAGATGGTTAGGCAATCCTGCGCCGAATGAATTTCCTGAGGTTATCGCATGAGAAGGCCAAGCACCAATGACCCCAGGAGGTGACGTGAACGGGACCGGCCCGCCAGACAGAGCTCAGCCGTTGGATTTATTGATGCTGCAGGGACGGACCCGAGCACAGACGCTGTGCCTAGCCCTCTTATGCGAAGCATCCTGAAGAAAGTCGATCGGCACGCCGCTCCCGTGGTGGGTGACAATCAAGCAGGTGATAACCATAGATAGATTATGCATGGAAAGCGAACTAGCTTAGGTAAATGCAAGAACGATACATGCCATTGGGTCGTACCCGAGCGGCCTGGGGATGATGCAGCCCGAGGGGCGCCCCCAGCAGGGTAAGCTATAGACGTAAAAGGATACACACCGTAGGGACAGGCCCACGCGTCCTGGGAATGATGCAGCCCGAGGGGCGCTCCCAGCTAAATAAACTTGGAAAATGTCACCTGGTTCTGTCGTCGAAGGAATGTTGGGGTAGCTGAAGATGCGTGGCGAAGGGGTTGCTCCTCACGAGCCACCGTGACCCTGAGCCTCGGGAGGCTTTGGGGGTCCAGGTGGTTCCTCGAGGACAGTCTCCATCTCCGCCAGGACTACGTGATGCCTGGCTTCCTGGGCCGCCAGGACGCTCCGCAGGTTGCGCTGGAAGGCGGCTGCCATGCACGGCAGGCCGAACGGCATGCGAACATAGCTGTGAGGTGGGCCCTCGCAACGTCCCATGCGCGAAGGCCAGAAGAGCTCCTGAGATGTGGCCCTGTTGAGCCCTGGGATGTCGACGCAGACGCGCAGCCCGCCATCCTCGCCTGGATGGGGAGCTGCGCCAGGTGGGCGGCGGTCGCCGCGCACGGCTCTTGCATCCTGCAGCTCCTGAGAGGCCTTGGTGATGAACTCCTGAGCGTCGGGCGCCCTACGCCTGGTGTCCTCCTGAGGGTAACGTGCCGCAAAGCATGCCTCCATGTGGTGCCCGAGCGCCTCCCTCGTGATGTTGGCTAGGTCTGAGGCCCTCCAGAAGAGAGCCCCCGAGCCCTGCCCGAGGAGGGCGCCGGGCACGCCTTCCTATGCGAGGGAGGGAGGCGCCCCAGGCGCGGGTGCCAATCCTGATGTGGTACCGCCAGTGACGCTGCTCCCCCGAGGCTCTGTGCGGAGTAGCTGCTTCTTCTTCTTGGGGATGGCCTCAGGAGGGTACTATGCACCATTGTTGTCGGGGTCATCGATTGCTGTGGCTTGGAAGGCACACCGCATCTCTTTCTTCGCAGGGGACTGTGATGATCCCGCCGCTTCCTGGCATCTTGAGGACATTGTAGCCGTGATGGGTCACTGCCATGAACTTGGCCAGGGCCGGATACCCGAGGATGGCATTGTACAGCAGACGGATGTGAGCGACGTCGAAGTCGATGAGCTCGGTGCGGTAGTTGTCGCACTGTTCGAAGGTAACAGGGAGGCGGACCTACTCCTGAGAAGGGCTTGGTGGGCTAAAGCTGATCGTATGGAACTTGGAGGCTGTCAAACGTTTCGACGGACATGACGTTGAGCCCTGCGCCGCCGTCGATGAGGGTCTTGGTGACTTGTACGTTGCTGATGACGGGTGAGAAGAGCATCGGGAGGGCGCCAGCGGTGGCCGCGCACTTGAGCTGGTCCGCCGAGTTGAAGGTGATGGCACACTTGGACCACCTGAGCGGGTGCGTGGCCTCAAGCCTGGGAAGGGATGCGTTCACATCGCGAGCAAACTGCTTGAAGATACGCTGAGAGGCTGGGGCCTGAGCTCCGCCCAAGATGCAGGCGATAGCACGCGGTTCCTGGAAGCCCCCAGCCCCCTCGTCCTGATGGTGGTCGTCGTTCCTTCTTGGCGGTGGCGGCAGCGGAGGAAGACCAGCATTGCCCTGAGGACGGTCCTCACGAGGCTGATCCCTCCAGGTGCCCTCACGAGGCTGGTCCTGCCAGCGGTCCTCGCGAGGCCGGTCGCGCCACTCTTGGCGGGGGCCGCAATCGTCCCAGCGTCCTCTGCCTCGGCCGTAGCCCCGTCCGTTGCGCTCGGGGCCTCGACCGAAGCGTCCATCTCGAATGGCCCTGAGCTCTTAACAGTCGTTGGTGTTGTGGCTGTGTACGTTGCGGAAGGCGCAAAACGGTCGGCTGCTCTTGGACGACTCGGGATGGTCCCGGCCGCGCTTCGTATCCGGCTCCGCCGCGAGCACGGCCACCCCCTTGCGCTTAACGCCCTTGGCCTTGGCTTCCCTCTCCTCTGGGTCGGTAGCTGGGAGCTCGAGGAGGGAAAGGCGCCCCTCCTCAGCTCTTGCGCACTTGGTCGCCAGGTTGAACAGCTCCAAAGCCATGCATAGCTCCTCGTGGATGGCGAGTTCCTCCTTCATCTTGACGTCGCGGACGCCATCAGAAAACGCTGAAATGATGGCCTCGTCTGTCACCTTGGGGATCTTGAGGCGAACGCTGTTGAAGCGCTCGATGTACTTCTACAGGGTCTCTCCTGGCTCCTGCTTGATGCGGCGCAGGTCACCCGCGGCCGTAGGGCGGTCGCAGTGCCCTGGAAGTTGGCGACGAAGCGGTCGCGCATCTCGTCCCAGGAGGAGATCGAGCCCCGGGGCAGGTTCAGGAGCCACGAGCGAGCACCATCCTTGAGAGCCATGGGGAACCCGTTCGCCATGACTTTTTCGTCGCCGTTGGCCGCCTCGATGCTCAGCTCATAGAGCTGCAAGAACTCCGCGGGGTCGGAGGTGTCGTCGTAGCATGGAGGCAGGTCTGGCTTGAACTTGCCTGGCCAGGTGACGCTACGCAGCTCAGGAGTGAAGGCGCGGCAGACTGCCGTGGCCACCGGGGCCCTTTGCTGATGCGGAGCCTGCCCTTGATGCCCACGCACCGCCGCCGCAGGCGGCGCACGGTCTTGTCGCGGTGGCGCTGGGAGCGTGGGAGCATTCTCTTACGACCGGGGAACTTCTTGGCAACTTCCTTCTTCTCGCGCGGGCGCCCGACGCGGCGGGTCGCGCCTGGGGGCCGCCCGGCTTGGCGCCAGAGCGCCATCTTGGAGCAGAGGTGGTGGAGGCGCTCCGGGAGCTACGTCGCCCGCAGCTGGCGGAGGGCGAGGCAGCGAGAGGGATGGCGCGGGGGAGCCCCCTGCGGCACTGACGAGCTCGGCGATGCGGTCCAACCAGTCCTCGTAGAGGACGTCGACTGGGTGGTAGCGCAGGAGCTCGCGTGCCATGAGCAGTGCGGCCTGCGCGTCCGTGGGAGCGCGAAGAGCGTGAGACGACGAGCCGGCCGGGGTTAGCAATGGGGAGGCGGTGCGGCTATCCCGCCGTACAGAGGGGTGCAGCGATGAAGCTTCCTGCTTGTTTCCCGCCAGGCCGGTGGCGGCGTTGGCGGCGGGCGACGGGGAACGACGGGGAGGACCGCCGACAGGAGCGGTCTGAGCAACGCGGGCGGCAAGGGTGGCCCGGCGCTCAGCGCGGGCTCGATGAGCGTCCGCCATGGATGTGACGAAGCGATGTGACGTGGATTGGCGGAAGGAAAGCTTCGGCGCACCCCTACTTGGCACGCCGAATGTCGGATTTTGTGTTCCGGTAAAACCCTTGAGGTTCAAACACTGGGGTGCGCACGACGATCTCTCTCTCCCTTAATCGCTCTCGCAACGATCGCAAGGCATAGCTCGACGAACCCAAAGAACGAGAGACACAAGAGTTTATACTGGTTCGGGCCACCGATGTGGTGTAATACCCTACTCCAGTGTGGTGTGGTGGATTGCCTCTTGGGCTGAGGATGGACAGTTACAAGGGAAGAACAACCTCCTGAGGAGAGGTGTTCTTGTGCTTGGTGAGCTTGTATGGTTGACGATGATCTGAATGATCCCCCTAGCAACGATGGTGGTTAGTCCTATTTATAGAGGCCCTGGTCCTCACCCCAAATATTGAGCGGGAAGGGATCCAACAATGGCCAAGGTCGAAGAGGGACAACTAGTACAAGTTATCCTGACTAAAGGTGGTCTTCGCCTGCCAAAGGCTCTGGTGGTGGTGCCATCTTGGGCTCCACGGCGACCTCCATCCTGCCGTCCTGCTGGTCTTGGTCTCGTTGCACTGATATGGAAACCTTTGCCTGATGCCTCGGGACTCCTCGCCTGCGCTTGCCTCTTTAGCACCAAAGAGGAAACAAGGACACTGTGCGCTAGCGCCTGCCTGGCGCCCGCCTGGCCACGGTCGTCATGGCTTGCATCAAAGGAACCTCGCGAGGTGTCCCTTGCCATGATCTCTCCGCCCCTCGCATGCCAGCCTGGTGAGGCCGCCCCCGACGAGGTCTTGTGTCGTCTGCCTCGCGAGGCTTGGCCCCTCGCGAGGGTCTTGAGTGTTTGCTGGTGAAGATGGGCCATACAGGGCCGCTGGTGGAGCCACGCCGTGGGCTGCAGGCAGGAATGTCTGGGGACCCCCGTTCCCAGGACGCCGACAGCCGTTGCTGCTGGATGAACAGTACCCCGATCGATCGAGCCGGTGGATGAACAGGACCCCGTGGAGGGCTGGATGAACAGGACCCCATGGAGGGATGGTTGTACAGTAGCCGGTGGAGGGCTGGATGAACAGTAGCCGGTGGAGGGGTGGTTGAACAGGACCCCCGTGGAGAGGGCTGGTTGAACAGTAGCCGGTGGAGGAGCGCGCGGTGGAGGCTGGATGAACAGTCGTAGGTGGAGACTGGAGGAGGTCGATGGTGGATGAATAGTACCCCGTGGTGGCTGGAGGTGGTCGACGGTGGAGATGAACAGTATCCCATGGAGTCCCGTTTTGCGGTACGCCACACCCCTCGCGATGAATAGGACCCCCGTTTCGACCGTAGCGCTCCAGCACAAGTCCGTTTCCTCCGTTTTGCGGTACACCACACCCCTCCTGATCAACAGGACCCCATTTCAGCCGTTTTGCGGTACGCCAGCCCCCTCCCGATGAACAGGATCCCGTTTCCACCGTGGCAGGTCGAACACAAGGCCGTTTCCTCCGTTCTGCGGTACGCCAGGCCTCGTTTCCATCGCTTGTTCCATCCAAGCCAGTTGACTCCCGATGAACAGCACGCGTTCTGTTGCCTCCCGATGAACACGACGCATTCCGTTGCCTCCCCAAGAACACGATGACGACGCAGTTTCTCCATTATGACCCAGCCACAACCATGTACACGAGCCCTGGCCGTACGTATGGTTGAGTAGGTGCTCAAGACCCCGCCCGTATGTACGTACGTGGCCATATTTACTTTCTTGCACCCTGGCTCCTGTATGTATGTGTACATGCTACTTGCGCGCCTCTACTACCACACGTGCGCGCCTCTACTACCACATGTGCCCTTCCTTACACGGCCATGGTTCATCGCTGCAGCCTGCAGACAGACCGATCGACCAGTATGTACGTACACGTTCACGACCAGAATGACAACGCTACGTACGCTTCGACCGGGTGGGTCCCGACTGTCAAGCACTTCCTTGCGTGCGAAGATGTAGCTGGTGGGTCCCAGCTGTCAGGGGGGAATCATTTTTTTGCCCGTAATATGGACGCATTTCCTTGCGTGTGAATATGAAGCTGGTGGGTCCCAGCAGTCAGGGGGAAACGTTTTTTTCGTGAAATACGGTGGCCTATCCAGTGGGTCCCCGTTGTCAGGTGGAGGAATCATTATTTTCTGGGTAATAAGGAGGCACTTCCTTGCTGCGGCCGTGGACCCAGCTATCAGCCTCTCCACGTACAGTACTCTTCCGATGGAAGTCGTTCCATGACCATGCTGACCACGCCGCGCCAAGAGCACCAGGGCGATGGACGACGGCGAGGCCTAGGAAGGGGACGACGCGGAGCCGGGGAAGACACGGCAGTGGATGCCCACGCGGAGAGGAGTACGAGGGTTCACTGGTTCGGCTTCGGTGTGAGGTTGTCGTCGCTGCAAAATAACAGGGGGTGTGGGTGAGTGGAGGGATGGCCTGGCCAGCGGTGGGAGTAGTAGGGGGCGGCGAGGCCTCCGCGGGAACACAGCCGGCCACAGGAGGCAGGAGCGGGCGGCACAACCAGCACTGCTTTGGGCGGCTGGAGCGAGAAGACCAGAGGTTGAAGAAGCACTACGGCCGTTGGATGGACATCATACGGTCACTGGAGCTAGAATCGTTCATATTGACTAAGTTGACAAAGCCCTCCATCCCCATCATCTTAGTAGGCCCACAAGTCAGCCTCCCACAATGGTGGGTCCCAGCTAGCAGGGGGAGTATTCATTTTTTTTGTGTAATAAGGAGGCACTTCCTTGTGTGTGAAGATATAGCTGGTAGGTCCGAGCTGATAGCGGGGGGAACGTTTTTTCAAGAAATACAGAGGCCCTTCCGGTGGGTCCCAGCTGTGAGGTGGAGGACTCATTATTTTGTGCGTAGTAAGGAGGCATTTCCTTGTGTGGACCCCTACTGTCAGCCTCTTCCGATGGCAGTTGTTTGTTGACCATGTTGACCCCGCCGCGCCGAGAGCACAAACGCGGTGGATGAGGGCGAGGCCCAGGAAGGGAACAACCCGGAGCCCGCGAAGCCACCACAGCGGATGCCCACGCTGAGGGGTGTACGAGCGCTGACTGGTCGGCTGCGGGGTGAGGCTGACGTCACCAGAAAATAACAGGATGTGTGGGTGTGTAGAGGGATAGCCTGGCGGCAGCACAGCCAGCCACGGGGGGAGGGAGCACGTAGTCCCGCCGGCGCTGGTTTGGGCGGTTGGAGCGGGAAGATCGAAGATTGAAGAAGCACGGCGTCCGTTGGATGGACATCCAACAGTCACTGCTCTGTGTTCACTAAGTTGATAAAGCCTTGCTTACGCGTAAAAAAAATTAGGACAACGTCATCGTCAACCTAGTAGGCCCAGAAGTCAGCCTCCAAATCTGTGGAAAACAACATACAACCCATTAGCCATTATTTTCAATAATTTACAGCCCATTTGGTAATTCTTAAGGATATTTGAAGCACATATTCTTTATGTTAGCATTACACACCATATATTCTGGGCACTGCTAAAAAATTCAACGAAATTTTTCATATTTTGGTGGGGTCCGAACTCTTTTAATCACGAAATTTTGAGTAGCGTTAAAAATAATTTTTAAAAAATTATATCAAAATAAAATTCAAAAAACAATCTCCGCAAAAAAAAATGAATGAAATTTAAAATCTTATCTAGCAAGATGCCCGTGTGTTGCACGGAACATGAAGATGCATTTGTATGAGTAGTTTATCTTGTGGGAGAAAAGATGATCTTTTAATGTAATTGCCAGCTGGCTTTGGTTTTTATAAGAGTAGAGAGTAGAGAAATCCAAAAAATGATATTTTAATGTAATTGCCGGTTGGCTTTGGTTTAAAAATTTACAGCCCATTTCTTACAACTTATAGCCCATTTTCTGGGGAAGCCCATTTCTTACTACTTTACATCCCTCCCTCCTCGTCTCGAAAGATTTGCTGCCCAGCAGGGCAGAGAAAAGCAAGTAGGCCTCGGTTTTGGTGTTCTCCAAAAAAAAGAACTGGGCTAGCCATTTTCAGAAAGAAAAAAGATATCAACTGGGCTCGTCATGTGCTTAAATAAAAGCGTAAGCGTGGGCTAGACGGGCCACAGCCCCCGCATAGCGCGCAGTTGAGCTCCGTCTCTGAAACTAAAAAAACAACTAGGCGAGCTGTTGGGTCCCTGGTGTTATCCGCTCGTTTTGTAATTTTAACAAATTCGTCGCCGCGCCGGCCTATGCATCGCCGATGTGAGATGAGACGTCGATGACTTGTCCTGGCAACATGACGCCGTTGGTGGACTCCGCGCCCCCCTTGCTGAAGTCGACCGCGTCGTCGTCCTCGTCCCCGTCGTCGGCGCCGCCCTCAAGGTTGTAGTACTCGTAGTAGTGGCTGCGCCAGAGCTCGCGTTGGTACTCCATCGCCGATTCCTCGATGGACAGACTCTTCTCTACCTCGACCTCGGCCACGCGCAACTCCTCCTCCCGGCGCTCCTCGATCTCTACCGCCTCCTGCATCTCCAGCTTCTGCTCGGCGACATCATGAGGAAGCAGGTGCTCCATGGCCACCGCCGCCTTTTCAAACGTGGGTTGCATGCTGGAGTCCGAGGTGGCCTGGAATATCTTGGCGTGTGCATCCTCGATCTTGGCGTGGATGGCCTCGACCCAGGCCAGGGCGACATCGGCGGCACGGACGGCAGCTCGAGCGCTCTCGGCGTTTGCAGCCGCCGTCGCAGCAGCAGCTACAGTCGTCTCGGCTGCCGCAGCTGCCCTGCCGGCTGCCACAGACGCCCTCTCGACGGAAGAGGCCGCGCTCAATGCGGATGGGGCGGCACTCTCGGTGTACGCGGCCGCTCTCTCGGCGCAGGCGGCGGCGCTTGGGGGGGTCCATTGTACGGGCCTTCACAAAGCGTTTCCACGGCGTCATCTTTGCAAGAAGGGGGTGTAGGTATGGGTATTGGGATTCGTGGATTCGGGGGTTGCCGGCACTGGAGCAGACGAGCCGACGAAGCTTAAGGAGGGAGACTTAAATAGACCCAGATATTTTCATCGCAAACGGTTCCTAGAAAACAACTGTGTGTGATGTTGTACATATTTTTTATTATATGTGAAAGACGAATTTGGAGTAAAGTGGCAACGGATGGTGTTTTAACATGAGTCCATATTGTGCAGTTCCCCTGAAATCATCTTCATTGTCCTGAATCTGAAAATATAGGAAAACAATAGCTATACTTAAACGGTGTTGCAAAATAGTAGCACATATCAATAGCTCGGCATGACAAAACATGATCATCTGGACGAATGGGATACTGACCTGCCTGAGGAAGATTATATATAATTTCATAAGTCCTTGGTTGAATTCCACCTTCGGCTGCACTGCTTGTTTGCTACTCCACACATGATAGGATCATTCCGCACTGCAATCAGCAAGTCAACATACGAATAAGCTTATTTCATCTTGCGGTGGTGATTGTACCTAGTTACGAATGTAGCAATACCTGGAGCACCATGAGGTTAGCTGACAGCAGGTAGATGTAGCCATATAAGTTTTGTGCGGTGCTACCAAAATTGAGGTTTGTATACCTTCCCGTTATGAGAATTCTTCTTGAAGTTGGTAGAATGTGATGGCTTGTTCTTTGCATCAAACTTGCCTTTCCCCTGAGATTTGTTCTTGTTGTTTTGGGGCTGGTTGGGCTGGAAGTTCTTCTCATGTACCATGTGGGCACTAGAAGCTCCCTCAGTGACCCAAGCATGTGTGTCTTTTGCTCTCACCTTCTCTTCAAAATGAAGAGTGCTAATGAGATCCGAAACGGAAAACTCATGTCTCTTGTTTTTCAGAGAAGTAGCAAAATCGTTCCACGAAGGTGGAAGCTTGGCAATGATGGTCCCAGCAACAAATTTGTCCGACATCACACACTTGAAGTACTCAAGTTCCTTAGCGAGTGACTGTATCTCATGAGTCTGCTGAACAACAGAGCGCTCATCAGTCATCTTGCAGTCACAGAATTGCTCCATGACGTACAACTCGTTGCCAGCGCCCGGGGCCCCAAACGTGGCCTCGAGCGCAGCCCACATGTCTTTGCCGCTGTCAAACGACATATATGAATCCACAATGGAATCGTTAAGAACACTCAGCAGGGCGGCTTTGAAGAGGGTGTCCATGTTCTCAAAAGCTTCCTGCTATGTAGGATTAAGATCGCCCTCAGGCTTACCCTTAGTGGCGTCATAGCAGTACATGATCTGAAACCAATATACTAATCTTGTGCGCCACCGATTATATTGCACCCCCTTACAAGTAGGCGGCTTCAAAAGCGCAGCAAAACCATTCGAAGTAAATTGCCTATAATCAGGTTTTTGGATTGGATTGTTGAATATATGAGCAATTTACTATGAGATGTAATCCGAATCAACAGTAAATAGATCATGATGACAATTGCAAAGATCAAAGTAATGATGCTGACTATACCAGGAGGATAGAATCACATACTGTACAGCAGGAGCAGAACCGCTGTGGTTGATGTTGTCACTCATGTCGTTGATGAAGTGGTTACCGAGGTCGGGGAAGAAGGCTGTCGTTGAGGAAGTCATCGCTGGCAGCAGTCACAGGAGTGTGCACTACAAAAAAAACACTTCCGTGATGATACGTGTTTGTCACAGTAGGTCGCGTTTTTTGTCATGCATGTACATCCATGAAAAATTTATGACAGAATCAAGATAGTCATACCTGTGCTGTCGTAGAAGTGTTCCATGACATTACCAAAATTATCATCACGGAAGAGTCCAGTTCCATGACGATAAATCGCGCGTCACAGAAGTGCTTTCGTCAAGAGTGACCGACACGTGGCATCCACCGTAACGGAACGCCGTTAAGCTATCGGGTCGGGTTTTGGATCCGATAACCCATTAACAGCCCCGACCAATGGGGATTTTCCACGTGTAAAATCATCATTGGCTAGAGGAAACATGTGTCGGCTAATCGTTGGGACAGATGTCATCCACTCACTGGACAGAAGGCGCCTATGATACGTCGACACGCGGCACGACCCAACAGTGGCCCATTCCTGTGAAAAGGCCGGCCCGTTTGACTTGGTCAAAAGCTGGCGGGCCGGCCCATGGAAAGCCTGTTAACGGCCTGTTCGCATATAGCCCATTTACAGCCCGCTAACCCAAGGCCCGTTACGCCCTATCCGAATTAGGCCTAGTAGCGTCATCTGGGCCATCCAATATGATTCCAGCCCGTTTTCACTTCTGGCCCATGTATAGCCCATGATGTCTTTCGGCCCATATGAGGCCCTTTGTAACTCTTGGCCCATTAGCGGCCCGTGCTGAAACTGGCCCATAATGAACAGTGTATTACTTTACACCCATTAACGGCCCGTGCTGAAACTGGCCCGTAATGAACAGTGTATCACTTTATACCCATTAACGGCCCGTTATTCCGTTGGGCCGTTTCCAGCCCAAGTTAACTTTCGGCCTTCTGAGGGCCCATTTATTCTTGGGCTCATTTGCAGCATTCGGTTACTTACGGCCCGTTACTGTCATTTTCTGCTTGTGGGCCAAATTCAGCCCGTCGTTACAGTCGGCCCGTTTGTGGACCGTTAGTCTGTTGGGCCATTTTCATAGCATCACCAAATACGGCCTATTAACGATGGCCCGTTATGGTCGGCCCATGAACGGACGATTCCAACTCTAGCCCGTTTACGGCCATAATGCGGTCTGTTTGGCCCATGTTTGGCCAATCGATCATACGACCCGTATATGGCCCATTGATGATACGGCCCGCAGAAGGCCCATTGTTTCTACGGCCCATAGAAGGCCCATTGTTTCTACGGCCCGTAGAAGGCCCACTGTTTCTACGACCAGTAGGAGGCCCAGTGTCACTACAGTAAATATTAGCCCATGGTTATTGTGGCCTAGTTTTAAAAAATAGGTTATTGCAGCCACTACCTAACCGCGGAAAAAGAATTGCAATGACTACAAGCAAACAAATAAACAAGACAACAAGGAAATAAATAAGCAAGCAACTAACGCTAGGCTATCACGGCTATTACAAATATTACATCCACTGGGCATCAAAGTTCGCCACCAGTGCAAATATAGGGAACAAAGCAACATATCATATACACTGGTTGTCAAAGTTGGCGACCAGCGCAAATAAACGCCGCAGCAAAACAAATCCAGAACTGAAACCACTTCAGAAGATCTGAAGAAACAATATCCTGGGTACCCATAATGCTGGCAAGATGCTTAGCAAGCTTATTAACTTTCTCTTGTTTGGCGCTTAAATCCTCCAGCGCTTGCTGTTGCACCAGAAAATATGCATCTGAATTCCGCAGGGACTTCCTCAGTCCTTCAGCTTCCTGTCGCAGCACATCTGATCGATGTCTTTCAACTTGAAGTTGAGACTCAAGAAGACGAACTGATTCAGGCAGCGAGTTCGAAGAGCTTGTGCCAGCAGTAGTGGCCAGTAACTCGAACACTACATCAAGACAGGACTTTTGGGTTCCATCACTGTCGTCAAGATAGTTTTTATTTGCTTTCTTGGAGACCAATAGTGATGTCTCACTATCTTGAACCTTATCTGCATTACTTCCTTTACCATTGGATAACGCGGTACTGTTCTCCAATATTTTGTCCGCATTCTAAAAGAGAAACAAGTAGACACATCACATGTTTACCATGTTGTGTATGAAACTCATTTTGGTAAATGAGTTCAGTAGTAAAGTAGACAGGATAACAACATGAAACAAACATATATCTATGTACCATGGTCGCTTTATGGTCTATATCATTCTAGTTTTTGTTGCCAAATCAAGATAGAGACATAGTTCAAATAATATTTGTTCAAGACAAAGCAGAATAGACAGAATATAAGTATGGGCAACTATAGAGCAATAACAACACTTGTAATGTGCATGACATGAGAACATAACTGTTTATTCAATTGAAACTGAAATCAACATAGAGCAGGTTACTACAGCAAACCAGTTAAAGAAACAGGTTTAAAACATACCTGTTGCGCCATTGGAGTTTCAATTCCATCCTTCAAATTTGAAAATAGTTGGTATGAGTAAATACAGTAATGCAAGAGCAAAGGAGTATGAACCATATCTACAGAACCTGACCTGAGAACAAATCTTCTTCTCCTGTAAGCGTTGAGTTGGGATTCGGAGTGGTGGTCCTTGTGCTTTGGGCACTGCAGTTCCCTTACTAACTGCTCGTGTTTGGGTGCTCTGTGGTGGAGACGGTGCTGTGTCAACTGGAACTGGGTTACTATCTGCCGGGGTTGGGGTTAGAAGGGGTGTAGCTGGTTCTCTGTCCAACTGGGTAGGGGTACAAACTGCGAGAGTCTGGGTTATATGTGGTGGATCTGGTCCTTGGGAAAGTACAACCGTGGTTCTATCTGCATCAACTGGTAGCACTATCTTTTCTGAAGACCGTGTTGTTACTCCCTTAGATACTGCCATCACGCTCTCCAATTCAAATGGCTGATAAACAAGAAAAGTAATTGAAAGTATAGACATTGTATGATAGACAGGTGCAATGGATAGTGGGGAATAAAAGAGGGCATGAAATAATTCATATTTATGTTGTCTAACCAAACATGATAGCATGACACAATTTCACATATATGATGGCTAACTAAACAGGATAGCATGACACAATTTCACATTATGATGGCTAACTAAAAAAGACGGAAAGACATAGTTCAAAATATGAGACTATGTAAACAGGATGACATGACATAACTATATAATGTGTTTATTAAATAGGTTGGCATGCCATAATTCACATACATTCATGGATAGAATGCCACAATTCAAAATATGATGACTGTAAACACTAAACAGGATGAGATGATATAACTATATGATGTCTTTATTAAATGGGTTGCCATGCCATAATTCAGATAGATGATGTGTATGTACTATGTAAACATGATGGCATGATATAATTCAAATATATGATTTATATAGTAAGCAAGTAAGCAGATGGCAATCCATATATGATGTAAAAACTAAGCAATGCAAGACAACATGCATGACATGGGTAATATAACCCTGCCAAGTTTGAGCATAGACCTCAGGGGGGAAATGGGACTGGTCATCAGTCTCTGAATCCTCCCCTGAGGAGCTCTGTATAACCAGCAAGATGTCTGCTTCAGCAGGTAGCATTGTCTACTCTGAATACCTTGTTTTCACTCCAGATACTTCCATCACCGCTTCAAATGGCTGATGCACAGGAAGAGTAGTTGAATATACAAACATTGTCGACAAATGGAACACGTAATACAAAAAAATGATAGCATGATATAATTCACATACATGATGATTGGCTAAACAACATGGCATTGCATAATTCACATATATAATGCCTTTGCAACAAGATAGCATTGTATAATTCACATATATCTTGCAACAAGATGGCAATGCATAATTCACATATATGGTAATTAGACAGTAAACAGGTGGCATTCACACAAAGCATGTCTAAACTAATCAAATGACATAGCAATGCGAGACACCATACGCACGATATGAGCAACATAACCCTGCCAAGTTAGAGCATACACCTCGGGGGGGGAATAAGACTGGTCATCTGTCTCTGAATCCTCCTCTGAGGAGCTATGCATAACCAGCGAGATATGCGCTTCGTCAGATAACATAGTCTGCTCTGAAGACCTTGTTTCACTCTAGAATTTGCCATCACCGTGCCAAATGGCTGATGCACACGAAGAGCAGTTGAATGTACTAACATTGTTGACAAATGTAATATGTAACGAAAAAAAGGATGGCCTGATATAATTTACATATAAGATGACTGGCTAAGCAGGATGGCATTGCAAAATGCACATATATGATGCCTGGCTAAACAAGATGGCGTTGCATAATTCACATAAACGATGAATAAACTAAACAGATGGCATTCGCACAAAGGATGTCTAAACTAAGCAGATGACATATTTGATGTATAAAGTAAGCAATGCAAGACACCATATGCATGATATAACCAACATCAGCATGCCAAGTTAGAGCGAAGACCTCAGGGGGTAAATAGGAGTTGTCTTCTCCTTCTGAATCCCCCTGAGAACAGATATCTTCCTCTCGATTACAATCCGAAATGCGTGGAGGGGGGCTGCCTTTGCGCCTACCATGGAGCGCCGTCTGCATGAAATTTTATTGCCACGCAAGGCTCATCTCTTCTGCTCTACATGTTCAGTTCCATTGTTTACAATAACTGTCATGCATAGGAATAAAACATAGTGAGATTATGTAAGGAGTGCATGCAGAAATCCAGAGTGATGGTAGCAACCTGTGGATAGACCCAAAACCAATAATAGCAGGCAGATAATGGCTTCAGTTAAAAAATACAGATAATGGCTTCTTTACTGTTTGTTTCCCACCCAACATGAAACTCATAGTAGACACCGGAGATTAACCAGAGAGTAGATAGATACTATTGATAGCGGCCCCGATATGTACCCCACAACCATTTAAAAACTCAAGTTTGACCATTAGTTTGGAGCTGACTCAGAGTCTAATCGGTGAACAGGACAATAAAGTAGCATGTAATATTAAGCGATGCATAACGTAAGCTGACACGAAAGAGTGCGACCTCTCTTGCGGACCCGTGTAGTCCTCGAGGTCATCTGCTCGGTTGATGATGGTAATGCAGTTTTCATGGCTGCCAGCGGCGGGGAAGAAGATCTGAGGCGGCGAAAGACAGTCTGGAGGCCGGATCCCTGCTGTGCTGGACCCTTCTGTCGTTGGAGCAGCTGAGCTGGGGTGGACGACGGCGCAGCAGGAGCGGGACAAACCACGCAAGGTTTTCTTTGACAACTATCTGTAAGAGAAGTAATTCTGTAAGGGCTCGTTTGAATTGGAGGATTCCAACAATGCAGGGATAGGAAATAGACAGGAATAGGATAGGAATGCGCGTGCAAAACAGAGAATTTAAAAACACAGGATTTCTACCAATCGAGGTGTTTGATTCACAACAATTAAGAGATCACAGGATGCAAAGAAGCACGGTGAGATTAAGTCAAACCATAAGAAAATGTACGGTTATAATGCTATTATGCTACTATCTCTTAGTCTTGTACTTCATGAATAGGAATTTGAAAAGGAGGACAAGTGAAAATTAAAATTCCTACGTTTTTTCTTTCAAGGAGACACTAAAGGAACAAATCCGTGTGCTCAGTGGACAATATATATAACATGTAGAGTAAAAAAGAGATGCAACAAGTGTACAACCTCTTTGGCGAAGCCATGTCGATCTCAGCATGATTGGGTTGGCCGGTGAGGATGCTCCGGCTGACTTTGCTGTCGGAGGAGGGGAAGAAGATCTTAGGCGTCTGGAGATGGAGCCCGAGGTACTGCTCCGCTGTGATAGAGGGTTTCGTCGTTGGAGCAGCTCCGGTGAGTTGTACGACGCCGAGGCTGAAGCAAGACAAGAGAGACAACGAACAACGTTAACCCGAGTGGAATTCTAATAGCATCTCCAATACATGACGTAAAATACATAACCACAAAGTGCTAGATGTAAAATACATCAGCCGCTCATCTCTGAACTTAACTGTCGAAACTGAACTTAACTGTCAAAACTGAACTTAACTGTCGAAACTGAATTTTGCTGTCGAAACTGAATTTTGCTGTCGAAACTGAATTTTGCTGTCGAAACTGAACGCACTAGCAAGGTGAGGCTACACGTCGGTCGACCGAATTTTTCATCTCTGGTCAGTCGATTTTGCAGCCATTGGATACGAAATCAAGGGCCTACGGTTCATCTTCAACCTCCACCCCCTGAGCCGCCAGCCACCAGCGGCCAAACAGTAGCCCCTCGCTGCCCGCGGCCGACGGTGCGCCGCCCCGCCCGCCCCGAAAACACTCCCCACCGCCGGTCCGCCGCCGCCCCAGCCATCCCTCTAGGCCCCCCGTGCCGAGCTTTTTCTCCGGCGATCGCACGCCACCGCCCCGCCAACGCCCCGCCACTGCCAGCGACCACCGCCCCCATCCTGAACCCTAAGATAGATAGTAGGGTACCTCTCCGGCGAGCCCCCCTCCCTGCTGCGGCTGGTTCTTCCTTCACCCCGGCGAGCGCCCCCCTGAAAATTGACTGACCCAAAAGTCGATTCAGTCGACTAAAGTGTAGCTAAATCAGAGCAGCATCGCAAGCAAGAGCAAGAGCGAGAGCAGCAGCGCGAGCAAGAGCAATAGCAAGAGCAGACCAGGTAGGGGACCGAGAGCAAGAGCAGAGCAGCAGTGCGCGCGAGAGCTAAAGCAGCAGCAGCTCCTACTGATGTGGACGTCGCCGCCGAGGGAGCGACGCCGTGGAGGAAGTGGCCGGCGACGCCGCCGTGGATGGAGCCTTGCCGTGTCGGCTCAGGACCGAGCGCCGGCAGCACCGTGAGATCGAATCAAGACGAAAATGCGGCGATTAGTGTACAACCTCTTTGGTGGCACCGATTAGGCCGCAGCTTCATCCGAGGAAACAGTGATGATGATGCTCTTTCGGTGGTGCAGGTGAAGACGGTGCTGTGGGAATGGAGGTGGCGCGAAAGATGAGGGGAACGTCGGGGCAGCTCCTTGGAGGTGGAGGACGAGGTGGCTGAACCGGCGGGACGATGAGATCGACGACGGATCCTCATCCGGTACGGTGGATGAGGGACGTCGAGGTGTTGCTGTGGACGACGTCGTCAGGGAAGAGGCTCTGGCTGGGTGGCGGACGGAGCAGGGTGTGGGGTTTCGTCGCGGGTTTTCGCGGCCTCGGTGTACGAATGGGTGGGCGGATGGGATGGCAGTGGGGAACCATGGCTTAGAGACGCGCTTGTCCGAAATGTGGGTTAAGTTACGAAAGTACCCCCACCGATTTGAGGCGGTTCTTTCGGTTCAGGGGTACCACGGGCATTTCGCGTGTCGGGATTTCACAGGAGGTGGGAGTTTTCGCGCGCGTTGTAATTTCGGAATAGCAAGGCGCGGGTTGAGATGGAGGGAGTTGTCGGAGCACAACGAGACAAAGATATGTCTTAAATATTTCGGGCTAACAAGGCGCGGGTTGAAATTTCCGGACAAGCCTAACGTGTACCGTACCAAATCAATGCGCACTACAAATGTCATTCAAAACATTGAATTCATGTTATGTTCAATTAAAATATTTCGCTACGTGTATAATGCATGCAACCTACTACTCAAATGAACGTTTTAGTGCATTCCAAACGTATATACTACCGCTTCAATATGAACTAAATTTGAATTCGTTTCTCTATTTGAATAAGATCTACAGTAATGATTGTTGTGAAGTGAAAGCATTTGAATTCGTTTCTCTGTTTTAATAAGATCTACAATCATCATTATTGTCAAGTTAAACCATCGTTTGTGTATTATCTTCACAGCACACCACGTGATTAGTCTCGAGTTACATATGAACTATGTGTACTATATGAACTCGAACTAGATTTTTTGAATCCACTTTATTTTGATTTCAAATTACATTACATTTCTAGCTCTAGCTAGATCTTCATAATCTAAACCATGTCTCATATGTATAATGTGTTTATCACATTATGTATGGTGCCCCGCCCCCTACGCCTACAAGTATTTAGATGTGAGTTGCAAACACCACACATTACCACAAATTCAAATAAAATGTGAGAATGTTCGATATATAGTATTGTTTAGATTGTTCGATATTTAGTTGTAAGCTGCAAACGCCACACATTATCACAAATTCAAATAAAATGTGAGATTGTTTGATGTATAGTATGGTTTAGATTGTTCGGCATTTAGCTGTGAGTTGCAAACTCCATGCATTATCACATTATGGTATAACATGTGCACAGCACGTGTATCACTCCTACATTCATGCATGCAATGTTTAAAACACTATGATCTCCTATTCAAATATATGAATCCGCTTTCATACCGAATTATGATCTTTGTTAGTCTCTTACATCCACACAATCCTCTAACCTTTGTAGCTACCACTAACTTTGTCTCGTGCATGCACACGCCCTCCTCGCCCTCCCCCTCCCTCGGCATTCTATCCACCGGGCACATTCATTTTTTTCTATAGGTCGTTCTCCCAGAGTCTCCACAACTCCTTTCCGACACACACCGATCGATAAACCTCTCCAGCGATGCCTGCCTACAACATACACACACACCTTCAATCTCCTCCTTTATGTGTCCTTGCCTCGTGTCTCTCATACGGTCAGACACACGTGTAAACTCTCGCCCCTCTTTTCATCGATCTCACAACCGCACACTCCTCCCCCTATCTAGCTAGTAGTTGGGCCTCTCGCACCACCTCCTAGCTCCATTCTCTCTGTCTATCCGTCTCGCTGGGCCTTATTTGCCTCTAACAAATGGACGTACACCGACCGATCTCTCATTATACATATAGCTAGCTAGGTCCTTATAACTCGTTTTTACCCACATGTCAATCGATCAACCTCATTAATTGTGTCTCTCCCTTCCTCCGACAAACAACAATTGATCTACCGATCTAGTTAGGTTTGCTTACCAAACACATGGTTCCCCTTCATCATCCATGGATGCGTCCCGGCGGATCTATCACGCACAGGCACACACAGAAACACATCCCCACTCTTATTGATAACATTGCAGTTCCACCCTCAGTTTGTCTAGGAGGCCTCTCCCACCATCTTCGAGAAGCAACTCCATCACCCATCCAGCACTCTACCCCTCTCCCTCCCTCTCCCTCCCTCTCTCTCTCTCCTCTCTCTCTCTCTCTCTCTGTCCCATCGTATTTCCCGTCCTTCAGTTATGTATGGATGTCGACCGATCTCCCTCAAGACATAGCTGGGTCTCTCCTTCTCAACACATATACGAGTCGTTCTACCTCTATAGTTAGGCCTCTTCCTACCCCTCCCCCCACCCCCCTCCCCCCACACACACCGATACATCGAGTGCTCTAGTCATGTCTCCCTGCCACACACAAACTTAACATCTGCCCTCTAACGTTCCGGTAGGCTAGTCGCCCTATATCTTTGACTTGCACACACACATAATTTCGATGGCTCTCTTCATCGATCTCGCACCCACCCACTTGATCCTCTCTTCGACTCTATCGATATCTATGACCGCTCCCTCTCTTCTCGTGGATTGCCCGACCCTCTATGTATGATATGGATAGGCCTCCATTCCACACACATTGCATGCAAAATTTTGTTTGAGATGTCATCGACACATATTCCCACAAATAATTCACGAAATCAACCCCCACCCACCCCCCACCCCAAAACAAAAAACACTCACGAACGCGGTTTGTATCTCTCACACACACCCACGTAGGTGGGGGACGTGCATGAAGAGAAGAGGTGCATGCACGGCGCACGTACTCCCGTCTCTTTCCCAACCACACCCGCGTGGGTACACGGTGGAGCTCATTTCTGTATGAAAAAGGTAGCCCACGTGGTAATTTGGCACGTGTACTGGTTGTCCACTTGGTGGAGGGAGGATCGTCTACCACGGGTGAACAAACAAATTGCGACTTGACGTGTTATGTTAAAAAAGAGACAAACCATGTGGGGCCTACCTTAGAGGCAAGGCTCTATACACTGGAGTATTTTTGATGTGTCCCGTCAACTCGCAGAACGAGGAAAAGCTTGCTTAGTACATCGTCTCCCCCGCCCACGGGCGCGGTGGCTCGCAGGATGAGGTGAAGCTTGCTCCGCCTTACGCCCGCTCCCTCACCCATGCGCACGGTGGCTCGCAGGACGAGGAGAAAAATTTACTACTCCCTCTGTTTACAACTCGTCCTTACTACCTTGGTTATAGAGATTATATCATATTGTTTGGAATATATATGTCCTTTAGTAGATTTCAATATGAACTACTAGTACATACTCCAAACACTGATGTATATAGACATATTTTAGAGTGTAGATTCACTCATTTTGCTCCGTATGTAGCACTCTCCCTTGCCCCTCGCCCACGTGGTGGACGTGCAGCAATTCATTCGGTCCCATATAGCCAGAACGATATATACTGCACTACCATTATTGCTCGACTTCCCGAAGAGGCGAAGAGCCAATCGCAAGGTTAATATTTTGGAGATGCCAAGCGCAAGGTTATAGGAGAACGAGTAGTAGGTGCCGCGTCATTTATAAATAAAGTTTTTTTTCTTCAGTGGCACGTACGCAATATGATAGGTTCATATGGAGAGAAAAGGAAACCGCTCCACTATATACATAGTCAGGACGGGCCAGCCTACACGGTTGCTTGCTGGGGTTGCTCTCTTCACACTCTCTCGCACAAAACGACTGTGGCCACATCTCTAACATCCCGGCGGATCACGTCCGCTTGGGGAAGGGGTGGATGCTTAGTGTAGATGCGGTGGCCGTCACCGACGGCGAAAACCCACTGTCGGCATGTCCCGATCAGGGGTCCCCGCCATTCTCTCTCACATAGCCGGTGAGGTTGCCTTCGTCCCTTGCTCACTGCCGCGACGTGGGCAGTTGCCGCCTCCCGCCGCCCTCCTCAAGGTTGAGCTACGTCCCTCAGGTACAACTCCCTTTACAGCCGGCTTGCACCACTGCTCCAGCTGCCCACATCACTCCCTGTGGATATTTCTCTACTTCTTTGCCCCGCACATACCTCTACTGGCTTTTACGTACTGTATTTGTGACGAGTTTATGTCTCATCAACTAGTCCCAGTAATCTTATTCTAATCACGCTTCTTCAATTTCTTTGCCACAGGGATGCTTATCTCGATTTTGGTGAAACTGCACAAAATGATCTGATTGTCAAAAGGTTGCAAACTTCATTTATTAGGAAGCTCGAACGTTGCCAGCAAATTGAAGCCTAGTCAGGGATCACGGTTCAAGGGCTAGGGACTGCATGGATCGTTTTTTCTTTAGCTGCCTCTGTTCCAAAATAAGTGTCAACTTTAGTAGTAGTACAACTTTGTACTAAAGTTTGCACAAAGTTGAGACACTTATTTTGGAACGGAGGGAGTAGATATTTGCTATGATCTGTCAATCAGTGAGATGCAATAGCATGCATGTTAGTCTCCTTTGTATTTGATGAAATGTTGCAACGGGCAACCTTGGACGCAAGATACATGTAACAGAAGCTGGAAGCTTCATAGCATTGTACAAATTTATCTCGCTGATAAATTACAGTACGTACTATACTAGTACTTCCTCCGTTCCTAAATATAAGTCTTTGTAGATATTTCACCATGAACCACATGCAGATGTATATAGATGCATTTTAAGTGTAGATTCATTAATTTTGTTCCGTATGTAGTGGAATCTCTACAAAGACTTATCTACTAGTAATAGCTAGCCCCCACTACTAGGAATTCTCTATCCTCTCCTTGAGCCACATCATCAAAATTGATGTAGCCGTTAGATGAAGTAAATCAGTCCATAATAGCCGTCTGATCTAGACGTTGAGAGGCTCCGCACTAAGCCACATGCAAGCATGCAGAAATACCGTGGCACATGCATGTGAGTGGGTTTTAAATCACATCAACATGTCTGCATGCAAGCATGCACCGGTAGCATGCATGTAAGTGAGCTTTTAAGTCCCATTAACATGTCAAAAAGAAAAATATAATCCCATTATGCAGTAGGAGTTGGCTGATCTTTTTTCCTTACGTGGGATGATCTAAATGATGATGGGAGTTTATTTAGTTTGGCTACCACATTTGTCATGCGGTTATAGAGTTTTTTTAGTTCTATGAAATCGATAATTTTGCGCAGAGAGATATACCGCTGTTCCGCGGCAACGCGCGGGGACTCATCTAGTAATATTTAGGAACAGAGGGAGTACTATGTAAAGAGTTAGGTGTCGCACGGTGATAGTGTGAGGTGGGCCATGTAATCACTGAGCCTGCGTGTTTTCACTGCTCTTGCACGCCTCCGCTGTAAGAATGGAGAAATTTGTAATCTAGTAGTTGTACCTCCTTTCGCCGAAAGCGTGGGACATCCAGCAGTCCTACCACCTCAGTAATAAAGACCAATGAGCCGTCAAATCACATAGACCCAGCAGTAAGTTGGACGGACGAAGCAACCATCACTCTTGCGCCAGTGAGAGGTCGCGTCCGCTCTGCGCGGGCATGAATGCGGCACCGATTCTTTGGAGCGGCGCTGACCGTTTCGGGCGGGAAGCGCGCGCGGGCGATGGAGGGGCTTTGGGTGGGCCAGGCTGGTCAGGAGCGGGCATGGCAGCTGTCCGCATGTCCCTACCAGACATGACCGGAAACGAGAGGATGCACCGACTCTCGCGACTAAAATCGTACACTACATGACATTTCTCTGTAGGAGTAGGTCGATCTGTCACTCTCTCTAACACACACATGCTGTTAAACACACACACACACACACGCACCTTGGTCCCGTTGCACCTTCTAACATGACTTATTACACCTAGACGAAGGGAGTAGTAAGCATACGAGATACGGTGGCACACTGACTTAAGTCGAATACAAGTGCCCAAAATTTGTGTGCATGTTATAATAAGGATTCACTTAAAATAGTACGTGAGCGAACAGAGGGATCAACTGGACAGTGTTCCCGAGCAGTAGCGAGATGTGTGAGGTAAGATAGACCGCTGGCGCTTTTAATTTTTCTTATTAATTTGTTTGTTTCACCCTCTGACTGGTGGGACCCAACGTACTACGTGGAGAGAGGTAAGGTGACTAAGGCTGCATTATTTCTGCACCACTGTGGATAGTCTTACCACCAAAGCCACATGACACGATTATGATTGAAATCCCAATGACTCTCACACACACAAAGAAACATGGCATGCTTGTCACACGAATGCAGGAATGTATAAAAGGTTATTTCCCTCTCGTTGAACATAACGGGAGGGTTGTGTAGCTGGTTAGCCTGTTCGCTCATCAAACTTGAGGTCTCGGGTTCGATAACTACACTTGAGCATAATTTGTGCCAGGGGGATTCTTTGAGTGGTCAAAATGTTTTCTAGGGTTTGCACGCTTCACACTCTCTCTCCAGTATATATATACACGCTGGAGCCTCAGCGCTTGTAGTTGCTCTCTTCACACTCTCTCGCCCTCTCCCACTGGAGCCTCAGCGCTTGTAGGGTCTCTCTTCACACTCTCTCGGCCTCTCCAGATCTAAACAAGACTTCGTTGGCCTCTCTCTCCCCTCACTGCTGCTCAAAGAGCCGGCAGGATCCGTCCGCCGGGAAGGGAAGGAGGCTTAACGCTGTCACCCTCGGCGAGGGACTACCGGCGCAGCTGTTCACTTTCCACCCAGCGGCGGCGCGGGAGGGCCTCTGACCCCTTCTTCTTCGCCGCCGTCCCGTCGCCCATCGAACCACGCCCCAAGAACCTTAAGGTATAATTTACTTACTCCACATGCATTGCTCTAGCTGCATGTATAGCATGAATCTAGGACGTGGTTCAAAGAGGAAAGGAGTGGGGGAAAGTAGTGGGAAAAGTTGTATATAGCATGAATCTAGGACGTGGTTCAAAGAGGAAATGAAGGGGGAAAGTTGTATAGCATGAATCTAGGACGTGGTTCAAAGAGGAAAGGAATGGGGGAAAGTAGTGGGGAAAGTTGTATCGCATAAATCTATGACGTGGTTCAAAGAGGAAAGGAAGGGGCGAAAGTACTAGTTCAAAAAGGAAAGGAAGGGACAAGGCTATAGAGTTTGAGCAGGACTAGATTTGCTGCGCTCACATAGGGAAAGGTGTCTAAAGATAACAAAACTGGGACCAACACAAATATGCTCCTTGGTTGTTTGTTCTTTGTTGCAACAGACTGTGCATGACCACAGTACATCGGTAGATGCGCATGGTGCTGGTGCGTCCACTGTCCTGTGCAACTCATTAGCTGTTGTTAATCTAATGCCCTGTTTGGTTAAAAACTCCCTAGTCCCTACCTGCTTGGTTCCAGGGACTAAACATGGACTAGAGGTTATTAAATGACATGCTAAAAGACCATGTTACCCCTAGTAATGAACTAATAGAGACAAGGTGCGATGCGTGGCAGGGGCAACTGTTGGAAAAAGTCCCAAAAAGACTCCCTCGGGGTCTTCTTTCTTTAGTCCCAAATGCCCACTTTTAGTCCCTAAAAGTCCCTCCTGTTTGGTTTAGATGGGACTGACACGGAGTTTTTTTAGTCTCTACACCAAAATGTCCCAGTAAACAAACACCCTCTAATAATGCCGCTGGAAAATTGATGCAATGCCACAGTTAAAAGCAAATTACATGTTTAACGAATTTTATTGTTAATATAATCTCTATGTTAATATTAATCAATGCCACCATATTAGAAATGCTACTATCTTGCTTTCTTTCCCATTTAGATAAGGTAGATGCTTCTTTTTGTTGGCTTCTGTGTCATCCACCGTTATTGACCAGTAATTGTTTCCTTTGCACCTCTGTGTAAACAGGGTTATCTACTTCACCTCGTTGCCATTGTGACCTTTTGTTGCACTGCACAAAACACTTTTGTTTTAAGAGTGTTTTGTGCAGTTCAACCAAAATATCACACCGACAACGTTGCTTGATTGCTTGATCTTAGTGGAACTGCACAAGAGGAGATCTTACTTCCTATCCGTTAAGGTGAATTTGGTTCAGATCTTCTTCTTGTGAGTTGTTTAAATTCCGCATCATGAGAGGTTAGTACTAGCCTTCTTTCACATGATTCTGCAGTGTGCTTTCATATGTTGTGCTACTTGTACGATAATGTTGCTTGATTTTAGTGAACTGCACAAATGGAGACAAGACTTCCAATCTATATGTGCACCGTAATATCCCATTGAGGTAAGATAAGGATATTTCACAACTGCTGGCCTGTATTTTGCCACTTTCATCAGAAAATTAAGTTTAGTACTATACTTGTGCTCCCTAATTGACATGCCAAATCTTACATTGAAGGCGAAGCTTGTCTGTTCTTGAATCAAGTGATGAAGGGGAAGAACAAGCGGAAGAAAAACAAAAATCAACTCCCGGTGCTGTAATGAAGCACTGGTACTGTGATGACACAAGTAATGATATAGTTTTGCATCTTAATTTATTGCTATGGCTGGAATGAGCAATTGTTTTGCCACTGATTTGATGCCACTCTTAATGTAATTTGTAATTATCTCTACTTGTGCAAACAGGGATCTTCTGTGAAGATACCATATATTTTAGTGGAACTGCACAAGAAGATGTTGGAAACATTAAACTAATCGAGGAGTATATAGTAAGCATGGCCACCACCGTAGATAGCAATAGATGGTTCCGGAGAAGTGCTTCATCTGTATGCTCTACACAATAAGCCTCCTGACAAAGGTTGGTACTCGCCCACTGATTTCATCCATATGATTGAGCTTTGTCATCTCTATTGGTGTTGTGCTACTGTTTAGATACTGTCATGAAAAAGTGGTATTGTCCTTGAGAAGTGCTTCATCTGTGTTGTTTTAAATATTTCCTTTCCTTTTTTCGAGCAAACAGGGATGCTAGCATTTAGTAGTCCTCTTGTCTTTGCACAACAGGATCATCTTCCTCTGAAGAAGAATATGGAGTGCGTGAAGTGACTAGTTCCGATTATACCAGGATGAAGAAGCCCTGTCTATCTTCTCATTAGAAGGAGCAGTTGAAGGATGGTTACATTACTCCCCACAAGACCAAACTAACTTCAGCTCAGAAGGACTGAAAAATCTCCATTTTTTTGCTGTGATGCGCGAGTACGATGTTGTTCTAGGATTCTTTTTGGTGAGTTCCATTTTTCTAAAAGTGTGCTCTACATGGACCATGTATGTGCCTGTTGAAACTGTCAATTCATAGTACAGTTTGCTTTATACTAATCACTTTTTTGTATTTGTGCAAACATGGGTGCTCAGCTTGATTCCAATGGGAACTGCACAAAATGTTCATGAATACATCGAATCATTCATTTCCACCACAAGAAAGGAGGTGCCGATAAGTTCAAGGCGTTGCAACATATAAGGGCGAAATCATACAAGCTACGCGCGAATTTGGTTGATTTTGGTGGAACTGCACAAAAAGAATAGCTGGTTTATTTAGCACGAGGTGCCATGTCAATGTCTGAACTAATGGCAAACCCTGCCCATTCCACAATCGTAGGCATTTGATATTTTGGAATGGGACAACCTTGTCAAATTTTGCTCATTGATTTTAGCAAGACATGCGTTTGATATTTTCGAATGGGACGCCCTTTGCTGTCAGCAGCGTCGATCAATTTTTTCTTTATTCTTTAGTTGTGAAGTAAATATTGCCTCTGACATGTGAGTCGCTGAGATGCATAATCATCGATTGTTTTGAATGTTCTCTATGAATTGCCAGGCCTGTGTGTTTGATTGCAATGTACAGAAACACTAAAAAGGTGCTCAAACTCTTTGTACTCCTTCTGTTCCTTTTTACTTCGCACATTGTGAAAGTGCATACTTTTTTGTATAAGATTGGTCGAAGTAGAGATACTTTGACTGCAGACAAAACTTGTATGCACGACTAGAAAGGACCGGAGGGAGTACATGTGAAACTGCTGCAAACGAGGTGATCACCCTGGGAATAATGCTAGTACGTATTGTTTTGCATGTTCATCCAATGCCAGTGATACAGGAATTCGAACTAATCGAAATGAATTCATTCATACACGGTCGGATTTCATATAAACATGACGGATTTCATTACATTTCATACATTCTTCAACTAAAAAGGGGTGCGCTAGAGGTATAATTAATTAACCGAAGCTACCCACCTGTGTCCCGCTGAGCCGAACACAAGTTTCAGTGACTTAACTGCAGGTGCAGTTGCGTAACTGACATGTGGCCTGTTGGGCCCACGTGTCAGTCAGCCAACTGCACCAGCAGTTAAGTAGAAGCAGCGTTCTTCTCCAGCGCAGCTCTCCGACTCCACGTCACCGCAAAGAAGCTAACCGGCCGTCAATGGTCAACCCGCCTAGCTTGGCTTCAACCGGAGGGTAGCAGCGGTGGCCTTACTTGGACCCGAGCGGCGGCGACCTACCGTGTTCTACTCTTCCTCATTTTCTGTGTGGCGCGGCCTCGTTGGCAGCGGGGCGGGGCCTCGGCGGAGCCGGCGTTGTCCTCTGTCTCGTTGCCGGCGGGCGGCGCCTCAGCGGAGTGGTGGAAATCCTCCCCCACGTTGCCGGCAGGGTGGGGCCTCGGCTGAGCCGGCGATGTCCTCTGCCACATTGTTGGCGGGGCGGGGCCTCGGCGGAGCGTGCGGTGTCCTCTGCCTCGTTGTTGGCGCCGCGGGGCCTCGGCGGAGCAGGGCCTCGTCGACGCCAGCGGAGCGGGGACTCGCCGGAGCCGGCATTGTCCTCTGCCTCGTCCTCGGTCTCGCCAAACAGCGCCTCGCCCGCTTCATCGCCCTCTTTGCTAGCCTCTTTGTAGGCGGCCGCAGCCTCCGCCACCCGCATGCGGCACCGCCAGCGCTCGAGGCGGCCCTTGCGGGCGGAGCGGTACGAGTCGAGCAGCGCCTCCTGCTCTGCCCGCTCCGCGGCGATCTGCTCCTCCGCCTGCAGGTGCTCCTGGAGGAGATGGTGGTTGTAGGCGGCGTCGGCCTGCGCCTCCCGGAACTGCTCCTCACGCATCTGCCTCACCCTGTCCATATATTGGGCACGGGCCTCGCCGATGGTCATGGTGCAATGCACCGGCGAGGATGGCGCGGAGGAGGGGGTTGGCGCCGGATCGTCGACTACCATGTTCTCCATTGGGACGTCGTCGTCCTCCGGCTGCCTGCCGGCCAGCCGGTCGGAGCAATGGCTGCCATCTCCTTGTGGTCCGTCGTCCGCCCATCCCGAAGAGCGTTGGAGGGACGGACGTGTGGCGCCGGAGTAGCCGCCTCGGCAACCGCGTATCATTAATGTGGGCGGCAGATGGACGGACGGACGACACTTGTGTCGTTTGAAGGCGGAGCAATCGCCTGCACCGGGAAGCGGGGCGGGCGGCGCTGACTGTTTCGGGCGGAAAGCGTGCGCGGGCGAGGAGATGACTTTACTTGGAGAGGATGACAATGGGGACCCACCAGGTCCACAGCCTCACGTACGCAAGTGCCTCCTTTATATATATTTATATATATATACTATAATTTATTTTGCTTCCTCCTGGTTTCCTGACATCACGGTTCCACACCATTGTCAACCTATGTAGTAGTCAATAAACGAGAGAATTGCACAAGAAGCGGCCAACAGCTGGGACCAAGCAGCTCGAGCAGTATTTTTGTTTTTGAGGTGTGAGCACTGCAGAGTTTTTCGATGTTTAGCCTAGATATTAATTTTTCTCCTCTGAACAACAACGAAAACATCGCTGCAAGTATTAACTGGGCGGGCTGTGGCCCGTCTAGCCCAGGCCAGATATCCAGCCCAGATATTAATTTTTTTCAAGCTGAAAATGGCTAGCCCAACTATACTTTTTTAGGAATACCCAGGCAAGGTCAAGTTGTTATTCTCCGCCCCGCTGGGCTGCAAATCTTTCCTAGGAGGGATGCATTAGGCTTAACAAGAAAATGAGCTTTAAGAAATAATAAATGGGATGTAATTATAAAAATGGGCAGTAACTATAAAAAAATGCCCCAAACACGTGATTACTTTATAAAATATTATTTTTGGATATTGAAAATTTTAATTTCATTTATTGTTGCGAGCGCAATGTTTCGTTGGATTTTTATGTAATATAAATTTATATTGAAATTGTATTTAATCTGACTAGAAATTTCGGGATAAAAATATTTCGGATCACATCAAAATGTGGGAAATTTTATTGAATTCTGTTTTGAACGGTTGGTTGAAATGGGCTGTACTTTTAACAAATTGTAAATGGGCTGTAGTAAATTCCATTAGAATTCAAAAATGGGCTACACATTCTTACAAATCTCAAATGGGGTATAAGTTCTCTGCCACACATTTCTGGCCTTACTAAGTTGACGCGGCCCCTAAAAAAACAGAGTTGACGCGTATGCAAGGCTTTGTCAACTTATAGTCAACACACGGTTCTAGCAGCAGTGGCCGTTGGATGTCCATCCAACGGATGCCATGCTTCTTCTTCAATCTTGGATATTCTAGCTTCACCCACCCAAAAAATGATTCCTCCCCCTGACATCTAGGGCGCACCATTTCGGAAGCTGACCTGTGGGCCTACTAAGTTGAACGTACCAAGGGCTTTGTCAACTTAGTCAATATAAATGATTCTAGCTGCAGTGACCGTACGATGTCCATCCAACGGCCGTCGTGCTTCTTCAACCTCTGGTCGTCTTGCTCCAGCCGCCCAAAGCAGCGCCGGTCGTGCCGCCTGCTCCTGCCTCCCGTGGCCGGCTGTGCTGCCGCGGAAGCCTCACCGCCCCCTACTACTCCCACCGCTGGCCAGGCCATCCCTCCACTCACCCACACCCCTTGTTATTCTGTGGCGACGGCAGCGCAGCCGAACCAGTGAACCCTCGTACTCCTCTTCGCGTGTGCATCCACTGCCGCGTCTTCCTCGGTTCCGCGTCGTCCCCTTCCTAGGCCTCGCCGTCGTCCACCGCCCTGGTGCTCTCGGCGCGACGTGATCAACGTGGTCAAGGAACGACTTTCATCGGACGTGGACTGTACGTGGAGAGGCTGACAGCTGGGTCCACGGCAGCCGCAAGGAAGTGCCTCCTTATTACGCGCAAAATAATTATTCCTCCACCTGACAGCGGGGACCCACCGGACGGGCCACCATATTTCGCGAAAAAAATGATTCGCCCCTGACTGCTGGGACCCACGTGCTACATCTTCACACGCAAGGAAGTGCGTCCAAAAAAATGATTCGCCCCCTGACTGCTGGGACCCACCAGCTACACCTTCGCACGCAAGGAAGTGCGTCCGAAAAAAAAACGATTCGCCCCCCGACTGCTGGGACCCACCAGCTACACCTTCGCACGCAAGGAAGTGCGTCCGGGCAAAAAAAAAACGATTCGCCCCCCTGACTGCTGGGACCCAGCAGCTACACCTTCGCACGCAAGGAAGTGCGTCCAGGCAAAAAAAACAAAACGATTCGCCCCCCTGACTGCTGGGACCCACCAGCTACATCTTCGCTGGCAAGGAAGTGCCTGACAGTCGGGACCCACCTGGTCGAAGCGTACGTAGTGTTGTCATTCTGGTCGCGAACGTGTACGTACATACTGGTCGATGTAGAGGCGCGCACGTGTCGTAGTAGAGGCGCGCACGTAGCATGTACACGTACGTACAGCGGCCAGGGTGCAAGAAAGAAAATACGGCCACGTATGTGTACATACGGGCAGGGTCTCGAACGCCTACTCGCGCATACGTACGGCCAGGGCTTGTGTACATGGCTGGGTCTGAACGGAGAAACATCATCGTCGTCGTGTTCATGGGGAGGCAACGGAATGCGTCGTGTTCATGGGGAGGCAACAGAATGCGTCGTGTTCATCGGGAGGCAATGGAATGCGTCGTGTTCATCGGGAGGCAACGGAACGCGTGGGAGCCAACCGGCTGGGTCGGAACGTAATGCGTGGTCGTGTTCATCGGGAGGGCTTGGATGGAACAGGCGATGGAAACGAGGCCTGGCGTACCGCAGAACGGAGGAAACGGACCTCCTACCTTCGGAACGGGGTCCTGTTGATCGGGAGGGGTGTGGCGTACCGTAAAACGGAGGAAACGGACCTCCTATGGTCGAAACGGGGGTCCTGTTGATCGGGAGGGGTGTGGCGTACCGCAAAACGGACGAAACGGACCTCCTACGGTCAAAACGGGGGTCCTGTTGATCGGGAGGGGTGTGGCGTACCGCAAAACGGACGAAATGGACCTCCTACGGTCGAAACGGGGGTCCTATTGATCGGGAGGGGTGTGGCGTACCACAAAACGGACGAAACGGACCTCCTACGGTCGAAACGGGGGTCCTGTTCATCGGGAGGGGTGTGGCGTACCGCAAAACGGGACTCCACGGGATACTGTTCATCTCCACCGTCGACCTCCTCCAGCCTCCACGGGCTACCGTCGACCTCCTCCAGCCTCCACGGGCTCCTGTTCATCCAGCCTCACCCGCGCGCTACTCCACCGGCTACTGTTCAACCACCCCTCCACGGGCACCCCTCCACCGTCTACTGTTCATCCAGCCCTCCACACAACGGGGTCCTGTTCAACCACCCCTCCACGGGCACCCCTCCAGCGTCTACTGTTCATCCAGCCCTCCACCACACCACAGGGTCCTGTTCATCCAGAGGCAACGCCACCGCTCACTGTTCATCCAACCCCCCTGCAACGCTCACTGTTCATCCAATCGATCGGCTTCAGTTAGCAGCAGTAGCGAAGGAATCGCTCGATCGGGTTCAGTTAACAGCCATCGATCGATCACTCAGGTTCAGTAACGCGTAGCCTGTAGTGTAATCGCTCGGGTTCAGTTAGAGCCCAACGCCTCGCTCGGGTTCAGTTAGAGCCAACGCCTCGCACACACGCGCGTACGTGTATGAGAGAAACGCGCATCGCTCGGCCCCCGACCTCCCATTGTAACCGGGAACTCCCCGAAATTTTCCTCCCCCTCGCTTCTACCACGGTTTTTTCCGTCATGGACGGCCCAAAGAATGTCATGCAGCTGCGTCTCCGGCCCGCCCAGGACGAAAAGCCCATTTTCTGTCATGATTTTTTGTCATAGAAGTAGGAGCCCACCACATCTATGATGATACCGGGTTTTGTCACAATTATCGTCATAGAAGTGTCATATGTATGACATAAATTTTTGTCGTTCGGCCCAAAATGTCACGGATGTGTCTTTTTTTGTAGTGGTGCTCCCCAAAAACCTGATCGCCCCTCTCCCGTACAAGATCACGAAAGGCGGGGTTCGGAGGACTGCTGTCCCTTCTCGCGGTGCACGCCGGAAGGAGGGATGGAGAAGAATTGCGTGGCAATGCTAAGATCTGGAATGGTGCGAAACCATATGATACACCAGCGGCTAGGGTAGAGCTTGTAAGATCGGTCGTGCGAGTAAGACCAAGTAGTATAATAATAGGCCTTTGGGCCAAACCCTACGTCCAAGTCAATAATAGCCCCACTATCCAAAAGAATCAGAAACGGCTGAGTAATTAAGGCATCCATTAATTATTAATTAATGACTTAGTAATTTTTCCAACTCACACCACCCTTAGAGCATGGTTAATAGTATAGCCAACATCCGGCTATATGAAGTTGACACATCATCTAGAACCAACCTAATACAGAGCCTGCTTACAATAGTTATTCCCTTTAGTATAATACTATATCATTAATAATGGCCCCACCTTTTGTCTCACAAAGTATGTGTAGTCTGAAATGCCGGGCGTGCAGTGGGCGGCGCCCTCGGTCGGCGCCCTCGGTCGGCGCACCGCTTCAACGGCGGAAGCAGTGAGAGGTCGCGTTGCCCTGACTTGCAATCAATGTGGAGCGGCGGGCTCAGCTGGCGCCGGGAGGGAAGGTTTCAATTTTTTATTCAGTTGCTGTGCTGCTACCGTCCAATATTTGCGTGTGGTTGTTTCTTGAATAAAAATAGGAGGTACTTCTACTTATGTTACTCCCACTATGGCTAGCCTTGCGCTTGGCTCTTCACCTCTTCCGGAAGTCGAACAATAATGGTTGTACTACAGTAGTACTTCTGGCAATCTAACACCAAATGAACTGTTGCACGTCCACCGCTTGTAAGCAAAAGTTTCTCCTCGTGCTGAGAGCCACCGCGCACGTGTTGGCGAGGGAGAAGGCGTAGTAAGCAAGCTTCTCGTCGTTCTGCGAGTTGACGGGACACATCAAGGTTATTTAGTATGCACTCTCTCCAAAAAAGGGCTGACCATGTCATGGCTACCATCCCGTGCTCCGTCGTTGAGTATGTGCATTATTCACGTGCCATCGAGGAGAAAAAATATTGCGTATAGGAGTAGGTGCCATCGAAGTGCACGACTCACTTACGCACTGTTTATCTGATTATCTCCATTTTCTTGCATGACACGTGCACCTTGATGCTAGATATCTCGCGTGTTGGCAAAAGGATGAACAAAGCTCACATACAAAAAGAGTGGAAGAACATAGATTCCCGACGACCGAGAAGGAGCAAGGAACCTCGCGGTGGACATCTACAAGGAACCTTGCGTGTTTTCCCCTGTTTTTTGCCGCCTGCCCGCCTATAAACAAATAAAAGAACATGAACTCTTCGCTAACCACTAGAGACGATACATCAGGATGCTAAGTTGAAGATATTTTATTAGTTTATATTGATAACCACGCAAGAAGCCACGCATGTAGAGGACGCATGCAGCCACGCATGTACACACGCCAACGCACTAACTCATGCCGATCCAACTCATGCACAAACGTGCACATCATTGAGCACACAACACACGTACACAACACATGCATGCGCACACACTCGGCCGTAGAATGCACGTGAATAACACATGCATGCGCACACACTCGGCTGCATGGAGGCGTGCGCCATCTGCGGTGACCTCCGGTTCATTGTGCTACGGCGAAGCTCGCACACAACGGCGCCTACGCATCTCTTGCAGCACCTCTTTGCCGTCGTTGCTCAACGACTAGCCGGAGACGAAGACGACCGTAGCCTCGGCCTTAGAACTAGCACCGATTGAATAGCACACACGCTGCACGCACGCGAGCACGTACGGAGTGCCCATGACGTGGTGCGTCCCGAGCCGCCTCTACTCCTTCTGCGCACGTTGTCTATGAAGGCGGCTGCATGCCTAATGATGATGTGGGTGAGATCTTCTAGGACTCAGATGATGACGAGGAGGGTGTCTCCAACAGCGTTCCTCGGCTCGCACCTCTTGCATCACGGTGGTCGAGCTTGGAGTCATTCATCTGGTACACGTGGCATCTCAGATCTGGACACAAGGTGACGTGCACCATCAAGGGGGTCAGGGAGGACGCGACCTCTCACTGCATCCACCATTTGAAGCGGCGCACCGGCCCCGGGCGCCACCCGCTGCACTCCCTGCTGTACCCGCCTCCTTGCCGCATTCAAAAACCTACATTTACTAGTATGTATACACGTGCAAGGCACGTCTTAATATAATTGTTCCGTGCAATGCACGGGCACCTTACTATAGATTAGTACGACCAAAAATTGAACTAACATTATATATATTATGATAAATGCTGATGCATGTCACCTAAAATTATATCATTGAAAACTATTTTCAAATACTAATCGAACGATATAGTTTTTGTTGACATGCACTAACATTTTGTCAGTTAAATCTTCAGTCAAATTCAATGGGGGACTAATAAACCTCGACCGATGTAGTACTAGTGTAGAGGCGGCGCTGCACGTGAGTCTTGCGGCAGTTCACAAAACCCAACCACTAATAAGTGGCCTGGTAAAATAAATGGGCAAGCAACCATCACATCCCTCCGTCTTGATTGTTCTAGAACACAGGTGAGGTAGCAGCAGTGTACTGTTCATGCGAATCCTACTGACATTGGCTATTGGATTTAGAAGATCAACGGTTTTGATTGATGTTCTTAGTCCTACTTAAAATTGGTACACTATATAGTAGTATAGATATAGATATAGATATAGATATAGAAACCCGCGTGGAATGCGAGAAACCAACTCCGGCCACACACGTCCGTTCAGGAGCAGGACGCCGGCCAAGCTCCTCCTTCCACCATTTTGTCCACTCTTTCGGCGGCATCCGACGAGCAGGAAGAGCAGTTCTCGGGCATAAAAGCTGTCTGGGTGGCCCGCCGAGCCCGGCAGCTCGCTTCTCCACCTACCTAGCCTAGCTCGTCGGAGGTAGTTGCCGCACTAAGCCAGTGTGTGGTTCCGCAGCTGGCTTCTCCAACACAGCTTGAGGAAGAGTGCCGACTTGCTCCACGCCGGCTTGTCGGGGAGCACGGCGGCACGGGCATTGTCGCCGCCCTCGACGCCGCCGCGTCATACAACGCCTCCAGTGTCTGCGACTGTGCCATCCACCGTCGACGCGCGCGTAGCCGCGACATGCAGGCACAGAAAGAAGCCGCCGCTGATGTTGACGAGGTGATGCGGCTACGCGGATGTGGACGAGGTGACGGGCAACACGTCCCCGCCCGCCACCATCATCAACGAAAAGTAGAACACGGGAGGCCGCCGCCGATTGTATCCCATGAAGGCCACAGCTGAGTCGACGCTGGCGAATACAGCCGGTGTCTTGCTCGATTCTTCTTCTGCCAGATGCTGGAGGAGGACAAAGATATCGGGCGGCAACCATTTAGATTAGGTATTTTAATTCTACCAGGCTGTTTGTAATGGGAGTATTATAGGTAGTATCATGCATGCCAACTACTCCCTCCGTTCCTAAATATAGGAGTATTATAAGAGCATGGTTAATAGTTTGACCAGCTGATGGCTACATGACACTGCCACGTCATATATAGCCAACCTTGTAGCCTTCAAGTATAATACTACCTCCGTCTAGGTGTCATCTTACGAAAACCAAATAATCCCAAAATACTTAGGCGCGGTGCATTAACTTCTACCTCGTTTCTTGTTTCTTGACATATCAACCAAAGAGATGTTGGTGTGCATGCTTTCAATGACTTGAGACTAGCAAACACGACATGAAGTGGTTAGTTCATTGCATGCAATGTTATTAATTAGCAAATAAACATTAAGTTCTCTCGTCTCTTCCAAAAGTCAAACAATGATGATGGTACTACAGTCGATAGTGTACGTACTAGTAAGCAAAGCTTCTCCTTGTTTGCGAGTAGACCGGACACATCAAAAGTAGTGCATTAGTCTCCAAAAAGGGTTGACCATGTCCATGGCTACCATCCCATGCTCTGTCATTCAGTGTGTGCTTCTCATCATTCTGTGAGTTGACGGGACACATCAAATTTAATACGTATTTAGTACTCTCTTCAAAAGGGGCCGACCATGTCCATCAGTCAATGGCTACCATCCCGTTCTCCATCATTGAGTACATGCAGTATTCACGTGCCATCGAGGAGGAAAAATATTACGTAGTACTCGGTGCCATCATAGTGCACGACTCACTTACGCACTGCTTATCTCCATTTTCTTGCATGACACGTGCACCTTGATGCTATATGTCCCGCATGTTGGCAAAAGGATGAACAAAGCTCATGTCAAATAAAAAGAGTGGAACAACATAGATTCCCGACGACCGAGAAGGAGCAAGGAACCTCGTGGTGGAGCGTCTGCACTCATAGTATTTTATATTATTTAGCGATATAAAATCAACCAATCATCTCCACAGTAGACCGGAAGAGTACGAAACACGGCAACCCAGTGTAGTTACATCATACTGTATGTGGCCAACCCACGCTATCACCATATTTCTTGGCCTCTGTGCGACATCTAGCTCTAGTAATCCACCAGCCCTTATCGCTTCTCGCTCCTCGTCTCTCTCAAAGTGCGGCGGGCTGGCGTTTTTGCCGTCTATTGAGGTCGGTTAACTCATCACAAGTTAGCGACATGCCAAGAGCATTCTAAAAAATTTACTGTACTCTATTGTTATGCCAAGAAGAGGAAGCGCTTTGACCGACGGACCAAACGAGACAGGCGTGCCGTGCCGTGAGTGGGTCCAGTTTCTCGTTTTGAACTTGTTTGGTGTAGTACTAACACTTGGTTTTCACTATTGGTAAGATTTTATATACTCCCTCCGTCTAGTGAATAAGTCATCTTAGATTGTGCACCGTGACCAAGGAAGAGGGGAAAATGAGAGAAATTAATATGTATTTGCTAATTAATAGCATTGCATGCAATGAACTAACCATTGCATGCCGTGTTTGGTAGTCTAAGTCATTGAAAACATGCACGCCCCACATCTCTTATTGGTGGATATGTCAAGAAACAAGAAACGAGGTGGGAGTTAATGCACCGTGCCTAAGTATTTTGGGATTATTTGGTTTTCGTAAGGTGACTTATACACATAGACGGAGGGAGTAGGGCCTAATGTATTCTTCGAGGATGCCTTTGACTATTGATAAGATTTTATATAATTTGAAAATTATATCATTCGAAGTTCCTTTCACGTACGAATTTGACCGTATGCTTTGAGCAACTTGCATGTCCTATACCGCTCCTGTTTGGATACTCTAACTTAGCTAGAGGTTAGACTAACTCATGACTAACCCTGAACTAACTATAGCCAAAGAGGTGTTTCGGTGACAGGGTTAGATTGACAATAAATGCACTTGATGGAGAGAGAAAAGTGATTTTTCAGTGGGCCCAAGGAGGTACTTAATGTGGGAAAGGTGAAGTGATGGTTGCTTCGCCCGAGCAACTTATTACTCTGGTAATATGGGAGTACCAGCGGATTCAAGGAACTGAGAAATGATGATTGCTTCATCCGAGAAACTTACTGTGGCGAAGGTGGGGCTCTATGATTTGACTGCTCACTAGTCATTACTAATGCGGCACAACGACCAGGGTGAATCTTTTCCTGCAGTTGTGCACTCAATATTGCTGCACGGCAGGTGGAGCCGGATGAAGGATGTCCCACATGTCGGCGAAATGAAATTGAATTGTGTCTGGCATTGATATCAATCCTTCATGATTTGTTTATATGTACGCATAATTTTAATGAAATTGTACTGTGATGATATGAAGGTTTCAACTTTGGTTCCCGCAGGAAAAAAGGTTTCAACTTAGGATTCATGTGTCCTCTTGCCTCAAAATTATCTCGTTACAACATTCCATCAAATACAAATGAAACTACCATGGCTGCTAATGCATCTCAATGGTTCGCAGATCAGCGCCAATATTCACATCACAAGTGAAGACAAAGTTGTGAGAAGGTGTACAAATAAAGAAATATATATAATTGATCGATGATGTTCGTAGGCTTGGGTCCATTTCCTGGGCACAGTGTTCATTGCTTGGCAGCTAGTTTCACCCAGTGCTGTAGCTAGAAAGGGGGTGTACGGAGGACACCACAATCCGATCATTTTGTGGAGCTCCACTAAAATCGAGCTGACCATCCCTGTTTGCAAAGATATCCAGTCAGTGTGATTACAATAATAGTGGAACTAGATGATGAAACATAACACACACAAATAGAAGCCGATCACCTCTGCGATCTCTCTTTAGGACTAACTACTTGTTGGAGAAGATTAGGCAGGAGTTGGATGAGGAGGATAGCAAAACCAATCTCCCTTTCTGCAGTCCCACAGAAATGTAAAAACGTTGCCCGTGTGACATTTTGGCAGAACTGCACAAAACACTCTTAAGAAAAAAAGTGATTTGTGCAGTTCACCAAAAGGTCACAATAGCAACGAGGTGAAATGGCTAGCTCTGTTTGCAAAAAAGAGGTAGAAAGGAAACAATTACTGGCGAATAACACGAGTTGAAGACACATACACCGACAAAAAAGAGGCATATTCCATGTAATAAGGGAAAGATAGCAGCATGGTGGTTTATCAAAAATGGTTCGAGGACGAGATTGCAAGATGGAAAGTACGCCGGCCGAGATACGTTTTAAGCAAACAACTAAAGAAGATCCACATGCAGCAACATGGGAAGATGGGCAGTGGAGCAAGGCCGGAGGAAGCTGTACCTGAGGGTCGTTGGGATGTTACTAGGAGGGCGCCGGCGGCCGGGATATGCCCATATTGCAGCAGCGAGCAAGTGGCGAAGGCCCTACCGCACCGGAGCTTGGTCAGAGAGAACGGCGGGTACCGCGGATCGGGACGTGCTGCCTCAACGCCATCGAACGGAGAAACGATGCACATCCTCCCTTTCCATCGGCGGACGGGATGCGGCCGGATCACTGACCAACGATGAGAGAGAGAGGCCGCCGCCGCCTTGTGTGAGATGGTGTGACGAGAGACAAACCCCGGCAGGCAGGCTCCGTTCTATATAGTGGAGCGGATTTTTTCCATTTTCCCCACGGCAATCGTTTTATATTCTGTACTATGCGCCATTGAGGAGGAATATATAACTTTATTTAATACAAATGCGTCAAGTTAAACTTTGTTCCGTCTAGGCGTGGTACCCGACCCTCCTTCGAGTAAACAACCGCTACACGCGTCAAATTTTCACGTAGGCTGCCTTTTCGTACGTAACTCCACCGTGTACCCCGCGCGGGTGTGGCCGGGAACGAGATGTGAGTACGTGCGTCCTGCGTGCACCTCTTCTTTAGGTGCAGGTACGTATGTGGGTGGGTGTGAGATAGATGGTTTGTGCGAAACTGAGGCAATGTGTCGATGATATCTCAAACAAAAAAATGTAACATAAGCAATGTGTGTGAAACAGAGTCATGGATATATCATATATAGAGGGAGCGATCCACGAGAAGAGAGTGGAGGGATCATCGGCGTGAGATATTGATAGAATCAAAAATAGGGATGAAGTGTGTGGCTCCACAATCGATAAAGAGTGCCATCGAATTTGTGTTTGCCCATGTCAAAGATACAGGGCGGCTGGCCTACTGGAATTTGAGAGGGCAGAGGTGCAGTTTTTCTCTGTGGCATGGATACCTACCTACAACGTTCGACTATCGGTGGGGGGGGGGGGGCAGAGACCTAACTATAGAGAGGTAGATTGACTAGTAGAGTGCCCGTGCATTGCCACGGGCTTTTGAAATATTTTTGTTGAGTTATATAAACATAATGACTATTTAATTTCACATGTAGAGATAAGATAGCATAGGAATGTCGGTGCCTTGTCACGTGCCATGAAAATATTTTGCTGGAAATTATGTAAACATAATGCATGTCAAATTTCACATGTAGAAACAAGATAGCACGGGCACAATCAGGTATTTATTGTAGTCCAATTCACTTGCAATGTAAATTGGTAGAAAATGATAAATTAACTATGTATACATATAGAGCAATGATCAAACTAAAATTCTATTACAAATCAATGTCTAGTTGTTGCGTTTAAGAAATTTTACATGATTCTTTTTTGGAAAGATATACAGAACGATGTGTTCTCGTTGATGGACATATACAGAGGGGTTACAACTTGCATTCCTAGAGCAGGTGACACAATTCTTCTATGGAAAGATATTTGGATCGATGACGAACCCCTTTCCAACAAGCTGCCACACATGTTCTCTTTCACAAGGGAGGATGATATTTCTATAGTGTAATTCCAAGACAGACCACATGCTTCTGAAAACTTTGACCTCCCTCTATCAACCGAGGCGCTGCAGGAATTACATGTCTATAGAATCATATGAATGATCTCTACTTGGAACCAATGATGGCTGATGAATGGATTACTTGTTTGGGAGATGTTCAGTTTCGGCCCAACAAATTCACCAACTTCTTCTTCAGAGAACTGCAGCCACCCGCATCCATCACAATGATCTGGAAGACAAAGTGTATCATGAAACTTAAAGTGTTCGCCTGGCTGATGTTAATGGACAGAGTCAACACAAGGGACATGCTCCACCGGAGACATTTTGATATTGGAGTCACTCATGTCTTTTGTGCAACACCACACCACTGGAAACAAACAAACACCTGTTTTTTGAGTGCATCTTCAGTGCGGTCTGTTGGAACTCCATCAATATTCAATGGGATACCAACTTGGAGCTTCAGGAGATGTTTGATGCAGTGAAGTCTTCATGGCCACACCCATTGTTCAATGCAATCAATGTCCCGGCCGCCTGGAACATTTGGAAACAAAGGAACAAATTTTACTTTGACAAGATTGTTGCATCCCTGTATGATTGGAAAAGAGCACTCAAAACTGACTTGGAAAATCTCAAATTCAGAGTTAAGCCCGAATTGGTCTCCTTTCTTGATAGCTTCATCCCAAACCTCTCTCGGTAAATCGTAGTTGCTTTCTTTTTATTTGCTTCTTGGCCATGTAATTATCCTATATAGTACTCTATTTTGAGTAATATATAACAGTAGGAGACTCATGTTGTTTTCAAGGCTAAAAAAAAGAATCTCGCACAATATCAGGAATATTGTTTTTAGCTTCATTCCCATGATATTTGAGTAAGTATAATAAAAACTGATGGTTGCAGCTAAAATACATATAACGTTGCATTTAAATGTCTTCATTGAAGCCCAAGAAATTGAGTTGGTAATCATCTGATCTCAATACGGATGTTTGGTTGTATACTAAATTCGTATTGGAAACACCTGGCCAATTCCATGCCGCTTTGCCTCCAACGCAAAGCTCGTTCCCACCATTCGGACGGATCCCACTCCGTTTTCCTCCTAATTGCCCATCTCCCGCAAAACTTACCCCTTTGAGCCCCCAGTGCCGAGGAAAAGAAAGAAAGATCTTGGGGTGACATATCTACGAAGGAGGCGGCGACTTGGCACTCGGCGGTGACGCAGGTCTGTATCTCCCCCATTTGTACCTCTCCTCCCCATACACAGGCCCGATTGCTCTGCCCCCTCCCGCATCCCTCTCAAAACAGGCTTTCACCCCACTTTATAGATAAAGCAACAACCGAAGAAGTACAGAGTGAATGATATATGATGGTGAGGTAGCCTTCTTCCAAAGCTGACCTCGAGAAATCCGGCACACGCAGCACACACACAATTATGCTACCAACAAGTATCGGAATAACTAAACATCCTGACGCTACAAACTCATACACCTAAACTCCTTGACGACGCCCCCAAGAGGGATAGCGGTGCAGAGCGTTGCCACTGTCGAGTCCACACTGGACAAAAGTCTTCACCCGAAGCCCTGACACGGAAAGAAGAACCACAATGACGTCTTCAAGAAGAGCACGACACCCTCGGGTGTCGCCGCCGTCGGCGCCAAGACACGGAGCTTTTGTTAGGCAACTCACCCTTTGCCACCACGAGGCCACCAAAAAGTAGCACGACGATGTCAGATCCCCAAATCCGGATCAAGACACCACCCCACCAAGATAGAGGGCACGTCCGACCTACCCGTCGCAACACCTCCCGTTGCCCACACAACCTGGGACGGTAGCTACCACCACCGCAATGATGCTTCAAAAGATCAACCACGTGGACCGCCATCCGGGGCCGCCGCCCTGCCCACATCACAATGCACTCAACCACGGTAGGAAGAGCGATGACACTCCATCTACTCCTAGCCCGACATCAGTCCTAGAGTCTAGGTAGGCACCTAAACTGTAGGACGCATCCACACTTGTGTCCCTAGCCAATACCTGATGGACTCGGGGGACACGATTCCGACCCTGTCGACAGCCACCGGTGAGCCAGCCCCGAGCCCTTGGCCAGGCGAGCTCACACAATGACATCTCCATGGTCACCGGCGCCAATCCGCACACCGACGCAATGCTAACATGACCACCACCACCGAGCACCACCTGGACCATGCCCACCTCACCTACTCGGAGCAAAGTCTTCAACCTGTCTCGAGCCCAAAGCTGGCCCGCCTGAGCATGAGCCCCATGTCGTTGCCATCCCCATAGCGCGAGTAACCCACGCGCCGCCTATTTTGACCCGGAGAAGGCATGGCACTACCACCACCCGCACCCCGCCACAGACAACAAACCGTTGCCACCAAAGCAGCACGGTTGCACCAGCGACCCAAGCCACCACCTACGGCTACCGTCGGACCTTCACATCACCAACAGAGCACCAAGCCACAACCATTCAGCCACAAATTCTTTCCTCGACAAGGACGGAGTGTATGATGAAGACCCGGTGTGGTGCAAGATAGGACATCCACGCACAGAGACAAGTCTCGGTGGCCATTCCAACATGGTCAGCCGCTGCCCGGCCGGCGTCCCTGAAGGGGTAGCCGCCGCCACCCGCCATATCTGGCAATTCTAGATATGGGCGAGCCAGGGCACCAAGCGCCTAGGCGAGGCACGACAACAGCCGCAACCGCGAGACACCCTCCAACCAAGCCCACGCCGCCTCCCACCCCTTCGACCATCGATGAGGACTGCCCGCTTCTTGCACCCAAGCCTATCCCACGGTGACGAGGACACCAGGGTGTGTGCCGCCACTCACCCTGGAACCCCCATGTCGGTGTCAAAACCGGCGGATCTCGGGTAGGGGGTCCCGAACTGTGCGTCTAAGGTCGATGGTTACAGGAGACAAGGGACACGATGTTTACCCAGGTTCGGGCCATCTCGATGGAGGTAATACCCTACTTCCTGCTTGATTGATCTTGATGAATATGAGTATTACAAGAGTTGATCTACCACGAGATCGTAATGGCTAAACCCTAGAAGCCTAGCCTGTATGACTATGGTAATGAGTATATCCTTTCCGGACTACACCCTTCGGTTTATAGACACCGGGGGGATCTAGGGTTACATAGAGTTGGTTACATAAGAAGGAATCTTCATAGTTGATCGCCAAGCTTGCCTTCCATGCCAAGGAGAGTCCAATCCGGACACGGGTATAGTCTTCGGCCTTCATGTCTTCACAGCCGATCAGTCCGACCCATGGATAACAGGCCGGACGCCCGAGGACCCCTTAGTCCAGGACTCCCTCAGTAGCCCCTGAACCTGGCTTCAATGACGAGGAGTCCGGCGCGCAGATTGTCTTCGGCATTGCAAGGTGGGTTCCCTTCTTTCTGAACTCCAAGATAGTCTTCGTACGCGATGATAGTATCCGGACCTGTCGCACACACCATACACAACCACAGAGAGAATATAATTTTACACGAATCCAATCCGCTGACAAATTTTTGTAGCATGACATCACGTCCGACCGGTCATAATTTCGAACCGTTTTTGTGTCCGCCGCTCCACATCCCGAGACGCGATTACCATTGGCACGTCTTGTCAAAGTAGAGATCGTGTCCCTTATCGTGAGATTTTCATCAATGCGGGCATGGGTAACCCAACCGTGCCGTTTATACGACCCTTGGGAATAGGCAGATTCTAAGGCGAGTGGGGAGGCGTTCAATATTTACTGCCTGTATCAGGGGATAAGGATTCCCTCTTCCTCTCCCACGCCTTCTCTCTATCTCCGCCCTTCCAATCTCGAGCTGCAGCACCCAAGTTCTCATCTCCTTTCCACTCGAGCTAGCACTCAACCATGTCCGGATCTGGAGGTCAGGGCAAGTGGATGGTCTCCTCCGTTAAGGAGGAGGACATTACTGAGCTTCGGGCGGCCGGATACTTGGCGAGGGAAATCGCCCACCGTCTGCCGGCCGAGGGACAAGTCGTTCCCACGCCGAAGCCCAATGAGAGGGTGGTATTCATCCCTCATTTCTTCCGCGGACTAGGGTTCCCACTCCACCCTTTCCTCTGCGGGCTGATGCATTATTATGGGATAGATTTCCACGATCTATCCCTGAACTCCTTCCTCAACATCTTGACGTTTATCGTCGTGTGTGAGTCCTTCCTCCGCATCCAACCCCACTTTGGGCTGTGGCTCAAAGTTTTCAACGTGAAGCCGAAGGTGGTGGATGGCCAGCACGCGGAGTGCGGAGGAGGCATGGTGAGTAAGCTATCCAACGTCTCCTGGCCGAAAGGCACTTTTGTGGATACAGTAAAGGAGTGGCAGAAACAGTGGTTCTACATCACGGAACCCCGCGGCACCACCTGGGCCGCCGCTGCCGAATTCCGCTCCGGCGCTCCCATGCGACTCATCTCCTCGGTCGAGAAGAGTCCGAACTGGTGTTCGCCCCATGAGCTGATTGCGCTGCAGACGCGCGTTCAAAGCTTGATAGCCAAGAACGTCAAGCTTGTCGATGTAATTCAGGTGATGCTAGTTCGCCGGATCCTCCCGTGCCAGCGCAGAAGTCGCCCTTTGTGGGAGTTTAATCCGAAGAAGCATCAAACCCTGGTGAGGCTCTTCGAAACCACTCACGAAGGTGCCTGGAAGTTGCTCTTTGAGGGCAACGAGAAACCGCCGGCCACAGATTCCGACCGTGGGCACGACATTAAACACCTCGCCAGCGAGGTATGTTATTTTTAACGTATCCCCTACTTGTTTGTTTCGAGGATGATGTCTGAACTTTTATCGTTGCTTTTTCAGGATTGGATGGAGAGGGCGAAGCGGATCCAGTGTCCGGTTTCGCTGCCTGAAGAATCGGTCATCTCGCGTCTGGCGAAGATGCTGGTGCGGACACCATATAAGGCGCCGGAGAAGAAGGCCAAGAAGAAGGACAAGGGGGCCAAGAGTAGCCCCCGTCGCAAGGGCGCTTCGGGCGTGACATACAAAGACGAAGAAGCCCATTCCTCCGTCCCTGAGGACGATGACGAGGAAGAGGAGGAGGAGGAGAAGAACCCTCCCCCTGAGGAGGGAAATAAGAAAAGGGGGGCCTCCACGAATCTGGAGGCGGGAACGCAAAAGAAGGGGAAGGGCGCCCTTGCGGTCAACACCACGTGGGACGTTGACAGCAGTCCGGAGCGACGCCCCCGCACTAAGCCTCGGGCCGCATCGTAAGTACTATGACTCAAGTATACAAGTGTACCCGGCCTCTCCTTTTTATAGTTTTGACATGGTTAATTGCGCTATTGTAGTCCGGCCCGAGACAGCATCCAGCGATCCTCATCTGGAGGTTCGTTGGATCCAGCGGAAATGGCCAGCATGTCGCCGCCGCCCACTTATTCCCCCGAGGCCAAGGAAGACACCGAAGTGTTGTCCCGGAGGACCGCTCCGAGCCGGGAAGGGGCCCAGGACGCTGTCCAGGAGGCGCCGCAGGGCAAGACCTCTGCTGCCAGACACATGGGGGAGCAGATCCCCATGGAGACTGGCGAGGAGGGACGTATTCAGTTCGGCCCTCAGCCGAATACGATTTCGGGGACCGATACGGCCCCGGAATCCGGCGCGCGCCTTCCTTCGAAGGAGGGGGGTGCGCCAATTCCACCGATGGCCCCTGTCCAACCAGGGGCATCGGATAACCTGATGGAGGCGCTACGAGGTGCCTCCATTGTGGACGAGCACCGTGTCCTTATGGGTACGGTGATCGAGAAGGTTCAGTCCGTCAAGAGCAGACTAAACGAGGCCTACAACAATTTGTTGACAGGTTTTGAGGTAAGTCACGTAGAAAGAGAACACCCCGTGCTGACAGTATCCCCTGAGACACTGTCCGGTGTTCGGAAAGAATGGCCGGACAGAGGATCAACCCTTTGTAGGAGACTAACTTGATATGTATGAATGAGCAGGCGTCGCTATTGGTCGCGACCTCGCATGCTGCCGAAGTCTCTGAACTAAAGCAGAGGTTGCAGCGGGCCGAGAACGAGCTCGGCGAGGTGAAGATTCAGCTCCAGGAGAAGCAAGGTGAGTGACGACTGTCGGTGTCAAAACTGGCGGATCTCGGGTAGGGGGTCCCAAACTGTGTGTCTAAGGCGATGGTTACAGGAGACAGGGGACACGATGTTTAACCAGGTTCGGGCCCTCTCTATGGAGGTAATACCCTACTTCCTGCTTGATTGATCTAGATGAATATGAGTGTTACAAGAGTTGATCTACCATGAGATCGTAATGGCTAAACCCTAGAAGCCTAGCCTGTATGACTATGAGTAATGAGTATATCCTTTCCGGACTACACCCTCCGGCTTATATAGACACCGGGGGAATCTAGGGTTACATAGAGTCGGTTACATAGGACGGAATCTTCATAGTTGATCGTCAAACTTGCGTTCCACGCCAAGGAGAGCCCTATCCGGACACGGGTACAGTCTTCGGCCTTCACGTCTTCACAGCCCATCAGTCCGACCAATGGATAACAGGCCGGACGCCCGAGGACCCCTTAGTCCAGGACTCCCTCAGTAGCCCCTAAACCTGGCTTCAATGACGAGGAGTCCGGCGCGCAGATTGTCTTCGACATTGCAAGGCGGGTTCCCCTTTCCGAACCCCAAGATAGTCTTCAGATGTAATGACTGTATCCGGACCTGTAGACACAACTTCAGAGGATATAATATTTCACGAGTTCAATCCGCTGACAACTTTTTGGTAATACGACATCACGCCTGCTCGGCCATTATTTTCGAACCGTTAGCTGGCCCGTCATCCCACGTCTCGAGACGTGGTTTTATTGGCATGTCTTATCCAAGCGGAGATCGTGTCTCCCCTTTTTTGGGGGGGATTCTTGCCAACACGGACGTGGGTAACCCAACCGTCGCTTGGGTACAACTCCTTGGGAATAGGCAAGTCTTGAGGCCCAGGAGGAGACGTTTGATATTCGCAGCCTTTATATAGGGGTATAGACCCGTCTTTTTCTTTCACGCTTGCTTCTTCCTCAACCCTTGCTACCTCGATCATGTTCGGATCCAGCCATCAAGGCCAGTGGGTAGCTTCTTCTGTCACGGAGGGAGATATTGCGAAGCTTCGGGCGGCGAGGTATCTGACCGCAGAAATCCATCGTCGGCTTCCTGCCGAGGGGCAGGTTATTCCCACCCCCAGATCCGACGAGAGGGTCGTGTTCATATCCCACTTCCTCTGTGGGTTAGGGTTTGCACTTAACCCCTTCGTCCGAGGGCTCATGTTCTATTACGGGCTAGATTTTCATGATCTGGCCCCGGACTCTATTCTTCTTATCTTGGCGTTTATCGTCACGTGCGAAGCCTTCCTCCGAACTCCTCCGCACTTCGGCTTGTGGCTCAAGACATTCGATGTGAAGCCACAAGTGATAGAGGGGGAGCAAGTTGAGTGCAGTGGTGCTACAGTGAGCAAGCTTGCCAGCGCTTTTTGGCTGAAAGGATCCTTCGCCAAATCTTCTGATTTATGGCACCAGGGGTGGTTCTATATCACCGAGCCCCGCGGCTCCAAGTGGGCAGCGACGCCTGCATTTCGATCCAGCCCACCAATTCAGCTTGCATCATGGATTAATAAGGGGTTGGACTGGGAATCAAAGGACGAGGTGCGAACTCTGCAAAGTCACATCCGAAGCCTCATTGAGAGGGACATCAATATCGTCAACGTTGTTCAAGTAATGCTAGTTCGTCGGACCCTGCCGTGCCAGCGACGGCCTCTCTGCCTGTGGGAGTTCAATCCAGAAGGGCCGCGGACTCTTCAGCACTTCTTCGGCACTACACACAAAGGAATGTGGAGATTATTCTTTGGGAAACGAAGGCAATGGCCGGACACCACCGAAGATGTCGGCCTAGACTGTAATCATCCGGATACCCCGGTAAGTACCCGTTTGCCGAAGACCTCATAATCAGATACCAAGTGGCAATATACTGACCGAATCATCCTTTTTCAGGGCTGGATAAAGAAGGTGTAACGGATTAGGTGTCCGGCTCCCCTTCCCGAAGACTCAGCTAATCCTGTGCTAACAAGGATGCTGGCCTCGGCACCATATCAAGCGCCGGCAAGGGAGGGCAAAGAGGAGAGCAAAAAGACCCAGGATGACCTTTGTTCCAGAAGTAAGTCAGATACTGAGTCCGGAGAAATCGACCTTTCCTAGACTGAAGATAGAGGCGAAAGAGGTGCCGGCGTCCCTTCTCCGAGTAGGAGGAAAAGGGCCGCCTCCGAAGGTTGGGAGGGGCGATCCCCCAAAAGGGGCAAGATGCCGCCGTTGAGTGGCTTGGGTTTGGAAAGAGACGCCGTTGAACATCCCCGACAAGGGGACGAGCCCTCGGCCAAACCGTAAGTGAATCCGGAATACTTTGATAGCGTCCCGCTCCTTTGTCGTTACCGAAGATATACGTAATGCGTCCGTGCATTTTTACAGGTCGGCGCAGAGTGTTTCTGGGCAATCCTCTTCTTCGGGAGGTCTCCTCCCAGAGATGATGGAGAGCGAGACGCCTCCCCCAACCTCCTCACCCAATAAGGCGGACGACTCTGAAGTGTCGTCGCGGAGGGTTCTTCTTGATCAACAAGTTACGCAGGGGATAAAAGAGGCAGTACCCGAAGGTGGATCTCCGACCGTCCGGGATTCTGGGGCTGATAACAAAGGCCCCGGACTGTCTGGCTCGCAGCCGACGGTGATTCTGGAGACAGGTGAACAGATTCCTTCAAAGGATGGTGATGCTCCTAGAGCAGCTTCCGAAGACCCGGAGGCTCCGGATATATTGCGGGACATGTTGCGAAAAGCATCTGTCTCGGGAGAACAGCGTACCTTGATGGGTACAGTGGTTGAGAAGATTTTGTCCGTGAAGAGCGGATTGAATGTAGCCTTCATGAGCCTGCTAAAAGGCTTCGAGGTTTGTGGTATAATGTTTTCAGCTATGTTTTATTTGCAAAGATGCACCTGTGTATAGGTAGTAGCCCCTGAGACTCGGGTTGGCTTCCACTGGGAAGCGAATCAGAGGATCAAAAAGAATTACTCAAGGACTGATCTGATGAACTGGAACGCAGGCTGTTTCCCCCTTAGCTACTTCCCAGACTATGGATATTGCCGAGCTGCAGCGGAAGCTTGATGTGGCAGGGGATGACCTTGCGTTAATCAATATGCGTCTTGACGAGTCGCAAGGTATGTATTTGGGGCAATCCCCATACATTTTTGTGGTATAAGCATGATGCTAAAATCTGTATGCTGGAATATGCGTGGCTGTAGATGGTGCCGCCGCCGTTGAAGTTCTTCGAGCGGAGCTGGCCTGGGCCAAGGAGCAGGCCCGGTGTAGCGATGCGGCTGCCGAAAAGGCATCGGCTGAGTTAAAAGCCGAACAAGCTGCATGGCGCCAAGACGAGGAGAAGATATCCACGATGACGCTCGAACTGGAGAATGCTACTGGCCGCTGTGAATTTCTGGAGAAGGAGAGTAAAGCCTTAACAGCTGAACTGGACAAGGTTTTACAAGAGGCGAGAGAAGCGCGGTCGGAATCTAGAGCAACCCGTGAGGAGATCCGGCAAGCTAGGGAGATTGCGGCTGGTAAGCCGTTTTTGCTGCAAGCTAAGTTCGGTGATCTGAACTATGCTCAGCTTAACCAAGTGTAGAGCTCTCCGGACGAGTTTTTAGACCTGCCGAAGAGTTCTTCCGATGCGGCGCAGTATTACCAAGCGCGAGATGGGTATGCAACGGAGAAGCTTTTTTGGTCGCAGTTTGGCGCATCAAAGCGCCCTCTGTTGCTCAATGAACAGATGTCCCAATGGGCCGAACTTCATAGGATATCCGACGCTGCCATGAAGAACGTCATAATCCGGTTGTGGCCAACCGAGCCTGTTCCAAATAGCTACTTCGGTTTGGTGCAAAGGCTTGTTGATGCGGTGCCGCGTATCGACGCTGTGAAGTGATCGGCGTGTATTGAGGGTGCACGGATGGCTTTTGCCCGAGTCAAGACATTCTAGGGGAAGATGAAGGCCATCGATGTTGCGGCGAAGAGTCCACCCAAGGGCAAGGACCGTCCTGAACCGGAGCATTATTTTGAAGACGTCCTGGAGGCCGCCCGCTTGATAGAGGGTCAGTGCTTGAAAAACATAATGTTTGAGTGAGGTGTATGAGAATTGTAAAAGACCATTTTATAGTCGATCTATTTCATGTTTTGCTTGAAAGCTTGAATTCCTCCTGTGCGGCCATTTTAATATAATCTGAAAGTATTCCAGTCGTCGGCTACAGCCCCCTCGTAGGAAGTACGGGGGTGTTCGGAAAGCATTTAATCACTCTTTATCCAACGTCTTGGTCCATAAAGGAGGTGATAATGCGGCGAACCAGGCAATCAGACTATAGGGCGTTAACACTTTCACTTAGCCATACGAGTTTTATGGTGGGACTACGACATAGCCCCTGGTATTATGCGGCGTATGGTGCCTTACATATTAGATCTGAAAAGGATCCTTCGTGTGACACGGAGAATCGCTAAAGATTCCAATAAGTCGTCAAGTGGTTGACCAGCTCTCGCCGCATCATGACAGTCAGTTTTTGGCTTTCTCTACTGAGGTACTTGACCAGGAACCAGAAGCACAATCGCAGTAGTTATCCCTATACTACCCTAGCCGATAGAGCAAAACGTAGGGTAGCAAGCACAGAAGCCGGGCAACCCAACTATTGACCCAAGACAATGATTCGGAGCTGATGCATATAAGGCCAAACTTGTGACGCCGAAGTACGCTGTAGAGTTGTTCGGGCTTTTGCTGGCAACTCATTTGTTCCCATACCGAGTCCCTGGCAAGTTATGCTAAGGTATATCTGTGAGATAGCCATGGGAGCCGTAGTCAGTGGCAAAACAACACGGATGATTAATTCAGATACTGTTTACTGGGAGCCAATGATTACTTATTATATATATAAAAGCCGTCCTCCCGGCTATTTGACATGCTCGGGGTCGGAGGCGGAGGAACAGGCATAGTATAGGCCCAAAATAGAGAGTGCGGTCTACAAAAAGTTATTTTCGACCTCCTGTCGTGTCATAGCCCTAGAATAATGCTTATTATTAGTGGCATTGCATCCATGCATCATGTCTAATTTCTGAAAGCTGAACTGAGGAAATTTGAAAGCCTCAAAATTTAATTAAAAGAAGGGCAATTAACCCTGGAAAATGCATCCATGTTCCCAAAATGCTCTTCATTGATGTTTGATATTTTTGGCAATGGTCTTGATCCAAAACAAAAATAATGAACATTTTTTAAGAATAATTTTGGGCACTGATGTTAAATCATATTGTATTTTGAATTTGAATTTATATTCACATAACTAGAATATATCTTCAAATGCTCCTGACATAATTTATGGGCATGTGGCTAGGTCCATGTATGCAACATAAAATATTTCAGAAAGATTTGGCATGAGTTTGAATTCTATTTTGAATTTAAACAGTGGCAAATAAATAAATAAAATAAAACAAAACAGAAAAATAAAACAGAGCAGAAACTCACCTGACTTACCTGGCCCAGCTCCTCCAGCCGGCCCAGCCCACCTGGCAAGTGCCAGTCATCTTCAACCTGTGCCAGTAGGCAGAGGCGAAGGCGGGCACGTCGTGCGCTGAGGCCGCCACCTCCTCCCTGCCTGCCTCACGCCCCAGAGGCTCTCTCCCAGGGCCACGGAGACGGCCACGGACCCCCCCCCTCTTTCTCTGGTTCTCTCTCCTCTCGCTCCCTCGCTCTCCCTCTTGGCCGAAGCCGCCATGGCCACACCGCCGAGAACCACCGCGGCCAGCCACTCCCTCGCTCCATCTCCGCGTCCCCGAGCTCCGCCACGACCCCGTGGAGCTACACACCCGACGCACGCGACCGCAGGAGCCCTGCAACGTCGTCCCCGCTGTCCTCATGGCCGCCTCTGTCCGGTGATCGCCGTCGTTCGATTTGTGCCATCCAGGGCTTCCCCGACCTCGACCTTGACTCCGTTCGGCCCCTCTGTGAGCCTCCGTCGTTCCCCCTTGGTTCGCCTCTCCAACCGTTCCTCTAGCCGTGCTTTTCGCCGGAGCCGAGAGCTCACGCTCGCCGGCCATGTTGCCGTTGTGGCTACAGATGCCGTAGCTTGCGCCTGGGCGCGTCATCGTGCTCGGGTTGCTCCTAGGAGATGACCCCGACCACTAGCTGGTCCTGCCGTGCACCGGAACACCGAACCCATGAGTGTCCGAACTCCGGCTGCCGCGGATGACCTTGCCGCCATTGACACCGGCCACCCCAGGCCTGGAAACCACCACCATCCGACGCGCCATCGTGCTAGATCTCCGTAGAGCCCAATGGCGCATCGAACGGTGCCCCGTAGAGGAAACCCGAGGCACAAGAGCGTCGCTGACCTCGCCGGCGGCTAAACGCCAGCGGGTTTGACCCGAGTTAACCAGGGTTGACCCCCTGGGTAATTGCCATGTGGGCCCCATCACTACTAACATTGGGTTAAGTTTATAATTAAACTTAATTAGCCCTCTGACTCACTGACTAGTGGGTCCGGGCCCCACTGGCAGTTTAGTTAGGATTAACTTAACACTAATTAACCCTGTTAATTAGTGTTGACATTGCCACATGGGTCCCACGGGTCAGATTTGACCTGGCTGACCGGCGTTGACCTGCTGACGTCACACTGACATCAGGTTGATGTAGTAAATCATTTTTTGGATTAAAACTAATCCAGGAAATTTCTGAAATTGTCCTAAACTTCTAAAAATCATAGAAATTCAACCGTAGCTTAGAATGAAATAAGTTATATATGAAAAATTATCAGAAAATCCAATCTATCCACCTGTACCATTTTCATGCATGTTAGAACAACTTATGTCTGCTGTTTAGGACAAATCATATAAAGGGCATTTAAACTTTCACATATGCAGTTTGAATTTGAACCTTGGGTTCAAACCAACTTCATTTAACTTGTTGCTAGCTACATTAGCTCAAATCACAGCATTTTGCCATGTCATAATCATGCATCATATTGTCGCATTGATTGTGTTCTCCCTTGTTTGCCGGTATTTGTCCCCTCTCAGTGGACGTAGTTCCGACGATGAGATCGATGACACCGATGAAGAGCTATATCTTCTTCAGGAGTGCCAGGCAAGCAAAGCCCCCTTGTTCATTCCGATATAATCCCACTCTCTTGCTCCTGCTGTCTTTTATTGCATTAGGACAACGACGATTCAACTGTTACATGCTACGGTAGTTGAACCCCTTTCCTCTGCATGACCTGTCATTGCCACAGTAAATAGATGAAACCCACTAGCTTGAGTAGGAGTTGTTTGAGCCCTGATGTGCCTACTTATTCATGCTTGTTTGTCATGCCTGCTATTGCTTAGAGTTGTGTCAGTTCTGATTCATCGGGGATGAATTGGAGAGTTGTGAACATGTCCTACTGTCGAGAGCTAAGTGTGTGAACACGATTTGGTAAAGGTAGCGGTGAGAGGCCATGTAGGAGTACATGGTGGGTTGTCTCATTGCAGCCGTCCTCAGGAACTGAGTTCTGTGTTTGTGATCCATGAACAGTTACTACCACACATTGGCCTCCGGGCACTCCAAGCTCTCTCGACTTATTAATCAACTTGATCTCTGTCCAGAAGTTGCAACTAGTTTCTGGTGTTTGTAGGTAGTGTTAGTAGTCTACCAAGTGGCACCCGGTACAGGTGGGCTTGGGACAGACTAGGCACAGTGGCACGGTGTACCAAGTGGCACCCGGATGCTGGGCTTGGGAACCCTGCTCACATCGTTTGGGGCCGTGAGCGACACCCCGGCCGGATCTCCTTGCGGATGGAACCCGAATAGGCGATAAACCTAGACTAGAGACTTGTGTGGTTAGTCAGGTCGTGGCCGACTCCCTCGCCAGACTTCCGCTTGAAGGTTCCCGAGCTACACGACGTGTACATGATGGTAAGTGGCGAGAGCGTGTGTGAAGAAGTACACCCCTGCAGGGTTAACATCATCTATTCGAATAGCCGTGTCTGCGGAAAAGGACTTCTGGGTTGCCTGTACAGTTCATAGATAACTTGAGTGGATACTCTAAAATGCGCAAGATAAGTGTGAGTGCTATGGATGGCCTTCTCGTAGGGAGACGGGAGCGGATCCATAGTGGTGTATTGATATGGTGAATATGTGGACTCGTGTGCGCCACCTCAAAAGAGTTACTTGCAGTCATAGTTCAGGATAGCCACCGAGTCAAAGCTGGCTTGCAGCAGTTAAACTCCTCCACCCCTTTGTTGATACCGATGCATATGTAGCTAGTTCTGATGTAAGTCTTGCTGGGTACATTTGTACTCATGTTTGCTTAATTTATGTTTTTGCAGAGAGACTTCAGTCTCGCTAGTAGTTCCGCGTGGACTTCGACCTTTAGCTTGTTACCTCAGCTATGATCTTGTACCCTTGGGAGGGTCTTGTAGATAGTCAGGCTTCTCAGCCTTCTTCATCTGTAGTTGTCTATACTCAGACAAGTTAAGCTTACGCATGTGCTTGTTGCTTGTATGCTCTGTATGTTGGGTCATGAGACCCGTGTTTGTAATATATGACTCTTCAGAGCCTTATGAATAAATACTCTGAGTTGTAGAGTCTTGTTGTGATGCCATGTTGTATTTGCACATATCGAGCATATTGTGTGTATGATTGAAATGCTTGGTATGTGTGGGATCCAACAACCTAGTTGTCTATCCTTGGTAGCCTCTCTTATGGGGAAATGTAGTCTGGTGCTTCCACTGAGCCATGGTAGTCTGCTACAGCCCGGTTTACCAGAGTCCTGCTAGCCCAGCACTACTGCTTCGGAACGCTTAGACTGGCCGGCATGTGATTCACACCGTTCCTGTGTCCGTCCCTTCGGGGAAATGTCACGCGGTGACTTCCGGAGTCCTGCTAGCCTGCTACAGCCCGGATTCCCGGAGTCCTGTTAGCCTAGTTGCTACAGCCCGGATTCACACGCTGATGACCGACATGCTCGATGTTGTTTCATGTATGCCTATCCCCGTAAGTTAGTGCCACTTTGGGTTCATGACTAGTCATGTCGGCCCGGGTTCTCTGTCATATGGATGCTAGCGACACTATCATATACGTGAGCCAAAAGACGCAAACGGTCCCGGGCCAGGTAAGGCAACACCCGTGGGAATACCGTGCGTGAGGCCGCAAAGTGATATGAGGTGTTACATGCTAAATCGGTGTGACTTAGAATCGGGGTCCTGACATGTCGCACGTCTGCGCCGCCAGTCCTCGGCGGGGGGAATCCTTGATGGAAATAGCCCCTTAGGTGAGTGTATGGATCCGAACTCTGATAGCGCCAGTTTCAGATGTTTGTCCTGTTCGTCACCTGTTTTTAAGGGATAGTGAAGGAAGAAATAAAAAGAAAATGGATAAAAAATGTTACGGGGGTGCTTGCAGGCTTGTCCGTAGTGTGCTTCCGCCAATGCCCATGGCATCTTGAGTGCGTAGTGATGTATGCGCGGCACAAATTTTGCAGGTGTACGAGGTGGGCGGCGGCAGCCGGACTGCTATTTTCGCTCCGGGGATAGTTGATCCTCGGGTGGAAATTGCTTCTAGCCCCCGGTATTTCGTTGGTGAACCTCTCTGTCGTCCCTGTCGTCTGACGGCCTCTTCCCCTTGTGTTCGGCGTTGAGCTTGCCGGCCTGTTTAAAGACCCAGCAGTTTCTGTTAGTATGATTAGCTGGTTTATCGGGGTGGCCATGAATCTGGCAGGGTCGGTCCAATATCCTGTCTAGGTTGGATGGTTCATCTCGGTTTGCCTTGAATGGCTTATTCCGTTGACCGGGCTTGGGGTTGCTGAATCCGGCGTTGACCGATGTGTCGTGTGATCTTTCATTATCATTGCGACTGTTGTGTTTGCTTCGTCGTGGCTTGCCGTTGCCATCTTGGATTTCGGAAGTGCCCGGGTCGCTGGCGATGTTGCTTCTACAAGTGAGCCAGCTGTCTGCTCCCGCGCAAAAGTGGGTCATTAGAGTAGTAAGGGCTGTCATGGATTTAGGTCCTTCTTGTCCGAGGTGGCGTGCTAGCCATTCGTCCCGGACGCTGTGTCTGAAGGCCGCAAGGGCTTCCGTGTCCGGAAAGTCGACGATTTGGTTCTTTTTGACTAAGAACCGAGTCCAGAGCTTCCTGGCTGACTCTCCGGGCTGCTGGACATTGTGGCTTAGGTCATCGGCGTCTGGTGGCCGGACATATGTTCCTTGGAATTTGTCAAGGAAGGCTTCTTCCAAGTCTTCCCAGCTGCATATGGAATTTTCAGGCAGCCTGTTTAGCCAGTGCCGAGCTGGCCCTTTTAGCTTTAGTGGGAGGTATTTGATGGCGTGGAGGTCGTCTCCACGCGCCATACGGATGTGGAGGGTAAAATCTTCTATCCAAACCGCGGGATCGGTTGTTCCGTCGTATGATTCAATATTGACGGGTTTGAATCCGTCGGGGAATTCATGATCCATTACTTCAGCAGTGAAGCAAAGAGGGTGTGCGGCGCCTTTATGTTGGGCCACACTGCGACGTAACTCCGAAGGAGCCCATTTGCGGTTTTCATCTCGGGCGTGGCTAGGTTTGTCACGTCCGAATAGGTAGCGCTCGTCGCGTGTCGAGGCATGCCCTCGCGATCCATAGATCGATCTTGCGTGTCCTGCTCTGCTATCCGAGTCCCGTCGGAGGTCGTCAGTACAGCCATGAGCTGTGTTATTCTTGTTTTTGGGGCGAGGTGGGGCGGTCTGGTATTCATCTGGAGTTGCCTCTTTATCCAGACAGAGTTGTGGACGACCTGCCGCATTGTGTGATGATGGTACGGGCCCCAACGCCTCGTCATCAGATTGAGGTAGCGATATAAGCTTCGGGTAGCTTTTGGTTGGGCCACTAAGGCCGTATTCTTCGGCGGCCAGGACTTCGGTCCATCTGTCGTTGAGTAGGTCTTGGTCAGCTTGAAGCTGCTGCTGCTTCTTTTTCAGGCTCCTCGCAGTAGCTATTAGCCTGCGCTTGAAGCGCTCCTGCTCAAGGGGTTCTTCGGGTACAATGAAGTCTTCGTCGCTGAGGCTTACCTCGTCTTCGGAGGGCGGAAGGTAGTTGTCATCCTCCGAATTGTCGCTGGGCAGGGCCTGTTCATCGGGGCTGGCTTGCCCGTTTTCTTGTTCCTCCTGTTCGGATCTTGCTCCAACAGGGTCTTCATTGTTTTCGGCGTCGTCCGGAGTACTATTTTCTCCGGTGCCAGCGTTGCTGCGATATGACTTAGAGCGGTGTTTAGGGTGCCGGTACTTAGACTGTGTCTCAGGATATTTATTCTCGACTGGATCTTCTTTGTCATCATCGCTAGCTTTTTTAGGTGTATCAACCATGCACATGTCGTACGAAGAGGCGGCCGTTCCACGTCCCGTGAATGGCGGGTCTTGGCCTTGCTCCTTATTGGTATCATCGTCTACACCGTCGTTGTCTTCGGAGCCATAATCAAGCGTGTCGGTTAAGTCCTCGACGGTGGCTATGAAGTGGGTGGCGGGTGGGAAGCGAAATTATCCATTATCAACCCCTAGCTTGAACCGGACACAGTTCGGCTGTGAGTCCCTGCCAAGGACAGGTTTTTTAATGAATTTAGAACATTGCCCAAGGGCGAGTGTTGGAAGATATCTGCGGCGCTGAACTCGAAGATCGATAACGATCCAGCTCTGCGCCCATAGGCGTGTGTGGTTCGGAACTTATAGCTGGAGACGAGTCCGGAATTCCGTTGGCGGAGATATCCCCTGGTGTTGAGTCTGTGTGCGGCTCAAACGCCGCGGACTCTGTGGCGTCGGATGGTGCAATCTGCTCTAGATCTAAGGCCATAGCTGTTACGGGAACCATCTCCTGAATCTTGTCCGATGACAGATTTAAGTCATGTTCATCGGAGTGAGGGGGAGCGATCATCGCGGTCTCAAATCCATTGAAGATCAAGTCTCCACGGACATCCGCAACGTAGTTCAAGCTTCCAAATCTGACCTGGTGGCCAGGGGCGTAGCTATCGATCTGCTCCAGATGGCCAAGCGAGTTGGCCCGTAGTACGAAGCCGCCAAATACAAAAATCTGTCCGGGGAGGAAGGTTTCTCCTTGGACAGCGTCACTATAGACGATCGAAGGGTCCATTGAACCTTTTGTCGACGACACAGTGGAACTCTCAATGAAAGCACCAATGTCGGTGTCAAAACCGGCGGATCTCGGGTAGGGGGTCCCAAACTGTGCGTCTAAGGTCGATGGTTACAGGAGACAGGGGGCACGATGTTTACCCAGGTTCAGGCCCTCTCTATGGAGGTAATACCCTACTTCCTTCTTGATTGATCTTGATGAATATGAGTGTTACAAGAGTTGATCTACCACGAGATCGCAATGGCTAAACCCTAGAAGCCTAGCCTGTATGACTATGAGTAATGAGTATATCCTTTCCGGACTACACCCTCCGGCTTATATAGACACCGGGGGAATCTAGAGTTACATAGAGTCGGTTACATAGGATGGAATCTTCATAGTTGATCGCCATGCTTGCCTTCCAGGCCAAGGAGAGCCCTATCTGGACACGGGTACAGTCTTCAGCCTTCACGTCTTCACAGCCCATCAGTCCGGCCCATGGATAACAGGCCGGACGCCCGAGGACCCCTTAGTCCAGGACTCCCTCAATGACTTGCTGTGTATTCGGAAAGAATAAGCGATGAATATTGACCGGAGTGTCATAATATGTGTAGGGGCGGTGACCGAGGTCGTGGCCCTGAAAAATGCCCTGGCCGAAGCCGAGGGGAAGGCTGTCCAGCAGCAAGCCGCCCGTAAGAAGCTCAAGGCCCGGGTCAGCGAGGTCCAGCAGGAGCTCCAGGACGCGGTGAAGAAGTGCGAAGCCTTGAAGCGCGAGGCATTGGTTCAAGAGACCGAATTTACCAAGGCTCGCGAGAGCGCGTAAGAAGCTCAAGGCCCGGGTCAGCGAGGTCCAGCAGGAGCTCCAGGACGCGGTGAAGAAGTGCGAAGCCTTGAAGCGCGAGGCATTGGTTCAAGAGACCGAATTTACCAAGGCTCGCGAGAGCGCGGAGACTGCACGGAATGAGGCCGGGGACGCTCTCTAGGAGATGCAGGAGACCAAGAAGGTCGCAGCGGGTAAGACTTTTGACATGCAAGGCAAGTATGCAGAGAGGAAGTACCTTTTACTAACCCGGATTCGGAGTTGCCCAGGGGCTTTTGCGGATCTACCACACAACGTGTCCGATGCTGCGGAGTTCTTCCGAGCCAGAGAAGGGAATTCCACGGAGAAGCTGTTCTGGTCGCAGTATGCTGTGCCAGAACATCCGATGCCCTTTGCCGATCAACTCAAACATTTGGTCGAGCTGCACAAGGTGGCCAAACTGGCCATGAAGGATTTAATAATCCGGCTGTGGCCAACCGAAGCTATACCTAGCTGCTATTTTGGCCTCGTGAAGCGGGTGGTGGAAACCTGTCCGCGGCTAGACATCGTCAAACGACCAGTCTGCATCGAAGGTGCCCGCATGGCCTTCGCCCGTTGCAAGATGTGGTGGGCAAAGATGGATGCCGTCGAGGTGGCCAGGGGGGCGCCGGAGGGGAAGGAGCACCGTACACCCGAGCGATATTTTGCGGATGTCCTAGAAGGGTCTCGACTTGCAGCAGCACAGTGCGGGCAGGACATTGTTTTCGAATGAATACACTCGTGTTTTGTCCTTGCCTTGTATGATAAAAACAAAGTCGGTTTGTAATGTAATGTTTGTTATGTTTTAATTGTTTCCTCCTGTGCGGCCGTGTTCTATGGAATCTGAGGGTTGGCCAGTCGTCGGCTTCTACCCTCACGTAGGTAGTACGGAGGTGTTCGGGATGGAATCTAAACAATCTTTATCCAATTATATGGTCCTTGAAGGAGTTGTTTAGCACAACGAACCAGGCAATCAGACTATGCGGCTTAAACACCCTCACTTAGCCATAGGAGTTTTATAATAAAACATGGGCGTAGCCCCTGGTATATGAACCAAAGTATTGTCAGCGTCTAATCGGGAAGTACCGATCCTTCGCGGAATGCGGAAAAAATCTCAAACGATTTGTGTCCTCCGAACAACTGACCGGCTCTCGCCGCATCATGACAGTCAGTTTTCGTCTTTCTCTACTGAGGTGCTCATCCGGTTTAGACCAGGGCACAATCGCAGTAGTTCTCCCTTTACTACCCTAGCCGATGTAGCGGAATGTAGGGTAGCAAGCACAAGAGCCGGGCAACCCAACTATTGACCAAAGACATGATTCGGAGCCAATGCATATAATGCTAAATTCGGGGTGCCGAACTTATCTATAAGAAGTGTTTGGACTTTATTGTCGTATTATGGGGCGATGGGGAGCCCCTGGCAAATATGAAACGTACCAAAGTGCACGGGTGCGAGAATATAAGTAATTAATGGCAAAGGAAAACAGAAAGAGAGCAGAGGTAGTATCTGGGGCCCCTTGACTTGGCCCGTGAACTGTTTCCATTATAGTTGGGTTAATGCGTCAAAGTGCATTTATACAAATAGTGCGAGAAGCAACCGGCTATTTAACATGCCATAACCAAACGAGAGCTGCATTTGGGTACTGAAAAACAGGTAGAGTGATCGTTGGATTGTCCTCTAGGGCTTCCCCTGTATGCCTGTGCTCTGTGCCAATCTGGTGTACTTGTCCTTTGACAGGACCAGTAATCAGGCCATCGAAGGAGGCCTGTATAAAAGAGACCTAAAAAAGGAAATAGTAAAGATAAAAGTGAGTCCGGGATCGGTGTAGCCGAACTGTGAACTACAAGCTAGTTGTGCCTCCGTTGATGCCCATGGGATTTTGAGTGCGTAATTATGTACGCGTGGTGCGAATGTCGCTACCTCATCGGGACTGGGACGGAGGCCGTATTGCTAATCGAGCTCTTGACGAGCCGAGCTGTCCTGTTGTAGTGTGGTCCGGACCCTCTTGGTGGTTCCAGGGGGTCGGCAGCCGGATTATAGTTCTGCTTGAGAAGGCCGCTCTGTACCTCTGCTGCTAGGGCGGCTGTGTAGCGACCAGACCTCAAACAGTCTGTGCTGCTGTGCACCAGTGTCATCCCTGGATCAGTAATGCTGACACGCACAGTACAAATGGAGGATTTATAACAGAGTAGCAATCACACACTTATTACACCGAATATCTCAAAAGAGAATAAGTATGATAAATATGGCTTAAGGCCATCGAATACGATAACAGCGGAAGACTTGGAAGATAAGTGAGTCCATCAACTCCAACGACATCACTGAGTATAAGACCACGACCTAAAGGCACCTTACTCATCGTCTGAAAAGTCTGCAACATGAAACGTTGCAGCCCGAAAACGGGTCAGCACATGGAATATGCTGGCAATGTAACACATAGAGAGTAATGAACATAATAATACTATACTACATGCATATATGGCTGGTAGAAAGCTCTATGGTTACAGTTTTGCGAAAAGCCAGTTTTTCCCTACTACAAAGGAATAAATTTTATTTAACTATCATGGTGGTTGTTAAACATTGAGATGGTTGACAGCATCTCAATCCCAATTAAGTATCATCATTAACCCAACAATATTAATTAAAGTAACATGGTGATGAGATTCACATGATAATCCAAGTACTAGATACTCAAGATGTCCATAACCGGGGACACGGCTAACCATGATTAGTTTATACACTCTGCAGAGGTTTGTGCACTTTTCCCACAAGACTCGATCGCCTCCGCTGGATTCTCGCACTACATGATGTTTGAGAAACGGATGACCGAGACATAGTCTTTCAGAAGCGTTTGCACCTTACGATGTGATAGACCGTACCACCTACATCCCCTACATCTGCTAGTCTACCACTGTAAGAGTTCACACAACTTAATCAACTATGCTAGAGCCCATAATAGCTTGCGGCTGCACACGGAAGTTTCTAGCATGAAAAATCTCATGATCCCTTTGAACCTGGGTGGCGGTCCAAAAGAAAAACAGGCAATCCTGGAATACCCAGGTACCTCAATCCACCCAGATGTGAGTTTTAGTTGCCACCTTAAGTAAACCATTAATTAACAATCTCACATCTGTAGTGAATATCTCTCAAACCCAATCCACGTTACAAGCATAGCATAGCAATATAGGCAAACATAGAAGTAACTCCCAAGGGTTTGATAATGGAACAGGTGATAGGTACTACCTCATCTACTTCCCAATTCCACAATTTAATTAGATCCTAATCATGCAATGTTTAAGGGTTGATCTAATGCAATAAAACTGGGTAGTAAAAGAGGTATGATCAAAGTGTTACTTGCCTTGCTGATGATCCGTGAAACCTAGAGATTCGAAGTAGCAAGCGGCGCACTCCGGGTACTCTATCGCAAACAAACAAGTAAACAATAAGCACTCATCTAATGCACAAGTAAAACTCAAATAAAGATCTAACCAGAAAGTTCAACTTAAGAACTGCGGTTTGCAAAAAGAATCAAATCAAACGAAGCAACGAAAGTCAAACGGCGAAAGAAACAAGCTTTGTTTACTAATCTGGATCTAAGTCAAATTTTACAGTAGCAAAAACTTGTTTGAGTAGGTTAAACGGAAAGAGAATTTCGAGACGAAACTCTAGGCGCTTGAATCGCCTGATTCCGATAAACGAGCGAAAAGTTAAACCAGAACGAAAATCTAATCAGAAATCGCGATCTGGAATAATCGCAGAAAATCCGACGAAAAGAAAACTGACGAACAGTTAAACGAACGGACATTCGTTAACAGCGTCAAACCGACAAACACGTTCGTTAAAACAAACGGAACGGTGAACGTTCACTAGATAATTAAACCGAAGAAAAAAATAAAATAAATAAACCGAACTAAAGAAAAAAATAAACTGAACGGTTTTTAAAAAACACCGAACGGCGGCTGCGGCTACCTTGTCGGGGCAACTCCGGCGGGGCTCAGGACGGGCTCCGGCAGGGCTCCGGCGGGTTGGCGAGGGGCGGCGGGGTGCGGGCGGCGGCGGGGCGACGAACGGGGCGGCGGGCGGCGACGTACGGCGGCTCCGGCGGCTCCTCCTTCGGCGGCGGGGCGGGTGGCTCCGGCGGGGCTCCTCGGCGGCGGCGGCTTCAGGGACGGGGTGAGGGAGAGGCGGCGGGGTAGGGGGTATATAAGGAGGGGGCTGCCTTGGGGAGGGGGGCGACGGGCGGCGGCGGGTCTCGTCCCCGATCGGGACTCGGCGGCGGCGGTCTCCAGGAGGGAGACGGCTCGCGGGCGGGCTGGGCCGCGCGGCTAGGCTTCGGCCCAGTCGGCGCTCGGCGTTTTTTTTAAATAGTTTCAACGAATCTAAAAAAAATCGCAGAGGAATAAATAAAAATCCAAAAATGCTAAAACAAAATTTTCCCGTCTAATTAAAATAATTAGAACGAGATGAACATTTTCTTGGCCCAAAAATGCAGTTTTGAAAACATGCAAAAAAAATTAATGCAATTAAAATTGCCAATAAAATTCGAATAAAATCCAATATTTGATTTTAATATTTTTCCTCCAATATTTCAATTATTTTGGAGAAGTCATATTTTCTCCTCTCATTTATTTTAATACGAAATATTTTTCGGAGAGAAAAATAATTAAAAACAAAAATACAAATCCTTGTTTCATTATTTGATAAAAATCAAATATGAAAATCGAGAAAATCCCCAACTCTCTCCGAGGGTCCTTGAGTTGCTTAGGATTTTTTGAGGATTTTCCGAAAATGCAAATAAATATGCTATGCAATGATGATCTAATGTATAACATTCCAAATTGAAAATTTGGGATGTTACAGGCTGTGTGCTCCTCTGTACGGAGGGAGCGTTCAGTGTTTCCATTGACTGTTATGATGCCCCGTGGAGGGGGCATCTTGAGCTTGAGATAAGCGTAGTGTGGCACCGCGTCGAATCTAGCAAACGCGGTTCGTCCGAGTAGTGCGTGGTAGCCGCTGCGGAAGGGGACAATATCGAAGATTAGCTCTTCGCTTCGGAAGTTGTCCGGGGAACCGAAGACCACTTCCAGCGTGATTGAGCCCGTACAACGGGCCTCTACGCCTGGTATGACTCCTTTAAAGGTAGTCTTTGTGGGTTTGATTCGTGAGGGATTAATGCCCATCTTGCATGATGTATCCTGATAGAGCAGGTTGAGGTTGCTGCCACTGTCCATTAGGACTCGTGTTAGGTGAAATCCGTCAATGATTGGGTCAAGAACCAGTGCGGCCGAGCCGCCATGGCGGATACTAGTTGGATGATCTCGACGATCGAAGGTGATCGGGAATGACGACCACAGATTGAATTTTGGGGCGACTGGCTCTATCGCGTAGATGTCCCTGAGTGCGCGCTTGCGCTCCCGTTTGGGGATGTGTGTAGCGTATATCATGTTCACCGTTTTGACTTGAGGGGGAAATTTCTTTTGCCCCCCAGTGTTCGGCTGCCGGGGCTCTTCGTCATCGTCCTCACTTTGTGATCCCTTTTCCTTGTTCTCGGCATTTAACTTGCCGGTCTATTTAAAGACCCAACAATCTCTGTTGGTATGATTGGCTTGTTGTCTGGGGTGCCATGTATCTGGCACGGACGGTCGAGTATGCAGTCCAAGCTGGATGGTCCCTCGCTGATCCTTTTGTAGGGCTTCTTCCGCTGGCCGGACTTGGAGCCACTGAATCCGGCGTGAACCGTAGTGTCATCGGTGTTATTGCCATTGCTTCGGCGTTTGTGTCTATTGCGCCGGAGCTTGTCGGTGTTGTTTTTGGCCTCGGAGGGTCCTGCCTCGCTGGCTATGGTTTTGCTACCAGCCAGCCAGCTATCCTCACCTGCGCAAAAGCGGGTCATGAGTGCCGTGAGGGCTGCCATGGATTTCGGCTTTTCTTGGACGAGGTGGCGGGCGAGCCATTCGTCACGGATGCTGTGTTTGAAGGCCGCTAGGGCTTCGGCATCCGGATAGTCAATGATCTGGTTCTTTTTGGTTAGGAACCTAGTCCAGAATTTTCTGGCTAATTCTCCAGGTTGTTGAACTATATGACTTAAGTCATCGGCGTCTGGTGGCCGGACATAAGTGCCTTGGAAGTTGTCAAGACAAGCTTCTTCCAAGTCCTCCCAGCTGCCGATGGAATTTTCAGGCAGGCTATTTAACAAGTGTCTAGCTGGCCCTTTTAGTTTTAGTGGGAGGTATTTGATGGCGTGGAGATCGTCTCCTCGGGCCATATGGATGTGGAGAATAAAATCCTCGATCCATACTGCGGGATCGGTTGTTCCGTCGTATGATTCAATATTGACGGGCTTGAACCCCTCGGGGAATTCATGATCCAGTACTTCATCTGTGAAGCAGAGAGGGTGTGTGGCGCCTCTATATCGGGCTGCGTCGCGGCGCACCTCCGATGAAGTCCGCCTGCGGTTATCGGCCCGGGCGTGACTAGGTTTGTCACGTCCAAATAGGTAGCTGTCGTCGCGAGTCGAAAGGCGTCCTCGCGATCCGTAGATTGATCTGGTGTGTCCTGCTCTACTGTCCAGGTCCTGCTGAAGGTCGTATGTATAGTCCCGAGCTGTTTTGTCTCTGTTTTTACGAGGCGGTGGGGCAGGCTGCTGTTTGGCCTGAGTTGCGTTTTATCCCGACCGCGGGGTGGTCGGTCTGCCGCACTATCCCGACCACGTGGTGGTAGTTCCTCATTGCGCGAGGGAGGTATGGGCTCCGGCGCCTCCTCATCGAACTGAGGTAGCAGTCTGCGTTTCGGGTAACTCTTGGCTCGACACTTCAGGCCATATTCTTTGGCTGCCAGGACATCAGTCCATCTGTCAATGAGTAGGTCTTGATCAGCTTGAAGCTGCTGTTGCTTTTTCTTCAGGCTTCTTGCAGTAGCTATTAGCTGGCGCTTGAAGCGCTCCTGCTCGAGGGGTGCCTCAGGCACGATGAAATCCTCATTGCCGAGGCTCTCCTCATCTTCGAAGGGTGGACGGTAAGTATCGTCATCCGGGTCATTGAGCATGACCTGTTTATCAGGGTTAACTTGCCCGTTGTCTTCTTCCTCCTGTTCGGATGTTGCTCCAACAGGGTCTTCATTGTTTTCGGCATCGTCCGGAGTACTATTTTCTCCGGTGCCAGTGTTGCTATCTTTTGAGCGACGTGACTTAGAACGGCGTTTAGGGCGCCGACGCTTGGACTGTGTCTCAGAAGGTTTATTCGCAGCTGGATCTTCTTTGTCATCGTCACTAGCTTTTTTAGGTGTGTCAACCATGTACACATCGTACGAAGAGGTGGCCGTCCAACGTCTAGTGAATGGTGGGTCTTGGCCTTGCTCCTTGTTGGCATCGTCGTCCATACCGTCGATGTCTTCGGAGCCATAATCAAGCACGTCGGTTAAGTCCTCGACGGTGGCTATGAAGTGGGTGGCGGGTGGGATGCCAAATTCTCCATCATCAGCCTCTAGTTCCAACCGGACATAGTCCGGCTGTGAGTCCCCGCCAAGGACAGGTTTTTTAATGACTTTAGCACATCGTCCAAGGGCGAGTGTTGGAAGACGTCTACGACGCTGAACTCGAAGATCGATGACTGATCCAGCTCGGTGTCCGCAGGCGTACGCGGTTCGGAACTTATAGCCGGAAACGAGTCCGGAATTCCGTTGACGCAGATATTCCCAGGTGTTGAGTCTGTGTGCGGCTCCAACGCCGCGGACTCCGTGGCTTTGGATGGCGTGATCTGCTCCGGATCTAAGGGCGTAGCAGTTACAGGAACCATCTCCTGAATATGGTCCGATGACAGATTTAAGTCATGTTCATCGGAGCGAAGGGGAGCGATCGCCGTGGTCTCAAATCCGTTGAAGATCAAGTCTCCACGGATATCCGCGGCGGTAGGATGAGAGGGAGAGGGAGATTGGATAGAGGAGCGAAACATCGCCATGGTCGTGGGGCAGGTGGGGTGCGGCTGACTCTCGCGAGATTGAAGAGCGGGGCTGAATCGGGAGGGGCAGGTGCGATGTTTGCGGGGACGATTGGATCGGGAGGAGTAGGTTCAGGAGCGAGACATGGCAGGTTTGACCGGTTTTTCCACTCAAAATCGCTAGAAGGAGAGGAGAAAAAATCGGCAGAAGGGGAGGATGTCGTGCGATGGGAAAGGAACAAAACGAGCGAATGAACCGACGTAAGTACTGACACATTAGGACTAAGATTAGAAACAAAAGGCAAAGATCAATGCATTAGGAAAGTTAGGATTTATAATTGATTGTCATGAAACTGAATTTTATTGATTGGTAATGTGCTATCGTTTCTTGCCCGTTTGTAACATGTCTAGTTAGGAAATTTTGAAAAGTTAGGAAAGTTTTCATTGTGAGGATAAAAAAACCAACGTGAGGAGATATGATGGTGGGAGGTGGAACGAAAAAAACCAGACGAAAAAAACCAGACGAAAGTGATGGGACTATTCAACCAACTCGTCCATTAGGAGTAGAGATATAGACGGGGCGATCCACGAGAAGAGAGTGGAGGGATCATCGGTGTGAGATATCGATAGAATCAAAAATAAGGATGAAGTGTGTGGCTGCGCGATCGATAAAGAGTGCCATCGAATTTGTGTTTGCCCACGTCAAAGATACAGGGCGGCTGGCCTACTGGAATTTGAGAGGGCAGAGGTGCAGTTTTTCTCTGTGGCATGGATACCTACCTACAACGTTCGACTATCGGTGGGGAGGGGGCAGAGACCTAACTATAGAGAGGTAGATTGACTAGTATATGTGTGGAGAAGGAGAGAGACCTAGCTATGTATAGAGGGAGATCGATCGGCATCCATGGATATGTGTAGCAGAGGAATAAGGTTGGGAGAAAGACAAAGGTAGAGTGTCGGAGGGTTGGTGGTGGAGTGGCATCTCACAAATGGTGGGAGAGGCCTGCTAGACAAACGGAGGGTACGAGTGCAATATCAATAAGAAAGGGCGGGGATGTCTGTCTGTCTATGCACGTGCGTGTGAGAGACAGGTCGGGAGGTATGCAAGGATTATGAGGGGAGACGATATGGTTGTGGCAAGCATACGTAACTACATAGAAAGATCAACTGTCGTGTGTCCGAGAAAGGGAGAGACATAACTAGTGAGGTAAGTCTATCGGTGCGTGAGGAAAAGAATTATAGTCGACCTAGCTATATGTAGGGAGATCAGTACGTATACATGCATGCATGTGTTAGAAGCAAATAAGGTCCGGAGAGACGGACAGGGGGAGAGGGGTGCGGCTAGGAGGTGGTGCGAGAGGCCTACTATGTCGAGGGGGAGGAGTGTGCGACTATGAGATCGATGAAAAGAGGGGCGGGAGTGTGCACCTGCGTGGAACCATATTGGACATAGGGGGCATGGACGGTGAGAAGAGAAGAGGGGAAGTATGTGTTTGTGGTAGGCACACTTGGCTAGAGAGGTATATCGACCGGTGTGTGCCGGAAAGAAGGAGTCGGGGGGCCTACACACACCGCGGGTGAACGGCCTAAAGAGAAATAACGAACGTGCACGATGGAGGGGACGCTGAGGGAGGGTGAGAGGGGGGCGGGCATGTGCATGCACGATAGAAAATTAGCGCTAGCTAGCTACAAAGAGAAGAGGACCGTGAAGGTGTTAAATATGAACATAGATCATAGTTCATTATAAAAAAGTGGATATGGATACTTGAAGAAGATATCATAATGTAGAACATTGATTATAATTTGGGCTAATGTGTGGCTTTTGCAGCTCAGGGTTAAATACTTGTCATAATGTAGGGGGCGGGGCACTATACTTTGTGTTATAAACACGGTGTATGTATGGAATGGTTTAGATTATGAATATATAGTTAGTACATCAAATGTACTATTATTTGGAATCAACATCAAGTGTATTCAAAATATTGAATTCGAGTTCATATAGTACACATAGTTCATATCTATTTCTATAGTAATCATGTGGTGTGTTGTTAAGGTAATACACGAATGATGGTTGAAGTTGGCAACAATCGTGATTGTAGATTCTTATTGAAATAGAGAAATGAATTCAACTTAGGAATTGATTTGGTACGTACAAGTACAATATTACACGTTAGGTTTGTCCCTAAAATTCAACCCGCGCCTTGTTATATCCCGAAAATTCTGATATCGTGCTCCCAAAACTGGCGCCTTCACAACCCGCGCCTTGCTATCCCGAAATTACAATGCACGCGAAAACTCCCTCCAGCTGCCAAATCCCGACACGCGAAATCCCCCTTCTAACCCTGAGCCGAAAGGGCCGCTAGTTCAAATCGGTGGGGGTAACACACCCTACATTTTGGACAAGCGCGTCCCTAAGTCATGGTTCCCCCTCCCATCACCTCCTTTTCGCCATTCAAAATCTGGCCGCCATAACCTCTCTGCTCCAGCCGCGAAACCCCACCCTCCTCCGTCTGCCACCTCGCCGCTGCCCAGCCAGAGCCTCTTCCCCGACGACGTCGTCCACCGCAACAGCTCGACGTCCCTCATCCGCCTCCCCAGATGAGGATCCGTCGTCCATCCCTTCCTCCCACCGGTTCAGCCGCCCCGTCCTCCACCTCCAAGGAGCTGCTCTGAAGATTGCCTCGTCTATCGCGGCTGCTCCATCCCCACAGCGCCGCCTTAACCTGCTCCACCGAAACCGCAGCATCCTCACCGACTACTCGGATGAAGCCGAGGCCTACTCGGCGCCACCAAAGAGGTTGTACACTCATCGCATCACACCTTCTCCTTAACTCGACCTCCCAGCACCGACAGTGCTCCATCCCGCACCCCCATGGAGCGGCTACCTCAAAGCAGGCGCCGCGGGCGACATCTCCACGGCGGCTCTCCCCAGTGCGAGGACCCTTCGGCAGCGACGTCCATACTAGCTGGATCTGCTGCTGCTGCTGCTCCGGCTCTCGCTCGGTCGCTCGCTCTGCTGCTGCTGCTCTGGCTCTCGCTTGCTCGCTCGCGCTGCTGCTGCTGCCTGGGCTCTCGCTCGCTCGTGCTGCTGCTGCTTGATACGTCTTCAACGTATCTATAATTTTGATTGTTCCATGCTATAATATATTCTGTTTTGGATGTTAATGGGCTTATTTATACACTTTTATATTATTTTTGGGACTAACCTACTAACCCACGACCCAGTGCAAATTGTTGTTTTTTGCCTATTTCAGTGTTTCGCAGAAAAGGAATATCAAACGGAGTCGAAACGGAATGAAACCTTCGGGAGCGTGATTTTTGGAACAAACGTGATCAAGAGGACTTGGAGTGGACATCAAGAAATCAACGAGGAGGCCACGAGGCAGGGAGGCACGCCTGCCCCCCTGGGCGCGCCCCCACCCTCGTGGGCCCCTCGTGGCTCCACCGACCTACTTCTTCCTCCTATATATACCTACGTACCCCGAAACCATCGAGGAGCACCACGAAACCCTATTTCCACTGCCGCAACCTTCTGTACCCGTGAGATCCCATCTTGGGGCTTTTTCCGGTGCTCCGCCGGAGGGGGAATCGATCACGGAGGGCTTCTACATCAACACCATAGCCTCTCCGATGATGTGTGAGTAGTTTACCATAGACCTTCGGGTCCATAGTTATTAGTTAGATGGCTTCTTCTCTCTCTTTGGATCTCAATACAAAGTTCTCCTCGATCTTCTTGGAGACCTATTAGATGTAACTCTTTTTGCGGTGTGTTTGTCCAGATCCAATGAATTGTGGGTTTATGATCAAGATTATCTATGAACAATATTTGAATCTTCTCTGAATTCTTTTATGTATGATTGGTTATCTTTGCAAGTCTCTTCGAATTATCAGTTTGGTTTGGCCTACTAGATTGATCTTTCTTGCAATGGGAGAAGTGCTTAGCTTTGGGTTCAATCTTGTGTTGCTCGATCCCAGTGACAGAAAGGGAAACGACACGCATTGTATTGTTGCCATCGAGGATAAAAAGATGGGGTTTATATCATATTGCTTGAGTTTATCCCTGTACATCATGTCATCTTGCCTAATGCGTTACTCTGTTCTTATGAACTTAATACTCTAGATGCATGTTGGATAGCGGTCGATGTGTGGAGTAATAGTAGTAGATGCAGGCAGGAGTCGGTCTACTTGTTACGGACGTGATGCCTATATACATGATCATGCCTAGATATCCTCATAATTATGCACTTTTCTATCGATTGTTCGACAGTAATTTGTTCACCCACCGTAATACTTATGCTATCTTGAGAGAAGCCACTAGTGAAACCTATGGCCCCCGGGTCTATTTTCCATCATATTAATCTCCCGTCAACTAGTTATTTCTGTCGCCGTTTATTTTGCAATCTTTACTTTCAATCTTTATCATAAAAATACCAAAAATATTATCTTATCATCTCTATCAGATCTCACTTTTGCAAGTGTTCGTGAAAGGATTGACAACCCCTTTATCGCGTTGGTTGCAAGGTTCTTATTTGTTTGTGTAGGTACGATGGACTTGCGTGTGGCCTCCTACTGGATTGATACCTTGGTTCTCAAAACTGAGGGAAATACTTACGCTACTTTGTTGCATCACCCTTTCCTCTTCAAGGGAAAACCAACGCATGCTCAAGAGGTAGCACTGCTCCGGATCTCACTCGCGCTGCTGCTGCTCCGGCTCTCGCTCGCTCGCGCTGCTGCTCGCCCCCTTGCTCATGCTGCTGCTCTGCTCCGATTTAGCTACACTTCAGTCGACTGAATTGACTTTGGGGTCAGTCGATTTTCAGGGGGTGGTGGGTCTCGCCGTAGTTAAGGAAGAACCACCCGCAGCGGGGAGGGGGGCTCACCGGAGAGGTACCCCACTATCTATCTTAGGGTTCTGGGTGGGGTGCTGCTCGCCGGCGGTGGGGGGCAATGGTGGGGCGGTGGCGTGGGGATCGCCGGAGAAAAAGCTTGGCGTGGGTGGGGGTGGCTAGAGGGCTGGCCGGGGTGGCGGCGGACCGACGGTGGGGAGTTGTTTTGGGGCGGCGAGGCGGTGGCTGACCGGCGGTGGGGAGTTGTTTCGGGGCGGCGAGGCGGCGGCGGACCGGTGGTGGGGAGTTGTTTCGGGGTAGTGAGGCGGCGGTGGGGAGTTGTTTCGGGGCGGCGAGGCGGCGCGGGGTTCGGCCGGTGGTGGCTGGCGGCTCAGGGGGGTGCATGTTGAAGATGAACTGCAAGCCCTCCCTAAACTATCACATGTGAAGTGCCTCTCTGCTACCATTGCGTTCAGTTTCGATAGTAACATTCAGATTCCACAGTAAATTTCAGTTTCGACAGTTAAGTTCAGAGTCAACAGTTTTTACCTCATCTGTTATAGTTAGGTGGTTTTTGGTGATGTAAATTTTACATCTATCGCTTTTTGGTAATGCATTTTACATCATCTATTGGAGATGCTATTAGAATCCCACTTGAGATTAGCGATGTCTGTCTTGTGCTGCTTCAGCCTTGACGTCTTACGGCTCACCGGAGCTGCTCCAAGGACGGAAGGATCCATCACAACAGAGCAGTGCCCTGGACAACGTCTACAGTTCCTCAGATCTTCCTCCACAACTCCGACAGCCACCTCTGCCTCAACTTCTTCAGCGACCAACCAATGATGCTGAGGTCAACACGGCTACGACAAAGAGGTTGTACACTTGTCGCATCACTTATTACTCTACATTCATGTCGATCCATTAGGGCTATTGTGGTTCAACGGAAAAACATAGCAATAGGAAATTTTCCTATGGCACTCTACTATTCAATTATTCATGCATTTTGTTGAAAGGAATAGAGCAAAACATCCACCTGGACCTACTTTTCCAAATCCTATGCAAGAAAACAAGACCAAGTGCATTAGTGGCAGAATAACATTCTAACTGTACACGCTTTCATATGGTTTCACATTATTTTGGCCATGTTTCTTTGAATTCCTCTGCTCCTCCTTTTCCTGTGAACCAAACACCCAAGTTGACAGAAATCATGTGTTCACAAATGCTCTGTTTCCCATGTGCATTCCTATCCTATTCTGGTGTTTTCCCTCCTATCCCTGCAATTTTAGAATCATGCAAGCCAAATGAGCCCTTACAGAATTACTTCAGTTACAGGTAGGTGTCGAACAAAACTTCGTGTGGTTTGTCCTGCTCCTGCCGCGACGTTGTCCACCTCACGTGAGCTGTTCCATTGACAGAAGCATCCACCAAACCAGACATCATGACTCCTGACCGTCTTTCGCCGCGTCAGATCTCCTTCCCTGCCGCCGACACCCACCGCAACGGCATCACGATCATCGACTCAGCAGATGAACCTGAGGAGTACACGGGTCCACAAGAGAGGTCGCACTTTTTTCTTTCTGCTTATGTTATGCATTGCTTAATATTACCTGCTACTTTATTGTCCTGTTCACCTCTTAGACTCCAAGTCAGGTCCAAATTGATGTTCAAACTTGAGTTCTAAATTAGTTGTGGTGCACGTATCGAGGCAGCAATGAATAGTATCTCTGTCTAATATCTGGTTCACCTAGGGTATGCCTATGTTGTTCATCTTGGGTGGGAAACAAATAGTAAAGCAATCATCATCTGTTTTTTATTTAAATTAAAGCAATCATCAGCCTGCTATCATTATTTTTGGATCCATCCACTGGTTGTTACCATTACTCTAGATTTCCGCATGCTCTCCTTACATAATCTCACTATATTTTTTTGTATGCATGTCAGATATTGTACACAGTCATGCTGAACATGTAGAGAAAAAAGAAGAGTTTTACGCGGCAATACAATGTCATGCAGACATCGCTCCATGGTAGGTTCAATGGCAAACCCTCCCCCCCTCTCCAGATTGTAATCCAGAGGAAGATATCTGTTCTGAGGCGGATTCAGACGCAGCTGACCACTTATATTTACCCCCAAGGTGTTTGCTCTAACTTGGCATGATGATGTTAGTCATATCATGCATATGTTGCCTTGCAGTGCCTACTTTTGACATCATATATGTCATCTGCTTAGTTTAGACATGTTCTATAATGCCACCTGTTTAGTTTCAATATCATATATGGGAATTATGCAATGCCATCCTGTTTAACCAGGCATCATATATTTGAATCATACCTAGCCCATCCTTTTCTTCATTAAATTTCCATTTGTCGACAATGTTTGTACATTAAACTACTCTTCCTGTGAATCAGCCATTTGAGTGGGTGATGGAAAAATCTGGAGTGAAAACAAGGCCTTCAGATCAGACAGTGCTACCTTTCGAAGCAGATCTCTTGTTGGGTCCTGATAGCTCCTCAAAGATGGATTCAGAGACAGATGACCAGTCCTATTCCCCAACGAGGTGTATGCTCTAACTTGGCACGGTTCTACTGCTCATATCATGCATATGGTGTCTTGCATTGCATAGTTTAGACATCATATACACAATATTAAACACCATGTTCTTAGTTCAGACATCATATATGCCAATGCCCTCCTCTTAGCATATAAATCACATATGTGAATTAAATCATGCGATCCTGGTTACTTAGATAACATCTATGTGAATTATGTCATGCGATCCTGTTTAGTTAGTCATCGTATCTTTGAATTATGTTATGCTATGCTATCCAGTTTAGATAGACATCATATATGTGAAATTATGTCATGCTATCCGTTTTAGTTAAACAATATACATGTCAATTATTTAATGCCCTCCTTTTTCCACACTATCTATTGCATCTGTCTCTCATACAATGTTTGTACATTCAATTATGTTTCCTGTTTATCAGCCATTTGAATTGGAGCGGGTGATGGCAGTATCTAGCAGAGTAAAAACACGATCTTCAAATAAAACCGTGCTACCTCTTGGTGGAGATAGCACCCCAGTTGTACATGCACGAGAACCAGCCCTACCACACATAACCCAGACTCTCACAGATTTTACACTACTGCGATGGACAGAGAACCAGCTTCACCCAATCAAACCCCAACCCCAGCAGATAGTAACCCAGTTCCCGTTGACACAACACCATCTCCACCACAGAGCTCCCAAATAAGAGCAGTTAGTATGGCAGCTCCAGTGCCCAAAGCGCCAGTACTACCACGGCGAACCCCAACTCCACCAATTAGAACACCTATTCCTTTGGAGGAAGCACAACCAGCCATTCATAGTTTAGCATCTATCGCATTTGATGTTGTTAAATACTATGTGCGTATCTTCCCATCATGGAAATATTATACTAAAGATGAAGGAAAATGCCAGTTGCACGTGTTTGTCCAGGAGTTATGTGTAAGTAATGTTACTCATGGCAATTACTTTGCTTTGTCCCATACATTCTACCTCCATGATGGTTGTAATACAACAAATTTTCCCATTTTTCTCTATAGAGAAGGGCCGATTTGGAAACTCAGGATGAGGTAACCTATGCTAATACCTTTGCTATCTTCAAGAATGCTTGGTGGCAGTATCAGAATTACCTGAAGAAAATGTACTTCACTGGCAAAGAAACTCATCAAATTCCCTTACGTTCTCCTGAGACACATTTACTGGACGATGACTGGGTACGCCTTGTTCTTTACTGGTCCCGAACCAAGAATGTGGTTAGGTCTATGAGCTCATTTTATTTGAAGTACTATATGCTTGCTGATGACCCACAAGTATAGGGGATCTATCATAGTCCTTTCGATAAGTAAGAGTGTCGAACCCAACGAGGAGCAGAAGGAAATGACAAGCGGTTTTCAGTAAGGTATTATCTGCAAGCACTGAAATAATCGGTAACAGATAGTTTTGTGATAAGGTAATTTGTAACGGGTAATAAGTAACAAAAGCAAACAAGGTGCAGCAAGGTGGCCCAATCCTTTTTGTAGCAAAGGACAAGCCTGGACAAACTCTTATATAAAGGAAACGCTCCCGAGGACACATGGGAATTATCGTCAAGCTAGTTTTCATCACGCTCATATGATTCGCGTTCATTACTTTGATATTTTGATATGTGGGTGGACCGGTGCTTGGGTACTGTCTGTCCTTGGACAAGCATCCCACTTATGATTAACCCCTATTGCAAGCATCCGCAACTACAAAAGAAGTATTAAGGTAAACCTAACCATAGCATGAAACATATGGATCCAAATCAGCCCCTTATGAAGCAACGCATAAACTAGGGTTTAAGCTTCTGTCACTCTAGCAACCCATCATCTACTTATTACTTCCCAATTCCTTCCTCTAGGCCCAAATAATGGTGAAGTATCATGTAGTCGACGTTCACATAACACCACTAGAGGAGAGACAACAAACATCTCATCAAAATATCGAACGAATACCAAATTCACATGACTACTTATAGCAAGACTTCTCCCATGTCCTCAGGAACAAACGTAACTACTCACAAGTCATATTCATGTTCATAATCAGAGGGGTATTAATATGCATAAAGGATCTGAACATATGATCTTCCACCGAATAAACCAACTAGCATCAACTACAAGGAGTTATCAACACTACCAGCAACCCACAGGTACCAATCTGAGGTTTTGAGACAAAGATTGGATACAAGAGATGAACTAGGGTTTCAGAGGAGATGGTGCTGGTGAAGATGTTGATGGAGATTGACCCCCACCCGATGAGAGGATCGATGTTGATGACGATGGTGATGATTTCCCCCTCCCGGAGGGATGTTTCCCTGGCAGAACAGCTCCGCCGGAGCCCTAGATTGGTTTCGCCAGGTTCCGCCTCGAGACGGCGGCGCTTCGTCCCGAAAGCTTCCTTCTGATTTTTTCCAGGGCGAAAGACTTCATATAGCAAAAGATGGGCACCGAAGCCTGCCAGGGGGCCCACGAGGCAGGGGCGCGCCCAGGGGGGTAGGGGGCGCCCCCACCCTCGTGGATGGTGGGTGGCCCCCCCTCTGGTACTTTCTTCGCCCAATATTTTTTTTTTATTCCAAAACCGACTTTCGTGGAGTTTCAGTACTTTTGGAGTTGTGCAGAATAGGTCTCTAATATTTGCTCCTTTTCCAGCCCAGAATTCCAGCTGCCAGCATTCTCCCTCTTCATGTAAACCTTGTAAAATAAGAGAGAATAGGCATAAGTATTGTGACATAATGTGTAATAATAGCCGATAATGCAATAAATATCGATTTAAAAGCATGATGCAAAATGGATGTATCACTTGCGTCTTACTGTACTCTGTTCATGTAGAATAAGTGCTTAAACCTGAAGAACAACTGTTCTCATTTAAGATTCCATTGTTATCGTGCATACTGCTTTGCTCTTGTATCACTGTATTTACTCATACAAACTTATTTTTAAATTGAACTATCCAATGGAAACTCCAATGGCACAACAGGTATGTTTACGCATGTTTCTTTAACATGTTTGCTCTTATAAATAGCTCTGTTGATTTCAATTTCAATTGTGTATACAGTTGACTTCTCATATCATGCACATTACTAGCATCATAATAGGGCCAATAGTGTTGTTGTACATGTAGACCCGTGGTACCCATCTGAAATCTTGTTGTTCCATTTAGTTTCCCACGCTTTGTATTCTTTCAGTGCTGCATTCTCTTGAACTGATATGATTTGAACCGTGTCTCTATTTTGATTTGGCAAGACAATGCAGTGACCATAGGACATAGATATATGTTTGTTTGATGCTGTTATAATGTACTACTTGGCAATAGAAGACTTTGTAGTTTAAGCTTGTCCACCTTAATAATGAACTGGTTCACCGAAATGAGTTTCATATACTAGTACATGCTAAACCTGTTATGTGTCTGCTTGTTTCTTCTTTTACAATGCTGACAGAATATTGGGGAAGAGTGCCTTATTAAGCAATGATAAAGAAAGTAATGCAGATAAGGTTCAGGATCGTCAGACATCCTTGTTGGTCTCCAACAAAGCTGATAAAACAGGTAAGGAAAACTATCTTGAAGACAGTGAGGCAACCCCAAAGTTCTGTCTTGGTTTAGTGTTCGAGTTACTGGCCACTACCGCTTGCACAACTATTCAAACTCACTGTCTGAATCAATTCGGTTTCTTGAGTCTCAACTGCAAGCTGAAAGACATCGATCAGCTGTACTGCGACAAGAAGCGGAAGGACTGTGGATGTCCCTGGAGCATTCAGATACATACTTTCTGGTGCAACAACAAGCTTTGGAGGATTTTAGCGCCAAACAGGACAAAGCTAATAAGCTTGCTAAGCTTATTGCCAGCATGGTGGATACCCAGGATAACGTTTCTTGAGCTCTTCTGAAGTTGTTTCAGTTATGGACTTGTTTTGCTGCTGCGTCTATTTGCACTGGCGGCCAATTTTGACGGCCAGTGTATGTAATATGTTGCTTTGTTCCCTATATTTGCACTGGTGGCGAACTTTGATGCCTAGTGGATGTAATATGTGTAATAGCTGTAATAGGCTAGTGTTAGTTGATTGCTTATTTATTTCCTTATTGTCTTGTTTAGTTGTTTGCTTGTAGTCACTGCAGTTCTTTTCCACGTTTTTAGTGGCCACAATAACCTGGTTTTGGTAACTAGTCCACAATAATCATGGCAACACACGGACTGTTGTAACCATGGGCCTCCTGCGGGTTGTAGGATCCGTGGGCCTTCTACGTGCTGTAGGATCCATGGGACTTTTATGGGCCGTAGGATCCATGGAGTTTCTACAGGCCGTATGATCCATGGGCCTTCTACGGGCCGTAGGATCCATTGGTCTTCTATGGGCCGTAGGATCCATGGGCCTTCTACGGTGTGTATAATCATTTCGCCAAACATGGGCCGTACTATTCTTGGACCATAACAGGCCGTTAATAGGCCGTATTTGATAACGCTATGAAAACAGCCCAACGGGTTAACGGGCCACAAACAGGCCGAATGTAACCACAGGCTGTATTTGGCCCACAAACGGAACAGGCCAGTAACGGACCGTATCTAACCGAATTCTAGAAATGAGCCCAAGAATAAATGGGCCCTTAGAAGGCCGAAAGTTAACACGGGCTGGAAACGGCCAACGGAATAATGGGCCGTTGATGGGTATAAAGTGATACACTATTCATTATGGGCCAGTTTCATCTCAGGCCTTTAATGGGCCGAGAGTTACAAAGGACCTCATATGGGCCGAAAGACATCATGGCCCATACATGGGCCAGAAGTTACAACGGGCTGGAATCATATTGGACGGCCCAGATGAAGCTACTGGGCTTAATTCGGATAGGCCGTAACAGGCCGGTAGTAAGCGGGCCGTAAATGGGCTATATACGAACAGGCCGTTAGCAGGCTTTCCGTGGGCTGGCCCGTTACCTTTTGCCAAGTCGAACGGGCCGGCCTTTTCACCGGAATGGGCCTCTGTTGGGCCGTGCCACATGTCGACGTATCATAGGCGCCTCCTGTCCAATGAGTGTATGATATATGTCCGAACGTTGAGCCGACACATGTTTCCTCCGGCCAATGAGAATTTTACACATCGAAAATTCCCATTGGTCCGGGCTGTTAACGGGTTATCGGATCCAAAACCGGACCCAATAACTTAACGGTGTCCCGTTACGGTGGATGCCACGTGTCGGTCACCCTTGACGAAAGCACTTCTATGAAGCGCGATTTATCGTCATGGAAGTGGACACTTCCGTGATGATAATTTTGGTAATGTCATGGAACACTTCTAAGACAGCACAGGTATGACTATCTTCATTCTGTCATAAATTTGTCATGGATGTGTCGGAGTAAATGACCATGGGTAGCCTAACCGACTCCCCCTGGTTCTTCAAAAATTATCAGGCCGATCAAGCCTTCAAGCACCCAAAGCACGGGGCCGCCTTCCCCTGACCGGCTATCTCACAGGCCGACTACGGGGAGGCGGCCCGACCTTGAAACCCTCCAAGAAGCCGGCCACAAGAAGGCCGACTCCAAGAAGCCGGCCACAAGAAGACCGACTCTCGGCAAGCGGCCAAGAATGCACCCTCAAGGACTGCACCCACATAACGGTGACAAGACCGGGCGTGGCTACAGTAAAGGCTGCCACCCCCGAATCCCGGAGCACGCATGGCCACAGTGCGTCGTACGGGTCGGCCATCCCCCGTCCGGTGCAGCACTGTAGCCATGTTGACCATGACGCCACCCACGACAGGTTGTCAGTACGGCCTGCGGGCGGCGGGCCCCTTCAGCCAGAGAGACGCTCCAAGACGGCCAAGCCCCCCAGTCGGCCTGGGGTGTAGCCGGCTCCCAACAGCCGGCTACCTCACTCCATCGAAGTATGTGCATCATTAAGAAGACAAGACGAGGTAAGGCTACAGTGAGAGTCCGCCGGACGGCGGCACTGTAGCCATGCTTACCTCAGCAAAGCCCTCGTCATCAGGGGCGAGGCTACAGTAACCAGCAGCCGGCGGGACCCAGCAGTCGGCGGGCCCCAGCAGCCGGCGGAGAAGCCGGCGGGTACAGACACTGACAGCCTGGACCCGCATCCAGCCAGATTACCATCGTACCCCTGGGGGGTAGGCCTATATAAACCCCCCAGGGCACCCATGAAAGGGTTGATCTCTTAGAGTTTTAGACACCACGTAGAGAGAAAAGGAGAGCTAGCCTTGCCCTTCTTCCTCCTCTAGCCAAACAGCTCAAGGAGCCACTTGTAGCCACTTGTGTTGATCTAGTGATCATGTGGAGACCCCGCAGAGCAGGACTAGGGGTGTTATCTCCACGGAGAGCCCCGAACCTGGGTAAGATTCGCCGGCGTGCATGTCTTTGCCTTATCCCGTTTCCAGGCACCGGTGATGTCTTACTGGCTCCCACAATGATAAGCCACCCGTTGGCATATGTCGCACCCACCACCCGACATTTGGCGCCCATCATGGGGCCAGGTGCACCGTCGTCCGGAGACCTGTTCTGGACGGGAACCCATTTCCTTCCCAGCGAGCGTAGCCAGCCCGGCACGCCCAATGGCGCTTGCCCCGACGCGCTGCAAGGCGCCGACGACGCCTGCGCGGCGAGTTCCCTCGCCAATCTTCTTGGCGAGGCTCGCATCTCCGACGAGCCTGCGTCTGACGCGGGCACAGACTGCCCCGAGAGCCGCCTCGTCAGCTTCCTCGACCAGCTTCACGTCTCCAGCAAGCCTGCTGTGGATTTGGAGTCGGTCGGCTCCACCGACCCGATGCTTGTCGACTCCGACACGGCATCGCTTGACGCCTTCCCCACCAACGTGGTGATCATCGACGACCCTCTTCCTCGAGCCGACAGTGGCAGCAGCACTGTCGCTGAGGTGCTGGTCATTAGCCATGGCGCCGCCTCGGGCGAGAACGCTCACGACGCCCTACAAGCGGCGCTACACGACCTGTCCGCCCCCATCCCGGCCGACGCCGACGCCGAGACACTGGAGGCACGCCGCCTCGCCCTCATCGCGGAGGGCTAGAAGATAGCATCCATGAGACGCCTCACTGAGGCTCATCAGCGCGAAGTCGACCGTGCCGCCTTTGGTACGCCGCCTCCTGGCGGGCCGAGCCGAGTCGGCATCGTCAAGAAGCGCGGCGCGGCCATCGCCAGCATGCTGGGAGCAAACGGCCCAGTCTACGCCACGCAGCTCGAGAACCTGCGTGCCGCTCAGGCGGCCGTAGACGAGCTGAATGGGCTGGGGGCCGACGAGCTCCCCTACTTGACTAGACGCATCCAGCAGCTAATCGACGCGGCCGCAGAGTGGCATGAAGCCGGCGCCCGCGCTGAAAGTCCTCCCCCACACCGAGAGCACGGCGCGACATCCCGGACGCCGACTGCAAGCGGCGCCCACGCGAAAAAAGACAAGGAGATGGCTGCTAGCCGCAGCCGGACTCGGCTCACCATCGAGCGCGACGCAGAAGGCCGCCCCCGAGCTGTGGAACGACAAGGCAATCAGCCTCCTCCCCCGCCTCATGAGGAGGGATATCCCACCCCGCCGCCTGTCACGCATCCGACTCTCGGCGACCGACTAGGCCACCGCGAAGGAGTCGGCGAGAATGACGCCCGCCACCGGATCGACCGCCTAGCGCGATCCCTGGCGCTAGAAGAAGAAGAAGATGATGTCGGCCCGCCTTGCTTTGGCCCCCGCATCCGCGACGAGCCCTTCCCCACAGGGTTCTCACTCCCAAGACACATGCCAAAATACAACGGCTCCGTGAAGCCGGAAGACTGGTTGATCGATTACTCCACCGCAGTCAGCATAGCAAACGGCGACAGGCGCGTTGCCGTGAAGTACGTCCCGCTCATGCTTCAAGGCACGGCACGCATCTGGTTGAACAACCTCAAGCCCTATAGCATCAACAGCTGGCTAGACTTCACAAAAGTCTTCATCCGCAACTTCACCAGCACATACAAGCGGCCTCCCAAGCCCCGCCAGCTTTCCTTGTGCGTCCAAGGGCCCAGCGAATCAACTCGCGACTACCTCACGTGTTGGGCCGAGCTCCGCAACTCCTGCGAAGGGGTGCACGAGGTTCAAGCCATAGAGTACTTCACCGCCGGGTGCCGGGAGAGCACCCTCCTCAAGCACCGACTCCTCTGCGATGAGCCGACTACCCTCGACGAGCTGCTGATCATAGCAGACAAGTACGCCACGGCTGACTCTTCAATGAAGACTGAGCTTCGAGTGGATGCCTCTAGAAAGGTGCTCGTTCCGGCTCCCAAGACGCCGGCCGGTGACTCCAGTCGACGCCAGCACCCAAACGACCACAAGCGCAAGGCCCCTATGCCGCCTTCCAGCAATCGGCAAGTAGCTACAGTCGAAGACGAACAACCCGAAGAGCGGACGATGCCCAAGAAGCAGAAGGGTGGCAGGCCGGCTTGGCAGCCGGCTTTCTCCTACGAGCAAACCCTTGATGCCCCCTGCGAGTTCCACAGCGGCGCGAAGCCGTCCAACCATACGACTCAGAAGTGTCATTGGCTCACGCGAATCTCCAAAGGCGAGGGACTGGTGCCACCTCCACCTGTTGGCCAGCCGCCTCCAGCCCCTCAGCAGCCGGCTGCTCGACCAGCAGTCGGAGCCATTCAAGACGAGTTCCCGAACGAGCATGCCGCCTATGTCATCTTTACAAGCCAAGCTGAAGATAGACGCAGTCGGCACCGACAACAGCAAGAAGTCAACGCGGTCGCCTCCAACAACCCAGAGTTTATGCATTGGTCTAAGAAGCCTATCAGCTAGAGCCGGGCCGATCACCCAGAGGTGATGCCATATCCCGGCTCTTATGCACTGGTGTTGGATGCCACCCTCGCGACAGAAAGGCGAGCTGCCCATTTCTCCCGAGTACTGATTGACGGAGGGAGCAGCATCAACATACTATATCGTGACACCATGGAGAAGCTGAATATCAAGACGAAGCAACTCATGCCAAGCCGGACTGTGTTCCATGGCATCGTACCCGGCCTGTCCTGCTCACCAATCGGCAAGATAAAGATAGACGTTCTCTTCGGAGACAAGGATCACTTCCGGCGAGAAGCAGTCTGGTTTGAAGTGGTGGATCTAGAGAGCCCTTACCATGCGTTGCTTGGCCGACCTGCCTTGGCCAAGTTCGTGGTTGTGCCCCACTACGCCTACCTCAAGATGAAGATGCCTAGTTCGAAGGGGATCATCACCATAGCCGGAGACTACAAGAAATCCTCCGAGTGTCCTGCAGCCAGCAGCCGGCTGGCCGAGTCCCTCGTGATTGCTGAAGAAAAGAAGATGCTGGACCGAGTTGTGGCCATGGCCAGCAAGCAGCCGGCCTTGTCCCCTGACCCCAAGGTGTATGATGCTCAAGGCTCCTTCCAGCCGGCCAAAGAAACAAAGAAGATACCTCTGGACCCAGAGAACCCGGAGAGGTTTGCCGTCATAGGTGCGAACCTTGACAGCAAATAGGAAGGCGAGCTCGTCGATTTCCTCCGTGAGAATCGGGGCATCCTTGCATGGTCCCCAAAGGACATGCCGGGTGTTCCGAAGGATTTCGCCGAGCACAAGCTACATGTCCGAGCAGACGCAAAACCAGTCAAACAACCTCTCCGCCCACTGTCGGAGGAGAAGAGAAGGATTGTAGGAGAAGAGATAGCCCGGCTTCTGGCAGCCGGCTTCATTATGGAGGTGTTTTTTCCAGAGTGGCTTGCCAACCCGGTCCTCGTATTGAAGAAAAACAATAAGTGGCGCATGTGTATAGATTACACCAGCCTCAACAAAGCTTGCCCCAAAGACTCGTTTGCCTTACCTCGAATCGATCAAGTGATAGACTCCATAGCCGGATTCGAGCTATTGAGTTTCTTGGATGCTTACTCAGGCTACCATTAGATCAAGTTGGATCCAGCCGACCGCCTGAAGACCGCCTTCATCACACCATTCGGAGCTTTCTGCTACCTGACTATGGCATTCAGCTTGAGAAATGTCGGTGCCACTTTTCAGCGTTGCATGCAGAAATGCCTCCTCAAGCAACTCGATAGAAATGCCCACATCTATGTAGACGATATTGTGGTGAAGACGGAGAAGCGCGGCACCCTGCTGGAAGACCTCAGAGAAACATTCGACAACCTGCGCCGGTTTCAGATCAAGCTCAACCCTGAGAAATGCGTGTTCAGAGTACTAGCCGGCTAGCTTTTAGGCTTCTTGGTCTCCGAATGCAGCATTGAGTGCAACCCAGTGAAGATCAAGGCCATAGAGAGGATGCAGATTCTAACCAAGCTGCGAGACGTCCAAAAGTTTACCGGGTGCCTGGCCTCCCTAAACCGCTTCATCAGCCGGCTGGGAGAGAAGGCTCTCCCCCTGTACCGACTCATGAAAAAGTCCACCCACTTCGAGTGGAACGACCAAGCAGACCAAGCTTTTCACGAGTTGAAGAAGATGCTGACCACGCCACCTGTCTTGGCGGCGCCGACTGAGAAAGAGCCCATGCTCCTTTACATTGCCACGACTAGCCGAGTGGTCAGCACAGTTATTGTGGTCCAATGCCCAGAAGAAGGCCGAGCTCAGTTAGTCCAGAGGCCGGTGTATTATTTGAGCGAAGTACTGTCCACCTCGAAGCAAAACTACCCGAACTACCAGAAGATGTGCTATGGAGTGTACTTCACCGCCAAGAAGCTGAAGCCCTAGTTTCAAGAGCACCCCATCATGGTCGTATGTACTGCCCCGCTTGCCGAGATCATAGGCAGCCGGGATGCATCCGGCCGGGTGGCCAAGTGGGCCATTGCGCTGGCTCCTTATACGATCTTCTACCAGCCTCGCACCGCCATCAAGTCCCAAGCATTGGCCGACTTCCTTGTCGACTGGGCCGAGACCCAGTACCTACCGCCGGCTCCCGACTCCACTCATTGGCGGATGCACTTCGATGGATCCAAGATGCGCACCGCCTTGGGAGCCGGCATCGTCCTCACCTCTCCCAAGGGCGACAAACTCATATACACATTGCAAATTCATTTTGCCGCCTCCAACAACGTGGCCGAGTACGAGGCGCTCATACATGGGCTCCGGCTAGCCAAAGGACTCGGCATCCGCCGGATCCTGTGCTATGGCGACTCGGACTTGGTAGTCCAACAATCATCTGGCGACTGGGACGCCAAGGACGCATACATGGCGAGCTACCGATTCCTCGTTCACCAAATCAGCGGATACTTTGAAGGATGCGAGTTCCTCCATGTGCCACGAGCCGACAACGAGCAAGCAGATGCCCTGGCACGAATCGGCTCCACCCGACAAGCTATCCCAACCGGCGTCTCTCTCCAACCCCTCCTCAAGCCGTCTGTCAAGCCGTCTCCAGAATCGGACTCCATCTTCGTACCGCCTGACCCTGATGCAGTCGGATCCGACTTGGGGAACCCAGCAGGCGGCTCGGGGACTTCGACAGGCGGCCCGGGGACTGCCGTAGTCGCACCCGGCCCGGGGACTTCAGAACCCGGCCCGGGGACTGCAATGACACAACAGGCGGTGGCCGACTCCAACTCTTCACCACCCAACCCACCCACCCTGGTCGTAGTAGCCGTATTGGCAATAGAAGAAGTCACAGCTCCATCATGGGCCCAACCCATCCTCAACTTCCTGGTGAACAGAGAGCTGCCAACTGACGAGATCTCGGCAAGACAATTTCAACGCCGAGCCGGAGCATACACAATAGTAAACAGAGAACTCGTTAGGCATAGCGTCACTGGAGTCTTCCAGCGCTGCGTCGAGCCAGAGAAGGGCATAGTAATCCTCAAGGACATCCACCAAGGCGAATGCGGCCACCACACGGCCTCAAGATCACTCGTCGCCAAAGCTTTCCGCCATGGATTCTTCTGGCCAACTACTTTGGACGACGCCAAGGAATTAGTCAAATACTGCAAAGGGTGCCAAGTCTTCAGCTCCAAGCAACACCTGCCGGCTTCTGCACTCAAGACCATCCCCCTCACATGGCCCTTTGCCATCTGGGGCTGGATATGGTGGGCCCATTCAAGACGGCGCGTGGCGGCATGACACATCTGCTTGTCGCCTGGACAAATTCACCAAGTGGATTGAAGCGAAGCCAATCAAGAAACTGAACGGGCCGACTGCCGTGACATTCATCGCAGATATCACAACCCGGTATGGCATACCACACAGCATCATCACCGACAATGGCACGAATTTTGCCAAAGGAGCACCGGCACGTTTCTGTGCAACACAGGGCATCCGACTGGACTTAGCGTCCGTAGCCCACCCGCAGTCAAACGGCCAAGTCGAGCGAGCAAACGGCCTCATCATCTCCGGCATCAGGCCCCGACTGGTCGTACCACTAGAGCGTTCGGGCGGCTGCTGGCTCGACGAGCTGCCCGCCGTCCTCTGGAGTCTGCGTACTACCCCGAACAAGTCAACCGGCTTCACCCCTTTCTTCCTTGTATATGGTGCCGAGGCCGTCATCCCAACTGACATTGAGTTCGACTCACCTCGGGTCACCATGTACACGGAGGCGGAGGCCAAGGAAGCGTGAGAAGACGGCGTTGACCTGCTGGAAGAGGGCCGTGTAACATCCCAAATTTTCAATTTGGAATGTTATACATTAGATCATCATTGCATATCATATTTTAATTTCATTTTGGTTTGATCCTAGAAATTCTACGCAACTCAAGGACCCACGGAGAGAGTTGGGGATTTCGTTATTTTCGTATTTGAGATTTATCAAATTTTGAAAATAGGATCATTTGGTTTTATTTATTTTATCCTCAATTATTCCAATTATAAAATATGAGAGAGGGAATAAAATGTCTTTCCCAAAATATAGGAATATTGAAGATTTAATTAAAAAATCAAATAAGATTTTATTTCGGAGTTTTCGGATATTTTATTTGAATTTCGGAAAAAATGTGCGTTTTTCAAAATTACATTTAGGCCCCAAATAAATGTTCATCTTGTCCGGCTTGATTTTAGAAGGCGGGGAAAATTTATTTCAGGATTTTTGGAGTCCGTTTCGTATTTCTTTTAATCGTTTTTCTGCGCGTAATTATTAAAAAAACGAAACCGACTATGGGCCGTAACCGGTCAGGACTCCGCCTGACCGGGGCTTTATATAGCGCCAAGCCGGCCCAGCCCGAGGCCAAACCCTATCCGCCTCGAGCCCTGCGTCGCCCCAGCCCGACCCCGCCGCCGCGCCGACGCCGACGCCGCCCGCCGCCGCCGCCGCCCAACCTCGTCGCCGGAGCCGCCGCCTCGCCGGAGCCGGAGGTAGCCGCCGGTTTTCTCGCAAAAAACCGTTTGGTTTTTCCGCGGTTTTTCGTCGGTTTTTTTTAGATGGGTTTTTTTGTTTAGGTTAATTAGCGAGCGTTTGCTCGGTCGTTCGTTTAATTGAACGCGTTCGTCGTTTAGATCCAGTTAACGAACGTTCGTTCGTTAATCTGTTTGACGTTTTTCTTTTCTCGGATTTATTCCGCGATTTTTCTGATCGCGATTTCTGATCAGATTTTCGAACTGGTATAACTTTTCGCTCGTTTATCGAAATCAGGCGATTCAAGCGCCTAGAGTTTCGTCTCGAAATTCTCTTTCCGTTTAACCAACTCAAACAAGTTCTCTGTTTCTGTAAAATTTGACCTAGGTCCAGATTAGTAAACAAAGTTTGTTTCTTTCGCTGTTTGACTTTCGTTGCTTCGTTCGATTTGATTCTTTTTGCAAACCGGAGTTCTTAAGTTGAACTTTCTGGTTAGTTCTCTTATTTGAGTTTTACCCGTGCATTAGATGAGTACTTATTGTCTGCTTGTTTGTTTACGATAGAGTACCCGGAGTGCGCCGCTTGCTACTTCGAATCGCTAGGTTTCGCGGATCATCAGCAAGGCAAGTAACACTTTGATCATACCCCTTTTACTACCCAGTTTTATTGCATTAGATCAATCCTCAAACATTGCATGATTAGGATCTAATTAAATTGTGGGTATTGGGAAGTAGAAGAGGTAGTACCTATCACCTGTTTCATTATCAAACCTTTGGGAGTTACTTCTACGTTTGCTTATATTGCTATGCTATGCTTGTAGACGTGGATTGGGTTTGAGAGATATTCACGACAGATGTGAGATTGTTAATTAACGGTTTACTTAAGGTGGCAACTAAAACTCGCATCTGGGTGGATTGAGGTACCTGGGTATTCCAGGATTGCCTGTTTTTTTGGACCGCCACCCAGGTTCAAAGGGATCATGAGATTATTCATGCTAGAAACTTCCGTGTGCAGCCACAAGCTATTATGGGCTCTAGCATAGTTGATTAAGTTGTGTGAACTCTTACAGTGGTAGACTAGCAGATGTAGGGGATGTAGGTGTACCGGTCTACCCATCGTAAGGTGCTAACGCTTCTGAAAGACTGTGTCTCGGTCATCCGTTTCTCAAACATTATGTAGTGCAAGAATCAAGCGGAGGCGATCGGGTCTTGTGGGGAAAAGTGCGCAAACCTCTGCAGAGTGTACAATCTAATCATGGTTAGTCGTGTCCCCGGTTATGGACATCTTGAGTATCTAGTACTTGGATTATCATGTGAATCTCATCATGTTACTTTAATTAATCTTGTTGGGTTAATGATGATACTTAATTGGGATTGAGATGTTGTCAACCATCTCAATGTTTAACAACCACCATGATAGTTAAATAAAATTTATTCCTTTGTAGTAGGGAAAAACTGGCTTTTCGCAAAATTGTAACCATAGAGCTTTCTACCAGCCATATATGCATGTAGTATAGCATTATTATGTTCATTATTCTCTATGTGTTACATTGCCAGCATATTCCATGTGCTGACCCGTTTCCGGGCTGCAACGTTTCATGTTGCAGACTTTTCAAATGACGAGTAAGGTGCCTTAGGTCGTGGTCTTATACTCAGTGATGCCGTTGGAGTTGATGGACTCACTATTCTTCCAAGTCTTCCGCTGTTATCGTATTAGATGGCCTTAAGCCATATTTATCATACTTATTCTCTTTTGAGATATTCGTTGTAATAAGTGTGTGGTTGCTACTCTGTTATAAATCCTCCATTTGTACTGTGCGTGTCAGCATTACTAATCCAGGGATGACACTGGTGCACAGCAGCACAGACTGTTTGAGGTCTGGTCGCTACAAAGGTGGTATCAGAGCACACGCTGACTGTAGGACACGACCACTAAGCTTAAACCCTAGAACACTACTCTCTTCACATTTCTGACTCCTCTCCACTTTCTACTCTTTTAGGAATGGCGAATGCAAGGAACAAGTTCATGCAACCAGATGAAGATACACCTTTTGGACGACACTTGAAGGAAGTCACTAAGTACTTGAACATTGGAATACCAAGCATCACGGGAACCTACAACGCCACACTACCAGAAGAGGAGAGCTGGAAGATTCAAGTTCAAATTCCAGGAATGACGTTTACACCAGTCACTGAGCCTATAAAGTTTTCTTTTGAAGCACCAACTTGGAGTTTAGGGAAGAGCATGGCAGCCCACATCTCTATGGGACGCATTGGAGAAGTCTACCACAGGGAGCTTAAGGATACTATTTATCAGTTTTGTGGACGCCGAGACGAGCAATGGGAGATGATCAGCACCAAGAAGGATGGATCAATTGCAGATTTCATCCAGGAGCAAAACCAACACATTCGTCGCCAGGAGAACCAGATGTGCTCAGACATGATAGATCTGAAGAAGGCATTGACCAAGATCAAGGAGTTGGAGGAAGAACTCAAGGCTACACGCGAGGATTATTTGGAGGAAATCGTCGCACTAGTAGGGAAGAATGACGACCTGGGGAAGAAGATTGGAGTATTCATGGGAAATCCAGCATCAAAAGGAGAAGATGATGAATGCGCTTGCCCGGATAACTACATCATCATCGACGACACCGACTCGGAACCAAGTGAAGATGACTTTGTTGATGAAGCTGGAGCAGATATCATGGAGTCTTCGACTGATCAAAATTTCTAGTAGACCACCATATCAGTAGTAGTATTCCCCCATGCATATAATATAGTTCGAGCACTTTTGTAACGCTAGTTAGATCGATTGTATGCATTGTTTGATTTGATTGAGTGATATTGATTGTGTTTGTCTCATGAGCATATGGGTAGTGTTTTCTCTCTAAACCTCATTCTATTCTAAACTCTCATCTTTTCTAAACCTATCAGATGCCTCCGAGATGCGACACCAGATTTGTTTTCCCACCGGAGATCACACAGTTGATTCAGCAGCAGAATGCCCTGATGCAAGTGTTAGTATAGAACCAAGGCAACAACAACAACAACAACCCACCACCACCACCTGTTGATCACTTAGCCCGTTTCTTGAGGCTAAATCCGCCGGTGTTTTCCAGCAGCACCGAGCCGATTGTTGCAGATGATTGGCTCCGCAAAGTTGGAAGGGAGTTGACCACTGCAGGATGCACAGATGCGGAGAGAGTGCGTTTTGCTGCACATCAGCTTGATGGACCCACAGCATCATGGTGGGAGAATTACACAGCCACACACCCTATTGACACTGTCACATGGGACCAGTTTCAGCAAGCTTTTCGTACAGCCCATGTTTCAGCAGGAGCTATGGCTATGAAGAAGCGTGAGTTTCGCAACCTACGCCAAGGAGGACGCACCGTAGGCCAGTATGTGGAGGATTTCAGTAAGTTAGCACGTTATGCACCAGATGACGTTGCTACAGATGCAGCCAAGCAGGAGAAGTTTCTAGAAGGACTGGATGATGAGCTGAGCATGCAGCTAATGGTAGCAACCTTCAATAACTACCAGGAGTTGGTAGATATAACACTCATGATTGAAGGGAAGCAGCAGCAGATTGAAAACCGTAAGAGGAAGTATGGACAAGGGAAGTACAATTCTGGAGCTTAGCAGAAGCCACGTTTTACCCCAAAATCGGGAGGACAGTTTCAGCATACCCATGGAGGAGGTAGTTCGCACAACCATAATGGCTCCAAGAATGGTAATGGGAACGGAGGAAGCAACGGCCAGAACCGTACCAACCCTTCAACCCCAGCTAAGAGAGACTTGAGCCAAGTCACTTGCTTTAAGTGCCAGAAGACTGGACATTACGCCAATGAATGTCCTGAAGCCCGGAATGGTAATGGAAATGGAAGCTCTAGGAAGAAGCCGAACCCTTTCAACAAAGGACATATGAACCACGTTTACGTGGAGGAGGTTGAAGCACAGCCTGATGCAGTAATAGGTAAGTTTTTGGTTAAGTCATTTACTGCACTCGTTCTTTTCGATACTGGTGCATCACATTCATACATATCAAGGGGATTTGTGGATAAGTATAAGTTGCCCACCAAGGTTCTTAAAACACCTATGTTAGTAAGTTCACCAGGAGCAGAGTATATGGCAAGCCAAGGATGTTTTCAGATGCCATTGGCCATAGGTAGGCATGTTTTCCCCTCAGACCTAATAGTTTTGGAGTCTCAAGGTTTGGATGTAATTTTGGGTATGGATTGGCTATCGATGTATGGAGGAAACATCGATTGCGCCAGTAAGACGATTTCGCTTACCACCCCAGAAGGAAGAAGGATTAAGTATGTATCTCGGCATATGCCGAAGAGAACTCAGGTGAATTCCTTATCAGGAGTTGTACAGGAGGAAGTACCAGTGGTGAAGGATTACCCGGATGTTTTTCCAGAAGAGTTGCCAGGCATGCCACCGGATAGATACATTGAGTTTCTGATTGAACTTTTGCCAGGCACAGGACCAATATCTAAGAGACCGTACAGGATGCCCGCAAAAGATTTGGAGGAAATTAAGAAGCAGATTAAGGAGTTACTGGATAAAGGCTATATTCGCCCAAGTTCGTCACCTTGGGGATCACCAGTACTTCTAGTGGAGAAGAAAGATGGATCGTTGAGGATGGTTGTTGATTATCGAGGATTGAACGAAGTGACCATCAAGAACAAGTACCCACTGCCGATGATGAATGATTTGTTTGACCGCTTACAAGGAGCTAAGGTATTTTCCAAGATCGATCTATGATCAGGATACCACCAGTTGAAGATTCGAGAGCAGGATATACCTAAGACGGCTTTTACCACCAGGTATGGGCTGTATGAGTATACCGTTATGTCATTTGGTCTGACTAACGCACCTGCCTATTTTATGAACCTGATGAACAAAGTGTTTATGGAGTTTTTGGATAAGTTCGTCGTGGTGTTCATTGATGATATTTTGGTCTACTCAAAGAATGAAGAGGAGCATAAGGAGCATTTGCGTTTGGTACTTGAGAAACTCAGAGAACATCAGTTATACGCCAAATTCAGCAAGTGTGAGTTTTGGCTGAAGGAAGTTGGATTCCTCGGACATGTTATATCCGGAGAAGGAATAGCAGTAGACCCCGCCAAAGTTGACACAGTAACAAGTTGGGAATCACCCACGTCAGTTGGAGAGATCCGGAGTTTTCTTGGACTTGCAGGATACTACCGGAGGTTCATTGAGAATTTCTCAAAGATTGCAAAACCCATGACTGAGCTATTGAAGAAGGTCACCAAATTCAATCGGACTGAGGAATGTGAAGCTAGTTTCCAAGAGTTGCAGAAACGATTGGTTACATCTCCAGTGTTGATTCTGCCAGACCAACGCAAGGATTATGAAGTTTATTGTGACGCTTCACATCGAGGACTTGGAGCAGTGCTTATGCAGGAAGGAAGAGTTGTTTCATATGCTTCACGACAACTTAAACCCCATGAGAAGAATTATGCCACGCATGATTTGGAATTAGCAGCCGTAGTGCATGCGTTGAAGACATGGAGACATTTTCTCATCGGAAACCATTATGAGGTGTACACAGATCACAAGAGTTTGAAGTACATTTTCACGCAGAAGGAGTTGAATCTCAGGCAGAGGAGATGGTTGGAGCTCATTTAGGATTATGATATGAGATTTCATTATCACCCAGGGAAGGCTAACGTAGTAGCAGATGCGTTGAGCCGCAAGAGCCATGTCAACACACTCATGACAGGAGAGTTACCCCAGGAGTTAGCCGAGGATCTTCGCGAGCTATGTTTGGAGATAGTTCCAAGAGGCTATTTAGCAACGTTGGAGATTCAGTCTACCCTGATGGAAAAGATCAGAGAGCTCAGAAGACAGATAAGGAAATTAACGAGATAAAGGAAAAGATGAGCAAAGGAAAAGCCAAGGGATTTCGTGAGGATGAGCACACTACCTTATGGTTTGAGGACCGCGTTTATGTGCCTAATGATCCGGAGATCAGGAAGTTGATCTTGGAAGAGGCCCATGATTCACCGTACTCGATTCACCCAGGAAATACCAAGATGTATTTGGATTTGAAGGATACTTTCTGGTGGACCAGTATGAAGAAGGATATTGCGGAGTATGTAGCAGTTTGTGATGTATGTCAGAGAGTGAAGGCAGAACATCAGAAGCCAGCAGGATTGCTACAACCATTGCCGATACCCGAATGGAAGTGGGATAAACTAGGCATGGATTTTATCACGGGATTGCCCAGGACTCGTTCAGGCTATGACTCAATATGGGTTGTAGTCGATCGTTTGACGAAAGTAGCTCATTTCATCCCAGTGAAGACCACCTACAGCAGTGCTAAGTTGGCAAAGATATACATGACCAGAATCGTATGTTTGCATGGAGTTCCGAGGACCATTGTATCAGATAGAGGAACCCAGTTTACCTCGAAGTTTTGGAATCAGTTACATGAAACTTTGGGAACCAGGCTAGAATTCAGTATAGCCTTTCACCCATAGACAGATGGACAGACCGAGAGAGTCAATCAGATTTTGGAAGACATGTTGAGAGCTTGTGCGCTAGATTATAGATCTAGTTGGGACGACAATTTGCCATATGCAGAGTTTTCTTACAACAACAGTTATCAAACCAGTTTGAAGATGGCCCCTTTCGAAGCTTTGTACGGAAGGAGGTGTAGAACACCATTGTTATGGGACGAAGTTGGAGACCGTCAGTTGTTTGGACCAGATTTGATTAAAGAGTCTGAACAGAAAGTGAGGTTGATTCGCGATAGGCTCAAGGTAGCCCAGTCCAGGCAGAAGAGTTATGCGGATTCTAAACGTAAGGAGACAGTTCACGAAGTCGGAGACAGATTTTATCTTCGAGTATCACCACTTCGAGGAGTGAAGCGCTTTGGAGTTAAGGGAAAGTTAGCGCCCCGTTTTGTAGGACCATACAGAGTTTTGGAGCGAATGGGAGAAGTTGCTTACAAGCTGGAATTGCCTGAAGGATTGTCAGGAGTTCATGATGTATTTCATGTTTCCCAGTTGAAGAAGTGCCACGCAGAGATGGTTGAGATACCACTCAGAGATACAGTGCCACTGGAAGCGATTCAGTTGGAAAGTGATTTGACCTATGAGGAGAAACCAGTTAAGATTCTTGAGTATGCCAGCCGAGTCACCCGCAGCAAGGTTATCAAGTTCTGCAAAGTTCAGTGGAGTCACCACATTGAGGATGAAGCCACCTGGGAGCGAGAGGAAGATCTACGGAAGAACCACTCTCACCTATTTTCTAGCCAACCCGAATCTCGAGGGCGAGATTCATCTTAAGGGGGTAGGTTTGTAACATCCCAAAATTTCAATTTGGAATGTTATACATTAGATCATCATTGCATATCATATTTTAATTTCATTTTGGTTTGATCCTAGAAATTCTACGCAACTCAAGGACTCACGGAGAGAGTTGGGGATTTCGTTATTTTCGTATTTGAGATTTATCAAATTTTGAAAATAGGATCATTTGGTTTTATTTATTTTATCCTCAATTATTCCAATTATAAAATATGAGAGAGGGAATAAAATGACTTTCCCGAAATATAGGAATATTGAAGATTTAATAAAAAAATCAAATAAGATTTTATTTCGGAGTTTTTGGATATTTTATTTGAATTTAGGAAAAAATGTGCATTTTCCAAAGTTTCATTTAGGCCCCAAATAAATGTTCATCTTGTCCGGCTTGATTTTAGAAGCCGGGGAAAATTTATTTCGGGATTTTTGAAGTCCGTTTGGTATTTCTTTTAATCATTTTTCTGCGCGTAATTATTTAAAAAAACGAAACTGACTATGGGTCGTAACCGGTCAGGACTCCGCCTGACCGGGGCTTTATATAGCATCGAGCCGGCCCAGCCCAAGGCCAAAACCTAGCCGCCTTGAGCCCCGCGCCGCCCCAGCCCGACCCCGTCGCCGCCGCCGCCTCGCCTCGCCGTCGACGCCGACGCCGCCGCCGCCGCCCGCCGCCGTCCCGCCGCCGGAGCCGGAGGTAGCCGCCGGTTTTCTCGCGAAAACCGTTTGGTTTTTCTGCGGTTTTTCGTCGGATTTTTAGATCCGTTTTTTCAGATCGTTTTTTTTGGTTTAGGTTAATTAGCGAGCGTTCGCTCGGTCGTTCGTTTTATTGAACGCGTTCGTCGTTTAGATCCAGTTAACGAACGTTCATTCGTTAATCTGTTCGACGTTTTTCTTTTCTCGGATTTATTCCGCGATTTTTCTGATCGCGATTTCTGATCAGATTTTCGAACTGGTATAACTTTTCGCTCGTTTATCGGAATCAGGCGATTCAAGCGCCTAGAGTTTCGTCTCGAAATTCTCTTTCCGTTTAACCAACTCAAACAAGTTTTCTGTTTCTGTAAAATTTGACCTAGGTCCATATTAGTAAACGAAGTTTGTTTCTTTCGCCGTTTGACTTTCGTTGCTTCGTTCGATTTGATTCTTTTTGCAAACCGGAGTTCTTAAGTTGAACTTTCTGGTTAGTTATCTTATTTGAGTTTTACCCGTGCATTAGATGAGTACTTATTGTCTTCTTTTTTGTTTACGATAGAGTACCCGGAGTGCGCCGCTTGCTACTTCGAATCGCTAGGTTTCGCGGATCATCAGCAAGGCAAGTAACACTTTGATCATACCCCTTTTACTACCCAGTTTTATTGCATTAGATCAATCCTCAAACATTGCATGATTAGGATCTAATTAAATTGTGGGTATTGGGAAGTAGAAGAGGTAGTACCTATCACCTGTTTCATTATCAAACCTTTGGGATTTACTTCTACGTTTGCTTATATTGCTATGCTATGCTTGTAGACGTGGATTGGGTTTGAGAGATATTCACGACAGATGTGAGATTGTTAATTAACGGTTTACTTAAGGTGGCAACTAAAACTCACATCTGGGTGGATTGAGGTACCTGGGTATTACAGGATTGCCTGTTTTTTTGGACCGCCACCCAGGTTCAAAGGGATCATGAGATTATTCATGCTAGAAACTTCCGTGTGCAGCCACAAGCTATTATGGGCTCTAGCATAGTTGATTAAGTTGTGTGAACTCTTACAGTGGTAGACTAGCAGATGTAGGGGATGTAGGTGTAGCTGTCTACCCATCGTAAGGTGCTAACGCTTCTGAAAGACTGTGTCTCGGTCATCCGTTTCTCAAACATCTTGTAGTGCGAGAATCAAGCGGAGGCGATCGGGTCTTGTGGGGAAAAGTGCGCAAACCTCTGCAGAGTGTACAATCTAATCATGGTTAGCCGTGTCCCCGGTTATGGACATCTTGAGTATCTAGTACTTGGATTATCATGTGAATCTCATCATGTTACTTTAATTAATCTTGTTGGGTTAATGATGATAATTAATTGGGATTGAGATGCTGTCAACCATCTCAATGTTTAACAACCACCATGATAGTTAAATAAAATTTATTCCTTTGCAGTAGGGAAAAACTGGCTTTTCGCAAAACTGTAACCATAGAGCTTTCTACCAGCCATATATGCATGTAGTATAGCATTATTATGTTCATTATTCTCTATGTGTTACATTGCCAGCATATTCCATGTACTGACCCGTTTCCGGGCTGCAATGTTTCATGTTGCAGACTTTTCAGACGACGAGTAAGGTGCCTTAGGTGGTGGTCTTATACTCAGTGATGCCGTTGGAGTTGATGGACTCACTATTCTTCCAAGTCTTCCGCTGTTATCGTATTAGATGGCCTTAAGCCATATTTATCATACTTATTCTCTTTTGAGATATTCGTTGTAATAAGTGTGTGATTGCTACTCTGTTATAAATCCTCCATTTGTACTGTGCGTGTCAGCATTACTGATCCAGGGATGACACTGGTGCACAGCAGCATAGACTGTTTGAGGTCTGGTCGCTACAGGCCGGCTGTTAGCACTCAGCCGGTCCGCCATCTACCAGCAGGGTTTGCGCCGTTACCACAACCGGAAGGTCAAGCCAAGATCCTTCCAAGAAGGCGATCTTGTGCTCCGGCTGATCCAGCGAACAGCCGGCCAGCACAAGCTCTCGGCCCCTTGGGAAGGCCCCTTCGTCATGAGCAAGGCCCTAGGCAATGAATCCTACTACCTGATCGACGCACAGAAGCCGAAGGCACGCAAGAGAGATGATTCCGGCAAGGAGTCGGAACGACCATGGAACGCCAATCTCCTCCGAAGATTTTACAGCTAAATGCAGTATGTACCACACTACATTTTGTATTAAGTACAAGACAACAGGCCCCCCCGAGGAGCACTCGGGGACTACCCTCTTTTATCTATGTATGATGAGTGTCATACCTATGAATGTATTACTACATTTGTTATCCTGTCCGGCACGGGGTTCGATCAGTCGGCCCGGGGACTTGCCTCCTTGAGTTATATTAAAGTTCTACCTGCAGTCAGACAAGTAGTGTGCCGGCACCCAAGCCCTCTCTTGTTGAAAGTCGCAGCTCGAAGAATCGACTGTTCGACTGGCAAGAGCCAAAGGCAGGAAAGGATGCCCACACGAAAAACGGCTAAGGACTAACGAACTTATATAACACAAGCCGGCCTCCCACTCCGCCAACCGGCTGTCAGAACAGCCGGCTGGCCGGCTTTCGATTCACCTTGCTAGAATCTAAAAAAGCTAGAGTACTTGCCCTCCCAAACGGCCAAGCCCTTCCCCAGCCACAGACTGCAGAGCAGCTGTCCGGCTGGGAAGGCGGAGACCAAGGGGGGCCGCAAAGGAAACAGCCAAAGGATGAAAAGCAAATACAATCGGGAGCCAAGCACATGCATGATTATATTTACACAAAAGGCCTTCGAAAGGCTGGCGTTCAACATAGTTTGAATACACCCCCAGTGGGTGGAACTGCGCAAATTTAACAAATATTGTTCAAAGAGCAATAAACAAGAAAGCAAAGACGACGGATCAGGCCAAAGGTGCAACAGGCGAGCTGGGCAGGTCAGTGGAGATGGCAGTGCTGGCTGGAGGAGTGGCCGGCTGGCGAGTCTCGGCTTGATCATCACCGCTGCAGGTGGCGCGCTCGCACGCGCCTCGTTGCTAGAGGCACGATCAAGCTGAGGCTGGCCGGTCGCTCCATCGTCTGGCACGGTGTCTTCACCATCCTCTCCCTCCTCCTCTTCGCCCTCGTCACTGGATTCGATCTCCTCCGCCGAGTCTTCACCATCCGCTGGGTTCAGCCCAAACCACTCCTCCGGCTGAGCAACGCCGTCATCATTCACCTCAGGGGCAAAGGCACTGGTGTCGGTGTAGTCGGCGATCGCCGAAGCATGCTAGATGATAGCCAGCCGCACTGCCTCCAGCTCTTCGTTGGCCTCCTGCCGCCAGGTGGTCAGCTGGGCCAAATCCAGCCCAGGGTACAAAGCTCGGACGAACTCCAGCGCCCGCCTGGCGCCTGACCGAGCTGCAGAAGCCTTCCAGGCCTCGAAGCGGCCAACCGCTACCTCTAGCCAGTCGGCAGTCCGACTGGGGGTACGGGGAATCACCTCGCCGGGCCAGAGAGCGACCAGCATTTGCGCCCAACGTGCAGAAGACGGCGGAGCACGCGGTGAGCTGGCTGGAGGCGGGCTTGGATCGCTAGAAGCTGCTCCTCAAGCGACCGGCAAGCAGCCGGCGCAATCTCAGCCCCAGCCTGCCTTTGCGCGTCACGGCGGGCCTCGACGACTTGGTTGGCGGCAACGGAGTAACCAGGGAAATATTCTGCGCAAGAGAAGAAAGGAAGAAAACACAAGGTCAGAAAATGGACCAAATGGCAGGCGGCAAGCAAAGGGACGAAGAAGAAGAAGGCCTACCGTCAACCAAATCTTCGATCCGGCCGTAGCCGTCGCTCAGCGCTTGCCTTGCCTCAGCCCAGCTCGCCGCCTCGGTCTCGTATTCGGCTTGAAGGGCGGCCTCGCTGTCCTGTGCCGCCTTCAGGGCCGCCTTATGGCTCTCCTCCTGGTCGGCCAGCTTCTTGACCAAGCGGTCACGCTCCTAAGCCAAGGCGTTGCACTCAGCTTCCTTGGCACGAAGGGCGGTCTGGGCCCCACCCAATTGCTCCCTCAGGTCAGCATTGGCCTCTGCAGATATGGTAAAGAAAGAAAAAAGGGCAATAAGAAAGAAGTCGCCGGGGAAGATCCGGCCCGACTGCTCAGCAATCGGCCCGAATCTCGGGGACTACACCCAGTGGGTGCGCTGACGCGCCCCCACGTGAGATAAAAGACGAAGCACTTACTCCGGCTCTCGGTCAGATCAATGGTCTTCTGGTTCAGCTCCCGGACCTGGGAGTTGAAGGTAGCCGCGTGGAGGTTGTGATAGTCCTGCAAATAGGACAGAGAAGCAAATAAGACCAAGATAGCAATCAAAGTCTACCAAGAAGTTCCAAGCCGCCTGCTCAACAGCCGACTCGGAACTCGGGGACTACACCTAGTGGGTGCGCTGACGCGCCCCCACGGAAGAAATCAAGAACAAGAAACAAAAAAGCGGGAAGACTCACCCAAATGGCCGTCCGTGTCGCGAGGAACTCTTGATTATACTGTTTCATCACGGTGGCTTGGGATTGAAGCCGGTTCCGGACTTCTTGCGCCGCCACGTTCAACAAGGCCGTCCCGCCACCCGGCGTCCATCCCGGCGAGCTGGCGCTGGCCGCCTCCAGATCCTGGGCCGACGAGCCAGAGCTCGCGGCCCGGGCCCGGCGCCGAAGTCGCCTTCCCAGTGCGCTGGCACGATGGCGACCGAACCACAAGGTCTGTCCTCGCAGCCGGCTCACCTCCAGCCGGTTGCACGGGCGGCTCGCTAGGCCGGCTACCTTGGTCCGCCCCAGTCGGCGATGGCGGTGCCGCCTCCCTCTCCGGGACGACGACGTCGCCCTCCTCCCTCTCCACCGCTAGCCGGTCGCCACTGGCTCCCTCCGGCAGGGGCACCGGGATCTCAGGCGCCACAGGGCGAAGGGGGACGACAAGCAGCGGAGGCTGGTTATGCAGGGCCTCCGCCGCCTTCTGTGCGGCTGCAGCCTCTGCCTGAGCCTTGGCCGTTGCGTCGGCTTGTGCCTCCGCCGACCTCTCCTTCATCTCCTGTGCCGCCATGGCAGCGGCCGCCCTCAGCTCCTCCGCCTCCCGCGCATTCCGCTTCGTCGCCGTTTGAAGCTCGGCACGGGGGTCCACGCGGCGGGCGCTTCCAGACCTCCCGCCGCCCCAACCATGGAGGCGGCAGCGGTCCGCTCAAGAGAAAGCGGAACCCTGTATTTTTTAAGTCAAGACAAGGACTCAGAAGAATATCAACGAAAAAGAAGAAGGAATATGTGAGAGAATTGACACTTACGCCGAAACCATTTGCGGCTGCTTCACCACCTTGCGGAAGCAGGCAGGCTTCGCGTCCGCCTCGTCCCGCCTGGTCGCCGCCGCCGCGCTCTTGGGCTTCTTCGGCCGACTGCCGCATAAGCCCGGCGCGGCCCGGCGCTTCTGCGCGCCGCCTCGGCCAGCCAGCGCGCCAGATGAGCCCGAGCCATGCTGATCGGACGCCGGCTGGCGGCACGGGACGACCTCCGCCTCGTCATCATCCGGCCAGTCGTCGAAGCTGGCTCCAAGCCCGGAACCACCTGCGCCTCCCCCCTCGATGTCGTCGTCCAGAGCGGCCGCCCCCAACTCGGGGTCGTCCGAGTCGTGCGTCGTCCGGTCGGGGAGATATTGGCGCTCCACCCCCGCTACCCCGACAGCCAGTCGAAGGAGGGGGCTCTATCAAGACAAGCCGACTGGTCAGTGTTGGCCAAGAGAAGCTTGATGACAGAAGTAAAGAAGATAAGAAAAACAAATTTTACCATACGCGGCGGATTGGCACGGGAGTACGGCTCCTTGCCAAATCGCCACTCGTCGGCGAGCTTGCCGTTCGCACGGTAGTTCACCATGAGAGCTACCTCCGCATGAGGCATCTCCTTGGTGCACATCCGACTCGGATCGAGTTGGCCGCTCATTTGACAAATCATATGAGGGCGGCCTTGGAGCGGGAGCACCCGGCGTGCCATGAAGGCGGCCAACAGGTCGGGCCCGGTCAGGCCCTCCGACTGGATCATTACCCGGAGTCGCGCGACGGCGGCGGCTCCAGCCGGCGACAGTGTTCTGGCCCGATAGGACCATTGGGGCCGCCTCCCAGCCGGCGAGCCGGCTGCGTAAGCCGGAAAGTTGACGGAGTCGTCTTGCGGAGCGACATTCTTCACATAAAAGTAGGATTTCTGCCAGAGCTTCACCGACTGGATCAGAGTGATGGGAGGAAAAGGGTTGTCGGCTACCAGCCTCCGCATTGCGATGAAGGCGCCGCTCTGAGCCGGCACGCCCCTCATGGCGGTACCGAGCTTGGAATGGAAGAATTCCCCCCAGAGCTCGAGGGTGGGAAGGACGCCGAGGAAGCCCTCGCACAAGGTGACGAAGGCGGACAGCAGCACCACCGTGTTTGGAGTGAGGTGGTGCGGCTAGAGCTGGTAGAATTCGAGGAAGGAGCGGAAGAAGGCGCTCGCAGGCAGGACAAGGCCGCGCAGGAAGTGCGAGCGGAAGATCACCCGCTCGCCCTCCTCCGGCGCCGGCGAGATCTCCCGCACCGGCGCAAGACGGACCCGCACATGCTCCTTGCCGGGCAACCGCCGCGTCTTGCGGAGGAAGTCGATGTGGTCCTCGTGGACGTTGGAGCCGTCCCAATCTCCGTCGTGCGACATGAGGGCAAGAAGCCGACGAAAAAGATGCAGCGACGGCGAAAGCACGGCCCCGCGGCGGCAAAGCTGCGGGGTAGGGCGAAGACTAGAGGGACGACGCGGTAGCGAGGGGCTACGGCGATGAAGAAGAAGAAGGAGATGGCGGAGCGAGGGCGACCGTGCGAGCGTCTGCCGCACCTCCTCCTCCCCTATTTATAGCCTCATGCGGCGAAGCCGAGGAGGCGAGGCGTGGGAGGGGGCGTGGGATTAACTGCGCCCACTCCCCCACGTCCCGCGATTATTGCGCCCTAACGGCGTGCGGCAACTGTCGTTGGAAGGCGAATGGCCCGTTTTGGGCCACAGAAGATCCACACCCGGGCCGAGGCGTGGAAGTGGCGGGCCCCGGCCTGCGGCAGCGTCCCGTCACGCGCGTGGGCTGGCAGGCTCTCCCAGCCAGAGGGCGCCACATGGTGCGCATGCGGCAAGCGGCCGGCCCGCAACCAGGCGCGCGCGCCAGCTGATTCCCGCCTTCAGATTTCGAGGCCTCACCAAGACAGCGCACCTGATCAAAGCCGGCTCCTAGCTACTGGCTCCTCGAGATAGGAAGCTGATTAAGCTTCTCGTCCTCCTTTCAGCCGCGAAGCCCAACCAGCTTCGGGGACTACTGTCGGAGTAAATGACCACGGGTAGCCTAACCGACCCCCCCTGGTTCTTCAAAAATTATCAGGCCGATCGAGCCTTCAAGCACCCAAAGCACGGGGCTGCCTTCCCCTGACCGGCTATCTCACAGGCCGACTACGGGGAGGCGGCCCGACCTTGAAACCCTCCAGAAGCCGGCCACAAGAAGGTCGACTCCAAGAAGCCGGCCACAAGAAGGTCGACTCCAAGAAGCCGGCCACAAGAAGGCCGACTCCCGGCAAGCGGCCAAGATTGCACCCTCAAGGAGTGCACCCACATAATGGTGACAAGACCGGGCGTGGCTACAGTAAAGTCTGCCACCCCCGAATCCCGGAGCACGCATGGCCACAGTGCGCCGTACGGGTCGGCCATCCCCTGTCCGGCACAGCACTGTAGCCATGTTGACCATGATGCCACCCACGACAGGTTGTCAGCATGGCCCGCGGGCGGCAGGCCCCTTCAGCCAGAGAGACGCTCGAAGACGGCCAAGCCCCCCAGTTGGCCTGGGGTGTAGCCGGCTCCCAACAGCCGGCTACCTCACTCCCTCGAAGTATGTGCATCATTAAGAAGACAAGACGAGGTAAGGCTACAGTGAGAGTCCGTCGGACGGCGGCTTTGTAGCCATGCTTACCTCAGCAAAGCCCTCGTCATCAGGGGCGAGGCTACAGTAACCAGCAGCCGGCGGGACCCACCAGTCAGCGGGCCCCAGCAGCCGGCGGAGAAGCCGGCGGGTACAGACACTAACGGCCTGGACCCGCATCCAGCCGGATTACCATCGTACCCCTGGGGGGTAGGCCTATATAAACCCCCAAGGGCACCCATGCAAAGGGTTGATCTCTTAGAGTTTTAGACACCACGTAGAGGGAAAAGGAGAGCTAGCCTTGCCCTTCTTCCTCCTCTAGCCAAACAGCTCAAGGAGCCACTTGTAGCCCCTTGTGTTGATCTAGTGATCATGCGGAGACCCTGCAGAGCAGGACTAGGGATGTTATCTCCACGGAGAGCCCCAAACCTAGGTAAGATTCGCCGGCGTGCATGTCTTCGCCTTATCCCATTTCCAGGCACCGGCGATGTCTTACTGGCTCCCACAATGATAAGCCACCCATTGGCATATGTCGCACCTACCACCCGACAGGATGTACATGCATGACAGAAACCGTGACCTACTGTGACAAACATGTATCATCACGGAAGTGTATTTTTTGTAGTGATACATTGGGCATCACACATGAGTTCTCAGCTCCATACACTCCTCAGCAGAATGGCATCATGGAGCGCAAGAACAGAACCCTCAGTGAGATGGCACAGACGATGCTTGATGAGTACACGACACCAAGGAAGTTCTGGCCTGAAGCCATTGATACTGCATGCCACGTCATCAACCGTGTTTATCTTCACAAGCTTCTAAAGAAGACATCCTATGAGCTCCTAACGGGTAAGAAGCCAAACGTCAGTTACTTCAGAGTATTTGGTGCTAGGTGCTGGATCAAGGATCCATATCACACTTCAAAATTTGCACCGAAAGCACATGAAGGTTTTATGCTTGGCTACGAAAAGGATTCGCACTCCTACAGAGTCTTCAACCTCTTTCACTATAAAGTGGTTGAAACTGTGGATGTGCAGTTCGATGAGACTAATGGCTCGCAAAGAGAGCACCTGCCAAATGTGCTAGATGAAGCCTCACCAAGTGAATCTATCAAGCTTATGGGTACTGGAGAAACATACCTTCAGAGGCACAGGCTGAAGAAGAAATCATCATTTCTGCACCTAATCAACCCGAAGACACTCCTCTGCCTAAAGTCAATGCTGAAAATGAAGACAATGATCAGCAGGAGCAAAATCTTTGACAAATTCATCCTCGTGTTGCAAATGAAGTACAGATTGAGAAGATAATCCATAGCATCAATGCACCTGGTCCACTCACTCATTCAAGAGCAACACAGCTAGCAAATTTCTATGGGCACTTTGCATTTGTCTCTATATCTGAACCCAAGAAAGTTGATGAAGCCTTCATGGAACCTAAATGGATTCAAGCTATGCAAGAAGAGCTTCAACAGTTCAAGCTGAACAATGTTTGGGAACTGGTAAAGAGTCCTGATCCTCGCAAGCACAATATCATAGGCACCAAATGGATCTATCACAACAAACAAGATGAGCATGGTCAAGTCGTCAGAAACAAGGCTCGTCTCGTTGCTTAAGGTTACACTCAAGTTGAAGGGATTGATTTCGATGAAACATTTGCTCCGGTGGCTAGGCTTGAAGCCATTCGCATATTGCTAGCCTATGCCAACCATCACAACATCCTTCTGTACCAAATGGATGTAAAGAGTGCCTTTCTCAATGGCAAAATTGAAGAAGAAGTGTATGTTGCACAACCACCTAATTTTGAAGACCCAAAGCATCCTGACATGGTATACAAGCTCAACAAGGCACTGTATGGCCTCAAACAAGCCCCTCACGCTTGGTATGACACACTCAAAGACTCCTGAAGAGCAAAGGCTTCAAACCTGGTTCCCTGGATCCCACACTCCTCACGAAGACATATGATGGTGAATTGTTTGTGTGCCAAATCTATGTGCATGACATTATCTTCGGCTGCACTGACAAGAGATACAGTGATGAGTTTGGGCATATGATGCAAGGGCAATATTAGATGTCCATGATGGGTGAGCTGAAATTCTTCCTCGGTCTTCAAATCCATCAGCAGAGCAATGGCATCTTCATATCACAAGAGAAATACCTCAAAGATTGCCTGAAGAAGTTTGGAATGCAAGACTACAAAGGGTACACAACGCCAATGCCAACCAAAAGTCATCTGGGCCCTAACGACAATGGTAAAGAGTTCGATCAAAAGGTATACTGCTCCATGATTGGTTCTTTACTCTATTCATGTGCATCTAGGCCAGATATAATGCTTAGTGTTTGCATGTGTACCCGATTTCAAGCGGCACCAAAGGAATCGCATCACTTAGCTGTGAAGCGAATTCTTCGATATTTGGCTTACACCCCAACACTAGGATTATGGTATCCAAAGGGTTCAGAGTTTGATCTAGTTGGATTCTCAAATGCTGATTATGCTGGTGACAAGGTTGATCGCAAGTCCACATCAGGCACATGTCACTTTCTTGGACGATCTCTTGTCTGTTGGTCTTCAAAGAAGCAGAACCGTGTATCCCTCTCCACTTCTGAATCTGAATACATTGCTGCTGGATCTTGCTGCGCTCAGCATCTATGGATGAAGCAAACTCTCAAGGACTATGGAGTCCACCTGAAGCATGTGCCACTCTACTGCGACAATGAAAGTGCCATCAAGATTGCCAACAACCCAGTTCAGCACTCGAAGACAAAACACATTCAGATCCGTCATCACTTTCTCAGAGATCATGTCATGAAGGAAGATATTGATATCATTCACGTCAACACTGAAGAGCAATTGGCAGATATCTTCACAAAGCCCTTGGATGAGAAATGGTTTTGCAAGTTGCGATGTGAGCTAAATATCTTAGAATCCTCAAATATCATGTAATCGGACACACATCCTAACGCTTATGCATGTTGATGACTTAGATGTGCAACACACGAAGTAACGTATATCTTCAATCAATGAAGACATACACTCGAAGTGTAAATACATAAACACGGAATTTGACTTCGGAGTGCCACGATAATTGTGCGCCGTGTCTGCGTCTAATACTTCCTATACGGTGGGTAACGCCACCACCAAAACCTTTTGGAAGTTTTTCAATTTGGCATCATGATTGCATAGTTTTCGCATTTAGTTTGTCTTCAACATTTATTTGGCTTCATGGTTTATCTTCGCAATGTTGAGTTGGACCCTAACCCCTTCTGTGCTTCTTCCTCAAATTCTATTTGTCTAAGTCATATGCATTCTATTGAAACCTGTCAAATGTCTTCACTGAGTCCTTGTCAGCAGAAGACACAGAGACACACATTTAAATCTGTTCTAATGCTATATCCCTTTTGCCTAAATATCGGAGAAGCCGGAACAACCACCCGACAATCCAGGCGTGCGTGGGAACATGGAACAACTTCCAATAAGTTGCATGCGGGCCACGTGTCCTTCAGATGTGAACCGCCAGGGGCACCTGCGTAATTACGCTGTACAATCCCCTTCCTTATTCTCAGATTTTGGGTTTCGGCAAAACCATTGAGGTTCGAACTCTGGGGTGCGCACGAAGATCTCTCCTCCCCCTAGCTCACACCCTCACCGCGATCTCAAAGCTCGGCGCGTCGAACTCACAGAACAAGAGACACATGGTTTATACTATGTAATACCCTACTCAAGTGTAGGGTGGTGGATTGCCTCTCGGGCTGAGGATGAACAGTTACAAGGGAAGAACAGCCTCCTGAGGAGAGGTGCTATTGTGCTTGGCGAGCTTATGTGGATGAGGACGTTCTGAATGGCTCAAGATCAGTTGCCTCCTACTGTGGTGGCTAGTCCTATTTATAGAGGCCCCGGTCCTCTTCCCAAGTGTAGGCGGGTAGGGATCCAACAAAGGCCAAATTTGAAGGGAGAAAACTAGTACAAGTTATCCTGGCTAAAGGTGGTCTTCGCCTGCCAAAGGATCTGGTGGTGACGCCGCCTTGGGCTCCACGGTGACCTCCGTCCTGCCGTCCTACTGGTCTTGGTCTTGTTGCGCCGATATGGAAACCTTTGCTTGATGCCTCGGGACTCCTCGCCTGCGCTTCCCTCTTTAGCACCAAAGAGGAAGCGAGTACGCTGCACGCTCTGGCGCCCGCCTGGCCTTGGTCGTCATGGCTTGCGTCATAGAAACCTCGTGAGGTTCCCCTCGCCTTGATCTCTCCGCCCCTCGCGAGCCAGCCTAGCGAGGCCGCCGCCGAGGAGGTCTTGCATCGTCCGCCTCGCGAGGGTCTTGAGTGTTTGCTGATGAAGATGGGCCGTACGGGGCCGCTGGTGGAGCCACGCTGTGGGCCGCAAGCAGGCAAGTCTGGGGACCCCCGTTCCCAGAACGACGACAGTAACCCCCGGGTCCAAGGCATGCTCGGACTTGGCTTCGAGGCGAAGCCATAGGGCAAGTGGGAAGCGCCACGGGCCCCAACAGCCTGCGGCCTCGGTTGACGCGTGGCGATTGATGGGACGTGGGCGTCTCCTCTTTCCCACGCTACCTCGGCAACTGCCCGACTTGACAAGTCCCTGATACATGCAGAGAAGACCATCATTACCTGTGATCGTGGGGGTCGCCGGTTGGCCTTCTCCTGCTATAAATGAGGAGGGGCAGAGCCCCCGTCGCTCATCTCTTCCTGCTCCGCTTGCTTCTTCTCCCTTGCTTCATTACTAGCAGCGACAATCATGGCACCGATACGGAGGTTCTCGGCCGCAGAGAAGGGAAAAACCCCCCGTGACGAGCCGGGGCCGCTCCCGCCGAAGAAAAGGCTGGCCCACCGCCGTGACGTAGTCGTGAGGCCGGAGGTGTCGAGGCCCTGGTGCGAGAAGCCTCCTCCCGGGTATCCACTGCCTTTGTACGCCCAAGCCGAGAGCTCTAGAGGGAGAGGCGGTGAGCAGCACCACCCACGCTGTGGCCGTGGTCGCCATGCCGTGGCGGCGCACGCTGTCACCCAGGAACCCACGCCGCGGGTTCCTCGCGCGAACTCGTGATGTGGGCGGCGATGCCTCCACGCACTTGGATTCGCTTTCCACAGTTCTTCTCTGCCGAGATGCCGCCGAGGGGTCCCCTCGAGCTCTGGCTGCAGCACGCCGACTGCGACGCCCCGGCGACTGGAGCGGAGGTTGAAGTCGTCTCCCCAAGCAAGATCTTCATGACCCGCGGTTGGGGCGAGGTTGCTCGAGTCTGCCGCACGGAAGGCGCCCTCGCCATCCAGTTTGAGTACGACGGCGCCTCCACGATGTTCTTCAAAGTCTTCGACAAGGAAGGCCGCCGCCTGGAGTGCTACCCCGGAGGGGGTCGCTGGGACGGTGCAGCGGCCAACGCCGGGCTTGCCGCTAGCCTCGCCAGCAGCTCCTCCAGCAATAGCGGCGGCGCTTGGGAGTCCAGCAACTCTCCTGAGCCCTACAAGACTCCGGAGACGAGCGACGATAGCTACGTGCCCCCAAGCTCTCGCCATGCCTGGAGCAAGGCCGCAGCATCCAGCCGTCGCCGATCTAGATGGGATTGGCGCCGGCCTCCCGTGGCCCACTGTTGATGATGGCGTCGGCGGCGCCGGCGAGTGTAGATAGGGCTCCTAGAAACTTGCTTCTTTTGTTCCCTGCGAGGAATCGAGGCGGACCCCATGGGGGGGCGTGTAAAGGGTCTGTAATGCCTTTTGTTTATATTATCCTTATAATGAAAATTTGCGAACGCATGTCCTGCTTCGGCTCAGTCTTCCCTTTACAACTTTGCAATGACTTGGTGCTCTATGCCGACAGGTCCCGGTCCCCAGGCAGGCTGCAGCCGTCGCTGGTATGCCAGGTCGCGATGCCGTGGTCAAGTCTAGGAGGTGAGCGGCCCGAGGTCCAGTAAGAGCTCCTGAGGCGCGATGCTCAAGTGGCCCCCTTTAGCGCGCAAGCAGTCACCTAGAGGTAGGAAAGGGAGGCGACGTGGTCGTAACAAGGCTGCAACAAGTGAGAATCCTATGTCGTAGCGCTTGGTCGACCCGGGCGCGAAACTTATCTTGGCAGTCCAGAGTCGTTTCCTTGTGCTGCGCCGAACTCGCGCGTCGATGGCCGTAGTGCAGCTAGGTTGGGCCCGTGCGAGCCTCCCTCTCTTTTCCACGCTCTTCTATGTGCTCTACGTCCTCAGGTCCTGGCTCTTGAGCGAGCTCAGCCGCCGCTGGTATGCCAAGTCGCGATGCCGTGTTCAAGGCTAAGGGGTGAGGGTTGGAGAGCCAGTAAGAGCTCCTGAGTCGCGATGCTTAGGAGCCCCCTTTTTAACGCGCAAGCGAATTGCATAGGAAAAGAGGGAGCCCGTGGTACTACCTGCTGTTGTCCTTAGAGGTTCCTGCAGGTTAGCGCGAGGGACACAAATTGACACCACATTTGCCGATCTGTCATTGGTCATTCCGCAAGAAGATGAAGGCACTGAGGGCCTGGTGAGGTGACATGCGCGGGGCGTGCCACGAGCCAGAGCTCGACCGCTCAGATTTGCCAGCGTTGCCGTGACGGACCCGAGCACAAGCGCCGTGTCAGCATGGGTAACCCTCCTTGCGGGATGAGCAGGGGCCGATCAGCGACGCGGGCGGCCGCGATGGGTGACAATCAAGCAGGTGATAATGCTACCTCTTGAGCTTGTGTTGGTTTTTCCCTTGAAGAGGAAAGGGTGATGCAGCAAAGTAGCGTAAGTATTTCCCTCAGTTTTTGAGAACCAAGGTATCAATCCAGTAGGAGACTACACACAAGTCACCTCGTACCTACACAAACAAATAAGAACCTTGCAACCAACGCGATAAAGGGGTTGTCAATCCCTTCACGGCCACTTGCAAAAGTGAGATCCGATAGAGATAATAAGATAAATATTTTGGTATTTTTATGATATAAACTGAAAGTAAAGAATGCGAAGTAAAAATAGATTGGAAACTTATATGATGGAAAACAGACCCGGGGGCCATAGGTTTCACAAGTGGCTTCTCTCAAGATAGCATAAGTATTACGGTGGGTCAATGAATTACTGTCGAGCAATTGATAGAAAGGTGCATAATTATGGGAATATCTAGGCATGATCATGTATATAGGCATCACGTCCGCAAAAAGTAGACCGAAACGATTCTACATCTACTACTATTACTCCACACATCGACCGTTATCCAGCATGCATCTAGAGTATTAAGTTCATAAGAACAGAGTAACGCATTAGGCAAGATGACATGATGTAGAGGGATAAACTCAAGCAATATGATATAAACCCCATCTTTTTATCCTCGGTGGCAACAATACAATACGTGCCTTGCTGCCCCTGCTGTCACTGGGAAAGGACACCGCAAGATTGAACCCAAAGCTAAGCACTTCTCCCATTGCAAGAAAGATCAATCTAGTAGGCCAAACCAAACTGATAATTCGAAGAGACTTGCAAAGATAACAAATCATACATAAAAGAATTCAGAGGAGATTCAAATATTGTTCATAGATAATCTTGATCATAAACCCACAATTCATCGGATCTCGACAAACACACCTCAAAAAGAGTTACATCGAATAGATCTCCAAGAAGATCGAGGAGAACTTTGTATTAAGATCCAAAGAGAGAGAAGAATCCATCTAGCTAATAACTATGGACCCTAAGGTCTGTGGTAAACTACTCACACATCATCGGAGAGGCTATGGTTTTGATGTAGTAGCCCTTCGTGATCGGTTCCCCCTCCGGCGGAGCGCCGAAAGGCCCCAAGATGGGATCTCATGGGTACAGAAGGTTGCGGCGGTGGAAATAGGGTTTCGTGGTGCTCCTGGATGTTTTCGGGCTATATGGGTATATATAGGAGGAAGAAGTAGGTCGGTGGAGCTGCGAGGGGCCCACGAGGGTCGGGGCGCGCCCAGGGGGCAGGCACGCCTCCCTGCCTCATGGCCTCCTCACTTCTTTCTTGATGTCCACTCCAAGTCCTGTGTATCACGTTTGTTCCAAAAATAACTCTCCCGAATGTTTCATTCCGTTTGGACTCCCTTTGATATTCCTTTTCTGCGAAACAGTGAAATAGGCAACAAACAACAATTTGCACCGGGCCTTCGGTTAATAGGTTAGTCCCAAAAATAATATAAAAGTGCTTAGTAAAGCCCATTAAACATCCAAAATAGATAATATAATAGCATGGAACAATAAAAAATTATAGATACGTTGGAGACGTAGCAAGCATCCCTGAGCTTAATTCCTGCTCGTCCTTGAGTAGGTAAATGATAAAAAACAGAATTTTTGATGTGGAATGCTACCTAGCATATTTCTCAGTGTAATTTCCTTTATTGTGGCATGAATGTTCAGATCCGAAAGATTGAAGACAAAATTTTAATATTGACATGAAAATAATAATACTTCATGCATACTAACAAAGCAATCATGTCTTCTCAAAATAACATGGCCAAAGAAAGTTATCCCTACAAAATCATATAGTCTGGCTATGCTCTATCTTCATCACGCAAAGTATTTAATTATGTACAACCCCGATGACAAGCCAAGCAATTGTTTCATACTTTTGATGTTCTCAAACTTTTTCAATCTTCACGCAATACATGAGAGTGAGCCATGGACATAGCACTATATGTGGAATAGAATGGTGGTTGTGGAGAAGAAAAAAAGGAGAAGATAGTCTCACATCAACTAGGCGTATCAACGGGCTATGGAGATGCCCATCAATAGATATCAATGTGAGTGAGTAGGGATTGTCATGCAACGGATGCACTAGAGCTATAAGTGTATGAAAGCTCAACAAAAGAAACTAAGTGGGTGTGCATCCAAATCGCTTGCTCACGAAGGCCCAGGGCATTTTTGAGGAAGCCCATCATTGGAATATACAAGCCAAGTTCTATAATGTAAATTTCCCACTTGTATATGGAAGTGACAACATAGGAGACTCTCTATCATGAAGATCATGGTGCTACTTTGAAGCACAAGTGTGGTAAAAGGATAGTAACATTGTCCCTTCTCTCTTTTTCTCTTATTTTTTTATTTTTTTTATTTGGGCCTTTCTCCCTTTTTTATGGCCTCTTTTTTCTTTCTTTTTTTTCCTTTCGTCCAGAGTCTCATCCCGACTTGTGGGGGAATCATAGTATCCATCATCCTTTCCTCACTTGGGACAATGATCTAATAATGGTGATCATCACACTTGTATTTTCTTACAACTCAAAAATTACAACTCAATACTTGGAAAAAATATGACTCTATGTGAATGCCTCCGGCGGTGTACCGGGATATGCAATGAATCAAGAGTGACATGTATGAAAGAATTATGAATGGTGGCTTTTCCACAAATACGATGTAAACTACATGATCATTCAAAGCAATATGACAATGATGAAGCGTGTCATAATAAACGGAACGGTGGTAAGTTGCATGGCAATATATCTCGAAATGGCTATGGAAATGCCATAATAGGTAGGTATGGTGGCTGTTTTGAGGAAGGTATATGGTGGGTGTATGATACCGGCGAAAGATGCGCGGTATTAGAGAGGCTAGCAATAGTGGAAGGGTGAGAGTGTGTATAATCCATGGACTCAACATTAGTCATAAAGAACTCACATACTTATTGCAAAAATCTATTAGTTATCGAAACGAAGTACTACGCGCATCCTCCTAGGGGGATAGATTGGTAGGAAAAGACCATCGCTCGTCCCCGACCGCCACTCATAAGGAAGACAATCAATAAATAAATCATGCTCCAACTTCATCACATAACGGTTCACCATACGTGCATGCTACGGGAATCACAAACTTTAGAACAAGTATTTCTCAAATTCAAAACTACTCAACTATCATGACTCTAATATCACCATCTTCATATCCCAAAACAATTATCAAGTATCAAACTTCTCATAGTATTCAATGCACTTTATATGATAGTTTTTATTATACCCATCTTGGATGCCTATCATATTAGGACTGATTTTATAGCCAAAGCAAACTACCATGCTGTTCTAAAAGACTTCTCAAAATAATATAAGTGAAGCATGAGAGATCAATAATTTCTATAAAATAAAACCACCACCGTGCTCTAAAAAGATATAAGTGAAGCACTAGAGCAAAACTATCTAGCTCAAAAGATATAAGTGAAGCACATAGAGTATTCTAATAAATTCCGATTCATGTGTGTCTCTTCCAAAAGGTGTGTACAGCAAGGATGATTGTGGTAAACTAAAAGCAAAGACTCAAATCATAAAAGACGCTCCAAGCAAAACACATATCATGTGGTGAATAAAAATATAGCCTCAAGTAAAGTTACCGATAGATGAAGACGAAAGAGGGGATGCCTTCCGGGGCATCCCCAAGCTTAGGATTTTGGTTGTCCTTGAATTTTACCTTGGGTTGCCTTGGGCATCCCCAAGATTAGGCTCTTGCCACTCCTTATTCCATAATCCATCAAATCTTTACCCAAAACTTGAAAACCTCACAACACAAAACTTAACAGAAAATCTCATGAGCTCCGTTAGTATAAGAAAGCAAATCACCATCATAAGGTACTGTAATGAACTCATTATTTATTTTTATTGGTGTTAAACCTACTGTATTCCAACTTCTCTGTGGTTCATACCCTCCGATACTAGCCATAGATTCATCAAAATAAGCAAACAACACACGAAAAACAAAATCTGTCAAAAACAGAACAGTCTGTAGTAATCTGTATCAAACGTATACTTCTGTAACTCCAAAATTTCTAAAATAAATTGATGTACGTGAGGAATTTGTCTATTAATCATCTTCAAAATGAATCAACTAAATATCACTCTCCAGTAAAAAGTTGTAGCTAATCTCGTGAGCGCTAAAGTTTCTGTCTTTTACAGCAAGATCATAAAGACTTCACCCAAGTCTTCCCAAAGGTTCTACTTGGCACAAACACTAATTAAAACATAAAACCACATCTAAACAGAAGCTATATGAATTATTTATTACTAAACAGAACCAAAAATCAAGAAACTAAAATAAAATTGGGTTGCCTCCCAACAAGCGCTATCGTTTAATGCCCCTAGCTAGGCATAAAGGCAACAATAGATCTAGGTATTATCATCTTTGGTAAGCAACCCATAAGTGGCTCTCATAATAGATTCATAAGGTAATTTATTTTTCTTCCTAGGAAAGTGTTCCATGCCTTTCCTTAACGGAAATTGGAATCTAATATTTCCTTCTTTCATATCAATAATTGCACCAATCGTTCTAAGGAAAGGTCTACCAAGAATAATAGGACATGTAGGATTGCAAGCTATATCAAGAACAATGAAATTTACAGGCACATAATTTTTATTTGCAACAATAAGGACATAATTAATTCTTCCCATAGGTTTCTTAATGGTGGAATCCGCAAGGTGCAAGTTTGAAGAACAATCATCAAATTCACGGAAACCTAACACATCACACAAAGTTTTTGGAATCGTGGAAACACTAGCACCCAAATCACACAAAGCATAGCACTCATGATTTTTAATTTTAATTTTAATAGTAGGTTCCCACTCATCATAAAGTTTTCTAGGATAGAAACTTCCAATTCAAGCTTTTCTTCATAAGATTGCATTAAAGCATCAACGATATGTTTAGTAAAAGCTTTATTTTGACTATAAGCATGAGAAGAATTTAACACGGATTACAACAAGGAAATACAATCTATTAAAGAACAATTATCATAATTAAATTCCTTGAAATCCAAAATAGTGGGTTCATTGCTATGTAAAGTTTTGACCTCTTTAATCCCACTTTTACCAATTCTTGCATCAAGATCTAAAAACTCCGAATTATTGGGACGCCTTTTAACTAAATTTGACTCATCTCCAGTACCATCATTATCAAGATTCATATTGAAAAATAAAGATTTAATAGGGGGCACATCAATTACTTTTAGATCTTCATCCCTATTATCATGAAAACTAGAAGAACACGCTTTTACAAAGCAATCTTTCTTAGCACGCATCCTAGCGGTTCTTTCTTTGCACTCATCAATGGAAATTCTCATGGTCTTCAGAGACTCAGTGATATCATGCTTAGGAGGAATAGATCTAAGTTTCAAAGAATCAACATCAAGAGAAATTATATCCACGTTCCTAGCCAACTCATCAATCTTAGGCAATTTTTCTTCAAGCAAAGCATTAAAATTCTTTTGAGAAATCATAAATTCTTTAACACTAGTCTCAAAATCAGAGGACATATTATTAAAATTTCCATAAGAGTTGTTGTAGGAATTACCATAATTATTAGAGGAATTACTAGGATACGGCCTAGGATTAAAGTTTCCTCTATAAGCGTTGTTACCAAAATTGTTTCTACCAACAAAATTAACATCCATAGATTCATTATTATTCTCAATCAAAGTGGACAAAGGCATATCATTAGGATCAATAGGAGCACTCTTATTAGCAAACAATTTCATAAGTTCATCCATCTTTCCACTCAAAACATTAATCTCTTCTATCGCATGAACCTTTTTACTATTAGATTTTTCGGTGTGCCATTGAGAATAATTCACCATAATATTATCTAGAAGTTTAGTAGCTTCTCCTAAAGTGATTTCCATAAAAGTGCCTCCCGCAGCCGAATCTAAAATATTTCTAGAAGCAAAATTCAAGCCGGCATAAATTTTTTGCATAATCATCCATAAATTCAAACCGTGTGTAGGGCAATTACGTATCATTAATTTCATCTTCTCCCAAGATTGTCCAACATGCTCATGATCAAGTTGCTTAAAATTCATAATATCGTTTCTAAGAGAGATGATCTTAGCGGGAGGAAAATACTTAGAGATAAAAGCATCTTTGCACTTATTCCATGAATCAATACTATTTTTAAGCAAAGATGAAAACCAAGTTTTAGCACGATCTCTAAGCGAAAACGGAAATAGCTTCAATTTAACAATATCATTATCCACGTCTTTCTTCTTTTGCATAATCACACAAATCTACAAAGTTGTTTAGATGTGTAGTGGCATCTTCACTAGGAAGGCCAGAGAATTGATCTTTCATGACAAGATTCAACAAAGCAGCATTAATTTCACAAGATTTAGCATCGGTAAGAGGAGCAATCGGAGTGCTAAGGAAATCATTATTGTTTGTATTGGAAAAGTCACACAATTTAGTATTGTCTTGAGCCATCGTGACAAACGATCCAACACACAAGCACACAAGAAGCAAGCGAAGAAAAAGCAAACAGAAAAGAGGGCGAATAAAACGACAAGGGTGAAGTGGGGGAGAGGAAAACGAGAGGCAAATGCCAAATAATGTAATGCGAGGGATAAGAGTTGTGATGGGTACTTGGTATGTCTTGACTTGACTTGACTTGGCGTAGATCTCCCTGGCAACGGCGCCAGAAATCCTTCTTGCTACCTCTTGAGCTTGCGTTGGTTTTTCCCTTGAAGGGTGATGCAGCAAAGTAGCGTAAGTATTTCCCTCAGTTTTTGAGAACCAAGGTATCAATCCAGTAGGAGACTACACACAGGTTGCCTCGTACCTACACAAACAAATAAGAACCTTGCAACCAACGCGATAAAGGGGTTGTCAATCCCTTCACGGCCACTTGCAAATGTGAGATCTGATAGAGATAATAAGATAAATATATTTGGTATTTTTATGATATAAACTGAAAGTAAAGAATGTGAAGTAAAGATAGATTGGAAACTTATATGATGGAAAATAGACCCGGGGGCCATAGGTTTCACTAGTGGCTTTTGTCAAGATAGCATAAGTATTACGGTGGGTGAACAAATTACTGTCGAGCAATTGATAGAAAAGTGCATAATTATGGGAATATCTAGGCATGATCATGTATATAGGTATCACGTCCGCGACAAGTAGACCGAAACGATTCTGCATCTACTACTATTACTCCACGCATCGACCGCTATCCAGCATTGTCGGCGTTCTGGGATCGGGGGTCCCCAGACTTGCCTGCCTGCGGCCCACAGCGTGGCTAAGTTTGCGGGCCGTACAGCCCACCTTCGTCAACAAAGCATCCAAGACCCTCGCGAGGGGCCAAGCCTCGCGAGGGGGACGACGCAAGACCTCCTTAGGAGTGGCCTAGCCAGGCAGGCTCACAAGGAGCGGAGATATCAAGGCGGGGCAAACCTCACGAGGCTTTCATGACGTGAGCCATGACGATCGACACCAGGCGGGCGCAGCGCGCGCAGCGTCCTTGTTTCCTCTTTGGTGCTAAGGAGGCAAGCGCAGGCGAGGAGTACCAAGGCAACAGGAAAGGTTGCCATATCGGTGCAACGAGACCAAGACCAGAAGGACGGCAAGACGGAGGTCACCGTGGAGCCCAAGACGGCGTCACCACCGGAGCCTTTGGCAGGCGAAGACCACTTTTGTCAGGATAGCTTGTACTAGCTATCCCCCTTCAAATTTGCCCGCCGTTGTTGGCTCCCTTCCCGCTCAATATTTGGGGAGAGGGCCAGGGCCTATATAAGCAGAACTAGCCACCACAGTAGGGGCATCTCAACTTGATCTGATCTGATCGAGAGCCTACCGTAGCCACAAGAACACCTCAACCTCAGGAGGCTGTTCTTCGCCTTGTACTGTTCGTCATCAGCCCAAGAGGCAATCCACAACCACCACACTGGAGTAGGGTATTACACCACGACGGTGCCCTGAACCAATATAAATCTCGTGTCTTTCTGTGTTGCGAGTTCGTCGAGTTCGTCCACGAGATCTTAGTGAGGAGGGAAAGACTTCGCGCACACCCCAGAGTTCGAACCTTAAGGGTTTTGCCGGAACCCCACATCTGACATTTGGCGCGCCAGGTAGGGGTGCGTCGTAGCTCCCCTCTCGTCGATTCGTCTCTCCGTCGCTCCGTCGTTTCCATGGCGGACGCTCGCCGTGCTCGAGCTGAGCGTCGGGCTGCCCTCACCGCCCGTGTTGCTCAGACGGCTCCCGTCGGCGGGCGACCTTGTCGTTCTCCGTCTCCCGCCGCCAATGCTGCCACCAGCCCGGCGGGGAACGAGCAGCAGGCGTCCTTGCTGCATTCATCGGTGCGGCAGGACGGCCGCACCGCCACTCCGTCGCTGATCCCGACCGGTTCTTCATGTCATGCTCGCCGCGCTCCCATGGAGGCGCGGGCCGCGCTTCTCGCGGGGAACAAGCTCCTGCGCTACCTCCCAGTCAACGACCTCTACGAGGAGTGGCTCGACCGTGTCGCTGAGCTCGTCCGCGCCGCAGGGGGCTCCCCGGCACCGTCCCTCTCTCTGCCTCACCCTCCGCCAGCCACGGGCGACGAAACTCATGGAGCGCCTCCACCACCTCTGCCCCAAGACTGCGCCCTGGCGCCAAGGCGGGCGGCCCCATGGCGTGATCCGCCACGTCCGGTGCCCGCGCGCGAAGAGAGAAGCTGTCAAGAAATCCCTCGACCGCGAGAAGTTGCACCAGCGCTCCCCGCACCGCCTCGTCAAGACCGCGCGCCACCTGCGGTGGCAGTCCATGGACCTCATCAAGACCAAGCTCCACCTCCGAGGCGGGCCCCGGCAACCACGGCCGGCTGTCGCGCCTTCACCCCCGAGCTGCGTAGCGTCGCCTGGCCAGGCAAGTTCAAGCCGGATCTGCCTCCCCGCTACGACGGCACCATCGATCCCGTAGAGTTCCTGCAGCTCTACGAGCTGAGCATCAAAGCAGCCAACGGCGATGAGAAAGTCATGGCGAACTGGTTCCCTATGGCTCTCAAGGATGGTGCCCGCTCCTGGCTCCTCAACCTGCAGCACGGCTCGATCTCCTCCTGGGGCGAGATGCGCGACCGCTTCATCGCCAACTTCCAAGGCACCCGCGACCGCCCGCCGGCCGCGGGCGACCTGCACCGCATCAAGCAACAGCCAGGGGAAACCCTCCAGAAATACATCCAGCGCTTCAACAACACTCGCCTCAAGATCCCCAAGGTCACGGACGAGGCCATCATCTCCACGTTCTCAGATGGCATCCGTGACGTCAAGATGAAGGAAGAGCTCGCCATCCACGAGGAGCTGTGCACATCTCAAGAGCTGTTCAACCTAGCGACCAAGTGCGCAAGAGCTGAGGAGGGGCGCCTTTCCCTCCTCGAGCTGCCAGCTGCGGGAGCAGAGGAGAAGAAGGCCAAGGCCAAGGACGTGAAGCGCAAGGAAGCGGCTGTGCTCGCAGCGGAGCCGGACACCAAGCGGGGCAGAGATCAGCCCGAGTCATCTAAGAACAGTCGGCCGTTCTGCGCCTTCCACAACCTGAACACCCACAACACCAGCGGCTATCAAGAGCTCAGAGTCATTCGCCAAGGACGTTTCGGCCGACGCCCCGAGCGTAGCGACCGGAGCTACGACCGTGGAGGAGGACGTGGAGGCGGATGCTGGGACGACCGTGGCCCACGCCAGGAGTGGCGCGACAGGCCTCGTGAGGACCGCTGGCAGGACCATCCTCGCGAGGGCGCCTGCAGGGACCAGCCTCGTGAGGATCACCCTCAGGGCAACGCCGGTCTTCCCCCGCTGCCGCCACCACCAAGAAGGAACGACGATCACCAACAGGACGAGGGGGCTGGGGGCTTCCAGGAGCCGCGTGCAATCGCCTGCATCTTGGGCGGCGCGCAGCCCCAGCCTCGCAACGCATCTTAAAACAGTTCGCTCATGAAGTGAACGCGGTGCTCCCCAAGCTCGAGGCCACGCGCCCGCTCAGGTGGTCCCAATGCGCCATCACTTTCAACTCGGTAGATCAGCTCAAGTGCGCGGCCACCACTGGCGCCCTCCCGATGCTGTGCTCCCCAGTCATCAGCAATGTGCAGGATACCAAGACCCTCATCGACGGCGGCGCAGGGCTCAACGTCTTGTTCGTCGACACGTTCGACAACCTCCAAGTGCCATATGAGCAGCTTCAGCCTACCAAGCCTTTCTCAGGAGTGACCGACGGCTCCACCACACCGATAGGGCAGGTCCGCCTGCCTGTCACCTTCGGGGAGCGCAAGAACTACCGCACCGAGCTCATCGACTTCGACGTCGCGCACATCCGCCTACCGTACAACGCCATCCTCGAGTATCCATCCCTGGCCAAGTTCATGGCAGTCACCCATCACGGCTACAATGTCCTCAAGATGTCGGGAAGCGGCGGAGTCATCACGGTCCCATGTGAAGAGAGAGATGCGGTGTGCTCCCTCGAGCGCGCCTTCCAAGCTGCAGCAATCGATGACCCCAACAGCAGAAGTGAGGGCCCTCCTGAGGCCCTCCCCAAGAAGAAGAAACAGCTGCGCCGAGCAGGATCTCAGGAGGGCGGCGACGCAGCTGGAGCCTCATCAGGATCAGCACCCGCATCAGGGGCGCCTCCCTCCATCGCATAGGAAGGCGCGCCCAGCGCCCTCCTCGGGCAGGGCTCGGGGGCTCTCTTCTGGAGGGCCTCAGACCTTGCCAACCTCACGAGGGAGGCGCTTGGGCACCACTTGGAGGCGTGCTTCGCGACACGTTTCCCTTAGGAGAACACAGGGCAAGGAGTGCCCACCACTCAGGAGTTCATCACCAAGACCACTCAGGAACTACAGGACGCAAGGGCCATGCGCGGCGACAGCCACTCACGAGGCGCAGCTCCCCATCCAGGTGAGGATGTCGGGCTGCACGTCTGCATCGACATCCCAGGGCTCAACAGGTCCGCTTCTCAGGAGCGTTTCTGGCCTTTGCGTGTGGGCCGTTGCGAGGGTCCACCACACAGCTACGTTCGGATGCCCTTCGGCTTGCTGAGCGTGGCGTCAGCCTATCAGCGCAACATGCGACGCGTCCTGGCAGCTCAGGAGGCCAGGTACCACGCCATCCTGGAGGAAATGGAGACGGTCTTCAAGGAACCTCCCGAGCCCCCAGAGCCTCCCGAGGCTCAGGGTCCCGGCGGTTCGTGAGGAGCCATTCCTTCGGCGCGCGCCTTCAGCTGCACCAACTCTACTTCGTCTACAGAACCAGGTGACATTTTCCAAGCACGTTTAGCTGGGAGCGCCCCTCGGGCTGCATTATTCCCAGGCCGCCTGGGTCCGTCCCTGTGGCATGTACCTCTTTTGCTTATGTCTTTAGCTTACCTTGCTGGGGGTGCCCCTCCGGCTGCATCATCCCCAAGCCGCTCGGGCCGGACCCAGTGGCATGTATCTTCCAGCATTTACATAAGCTGATTTGCCTTCCATGCTTAACCTGCCTACGGTTATCACCTGCTCGATCGCCACCCGCCACGGGTCCATTCATCCCGTGCAATTCACTTGCGCGTTAAAAGGGGGGCTCCTGAGCATCGCGACTCAGGAGCTCTTATTGGCTCTCCAGCCCTCAGCCCCTGGCCTTGACCACGGCATCACGACCTAGCATACCAGCGGCGGCTGAGCTCGCTCGAGGGCCAGGACCTGAGGACGTAGAGCGCTTGCACTTAACCGTCTCGCAGGAACACACAGCTGTCGAAGATTCAAGACCAGGCGCAACCCGCCTTGAGGTAGGGCCTTGTGAGTCCCGCGCTGGCTCATGAGTGCCCAGATACACCTCGCAGCCCTGCCGTGCAAGCCACGTGTCAGGGCAGGGTTGTACACGCCCCGGGGGCTCCTCCCGGAGGGGGACCCCCTCCCACGCACAAGTGGAAGCACCATGCTCTGCGCTGGCCGTCGACACTACCGAGGAGCAGCTATGCCCGTGCACAAGCGGAAGCACTATGCTCAGCACTGGTGATAAACAACTGAGGGCGACTCCACGGTCGTACCAACCTCAGGGAGCCCAGAGCTCAGCATCCGGCTTCATCGCAACGCCTCCCCTCGGGAGATCCGCGCGAGGGGGCTAGACACGGGGGCTGCGCTCGGGTCACGCCCAAGCGTACGCCACCCAACTAGGCCTCCCAGGCCTGGGGGCTGCTCTCGGGTCATGCCCAAGCGCACGCCGCCCAAACAGGTCTCCCGGACTTGGTCGTCGCACGCTCCTCCCGAGGCCTCGGTGAGGGAAGGTATGAAGATTGTTTGCACGTCAAGGGGGACTCCTGAGCATCGCGACTCAGGAGCCTAACTGGTCACGTAGCCCCTCACTCCTTGGTCCGTCCTGGTCTCCGGTCGGCCCAATGGCGGTTGAGGTATGTGCGGGGCCGGGCTCTGCCGACGTAGAAGATTAATCTATCCTCGCGAACTCTCCCTATATGTTGTTTGCGCGTCAAGGGGAACTCCTGAGCATCACGACTCAGGAGCCTAACTGGTCGCGTAGCCCCTCACTCCTTGGTCCGTCCTGGTCTCCGGTCGGCCCAATGGCGATTGAGGTATGTGCAGGGCCGAGCTCTGCCGACACAGAACGCAAAGCAAATAGGAAGGAAAGCACAAAATCTCGAAGCAAATATTATAAGTACGTTGTCCCCACAATGCCAAATGAAAAGTCTAAACACCTCCACGAGGCCTGATACATGTTGCAGGAACAAAATAGGAGAGTAGCCGCAGGTCACCCCTGGACACCGCCATCGCCTGCGGAAGGTGCTCCTCCGTGGGTGACGTCGTCTTCACCTCCACCACCAGCCGTAGGATCGGCGGCATCGCCAGACAAGGGTGCGGAGGCAAAGCCACGGAACCTCCCCAGCAGGGCCTCCACCTTGCCTTGCATGGCTGCGGCGGCGGCCTCGCATTGATCTTCAGGCACAGGCTCCAGCAGCTCGTCAAGACAAGCGTTGGGGTCGCGAAGGTGCAGTTGGCTGAAGACGCGGGTCAATGCAGCTGAAGACCTGGACGCGAGCTTCCGCCTCCGCCATGGGACCAACGCCATCAACGACTTCCTCGAGCGCCATCACCAAGAGGGGAAGCAGCCGGGCGGGGCCGTCCTCTTCAGTGGCCAGCGACTTCTCCAGGCCGTGCTCGTAGAGCGTCTTCAGTGCCTTGCGAGATCTCTTCTCGAGGTCGGCAAAGGCCGCGCGGTCTTCGGCCAGGACTCGCGCCTTGGCGTCAAGATCGGCCTCCCTTGCCTTCGCCTTCCGCTCTAGCTCTTCCAACCGGTTGCGCTCGGTGGCCTGCGTCTTCCCCAACTCCGCCAGCTCAGCATCATGGTTCTTGACGGCGTCTTCCCGGGCCTTCATCTCCTCCTCCTTCGGTTGGCGGCAGCGTGCTTCTTTGGCGTGCTTGTCGCGCAGGCTCTTCAGCTCATCCTCTAGCTCTCGGCAGCGGTCGTGGGCGGCCTTGGCGTCCTTCAGTGCCACCTCACAATCGGCTGCAGCATTGGCGGCACTCTGCTTCTCCTTCTCGAAAGATGTTGTGGCCTGGCTCAGCGCCGCGCGAACCGCCAGGTCGGAGTGAAGCCAGCCTGAGGCCAGCTACAGGCGCCCGGCCACAAGGCGTGGGTCTGCGCTCAGGAGATCCGCCTACAACTGGGTCATCTCCGAAACAGCACGTTCCAGGACAGCAGCAGGAGCCAAAGAACCTGGGAGTGGAGGTGCAGTAGTGGGAGGAGGTGACATCATCACCAGGGCCTGGGAGATTGCGGGTTCCGGAGCAGCTGGGACCTCATCAGCCGCACCAGGCGCCGGCACTTCCGGAGCCAGCGGGGCCATGGGGGCTGATTCCACACGGTGATGTTCCTCTTGGCCCCGTGAGGACGACCGGGCTGGGGAGATGCGGGCGCTGCTCCCTCCTTTCTCTGCGGAGGGAGGCACGGCCGCCGCATCCTCCTTCCTCTTCTTCGCCGAATGTGTCGGCCTGATCAACCAAAGGCGAGCCTCAGGAAATGACAAGTACAAGCAGGGACAAGGCAAGGCTTAAGACACTTACCGATCCACCGCGACGTATTTCCGCTTGGAAAGCTTGAAGCCTGACAGCATCGGGACCTGAGGAGCAGGCGTGCGGGCTCTGGCGGCGGCAGGCGGTGCGGAGGCAGGGCCGGAGCCAGCCCCAGGAGGCGTCAGGACGGAGGCGGCATCGCGAGGCACCAGCGACGACCTACCCCTTGTCGGAATGAGGGGCTGCCCCCTCTCCTCCTGGCGAGCGTCAACCTCGGCGTCGTCAGGCAGGGCGCGGAGGATCTCGGCCTTGCTCAGGGGGGAAGTCTCCTCGACCTCTTCAAGAGTCTTCTCCGAATCCACCTCCTCCTCCCCTCCACGGGACTCATCAGAGAACACCTCCACCGGCTTCAGTGTTGCAGGAGCTCCTGCGGGCGCCGGTAGCACCAGGCCGCGCGCGTCAAAGGTCGGCCTGGAGGCGACAAATTCCTCCCAGTCCTTGTGAAGGAACAGAGGAACGAAGGCACTAGGCGGGTACTCCTGGTTGTCCCCAACTATGAGGCGCAGGACAGCATCCAATTCGTCGCCAGGAAGGGCCCCAGGCCTCAGGCGGGTCTTGTTCCCCTCTTCTTCATGCTCCCACAAGGGACGCGAGCGCGCCTGGAGTGGGGCAACTCGCAGCATCAAGAACTCCCTCAGGAGCATTGCCCCCGTCACCTTGGCCGCCTTCGCGTTGCCGGGCTTCAAGTCAGTCATCATCTATCCCAACACTGACAACCCCCGCTCATCGGTGAGCCCCGCCTTGGGCCACCCCGTGTTGAGCTGGGGCGCCTCCGTCGGCAGCACCAGACGTGGATGGGCGCGCTTGGCGTCCATCATGATCCATTTGGATCGGATATTGTCAGCCCTCTTCCCGGTGCTCGAGATCGAGTTGGCCTTACCAGACGCGACGAAATTGGCGCATCTGGAGATTGGTCCATCGGTGACGCGAAGGAAGAAGAAATGGCGTAGAAGCGCCACGGATGGCAGCACGCCTAGGTACGCCTCGTAGTAGTAGGCGAAGATGGACAAGAGGAAACAGAGTTGGGATGGAGGTGCAACGCCAGCAGCCCGTAGTGGTCGAGAACCTCATAAAAGAAATCAGAGAAAGGAGGGACCAACCCAACGGCAACGCTGCTCGTGAAGAAGGGGAAGAAGGTGCTTCCCTCAGGCTCCGGCACGTCAGAGGCCAGCCGGAGCTCCTTCTTCCCCCACTCATTGCTCTCCCCCGCCGTCAGCAGGCGCACGGAGGTGAGGCTCTTTTCCGTGACGGTGGGCGCTTCAAGAGCTGGCTCGTACCAAGCCGGCGCCGAGGAAGTCTTAACCTTGCGTGGTGCCATGGGTCGAAGATACGGAGCAAGATTGGAGCAGATCTGGAGGTAGCGGCCACGAGGAGCGAGAAAGGGGATCTGGAGCGAGGCGAGGAAGAAACAATGAAGGCAAACGCTGTCCGCGCCAGCCTTTTGTCCAATCGAGCAGTTGCCGAGGCAGCATGGGGAAGCGGAGATGCCCACGTCTAATCAACCGCCACGTGTCAACCGAGGCCGCAGGCTTTTGGGGCCCGCGGCGCTCCGTACTTGACCCTTGGATTCGCCGCGAAGCCAAGCCCGAGCGCACCTTGGGCCCGGGGGCTACTGTCAGCGTTCTAGGAACGGGGGTCCCCAGACTTGCCTGCCTGCGGCCCACAGCGTGGCTAAGTTTGCGGGCCCTACGGCCCACCTTCATCAACAAAGCATCCAAGACCCTCGCGAGGGGCCAAGCCTCACGAGGGGGACGACGCAAGACCTCATCAGGAGTGGCCTAGCCAGGCAGGCTCATGAGGAGCAGAGATATCAAGGCGGGGCAAACCTCACGAGGCTTTCGTGACATGAGCCATGACGATCGACACCAGGCGGGCGCCAAGCGGGCGCCAGCGCGCGCAGCGTCCTTGTTTCCTCTTTGGTGCTAAGGAGGCAAGCGCAGGCGAGGAGTACCGAGGCATCAGGCAAAGGTTGCCATATCGGTGCAATGAGACCAAGACGAGAAGGACGGCAAGACGGAGGTCACCGTGGAGCCCAAGACGGTGTCACCACCAGAGCCTTTGGCAGGCCAAGACCACTTTTGTCAGGATAGCTTGTACTAGCTGTCCCCCTTCAAATTTGCCCGCCGTTGTTGGCTCCCTTCCCGCTCAATATTTGGGGAGAGGACCAGGGCCTATATAAGCAGAACTAGCCACCACAGTAGGGGCATCTCAACTTGATCTGATCCGATCGAGAGCCTACCCTAGCCACAAGAACACCTCAACCTCAGGAGGCTATTCTTCCCCTTGTACCGTTCGTCGTCAGCCCAAGAGTCAATCCACCACCACCACACTGGAGTAGGGTATTACACCACGACGGTGGCCCGAACCAGTATAAATCTCGTGTCTATCTGTGTTGCGAGTTCATCGAGTTCGTCCGCGAGATCTTAGTGAGCTAGGGCGTGGATCGGTAGGACGGAAAGACTTCGCGCGCACCCAGAGTTCGAACCTTAAGGGTTTTGCCGGAACCCCACATCCGACAAGCATGCATCTAGAGTATTAAGTTCATAAGAATAGAGTAACGCATTAGGCAAGATGACATGATGTAGAGGGATAAACTCAAGCAATATGATATAAACCCCACCTTTTTATCCTTGATGGCAACAATACAATACGTGCTTGCTGCCCCTGCTGTCACTGGGAAAGGACACCGCAAGATTGAACCCAAAGCTAAGCACTTCTCCCATTGCAAGAAAGATCAATCTAGTAGGCCAAACCAAACTGATAATTCGAAGAGACTTGCAAAGATAACAAATCATACATAAAAGAATTCAGAGGAGATTCAAATATTGTTCATAGATAATCTTGATCATAAACCCACAATTCATCGGATCTCGACAAACACACCGCAAAAAGTGTTACATCGAATAGATCTCCAAGAAGATCGAGGAGAACTTTGTATTGAGATCCAAAGAGAGAGAAGAAGCCATCTAGCTAATAATTATGGACCCGAAGGTCTGTGGTAAACTAATCAAACATCATCGGAGAGGCCATGGTGTTGATGTAGAAGCCCTCCGTGATCGATTCCCCCTCCAGCGGAGCGCCGGAAAAGGCCCCAAGATGGGATCTCATGGGTACAGAAGGTTGTGGAGGTAGAAATAGGGTTTCGTGGTGCTCCTGGATGTTTTCGGGGTATATGGGTATATATATAGGAGGAAGAAGTAGGTCGGTGGAGCTGCGAGGGGCCCATGAGGGTGGGGGCACGCCCAGGGGGGCAGGCGCGCCTCCCTGCCTCTCCTCGCTTCTTTCTTGACGTCCACTCCAAGTCCTCTGGATTACGTTTGTTCCAAAAATAACTCTCCCGAAGGTTTCATTCCGTTTGGACTCCGTTTGATATTCCTTTTCTATGAAACACTGAAATAGGCAAAAAACAACAATTTGCACTTGGCCTTCGGTTAATAGGTTAGTCCCAAAAATAATATAAAAGTGCTTAGTAAAGCCCATTAAACATCAAAAAAAAGATAATATAATAGCATGGAACAATCAAAAATTATAGATACGTTGGAGACGTATCAGATAACCATAATTAACTCATGCAAGAAGACAACCTAGCAGAGATAGATGCAAGAACGATACATGTCACCGGGACGGACCCGGGCGGCTTGGGGATGATGCAGCCTGAGGGGCGCCCCCAGTAAATTAAGCTAAAGATGCAAAAGGATACATGCTGCAGGGACAGGCCCGTGCGACCTGGGAATAGTGCAGCCCGAGGGGCGCTCCCAGTTAAATAAGCTAGGAAAATGTCACCTGGTTCCGTTGTCGAAGGAGTGTTGAAGTAGCCGGAGGCGCGTGGTGAAGGAGCCGCTCCTCATGAGCCGTCAGGGCCCCAGGCCTCGGGAGGCTCTGGGGGCTCGGGTGGTCCCTTGAGGACCGTCTCCATCTCCGCCAGGACTGCATGATGCCTAGCCTCCTGAGCTGCCAGGACGCTCTGTAGGTTGCGCTGGAAGGCGGCTGCAATGCTCAGCAGGCCGAATGGCATGCGAACATAGCTGTGAGGTGGGCCCTCACAACGCCCAACGCGCGAAGGCCAGAAGCGCTCCTGAGATGCGGCCCTGTTGAGCCCTGGGATATCGATGCAGACGCGCAGCCCGCCATCCTCGCCTGGATGGGGAGCTGTGCCATGTGGGCGGCGGTTGCCGCGCATGGCTCTTGCATCCTGTAGCTCATGAGTAGTCTTGGCAATGAACTCCTGAGCGCCAGGCGCTCCTCGCCCGGTGTCTTCCTGAGGGAAACGTGCCACAAAGCACGCCTCCACCTGGTGCCCGAGCGCCTCCCTCGTGATGTCGGATAGGTTTGAGGCCCTCCAGAAGAGAGCTCCCGAGCCCTGCCCGAGGAGGGCGCCGGGCGCGCCTTCCTATGCGAGGGAGGGAGGCACCCCAAGCGCGGGCACTGATCCTGATGTGGCACCGCTAGAGGCGCCGCTCCCCTGAGGCCCTGTACGGAGTAGCTGCTTCTACTTCTTGGGGATGGCCTCAGGAGGGCACTGCGCGCCATCGTTGCCGGGGTCTTCGATTGCTGCGGCTTGGAAGGCGCGCTCGAGGGAGCACACCGCATCTCTTTCCTCGCAGGGGACTGTGATGATCCTGCCGCTTCCTGGCATCTTGAGGACGTTGTAGCCGTGGTGGGTCACTGCCATGAACTTGGCCAGGGCCGGATACCCGAGGATGGCATTGTATGGCAGACGGATGTGGGCGACATCGAAGTCGATGAGCTTGGTGCGGTAGTTGTCGTGATGTCCGAAGGTGACAGGGAGGCGGACCTGCCCTATCGGGGTGGTGGAGCCGTCGGTCACTCCTGAGAAGGGCTTGGTGGGCTGTAGCTGATCGTATGGCACTTGGAGGCCGTCGAATGTCTCGACAGACAGGACGTTAAGCCATGCGCCGCCATCGATGAGGGTCTTGGTGACTTGTACGTTGTTGATGACGGGTGAGGAAAGCATCGGGAGGGCGCCAGTAGTGGCCGCGCACTTGAGCTGGTCCGCCGAGCTGAAAGTGATGGCGCACTTGGACCACTTGAGCAGGCGCGTGGCCTCGAGCCTGGGATGGGCTGCGTTCACCTCGCGAGCAAACTGCTTGAAGATACGTTGAGATGCTGGGGCCTGGTCTCCGCCCAAGATGTAGGCGATAGCACGGGGTTCCTGGAAGCCCCCAGCCCCCTTGTCCTAGTGGTGGTCATCATTCCTTCTTGGTGGTGGCGGCAGTGGAGGGAGACTGGCATTGCCCTGAGGGCGGTCCTCGCGAGGCTGATCCCTCCAGGCGCCCTCACGAGGCTGGTCCTACCAGCGGTCCTCGCGAGGCCGGTCGCGCCACTCCTGGCGGGGGCCGCGATCGTCCCAGCGTCCTCCGCCTCATCCTCCTTCTCGGCCGTAGCCCCAGTCGTTGCGCTCGGGGCGTCGACCGAAGCCTCTATCTCAAATGGCTCTGAGTTCTTGACACTCATTGGTGTTGTGGCTGTGTACGTTGTGGAAGGCGCAGAACGGTCGGCTGCTCTTGGACGACTCAAGATGGTCCCGACCGCGCTTCGTGTCTAGCTCCGCTGCGAGCACGGCCACCCCCTTGCGCTTCACGTCCTTTGCCTTGGCTTTCTTCTCCTCTGGGTCGGTAGCAGGGAGCTCGAGGAGGGAAAGGCGCCCTTCCTTAGCTCTTGCGCACTTGGTCGCCATGTTGGATAGCTCCAGAGCCGTGCATAACTCCTCGTGGATGGCGAGCTCCTCCTTATCTTGACGTCGCGGACGCCATCAGAAAAGACCAAAATGATGGCCTCGTCCGTCACCTTGGGGATCTTGAGACGAACGCTATTGAAGCAGTGGATGTACTTATGCAGGGTCTCTCCTGGCTGTTGCTTGATGCGGTGCAGGTCTCCCGCGGCCGGAGGACGGTCGTGAGTGCCCTGGAAGTTGGCGACAAAGCGGTCGCGCATCTCGTCCCACGAGGAGATCGAGCCCGGGGCAGGTTCAGGAGCCACAAGCGAGCACCATCCTTGAGAGCCATGGGGAACCATTTCGCCATGACTTTCCCATCGCCGTTGGCCGTCTCGATGCTCAGCTCGTAGAGCTGCAAGAACTCCGCAGGGTCGGGGGTGCCGTCGTAGCGAGGAGGCAGGTCTGGCTTGAACTTGCCCGGCAAGACGATGCTATGCAGCTTCGGAGTGAAGTCACGGCAGCCTGATGTGGCCACAGGGGCCCTTTGCTGATGTGGAGCCTGCCCCTGATGTCCGCGCGCCACCACTGCAGGCGGCACACGGTCTTGTCGTGGTGGTGCTGGGAGCGCGGGAGCGTTTTCCCGCGGCCGAGGAACCTCTTGGCAGCTTCCTTCTTTGCGCAGGCGCCCGACGCTGTGGGTCACGCCGGGGGGCCGCGCGCCTTGGCGCCAGAGCGACGTCTTGATGCGGAGGTGGTGGAGGTGCTCCGTGAGCTACGTCGCACGTGGCTGGCGGAGGGCGAGGCAGCGAGAGGGATGGTGCTGGAGAGCCCCCAGCAGCACTGACGAGCTCGGCGTGCGGTCCAACCAGTCCTTGTAGAGGTCGTTGACCGGGCGGTAGCGCAGGAGCTCGCGTGCCATAAGCAGCGCGGCCTGCGCATCCGTGGGAGCGCGACGAGCGTGAGATGATGAGCCGGCTGGGGTTAGCAACGGAGTGGCGGTGCGGCCGTCCCGCCGCACAGAGGGGTGCAGCGAGCATGCTTGCTGCTCGTTTCCTGCCGGGCCGGTGGCGGCGGGTGACGGGGAACAACAGGGAGGCCCGCCGACAGGAGCTGTCTGAGCGACGCGGGCATCGAGAGCGGCCCGGCGCTCGGCGCGGGCTCGACGCGCGTCCGCCATGGATGCGGTGGAGCGATGGAGCGTGGATCGGCGAAGGAAAGCTTTGGCGCACCCCTACTTGGCGCGCCAAATATCGGATTTTGGGTTCCGGCAAAACCCTTGAGGTTCGAACTCTGGGGTGGGCACGAAGATCTCTCCTCCCCCTAGCTCACACCCTCACTGCGATATCAAAGCTCAGCGCGTCGAACTCCCAGAACAAGAGACACAGGGTTTATACTAGTTCGGGCCACCGATGTGGTGTAATACCCTACTCCAGTGTAGTGTGGTGGATTGCCTCTCGGGCTGAGGATGAACAGTTACAAGGGAAGAATAGCCTCCTGAGGAGAGGTGCTCTTGTGCTTGGTGAGCTTATGTGGATGAGGATGATCTGAATGGCTCAAGATCAGTTGCCTCCTACTGTGGTGGCTAGTCCTATTTATAGAGGCCCCGGTCCTCTTCCCAAGTGTAGGTGGGAAGGGATCCAACAACGGCCAAATTTGAAGGGAGACAACTAGTACAGTTATCCTGACTAAAGGTGCTCTTCGCCTGCCAAAGGCTCTGGTGGTGACGCCGCCTTGGGCTCCACGGTGACCTCCATCCTGCCGTCCTGCTAGTCTTGGGCTTGTTGCGCCGATATGGAAACCTTTGCTTGATGCCTCGGGACTCCTCGCCTGTGCTTGCCTCTTTAGCACCAAAGAGGAAGCGAGTACGCTGCACGCTCTGGCGCCCGCCTGGCCTTGGTCGTCATGGCTTGCGTCATAGAAACCTCGCGAGGTGCCCCTCGCGAGCCAGCCTAGCGAGGCCGCCCCCGAGGAGGTCTTGCATCGTCCGCCTCGCGAGGCTTGGCCCCTCGCGAGGGTCTTGAGTGTTTGCTGATGAAGATGGGCCGTATGGGGCCGCTGGTGGAGCCATGCCAGGGGCCGCAGCAGGCATGTCTGGGGACCCCCGTTCCCAGGACGCTGACACTTATAAATACACACACAGCATGGTCATTATCTCTTCTTCCACCTTGCCACCTCGCTCAAACCCTAGCGCCTCCACTAGCTCACGTCGATGCCAGAGAAGAAGCGCTTAGTTGCCGCGACTTCTTCTACGCCGTCCTCACGCCGGCCGCGAACCTCGTCCTCTCCGCCGCTGCCGTAGGTGTCTTCCGCCACCAAGTTAGGGCGCGGGAGATTGAACTGCTCGGCATATAACTCTGCCTCATCTAGCAGTTCGTCAGCGGTAATTAAATCTCACTTTTTACAGTCTTTTTGATCCGTCAAATCCATCCACTGCAACCAAAAGTGGTTTCTATACTTCCAAATCTGGATCTGTCTTTATCTACATCTCATATCATGCTAAGGATATTCACTTATGCTTCATAACTAGTTAGATTCCTCACTTGTACTTATTCATGGATTCGTACAAATATGGAGCCAACTCTCTTCAAATAAGTGAATGTCTTTGCTCTATGAGGTCAATGTCTTCAAACTGATTTATCTTCAAAATCTTCTAAGAAAGCATATGACCTCTTCCCCTTCCCTCGCACCTCTAATGTTGTCACAGGTACATGTCCGTGGGAGAATTGGTTCTCATAGTCTGCATTCATTTGCAGAGTTCTTACAGCATCATATTCACTCCCCTGAAGCCAGTTCCTGTCTGACCAGTAGATGGAAGCCTTTCGCTGTTCTGAAGCCAATCAGTCTGAATATCATGGCCACAAAGAAATCAACAAGGAAAGGTGGCAGGTAGCGCAGAGGCAACATAGCTCTAGATCTGCCTCCGGATCTGTATGAAATGTACAAAACTGATCCTGAGGAAAACTACAATCAGCACAAGACCCGAATCCAATGGATTCGAAGATATTGGGCAGAACAGTGGTTCAAGTACAACTTTGTCACTGCCGAGTATGCTGAGAAGAACGCCATCAAGTGCCCATGGGGTGACATACTGTGCAAGAATCTGCAGCCAAAATCGAAGCCTGAAGCTATTGCCCAAGGCTACTACCCATGCATGGTCCATGGACTGAAGCCTGAGAATGCCGACCCATCATCTATGTTATGGTGTCGCAAAAACAATATCTTCAAGTGCAACTATCAGTTTGCCAAAGAGTCAGCTGCCAAGAACAAAAGGGATTTTGGACTCAACTTCAACCCTGGTCCATCTGCTCCAAGGCAGGATGGCACTCGCGATGCCAATCCGAATGTCATCGGCCCCTTCACTAGCTTTGATGGGCTCCTCTCCCACATTGCTGCTCAGAGGGCCACAGTGGAGCAATCAGCTGATGATGCAGACTCCGAAGATGCCCCAACTTCACCGAAGCAGAAGAAAAAGAAGTCAAAAGCTTCGAAGCCATCTGCCGCACCAAAAGCTTCAACTGTGAAGCCGTTGAAGACTGCACCTCCTGAACCCAATGTGTAGTCTGAAGATTTGTCTCGTGTCTCCAAGAAGTCAAAGAAGACCAAGAAGCCCAAGAACATTTTTGGGCATGAACTGACTCCTGCTGCCGTTCTGCACAATGAGGAAGACACAATTGATCTATCTAGTGATGAGATCTTGGTGATGAAGCACTTGAGATGCTGATCAAGAGCTTGCAAGAGGCAGAGATCTTCAATGATCTTCCCCTCTTTGACGTTGACATTTTGAACAATTTCATTGATGAGTGGTTTGGTGACCAGAGTATCAGTATTGATGATCTTCAGCTGCATGTGGACATAAGCATCACGTTTCATAGAGCCATAGCTAATGAGTTGGCTTTGGCTCAGAAAATCATCAAGCTCAAGAACAAGATTGATTATGAGAAGGCGCATTTCAAGAATAATATGGCCAAGCTCAGTGTGGCTGATGTGCAGATCTTCAAGAAGATGCTGCATGATCTTAAGGAAGCATTCCACAAGAAGCGTAAAGAAGCAAAAGGCTCACGAGAGTGCATGACGTACTTTGCGCAGAAATGTGTTCAAGCTCATAATGAAGTTAAGAAGCAAAAGGCTCTTGGGCGTCCTGGCATCGACCCCAGGATGGCTGCCAAGCAAAAGAAGAAGTCTGCTGCGGGCAGGAAGAACCTCGCATTGTCTTCCCTGCCACTATGACTGGCTCGAAGCCTAAGGTCACCTCAGTAGCTTCAGAGCTAAAGAAAACAAGGGTAGCTGAAGCCAAAGCCAGGAAGCGCAAGAACAAAGACACTTCAGATGGTGCTCCATCAAAGAAGAAATTGAAGACCAAGTCTTCAAGGAAAGAGCGTCCTGAAGCCTCAGAACCCCTCAATGTTGAACCCATTTCTGTTGCTCTTCCTGCCTCGACCAACCAAGAGCGTCGTCTTGTGATTCATGAGCCTGCTTCCACAGAGGCTCATGCAAGTGAAGAAGTTCCAGCTGCTGACCCCAACACAGCTGAAGACATTGGTCATGAAGACAATCTTGATGATGATGTAGTCCTTCCTCAGCTCGAGCCCCAATCGGTATCATCGCCTGCTCCGACGAGCAGTGAAGTGATTAGCATTGGTCGTCCATTGACGCCAATCGCTCAGGATGACTCATGGGCCGAGCGCCAATAGCAATACACCCCAGTACATGATGAGACACCAAGAACACCACCACCTCAAGTCACCACTATGGTGCTTGACGATAACAACTACATGGTACAGACCACTCCCTCACCGAAGGCGTCGCCCGCATTTTGCAGGCTTCGCAAAGGCCCCAGGCCACAAGTCACCATGTCGAGCATTCTAGAAGGGGAAGTGCACCAAAGCTCAGTCGCACGTTAAGTGTTTCCTGAAGCCACCCCTCCTGTGAATGCCTCTGAGTCTGAAGCCAAAGTTGTTGAAGACATTCCGGCTGCATCAGCCGATGAAGACAAAGAAGAGAGAGAAGAAGAAAGAGTTGCCACAACCCCAGCTACTGATCAAGTCATTCTCGAGGAGAATGTGATTGTGCCCGACCCTTCAGTTCTTGAATAGATGGAGGTTGAAAACACTGAGGCTGCCACCAACAACGCCACTGAAGCCAATGACTCAGTCATGGTTGAAGACAATGTGGAGCCTGAAGCTAATGTGGATACTGAAGCCACCGTGACGCCTATCATCTCGGATGGCACCGTTCCACCTCCAAGGCCTCACACCATGCAACAGGCCTTCAATCGTGGTCAGCTTGTCACAGTCAGATGGCCTATTATGGTTCCTCCCACTGCTCCCGGACCATAGTATGACTATCATGTGGAGCAGAGGCCTCAAGTTCAGAAGCCCAAGCCAAGGCTGCCAAGGCTTCCAGGTGCTGCAACTACACCGGGTTCTTTCAGCGTGCACAGCTTCAGAGCGCACAACACTTTCTTTGACAGTGTCAAGAATCCTTACACGAAGCCTAAGATCTCATCAGCTAGATTTTGGAGCCATCAGCAGCGAAGCTACTACTCATGCATTCTGTACAATCAAGAGCGAATCTTTCCACACATGCGTCTGGATTGTGAAGCTATTGCTGGGCTGCCTTGTCTTGAAGAAGCTCTTGATTGCTTCAGGGATATTGGTCTTCTGCCTTTTGTGACTGACAAAGAACACTGGAATGAAGAGCTTCTCTTGCAATTGTATGCCACACTCCATATTTGCGGCTACAACAGGGATCCGAAGATGTGGATCCTTGAGTGGATGTCAGGTGATGTACATCACGAAGCCAAAGCTCAAGACATTATCGAGCTCACTTCCCTACCCACTCCAGGTGAGTTATATGAACCTGGTTGTCAGCTTCATAGAGATGAACTGCAGAGTATCTTTCAGAGGCCCGAACCAAACATGAGTCAGATGATCAGTATGATGAAGCCATTGCCTCAAGATGCTGAATACCCAAAGGAGTTCTTTGTGAAGGACCTCGAGTACTTGCCACGCACAGTATACCATATTCTGAGGCGTACTCTATGGCTAATCAAGGGACATTCTTCTGAAGCTAAACTTGAAGGAGCCATGAAGACTTTGGTATTTTATATCATCAATGGCATCAGATTCAATACCCAGGATTTCTTCATCAGACAACTAGCTGCTTCTGGGATTGATCTGTTTGGCCTGAAGTTCTATGCTCCATGGGTGATGCGCCTGATCAAACTTCATTCCACCATTGACTATCAGCCCTCAGCGCACAACCACATTGTTTTTCTGCCTGAGGTTGATCTGTCCATTGAAGCCATCTACCCTGAGCCTGCCAAGAAGCCCCTACATCTTCAGAATGTTGAACATCTGTAACGCCCCGAGACCGACGCTTCAGAAGATTTCCACATATTTCGTGGTCACCGTGTGTTTCTTTTGTGCTTGCTCTTTTATTTTTGCATTGCATCATGTCATCATGCCATCATGTCATTAATCTTTGCATCTCAACTCAACTAATAAATTGCATAGATGGTCGATCTATTTAAATCGAGGGAAGGGTGACTTCTCTTTATAACATATCCTCCCAATATTATTAGGGAGCTATAACAAAGTATTCCATTCCTTGGGAATCGCCATAACACACTTGCAAATTATCCCAATGCCTTTGTTATCTTAATTCTTGGTCTCCAACCTTGCCATATATTCTTTCATCATATTCCGGAGCTCCACCAAAAATCCGAACATTTTTGGACCTTCCCAACCCTCACTTCCTATTCAAATCATTGGAATTAAATTCAAATGCATTTGAATTTATATCTTTCAATCATGCCACTTCTATTTTTCCTGGATCAAGCGCATTTTTATGAGCCCGGGAAAATTACCCCCATGCGCAAAATCTTTCCCTAACCCCTCTCTTTCTTTTCTTCTCTCTAATTCTTTTCTGTTAAAGAAAGTATGAGAGAGAGAGGAGAGAGACAGCCCAGGCCGGCCTGCTTCCCCGCAGCCCATTTGGCCCAAAGCCCAGCTCCAGCGCCCTTAACCCTAGCCGATCCCCTCGCGCAACACTCCTCTCGATCTCTCCCTCCACTCTCTCCCTCGTGCCGCCACTCACAGGGACGAGCCCCTCCATCCTCATCCCGATCAGGAGAAGCTCCCGACCTCAACCTCCTTCCTCTCGCCCTCTGCAGCCTCCCTGCGTGCCTGGGCCTCCTTCGTCGTCTCGCTGCTTGCCATGACCGCCGCTGCGGAGCTCCCAGCTTCCGGCAGCCGTTGCTGCAGTCCGGCGCCCCTGCTTCCTCCTTGTCACTGGCGAGCGCCGCGCCGTCTCCCTACCTGGCCTGCGCTGTCGGCGTCAACAACAACAGCAGACCGGAGCCCCTGCCTTAGCCGCCATCCACTTCGTTCGTCTGCTCCGCCCCCTCCTCAGCTCGGCCTCCTGCCCGAGTCCAGGCCACCGCCGCGCCTTCTTCCTCCTCCGGCAGCCACGATTTTTCCTTCAACCCGCGTCGCCTCTGCCAGCCCTGTGCTGCTGCTTGCATCCGCCAAGCTCCTCTGTCCCGAGTCGCCGCATCTGCCTACATGCACCTGCGATGCTTGTTGTTGTTCGACCCGAAGTCCGCCAAGTCCAAGACTATGCCAAGTTCGACTATGTTTTGCCACCCCGATCGAGACCGCAAGTACGACGACGAACCGTGAAGTCCCACAAAGATACCAAGTACCGCGACGACCCCGGACACTGGATTCGTCAAGTTCCTCTTCGACACTGTGTACCACTACCGCCGCCCGAACATCTACAGAACGTGTACCACAACCAGTGCTGAAGAACCGTGAACGACTACCGATGACCCTCCAAGTTCGTCCACGATTGCCATGTACAACTACCGTCGACCCGCGAAGACCCCGTGGACGTCAAGTTCCTTGTCGTGACCCCGAGCATCTACGGAACATGAACGACTACTTCCTCTCCGACTTGTGAACCACTACTCCCACTACGAACCCGATCCGCTCCGAAAAGGCACGCTTCGAAGGTATAACCCCGAGTCGACGTCCGTGGACCGAATGCATGTGTTGTATGAGATGCACCCTATGTTTGGACCGTGTCCGAATTGTTCCTTGCACGTTCGCCGTAAGCCATGCCACCGACATGTGGGACACCCGGTATCCGGGATCACTCCCCGTCACTCTTGCACGTTTCGCGCACCCACACTTGTTCCTTTGCACCAGCATCTCAATCGAGTTGCCGGAACCGGGATGTTGCCGTGGCACCATTTCCGTTTCACCGCCGTGGCACCCCTTTCTTTCCGCCACGGTGACAAATGCCTCGTGTCTTGCTCATGTAAACATTTTCATAAAAATTGCTTAAAACTTGCATATGTCATCTGCATCATGATAACAACATTTAAATGTTTATATTTGTTGTTTCCATTAAATTGCTATTTATGCATATGGGGATTTTCCGGAATTGTTGTTTGTTATTTCCGGCCTCATTTAAACTTGCCTAGATAGGTTGTTTAATTATGCTTCACCCCTTGCCATGTTTAATAACATTTAATATTGTTGGGTACATAAACGAGAGAGAACTAAATAATTGATGTGGTGTTTCTCCAATATGCAACTCGTTGCATATTGAGCTCCACTTAATTTGTAGTGTTGTTTGTTGCACTTTGCCATGCCATGCTCTTTAAATCGGACATGCATCATACTTGTTTGTGCATCATGCCATGTGTATGTGGTGGTTGTTTACCATGTCATTTGCTTCTTTCCGGTGTTGCTTCTTCGGGTTAGTTCCGATAACGTCGCATTTGTGAGGATTCGTTCGACTACGTCCGTTTGTCTCCTTCATGGATTCGATCTTCTTCCTAGCGGGATTTCAGGCAAGATGACCATACCCTCGAAATCACTTCTATCTTTGCTTGCTAGTTGTTCGTTCTATTGCTATGCTGCGCTACCTACCACTTGCTATATCATGCCTCCCATATTGCCATGTCAAGCCTCTAACCCACCTTCCTAGCAAACCATTCTTTGGCTATGTTACCGCTTTTGCTCAGCCTCTCTGATAGTGTTGCTAGTTGCAGGTGAAGATGAAGATTGCTCCATGTTGGTTTATGGTTATGTTGGGATATCACAATATCTCTTATATTATTAATGCATATATATACTTGGCAAAGGGTGGAAGGCTCGGCCTTATGCCTGGTGTTTTGTTCCACTCTTGCCGCCCTAGTTTCCGTCATACCGGTGTTATGTTCCTGGATTTTGCGTCCCTTACGCGGTTGGGTGATTTATGGGACCCCCTTGACAGTTCGCTTTGAATAAAACTCCTCCAGCAAGGCCCAACCTTGGTTTTACCATTTGCCTACCTAAGCCTTTTTCCCTTGGGTTCTGCAGACTCAAGGGTCATCTTTATTTACCCCTCCCCCCCCCCCCCCCCCCCGGCCAGTGCTCCTTCGAGTGCTGGTCCAAACCGAGCGATGTCCGGCGCCCCCTGGGCAACCAGGGTCTATGCCAACCCGGCGTCTGGCTCATCCGATGTGCCCTGAGAACGAGATATGTGCAGCTCCTATCGGGATTTGTCGGCACAGCGGGCGGCTTTGCTGGTCTTGTTTTACCATTGTCGAAATGTCTTGTAAACCGGGATTCCGAGACTGGTCGGGTCTTCCCGGGAGAAGGTTTATCCTTCGTTGACCGTGAGAGCTTATAATGGGCTAAGTCGGGACACCCCTGCAGGGTATTATCTTTCGAAAGCCGTGCCCGCGGTTATGTGGCAGATGGGAATTTGTTAATGTCCGGTTGTAGAGAACTTGACACTCCACTTAATTAAAACGCATCAACCGCGTGTGTAGCCGTGATAGTCTCTTTTCGGCGGAGTCCGGGAAGAGAACACGGCTTTTGGGTTATGTTTGACGTAAGTAGGAGTTCAGGATCACTTCTTGATCATTACTAGTTGACGACCATTCCGTTGCTCCTCTCCTCGCTCTTATTTGCGTATGTTAGCCACAATATATGCTTAGTGCTTGCTGCAGCTTTACCTCACTACCCCTTTCCTACCCTAAAGCTTAAATAGTCTTGATCTCGCGGGTGTGAGATTGTTGAGTCCTCGTGACTCACAGATACTTCCAAAACAGTTGCAGGTGTCGACGATACCAGTGCAGGTGGTGCAACCGAGCTCAAGTGGGAGTTCGACGAAGATCTTGTTCGTTGTGTTGTTTCGTTTCCTGTTGATCAGTAGTGGAGCACAGTTGGGACGATCGGGGATCTAGCAGTTGGGTTGTCTTATTTTCTTTTGGTTCCGTAGTCGGACCTATGTGTGTACTCTGGATGATGTATGAATTTATTTATGTATTGTGTGAAGTGGCGATTGTAAGCCAACTCTTTATCCCATTCTTGTTCATTACATGGGATTGTGTGAAGATGACCCTTCTTGCGACAAAACCACAATGCGGTTATGCCTCTAAGTCGTGCCTCGACACGTGGGAGATATAGCCGCATCGTGGGTGTTACAAGTTGGTAATCAGAGCCATCCCCGACTTAGGAGCCCCCTGCTTGATCGAATCGCTGGCGTTGTTGAGTCTAGAAAAAAAATGTTTTGAGTCTTAGGACTATATATATCGGAGAGTAGGATTCTTTTACTCCTCTGTCCCTTCGTCGCTCTGGTGAGGCCTCCTGACGTAGAAGTTTTGACTCTTCTCTCCTCAAATTTCACTAAAAAAATTAGGACCACACGGGTATCTTGGAATCGTTCCGATGGTTTTGTGACGAGAACATTGTTCTTGGTGCCTCCTGACATTTAGGGGTTGTGGCAGTGTCCCGGGGAGTTGAGCTCCGAGGTGTTGTCGTCACAATTTTATCGTTGCAGTTCTGGAATACCTGAGTTTCGCCGACATCGAAAATCTCTTTTATGCAGTTGTTGGTGAGATCACCTCGACGCCCCCCAGTACTGGGGCGGGAGTTCGGGAGTATTGCCATAACTCGTATAACGGATGCTTTTCGAAGGTTGAGGTACATGATTTCCGAAGGTTTCTTGGTTATGTGTTGAAGGATGGATACAGCTGGATCTAGGTATTGTTAGTTTGGGTGAGATATATTGTGTCCCCTGTATTCCCAACACCTGATTGCATAACCAGAAAGTTTCGGGAGTTTATAAGTGGGAATTCAAGTAGCTCCTAGGATATCTTTCCGACAGATGCATGATATGAGATTGGGGTTCGACGTCTAGTGGTCCGCCTTTCCACGGTTGGTTTTATAGTGGTCTCGTAGTGTCTTAAAGAGTCCTTGGCTATGCCGACTCGGGGACGCTTCGTATGTCATGTGCACTGCCTTGTACATGATGGTGTTGTACGATCGAGCCCGTGTGGGCCCCACCATGAAAACTTCGGACGAAATCTCTATCATATGTTTGTTCCGGCTTATTTTGCAAGCCAAATCCTTTGTTTTTTGTTTTGTTTTGTGGTATTCGAGTTGCTTCAATGCCAAGTGTTGATTCCATACCTTATTCTAAGCGGTGTTCTCATATTTTTATGTGGATGCTAATCCTTCTTGATCATCAAGGTTGTCTTTTCAATCCTTTCCAACCGGTGTGCTTCTCTTCAAGTAAATTCAATCATTCCAACATTCGCAAGATCAATTCTAAGCTTTTTCTCAACGGTGTTTATTCCATATGCCCCAAGTTGCCTTTGTTCTTCCCACCCTCCCACCCTTTTCTTCAAACACTCAGATTTCTTAATCAAGTATCCATCTTATGGATGTGAAGTCTCTTCATTCTTTTCCTCCATGTTCTTAACCGGTGATTTCTCATGAAGATGTTCTTCAAGTTTATCATTCTTCATTCTTTTTCTTCTCTGGTGGACTAAATTCAAGCCTTCAATGTTGATCATATTCCTTTTCTCATTTCAACTGTTTTCTCATGCCGGTGCACCTCTTAATCATCCATTTTTCGCCATTCATTTGTATCCGGAGTGCTAAAGGTATCTCAAAAAAAATTCAAGCTTCCATTCTTAATCCGTTTAAACTATTTCGAGGTTGTTATCTCATTCAAGCCATTTAATTCAACCGCGCAATCTCTTTTTTTTAAATTGTTCAACGGTGTATCTTTTGAGTGGGCCCTAACCCACAGGTCTTTTCCAGGATCTTACCTGACTCTTCTAATTTTCCCGGAGCTTCTAAAATTCTTTTCAAAGTTTGACGTAAGAATGGTTATCATCAGTCATATGTCTTTCTCCAAGATCTTTCAAATTCTTTTCATCGTTGGTTCAACCTTTCTAATTTTCATTCCGGAGTGCCTCAACAATTCATGGTGGTGTTTCTCATCATCATTGTTGAGCTCAAGACATTATCGAGCTCACTTCCCTACCCACTCCAGGTGAGTTATATGAACCTGGTTGTCAGCTTCATAGAGATGAACTGCAGAGTATCTTTCAGAGGCCTGAACCAAACATGAGTCGGATGATCAGTATGATGAAGCCATTGCCTCAAGATGCTGAATACCCAAAGGAGTTCTTTGTGAAGGACCTCGAGTACTTGCCACGCACAGTATACCATATTCTGAGGCGTACTCTATGGCTAATCAAGGGACATTCTTCTGAAGCTAAACTTGAAGGAGCCATGTAGACTTTGGTATTTTATATCATCAATGGCATCAGATTCAATACCCAGGATTTCTTCATCAGACAACTAGCTGCTTCTGGGATTGATCTGTTTGGCCTGAAGTTCTATGCTCCATGGGTGATGCGCCTGATCAAACTTCATTCCACCATTGACTATCAGCCCTCAGCGCGCAACCACATTGTTTTTCTGCCTGAGGTTGATCTGTCCATTGAACCCATCTACCCTGAGCCTGCCAAGAAGCCCCTACATCTTCAGAATGCTGAACATCAAAGCTTCTCGCAAGAATTCTTGTTCCCAATGCTGCAACCCCCGCTTATCCTCTTGCTAGAAACATGAGAGTGCCACACCGTGCCAACACTGAAGCCACTACAAGTACGATTTCCCAAAGGCCTCAGAAGCGTTCTCGTGTACTCAATGACCGAGAGCTTCTTGTGGCACTGCATCAGAAGCAGGATAAGCATCATGACTGGCTGAAGCGTCAGATGCAGAGCCTCTTGGTGGATGTAAACCGCATCCGTAACTTGGCCACCAAGAATACATTTGTAGCCCATGAATCTTGTAGGCGGTCCTTGAAGAGCCTTACGCTGTTATGTTCTGAAGATGATCTGCGTGTCGATGGCTTCGCAGAGCACTTCAAGTTTGACTCCAGTCCTCCTCAAAATGCAAGCTGGCATCACACTCCCTCCATTGAAGATTCTGGGCATTCATCTTCGGCTGCAACTGTTGTTGCGATAGTCGTCGATGAAGAAGACGATGCCACTTCACCAACCTTGGCTAAACTGCACCACGACACTGCCTCAGGCCCGTCTGCACCACCAAACTCCAACGACCCTGCTCCATCATCGACTCCTTCTAGGAACGAGTAGATACTCTATGTCTTCAAACCTTTTTGGTCATTACTAACAAAAGGGGGAGAAGCATATGAGTTGATAGTCTTCAAGCGGGTCCTTACGGGTGGTCGCATCAATTTTGCTAAGTCGTTACAACTCTCATCTTTTGAACAATTTGGTTTTTGGGTTGTAACACTTAAACTCGATGATCGTCTGCTACGATGTTTTTGCTGCCACTTTGTGATGCGATGATAAATCCCGCATGAAGCCATTCCGCAGACGTCTGTTTTTCATTATGCATGTCATTATCTTCGTTATCTCTTTATATGCATGATGAATTGTCTTCATAAGTTGAAGAGGATATCCACAAAGTAAAACCTGCCATGTGCATTTGCATTCAAAAGCAAACTACTTATATGCACATCTTCAGGGGGAGCCTTTTGCTACTTGTGAAAACAATGTCTTAATCCTTAACTTTCACATACTTTTATCCCCATTGAAAACTTCAACCAGCTTGTCATCAATCATCAAAAAGGGGGAGATTCTAAGTGCATCTAGTGCCACCCCTAGTTGGTTTTGGAGTATTGACGACAAACTTGGTTGAGGGACTAATGTGTTTGCGAGAATTGCAGGATAACACAGGTAGTAGTCCCTTATTGATTCGGTTTACCTACCAGAGATGACCCCTAAAAATGTGTGAAGCCATTGAAGACAATGGTGGTCTGTGAAGATATTCACAGTGAAGACTATGACATGAGAAGACATTCACATGAATACTATGGAGTGCGAAGACATAGTTGTTTCGTAGTTTCCTTTTCTTCTTTGTTGAGTCATAGGAACCACCGTACTGTTAAGTGGGGTCCAAGTGAACAAAGTTAGAGTAACTGATGTGATGCTCAACCAAATCCTATGTCTACGAGCGAAGGCAATGAGAGCAAATCTTATCCAGAGTTGGATGAGTCAGCTTTACTTGTAGCCCAAGTCAAGCTGCCGCGTGTGTTTGAAATCTGACCGTTGGACACGTGCCAGTTCCTTAGTGATATTTCGGACAAATCAGGTCGGGTTGCCTCCTGGCTATAAATAACCCACCCCCTACACCATAAATTGGTGGCTGCTTAGAGTTAGTGCACAACTTTTGTCGTTTGAGAGTAACCCACCTCCGAAGCATTTGAGAGAGAGATCCTTGCGAGGACAAAGCCCAAAACACCCAGAGTCAAAGAGTGTTAGGCATCACTGAAGTCTTTCTGTCCACGTGATCTGAAAACTTGTTACACTTGGGGACTGTGAATCCTCCAGCCGGTTAGGCGTCGCGTTCTGAGCATCCGAGAGCCATTGTGGATTGCCAGTGAATGAAGTATGTGAAGGTTTGGAAGTCTACCTTGAAGACTTACCAGAGTGATTGGGCGAGGACTAAGTGTTCTTAGCTCAAGGGGAATAAGGTGAACACGTGGTCTTCTGAGTTAAATCTCAGCCTCCCTAACCAGACGTACAGTTGTCACAGCAACTGGAACCGGTGTACCAAATCCTTGGCTTCACCAAGCAACTGGTTCTATCCTTCCCTTCCCTTTACTTACAGTTTGTCTTCGTGAAGTCATTGCCTGCTTGCATGATCTGAGTGTCTTCACTGCTTGAAGACTGCTTACTGTTTGGCATCATACTATCTTCCATCTTGATCCATACTACCTAGCTGCTGATAGTCAACGTGCTTTCACTTCATTGCTTACTTGACTATGGCTTGTCTAGTGTAGTACCTTCCGCTGCATATCAATAGGTTCATTTCTACTGGTTGTCTTCAAAACCCCCGTGTTTTGAAGACTTTCATAAAAATCGCCCATTCACCCCCCTCTAGTCGGTAACTAGCACTTTTAGGTTTTCGTAATTCCTAACAACATATAGCTCATTGAACTAATGCTCTTTCAAGATGATCATTTCAGAAAGTTCAATGATTGGCATGGCATGGACTAGGAATGTGGATCCCTCAAAATGCTAAGGACACATATTGGCACAAGCTCAAGACTCTACATTTTCATTTTAATGATCCAAGATCACATTGAGTCCATAGGAAAAGCCAATACTATTAAAAGGGGATGAGGTGTTGCTTAATGGTTTTCTTGCTCAAAATGCTTAGTGATATGCTCCAAAAGCCCTCAACCACTTTCTCATTTCCACATATGTCCCAAACCAAAAGTCAAACTCGGTCCCACCGATTTGACCTATCCGGCGCCACCGAGTTCATTTGACATAGCCATAGCCAGAAACCCTAATCAGTTCAGTCTCACCGATAGGGATCTCAGTCTCACCGAGATGGGATTGCAAACTCTCTATTTCCCTTCGTAACGTTTTGGTCTAACCGAGATGAGCGATCGGTGTCGGTGTCAAAACCGGCGGATCTCGGGTAGGGGGTCCCGAACTATGCGTATTACAAGAGTTGATCTACCATGAGATCGTAGAGGCTAAACACTAGAAGCTAGCCTATAACTATGATTGTTGTTGTCCTACGGACTAAACCCTCCGGTTTATATAGACACCGGAGGGGGCTAGGGTTACACAGAGTCGGTTACAAGGCAGGAGATCTACATATCCAAATTGCCAAGCTTGCCTTCCACGCAAAGGAGAGTCCCACCCGGACACGGGACGAAGTCTTCAATCTTGTATCTTCATAGTCCAACATTACGGCCAAGGTATATAGTCTGGCTGTCCAAGGACCCCCTAATCTAGGACTCCCTTAGTAGCCCCTGAACCAGGCTTCAATGACGATGAGTCCGACGCGTAGATTGTCTTCGGCATTGCAAGGCAGGTTCCTCCTCCGAATACTCCATAGAAGATTTTTAACACACGGATCGTGTCCGGCTCTGCAAAACAAATTCCACATACCACCGTAGAGAGTACAATATCCCACAAATCTAATCTGCCGACAAATTTCATAGCATGACATCTCGCCACGGCCCGGTCATTATTCGAACCGTTTTTCTCAACCAGCTACTGCACATATTGCGAGGCAGTTTTCTTGGCACGTCTTGTCGAAGCAGAGATCGTGTCCCCTTATCACGGGATTCTCAACAATACGGGTGTGGGTAACCCAACCGCGCCATCAATCATGGCGCTTGGGGAATAAGCGAGTTTACTAGGCAAGTGGGGAGGCGCACATTTTCTACTGCCCTTATAAAGGGACAAGGACTCCTCTTTTTCACCCACGCCTTCTTCTTCCCTGCCCATCCACTCTCGCGCACTCGAGCTCCAGCGCCCAAGTTCTCATTTTCTCCGCAAAACCACTCCAAACATGTCCGGAGCGGGAGGCAAGTGGATGGTCTCCTCCGTTATGGAGGAGAACATTACGAAGCTCCGGGAAGCCGGATACCTGGCCGCAAACATCGCGCACCGGCTCCCAAACGCGGGGCAGAATGTCCCTACTCCAGGACCCCACGAGAGGGTTGTATTCCTTACCCACTTCGTCCGCGGGCTGGGATTTCCCCTCCACCTGTTTGTCCGCGGGCTCATGTTCTACTACGGGCTGGACTTCCATGATCTGGCCCCTAATTTCATCCTCAACATCTCGGCGTTTATCGTCGTGTGCGAGGCCTTCCTCTGCATCAAGCCCCACTTCGGCCTGTGGCTGAAGACCTTCAACGTGAAACCGAAGGTGGTGGTCAGCCAGCAAGCGGAGTGCGGAGGCGCCATGGTGGGCAAAATGCCCAATGTCACCTAGCTCGAAGGCTCCTATGTGGAGACCGTGAAGGGGTGGTAATCGGGGTGGTTCTACATCACCGAGCCGCGCGACACCAACCAGGTGGCGGCCCCGAATTTCGATCCGGCATCCCCATGCGGCTCACCTCCTGGAAAGAGAAGGGCCTATCCTGGGGCTCATCGGTGGAGCTGACCGGACTCCAGAACTGTGTTAAAAACAAGATAAGCAAGAAAATCAAGCTTGTCAACGTGGTCCAGGTCATGCTCTTCCGCCGGATCCTCCCGTGTCAAAGACGGGCATTCAATATGTGGGAGTTCGACCCAGCCAAGCACCAGACACTGCGAGAGCTTTTCGACACGATGCACCAAGACGTGTGGAAGGTGCTGTTCAAGGCCGCCGAGGTACCTCCTCCCCTTACCGAGGATCGCGGACTCAGCACAAAGCGCCCTGCCAATCCGGTAAGCTCTTTATATCTCATAAGATGTTCCTTTCCCCAGTATAATTATGTGAGGGATCTGAGCCTCCACGCCATTTTAACAGGACTGGGTAGCGACAGCGGAGCGGATCGATTGTCCGGCCCCACTGCCCGAAGATCCAGCAAGGGCTCTCTTAATGGAGATGCTAGTTCCGGCGCCTTATGAGGCGCCGGAGAAGAAGGCCAAGAAGAAGGCCGCGGGGACCGGGAAAGGTCTCCGGCGCAAGGTTGTAACAGACTCATCGTCCGATAACACCGAGGCGCCCTCCCCCACGAAAACGAGGAGGAGGAAGAGGGAAGTTCACCCCCCCCCCATCCGGGGGAGACAAGAAAAGGAAGGCCGCCCCATCTGGGGAGGCCGAAGGGTCCAAGAAGGGAAGGACCCTCCTTCCGGACTACTCCACAACAGCCGCTTACAGCGACGAGGAGTGGTTGCCCAAGGACAAGCACCTGGCGAAGTCGTAAGTATCCGGATACCATAACAGTTCTGGCATGTTTTGTTTTATTGCTTCTTATCATGCCAAACATGATCATGCAGTCCATACAAAGCCCATATCGACGTATCCTCTTCGGATGAGTCTTTGGGCCAGTCGGCGATGAACAGCGATTCACTCCCGACCGCCACCTCCCCCCGCCCTACGGACGACGTCGAGGTGTTGTCTCAAAGGGCACTGAACCAAGGGGAGATAATTCTGGAGGCGCCCCAAGGCGACATCCCAGATGCTGGGCGCATGGGGAGCAAGACTCCCATGGGCTCTAATGACGGGGGCAGCCAGTTTGGCCCCCAGTCGAATACTGCGCCGGAACCTCCAGTGGTTCCGGACTCTGTCAGGCGACCCCTCGCTAAGGGGGGCGAGTCGTCTGTGCCGATGGACTTTGTCCATCCAGAGGGGTCGGGCAACTTGCTGGAAGCGCTCCGCGGCGCTACCATTGACGAAGAGCACCGCACTATCATGAGTGCGGTGGTCGAGAAGGTTCGGTCCGCCAAAAGCGGACTGACTGAAGCATGTGCCAGCCTCCTAACAGGCTTTGAGGTAAGTGATCAAATTATGAGAAAATGTTACAGCATAGACAGTAGCCCCTAATGTTCTGTTTGGTGTTTGCAAAGAAAGGCCGAACAGAGGATCAAATAATGATCACAGGAGTCTAATCAGAATATGTCTATGCGAATAAGTAGGCTTCGCTGCTGGCCGCTGCCGCTCGTACGGCGAAGGTCTCCGCACTGAAGCGGGACCTCGAGCGGTCCGAGGAAGAGCTCGGCCTTACCAAGAGGCAGCTCGAAGAGAACAAAGGTAAGTGATACCCCGTCTGTATATTGATAAAGAAAAAAGAAGGTGGTTGTTAGATCATAGGATCGTCATGAATTTTGCTAGGGGCCACGACCGAAGTGGCGGCCCTGAAGAAGGCGCTGTCCAAGGCCGAAGACAAAGCGACCAAGGAGCGCACCCAGCGCGAGAAGCAAGAGGCCCGAGTCGGCGAGGTTCAGCAAGAGCTCCAGGATTTTGTCAAGAAATACGAGTCCTTGGAGCGTGACTCTAAGACGCAGGGGTCCGAGCTTGCGAAAGCCCTCGAGAACGCACAAAATGCCAAGGCCGAAGCCCAAAATGCCCTCCAAGAGATTCAGGCGGTCAAGAAGATAGCGGCGGGTAAGGCATTCATTATGCAAAGCAAGCATGTGAAGGAAACTTTCCTTTTTCTTGCTCGCATTCGGAGCTCTCCAGGAGCGTTCGCAGATCTACCCAGCAGTGTATCGGATGCCGCGGAGTTCTACCGGGCCGAGGAAGGGAGCTCGACGGAGAAGTTGTTCTGGTCTCAGTATACTAGGACCGAACATCCGATGCCCTTGAGCGACCAGTTGAAGCAACTGGTCGAGCTTCACAAGGCGGCCGAACTGGCCATGAAGGGTCTCATAGTCCGGATGTGGCCTGGCGAGCCCCTGCCTGGCAGCTACTTCAGCCTGGTAAAGCGGCTTGTGAATGCCTGCCCACGGTTTGAAGTCATAAAGCGGTCCGTTTGCATTGAAGGTGCGCGCAGGGCCTTTGCCCGTGCGAAAGTGCACTAGGCGAAGATGGACGCCGAAAAGCTGGTGAAGGAGGGGCCGCCGGAGGGCAAGGAGCATCGCCACCCCGAAAAGTATTATGACAGTGTCCTGAAGGGTGCTCGCCTTGTGGCGGAGGAATGTGCTAAGGATGTAACATTTGAATGAATGTACTCATGTGATCCTGTAATATGAAAACGAGTTCATGTGCGCTATATAACGCTTGTTGATTTAAAATATTACCTTCTGTGCGGCCGTTTATAAAATCTGAGAGTTGGCTAGTCGTCGGCTTCTGCCCCCATGTAACTAGTACTGAGGTGTTCGGGATAAACCTGATCAGTCTTATCCCAGTTTTGGGTCCTTCGAAGGAGGTATTCAGCACAACGAACCAGACAATCAGACTATAAAGCTTTATCACTCTCACTTAGCCATAGAAGTCTACAATTTTAAATTTTGGCGAAGCCCCTAGTATTCGGAAGGCCGAACTTGGGGCGCTATGTACGCCTAAATCGGACAAGGCCGACTCCTCGCCCGAAGCGGAAAAAATCTTTAAGGATTTGAGACCTCTCGAACAGCGACCAGCTCTCGCCGCATCATGACAGTTAGTTTTCGGCTTTCTCTACTGAGGTGCTCGTCCGGAAGAACCGAGACACAATCGCAGTAGTTCTCCCAGTGCTACCTTAGCCGATATAGCGGAACATAAGGTACCAAAACATGGGAGCCGGGCAAACCCAACTATTGACCCAAGACATGATTCGGAGCTGATGCATATAATGCTATAAGTTCGGCGTGCCGCACTGTCGAAAGTGTTCGGACTTTTCATGCCGTGTTATGGGGTACACTGAAGCCCCTGGCGCACTGGACATATCAGAATGTACGGGTGCAATTTGTCGTAAATAAGCAGACAAGGAAAAAAGATGAAGGAATGCAATAATGAGCTAATGCTATACATTGTTATTTAAATGATACGTCAAAGCGTATGTATATAAGTAGTGCAATAAGTAAAAATAGGACTATTTGACATGTCCTATCCAAGGGCAAGCTGCGTGTGGGTATGTAAAACAGGTATATCGATCGTTATCAGAAACCACATGGGGATTCCCTTGTACGTCAAAGCTTCTTGCTTCCTTGGTGTTTCCTTCCTGTGACGGGTCCGATAATCAGGCGATCGGAGAGGGCCTTCAGAGAATAGGGGCCTGAAAGGAAGAAAATGTTAAAGATATACGGGTCCTGAGGCGGTTGAGCCGCATTATGGGACGTGCCATAGCCGTGCCTCCGCCTATGTCCATGGTATCTTGAGTGCGTAATTATGTACGCGCGACGCAAATTTCGCCGCTTGACTGGGAATAGGACGGAGGCCGAATTGCTAGGCGAGCTCTGAACGTGCCGGGAGATCCTGTTGCAGGGTACTCCGGACACGCTTGAAGGTGTCCGGGGGCTTTGTAGCCGAATTGGCGGTTTGTCTTCAAAGGCTGCTTTGCACTTCTGCTGCGAGGGCCACAGTGTGCTCCTCTGTACGGAGCGAGCGTTCTGTGTTTCCATTAACTGTTATAACCCCACGAGGTCCTGGCATTTTGAGCTTGAGGTATGCATAATGCAGTACCGCATTGAATCTGGCGAATGCGGTTCGTCCGAGCAGTGCGTGATAGCCACTGCGGAAGGGGACGATATCGAAGATTAACTCCTTGCTTCGGAAGTTGTCCGGAGATCCGAAGACCACTTCCAGTGTGATTGAGCCCGTGCAATAGGCCTCTACACCTGGTATGACACCTTTAAAGGTGGTTTTTGTGGGTTTGATCCTTGAGGGGTCTATACCCATTTTGCGCGCTGTATCCTGATAGAGCGGGTTCAGGCTACTGCCACCATCCATAAGGACTCGAGTGAGGTGAAATCCGTCAATGATGGGGTCAAGGACCAATGCGGCAGAACTGCCATGACGGATACTGATGGGGTGGTCCCTGTGATCAAAAGTGATTGGACAAGAAGACCACGGGTTGAGCTTTGGGGCGACTGGCTCCATCGCATAGACGTCCCTTAGTGCACGCTTCCGTTCCCGTTTGGGAATATGGGTTGCGTATATCATGTTCACCGTTTTCACTTGGGGAGGAAATTTCTTCTGTCCTCCTGTGTTCGGCGGCCGGGGCTCCTCCTCCTCGTCGCTATGCAGCCCCTTTTCTTTGTTTTCGGCATTCAACTTGCCGGCCTGTTTGAACACCCAGCATTCTCTGTTGGTGTGGTTGGCTGGTTTATCGGCGGTGCCGTGAATTTGACACGAGCGATCGAGTATGCGGTCCAAACTGGACGGGCCCAGATTGCTTCTTTTGAACGGCTTTTTCCGCTGACCGGATTTAGAGCCACTGAATCCAGCATTGACTGTCGTGTCTTCGGCGTTGTCGCCGTTGTTGTGGCGCTTGTGTCTGTTGCGACGTGGCCTGCCGTTGCTATCTTTGGCATCTGAATTGCCAAGATTTCTTGATGTGTTGTTGCTGCGAGCCAGTCAGCTGTCCTCGCCCGGACAAAAGCGGGTCATGAGTATCATGAGGGCTGCCATGGACTTCGGCTTCTCTTGGCCGAGGTGTCGGGCGAGCCACTCGTCGCGGATGTTATGCTTAAATGCCGCTAAGGCCTCGGCATCCGGACAGTCGACAATTTGGTTCTTTTTAGTTAGGAACCGAGTCCAGAATTTCCTGGCTGATTCTGCTAGCTGTTGGGTTATGTGACTCAAGTCATCGGCATCAGATGGTCGCACATAAGTGCCCTGGAAGTTGTCAAGGAATGCGTCTTCCAAATTCTCCCAACTGCCAATGGAGTTTGCCGGCAGGCTATTTAGCCAATGCCGAGCCGGCCCTTTGAGTTTTAGTGGGAGGTACTTGATGGCATGTAGATCGTCACCGCGGGCCATGTGGATGTGGAGGAGGAAATCTTCAATCCATACCGCGGGGTCTGTTGTACCATCATATGATTCAATGTTCACGGGTCTAAAACCTTCTGGGAATTCGTGATCCATTACTTCGTCAGTGAAGCATAGGGGGTGTGCGGCGCCTCTGTGCTGGGCTATGTCACGACGCAGTTCATACGAGTCTTGTCTGATGTATTCGGCCCGGCCGGATTTGCTTTTAGTATATCCGGCGTGACGGTCGTCGTCACGCGTTGGGGCGCACCCTCGTGATCCGTAGATTGATCTTTTATGTCCTACTTTGTTTTCCAGTACGTCTCGCAGGTCCTGCGTGTTGCCCCGGGCCTTGGTGTTTTTGTTTGACTGGCGATGGGGTGCGGGCTGGACTTTGGGCTGATATGCCGCTTTGTCTTGGCCACGAGGTGGCCGGTCAGCCGCATCATATGGTGGTAGTGTAGGCTTTAATGCTTCCTCTTCAAGTTGGGGTAGCAACCTGCACTTTGGGTAACTTTTGGTTGGGCGTTCGAGTTCATATTCCTCGGCTGCCAGGACCTCGGTCCATCTATCCGCTAGCAGATCTTGATCAGCTTGAAGCTGCTGTTGCTTTTTCTTCAGGCTTTTTGCTGTGGCTATAAGCCGGCGCTTGAAGCGCTCCTGCTCGACGGGATCCTCAGGCACGATAAATTCTTCGTCGCCGAGGCTCACCTCGTCTTCGGAGAGGGACATGTAAGTGTCATCCTCTGATTCTCCGTCTGTCGCCTGTTCCTTAGGGCTAGCTTGCCCATCCTCCCGCTCGAAGCCTGGCTGGAGGGGATTGTCTTTGTCTTTGGCACTATCCGCAGCGTTATTATCTCTTGTGCCGGTATCGCTGCTTTTGCTATGGCGGGGCTTAGAGCGGCGCCGATGATGCCGGTGCTTAGATTGCTTCTCGGGGGGATTATCCTCCGTTGCCTTATTGCCATCGCTTTATTTTGGGGTGTCCACCATGTATATATCATACGATGAGGTGGCAGTCCAGCGCCCTGTGGGCGGTGGTTCCTGTTCTTCTCCTGCATCGTCGTCCATACCGTCGATGTCTTCGGAGCCGAAATCGAGCATGTCGGTTTAGTCGTCGACAGTGGCTATTAAGTGGGTGGTGGGTGGGGAACGAATTTCTTCGTTATCCGCTTCCCACTCAAGCCGGACATAGTTCGGCCAAGGGCCTCCTGACAAGGAGAGAGACCTTAATGAATTTAGCACATCGCCCAGGGGCGAGTGCTGAAAGATATCCGCGGAGGAAAACTCCATGATCGGTGCCCAATCAGATTCGATAGGCACGGACGCAGGCGGTTCGGAGCCCGTGGCCGGGGACGAATCCAAGGGTCCAGCAACACAGGTCTCATAGGAGGTGAAGTCAGTATTCGGCTCTATCGCCGCTGAGTGTGCGGCCTCCGTGGCGGGGTCCATCCACCCATCCTCGGACAGCGCGATCTGCTCCGGATTGAGAGCCGGAGTGGCCACAGGTGTGATCTCCCAAACAACGTCCGACGGCAGAGCTAAGTCATGCTCGTCGTGACTGTGCAGCACACCTGACATGGGATCGAATCCGTCGAAGATCATTTCTCCACAGATGTCGGCGGTATAGTTTAAGTTTCCAAACCTGACCTGACGGCCAGGGGCGTAGCTCTCGATCTGCTCCAGATGGCCAAGCGAGTTGGCCCGCAGTATGAAGCCGCCGAATACGAAGATCTCTCCAGGGAGAAAAACCTCACCCTGGATCGCATCGTTGCCGATGATCGAAGGAGCCATCAAGCCTTTATTGTGACGGCACAGTCAAACTCTCAATGAAAGCACCAATGTCGGTGTCAAAACCGGCGGATCTCGGGTAGGGGGTCCCGAACTGTGCGTCTAAGGTGGATGGTAACAGGAGGCGGAGGACACAATGTTTACCCAGGTTCGGGCCCTCTCGATGGAGGTAATACCCTACTTCCTGCTTGATTGATCTTGATGATATGAGTATTACAAGAGTTGATCTACCACGAGATCATAGAGGCTAAGCCCTAGAAGCTAGCCTATGATTATGATTGTTGTTGTCCTACGGACTAAACCCTCCAGTTTATATAGACACCGGAGGGGGCTAGGGTTACACAGAGTCGGTTACAAGGGAGGAGATCTACATATCCGAATTGCCAAGCTTGTCTTCCACGCAAAGGAGAGTCCCACCCGGACACGGGACGAAGTCTTCAATCTTGTATCTTCATAGTCCAACACTCCAGCCAAGGTATATAGTCCGGCTGTCCGAGGACCCCCTAATCCAGGACTCCCTCAATCGGTCCCACCGAGTTTGCAATGCAAACTCTCAGTTTCCTTTTTGTAACGTTTCGGTCTCACCGAAATGAGCGATCGGTCCCACCGAGTTTGCTTGACCAACTCTCTGTTTGCCTATTACAGAAATCGGTCTCACCGAGTTTATGTGATCGGTCTCACCGAGATTACGTTACGCCCTAACCCTAATGAAATCGGTCTCACCGAGTTGACATGTCAGTCCCACCGAAAAGCCTAACGTTCACATTTTGAATTGAATCGGTCCGACAGAGTTTCATGATTCGGTCCCACCGAGTTTGGTAAATTGTGTGCAACAGTTAGATTTTGTGTGGAGCCTATATATACCCCTCCACCCTTCCTCCACTCGTGGAGAGAGCTATCAGAACGTGCCTACACTTCTACCATTCATTTTCTGAGAGAGAACCACCTACTCATGTGTTGAGACCAAGATATACCATTCCAACCACAAGAATCTTAATCTCTAGCCTTCCCCAAGTTGCTTTCCACTCAAATCATCTTTCCACCAAATCCAAATCTGTGTGAGAGAGTTGAGTGTTGGGGAGACTATCATTTGAAGCACAAGAGCAAGGAGTTCATCATCAACACACCATCTATTAACTTTTGGAAAGTGGTGTCTCCTAGATTGGTTAGGTGTCACTTGGGAGCCTCCGTCAAGATTGTGGAGTGGAACCAAGGAGTTTGTAAGGGCAAGGAGATTGCCTACTTCGTGAAGATCTACCCAAGTGAGGCAAGTCCTTCGTGGGCGATGGCCATGGTGGGATAAACAAGGTTGCTTCTTCGTGGACCCTTCATGGGTGGAGCCCTCGGTGGACTCGCGCAACCGTTACCCTTCATGGGTTGAAGTCTCCATCAACGTGGATGTACGATAGCACCACCTATCGGAACCACGCCAAAAATCTCCGTGTCTACATTGCGTTTGCTCCCTCCAAACTCCTCCCGTTACCTTCATATGCAATGATTTACATTCTGCTGCTATACTCTTAGATTTGCATGTGTAGGTTGATTGCTTGACTTGTGCAAAGTTGCTAAAATCCACCAAGACTTAAAATTGGGAATATGCTAGATTTTTATTTGGTCAAGTAGTCCAATCACCCCTCTCTAGACATACTTTTGATCCTACAAGTGGTATCAAAGCTTTGGTCTCCATTTGCCTTGATTTCCATAGCTTTGGTGATCATAACCTTGGTTTCAGAACCTAGGAGAGTATGGCGTCTAGCGAGGGAAATTACCACCGTAGAGGTCCTTACTTCGATGGTACTAATTTTGCTAGTTGGAAGCATAAGATGAAAATGCATATTCTTGGACATAACCCCGCTGTTTGGGCTATTGTGTGTATTGGCTTGCAAGGTGAATTCTTTGATAGGAGAGAACCGAACCGTGAAGCTACCGCGGAAGAGTTAAAGATGATGCAATACAATGCTCAAGCTTGCGATATCCTCTTCAAAAGATTGTGCCCTGAAGAATTCAACAAAATCAGCCATCTTGAGAATGCAAAAGGAAATCTGGGATACTTTGATTGATATGCACAAAGGTACCGACTCCGTCAAGGAATCCAAATTGTATGTGTTTCAAAGTCAGCTTGACAAGTTCAAAATGAAGGATGGTGAAGGTATCGCTGAAATGTACTCTAGGCTTGCTCTCATCACAAATGAGATTGCTGGCTTAGGAAGTGAAGAGATGACCGATAGATTCATCATCAAGAAGATCCGAAGAGCCTTGGATGGAAAATATGATACCGTGTGCACATTGATCCAAATGATGCCCAACTACAAAGATCTCAAGCCAACGAAAGTCATTGGAAGAATTGTTGCTCATGAGATGTCACTCAAGGATAAAGAAGAGCTTCACAACAAGTCTAGTGGTGCTTACAAAGCCTCATGTGATGCTCCTACATCATCGAGTGAGAAACAAGCCTTCAATGAGGAATTGAGCCTAATGGTAAAGAACTTCAACAAGTTCTACAAGAGTAGAAGCAAGGAAAGAAGTTCCAAGTCAAGGTCCTACAATGACAAAAGATCTTATAGTCGTGAGCGTAATTGCTACAATTGTGGAAGACCCGGACACTGCTCCAATGAGTGTACGGCTCCCTACAAAAGAAGAGAAGACTCACCCAAAGGAGAAGTAAAAGAGAAGAGTCACCTCCAAGAGAGAGAAGGAGTAGAGATGATCGCTATGAACGAAGAACCTCTCGCAGAAGCAAGGATTTGGAAAGGAAGGACAAGTCATCAAGGAGCTACACAAACCGAAGACATCAAGCTCACGTTGGTGAATGGGTATCCGGATCCGACTCCGACCATCACTCCGAGAGAAGTTATCACTCCGACTCCGAATTTACTCAAGATGAAGGTGTTGCCGGTCTAGCACTTGTGTCGACCAACTCCTATGACATATTTGACTCACCAAATGAAGGAATTGGAAGATGATTCATGGCTAAAGGTCCAAAGGTATCACACCCCGAGTATGTTGATTCCAAAAGTGATGAAGATGATTTGCTAGGTGATGATGATTTACTTGTTGACAACTCTAGTGATGAAAACTATGATGAACTTGCTATTAATCATGCTAATCAAGATAAAAGAATGACGATGATAAGAAGGAGATTGAGCGTCTAACTAAATAACTAAACACTCTTAAGTTAGCTCATGAAACTACCTTGGAAGATCATCGAGAGCTTTTATAGACTCATGAGAAGCTACGCTTTGAAAAGGTCAACCTTGAGCAAGAGCATGGGTTCTTTAAAAGCAATCAATGATGATCTTCGTAAGAAAAGTTCTTCTTACATTGCCAAGTGTTTACTCTAGTCTACTTACATGCCACAAGTAAAATCTAGCAACAAGAGCAAGAAAGATTCTTCTTCTAGTAGTAACAATAATCATGCTAAATCCAATATTGTTGCTTCTAGTAGTTCTCTTGATTCCACTAATGATTCTCTTAGCCAAGTTACACTTGAGCAAGAAAATAGCTTATTGAAGGGAATTATAGAGAAAGGTGTTTACAAGAGCCTTGCTGGAAGCAAGCAATTTGAGGAAATTGTATGCAAGCAAGGAAGGCACCGGAAGAATCAAGGTGTTGGTTTTGAACGAAAGTTCAATGCCAATGGAGTTGAGTGGGAAGAAGATCAATACCCCAAGACGAAGTTTGTTCCTCAACAAGAGAAGTATATATGATCCTACTTCCTTCAAGGGGACACAAGCTCAAGAAGATCTTCCACCACAAGACCACAAGCAAAAAGGCAAGGACAAGCTTCAAGAGGAGATTGATGCATTTGAAGAAGCTCCCAAGGCCTTGGTCAAGTGGGTTCCCAAGACTACATCAAGTTCTACTTCATCAAGTATAACTACAACTCCAAGGATTCTCATCAAGTTGATGTGGATCCCTGTGACGCCCGGATAATTAAGCTACAGTAACCCTCTACCAATGTTGCCACGTCACCACGATTACTGTTGATAATCTCGCGATGATTCAAAACTCGTTCAAATTCAAATTTAAAATAAAGTCAAACTAGAAAAGTTTTTCAAAAGTCAAAACTAAAATGTTCTAAATGTAGCAAGTAATTCATAATAAATATTGGTGGAGAAATCACACTTTTATAAAGTAGTTAAATGCACTATAATGAATAAAATAGTGGTAAAACTATTAATTAAATGCTCGTAAATTAATAAACAAATACAAACTACTTTCTAAAATGTGCTAAGTTGTTTCTGGCTGTGGCATAAATTGTAACTTCTATTTGGGTGCCACTTTAGTATTTTTACTAAAACTAAAAAATAAAAGAAAACTAAAAAGAAACAAAGGGAAAATAAAACAAAAATAAAAGAAAGAAGAAACGAACCCCCTTGGCCAACTGGGCCAGGCGGCCCAGCCGGCCAGGCCACCAACTGGCCCAAACCCCCCTCCATAACCCCCACCAGGGGGGAAACCCTAACCACCCCGACCGCACACTCACCCCCACTCCCCACGTCTCTCCCCCCTCCCGATCCAATCTGGATCGTGGGACGAAACCGCTCCCCCCTCTCTCGCGACGCCACGCCCACACCCCGTCGCCGGACTACCCATCACCGCGCGCCCGCGCCGTCCCACACCCGACGCGCCCACGACCGCGCCTCGGCGCTCGACGCCGCCGCCGCCCGGATCGCCACCTCGCCGGACGTCATCGCAACCTCCTCCCCTGCGTCGAACCATCCCCGTCGTCCTCCCCATGCCCCGCTGCCAAGTCCCCTACACCGTCGGTGAGGCAACGGCCTCTTTCTCCTCTCCTCCTCCCTCCCTGTTGTACACCGCCGAACCGCGTCCAAGCTCCGCGTTGCCCGTCGCCCGCCTTGCCGCAACATGCACCGCGCCCCTCTCTGCTCCCGTACTCCGCTGCGGTCGCCGCGCGCACCGCGTGACCCGGCCACGCCCGATGCGTGCGCCTGCGCACCGCTGTCCCGTACCCGAGCGCCTTGCGCGCGCTCGGCCGCGCTCACCGCAGCATCCACCACGCTCCAGCGCGCTCCCCGCTGCGTCGCGCCCGCGCATGCCATGCTCGCTCCTTTGCCTGCTACTGCTGCTGCTGCGGCCTCGTTGGCCCGCATGCTCGCCGCCGCCTCCGCTCGCGCTCGCCACTGCCGCTCGGTCCCACCGTCCCTTACCGCGGCCTCGCCCGCGCCCAACCACGCCCGGGCTTGTCCTGGCCGCGCCCGTCGCCCGTGCCCGTAGTGGCCTATGGGCCACTGACCAGTGGGTCCTGCCCCCTGTGACAATGACAGATGGGGCCCACGCCCTTAGAACAATTTAAAAAAATAAATAATAATGAAAATAATAAATAAGTAAATTAATTAATTAGTGAATTAATTAAGTTAATTAACTCTATTTAGTTGATCTTATTAATTAGTTAGTTTAATTAAACAGTAATTAGATTATTTAAACCTAATTAGATAAACAGAGTATGACAGGTGGGTCCCGCATGTCAGTTTGACCCAGTCAACGCCCTGTTGACTGCTGACATCATGCTGACATCAGCAGACACTATTCTGGATAATTTTGATTTAAAATAATTAAGTAAATTCTAAAAATATTTAAATCTTTTAAAATTAATATAAAATAAACCGTAACTCGGATGAAAATACTTTGTACATGAAAGTTGCTCAGAACAACGAGACGAATCCGAATACGCAGTCTGTTTGCCAGCCACACGTCCCTAGCATAGATAACATGCAACAATCCACCTCCAGTTCATTTGTCCGAAAACGTCAAACACGGGGGATACTTTCCCGGATGTTTCCCCCCTTCGCCAGTATCACCTCCTACTGCGTTAGGGCACACCTGGCACCGTTACTTGTCATGTCATGCATCGATATGCATCTGTTTGCATTGTATTCATTGTTTCTTCCCCCTCTTCTCTCCGGTAGACTACGAGACTGACGCCGCTGCTGGTGCCCCGATCGACTACGTGTTGACGACCCCTCCTTGCCAGAGCAACCAGGCCAGCCCCCCCTTGATCACCAGATATCGCCTATTCCTTCTCTCTACTGCTTGCATTAGAGTAGTGTAGCATGTTACTATTTTCGGTTAATCCTATTCTGCTGCATAGCCTGTCATTGTTGCTACAGTTGTTACCCTTACCTGCAATCCTAAATGCTTAGTGTAGGATGCTAGTATTCCATCAGTGGCCCTACATTCTTGTCCGTCTGCCATGCTATACTACCGGGTCGTGATCACTCGGGAGGTGATCACGGGTATATACTATATACTTGATATATGATACATGTGGTGACTAAAGTCGGGTCAGCTCGTAGAGTACCCGCAAGTGATTCCGATGTGGGGGCTGAAAGGACAGGTGGCTCCATCCCGGTAGAGGTGGGCCTGGGTTCCCGACGGCCCCCGAATGTTACTTTGTGGCGGAGCGACAGGGCAGGTTGAGACCACCTAGGAGAGAGGTGGGCCTGGCCTTGGTCGGGATCCGCGGTTACTTCAAAATAACATGCTTAACGAGATCTTGGTATTTGATCTGAGTCTGGCCACTGGCCTATACACACTAACCAACTACGCGGGAACAGTTATGGGCACTCGACGTCGTGGTATCAGCCGAAGCCTTCTTGACGTCAGCGATTGAGCGGCGTGCGCCGGGTTGGACCGCGTAACGCAACTTCCTTTCTAATGGAGGTTGCTAGGTCTGCTCACCGGCCGCGTTCGCAACGTGCAGGTGTGCAATGGGCGATGGGCCCAGACCCCTGCGCGCATAGGATTTAGACCGACGTGCTGACCTCTCTGTTGTGCCTAGGTGGGGCTACGATGTGTTGATCGTCTGAGGCCGGGCATGACCCAGGAAAGTGTGTCCGACCAAAGGGGATCGAGCGTGTTGGGTTATGTGGTGCACCCTTGCAGGGAAGTTGATCTATTCGAATAGCCGTGTCCACGGTAACAGGCGACCCGGAGTTGTACCTTGACCTTATGACAACTAGAACCGGATACTTAATAAAACACACCCTTTCAAGTGCCAGATACAACCCGGTGATCGCTCTCTCACAGGACGACGAGGAGAGGATCGCCGGGGTAGGATTATGCTATGCGATGCTAGTTGGTGAACTTACCATCTACTCTCTTCTACATGCTGCAAGATGGAGGCTGCCAGAAGCGTAGTCTTCTACAGGACTAGCTATCCCCCTCTTATTCTAGCATTCTGCAGTTCAGTCCACCGATATTGCCCCTTTACACAGATACCCCTGCATATGTAGTGTAGATCCTTGCTTGCGAGTACTTTGGATGAGTACTCACGGTTGCTTTTCTCCCTCTTTCCCCTCTTTCCATTTCTTCCTGGTTGTCGCAACCAGATGTTGGAGCCCAGGAGCCAGACGCCACCGTCGACGACGAGTCCTTCTACACTGGAGGTGCCTACTACTATGTGCAGGCTGCTGACGACGACCAGGAGTAGTTTAGGAGGATCCCAGGCAGGAGGCATGCGCCTCTTTCGATCTGTATCCCATTTTGTGCTAGCCATATTATGGCAACTTGTTTAACTTATGTCTGTACTCAGATATTGTTGCTTCCGCTGACTCGTCTATGATCGAGCACTTGTATTCGATCCTTCGAGGCCCCTGGCTTGTATTATGATGCTTGAAAGACTTATTTTATTTTTAGAGTTGTGTTGTGATATCTTCCCGTGAGTCCCTGATCTTGATCGTACACGTTTGCGTGTATGATTAGTGTACGATTGAATCGGGGGCGTCACAATCTCGAAGAAGAAGAACTAGAGAGTTCTTGAGGGTGACTCCGCCAACATACTTCACTCATATCATCTTGGCAAGGACAATTGCAAACAACTTTCATATCTTGCACTCGTCCAAGGAGTCACAAACCCTCTTGTTGGTAAGACAAGGGACAAGGTAACCAAATGCTTTCATGGACATCATCTTGTGTGAACTTCACTCTATTTCTATGGATATCCTTGTTTGTTCCTTGTGGGACTAACCCGTGTAGGTATTGAAAGTGCAACTCACTCTAATGGATTGCTCCAAATGATCTACATCAACTTCGAGCATCCACATCTTCAACAACTACATGAAGTCATCATCGATAAAACCCAAGGTTAGTTCATCCCTCTTAGGGGGGATATCACATCTAGGGGGAGCTTTACTCTAAGTATTGAGCTAAAGCAACTCTAATGGTGTGAACACAATAATGATGTATGTAAAAGTGGTAACCCCACTTGTGCTTAAACGGTGAGTATGACCTATGATCAAATGTTCTCATTTGACTCCTATGTCAATATACTCATATATAGATGACCTAGTCATCGCCAATTGCTTGATAGATGCTAGAGTGTTTGTGCATGCTTTGTCACATATTTCATTTGCCATTTTATTGTGTGAGCATGTTGGTTGCATACTTTTCTCATTCGAGGACATCCATTTGTTGCTTTGATTGTTTGGCTCTTTTTCCTTTTGCCAAATGGATGGACAAGAGTGCCTAAGAACTTCCTCTAGCTATCTATGCTTTTCTCGTCTCAAACTCTATTAATGCTACATCACAAAGTTTGATCAAGTTAGATTCGAACCCTCTGTGTGAGGAGCACTCGGATTCACTGATTCGTCATAGACTTAAACTTCCGAAACCTCTGTGCATTTCGGTCTGACCGATTCATCCATTTCAGTCTGACCGAGTTCACTGAGTTGATCTAGGTTTTCAATCTCGGTGCAACCGATTAGAACCTTTCGGTCACACCGAGTTGCAGTAACCGCTTGTGATTCTGTATCTTGGTGCCACCGAGTTGTTCCACTCGGTCACACTGACAGGGTCAGGATATATATACTGACAGATCAAATTTTGGAAATTCCTCCAAAACCTCTCAGCCCACGTGTGTCCTGTTCTGCTGTCTCAGGTCTTCGGATCGTCCTCTCGTCGCTAGTGATCTCCCGCCGCTGGTCTTCGTTGCCGTCAACTGAATTCAAATCCGCCGTTGCTGCCTTAGCGAGCTCATCACCGAACTAGGGTATGAGTTCGAATCTTTGCGATGTTCTTATCTCCAATTCTTAGCACAAAGCAAATGTCATGTTTCTTACCACGTATGAGATCATCCTGTCCAGCAAAAACTTCCTTTAGATTAGATTATATTCAAAAATTTAGGGTTAGGTTTCCGCCAAACTCATCTCGGACTGACCGAGTTGTGGAAATCCGTCTCACCGATTTGGCTTAGGCCATTGCACTTGCACTTTTTGGTCTGACCGAAACATGCAAATCGGTATGAACGAGTTCAACTCTTTGTGAAACCCTAGCAATCTCGGAGTCACCAAATTGTGTCTCAGTCTGACTGATTTCACTAGTTTAGACTCCAAAAGTTGCTTCGGTGTCACCGAGTTTAACAAATCGGTAGCTCCGAAATGCTTTCTGTGGAAAACTAAAACTAAGTTTTTGACTCGTCTGTTTTGCAAAACCTCTGCACTTTGTGATGCTCATCCACTCTATCTCATCTATAACTATTCACAGGGTCAGCTGTCAGCTTGCAGTGCCAGAATGTCTGATCAGAGTGATAGCCAGAATAAGTCAGAAGAGCAGGTGAATCTGAGTGAGGGCACTAGTCCCTCAAGCAGTTATGATGAAGGCAGTAGGAGTACTCCTATCAACCTGCCTAAGGCTGCTACTAGGCAGAGCAGGAAGAGAAATTCTGAGTCTGAAGATGAAGACTATGTGGCTGCTGAGGAGGAAGTGAGCTCCAAGAAAAAGGTTGTCAAGAAAGAGTTTGGTACAGTTGCATCCACAAAGCCTGGTATGCATAAGAAGGCTCCTGCAAAGAGAGTGCCCATGTCAAAAGCAAGAGCCTCAACTCAGGAGACAATTGAGTTCACTCTTGAACCAAAAGAGGCTGCTGGTGAGGGCAAGAAAAGAAAAGAAAGGGTCAAGAAGACCATGGCCAGAGTCATTGGGAGATCCTCTATGATGAGAGATTCACCTGAGGATGAAGAGGAAGAGGATGCTGCACCAGCACCCAAGTCACAAAAGCTGATGGGGGATACCATCAAGTCTGGGGCTGCCCCTTCTAAGCCCAAGACAGCCCCCAAAGCCTCTGCTCCAGCTCCTAAGACTGCACCAAAGAGGAGCACAAGGAATATACCAGCTGCTGAGATGAACAAGGCCCAAGTGCCTGAGACTGAAATTAAAGAAGAAGAAGAAGATGTTGATGCCCAAGTGCTTAGGAAGCTCAAGCCAGAGATTCCTGACCATGATGACAATCATCAAGTGGCAGAGAATATGAAGATCAGAAAAGATGCAGGTCTCAGACTATGGAGAGAATCTGATCCATATGCTGTGAGGAGAAGGACTGCTGTGGATTATAGGTTTCACACCAAGGAACAACAAGACTTCTATGAGACCATTTTGCTTGATAAGAAGCAATTGTTTGTGATATGAAGTGGGCAGATTGGAAATATATTGACAACAATGAAGACCACTTTCCAGGAGTGCATGAGAGCTTCAGGCTATGTGGAGTGGACAAGTTTGTGGGTCAGAAGTTGACCAAGTGGAATGATGAACTTATTATGCAATTCTACTCCACAACACATTTCTATCCTGATGGCAGAATTGTCTGGATGTCTGAAGGTACCAGGTACCAATCAATAGTTGTTGAATGGGCTAAACTGATCGATGCCCCTGCAGAGCATGATGATGACATAGATGTATATGCCAAGAAGAAGAAGGATCACAACTCAATGGCCAACATGTACAAGGAGATTCCTGACAAAGCCTTGGAGACTCACAGGCTAGGCTCTATGTACTATCTATTGTCTGGCCTGACCACCATCAACACAATCTTGAGGCATACCTTGTTTCCCAAGTCAGGAGATCATAGAATGATCATAGGCCATTCCATTAACTTGTTGTAGTTGTTTGATGTGCCCCAAAAGTTCAAGGTGATGAGTCTGATTGTTGAGACAATCAAGAGGACATCTGCAGATCAAAAGAGGTCATGTGGGTATGCTCCACACATCCAAATGCTCATCAACTCCAAGATGGGCACAGGAACATATTTATTGGACAAGGAACATCTTCCCTTGAGGCCTGATTTTGAGGACAAAACAGTTGTCATGAATGCTGAAGACCCCATATCTGTAGAGGCTCAAGAGAAGAGAGAGAAAGCTAAAGCTGAGAAAGCAGCAAAGATGCCAAGTGCTGAAGAAGCTTCTCAAGTATTTCTCAAGTCTAAGCAAGATCAACTTGGATATCTGATTCAAGCCACCTTAAGGATTGAGAAGGGATTGGCCACCCTGACTCAGAACCAAGAAAGCTTGGAGAGGATCATTGAAACAAAGTTTTATGATCTTGATTTGAAGGTGACAGAGATGAAGACAGTAGTTGAGCAGCTCCAGGAAGAAGTTGAGGAGAGGAAAGGGAAGGCTACCACAGATGCCTTTCAAAGAGTGCCAAGAGGACAGAGATCTGCTGCAGTGCCAGTGACTGACACAAGAGCGACTACATCAGCACCTGCAGCCACAGCATCAGTAGCACCTCCAGTTGCCACTCCACCAGCTCCAAAACTTCAACAGATGCATTCATCCTTGGAGTCCTCTCAACGCCTCCTCCCCAAGATCAAGCCTAGAGAGACGCATAGAACTATGCATTTTCGAGCTTTTTGGTAACTTGTTGCCAAAGGGGGAGAAAGTGTATAGATCATAGGCTGAGAGAGAGAGAGAGAGAGAGCTTTGCTTCTTTTTGCCTCTTTTGCTATTTGGTTGATACTTGTGTGCTTGCTTGGATGATACTTTATGTTTATGTGTGTGAGATACTTGTATGATCATGTGTTTGATCATATCATACTTTAATGCTTATGCTTATTGATGCTATTATTTATCTCTCATGTATGATCATTCACTTTGCCTTGGTGATGAGTGCATATTTTATTCTCTATCATTTTGAGCGCTCCACCAAGATGTATGTGACATGGAAGAGTAACCCATGATCCTAATCGATTGTGCATTTGTATTCAAAAGCAAATTTTAAATAATGCACAAATTTAGGGCAAGCTCTTGCTTATCACATACTTCTCAAAGCGACGATGTATTTCAATCTTATTATCATTTGTCGAAGCTTTGATCTATATGTTGTCATCAATTACCAAAAAGGGGGAGATTGAAAGTGCGACTATCCCTGGGTGGTTTTGGTAATTCCTCACAACATATAGCTCATTGAACTAATGCCTTGTCAAGATGATCATTTCAGAAAGTTCAATGATTGGCATGGCATGGACTAGGAATGTGGACCCCTTAAAATGCTAAGGACACATATTGGCAAAAGCTCAAGACTCTACATTTTCATTTTAGTGATCCAAGATCACATTGAGTCCATAGGAAAAGCCAATACTATTAAAAGGGGATGAGGTGTTGTTTAATGGCTTGCTTGCTAAAAATGCTTAGTGATATGCTCCAAAAGCCCTCAACCACTTCCTCATTTCCACATATGTCCCAAACCAAAAGTCAAACTTGCCCCCACCGATTTGATCTATCCAGCGCCGCCGAGTTCATTTGAGATAGCCATAGCCAGAAACCCTAATCAGTTCGGTCTCACCGATAGGGATCTCGGTCTCACCGAGATGGGACTGCAAACTCTCTGTTTCCCTTCATAATGTTTCGGCCTAACTGAGATGAGTGATCGATCCCACCGAGTTCGCAATGCAAACTCTCTATTTCCTTTTCGTAATGTTTCGGTCTCACCGAAATTAGCGATCGGTCCCACCGAGTTTGTCTGACCAACTCTCTGTTTGCCTATTACAGAAATCGGTCTCACCGAATTTATGTGATCGGTCTCACCGACATTACATTACGCCCTAACCCTAATGAAATCGGTCTCACCGAGTTGACATGTCGGTCCCACCAAAAATCCAAACGTTCACATTTTGAACTGAATCGATCCGACCGAGTTTCATGATTCGGTCCCACCGAGTTTGGTAAATTGTGTGTAATGGTTAGATTTTGTGTGGAGCCTATATATACCCCTCCACCCTTCCTCCACTCGTGGAGAGAGCTATCAGAACGTGCCTACACTTCTACCATTCATTTTCTGAGAGAGAACCACCTACTCATGTGTTGAGACCAAGATATACCATTCCAACCACAAGAATCTTAATCTCTAGCCTTCCCCAAGTTGCTTTCCACTCAAATCATCTTTCCACCAAATCCAAATCTATGAGAGAGAGTTGAGTGTTGGGAGACTATCATTTGAAGCACAAGAGCAAGGAGTTCATCATCAACACACCATCTATTACCTTTTGGAGAGTTGTGTCTCCTAGATTGGTTAGGTGTCACTTGGGAGCCTCCGTCAAGATTGTGGAGTTGAACCAAGGAGTTTGTAAGGGCAAGGAGATCGCCTACTTCGTGAAGATCTACCCAAGTGAGGCAAGACCTTCGTGGGCGATGGCCATGGTGGGATAGACAAGGTTGCTTCTTCGTGGACCCTTCGTGGGTGGAGCCCTCCGTGGACTCGCACAACCGTTACCCTTCGTGGGTTGAAGTCTCCATCAACGTGGACGTACGATAGCACCACCTATCGGAACCACGCCAAAAATATCCGTGTATACATTGCGTTTGCTTCCTCCAAACTCCTCCCTTTACCTTCATATGCAATGATTTACATTCCGCTGTTATACTCTTAGATTTGCATGTGTAGGTTGATTGCTTGACTTGTGCAAAGTTGCTAAAATCTGCCAAGACTTAAAATTGGGAAAAGGCTAGATTTTTATTTGGTCAAGTAGTCTAATGACCCCCCCCCCCCTCTAGACATACTTTCGATCCTACAGCAAGCCAATCCAAAACTTCAGCATGCATTTTTTAAAGGACAACTAAGTATCTTTGTTAGTAACATCTTTGTCAGAAATTAGAAAAAACGCCAGTGCATTAGTTGAGCTAATCAACTAGCTTCATCTCTTGGATTATGCATTGATATTATGGCACGTGTTGTATCGTTATAAACAATTTGTGTTAGGAGGTAAGATTTTAGTGTCGTCGTTCAGTTTTTGTTACATACAAAATGAATATGATTAGTTAATTATGTTTTCTTTTAAGAGGTATTTCTCTCGCCAGCCTTTGTGTTATCCATGTGAATTCCACTAGATTTATCATCCGTGTACCTAAATTGTGCATATTATCAAATTTTTGGAAAAAAAAAGTTGAGTGCTTATTGTGGCCATCATCCGCATAGCACCACACCTAGAGCTAAAATCAAGTAACCTTCATGGCTTTTGTTGACAAGAAAGACAATGAACTTAATTTAACGGCTTGAAGTCAATTGCACATGTACTGCATTGCACCTTGGCCGAAGCACTCGACCACGACAAGCAGCAGCTCGGGAAGACTTTGCAATTCATGTATTTACAACATTTACAGTTCATGTATTTACTATTCATGCATTGCATCTTCATGGTTTTTGTTGTACTTCTGCATTTGCAACATTTACAGCTTAATGCAATCAGGAATTGGTTATAGATTTCATGTGATTTAATTTCTGAATGTTAACAAAAGTGACAACTTGTGACTTTCGTAAGTTTTATTTCCATTGAGACAGAGCGGGCAATGGATCGTGAGATGGAATGAAATTATAAGAAAATTGATCTGGCCGTCTCTGGTTGTCAGGGAATCCATGTGATCTGTTCTACTTTGACTTGGAGTGTACAGCTATGATAGTGTACGTGATGAGTTTTTGTTTTTTCTTTTTGATTCTGCTACTAGAGGTCAGTCAGAGGTGGTAATTATTAGTGGCAAAAAAGAGGCGGTAATTATTACACTCTTTATTTGCAAAAAATGAGACTGAAACAATGCTAATTGCGTATGTTTTGTACTTGTAGGAAGGCTATGAAGGAAGTGTTCTTCCCTTATTTTTTATGAAGGTAAGGTCTTGTTCTTGGATTCCTACTGCTCTAGATTGCTTGGCTGCTCTAATTTATCACTTCATGGCCTTACGCTCCACCATTATCTTTGAACACTTGATACTTATTTACTTTTCTTTGTTGGCTTCTTTTTGATAGTCATCTGATTGAAAAATGCCAGCGTGTGCCACTTTAGTATCTTTCAGTTTCAACAAACATATTGGATTATCTTGACATACGTTGGCATTGAGAAGATAATATAGATTGTCACTATTAATTTCAATGTTCACGCTCCATCCTATTTAAATTCCAATTTGGATGGAAGTCAACACACTAAGAGATGTATGCTTGATGAATGATGTTCACAGCAATTACTTGAATTTCTTGGTTTCCGCGGTATAGTTATGCAGGTTAAGTTCTGTTTGCTCTTGCATTCACTTGTGCAGACTGATGGTTAATTGTGAACTATGTATATTCTGTAGGTTCTTCTTAGTGAGATCAAACTAAGCACAATCATATTTTCTCAAATTATACACATGCTATGATTTTCATGCTCTCTGTAGTAATTATGTTGAATTCTCATAATTCCTTTTGCATTATTATGCCAAACAATTTGTATGCTAAAAACATACTTCAATATCCCATCTCCCCATGTCGTCCCGGTTTGTTCTAGCTGGGCACTGCCTCGGCTGCAAAGCGTGTGTTGTCCCACGAAGCAGGCCCTCATTTGCAAGGCTGACAATGATAGCTTCAACTTTGCCGCCTATTCTAGTCGATGATGTCATTGATAATAACCAAGAAGTTTTCACCGCTCAGTTCATCCAGTTGAATCCTTCTATTGTAATTCTATTCCCTACCCTTTCTTACTTGTAGGAAATTCAAGTGTGGTACACATGTGAGTACCTTCTCCTTCCCTCTGTTGTATGCAAGTGGTCATTTGTTATCCCGATTAAGAATCAAGATCCACTACATTTTTGAATATTGAAGACTGTTTTAGTTGGTCCAGATTAAACTTGATAAATACAATTTCCTTGTTGGTTCCATCTGAGTTGTATTATTGATTTGGGCAGTTTTCAGTAATCTTAAGCCGTCTTCAGATTTTAGCTTCCTCAATCATTCTGAATTATTTAACCTCGGTATGAGGTACATGTGTTCCAAAGATTAATCTTGAGAAATTTGTAGTTGACCAGCTGGGTCTGTTTGATTTGTTTAGTAGACTGCAGCGGCAGTCACCATTGTTCAGATCTATTCTAAAGCTACATTATTAGTACTGCAATATCTTTGTTACTTCAATCAAATAGTTCAGCCGTGTCTTATTTATTTGGACGGGTTCTTACTAATCTTTAAGCCAACTTCAAATTTTAGCCCGCTCGGTCAATCTGGATTATTTAGTGTCAATTTTGATAAATGTCTTTAATAAAATAGAAACTAATTTTGGGTGCTAAAATAAACACTAAACACTACTTGCTCATGGCGACTATGTGTAGAAAGATGATCACGGTGGAGATCCCGACGGTCGACGTGAAGCCGGGGTGGAAGAAGGGCACGAAGATCACCTTCCTAGAAGGAACGATCTGATTTTTTCGGTACAGTTATGTGTTTCAAAAAGTTATGGTGATGTAATTTTTACATTAACACTATAATCTATGAAGTTATGTTTCCAGACATTTCACTTTTTTCATCAGCTGAGGCACATCTTATTTTCAAATAATTTCTGAAGTAAAAGTTGTGAATGAACCGCATGATGTTTCATGTGTCTGAATTACACTTGAAATAAAAAATTAGATAGCAAGGTGCACAGGAAATGTGAGAAAAGTTGTCCAAAAGCCGAAGAATTTTTTTTACTTTTCTTCCCATTACAAGTTTGCTACTTATACTATGCTTTATTTTGACTATAACATCAAATTTATCATGTTTTAAGATGAATGGTAAATAAAATAAGGAAAAAACTATGGTGGACAGATTTGGTAGCCCTTATCATGTTTTTATGTCACAGCCCTAGAATTTGGTTGCAGATAGTGGCATTGCATCCATGCATCATGTTTAAATTCAAGAAACTTGAATTGAGGAAATTTCAAAGCCTCAAAATTTTAATTAAAAGAAGGGCAAATAACCCTGGAAAATGCATCCAATGTTTCCAAAATGCTCTCCAATGATGTTTAATATTTATGGCAAGGTTCTGGTACAAACCAAAAATATGGAACATTTTTGAGGAATTATTTTGGCCATTTGGATTTAAATCAATAAATATTTGAGTTGGATTTAATTCTTCTATAAAAGAATTGCAAGTCCAATAATCCTGAAAACCTGTGAGTGGCTTTGAATATATTGCATCAAGCCACATAAATATTTTCAGAAGCTACTAAATGATTTGGTCTGTGAATCAAATCAAAACAGAATTGAAATATTAGAAAACAGAAAATAAAACAGACGGAGGCTCACCTGGAGCAAACTTACCTACGCGGCCCAGCGCCAGGCTACCAGCGGCCCATCCCACCAGCACCTCGCCCGTCGTCTTCCTCCCCTCGCCCCGAAGCTGCTGCGTGCCCACATCACAGCTCACCGCGGCCACGTCGCCTCGCCACCTCCTGTTTCCCCTCTCGTCCCGATCCACGCGCTGGAAACGCCCCGCAGACCCCTCTGCCTTTCCCCTCACCCTGGAACTCTCTCCCTCTGCTCTAGCTTCTTCCCCGAGCACCAACAGAGAGCAGCCATGGACACCGTACGTCGTTCGCGTGGCCACAGTCGATGAGACGCCACGATTCCGTTTCTGCGAGCTCCGCCGTCGACCGGGAAGTAACCTCGACGCAGATCGTGAGCCAGGGTGCCCTGAAGAGATGCCATCGAGCTCCACATCGTCTCTCTGCACCGCCGGTCGCAGATTCGCCGCCTCCATCGCGTCCACGAGCTCACTGACCATCCCTGCGTGTTCCCTGTGAGCGCCCGCTTCGACTCCCCCTCTTCCCCGGCCTCTCTGCGTCCTCTAGGCCCTAGCTGCACGGACGCCGAACTCCGGCCGCCGCCACGAGCTCGCTTCCGGCGAACTCCGGCCACCCCGCCCCCTTCCGTTGGTTCCCCTGGATGCGCGCGGGCACGGGCTACCTCCTGGTGCCCTCTGCGCGTCGATCCGTCGCCTCTGGCGCAACTCCGGCGGACGCCGCCGCGGTTTGAGGTCGCCGCCGGCCAAAACTCCGGCGTGCTGACGGGCAACTTCATTAGCCGCTAACATCTCCGCTAATTAACCCCTGGTGACACCGACAGCTGGGCCCCACGCCTAATTAACTCCGGGTTTATTTTCTGTTTAGATTAGTTTATAATCCGGCGGGACCCACACGCCGGAGTTGACCGTGCTGACGTGGCTGTTGACTAGGCGCACCTATCTGTGACACTAGCCAGCTCTGTGCCACTGACGTGTGGACCCCACACGTCAGGTTTGACCGGGACCCGGTCAGCTGACCTGCTGATGTCAGTCTGATGTCATGCTGGCGCAGTAAGCATTTTCTGGAATAATTCTAATTCAAAAATGATTTGGAAATTTCAGAAAATGTTGCAAACTTTGAAAAATCATAGAAATTCAACCGTAACTCCAAATGAATTAAGTTATATATGAAAAATGATCAGAAAAATCCAATCTATCCATCGGTACCATTTTCATGCATGTTAGAACAACTTATGGCTGCTGTTTAGGACAATTGAATTAAATGGCATTTAGGAAAGCACATATGGAGTTTGAATTTGAACCTAGTGTTCAAACCAACTCCATTTAACTTGTTGCTAGTTGCATTAGCCCAATCAATAACATATTGCCATGTCACATTCATGCATCATATTGTTGCATTGCATTGATTGTGTTCTTTTCTGTTGCCGGTGCTTGTCCCCTCTCAGTAGACATGTTTCGACGATGAGTTCGATGACACCAATGAAGAGATATACTATCTTCAGAAGTGCCAGGCAAGCAAAACCCCCTTGTTCATTCCGATATAATTGTGACGCCCGGATAGTTAAGCTACAGTAATCCCACGTTAACGATGCCACGTCAACAGGTTACTGTTACTAAATCTCGCGTTAGTTCGAAACCGATTCAAATTCAAATTCAAAATCGAATCAAGCGGTAAAAGTTTACAAACATTAAAACTAGAATGTCCAAAATGTGTCAGATAAATCATGGATAATACTAGTGGGGAAACCACACTTTTATAAAAGGTTTAAAGGCTCTAAAGTAATTAAAACAGCAGCTATGTCAATTAATTAAATGCCTTTAAAAAATTATAATAATGCAAACTATTTTAATTAGGTGTCAAACTTTTTGGGGCAGTAGAATAAGTTATAACATTAATCTAGGAGTTGCATTTATATTTTATAAAACAAAAGTTAAAATAAATAAAGCTAGAAAGTAAACAGAAAATGTAAAAGAAAAAAGAAAGACAAAACAAATAAAAAAAGAGATAAACGAAGAGAACCCCCCCCCCCCGGCCCAACTGGGCCACGGCCCGACTGGCCGCGCACCCTGCCAGCCCAGCTCCCTCCCCCGGCCCGCCGAACCCCTACAACCCCCTGGGGCGACCGAACCCTAACCCCCCACGCGCCCCACTCCTCCCCCGATTCCCCTTTCCCCCTCGTCTCCTCCCTTTGCCCCCTGATCCAGATCGGGCACGGCCCCGCCGCCCACCACTGACCTCGTCGCCGAACCCCGACACCGCCCGGCGCTGCCCCATCGTCGCCGGCGCCCGCCTCCTCAACCCGGCTCCCCGTCCTCGACCTCTTCTCCACTCCCGGACGCCAACACCGTTCGCCGTCCCCGCCTCTTCCTCGTCGGCCAGCGCCGTCCTCCGCACACCCCCACCGTTGCTGGCCGCCCATGCCGCCGGCGCCGTCCTCGCTGCGCGCCTTCCTTGGCCGCGCACGGCCGTGGCCGGCGCCTGTCGGCGCATGTGCGTGCTCGCCGGAGCCAATCGGCCTCGCCTCATCGCCGACTCGTCGTCCTCGTCCTCGTCGCCCTCCCCACGCCCCATTGCCCCGAACCCTACGGCCCCCCTGTGAGCCTCCGCCCCTCCTCTTCTCTCCCCTGTCCCCGTATGCATGCACGCGCTCACGGCCAGGGTCTCCTTCCCGTGGCTCCGCTGTCGCCGCCGGCCCCGCGCTCGCCGTCCTCGCCGGCCTCGCGAGCGCACACCCCTGCGCCCCCTCGGGCACGCGTCCGTTCGGGCGCTCGCCCGCTGCCCAGTGCCCGCTCGGGTGACGCCCGCACCCGAGCCCGTGCCCGCTATGGCTCCTCCTGAGCCACTGACTCGGGGCCCCACGCCCCTGAGAACAAAAAAAAAGAAAAGGAAAAAAATTAAAAAATAATAATAAATAATAATAATATATTAAAAAATAATTAATTAATTAAAGAATTAATTAACCTAATTAAATTTTGATTAATTAAACTAATCTAATTAAACTGTTAGTTAATTAATTATTCAGTCAATGACAGGTGGGTCCCGCACGTTAGTTTGACCCAGTCAACGCCCTGTTGACTACTGACGTCATGATGACGTCAGCAGGCACTATTCTGGATAATGATGAATTAAATAAATTAAATAAATTCTAAAATGATTTAAAACTTTAGAAAATCATATAAAATAAACCGTAGCTCAGATGAAAATACTTTCTACATGAAAGTTGCTCAGAACGACGAGACGAATCCGGATACGCAGCCCGTTCGTCTGCCACACATCCCTAGCATAGCAAACACGCAACTTTTCCCCTCCGGTTCATCTGTCCGAAAACGCGAAACATCGGGAATACTTTCCCGGATGTTTCCCCCCTTCGTCGGTATCACCTTCCACCGCGTTAGAGCATACCTAGCACCGCGTATTGCCATGTTATGTTTTGTGATGCTTTGTTTGCTCCGTATTTACTGTTTCTTCCCCCTCTTCTTCTCCGGTAGACCCCGAGACCGGCGCTGATGCCGCTGAGTACGACTATGTCACCGACGACCCCTCCTTCTTGTCTGAGCAACCAGGCAAGCCCCCCCCCCCTTGATCACCAGATATCGCCTATTCTTCTCTATACTGCTTGCATAAGAGTAGTGTAGCATGTTACTGCTTTTCGATATCCTATCCTGATGCATAGCCTATCCTTGCTACTACTGTTGATACCTTTACCTGCAATCCTACATGCTTAGTATAGGATGCTAGATTTCCATCAGTGGCCCTACATTCTTGTCCGTCTGCTGTGCTATACTATCGGGCCGTGATCACCTGGGCGGTGATCACGGGTATATACTTATATACTACATACATGACACATGTGATGACTAAAGTCGGGTCGGCTCGTAGGAGTACCCGCAAGTGGATCTTTGTGGCGGAGCGACAGGGCAGGTTGAGACCACCTAGGTGAGAGGTGGGCCTGGCCCTGGTCGGCGTTCGCGGATACTTAACACGCTTAACGAGATCTTGGTATTTGATCTGAGTCTGGCCATTTGGTCTATACGCACTAACCATCTACGCGGGAGTAGTTATGGGTATCCCGGCGTCGTGGTATCAGCCGAAGCCTTCTTGACGTCAGCGACTGAGTGGCGCGCGCCGGATTGGACTGGAACGCCACTAGGCTAGGTCTGCTTCCAGCCGCGTACGCAACGTGCAGGTGTGCATAGGGCGATGGGCCCAGACCCCTGTGCGCTTAGGATTAGACCGGCGTGCTGACCGCTCTGTTGTGCTTAGGTGGGGCTGCGACGCGTTGATCTTACGAGGCCGGGCATGACCCAGAAAAGTGTGTCCGGCCAAATGGGATCGAGCGTGTTGGGTTATGTGGTGCACCCCTGCAGGGAAGTTTATCTATTCGAATAGCCGTGTCCCTCGGTAAAAGGACGACCCGGAGTTGTACCTTGACCTTATGACAACTAGAACCGGATACTGAATAAACTACACCCTTCCAAGTGCCAGATACAACCCGGTGATCGCTCTCTAACAGGGCGACGAGGAGGGGATCGCCGGGTAGGATTATGCTATGCGATGCTACTTGGAGGACTTCAATCTACTCTCTTCTACATGCTGCAAGATGGAGATGGCCAGAAGCGTAGTCTTCGACAGGACTAGCTATCCCCCTTTTATTCTGGCATTCTGCAGTTCAGTCCACTGATATGGCCTTTACACATATACCCATGCATATGTAGTGTAGCTCCTTGCTTGCGAGTACTTTGGATGAGTACTCACGGTTGCTTTTCTCCCTCTTTTCCCCTTTTCTATACCGGATTGTCGCAACCAGATGCTGGAGTCCAGGAGCTAGAGACCCCGAGGATGATTCTACATGGAGTTCGGCTTCGAGGAGTAGTTAGGAGGTCCCAGGCAGGAGGCCTTGCCTTTTCGATCGTTGCTACTTTTGTGCTAGCCTTCTTAAGGCAAACTTGTTTACCTTATGTCCGTACTCAGATATTGTTGTTTCCGCTGACTCATCTATGATCGAGCAGTTGTATTCGAGCCCTCGAGGCCCCTGGCTTGTATTATGATGCTTGTATGACTTATTTATGTTTTAGAGTTGTGTTGTGATATCTTCCCGTGAGTCCCTGATCTTGGTCGTACACATTTGCGTGCATGATTAGTGTATGGTCAAACCGGGGGCGTCACAAGTTGGTATCAGAGCCGACTGCCTGTAGGAATCCCCCTTTCCAACTCCTTGGCCGAAGTCGAGTCTAGTTAGTGAAAAACTTTTACTAACATGGCCGTGTGGCTTACGGGCCCACGTCGCCATTGGGTGGCATTAGGATCTTTTACTCCTTGTCAATACTCTGGGACTCCGATCTCTCTTCTATTCGGGTTAAGTGAATTTTGCTAAAACTAACATTAGGATCTCGTTATCGCTTTCACCCGGAGAGTCCCTTATTACTGATGATCGTCTGCTGCACGTGAAGACCCTGAAGATACTCTCCGCTGATAACCCGAGAACTTGTGTTCATTGCTTTTGCAATTCCCTTCCATCGATAAACCCCTGTGGCTAACCACGTATACTCGACATTCCTACAATGCTTCCCAGTTGATCTTGTTATTACAAGATACCCCGAAATTCTCTTTGCTGCTCCGAGAATCCCTTGAGCTTACTACCCTGCTATTCTTTGTCACCTGAATACCCCTACGGATAATCCTCGCACTTACCGAGTATCCGCTCATCCCCAGTTGATTCAAGTATTTCACAAAAGTGTTCAAAATATCATTCGATCTTCCGAAAATCTTCAGGAGCCTGTTGCTCTTGAAATTCTTGCTTACTAGCATTATGATTAATCCCATAAACCTCGAAATCTTATTGGCACCCTTTGTCATTATCTTTTTGAGTCCATTGATTCAATATGATGCGAATGCTCGCAATCCTCAATCAGATCTAGAATTCATCCTTCCGGCTCAGACATCTTTAACATGAGCTGGATCTCGACCTATCAAATTGCCATCGATTGTACCCCTAAGCCTACTCAACTTATCCATCCTTGATCAGAGCGTTGCTTCTGACCCCATGATTTGGAAATCATAATTCTTTTGCATTTGAGCGTTGAGTTAGTCAGTTGTTTCTTTAATCAGATCTCCTTGCATTCTTTCTTCCTCTGGTTGAGTACTGATGCTCACATCAGATCCCTTGTGGACCACCAGACCCCTTTTGTCGGATTTTATCCGACAATGTCCTCCATATTAAATAAGCTTGTGAGCTTTTCCTCGGATACATGATGCCTTTGGTAAATTGTATCCTCTGCTTTGTGAACCATGCTCTACTTTCGAGCTTGTATTATTTACTCCGAAGTTTGTGGTATATGTTCCTAAGATGCCCTGATGGGTTGAACCTATGCCTTCCTTAAAATGTGTGAACTCGAAAGTTTTCACGAGTCATACTCTCCTGGTATTTTGCCATATAAAATTTCAACACTACAACTTCATCGAACGCGAGAAGTAAATGAAAGGATATGCATTGGAGAAGTGGGAGTCGACCTTGAACTTTGTGTTCATGCCCATGGACACGATGTAGATCTTATCATTAAAAGCTTCTCTTAAATTAATTATTCCCTTGGTATAAGTTCATCTTATATCTGGGATCTGGCCTTTTGCAATCGTGGTTCTGACCATGTTCTCCTTTAAATACCATTTCTTGGACAAGTTAAATCACTTGTCTTCTGCAGGTCAATACGCCTGCCCAACCTCTATTATGATCTACCTTTGAGTATTACCCCTGGTATCTCGGGGATATCTTACCATTGCACTACATCTTATAAACTTTGATGAAGTACTACCTTACCTTGTCTTTGTCACTTCATGGGCTCTGGGTTGTTTGTCAACCGAGAGCATCGAATAGTGAATCGATTCCGCACTTCGATTCAATAACTCTAAGTAATTCTTGTTGCTTACGAGTTTAATAATCCTTCAAGTCATTACTAGCCTTATCGGCTATATCCTTATCGTGAAAACTTTTTAACTGTGCTACTCGGTCCTTCCCGGAACACAACTTTCGATGATGAGCTAAGCTTACGTCGATCTTCCTCGTCATATTAGTTCGCCTTGAACAACAAGCTTGATTTCAAGTTTGTGCCGTACCCTTGGTTCCATTAACCTATCGCTTTCATCATTCCTCTGACTTGATGTCATCGCCGATAGATTACATCTTCATGAAATCTCTCGACAAATGTGTCGTGATCAGCACCAACATTTTGAGCTCTTCCAGGATATCAGTCGAAATTCAGGATGAGAAATACCATCCTTGCCCCTCGATGAATTATGTTATCATCGACAACATCCTTACCTCCCCCCCAACACGAACTTGTTCATATTTTGTGATGTATCTTGATTTCCCCTGCTATCCAACTTATGTTAAGTTCTACCGCGGAGTATTACCATCTTTGATGTCAAGAATGTTGTGAGGATTGCTCCACCTCTTAAGAATTCTTGCTATAATGATACTTCTCACCATCACCATTCTTTCTTGGTCCTCGTGTTGATTCCAACCGGGGTACCCACAAGTGGTTTGTGATGTGTAAATTCTAAACTTCTAGCCACCCTAGTGCTTTGAAGTTATTGGTCTATAGTTTCATTCTACGTCTTTGGCTTATTGAATTATCATTCGAACATTGATCGTGCTACCTAGCCCACATTTCGGGTGCACATTTCAACCAATGTTTAACTGTGTATGTTTTCCTCGAGCATACATCATTAAGTCATTCAATCTAGCTATTGTTATCTCCTTGTTCACATAGTTGTGGAAATCCATCTTTTGGAACTCTCAATGGAATGTCGCTGAGTCCATCAGCCACCTCCTATCCCTCTCTTTGGTTTAATGAAGAACTCTGGTTTCGGAACTTGCTTTCATAGTTCATTTCCCGAGAATCTTATAATGTCATCCCATCAATTTGTGTTGCACTTTTCTTCTCAGATATCCTGAGTCTGAGGTATCCTGACACAAATCAGACCTGAATCTCGGTCAGATATGATGGTTGGAACATATTTCCAAGAGTTATAACATTGGCCTATTTATGACCCGGTAAGGTGATGATACCCAGCACACCTGGCGGGAGGACCTTTTGTTATAATTTCCTTCTTAGCAAGGTTAACTATTCTTCCATGAGGAAATTGTAAGACTTACTCTATAAGTTGTTCCTGATGGATCCTTTGTGTATCCATGGCCTGATCTTACCTATTCACCATGTCAATGCTATCTCGAAACATGTCTATGGTACTCTGATTTTAAACAGGAACATTTGAAGCCCAAAGCTAATTGTTTCCTGCTCAATTATCCAAACACCGTTGTATGGGTAATGTCATGAAATTTCTCTCCCGTACCTAAAGAGTTTTCTACATTATATCATGTCATGGATATCAGCTTGACCTTGGGAAGGATATACCATTGAAATATGTGTTTAAACACATTTTCCTTTCCATTCTTCTGTTTAATCTGATAATCATATTTTCCTTTCCATTGTTTGGTTTAACCTTTCTGGTGATCATTATGATCTAAGCAGTATTAATTCCCTGCTTGTGCAAACACCTCGGTGTACAACTCTGTCGGTAAGACCCTGTTACTATTGTTGGTGACATTCCGGTAACCACCGATAGACGAGAACCTTGCCTAATAGTCTGCCTCGTTTCAACGAGCAGGAAAATGGTTCTCTTCGTCCCTCGCCCTTGGTACCGACGATGTTGCTGACATATAACTGACAGGCTACCCTCTGACATGCCTTGCTTGCATGATCATGCAAGACGTCTCCGCCTTCCTACTTTTAACCCACATGGTGGGCCCATAACCCACAGTTCCACAGGATCGAAACCTGACTCTCCTGTACACCTTGTTACCAAAGTTATTCCTAGAGCTTGACTTTGTATGTAGTTCACAGGCCACCTGCCTAGTGATCTATTCTGGTATCAGACGCAATACTTATTCCCATTGCTCTGAGCCCCCTTCACATTTTCGTATCAGGCAACGAACGATTGCCTATGCACTTGAAACTTCTACATTGGACCTCCTTACTTTGCTCTCGATAATTTCTTAAGTTTCAATTCGAGAGTTACTTTTCGCCACCTTCCCTAATGTTATCTATCGGATAAGCAACCGTGGAGAGTTCCATTCTTTCGAGTTACCCCTTATCATTTTACGTAAGTAGGATGGAGTTCCCGAAGAAAGGATGTCGACTTCATCATGATGACCTGAAGCAGAGAAATGAATACATCAACGTAATGGATCGACCTCTTCGAGAAGAGCATCCAAGACCGAGAAGACTCGTTAGAATTTCGTAACCAGAACCCCCCCCCTTACTCCCCTCTTAAATCTCGGGACGAGATTTCTTGTAGTGGAGGAGAATTGTGACGCCCGGATAGTTAAGCTACAGTAATCCCACGTTAACGATGCCACGTCAACAGGTTACTGTTACTAAATCTCGCGTTAGTTCGAAACCGATTCAAATTCAAATTCAAAATCGAATCAAGCGGTAAAAGTTTACAAACATTAAACTAAAATGTCCAAAATGTGTCAGATAAATCATGGATAATACTAGTGGGGAAACCACACTTTTATAAAAGGTTTAAAGGCTCTAAAGTAATTAAAACAGAAGCTATGTCAATTAATTAAATGCCTTTTAAAAATTATAATAATGCAAACTATTTTAATTAGGTGTCAAACTTTTTGGGGCAGTAGAATAAGTTATAACATTAATCTAGGAGTTGCATTTATATTTTATAAAACAAAAGTTAAAATAAATAAAGCTAGAAAGTAAACAAAAAATGTAAAAGGAAAAAGAAAGACAAAACAAATAAAAAAAGAGATAAAAGAAGAGAACCCCCCCCCCCGGCCCAACTGGGCCATGGCCCGACTGGCCGCGCACCCTGCCAGCCCAGCTCCCTTCCCCGGCCCGCCGAACCCCTACAACCCCCTGGGGCGACCGAACCCTAACCCCCCACGCGCCCCACTCCTCCCCCGATTCCCCTTTCCCCCTCGTCTCCTCCCTTTGCCCCCCGATCCAGATCGGGCACGGCCCCGCCGCCCACCACTGACCTCGTCGCCGAACCCCGACACCGCCCGGCGCTGCCCCATCGTCGCCGGCGCCCGCCTCCTCAACCCGGCTCCCCGTCCTCGACCTCTTCTCCGCTCCCGGACGCCAACACCATTCGCCGTCCCCGCCTCTTCCTCGTCGGCCAGCGCCGTCCTCCGCACACGCCCACCGTTGCTGGCCGGCCATGCCGCCGGCGCCGTCCTCGCTGCGCGCCTTCCTTGGCCGCGCACGGCCGTGGCCGGCGCCTGTCGGCGCATGTGCGTGCTCGCCGGAGCCAATCGGCCTCGCCTCATCGCCGACTCGTCGTCCTCGTCCCCGTCGCCCTCCCCACGCCCCATTGCCCCGAACCCTACGCCCCCCCTGTGAGCCTCCGCCCTTCCTCTTCTCTCCCCTGTCCCCGTATGCATGCACGCGCTCACGGCCAGGGTCTCCTTCCCGTGGCTCCACTGTCGCCGCCGGCCCCGCGCTCGCCGTCCTCGCCGTTCTCGCGAGCGCACACCCCTGCGCCCCCTCGGGCACGCGTCCGTTCGGGCGCTCGCCCGCTGCCCAGTGCCCGCTCGGGTGACGCCCGCACCCGAGCCCGTGCCCGCTATGGCTCCTCCTGAGCCACTGACTAGGGGGCCCCACGCCCCTGAGAACAAAAAAAAAGAAAAGGAAAAAAATAATTAAAATAATAATAATATATTAAAAAATAATTAATTAATTAAAGAATTAATTAACCTAATTAAATTTTGATTAATTAAACTAATCTAATAACTAAACTAATTAAGCTGTTAGTTAATTAATTATTCAGTCAATGACAGGTGGGTCCCGCACGTTAGTTTGACCCAGTCAACGCCCTGTTGACTGCTGACGTCATGATGACGTCAGCAGGCACTATTCTGGATAATGATGAATTAAATAAATTAAATAAATTCTAAAATGATTTAAAACTTTAGAAAATCATATAAAATAAACCGTAGCTCAGATGAAAATACTTTCTACATGAAAGTTGCTCAGAACGACGAGACGAATCCGGATACGCAGCCCGTTCGTCTGCCACACATCCCTAGCATAGCAAACACGCAATTTTTCCCCTCCGGTTCATCTGTCCGAAAACGCGAAACATCGGGAAAACTTTCCCGGATGTTTCCCCCCTTCGCCGGTATCACCTTCCACCGCGTTAGAGCATACCTAGCACCGCGTATTGCCATGTTATGTTTTGTGATGCTTTGTTTGCTCCGTATTTACTGTTTCTTCCCCCTCTTCTTCTCCGGTAGACCCCGAGACCGGCGCTGATGCCGCTGAGTACGACTACGTCACCGACGACCCCTCCTTCTTGTCTGAGCAACCAGGCAAGCCCCCCTTGATCACCAGATATCGCCTATTCTTCTCTATACTGCTTGCATTAGAGTAGTGTAGCATGTTACTGCTTTTCGATATCCTATCCTGATGCATAGCCTATCCTTGCTACTACTGTTGATACCTTTACCTGCAATCCTACATGCTTAGTATAGGATGCTAGATTTCCATCAGTGGCCCTACATTCTTGTCCGTCTGCTGTGCTATACTATCGGGCCGTGATCACCTGGGCGGTGATCACGGGTATATACTTATATACTACATACATGACACATGTGATGACTAAAGTCGGGTCGGCTCGTAGGAGTACCCGCAAGTGGATCTTTGTGGCGGAGCGACAGGGCAGGTTGAGACCGCCTAGGTGAGAGGTGGGCCTGGCCCTGGTCGGCGTTCGCGGATACTTAACACGCTTAACGAGATCTTGGTATTTGATCTGAGTCTGGCCATTTGGTCTATATGCACTAACCATCTACGCGGGAGTAGTTATGGGTATCCCGGCGTCGTGGTATCAGCCGAAGCCTTCTTGACGTCAGCGACTGAGTGGCGCGCGCCGGATTGGACTGGAACGCCACTAGGCTAGGTGTGCTTCCGGCCGCGTACGCAACGTGCAGGTGTGCATAGGGCGATGGGCCCAGACCCCTGTGCGCTTAGGATTAGACCGGCGTGCTGACTGCTCTGTTGTGCTTAGGTGGGGCTGCGACGCGTTGATCTTACGAGGCCGGGCATGACCCAGAAAAGTGTGTTCGGCCAAATGGGATCGAGCGTGTTGGGTTATGTGGTGCACCCCTGCAGGGAAGTTTATCTATTCGAATAGTCGTGTCCCTCGGTAAAAGGACGACCCGGAGTTGTACCTTGACCTTATGACAACTAGAACCGGATACTGAATAAAATACACCCTTCCAAGTGCCAAATACAACCCGGGGATCGCTCTCTAACAGGGCGACGAGGAGGGGATCGCCGGGTAGGATTATGCTATGCGATGCTACTTGGAGGACTTCAATCTACTCTCTTCTACATGCTGCAAGATGGAGATGGCCAGAAGCGTAGTCTTCGACAGGACTAGCTATCCCCCTTTTATTCTGGCATTCTGCAGTTCAGTCCACTGATATGGCCTTTACACATATACCCATGCATATGTAGTGTAGCTCCTTGCTTGCGAGTACTTTGGATGAGTACTCACGGTTGCTTTTCTCCCTCTTTTCCCCTTTTCTATACCGGATTGTCGCAACCAGATGCTGGAGTCCAGGAGCTAGAGACCCCGAGGATGATTCTACATGGAGTTCGGCTTCGAGGAGTAGTTAGGAGGTCCCAGGCAGGAGGCCTTGCCTTTTCGATCGTTGCTACTTTTGTGCTAGCCTTCTTAAGGCAAACTTGTTTACCTTATGTCCGTACTCAGATATTGTTGTTTCCGCTGACCCATCTATGATCGAGCAGTTGTATTCGAGCCCTCGAGGCCCCTGGCTTGTATTATGATGCTTGTATGACTTATTTATGTTTTAGAGTTGTGTTGTGATATCTTCCCGTGAGTCCCTGATCTTGGTCGTACACATTTGCGTGCATGATTAGTGTACGGTCAAATCGGGGGCGTCACAATAATCCCACTCTCTCGCTCCTGCTCTCTTTTACTGCATTAGGACAATAGTGATTCAACTGTTACATGTTGCGGTAGTTGAACCCCTTTCCTCTGCATGACCTGTCATTGCCACAGTAAATAGATGAAACCCACTAGCATGAGTAGGAGTTGTTTGAGCCCTGATGTGCCTGCTCATTCATGCTTTTTTGTCATGCCTGCTATTGCTTAGAGTTGAGTCAAGTCTGATTCATCGGGGATAAATTGGAATGTGGTGAACATGTCCTACTGCTGAGAGCTAAGTGTGTGAACATGATTTGGTAAAGGTATCGGTGAGAGGCCATGTAGGAGTACATGGTGGGTTGTCTCATTGAAGCCGACCTCAGGATCTGAGTTCTGTGTTTGTGATCCATGAACAGCTACTACCACGCATTGGAATGCTTAAGCGCCCCTCTCGACTTATTAATCAACATGATCTCTGTCCAGGAGTTGCAACTAGTTTCTGGTGTTTGTAGGTAGTGTTAGTAGTCTACCAAGTGGCACCCGGTACAGCTGGGCTTGGGACAGACTAGGCACCGTGGCACGGTGTACCAAGCGTAGAACCACCCGTCGAGGTGGGCTTGGGAACCCTGCACACATCGTTTGGGGCCGTGAGCGACACCCCGGCCGGATCTCCTTGCGGATGGAACCCGAATAGGCGATAAACCTGGACTGGAGACTTGTGTGGTTAGTCAGGTCGTGGCCGACTCCCTCGCCAGGCTTCCGCTTGAAGGTTGCCGAGATACACAATGTGTACATGGTGGTAAGTGGCGAGAGCGTGTGTGAAGAAGTACACCCCTGCAGGGTTAACATCATCTATTAAAATAGCCGTGTCCGCGGTAAAGGACTTCTGGGTTGCCTGTACAGTTCATAGACAAGTGAAAGTGGATATTCTAAAATGCGCAAGATAAGCGTGAGTGCTATGGATGGCGTTCTCGTAGGAAGACGGGAGCGGATCCATAGTGGTGTATTGATATGGTGAATATGTGGACTCGTGTGCGCCACCTCAAAAGAGTTACTTGCAGTCGTAGTTCAGGATAGCCAACGAGTCAAAGCTGGCTTGCCGCAGTCAAACTCCACCACCCCCTTTGTGGATACTGATGCATATGTAGCTAGTTCTGATGTAAGTCTTGCTGGATACATTTGTACTCACGTTTGCCTATTTTATGTTTTGCAGAGAGACGTCAGTCTCGCTAGTAGTTTCGTTTGGACGTCGACGTTTAGCTTGATACCTTAGCTACGATCTTGTGCCCTCGGCAGGATCTGGTAGACAGTCAGGCTTCTCAGCCTTTTTCATTTGTAGATGTTTGTACTCAGACATGTTAAGCTTCCGCATGTGCTTTGACTTGTATGCTCTGAATGTTCGGTCATGAGACCCATGTTTGTAATATCTCGCTCCTCAGAGCCTAATGAATAAATACTTTGAGTCGTAGAGTTTTGTTGTGATGCCATGTTGTATTTACACATATCGAGCATATTGTGTGTATGATTGAAATGCTTGGTATGTGTGGGATCCGACAACCTAATTGTTTATCCTTGGTAGCCTCTCTTATGCGGAAATGTAGTCTTGTGTGTCCATGAGCCATAGTAATCCGCTACAGCCGGGTTCACCGTAGTCCTGCTAGCCCAACACTACTGCTCCGGAACACTTGACTGGCCGGCATGTGATTCACTTCGTTCCTGTGTCTGTCCCTTCAGGGAAATGTCACACGGTGATATCCGGAGTCCTGCCTAGCCTGCTACCGCCCGGTTCACCGGAGTCCTGTTAGCCCAGTGCTACAGCCCGGATTCGCACGCTGCTGACCGACGTGCTCGATGTTGATTCATGTATCCCTGTCCCCGTACGTTAGTGCCACTTTGGGTTCACGACTAGTCATGTCGGCCCGGGTTCTCTGTCATATGGATGCTAGCGACACTATCATATACGTGAGCCAAAAGGCGCAAACGGTCCCGGGCCATGGTAAGGCGACACCCGTGGGAATACCGTGCGTGAGGCCGCAAAGTGATATGAGGTGTTACTGGCTCGATCGATGTGACTTGGAATCGGGGTCCTGACAGCTTTGGTATCAAAGCCTGACTGCCTGTAGGATTACCAAGCCAAACTGGTCGAAGTTGAGTCTAGAAATGCTTTAGTTATATAAGGGAATTGATTGGGGAAGGAAACATAAGGCTCTTTTTACTCCTTTACCTTATGTACTTCTGATCTGAGTCATCCTCTTCTCTTCTACGGGGATTAAGAACTAGGCCTTCTCATCTATCTATCTATCAGGATGACGAGTTACTATGACAGAGACTTATAGGATTGATGGATTTAAGCCCAGTTCAGTTTCTACTACTTCCGTGTGTTCATAGTTGGTCTCGGAACCTTGATACTGTGATGTTGAGTGGTTATGCCACCATTTTGCAGGATGTTTCAAATCTTTTTGAGCATTTACAGCCGTTATGCTGTCCGAGTCATCCCAGGTTTCTAAACAGTCTGATGCATTTGCAAATTCCTTCTTACCGTTCTGAAGTTCCTTTGTGCCAGATCAACCACACTAACTAGTGTGTTGAGGTACTTCATTGCCTCGGCATTTGTGTTGGAGCTATTATTATGACCCTAGGGTCTAGGGTATCACCTAGTAACCTAGCCATGTTTTGTGTTCCCAGTGTGATGATTATGGCCGCCATTCTCGGAAGCATCCCATGATGCCATTTAGTTAGTAGGTATTCTATTCCTGGGTTTTGAACCCGAGATTCACTCCACTCACCTCCTGTCGATAGTGTTTGCTAGTTCCTTTAGGATATTAGTAACCTTTGCGATAGTCCTCGAGGTCCGTGGTATTTATTTCTTCCAACTACCATGAACTACTTATGGCAGAAGTTCCTCGTTGAACGAAAGATCACAACTAGAGTGCTCTTGATGAGTTCTCCATTCTACATTGTGAATGTGCCAGTTCTACCTTCTGCATGGGTTATCCGGAAGAAATGTTGAGCTCTGTTCGACATACTAATCTATGCATCCACAACTCAGAAACATATATGTTCCTTTGAGTTGTCCCTCCTTAGTTGTTATCCTGATCTCCGTCTATCATTTGATAGTCAAGAGCATGTCATGCATTCATGCTCATTGATACTTCATATTCTTGTGGTCTGTCAAGCCATTCTATTTTGAAATGACTAGGAGAAACAAACGCCAGTACCTTGTCCACTTCGAGGATTAGGTCAAAGTAGTTGTATTCCGTGGATCAAAATGCCAATCCAGCTTTTGCTCTGTTCTAACTTGAAGTGTTACCATCTTTATGTCAAGAATCAACGTTAGCATTGGGGATTAAGAGACATATATAAGTACATCATGGTTTCATTGTAACTAATATTGAATGAATTGTTAATGCAGGTCTTCAACTCATATCACAAAGATTGATGCCATCATTTATTGGAATTCTGAGGCATTACCTGGTCTGGCTGGTTTTCGTGCCTCGTTGTAGTAAGTTCTCGTAATGTTCTCCTCCTATAAAACATTTGTTCTTCTAATGTGCCTTGATTACTTCTATCTATACTAATCATTTTTGGTAAGGTTTCTTCTGTCGAGTCCCTGCACATGTATGAAGTAAATAAGAATATACAATCTTGAATGAAAGTGAGTCACTATTTATGAGTGGAAAAAAAATTGGTTGTGTTTCATACCTATCAAGAAGTTCTTGTGTTTCTGGTATATCCAGATCTATATATATTCTTGTTGCACTGGTTGACTCTAGGCACAAACCTATTTAATCAATCAGTTAGAATTTGTAAATGATAAGAATAACATGTAGGTTTTATGGACTTACCATTAAATCTCTGTACCATCGTTGATGTAATAATAAGGACAGTTTGGCTGCCGATTACATCCTCGGTCAAAAAATAAGCAAACTTTCCCCACAACGTGATTCTGATTTTGTCACCCCTAAAGAAATTAATCTGAGAAGTTAGTGCACATGGTGGAGGTTTGGTTAAATTTGAGACATCCATATGCATATGCACTTACTTTGGCATTAGGATTTCAATCTCGCGGAGATATGAAGGTTGTGGGTTCTTCTTTGTTATTCTTGTCTCCACAGGCTTCATTTGTGTTAGTAGTCCAATGACATCTGTATATTTGGATATTAGTGATATAACAATTAGAAATAACAATTATTTGGAAGTCAAAATTACAACTATAAACATACCTGAGCACCCTGTATCTTTTTATGCCCTTTCTTCTAGTGTGTCCATGGTAGCAAACTCGAAGCAATAATCTGGAAAAACTTTTGAAGATCCTTTTATCTCCTTTACCTTTGTATTGTATGCAAAACATATTTTAATTTCATTGCTCACTGGCCTATATTTTGTGGATTCCACAACCTTAAAATTGCTGAATGCATAAACTGATTTCTCAATGATCTTTGATCTAAAAGTATCTATAAGATTCTTCCAGATAGTAGCATGGATTGTTTCACCCTGTCGAAAGAATCAAATATGTTTAGTAATTGTTGCTTCACCTGATAGAGAAATTCCAATTAAATATATTAAAAAAACAGACCTGCTCATCCATCAGTATCATATCTAGGCTAATAAGCTCATCGGTCGTAGGATTGACTGAATCCCACATTCTCATTACTTTCACTTGAATGTTCCAATTCTGTCCCCTTGTAGTTAAGTCGCTCAACTTCTTGTATGCCATAGTGTTATGTCTTCAAAATTAACAGGGAACAATTTGTCAGTTGAAATAGTATTTATGAAGATTCTATCCAGAAAAAGTAAGCTTACTAAATAACAATTACCAATCTAATGATGCAGACCAGAAGTTGTTTCGGGTCACTTCTTCCGATGTCGGTTGGAGCAGTTGGGCATAACTTCGTCGGGCGTCGAGTGTGCTTTGGCTCGATTGGAGCAGTTGGGCGTAACTTCGTCGGGCGTCGAGTGTGCTTTGGCGTGACTTCGTCGGAAGTCGATTGAAGCGGCTGGAGGTGGCTTTTGGTGTGGACGCCGAGTCACGTGTGGCTTGTTCAAGTCGTGGTTGCTGACTTCTAATTGTTTGGTGGGTGCTTGTCCGGCCAGCTGTACTTATATAATGGGTTGCGTTGAGGTGTCTTGGGTTGAGGTGGCTGAGACCGTGTGGAGATCAGATTGTGAAGTTGTCATGTATTTGTTCCTGTTTTGGAACTTTCCTCACGTGGTCCGGTGGTTGTCCTTATTTGTTATGGTTTGACTACTATTTTTTCTTATCCTTGACCCATTGATGGAAAGATATTTTTTGTTTGTGCGGGCTAGTTGATGTTTCGATGGACATGGATGTTTTTTTTAACTTGTGTGCACTATTTGTACGTGCCATGTTGTAATAGTTGTACGTGCACATATTTTTTGGCGTAACGTTTGCATCTTTTAATCTTAGCCATCAATAAATAAATCGAAGGATCAAGAAAATTTAATCTATGTGGACGCATGTGGTGTCTTGTTTGACTTCTGTTTTAGTTAAATAATAGATGTCATGAGAATTGCACCACCTCTTATGAATTCTTGACGGAGTGATACTTCTCGCCATCATTATTCATTCCTCGGTCCCGTGTTGTTGTAACCGGAATGCCGACAAGTGAACTGTGATGTGTGAAATCAATACTACTAGCAACCTCGTTGCTTGGTAGTTAATGGACAATACTCTCACGCTTAGCGTGCTGGTTATTGAATCATCATCCTAAGATTGATCGTGCTACCTAGTCCTTATTTCCGGTGCACACTTCGATCAATGAGTTAGGATTGTGCCAATCCCTCGCTTATTTGATCATATTGTCTTGCCCTGAAAAGCAGGGTTATTCCCGAGCTTAATAACATATCGATGGTTCGTGATTTTCTGAATATCCTCTCAGAAGTATCACCGGGTTGTCCCCTGACCGTTATGTTGAGCTCGCGATCAAGTTGGTTTTCTTATAAACCACCCCTTCTCCAAGAATCTGTGTTGGATATCCCTGACCTAGTTGGTTGAGCTAGAGAACAACTTGGAGAGTTGGAAGATAAAAGCTTGTCTGACTTAGTTCATTTTAATGGATATCTTTTTGAGTGTGTATTGAAGAAAGATGGTATCTTCATCAATTGTTCCTCGTGATCGGTTGTTGAATCTATCGTCTTGTCCAAACCTTGATTTGAGTGTGGGTCATCATCAAATCAAATTAGAACCAACGATGTTCGTAATGTTGTCTTACTCTTGGTTGATCCCTCGAGCATACACCATTACATCTTTTGGTCTGACCAATGCTATCACCATGTTCACATGATGGTGGAAGTCCAGTGATATGGAAATTCCGATGAGTTGCTGTTGAGCTCATCAGCAACATTTTGTCTCCCCCATGATTCATGTTGAACATCAACTTAGTGTTGAAAACTTTGTAAACAATGCCTTCGTGTTCCGCTCACGAGGTATACATTTGGATGAAAGAAGTGACTTCCTCTAATTCACGTGCACTTGATGTAAGTTGCCGCCGTGAATTCGAGAAAGCTCCCTCTGGAACCATCCCAAGTCAGTCATGCATGTGCGAAGTATGCTATGGTTTGACAGGCTCGCTACCTCCATTCCATATGTATCTCCTAGTACACAAAGCCACTGATTGATTTGTTCAAGGATAAGAAGTTCAAATGCTATTCCCGAAGGGCCCAGACGGACATGCACAAGACTTCGTTATCTTCAATGATGGTTCCCCACATGAACTCGGTAGTGTTTTATTGTAAGACTACTATGCGGTCATGCTTGTCTGGGACAACGTGTTCACATGTGTGTAGCAGAACCAGCTCATGTTTTGGAGCTTGCTATCATAGTTCATCTCCCGAGAATCTCGCAACGCCATCTCGTCGATTTGTGTTGCAAACTTTCATTTTTCTCTCTAGACTGGATGAGTCTGGAATATCCTGACACCAACCAGATCTGAATCTCAGGCAGATATGATGGTTGGAACGTTTCCCAAGAACTGTAATATTGGTCTCTCTGTAACCCGGTGAAGTGGATGTCGTGGCCAACACACCCAGCCGGAAGACCTATTATTGTAGTATCTTGATTGAGGAAGTTGGCCACCTCCCCACAAGGATTCCGTAGAATTTACTTCCGTAGTTGTTCCTTATGGATTCTTGTGCTCCCGAAGTCCGGCCTTTTACTTAATGTTCTAGATACCAAACCATATCTATAAATGGGTTACGCTAGCACATCAAGGAGAACATTAGGAGCGAAGTGCTAAATGTCTCTTGGTCGATCATCCAGATTTCGTTCCCTTGGCCTCGCTAAGGTGAAATCTGAGAAAGTGTTGTCTTCCTTTGCACCTGCATTGTCCATCACTATTGATCGTGGTAGTAAGATGTGTTGCCAGGATCCTCGGCACGGATGTTGGTAAGGCCTTGGTGACTATGGAAATGCTCAAGTTCTTCAGAGCATACTCAGTCACTAGGTTATATCCTCGGTATCAATTGGAATGTGCCTCCCGTTTGCCGAGTTTTTCTATAACCATAGTTTCCTTTCCGAACTGAGTATGCCATTTCCCCGAACCCCTTCAAACGATCATCGTGAATTGCTCGGTCTTCGAGGGGATCGTTTTCCTGTGGAATATCCTTTCGTCGTCATCGAGTTGGGTGAAGATCTCGAGAGCAAGGATATCAAGATCAACATGAAGCAAGGAATTAACGTTCATATGAAGAGCAATTGGACCAGGAGGATCGTATTAGCTTTGTGTCCCTCTGTCTTCTTACCTCACGTCTTGAATCTCGGGACGAGATTCTTGTTTAGTTGGGGTGAGTTGTCACAGCCCTAGAATTTGGTTGCAGATAGTGGCATTGCATCCATGCATCATGTTTAAATTCAAGAAACTTGAATTGAGGAAATTTCAAAGCCTCAAAATTTTAATTAAAAGAAGGGCAAATAACCCTGGAAAATGCATCCAATGTTTCCAAAATGCTCTCCAATGATGTTTAATATTTATGGCAAGGGTTTTGGTCCAAACCAAAAATATGGAACATTTTTGAGGAATTATTTTGGCCATTTGGATTTAAATCAATAAATATTTGAGTTGGATTTAATTCTTCTATAAAAGATTTGCAAGTCCAATAATCCTGAAAACCTGTGAGTGGCTTTGAATATATTGCATCAAGCCACATAAATATTTTCAGAAGCTACTAAATGATTTGGTCTATGAATAAAATCAAAACAGAATTGAAATATTAGAAAACAGAAAATAAAACAGACGGAGGCTCACCTGGAGCAAACTTACCTACGTGGCCCAGCGCCAGGCCACCAGCGGCCCAGCCCACCAGCAACTCGCCCGTCGTCTTCCTCCCCCCGCCCCGAAGCTGCTGCGTGCCCGCATCACAGCCGACCGCGGCCACGTCGCCTCGCCACCTCCTGTTTCCCCTCTCGTCCCGATCCACGCGCTGGAGACGCCCCGCAGACCCCTCTGCCTTTCCCCTCAACCTGGAACTCTCTCCCTCTCCTCTAGCTTCTTCCCCGAGCACCAACAGAGAGCAGCCATGGACATCATACGTCGTTCGCGTGGCCACCGTCGATGAGACGCCACGATTCCGTTTCTGGGAGCTCCGCCATCGACCGGGAAGTCACCTCGACGCAGATCGTGAGCCAGGGTGCCCTGAAGAGATGCCATCGAGCTCCACATCGTCTCTCTGCACCGCCGGTCGCCATCGCCGATTTGCCGCCTCCATCGTGCCCACGAGCTCACTGACCATCCCTGTGCGTTCCCCGTGAGCGCCCGCTTCGACTCCCCCTCTTCCCCGGCCTCTCCGCGTCCTCTAGGCCCTAGCTGCACGGACGCCGAACTCCGGCCGCCGCCACGAGCTCGCTTCCGGCGAACTCCGGCCACCCCGCGCTCTTCCGTTGGTTCCCCTGGATGCACGCGGGCACGAGCTACCTCCTGGTGCCCTCGGCGCGTAAATCCGTCGCCTCTAGCGCAACTCCGGCGGACGCCGCCGCAGTTTGAGGTCGCCGCCGGCCAAAACTCCGGCGTGCTGACGGGCAACGTCATTAGCCGCTAACATCTCCGCTAATTAACCCCTGGTGACACGGACAGCTGGGCCCCACGCCTAATTAACTCCGGGTTTATTTTCTGTTTAGATTAGTTTATAATCCGGCGGGACCCACATGCCAGAGTTGACCGTGCTGACGTGGCTGTTGACTAGGCCCACCTGTCTGTGACACTAGCCAGCTCTGTGCCACTGACGTGTGGACCCCACACGTCAAGTTTGACCGGGACTCGGTCAGCTGACCTGCTGATGTCAGTCTGATGTCATGCTGGCGCAGTAAGCATTTTCTGGAATAATTCTAATTCAAAAATGATTTGGAAATTTCAAAAAATGTTGCAAACTTTGAAAAATCATAGAAATTCAACCGTAACTCCAAATGAATTAAGTTATATATGAAAAATGATCAAAAAAATCCAATTATCCATCTATACCATTTTCATGCATGTTAGAAAAACTTATGGCTGCTGTTTAGGACAATTCAATTAAATGGCATTTAGGAAAGCACATATGGAGTTTGAATTTGAACCTAGTGTTCAAACCAACTCCATTTAACTTGTTGCTAGTTGCATTAGCCCAATCAACAACATATTGCCATGTCACATTCATGCATCATATTGTTGCATTGCATTGATTGTGTTCTTTTCTGTTGCCGGTGCTTGTCCCCTCTCAGTAGACATGTTTCGACAATGAGTTCGATGACACCGATGAAGAGCTATACTATCTTCAGAAGTGCCAGGCAAGCAAAACCCCCTTGTTCATTCCGATATAATCCCACTCTCTCGCTCCTGCTCTCTTTTACTGCATTAGGACAACAGTGATTCAACTGTTACATGCTGCGGTAGTTGAACCCCTTTCCTCTGCATGACCTGTCATTGCCACAGTAAATAGATGAAACCCACTAGCATGAGTAGGAGTTGTTTGAGCCCTGATGTGCCTGCTCATTCATGCTTGTTTGTCATGCTTGCTATTGCTTAGAGTTGAGTCAGGTCTGATTCATCGGGGATAAATTGGAATGTGGTGAACATGTCCTACTACTGAGAGCTAAGTGTGTGAACATGATTTGGTAAAGGTACCGGTGAGAGGCCATGTAGGAGTACATGGTGGGTTGTCTCATTGAAGCCGACCTCAGGAACTGAGTTCTGTGTTTGTGATCCATGAACAGCTACTACCACGCATTGGAATGCTTAAGCGCCCCTCTCGACTTATTAATCAACATGATCTCTGTCCAGGAGTTGCAACTAGTTTCTGGTGTTTGTAGGTAGTGTTAGTAGTCTACCAAGTGGCACCCGGTACAGGTGGGCTTGGGACAGACCAGGCACCGTGGCACGGTATACCAAGCGTAGAACCACCCGTCGAGGTGGGCTTGGGAACCCTGCACACATCGTTTGGGGCCGTGAGCGACACCCCGGCCGGATCTCCTTGCGGATGGAACCCGAATAGGCGATAAACCTGGACTGTAGACTTGTGTGGTTAGTCAGGTCGTGGCCGACTCCCTCGCCAGGCTTCCGCTTGAAGGTTGCTGAGATACACAATGTGTACATGGTGGTAAGTGGCGAGAGCGTGTGTGAAGAAGTACACCCCTGCAGGGTTAACATCATCTATTAAAATAGCCGTGTCCGCGGTAAAGGACTTCTGGGTTGCCTGTACAGTTCATAGACAAGTGAAAGTGGATATTCTAAAATGCGCAAGATAAGCGTGAGTGCTATGGATGGCGTTCTCGTAGGAAGACGGGAGCGGATCCATAGTGGTGTACTGATATGGTGAATATGTGGACTCGTGTGCGCCACCTCAAAAGAGTTACTTGCAGTCGTAGTTCAGGATAGCCAACGAGTCAAAGCTGGCTTGCTGCAGTCAAACTCCACCACCCCCTTTGTTGATACTGATGCATATGTAGCTAGTTCTGATGTAAGTCTTGCTGGGTACATTTGTACTCACGTTTGCCTATTTTATATTTTGCAGAGAGACGTCAGTCTCGCTAGTAGTTCCGTTTGGACTTCGACGTTTAGCTTGATACCTCAGCTACGATCTTGTGCCCTCGGCAGGATCTAGTAGATAGTCAGGCTTCTCAGCCTTTTTCATTTGTAGATGTCAGTACTCAGACATGTTAAGCTTCTGCATGTGCTTTGACTTGTATGCTCTGAATGTTGGGTCATGAGACCCATGTTTGTAATATCTCGCTCCTCGGAGCCTAATGAATAAATACTTTGAGTCGTAGAGTTTTGTTGTGATGCCATGTTGTATTTACACATATCGAGCATATTGTGTGTATGATTGAAATGCTTGGTATGTGTGGGATCCAACAACCTAGTTGTTTATCCTTGGTAGCCTCTCTTATGGGGAAATGTAGTCTTGTGCTTCCATGAGCCATAGTAGTCCGCTACAACCGGGTTCACCGGAGTCCTGCTAGCCCAGCACTGCTGCTCTAGAACACTTGACTGGCCCGCATGTGATTCACTTTGTTCCTGTGTCTGTCCCTTCGGGGAAATGTCACGCGGTGATATCCGGAGTCCTGCCTAGCCTGCTACAGCCCAGTTCACCAGAGTCCTGTTAGCCCAGTGCTACAGCCCGGATTCGCACGCTGCTGACCGACATGCTCGATGTTGATTCATGTATGCCTGTCCCCATAAGTTAGTGCCACTTTGGGTTCACGACTAGTCATGTCGGCCCGGGTTCTCTGTCATATGGATGCTAGCGACACTATCATATACGTGAGCCAAAAGGCGCAAACGGTCCCGGGCCATGGTAAGGCGACACCCGTGGGAATACCGTGCGTGAGGCCGCAAAGTGATATGAGGTGTTACCGGCTAGATTGATGTGACTTGGAATCGGGGTCCTGACATTTTATATCCAAAATACTGTTTAATCCTTGTTCAATCTTATTTGCATCGTAAACTATGTACACTAATCATTAGACCATCTTTGAAGATCTGACGAACAAAAGCAGAATGTTTCTTTCTATACTGTTCGAACCACCCCCCTTGCGTTCTCTCCCAAGGAGTGGCTAGTGCGCAACACTGCCATGCTCCTCTACCGCGCAGTCATCACAGGATGGGACAACGACCTCGCCTTCCTATTCAATGTTCTGTCGGTAGCGACGTTCTCTGTCCAGGAGCATCCGGAGAGGGAGGTGCTCCACGCCATGCGTCTAGGCATGTACTGCAACGCCGACCACATGGCTAAATGGCCGTTGCCGTCACCGAGTTCCATGCTCTCTGTTCTTCATTAAATCCAGGTTTGTGGACACTACTTACCAGTTGGGAGAGAAACATAATTGATGTGTATGGAATTACAGAATTGACACCCATGACCTATCATTTCAACTAGAAGCAAAGAATGTTTGACATGCAAGGTTCTATCATGCCCTCATCTTTCTGTTCGTCTCTTTATTCTACATAAACTGCCGATTTTTACTGTAGTTTTCATGCCTACAAGACAAAATCAAAGGAAGGTGTTTTGTTTCTCAAGTGTTCTAGTGAAAGGATTATCCTAACATAAGAGCTATATTTTCTTCATAAAAAATATGTATAGTTGGTTCACACAACGCTTAGTATGTTATTGTTAGTTTGATTTGATTTTCTATACCATGCCAAGAGCTTTAATATTAAAAGGCACATTCTGATTTTATAAGGAGCACTCCAAATGCCAGTATTGAAAATAGATCATCCTATTTTCTGAAACGAGAAATCAATCCACATGGTTCTCCAATTTCGTGGTACTAAATTTAGATATATTAGAGGTACTGTTATGTTAGCTTCAATTTGGTGACAGAAGCATGCCAAGCTAGATGATCAATAAGCCTTATCATATCTTACAATTATCCACAACGTTGCAGAAAAACTCAACCTTTTTCCCCATGCCTAAAGTTATCTGGGAAGATTTCTCCAACTTCTTTCAGTGTACTCTTGGCACTAACTCCTGAGAAGTACTCTGAAAACAACAATACATTTTTTTCTTCACCAGATGCGGAAACTAAAAGGCGAGTACCATGGGATCATGAAGTATATAGAGCAAAGGAGGAGTTGTACCATCTCCTCTCCGGCAAGATTCTTTTTTTTCGCTGGGGAATGAACGAATTGACAAGATTGCATTGTTGCAAGGACAGAGAGTGGACCACCTCCTTCAGTTTCTTAGATTCCCTGTTTGCATTCACCATTCTCAACAAGCACCAGGATGTGGCTTTGGTTATGCACAAACAATATCTTCAGTGGTTTCTAGATCAAGCCCTATGTTCTTTATCTGAACAATAGACATTGTAATTATTCCATCCATTACCTCTGAAAGTCAAGAGTCGAAAGAAAAGTCATTGTCATATCTCTGTCACCAAGGAAGGTTCATTAGACAGAAAAATGATCTCTGGTTATGTATGAGATGATGCAATGCAGATATCTCTGAATGAAGCACAATAGGAATTTACACCCTCTAATGCTAACTGTTGATCAGTCTTCTCTGACGTATCAAGTCAGTATCTCATTTGCCCCCTATTCATTGGTCATGGCTGCATGAAAAATTATTGCAATTTTAATCCTATGTTTAAGGGTAGCTAAATTTCTACGGACCTACCATATTATCTTTTTGGAATAACAGATCAACTTTCAACATGTACTTTTGTTGTAACATCTCATGTATTTTGTGCTATTATCTGAAAGAGGTGTGGACTGGAGAAATTCCTGATAAGTACTGATGTAGAGCTTGGCTGTTTGAGCCAAGAAACTTAATTGTAAAACTGGGATTAAACTTATTATTTCTACACTCCCAGTGTTATAAATAGAGGAATTAAGATCTTTGTTATGAGAAAATTGGCTATTTTCCACCTCCAATGTTTGTGCCAAGCCCAAATAGTGCAAAGAAAAATTGCAAATAAAATATATTTTCCAAAAAACAAAACATTATGAAAAATATACTTTTCAGAGAAATGTTCTTACCCCTCAAAAAACAAAACATTCTTACCCGTAATAAATGTTCTTAAAAAACATATGTTAAAAAATATTCCTTTTCAGAGAAATGTTCCAATTTCGTAAAAATGTTAACTATTCTTGCAAAAGTGTTCCAATTTTTTATGTAAGTGTTGTCTTTTATGAAAAATTAGAAAATTTTCACATTCAACCTTATCATCGATATTTATTAAGATTGGATATTAAAAATAATGCACAACGACACATGAAGTAGGTTGTGCCCCTTTTTTCGCCCGGTGCAACGCACGGACATTTGTACTAGTTATTTTAAATGAAGGCCAAACTCGTAACTCAAATATTCGCCTCCGTGATCAGATCGTAGAAACTTTATTTTCTTGTTACGATGATTCTCCACTTCACTCTAAAATTCTTTGAACTTTTCAAATGTTTCAGACTTGTATTTCATCAAGTAGATATACCCATATCTGCTCAAATCATCTGTGAAGGTTAGAAAATAATGATACCCGCCACGAGCCTAAACACTCATCGGACCGCATACATCGGTATGTATTATTTTGATAAGTCATTAGCTTGCTCCATTGTTTCGGAGAACGGAGTTTTAGTCATCTTGCCCATGAGGCATGGTTCACAAGTATCAAATGATTCATAATAAATTGATTCCAAAAGTCCATCTACATGGAGTTTCTTCATGCGCTTTACACCAATATGACCTAAACGGCAGTGCCACAAATATGTTGCACTATCATTATCAACTTTGCATATTTTGGCATCAATATTATGAATATGTGTATCACCACGATCGAGATTCAATAAACCATTTACATTGGGTGTATGACCAAAGAAGGTTTTATTCATGTAAACAGAACAACAATTATTCTCTAATTTAAATGAATAACCATATTGCAATAAACATGATCCAATCATATTCATGCTCAACGCAAACACCAAATAACATTTGTTTAGGTTCAACACTAATCCCGAAGGTAGAAGGAGTATACGATGGTGATCTTATCAACCTTGGAATCACTTCCAACACACATCGTCACCTCGCCCTCAACTAGTCTCTATTCATTTTGTAATTCCTATTTCGAGTTACTATTATTAGCAATTGAACCGGTATCAAATACCCAGGGGCTACTATGAACACTAGTAAAGTACACATCAATAACATGTATATCAAATATAGCTTTGTTCACTTTGCCATCCTTCTTATCCGCCAAGTATTTGGGGCAGTTCTGCTTCTACTGATCATTTCCTTTGCAGTAGAAGCACTCAGTTTCAGGCTTGGATCTAGCTTTGGGCTTCTTCATGGGAGTGGCAACTTGCTTGCCATTCTTCTTGAAGTTCCCTTTCTTTCCCTTGCCCTTTTTCTTGAAACTAGTGGTCTTGTTAACCATCAACATTTGATGCTATTTCTTGATTTCTACCTTCGCTGATTTCAGCATCGCGAAGAGCTGGGGAATCGTTTTCATCATCCCTTGCATATTATAGTTCATAACGAAGTTCTAGTAACTTGGTGATAGTGACTAGAGAACTCTGTCAATCACTATTTTATCTGGAAGATTAAATCCCACTAGATTCAAGCGATTGTAGTACCTAGACATTTTGGGCACATGCTCACTAGCTGAGTTATTCTCCTCCATCTTGTAGGCAAAGTACTTGTCAGAGGTCTCATACCTCTTAACACGGGCATGATTCTGAAATATCATTTTCAGATCTTGGAACATCTCATATGCTCCATGGCGTTCAAAACATTTTTGAAGTCCCGATTCTAAGCCATAAAGCATGGTGCACTAAACTATCAAGTAGTCATCATACCGGGCTTGTCAAACGTTCATAACGTCTGCATCTGCTCCTACAATAGGTCTGTCACCTAGCGGTGCATCAAGGACATAATTCTTCTGTGCAGCAATGAGGATAATCCTCAAACCATGGACCCAGTCCGCATCATTGCTACTATCAACTTTCAACTTAGTTTTCTCTAGGAACATATCAAAAATAAAATAGGGGAGCTATATGCGAGCTATTGATCTACAATATAGATATGCAAATACTATCTGGACTAAGTTCATGATAAATTAAGTTCAATTAATCATATTTCTTAAGAAGTCCCACTTAGATAGACATCCCTCAAGTCATCTAAATGGTACGTGATCCAAATCAACTAAACCATATCCGATCATCACGTGAGATGCAGTAGTCTTCAATGGTGAACATCTCTATGTTGATCATATCTACTGTATGATTCACGTTTGACCTTTCGGTCTCCAGTGTTCCGAGGCCATGCCTGTACATGCTAGGCTCGTCAACTTTAACCCGAGTATTCCACATGTGCAAAACTGTCTTGCACTAGTTGTATGTGAACGCGGAGCTTATCACACCCGATCATCACGTGGTGTCTCAGGACGACGAACTGTTGCAATGGTGCATATTCAGGGAGAACACTTATACCTTGAACTTTTAGTAAGGGATCATCTTATAATGCTACCACCGTACTAAGAAAAATAAGAGGCATAAAAGATAAACATCACATGCAATCAAAATATGTGACATGATATGGCCATCACCATCTTGTGCCTTTGATCTCCATCTCCAAAGCACCATCATGATCTCCATCGTCACCGGCTTGGCACCTTGATCTCCATCGTAGCGTCGTGGTCATCTCGCCAACTATTGTTTCTACAACTATCGCTAACGCATAGTGATAAAGTAAAGCAATTACATGGCGTTTGCATTTCACACAACAAAGTGACAACCATAAGGCTCCTGCTAGTTGCCGATAACTTCTACAAAACATGATCATCTCATACAATAACGTATATCACATCATGTCCTGACCATATCACATCACAACATGCCCTGCAAAAACAAGTTAGATGTCCTCTACTTTGTTGTTGCAAGTTTTTACGTGGCTGCTACAGGCTTCTAGTAAGAACCATTCTTACCTATGCATCAAAACCACAACGGTGATTTATCAAGTCTGCTATTTTAACATTCAACAAGGACCGGCCGCAGTCAAATTTGATTCATCTAAAGTAGGAGAAACAGACACCCGCCAGCCACGTTTATGCAAAACTAGTTGCATGTCTGTCGGTGGAACCGGTCTCATCAACGTGGTCATGTAAGGTTGGTCTGGGCCGCTTCATCCAACAACACCGCCGAATCAAAATAAGACATTGGTGGTAAGAAGTATGATGATCACTACCCACAACTCTTTCTATTCTACTCGTGCATATCATCTATGCATAGACCTTGCTCGGATGCCACTGTTGGGAAACATAGCATGCAATTAAAAAAAATCCTACGCTCACGCAAGATCTATCTAGGAGATACATAGCAACAAGAGGGGGAGAGTATTCTATGTACCCTCGTACACCGAAAGCGGAAGCGTTTGACAACGTGGTTGTTGTAGTCGAACTTCTTCTCGTTCTGACCGATCAAGCACCGAACGTACGGCACCTCTGAGTTCTGCACACGTTTAGCTCGATGACGTCCCTCAAACTCTTGATCCAGCAAAGTGTCGAGGGAGAGTTCCGTCAGCACGACGGTGTGGTGACGGTGATGGTGAAGTGATCCGCGCAGGGCTTCGCCTAAGCACTACGAAGATATGACCAGAGGCGTAAACTGTGGAGGGAGGCGCCGCACACGGCTAACAGATGTTGTTGTCGATTCTAGGTGCCTCCCCCCTCATATATATATAGGTGGGAGGGAGAGGGAGCGGCCAAGGGGGCGCCCAAGTAGGAGGAATCCTACTTGGGGCCCTAGTCCTATTCGGCCCCCTTACCATATTTCCCGGAGGGGGAAGGAAGGAGGAGGGAGGAGGGAAGGAAGGGGGAGGCCGAACCCTCCCCTTCCTTTCTCTCTTCCCCTCTTTCCTTCCCCTCCAAGTTCGGCCTATATGGGGGGCGCAGCAGCCCATGGTGGCTGCTGCGTTTCCCCTCTTGGCCCATTAGGCCCATATAGTTGCCGGGTGGTTGCCCGGAACCCCTTCCGGTGACCCGATATGTACCCGGTACCCCCAGAACACTTCCGGTGTCCGAATATCATCGTCCTATATATGAATCTTTACCTCTCGGCCATTTCGAGACTCCTCGTCATGTCCGTGATCTCATCCGGGACTCCAAACAACATTCGGTCACCAAATCACATAACTCATATAATACAAAATCATCATTGAACGTTAAGCGTGTGGACCCTACGGGTTCGAGAACTATGTAGACATGACCGAGTCACCTCCCCGGTCAATAACCAACAACGGAACCTGGATGCTCATATTGATTCCCACATATTCTATGAAGATCTTTATCGGTCGTACTGTAATGACAACATACGTTATTCCCTTTGTCATCAATATGTTACTTGCCCGAGATTCGATCGTCGGTATCTTCATACCTAGTTCAATCTCGTTACTGGCAAGTCTCTTTACTCGTTCCGTAATACATCATACCGCAACTAACTCATTAGTCACATTGCTTGCAAGGCTTATTATGATGTGCATTACTGAGAGGGCCCAGAGATACCTCTCCGATACTCGGAGTGACAAATCCTAATCTCGATCTATGCCGACCCAACAAACACCTTCGGAGATACCTGTAGAGAATCTTTATAATCACCCAGTTACGTTGTGACATTTGATAGCACACATGTATTCCTCCGGTATCCGGGAGTTGCATAATCTTATAGTCAAAGGAATATGTATATGACATGAAGAAAGCAATAGCAATAAAACTGAACAATCAATATGCTAAGATAATGGATGGGTCTTGTCCATCACATCATTCTCCTAATTATGTGATCCCATTCATCAAATGACAACACATGTCTATGGTTAGGAAACTTAACCATCTTTGATTAACGAGCTAGGCTAGTAGAGGCTTACTAGGGACACGGTGTTTTGTCTATGTATCCACACATGTATCAAGTTTCCGGTTAATACAATTCTAGCATGAATAATAAACATTTATCATTAGATAAGGAAATATAAAATAACAACTTTATTATTACCTCTAGGGCATATTTCCTTCAGGAGAGGCATAAGCTAACACACTTTCTCTAATTGGATCATATGCACTTATGATTGGAACTATAGCAAGCATCCGCAAGTACTAAAGATCATTAAGGTAAAACCCAACCATAGCATTAAAGTATCAAGTCCCCTTTTATCCCATACGCAACAACCCCCTTACTCGGGTTTAAGTTTCTATCACTCTAGCAACCCACCATAAGCGCATCGTGAACGTATTGCAACACCCTACAGCGGGAATCCTTCATGTGTGCGCAACACGGAAGGCACCATAGGACAACACCAAAATAAAACATACAACTCAAACCAATGTAGATCATCAATCAACTCAAAATACCAAAGAAATCTACTCAAAACATCATAGGATGGCAACACATCATTGAATCATAATATGTGGCATAAAGCACCATGTTCAAGTAGAGGATTGCAACAGGGTGCGGGAGAGTGGACCGCTTAAAAGAGATGAGGAAGGTGATGAAGATGGTGATGTTGATAAAAATGATCACTGCGGCGATGGTTCCCCCAGCGGCACTCCGGCGCCACCGAGAGAGAAGGGGGAGAGTCTCTCCCTTGTGCTTCCTCCTCCATGCCCCCCTATATGGGGGGAGGTTCTCCCTCTGGTCCTTGGCCTCCATGGTGATGATGGCCCCCTCCGCCTTCCTCCTCCATGGCCTCCGGTGATGATCGCCCCCTCGGCAGGGTGCCGGAGAGGGCCTAGATTGATTTTTCGTGTCTACAGAGGCTAGCGGCGGCAGAACTTCTGATCTAGGTTTCTTTTCGGGGTTTTTGGTATTTATAGGAATTTTTGGTGTCGGTCTCACGTCAAGGGGGTCCACGAGGCAGCAGCAAGCCAAGGGGCACGCCCTAGGGAGGGGGGCGCCCTCCACCCTTGTCGCTTCCTCGTGAAGCTTCTAGTCCAACTCTTGTGCTTCGGGGTTGTCGTTTGGTCCATTAAAAATCACCATAAATTTTTAGCCCATTTCGAGAACTTTTATTTCTGCAGAAAAAATGACACCACGGTAGTTCTGCTGAAAACAGCGTCAGTCTGGGTTAGTTCTAAGCAAATCATACCAAAACCATATAAAATTGTTGTAAACATGGCATGAATACTTCATAAATTATAGATACGTCGGAGACGTATCAGCATCCCCAAGCTTAATTCATGCTCGTCCTCGAGTAGGTAAATGATAAAAGAAATAATTTATGAAGTGTGAATGCTAGCATAGTGCATAAATTTTATCAATGATAGTTAACACTTTTTCTAGCATTATTCTTTATCATAAACAGTAGCTCATCTCATAAAACTTCTCATGATCAAGTAGCAAGCTATTCACATGTTAAAGTATAGACCATAAAGCTTCTTGAAAACTAACAAACTACGTTCTCAGTCACCAAACAATTGCAATTCATCTTACTTTCAGGAAGGATCTATGTAAGAGCTTTGACTTAGAAAATTCCACATACTCAACTATCATATAGTCTTCCATGATTGCTAACACTCAAATCTTACTTTTAGGACAAATAGCATTCGTCGAACACAGAGAAAGATAGGGGCTTAATGTTTCGCCTCCCAACTTACTTATCATATAGATAATTGTCAACAATAATAATTCATGATCAAATATATTTGAATGGCGATATATGCTTGGATCTTTCCCTACCACATGATGCTTGCCAAATAAAGAATAAACTAGGTTGAACTAAGAAGGAATACCATTAACTCTTGCATAAAAGTAAATATGAAAGTAAAAGATAGGCCCTTCGTAGAGGGAAGCAGAGGTTGTCATGCGCTTTTTAATTTTGGATGTGCAAACCCATAATGCTAAGGAACGTCACGTTGTATTGCCCTTTGTGATAGCAACCTTTATTATGCAGTCCGTCACTTTTATTTCTTTACCATCACAAGTTCGTACAACGCTTATTTTCCCTTACAATAAAAGATCATACATATTTAGGAGCAATTTTTATTGCTTTTTGCACCGATGACAACTTACTCGAAGGATCTTATTCAATCCATAGGTAGATATGGTGGACACTCATGGCATGAAACGGGGTTTAAGGGTTTTGGATGCACAAGTAGTATCTCTACTTAGTGCAAAATTTTGGCTAGCAAAAGATCCTAAGCAAGCACCACATGTTAGAGGATCCATAACAATATAACTTCTATGCAAATATACCCAAACATAACTCATTATGTTGTCTTCCTTGTCCAACTTCAACTAATTTGCTCAAGTTTGAAAATAATTAATGGGGCTCACAATCATAGAAGATGTCCAAGATAGTATATTTATATGTGAAATCTCTCTTCCTTCAATATTCTTTCATGAATTGTTCAAGTGACCAATGTTGTGTTTGCTAACTTTCAATAAATTTTACTACCTATACTTCTTATATGTGAATTCATTACTCCCCATGGGATACGCATATGAAGCATATATAATTTCAGATTTATGATATTCAATTCATTCAACCATTTACTCATAGGATATAAGTGAAGCACGAGGGTAAATGACAAAACTACTCCAGAAAGATATAAGTGAAGATAAATGAGTAGTCAAATAGTTAAATAGCCATGGGAGGACTCTCTCTCATTCAGGATTTCAGATCCAATGATTTTATTCAAACAGCAAGTAAAATAAAAATACGCTCCAAGCAAAACACATATCATGTGACGAATAAAAACATAGCTCCGAGTAAGGTATACCAATGGTTTTGAAGACGAAAGAGGGGATGCCTTCCGGGGCACCCCCAAGCTTAGGAGCTCGAGTCTTCCTTGAATATTACCTTGGGGTGCCTTGGGCATCCCCAAGCTTAGGGTATTTCCACTCCTTATTCTCCTCGTATCGATATCTTGCCCAAAACTTGGAAACTTCAATCACACAAAACTTAACGGAACTTCATGAGATGGGTTAGTATGATAAAGAGCAAATCATTCACTTTGGTACTATCAAGATAAGATTCATATTTTTTCTCACACAATGCCTACTGTACCATATCACTTCTACAATTTATATTGAGCAATATAAGCCATAGAAACTAGAAAACAAGCAAACTATGCATTGAAAACAGAATCTGTTAGAAACAGAATAGTCTGTAATGATCTGAACAGCAATCATACTTCTGCTACTCCAAAAATCCTGAAATTTTAGGACAAGAACTTGGATATCAATCTTGTTAAAAAATTCAGATCAAAATCACGCTTCTGTTATTTTTTTTAAAATTCTGGCAATGAGCGCAAAAGTTTCTGTTTTTCACCAAGATCAAATCAACTACTACCATATATAATCCCAAAGGTCTTACTTGGCACTTTATTGACAAAAGCTATAAAACATTATTACTACAGTAGCATAATCATGAGAACACACAAAAACAGTAGGGGTAAATATTGGGTTGTCTCCCAACAAGCGCTTTTCTTTAATACCTTTTTAGCTAGGCGTGACATTTTAATGATACTCTTCCAAGCCCAATTTCGATGATAGTCTTACACTCCAAAAGATATAAGTGAAGTTCATGGAGAATTCTACAATTAATATAGATTTACCAACATCCAAGCTCAAAATATATAAGTGAAGCACACGAAGCATTCTATAAAGCCATACTCAAAAGATTTAAGTGAAGCGCATGAAGCATTCTATAAATGAATGAAGGAGTATCACATACTAGCATGGTGCATAAAGGAAAAATAAACTCAAAATAAAAATATTATGTGAACAAAACAAAAACCGAGGTATACCGATAATTGTAGAAGAAGAAAGATGGGATGCCAACCGGGGCATCCCCAAGCTTAGATGCTTGAGTATCCTTGTAATATTTACTTGGGGTTCCTTGGGAATCCCCAAGCTTGAACTCTTGACTCTCCTTATTCGTATCATATTGATAACACCTCGATCTTCGAACACTTCATCCACACAAAACTTAACAAAAAACCTTGTGAGATCCATTAGTATAATAAAGCAAATCACTACTTTTAGGTACTGTTGTAAACCCATTCCAATTTCATATTAGCATTATATCTACTGTATTCCAACTTCACCATGGTTCATACCCCCCCGATACAACCCATAGATTCATCAAAATAAGCGACCAACACATAGAATACATAATCTGTCAAAAACAGGACAATTTGTAGTAATCTAGAAACTTCGTATACTTCTGTAACTCCAAAAATTCTAAACAATTAGGACAAAATAAAAAATTGCATAGCAGTACCGTGTAAAAATTTCAGAAACTTTTGACGTTCCAGTAAAAAATGTAAATTCACGCACTACAGCCAAATCTGTTTTTGCACCGCACATAGAAAACAAGCAATCTAATCATCCTAAAACCAAAACTTGGCACATTATTTTTATAATACAATGGATATATACAAGGGGACAATTATTTTTGAGAAAATTCCATGAAAAACTCTACATTGTTTCCATGAGCACGAACAGAAGTGTTCAAGGTTGACCCTCACTTCTCCAATGCATAATCTTCCAATCACTTCTCTTTTTGAAAAAGTTTTTAGGCATAAGAGGCAAGTATTTTTTTGTATTTTGCATTCCTTTATTTATTTTTGTTTGTTTCACCCACAACTAAAGAAAACAAAAACAAAAGGGAAAACAAAAATCTACTTAGTGAAGAAAGCAAACAAGCATACACGAGAATATCAACCCCACGCTATTGCTCCCGGGCAACGGCGCCAGAAAAGAGCTTGATAATCCCCAAGTGCAAGGAACCATTGTAGAAATTTCCAAAGGTGGAAGTGATAAGTATGGAGTGTCTAACCCACAAGGAGCTAAAGGTAAGATCAATATTCTCTCAAGTCCTATCTGCCACTGATACGACTCTACGTGCACCGAACATTTTCTTCCATCTAGAAACGAGAAGGAAACTACGTTGTGGGTATGAAGAGGATAACTTTGCATGATATCAAAGAGCTAAAATATAAAAATAGGTGCTGTTAACATAAAGTTAGAATATATTATAATACATTACAAATAGCGAGTGTGGAATAATGATGGATCGGTGTGCGGGGCAATTGTTAACAAGATCGGTAATCATTATTGCAATTTCATACGAGGGAGAGGCATAAGCTAACATACTTTCTCTACTTGGATCATATGCACTTATGATTGGAACTCTAGCAAGCATCCACAACTACTAAAGATCATTAAGGTAAAACCCAACCATGGCATTAAAGTATCAAGTCCCCTTTATCCCATACGCAACAACCCACTTAATCGGGTATAAGCTTCTATCACTCTAGCAACCCACTATAAGCTAATCATGAACGTATTGTAAGACACTACAGCGGGAATCCTTCACGTGTGTGTGGCATGGAATGCACCATAGTACAACACCAACATAAAACATACAACACAAACCAATCTAGATCATCAACCAACCCAAAAGACAAGAAATCTACTCAAAACATCATAGGATGGCAACACATCATTGGATCATAATATGTGGCATAAAGCACCATGTTCAAGTAGGGGATTACAGCGGGGTGCGGGAGAGTGGACCGCTTAAAAGAGATGAGGAAGGCGATGAAGATGGTGATGTTGACGAAGACGATCACCGCGGCGATGGTTCCCCCGGCGGCACTCTGGCGCCACCGAGAGAGAGGGGGAGAGAGTCTCCCCCTTGTGCTTCCTCCTCAATGGCCTCCGCCCTAGATGGGGAGAGGTTTTCACTCTGGTCCTTGGCCTCCATGGTGATGATGGAACCCTCCGGCTTCCTCCTGCATGGCCTCCGGTGATGATGCCCTCCTCCGGCAGGGTGCCGGAGAGGGCCTAGATTGATTTTTCATGGCTACAGAGGCTTGCGGCGGCGGAATTTCTGATCTAGGTTTCTTTTCGGGGTTTTTGGTATTTATAGGAATTTTTGGTGTCAGTCTCATGTCAAGGGGGTCCACGAGGCAGCGGCAAGCCAGGGGGCGCACCCTAGGGGGCGCGCCGTCCACCCTTGCCGCTTCCTCGTGAAGCTTCTGGTCCAACTCTTGTGCTTCGGGGTTGTCCTTTGGTCCATAAAAGATCACCGTAAATTTTTAGCCCATTCCGTGAACTTTTATTTCTGCACAAAAAAGACACCACGGTAGTTCTACTGAAAACTGCGTCAGTCCGGGTTAGTTCTAATCAAATCATACCAAAACCATATAAAATTGTTGTAAACATGGCAAGAATACTTCATAAATTGTAGATACGTGGGAGACGTATCATGTATTCTATTGAGCCACTTTATGTATGTTTTGGTAATCAACTCGCGGATTCCCGAGGTGACATTGGGGGAATCTAGGCACGTAGGTTGATACACGTTTTCGTCCTACTTTCTCCGATAGAAACTTTGGTGTAATCTTTGAAGTTCTTTGTGTTGGATTGAATATTATGAATATGAAATTGTTTGATGCATATCGAATAATAAACTCATGGATACTTGTGGTGTCATTGGAGTATCTAGGTGACATTAGAGTTGATTGATGCATATCATATGGTGTTATTATAGTACGAGCTCCAGGGTTGTTTGTGACACTTATAGGGATGGCTCAATAGATTGACCGGAAAGATAACTTTGAGGTTGTATCATTCAATTATGTTAGCACTTTTGAGAGATTGCACTAGTGAAAGTATGAACCCCAGGCCTTGTTTTTAAACATTGATATACTGTTTTGCTCGATGCTTGCTACTTGCTACCTTGTTGTTTATATTGTTTAAGATTATAAAAACCTATATCTAGTATCCATACTACACTTGTATCACCATCTCTTCGTCGAACTAGTGCACCTATGCAATTTACCGTTGCATTGGGTGTGCTGGGGACACAAGAGATGTCTTGTATTTGATTGCAGGGTGTCGGCGTTCTTGGAACGGGGGTGCCCAGACTTGCCTACCTGCGGCCCACGGCGTGGCTCCATCGACGGCCTGGTACGGCCCAACTTCAGCAACAAACAAATCAAGACCCTAGCGAGGGGCCAAGCCTCGTCAGGCGGACGACACCAAGACCTCCACAAGGGGTGGCCTCCTCATGTTGGCTCCTGTGGAGCGGAGATCTCTATGCAAGGCTCACCTCGTGAGGTTCGGATGATGTGAGCCATGACAAACAAGGCCAGGCGGGCGCTAGCGGGTGCAGTGTACCAGTTTCCTCTTTGGTGCTAAAGAGGCAAGCGCAGGCGCAGAGTCTCGAGGAATCAGCCAAAGGGTTTCCATTCCAGTGCAACAAGACCAAGACCGCCAGGACAGTAGGATGGAGGTCATCGCCGAGCCCACCACGGCATCACGACCAGAGGCTTTGGCAGGCGAAGACTACTTTTGTTAGGATAGCATGTACTAGTTGTCTCCCTTCGAATTTGGCCATTGTGGGATCCCTTCCCGCCTTCATTTTGGGAAGAGGATCAAGGCCCCTATAAATAGAGCAGCACCACCACCGAAGAAGGGGGGATCATTCGGATCATCCTCACACCCACCAGCTCATTGAGCACAAGAACACTCCTCCTCCCGAGGTTGTTCTCCCAATGTACTAGTTCATCCTCAGCCCCTCGAGGCCAATCCACCACAAACAGGAGTAGGGTTTTACACCGCAAGGTGGCTCGAACCTGGGTAAACTGCTGTGTCCCGTTTTCTTCTAGTTCATCGAGCTACGCCATCAGATCGACGATTAGGCAGACTAGGGAGGTCGAGTTCTTCGCACGCACCCCAGAGTTCGAACCTCTCAAGGGTCCGCGGAACCCGAAATCCGACACAAGGTTGTTTGAGAGAGACCATCTTCATCATACACCTCCCACGGATTATAAACCTTAGGTCATCCACTTGAGGGAAATTTGCTACTGTCGTACAAAACTCTGCGCTTGGAGGCCCAACAGAGTCTACAAGAATAAAGCTGTGTCGTAGACATCAAGCTATTTCTGGCGTCATTGCCGAGGAGGTGAGTGCTTGAAGGTATCTTATTTAGATCTTGCAATCGAATCTTTTAGTTTCTTGTTTATTCGCTAATTTGGTTTACAAAAGAAAACTACAAAAATGGAAATGAAGTACCATCAAATGCTTTACCTTTATGATGCTTTCTTGAAAATATTGATTTTGGTAATTGTGCTCAATTGTTAGAAGAATAATTCAGGAAAGTGTTTGGCGTAAAATCCCTGAATGATTAGAATGATTACAATGTTGTTAGTATGCTTTCTATGAATATCCATAATACTAATGATGATTGCACTATTCATAATAAAAATGTTTCTTATAAGCACGTTAATATTTGTGGAGTGCATAAATTTTGTGAAGACATGCCAGTTAGGGATGGTAGATTTTGTAAGAAGCATAAATATGACAAAACAAAATGGTGGCTTGAAATGATAGATGATTTTACTAAAAAATTATGTTCTCTTCATCCCATTACTTGTGAACTTTGCAATAAAGTTGGTCATCTTAATTTTGCAATACATGCCTTTACATGATCGAATCGTGGCCAAATATTGTAGTAACTTGATCACCCTTGAACTTTATAATGAAATTTGTCTATTTTTGGCGTGTGAAGAATTGTCTAATAAAAATAGTTGGTTTGAAGCATTCATATTCACATACCATACTGAAACTAATCTACAGGAAATCTATATGTTTTGTGTAGTAAATTGCAATGAGAATGCTTATATCGCCAATTATAGAAAGACATAAAACCAATAGAATATAAAAGGAATACTAATGGAAGGATAAAGATTCCCCCTTTCCCTCCTATTGTCTCTCGTGATGAAAGAAGTGACAAAGAGGAGCTTCCTATCCAACCAATCTCTTCAGTAAGAAGCTCAGAAGAATTAATTAAACGCACACATAATGTGGTGAAGAAGAAGAAAAGAAGGAAAAGCAGAGGTAATAAGGTATCTCTTCCAAATAAGGTTGCTCCCATTATAGCTCTGCCTCATGAGAATGACATGTTTGAGAATCTATTTTCTGAAAAGAATGTTAACCCTGTCGGGGAAACGACACCTATGGGATAAAAAAGAATCCCTTCTACGGTTGACAAGGCGCGGGGCTATGGGAAGAGCGGGATTAGAAGATCAACGCGGGGGAGTTTATCCAGGTTCGGGCCGCAAGCGATGCGTAATACCCTACTCCTGCTGGTGTATGTTTATCTGGTGTTCTTGGACTTGCTACAGAGCGTGCAGGGTCCAAAAAGTTTGAATGCCCTCTCAGTATGCCGCGGGCCTCCTTTTATAGTCAAAGGGGCTGCCATAGTGGCACACAGGAGGTGGAAAGTTGTATAGTAGTCGAGTTTATCCCTGGCACCGTAGGACAAAACGCATTTAATGCGCTGCTAGCGTGCCCTGCTTGCTTTATCGGGGACGGCAAGGAAGCTCGTCCCACCTGTCGCCGCCTCGCCTTGCTTCGACACGCGTCCAGGCTGACGAGGCGTGTAGTGCCACGCTGGCTGGCTGGCTGCTGAGTTGGTGTGGTGGTAGAGTCTTCACGAAGACCTGCATGCCACCACGCAGGTGCTTGCTGAGTTGACCTGGGAGCTGCACGCCGCCACGCAGGTGCCTGCCTAGTTGGTGAGCTGGCAGCTGTGTGGGAACGGCGGTGGAGCCTTGGCGTGGGCCTGGCTGCGGCCTCGTAGATGTCCTCGGCAAGAGCCTTGCCGGGGCCCCGGCAAGGATCTTGCCGTGGTCTTGCAGGCGTCCCCGGCAAGGGTCTTGCCGTGGGTCTTCTGGGCGTCTCCGGCAAGGATCTTGCCAGAGGTCTTTGTCTTCTGGTTCTCATCTAGTCTTGTATGCTCTTGGCCTTCACAAAGATCTGCATGCCACCATGGAGGAGCCTCCTAAGCCTTGGTTCCAATGTGTCGATGGTGTCGGAACTCTCAGGCTCAAGGGTGGCGGCCTCGTTGGTGTTGGGCAAGTTGCCCCGGCAAGGCTCTTGCCGGGGCTGTGGAGGCCGCCCCGGCAATGGCCTTGCCGGGGGAGTTTCACCTCGCCCTTCTGCTCTTCATGCTTCTAGTCTCGAGCACTGCTCTGGTAGTCTTGCGTCCTTGCCTCCTCTGCCCCGCCAAGCGTGGTCGTAGGTGCGGCTGCAACTGCTCGCGCACAAGTAAAGGGGTACCAAAAGGACCCCTACTTTTGCACACCGACAGGAGCCCTCGGGCCTGGGCCACACATAAGCGCAGAGCATTGTTGGGCCAGGCCCAGAACGGTGCGCGGGCACGCGAGGCAGAGTTTTTACTGCAGTAACTCCCTTGCTTGTTGCACTTCCCCACGACCCGTGTTGAATGCGTGACGTGGGGGTCGTGCGTGGAATGACCGCAGCATGCTTGCGTCATCCCGTAGTGAATAGTAAAGAGGTGGCCTGCGTTTTCCCTAAAAAAGAGGGAAAACTGCAGGGCCACTGCTCATTTACTCTCTCAGCCTTGGAACCGCCGTTCCACGTTCCCATCGCGCCCGCCCTCTTTGCCACGTATGCCGCATGCATGGTGCGGGGTAGGTGACGGATGTGCGGGATATGAGGAGATGTGCGATGGCCGATACTTATGCGCCTTTGATTGGGCGGGGAGGGCGGTCGATGACCCTGCTCGCTGCCAACTTAATGAGCCGAATTTGAACGGGCTCTTCAGAGGCGTAGAGCCGGTCTTTAGCCTTCCCCGCTTGGCTATAAAAAGGGACTCGGGAGGAGGAGGGGAGGCATCTTCTCGCGCCTTCCCTTTGCCTCCATCTTCCATTCACTTCCATGGCGAGAGGGTGTGGTCGCGGCCGTTCTCCTGCAGAGGCGACTAGGTCTTCCTCCCGCCAGAGAACCGCGGCGGTCAAGGAAGACCCAACCATCCAAGGCGAAGGCCATGCTAGAGGTGGAGGTGCCGGATGGGGCCGCGGTTGGCGAGGCGGTCGAGGTAGGGGCAGTCGTGGAAGGGGAACACCTGCGTCATCGCCATCTCCGTCACCATCTTCGCCACCGTCTCCTCCTGCTTCGTCGAGCGGCCATGTTGGGGACACGGCGCTGGAGTTCATCCTGCAGCTGCGTGAGCCACCGCGTAGCCGCCTTCGCCTTCTCGAGGCGTTCGCGAGGGTGCTGGAGATCGACCAGCGGCCGAGTATAAGGCTTCACATGAAGGGGTGTTGCAATGGCGATATGTGGGTGAACACAGGGTTCCCCGCCCCTCATGTGATGTTCCTTCGTCGGGGTTGGAAGACCTTCGCACGTGCCCACTGCTTGATGAAGGGGCACGTTCTCCTTTTCAAACTAGTGGAGAGCGACTTGCTCTCCGTCAAGGTCTTCGGGCGCTCGGGACACAGGCTAGGGTGCTGCACGGAGAGCTCGACCGACGAGGAGAGCTCCTCCTCGAGTGGCGATGAGGAGGGAACCATCAGGGAGGACGACGGGGACGGGTCTGACTAGGCATCGGACGCCCCGTCCCTAGGCAGAGCCGGCAGCAGCACCATCTGCACCTGGCCCTCTCCCCTGCAAGAAGTTTGCCGGGGGGAGGTAGTTCTTGGTGGTGGCTCCTCAAGCCAGCTCCTTGAACTTCTCGGGGCCGATGCTCTGGCAACTGGCGCTGGAGGGCTGGAGAATACGAAGAAGGCGGGTGACGGGCCATCAAGTCGGAGTACGATGGTGTCGATGCCTTCGTCACGTATTGCCGACCCGCTGCCTCATCTTTCGGCCTCTTCCTCGGCACCGTCATCACCAGCCTTCTTCTGGGCGGCCGCAGGGGCGTTCTCTTGGTGTCTTCTGCTGCTCGTACCTCGCCTAGGCGCTCCTTTTGCCCCCCTGACATCCTGATCCGCTTCCTGAGGAGAGGGACAAGAAAGGGATTACGGGCATCCTATCCTTTTTTTAGATCTTAAGCCTGCGGGCACTTGTTGAATTTTAGAATTTGTAACCCCTTGCTTATGCTGTCATTTCGTATGATTTGTACTTGTTTAATTAACATATTAATGAAAAAGGGTGTTTGCTGGGTTCTTTTGTGCTTGAGCGAGGCTCACACCAAGGAGTGAGTCCTTGTTATTTTAAATAAACAATGTCGCCCGGCAACAAACCTTGCTGTTCTCCTGCCTCATACCATGCCTAAACCCACGCCCTTGGCGGGGAGCAGGGGTAGAGTAGGATCGGGCTCCTCGCTTGTTTCCCCTTCCACCGCAACTACAACTAGACTCCGGCTGAAAGGGATTTCGGGCATAGGAAGGAGGGAGCACGGTGGCGTAGGAACGAGCGAGGTTCCATGCGTTCAAGTTTCATACGGAAACGCATAGCGGGGGAGAGAAAACTTATCTGAATTTGCAGCCCCCCGACAACCTTGGCTTTCCGAGATCAGGGTGTCGATCCATCTTCTTTTCTTCAAATGGTTCCGCAGAAATGCCTGCGCAGCGTGCAAACCAGAGAGAGGACTGAAAGAGACAGAAGGACACGCACTCGACCTCTATGCTAGGGTTTAGTTGCCGCCAAGCACTATCAACCCTAACATAGAGAGAGAGAGAGACTCAACCTAGCATGCATGCTAATTCTAGGGCGCCAGCGCTTCATTTATTTATCTGTTGCTCAGGGTCTGTGCCTGGCTTTGTACAAAGGGTTACATGCCTGGCTTTGTACAAAGAGTTACATGCCTTGCCGGCAAGGCTTGTACAAAAAGTGGTCTGCCGGGGGGCCGGCAACCGCGCCTTATGGGTAAAACTTGCGAAGATGTTCGATGTTCTAGGTGTTGCTCACTGGGATTCCATCTTCGGTCTCCACGTGGACTGCATCGGGCCTGGTGACTCGTTTTACCCGATAAGGGCCTTCCTACTTCGGTGTCAACTTGTTGGAATTCTTGGCGGACTGAACTCACCGAAGAACAAGGTCGCCTTCCTCAAGGCTTCGGGCATGAACCTTGCGGCTATGGTAGCGGTGCAAGGCCTGCTGGTAGCGAGCGGCTTGCACAGCAGCCCAAAGACGATCTTCCTCAAGGAGCGTCGCATCCTCTTGGTGCAACTGCTCTTGCTCAAGCTCATCATAAGCGAGCACTCGAGGTGACCCGTATATGAGTTCTGTGGGGAGAACTGCTTCTGCCCTGTAGACTAGGGCAAAGGGCGTCAGCCCAGTAGCTCGATTTGGCGTTGTTCTGATCGACCAAAGAACTGTTGGCAACTCATCGATCCAGCGCCTTCCGCACTTGTGCAGCTTGTCGAAAGTTCTAGTTTTGAGGCCTCGCTACACTTCTGCATTCGCCCTCTCAGCCTAGCCGTTACTTCTGGGATGAGCAACAGAAGCAAAACAAACCTTGCTGCCGAGGTCTTGGATGTACTGCATGAAGGTGCGGCTCGTGAACTGCGTGCCGTTGTCGGTGATGACTCTGTTTGGCACAACAAAACGGCAGACCAGTCTCTTGAAGAACTTGATGGCTAACTGTGCTGTCACCTTTCTCACTGGCTCCACCTCCGACCACTTTGTGAACTTGTCGATAGAAACGTACAAGTACTCAAAGCCCCCGACGGCACGGGGAAAGGGACCCAATATGTCGAGCCCCCAAACCAAAAATGGCCAGGAAAGAGGGATTGTCTGAAGGGCTTGGGCTGGTTGATGAAGCTTCTTTGAATGAAACTGGCATGCTTCACACTTGGTTACTAGTGCAGTTGCATCCTGGAGGGCGGTGGGCCAGAAGAAACCTTGTCGGAATGCTTTGCCGGCAAGGGCTCTTGACCCTATGTGGGAGCCACACATGCCCCCATGTATCTCTGCCAATAGCTTCAGTCCGTCCTCCCGAGGAATGCACTTCAATTTCACGCTGTTCGGTCTCCTTCTATACAGGGCATCATCCACAAACTGGTACATGCTGGACCGATGAGCTACTTTCTCTGCTTCTTCCTGTTCCTCAGGGAGTTCACCTGTTTGGAGGAAATGGACGGTGGGCTGTGCCCATGCTGGAGCCTAGGGCTCGATGGCAAGGACTAAAGGCTCATCTTCGGCCATAAGGGCAGCTGCCTCCACGGTCAGGGCTTGAGGCCCTGCCGGGGTTGCTGTTCTTCGGCAAGCCTGGGGCACCCGGCAACGTCCTTGCCGGCGGCTCCTGGGAGCTTAGCGGGAAAGTACTTGCCGAGGCCTGCCTTCCTTCGTTTGTTCTTTCATGCTGACGGATCAACAGATGGCTGAGTTAATTGAAGCACAAAGGTACCTGGTTCCACAGGCCACTTGAGGGCAGCGCGTTTTGACAAGTAGTCGGCAATGCTGTTCTCTGCTCGGGGAACATGCTATGCTTGCAGCCCGTCAAAATGCTCTTCCAACTTCCTCACTTCATCCACATAGGCCTCCATCAGTGGGCTTTGGTAATCCATGTTAACTTGCTTGACGACGAGCTGTGAATCACCTTTGATGATGAGCTTCCTGATTCCAAGGTCCGCCGTGATCCTGAGACCGGCAAGCAGTCCCTCGTACTCCGCCGTGTTGTTCGTTGATTTTTCCCAGGGAAAGTGCATCTGGACTACGTACTTGAGGTGCTCTCCGGTGGGTGCGACGAGTAGTACGCCGGCACCAGCACCTTGCAATGAGAAAGCTCCATCAAAGTACATAATCCAATCGCGGCACGTTTCCTTGCCGGGAAGGGTGGTCTCTTGAACTTCTTCGTCAGGCGTCGCAGTCCATTCAGCTATGAACTCTGCCAAGGCTCGGCTCTTGATCGTTGAAGTACTTTCAAACTTGAGGCCAAAGCTCGACAGCTCCAATGCCCACTCCACAATCCTCCCAGTTGCATCTGGGTTGTGCAAGATTCGTTGCAATGGGAGGCAGGCCACAATGGTGATCTCATGTGCTTGGAAATAGTGGCGCAGCTTTCTCGAGGCCATGAGGAGGCCAAAAAGTAGCTTCTGCATACCAGAATATCTTGACCTAGCCCCCTGCAAGAGGGAACTGACAAAATAAACTGGGTGCTGCACCATCTTCTTCTTCTGTTCAACTTCGCCCATCTGCGCAGACTCCGCCTTGCCGGGACCGGGCCTTGCCGGGGGTTCCGCCTTACTGGCGTCAAGCCCCGCCAGGGAGGGCCCCGGCCCATCATCTGACGGCTCCGCTGCTACTGCTACTTCTCCCTTGAGTTCCCTCTGCGCCACTAGCGTAGCACTGAACACTTGATTCGTTACCGCCAAGTATAGCAGCAACGGTTCTTCTGGTTTAGGTGCGACTAGTATCAGCGTGGAGGAAAGGTACCTCTTCAAATCTTGCAGCGCTGCCTCTGCCTCTGGAGTCCATTTTACTGGACCCGCCTTTTTCAAAACTTTGAAAAAGGGGAGGGCGCGCTCAGCATATTTGGAGATGAACCTACTCAGGGCAGCAACGTAGCCGGCGAGCCTACGGACGTCCCTGACGCGTTTTGGCGCCTCAATCTGCTCAATGGCTTTGATCTTGTCGGGGTTTGCTTCGATTCCGCGTTGAGACACAAAGAACTCAAGAAGTTTGCTGGACGGGACACCAAACACACACTTCTCTAGGTTGAGCTTGAGGTTGATCTTGCGCAGATTTGCAAATGTTTCTTCTAGATCTTGTATGAGCGTGGCCCTGTCCTTGGTCTTGACTACTATATCATCCATATAGGCTTCCATATTTCTATGCAGCTTGGGCTCAAAACCAATTTGGACCGCCCGGGCAAACGTCGAACCAGCGCTCTTCAACCCGAAAGGCATTCGTACAAAACAGTACATACCACATGGGGTGATGAACGCGGTCTTCTCTTTGTCTTCCTTCATCATGAAGATCTGGTGGTATCCTGAATAGGCGTCGAGGAATGACAGCAGGTCACACCCGGCAGTGGAGTCTACAATCTGGTCAATGCGTGGCAGAGGGAAAGGATCCTTTGGACAGGCTTTATTGATATCTGTGTAGTCAATACACAGCCTTCACTTCCCATTCGCCTTACGCACCACCACCGGATTGGCCAACCACGTGGGGTGGAGTACTCCTCTAACCAGGCCTGCCACCTCCAACTTCCTGATCTCTTCAATGGTGAACTCTTGTCGCTCCAAAGCTTGCTTCCTGACCTTCTGCTTGATGGGCCGTGCGTGAGGACATACAGCAAGATGGTGCTCAATCACCTCCCTGGGAACGCCGGGGATGTCAGATGCTTGCCATGCAAATACATCGACATTCGCCCGCAGGAAGGTGACGAGCGCGCTTTCCTATTTGTTGTCGAGGGTGGAGCTTATGGTAAAAGCCCCGCCCGTGCCGTCCTCCTTGACGGACACCTTCTTGGTCTCTGGTAGTGCATCCTTGGACTTCTTGCTCTTGTCGATGGAGCTCTCTGGCACGTCCTCAATGGGAGCACAACACTCCGAAGAGTGCTTTTGCCGGAGTGGGTTGCTACCTCTTGAGCACTGCGTTGGTTTTCCCTTGAAGAGGAAAGGGTGATGCAGTAAAGTAGCGTAAGTATTTCCCTCAGTTTTTGAGAACCAAGGTATCAATCCAATAAGAGACCACGCGTGAGTCCCACACACCTACACAAACAAATAAGAACCTCGTAACCAACGCGATAAAGGGGTTGTCAATCCCTTCACGGTTACTTACGAGAGTGAGATCTGATAGATATGATAACATAATATTTTTGGTATTTTAATGATAAAGAGTAAAAGTAAAGATTGCAAAAATAAACGGTGCCAAAAATAACTAGTTGACGGAAGATTAATATGATGGGAAATAGACCCGGGGGCATAGGTTTCACTAGTGGCTTCTCTAAAGATAGCATAAGTATTACGGTGGGTAAACGAATTACCGTCGAGCAATTGATAGAATTGAGCATAGTTATGAGAATATCTAGGTATGATCATGTATATAGGCATCACATCCGTGACAAGTAGACCGAAACGATTCTGCATCTACTACTATTACTCCACACATCGACCGCTATCCAGCATGCATCTAGAGTATTAAGTTCAAAAGAACAGAGTAATGCTTTAAGTAAGATGACATGATGTAGAGGGATTAACTCATTCAATATGATATAAACCCCATCTTGTTATCCTCTATGGCAACAATACAATATGTGCCTTGCTGCCCCTACTGTCACTGGGAAAGGACACCGCAAGATTGAACCCAAAGCTAAGCACTTCTCCCATTGCAAGAAAGATCAATCTAGTAGGCCAAACCAAACTGATAATTCAAAGAGACTTGCAAAGATAACCAATCATACATAAAAGAATTCAGAGGAGATTCAAATATTGTTCATAGATAAACTTGATCATAAACCCACAATTCATCGGATCTCGACAAACACACCGCAAAAGAAGATTACATCGAATAGATCTCCAAGAAGATCAATGAGAACTTTGTATTGAGATCCAAAGAGAGAGAAGAAGCCATTTAGCTAATAACTATGGACCCGAAGGTCTGAGGTAAACTACTCACACATCATCGGAGAGTCTATGGTGTTGATGTAGAAGCCCTCCTGATCAATGCCCCCTCCGGCGGAGCGCCGGAAAAGGCCCCAAGATGGGATCTCACGGGTACAGAAGGTTGCGGCGGTGGAAATAGGGTTTTGGCTCCGTATATGATGTTTCCAGGGTACATGGGTATATATAGGAGGAAGAAGTACATCGGTGGAGCAACGAGGGGCCCACGAGGGTGGAGGGCGCGCCTAGGGGGGTAGGCGCGCCCCTGGCTCGTGCCTTCCTCGTTGATTACTTTACGTAGACTCCAAGTCCTCTGGATCACGTTTGTTCCGAAAATCACGTTCCCGAAGGTTTCATTCCGTTTGTACTCCGTTTGATATCCTTTTCCTTTGAAACATTGAAATAGGCAAAAAAAACAGCAATTTGGGCTGGGCCTCCGGTTAATAGGTTAGTCCCAAAAATAATATAAAGTGTATAATAAAGCCCAATAAACATCTAAAACAGAATATAATATAGCATGGAACAATAAAAAATTATAGATACGTTGGAGACGTATCAAGCATCCCCAAGCTTAATTCCTGCTCGTCCTCGAGTAGGTAAATGATAAAAACAAATTTTTTGATGTGGAATGCTACTTGGCATAAGTTTCAATGTAACCCTCTTAATTGTGGTATGAATATTCAGATCCGGAAGATTCAAGATAAAAGTTTAATATTGACATAAAATAATAATACTTCAAGCATACTAACTAAGCAATTATGTCTTCTCAAAATGACATGGCCAAAGAAAGTTCATCCCTACAAAATCATATAGTTTGGTCATGCTCCATTTTCGTCACACAAGAATGCTCTCATCATGCACAACCCAGATGACAAGCCAAGCAATTGTTTCATACTTTAGTAATCTCAAACTTTTTCAACTTTCACGCAATACATGAGCGTGAGCCATGGATATAGCACTATGGGTGGAATAGAATATAATGATGGGGGTTACTTGGAGAAGACAAAAAAGGAGAAAGTCTCACATCAACGTGGCTAATCAACGGGCTATGGAGATGCTCATCAATTGATGTTAATGTGAGTAGTAGGGATTGCCATGCAACGGATGCACTAGAGCTATAAATGTATGAAAGCTCAACAAAAGAAACTAAGTGGGTGTGCATCCAACTTGCTTGGTCATGAAGACCTAGGGCATTCGAGGAAGCCCATTGTTGGAATATACAACCAAGTTCTATAACGAAAAATTCCCACTAGTATATGAAAGTGACAAAACAAGAGACTATCTATCATAAAGATCATGGTGCTACTTTGAAGCACAAGTATGGAAAAAGATAGTAGCATTGCCCCTTTTTATTTTCCTTTTTTTGGGCCTTTCTTTTTTTCTTTTGGCCTTTCTCTTTTTTGGGACAATGCTCTATGAATGATGATCATCACACTTCTATTTATTTACAACTCGATACTAGGACAAAGTATGACTCTATATGAATGCTTCCGGCGGTGTACCGGGATGGGCAATGAATCAAGAGTGACATGTATGAAATAATATGCATGGTGGCTTTGCCACAAATACGATGTCAACTACATAATCATGCAAGGCAATATGACAATGATGAATGTGTCATGATAAACGGAATGGTGGAAAGTTGCATGGCAATATATCTCGGAATGGCTATGGAAATGCCATAATAGGTAGGTGTGGTGGCTATTTTGAGGAAGATATAAGGAGGTTTATGTGTGGTAGAGCGTATCGTATCACGAGGTTTGGATGCACCGGCGAAGTTTGCACTAACTCTCAAGGTGAGAAAGGGCAATGCACGGCACCAAAGAGGCTAGCAATGATGGAAGGTTGAGAGTGCGTATAATCCATGGACTCAACATTAGTCATAAAGAACTCACATACTTATTGCAAACATCTACAAGTCATCAAAAACCAAGCACTACGCGCATGCTCCTAGGGGGATAGATTGGTAGGAAAAGACCATCGCTCATCCCCGACCGCCACTCATAAGGAGGACAATCAAAGAACACCTCATGTTTCAAATTTGTTACATAACGTTTACCATACGTGCATGCTACGGGATTTGCAAACTTCAACACAAGTATTTCTCAAATTCACAACTACTCAACTAGCACAACTTTAATATCACTACCTCCATATCTCAAAACAATTATCAAGCATCAACTTCTCTTAGTATTCAACACACTCATAAGAAAGTTTTTACTAATCTTGAATACCTAGCATATTAGGACTAATTTCACAATTAAAGCAAATTACCATGCTGTTTTGTAGGAGTCTCAAAATAATATAAGTGAAGCATGAGAGAACAATAGTTTCTATAAAACAAATCCACCACCATGCTCTAAAAGATATAAGTGAAGCACTAGAGCAAAAACTATATAGCTCAAAAGATATAAGTGAAGCACATAGGGTATTCTAATAAATTCCGAATCTTGTGTGTCTCTCTCAAAAGGTGTGTCCAGCAAGGATGATTGTGGTAAAATAAAAAACAAAGACTCAAATGATACAACGCTCCAAGCAAAACACATATCATGTGGTGAATAAAAATATAGCTCCAAGTAAAGTTACCGATGGACGAAGATGAAAGAGGGGATGCCTTCCAGGGCATCCCCAAGCTTTGGCTTTTTGGTGTCCTTAGATTACCTTGGGGTTCCATGGTAATCCCAAAGCTTAGTCTCTTGCCACTCCTTGTTCCATAATCCATCAAATCTTTACCCAAAACTTGAAAACTTCACAACACAAAACTTAACAGAAAATCTCGTGAGCTCCGTTAGCGAAAGAAAACAAAACACCACTTCAAGTTACTGTATTGAACTCATTATTTATTTATATTGGTGTTAAACATACTGTATTCCAACTTCTCTATGTTCTATAAACTATTTTACTAGCCATAGATTAATCAAAATAAGCAAACAACACACGAAAAACAGAATCTGTCAAAAACAGAACAGTCTGTAGTAATCTGTAACTAACGCAAACTTCTGGAACTCAGAAAAATCTACCAAAATAGGAAGACCTAGATATTTTTTTATTGATACTTGCATTGGAATCAGTATTTTATCACGTTCTAGTGATTTTTAACAATTGTTTTCGTGAACAGAAAGTTTCTGGAATTTTCAGCAAGATCAAATAACTATCATCCAAGAAGATCCTATAGGTTTAACTTGGCACAAACACTAATTAAAACATAAAAAAAATAACCAGAGGCTAGATCAAAGATTTATTCCTAAACAGAAGCAAAAAGCAAAAAACTAAAATAAAATTGGGTTGCCTCCCAACAAGCGCTATCGTTTAACGCCCCTGGCTAGGCATTGAGATTTCGATGATGCTCACATGAAAGACAAGAATTGAAGCGCAAAAAAGAGCATCTTGAAACACGTGACAAACACATCTAAGTCTAACATACTTCCTGTGCATAGGCATCTTATAGGCAAACAAATGATCATAGCAAGCAAAAACTAGCATATGCAAGGAAGTGGAAAGAAACAATAGCAATCTCAACGTAACGAGAGGTAATTTAGTAACATGAAAATTTCTACATCCATATTTTCCTCTCTCATAATAATTACATGTGGGATCATAAGAAAATTCAACAAAATAGCTATCACATAAAATATTTTCAACACGATCCACATGCATGCAAAGTTGACACTCTTCCAAAATAGTGGGATTAACATTAACTAAAGTCATGACCTCTCCAAACCCACTTTTATCAAAAATTTCATAAGATTGAACATTCTCCAAATTTGTGGGATCTAAAGTTGACACTCTTCCAAACTCACTTTCAATAATATTGCAAACACTATTATCAATCTCATATTCATCATGGGGCTTAAATAAATTTTCAAGATCATAAGAAGAACTATCACCCCAATCATGATCATTGCAACAAGTAGAGGACATAGCAAAACTAGCATCCCCAAGCTTAGGGTTTTGCAATTTTTTAGCACAATTGACATCAATAGAATTTATATTAAAATCATTGCAATCATGCTTTTTATTCAAAGATCTATCGTGAATCGCTTCATAAAGTACTTCATCACAATTTTCAGATTCACGAATTTCAAGCAAAACCTCATAAAGATAATCTAGTGCACTCAATTCACTAGCAATAGGTTCATCATAATTGATCTCTTAAAGAGATTAGCAAGTGGATGAGGATCCATAAACTTTTAGCAAACGAAGATGCAAGCAAAAAGAAGGTACATGGTAACACAAGCAAACAAAAGATCGAAAGGAAGAAGGGCGAATAAAACGGCAAAGGTGAAGTGGGGGAGAGGAAAACGAGAGGCAAATGGCAAATAATGCAATGCGAGGGATAAGAGTTTGTGATGGGTACTTGGTATGTCTTGACTTGTGCGTAGACTCCCCGGCAACGGCGCCAGAAATGGCTCGTTGACGGGAGATCAAATCTTGACTTGACTTCGCGTAAGCCTCCCCGGCAACGGCGCCAGAAATCCTTCTTGCTACCTCTTGAGCACTGCGTTGGTTTTCCCTTGAAGAGGAAAGGGTGATGCAGTAAAGTAGCGTAAGTATTTCCCTCAGTTTTTGAGAACCAAGGTATCAATCCAGTAGGACACCACGCGCGAGTCCCACGCACCTACACAAACAAATAAGAACCTCGCAACCAACGCGATAAAGGGGTTGTCAATCACTTCAAGGTTACTTACGAGAGTGAGATCTGATAGATATGATAAGATAATATTTTTGGTATTTTTATGATAAAGAGTAAAAGTAAAGATTGCAAAAATAAACGATGCTAGAAATAACTAGTTGACGGGAGATTAATATGATGGGAAATAGACCCGAGGGCCATAGGTTTCACTACTGGCTTCTCTCAAGATAGAATAAGTATTACAGTGGGTAAACGAATTACTGTCGAGCAATTGATAGAATTGAGCATAGTTATGAGAATATCTAGGTATGATCATGTATATAGGCATCACGTCCGTGACAAGTAGACCGAAACGATTCTGCATCTACTACTATTACTCCACACATCGACCGCTATCCAGCATGCATCTAGAGTATTAAGTTCATAAGAACAGAGTAATGCTTTAAGTAAGATGACATGATGTAGAGGGATAAACTCATGCAATATGATATAAACCCCATCTTTTTATCCTCGATGGCAACAATACAATACGTGTCGTTTCCCTTTCTGTCACTGGGATCGAGCACCGCAAGATTGAACCCAAAGCTAAGCACTTCTCCCATTGCAAGAAAGATCAATCTAGTAGGCCAAACCAAACTGATAATTCGAAGAGACTTGCAAAGATAACCAATCATACATAAAAGAATTCAGAGGAGATTCAAATATTGTTCATAGATAAACTTGATCATAAACCCACAATTCGTCGGATCTCGACAAACAAACCGCAAAAGAAGATTACATCGAATAGATCTCCAAGAAGATCAAGGAGAACTTTGTATTGAGATCCAAAGAGAGTGAAGAAGCCATCTAGCTAATAACTATGGACCCGAAGGTCTGAGGTAAACTACTCACACATCATCGGAGAGGCTATGGTGTTGATGTAGAAGCCCTCCGTGATCAATGCCCCCTCCGGCGGAGCGCCGGAAAAGGCCCCAAGATGGGATCTCACGGGTACAGAAGGTTGTGGCGGTGGAAATAGGGTTTTGGCTCCGTATATGATGTTTCCAGGGTACATGGGTATATATAGGAGGAAGAAGTACGTCGGTGGAGCAACGAGGGTCCCACGAGGGTGGAGGGCGCGCCTGGGGGTGGGGGTAGGCACGCCCCCCTGCCTCGTGCCTTCCTCGTTGATTACTTTACGTAGACTCCAAGTCCTCTGGATCACGTTTGTTACGAAAATCACGTTCCCGAAGGTTTCATTTCGTTTGGACTCCGTTTGATATCCTTTTCCTTTGAAACACTGAAATGGGCAAAAAAACGGCAATTTGGGCTGGGCCTCCGGTTAATAGGTTAGTCCCAAAAATAATATAAAAGTGTATAATAAATCACAATAAACATCTAAAACAGAATATAATATAGCATGGAACAATAAAAAATTATAGATACGTTGGAGACGTATCATGGGTGCAAGAGGTCTTGCCACCGAAAAAGGTCTTGCCGGAAAGGATCTTGCCGGCAGAGGTCTTGCCGGCCTTGTTCCTTCCCGGGGCTTCAACGGCAGGAGCAAGTGCCTTGGTGGCAGTTGCTGCAACTGCCTCTCGGTAGAGTTGGTCGGCGCAGATGAGCGCGTCTTTCTTGTCGGAGGGGACGGTGATGATGGTCAGCGGCCTCGGCATCTTCAATGTGTTGTAGGCGTAGTGTGCCGCCACCATAAACTTAGCCAGCGCTGGACGGCCAAGGATACCATTGTATGGCAAGGGGATCTCGGCGACATCAAAGATGATCTTCTCCCTCCTATCGTTCAGCTCGCCCCCAAATGTAACGGGTAGCGTGATTTTACCTTTAGGCTGGTGATACGTCTCCAACGTATCTATAATTTTTTATTGTTCCATGCTATTATATTATCTGTTTTGGATGTTCAATGGGCTTTATTATACACTTTTATCTTATTTTTGGGACTAACCTATTAACCGGAGGCCCAGCCCAAATTGCTGTTTTTTTTGCCTATTTCAGTGTTCCGAAGGAAAGGAATATCAAACGGAGTCCAAACGGAATGAAACCTTCGGGAACGTGATTTTCTGAACAAACGTGATCCAGAGGACTTGGAGTGGATGTCAAGCAATCAATGAGGAGGCCACGAGGGGCGCGCCCTCCACCCTCGTGGGCCCCTCATGGCTCCACCGACCTACTTCTTCCTCCTATATATACCTACGTACCCCGAAAACATCAGAGGAGGAGAAGAAACCCTATTTCCACCGCCGCAACCTTCTGTACCTATGACATCCCATCTTGGGGCCTTTTCCGGCGCTCTGCCGGAGGGGGCATTGATCACAGAGGGCTTCTAGATCAACACCATAGCCTCTCCGATGATGTGTGAGTAGTTTACCTCAGACCTTCGGGTCCATAGTTATTAGCTAGATGGCTTCTTCTCTCTCTTTGGATCTCAATACAAAGTTCTCCTCGATTCTATTGGATATCTATTCGATGTAATCTTCTTTTGCGGTGTGTTTGTCGAGATCCGATGAATTGTGGGTTTATGATCAAGATTATCTATGAACAATATTTGAATCTCCTCTTAATTCTTTTATGTATGATTGGTTATCTTTGCAAGTCTATTCGAATTATCAGTTTGGTTTGGCCTACTAGATTGATCTTTCTTGCAATGGGAGAAGTGCTTAGCTTTGGATTCAATCTTGCGGTGCTCGATCCCAGTGATAGTAGGGGAAACGACACGTATTGTATTGTTGCCGTCGAGGATAAAAAGATGGGGTTTATATCATATTGCTTGAGTTTATCCCTCTACATCATGTCATCTTGCTTAAAACGTTACTCTGTTCTTATGAACTTAATACTCTAGATGCATGCTGGATAGCGGTCGATGTGTGGAGTAATAGTAGTGGATGCAGGCAGGAGTCGATCTACTTATCACGGACGTGATGCCTATATACATGATCATACCTAGATATTCTCATAACTATGCTCAATTCTATCAATTGCTCGACAGTAATTTGTTTACCCACCGTAATACTTATGCTCTTGAGATAAGCCACTAGTGAAACCTATGGCCCCCGGGTCTATTCTCTATCATATTAATCTACCGTTTATTTTGCTTTCTTTACTTTCACTCTTTATCATAAAAATACCAAAAATATTATCTTATCATCTCTATCAGATCTCAGTTTTGCAAGTGGCCGTGAAGGGATTGACAACCCCTTTATCGCGTTGGTTGAAAGATTCTTATTTGTTTGTGTAGGTGCGTGGGACTTGAGCGTGGTCTCCTACTGGATTGATACCTTGGTTCCCAAAAACTGAGGGAAATACTTACGCTACTTTACTGCATCACCCTTTCCTCTTCAAGGGAAAACCAATGCAGTGCTCAAGAGGTAGCAAGAAGGACTTCTGGTGCCGTTGCCGGGGAGTCTACGCACAAGTCAACACATACCAAGTACCCATCACAAACTCTTATCCCTCGCATTACATTATTTGCCATTTGCCTCTCGTTTTCCTCTCCCCCACTTCACCCTTGCCGTTTTATTCGCCCTATTTTCCCTTCGCCTTTTCTTGCTTGTTCCTTGAGATATTTTCTGTCATTATGTCTAAAACTGGGGAGGTTATCGCTGATAATAATAACATGGGAAACTTTGATGCTTTTGATGATCCTCTTGAGGAACCTACTATCTTGCATACTAAAAGTTTTCGAGTTGGTAGTGGTAATATTATTGGGAAAGGAGTTATTCAAGATTTCTTTACTTGTGCCGGTGCTTTGCCCATTATGGATGGCTCTATTCTTCATAGAACTAGTAGCCTTGTGGATGCAATATCTTTGCTCGTAGTTGAACTTGAAAGGCAATTTCTTCATATGCATCCTTGCATACAAAGAATTTTCCTAGAATTTTCTAATATTGAACACTCTTCTGTTAAGCGTGCTGCTACTATCTTTTTGGCTCATGAGTTCAGATTTATAATGAAAGAGGTTAAAGAAATTTTTGCGCATTATAGGGTTGATGCTGGTCATCCTCCCATAGAAGCTATCCTTTTTAACCAAGAAGACATAATGCGTTTACAATCTTTAGATCATGTTGCTTATAATGAAAATCTTAGCAAAAAGGTTCCTGCCGATGTTCTAGTTGATAGAAATTCTGAACTTAATGATGATTTTGCTATTCAGAATAATGGTTTAGGTTTTTCTCTCGAGCAAAGGCTTGTGACCTTTTGTCAAAAGAACGCTTGTAATGATGAATTGGTTGTGCAATATAAGGGGCCAAAGGAGGAACCCATACCTCTCGAGCTTGATCTTGGGGACTTTTGTCCCATTAAATTTAGCCCTTTTGATTATTTTTGCTTGCCACAAAGAAAAGTTGCTTCTGAGCGTAGAGAATATGAGAGAAGTTTTCATGACTTGCCTTACCATTATTATGGTAATACCTAGATCTATCCTCGCTTTTATGCCTAGCTAGGGGCGTTAAACGATAGCGCTTGTTGGGAGGCAACCCAATTTTATTTTAGTTTCTTGCTTTTTTGTTCTGTTTAGTAACAAATCTTTGATCTAGCCTCTGGTTAGATGTGTTTTTATGTTTTAATTAGTGTTTGTGCCAAGTTAAACCTATAGGATCTTCTTGGATGATAGTTATTTGATCTTGCTGAAAATTCCAGAAACTTTCTGTTCACGAAAACAATTGTTAAATATCACCAGAACGTGATAAAATACTGATTCCAATTGAAGTAGATCAATAAACAAATTATCTAGGTCTTCCTATTTTGGTAGATTTTTCTGAGTTCCAGAAGTTTGCGTTAGATACAGATTACTACAGACTGTTCTGTTTTTGACAGATTCTGTTTTCCGTGTATTGTTTGCTTATTTTGATGAATCTATGGCTAGTAAAAGAGTTTATAAACCATAGAGAAGTTGGAATACAGTAGGTTTAACACCTATATAAATAAATAATGAGTTCCAATACAGTACCTTAAAGTGGTAGTCTGTTTTATTTCGCTAACGGAGCTCATGATTTCTGTTGAGTTTTGTGTTGTGAAGTTTTCAAGTTTTGGGTAAAGATTTGATGGATTATGGAACAAGGATTGGCAAGAGCCTAAGCTTGGGGATGCCCAAGGCACCCCAAGGTAAAATTCAAGGACAACCAAAAGCTTAAGATTGGGGATGCCCCGAAAGGCATCCCCTCTTTCGTCTTCGTCTATCGGTAACTTTACTTGGGGCTATATTTTTATTCACCACATGATATGTGTTTTGCTTGGAGCGTCTTGTATGATTTGAGTCTTTGAGTTTTTAGTTTACCAAAATCATCCTTGCTGTACACACCTTTTGAGAGAGACACACATGATTCAGAATTTATTAGAATACTCTATGTGCTTCACTTATATCTTTTGAGCTATATAGTTTTTGCTCTAGTGCTTCACTTATATCTTTTAGAGCACGGTGGTGGTTTTATTTTATAGAAATTATTGATCTCTCATGCTTCACTTATATTATTTTGAGAGTCTTAAACATCATGGTAATTTGCTTAAATTGTGAAATTAATCCTAATATGATAGGCATCCAAGATGAGTATAATAAAAACTTCCATATTGAGTTCATTGAATATCGTGAGAAGTTTGATACTTGATAAGTGTTTTGAGATATAAAGGTGGTAATATTAAAGCGTGCTAGTTGAGTAATTGTGAAATTGAGAAATACTTGTATTAAGGTTGGCAAGTCCCGTAGCATGCACATATGGTAAAAGTTGTGTTACAAATTTGACGCATAAGGTGTTCTTTTATTGCCTTCCTTATGAGTGGCGGTCGGGGATGAGCGATGTTCTTTTCCTACCAATCTATCCCTCTAGGGGCATGCGTAGTAGTACTTTGCTTCGAGGGCTAATAAACTTTTTCAATAAGTATATGAGTTCTTTATGACTAATGTGAGTCCATGGATTATACGCACTCTCACCCTTCCACAATTTCCAGCCTCTACGGTACCGTGCATTGCCCTTTCTCACCTTGAGAGTTGGTGCAAACTTCGCCGGTGCATCCAAACCCCGTGATATGATACGCTCTATCACACATAAACCTCCTTATATCTTCCTCAAAACAGCCACCATACCTACCTATCATGGCATTTCCATAGCCATTCCGAGATATATTGCCATGCAACTTTCCACCGTTTCGTTTATTATGACATGCTTCATCATTGTCATATTGCTTTGCATGATCATGTAGTTGACATTGTACTTGTGGCAAAGCCACCATTCATAATTTTTTATACATGTCACTCTTGATTTATTGCATATCCCGGTATACCACCGGAGGCATTCACACAGAGTCATATTTTGTTCTAAGTGTTGAGTTGTAATTCTTGAGTTGTAAGTAATTAAAAGTGTGATGATCATCATTATTAGAGCATTGTCCCATGTGAGGAAAGGATGATGGAGACTATGATTCCCCCACAAGTCGGGATGAGATTCCGGACTAAATAAAAAAAGAGGCCAAAGAAAAAAAAGGCCCAAAAAAGAAAGAAAAAAATGAGAGAAAAAGAGAGAAGGGACAATGTTACTATCCTTTTTCCACACTTGTGCTTCAAAGTAGCACCGTGATCTTCATGATAGAGAGTCTCCTATGTTGTCACTTTCATATACTAGTGGGAATTTTTCATTATAGAACTTGGCTTGTATATTCCAATGATGGGCTTCCTCAAAATGGCCTAGGTCTTCGTGAGCAAGCAAGTTGGATGCACACCCACTTAGTTTCTTTTGTTGAGCTTTCATATATTTATAGCTCTCGTGCATCCGTTGCATGGCAATCCCTACTCCTCACATTGACATCAATTGATGGGCATCTCTGATACGTCCATTTTGCATCATGCTTTTATATCGATATTTATTGCATTATGGGCTGTTATTACACATTATGTCACAATACTTATGCCTATTCTCTCTTATTTTGCAAGGTTTACATGAAGAGGGAGAATGCCGGCAGCTGGAATTCTGGGCTGGAAAAGGAGCAAATGTTAGAGACCTATTCTGCACAACTCCAAAAGTCCTGAAACTCCACGGAAGTCATTTTTGGAAATAATAAAAAATACCGAGCGAAGAAAATACCAGAGGGGGCCCACACCCTGGCCACAAGGGTGGGGGCGCGCCCTACCCCCCTGGGCGCGCCCCCTGCCTCGTGGGCCCCCTGGCAGGCCTCCGGTGCCCATCTTCTGCTATATGAGGTCTTTTACCCTGGAAAAAATCATAAGCAAGCTTTCGGGAAGAAACTCCGCCGCCACGAGGCGGAACCAATCTAGGGCTCCGGCAGAGCTGTTCTGCCGGGGAAACTTCCCTCCGGGAGGGGGAAATCATCGCCATCGTCATCACCAACGATCCTCTCATCGGGAGGGGGTCAATCTCCATCAACATCTTCACCAGCACCATCTCCTCTCAAAGCCTAGTTCATCTCTTGTATCCAATATTTGTCCCAAAGCCTCAGATTGGTACCTGTAGGTTGCTAGTAGTGTTGATTACTCCTTGTAGTTGATGCTAGTTGGTTTATTTGGTGGAAGATCATATGTTCAAATCCATTATGCATATTAATACCCCTCTGATCATGAACATGAATATAATTTGTGAGTAGTTACGTTTGTTCCTGAGGACATGGGAGAAGTTTTGCTATTAGTAGTCATGTGAATTTGGTATCCGTTCGATATTTTGATGAGATGTATGTTGTCTTTCCTCTAGTGGTGTCATGTGAACGTCGACTACATGACACTACACCATAGTTTGGGCCTAGAGGAAGGCATTGGGAAGTAATAAGTAGATGATGGGTTGCTAGAGTGACAGAAGCTTAAACCCTAGTTTATGCGTTGCTTCGTAAGGGGCTGATTTGGATCCATATGTTTCATGCTATGGTTAGGTTTACCTTAATACTTCTTTTGTAGTTGCGGATGCTTGCAATAGGAGTTAATCATAAGTGGGATGCTTGTCCAAGAAAGGACCGCACCCAAGCACCGGTCCACCCACATATCAAATTATCAAAGTACCGAACGCGAATCATATGAGCGTGATGAAAACTAGCTAGACAATAATTCCCATGTGTCCTCGGGAGCGCTTTTCTCTATATAAGAGGTTGTCCGGGCTTGTCCTTTGCTACAAAAAGGATTGGGCCACCTTGCTGCACTTTATTTACACTTGTTACTTGTTACTCGTTACAAATTACTTTATCACAAAACTATTTGTTACCGATAATTTCAGTGCTTGCAGAGAATACCTTGCTGAAAACCGCTTATCATTTCCTTCTGCTCCTCGTTGGGTTCGACACTCTTACTTATCGAAAGGACTATGATAGATCCCCTATACTTGTGGGTCATCAAGACTATTTTCTGGCACCGTTGCCAGGGAGTGAAGTTCCTTTGGTAAGTGGAATTTGGTAAGGAAAAATTTATACAGTGTGCTGAAATTTACTGTCACTTGTTACTATGGAAAACAATCTTTTGAGGGGCTTGTTCGGGGTATCTTCACCCCGACCAGTAGAGCAAATAGTTGCTCCTCAACCTACTGAACCTACTGAAAATGTTTACTTTGAAATTCCTTCGGGTATGATAGAGAAACTGCTAGCTAATTCTTTTGCAGAAGATGGAACATTGCATCCCGATTTACACCTAATCTATGTGGATGAAGTTTGTGGACTATTTAAGCTTGCAGGTATGCCCGATGATGTTATCAAGAAGAAGGTCTTCCCTTTATCTTTGAAGGGAGAGGCATTGACATGGTATAGGCTATGTGATGATATGGGATCATGGAACTACAAACGATTGAAATTGGAATTTCATCAGAAGTTTTACCCTATGCATCTTGTTCATCGTGATCGTAATTATATATATAATTTTTGGCCTCAAAGGAGAAAGCATCGCTCAAGCTTGGGGGAGGCTTAAGTTAATGTTATATTCATGCCCCAATCATGAGCTCTCAAGAGAAATGATTATTCAGAATTTTTATGCTCGGATTTCTCGTAATAATCAATCCATGCTCGATACTTCTTGTACTGGCTCTTTTATGATGAAGACTATTGAATTCAAATGGGATTTATTGGAAAGAATTAAACGCAACTCTGAAGATTGGGACCTCGACGAAGGTAAGGAGTCAGGTATAACACCTAAGTTTGATTGTGTTAAATCTTTTATGGATACCGATGCTTTCCGTGAATTTAGCACTAAATATGGACTTGACTCTGAGATAGTAGCTTCTTTCTGTGAATATTTTGCCACTCATGTTGATCTCCCTAAGGAGAAGTGGTTTAAATATAATCCTACCATTGAATTAAAAGTAGTTTCACCTATTAAAGTTGAAGAAAAGACTATCACTTATAATGATCCTGTTGTCCCTACTGCTTATGTTGAGAAACCACCTTTCCCTGTTAGAATGAAGGATCATGCTAAAGCTTCAACTGTAGTCAACAAAAGTAATATTAGGACACACAAACCTCCTCATCAAGTTAAAGTTGAACCTAATATTGCTATGGTTAAAGATCTCTTGGCTGATAATATTGATGGGCATGTTATTTACTTCTGTGATGAGACTGCTAGAATCGCTAAACCTGATGCTAAAAATAAACATAGACCTGTTGTAGGCATGCCTGTTATTTCTGTTAAATAGGAGATCATTGTTATCATGACTTATGTGATATGGGTGCTAGTGCTAGTGCAATACCTCATTCTTTATACGAAGAAATTATGCATGATATTGCACCTGCTGAGATAGAAGATATCGATGTTACCATTAAGCTTGCCAATAGAGATACTATTTCACCGATTGGGATTGCTAGAGATGTTGAAGTCTTGTATGGGAAGGTTAAATATCCTGCTGATTTTCTTGTTCCTGGTTCCCCACAAGATAGCTTTTGTCCCATCATATTTGGTAGACCCTTCTTGAACACTGTTAATGCTAGGATAGACTGTGAAAAGGACACTATTACTATTGGTTTGGGTGATATGTCTCATGAGTTTCATTTTGCTAAATTTCATAGACAACCCCGTGATGAGGAATTGCCTAGTAAAGATGAAATCATTGGTTGCTTCTATTTCCATGCCTCCTAATGATCCTTTAGAACAATATTTGCTCGACCATGAAAATGATATGTTCATGAATGAAAGAAGGGAAATAAACGAAGTATTCTTTAAACAGGGACCTATTCTGGAACACAATATGCTTATCTTGATGAAAAGAAGATATATCCTGTTATTATTAGTGCTAACCTTTCAGAGCATGAAGAAGAGAAATTATTGAAAACTCTGAAGAAGCACTGTGATGCTATTGGATATACTATTGATGATCTTAAGGGCATTAGTCCCACTCTATGTCAACACAAAATAAATTTGGAGAAAGACGCCAAACCAGTTATTGATCACCAACGACGGCTAAATCCTAAGATGGAAGAAGTGGTAAGAAAGCAAATATTAAAGCTCCTTGAGGCAAGTATAATTTATCCCATTGCTGATAGTCAGTGGGTAAGTCCTGTCCATTGTGTCCCTAAGAAGGGAGGTATTATCGTCGTTCCTAATGATAAAGATGAATTGATTCCGCAAATAATTATTACAGGTTATAGGATGGTAATTGATTTCCGCAAACTAAATAAAGCTACTAAAAAGATCATTACCCTTTGCCTTTCATTGATCAAATGCTAGAAAGATTATCCAAACATACTCATTTTTGTTTTCTAGATGGTTACTCTGGTTTCTCTCAAATACCTGTGTCAGCTGAGGATCAAGAAAAGACCACTTTTACTTGCCCTTTCGGTACTTGTACTTATAGACGTATGCCTTTTGGTTTATGTAATGCACCTGCTACCTTTCAAAGATGCATGATGGCCATATTCTCTGACTTCTGTGAAAAGATTTGTGAGGTTTTCATGGACGATTTCTCCGTTTATGGATCCTCTTTTGATGATTGCTTGAGCAACCTTGATCAAGTTTTGTAGAGATGTGAAGAAACTAATCTTGTCTTGAATTGGGAGAAATGCCACTTTATGGTTAATGAAGGCATTGTCTTGGGACATAAAATTTCTAAAAGAGGTATTGAAGTTGATAAAGCTAAAGTTGATGCTATTGAAAAGATGTCGTGTCCCAAGGACATCAAAGGTATAAGAAGTTTTATGGGTCATGCCGGTTTTTATAGGAGGTTCATTAGGACTTCTCAAAAATTTCTCGGCCTCTGACTAATCTATTACAAAAAGGTACTCCTTTTGTCTTTGATGATGATTGTGTAGAAGCATTTGAAATACATAAGAAAGCTTTCATTTCTGCACCTATTGTTCAGCCATCTGATTGGAATTTACCCTTTGAAATCATGTGTGATGCTAGTGATTATGCTGTAGGTGCTGTTCTACGACAAAGAGTTGATAAAAAAATTAAATGTTATTCAATATGCTAGTAAAACTCTAGACAGTGCCCAGAGAAATTATGCTACTACTGAAAAGGAATTCTTAGCAGTTGTATTTGCTTGTGATAAGTTCAGACCTTATATTGTTGATTCTAAAGTAACTATTCACACTGATCATGCTGCTATTAAATATCTTATGGAAAAGAAAGATGCTAAACCTAGACTTATTAGATGGGTTCTCCTACTACAAGAATTTGATTTGCATATTATTGATAGAAAGGGAGTTGAGAACCCCGTTGCAGACAACTTGTCTAGGTTAGAGAATGTTCTTGATGACCCACTACCTATTGATGATAGCTTTCCTGATGAACAATTAGTGTCATAAATGCTTCTCGTACTGCTCCATGGTATGTTGATTATGCTAATTACATTGTTGCTAAATTTATACCACCTAGTTTCACATACCAGCAAAAGAAAAAGTTTTTGTATGATTTAAGGCATTACTTCTGGGATGACCCACATCTTTATAAAGAAGGAGTAGATGGTGTTATTAGATGTTGTATACCTGAGCATGAACAGGAACAGATCCTATGCAAGTGTCACTCCGAAGCTTATGGAGGACACCACGCTAGAGATAGAACTGCACATAAGGTATTGCAATCCGGTTTTTATTGGCCTAATCTCTTCAAGGATGCCAAAGAATTGGTAATATTAGTAGAATGTCAAGAAATGCCTATGAATTATTCACTTGTCATTGAACCATTTGATGTTTGGGGCTTTGATTATATGGGACCGTTTCCTTCCTCTAATGGATATACACATATTTTAGTTGCTGTTGATTACGTTACTAAGTGGGTAGAAGCTATTCCAACTAGTAGTGCTGATCATAACACCTCTATTAAGATGCTTAAAGAAGTTATTTTTTCGAGGTTTGGAGTCCCTAGATATTTAATGACTGATGGTGGCTCACATTTTATTCATGGTGCCTTTCGTAAAATGCTTGCTAAGTATGATGTTAATCGTAGAATTGCATGTCCATATCACCCACAGTCCAGTGGTCAAGTAGAATTGAGCAATAGAGAGCTCAAATTAATTCTGCAAAAGACTGTTAATAGATCTAGAAAGAATTGCTCCAAGAAACTTGATGATGCATTATGGGCCTATAGAACTGCATATAAAAACCCTATGGGCATGCCTCCGTATAAAATGGTTTATGGAAAAGCATGTCGCTTACCTCTCGAACTAGAACATAAGGCATATTGGGCCATTAAAGAACTTAACTATGATTCAAACTTGCCGGTGAAAAGAGGTTATTTGACATTAGCTCACTTGATGAATGGAGAACCCAGGTCTATGAGAATGCCAAACTATTTAAAGAAAAGGTTAAAAGATAGCATGACAAAAGGATACAAAAGCGTGAGTTTAATGTAGGTGATTATGTACTGCTATACAACTCTCATTTAAGATTTTTTGCAGGAAAACTTCTCTCTAAATGGGAAGATCCCTACGTTATCGCGGAGGTCTATAGTTCCGGTGCCATAAAAATCAACAACTTCGAAGGCACAAATCCAAAGGTGGTGAACGGTCAAAGAATCAAACATTATATCTCAAGTAATCCCATAAATGTTGAAACCAATGTTATTGAAACCGTAACCCCGGAGGAATATATAAGGGACACTTTCCAGAATGTTTCAGACTTCGAAAAGGAATAGGTACATGGTACGGTAAGTAGACCGACTCCAAAACAATTCTAATGGCAATTTTTATCCGTTTTGGAATATTTAAGAAAATAGGAAAATAAGAAGTAGTCCGGGAAGGAAACGAGGCGTCCATGAGGGTGGAGGGCGTGCCCTACCCCCTGGGCGCGCCCCCTGCCTCGTGGGCATCCCATGCGCTCTCCGGACTCCGTTTTCTTGCACGATACTTCGTTTAGTTTGTAAAAATTCATTATATAATCTCCCGAAGGCTTTGACCACCGTATCACGCAAATATCCTCTGTTTTCGTTTCGAGCTGTTTTCTGTCAGAGTCGTGAAGGCCAGGCATCATGTCGTCCCCCTCCTCCAACAATCAGGGCAACGATGCTTGGCTAATGAAGATAGAGCTGAAGAGAGAAGAACCCGGGGAGATCAACAAGGATGATGGGATCAAGAAGGCCATGGAGGATCAGGCCCCGGCAGCAGAAGAAGAAGACATCCTTCCACCTCTCTTTACTCCAACTGAGATTGAAGCTTTCAAGATGATTGAGTTAGCTCATACACAAAACAAGTATCTCACACGTGAAAAATATTTTGTTGAAGGGGCATATCGTCACACTCAAGGGCATTATCCGTAAGCTGGAAGATCTGCTACGCTCGATGTGCGACTATCCATCATCACCACCATCTTCTTCATCGGTAAAAGATATATAATCACATGGGTATGGGCACTCCCCTTGGCAACTGCCAAGCTTGGGGGAGATGCCCCGGTATCGTATCACCATCACACTTCTATCTTTACCGTTTTTCTTAGTTCGATCCTTTTAGTAATATCTTGATCTAGTAGAATAAAGTTTTAGTATGATTTGGTTTTGAGTTTTGCTTTATGATCTCTCTATGTAATCGAGTCCGTGAGCTATGTATAATAAAGATTAGTGTTGAGTCAAGGGCTTGATTATCTTGCTATGATCTTGAGGGAATAAAAGAAAAAGAAAGAATAAAAAGAAACAAAGAGATCATATTTATCTTATGGGGAGTAATGACTTCACATATAAAGAGTATGATGATTAAAAGTTGTTGAGAGTTGACAAACATAGTTTTGGTCATCGTTGCAATTAATAGGAAGTAATAAAGAAATAGAGGTTTCACATATAAATATACTATCTTGGACATCTTTTATGATTGTGAGCACTCATTAAAATATGACATGCTAAAGAGTTGATGTTGGACAAGGAAGACAACGTAATGGGTTATGTTTTCTTATATATGAAATAAAGTATATTGTCATGGATCATCCAACATATTGAGCTTGCTTTTCTCCCTCATGCTAGCCAATTCTTTGCACCAAGTAGAGATACTACTTGTGCTTCCGAATATCCTTAAACCCAGTTTTGCCATGAGTGTCCACCATATCTACATATGGATTGAGTAAGATCCTTCAAGTAAGTTCTCATCGGTGCAAGCAATAAAAATTGCTCTCTAAATATGTATGACTTATTAGTGTGAAGAAAATAAGCTTTATACAATCTTGTGATGTGGAAGAAATAAAAGCGACAAACTGCATAATAAAGGTCTATATCACAAGTGGAAATATAAAGTGACGTTCTTTTGCATTAAGATTTCGTGCATCCAACCAAAAGCACATGACAACCTCTGCTTCCCTCTGTGAAGGGCCTATCTTTTACTTTTACCTCATGCAAGAGTCATGGTGATCTTCACCTTTCCTTTTTACATTTTATCCTTTGGCAAGCACATTGTGTTGGAAAGATCCTGACATATATATCCAATTGGATGTGAGTTAGCATGAACTATTCTTGTTGACATTACCCTTGAGGTAAAAGGTTGGGAGGTGAAACTATAAGCCCCTATCTTTCTCTGTGTCCGATTAAAACTCAATAATCACAAGTATTGCGTGAGTGTTAGCAATTGTAAAAGACTAAATGATAGTTGAGTATGTGGACTTGCTGAAAAGATCTTATATTGACTCTTTCTGATGTTCTGATAAATTGTGATTGCCTCAATGACTGAGATTATAGTTTGTTAGTTCTCAATGAAGTTTCTGATTCATACTTGACATTGTGAATAGATTATTACTTGAGCGTAAGAAATCATATGATAATATCCATATATGTTGCTGTTATAAGAATGATCATGATGCCCTCATGTCCGTAGTTTATTTTATCGACACCTCTATCTCAAAACATGTGGACATATTTATCGTTATCGGCTTCCGCTTGAGGACAAGCGAGGTCTAAGCTTGGGGGAGTTGATACGTCCATTTTGCATCATGCTTTTATATCGATATTTATTGCATTATGGGCTGTTATTACACATTATGTCACAATACTTATGCCTATTCTCTCTTATTTTGCAAGGTTTACATGAAGAGGGAGAATGCCGGCAGCTGGAATTCTGGGCTGGAAAAGGAGCAAATATTAGAGACCTATTCTGCACAACTCCAAAAGTCCTGAAACTCCACGGAAGTCATTTTTTGGAAATAATAAAAAATACTGAGCGAAGAAAATACCAGAGGGGGCCCACACCCTGGCCACGAGGGTGGGGGGCGCGACCTACCCCCCTGGGCGCGCCCCCTGCCTCGTGGGCCCCCTGGCAGGCCTCCGGTGCCCATCTTCTGCTACATGAGGTCTTTTACCCTGGAAAAAAATCATAAGCAAGCTTTCGAGAAGAAACTCCGCCGCCACGAGGCGGAACCAATCTAGGGCTCCGGCAGAGCTGTTCTGCCGGGGAAACTTCCCTCCGGGAGGGAGAAATCATCGCCATCGTCATCACCAACGATCCTCTCATCGGGAGGGGGTCAATCTCCATCAACATATTCACCAACACCATCTCCTCTCAAACCCTAGTTCATCTCTTGTATCCAATCTTTGTCCCAAAGCCTCAGATTGGTACCTCTAGATTGCTAGTAGTGTTGATTACTCCTTGTAGTTGATGCTAGTTGGTTTATTTGGTGGAAGATCATATGTTCAGATCCATTATGCATATTAATACCCCTCTAATTATGAGCGTGATGAAAACTAGCTTGATGATAATTCCCATGTGTCCTCGGGAGCGCTTTTCTCTATATAAGAGTTTGTCCGGGCTTGTCCTTTGCTACAAAAAGGATTGGGCCACCTTGCTTCACTTTATTTACACTTGTTACTTGTTACTCGTTACAAATTACTTTATCACAAAACTATCTGTTAGTGATAATTTCAGTGCTTGCAGAGAATACCTTGTTGAAAACCGCTTATCATTTCCTTCTGCTCCTCGTTGGGTTCGACACTCTTACTTATCGAAAGGACTACGATAGATCCCCTATACTTGTGGGTCATCAATCTCCATAGCCTATTGATTAGCCGTGTCGATGTGAAACTTTCTACCTTTTTGTCTTCTCACATAACCCCCATCATTATTCTTTATTCCACCCATAGTGCTATATCCATGGCTTGCGCTCATGTATTGCGTAAGGGTTGAAAAGGCTGAAGCGCGTTAAAAAGTATGAACCAATTGCTCGGCTTGTCATCAGGGTTATGCATGATGAGAACGTTTTGTGTGACAAAGTTGAAGCATGGCCTAACTATATGATTTTGTAGGGATAAGCTTTCTTTGGCTATGTTATTTTGATAAGACGTAATTGCTTGGTTAGCATGTTTGAAGTATTATTGTTTTTATGTCAACATTAAACTTTTATCTTGAATCTTTTGGATCTAAATATTCATGCCACAATAAAAAGAATTACATTGAAAATTATGCTAAGTAGCATTCCACATCAAAAATTCTGTTTTTATCATTTACCTACTCGAGGACGAGCAGGAATTAAGCTTGGGGATGCTTGATACGTCTCCAACGTATCTATAATTTTTGATTGTTCCATGCTATTATATTATCTGTTTTGTATGTTCAATGGGCTTTATTATACACTTTTATATTATTTTTGGGACTAACCTATTAATGGGAGGCCCAGCCCAAATTGCTGTTTTTTTGCCTATTTCAGTGTTTCGAAGGAAAGGAATATCAAACGGAGTCCAAACGGAATGAAACCTTCAGGAACGTGATTTTCTGAACAAACGTGATCCAGAGGACTTGGAGTGGATGTCAAGCAATCAACGAGGAGGCCACGAGGCAGGGGGCGCGCCTACCCCCCTGGGCGCGCCCTCCACCCTCGTGGGCCCCTCGTGGCTCCACCGACCTACTTCTTCCTCCTATATATATACCTATGTACCCCGAAAACATCAGAGGAGGAGCAGAAACCCTATTTCCACTGCCGCAACCTTCTGTACCCGTGAGATCCCATCTTGGGGCTTTTTCCGGCGCTCCGCCAGAGGGGGCATTGATCACGGAGGGCTTCTACATCAACACCATAGCCTCTCCGATGATGTGTGAGTAGTTTACCTCAGACCTTCGGGTCCATAGTTATTAGCTAGATGGCTTCTTCTCTCTCTTTGGATCTCAATACAAAGTTCTCCTTGATTCTCTTGGATAACTATTCGATGTAATCTTCTTTTGCGGTGTGTTTGTCGAGATCCGATGAATTGTGGGTTTATGATCAAGATTATCTATGAACAATATTTGAACCTCCTCTGAATTCTTTTATGTATGATTGGTTATCTTTGCAAGTCTCTTTGAATTATCAGTTTGGTTTGGCCTACTAGATTGATCTTTCTTGCAATGGGAGAAGTGCTTAGCTTTGGGTTCAATCTTGCGGTGCTCGATCCCAGTGATAGTAGGGGAAACGACACGTATTGTATTGTTGCCATCGAGGATAAATTTATCCCTCTACATCATGTCATCTTGCTTAAAGCGTTACTCTGTTCTTATGAACTTAATACTCGATGCATGCTGGATAGCGGTCGATGTGTGGAGTAATAGTAGTAGATGCAAGCAGGAGTCGGTCTACTTGTCACGGACGTGATGCCTATATACATGATCATACCTAGATATTCTCATAACTATGCTCAATTCTATCAATTGCTCGACAGTAATTTGTTTACCCACCGTAATACTTATGCTTTTGAGAGAAGCCACTAGTGAAACCTATGGCCCCCGGGTCTATTCTCTATCATATTAATCTACCGTTTATTTTGCTTTCTTTACTTTCACTCTTTATCATAAAAATACCAAAAATATTATCTTATCATCTCTAGCAGATCTCACTTTTGCAAGTGGCCATGAAGGGATTGACAACCCCTTTATCGTGTTGGTTACAAGGTTCTTATTTGTTTGTGTAGGTGCGTGGGACTTGAGCGTGGTCTCCTACTGGATTGATACCCTGGTTCTCAAAAACCGAGGGAAATACTTACGCTACTTTACTGCATGACCCTTTCCTCTTCAAGGGAAAACCAACGCAGTGCTCAAGAGGTAGCAGCTGGCTCCTTCCCGGGTTGACCCCTTGAAACGTGCCCATCTCCTCGAGATCTCCATCAGGAATCTGCAGCCTCTTGATCACAGCGGGCGAGATCAAATTCAGATCGGCCCCACCATCGACTAGCACTTTCGTCACCTTGAGGCTGTGTATTGTTGGCGAAACCAACAATGGCAAACACCCGACCGCAGTTGTGCGATCAGGGTGGTCCTCGGTGTTGAAAATGATGGGTGTGCGGGACCACTTCAGTGGCTTCTGGGCATCGAACGACGGCTCCACCGCAGTGACCTCACGCGCCCACTGCTTCAGTTGGTGGTGAGACGTGTCCAGCGAGGTGCCACCATCGACGCACATGGCCTCTGTAGCTTTCTGGAACTCGTGCTCGCTGGACTCATCGTCCTCTTCATGATCATCATCTTCCTCCTTCTTGTCGCGGCCCCGAGCGGGCCTCTCTTGTTGGTTATCTTTGCCGCGGCGACCTCCTTGGCCGCCACACTTCTTGCCAGACCCCTCAGCACCATTCTGACCTTTCTCCTTGTCCCGCCTTTCAATTCAGCTTTTTGCTTTTCTGCAAGCAGCTCAACTTGTCGGCAGTTCTGGAGGTCATGGCCCTTGGTGCGATGGATCTTGCAGTATTGCTTGTCGGAGCCCCCTGGCTTGTCGGCGGCCGCCAAGGCCCGGCAGGTGGCGCACCCAGCAACCTCCTTGCCGAGGTCGTCGGCCTTGGCCTTCTTGGCGGTGCCGAGGTCACCGAATCCCTCAACGGCAAGCACAGTCTTGCCCTTACGCTTCCTGTTGCGGCGCCGACCCTTCTTGGTCGGGGCGGTGGTGTCTTTGTTAGTGGAGTGAGTTTCCGCACTGGCATCTTCGCCGGGGTACTTCCTTCCTTCTTCCGCCCGAGCACATCTATCTACCAGAACATAAAGTTCGGCTACATCCTTGACCTTGTTCATTGCCAGCTCTTCACGCATCTTACAGTTGCGTATGTTCTGATGGAACACACTGATGACAGCAGCGGGATGAACATTTGGGATGGTGTACTGCACATGGCTGAATCTTTGTATGTACTTACGCAGGGACTCGCCATCCTTTTGGGGAATGACATGCAAGTCACTTGCCTGGCCAGGAGCTTGGTGGGCCCCGGTAAAGGCGCCAACAAACTCATGGCATAGATCCGACCAAGAAGAGATGGAATCCACTGGCAGGTACATCAACCACGACATGACGTGGGGCTTAAGCGCCAACGAAAAGTAGTTGGCGAGCACCTTGTCGTCGCGAGCCCCGGTGGCTTGCATCGCGATGGTGTAGATGCCGAGGAACTCCGATGGGTGAGTCTTGCCATTGTACTTTTCCCCAACATCAGGCTTCAACGTGCGGTGGCAGGGCCACTGGAACTGCCACAGCTCTCGGGTAAAGGCCGGACAACCCACCTCGTAAGGCAGGTCGCCAAAGCCCCCCAGCGCTGGGTGTTCCATAGCAGGCCTTGCACGCCGATCCGACTGATGGCGTGCCTCCCACCGTCGCTCGATGGTAGTTCAAGCGTCCTCCTGAGCTCGCTCTCGAAGAACCCGACGTTGGTCACAGCGGGTTCGCGGGTCGGATGACGCTGTGGAAACGTTGTCATAGGCATCGGCCCGACGAGCCGGTGGCTGCTGTCGCGGCCGTGGGGGAGGAGAGTGCACCATGGTTGCAGCGTCTCCGGTCCTCCCACCGCCGGCATGCATCGGCTCGACAGAACACCGGTGTGAGGGTCCCACTGGGAGCGGCTCATCTTTGTTGGCGAAGCTGATGAGGCTTCGAATGGTGGCTCTCCACTTGTCGAGCTTCTCCGCAGTGGGAGGGAAGTCGAGGAGCAGTTGCACGCATGCCAAGGCTTCTGCTGGTGTGGGCGGCGGTGACAGCTGCGTAGACCCTGACGCGCTCCGACTTCTAGTCACGTTAGAAGGGGCTCTATCACGGCCTCGTGCTCGCACGTTGCTTCCACCAGCGTCCAGGTGCGCATGCCGGCCCGATGCGTCCTGCGAGTGACGCAAAGGGATCTTCCCGCGGCGGCACCCGAGGGCGCCGTCGTTGCGGTGTCGTTCATCACACGCGTCTTGGGAAGGGCGTGGCGTGGGGGCCGGTGGTGGCGTCATAGAGGCTGCCGCGCCGTCCGTGGGCAGCACAGCCCTGCCCCCAGACCCAGCGGCGTGTGGCCCGTCGTCTTGGTCCCGTACGACGTTGCTCGCCCGGCTTCGTGTGCCAGAGTGTCGTGGATGCTCACGGGTGGCGCCTCCGGCGCCATCTGCGGCCACCCCATCGCCCGCCCGCGCTGGTGTGGACGGGCCTGCTCCAAACGACCCGATCGCTGTCATCCCTTCTTCTTTGGGGCCATCGTGATGATGAAGTTGAGGCGTCGGCTTCAAAACCGGATTTCTCACAGCTCGCGCCCCCTACCTGGCGCGCCAAAGATGTCGGGGAAACGACACCTATGGGATCACAAAGAATCCCTTCTACGGTTGACAGGGCGCGGGGCTATGGGAAGAACGGGATTAGAAGATCAGTGCGGGGGAGTTTATCCAGGTTCGGGCCGCAAGCGATGCGTAATACCCTACTCCTGCTGGTGTATGTTTATCTGGTGTTCTTGGACTTGCTACAGAGTGAGCAGGGTCCAAAAAGTATGAATCCCCTCTCAGTACGTCGCGGGCCTCCATTTATAGTCAAAGGGGCTGCCACAGTGCCACACAGGAGGTGGAAAGTTGTACAGTAGTCGAGTTTATCGCTGGCACCATAGGATAAAACGCATTTAATGCGCCGCTGACGTGCCCTTCTTGCTTTATCGGGGACGGCAAGGAAGCTCGTCCCACCTGTCGCCGCCTCACCTTGCTTCGACACGCGTCCAGGCTGACGAGGCGTGTAGTGCCACGCTGGCTGGCTGGCTGCTGAGTTGGCGTGGTGGTAGAGTCTTCACGAAGATCTGCATGCCACCATGCAGGTGCTTGCTGAGTTGACCTGGGAGCTTGTCATGCCCAATATGCGACCCTATCCGAGAGGAACTCAAAGGCCCTACTAAGGATAGACCCGCATATTGAAACGCTTTTGCAAGGTGGATATCATTACATCAACATTACATAATAGATGGGGATACATACAAGGCATACAAATGCCGCAAGAATACATCAATACATCATACATAAGATCAACATCCGACTACGGATGAAACACAAACAGAAGCTCAAACGACATCCACCCTGCTAGCCCAGGCTGCCGACCTGGAACCTATCCCCTGATCGAAGAAGAAGTAGAAGAAGAACTCCAAAACAAGCAACATCGTTCTCATGTCATAATCATCGCAAAACCTGTACCTGCAACTGTTGCAGTAGTAATCTGTGAGCCACGAGGACTCAGCAATCCCATTACCATGGGTGTCAAGACTAGCAAAGCTTAATGGGTAAGGAAGGGGGTAAAGTGGTGAGGTTGCAGCAGCGACTAAGCAAGTATGGTGGCTAACATAGGAAAATAAGAGCGAGAAGAGAAGCAACGGAGCGGTCGTCAACTAGTAATGATCAAGAAGTGATCCCGAACTCCTACTTACGTCAAACATAACCCACAAACCGTATTCACTTCCCGGACTCCGCCGAAAAGAGACCATCAGGGTTACACACGCGGTTGATGCGTTTTAATTAAGTCAAGTGTCAAGTTCTCTACAACCGGACATTAACAAATTCCCATCTGCCACATAACAGCGGGCACGGCTTTCGAAAGATAATACCCTGCAGGGGTGTCCCAACTTAGCCCATTATAAGCTCTCACGGTCAACGAAGGATATTCCTTCTCCCGAGAAGACCCGATCAGTCTTGGAATCCCGGTTTACAAGACATTTTGACAATGGTAAAACAAGACCAGCAAGACCTCCCGGATGTGCCGAGAAATCCCGATAGGAGCTGCACATATCTCGTTCTCAGGGCACACTGGATGAGCCAGACGTCGGGTTGGCATAGACCCTGGTTGCCCAGGGGGCACCGGACATCGCTCGGTTTGGACCAGCACTTGGAGAAGCACTGGCCCGGGGGGTTTAAAATAAAGATGACCCTCGGGATGCGCGACTCCCAAGGGAAAAAGGCTAGGTGAGGCAAATGTAAAACCAAGGTTGGGCCTTGCTGGAAGAGTTTTATTCAAAGCAAACTGTCAAGGGGGTCCCATAAATCACCCAACCGCGTAAGGGACGCAAAATCAAGGAACATAACACCGGTATGACAGAAACTAGGGTGGCAAGAGTGGAACAAAACACCAGGCATAAGGCCGAGCCTTCCACCCTTTACCAAGTATGTAGATGCATTAATTAAATAAGAGATATTGTGATATCCCAACATAAACATAATCCAACATGGAGCAATCTTCATCTTCACCTGCAACTAGCAACGCTATAAGAGGGGCTGAGCAAAGCGGTAACATAGCCAAACAACGGTTTGCTAGGAAGGGTGACAAAGGTTAGAGGTTCATGGCAATTTGGGAGGCTTGAAGAGCAAGTGGTAGGTAACGCAGCAAAGCGATAGAACGAAGCAACTAGCATAGCAATGATAGTAGTGAGATCCAAGGTGACGGTCATCTTGCCTGAAATCCCGCTAGGAAGAAGAACGAGTCCATGAAGAAGATGAAGCCACGAAGACGAACCAAGCGTAGACGAACGAATCCTCATGATCGCAACGAAACGGGAACTATCGAGAAGAAGCACACAACATGGTAAACACACCACACATGAACAAGGCATGATGCTCAACCAAGTATGATGCATGACAAGGCTACATGAAGCTAATCATGGCAAGAGATGATGCATACAAGAACAACACATCAAAGCAAGTTTAAATGAGGCCGGAACTAACATATAACAAATCCGGTATATCCCCATATGCAAATTTCGAAATTGGTCCAGATCTGAATAAACCTTATGTTCAAGTTGTTAAACAACAAGTTAAGATTCACCAAGATGATCTACACGAAATTCTAGTCAAGTTACATATAAAGTTCATTTAGTTCGGAGCTACGGCCTAGAAGATATGAGCAAAACAAGTTAAACATGGCATTGATGCAAAATGCATCCAAACATCAAGCAAACACCTCAAAACAAGGATGCAACAAGGTAATATGAAACTACATGCAAAACTAAGCAAGTTTCATATAGAGCATGCTCAAAACGGAGCAACGGTGCAACACATACATTCCAAACAAGATATAGCAACAATCTGCCCAAAACAGCAACTAGGCATCTTGCAAGCATCAAAACGATATGCTGCAGCACCTCACCATGAGAACAAAAGGCATGCGCATGATGTAAAGGTGAAGTATAACAAAACATGAACACTGAGCTATCTCCATAAACCACTAGAACATGCTCAAAAGGACATGGCAAGATTGCAAATAATAACAGTTTCACAGACACCGCAGAAATCACTGGACATGGCAGAAATAACATCAGGTTGCAAAGTTTAGAGCTATCAAACTACATACTACAGGAATATATCAAGGCAACCAAAGGCATGGCATGATTCTACTAATTGCATAGAACAAATGTCCTGTACTGAACATGAGCCAAAAAGGCACAGAAGATATGATGGCACCCATGTGAACATAGCAAGTTTCATAAACAGATTCAGACTTGGCAGATAAACTGAGCATGACATAAACAGAATTATGAAGGCATCTTTGCGAGCTCAAATCACTCATCACAAAGCATTTCATGGCATGTGAAGGCATCCAACAGTAAGATGGCATAATTATGAAGCTAAGCATGGCAATAGCATGGTCATAGAGTGCATGGATCACTAGCAAAACACATGGAAAAACTGATCTTCATGTTAACAGGCTGACAGCAACATTATTTAGCAATTTGAGAGCAAGATTACAACAAGCTACAGCAGGCTATAAATGCAACCAAGGACATGGATGGATAGAGCATAACATGTATAACAAAACAACCTTAGTGAACATCTCCATATTATGCATAGAACTCACGATGGCAGCAGGTTTACACGGCATCACGATGCTACAGCTACAGACTTGGCAGAAAACACAGTCACAGAAATCAGCAACATCACGGAGGCTAATTTGCATGCTTGTGATAGTCACCATATAGATCACAAAAATACAAGACAAGCACGCCTGTAAATATGGCATGATGTAGTTCAAAACACATGTAGAGCTCATGCTCATAGGATGCACACACAAAATGCAATGAAAAAGACAAATCACCAAGTTCTGATAGCAGATAGCAGTTAACATCATACATCACTCTTGCAACGATGTTTAGGGCATCAAGATGGACTCAAACAAGCATAGCACAATGGAACAACATGAAGAGCATCTCATGATGAACATTTTGATATATTACACACACAAAACAGAGCAGCACACATAAATATATGGCATGACAAACATATGCACATGATATTGAAAATCTGGGACTTAGAAGAAAAATGGACCTCGGGGAAATGGGACGGGATGGACCCGGGACGAGCGGATCCAGGGGCACGGGGGCGCGTTTGGATCGGGGGAGTGGTGGATCTCGTTCTTCCCGGATCCGGCCGGAGCTCTCACCAGAGGAGCACCGGCGACGAGCGGGGCATGGCGGCGCGAGGGAAGGCGAGCTCCGGGCGGCGGCCGGCGCGGGGCGGAGCCCGCGGCGGTGGCGAGGTGATGTCGGGCGGTGGGGCGGGGCGCGCCGGCGGCGGCGGAGGGAGCCCGGCGGCGCGGGAGGCCGGCGAGCGGGCGGCGAAGCTCCGACGGGAACTTGGAGGCGAGCGGCGGCGCGCTTGGGGCGGCTCGGGCCCTGATGGGCTCGGGCGGGCCGCGCCTGGGCCGAGCGGGCCCGCGGCGGCGCGCGGTGGGAACGGCGGCGGCGGGGACACGTGGCGGCGCATGATTGGAGGAGAGTGGCGTTGGGGGTGACGTGGCGGCTTGCCATTGGCTGGAGCGACGTGACTGGGCGGTGGTGGACATGTCCGGCGCGGCGGAGACGCGTCCGGCAGCGCGGAGGAAGAGGAGACTAGGGTTTGCACCGCGAATTTCGGGGGAGGCACACATATATATAGATAGAGGGAGCTAGTAGAGTCCAAATGAGGTGCGGTTTTCGCCCACACGATCGTGATCGAACGACCGAGAGCATGGAGGGGGTTTTGCTGGGCTAGTGGGCTGATTGAAGAGGTGCTGGGCTGCAAAGAGAAGGGGGTTTCGGGCTACGCGGTTAAACGTTGGGGCATCAAACGACCTCCAAATGGAATGAAATTTGACGGGCGGTCTGTCGGTGCTATACCAAGGCCACTCGGCAAATCTCGGCCCATTCCGAGAACTTTTTCTCCCGCTCACGAAACAAGGTCTGAGAGGGGCAACGGGTGCGTGCGAGAGTGTCGGATCGCGAAACGGACAACGGGGAAAAGGACGGGATGCAAGTTTCGAAAAACATGCAGATGAAATGCAGATGATGACATGTCAAAATGCAACACGCAAGCAAATGACATGGCAACAACGATGAATAACTGGAAGACACCTGGCGCATCGGATCCGAGGCGTTACAACACTCCTCCACTAACAAGAGATCTCGTCCCGAGATCTTAGGACCGAGACGGAAGGAAAAAAGGATGAGGTGAAATAGGAACAAAACAGTGAGGATGAACAAAGTCAAAAACTCAAGGAATAAGGCTGAATTTGAAACCACTTCGGTTAGGACAAGATAGAAAAGGAATAATAACGAAGGAATTTATGCAGCACTCCGGCTGAACAAGGAAAGAATAGAACATGAACTTGAGAAATGGAATGATACTTGACTTGAGGAACAACACAAAACCTCCGGAAGACTTGAAAGAGTGGAATGAGCAGAACGGGGAAGAAGATGACAACTTGTACCATGAATGAAATAGAGAGCATCCTTAGAAGGAAAACATTGACCGGAATTGTTGAGAAAATCAACAACGAAAAGAATAAGCTTGTTGTGGACTTATGGATAACATCTCAAAAAATATGAGGTGATAACCGACCACAATCGAAAAAGATTGAATAACTGAGGAGAACGAAGAAATGAAAAACTCCACTTCAAAAGAATACGGAGAATTAATTGCACTTCGAGATGCAAGAAGAAGAGATACTTGAGCTCCTCCAAAAGAATCTTGATGAACACTTGAAGAATGAATTAAATCCTTACGAACCACCATGAAGAACTCCGGTAACAGAAGGATGACGAGATAAAATTGAAGGATGAAAGGGATAAGATTAAATCCTTGCGATGATTTGGATGGAGGTTCGCGACGAAATCGGCGAGAAGCTTAGAACCCCGGAAATGAAAAGATGAAAACACTTTGAACCGAGAATGTGATAAGATGAACAATCTCCGAAAAGAAGGGATAAAACCACTTGAAGAAAGAAGAATAAGGATTACGTTATGCTTATCCTCCACCAATTAAATTGATGAGAAACAATGGATTTGCATACTACTTATTCTCGTTGGAAAGATTAAGGGGGGATATAGCGCAAAACTTGAGAAGTCTTCGTGAACCACCTGTAGGGCTGGAAAGAACGAATGAATTGATATGATAACAACAGAAAAAATCTTGAACGAGCCACCGTAGGAACTGAAACGAATGACGAAAAGAGAATGAATCACCGGAAAGAATTAGAAAAGTACGAAGATACTTGAGGGAATCTAGAGACAAGAGAACGAAGAGATCGCAAACTGATTAAAGAGCAAAGCACCGGAAGAATATGGAGACGAACGAAAAGGCATGAATATAGAATAATCGGAGAACGGATTTGAAAACTTAGAACGAAGAAATATTCTGAAATGGAGGCCTCCGGATAATTGAGACAGAAAACAACTCCTGAGATACTCCGGATGGGTGAAAATAATTGCACGACTTGTAACAATTTGATAGGATAACCATCGAGCTAGCACCGCGAATTTCCGGGAGAGCGGACAAGATTTAAGAGAAATTCTCCTTCGGTCTTCAAATGTTGAGAATGAAGACGAGAAATAACAACAAAATTGTTGAGATACTCCGGGAGAATGAAAAGCGAAGAGGTTGAGCCAACAGTGAAAATAATTTGAAATTGATCTTGGAAAAGCGTCTGACTGATGAAATTCATACTTACGTCCACTTCGAAAAGGATTTGAGAATAACTCCGGGAAACTTAGAAGAGTCGGGTAAGATCCTGGGAAAGACCTGTGGGTTAGGGCCCACTGAAAAGAAACACCGTAGGAAAGGATTGTCGAATGAGAAATGATGCACCGAAATGATTGAAAGATTTGAATGAGGTGACAACCTCGAATTAGATGGATGCAAACACGAATCTTCTGAGATGACTTCATCACTCTGGAATGATTAAACTGGTGAGAGGTGAACAAGCAAAGAAAGCACTTGAGTCGAGGACAGGAATATGATCAACATCGAAAAAGCTTGAATTGAAACCATTGGAAAGAAAATGAGACGAACAATGTTGAACTAGACGAGAATCCACCAGTTGAGACAACGGAGGAAAGACTGAAGATACTCCGCACGAATGAAATTTATGCTCGAATAGAGGCTCAAGCTCCGGGAAGAAAAAGGGGTGGGAGGGCGGGAAAACATAGGCAATTGGAACGACGAATAATTGAATAGAGAAGCGCCGGTTGAAATGATTGAGGAGAAAAAACAAAAGCTTCGCACGAGTAGGATGGATACTCGATTTCGGACTCCGGTTCCGAGAATGAGAAGGGTGGGCAGGTGAAAAAAAAACAAGGACAACTTCGAACAGGGAAACAACATCGATTAAAAAAAAGATGAGGATTGATCTTGCAAAAGATGACAAGGATCGAAAACACTCGAAGAGAAATGCGCCGGATTGAAAAGAGGATGGACAACGAACGAGAACTATCTGCGTGATCCTAAAGAAAAATTTGAAGGGGAAGAGAAGTAAGTCGAAACACCTACGTCAAGATTCCTCACCAGAGCGACGAAGGGGCTGAGGAGTAAAAGAAATCCTACTCTCCGATATAGCTAGACTCCGAAAACAGTTTTCTTCTAGACTCAACAACGACCAAACTATACGATCAATCAAGGGGGCTCCTAGGGTCGGTCGAAGCTCTGATACCAACTTGTCACGCCCAATATGCGACCCTATCCGAGAGGAACTCAAAGGCCCTACCAAGGATAGACCCGCATATTGAAATGCTTTTGCAAGGTGGATATCATTACATCAACATTACATAATAGATGGGGATACATACAAGGCATACAAATGCCGCAAGAATACATCAATACATCATACATAAGATCAACATCCGACTACGGATGAAACACAAACAGAAGCTCAAACGACATCCACCCTGCTAGCCCAGGCTGCCAACGTGGAACCTATCCCCTGATCAAAGAAGAAGCAGAAGAAGAACTCCAAAACAAGCAACATCGTTCTCGCGTCATAATCATCGCAAAACCTGTACCTGCAACTGTTGTTGTAGTAATCTGTGAGCCACAAGGACTCAGCAATCCCATTACCATAGGTATCAAGACTAGCAAAGCTTAATGGGTAAGGAAGGGGTAAAGTGGTGAGGTTGCAGCAGCGACTAAGCAAGTATGGTGACTAACATACGCAAATAAGAGCGAGAAGAGAAGCAACGGAACGGTCGTCAACTAGTAATGATCAAGAAGTGATCCTGAACTCCTACTTACGTCAAACATAACCCACAAACCGTGTTCACTTCCTGGACTCCGCCAAAAAGAGACCATCAGGGTTACACACGCGGTTGATGCGTTCTAATTAAGTCAAGTGTCAAGTTCTCTACAACCGGACATTAACAAATTCCCATCTGCCACATAACAGCGGGCACGGCTTTCGAAAGATAATACCCTGCAGGGGTGTCCCAACTTAGCCCATTATAAGCTCTCACGGTCAACGAAGGATATTCCTTCTCCCGGGAAGACCCGATCAGTCTCGGAATCCCGGTTTACAAGACATTTCGACAATGGTAAAACAAGACCAGCAAGACCGCCCGGATGTGCCGACAAATCCCGATAGGAGCTGCACATATCTCGTTCTCAGGGCACACCGGATGAGCCAGACGTCGGGTTGGCATAGACCCTGGTTGCCCAGGGGGCGCCGGACATCGCTCGGTTTGGACCAGCACTGGCCCGGGGGGTTTAAAATAAAGATGACCCTCGGGATGCGCGACTCCCAAGGGAAAAAGGCTAGGTGAGGCAAATGTAAAACCAAGGTTGGGCCTTGCTGGAAGAGTTTTATTCAAAGCAAACTGTCAAGGGGGTCCCATAAATCACCCAACCGTGTAAGGGACGCAAAATCAAGGAACATAACACCGGTATGACGAAAACTAGGGCAGCAAGAGTGGAACAAAACACCAGGCATAAGGCCGAGCCTTCCACCCTTTACCAAGTATGTAGATGCATTAATTAAATAAGAGATATTGTGATATCCCAACATAAACATAATCCAACATGGAGCAATCTTCATCTTCACCTGCAACTAGCAATGCTATAAGAGGGGCTGAGCAAAGCGGTAACATAGCCAAACAACGGTTTGCTAGGAAGGGTGACAAAGGTTAGAGGTTCATGGCAATTTGGGAGGCTTGAAGAGCAAGTGGTAGGTAACGCAGCAAAGCGATAGAACGAAGCAACTAGCATAGCAATGATAGTAGTGAGATCCAAGGTGACGGTCATCTTGCCTGAAATCCCGCTAGGAAGAAGAACGAGTCCATGAAGAAGATGAAGCCACGAAGACGAACCAAGCGTAGACGAACGAATCCTCATGATCGCAACGAAACGGGAACTATCGAGAAGAAGCACACAACATGGTAAACACACCACACATGAACAAGGCATGATGCTCAACCAAGTATGATGCATGACAAGGCTACATGAAGCTAATCATGGCAAGAGATGATGCATACAAGAACAACACATCAAAGCAAGTTTAAATGAGGCCGGAACTAACATATAACAAATCCGGTATATCCCCATATGCAAATTTCGAAATTGGTCCAGATCTGAATAAACCTTATGTTCAAGTTGTTAAACAACAAGTTAAGATTCACCAAGATGATCTACACGAAATTCTAGTCAAGTTACATATAAAGTTCATTTAGTTCGGAGCTACGGCCTAGAAGATATGAGCAAAACAAGTTAAACATGGCATTGATGCAAAATGCATCCAAACATCAAGCAAACACCTCAAAACAAGGATGCAACAAGGTAATATGAAACTACATGCAAAACTAAGCAAGTTTCATATAGAGCATGCTCAAAACGGAGCAACGGTGCAACACATACATTCCAAACAAGATATAGCAACAATCTGCCCAAAACAGCAACTAGGCATCTTGCAAGCATCAAAACGATATGCTGCAGCACCTCACCATGAGAACAAAAGGCATGCGCATGATGTAAAGGTGAAGTATAACAAAACATGAACACTGAGCTATCTCCATAAACCACTAGAACATGCTCAAAAGGACATGGCAAGATTGCAAATAATAACAGTTTCACAGACACCGCAGAAATCACTGGACATGGCAGAAATAACATCAGGTTGCAAAGTTTAGAGCTATCAAACTACATACTACAGGAATATATCAAGGCAACCAAAGGCATGGCATGATTCTACTAATTGCATAGAACAAATGTCCTGTACTGAACATGAGCCAAAAAGGCACAGAAGATATGATGGCACCCATGTGAACATAGCAAGTTTCATAAACAGATTCAGACTTGGCAGATAAACTGAGCATGACATAAACAGAATTATGAAGGCATCTTTGCGAGCTCAAATCACTCATCACAAAGCATTTCATGGCATGTGAAGGCATCCAACAGTAAGATGGCATAATTATGAAGCTAAGCATGGCAATAGCATGGTCATAGAGTGCATGGATCACTAGCAAAACACATGGAAAAACTGATCTTCATGTTAACAGGCTGACAGCAACATTATTTAGCAATTTGAGAGCAAGATTACAACAAACTACAGCAGGCTATAAATGCAACCAAGGACATGGATGGATAGAGCATAACATGTATAACAAAACAACCTTAGTGAACATCTCCATATTATGCATAGAACTCACGATGGCAGCAGGTTTACACGGCATCACGATGCTACAGCTACAGACTTGGCAGAAAACACAGTCACAGAAATCAGCAACATCACGGAGGCTAATTTGCATGCTTGTGATAGTCACCATATAGATCACAAAAATACAAGACAAGCACGCCTGTAAATATGGCATGATGTAGTTCAAAACACATGTAGAGCTCATGCTCATAGGATGCACACACAAAATGCAATGAAAAAGACAAATCACCAAGTTCTGATAGCAGATAGCAGTTAACATCATACATCACTCTTGCAACGATGTTTAGGGCATCAAGATGGACTCAAACAAGCATAGCACAATGGAACAACATGAAGAGCATCTCATGATGAACATTTTGATATATTACACACACAAAACAGAGCAGCACACATAAATATATGGCATGACAAACATATGCACATGATATTGAAAATCTGGGACTTAGAAGAAAAATGGACCTCGGGGAAATGGGACGGGATGGACCCGGGACGAGCGGATCCAGGGGCACGGGGGCGCGTTTGGATCGGGGGAGTGGTGGATCTCGTTCTTCCCGGATCCGGCCGGAGCTCTCACCAGAGGAGCACCGGCGACGAGCGGGGCATGGCGGCGCGAGGGAAGGCGAGCTCCGGGCGGCGGCCGGCGCGGAAGGCGGCGGCGCGCACCAGCGAGGAGGAGGCGGCGGCCGGCGCGGGGCGGAGCCCGCGGCGGTGGCGAGGTGATGTCGGGCGGTGGGGCGGGGCGCGCCGGCGGCGGCGGAGGGAGGCCGGCGGCGCGGGAGGCCGGCGAGCGGGCGGCGAAGGTCCGACGGGAACTTGGAGGCGAGCGGCGGCGCGCTTGGGGCGGCTCGGGCCCTGATGGGCTCGGGCGGGCCGCGCCTGGGCCGAGCGGGCCCGCGGCGGCGCGCGGTGGGAACGGCGGCGGCGGGGACACGTGGCGGCGCATGATTGGAGGAGAGTGGCGTTGGGGGTGACGTGGCGGCTTGCCATTGGCTGGAGCGACGTGACTGGGCGGTGGTGGACATGTCCGGCGCGGCGGAGACGCGTCCGGCAGCGCGGAGGAAGAGGAGACTAGGGTTTGCACCGCGAATTTCGGGGGAGGCACACATATATATAGATAGAGGGAGCTAGTAGAGTCCAAATGAGGTGCGGTTTTCGCCCACACGATCGTGATCGAACGACCGAGAGCACGGAGGGGGTTTTGCTGGGCTAGTGGGCTGATTGAAGAGGTGCTGGGCTGCAAAGAGAAGGGGGTTTCGGGCTACGCGGTTAAACGTTGGGGCATCAAACGACCTCCAAATGGAATGAAATTTGACGGGCGGTCTGTCGGTGCTATACCAAGGCCACTCGGCAAATCTCGGCCCATTCCGAGAACTTTTTCTCCCGCTCACGAAACAAGGTCTGAGAGGGGCAACGGGTGCGTGCGAGAGTGTCGGATCGCGAAACGGACAACGGGGAAAAGGACGGGATGCAAGTTTCGAAAAACATGCAGATGAAATGCAGATGATGACATGTCAAAATGCAACACGCAAGCAAATGACATGGCAACAACGATGAATAACTGGAAGACACCTGGCGCATCGGATCCGAGGCGTTACAACACTCCTCCACTAACAAGAGATCTCGTCCCGAGATCTTAGGACCGAGACGGAAGGAAAAAAGGATGAGGTGAAATAGGAACAAAACAGTGAGGATGAACAAAGTCAAAAACTCAAGGAATAAGGCTGAATTTGAAACCACTTCGGTTAGGACAAGATAGAAAAGGAATAATAACGAAGGAATTTATGCAGCACTCCGGCTGAACAAGGAAAGAATAGAACATGAACTTGAGAAATGGAATGATACTTGACTTGAGGAACAACACAAAACCTCCGGAAGACTTGAAAGAGTGGAATGAGCAGAACGGGGAAGAAGATGACAACTTGTACCATGAATGAAATAGAGAGCATCCTTAGAAGGAAAACATTGACCGGAATTGTTGAGAAAATCAACAACGAAAAGAATAAGCTTGTTGTGGACTTATGGATAACATCTCAAAAAATATGAGGTGATAACCGACCACAATCGAAAAAGATTGAATAACTGAGGAGAACGAAGAAATGAAAAACTCCACTTCAAAAGAATACGGAGAATTAATTGCACTTCGAGATGCAAGAAGAAGAGATACTTGAGCTCCTCCAAAAGAATCTTGATGAACACTTGAAGAATGAATTAAATCCTTACGAACCACCATGAAGAACTCCGGTAACAGAAGGATGACGAGATAAAATTGAAGGATGAAAGGGATAAGATTAAATCCTTGCGATGATTTGGATGGAGGTTCGCGACGAAATCGGCGAGAAGCTTAGAACCCCGGAAATGAAAAGATGAAAACACTTTGAACCGAGAATGTGATAAGATGAACAATCTCCGAAAAGAAGGGATAAAACCACTTGAAGAAAGAAGAATAAGGATTACGTTATGCTTATCCTCCACCAATTAAATTGATGAGAAACAATGGATTTGCATACTACTTATTCTCGTTGGAAAGATTAAGGGGGGATATAGCGCAAAACTTGAGAAGTCTTCGTGAACCACCTGTAGGGCTGGAAAGAACGAATGAATTGATATGATAACAACAGAAAAAATCTTGAACGAGCCACCGTAGGAACTGAAACGAATGACGAAAAGAGAATGAATCACCGGAAAGAATTAGAAAAGTACGAAGATACTTGAGGGAATCTAGAGACAAGAGAACGAAGAGATCGCAAACTGATTAAAGAGCAAAGCACCGGAAGAATATGGAGACGAACGAAAAGGCATGAATATAGAATAATCCGAGAACGGATTTGAAAACTTAGAACGAAGAAATATTCTGAAATGGAGGCCTCCGGATAATTGAGACAGAAAACAACTCCTGAGATACTCCGGATGGGTGAAAATAATTGCACGACTTGTAACAATTTGATAGGATAACCATCGAGCTAGCACCGCGAATTTCCGGGAGAGCGGACAAGATTTAAGAGAAATTCTCCTTCGGTCTTCAAATGTTGAGAATGAAGACGAGAAATAACAACAAAATTGTTGAGATACTCCGGGAGAATGAAAAGCGAAGAGGTTGAGCCAACAGTGAAAATAATTTGAAATTGATCTTGGAAAAGCGTCTGACTGATGAAATTCATACTTACGTCCACTTCGAAAAGGATTTGAGAATAACTCCGGGAAACTTAGAAGAGTCGGGTAAGATCCTGGGAAAGACCTGTGGGTTAGGGCCCACTGAAAAGAAACACCGTAGGAAAGGATTGTCGAATGAGAAATGATGCACCGAAATGATTGAAAGATTTGAATGAGGTGACAACCTCGAATTAGATGGATGCAAACACGAATCTTCTGAGATGACTTCATCACTCTAGAATGATTAAACTGGTGAGAGGTGAACAAGCAAAGAAAGCACTTGAGTCGAGGACAGGAATATGATCAACATCGAAAAAGCTTGAATTGAAACCATTGGAAAGAAAATGAGACGAACAATGTTGAACTAGACGAGAATCCACCAGTTGAGACAACGGAGGAAAGACTGAAGATACTCCGCACGAATGAAATTTATGCTCGAATAGAGGCTCAAGCTCCGGGAAGAAAAAGGGGTGGGAGGGCGGGAAAACATAGGCAATTGGAACGACGAATAATTGAATAGAGAAGCGCCGGTTGAAATGATTGAGGAGAAAAAACAAAAGCTTCGCACGAGTAGGATGGATACTCGATTTCGGACTCCGGTTCCGAGAATGAGAAGGGTGGGCAGGTGGAAAAAAAACAAGGACAACTTCGAACAGGGAAACAACATCGATTAAAAAAAAGATGAGGATTGATCTTGCAAAAGATGACAAGGATCGAAAACACTCGAAGAGAAATGCGCCGGATTGAAAAGAGGATGGACAACGAACGAGAACTATCTGCGTGATCCTAAAGAAAAATTTGAAGGGGAAGAGAAGTAAGTCGAAACACCTACGTCAAGATTCCTCACCAGAGCGACGAAGGGGCTGAGGAGTAAAAGAAATCCTACTCTCCGATATAGCTAGACTCCGAAAACAGTTTTCTTCTAGACTCAACAACGACCAAACTATACGATCAATCAAGGGGGCTCCTAGGGTCGGTCGAAGCTCTGATACCAACTTGTCACGCCCAATATGCGACCCTATCCGAGAGGAACTCAAAGGCCCTACCAAGGATAGACCCGCATATTGAAATGCTTTTGCAAGGTGGATATCATTACATCAACATTACATAATAGATGGGGATACATACAAGGCATACAAATGCCGCAAGAATACATCAATACATCATACATAAGATCAACATCCGACTACGGATGAAACACAAACAGAAGCTCAAACGACATCCACCCTGCTAGCCCAGGCTGCCAACGTGGAACCTATCCCCTGATCAAAGAAGAAGCAGAAGAAGAACTCCAAAACAAGCAACATCGTTCTCGCGTCATAATCATCGCAAAACCTGTACCTGCAACTGTTGTTGTAGTAATCTGTGAGCCACAAGGACTCAGCAATCCCATTACCATAGGTATCAAGACTAGCAAAGCTTAATGGGTAAGGAAGGGGTAAAGTGGTGAGGTTGCAGCAGCGACTAAGCAAGTATGGTGACTAACATACGCAAATAAGAGCGAGAAGAGAAGCAACGGAACGGTCGTCAACTAGTAATGATCAAGAAGTGATCCTGAACTCCTACTTACGTCAAACATAACCCACAAACCGTGTTCACTTCCTGGACTCCGCCAAAAAGAGACCATCAGGGTTACACACGCGGTTGATGCGTTCTAATTAAGTCAAGTGTCAAGTTCTCTACAACCGGACATTAACAAATTCCCATCTGCCACATAACAGCGGGCACGGCTTTCGAAAGATAATACCCTGCAGGGGTGTCCCAACTTAGCCCATTATAAGCTCTCACGGTCAACGAAGGATATTCCTTCTCCCGGGAAGACCCGATCAGTCTCGGAATCCCGGTTTACAAGACATTTCGACAATGGTAAAACAAGACCAGCAAGACCGCCCGGATGTGCCGACAAATCCCGATAGGAGCTGCACATATCTCGTTCTCAGGGCACACCGGATGAGCCAGACGTCGGGTTGGCATAGACCCTGGTTGCCCAGGGGGCGCCGGACATCGCTCGGTTTGGACCAGCACTGGCCCGGGGGGTTTAAAATAAAGATGACCCTCGGGATGCGCGACTCCCAAGGGAAAAAGGCTAGGTGAGGCAAATGTAAAACCAAGGTTGGGCCTTGCTGGAAGAGTTTTATTCAAAGCAAACTGTCAAGGGGGTCCCATAAATCACCCAACCGTGTAAGGGACGCAAAATCAAGGAACATAACACCGGTATGACGAAAACTAGGGCAGCAAGAGTGGAACAAAACACCAGGCATAAGGCCGAGCCTTCCACCCTTTACCAAGTATGTAGATGCATTAATTAAATAAGAGATATTGTGATATCCCAACATAAACATAATCCAACATGGAGCAATCTTCATCTTCACCTGCAACTAGCAATGCTATAAGAGGGGCTGAGCAAAGCGGTAACATAGCCAAACAACGGTTTGCTAGGAAGGGTGACAAAGGTTAGAGGTTCATGGCAATTTGGGAGGCTTGAAGAGCAAGTGGTAGGTAACGCAGCAAAGCGATAGAACGAAGCAACTAGCATAGCAATGATAGTAGTGAGATCCAAGGTGACGGTCATCTTGCCTGAAATCCCGCTAGGAAGAAGAACGAGTCCATGAAGAAGATGAAGCCACGAAGACGAACCAAGCGTAGACGAACGAATCCTCATGATCGCAACGAAACGGGAACTATCGAGAAGAAGCACACAACATGGTAAACACACCACACATGAACAAGGCATGATGCTCAACCAAGTATGATGCATGACAAGGCTACATGAAGCTAATCATGGCAAGAGATGATGCATACAAGAACAACACATCAAAGCAAGTTTAAATGAGGCCGGAACTAACATATAACAAATCCGGTATATCCCCATATGCAAATTTCGAAATTGGTCCAGATCTGAATAAACCTTATGTTCAAGTTGTTAAACAACAAGTTAAGATTCACCAAGATGATCTACACGAAATTCTAGTCAAGTTACATATAAAGTTCATTTAGTTCGGAGCTACGGCCTAGAAGATATGAGCAAAACAAGTTAAACATGGCATTGATGCAAAATGCATCCAAACATCAAGCAAACACCTCAAAACAAGGATGCAACAAGGTAATATGAAACTACATGCAAAACTAAGCAAGTTTCATATAGAGCATGCTCAAAACGGAGCAACGGTGCAACACATACATTCCAAACAAGATATAGCAACAATCTGCCCAAAACAGCAACTAGGCATCTTGCAAGCATCAAAACGATATGCTGCAGCACCTCACCATGAGAACAAAAGGCATGCGCATGATGTAAAGGTGAAGTATAACAAAACATGAACACTGAGCTATCTCCATAAACCACTAGAACATGCTCAAAAGGACATGGCAAGATTGCAAATAATAACAGTTTCACAGACACCGCAGAAATCACTGGACATGGCAGAAATAACATCAGGTTGCAAAGTTTAGAGCTATCAAACTACATACTACAGGAATATATCAAGGCAACCAAAGGCATGGCATGATTCTACTAATTGCATAGAACAAATGTCCTGTACTGAACATGAGCCAAAAAGGCACAGAAGATATGATGGCACCCATGTGAACATAGCAAGTTTCATAAACAGATTCAGACTTGGCAGATAAACTGAGCATGACATAAACAGAATTATGAAGGCATCTTTGCGAGCTCAAATCACTCATCACAAAGCATTTCATGGCATGTGAAGGCATCCAACAGTAAGATGGCATAATTATGAAGCTAAGCATGGCAATAGCATGGTCATAGAGTGCATGGATCACTAGCAAAACACATGGAAAAACTGATCTTCATGTTAACAGGCTGACAGCAACATTATTTAGCAATTTGAGAGCAAGATTACAACAAGCTACAGCAGGCTATAAATGCAACCAAGGACATGGATGGATAGAGCATAACATGTATAACAAAACAACCTTAGTGAACATCTCCATATTATGCATAGAACTCACGATGGCAGCAGGTTTACACGGCATCACGATGCTACAGCTACAGACTTGGCAGAAAACACAGTCACAGAAATCAGCAACATCACGGAGGCTAATTTGCATGCTTGTGATAGTCACCATATAGATCACAAAAATACAAGACAAGCACGCCTGTAAATATGGCATGATGTAGTTCAAAACACATGTAGAGCTCATGCTCATAGGATGCACACACAAAATGCAATGAAAAAGACAAATCACCAAGTTCTGATAGCAGATAGCAGTTAACATCATACATCACTCTTGCAACGATGTTTAGGGCATCAAGATGGACTCAAACAAGCATAGCACAATGGAACAACATGAAGAGCATCTCATGATGAACATTTTGATATATTACACACACAAAACAGAGCAGCACACATAAATATATGGCATGACAAACATATGCACATGATATTGAAAATCTGGGACTTAGAAGAAAAATGGACCTCGGGGAAATGGGACGGGATGGACCCGGGACGAGCGGATCCAGGGGCACGGGGGCGCGTTTGGATCGGGGGAGTGGTGGATCTCGTTCTTCCCGGATCTGGCCGGAGCTCTCACCAGAGGAGCACCGGCGACGAGCGGGGCATGGCGGCGCGAGGGAAGGCGAGCTCCGGGCGGCGGCCGGCGCGGAAGGCGGCGGCGCGCACCAGCGAGGAGGAGGCGGCGGCCGGCGCGGGGCGGAGCCCGCGGCGGTGGCGAGGTGATGTCGGGCGGTGGGGCGGGGCGCGCCGGCGGCGGCGGAGGGAGGCCGGCGGCGCGGGAGGCCGGCGAGCGGGCGGCGAAGGTCCGACGGGAACTTGGAGGCGAGCGGCGGCGCGCTTGGGGCGGCTCGGGCCCTGATGGGCTCGGGCGGGCCGCGCCTGGGCCGAGCGGGCCCGCGGCGGCGCGCGGTGGGAACGGCGGCGGCGGGGACACGTGGCGGCGCATGATTGGAGGAGAGTGGCGTTGGGGGTGACGTGGCGGCTTGCCATTGGCTGGAGCGACGTGACTGGGCGGTGGTGGACATGTCCGGCGCGGCGGAGACGCGTCCGGCAGCGCGGAGGAAGAGGAGACTAGGGTTTGCACCGCGAATTTCGGGGGAGGCACACATATATATAGATAGAGGGAGCTAGTAGAGTCCAAATGAGGTGCGGTTTTCGCCCACACGATCGTGATCGAACGACCGAGAGCACGGAGGGGGTTTTGCTGGGCTAGTGGGCTGATTGAAGAGGTGCTGGGCTGCAAAGAGAAGGGGGTTTCGGGCTACGCGGTTAAACGTTGGGGCATCAAACGACCTCCAAATGGAATGAAATTTGACGGGCGGTCTGTCGGTGCTATACCAAGGCCACTCGGCAAATCTCGGCCCATTCCGAGAACTTTTTCTCCCGCTCACGAAACAAGGTCTGAGAGGGGCAACGGGTGCGTGCGAGAGTGTCGGATCGCGAAACGGACAACGGGGAAAAGGACGGGATGCAAGTTTCGAAAAACATGCAGATGAAATGCAGATGATGACATGTCAAAATGCAACACGCAAGCAAATGACATGGCAACAACGATGAATAACTGGAAGACACCTGGCGCATCGGATCCGAGGCGTTACAACACTCCTCCACTAACAAGAGATCTCGTCCCGAGATCTTAGGACCGAGACGGAAGGAAAAAAGGATGAGGTGAAATAGGAACAAAACAGTGAGGATGAACAAAGTCAAAAACTCAAGGAATAAGGCTGAATTTGAAACCACTTCGGTTAGGACAAGATAGAAAAGGAATAATAACGAAGGAATTTATGCAGCACTCCGGCTGAACAAGGAAAGAATAGAACATGAACTTGAGAAATGGAATGATACTTGACTTGAGGAACAACACAAAACCTCCGGAAGACTTGAAAGAGTGGAATGAGCAGAACGGGGAAGAAGATGACAACTTGTACCATGAATGAAATAGAGAGCATCCTTAGAAGGAAAACATTGACCGGAATTGTTGAGAAAATCAACAACGAAAAGAATAAGCTTGTTGTGGACTTATGGATAACATCTCAAAAAATATGAGGTGATAACCGACCACAATCGAAAAAGATTGAATAACTGAGGAGAACGAAGAAATGAAAAACTCCACTTCAAAAGAATACGGAGAATTAATTGCACTTCGAGATGCAAGAAGAAGAGATACTTGAGCTCCTCCAAAAGAATCTTGATGAACACTTGAAGAATGAATTAAATCCTTACGAACCACCATGAAGAACTCCGGTAACAGAAGGATGACGAGATAAAATTGAAGGATGAAAGGGATAAGATTAAATCCTTGCGATGATTTGGATGGAGGTTCGCGACGAAATCGGCGAGAAGCTTAGAACCCCGGAAATGAAAAGATGAAAACACTTTGAACCGAGAATGTGATAAGATGAACAATCTCCGAAAAGAAGGGATAAAACCACTTGAAGAAAGAAGAATAAGGATTACGTTATGCTTATCCTCCACCAATTAAATTGATGAGAAACAATGGATTTGCATACTACTTATTCTCGTTGGAAAGATTAAGGGGGGATATAGCGCAAAACTTGAGAAGTCTTCGTGAACCACCTGTAGGGCTGGAAAGAACGAATGAATTGATATGATAACAACAGAAAAAATCTTGAACGAGCCACCGTAGGAACTGAAACGAATGACGAAAAGAGAATGAATCACCGGAAAGAATTAGAAAAGTACGAAGATACTTGAGGGAATCTAGAGACAAGAGAACGAAGAGATCGCAAACTGATTAAAGAGCAAAGCACCGGAAGAATATGGAGACGAACGAAAAGGCATGAATATAGAATAATCCGAGAACGGATTTGAAAACTTAGAACGAAGAAATATTCTGAAATGGAGGCCTCCGGATAATTGAGACAGAAAACAACTCCTGAGATACTCCGGATGGGTGAAAATAATTGCACGACTTGTAACAATTTGATAGGATAACCATCGAGCTAGCACCGCGAATTTCCGGGAGAGCGGACAAGATTTAAGAGAAATTCTCCTTCGGTCTTCAAATGTTGAGAATGAAGACGAGAAATAACAACAAAATTGTTGAGATACTCCGGGAGAATGAAAAGCGAAGAGGTTGAGCCAACAGTGAAAATAATTTGAAATTGATCTTGGAAAAGCGTCTGACTGATGAAATTCATACTTACGTCCACTTCGAAAAGGATTTGAGAATAACTCCGGGAAACTTAGAAGAGTCGGGTAAGATCCTGGGAAAGACCTGTGGGTTAGGGCCCACTGAAAAGAAACACCGTAGGAAAGGATTGTCGAATGAGAAATGATGCACCGAAATGATTGAAAGATTTGAATGAGGTGACAACCTCGAATTAGATGGATGCAAACACGAATCTTCTGAGATGACTTCATCACTCTGGAATGATTAAACTGGTGAGAGGTGAACAAGCAAAGAAAGCACTTGAGTCGAGGACAGGAATATGATCAACATCGAAAAAGCTTGAATTGAAACCATTGGAAAGAAAATGAGACGAACAATGTTGAACTAGACGAGAATCCACCAGTTGAGACAACGGAGGAAAGACTGAAGATACTCCGCACGAATGAAATTTATGCTCGAATAGAGGCTCAAGCTCCGGGAAGAAAAAGGGGTGGGAGGGCGGGAAAACATAGGCAATTGGAACGACGAATAATTGAATAGAGAAGCGCCGGTTGAAATGATTGAGGAGAAAAAACAAAAGCTTCGCACGAGTAGGATGGATACTCGATTTCGGACTCCGGTTCCGAGAATGAGAAGGGTGGGCAGGTGGAAAAAAAACAAGGACAACTTCGAACAGGGAAACAACATCGATTAAAAAAAAGATGAGGATTGATCTTGCAAAAGATGACAAGGATCGAAAACACTCGAAGAGAAATGCGCCGGATTGAAAAGAGGATGGACAACGAACGAGAACTATCTGCGTGATCCTAAAGAAAAATTTGAAGGGGAAGAGAAGTAAGTCGAAACACCTACGTCAAGATTCCTCACCAGAGCGACGAAGGGGCTGAGGAGTAAAAGAAATCCTACTCTCCGATATAGCTAGACTCCGAAAACAGTTTTCTTCTAGACTCAACAACGACCAAACTATACGATCAATCAAGGGGGCTCCTAGGGTCGGTCGAAGCTCTGATACCAACTTGTCACGCCCAATATGCGACCCTATCCGAGAGGAACTCAAAGGCCCTACCAAGGATAGACCCGCATATTGAAATGCTTTTGCAAGGTGGATATCATTACATCAACATTACATAATAGATGGGGATACATACAAGGCATACAAATGCCGCAAGAATACATCAATACATCATACATAAGATCAACATCCGACTACGGATGAAACACAAACAGAAGCTCAAACGACATCCACCCTGCTAGCCCAGGCTGCCAACGTGGAACCTATCCCCTGATCAAAGAAGAAGCAGAAGAAGAACTCCAAAACAAGCAACATCGTTCTCGCGTCATAATCATCGCAAAACCTGTACCTGCAACTGTTGTTGTAGTAATCTGTGAGCCACAAGGACTCAGCAATCCCATTACCATAGGTATCAAGACTAGCAAAGCTTAATGGGTAAGGAAGGGGTAAAGTGGTGAGGTTGCAGCAGCGACTAAGCAAGTATGGTGACTAACATACGCAAATAAGAGCGAGAAGAGAAGCAACGGAACGGTCGTCAACTAGTAATGATCAAGAAGTGATCCTGAACTCCTACTTACGTCAAACATAACCCACAAACCGTGTTCACTTCCTGGACTCCGCCAAAAAGAGACCATCAGGGTTACACACGCGGTTGATGCGTTCTAATTAAGTCAAGTGTCAAGTTCTCTACAACCGGACATTAACAAATTCCCATCTGCCACATAACAGCGGGCACGGCTTTCGAAAGATAATACCCTGCAGGGGTGTCCCAACTTAGCCCATTATAAGCTCTCACGGTCAACGAAGGATATTCCTTCTCCCGGGAAGACCCGATCAGTCTCGGAATCCCGGTTTACAAGACATTTCGACAATGGTAAAACAAGACCAGCAAGACCGCCCGGATGTGCCGACAAATCCCGATAGGAGCTGCACATATCTCGTTCTCAGGGCACACCGGATGAGCCAGACGTCGGGTTGGCATAGACCCTGGTTGCCCAGGGGGCGCCGGACATCGCTCGGTTTGGACCAGCACTGGCCCGGGGGGTTTAAAATAAAGATGACCCTCGGGATGCGCGACTCCCAAGGGAAAAAGGCTAGGTGAGGCAAATGTAAAACCAAGGTTGGGCCTTGCTGGAAGAGTTTTATTCAAAGCAAACTGTCAAGGGGGTCCCATAAATCACCCAACCGTGTAAGGGACGCAAAATCAAGGAACATAACACCGGTATGACGAAAACTAGGGCAGCAAGAGTGGAACAAAACACCAGGCATAAGGCCGAGCCTTCCACCCTTTACCAAGTATGTAGATGCATTAATTAAATAAGAGATATTGTGATATCCCAACATAAACATAATCCAACATGGAGCAATCTTCATCTTCACCTGCAACTAGCAATGCTATAAGAGGGGCTGAGGAAAGCGGTAACATAGCCAAACAACGGTTTGCTAGGAAGGGTGACAAAGGTTAGAGGTTCATGGCAATTTGGGAGGCTTGAAGAGCAAGTGGTAGGTAACGCAGCAAAGCGATAGAACGAAGCAACTAGCATAGCAATGATAGTAGTGAGATCCAAGGTGACGGTCATCTTGCCTGAAATCCCGCTAGGAAGAAGAACGAGTCCATGAAGAAGATGAAGCCACGAAGACGAACCAAGCGTAGACGAACGAATCCTCATGATCGCAACGAAACGGGAACTATCGAGAAGAAGCACACAACATGGTAAACACACCACACATGAACAAGGCATGATGCTCAACCAAGTATGATGCATGACAAGGCTACATGAAGCTAATCATGGCAAGAGATGATGCATACAAGAACAACACATCAAAGCAAGTTTAAATGAGGCCGGAACTAACATATAACAAATCCGGTATATCCCCATATGCAAATTTCGAAATTGGTCCAGATCTGAATAAACCTTATGTTCAAGTTGTTAAACAACAAGTTAAGATTCACCAAGATGATCTACACGAAATTCTAGTCAAGTTACATATAAAGTTCATTTAGTTCGGAGCTACGGCCTAGAAGATATGAGCAAAACAAGTTAAACATGGCATTGATGCAAAATGCATCCAAACATCAAGCAAACACCTCAAAACAAGGATGCAACAAGGTAATATGAAACTACATGCAAAACTAAGCAAGTTTCATATAGAGCATGCTCAAAACGGAGCAACGGTGCAACACATACATTCCAAACAAGATATAGCAACAATCTGCCCAAAACAGCAACTAGGCATCTTGCAAGCATCAAAACGATATGCTGCAGCACCTCACCATGAGAACAAAAGGCATGCGCATGATGTAAAGGTGAAGTATAACAAAACATGAACACTGAGCTATCTCCATAAACCACTAGAACATGCTCAAAAGGACATGGCAAGATTGCAAATAATAACAGTTTCACAGACACCGCAGAAATCACTGGACATGGCAGAAATAACATCAGGTTGCAAAGTTTAGAGCTATCAAACTACATACTACAGGAATATATCAAGGCAACCAAAGGCATGGCATGATTCTACTAATTGCATAGAACAAATGTCCTGTACTGAACATGAGCCAAAAAGGCACAGAAGATATGATGGCACCCATGTGAACATAGCAAGTTTCATAAACAGATTCAGACTTGGCAGATAAACTGAGCATGACATAAACAGAATTATGAAGGCATCTTTGCGAGCTCAAATCACTCATCACAAAGCATTTCATGGCATGTGAAGGCATCCAACAGTAAGATGGCATAATTATGAAGCTAAGCATGGCAATAGCATGGTCATAGAGTGCATGGATCACTAGCAAAACACATGGAAAAACTGATCTTCATGTTAACAGGCTGACAGCAACATTATTTAGCAATTTGAGAGCAAGATTACAACAAGCTACAGCAGGCTATAAATGCAACCAAGGACATGGATGGATAGAGCATAACATGTATAACAAAACAACCTTAGTGAACATCTCCATATTATGCATAGAACTCACGATGGCAGCAGGTTTACACGGCATCACGATGCTACAGCTACAGACTTGGCAGAAAACACAGTCACAGAAATCAGCAACATCACGGAGGCTAATTTGCATGCTTGTGATAGTCACCATATAGATCACAAAAATACAAGACAAGCACGCCTGTAAATATGGCATGATGTAGTTCAAAACACATGTAGAGCTCATGCTCATAGGATGCACACACAAAATGCAATGAAAAAGACAAATCACCAAGTTCTGATAGCAGATAGCAGTTAACATCATACATCACTCTTGCAACGATGTTTAGGGCATCAAGATGGACTCAAACAAGCATAGCACAATGGAACAACATGAAGAGCATCTCATGATGAACATTTTGATATATTACACACACAAAACAGAGCAGCACACATAAATATATGGCATGACAAACATATGCACATGATATTGAAAATCTGGGACTTAGAAGAAAAATGGACCTCGGGGAAATGGGACGGGATGGACCCGGGACGAGCGGATCCAGGGGCACGGGGGCGCGTTTGGATCGGGGGAGTGGTGGATCTCGTTCTTCCCGGATCCGGCCGGAGCTCTCACCAGAGGAGCACCGGCGACGAGCGGGGCATGGCGGCGCGAGGGAAGGCGAGCTCCGGGCGGCGGCCGGCGCGGAAGGCGGCGGCGCGCACCAGCGAGGAGGAGGCGGCGGCCGGCGCGGGGCGGAGCCCGCGGCGGTGGCGAGGTGATGTCGGGCGGTGGGGCGGGGCGCGCCGGCGGCGGCGGAGGGAGCCCGGCGGCGCGGGAGGCCGGCGAGCGGGCGGCGAAGGTCCGACGGGAACTTGGAGGCGAGCGGCGGCGCGCTTGGGGCGGCTCGGGCCCTGATGGGCTCGGGCGGGCCGCGCCTGGGCCGAGCGGGCCCGCGGCGGCGCGCGGTGGGAACGGCGGCGGCGGGGACACGTGGCGGCGCATGATTGGAGGAGAGTGGCGTTGGGGGTGACGTGGCGGCTTGCCATTGGCTGGAGCGACGTGACTGGGCGGTGGTGGACATGTCCGGCGCGGCGGAGACGCGTCCGGCAGCGCGGAGGAAGAGGAGACTAGGGTTTGCACCGCGAATTTCGGGGGAGGCACACATATATATAGATAGAGGGAGCTAGTAGAGTCCAAATGAGGTGCGGTTTTCGCCCACACGATCGTGATCGAACGACCGAGAGCACGGAGGGGGTTTTGCTGGGCTAGTGGGCTGATTGAAGAGGTGCTGGGCTGCAAAGAGAAGGGGGTTTCGGGCTACGCGGTTAAACGTTGGGGCATCAAACGACCTCCAAATGGAATGAAATTTGACGGGCGGTCTGTCGGTGCTATACCAAGGCCACTCGGCAAATCTCGGCCCATTCCGAGAACTTTTTCTCCCGCTCACGAAACAAGGTCTGAGAGGGGCAACGGGTGCGTGCGAGAGTGTCGGATCGCGAAACGGACAACGGGGAAAAGGACGGGATGCAAGTTTCGAAAAACATGCAGATGAAATGCAGATGATGACATGTCAAAATGCAACACGCAAGCAAATGACATGGCAACAACGATGAATAACTGGAAGACACCTGGCGCATCGGATCCGAGGCGTTACAACACTCCTCCACTAACAAGAGATCTCGTCCCGAGATCTTAGGACCGAGACGGAAGGAAAAAAGGATGAGGTGAAATAGGAACAAAACAGTGAGGATGAACAAAGTCAAAAACTCAAGGAATAAGGCTGAATTTGAAACCACTTCGGTTAGGACAAGATAGAAAAGGAATAATAACGAAGGAATTTATGCAGCACTCCGGCTGAACAAGGAAAGAATAGAACATGAACTTGAGAAATGGAATGATACTTGACTTGAGGAACAACACAAAACCTCCGGAAGACTTGAAAGAGTGGAATGAGCAGAACGGGGAAGAAGATGACAACTTGTACCATGAATGAAATAGAGAGCATCCTTAGAAGGAAAACATTGACCGGAATTGTTGAGAAAATCAACAACGAAAAGAATAAGCTTGTTGTGGACTTATGGATAACATCTCAAAAAATATGAGGTGATAACCGACCACAATCGAAAAAGATTGAATAACTGAGGAGAACGAAGAAATGAAAAACTCCACTTCAAAAGAATACGGAGAATTAATTGCACTTCGAGATGCAAGAAGAAGAGATACTTGAGCTCCTCCAAAAGAATCTTGATGAACACTTGAAGAATGAATTAAATCCTTACGAACCACCATGAAGAACTCCGGTAACAGAAGGATGACGAGATAAAATTGAAGGATGAAAGGGATAAGATTAAATCCTTGCGATGATTTGGATGGAGGTTCGCGACGAAATCGGCGAGAAGCTTAGAACCCCGGAAATGAAAAGATGAAAACACTTTGAACCGAGAATGTGATAAGATGAACAATCTCCGAAAAGAAGGGATAAAACCACTTGAAGAAAGAAGAATAAGGATTACGTTATGCTTATCCTCCACCAATTAAATTGATGAGAAACAATGGATTTGCATACTACTTATTCTCGTTGGAAAGATTAAGGGGGGATATAGCGCAAAACTTGAGAAGTCTTCGTGAACCACCTGTAGGGCTGGAAAGAACGAATGAATTGATATGATAACAACAGAAAAAATCTTGAACGAGCCACCGTAGGAACTGAAACGAATGACGAAAAGAGAATGAATCACCGGAAAGAATTAGAAAAGTACGAAGATACTTGAGGGAATCTAGAGACAAGAGAACGAAGAGATCGCAAACTGATTAAAGAGCAAAGCACCGGAAGAATATGGAGACGAACGAAAAGGCATGAATATAGAATAATCCGAGAACGGATTTGAAAACTTAGAACGAAGAAATATTCTGAAATGGAGGCCTCCGGATAATTGAGACAGAAAACAACTCCTGAGATACTCCGGATGGGTGAAAATAATTGCACGACTTGTAACAATTTGATAGGATAACCATCGAGCTAGCACCGCGAATTTCCGGGAGAGCGGACAAGATTTAAGAGAAATTCTCCTTCGGTCTTCAAATGTTGAGAATGAAGACGAGAAATAACAACAAAATTGTTGAGATACTCCGGGAGAATGAAAAGCGAAGAGGTTGAGCCAACAGTGAAAATAATTTGAAATTGATCTTGGAAAAGCGTCTGACTGATGAAATTCATACTTACGTCCACTTCGAAAAGGATTTGAGAATAACTCCGGGAAACTTAGAAGAGTCGGGTAAGATCCTGGGAAAGACCTGTGGGTTAGGGCCCACTGAAAAGAAACACCGTAGGAAAGGATTGTCGAATGAGAAATGATGCACCGAAATGATTGAAAGATTTGAATGAGGTGACAACCTCGAATTAGATGGATGCAAACACGAATCTTCTGAGATGACTTCATCACTCTGGAATGATTAAACTGGTGAGAGGTGAACAAGCAAAGAAAGCACTTGAGTCGAGGACAGGAATATGATCAACATCGAAAAAGCTTGAATTGAAACCATTGGAAAGAAAATGAGACGAACAATGTTGAACTAGACGAGAATCCACCAGTTGAGACAACGGAGGAAAGACTGAAGATACTCCGCACGAATGAAATTTATGCTCGAATAGAGGCTCAAGCTCCGGGAAGAAAAAGGGGTGGGAGGGCGGGAAAACATAGGCAATTGGAACGACGAATAATTGAATAGAGAAGCGCCGGTTGAAATGATTGAGGAGAAAAAACAAAAGCTTCGCACGAGTAGGATGGATACTCGATTTCGGACTCCGGTTCCGAGAATGAGAAGGGTGGGCAGGTGGAAAAAAAACAAGGACAACTTCGAACAGGGAAACAACATCGATTAAAAAAAAGATGAGGATTGATCTTGCAAAAGATGACAAGGATCGAAAACACTCGAAGAGAAATGCGCCGGATTGAAAAGAGGATGGACAACGAACGAGAACTATCTGCGTGATCCTAAAGAAAAATTTGAAGGGGAAGAGAAGTAAGTCGAAACACCTACGTCAAGATTCCTCACCAGAGCGACGAAGGGGCTGAGGAGTAAAAGAAATCCTACTCTCCGATATAGCTAGACTCCGAAAACAGTTTTCTTCTAGACTCAACAACGACCAAACTATACGATCAATCAAGGGGGCTCCTAGGGTCGGTCGAAGCTCTGATACCAACTTGTCACGCCCAATATGCGACCCTATCCGAGAGGAACTCAAAGGCCCTACCAAGGATAGACCCGCATATTGAAATGCTTTTGCAAGGTGGATATCATTACATCAACATTACATAATAGATGGGGATACATACAAGGCATACAAATGCCGCAAGAATACATCAATACATCATACATAAGATCAACATCCGACTACGGATGAAACACAAACAGAAGCTCAAACGACATCCACCCTGCTAGCCCAGGCTGCCAACGTGGAACCTATCCCCTGATCAAAGAAGAAGCAGAAGAAGAACTCCAAAACAAGCAACATCGTTCTCGCGTCATAATCATCGCAAAACCTGTACCTGCAACTGTTGTTGTAGTAATCTGTGAGCCACAAGGACTCAGCAATCCCATTACCATAGGTATCAAGACTAGCAAAGCTTAATGGGTAAGGAAGGGGTAAAGTGGTGAGGTTGCAGCAGCGACTAAGCAAGTATGGTGACTAACATACGCAAATAAGAGCGAGAAGAGAAGCAACGGAACGGTCGTCAACTAGTAATGATCAAGAAGTGATCCTGAACTCCTACTTACGTCAAACATAACCCACAAACCGTGTTCACTTCCTGGACTCCGCCAAAAAGAGACCATCAGGGTTACACACGCGGTTGATGCGTTCTAATTAAGTCAAGTGTCAAGTTCTCTACAACCGGACATTAACAAATTCCCATCTGCCACATAACAGCGGGCACGGCTTTCGAAAGATAATACCCTGCAGGGGTGTCCCAACTTAGCCCATTATAAGCTCTCACGGTCAACGAAGGATATTCCTTCTCCCGGGAAGACCCGATCAGTCTCGGAATCCCGGTTTACAAGACATTTCGACAATGGTAAAACAAGACCAGCAAGACCGCCCGGATGTGCCGACAAATCCCGATAGGAGCTGCACATATCTCGTTCTCAGGGCACACCGGATGAGCCAGACGTCGGGTTGGCATAGACCCTGGTTGCCCAGGGGGCGCCGGACATCGCTCGGTTTGGACCAGCACTGGCCCGGGGGGTTTAAAATAAAGATGACCCTCGGGATGCGCGACTCCCAAGGGAAAAAGGCTAGGTGAGGCAAATGTAAAACCAAGGTTGGGCCTTGCTGGAAGAGTTTTATTCAAAGCAAACTGTCAAGGGGGTCCCATAAATCACCCAACCGTGTAAGGGACGCAAAATCAAGGAACATAACACCGGTATGACGAAAACTAGGGCAGCAAGAGTGGAACAAAACACCAGGCATAAGGCCGAGCCTTCCACCCTTTACCAAGTATGTAGATGCATTAATTAAATAAGAGATATTGTGATATCCCAACATAAACATAATCCAACATGGAGCAATCTTCATCTTCACCTGCAACTAGCAATGCTATAAGAGGGGCTGAGGAAAGCGGTAACATAGCCAAACAACGGTTTGCTAGGAAGGGTGACAAAGGTTAGAGGTTCATGGCAATTTGGGAGGCTTGAAGAGCAAGTGGTAGGTAACGCAGCAAAGCGATAGAACGAAGCAACTAGCATAGCAATGATAGTAGTGAGATCCAAGGTGACGGTCATCTTGCCTGAAATCCCGCTAGGAAGAAGAACGAGTCCATGAAGAAGATGAAGCCACGAAGACGAACCAAGCGTAGACGAACGAATCCTCATGATCGCAACGAAACGGGAACTATCGAGAAGAAGCACACAACATGGTAAACACACCACACATGAACAAGGCATGATGCTCAACCAAGTATGATGCATGACAAGGCTACATGAAGCTAATCATGGCAAGAGATGATGCATACAAGAACAACACATCAAAGCAAGTTTAAATGAGGCCGGAACTAACATATAACAAATCCGGTATATCCCCATATGCAAATTTCGAAATTGGTCCAGATCTGAATAAACCTTATGTTCAAGTTGTTAAACAACAAGTTAAGATTCACCAAGATGATCTACACGAAATTCTAGTCAAGTTACATATAAAGTTCATTTAGTTCGGAGCTACGGCCTAGAAGATATGAGCAAAACAAGTTAAACATGGCATTGATGCAAAATGCATCCAAACATCAAGCAAACACCTCAAAACAAGGATGCAACAAGGTAATATGAAACTACATGCAAAACTAAGCAAGTTTCATATAGAGCATGCTCAAAACGGAGCAACGGTGCAACACATACATTCCAAACAAGATATAGCAACAATCTGCCCAAAACAGCAACTAGGCATCTTGCAAGCATCAAAACGATATGCTGCATCACCTCACCATGAGAACAAAAGGCATGCGCATGATGTAAAGGTGAAGTATAACAAAACATGAACACTGAGCTATCTCCATAAACCACTAGAACATGCTCAAAAGGACATGGCAAGATTGCAAATAATAACAGTTTCACAGACACCGCAGAAATCACTGGACATGGCAGAAATAACATCAGGTTGCAAAGTTTAGAGCTATCAAACAACATATTACAGGAATATATCAAGGCAACCAAAGGCATGGCATGATTCTACTAATTGCATAGAACAAATGTCCTCTACTGAACATGAGCCAAAAAGGCACAGAAGATATGATGGCACCCATGTGAACATAGCAAGTTTTATAAACAGATTCAGACTTGGCAGATAAACTGAGCATGACATAAACAGAATTATGAAGGCATCTTTGCGAGCTCAAATCACTCATCACAAAGCATTTCATGGCATGTGAAGGCATCCAACAGTAAGATGGCATAATTATGAAGCTAAGCATGGCAATAGCATGGTCATAGAGTGCATGGATCACTAGCAAAACACATGGAAAAACTGATCTTCATGTTAACAGGCTGACAGCAACATTATTTAGCAATTTGAGAGCAAGATTACAACAAGCTACAGCAGGCTATAAATGCAACCAAGGACATGGATGGATAGAGCATAACATGTATAACAAAACAATCTTAGTGAACATCTCCATATTATGCATAGAACTCACGATGGCAGCAGGTTTACACGGCATCACGATGCTACAGCTACAGACTTAGCAGAAAACACAGTCACAGAAATAAGCAACATCACGGAGGCTAATTTGCATGCTTGTGCTAGTCACCATATAGATCACAAAAATACAAGACAAGCATCTCTGTAAATATGGCATGATGTAGTTCAAAACACATGTAGAGCTCATGCTCATAGGATGCACACATAAAATGCAATGAAAAAGACAAATCACCAAGTTCTGATAGCAGACAGCAGTTAACATCATATATCACTCTTGCAACAATGTTTAGGGCATCAAGATGGACTCAAACAAGCATAGCACAATGGAACAACATGAAAAGCCTCTCATGATGAACATTTTGATATATTACACACACAAAATGGAGCAGCACACATAAATATATGGCATGACAAACATATGCACATGATATTGAAAATCTGGGACTTAGAAGAAAAATGGACCTCGGGGAAATGGGACGGGATGGACCCGGGACGAGCGGATCCAGGGGCACGGGGGCGCGTTTGGATCGGGGGAGTGGTGGATCTCGTCCACTCCCCGGATCCGGCCGGAGCTCTCACCAGAGGAGCACCGGCGACGAGCGGGGCATGGCGGCGCGAGGGGAGGCGAGCTCCGGGCGGCGGCCGGCGCGGAAGGCGGCGGCGCGCACCAGCAAGGAGGAGGCGGCGGCCGGCACGGGGCGGCACGCCGGCGGGGCGCGGGGCGGAGCCCGGCGGCGGTGGCGGGGTGAGGTCGGGCGGTGGTGGTCGACGACGGAGCGGGGCGCGCCGGCGGCGGCGGTGGGAGCCCGACGGCGCGGGAGGCCGGCGAGCGGGCGGCGAAGCTCCGACGGGAGCTTGGAGGCAAGCGGCGGCACGCTTGGGGCGGCTCGGGCCCCGATGGGCTCGGGCGGGCCGCGCCTGGGCCGAGCGGGTCCGCGGCGGCGCGCTGTGGGAACGGCGGCGGCGGGGACACGTGGCGGCGCATGATTGGAGGAGAGTGGCGGTGGGGGTGACGTGGCGGCTTGCCATTGGCTGGAGCAACGTGGCTGGGCGATGGTGGACATGTCCGGCGCGGCGGGGACGCGTCTGGCGGCGCGGAGGAAGAGGAGACTAGGGTTTGCACCGCGAATTTCGGGGGAGGCACACATATATATAGATAGAGGGAGCTAGGAGAGTCCAAATGAGGTGCGGTTTTTGCCCACACGATCGTGATCGAACGACCGAGAGCATGGAGGGGGTTTTGCTAGGCTAGTGGGCTGATTGAAGAGGTGCTGGGCTGCAAAGAGAAGGGGGTTTCGGGCTACGCGGTTAAACGTTGGGGCATCAAAGGACCTCCAAATGGAACAAAATTTGACGGGCGGTCTGTCGGTGCTATACCAAGGCCACTCGGCAAATCTCGGCCCATTCCGAGAACGTTTTCTCCCGCTCACGAAACAAGGTTTGAGAGGGGCAACGGGTGTGTGCGAGAGTGTCCGATCGCGAAACGGACAACGGGGAAAAGGCCCGGATGCAAGTTTCGATAAACATGCAGATGATGACATGGAAAAATGCAACACACAAGCAAATGACATGGCAACAACGACGAATAACTGGAAGACACCTGGCGCATCGGATCCAGGGCGTTACAGAGCTGCATGCCGCCATGCAGGTGCCTACGTAGTTGGCGGGCTAGCAGCTGTGTGGGAACAGCGGTGGAGCCTTGGCGTGGGCCTGGCTGCGGCCTCGTAGATGTCCTTGGCAAGAGCCTTGCCGGGGCACCGACAAGGATCTTGCCGGGGTCTTGCAGGCGTCCCCGGCAAGGGTCTTGCCGGGGGTCTTGTGGGCATCTCCGGCAAGGATCTTGCCGGAGGTCTTCGTCTTCTGGTTTTCATCTAGTCTTGTATGCTCTTGGCCTTCACAAAGATCTGCATGCCACCATGGAGGTGCCTCCTGAGCCTTGGTTCCAATGTGTGAATGGTGTCGGAACTCTCAGGCTCAAGGGTGGCGGCCTCGTTGGTGTTGGGCAAGTTGCCCCGGCAAGGCTCTTGCCGGGGCTGTGGAGGCCGCCCCAGCAAGGGCCTTGCCGGGGGAGTTTCACCTTGCCCTTCTGCTCTTCATGCTTCTGGTCTCGAGCACTGCTCTGGTAGTCTCGCGTCCTTGCCTCCTCTGCCCCGCCAAGCGTGGTCGTAGGTGCGGCTGCAACTTCTCGTGCACAAGTAAAGGGATACCAAAAGGACCCCTACTTTTGTACACCGACAAACCCTAAGCTTGGGGATGCTATGATTAATGAAGATGATCTATTCACTAGTGCAGGATGCTGCTAACGCGATACACGAATCAGAGACCCTTCGACCAAACTGTGTGCGATGCATTCATCGCAAATGGTGTTGTAGCAAAACCGTCACCAATAAGATGAACTATGTGCGATCTCGGAGACATCAAGCATGATTCAAATTAGAGTTGCGTGTGCGGTACATGGCATACAGTTGATACACACGAACTATTTGTGATGAGCCAGAACAACACAAACGGTCAGCCATATCAAGGTGTGTGCGATAGGTGGCATATAGTTCACTCAGATGAACTGCTTGTGATGATCCAGAAGAACACAAACGATTTGACATAACAAGATGTGTGTGATACTCGGCAAATAGGTCGGTAAGAGAATTGTGTGCGATAATTATAGACAGCGCATATGATTTTTTGTTGTGAATGGTGTCCTCGACAGGGCACGCAATTTAAGAAACCAACTATGGGCGATAATGTAAAAGAGCTCTGTCGGATACGTATTGCTAACTGTCTACGATGATATTGACAAGGGAAACAGAGGTAACAAATTAATATGAGCGAGCGGCAACTGAGATATACAGTCTACTTAATTTAATCCTTGTTTTTCTTGTTGTTGTTGGATGGCCCCATGACATCGGCTTGACGAGGACGCTTCTTGCCGCTGACCATTTCCTTTTCATCGCCGCCACCATCGTCATCGTCATTGATGACCTCGTTGTCCTCCTCCTCGACCATTCCTCATCACCATTGTCGTCATGGTCTTCTTCGTCCTCTGACAACTCCTCATTGGTCAGGTTGTCATCCGAAGACTCGGCCAGCGGCGTCCCATCCATGAGCGGGATGATTCCAAGGTTGACCTATCATCAGGCGTCAGACTGCTGGCGGAACTGTCGTCCTCGCTGTCACTCAACATGGCTGCAGTACGTATACAAACCACGAGAAAGAGATATTGCAGAGTGTGTGTAAGTGTGTAGCACGGCCGACCAGGGCGATGAAGATGTTGGAGACTGGAGTGAGGTGTGAAGAAAATAGGAATGGCAATTGAAGTGGGGGATTGATGGATTATATTGGCACCTTGGTAGGCGGCTAGAATCATGATATAATCAATCGCAATTATTAGTACCCAGTCGCTCCAAATTCCCGCAGTTGTGCAATTCTCAATGTGATAATTACGCACATGGGTTGGAGCATCTAAATGTGAAACAAACATTTTTCATAGGAAGTTGGCAAGCAATAGATGAGCTCTGCTTATTGATGTAGCCAGTAACAATCAAACAAAACCCTTAATGATCATTGCTAACATCACATTGAAGATGGCTAATGCGACAACCACAACTACACATGCTAGTTCCTTCTTGTCTCTTGCTTTCATTTGTTGCCTGTGATTGATTCTTTCTTACTTCATCGTAGTGATTGTACACTCTAGATCAATCGGTTTCTTCTTCAACTTTACGTTATCTTCTACGAGCTTGGTGACAACACTTTGAGCCCTGCCATGCCATTCATCACCCGGCCAGTTAACAAAGGCATAGGCCTCATATCCCTGCCAATGTTAAATAGTAATATTTAGGATGAGAGGGGGCATTAACTCAACTTAAATGATGAACTTAGCACTAACCTCTAAGGGGCAACTGAGAAACTGTCTGGAAATGTTGAATCCCTCCGTGCATATACGTTGAGCGAGAGTGTGTCCGTGCACACAATTCAACTTTTGGTACTTCTTAGTGGCACAAAACTCGGAGTCAAACTCATGTTCGGGAGTCCGGAGTCATACTCTGGATCTGGCGGTTGATCTCTTTCCTGGGTGGGTGGGGGGTCGTCCAGGAGGAATTGAGCAGGGAGCTACTTTAGACATTGTAAAAAAAGACCAGGATTGATTGGAACCTGACAAGACGATTTAGATCCGTAGTACATCGGCCTTCTGATGAACTTAGGAAAGTACTCAGCGGTGACCACCGTCGTGGTGGCGCTGCCCATCGTGCTGGCAAGAGCGACGATACAAGCTGGAGCAGCCGCACTAAAACAATCAGCTCCACCCGTCCGCATTCCCCCAATGTCAGTGCCACACGAGGGAATTTGGGGGCTAGGGATTTGGAGCTATCTAGGGATTTGGGGGAAATGGTGAAACTATGGGGATCTGGTAACAATCGGGAACTACTTATCGCACTCTGTTGTATACAATACATGGTTTGTACATATCGTTTGTGTCCGATATTACAACTTCACACACAATTTTCAAACCAAACCGTGTGAGAAGACAAGGTAGGTGAGACACGGTTCCCATGACATAACCGTATGTGATGTACTACCCGCTACATATGGGGATGCCATAATTGAGTTAATACTTAGGGTAAACAGCCGCTCCGCGGATACCTATCAAAAAATAAAAACAACCACTCTGCAGATAGAGATGGCGGCGATGGCCGAGGCAGCGACTATAGGATAGGAGGTCAATCCTCGGTCGTACTGCGGTGGCGGCGTGGTAGGAGGTCAATCCTCAGTCGACGGCGGGTGATAGGAGGAGCTCAATCTTCAAGGTTGGTGGCGGCTAATGACCCACAAGTATATGGGATCGATTGTAGCTCTTTCCGATAAGTAAGAGTGTCGAACCCAACGAGGAGCAGAAGGAAATGACAAGTGGTTTTCAGCAAGGTAATGTCTGCAAGTGCTAAAATTGTAAGTAACAGAGTAGTTTGATAGCAAGATAATTTGTAACGAGCAAGTAACGATAATAGTAACAAAAGTGCAGCAAGATAGCCCAATCCTTTTGAGTCAAAGAACAGGCTAAAACAGTCTCCTATAGTAAGCAAAGCATTCTTGAGGGTACACGGGAATTTCATCTAGTCACTTTTATCATGTTGATTCGATTCGTGTTCGCTACTTTGATAATTTGATATGTGGGTGGACCGGTGCTTAGGTGTTGTTCTTACTTGAACAAACCTCCTACTTATGATTAACCCCCTCGCAAGCATCCGCAACTATGAGAAAAGTATTAAGAATAAATTCGGACCATAGCATTAAACTTCTAGATCGAATCAGTCCCTTATAGAATAGCGCATAAACTATGGTTTAAGCTTCAGTCAATCTGGAAACCCATCATCTAATAACTACTCCACAATGCATTCCCTTAGGTCCAAATATGGTGAGGTGTCATGTAGTCGCCGTTCACATGACACCACTAAGAGAATCACAACATACATACTATCAAAATATCGAACACATCTCAAGTTCACATGATTACTTGCAACATGATTTCTCACGTGACCTCAAGAACAAAAGCAACTACTCACAAATGATAATCATGCTCAAGATCAGAGGGGGTATTAAACAGCATATTGGATCTGAACATATAATCTTCCACCAAATAAACCATATAGTAATCAACTACAAGATGTAATCAACACTACTAGTCACCCACAAGCACCAATCTATAGTTCCGGTACAAAGATTGAACAGAAGAGATGAACTAGGGTTTGAGATGAGATGGTGCTGTTGAAGATGTTGATGGAGATTGCCCTCCCCAAGATGGGAGAGTTGTTGGTGATGATGATGACGATAATTTCCCCCTTCGGGAGGGAAGTTCCCCTGGCGGAATCACTCTGCCGGAGGGCAAAAGTGCACCTTCCCAAGTTCCGCCTCGAGACAGCGGTGCTCCGTCCCGAAAGTCCTCTCCTCATTTTTTCTAGGTTAAAATGACTTCTATACCAGAAGTTGGGCACTGGAGGTGGGTTGAGGGGAGCACAACCCACCAGGGCGACCTTGGGCTCCCTGGCGCGCCCAGGTGGGTTGTGCCCACCTGGTGGGCCCCCTCTGGTACTTATTGGCTCCAATATTCCTCATATATTCCATAAAAGATCTCCTTAAAGTTTCAGATTGTTTGGAGTTGTGCAGAATATGTGGTCTGGCATAGGTTTTCCAGGTCCAGATTTCCAGCTGCCGGAATTCTCCCTCTTTGTGTGTACCTTGCATATTATGGGAGAAAAGGCATTAGAATCACTCCAAAATGCATTGTTATGCATAAAAGCATCATAAATAACAGTAGGAAAACATGATGCAAAATGGACGTATCAACTCCCCCAAGCTTAGAACTCGCTTGTCCTCAAGCGAAAACCAAAATCGAAAAACATGTTCACATGCTTAGAGAGAGAGAGAGGTGTCGATAAAAACAAAATACAGACATAGAAGCATCATGTAGATTATTATAACAGCAACAAACTTAAACATAAGACTTTTATCATAGAACTTTTATCATAGACTTCTCTGAATAATTAACAATTCATCACACTATTGAAGTATAAAGCATAAACTCTATTAGAAACCAACAAACTATGTTCTCAGTCAACTTTGCAACTACAATTCATCATCTTTTCAGGAAGGGTTGCGTATCGGAGCCTTTAGGCAAGTCCACATAATCAACAATCATATAGTCTTCTATGATTGCTAACACTCACCGCATACACATGAGCAAAACGTTTCAACCGGACACATAGAAAGATAGGGGCTTATAGTTTCGCCTCCCAACGTATTCACCACAAGGGTGATGTCAACAATAGGAGTAACTCATGCTACCCATATTCAACTGGACATATGTGCCTAGATCTTTCCTCACCACATGATGCTTGCCAAAGGAGAAAAATAAAAAGGAATAGAGAGAAAAACTTTGACTCTTGCATAAAAGTAAATACATAAAAGTAAAACATAGGCCCTTCGCAGAGGGAAGCAGAGGTTGCCATGCGCTTTTTGTTTGTATGCTCAACCCCTTAGTGCAAAAGAATGTCACATTGTATTGCCCCTTGTGATGGCAGCCTTTATTATGAAGTCTGTCGCTTTTATTCTTCACCATCACAAGTTCTTACAACGCTCAATTTTCACTTACACTAAATGGTCTCGCACTTTTAGAAGCAATTTTTATTGCTTTATTGCACCCATGACAACTTACTTGAGGGACCTTGCTCAATCCCTAGGTAGGTATGGTGGATTCTTGAAAATAAGATTTGGGTTTAAGGGTTTTTGGATGCACAAGTAGTATCTCTACTTAGTGCGGAATTTTTGGCTAGCAAAGATAGGGGGAAGCACCACATGTTGAAGGATCTATGACAATATAACTTATATGTGAATATGAACAAACATAAATCATTACGCTGTCTTCCTTGTACAACGTCAACAATTTTGGCATATAATATTTTGATGGGGGCTCACAACCACAAAAGATTTCCCGGATAGTGTATTTATATGTGAATCTTCTCTTCCCTTATTAATTCTTTCATGAATTGCATCATTGACCAATTCTATGTCTGTCAATCTCTAATAAGATTTTCTACTTATACTTTTCCTTATGTGGTGTCATCGGCTACCATAAGATTAGCATATGATCTTTTTAATTTATTTCCTTTCTTTTTATTGCAACATGAAAGAGAATGCAAAAACTCAAACTAAACTTTATTATATATCTCGCACACGATTACAAGGATAGATCACTAAGCAAACTCTCGAAAAGAAAGGATAGAACTAAACTTTTATTCATCTAAAGCAAAAGATCGAACTAAAATAAGTAAAGGCAAAAGATAGTAGGGGTGATACAATACCGAGGCACCTCCCCCAAGCTTGGCGGAAGCCAAGGGGAGTGCCCATACCCGATACTCAATTTTCTTTTGGTGATGAAGAAGAAGGTGGTGGTGATGATGTAGAGTTTTCCAATATAACCATGAGTAGATCCCTCAAGCCTTCAATCTCCCGAAGGGCTTGATGAAGTAATTCAGTATTTTCCTCACTTCAGCCATTATGTGTTTATTCTCCGGGCCCCAGAGGTTTGTTCCTGCATTGCTTTCTCTTGGACGAGATATGTCCCAATTGGACGGTATGTGCATACGAGGAGTATTCTCGAACCCATAGTTGTGAATCAAATTGTGAAAATTGTTATGATGTAACCTATGTGAAGGCCTTCTTGGTGGGAGTTCTTCATGCATTTGGAGGCTCTCTTGATTATTTGATGATCTTATAGCTTGATGAGTGTAACACCCCCAGTGTCATGCTACAGTAATCCCCTATTAATGGTGCCATGTCATCATGTTACTGTTGCTAATCTTCACTTGATCCAAATCACAATTCAAATTCAAATCCAATCTAAAGTCAAAAATTCATATTTGTGAGACATGAAATCTAAAATGTTCATATTGTGCCAAATAATGCATAACAAATATTGGTGGTGAACCAACATTTTGCAAAATGTCTAAGTGCCCTAAACTGAATAAACAGTGGCTAAGACAAATAGATTAAATGCCTTTTTAAATTATAAAAGTGGCAATCTATTTCAAAAGCCTCACAATCCTTTTTGGCAGTACCAACTAGTGCAATGTAATTATGTGGCCAAGTCCCACATTTTACAGAATCCATTTGGCAGCTCAAATATTGCAAAGCATTTTTCTGTAAAAAGAAAAGAGCAAAAGAAAGGAAAAAGGAGAAACCCCCCTTTGCCCCACTGGGCTTTAGCCCACCCAGCAGCCGGCCCACCTAACCTCATCCGAGCCAGCCAGCCTCCCCGGTCGCCTTCCCTGTACAACCGACCGGGGGCACGGCCGAGCGCGCCCCACCACACCAGCTCGCCGGCGTCGAGGGGATAAGACCCCGACGCCTCGGGCATCTCCCTTGCGCCCCAGTCACTCCCCTGCTCTCCTCTGTCGCTCCACTCCCCTCCGGGCTCTCCCCAGATCCCCTTTCCCTCCTCCTCCATGACGCGCTCGTCGCCGGCCACTTCGCCCCACCGCGATCACCGACCGCCCCGTGCTCCATCGTCGTGCCCAGGAGCTGCGCCGAGCTCTGCTACATCGCCGGCGCCCTCAACTTCAAGCTCGGAGCCACCGGACCGCCCGCCTTGTCTTCTTCTTCCTCGGCTCCGACGAACTCCGCCGCCGATTCCGCCACCGTCGACCCTCCCCCGAGCCCGCTGCCTTCCACTACCGACCCGCAGTGAGCTTCTTCCCCAATTCCTTTCTTTTCCCATATGATCTGTTGCCTTATGCCGCCGCCCGCGACCTCCCGTGACCGGATGGAGCTCTGCTCCCCATGCTGCCGGTCCCGCGCGACCGCGGCCTCCCTCACGCACTAGCTTCCGCACCCCCTGCCTCGCGCCCCGCCGAGCCACCCGCGCGCTCCACCCGCGCCCTAGAGCGCCCCGTGCCGTGCCCCGCAGCTGTCTGCGCCGTGCCGAACGGATGCCGTCGCGCTCACCTGCCGCCCCGCCCGCGCGAGCCCACTCCTGGCCACGCCTCGCCGCTGCCGCCGCTGCTATACTGCTCTGCTGCTGCCGCTATGGTTAGGACAGCCACCGCGCCTCAGCCCGCGCTTCACCTCGACCGCACACACGCCCCCCTGCGCCGGCCGCGTCCGTCCTCTCGCCGTCCCTGCTTCACTCCCCGGCCGGCGTGCCTCTACCGCTCCTGGCCGCGCCTGTTGCCTCCGCGCGCGCCCCCGCGCATGCCCCGCTATGTGCCGGCCACGCCCGCGCTCCCCTGCTGCTCCCGCTGTTGCTGTTGCTACTACGTGCTACTGCTTCTACTGCTGCATACTGCTTGCTGCTCGCCCGCCCGCGCAGCTCCACTGCCTGCGGCTCGTCCCCTCCCTGTGCTACGCCGCGCCTCTGCGACCTGGTGCGCGCTCGCGCGCCGTGCTGCTTGCTCTGCTGCCCCGCTGCCTGCTGTAGCTCTTGCCGCAGCTGCCTTGCTGCCGTATTCTGCTGCTGCTCTGCTACAGTAATATTCAGTTACTGTAGCAATAGCTAGCTTCATTGATAATACCATGACTAGCCCTGTAAACAGCCCCTAAACAGCGACAAGACAAATCCTGACATGAGTAAAAATTATATGAATAGGAAGTAGACATAACAAGCTTCATTTTGATCAATTGGACCAGTTCCAGATAATGCGTTGTTTAATTCCTACGAAAATCACAAAATGCTAAGTTCTGTTAAGTGAAGAACTGAACAACAGCTTTACTTTTATAGCTACTTTAGAGCTATTGATGATCAAGCTAATGAACTCTAATATGGATAAAAGTGATACTAACATGTAGATCGTAGAAAAATGCTCTTAATTGATGTAAGGCACAAGATCATAGGATATACAGATCAACATCTATAGCCTCCGAGAAACAGCTAAGTGATGTTTTAAAAAACTGATGCAATCCTCAGACTTGGCCAATTTTCAGGAATTCCAAATAACTATCTAAAACCTTTGAAAATTCATAGAAATTAAACCGTAGCTCAGATCGAAAAACTTTATATATGAAAGTTGCTCAGAAAAACTTTATATATGAAAGTCTGTTCATCTGTCACATGCCCCTAGCATGCTGAACATGGAACATTCCCCCTCCGGTCATCTGTCTGACACAGGTCCGGAACCGGGAGTACATTCCCGGTTGAATCCCCCCTTCACCTTTATCATGTAGCCATACGTTAGGTCACACCCGGCACATCATATTGCCATGTTATGCTTTGTGATGCTTTGTTTGCTCTGTATTTACCGTTTCTTCCTCCTCTTCTCTCCGGTAGACCCCGAGACTGATGATGCCCCTGTGATCAACTATGTCGACGACGACCCCTCCTTGCCAGAGCAACCAGGCAAGCCCCCCCTTTTATCATCCCGATATCGCCCATTCCATTCTCTCGTGCTTGCATTAGATTTTATTACTGTTATTGTTTGCTCCTATTCTGATGCATAGCCTGCTTTTGTAACCTGCTCATTGTACCTTACCTGCTTATCCTAAAGTGCTTAGTATAGGTTGGTTAGTGATCCATCAGTGACCCCCACCTTGTCCCGGTTGCCCCGCTTTATGTTCGAAGACCCTATCAAAGGGATCAAAGACCAGAGCCCGACACCTCACATCACATCACGCCCCTTTTGTTGCTCGACTCCGCAGAGTTACCGTCGAGTGCCGAGGGTGGAACCTCATACATCACTCCTGATGAGATCTCTGTAGTGTAGCTATTCGGTCGTGGTCATCGAAGGTGATTTCCTCCTTAACCACTTTCAATACGACTCTGTCGTGCAACCCCTCAAGTGTGAACGTCGAGGGTGGATCCTCTTACGTTGACCTTGATGATTACATCGAGTGGAATTCACTGGGGGTGATTCCTCGGGTTTTCCCCTTGATGTTTGGACACACGGATACTTGGACTTTACAACTGTTACTTGGAAAGGTGGGTCGACGCTGAGGGGTACCCGCGAGTGATGTGGAGACAGGTTGACCTGGAGGGTACCCGAGAGTTGAATACGAGGCGTGGCCGGGCATTCTTAGCCCTTGCCGCAAGTCCTCGAGACGGGGCGACGGGGTCACATCTTTCGTGAGTCTCTGCTCGTGACCGCACTACCAACACACTAACGGTTTGGATATTTGATCCAAGGGGACTCTGGCCTAATAGCACTAACCATCACGTGGGCATAGTATGGGCGTTCTGCGTCGTACAGATCAGCCGAAGCTTATTAGACGTCAGCGACTGAGCGGCGCGCGCCGGGTTGGACTGCGTAAGCACCTGCCTTGTTAAAGGAGGTAGCTAGGTCTGCTCACCGGCCGCCCACGCAACGTGCAGGAGTTCCCGATGCGATGGCCCATGACCCCTAGGGGCATAGGTTTAGTCCGGCGTGCTGACCTCTCTATTAAGACTAGGTCGGCTTGCGGCATATCGTTTGGCCGAGGCCGGGCATGACCCAGGAAAGTGTGTCCGGCCGGAGTTAATCGAGCGTGGTGGGTAAGTTGGTGCACCCCTGCAGGGAAGAAAATATCTATCGATAGCCTGTCCTACGGTAGCGAACACTTGGAGTTGTATCCCGATCGATATAACTAGAACTGGATACTTGAGGTGATAACTGGATAGTATGGCTCTGGGATTGCTTTCTCGTAGGGAGTCGAGAAAGGATCTCTGGCCGAGGTTGATAACACTACTACTACTTTACTTTATGCTACTCTTATCTCTCTTCTGATGCTGCAAGATGCTTGGTGCTACTTGAAAATGCTAGTCTTCGATAGGCTAGGCTTTCCCCTTCTCTTCTGGCATTCTGCAGTTCAGTCCAGATATACTACCCATTTGATTGACACCGATGCATATGTAGTGTAGATCCTTGCTTACGAGTACTTTGGATGAGTACTCACAGTTTCTTTGCTCCCCCTTTTTCCACCTCTTTCCATTCTACCCGGATGCTGCAACCAGATGCTGGAGCCTAGGATCCAGACGCCACCTTTGATGATGACTGCTACTACACTGAGGGTGCCTACTACTACGTGGAGGCCGCCGACGACCAGGAGTAGTTAGGAGGCTCCCAGGCAGGAGGCCTTGCCTTTTCGATTGATGTTGCTTTTGTGATAGCCTTCTTAAGGCAAACTAGTCTAACTTATGTCTGTACTCAGATATTGTTGCTTCCGCTGACTCTTGTGTTTTCGAGCTGATGTATTCGAGCCCTCGAGGCCCATGGCTTGTAATATAAAGCTTGTATTATTTTATTTGTGTCTAGATTTGTTGTGATATCTTCCCGTGAGTCCTTGTGTCGGAGTAATGGGCCACGGGTAGCCTAACCCGAGCCCCAGAACCTTTCAAGGCATCGGGGCCGGCAGCGCCCCTCAAGACGTCAAGATGAAGCGCCGCCTTCCGGTAGCCTGCTGGCCAATCGGCTGATTGCCGAAGATGACAACGCTTAGGAGGCCGGTTCCAGGACGGGCCGACTCCTGGCAGGCGGCCTCCAGAGAGGCCGACTCCTGGCAGGCGGCCTCTAGAGAGGCCGACTCCTAGCAGTCGGCCCACGGCGCCCTCAAAGTCTGCGCCCCATTAAGAAGAGAAGACAGGGTGAGGCTACAGCGCAGCCCATACCCCCATATCCAGGGCCAGGCGTGGCCACAGTGCTCCGTACATGCGGAGATCTCCGCCCGGCGCGGCACTGTTGCTGCTCCGCCCCTGACATCACTCCTGTCAGGCAGGGCCCTGCCCCCACGACCGTCTGTCGGTACGGCCCAAAGACGGCGGGGCCTACCGATCGAGAGCCCGAAAGACGGCGAGAGCCTCACGAGTCGGACCCGAGGGGGGCCGGCCCTCTGCAGTCGGCCCGCCCCCTTTCTCGGGGCCCACGTGCCATTAATCAGATAAGACGTGGAATGGCTACAGTGATCTCCCGCCAGGCGGCGGGACTGTAGCCACGCTCCCCTGACCAAGCATGCGTCATTAACGTTACGGCTACAGTAATCAGCAGCCGGCAAGACCCGTGAGCGGCGGAGGCAGCCTGTCGACTCCGTACCAGACCAATCGGCGGGGCCCACCAAGCGGCGGGCCCCAGCAGCCGACGGAGAAGCCGGCGACCAGAGAGACTGACGGCCGGGACGTACACCCGGCCGGATTACCATTGTACCCCTAGGGGGTAGGCCTATATAAACCCCCCAGGGCACCCATGCAAAGGGTTGGAACCTGCTAGAATTAGACCAGTACCTAGAGGGAGAGGAGGGCAAGCCCTGCCTTCTTCTACCTCTAACAAACAGCTCGAGGAGCACCATTGTACCCACTAGTGCCTTAGTGATCATGCGGAGACCCCGCAGAGCAGGCCTAGGGGTGTTATCCCCTAGGAGAGCCCCGAACCTGGGTAAAGTGTGCCGGCGTTCGTGTCTACGCCTCATCCCGCTTCCAGGCACCGGTGACGTTCTACTCGCTCCCACCATGATAAGCCATCCATTGGCATATGTCGCACCCAACCCCCAACATTTGGCGCCCACCGTGGGGCAAGGTGCACCGTCTCTCGAAGACCTCTTCTGGACGGGAACCATGTTCCTTCCTGGCGAGCGCAGCCAGCCCGGCACGCCAGACGGAGTCTGCACCAACGCGCTGCACGGCGAGGAGGTCGCCTGTGCGGCGAGTTGCCTCGCTGATCTTGTTGGTGAGGTTCGCCTCTCCGACGAGCCTGCGTCTGATGCGGGCACCGAGGGCCCCGAGAGCCGCCTCGTGAGCCCCCTCGATCAGCTCCACGTCTCCAGCGAGCTAGCTGTAGACTTGGAGTCGGTTGGCTCCACCGACCCGATGCTTGTCGACTCCGACACGGCGTCGCTTGACGCATTCCCCACCAACGTGGTGGTCTACGATGAGCCGCTTCCTCGCGCGGACAGCGGCGGCAGCACCATCACGGAAGTGCTCGTCATCAGCCATGGCGAGCACTCTAGCGGAGGTGGCCAGGATCCGTTGCAAGCAGTGATGCAAGACCTGACTGCGCCCATCCCGGAAGACGCCGACGCCGAGACGCTGGAGGCACACCACGTCCAGCTCGTCGAGAGCGCCAACCGGCTGGCCAGCATGAGACGCCTTTCGGAGGCCTACCAGCGTGAGATGGACCGTGCCGTTGGTGGCACGCCGACTCCTGGTGGGCCTAGCCGCATTGGCCAGATCCGGCAGCGTGGCGCAACCATCACCAGCATGTTCGGGACAGATCGTCTCGTCTACGCCACGCCTGCAGAAAACATACGAGCTGCCCACGCGGCAGCAGACGAGCTAGACAAGCTCGAGGGCGACGAGCGTCGCCACATGACGGAGCGGGTCCAGCAGCTCCTCGACGTGGCTGCTGAGCAGCAGGATGCCGGGTGTCGCACTGAAGCGCCCAACCGACAAAACGACGACCCGCCTCCTCGCCGAGACCAAGGCGCGACATCCCGGACACCGACTGGTGGCGCCCGCGATAGAAGTGACAAGGAGCCGGCTGCTAGCCGCAGCCGGACTCGCATCACCATCGAGCGCGACCAAGACGGCCGCCCAACAGCAGTGAAGCGATGAGACGACTGTCCGCCTTGTCCTCCCCGCAGGGAGAGGCGCATCTCCCCGCCGCCTGTTGATCATCCATCACTCGGCGACCGCCTTGGCCGGCGAGAAGGAATCGGAGAAAACAATGCCCGCCACCGGATCGATTGCCTCAATCGATCCCTGGCGCTAGAAGAAGAAGATGAGCTGGGTCCGCCATGCTTCGGCCCCCGCATCTGAGACAAACCTTTCCCCAAAGTGTTCACGCTCCCGAGAGATACCCCCAAGTACACCGGCTCCGTGAAGCCGGAAGACTGGCTGGTCGACTACTCCACAGCCGTCAGCATCACGAACGGCAACAAGCGTGTTGCCGTGAAGTACGTTCCACTCATGCTCCAGGGCACGACCCGGACATGGCTGAACACCCTGAAGCCCCGCAGCATCAACAGCTAGGTTGATTTCACTGAAGCGTTCATCCGCAACATCACTAGCACGTACAAGCGGCCGCCCAAGCCCCGCCAGCTCTCCTTGTGCGTCCAAGGCCCCAATGAGTCGACTCGCGACTACCTCACGCGCTGGGCCGAGCTACGCAACTCTTGTGAGGGCGTGCAGGAGGTGCAGGCCATCGAGTATTTCACTGTCGGGTGCCGAGAGGGCACCCTCCTCAAGCACAAGCTCCTCTGCGACGAGCCGGCAACCCTCGATGAACTGCTGATCATAGCAGACAAGTACGCCACGGCCGACTCCTCCATGAAGGCGGAGATCCAAGTTAACGCGTCGGGCAAGGTGGCCCCTCAAGCTCCTCGGACCCCGGCTGGTGACACCAGTCGGCGACAGCAACCAAATGATAACAAGCGCAAGGCCATGCAGCCGGCTTCCACGAGCTGGCAGGTGGCTACGGTCGAAGATCAACAGCCGGAGGGGCAGCCTCCCGCTAAGCGCCAGATGGGCGACAAGCCCAACTGGTTACCCGCCTTCTCGCACGAGCAGACCCTTGATGCACCCTGCAAGTTCCACAGCGGCACGAAGCCGTCCAACCACACAACTCGGAAGTGCCACTGGCTCACCAGGATCGCCAAGGGTGACGGGCTCCAGCCCGCTCCGCCTGCCGGCCCGCCGCCTCCTCCTCCTCCTCAGCAGCCGGCAGTTCGGCCCGTCGGCGCGATACAAGATGAATACCCTGAGGAGCATGGAGCCTACATCATGTTCACCAGCATGGCCGACGACAGGCGCAGCAGACGGCAGCAGCAGCAAGAAGTGTATGCGGTAGCATCAAAGACCCCCGAATTCATGCACTGGTCTGAGAAGCCCATCTGCTGGAGTAGAGCCGACCACCCGGAAGTGATGCCTAATCCTGGCTCCTATGCTCTAGTGTTGGATGCCACCTTTGCCACCGAGAGGTGAGATGCTCGTTGCTCCCGAGTTCTGATAGATCGCGGCAGCAGCATCAACATCCTGTACAAAGATACCATGGAGAAGTTGGGAATCAAGCAGAGACATCTTCAGCCCAGCCAGACTGTTTTCCATGGCATCGTTCCAGGCCTTTCCTGCTCACCAATCGGCAAGACTCGGGTAGATGTCCTCTTCGGGGACAAGAATCATTTCCGCTGAGAGCCAGTCTGGTGTGAGGTGGTGGACCTTGAGAGCCCCTATCCGCACTGCTTGGCCGACCTACGCTGGCCAATTTCATGGCGGTCCCCCACTATGCCTACCTCAAGATGAAGATGCCGAGCTCCAAGGGGATCCTGGCCATAGCAGGAGACTACAAGAAGTTGTCCGCCTGCGCAGCAGAGAGCAGTCGGTTAGCCGAGTCCCTCGTGATCGCGGCTGAGAGCGGCTCCTTGACTGGGTTGTGGCAATGGCAGGCAAGCAGCCGGAAATGTCACCCAACCCCAAGGAGTCGGAAGCTGAGGGCTCGTTCAAGCCGGCCAAAGAGACAAAGAAGATACCCTTGGACCCGGAGCACCCGGAGAGGCACGCTGTCATAGGTGCAAACCTTGACAGCAAATAGGAAGGCGAGCTCGTTGACTTCCTCCGTGAGAATCGGGACATCTTTGCATGGTCACCCAAGGCCATGCCGAGTGTTCCGACGGAATTCACCGAGCACAAGCTACACGTCTGGTCTGATGCCAAGCCAGTCAGGCAGCCCATGCGCCGTCTGTCAGAAAAAAAGAGAAGAGTTGATGGAGAAGAGATAGCTCGGCTTCTAGCAGCCAACTTCATTATGGAAGTGTTCTTTCCAGAGTGGCTAGCCAACCCGGTCCTGGTGCTGAAGTAGAACAAGCAATGGCGCATGTGTATTGATTATACCAGCCTCAACAAAGCATGCCCCAAAGACCCGTTCGCTTTGCCAAGAATTGACCAAGTGATTGACTCCACAGCCGGATGCGAGCTGTTGAGTTTTTTGGATGCGTACTCGGGATACCACCAGATCAAGCTGAAACCGGCCAACAGGCTGAAGACCGCCTTCATCACGCTATTCGGAGCCTTCTACTGCCTGACCATGACGTTCGGCTTGAGGAATGCCGGCGCCATGTTTCAGCGTTGCATGCAGAAGTGTCTCGTCAAACAACTCGGCCAAAACGCCCACGTCTATGTGGATGATGTTGTGGTGAAGACGGAGAAGCGTGGAACGCTGCTAGAAGACCTCAAGGAGACCTTTGAGAACTTGCGCCGATTTCAGATCAAGCTCAACCCGGAGAAATGCGTCTTCGGAGTACCAGCCGGCCAGCTTCTTGGCTTTCTGGTCTCGGAGCACGGCATAGAGTGCAACCCTGTGAAGATCAAGGCCATTGAGAGGATGGAAGTGCCCACCCGACTGCTGGACATGCAAAAATTCACCGGCTGCTTGGCATCCATCAGCCGTTTCTTCGGTCGGGTGGGCGAGAAGGCCCTTCCCCTGTACGAGCTCATGAAGAAGACTACTTTTTTTGAGTGGAATGACAAGGCGGATGAAGCTTTTCTCCAGCTCAAGAAGATGTTGACCACTCTGCCTGTCCTGGCGGCTCCGACTCCTAAGGAGCCCATGCTCCTATACATCGCCGCTACCAGTCGGGTGGTCAGCACGGTCATAGTCATGGAACGCAAAGAAGAAGGCAAAGCACTACCAGTCCAGAGACCGGTGTATTATCAAAGTGAAGTGCTGTTCGCCTCCAAGCAAAACTACCCCCACTACCAGAAGATATGCTACGGCGTGCACTTTGCTGCCAAGAAACTGAAGCCATACTTCCAAGAGCACCCAATCACTGTGGTCTGCACAGCTCCGCTTGCCGAGATCATTGGAAGCCGAGATGCTTTAGGCCGAGTGGCCAAATGGGCCATAGATTTGGCCCCCTACACCATCTACTACCAGCCTCGCACTGCCATCAAGTCACAAGCACTGACCGACTTCCTCGTTGATTGGGCCGAGACCTAGTACCTGCCGCCAGCGCCAGACTCCACCCATTGGCGAATGCACTTTGATGCTTCCAAGATGCGCACCGGTTTGGGAGCCGGCATCGTCCTCACCTCTCCCAAAGGTGACAAGCTCAGATATGTGCTGCAAATCCATTTTTCCGCCTCCAACAACATCGCTGAATATGAAGCACTCATTCACGGGCTCCGGCTTGCCAAGGAACTCGGCATTCGCCGGATCTTGTGCTATGGTGATTCCGACTTGGTGGTCCAACAGTCGTCAGGCGACTGGGACGCCAAGGATGCAAATATGGCGAGTTACCGCTTCCTTGTACAGCAACTCAGTGGATACTTTGAAGGGTGCGAGTTTCTCCATGTGCCAAGGAATGATAATGAGCAAGCAGATGCCTTGGCACGAATCGGCTCCACCCAGCAAGCAATACCAACCGGCGTCGCCCTACAACGCCTCCTCAAGCTGTCAGTCAAGCCATCGCTGGAGTCGGAATCCATCTTTGTGCCGGCTCCTCCTGAAGCAGTCGGATCCGACTTGAGGACCCCAGCAGCCGGCACGAGGAATTCGGCAAGCGACCCGGGGACTGCAGCAGCCGCACCCGGCCCGGGGACTGCAGCAGTCGCCCCGGGGACTTCATCGACTCAGCAAGTGGCAGCTGACTCCAACCCGCCACCTCCTGGCCCAACCGCCCTCGTGCAAGTAGCAGTCTTAGCAATCGAAGAAATTGCAGCGCCTTCATGGGCCAAGCCCATCCTCAACTTCCTGGTGAACAAAGAGCTGCCGACTGATGAGATCTCGGGCCGGCAAGTGCAACGCCGGGCAGCAGCATACACCATAGTCAACAGAGAGCTTGTAAGGCGCAGTGTCACTGGTGTCTACCAGCGCTGCGTGGAGCCGGAGCAAGGCCAAGCAATCCTCAAAGATATTCATCAAGGCGAGTGTGGTCACCACACGGCTTCAAGAGCACTCGTGGCCAAAGCTTTCCACCACGATTTTTTCTGGCCGACTGCTCTAGAAGACGCCAAAGATCTGGTCCAGAAATGCAAAGGGTGCCAGAAGTTCCGCTCACAGCCACATCAGCCGGCCTGTGCACTCAAGACTATCCCCATTGCCTGGCCCTTTGCCGTCTGGGGCCTGGACATGGTGGGACCGTTCAAGACGGCGCGCGGCGGCATGACTCACCTGCTTGTCGCGGTGGACAAGTTCACCAAGTGGATAGAAGCAAAGCCAATTAAAAAATTGAATGGTCCGACTGCTGTGACCTTCATCTCCGAATCACCATCCGGTACGGCATACAGCACAGCATCATCACCGACAACGGCACGAACTTTGCCAAAGGCGCCTTGGCCCGTTTCTGCGTGATGTAGGGCATCTGACTGGACTTAGCGTCCGTTGCCCACCCGCAGTCAAACGGCCAAGTGGAGCATGCAAACAGCCTCATTTTGTCCGACATCAAGCCCCGACTGATCGAGCCCCTGGAGCGTTCGGCCGGCTGCTGGCTCGACGAGCTACTGGCCGTCCTCTTGAGCCTGCGCACAACTCCGAACAAGTCAACCGGCTTCACGCCTTTCTTCCTCGTCTATGGTGCCGAAGCCGTCATCCCGACGGACATAGAATTCGACTCCCCTCGAATCACCATGTACACCGAAGAGGAGGCAGAAGAAGCACGACAAGACGACGTCGATCTGCTAGAAGAGGGCCGGCTGCTTGCACTCAGCCGGTCCACCATCTACCACCAGAACCTGCGCCGATACTACAACCGAAAGGTCAAGCCAAGATCCTTCCAGGAGGGAGACCTTGTGCTCCGGCTGATCCAGCGAACAGCCGGCAAGCACAAGCTCTTGGCCCCTTGTGAAGGCCCCTTCATCATCAGCAAGGTGTTGGGCAATGACTCCTACTACCTGATTGATGCTCAGAAGCCTCGAGCACGCAAAAGAGACGACTACGGCAAGGAGACGGAGCAACCATGGAATGCGAACCACCTCCGAAGGATTTACAGTTGATGCAGTATGTACCACGCCAACTTTTTATTAAGTGCGAAGACTCCGGGTCCCCAGAGAAGAGCTCGGGGACTGCCCTCTTTTATCTATATGATAAGTATTACACCCGTCATTCGTGTTATTTCATTTGTCCGTCTGGCACCGGGTTCGACCAGTCGACCCGGGGACTCGCCACCTTGTACTATGTAATGCTTCCTGCAGCCGGACAAGTAATGTATTGGCACTCAAGCTTTCTCCTGCGAGTGGCCGCAGCTCGCAGAGCGACTGTTCGGCCGGCAGGAATTAAGGCAGAAAGGGTGCCTGCATGAAAAATGGCTAAGGACCCAAAGCATGCACGTAGTCCAAGCCGACTTCCCACTTCGCCGACCGGCTGCTGAGCAGCCGGCCGGCCGACTTCTACTTAACTTGCTAGAAAACTCTAAACCAGCTAAGTACTTGCCTCCCCAAAGTGGCTGAGTACTTGACCCAGCCACAGTCCGCAGAGCGGCTGCTCGACTGGCAAGACGGCAACCAAGGGAAGGCGGCAAAGGAAAAAAGCCAAAAGAGCAGAAAGCAAGGAAAGATAGAACTCGGCAAATATATTCACACATCAAAAGGCCCTTGGCCGACATTCAACACAAGTCTGAAATACACCCCGCTGGTGGAATTGTGCGAGATTAACAAAGTTTGTCGAGACTGATAGACAGGTAAAACAAAGATAAACTGGCGGCCTAGGGAGTAGCAGACGGCTTCGGTGGAGCGGAGGAGTCGGTGGTGCCGGTTGGTGGAGCGTCCGGCTGGTTAGTCGCCGCTTGGTCGCCTTTAGTAGCAGCCGGCTCGCTCGGGCGTGGCTTGTTGCTGGAGGCGCGGTCGAGCTGAGGCTGGTCGTCCGCTCCGACCTCTGGCGCCTCCTCTTCACCTTCCTCCTCCTCCTCGTTTTCTTCCTCGCCGCTGGAGTCGATCACCTCGGCCGAGTCCTCGCCGTCCTCCGGGTTCAGCCCGAACCATTCTGGTGGCGCCTCGGCGCCGTCCTCGACCCGCTCCGGGATGAAGATGCTGGTGTTGGTGTACTCGGCGATTGCCGTCGCGCGCTTTACAAGGTCATCCTCCACTGCCACCAGCTCCTCCTGAGCCTCTTGCCGAAACGTGGTCAACTGGGCTAGATTTAGCCCAGGGTACCACGCCTTGACAAACTCCAAGGCCCGACACACTCCAGCTAGGGCCGAGGATCCCTTCTAGGCTTCAAGACGGCCGACTGCCACCTCCAGCCAGTCGGCAGTCCGTCTGGGAGTGCGCGGTGCCGGCATGTCCGGCACAGGGCGGCGATCACCTGGGCGCCGACACGCTGAAGACAGCGCAACATCCGGTGAGCCATCCGAAGACGGGCCTCGATGCTCAGGAGCTGCTCGCTAAGGGTCCGGGGGAGTTGGCAGCAATCTGCGCACCTTCCGCCCTCCGTCCTTCGCAATCAGCTTCGACGGCCTGACTGGCGGCGTTAGAATGACCAGGGAAGAAGTCTGCCAAAACAGAAAGCAAAGAGCTAAAGTCCAAGATGAGAGGCCGGCTCGGTCAGCAGCCAACAGCTCAAAGAAGGAAAAAGAGGGAGGCTCACCATCAACTATGTCTTCAATCTCGCCAAAGCCGGCAGTCAGCATTGCCTCGTTGTCGGTCCAGGCGGAGCGTTCGGTCGCGAACTCAACAAGGAGGCTGGTCTCCTTGTCCTCCGCCTCCTTCTGGGTCTTCTTGAGAAGCTCTGCCTGCTCCGCCAGTTGCGTGACCAGCCGGTCACGCTCTTCGGCCAGCTTGCTGCACTCCACCTCCTTGGCACGCAGCGTGGTGTTGGCTTCGCCCAGCTGCTGCTGCAGGGCGGCGTTGGCCTCTGCAGAAAATAGAAGAAGAAAAAGGCATCAGTTGCCAACAGAGAAGAAGTACGGTCGCCGGGGAGATCCGGCCCGATTGCTCAGCAGTCGGCCCGAATCTCGGGGACTATAGCCCGCGGGTGCGCCAGCGCGCCCCCGCGGAGAAAGAAGTCGTCAAAATCAACAAAAAGAACAGTTGCCGGGGAGATCCGGCCCGACTGCTCAGCAGTCGGCCCGAATCTCGGGGACTACAGCCCGCGGGTGCGCCAGCGCGCCCCCGCAGAGAAAGAACCAAAGACTTACTCTGGCTTTCCGACAAGTCGGCGGTCCGTTGAGTTAGCTCCTGAACCTTGGAGTTGAAGACGGTCGCACGGAGGTTGTGATAATCCTGCAATGAAGATATCAGATAATGTTAGTACTCGGAGCTTGCCAATTAAAGTTCCGAGCCGCCTGCTCAGCAGCCGGCCCGGAACTCGGGGACTACACCCAGTGGGTGCGCTGGCGCGCCCCCACGGAGAAGCATAAAAGTCAAAAAGCAAGAAGTATACCCGGACGGCTGCTCGCGACTCCAAGAACGCATTGTTGCAACGCTTAAGGGCGTCGGCTTCGGCCTGAAGCTTGGATTGGACGTCTAGGATCGCCGTGTTCAAAGGGCCCATCCCGCCTCTGCGCACCCACCCAGTGGGCGTGGCATTGGTCGCCTCGGCATCCGGGATTGAAGAGCTCGCGGCGGCGGTCTCCTACGGGCGTGGCGCCGAAGCCGCCTTTGCAAGACGGCGACGCGTCGGGGTGCAGACCTCAGGAGTTGGGTCCACCGCCATCTCGTCTCCGCCTGGCGGCGCCGGTGGATCAGCCGGCTGCTTGTCCCGCGCCTCCTCAAAGGGCGGAGGTAGGGGCACGGTTGCATCCGGCATGACGACATCGCCGCCGTCCCTTTCCACGACCGGGTGCTCGTTGCCGGCTCCCCCAGTCGGCGCCACGAATTCTGGTGGTGGCGGCACAGAGTTCAGGGGATGACGAATATCGCCGACTGGCAGCGCGCGGCTTCCTCGGCCTGCTCCTTCGCCGCGGCTGCTGCCTCGGCCTCCGCCAATTTCTTTAGGGTGGCAGCCTCCGCCCTTTCTGCCTCCGCCTTCTCCAGGCGGGCGGCCTCCTGGTCCTCGCGCGCCTCCCGCATGTTTCGCTCCGTTGCCTCCCGGAGGTCGGCCGGATCGATTCGCCGGGTGGTGGTGGAGGTGTCCGCCGACCCAACGATGGAGGTGGCGGCCGACTTCTCAAGAGAGAGTGGGGCCCTAAGCTAAGAAAACAAAGCAAAGGAAACTCAGAAAGGATCAACAAGGTAAAAAAGGAAAAGCGCAAGAGAAGATACTTACGCCGACACCATGGGAGGCACCTTTGGGAGCTTTTGATATTTGGCCGCCTTCGCGGCGGCCTCCTTCCGCCGGGTTGTGGTGGTCGGGTTCTTGGCCTTCTTCGGCACGCTGCCGAACAAGACGGCGCCTTGCTTGCGTTTCCGCGTGCCGCCTCGAACAGTCGGCTCGGCGGAGGGGCCTGCGTCCCCTTGCCCGCACCTTGTAAAGGGCGCGGCTCGTCTTCCTCGTCATCGTCGTCCGGCCAAGTCTTGGTGCCGCCTTCCTCGGAGCCACCGGCTCCATAGACGCCGCCTGTTGCGGTGTCCTCCAAGGCGGCTACCCCCAAGTCGGGGTCGTCCACGTCGCTCTCGGCCCGGTCCGGTGCGTAGTCACCACCCGGCCCCACGAAAGCAGCCGTTGCCGGAGACTTGTATATATGCATCCCAAAGTCCGGTTGCTCAAGATCACCAGACGGAATAAAGATGGAGTGTTAAAGAAAGGAGAGATTGAAAGACTTACGGCGGGTGGCGGGTCCGTGCGAGAGTACGGCGGCTTGCCGAACTGCCAGGACTCCTCCAGCTTGAAGCCGGAGATCTCGTTCACCAAGTTGGCCACCTCGGCAGCCGACATCTCCTTGGTGCTCACCCGGCATGGGTCGCGATGACCACTCATCCGGCTGATCAGGTGAGGCCGGCCTTGGAGCGGGAGCACCCGGCGCGCGATGAAGGCAACCAACAAGTCGGTCACCTTGAGGCCCTCGGAGTTGGTCAGCTCCCGGAGTCGTTGGATGGCGGCGGCGCCGTCTGCCGACACCGGCTTCGGCTTGTAGCCCCAGCTGGCCCGAGGCTCAGCCGGCGGGCCGGCTACATAAGCCGGCAGGTTGAGGAAGTCGGCAGCCGGGTCGACGTTCTCCACGTAGAAGTAAGGTTGCTGCCACATCTTGACCGACTGTGGCAGCTTGACGGTGGGGAAGGCGTTCTTCGAGGACGGCCGGCGCACCACGATGAAGGCACTGCACTGGGCAGCCACCTCCCGGACGGAGGTACCCAGCTTGGTGTAGAAGAATGCTCCCCACAGCTCGATGGTGGGGAGGATGCCGAGATAGCCTTCGCACATCGTGACGAAGGCGGCCAGGAGCATCACCGTGTTAGGTGTGAGGTGATGAGGCGCGGTGGGAGAGCTGAGATTGGGGCGGGGCCAAGTGGGCTCAGAGACGAGCAGCAGCGGCGCTCCGGCAGAGCTAGGGGGTGCTAGGGCGAGAGGAAGAAGAAGAAGGGAAAATGGGGTGGAGGGGCGCGCGTGCCTTGACGCCCCCGCTCCTCCCCCTACTTATGGCCTACGGGCTACGAAGCCGAGGGGGCGGGCGTGGGATCGTGGGATCAACCGTGCCCACGACCCCACGTTCCCACCTTTACCGCGCGAGTTACTGCGCGCAGTAACTCCGCGGGGAGACCCAACCGCCCGCCTCGGCCGCAGCGGATCCGCTCGCGTGCCGAGGCCCGGTGGTGGCGGGCCCAGCCCGCGGTCGCGTCCCATCTGGCCCGGCTGGCTGGCGCCATGTGGCACGCCCATGACAGGCGGCGGGCCTAGAAGCTTTGCTAGCACGCCATCCAGCTCCCGCCGTTGCGTTCGAAGTTCGAGATAAACCCGACTGGACGTGGCCGACTCCTTCAGGCGGCTTGCCAGGAGTCGGATGAAGCTTCCACCCATAGTACCCGGAGGAGGAAGCTGTTGAGGCTTCTCGGCCCCTCAGCCGTGGCGCCTCACCAGCTTCGGGGACTACTGTCGGAGTAATGGGCCACGGGTAGCCTAACCCGAGCCCCAGAACCTTTCAAGTCATCGGGGCCGGCTGCGCCCCTCAATACGTCAAGATGAAGCGCCGCATTCTGGTAGCCGGCTGGCCGATCGGCCGATTGCCGGATGACGGCCATGCTTAGGAGGCCGGTTCCAAGACGGGCCGACTCCTGGCAGGCTTCCTCCAGCAGTCGGCCCACGGCGCCCTCAAAGTCTACGCCCCCATTAAGAAGACAAGACAGGGTGAGGCTACAGCGCAGCCCATCACCCCCATATCCAGGGCCGGGCGTGGCCACGGTGCTCCGTACAGGCGGAGATCTCCGCCCGGCGCGGCACTGTTGCTGCTCCCCCCCTGACATCACTCCTGTCAGGCAGGGCCCTGCCCCCACGACCATCTGTCGGTACGGCCCGAAGACAGCGGGCCCTACCGATCAGCGAGAGCCTCACCAGTCGGACCCGAGGGGGGCCGGCCCTCAGCAGTCGGCCCGCCCCCTTTCTCGGGGCCCACGTGCCATTAACCAGATAAGACGCGAAATGGCTACAGTGATCTCCCGCCAGGCGGCGGGACTGTAGCCACGCTCCCCTGATCAAGCATGCGTCATTAACGTTACGGCTACAGTAATTAGCAGCCGGCAAGACCCGGGAGCGGTGGAGGCGGCCTGTCGGCTCCGTACCAGACCAATCTGCAGGGCCCACCAGGCTGCGGGCCCCAGCAGCCGGCGGAGAAGTCGGCGACCAGAAAGACTGACGACCAGGCCCTACACCCGGCCGGATTACCATTGTACCCCTGGGGGGTAGGCCTATATAAACTCCCTAGGGCACCCATGCAAAGGGTTGGAAACTGTTACAATTAGACCAACACCTAGAGGGAGAGGAGGGCAAGCCCTGCCTTCTTCTACCTCTAGCAAACAGCTCGAGGAGCACCATTGTACCCACTAGTGCCTTAGTGATCATGCGGAGACCCCGCAGAGCAGGACTAGGGGTGTTATCTCCTAGGAGAGCCCTGAACCTGGGTAAAGTGCACCAGCGTTCGTGTCTACGCCTCATCCCGCTTACAGGCACCAGTGACGTTCTACTCGCTCCCACCATGATAAGCCATCCATTGGCATATGTCGCACCCAACCCCCGACACCTTGATCTTGATCGTACACATTTGCGTGTATGATTAGTGTACGATTGAATCGAGGGCGTCACAATGAGGATTATGATGAGTAGAGATGCCAGCCAATGTGCCTCTCTCAGAAGCCGGAGGGAAGGATTTTCCTCTCCTTCCTCCATAGCAACCTCTTCAGCTTCCTCTATCCTTAGATCCTCCTGAACCAACCCTGCGTCTTCTTCTCCGTTGTTGGAGGGTGAGGAAGACATGATGCTGGCCTAGCTGAATCTGTCAGAAAACAGCAAGGAAAAGAAAACAGAAGATTTCTCCGTGATACGGTGGCAATAGGTTCGGAGGGTATATAAAGGTTTTTTTATCTTGGAAGACAAGCAAACGGGAGAAAAACGGAGTCCGGAAGGTACCCGAGGTGGCCACAACCCACCTGGGAGTGCCTGGCAAGGCAGGTGCCCCCTGGTGTCTTGTGCCCACCAGGGTGACCTTCCTGGTTGTTTCTTATTTTCCTATTTTTTGTTATATTCCAAAACTGACAAAAAATATTTTTGCGGATTTTTCGGAGTCCGTTTACTTACCTTATCACATACCTCCCGTTTTTCACGATTCTGGAGTGTTCCGGAAGGACTCTTTTATGTGTTCTTCCGGTGTCAAAGTTTGGATAATATTACTTTCAGCATTAATGGGCGTACCTGAGATATAATGTTTTATTCGTTGCCCATTAACAACCTTCGGGTTAGTGCCTTCGGCATTATTTATTTTGATAGCTCCAAACCGATAAACCTCCTCAATAACATAGGGTCCTTTCCATTTTGAGAGGAGTTTTCCTGCAAAGAATCTAAAACGAGGGTTATACAAAAGAACATATTCTCCGACTTTAAACTCACGCTTTTGAATTCTTTTATCATACCATCTTTTAACCTTTTCTTTAAATAACTTGGCATTTTCATAGGCTTGGGTTCTCCATTCATCTATTGAGCTAATATCAAATAACCTCTTTTCACCGGCAAGTTTGAAATCATAGTTGAGTTCTTTGATTGCCCAATATGCTTTATGTTCTAACTCAAGAGGCAAATGACAAGCTTTTCAATAAACCGTTTTATAAGGAGACATACCCATAGGATTTTTGTATGCTGTTCTATAAGCCCAAAGTGCATCATCTAATTTCTTAGACCAATTCTTCCTGGACCTATTAGCAGTCTTTTGCAAAATTAATTTTATTTCTCTATTGCTAAGTTCAACTTGACCACTAGACTGAGGATGATAAGGTGATGCAATTCTATGGTTAACATCATACTTGGCAAGCATTTTACGGAAAGCACCATGAATAAAGTGTGAACCACCATCAGTCATTAAATATCTAGGGACTCCAAACCTTGGGAAAATAACTTCCTTAAGCATTTTAATAGAGGTGTTGTGATCAACAGTACTAGTTGGAATAGCTTGTACCCACTTAGTAACATAATCAACAACAACCAAAATATGTGTATACCCATTAGAGGAAGGAAAAGGTCCGATGTAATCAAATCCCCAGACATCAAATGGTTCAACAACAAGTGAATAATTCATAGGCATTTCTTGACGCTTACCGATATTACCCATTCTTTGGCATTCATCACAAGATAAGACAAACTAACGAGCATCCTTCAAGAGAGTAGGGCAATAAAATCCAGATTGCAATACCTTGTGAGCAGTTCTGTCTCCAGCATGATGCCCTCCATAAGCTTCAGAGTGACGTTTCCGTAGGATTTGTCCCTGTTCATGCTTAGGTACACAACGTTTAATAATACCACCTTGTCAGGACCCCGATTCTAAGTCACACCGATCTAGCATGTAACGCCTCATATCACTTTGCGGCCTCACACACGGTATTCCCACAGGTGTCGCCTTACCTGGCCCGGGACCGTGTGTGCCTTTTGGCTCACGTATATGATACTGTCGCTAGCATCCATATGACAGAGAACCTGGGCCGACATGACTAGCCATGAAACCAAAGTGGCACTAACTTACGGGGAAAGGCATACATGAAACAACATCGAGCATGTCGGTCATCAGCGTGTGAATTCGGGCTGTAGCAACTGGGCTAACAGGACTCCGGGAATCCAGGCTGTAGCAGGCTAGCAGGACTCCGGAAGTCACTGCGTGACATTTCCCCGAAGGAACAGACACAGGAACGATGTGAATCACATGCCGGCCAGTCTAAGTGTTCCGGAGCAGTAGTGCTGGGCTAGCAGGACTCCGGTAAACCAGGCTGTAGCAGACTACCCTGGCTCAGTGGAAGCACCAGGCTACATTTCCCCATAAGAGAGGCTACCAAGGATAGACAACTAGGTTGTCGGATCCCACACATACCAAGCATTTCAATCATACACACAATATGCTCGATATGTGCAAATATAACATGGCATCACAACAAGACTCTACGACTCAGAGTATTTATTCATTAGGCTCTGAGGAGCCAAGTGTTAGAAACATGGGTCTCATGACCCAACATACAGAGCATACAAGCGGCAAGCGGAAGCATAAACATGTCTGAGTACAGACAACTACAAATGAAAAAGGCTGAGAAGCCTGACTGTCTATAAGACTCTCCCAAGGTACAAGATCGTAGCTGTGGTAACAAGCTAAACGTCGAAGTCCACGCGGAACTACTAGCGAGACTGAAGTCTCTCTGCAAAACATAAATTAAGCAAACGTGAGTACAAATGTACCCAGCAAGACTTACATCAGAACTAGCTACATATGCATCAGTATCAACAAAGGGGGTGGTGGAGTTTGACTGCAGCAAGCCAGATTTGACTTAGTGGCTATCCTAAACTATGACTGCAAGTAACTCTTTTGAGGTGGCGCACACGAGTCCACATATTCACCAGTTAATACACCACTATGGATCCGCTCCCGTCTCCCTACGAGAACGCCATCCATAGCACTCACGCTTATCTTGCGCATTTTAGAGTATCCACTTTCACTTGTCTATGAACTGTATAGGCAACCCAGAAGTCCCTTTACCGCGGACACGGCTATTCCAATAGATGATGTTAACCCTGCAGGGGTGTACTTCTTCACACACGCTCTCGCCACTTACCACCATGTACACGTCGTGTATCTCGGCAACCTTCAAGCGGAAGCCTGGCGAGGGAGTCGGCTACGACCTGACTAACCACACAAGTCTGTAGTCCAGGTTTATCGCCTATTCGGGTTCCATCCGCAAGGAGATTCGGCCGGGGTGTCGCTCTCAGCCCCAAACGATGTGTGCAGGGTTCCCAAGCCCACCTCGACGGATGGATCTACGCTTGGTACACTGTACCACGGTGCCTAGTCTGTCCCAAGCCCACCTGTACCGGGTACCACTTGGTAGACTACTAACACAACCTACAAACACCAGAAACTAGTTGCAACTCCTGGACAGAGATCAGGTTGGTTAATAAGTCGAGAGCGGCACTTAAGCATTCCAATGCGTGGTAGTAGTTGTTCATGGATCACAAACACAGAACTCAGTTCCTGAGGACAGCTGCAATGAGACAACCCACCATGTACTCCTATATGGCCTCTCACCGCTACCTTTAACAAATCATGTTCACATACTTAGCTCTCAACAGTAGGACATGTTAACCACATTCCAATTCATCCCCGATGAATCAGACCTGACTCAACTCTAAGCAGTAGCAGGCATGACAAACAAGCATGAATGAGTAGGCACATCAGGGCTCAAACAACTCCTACTCATGCTAGTGGGTTTCATCTAGTTACTGTGGCAATGACAGGTCATGCAGAGGAAAGGGGTTCAACTACCGCAGCATGTAACAGTTGAATCGCTGTTGTCCTAATGGAGTAAAAGAGAGCAGGAGCGAGACGGTGGGATTGTATCAGAATGAACAAGGGGGTTTTGCTTGCCTGGCAGTTCTGAACATAGTATAGTTCTTCATCGGTGTCATCGATCTCATCGCCGGAACACGTCTATCGAGAGGGAACAATTACCGGCAAACAAGGAAGAACACAATCAATGCAATGCACAATATTATGCATGAATGTGACATGGCAATAATGTTATGATTTGTGCTAATGCATCTAGCAACAATTTAGAGGAAGTCCATATGAACCAAGGGTTCATATGCAAACTCCATATTTAGCATTTAAAATGCCATTATCATGTTTTCACTTATACAGTGGGTATAGGTTGGTTTAACATGCATGAAAGTAGCATAAATGGATAGGTTGGATTTTTCTGATAATTTTTCATATATAATTTATTTCATTTGGAGTTATGGTTGAATTTCTATGAATTTTAAAGTTTAGGAAATATTCTGAATTTAATAAATCATTTTTGATTTATTTAAAATCCAGAAAAACAGTTACTGCGTCAGCATGACGTATCCGTGACGTCAGCAGGTCAACGGGCGGCCCAGGTCAAACTGACCAGTGGGTCCCGAGTGTCAGTGTCTAACTAAACTAACCTAGCTTAGTTAATACTAACCTAACTTAATTAGCCGGGCGGGGCCTGCATGTCAGTGGCTCTGGGGAGTCAAACTGGGGTCAACCTGGGTCAAACCCGCCGGAGTTGACCCGGGACTCGTCGCCGGCGAGGCCAGAGACGGCGGTGGGGCTCGGGATTGCGCTACGGGGCACGGTTCGAACCGCGGCTGGCCGCGTTGTAATGCCCTCGCTGGCGCGCGTCGAAAGGGGGTGGCAGCAGGGCCGGTGTTGGACGGAGGCGACGGCTACGAGCTCGGTAGCGGCGGCCGGCGTCCGGGCATGCGCGAGAACGTGGCTGCGGTGGCCTAGGCGATGCGTGCGCGGAACCTAAGCCGTCTACGTGATGCGACGCGGAGGATGGACGTGCGCCCGGGACCAAATGGTCACCAGAGCATCGCCGGCGGCAAGCATGGGCGACGGCGGGCTTCGGTCATCGGCGAAACCGCATCTACGGCGTGCAAACGAGACAACAGAGAGGGTGGTTTGAAGGAGAGGCTCACGGCGGTGGCAGTGGTGCAGACGGCGAGCTCGGAGGATGACCGGAGCAGACGGGGCGGCGGAGGCGATCTCGACGGCCGCAGGTTGAAGACGACGACGGTGAAGACGAAGTGGAGCTTCCCGGCTCACTTGGCGCGGTGAGGAGGAAGAGTAGGTCGAGGCGGAGCTCTGGGATGCGTCGGGGAGGTGAGGCAGTGGCTGTGGCCGCAGCAGCGGTGAGCGGCGGCGACGAACTCGCTTGGTGGAGCTCGGCATAGAGGGATGGAGGATGGAAGAGAGTGAGAGAGGGGGTCAGGGGGTGCGTGGCGTTCACAGCCGCGTCGGGGAAGCGGCGGAAGCAGGAGGTGGCGTGGCGTGTGGCCAGCGCGCAGCGAGCACGCGCCCTGCGTCCGACTGACACGAGGTGGAAGACGCCTCTGCCCCTGGTGGGCTGGGCTGTTTTACCGGGCCGCCAGCTGGCCAGGTAAGTGGGCTGCCAGGTAAGTTCTTCTCTCTCTCTGCTTTTCTCTATTTTGTTTTCTCTTTTCTATTTTTGCAGTCTGTTTGTGATTTAGTTCTAAGACCAAATCAATTTCAAAATTCATAAAAATAATTGTGTGAACCAAATGGACTTATCGAAATCCAAACAACAATTTTCAGAATTATTGAATATATAGTTATTATATAATAAATATAGATCCAATTCAAATATTTATTGGATTAATTCAAAGGCCCGAAATAATTGTTTCTGAGATTCTAAAAATATTGGTTTGAATTTTATCCCTTGCCAATATTTCCAGAGATTCATAGGAACATTTTCTTGGACTTATTTGAAGCAATTTTTATCTTGGTCATTTTCAGAAATGATTTATGAGGCTTTCACATGTCCCCATTTCCAGTTTCTTGGAATTAACAGGATGCATGATGCTCACTGATGCAACTATCTGCAAACAATTCTAGGGCTGTGACACACCTATTCCTTCTTTGTAAAGATGTGGGTCATCCCAAAAGTAATGTCTTAAATCATAGAAGAATTTTTTCTTTTGTTGGTATGTAAAGCTAGGTGGTAAATATTTAGCAACAATGTAATTAGCATAATCAGCATACCAAGGAGTGTTATGAGAAACATTTATTGCAGCTAACTGCTCATCAGGAAAACTATCATCAATAGGTAGTGGGTCATCAAGCACATTTTCAAGCCTAGACAAGTTATCAACTACGGGGTTCTCAACTCCTTTTCTATCAGTGATATGTAAATGAAATTCTTGTAGCAAGAGAACCCATCGAATAAGTCTAGGTTTAGCATCTTTCTTTTCCATAAGATATTTTATAGCAGCATGATCGGGGTGAACAATTACTTTTGAATCAACAATGTAAGATCTAAATTTACCACAAGCAAACACCACTACTAGGAATTCTTTTTTAGTAGTTGCATAATTTCGTTGAGCACTGTCTAGAGTTTTACTAGCATAATGAATAACATTCAGTTTCTTATCAACTCTTTGTCCTAGAACAGCACCAACAACATAATCACTAGCACTACACATAATTTCAAAAGTCAAGTTCCATCAGGTGGTTGAACAACAGGTGCAGAAATTAAGGCTTTCTTGAGTGTTCCGAAGGCTTCTAAACAATCATCATAAAAAACAAAAGGGACATCCTTTTGCAAAAGATTTGTAAGAGGCCTAGAAATTTTAGAAAAGTCTTTGATAAATCTCGTATAGAAACCAGCATGACCTAGGAAACTACAACTACCTTTTATATCTTTAGGACATGGCATTTTCTCAATTGCATCGACCTTAGATTTGTCCACTTCAATACCTCTTTCAGAAATTTTATGGCCCAAAACAAGACCTTCATTAACCATAAAGTGGCACTTCTCCCAATTCAAGACAAGATTTTTTTACTCACATCTCTGCAAAACTCGATCAAGATTGCTTAAGCAATCATCAAAAGACTTCCCATAAACAGAAAAGTCATCCATGAAAACCTCAACAATCTTTTCACAAAAGTCAGAGAATATAACAGCCATACATCTTTGAAAGGTAGCAGGTGCATTGCATAAACCAAAAGGCATACATCTATAAGTATAAGTTCCAAAGGGACAAGTGAAAGTGGTCTTTTCTTGATCAGGTTGAGAAACAAGTATTTGTGAAAAGCCAGAATATCCATCAAGGCAGAGGGTAATGATATTTTCTAATTGCTTTTGATACGTCTCCAACGTATCTATAATTTTTTATTGTTCCATGCTGTTATATTATCAATCTTGCATGTTTTATAATCATTTTATATCATTTTTGGTACTAACCTATTGACATAGTGCCAAGTGCCACTTGCTGTTTTTTGCATAATTTTTACATCGCAGGAAATCAATACCAAACGGAGTCCAAACACAGCGAAACTTTTTGGAGATTTTTTGGACCAGAAGACATCCAGTGGGCCGACGAAGCACCTGGGGGTGCTCTGAGGGGAGCACAACCCACCAAGGACCCCTGAAATGCCTCTTTGCAGTATAAATACCCCAATATTCCAGAAACCCTAGGGGAGTCGACGAAAATCAATTTCAGCCGCCGTAGAGTCCAGAACCACCAGATCCAATCTAGACTTCATCACGGAGGGGTTCACCACTTCCATTGGTGCCTCTCCGATGATGCGTGGGTAGTTCTTTGTAGACCTTCGGGTCCGTAGTTAGTAGCTAGATGGCTTCCTCTCTCTCGTTTGATTCTCAATACAATGGTCTCTTGGAGATCCATATGATGTAACTCTCTTTGCGGTGTCTTTGTTGGGATCATATGAACTTTGAGTTTATGATCAGATCTCTTTTTATATCCATGAAAGTTATTTGAGTTTCTTTGATCTCTTATATGCATGATTGCTTATAGCCTCATATTTCTTCTTTGATATTTGGGTTTTGTTTGGCCAACTTGATGTATTTATCCTGCAATGGGAAGAGGTGCTTTGTAGTGGGTTCGATCTTACGGTGCTTGATCCCAGTGACAGAAGGGGAACCGACACGTATGCATCGTTGCTACTAAGGATAAAACAATGGGGGTCTATTTCTACATAAATAGATCTTGTCTACATCATTTCATCGTTCTGATTGCATTACACCATTTTCCCATGAACTTAATACACTAGATGGATGCTGGATAATGATCGATGTGTGGAGTAATAGTAGTAGATGCAGGCAGGAGTCGGTCTACTAATCTTGGACGTGATGCCTATATAATGATCATTGCCTAGATATCGTCATGATTATTTGAAGTTATATCAATTGCCCAACAGTAATTCGTTTACCCACCATTTGCTATTTTTCTCGAGAGAAGCCACTAGTGAAACCTACGGCCCCCGGGTCTCTTTCTCATATTATTTGCCTTTGCGATCTACTTTCCTTTGCTTTTATTTTCAGATCTATTAAACCAAAGAGACAAAAATTTAAGGAAATATAACCTAGAGGCAATAATAAAGTTGTTATTTTATATTTCCTTATATCATGATAAATGTTTATTATTCATGCTAGAATTGTATTAACCGAAAACTTGATACATGTGTGATACATAGACAAAACACCGTGTCCCTAGTAAGCCTCTAGTAGACTAGCTCGTTAATCAAAGATGGTTAAGTTTCCTAACCATAGACATGTGTTGTCATTTGATGAACGGGATCACATAATTAGCAGAATGATGTGACAGACAAGACCCATCCATTAGCATAGCATATTGATCGTTTAGTTTTATTGCTATTGCTTTCTTCATGTCAAATACATATTCCTTCGACTATGAGATTATGCAACTCCCGGATACTGGAGGAATACCGTGTGTGCTATCAAACGTCACAATGTAATTGGGTGATTATAAAGATGCTCTACAGGTATCTCCGAAGGTGTTTGTTGGGTTGGCATAGATCAAGATTAGGATTTGTCACTCCGAGTATCGGAGAGGTATCTCTGGGCCCTCTCGGGAATGCACATCATAATAAGCCTTGCAAGCAATGTGACTAATAAGTTAGTTACGAGATGATGTATTACGGAATGAGTAAAGAGACTTGCCAGTAACGATATTGAACTAGGTATGAAGATACCGACCATCGAATCTCGGGAAAGTAACATACCGATGACAAAGGGAGTAACGTATGTTGTCATTACGGTTCGACCGATAAAGATCTTCGTAGAATATGTGGGAGCCAATATGAGCATCCAGGTTCCGCTATTGGTTATTGACCGGAGATACATCTCGATCATGTCTACATAGTTCTTGAACTCGTAGGGTCCGCACGCTTAACGTTCGATGACGATTTTGTATTATATGAGTTATGTGATTTGGTGACCGAATGTTGTTCGGAGTCCCGGATGAGATCACGGACATGACGAGGAGTCTCTAAATGGTAGAGAGGTAAATAATGGTATTCGGACACCGGAAGTGTTTCGGGATGCACCGGGTACTTATCGGGTCACCGGGAGGGGGCACCCTCGGCAAAAGATATGGGCCTTATGGGCCAAGAGGGGAAACACGCCAGCCACAAAGGGGCTGGTGCACCCCTCCCATATGGGCTTGCCAAATTGGAGAAGGAAAGGGGAAGGAGGAAAGGAAAAAGGGAATAGGATTCCCCTTCACCCCTTCCCTTCCTAGTTCGAATAGGAATAGGAAAGTGGAGAGGCCGAATTGGGAGGCGCCCAAGTAGGATTCCTCCTACTTGGGGCGCCCCCTTGGCAGCCTCTCCTCCCCTCCAACCTACATATATATGAAAGGGGGCACCGCTAGAAGACACACCAACAATTGTTAGCCGTGTGCGGCGCCCCCCTCCATAGTTTACGCCTCCGGTCATATCTTCGTAGTGCTTAGGCGAAGCCCTACGCGGATCACTTCACCATCACCGTCACCATGTCGTCGTGCTAACGAAACTCTCCCTTGACACTTTGCTGGATCAAGAGTGTAACATCCCAAATTTTCAATTTGGAATGTTATACATAGGTCATTCATGCATATCATATTTTATTGCATTTTCGTTTTGCCATCCTCGAAATCCTAAGCAACTCAAGGACCAACGGAGAGAGTTGGGGATTCCACGTTCTTCATATTTGAATTTTATCAAATATTGAACAAGGATCACTTTGGTTTTAATTATTTTTCTCTCCGAACATATTTCTTATTAATATATATGAGAGGAGATAATATGACTTCTCCAAAAATAAGGAATTATTGGAGGAAAGATATTAAAATCAATAAACAAATTTTATTTGGATTTTATCGCAAATTTACTTAAATTAGGAAAAATTATGCGTTTTTAAAAATTGCATTAGAGGTCCAAATAAATGTTTACTTTGTTCGGGATATTATTAGAGGACCGTGAAAATTTATTTCAGGATTTTTGGAGTCCGTTTAGTATTTCTTTTACTCTTTTTCCGCGTCAGTTTTTTTAAAAGTTACCGACCTAACTGGGCCGTGTCCGACCTGGACACCGACCCAGCCGGCCTTATAAGCCGCCCCGCCAGCCCACCCGACCCGCCGAAACCCTAGCCAGCCGCCGCGCCCGCCTCGATTTCCGTGCCGCGCCGCCGCCGGATCCGCTCGCCGCCGCCGCCTCCAACCCCGCCGGAGCCGCCACCAACCCTGCCGGACCTCACTGAGGTAGCCACCCACCGCCGCCGGTTTTCGTTAGGAAGCCGCTCGGTTTTTTTCTTTCAAAACCCTAGATCACGTCTTTTTTTTGTTTTAGATCGGTTTTTTTCGGTTCGATTAAATAGTGTACGTTCGTCCATACATTCATTTTAACGAACACCGTTCATCCGTTAGCCGCAGACAGCGAACGTTCGTTCGTTAGCCTGTTTGTCAGTTTTTCTTTTTCCAGGGTTTTCCGCAATTATTCCCGATTGCGATTTCTGCCCTAATCTTCGATTTAGTATAACTTTTCGCTCGTTCATCCAAATCAGGTGAAACAAGCGCCTAGATCTTCGTATCGAAGCCCTCTTTCTGTTTCACCAACTTGAACAAGATTTTGGTATGATAAAATTTGACTTTAGCCCAGATTAGTAATCGGATCTTGTTTCTTTCGCAGTTTGAGTTTCGTTGCTCCGTTTGATTTGATTCTTTTGCAAACCGGAGTTCTTTAGTTGAACTTTCTGGTTAGATCTTCTTATTTGAGATTTACCCATGCATCTTTGCTTGATTGCTTATGTATGCTATTGTTTGGTTTGCGATAGAATTCCCGGAGTGCGAAGCGTGCTACTACGAGTCTCCAGGTTTTGCAGATCGTCAGCAAGGCAAGTAACACATTGATCATACCCCTTTATTACCCAGTTTTTATGCATTAGTTACAACCCTCACACATCGCATGAGTAGGATCTCTTAACATGTGGGTTTGGGAAGTAGTTGATGAGGTAGAACCTATTACCTGTTTATTATCAAACCCTCGGGAGTTACTTCTACATTATGCTTATATTGCTATGCCATGCTCGTAGACGTGGATTGGGTTCGAGTGTATCCATGACAGATGTGAGATTGTTAATTAATGGTTCAACTTAAGGTGGCAACTTTAATACACATCTAGGTGGATTGCTTGTGGGCACCTGGAGAATCCAGTGTTGCCCTAGGATATCCCAGAGTACCCGTGTGATCATCCTACGGTCCGCCACCCAGGCTCAAAGGGATCATAAGATTATTCATGTTAGAAACTTCCGTGTGCAGCCACAAGCCATTATCGGCTCTGGCATAGTTGAGTATGTTGTGTGACCTCTTTCAGTGGTGGGCTAGCAGATGTAGAGGGAAAGTAGGTGTAACTATCCACCCAGAGTAAAGAGTTATGCTTCTGAAAGACTGTGTCTCGGCCATCCATTTCTCAAAGACCATGTAGGGCGAGAAATCAAACGGAGGAGATCGAGTCTTGTGGGGAAAAGTGCGCAAACCTCTGCAGAGTGTATAAACTAATCATGGTTAGCCGTGTCCCCGGTTATGGACATCTTGAGTATCTGGTACTTGAATTATTGATTTGATCTCATCACTCTAAATTAATTTGTTGGGTTAATGATTACTTTAATTGGGATTGAGTCGGAGGAACCTTCTCAATGATGTTTCAACCACCATGATAGTTAAAATAAAATTTATTCCTTTGTTGTAGGAAAAAATTGGCTTTTCGCAAAAACAATATAACCTTAGAGCCTCCACCAGCCATATATGCATGTAGTGATAGCATTTATCTGTTCATTGCTCTACTATGTTATATTGCCAGCATATTCCATGTGCTGGCCCGTTTTCGGGCTGCAACATATCATGTTGCAGACTTTCCAGACAACAAGTAAGGTGCCATAGGTCGTTTGTCATGCACTCAGCTATGCCGTTGGAGTTGATGGATTCACCTTATCTTTCAAACCTTCCGCTGTTATCGTATTTAGATGGCCTTAAGCCATATTTATTGTAATAAGTTCTCTTTTGGAGACATTCGATGTAATAAGTGTCTGATTGCTACTCTGTTATAAATCCTCCGAGTACTGTGTGTGTCAGCATTACCGATCCGGGGATCACACTGAACACAGAGACTTGACCGTCTGAGGTCTGGTCGCTACAAATAGTTCAAGGGACATCATCGAGTTGAACGTGTGCAGAACTTGGAGGTGTCGTACATTCGGTACTTGATCGGTTGAATCGAGAAGACGTTCGACTACATCAACCGCGTTAAGTAAATGCTTCCGCTTTCGGTCTACGAGTGTACGTGGACACACTCTCCCCCTCTCATTGCTATGCATCTCCTAGATAGATATTGCGTGATCGTAGGATTATTTTTCAAATTGCATGCTGCGTTCCCCAACAAAAATACCTTGCTGCAATTTATTCTTATTTATCTTATTTGGCGTTCGATCTATCAATCTACTACAATTTATTCACGTCCGTTTGCCCATCTTGGGCGTCATACCCGAAAGGGATTGACAACCCCTTTTACACGTCGGGTTGCGAGTATTTGTTATTTGTGTGCGGGTGCTGTTTACGTTGTGTTTCTTGGTTCTCCTACTGGTTTGATAACCTTGGTTTCAGCACTGAGGGAAATACCTACCGTCGCTGTGATGCATCATCCCTTCCTCTTTGGGGAAATACCGACGTAGCTTCAAGCCGCATCAAAAGGAATTTCTAGCGCCGTTGCCGGGGAGGATCTTCAACATATACCAGGTTCCTAATCAATAATCTCATCTCCTTGCAATTTACATTATTTGCCATTTGCCTCCCGTTTTCCTCTCCCCCACTTCACAAAAATTTGTCGTTTTATTCGCCCTCTTTTTCGTTCACCGTTTTCTTGCCGGTTCTGTTTCTGTGTGCAATCTTGTTTGCCGTTATTATCATCATGGATAGTTCTCCCTCTATTGCATGCACTCCCGAGAACGAGGTTCCCAAGTTTAAACAAAGGGGAGGTGAAAATTTAAAAGATGCTTGGTATAGAATTGCAATGCTCATAATAGATCTATCCATAAGCAATCTACCGTTGTTCTTCTTCGTTGTTTTTATGTGGGCATCACCACTTGGTATAGATTCGTCCTTGATACGATTACCGGTGGAAATTTCTTGACGTGTCCCGCTCTTGATGATTTTAATGCTATGGGAAATTTAGTGGGCTCACCACCTCTTATGATTAATGAAACAACTTTGATTCTTGAGCATGTTATGGAAAGATTAGATGCTATTGAAAAGAAAATGCTTACTGAAGGGCATATTGAAAACTTAGATAAAAAGATGCATAATTTTTCTACTAAAATTGGGTCAAAAGTGGGAGAAGTTTTTAAGTTGTTAAAAGAAAAGGGAACCGTAATTCATCAAAGAATTGGGGAAAGTCCGTCTCAGATTGATAAACTGGAAGAAATCTTTAGTAATTTGAGCACGGCTTTTGCTTCCGATAAAACTATTGAAAAACTTCCGTAAATATTGGCAAGAGTACTCAAGTTACTAAGAGCAAGTGTGCAACTTCTAGTAATAACAGTAAAGAGGATCTTAAGATGATTAGTATCAACCCGGATTTTGTTGAAATTATAAGAGATCCCTTTGGCAAGAATGAATTCTTTAAATTTGTTCCTAGGAGCATTGTCATTGAAAATCTTCATGCTAAATCTTTAAAGAATTCTAAGTGTTTGGTTGAAGAGTTGAACAAAGATGACAAAACTTAGATCCTTGCTTTATGCCTAGTTAAGGTCATGAAACTATAGCGCTTGTTGGGAGGCAACCCAATGAATAAAATTTGTTTTTTTTGCTTTTTGCTTTATGTTATTGAGTGTTACCACAATTATGCTACTGTTATGATTGTGTTTTTTGTGTTTTAATTAGTGTTTGTGCCAAGTAAAGCCTTTAGGATCTTCCTGGGTGATAGTTGTTTGATCTTGCTGAAAAACAGAAATTTTTGCGCTCACGAAAACAATTCTCATTATTAACCAGAGTGTGATAAAACGCCAATTCATTTTTCAGAAGATTAATATACAAATTGATCACGTGGTCCTATTTTTCAGAATTTTTGGAGTTTCAGAAGTATTTGAAATATTCAGATTACTACAGACTATTCTGTTTTTGACAAATTCTGTTTTCTTTTGCGTTGTGTGCTTGTTTTGATGATTCTATGGTTTTCTTTGATGAGTTTTTGCCATAGAAAAGTTGGGATACAGTAGATATAATGCAATAAAAAATATGAATTGGTTTGCTACAGTACTTATAATAGTGATTTTCTTTCTTATACTAAGGGATCTCACGAAGGTTTTTTTTGGAGTTTTGTGTGATTGAAGTTTTCAAGTTTTGGGTTATCTTACGATGGATGAAGGAATAAGGGGTAAGAAAAGCCTAAGCTTGGGGATGCCCCGGCATCCCAAGCTATTATCCAAAAGAGAGCAAGCAACTAAGCTTGGGGATGCCCCGAGTGGCATCCCCTCTTTCTTCTAATGACCATCGGTATTTTACTCGAAGCTATATTTTTATTCGTCACATACTATGTGTTTTGCTTGGAGCGTCTTGTATGATATGAGTCTTTGCTTGTTTTATTTTTTGTTTTAAGTCTTGATTCCTTTCGGGACACACCTATTTGAGGGAGCCAAAATTATGTCATGACTTGCTAGAATTGCTCTCTATGCTTTACTTAAATTTTTATGAGCTATGGACTTGCTCTAGTGCTTCACTTATATCATTTTGAGAATGGTGTGCTTTAGTGTTTTTGAAGAAATGTTCTCTTGCTTCACTTAGATTTATTTGAGAGTTAGTAAATTTTTCAAGAAATTCTCTCTTGCTTCACTTAAATTAATTTGAGAAAAAGAAAAATTATGCTCATGATCTTCACTTATATTTGTATGAGCTTGTCAAAAGCAACACATGAAAATTTGTTCCAAAGTGATAGATATCCAAGAAGTATATAATAAAAACTTTCATGAAGATCATTGGATAAAATAAACTTGATTCTTAGTAACAATTTTGAGATATGATGATGTGATATGTGAGTCATCTTGATGAGTAATTATGCTTTAGTAAGAATATTGGTGTTAAGGTTTGTGATTCCCTATTCAAGCACCAAAGTCAATAATTATGCAATGAAATTATATCCTACTTGTGGTGCATTATTCGGTGTTAATTATGCTTAATGCTCGCTTATGGGATTATTTGTTTCTTGGTTGGTCGCTTCTCAATCTTTTGCTAGCCTTCATTTTGCACTAAGTATGATCACTATTTGTGCATCCAAAATCCTTTAAACTAGTTTTGCCACATGAGTCCACTATATCTACCTATATGCGGTATTCTTTTGCCGCTCTAAGCAAATTTGTATGTGCCATCTCTAATATTCAAAATAAATTTCTCTTTTGTGTGCTCGTACCGCTCGCGAGGCGGCGAGGGGTGGCTAATATTTTTCATGCTAGATGTGTTATTCTCACGATGAGTGTTTATTCACTTGTCATTGCACGAGAGTAAGGCGAAGGTATTAGGGATGCCCAGTCCCGAAATGTAAAATGAATTTACTTTATGTTGTCAAATAATAAATTCCTTGGGAAGTGTTGGTATGGAAGGCACCCGTGGATACATTTAGCCATGGAAAGTGAAAGTATTGTGGAAAAAGGAATAAACTTTAATTACTGTTTGGGAACCGCCTATGATATATCTAGCATGGAAAGTGTTGGGAACTCTAAGTCATTTTCATTGGTGGGAAAGGCACACCTCCCAAAATGTTTTTATCTCTCAATTTTTGCTTTGAGCTCTAGCACCTCTACAAATTCCTACTTCCCTCTGCGAACGGCCTTTCTTTTACTTTATGCAATTTTTATTTTTGAATCTGAGTCTCCATCTTCTCTTATAAAAGCACCAACTAGGAGGCACTATGATCGTACTTGAGCATTGGGTGTAGTTAATATGCGAGTGTGTTTCATGAATGGATCAATGATTGAGCATGATGGGCTAGGGATAGCTTATTTTAGCATTGATATTTTGAAAGACATGGTTGCTTGTCGATATGCTTGAGTATTTAAGTTATCATGTCAAAACTAGACTATTGCTTTGAACAATATAAAAGTCCAAATGTCCATGCTATAAAGAAAAGAATATGATATGACATGTTAGAAAACATTCCACATCAAAAATTATGTTTTTATCATCTACCTACTCGAGGACGAGCAGGAATTAAGCTTGGGGCTGCTGATACATCTCCAACGTATCTATAATTTTTTATTGTTCCATACCGTTATATTATCAATCTTGGATGTTTTATAATGATTTTGTATCATTTTTTGGCACTAACCTATTGACATAGTGCCAAGTGCCAATTGTTGTTTTCTGCATTATTTTTACATCGCAGGAAATCAATACCAAACGTAGTCCAAACGCAGCAAAACTTTTTTGAGATTTTTTTGGACCTGAAGACATCCAGTGGGCCGAAGAAGCACCTGGGGGTGCTCCGAGGGGAGCACAACCCACCAGGGCGCGCCTGGGGGCCCAAGCACGCCTAGGTGGGTTGTGCCCACCTCGTGTGGCCCCTGAACCGCCTCTTTGCTCTATAAATACCCCAATATTCCAGAAACCCTAGGGGAGTCGACAAAAATCAATTCCAGCCGCCGCGGAGTCCAGAACCACCGGATCCAATCTAGACACCATCACGGAGGGGTTCACCACTTCCATTGCTGCCTATCCGATGATGCGTGAGTAGTCTTGTAGACCTTCGGGTCCGTAGTTAGTAGCTACATGGCTTCCTCTCTCTCTTTTGATTCTCCATACAATGGTCTCTTGGAGATCCATATGATGTAACTCTTTTGGCGGTGTGTTTGTTGGGATCGGATGAACTTTGAGTTTATGATCAGATCTCTTTTTATATCCATGAAAGTTATTTGAGTTTCTTTGATCTCTTATATGGATGATTGCTTCTAGCCTCGTATTTCTTCACCAATATTTGGGTTTTTTTGGCCAACTTGATCAATTTATCTTGCAATGGGAAGAGGTGCTTTGTAGTGGGTTCGATCTTCGGTGCTTGATCCCAGTGACAGAAGGGGAACCGACACGTATGTATCGTTGCTACTAAGGATAACGATGGGGTCTATTTCTACATAAGTAGATCTTGTCTACATAATGTCATCGTTCTTATTGATTACTCCATTTTCCCATGAACTTAATACATTAGATGGATGCCGGATAGAGGTCGATGTGTGGAGTAATAGTAGTAGATGCAGGCAGGAGTCGGTCTACTAATCTTGGACGTGATGCCTATATGATGATCATTGTCTGGATATCGTCATGATTATTTGAAGTTCTACCAATTGCCCAATAGTAATTCGTCTACCCACCATTTGCTATTTTTCTTGAGAGAAGCCACTAGTGAAGCCTATGGCCCCCGGGTCTCTTTCTCATATTATTTGCCTTTGCGATCTATTTTCCTTTGCTTTTATTTTCAGATCTATTAAACCAAAGATACAAAAATACCTTGCTGCAATTTATTCTTATTTATTTTACTTGGCGTTTGATCTATCAATCTACTACAATTTATTCACGTCTGTTTGCCCATCTTGGGCACCGTACCCGAAAGGGATTGACAACCCCTTTTACACGTCGGGTTGCGAGTATTTGTTATTTGTGTGCAGGTGCTGTTTACGTTGTGTTGCTTGGTTCTCCTACTGGTTCGATAACCTTGGTTTCATCACTAAGGGAAATACCTGTCGGCGTTCTGGGAAGGGGGGTCCCCAGACTTGCCTGCCTGCGGCGCACGGCGTGGCTAAGTTAGCGGGCCGTACGGCCCACCTTCGTCAACAAAGCATCCAAGACCCTCGCGAGGGGCCAAGCCTCGCGAGGCGGACGACGCAAGACCTCTTCAGGAGTGGCCTAGCCAGGAAGGCTCACAAGGAGCGGAGATATCAAGGCGGGGCAAACCTCACGAGGCTTTCGTGATGTGAGCCATGATGATCGACACCAGGCGGGCGTCAGTGCGTGCAGCGTCCTTGTTTCGTCTTTGGTGCTAAGGAGGCAAGCGCAGGCGAGGAGTACCGAGGCATCAGACAAAGGTTGCCATATCGGTGCAACGAGACCAAGACCAGAAGGACGGCGAGACGGAGGACATCGTGGAGCCCAAGATGGCGTCATCACCAGAGCCTTTTTGCAGGCGAAGACCACTTTTGTCAGGATAGCTTGTACTAGCTGTCCCCCTTCAAATTTGCCCGCCGTTGTTGGCTCCCTTCCCGCTCAATATTTGGGGAGAGGACCAGGGCCTATATAAGTAGAACTAGCCACCACAGTAGAGGCATCTGATGGCATCGAAACTTAATCTGATCTGATCGAGTAGTTCATTGAGCTCTCACCCACTAGTCCACAGAGCACAAGAACACCTGAACCTCAGGAGGCTGTTCTTCCCCTTGTACTGTTCACCATCAGCCCAAGAGGCAATCCACCACCACCACACTGGAATAGAGTATTACACCACAACGGTGGCCCGAACCAATATAAATCTCGTGTCTTTCTGCGTTGCGAGTTCATCGAGTTCGTCCGCAAGATCTCAGTGAGCTAGGGCGTGGATCGGTAGGAGGGAAGACTTCGCGCGCACCCCAGAGTTTGAACCTTAAGGGTTTTGCCAGAACCACACATCCGACATTTCGCGCGCCAGGTAGGGGTGCACCGTAGCTCCCCTCTTGTCGATCCGTCGCTCGGTCGTTTCCATGGCGGACGCTCGCCGTGCTCGAGCTGAGCGTCGGGCTGCCCTCACCGGCCGCGTTGCTCAGACGGCTCCCGTCGGCGGGCCACCTCGCCGTTCTCCGTCTTCCGCCGCCAATGCTGCCACCGGCCCGGTGGGGAACGAGCAGCTGGCATCCTCGCTGCATCCATCGGTGCGGCAGGACAGCCGCACCGCCACTCCGTCTCTGACCCCGGCCGGTTCTTCGTCTCATGCTTGCCGCGATCTCATGGAGGCGCGGGCCGCGCTTCTCGCGGCAAACGAGCTCCTGCGTTACCGCCCAGTCGAGGACCTCTACGAGGAGTGGCTCAACCGCGTCGCCGAGCTCGTCCGCGCCGTAGGGGGCTCCTCGGCGCCGTCCCTCTCTCTGCCTCACCCTCCGCCAGCCACGGGCGACGAGGCTCATGGAGCGCCTCCACCACCTCTGCCCCAAGATTGCGCCCTGGCGCCAAGGCGCGCGGCCCCACGGCGTGATCCGCCACGTCCGGTGCCCACGCGCGAAGAGAGAAGCTGTCAAGAAATCCCTCGACCGCGAGAAGCTGCACCAGCGCTCCCCGCACCGCCTCGTCAAGACCGCGCGCCGCCTGCGGTGGCAGTGCGTGGACCTCATCAAGACCAAGCTCCACCTCCGAGGTGGGCCCCGGCAACCACGGCCGGCTGCCGCGTCTTCACCCCCGAGCTGCGTAGCGCCGCCTGGCCAGGCAAGTTCAAGCCGGATCTTCCTTCCCGCTATGACGGCAGCGCCGATCCGCGGAGTTCTTGCAGCTCTATGAGCTGAGCATCGAAGCAGCCAACGGCGACGAGAAAGTCATGGCGAACTGGTTTCCTATGGCTCTCAAGGATGGTGCCCGCTCCTAGCTCCTGAACCTGCAGCACGGCTCAATCTCCTCATGGGATGAGATGCGCGAGCGCTTCGTCGCCAACTTCCAAGGCACCCGCGACCGCCCGCCGGCCGTGGGTGACCTGCGCCGCATCAAGCAACAGCCAGGGGAGACCCTCCAGAAGTACATCCAGCGCTTCAACAACACTCGCCTCAAGATCCCCAAGGTCACAGACGAGGCCATCATCTCCGTGTTCTCAGACGGCGTCCGTGACGTCAAGATGAAGGAAGAGCTCGCCATCCACGAGGAGCTGTGCACATCTCAGGAGCTGTTCAACCTGGCAACCAAGTGCGCAAGAGCTGAGGAGGGGCGCCTTTCCCTCCTCGAGCTGCCAGCTGCGGGAGCAGAGGAGAAGAAGGCCAAGGCCAAGGACGTGAAGCGCAAGGAAGCAGCTGTGCTTGCAGCGGAGCCGGACACCAAGCGGGGCAGAGATCAGCCCGAGTCATCCAAGAACAACCTGAACACCCACAACACCAGTGACTGTCAAGAGCTCAGAGCCATTCACGAAGGACGCTTCAGTCGACGCCCCGAACACAGTGCCCGTGGCTACGACCGTGGAGGAGGACGCTGGGACGACCGTGGCCCGCGCCAGGAGTGGCGCGACAGGCCTCGTGAGGACCGCTGGCAGGACCATCCTCGCGAGGGCGCCTGGAGGGACCAGCGTCGTGAGGATCGCCCTCAGGGCAACGCCGGTCTTCCCCCGCTGCCGCCACCACCAAGAAGGAACGACGACCACCACCAAGACGAGGGGGCTGGGGGCTTCCAGGAGCCGCGTGCAATCGCCTGCATCTTGGGCGGCGCGCAGGCCCTAGCCTCGCAGCGCATCTTCAAACAGTTTGCTCGTGAAGTGAACGCGGTGCTCCCCAAGCTCGAGGCCACGCGCCCGCTCAGGTGGTCCCAATGCGCCATCACTTTCAACTCGGCAGATCAGCTCAAGTGCGCGGCCACCGCTGGCGGCCTCCCGATGCTGTGCTCCCCAGTCATCAGCAATGTGCAGGTTACAAAGACCCTCATCGACGGCGGCGCATGGCTCAACGTCTTGTCCGTCGACACGTTCGACAACCTCTAAGTGCCATATGAGCAGCTTCAGCCTACCAAGCCTTTCTCAGGAGTAATCGATGGTTCCACCACATCGATTGGGCAGGTCCACCTCGCAGTCACCTTTTGGGAGCGCAAGAACTACCGCACCGAGCTCATCGACTTCGATGTCGTGCACATCCACCTGGCGTACAATGCCATCCTCGGGTATCCAGCCTTAGCCAAGTTCATGGCAGTCACCACCACGGGTACAACGTCCTCAAGATGCCGGGGAGCGGCGGAATCATCACGGTCCTATGTGAAGAGAGAGATGCGGTGTGCTCCCTCGAGCGCGCCTTCCAAGCTGCAGCAATCGACGACCCCGACAGCAGAAGCGAGGGCCCTCCCCAAGAAGAAGAAACAGCTGCGCCGAGCAGAATTTCAGGAGGGCGGCGACGCAGCTGGAGCCTCATCAGGATCAGCACCCGCTTCAGGGGCGCCTCCCTCCATCGCATAGGAAGGCACGCCCGGCGCCCTCCTCGGGCAGGGCTCGGGGGCTCTCTTCTGGAGGGCCTTAGACCTTGCCAACCTCACGAGGGAGGCGCTTGGGCACCACTTGGAGGCGCACTTCGCGGCACGTTTCCCTCAGGAGAACACAGGGCAAGGAGTGCCCACCGCTCAGGAGTTCATCACCAAGACCACTCAGGAACTGCAGGACGCAAGGGCCATGCGCGGCGACAGCCGCTCACGAGGCGCAGCTCCCCATCCAGGCGAGGATGCCGGGCTGCGCATCTGCATCGACGTCCCAGGGCTCAACAGGGCCGCTTCTCAGGAGCGTTTCTGGCCTTCGCGTGTGGGCCATTGCGAGGGTCCACCACACAGCTACGTTCGCATGCCCTTCGGCTTGCCGAGCGTGGCGTCAGCCTATCAGCGCAATGCGGCATGCCCTGGTGGCTCAGGAGGCCAGGTACCACGCCGTCCTAGAGGAAATGGAGACGGTCTTCAAGGAACCTCCCGAGCCCCCAGAGCCTCCCGAGGCTCAGTCCCCGGTGGTTCGTGAGGAGCCATTCTTTCGGCGCGCGCCTTCAGCTGCACCAACTCTACTTCGTCTACAGAACCAGGTGACATTTTCCAAGCTCGTTTAGCTGGGAGAGCCCCTCGGGCTGCATTATTCCCAGGACGCATGGGTCCGTCCCTATGGCATGTACCCCTTTTGCTTATGTTTTTAGCTTACCTTGCTAGGGGCGCCCCTCGGGCTGCATCATCCCCAAGACGCTCGTGCCGGACCCAGTGGCATGTATCTTCCTGCATTTACCTGAGCTGATTTTCCTTCCATGCTTAACCTGCCTATGGTTATCACCTGCTCAATCGTCGCCTCCCACGGGGCCTCCTCACATTGGCTCGGCGCTGGTGCATGGGTCCGTCCCTGCCACATCGTCAAACCTGAGCGGTCGAGCTCTGGCTCGCGGCACGCCCCGCGCACGTCACCTCGCCAGGCCCTCAGTGCCCTTGCCTCTTCGCGGAACAATCAGCGGCATGCTGGCAACCATAACGGCAAACCGTGTTTCTTCTTGTGCCAGTTCGCAGGGATCTCATGAGAAGGATAGCAGGCAGCACCGCGAGTCTCCTTTTCTCCCATGCAATCCGCTTGCGCGTTAAAAGGGGGGCCCTGAGCATCGCGACTCAGGAGCTCTTACTGGCTCTCCAGCCCTCACCCCCTGGCCTTGACCACGGCATCGCGACCTGGCATACCAGCGGCGGCTGAGCTTGCTCGAGGGCCGGGACCTGAGGACGTAGAGCACTAAGGAGAGCATGGGAGGAGGGAAACACGTATGGGCCGAGCTACCTATGTCGCACGAGCTGGCGCGCAGGCCTAGCGCACCACAAGGAATCACCACGGAATCGACAAGATAAGTCCCGTTCTCGAATTCGCTAATTGTTGGGGCCTAAGGGTCACACTCGCCGCAGCCCCGTTGCGGCCACGTCAACTCCCTTTCTTGCCTTACCATGGCTGCTTGAGCGCTAAAGGGGACCTCCTGAGCATCGCGCCTCAGGGGCTCTTACCGGACCTCGGGCCGCACACCTCCTGGCCTTGACCACGGCATCATGACCTGGCATACCAGCGACGGCTGTAGCCTGCCTGGGGACCGGGACCTGTCAGCATAGAGCAACACGCTATCGCGAGGGAAGAGAGGGGAGACCGAGCCTTAACAGGACATGCGTTCACAAGTGTTCATAACAGGAAAGATGAGCGCAAAAGACATTACAGACCCTTTACACGCCCCTATGGGGTACTTCATGATTCTTCGCAGGGAACAAAAGCTAGAACTAAGAAGGATCCTATCTACACCCTCCCGTGGTGGACGCCATCATCAACAGTGGGCCACGGGAGGCCGGCGCCAACCCTATCTAGATTAGCGGCGGCGACGGCCAGACACCGCAGCTCTGCTCCGAGCGCGACGAGGGCTCGGGGGCACGTAGCTGTCGTCGCTCGTCTCCGGAGTCTCGTAGAGCTCAGGAGAGCTACTGGACTCCCGAGGGCTGCTATTGCTAGAGTGGCCGCGAGTGGAGTGCACGTTAGCCTGGCGCTCCTCTCCAGAGCAGCACTCCAAGCGGTGGCCCTCCGCATCGAAGACCTTGAAGAAGAGCGTGGAGGCGCCGTCGTACTCGAAGTGGATCGCGAGGGCGCCCCTTGCACGGCAGACCCGCGCGACCTCGCCCCAGCCGCAGGTCAAGAAGATCTTGCCGTTGGGGACCGCTTCGATCTCTGCTCCAGTCGCCGGAGCATCGCAGCCGGTGTGCTGCAACCAGAGCTCGAGAGGCCCCCTCGGCGGCATCACGTCGGAGAAGAACCGCGGGAAGCGGATCCAAGAGCTTGAAGGCATCGGCGCCCACTGCACAAGCTCGTGTCAGGAGTCCGCGGCGTGGATTCCAGGGGCGACAACGTGTGTCACCGTGGCGCGGCGACCACGGGCGCGGCACGGGTGACGCTCCTCGTCGCTCCGTCCTCCTGAGCCCTCGGCTCGGGCGTACAAGGGTAGCGGATATCCTGGAGGAGGCCGCACGCACCAAGGCCTCGTCACCACCTGCATCGCCGCTGCATCACGGTGGTGGACCGACCTCTTCTTCGGTGGGAGCGGCCCTGGATCATCGCTGGGGGCCTTTCCCTTCTCTTCAGCGGAGAACCTTCTAATAGGCGCCATTGTTGTTAGAAGTGGAGCGAGGAGGAAGAAGCAAGCAAGCAAGGAAGAGATGGGCGACGGGGGCTCCGCCCCCCTCGCCATTTATAGCAAAAGAAGGCCAACCGGCGCCTCAAACGATCACAGGTAATGATGGTTTTCCTTGCATGTCGCAGGGACTTGTGAAGTCAAGTAGTTGCCGAGGCAGCGTGGGGAAGCGGAGACGCCCACGTCCAATCAATCGCCACGCATCAACCGAGGCCGCAAACTTTTGGGGCCCGCGGCGCTCCGTACTTGACCCTTGGCTTCGCCGCGAAGCCAAGCCCGAGTGCACCTTGGGCCCGGGGGCTACTGTCAGCGTTCTGGGAACGGGGGTCTGTAACGCCCCGAATCTGATGCGCCAGGTGTCTTCCAGTTATTCGCCGTTATTGCCATGTCATTCGTTTGCGTGTTGCACTTTGTCATGTCATCATGTGCTTTGCATCCTCATATTTTCAAAACTTGCATCCATCCCGGTCTCCCCGTTCCTTCCGTTGTCCGTTCTGAGCCCAGACATACTTGCATGCGCCCCGGCACCCCCGAATATTATTTTATAAGTGGCATTAAAATGTTCTCGGAATGGGATGAAAGTTGGCATGCGGTCTTGTTATAGTGTAGGTAGACCGCTTGCCAAATTTCGTCGCATTCGGAGCCCGTGCGTTAGCCCAACCGTTAAACATACAGCCGCAATATAGCCGGTGTATCCGTCAGACGTTTTCGGTCTTCGAAAACCATTGCCGGGCTGCTATTCTCTTCTCTCCACTCAGCCCAACTCATCTACACAGCCCACTAGGCCCAACTACCTATCCCCTCCGCTCCGGACCATCCGATGGCGATCGAACGGCTCCGAAACGGAGCAAAACCCCTAACCCTAGCCCCATTTCTATATATAGACGCCTCCCCTGCCATTTTTGGCCTCCTACCTACCCCCCTCCTCAATTCCTGCGGCCAGCCGCCGCTCCCTCCTCGTTTTCAGTGCCGGTGCCCTCCTCCGCCGCCAAGTGTTGCTGCTCCGTTCGCCGCGCCGCCGCCCTACAGCCAACCAGGGGCAGCCACGTCGCCTCCACCGTGCCAGGCCCGCAAGGCCCATCCGCGGCCCGCCCCGGGCCTGATCCGGGCCGAGCCTCCGCCGCCGCCCGAGCGCTCCCGCTCCCTCGCTCCCTAACTGGATCGAGGGGAGGAGCCCCTCGACCCCGAGCCACCTGCGCCGCCGGAGCGCCTCGGCGCTGACCCAGGCCATCCTCGCCGCGCCGGCGAGCCGCCGCTGACCCCAAGCCGGACCCTGTTGCCCTGCTCCTCCTTCCCCTTCGCCTACTCCTCTCCTTCCTCTCTCCCGTACTCTTCTCTCTCTCTCGTGGCTGTGCAGAGAACTCCATGGCGCCGCTGGCCATGGCGCCCCGATCTACGCGTCCGCGCCACCCCAAGACGCCTTGTCGCCGCGAATGGATTCCCCATGCCCGGATCCACCCATTCCCGGCCTCCCCGATGCCTACCGGAGTCCCACGCCACCCCACCGTCGCTGTTGACTTCCGCCGGCGCCATTCTGTAGCAGAGATCCAGCTACCCCGGACCTGGATCCCGTTTCGCGCTGCTAGTTTTTCACTAAGTCCATGATGTTTCACATTATGTATGCATATTCATCATGCCATATCTCCATGCATACTGCTCAGTTTTGCGTGATTGATATATAAAATTGTTTATTGTGAGATGCTCATCATTTCATTTCATTGTGGCATGCTTGTTTGAGTTCATCTTGATGCCCTAATCATCGTTGCAAAAGTGCTATATGATGTTGTCTGCTGTAGTTTAACAGAACTTGCTGTTTTTTCATTTTCATTGCATTTTGTGTGTGCATCCTTTGAGCATGATGTCTAGATGTTTTAGAAGCATATTCATGCCATATTTACAGTGGTGCAATACATGTATTTTTGTGTGCCTTGTGGTGAGTTGATGTAGGGCGGAACCCTAGGTGGCCGATCTTTCATGAAAGGAGCGGATCCCTACGAAGAACGTGATGAACACGAGGGGAAAACATGAGGGAAACACGAGAGGAACACGAGAGAAATCACTCAACCAACAAGAATAGATCACACATGCGCTAGATCGATGAACACAAAGGTAAGATACAAGATCCAAGTCCAACAAAGGACGATACAAAGGTAACCGGTTCTTCTCCGTAAGGAGGTCTTGATGGGGGCCTCCCAAGAGGGGGTCTTGAATCCAAGGTGATCTTCTCCGTAGAGGGGCCGCGGTCTCTCTCGTGGAGTAGATCTGATATGGATGAGCAAAGCTCTATCTCTAAATGAGCTAATCCTTTGCTAACCCTAGAAAGAGGAAGGGGGTGGAGTATATATAGTCTAGGGGGGCGAAGGGGTACATGGGCTTCGGCCCTTTACTGTGCGCAGACAGACGGAGCCGGATGTCCGGGCGTCGGGCCGGATGTCCGGGGCTTTAGGAGGGGCCGGATGTCCGGGCTGGGGGCCGGATGTCCGGGCTGGTGGTGCAAACTTCTGTAGTCTCTGGATAGGCGGGGTCGGATGTCCGGGCGAGAGGCCGGATTTCCGAGGCTTCCGGAGGAGCCAGATGTCCGGGGCATGGGGCCGGATGTCCGGGCCCTATAGTATTTCGCTGGCTGGGCTGCTGCTGTTGTTGATGTCTCCAGCGGCCGGATGTCCGGGGCTGGGGCCGGATGTCCGAGCCCTGGAGCTGTCTTCTTCTCCTTCCGGCGGTTCTCTTCATCCGTGAACTTGGTGGCCTGTCCGTCTTCACGTGCATCCTCGGGAGGTTCCTCTTGACACCTAATCATGCATAGCATATCGGACTTAGGTAGTAGCCATGTCTCGAGTGGATCATATGTGATATCACTAAGGAAGGAAGTCACCTCGTTCTCGAGAGCTCTAGCTCGTGCTCGTGTCATAGGTCCTCTTGGCTCTTGATGAGATGATGGTAGGTCCATGGGGATGATCGTAGGATGCTCCGCATCATCTCCCTCCCTTGGGAAAGATCCGACCTCGGATCGAAATCCTCATCACCATGGTACGGGGAGAGATCTTTGACGTTGAAGATGTCGCTCACGGAGTACTTGTCGCGTGGGATGTCGATCTTGTATGTGTTGGTGTTGTAGCGTGCAAGCACCTTGAAGGGTCCATCCGCTCGGGGTAGTAGCTTGGACTTGCGTTCGTTGGGGAACTGTCGTGGAATAGTCACGGCAGATGCCCTTGTGAAAGGGCTTAGTCATGGAGCCATCGCAACTAGGAAGCTTAAAGGGGTTAAAGCGGGACAAAGGACACGAGGGTTATACTGGTTCGGCCCCTTACGGTGAAGGTAAAAGCCTACTCCAGTTGAGGTGGAATTACTAGGGTTTCGATGACCAGGGAGCGAATCCGCTATGCCTGGCTACCGATTTAATGTTATCTCTCTTAAGCCGCCGGCGGGTCATCCCCTTATATACACGGGCTGACGCCCCGCGGCCTACAGAGTCCTGGCCGGCTTATAAACAGTATCCGGCTCGGTAACTAGTTCTTGCCTTACAACACAAGTCATGCCATTACGACGGTTTATCACTACGGGCCTTAAATCACCTACGGGCTTTAGGCCCTTTATTGAACCGCCATCTTGAAGCTTTGATATTGGGCTTCATATGATGAATTACCATAACGTAACCTGGCCCCTCCTGGGGGGGTTACGCCAGTAGTTATATCCCAACATTAGGCCCCAGATTGATTTGAACTGGTTCATGTCGATCTTCAATACCTTAAGAAGAAAACTTCTGGCTTCTGTCTGTGCAAAAGTTATGACCCGCCGTGACGTTATCTTATGGATTCCTGATAACCCGCCATGACGTCATCTTCCATTAAATTCATTTTTTTATTCTGTCATATCCCAACGGATATTTATCTTAATAACCATCCCGAAAATCGAGGCGTCGGAGCCGCTGGGTAATCAAGTTTTCGGCCTCCTCGTTTTCGCGCCCACTTATCAGTCCTCCCTTATAAATAAGCACGACCAGGTCTGTTCTCATTCTCCCCCTTTCTATCGTCTTCCTCCTCTCTCGACCTTGCTGCCGCTCGAGCTCCGCCGCCGCCGTAACAGAGCACCTCATCTTCGTCGATCTTGGCCGCTGCATCAACCTGAATCGACCAGAGAACAGCGGCGATTCTCCGTAGTGAATCTGCAGACGTAAGTCTCCTCCTTCTCGAACGTCAAATCTGCATTAGGGTTTCCAAGTTCTTCCCTGTTCTTCGTGGTTTATCACGGTTTCTTCGTAGTTCTTCCACTACGGCCTTATTTGATCCAAAAGTAATATGGAAACTTATGCGGTAGTTATTTCACGTCCATTTTTAATACTGGCAGATCCCTTTCCTTCGTGCAGAGGCCTCACCAGAACTCACAAACTCATCTGTACCTGTTTTTAGGTCTAGAATATCTTCTTTTCTAAACAACCATTTGATCCAAAATAACAGCTGCAACTTGTGAAACTTGTTTGTGCGACACTTAGGCAAAAACTGTATCCGTTATCCATGACGGCTCTTACCGCCGGCTTAACAAGGCAATGCTCAATGAATGATCCTGATCACTCATAGTGGATTTAAATAATCTAATTGCTACTGTTTCCCATGGCGGCTTAAACAATCTGACACAATTAGCCATATATCATTAGGCCCCTTCGTAAGCCGCCATCTTGAATATGAATTGAAGTATTTTCTCCGGCTTAAATTTGAACCGGAAATTTTTATTTTGTCATAGGCTTCCATCCTTCATAATGCCGCCCAAGGCTGCCAAAGCACCCATCACATGTAACTGGGTTAAATCCACCGTCACTGATAGCATCTTAGCTGATTTTGTAAAGACTGGTTATCTGCTGAAGAAGGAGGTCATGTCCTATCGTGCTCCTGATCCGTCAGAAGAAAAACCTCAACCCAAGGATGGGGAAGTTGTCATCTTTACTGATCACATGAACCGGGGCTTTGCTCCACCCGGTTCAAAAAATTTTAGAGACGTCCTGCACTTTTTTGACCTGTGACCTCAAGACATCGGACCCAATTCTGTGTCAAATATCTGCAATTTCCAAGTGTTCTGTGAGGTGTACCTTGGAGAAGAACCCAACTTATTACTCTTTAGAGAGTTATTTTATCTGAACCGCCAAAACAAATGTGCCAATGGGCCCAGCTTGGAACTCGGCAGAATCTCAATCCAATGACGGAGAGATTATCTCTTCCCTTATGCTAAGCCGCCAAGTCACCCTAAAGATTGGAACCAGATGTGGTTCTACTGTCAAGACACTTCTCCGGCTGATGAGAACCCTCTGCCCGGCTTTCACGCCCCGCGACTGGAGTCAAATCACCCCTTGCCAGATAAATTATCTCCAGCTGAACGTCAACCACTTGCTCCCACCATCAACAAGATCAAAGCTCTTCTGGGGAACGGCCTAAATGGCATTGATCTGGTCCGGGTTTGGATTGCCTGGCGGGTTTTCCCCTTAAGCCGCCGCCCCGGCTTGATGTGCGATTACACTGGCCTGAACAATGATCCTCTACGGCACAGTCCCGACGACTTACCCGAAGACGTTGTTGATGACATGACCAAGTCTCTTCTGGACGGAAGCCTAGCCGATTGCGGGAAAGTGGGCTTAAGCCCTTTCTGCAAAGCTAACCCAGCTCCAGCGGTAAGCCATTGACTTGAGCATTTTACTTCCCACCTTGATAATGTTGTCTTTACTCAAACCTTTGTTGCAATTTGCAGGCTGATGACAAATTTTGGAAGGTCAAGTATGACCATGAGGCTGCAAAGGGAGCCAGAAAAGCTAAGAAAGCTGCCAGGAAAGCTGCTCCCCGTAAGAAGGGAAGCAAGCCTAGCGCCTCGGATATGTTTCATCTGGACGATACCTCCGAGTCAGAGGTAGCTCTTGACTCTTTAGGTTCCTTTTTTAACCATCTTATTGACACTGATTATCAGCAGGAGGATACAGGAGCGAGTACTGCAGTGATTGAAGAGGTAACTATAATTTCCTCCGACTCCGAGCCTTTGCCGAGACAGAAAGTCCGAAGAGTAACCGGGAAAGTAAGATTTTCACATCCTTTAGCTTATCAAGATCCTCAATTTCTTTTGAAGCGACAGATTCACGAAAGTCGGAGGCAGACCCGGACCAGCAAAGATGCAGACCTCTCCTCCGGCTTACCTGATGCAACAAGAAAACGCCGGACTGAGGTTACCTCCGATTTACATTATTTGTATCCTTTAGCGGGTTTCACTCGTCAATCACTCAATTTTTCTGACTCAAACTATCAGGGGACTTCACCTTCTTCTGGTGACTCAATGCAATCTAACATGCCGGCTTTCAAAACCGCCCCAGGGTAATGATAATCTGTTTATCTTGTGTTTATCTTACTCATGTTTTTGTACTAACCCTTTGATTCCCAGTGTGCAAGTGAAGCCCAGCAAGATTGCAAGGAGAAGTAACCTGGCCGACGAGCCGATCTTTGCTGAATCGGAGCTCAGAGCGGCTGCTGCCGATACTTCCGTTCCTGAGCCGCTGCCTGAACCAGCTCACGACGCTCCAACTTCCACCACTGATCCATCTGTCGAACAAACTATGGAAGGCTCTTAAAACCCAGAGATCCCCAGCTCGGCCATGATGGATGACCCGGAGGTCGAAATCACCCAGACGGACTTTGTTGAACTGGGGAGACCTACCGCGCTGGCCAAATGTTCTGCCAAAGAAGAACTTCTGGAACGCCGCAAAGCCAAACTGAACGTTACTAATTATGCTCATCTGAGTATTGGAGACATCGTCACTGGCTATCTGAATCAAGTGCACAACAGCCGTGACTTGGAAATTGACATGGTGAAGCAGATTCACCAAAAATCTGATGTATAATTCTCATTGCTTATTCCTTAGTTATCTTAACTCCACCAGCCCCCAAGTCTACTGCTTATGATCAAATATGTTGTAGACTTAACACCATCTTAGTAATTACTGCAAGAAAACCGGCTTATCCGGTAGCGCCCAAGGTCCCGCTTAGTTAGCAGATTTGATCCAGCCCTCACCGTGTTTTAACCAAGTATTTGAACAACAATATGCATTAGCCCCCAAGTGCCAAGTACCTTTGCCTGCAAAATGCTTGGGACTTACTTTCATAAACCGCCACTGTAAATAGAGTTCTTCAGCATACATTAGCCCCCAAGTGCCAAGTGTCTTTGCTTGCAAAGTGCTTGGGACTTAATATTGCATTATGATCACCCTAACTATGACCTGGAATTTATACAGGCTGCCATTAATCAATTTGAGTCGGAGATCTCTGAACTGAAGACTCGATTGAAAACTCAAGAGAATGAGACCCAAAAGGCAAATTGCAAGTTTGAATTCAGTGTATCTACTCAAGAGAAACTGAAAAAGAAGTTTGAAGCAGAAAGAAAGGCCTGGGCTAATGAAAAGGCCGCTTTACTCAACCGGGTTGAACAAGCGGAGGCTACTCTTGCAGAAACAACCGCCGAATTATCCGGCTTAAAACGCCATGTATCTCAGATGGTCTCAGCAATCTTTGGTAAGTTACTTTGCAAGTGTTAGCTATTTTAAATCTTTTTCAACAAGTATCTCAATTGTCATTAGCTCACCTGAGTTTACAATGCAGGCCCCAGGAGTTCCAATCTCAACCAGAGCATGCTGACAAAGCTGAAGGCCGTTTATACCCTGGTGGAACAACTCTACACCGGGTCACAACGTGCTTTAGCTGTCGTGGCTCTGTCAAATGAAGTTCCCACTCATCTGGCGGACGTGCTAAGGCGGCTTGCCGTGCTACCTCAACGATTCCAAGAACTGAGACGAGCTTCTGCAAGAGTCGGAGCCATAGCTGCATTAAGTCGGGCCAAGGCGTGGCTACCGGAGCTAGACCCGGCCGACATCGCCCTTGGGTATCCCAGCTTGAAGGAGGACGGCACTCCATTTGATCAGAAGGACTTCGCCGCTTGCGTGAAGGACATACGCCCTGTGGCCACTCTGATTGGCAACGATACAGATCTCACCAAGTATCAACCGGGTTATGATGCCGAGAATCAGAGAATTCCAACCCCGCGTTATGAAGCAATCAGCCTGATCCCTCCAACTCGTAAGCATACCTTCGCCCCTGAAGTTGACCCGGCCGAGTTAATTGATGATGAAGCTGAATTTGAAGCCTTGAGTGGCATTGATTGGAAATCATCAACCTTCCAGGACAGGGAAACAGCCGGAGGAGCGGAAAGGGATGAACCGGAAGCTTCAGCCCAACAACACCTTCGATCCCTCAGGCGGCTCATGGTTATGTCTTGATAAAAAACAATGCCTCACTTTTTGGACTCGGGGAGTCATGTAATAGAGTAGGAAAATACTTAATTTTGTCGTGCCATTGCGCATTTGTGTGGCTCTCAACACTTCTTAAGCCGCCATCTTATATTCACCCGTATTATACTGATCCTCTGCTTTCCTTGCTTTAATTGTCCTGCATATAGAACAAATCACAAGTACCTGTGATCCTTCGATTATGCTGCCGGTTTATGCGATCCGAACAATGAGGTTGAGAACCCAACCCCGGTTTACCAGCACATATGATATTTATTATGTGCTATCAACGTTATTGATCAAGGTTAAGCCGGTGGAATAAAAACCACCCGCGAACACTTTAGATATGATCAAAAAGAACGTCAAGTAAAATCCAAAAAAATGTTTGCAAGAAGAAATTTCAAAAAACCTTACGGCCTCTGGTTCGAATACGACCAGAAAACCGTCCCAAAGGGGTTAAGCTAAGATTCGAATACGATCATATAGCCCCCAGTGGCTTTGGCGTTGCCGATCAAGAGGGTACCGACAGCTATGTTCTCTTTGGTTCGAATACGACCTATGTTTGAACAGGAAGCCCCCAAATGACCTTGAGAGTTGTTTAACGACGCTAATTCGAATATGATCCACGTCGGTTCTCAAAAGGGGGTTGAGCTATGGTTCAAATATGACCAAGAAAACTCCCCAATGAGCTCGGCAGTGTGGCAATCAAGAGGGTATCGACATCTATGTTCTCTTTGGTTCGAATACGACCTATGTTTGAACAGGAAGCCCCCTAGTGATCATAATTTTTAACGGCTAGATTCGAATACGATCGTAAGCCGGATCAGCCCCCAAGTGACCATGTGATATCATAACGGAAATAACAATGACACGTGTTACCTTTGAGGGGGAAAAGGACAGAGGTCCTGCTTTATTATTTATCATAATATATACATTGTCACGGAAGTATGTACATTATGAGAGCCGGTGGCTCAAGTGTAATAAGGCCGAAGCTGAGCTATATTCCACGGCCGGCGGGTCTCCTCCTCCGACTTACGTGAATCTTTGTGCTCTCGAACATCGATGAGGTAGTATGACCCGTTGTGCAAGTTCTTGCTGACCACAAAGGGCCCTTCCCAAGGTGGGGATAACTTGTGTGCATCTGTTTGATCCTGGATGAGCCAGAGCACCAAGTCACCTTCCTGAAAGGTTCTGGACTTAACCTGGTGGCTGTGATAGCGGCGCAGGTCTTCTTGGTAAATCGCCGAGCAAGCTGCTGCTATATCACGCTGTTCATCCAACAAGTCAAGAGCATCCTGACGCGCTTGTTCATTGTCCGTCTCAACATAAGACGCCACACGAGGCGAGTCATGACGGATGTCGCTAGGGAGAACCGCGTCGGCTCCGTAAACCATGAAGAAAGGCGTATAACCCGTAGACCTATTAGGAGTAGTATTGATGCTCCATATCACAGAGGGTAACTCCTCCACCCAACAACCCGGCGTCCGCTGCAAAGGGACCAAAAGCCGGGGCTTGATGCCTTTCAAGATTTCCTGATTGGCTCTCTCAGCTTGACCATTGGATTGGGGGTGAGCCACTGATGAAACATCAAGTCGAATATGCTCTTGTTGACAAAATTCTTCCATGGCGCCTTTAGACAGATTGGTACCATTGTCAGTTATAATGCTGTGTGGAAAACCAAAGCGAAATATCACCTTTTTCATGAACTGAACCACCGTGGCCGCATCACACTTACTAACTGGCTCTGCCTCAACCCACTTTGTGAACTTGTCAACCGCCACCAAGAGGTGGGTCTTCTTATCCTTGGACCTTTTGAAAGGTCCAACCATATCAAGCCCCCAGACTGCAAACGGCCAAGTGATTGGAATCATCCTCAACTCTTGAGCCGGCACGTGAGCACGTCTTGAGAACTTCTGACAACCGTCACATTTACTGACTAAGTCCTCTGCATCAGCATGAGCCGTCAGCCAATAAAAACCGTGACGAAAAGCTTTAGCCACAAGGGATTTTGAGCCGGCATGATGGCCACAATCCCCCTCGTGAATCTCTCGTAAAATTTCTTGCCCTTCCTCAGGGGAAACACAACGCTGAAATGCCCCAGTGACACTGCGATGATGCAAATCGCCATTGGCAATTATCATTGACTTAGACCGCCAGGTTATTTGTTTGGCCAAAATTTCATCCTCAGGCAATTCTCCCCGAGTCATGTAAGCCAAGTATGGCACTGTCCAATCTGGGATAACATGGAGAGCCGCCACCAACTGTGCTTCAGGGTCTGGAACAGCCAAGTCTTCCTCTGTAGGTAACTTGACAGAAGGGTTATGCAGAATATCCAAGAAAGTATTAGGCGGCACCGGCTTTCACTGAGAGCCCAGCCGGCTTAAGGCATCAGCCGCCTCGTTCTTTCTACGGTCAAGGTGCTCTACTCGGTAACCCTGAAAATGTCCGGCAATGGCATCAACTTCACGGCGATAAGCCGCCATGAGGGGGTCCTTGGAATCCCACTTGCCTGATACTTGTTGGGCCACCAAATCGGAGTCGCCAAAGCACCTCACCGGCTTAAGCTCATCTCCTTAGCCATCCAAAGACCATGGAGCAAGGCCTCGTACTCAGCTGCATTGTTAGTACAGGGAAAAATCAACCGTAGTACATAACAAAATTTGTCACCTCGAGGGGAAGCTAACACGACTCCAGCCCCCGAGCCCTCCAATTGCCTGGATCCGTCGAAGTGAATAGTCCAGTATGTGTTATCCGGTTTCTCTTCAGGCATCTGCAGCTCTGTCCAATCATTGATGAAATCTACCAATGCTTGTGATTTGATAGCTGTGCGTGGCACATACTTTAGATCATGAGGCCCAAGTTCAATGGCCCACTTAGCGACTCTTCCTGTGGCTTCTCTGTTTTGGATGATATCTCCTAAAGGAGCAGAACTAACCACAGCGATAGGGTGGCCCTGGAAATATTGCTTAAGCTTCCGGCTTGCCATGAATACCCCATAAACAAGCTTCTGCCAATGTGGATACCGTTGCTTGGACTCAAGTACTTCGCTGACGTAGTAAACCGGTCGCTGAACCGGATGTTCCTTACCCGCCTCCTTGCGCTCCACCACGATGGCCACACTAACGGCTCGTGTGTTAGCAACTATACAATAATAAGGGCTCCTTATCAACAGGAGCTGCAAGAACTGGCGGTTCAGCTAACTGTCTTTTCAAATCCTCAAAAGCGGTGTTGGCAGCATCACTCCAGACAAAGTCATCTGTTTTCTTCATCATATGATACAGCGGTATGGCCTTTTCACCCAACCGGCTTATAAATCGACTTAAAGCAGCGATCCGACCTGCCAGACGCTGGACGTCATTTATACATGCCGGCTTAGACAGAGAGGTGATTGCCTTGATCTTCTCCGGGTTAGCTTCAATGCCTCTATGAGAAACCAGAAAACCCAAGAGCTTGCCTGCAGGAACACCGAAGACGCACTTGGCCGGGTTAAGCATCATATTGTAGACCCGGAGATTACCAAAGGTCTCCCTCAGATCGTCTATCAAGGTCTCCTTCTCTCTGGATTTTACCACAATATCATCCACGTAGGCATGAACGTTGCGCCCAATCTGATTATGAAGACAATTCTGTACGCACCGCTGGTAAGTCGCCTGGGCGCTCTTGAGCCCAAACGGCATAGACACATAACAGAAGGCTCCAAAAGGGGTAATGAACGCCGTCTTCTCTTGGTCCTTAACTGCCATTTTGATCTGATGGTATCCAGAGTAAGCGTCCAAAAAACTTAAACACTCACAACCCGCCGTAGCATCAATAATTTGATCAATACGGGGGAGAGCAAAAGGATCAGCCGGACAAGCCTTGTTTAAATCCGTATAATCCACACACATACGCCAGGTGTCGTTCTTCTTGAGCACGAGCACCGGGTTAGCTAGCCATTTTGGATGAAAGACTTCAACGATGAACCCAGCCGCCAAGAGCCGGGCCGCTTCCTCACCAATGGCTTTCTGCCTCTCCTCATTAAACCGCCGGAGAAATTGCTTGATTGGCTTAAATTTTGGATCAATATTAAGAGTGTGCTCAGCGAGTTCTCTCGGTACACCCGGCATGTCAGAAGGTTTCCATGCAAAGATGTCCCGGTTCTCACGGATGAGCTTGATGAGCGCGCTTTCCTATTTAGGATCCAGATTGGCACTGATGCTGAACTGCTTAGATGAGTCGCCTGGCACAAACTCAATAAGCTTAGTCTCATCGGCCGACTTAAATTTCATTACCGGCTCATGCTCCGTGGTCGGCTTTTTCAAAGACGTCATATCTGCCGGGTCAACATTATCCTTGTAAAACTTTAATTCCTCTGTCGCACAAACAGATTCAGCATAAGCAGCGTCACCTTCCTCGCACTCCAAGGCTATCTTTCAGCTACCATGAACCGTAATGGTCCCATTGTGACCCGGCATCTTGAGCTGCAAATATACGTAACACGGCCGTGCCATGAACTTGGCATAAGCCGGCCGCCCAAATAAAGCATGGTACGGGCTTCTTATGTTGACCACCTCAAAAGTCAGTTTTTCTGCCCTGTAGTTGTACTCATCTCCAAAGGCTACTTCCAGCTCGATCTTACCAACTGGATACGCCGACATACCGGGCACCACACCATGGAAAACAGTATTGGACTGGTTGAGGTTTTTATCAGTTAATCCCATACGACGGAAGGTCTCATAATAGAGGATGTTGATGCTACTGCCTCCGTCCATGAGTACCTTAGTGAATTTATACCCACCAACTTGAGGAGCCACCACCAAGGCTAGGTGACCTGGATTATCAACCCGGGGAGGGTGATCTTCCCTACTCCATACAATCGGCTGTTCAGACCATCGCAAGTAACGTGGAACTGCCGGCTCAACAGCATTCACAGCCCTCTTATGAAGCTTCTGGTCTCGCTTGCACAAACTGGTAGTAAACACATGATACTGTCCACTGTTGAGCTGCTTTGGATGGGTCTGGTATCCCCCCTGCTGCTGCTGATTACCCTGGCCAGATTGCTGGTTAAAACCACCTTGATTACCTTGAGAATTCTGAAAATTGGAATTTGAACCGCCGCCCGGGCCATGAAAGCCTCCGCCACCTGAGCCGCCGTCCTGCCCATTGTTACCATTGAACATGTTGGAATTCTTGAAAGCTTTCATGATCGCGCAGTCTTTCCATAGATGAGTGGCCGGCTTCTCCCTAGAGCCATGCCTTGGGCAGGGCTCATTTAACAACTGCTCAAGCGTCGGGCCTGACCCGCCAGACCGGGGAGGCTGTCTCCCCTTACGTCGGACATTGTTACCCTGCGTGTTGGTGTTGGCCACAAACTCCATACCATCATCAGCCTTACGCTTATTACCTCCCTGATTCGCCGGGTTATGCTGAGGGCCCTTGCCGTTGCCATTCTTCTTTCCCTTCCCTGTCTTTTCCTCATCAGACGCGGGATCCTTGGTAGTATCAGAGTCGGCGTACTTGACCAGAGCCGCCATCAGCGTACCCATATCGTTGCAATCGCGCTTGAGCCGCCCAAGCTTCATCTTCAGGGGCGCAAAACGACAATTTTGCTCCAACATTAAAACCGCAGAGCCGACATCCATCTTATCAGACGAATGTATTATTTCCTTGACCCGGCGTACCCAATGGGTCGTAGACTCGCCTTCTTGCTGCTTGCAGTTAGTCAAATCCACAATTGACATAGATTGCCTACATGTATCTTTGAAGTTTTGGATGAACCGGGCTTTCAGCTCTGCCCATGACCCGAGGGAATTAGGTGGCAGTCCCGTTAACCAAGTGCGGGCAGTCCCATCCAACATCATGGTGAAGTATTTGGCCATTGCCGCTTCGCTGACCTCCAGCAACTCCATAGCCATCTCGTAGCTTTCAATCCATGCTCCGGGCTGTAAATCAGCCGTGTAATTAGGTACCTTCCTAGGTCCTTTGAAATCTTTGGGCAGACGTTCGTTACGGAGAGCCGGCACCAGACAAGGGACACCTCTGGTCCTCGTAGCTATGCCTGCCTTGATAGAAGCCGTCGGATAAACCGGGAATGGTTGGTAAGCTGTCAGCTGAGCCACCTGCTCCGCCTCTTGACGTGCTCTGTCTTGGTCTACCGCGTTAAAGGCTTCGTTATGCGCCGAGCCGTGGCCAGCTGGCAAGTCACGGCGCCGGACGTTGCTTGAGCCGGTCACCGAAACCATGTGTCTGCTATAACTTGGGCTCCGGTTCGGACGAGGGGTTGAATGAATCCTGTCCCGGCTATATGAATATGCCTCCTGTTGTGCCAGAGCCGTCTGAAGAAGTTCTCTGACCCTACGGGTCTCGACCGCCGTTGGAGAGTCACCCTCGACTGGGAGAGCCGCCAGTCGTGCCGCTGCAGCGATCATGTTTTCCAACGGATTAGAATAATGACCCGGTGGTATCGCCACGTATTGAGGTGGGGCAGTATTCACACGGGGAGGCCCCATCACTTGCGGCTGAACCGGCATCCCAGCCCCGGGTGCCGTGATTTCTGGCGGGTTACTGGGCCCTGCACCGGGCGTGTTGAAGAGGTTTCGAGGATCATAAACCGGAGGGAGCCGAGATTGACCCTTCTGATGCCTCCTTCTCATGACCTCATTGGATGCATTCTGATCCATCGTGAGCTGGAAAGACTGCGCCTGAATCAGTTGAGTCTGGGCGTCCAGAGCCGCCCGTTCTGCAGCCATCCTGATTCCCTCCGCTGCCAGATCTTCCTTGGCTCGTGCTATATCCAGCTTTAACTGTGCCACCTCCGCATCATGTTGAGCTTGATCCACTGGGACGACCGTGGCGGTTAGCAGGGCAGTCATCTTATCCGTGAGATCCATCAGCACCTGAGCCGGCGAGTGCACAGGGCCTCCTGCCCCAGCGGCGGAGTTTTGAACAGGTTGCGTGCCGGCCATGAAGATTCCAACCCGGCTCGGTGGCTCAAAGGGGTCCGGAATACTGTCGCCATTGGAACAACCCCCGAGCCTGTCGTCTCGAAGTTGATACAACGAGTCCATCTCACCTGTGGATGATTCATCATCAGAGCAGATAGCCGTCTCATCGCTAGATCTAGATCCTTCAGAGAGTCCTCCGTGGATGCATCCCACGAAAGCACGCTTCAAGGCGGGCAGAGTCCGGGCGGGTCTCGCACGCTGAGCCCTCTCGATGAGGTCGGTGCAGATGTTCGGCTCAGGGCCCGGCTCGTCGATCTTGCCAATGAAAACGTGGATTCCGCCGAAGGGGACCCGGTACCCGTACTCGATTGAGCCGGCGTCGGGGCCCCAGCCTGCGTCGTTGATGTAGAGCTTGCCGCGACGACTCTTTGTCATCCGGCCCATAGCGTATCCCTTGAGCCCTTCGAAGCTTCCCTTCAAGAACTCAAATCCACCGTGCGCTAGCCCCACGGTGGGCGCCAACTGTCGTGGAATAGTCACGGCAGATGCCCTTGTGAAAGGGCTTAGTCGTGGAGCCATCGCAACTAGGAAGCTTAAAGGGGTTAAAGCGGGACAAAGGACACGAGGGTTATACTGGTTCGGCCCCTTACGGTGAAGGTAAAAGCCTACTCCAGTTGAGGTGGAATTACTAGGGTTTCGATGACCAGGGAGCGAATCCGCCATGCCTGGCTACCGATTTAATGTTATCTCTCTTAAGCCGCCGGCGGGTCATCCCCTTATATACACGGGCTGACGTCCCACGGCCTAGAGAGTCCCGGCCGGCTTATAAACAGTATCCAGCTTGGTAACTAGTTAATCTTGCCTTACAACACAAGTCACACCATTACGGCGGTTTATCACTACGGGCCTTAAATCACCTATGGGCTTTAGGCCCTTTATTGAACCGCCATCTTCAAGCTTTGATATTGGGCTTCATATGATGAATTACCATAACGTAACCCGGCCCCTCCTAGGCGGGTTACGCCAGTAGTTATATCCCCAACAGGAAGCGATCCTTGCGAAGGTGTAGCCACACAAGATCTCCAACATTGAACATCATGGGTTGCTTGCTGACGTTGAGCTTGGTCGCGAGTCGTTGTACTTAGCGCTCGATGGTGTTCCTTGTATCTTCATGCATCTTCTTGAGGAAGTTGACTCGGGCACTCGCGTCCATGTGTGTGCGCTCTTGTAGTGGTAGAGGTAGAATGTCCAATGGGGACAATGGATTGAAGCCATAGACAACCTCGAAGGGGGACTTGCCGGTAGTCGAATGTCTTGCTCGGTTGTAGGCGTACTTGGCGAAGGGTAGGCACTCCTCCCACTCATTGATGTTCTTCTTTATCAACACGCGTAGTAGAGTGGAGAGCGTGCGGTTCGTCACCTCCGTTTGGCCGTCGGTTTGTGGATGGTATGCCGAAGAGAACAAAAGCTTGATTCCGAGCTTGGCGCACAAGGTCTTCCAAAAGTAACTCAAGAACTTGACGTCGCGGTCCGAGACAATCGTCTTTGGCACTCCATGAAGTCGCAAGGTTTCCCTACAAAACAAATTTGCAACATGTGAAGCATCGTCTATCTTGTTGCAAGGAATGAAATGAGCCATTTTGGAGAATCGGTGCACAACAACAAAAACGAAATCCTTGCCATTTCTAGTTCTAGGCAAACCAAGCACAAAGTCCATGCTAATATCTTCCCATGGGTGATATGGAATTGGAAGTGGCATATAGAGGCCATGAGATTGCGCTTAGACTTAGCTTTGCAACATGTAGAGCATCGGTTGGTGAAGCGATTGACGTTGCAAAACATCTTGGGCCAAAAGTAGTTCTTGGAGAGCGTAGCAAATGTCTTGTCGCATCCAAAGTGTCCCATGAGTCCGCCTCCATGAGATTCCTGCAAAAGTAACAAGCGAAGAGAGGACTCGGGAATGCAAAGTTTGTTAGCTCTCATAAGATATCCATCTTTGATGTAGTATCGATCCCAAGAAGTATGCGTCAAACACTTGGCATAAGGAATAGCAAATGTAGGATCATGCTCATACAAGTCTTTTATGTGCTCAAAACCAATGACATTTAACTCAAGTTGAGTGACAAGCATGCATATACGGGAAAGTGCATCCGCCACAACATTTTCCTTACCTTTAATGTACTTGATGACATAAGGAAATGATTCAATAAATTCACTCCATTTAGCATGACGCTTATTCAACTTAGTTTGACCCTTAAGGTATTTAAGCGTTTCATGGTCGGTATGGATGATGAACTCATGAGGGCGTAGGTAATGTTCCCATTCATGCAAAACTCGCACTAAAGCGTATAGCTCTTTGTCATAGATGGGGTAATTGAGTTGCGCTCCGGAGAGTTTCTCACTAAAGTATGCAATGGGGGGCTTCTCTTGCGTTAACACACCTCCTATGCCATTACCACTAGCATCGCAATGAATTTCAAAAGGTTTGTCAAAATTGGGTAATGCAAGCACGGGAGCATGAGTAAGAAAATTCTTAAGCTCATTGAAAGCTATGTCTTGGGATGTTCCCCAAACAAACGGTGCATTTTTCTTACTCAAATCATGCAAAGGTGAAGCAATGGTGCTAAAATCCTTCACAAATCTACGGTAGAAACCGGCTAAACCAAGAAAACTAAGCACTTGTTGCAAATTGGTTGGTTGGGGCCAAGTTTTAATAACATTGATCTTAGATTCATCAACATGAACACCCTTAGAAGATACTACGAAACCCAAGAAAACAAGCTTATCAACACCAAAAAGGCATTTTTCCATATTAGCATAAAGTTGCTCTTTTCGAAGAGTTTGTAGCACGGTGCGAAGGTGGGTGACATGCTCTTTGAGAGATTTGCTAAAAACGAGGATATCATCAAAGTAGACAACAAGAAATTCATCAATGTAAGGGTGAAACACATAATGCATAAGACGCATGAAGGTACCGGGTGCTTCCGATAAACCCATAGGCATGACTAACCACTCATATAGACCAAACTTTGTTTTGAAAGCGGTTTTCCATTCATCACCCTCTTGTATGCGGATTTGATAAAAAGTGGCACCGCTAAGCTCATCAAGCATATCATCAAGGCGTGGAATGGGGTACCTATATCGAACGGTGATAGAATTGATAGGTCTACAATCAGAGCACATGCGAAAGCTACCGTCTCGTTTTGGCACAAGAATGACCGGTACGACACAAGGACTCAAACTTTCACGCACATGTCCATGATCTATGAGATGCTTTACTTGCCTTTGTATTTCTTTGGTTTCTTCGGGGTTGACGCGGTAGGGAGCTCTGTTTGGAAGCAGTGCTCCGGAGATGAGATCGATTCGGTGCTCAATGCCTCGTAGTGGAGGTAGACCCGGAGGTAGCTCATTGGGGAAAACATCTTGGAATTCCTGCAATAAAGAAGATAACACCAAAGGTAGATTGTGAGAGTTGTTAGTTTTTGGTGCCTCGTCCTTGCACAATAGGACATAGTGTAGGACACTTGATGGGTTCTCACACACTTCTCTCATCTCACGTTTGGTGGCAAAGAGAACTAAGTTTTTCTTGTCGCTCATCGTGGAGGCACTCAATTTTGGCTTGTGGCGCTCACTCTCTTTTAGGTGGTTCGCTCTCTCACTATTCTCTCCACGATGGGTGTTTTGCTTGTCGGCGAGCACTTGACTTGGAGACATAGGACGTAGCAAAAACTCTTTCCCTTTCATCTTGAAGCTATAGTGATTTGTACGCCCATTGTGAATGACACCTCGGTCAAATTGGCATGGCCGTCCAAGAAGGAGGTGGCACACGGTCATCGGAAGGACATCACACTCCAAAGTGTCTTCATAGGTGCCGATCTTGAAAGAGACTTGTACTCTATGCTCGACTTGTATGGTGCCGGTGTCGCTTAGCCATTGAACCTTGTAGGGGTGCGGGTGCTTCATCTTGAACAATTGGAGTTTGGAGCATAGTACTTCACTTGCTAAGTTATGGCAACTCCCTCCATCGATGATGACCTTGACGGACCGTCCATTGATGCCGGCCTTTGTGTGGAAGATATGGCATCTTTGATCTTCGTCTTATTGATTTTGAAGAGTCAAGACCTTGGTGACAACAAGAGCGGGACTTGAGTCTTCGTCACAAAAGATGTGATCATCTTCTTCTTCATTTTTCACTTGTCGGTGCATGGCCACTTGCTCAAGGGCTTCCATTTCTCCTTCACTCATGGAGTCACAGGTTCCGTCGTCGTTGAGGATCATGGTGCGCTTGTTTGTGCACTTGAAGGACTTGTGGCCTCGGCCTCCGCATGTGAGACATTTGATGGAACTCGTCTTGATGGTCTCATCGGTTGGGGTAGATGATGATGAAGCTTTCTTGAAGTTGCTTGTAGGAGGACTACTTGAGCTTGTCGAAGTTTTCTTGTAACTTGACTTGTCGCCGTTGCTTGTAGTGGGAGTCGTTGAAGCTTGATTGTTGGAGAAGCTGTAGGACTTGGATGAGGACTTGGCATACTTGAAGTCGTCTTGGACTTGCCGTTCCGCTTTCGTAGCTTGATGCACTAGCTCGATGAGGTTTGAGTATGTTTGGAAGTCGGCAATCTTCTTGATAGGGTGATTGAGTCCATTCAAGAAACGCGCCATAGTTTGCTCATCATCTTCTTTGACATTGGCTCGTATCATGGCAATCTCCATTTCCTTGTAGTATTCTTCAATGCTCTTGGTTCCTTGCTTGAGTTGTTGGAGTTTATTGAAGAGGTCGCGGTTGTAGTAGTTTGGCACGAATCGTGCTCTCATGACATCCTTCATTTGTTCCCAAGTGGTGATGGGTGGTTCACCTCTTGCCGCTTGGCTCTCAATGACTTGTTCCCACCAAATGAGGACGTAGTCTTGGAATTCGAGGGATGCCATTGCGATATTCTTCTCTTCTTCGTAGTTGTGCAAGCGGAAGATTTTGTCAACCTTCAATGCCCATGATATGTACTCTTCGGGGTCATTGCTTCCAGTAAACTTGGGCATGGCGAACTTTAGCTTGCCATATCGTTGCTCTTCATTGTGTTGGGGTCGGGGATGATGACGCCCATGTCGGTGAGGATTGACAATCTCATGTTGCTCTTGGCGAGGAGGGTTGTCGACCTCATGTTGCTCTTGGTGAGGAGGGGGTCCATTGTTTTCTTGCTCTCGATGGACTTGACGTTCTTGTCTCGGTTGAGTATGAGCTTGTCTATCTTGACGAGGAGCTTGTCGATCTTGACGAGGAGCTTGTCGATGCACACGTGCTTGGTAAATCCTTTCTTGATGTAGTCGAGCTTGTCGGCCTCGATTGGCTACGGCACGGCTTGAATCTTGAAGGGCACGTTGCACCTCAAGTGCTTGAGCTTCACGTAGTTGTTGTTCTTGACGTTGCGCCTCGGTGTCTTGTGCATCTTGATGTTGTCTCGCTCGCTCCACTTATTCTTGTTGTCATTGGCATTGCCGTTCTTGTGCTTATGCGAAAGCAGCTTGGTTTTGACGATGTCGATGCTCTTGAGAGTCGGTGTCGTCTAGAGGATTGCCGTTAGCTTGATGGTCTTGACGCACGGCACGACGAAGAGTATTCGATGTCGGTGTACTTGAACCGGAGAGGGTGTCTTCGGAGTGTCGACTTGAGCGGCTCCGTCTTGACGAGGACAAAGTTGTAGAAGAGCGGACCATCATGGTTCGGATATCTTCTTTGAGGGAACTCATGGGTGTGTCGAAGTAGTGTCTTGTACGTTGCTCGGATTGTCGTAGGTCGGTGGCGAGATTGTCGATGCGGTCGCCCAAAGCAAGTTGTTCTTGATGCAAAGCCCGATGTGCACCAAATAGTTGAGTCTTGGTGACGTAGGATGACATGTCGTCGTCTTGCTCCAAGAAGAGTGGGTTGGTAGAAGTACTTGGCATATCCATCATTCCAAACAAATATATGTGAGTGGGAGAAAGAGAAGAACCAATACCAAATGTACCTTGACCGATGTTGAAAATGGGTCAAAGATCACTCCAATGTGTAGCAAGGAAATAGCACAACTGGTACCAATTCTTGTCGGTTCTCACACCTACACAAGTGAAAGCTTATGGTGGAGCTTGGTTAGGATGGTGGCACAAAAATTTGATGCAATTGTAAGTGAGACTCAATAATGTTGGAAAAGATTCGCGACTTCTAAATGCAACAAGTAGACCAATAGCAAGATATGGTACACGGAAACACACACGCAAATAGATAAGTGGTGTTGAGCAACCAAGGATGAGCCAAAATTTGGAATCCACCAAGATGCTCTTGTTGCACAACACTAGAGAGACGCTAGCACGATTGCACAATAGGCGGATATGAACTTGTGCACAACCTACTAAGCAAAAATGCAACGACTTCTATCCCAAGTATGCTATATGTATGATGTTTCTATGCTTTTGATCCAAGATGATCGAGTATGACAATCTTAATGGTGTATGATGCTATGGTTCTTGCTTATAAGCTCTTTGCTTATCTTTCCCTTTTGCTTAAACTCTTGTTTGGCTCTTTGTTGTTTGAGCTCTTTTCTCATGCAATGCTTCACGAACCAAGATAGCAATTGTGTATGCGAAGACAACTTTGTGACACAAGAGATGATACCAAAATATGCAACACAATGATGGTATGTAAGCTATGGGAAGTATGATCACTAATATGCACAAGTCACGTTGCCGGCAATACTCAAAGGCTAGTCTCGATGGGTAAGCTACGCAAAAGTAAGGCCATGGGGTTATCAATGCAAATGCAAGAGAGTATGATGATTATCACGATACCAAAGTGATACCAAGGTGAGGTTGATACCACAATTGTGATGTAGCCGTTCGTAGTAGTCCATGGCGAAGATGAGCGATGGTGATGTTGATGCCGAACCGTACCTAGATAGCCGAAACACAATAGGACACGGAAACCACAACTCAAATTCTCAAAGCAAAATGGGTCAATATTGTCGGAGTTGGTAGCGGGAAAGGCTATGGTGGTGCTATGCGGAAGTGGTGGTGGTATGCGGAAGTGTATGTGGGCACCGGGACAAAGTTGGACGAAAGTTAAGCGGTAAACAAAGTGAAGGATGGAAGTGAAGCTGTCAGGGGCCGGATGTCCGGGGCTGGCCGGATGTCCGGGCTGTCGGGCCGAATGTCCGGGCTCGGGCTCCGTGGACGAACTCGAAGAGCACCGCGTGGAGAGGTCAAATCCGGGGCAAAATTCGGAAGATTTTGTGGATGGAATTTGGGAAAAAGATGGGGAAAAGCTAGATCTACCTGCAACACACGAAATCCGCAGATCAAATCCAACAAAACTTCATCACACCAACAAATACCAAAAAAAATTGGGGCTATTTTTGTGGGGCAATTTTCGGATTAGGACGAAAAACAACAAAATCAAGCTAGAAAACAAAGAGAGGGGGCTCCGAAATCGTGATCAACGTGGCTCATGATACCAAGATGATGTAGGGCGGAACCTTAGGTGGCCGATCTTTCACGAAAGGAGCGGATCCCTACGAAGAACGTGATGAACACGAGGGGAAACACGAGGGAAACACGAGAGGAACACGAGAGAAATCACTCAACCAACAAGAATAGATCACACATGCGGTAGATCGATGAAAGCAAAGGTAAGATACAAGATCCAAGTCCAACAAAGGACGATACAAAGGTAACCGGTTCTTCTCCGTAAGGAGGTCTTGATGGGGGCCTCCCAAGTGGGGGTCTTGAATCCAAGGTGATCTTCTCCGTAGAGGGGCCGCGGTCTCTCTCGTGGAGTAGATCCGATATGGATGAGCAAAGCTCTATCTCTAAATGAGCTAATCCTTTGCTAACCCTAGAAAGAGGAAGGGGGTGGAGTATATATAGTCTAGGGGGGCGAAGGGGTACATGGGCTTCGGCCCTTTACTGTGCGCAGACAGACGGAGCCGGATGTCCGGGCGTCGGGCCGGATGTCCGGGGCTTCAGGAGGGGCCGGATGTCCGGGCTGGCGGTGCAAACTTCTGTAGTCTCTGGATAGGCGGGGTCAGATGTCCGGGCGAGAGGCCGGATTTCTGGGGCTTCCGGAGGAGCCGGATATCCGGGGCATGGGGCCGGATGTCCGGGCCCTGTAGTACTTCGCTGGCTGGGCTGCTGCTGTTGTTGATGTCTCCAGCGGCCGGATGTCCGGGGCTGGGGCCGGATGTCCGGGCCCTGGAGCTGTCTTCTTCTCCTTCCGGCGGTTCTCTTCATCCGTGAACTTGGTGGCTTGTCCGTCTTCACGTGCATCCTTGGGAGGTTCCTCTTGACACCTAATCATGCATAGCATATCGGACTTAGGTAGTAGCCATGTCTCGAGTGGATCATATGTGATATCACTAAGGAAGTCACCTCGTTCTCGAGAGCTCTAGCTCGTGCTCGTGTCATAGGTCCTCTTGGCTCTTGATGAGACGATGGTAGGTCCATGGGGATGATCGTAGGATGCTCCGCATCATGAGTGCATCAAGCTCGTGAAGTGGGCTACTTGCTGTTAATGTTCTGTCAATGCTGAAACTGTTATATCATGTTGCTATCGTTGCTTGATGCTACCAATTAATCCATGCATATTATGGAGATGTTCACTAAGGATGTTTTGCTCTACATGTGATGCTCTATCAATACATGCCCTTGGTTGCCTTTATAGCCTGCCGTAGTTTGTTGTAATCTTGCTCTCAAATTGCTAAATAATGTTGCTGTCAGCCTGTTAACATTAAGTTCAGTTTTGCCATGTGTTTTGCTAGTGGTCCATGCACCCTATGAACTTGCTATTGCCATTCATAGCTTCATGAACATGTCTTATTACTGTTGGTTACCTTGTCATGTTTTCTAATTCTCTGTAGTGAGTTGTACAAGCTCACCAACATGCCTACTTATCGTTGCTTCTGCCATGTACTGTTATTTTCACCGTCTGAATCTGTCATATCATTTGCCATGTTTGCATGGGTGCTACCATCTTTTCTGTTGATCTTTGGAATAAGTTCAGTAAGGGAGTTTTGTTAATTGTCTTTATTTTTAGCATGCCATGCTTTTGTCTGCCGTGATAAGTTCCTGTAGCATGTTGTTTGATAGCTCTAAACATTGGAACCTTATTTTATTTCTGTCATGCTCAGTGATTTTCTATGGTCTGTGAAACTGTTATTATTTGCAATCTTGCCATGTCCTTTTGAGTATGTTCTGGTGGTTTCTAGAGATATCTCAGTGCTCATGTTTTGTCATGCTTTACCTGTACATCACGTCCATGCCAATTTTCTTCATGTTGGGGTGCTGTAACATATCCTTCTGATGTTTGTAAGATGCCTAGTTGCTGTTTTGGACAGCTTGTCCTTTAAACTTGTTTCATGTGCATGTGTTGAACCGTTGCTCCGTTTTGAGTGTGCTATATATGAAACTTGCTTAGTTTTGCATGTAGCTTCATATTACCTTGTTGCATCCATGTTTTGAGGTGTGCGCTTGATGTTTGAATGCATTTTGCATCAATGCCATGTTTAACTTGTTTTGCTCATATCTTCTAGGCCGTAGCTCCGAATTAAATGAACTTTATATGTAACTTGACTAGAATTTCGTGTATATCATCTTGGTGCATCTTAACTTGCTATTTAACAACCTGAACATAAGTTTTATTCAGATCTGGACCAATTTCGAAATTTGCATATGGGGACTTACCGGAATTGTTACATGTTGCTTCCGGCCTCATTTAAACTTGCTTTGATGTGTTGTTCTTATATGCATAATTTCTTGCCATGAGTAGCTTCATGTAGCCTTGTCATGCATCATACTTGGGTTAGCATCATGTCTTGTTTATCTGTTGTGTGTTTACCATGTTGTTTGCTTCTTTCCGGTTGTGCTTCTTCTCGGTAGTTCCCGTTTTGTTGCGTTCGTGAGGATCCGTTCGACTATGCTTGGTTCGTCTTCGTGGCTTCATCTTCTTCATGGACTCGTTCTTCTTCCTAGTGGGATTTCAGGCAAGATGACCGTCACCTTGGATCTCACTACTATCATTGCTATGCTAGTTGTCTCGATGCTATCGCTATGTCGCGCTACCTACCACTTGTTGTCAAGCCTCCCAAATTGTCATGAAAACCTCTAACCTTTTCATCCTTCCTAGCAAACCATTATTTGGCTATGTTACCGCTTTGCTCAGCCCCTCTTATAGCGTTGCTAGTTGCAGATGCAGTTGTAGGTTGTTCCATGTTGGAACATGGATATGAACTTTGTTGGGATATCACAATATCTCTTATTTAATTAATGCATCTATATACTTGGTAAAGGGTGGAAGGCTCGGCCTTATGCCTGGTGTTTTGTTCCACTCTTGCCGCCCTAGTTTCCGTCATACCGGTGTTCTGTTCCTTGATTTTGCATTCCTTACGCGGTTGGGTGTTATGGGAACCCCTTGACAGTTCGCTTTGAATAAAACTCCTCCAGCAAGGCCCAACCTTGGTTTTACATTTGCCTCACCTAAGCCTTTTTCCCTTGGGTTTCCGGAGCCCAAGGGTCATCTTTATTTTAACCCCCCCGGACCAGTGTTCCTCTGAGTGTTGGTCCAAACCGGGCGATATCCGGCGCCCCCTGGGCAACCAGGGTCTATGCCAACCCGACGTTCTGCCCATCCGGTGTTCCCTGAGAACGAGATATGTGCGACTCCCATCGGGATTTGTCGGCACATCGAGCGGTCTTGCTGGTCTTGTTTTACCATTGTCGAAATGTCTTGTAACCGGGATTCCGAGACTGATCGGGTCTTCCCAGGAGAAGGAATATCCTTCGTTGACCGTGAGAGCTTGTGATGGGCTAAGTTGGGACACCCCTGCAGGGTATAAACTTTCGAGAGCCATGCCCGCGGTTATGTGGCAGATGGGAATTTGTTAATATCCGGTTGTAGAGAACTTGACACTTGACTTAATTAAAATGCATGAACCGCGTGTGTAACCGTGATGGTCTCTTTTCGGTGGAGTCCGGGAAGTGAACACAGTTTTGGGGTTATGTTTGACGTAAGTAGGAGTTCAGGATCACTTCTTGATCATTACTAGTTGGCGACCGTTTGCTTAGCTCCTCTTCTCGCTCTTGTCTCGTAAGTTAGCCACCATACTTTGCTTAGTCGCTGCTGCAACCTCACCACTTTACCCCTTCCTTACCCATTAAGCTTTGCTAGTCTTGATACCCATGGTAATGGGATTGCTGAGTCCTCGTGGCTCACAGATTACTACAACAACAGTTGCAGTTACAGGTTATGCGATGCTCACAGATTACTACAACAACAGTTGCTAGTCTTGATACCCATGGTAATGGGATTGCTGAGTCCTCATGGCTCACAGATTACTACAACAACAGTTGCTAGTCTTGATACCCATGGTAATGGGATTGCTGAGTCCTCGATTTCTTGTTTTGGAGATCTTCTTCTTCGTCGATCTTGGGTTAGGTTCCTGGTCGGCAGCCTGGGTTAGCAGGGTGGATATTGTTTGAGTTTTTTTTTATGTTCCATCCGTACTCGGATGTTGTTCTCTTGTATGGTATTGTTGTATTCTTGGGGCGTTGTGTCTTTTGTATGTATCCCCATCTATTATGTAATGTTGATGTAATGATATCCACCTTGCAAAAGCGTGTCAATATGCGGTTCAATCATTGGTGGGACCTTCGAGTCTCTTTAGGATAGTATCGCATATTGGGCGTGACAGGGTCCCCAGACTTGCATGCCTGCGGCCCATGGCGTGGCTAAGTTAGCGGCCGTACGGCCCATCTTCGTCAACAAAGCATCCAAGACCCTCGCGAGACGAAAGACGCAAGACCTCCTCAGGAGTGGCCTAGCCAGGCAGGCTCCCGAGGAGCGGAGATATCAAGGCGGGGCAAACCTCACAAGGCTTTCGTGACGTGAGCCATGATCATCGACACCAGGCGGGTGCCAGCGCATGCAGCGTCCTTGTTTCCTCTTTGGTGTTAAGGAGGCAAGCGCAGGCGAGGAGTACCGAGGAATCAGGCAAATGTTGCCATATCGGTGCAACGAGACCAAGACCAGAAGGACGGCGAGACGAAGGTCATCGTGGAGCCCAAGACGGCGTCATCACTAGAGCCTTTTTGCTGGCGAAGACTACTTTTGTCAGGATAGCTTGTACTAGCTGTCCCCCTTCAAATTTGCCCGCCGTTGTTGGCTCCCTTCCCGCTCAATATTTGGGGAGAGGACCAGGGCCTATATAAGTAGAACTAGCCACCACAGTAGAGGCATCTGATGGCATCGAAACTTGATTTGATCCGATCGAGTAGTTCATCGAGCTCTCACCCACTAGTCCACAGAGCACAAGAACACCACAACCTCAGGAGGTTGTTCTTCCCCTTATACTATTCACCATCAGCCCAAGAGGCAATCCACCACCACCACACTGGAGTAGGGTATTACACCACAACGGTGGCCCGAACCATTATAAATCTCGTGTCTTTCTGCGTTGCGAGTTCGTCGAGTTCGTGCGCAAGATCTTAGTGAGCTAGGGCGTGGATCGGTAGGAGGGAAGACTTTGCACGCACCCCAGAGTTTGAACCTTAAGGGTTTTGCCGGAACCCCACATCCAACAATACCTACCGTCGCTGTGCTCATCATCCCTTCCTATTTGGGGAAATACCGACGTAGCTTCAAGCCGCATCAGCTTTGTTTAACTTTCTAAAATGAATTACCATTTTATAGCCTATAAAAATTCTTTGTGGAATAACTTCATTCTTATCATTAGGGACAACGGTAATACCTCATTTCTTAGGGACACAATGAACAAGACTTACCCATCTACTATCAGCTATGGGATAGATTATACCTGCTTCCAGAAGTTTTAATATTTCCGTTCTTACCACTTCCTTAATTTTCAAATTTAACCGACGTTGGTGATCAACAATGGGTTTAGCATCAGGTTCCATATTAATCTTGTGCTGACATAGAGTGGGACTAATGCCCTTTAAATCATCAAGAGTGTATCCAATAGCAGCTCGGTGCTTCCTTAGAACTTTCAATAATCTTTCTTCTTCATGTTCTGAAAGGTTAGCACTAATAATAACATGATATATCTTCTTTTCATCAAGATAAGCATATTTCATAGTGTCTGGCAATTGTTTTAATTCAAACACAGGATCACCTTTAGGTGGAGGAGGACCTCCTAGTTTTCAAGAGGCAAATTGTGTTTAAGCAATGGACGTTGTTCAAAGAAAATCTGATCTATTTCATTTCTTTCATGCATATGTAAATCACTTTCATGGTCTAGCAAATATTGTTCTAGAGGATCAGTAGGTGGCACAACAATAGAAGCAAGACCAATTGTTTCATCCTTACTAGGCAATACTTTTTCATGAAGCTTTCTACTAAACTTGGCTAAATTAAACTCATGAGACTTGTTACCAAAACTAACACCGACAGTTTGTTTCTCACAATCTATTTTAGCATTAACGGTGTTCAAGAAAGGTCTACCAAAGATAATGGGACAAAATTCATCTTATGGGGAACCAAGAACAAGAAAATCACTAGTGTATTTTATTTTCAAACACAAGACTTCAACATCTCTAACAATCCCAAGTGGTGTGATGGTGTCTCTATTAGCAAGTTTAATAGTGGCGTCTATTTCTTCTATTTCAGCGGGTGCTACGTCATTCATAATTTCTTGATATAAAGTAAAGGGAATAGCACTCACGCTAGCACCTATGTCACATAAACCATGATAACAGTGATCTCCTATTTTAACTGAGACAATGGGCATGCCAACAACGGGTCTATGATTATCCGTTCAATCGGGTTTGGCAATTCTAGTAGCTTCATTACAGAAGTAAATCACATGCACATCTATATTTTCTTCTAAGAGATCCTTAACCATAGCAAAACTAGGATCTACTTTAATTTGTTCATCAGGTTTAGGTGTTCTAATATAACTTTTGTTGAGCACAGTTGAAACTTTAGCATGTTCCTTTATCCTAACAGAGAAAGGTGGTTTCTCCATATAAGCAGTAGGAACAACTGGATCAACATTATAAAGTATAGTTTCCTCTTTAGCTAGTTCCGATTCTTTAATTTGTTCTTTAAGAGGTGGGTGATATTTAAACCACTTCTCTTTAGGGAGATCAACATGAGTAGTAAATGACTCACAAAAGGAGGCTACTATCTCATAATCAAGTCCATGTTTAGTGCTAAACTTTTGAAAAGCATCAGTATTCATAAAAGATTTAACACAATCATACTTAAGCTTAGTACCGGACTCTTTACCTTCGTCGAGTTCCCAATCTTCAGAGTTGCGTTTAATTCTTTCCAAAAGATCCCACTGGAATTCAATAGTCTTCTTTATAAAAGAACCAGCACAAGAAGTATCAAGCATGGATCGATCATTATGAGAAAGCTGAGCATAAAAATTCTAGATAATAATTTCTCTTGGGAGCACATGATTGGGGTGTGAATATAATATTGACTTAAGCCTCCCCCAAGCTAGAGCGATACTTTCTCCTTCACGAGGCCAAAAATTATATATGTAATTCTGATCACGATGAACTAGATGCATAGGATAATTTTTTGGTGGAACTCCAATTTCAATCGATTCCAATTCCAAGATCTAATATCATCGTATAGCCTATACCATGCAAATGATTTTCCCTTCAAAGATAAAGGTAAACCTTCTTCTTAACTTCATCTCCAGGTAAACCTGCAACCTTAAACAATTCACAAATTTGTGACACATATATCAAGTGCATATCAGGATGTTCGGTTCCATCTCCTGCATAAGGATTAGCTAGCAGTTGTTCTATCATACCCAAAGGAATTTCATATTCAATATTTTCATTAGTGTCACGACCGGATTTTTGGGATAATAATTTCCCAGAAAACGGCCTTTGTGCTCACCAGCCCCAGGATTACTGTTAGCTGGTGAGACACCAACTTGATACAAGAATTCCAAGCAAGGAACAAAAATATGTAGTACAAGACCATTGTGGCCTAGGAGTACAACATTGGGTTTCTAGTGGTTGATGGCGGAAGCGGTTCGCGGTACATCTGCGTCTATGGGACTCCATTTCCACAAGAACAGCTGACCAGGATAACTCCTATCTTTGCAAGGCTGCTATCGTCAATACGTAGGTTCCGAGGCTGTCACCGCGATGCTTATCTCCATGCGCGAAAATCTGGCCAAGACAATAGCCAGGGACAAGCCAGTGAGTACGTTTGAATGTACTCGCAAACATTAAGAACACGGGTATAATATAACAGGAGATAATCATACTCCGAAACATTTATGATGATAAGTCTGCCATGAAGTAAACAGAAAACTGTGATGCACGCGTGCAGAGAAAATATGGACGTGCAATACGGAAGTAAAGGAAATGCACTGAGCGAGTGTTTAAAATGACTCCTCGAAAGGTTGCAAATAAATTAATGATGCCGCAGTCGGGCGTCGGAGCGACACCACAGAAAGGGCTTATAAAAGATAATCAAACAACAAGCATGCCGCAGTCGGGCGTCTGAGCGACACCACATAAAGGGCTTATAAATAAACAACAAGCATGCCGCAGTCGGGCGTCTGAGCGACACCACAGAAAGGGCTTATAAAAGATAATCAAACAACAAGCATGCCGCAGTCGGGCGTCTGAGTGACACCACATAAAGGGCTTATAAATAAACAACAAGCATGCCGCAGTCGGGCGTCTGAGCGACACCACAGAAAGGGCTTATAAAAGAATAATCATAGTGAATATCCAGGAGGTAGAACCATCCCAGGGATACTCAATAAAATACATAATGTAAATGGTTAGTCCATATTAATAATAAAATTAAAACATGACCCTCAGATGTCACAGGTCATAAACAAAAATCTAGTCTAGCCGTTTCTCCATCCGAAGACCGTCACTGAGTTCTAGCTAATTCGTTCTCCATCCGAATACCGTTACTATGATCCAGTTAGCCGTGTCTCCATCCGAAAACCGTCACTGAGTTTTAGTTAAATCGTTCTCCATCCGAATACCGTTACTAGATTTCACTCAGACTGTGGTCCGTACTCATGAACATGGCTATCCAAAAGATATGACCTCTGCAGAGGGTGTACTCTTCACCCACGAGTAACGGATTTATTTAGCCCATCGGGACTAATTCCGCCTACGGCCTTTTAATTGAAAACACGCCCAACCTGCACACACCAGCTTAACTCACCGGTGTCTGGAATCACCCACGACACCCGCCAAGCAAAACTCTAAGTGGGGAGGCTACAACCTCGACGTAGCATGGGATCAAATTTATATTCGCGCGCTCTAAGGGGTGCCCCCCCTCTCGGTCCCAACCGGAAACACCCATGCCCCCGGACCAAGTGGCATGCCTACCGGAGGCCTCCGGTATCTTCCACTATGGCCTCTCTGTACGGTGTGTGCTTTGGTAAGGGGTTGACAACTTACTGAACCATACCCCGTCTGCGACAGGGACAAGTGGTGGTACCAACAAATAGGGAAGCTACTGATCAAGACTCAACCTACGACCGACTCAGGTGGTCCAAGTGTCCTCCAACAATATTACCATTAAAGGAATAAATCACCACTCATCAAGCCTCACCATGCCATACCGGACATACTCGTCTCGACGAGGGACTAGGGACAAGCTCGTGTCTACCCAAGACCACGACTTTCCTGGCTTCCTTCCGGTATGCATGAGGAGCTCACGAGGATGATCCAAATCACTAGCGTATCCATTGCTGACCACATAATATCTCCAAAAAGCACTCATGCACGAGACTTTATCGTTACATAAAGATAACGCATACTCCAAGTCAAATGGTGTTGTAATCGTATCAGAACACCACAACAAAATATTATGCCAGAGTCCAGAAATGTTTGCCTTCAAGATCATGCAAAGGATGCACTTTTCGAAAGCTTTCTCTTCTCTCCATTATCCCTATTTTGCAAAATATCCAAATAACAAATATTTCAAACACAGTACAAAAAGTTGTCTCAAATATTTTTGAAATAAATCTTAAAATAAACTAGATGAAATTTGGGAGAGGTAGGAAAAAGATTCAATTCATTTGGAGTTTTATTTTAAAAGTTATAGCTGGTCAAAGTATGGTCAAAACTCTGTTTTTAATAAAACCAGAAAAAGGAAAACGCTTCGAGGGGAATACGCTTTCGGGGTAGGGGGGACGTACTCCGTGGGTATACGCTTTCACTTAAACAAAGGAGACGGCGCGCGGGTCACTGACAGTGGGTCCAGAGGGCCCACTGGTCAGGTTTGACCGTTCCTCCCTCTCCCTCCTCTTCTCTGCCCGACGGGAGCGGGACTCCGGCGATCGCCGTCGACGAACGGCAGCGCCTCACGGGCATCCGAGGGCGGGGATGGATCGGCCAGACTGGGGTGGTCATCTAGGTGGTCGCTGGGTCATCGGGGGTGGGAGAAATCGCCGGCGGCGAGCTCCGCGGCGGAGGGGGCTACGGTGGTGAAGTGGTTTTTGGGCTCCGGTGGTCTCCGGTCGAGGTATGGTTGCTGGGCAGCTCCGCAAGGACAAGGGGAAGCTACTGGTGGCGCTGGTTGGGCGAGAGAGTGGCTGGCTACGACGTATTTCACCGTAGTTCGGCGGCGGCCGAACTGGCCGGAGTTGGTGAAGACGGTCTTTTCCGGTCAATCCACTGCTAGGGAAGCTCTACCGGGAGGGTCTGAGGTCGCCTGAGGTCTTGAACGAGTTCGGGGACCCTTTAAATAGGCGCTCGAGGTTGGACCACGGAGGCTAGGGATAAGATCGCCGGCGACAGCCGTGCTGTAGCCGCAGGGCGACGAGCGCGTGCCAACGAGCTTCGGGATAAGACCGGGCTGTTCACGGGGGCAGCTGGCGCGCTGGGGTGGTTTGGGCGGCGCCGTCCATGTCAGAGGTTCGCTGCCGACGCCGGCGTGCCGCCAAGAGCTCTGCCAGCGGCGCTGCAGGGCGCCAGGGGTGGCGTGGGGAGTGAGCGAGCGTAGTGCGCGGTTCAGCAGTGGAGCAGGGGCCAGGGACGGGTCGCGTCGAGTGCGGCAGTGCGGCGCGGCGGCTCAGTGCGCGCGCGTGCAAAACGTGCGCTCTGGGCGCGCCCAGAGCACGCACGGAACCTGCTCGACGAAATGCCAGGGCGGTCTAGAGCACGAGGGTGGGGCTGGCAATTAACAGGACTAGGATAGAGACAGCTAGGAGTTTAGTGGACAAGGTTGCCGGGTCATTGGAGCAAGTTCACAGTGCAAAGTAGGAAACATGCCCAAAACTGACTGTGCACACCAAGTGCTCGACAGAATGCCAAGTTCACTTAGGCAACTCTTGGAGTGGCCAAAATCTCCAGATTAGGGTCTCTTTAGGTGTGGATGATGAAGGCAAGATCATATGGGCAAAACCAGAAACTTGTTAGTGCAAGATTTGCAAAACTCCAGTTTTGGACAGAAAGAAAAAGGGTTTATTGCATGCACTTAAAAACCTCCAATGAGTCCACTCCCCTGGACTTAAGGGTTTTGAAGGGAGGGCTACAAGTAGGAAAAAGCTCAGGGTCACTAGAGCAAAATAAAATAAGGTTGCAGTACAAATCACCAAATTGGACCAGAATGCAAAAGAGGGTGATTCACTCAAATTTTTCAAAGAACATCACTGGGTTTTTGCATAGAGTTGAATTGTAGGCATCCACTGACATCTCCAAACACTTGGAAGAATTTTTAAAGAAATATTTAAATGGGTTGTAGTGCAAAAGTGCCTACTGGACCAGATTGGAAAAGTTGGTGTAGAGCTCAAAATCTCCAATGGCCAAAAGGTATTTTTGCATCAAAGTGATGTGGAAACATCACATGACATCCCCAAATTTTGGTGGAAATTTTAACAGCATTTATCAAATGGTTGGAGTGCAAAACAGGCTCCAAATTCAAGAAATCATTTCTGAGAGAATAAAGCTCTGAGAAAACAAATCTTGCAATTAAACCCACTGTTAAAGAATTGTTTTATAAAGAGGGCATATAAGTCCAACAATACTCTTTGAAGGTTTTTCCACTAGAGGTAAAAATCCAAAATAACAAAAGGGTAAATCTTGACAAATGGAAAAGTTTTATTTCCTGGCAAAATTTTAATAAATAAAACAAGGTCAAAACTTTGGGGTGTCACAACACTACCCCCCTTAAGAAAAAATCTCGTCCTCGAGATTTGTTAAAAACTGTTTTGAACAAAATCTGTTTTTATCAAAGAAATCCTTCAATTGCACAAAAAACAAAACGGCTACAGTGAGAGGGCAATAAGTGGTGTAAAACCACAGTGTAATACACTGGCGTAGCGTGGAAAATCTATGGTTGGAGGGGAATGAGATATTTCTACGCGGATACAGTAATTTAGAATAAATTCTAAATTACTAAAATACGCTGGTCATACCCGAGAGCACAGTGCTCTCTCTGGCTGACAGGTGGACCCAGGGCCCAATGTCGGCCTCTTCTTCTACCTCTGGTTCTCTCTTCTCTCTCGCGTGCTCTCCCGCGCTTCCTCCACCGGCGATGCCTAGCTCGTAGGGCGTCGAGGCCGTACTGTGGTAGTGCGCGGCGTGCTAGCTGCCGGTGCTGCGTGCACTCACCTCGCGGGCCAGTGTGTTGTCGGCACTACTCGCGGACTCGCCTCCGAACACCGGCGGTCGAGCGATGAGTGGCGCTGGTGGACCTCGCCCACCGTACACCGATCTCGAGCTATAAAACGACCGCGGTGCTCCTCTCTTCTTCCTCACATCTGGCCTCGCTTCCACTTCTCCTTCCTTCTCCTCCACTGCTGTTAGCGGGAGCTCGAGACGAGGCTCTAATGGCGGAGGCGATGCCGGACTGGTATGTGGTCCTGGTGTGTGGAGGATTGGCGGTGCTGCTGGGGTCCTCCGTGCTCCTGTGCGCGATGATCCTGGATGATTGTCGAGATGCTGCCGCTCGAGTGTTAGCTCTTCACGGCGGCGGCGATCACGTGGATTAGGCGCGGCCTCAAGGGCTAACTGCTGTCGGTGTGCTGGGGCAACTCGTGCCTGAATGATCACTCACAAATCTCTCTCACTGAGACTGTGGTGTCCTCGAGTGTGGTTAGTTAGGCGCAACAAAAATGTGCACGGGGATTTGTAATTAGTGCACGGGGTCGAGTGGTTGTAGCTGTGGGTCTGCTGTTACGACGCTGCGCGAATAAAAAATCTATGTCGTGAAAAACGTATACGCAGCAGTGACTCGGGGAAAGAAATCTCATCAAAAACATGTTGCGAGGAAAAAAATTTAATTAAAACAAAACTAACAGCAGTAAAACTACTCACATAACTGGAACTAAAGAGAATCGGGTCCATCGCACAAAATTTGGGAACCACGAACATGCTACAACACATAAAGTACTGGGATAATAAATACAGCGGAGGCGTTTACAAGGAGAACGGCAAAAAGACAGGGTCCTGAGAAAACGCCTCTGGTACTGGGGCATACTCCTCTTCTATCGGGGGAAGCGGGTTGACCAGTCGATGAATGCGCCTCTCCTGGTCAGGCCTCAATGGTCTGCCAATAGCGATCCGAGGATTTAAATCAGCGAGGCTCTGGAGATAACCCATTACCCGCTGAGTTAAACGCTCCTGAGCGATAACGTACTGGGCAAGGTTGGCCAGTACTGGAGACCTCTCCATTCGTCCACCGGGAAAAGATGCAACTTCTCCGGGTGCTGCACGACTCGGAAAATAATAGTATCCTCGCTCGCTGGCGTAGGGTACCGCAAATCGAAGACGAGCGAGCGCTTCGTACGCAGCAGCTTCTATGGCCATATGCGGAGTCGGCATGGATTTCCCCACGAAGGAGACTTCCGTTGGGTCTTGGTTTGGGTATGCGGGAGGGATGTGCACCACTGCCCAATATTTCGAGGTGGATGGGGTGATCCTCGATTTGAGCAACTCGTACTGGGGTGGACGGGTGGCACTCATAGTACTGCAGGTAAAGTCCCACAATAATTTAACAAAACTGCCCGGGGTTGCGTCTGGGGTTCTCAGATAAATACTGGGGGTCGGCATGGCAAAGGAATGGCTGAGAGAGTAGTGCACAAGGTGGGGAGTACTCGGCAAGGTCACGAGGTGGCCTTTATATAGCACCGGGGCTGGGTTATCTACCGGGGTGAAGGGTAACTGGTTGCCGATCCTGTTCTCGGGTCAAAGCCACAGATATACATATCACATAAATGTGACGCATTACTGTGGGTGCCGTTGGGGTTGGTCTAGTTAGCTGCGCCCGAAATTTAAAGAAAATGCAACTGTACGCTAACGTACACATGCATAGCTACCACTCCAAAACAGGGGCGCTCAAGCAGATAGCATTAAATAAAAGCGACACAAGGCCACACCGATACAAAGCGTAGGAAAACTAAGGCTCGATACCACTCGAGCGACTTAGTCTACTTCGTTAATGTCTAAGTGGGCTGGCCTTGCGGACGCCGATGCTTCTCCACGGTTCTCACCGTCGGGATTTGCTGGTTGAGGCTGAGGGGCTGCAGGGTCGGGGTAGTGGTGATGACCATCGCGGGGGTTGTTGGCCACAATCCCGTTGGAATGGGTTCCCAAAAGGCGACGAAGCGCTTCTGGGGTCACCAAAGCACTCTGGTGGAGGGCTGGCGCAGACCTCAAGGGGTCGATCGGGTGTCCGAACAGCACGACTGGGTTGTCGATGTCGGGCTCCGCTTCTCTTCTTGCCGGGGCTCGGCGAACCAGCTCCCCACGAGCTGCGATCAGATCAAGGGTGACCTGATCAAACAGTTGCTCTAGTGCGCTTACATAGTGCACCAGATGCAACAGTGCAAGATCTGTCTCGTGATCTCCGTTGGCAACCTGGGGCGGCCTACCATACCCGTCACGACTGGGGTAGTAGTAGAACGAGCGACAGTTAACTCTGGGCGACAAGTGCCGGAGTTGAACTATAACTTCTCGGGCTGCCAGTTGGATGGCTTGTGGCTCAAAGGAAGTTGTCCTTCCAGTGAACCTGTAGGGGCGTTCTGGCGACAGACCCCTACCGTAGATGTGCACAGTGGCCCAGTACTGACGGCTCTCACCGTACATGGGTCCCTGGTACACAACATATTCAGGAGGCTCTTCTAATGCATAGGCACGGCGGGTGAGGTTTGCGAGAACGGTCACAAAACCTTGCGGTGCTCTCATTGTGAACAATGGGGCCAGGCATCGTGGCTTGGTTTGGGGAAAGAGGCTGTGCTGTGCTGAGGCTAGCGTGCCCTTTTTATAGGGGAAAGGGGACGGAGTCTTCCTCCGCATGCTTGCGATAGAGACGGGTTGGGTGTCGGTCACTGGCGCGTGATCGACGGGCTAGGCTGATAGGTTGGGCACCGTCCGCCGAAAGGCGTCGGGTCACTATGTAGCTATCTTACGCGGGACGCTTGACCGGGGTTAGGCTATGGTCTGGTGGTTTGGTTAACCTAAGCTTATTGACCTGGCTAAGATAGGATTAGCCAATGGTCAGCCTGGCGCTGATACCAAGTCTGTCACGACCGGATTTTTGGGATAATAATTTCCCAAAAAACGGCCTTTGTGCTCACCAGCCCCAGGATTACTGTTAGCCGATGAGACACCAACTTGATACAAGAATTCCAAGCAAGGAACAAAAATATGTAGTACAAGACCATTGTGGCCTAGGAGTACAACATTGGGTTTCTAGTGGTTGATGGCGGAAGCGGTTCGAGGTACATCTGCGTCTATGGGACTCCATTTCCACATGAACAGCTGACCAGGATAACTCCTATCTTCGCGAGGCTGCTATCGTCAATATGTAGGTTCCGAGGCTGTCACCGCGATGCTTATCTCCATGCGCGAAAATCTGGCCAAGACAATAGCCAGGGACAAGCCAGTGAGTAAGTTTGAATGTACTCGCAAACATTAAGAACACGGGTATAATATAACAGGAGATAATCATACTCCGAAACATTTATGATGATAAGTCTGCCATGAAGTAAACAGAAAACTGTGATGCACGCGTGCAGAGAAAATATGGATGTGCAATACGGAAGTAAAAGAAATGCACTGAGCGAGTGTTTAAAATGACTCCTCGAAAGGTTGCAAATAAATTAATGATGCCGCAGTCGGGCGTCGGAGCGACACCACAGAAAGGGCTTATAAAAGATAATCAAACAACAAGCATGCCGCAGTCGGGCGTCTGAGCGACACCACATAAAGGGCTTATAAATAAACAACAAGCATGCCGCAGTCGGGCGTCTGAGCGACACCACGGAAAGGGCTTATAAAAGATAATCAAACAACAAGCATGCCGCAGTCGGGCGTCTGAGCGACACCACATAAAGGGCTTATAAATAAACATCAAGCATGCCGCAGTCGGGCGTCTGAGCGACAGCACAGAAAGGGCTTATAAAAGAATAATCACAGTGAATATCCAGGAGGTAGAACCATCCCAGGGATACTCAATAAAATACATAATGTAAATGGTTAGTCCATATTAATAATAAAATTAGAACATGATCCTCAGATGTCACAGGTCATAAGCAAAAATCTAGTCTAGCCGTTTCTCCATCCGAAGACCGTCACTGAGTTCTAGCTAATTCGTTCTCCATCCGAATACCGTTACTATGATCCAGTTAGCCGTGTCTCCATCCGAAAACCGTCACTGAGTTTTAGTTAAATCGTTCTCCATCTGAATACCGTTACTAGATTTCACTCAGACTGTGGTCCGTACTCATGAACATGGCTATCCAAAAGATATGACCTCTGCAGAGGGTGTACTCTTCACCCACGAGTAACGGATTTATTTAGCCCATCGGGACTAATTCCGCCTACGGCCTTTTAATTGAAAACACGCCCGACCTGCACACACCAGCTTAACTCACCGGTGTCTGGAATCACCCACGACACCCGCCAAGCAAAACTCTAAGTGGGGAGGCTACAACCTCGACGTAGCATGGGATCAAATTTATATTCGCGCGCTCTAAGGGGTGCCCCCCCTCTCGGTCCCAACCAGAAACACCCATGCCCCCGGACCAAGTGGCATGCCTACCGGAGGCCTCCGGTATCTTCCACTATGGCCTCTCTGTACGGTGTGTGCTTTGGTAAGGGGTTGACAACTTACTGAACCATACCCCGTCTGCGATAGGGACAAGTGGTGGTACCAACAAATAGGGAAGCTACTGATCAAGACTCGACCTACGACCGACTCAGGTGGTCCAAGTGTCCTCCAACAATATTACCATTAAAGGAATAAATCACCACTCATCAAGCCTCACCATGCCATACAGGACATACTCGTCTCGACGAGGGACTAGGGAAAAGCTCGTGTCTACCCAAGACCACGACTTTCCCGGCTTCCTTCCGGTATGCATGAGGAGCTCACGAGGATGATCCAAATCACTAGCGTATCCATTGCTGACCACAAAATATCTCCAAAAAGCACTCATGCACGAGACTTTATCGTTACATAAAGATAACGCATACTCCAAGTCAAATGGTGTTGTAATCGTATCAGAACACCACAACAAAATATTATGCCAGAGTCCAGAAATACTTGCCTTCAAGAGTATGCAAAGGATGCACTTTTTGAAAGCTTTCTCTTCTCTCCATTATCCCTATTTTGCAAAATATCCAAATAACAAATATTTCAAACACAGTACAAAAAGTTGTCTCAAATATTTTTGAAATAAATCTTAAAATAAACTAGATGAAATTTGGGAGAGTTAGGAAAAAGAATCAATTCATTTGGAGTTTTATTTGAAAAGTTATAGCTGGTCAAAGTCTGGTCAAAACTCTGTTTTTAATAAAACTAGAAAAAGGAAAACGCTTCGAGGGGAATACGCTTTCGGGGTAGGGGTGACGTACTCCGTGGGTATACGCTTTCACTTAAACAGAGGAGACGGCGCGCGGGTCACTGACAGTGGGTCCAGAGGGCCCACTGGTCAGGTTTGACCGTTCCTCCCTCTCCCTCCTCTTCTCTGCCCGACGGGAGCGGGACTCCGGCGATCGCCGTCGACGAACGGCAGCGCCTCACGGGCATCCGAGGGCGGGGATGGAACGGCCAGACTGGGGTGGTCCTCTAGGTGGTCGCTGGGTCGTCGGGGGTGGGAGAAATCACCGGCGGCGAGCTCCGCGGCGGAGGGGGCTACGGTGGTGAAGTGGTTTTTGGGCTCCGGTGGTCTCCGATCGAGGTTGGGTTGCTGGGAAGCTCCGCAAGGACAAGGGGAAGCTACTGGTGGCGCTGGTTGGGCGAGAGAGTGGCTGGCTGCGACATATTTCACCGGAGTTCGGCGGCGGCCGAACTGGCCAGAGTTGGTGAAGACGGTCTTTTCCAGTCAATCCACTGCTAGGGAAGCTCTACGGGGAGGGTCTAAGGTCGCCTAAGGTCTTGAACGAGTTCGGGGACCCTTTAAATAGGCGCTCGAGGTTGGACCGCGGCGGCTGGGGATAAGATCGCCGGCGACAGCCGTGCTGTAGCCGCAGGGCGACGTGGCGGCGACGAGCGCGTGCCGACGAGCTTCGGGATAAGACCGGGCTGTTCACGGGGGCAGCTAGCGCGCTGGGGTGGCTTGGGCGGCGCCGTCCATGTCAGAGGTTCGCTGCCGACGCCGGTGTGCCGCCAAGAGCTCTGCCAGCGGCGCTGCAGGGCGCCAGGGGTGGCGTGGGGAGTGAGCGAGCGTAGTGCGCGGTTGAACAGTGGAGCAGGGGCCAGGGACGGGTCGCGTCGAGTGCGGCAGTGCGGCGCGGCGGCTCAGTGCGCGCGCGTGCAAAATGTGCGCTCTGGGCGCGCCTAGAGCACGCACGGAACCTGCTCGACGAAATGCCAGGGCGGTCTAGAGCGCGGGGGTGGGGCTGGCAGTTAACAGGACTAGGATAGAGACAGCTAGGAGTTTAGTGGACAAGGTTGCCGGGTCATTGGAGCAAGTTCACAGTGCAAACTAGGAAACATGCCCAAAACTGACTGTGCACACCAAGTGCTCAACAGAATGCCAAGTGCACTTAGGCAACTCTTGGAGTGGCCAAAATCTCCAGATCAGGGTCTCTTTAGGTGTGGATGATGAAGGCAAGATCATATGGGCAAAACCAGAAACTTGTTAGTGCAAGATTTGCAAAACTCCAGTTTTGGACAGAAAGAAAAAGGGTTTATTGCATGCACTTAAAAACCTCCAATGAGTCCACTCCCCTGGACTTAAGGGTTTTGAAGGGAGGGCTACAAGTAGGAAAAAGCTCAGGGTCACTAGAGCAAAATAAAATAAGGTTGCAGTACAAATCACCAAATTGGACCAGAATGCAAAAGAGGGTAATTCACTCAAATTTTTCAAAGAACATCACTGTGTTTTTGCATAGAGTTGAATTGTAGGCATCCACTGACATCTCCAAACACTTGGAAGAATTTTTAAAGAAATATTTAAATGGGTTGTAGTGCAAAAGTGCCTACTGGACCAGATTGGAAAAGTTGGTGTAGAGCTCAAAATCTCCAATGGCCAAAAGGTATTTTTGCATCAAAGTGATGTGGAAACATCACATGACATCCCCAAATTTTGGTGGAAATTTTAATGGCATTTATCAAATGGTTGGAGTGCAAAACAGGCTCCAAATTCAAGAAATCATTTCTGAGAGAATAAAGCTCTGAGAAAACAAATCTTGCAATTAAACCCACTGTTAAAGAATTGTTTTATAAAGAGGGCATATAAGTCCAACAATACTCTTTGAAGGTTTTTCCACTAGAGGTAAAAATCCAAAATAACAAAAGGGTAAATCTTGACAAATGGAAAAGTTTTATTTCCAGGCAAAATTTTAATAAATAAAACAAGGTCAAAATTTTGGGGTGTCACAATTAGGTGCAGTGGGTTAAGGGGTAGCTAATTGTGGTTCCGGTCAAGGTGAAGATACCCCGAACAAACCCCTCAAAGGATTGTTTCCCAGAGTAACAAGTGACAATAAATTCAACACAATATATAAATGTTTCCTTACCAAATTCCACTTACAAAAAGCGCTTCACTCCCCGGCAACGTCGCCAGAAAATAGCCTTGATGACCCACAAGTATATGGGATCAACTGTAGCTCTTTTCGATAAGTAAGAGTGTCGAACCCAACGAGGAGCAGAAGGAAATGACAAGTGGCTTTCAGCAAGGTAATGTCTGCAAGTGCTGAAATTGTGAGTAACAGAGTAGTTTGATATCAAGATAATTTGTAACGAGCAAGTAACGATAATAGTAACAAAAGTGCAGAAAGATAGCCCAATCCATTCGAGGCAAAGGACATGCCAAAACGGTCTCTTATAGTAAGCAAAGCGTTCTTGAGGGTACACGGGAATTTCATCTAGTCACTTTCATCAAGTTGATTCGATTCGTGTTCGCTACTTTGATAATTTGATATGTGGGTGGACCGGTGCTTAGGTGATGTTCTTACTTGAATAAACCTGCTACTTATTATTAACCCGCTCGCAAGCATCCGCAACTACAAGAAAAGTATTAAGAATAAATTCTAACCATAGCATTAAACTTTTGGATCCAACGGTCCCTTACGGAATAGCACATATACTAGGGTTTAAGCTTCTGTCACTCTCGCAACCCATCATCTAATAACAACTCCACAATGCATTCCCTTAGGCCCAAATATGGTGAAGTGTCATGTAGTCGACATTCACATGACACCACTAAGGGAATCACAACATACATACTATCAAAATATCAAACACATATCAAGTTCACATGATTACTTGCAACATGATTCTTCCCATGACCTCAAGAACAAAAGCCAATACTCACAAATGATAACCATGCTCAAGATCAGAGGGGTATGATGACCCACAAGTATAGGGGATCAATTGTAGCTCTTTTCGATAAGTAAGAGTGTCAGACCCAACGAGGAGCAGAGGAAATGACAAGTGGTTTTCAGCAAGGTAATGTGTGCAAGTGCTGAAATTGTAAGTAGCGGAGTAGTTTGATAGCAAGATAATTAGTAATGAGAAAGTAATGATAGTAGTAGCAAAAGTGCAGCAAGATATCCCAATCCTTTTGAGGCAAAGGACAGGCAAAAACGGTCTCTTATGATAAGCCAAGTGTTCTTGACGGTACACGGGAATTTCATCTAGTCACTTTCATCATGTTGGTTCGATTTGTGTTCGCTACTTTGATAATTTGATATGTGGGTGGACCAGTGTTTAGGTGTTGTTCGTAATTGAACAAAACCTCCTACTTATGATTAACCCTCCCGCAAGGATCCGCACCTACGAGAAAAGTATTAAGAATAAATTCTAACCATAGCATTAAACTTTTGGATCCAATCGGTCCCTTACGGAATAGCGCATAAACTGGGGTTTAAGCTTCTGTCACTCTCACAACCCATCATCTAATTTCCACTCCACAATGCATTCCCTTAGGCGCAAATATGGTGAAGTGTCATGTAGTCGACGTTCACATGACATCACTAAGGGAATCACAACATACATACTATGAAAATATAGAACACATATCAGGTTCACATGATTACTTGCAACATGATTTCTCCCGTGACCTCAAGAACAAAAGTAACTACTCACAAATCATAAACATGCTCATGATCAGAGGAGTATTAAATAGCATATTGGATCTGAACAAATAATCTTCCACAAAATAAACCATATAGTAATCAACACTACTAGTCACCCACAAGCACCAATCTATAGTTTCGGTAACAAGATTGAATACAAGAGATGAACTAGGGTTTGAGATGAGATGGTGCTGTTGAAGATGTTGATGGAGATTGCCCTCACCAAGATGGGAGAGTTGTTGGTGATGATGATGACGATGATTTCCCCCTCCGGGAGGGAAGTTCCCCCGGCGGAATCGCTCCGCCGGAGGGCAAAAGTGCTCCTGCCGAAGTTCCGCCTCGAGACGGCAGCACTCCGTCCCGAAAGTCCTCTCCTTATTTTTTCTAGGTCAAAATGACCTATATACCAGAAGATGGGTACTGGAGGTGGGCCTGGGTGAGCACAACCCACCAGGGCGCGCCTGGGCTCCCTGGCGCGCCTGGGTGGGTTGTGCCCACCTGGTGGGCCCCCTTGATAATCCCCAAGTGTAGGGAATCATCGTAGAAATTCCCAAAGGTGGAAGTGATAAGTATGGAGTGTCGAACCCACAAAGAGCTAAAGGTAAGATCAATATTCTCTCAAGTCCTATCGGCCACTAATACGACTCTACGTAAACCGAACGTTTGCTTCCAATTAGAAACGAGAAATAAAACTATGTTGTGGGTATGAAGAGGATAATTTTGCATGGTATCGAAGAGATAAAATATAAAAGTAGCTGTTGTTATCATAAAGTTAGAATATATTACTAAATATTATAAATAGCGAGTGTGGAATAATGATGGGTCGGTGTGCAGAATTATCCTAGGCAATCGTTAACAAGACCGGTAGTCGTCATTGCAATTTCATATGAAGGAGAGGCATAAGCTAACGTACTTTCTCTTCTTGGATCATATGCACTTATGATTGGAACTCTAGCAAGCATCCGCAACTACTAAAGATCATTAAGGTAAAACCCAACCATAGCATTAACATATCAAGTCCCCTTTATCCCATACGCAACAACCCCCTTACTCGGGTTTATGCTTCTGTCACTCAAGCAACCCACTATAAGCGAATCATGAATGTATTGCAGCACCCTACAGCGGGAATCCCTCACGCTTGCGCGACACGGAGGGCACAATAGTACAACACCAAAATAAAAACATACAACTCATACCAATCTAGATCATCAATCAACCCAAAGACAAAGGATATCTACTCAAAACATCATAGGATGGCAACACATCATTGGATCATAATATGTGGCATAAAGCACCATGTTCAAGTAGGGATTACAGCGGGGTGCGGGAGAGTGGACCGCGTAAAAGAGATGAGGATGGTGATGATGATGGTGATGTTGATGAAGACGATCACCGCAACGATGATTCGCCTCCCGATGGCACTCTGGCGCCACCGAGAGAGAGGAGGAGAGGTTCTCCCCCTTGTGCTTCCTCCTCCATGGCCTCCCTCCTGGATGGGGAGAGGTTCTCCCTCTGGATCTTGGCCTTCATGGAGATGATGGCCCCTCCGGGATCCTCCTCCATGGCCTTCGGTGATGATGGCCCCCTCCGGGAGGGTGCCAGAGAGGGCCTAGATTGATTTCTCGTGGCTACAGAGGCTTGCGGCGGCGGAACTTCTGATCTAGGTTATTTTCTGGAGGTTTGGGTATTTATATGAGAGGTTGGCATCGAGAACAAGTCAGGGGGCCCCACGGGAAGTCCACGAGGCACAGGGGCGCGCCCTAGGGGGTGGACGCGCCCTCCACCCTCGTGGGGCCCACGGGCCTCCCCTCCGGTAACTCTTCATTCCAATATTTTTTATATTTTCTAGAAAAAATCTCCGTTGATTTTCATCGCATTCCGAGAACTTTTATTTCTGCACAAAAACAACACCACAGTAGTTCTGTTGAAAACAACGTCAGTCCGGGTTAGTTCTAATCAAATCGTACCAAAATCATATAAAACTATTGTAACCATACCATGAATACTTCATAAATTATAGATACATTGGAGACGTATCAGCATCCCCAAGGTTAATTCCTGCTCGTCCTCGAGTAGGTAAATGATAAAAGAAATAATTTATGAAGTGTGAATGCTAGCAAGTGCATAAGTTTGATCAATGATAGTTCCAATCACTTTTTCTAGCATCATTATATATCATAACAGTAGCTCAACTCATGAAACTTCTCATGATTAAGTAACAACCTATTCACATGTTAAAGTATAGATCATAAACTTTCTTGAGAACTAACAAACCGTGCTCTTAGTCATCAAACAATTGCAATTCATCTTATTTTCGGGAAGGGTCTATGTAAGAGCTTTGATTCAGCAAACTCCACATACTCAACTATCATTTAATCTTTCACAATTGCTAACACTCATGTGATATTTATGGGTTCAAAGTTTTAATCGGACACAGAGAAAGATAGGGGCTTATAGTTTCGCCTCCCAACCTTTTACCTCAAGGGCAATGTCAACAATAATAATTTATGAAAACCTACATCCAAGTGGATATATATATCCGGATCGCTCCAACACAAAGTGCTCGCCAAAGGAAAAAGTGTAAAGAGGAAAGGTGATGATCACCATGACTCTTGTATAAGGGTAGAAGATAAAAGTAAAAGATAGGCCCTTCGCAGAGGGAAGCAGAGGTTGCCATGCGCTTTTATGGTTGGATGCACAAAATATTAATGCAAAAGAACGTCACTTTATATTGCCGATTGTGATAAACACCTTTATTATGCAGTCTGTCTCTTTTATTTCTTCCCTATCACAAGTTCGTCTAAAGCTTATTTTCTTCGCACTAATAGATCATACATATTTAAGGAGCAAGTTTTTATTGCTTGCACCGATGACAACTTACTTGAAGGATCTTACTCAATCCATAGGTAGGTATGGTGGACTCTCATGGCAAAACTGGGTTAAGGAATGTTTGGAAGCACAAGTAGTATCTCTACTTGGTACAAAAAATTTGGCTAGCATGAGAGGGAAAGGCAAGCTCAACATGTTGGATGATCCAAGACAATATAACGTTTCGGATATAGGAAAATATAACCCATTAAGTTGTCTTCCTTGTCCAACATCAAATTTTTAGCATGTCATATTTTAATGAGTGCTCACAATTACAAAAGATGTCCAAGATAGTATATTTATATGTGAAATCTCTCTTCCTTCAACATTCTTTCACGAATTGTTCAAGTGACCAATTCTGCGTTTGCCAACTTTCAATAAGTTTACTACCTATACTTATTATGTGTGAAGTCATCACTCCCCATGTTATAAGCATATGAAACGTATATAAATTCAGATTTATGATATTCAATTCATTCAACCATTTACTCATAGGATATACGTTAAGCGCGTGAGTAAATGACAAACTACTCCAAAAGATATAAGTGAAGAACACTGAGTAGTCAAATAATTAACTAGCCATGGGAGGATTCTTTCTCATTCAAGATTTCAGATCCAATGATTTTATTCAAACAGCAAGTAAAATTGAAAATACGCTCCAAGCAAAACACATATAATGTGACGAATAAAAATATAGCTCCGAGTAAGGTATACCGATAGTTTTGAAGACGAAAGAGGGGATGCCTTCCGGGGCATCCCCAAGCTTAGGCTCTTGAATCTTCCTTGAATATTACCTTGGGGTGCCTTGGGCATCCCCAAGCTTAGGGTATTTCCACTCCTTATTCTCCACATATCGATATCTCACCCAAAGCTTGAAAACTTCAATCACAGAAAACTTAACGGAACTTCGTGAGATAGGTTAGTATGATAAAGAGTAAACCATTCACTTTGGTACTGTCAAAGACAAGGTTCATAATTTTTATCACACAATTCCTACTGTACCATATCATTTCTAAAATTTATATTGAGAAATATAAGCCATAGAAACTAGAAAACAAGCAAACTATGCAATGAAAACATAATCTGTCAGAAACAGAACAGTCTGTAATGATCTGAACAGCAACCATACTTCTGGTACTCCAAAAATTATGAAATAAATTTTTGGACGTGAGGAATTTCTCTATTAATCTTCTGATAAAAGAATCAACTCAAAAGCACTCTTCTGCAAAAAAATGAAAGCTAATCTCGTGAGCGCAAAGTTTCTGTTTTTTACAGCAAGATTACATTAACTTTCGCCCAAGTCTTCCCAAAGGTCTTACTTGGCACTTTATTGAAACAAAAGCTATAAAACATGATTACTACAGTAGCTTAATCATGTAAACACACAAAAACAGTAAGGGTAAATATTGGGTTGTCTCCCAACAAGCGCTTTTCTTTAATGCCTTTTAGCTAGGCATGATGATTTCAATGATGCTCACATAAAAGATAAGAATTGAAACATAAAGAGAGCATCATGAAGAATATGACTAGCAAATTTAAATCTAACCCACTTTCTATACCTAGGGATTTTGTGAGCACATAATTTATAGGAACAAGAATCAACTAGCATAGGAAGGAAAAACAAGTATAACTTCAAAACTTTAAGCACATAGAGAGGAAACTTGATATTATTTCAACTCCTACAAGCATGTATTCCTCCCTCATAATAATTTTCAGTAGCATCATGAATGAGTTAAACAATATAACCATCACATAAAGCATTCTTTTCATGATCTACAAGCATAGAAATTTTACTACTCTCCACATAAGCAAAATTCTTCTCATTCGGAATAGTGGGAGCAAACTCAACAAAATAACTGTCATGTGAGGCATAATCCAATTGAAAATTAAAATCATGATGAAAAGTTTCATGGTTAACATTATTCTTCATAGCATACATGTCGTCACAATAATCATCATAGATAGCAACTTTGATCTCATAATCAATTGGAATTTCTTCTGAAATAGTGGAATCATTACTAACTAAAGTCGACACTCTTCCATATTATTCATACTCCAAAAGATATAAGTGAAGTTCATGGAGCATTCTACAATTAATATAGACTAACCAATATCCAAGCTCAAAATATATAAGTGAAGCACACGAAGCATTCTATAAAACCATACTCAAAAGATTTAAGTGAAGCGCAAAGAGTATTCTATGAGGTCATACTCAAAAGATATAAGTGAAGCACATGAATCATTCTATAAATCTATGAAGGTATATCTCATACTAGCATGGTTCTTAAAGAAAAAGAAAAACACAAAGGACACAAATCATGTGAACAAAACAAAAACCGAGGTATACTGATAATTGTTGAAAAAGAAAGATGGGATGCCAACCGGGGCATCCCCAAGCTTAGATGCTTGAGTATCCTTGAAATATTTACTTGGGGTGCCTTGGGCATCCCCAATCTTGAACTCTTGCCTCTCTTTATTCTTCTCATATTGATAGCTCCTCAATCTTCGAACACTTCATCCACACAAAACGTTAACAAAAACTTTGTGAGATCCGTTAGTATAATAAAGCAAATCACTACCTTTAGGTACTGTTGCAAACTCATTCCAATTTCACATCAGAACTATATCTACTGTATTCCAACTTCACCATGGTTCATAACCCCCGATACTACCCACAGATTCATCAAAATAAGCGAACAACACATAGAAAAGAGAATCTATCAAAAACAGGATAGTCTGTAGTAATCTAGAAGTTTAGTATACTTTTGTAACTCCAAAAATTCTAAAAAATATGACAATTTAAACAAATTGCACAGAAGTAATGTTCAAAATGTTTCAGACCCATTTGACTTTCCAGTAAAAAAATGTAAATTCATGCGCTACAGCCAAAGTTTCTGTTTTTGTACTACACAAAGTAAACAAGCAATCTAATCATCCTAAAACCAAAGATGGGCTCATTATTTTTAATAATACAATGGATATATACAAGGGGATAATTATTTTCAAAGAAACTTCCATGAAATTTTATACATTGTTTCCATGAGCATGAACACAAGTGTTCAAGGTCGACCCTCACTTCTCCAATGCATAACCTTCCAATCACTTCTCTTATTGAAAAACTTTTTAAGCATGAGAGGCAAGTAATTTTTTTTGTATTTTCATTCTTTTAATTTTTTTTGTATGTTTCACCCACAACTAAGCAGAAACAAAAAGGAAAAACAGAATCTACTTAGTGAAGAAAGCAAACAAGCACACACGAGAATTTCAACCCCATGCTATTGCTCCCCGGCAACGGCGCCAGAAAAGAGCTTGATAATCCCCAAGTGCAGGGAATCATCGTAGAAATTCCCAAAGGTGCAAGTGATAAGTATGGAGTGTCGAACCCACAAAGAGCTAAAGGTAAGATCAATATTCTCTCAAGTCCTATCTTCCACTGATACGACTCTATGTACACCGAACGTTTACTTCCAACTAGAAACGAGAAATAAAACTACGTTGTGGGTATGAAGAGGATAATTTTGCATCGTATCGGAGAGCTAAAATATAAAAGTAGGTGTTGTTATCATAAAGTTAGAATATATTACTAAATATTATAAATAGTGTGTGTGGAATAATGATGGGTCAGTGCGCGGAATTATCCTAGGCAATTGTTAACGAGACCGGTAGTCGTCATTGCAATTTCATATGAGGGAGAGGCATAAGCTAACATAATTTCTCTTCTTGGATCATATGCACTTATGATTGGAACTCTAGCAAGCATCCGCAACTACTAAAGATCATTAAGGTAAAATCCAACCATAGCATTAACATATCAAGTCCCCTTTATCCAATACGCAACAACCCCCTTACTCGGGTTTATGCTTCTATCACTCAAGCAACCCACTATAAGCGAATCATGAACGTATTGCAACTCACTACAGCGGGAATCCCTCACGCTTGCACGACACTGAGGGCACAATAGGACAGCACCAAAATAAAACATACAACTCATACCAATCTAGATCATCAATCAACCCAAAGACAAAGGATATCTACTCAAAACATCATAGGATGGAAACACATCATTGGATCATAATATGCACCATGTTCAAGTAGAGATTACAGCGGGGTACGGGAGAGTGGACCGCGTATAAGAGATGAGGATGGTGATGATGATGGTGATGTTGATGAAGACGATCACCGCTGTCATGATTCCCCTCCCGATGGCACTCCGGCGCCACCAAGAGGGAGGAGGAGAGGTTCTCCCCCTTGTGCTTCCTCCACCATGGCCTCCCCCTGGATGGGGAGAGGTTCTCCCTCTGGATCTTGGCCTTCATGGATATGATGGCCCCTCCAGGATCCTCCTCCATGGCCTCCGGTGATGATGGCCCCTCCGGTAGGGTGCTAGAGAGGGCCTAGATTGATTTCTCGTGGCTACAATGGCTTGCGGCGGTGAAACTTCTGATCTAGGTTATTTTCTGGAGTTTTGGGTATTTATAGGAGAGGTTGGCGTCGAGAACAAGTCAGGGGGCCCCACGGGAAGTCCACAAGGCACAGGGGCACGCCCTCCACCCTCGTGGGGCCCACAGGCCTCCCCTCCGGTAACTCTTCGTTCCAGTATTTTTTATATTTTCCAGAAAAATTCTCTGTTGATTTTCATCGCATTCCGAGAACTTTTATTTCTACACAAAAACAACACCACGGTAGTTCTGCTGAAAACAACGTGAGTCCGGGTTAGTTCTAATCAAATCATACCAAAATCATGTAAAACTATTGTAAACATGGCATGAATACTTCATAAATTATAGATACGTTGGAGACGTATCACCCCTTTGGTAGTTATTTGCTCCAATAATTCTTAAATATTCCATAAAAATCCTCGTGAAGTTTCAGCTCATTTGGAGTTGTGCAGAATAGGTTGCCTGACATAGCTTTTTCAGGTCCAGATTTCCAGCTGCCGGAATTCTCCCTCTTTGTGTATACCTTGCATATTATGAGAGAAAAGGCATTAGAATTACTCCAAAAAGTATTATTATGCATAAAAACATTACAAATAATAGTAAGAAAACATGATGCAAAATGGACGTATCAGGGTATTAAATAGCATATTGGATCTGAACATATAATCTTCCACTAAATAAACCATATAGTAATCAACTACAAGATGTAATCAACACTACTAGTCACCCACAAGCACCAATCTATAGTTCTGGTACAAAGATTGAACACAAGAGATGAACTAGGGTTTGAGATGAGATGGTGCTATTGAAGATGTTGATGGATATTGCCCTCCCCAAGATGGGAGAGTTGTTGGTGATGATGATGACGATGATTTCCCCCTCCGGGAGGGAAGTTCCCCCGGCGGAATCACTCAACCGGAGGGCAAAAGTGCTCCTGCCCAAGCTCCGCCTCGAGACGGCGGCGCTCCGTCCCGAAAGTCCTCTCCTCAGTTTTTCTAGGTCAAAATGACTTATAAACCAGAAGATGGGCACTGGAGGTGGGCCGAGGGGAGCACAACCCACCAGGGCGCGCCTGGGCTCCCTGGCGCGCCCAGGTAGGTTGTGCCCACCTGGTGGGCCCCCTTTGGTACTTATTGGCTCCAATATTCCTCATATATTCTATAAAAAATCTCCACAAGTTTCAGCTTGTTTGGAGTTGTGCAAAATAGGTGGCCTGACGTAGCTTTTCCAGGTCCAGATTTCCAGCTGCCAGAATTCTCCCTCTTCGTGTGTACCTTGCATATTATGAGAGAAAAGGCATTAGAATTACTCCAAAAAGCATTATTACGCATAAGAACATCCTAAATAATAGTAGGAAAACATGATGCAAAATGGACATATCAGCGGCGTGATTGGAGCACATCCCTAGTGGTCGATGAGGGAGTCCTGGACTAAGGGGTCCTCTGGCGTCCGGCCTGATAGCCATGGGCCGGACTGATGGGCTATGAAGATACAAAGACCAAAGACTCTACCCATGTCCGGATGGGACTCTCCTTGGCGTGGAAGGCAAGCTTGGCAACCAAATATGATGATTCCTTTCTCTGTAACCGACTTTATGTAACCCTAGTTCCCTCTAGTGTCTATATAAACCGGAGGGCTAGATCTGTAGAGGCGAACAATCATAATCGTAGTCATACAGGCTAGACTTCTAGGGTTTTAGCCTTCACGACCTCGTGGTAGATCAACTCTTGTAATACTCATATTCATCAAGATCAATCAAGCAGGAAGTAGGGTATTACCTCCATAGAGAGGGCCCGAACCTGGGTAAACATTGTGTCCCCCATCTCCTATTACCATCGACCTTAGACGCACAGTTTGGGACCCCCTACCCGAGATCCGCCGGTTTTGACACCGACATTGGTGCTTTCATTGAGAGTTCCACTGTGACGTCGAAGATAGGATCGATGGCTCGCCTTGTCCTCAAGGACAATGTCACCTCCGGAGGAGCACTGGCCCAGGCCAAACCCTCTGGCTGGGCGGCTTTACCATGACCGCCCGTTCGGCCGTTAAGCCGGCGATGACTTCTCGGGTCATCGAAAATCCCCTCCATGTTGACTCCAAATACTCCAAGTAGATGGATCCGGCGGAGTTGTCGTCTTTAAACGAGCTCCTAGATCGCATCGCCGCCCTGGGGGTCGCCACAGACTATGATCGGATTAGGCTTAAACCCTTAAAACTCCACCGATCACCCATCAAATAGCTGTAATAGAGGAGCAAGACAACAACTCTTCGTCTATACTAAGGATGAACTATGTTCGGATCTCCGAGCTTGAAGAGCTGGACACCTGCCGGCAGAAAGACACGCCTTGTCCTCCGAACATGGAATCAGACGACAAGCCTGAAAAATCAGTTGACTTCCCGGAGCCCGAACTATTAAGTTCAGAAGTTCTTCAGACTCCGGATCCCAAATTGGGTTAGGATTCGGATTTAAATCCACCCACCCACCCAGATATAAGTGCTCTCATGGGCATACGACGTCAGTCTCAGGAAACGGTCCATCACTTCTGGGCCAGATTCCTCCTTGTCAAAGACAAGATTAAAGATTGCCGTGACGGAGACGCGATCTCAGCGTTCTGCAACAATTGCACGGATGAAGGAATCCTCAATGCCATCAACCGCTGTCGTGTATCACACTTCGCAGACTCGGCAACCATAGTACACAAGTACCGCGCAATGGAAAGCACCTGGAAAACTCAGGCAGCCCGCTGGGAACCTCTGGTTTCCACCCAACCCCTCGTTCAGGCGAAAAGGACGCACCCTCATGGCACGCCCAGCCCAATAGTAAAGAAATATAAGCCGGTTACAGGGCACAGAACCGTTCTGGAGGGATGGCTCGATGGTCCATGCAAAATACACACAACACCGGATACCATATCAACCCACAGCCTTAGAGCATGTTGGATACTCCGGCAAGTGGCCAAGAGCGGCGAGGATATCCTGGCCAAAAACACCCCAGAGCAACACCCCTAGAAGGCGACGACCTCAGGGTATTAACGGTCTTCGAGACCTTCGCTTCAAACAATAAGTGCAAAAGGGCACTCCTCGACCTTGCCGAAGTCTGCCAAATCGCAGCAATAAACCCTTGGAACGACACGGCTATAACTATTAATGCCGGTGATGAACCAAAATTCAGGACAGTCCGGGCACCAGCCACCTTGGCCCTCAGTCCGATCATGGACGGCTTTCGGCTCACCAAGGTTCTCATGGACGGCGGCAGCGGACTAAACCTCATTTACGAGGATACACTCAGCAAAATGGAAATAGACAGGGGCTGCATCGAGCAAAGTAGCACGACCTTCCGAGGAATTCTTCCTAGTCGGGAGGCGCGATGCGCGGGAAAAATCACGCTCGACGTGGTATTCGGCACAGCGGAGAACTATCGGTCCGAAGAATTAACCTTCCAAGTGGCCCCTTTCAACAGTGGATATCACCCCCTATTGGGGCGAGATGCATTTACACGCTTCCAAGCTATACCTCACTACGGGTACATGAAGCCCAAGATGTCCGGGCCCAATGGCATAATCACTCTCGCCAGTGATCCGGACATAGAACTCCGCGCCGAGAATAAAAGCGCATCCCTGGCCCTTAAGGCATTATCTGAAGCCCTCGCGGCCGAAGAATTAACCAGATTGCGCTCCACGGTGGATAGGGACGATGTAATCCTGGACAATCGACCCAAATCCACCTCCTTCAAACGAGCAGAAGAAATAGTCAAATTCCAAGTTCATCCAACGGACCCCAAGAAGACAACATCTATCGGGGCACAACTAGACCCAACGATCGACACCGCGCTACGAGAGTTCCTGCGTGAGAACTGGGATATATTCGCCTGGCACCCTGCTGATATGCTAGGAATCCCACGTAGATTGGCGGAACACAGCCTCAATATATTGAAGGGATATAAACCGGTCAAGCAAACACTGCGGCACTTTTCCGAACCCAAACGTCAAGCTATGGGGGAGGAGCTAGCCAAGCTAATCGAATCAAGATTCATTAGAGAAACAAAACACCCGGACTAGCTAGCAAACACTACAAAAAAAAGACACATCCGTGACATTTTGGGCCGAACGAATTTTTTTTCTGTCATACATATGACACTTCTATGACGATAATTGTGATAAAACCCGGTATCATCATAGATGTGGTGGGCTCCTACTTCTATGACAAAAAATCATGACAGAAATTGGGCTTTTCGTCCTGGTCGGGCCGGAGACGCGGCTGCATGACAATCTTTGGGCCGTCCATGACGAAAAAACCGTGGTAGAAGCGAGGGCGAGGAAAATTTTGGGGAGTTCCCGGTTACGGTGGGAGGTCGGGGGCCGAGCGATGCGCGTTTCTCTCGTACACGTACGCGCGTGTGTGCGAGGCGTTGGCTCTAACTAAACCTGAGCGAGGCGTTGGGCTCTAACTGAACCCGAGCGATTGCACTGCAGGCTACGTGTTACTGAACCCGAGCGATCGATCGATGGCTGTTAACTAAACCCGATTGAGCGATTCCTTCGCTGCTGCTAACTGAAGCCGATAGATGCTGCCTCTGGGATGAACAGTGAGCGTTGCGGGGGGGGGGGGGGGGGGGGTTGGATGAACAGTGAGCGGTGGCGTTGCCTTTGGATGAACAGGACCCCGTGGTGTGGTGGAGGGCTGGATGAACAGTAGACGGTGGAGGGGTGCCCGTGGAGGGGTGGTTGAACAGGACCCCGTGGTGTGGAGGGCTGGATGAACAGTAGACGGTGGAGGGGTGCCCGTGGAGGGGTGGTTGAACAGTAGCCGGTGGAGTAGCGCGCGGTGGAGGCTGGATGAACAGGAGCCTGTGGAGGCTGGAGGAGGTCGACAGTGGAGATGAACAGTATCCCGTGGAGTCCCGTTTTGCGGTACGCCAAACCCCTCCCGATGAACAGGACCCTCGTTTCGACCGTAGGAGGTCCGTTTCGTCCGTTTGGCGGTACGCCACACCCCTCCCGATCAACAGGACCCCCGTTTCGACCGTAGGAGGTCAGTTTCGTCCGTTTTGCGGTACGCCACACCCCTCCCGATCAACAGGACCCCCATTTTGACCGTAGGAGGTCTGTTTCCTCTGTTTTGCGGTACGCCACACCCCTTTCGATAAACAGGACCCCGTTCCGAACGTAGGAGGTCCATTTCCTCCGTTGTGCGGTACGCCAGGCCTCGTTTCCATCGCCTGTTCCGTCCGAGCCCTCCCGATGAACACGACCACGCATTCCGTTCCGACCCAGCCGGTTGGCTCCCACGCGTTCCGTTGCCTCCCGATGAACACGACACATTCCGTTGACTGCCCATGAACACGATGCATTCCGTTGCCTCCCCATGAACACGATGACGACGCTGTTTCTCCGTTCCGACCCAGCCATGTACACGAGCCCTGGCCGTACGTATGCGCGAGTAGGCATTCGAGACCCCACCCATACGTACACATATGTGGCCGTATTTTCTTTCTTGCACCCTGGTCGCTGTACGTACGTGTACATGCTACGTGCGCGCCTCTACTATGACACGTACGCGCCTCTACTACGACACGTGCGCGCCTCTACATCCACCTGTATATATGTACATACACATTCGCGACCAGAATGACAACACTACGTACGCTTCGACCAGGTGGGTCCCGACTGTCAGGCACTTCCTTGCCTGCGAAGATGTAGCTGGTGGGTCCCAGCAGTTAGGGTGGCGAATCATTTTTTTTGCCCGGACGCACTTCCTTGCGTGCGAAGATGTAGCTGGTGGGTCCCAGTAGTCAGGGGAAAACGTTTTTTTCGCGAAATACGGTGGCCCGTCCGGTGGGTCCCCGCTGTCAGATGGAGGAATAATTATTTTGCACATAATAAGGAGGCACTTCCTTGCTGCGGCCGTGGACCCAGCTGTCAGCCTCTCCACGTACAGTCCACGTCTGATGGAAGCCGTTCCTTGACCACGTTGACCACGCCGCGCTGAGAGCAAAAGGGCGGTGGACGACGGCGAGGCCTAGGAAGGGGACGACGCGGAGCCGGGGAAGACGCGGCAGTGGATGCCCACGCATAGAGGACTACGAGGCTTCACTGGTTCGCTGCGGTGTGAGGTTGCCGTCGCCGTAGAATAACAGGGGGTGTGGGTGAGTAGAGTGATGCCCTGGCCAGCGGTGGGAGTAGTAGGGGGCGGTGAGGCCTTCGCCGCATCACAGCCGGCCACGCAGGAGCACGAGGCACGACCGGCGCTGGTTTGGGCGACTGGAGCAAGAAGACCAGAGGTTGAAGAAGCACTACAGTCGTTGGATGGACATCGTACGGTCACTGGAGCTAGAATCGTGCATATTGACTAAGTTCACAAAGCCCTCCATCCCCATCAACTTAGTAGGCCCACAAGTCAGCCTGCCACTATACTGGGTCCCAGCTAACAGGGGGAGTATTCATTTTTTTGTGCGTAATAAGGAGGCACTTCCTTGCGTGCGAAGATATAGTTGGTGGGTCCGAGCTGTCAGCGGCGGTAACGTTTTTTTCGCGAAATACAGAGGCCCTTTCGGTGGGTCCCTGATGTTAGGTGGAGGAATCATTATTTTGCGCGTAATAAGGAGGCATTTCCTTGCGTGCGGCCGTGGAACCAGCTGTCGGCCTCTCCATGTACAGTCCACTTCAGATGCATGTCGGTCGTTGACCACGTTGACCAGGCCCCGCCGAGAGCACCAGGGCGGTGGACAACGGCGAGGCCTAGGAAGGGAACGACATGGAGGCAGGGAAGACTTGGCAGTTGTTTCCCACGCGGAGGGGAGTACGACTGTACGAGGGTTTACTGGTTCATCTGCCGTCGCCGGAGAATAACAGCAGGTGTGGGTGAGTAGAGGGATGGCTAGGCCAGCGATGGGAGTACGGTGCGGCGGTGAGCCCTGCGCAGTAGCAGAGCCGGCCGCGGGGAGGAGGGAGCAGGCAGTCCCGCCGGCGCTTGTTTGAGTGGCTGGAGCAGGAAGAGCAGAGATTGAAGAAGCACGAGGGCCGTTGGATCGCCATCCAACAGTCACTGCTTGTGTGTCAACCTTTTTTTAGGAAAGCCTAAAATCTGTGGAAAACAGCATACAGCCCATCTGCCATTATTTCTAATAATTTACAGCCCATTTGCTAATTATTAAGGTTTTTTTGGAGCCCATATTCTTTTTGTTAGCATTACAGCCCATATTGTGGCCACGGTTAAAAAATTATACAAAATTTTGCATATTTCGGTGCGGTCCGAACTGTTTTTAATCCCGAAATTTTGACTCACATTCAAACTGATTTTAAAAATAAATGTATATCAATATAAAATCCAACAAATTCTCCACGCATAAAAATTAATGTAATTTAAAATATCGAAATGAAAAATAAAGATATTTGAAACTAATTGCCGGTTTGATGTGTTTTAAAAATGTACATCCCATTTCTCATTACTGATGGGCCATTTTCTCGGCCAGCCGAATGAAAGCTCTCCTCGTCTTGAAAGATTTGCAGCCCAACAGGCCTGACAAAGCGACTTACATGGCAAATCACAAAAAAACTGGGCTGTGGCCGTGGACCCAGTTGTCAGCCTCTCCACGTACAGTACTCTTCCGATGGAAGTCGTTCCTTGACCACGTTGAACACGCCGCACGGAGAGCACCACGGCGGTGGACGACGGGGAGGCCTAGGAAGGGGATGACGCGGAGCCGGGGAAGACGCGACAATGGAAGCCCACGCGGAGAGGAGTACGAGGGTTCACTGGTTCGGCTGCGGTGTGAGGCTGCCGTCGCCGCAGGGCCTGGCCAGTGGTGGGAATAGTAGGGGGCGGTGAGGCCTCCGCGGCAGCACAGCCGGCCACGGGAGGCAGGAGCATGCGGCACGACCGGTGCTGCTTTGGGCGGCTGGAGCAAGAAGACCAGAGGTTGAAGAAGCACTACGGCCGTTGGATGGACATCGTACGGTCACTGGAGCTAGAATCATTCATATTGACTAAGTTGACAAAGCCCTTCGTCCCCGTCAACTTAGTAGGCCCACAAGTCAGCCTCCCACCAAGGTGGGTCCCAGCTAGCCGGGGGAGTATTCATTTTTTTGTGCGTAATAAGGAGGCACTTCCGGTGGGTCCGAGCTGACAGCGGGGGGAACGTTTTTTTGCCAAATACGATGGCCCGTCAGGTGGGTCCCAGCTATCAGGGGGCAAACGTTTTTTTCGCAAAATACGGTGGCCCGTCCAGTGGGTCCCTGCTGTCTGTTGGAGGAATCATTATTTTCCGCGTAATAAGGAGGCACTTACTTGTTGCGGCCGTGGACCCAGCTGAGACTCTCCACGTATAGTATACTTCCGATGGAAGTCGTTCCTTGACCACGTTGACCTTGCCGCGTTCCGTTGCATGCATGCGTCCATGGGCGTGGTGCGTCCCCACTGTCAGCCTCTCACGTACAGTCATCTTCCGATGAGTCTCGGTTGTTGACCACGTTGACCACACCGTGCCGAGTGCACCCAGACTGGAACGACCCGGAGATGGGGAAGACGGGGCAGTGGAGTCGCAGATGGAGAGGAGTGGGAAACTTCACTGGTTCGGGTGCACGGCAGCACAGCCGCGGTGCCGCCCACGGGAGACAGGAGCAAGAACAGAGGTTGAAGAAGAAGCACGACTGTTGGATTAACATCCAACGGTCCAGCTGCTAGAATCATTTGTTGATTAAGTTGACAAAGTCGTGCGTACACGTTCGCTTAGTAGGCCCACAAGCCAGTCACCAAATCTGACGGGTCCCAGCTGTCAACGGGATGAATAATTTTTTCGCAAAACAAGGAGGCACTTCCTTCCGTGCGAAGATACAGCCGGTGGGTCCAGCTGTCATGTGGAGGAAACATTTTTTTCAGCTTAATAAGGAGGAACTTTCCTTGCGTGCAACCATGGACCTCGTGGGTCCCAGCCGTCAGGCTCTCCACGTACAGTCCTCTTCCGATGACTCTCGTTTGTTGACCACGCCGCACCGAACACAGCGAGGCGGTGGACGACGGCGAGGCCCCGGACGGGAACGACTCGGAGAGGGGAAAACGCGGCAGTGGAGTCGCAGATTGAGAGGAGGAGAAGGGTTATAACTGGTTCTGTTGCGGCGTGGGGCTGTAGTCTGTGGAGAATAACAGGAGGTGTCGAGGGGTGGAGGGATAGCCTGGCCGGCAGTGGGGTAGCGCTTCGTAGCGATGCATGCTAAGCAGAGCCGCTAGCCGCCGGAGGCCGGAGCAGGCGGTCCCGGCGACGCTGGAGGAAGAAGACGAGAGATTGAAGGTGCATGTCGACCGTTGGATATAAATCCAATGGCTATGGATGACACAATCATTTGTTGACCAAGTTGACAACGCCCTGCGTAGGCTTCGACCTATTGGCCCACATGTCAGCCTGCAAAAATGTGGCATATATTTAACCCATGTTTTCTAGAATGTACAGTCCATTTGCTGGGATGGGTGAACAAATAATTTCGCGTCAATCAGGCCCATTTATATTTTCTAAGAAATCCCAGCCCATTTGCACTTCCTTGAAATACACGTATTTGGTGGGCTCGTTATATATATAATGTTATGTTAGAAGGAGCAATTAATATCAAAGAATAAACCGGAGAGGCACATTTTTTATATATATAATTAAGAAATTAGCGAGTTATTGCTCAAAATAAAAATGAGCGCGTTATTATTAAATTGGTCCTTAAAATCTTCGCAAGCTTTTGTACGCAATCACCAGGATTTTCCTTTCCTGTGAGTAAAAAACAACCAGGATTTTCCTTGCCAACTTCCGTTAAACATTTACTTTTATAAGTTAATATCACGTGGGATGTTTTTATAATGTATATATAAGTCTCTATAAAATATACAATAATAGTAATAATATAAATATATATAATGTGGTTAGAAGGGAAAACATAAATTGGACACATCATTACTTTTATAAGAGACCTGCGTTTTATACCCCACAGTAGGCATACTAACAAGTTCACACACAAATACAACAGAAAAGGTAAACATTCATATCAAACTCAGGTTCACAGGACACGTTCATATTCATAGCCAACATTCACTATCAACAACTCAAAAGATTCATATATACACAAGCTCAGCATATCTATGCATCCAAATGATTGATAGATCACACGACAATATTCATACATAATTCACAAAAAGATTCAGATATACACATGTTCAGTATGTTTATGCATCCAAATGATTGAGACCACAGCCAATATGATCCATGGACGAACTTTAATTACCTAGGGTACAGACTGGTAAATGGTGTTCAATCGGAGGTACTTCTTGCTAAAATTAGTTCTTGTACGAGTAAACTTTCGAGTACATAAGAGGCAGCACAGACAATCTGAACTTTGCTTGTAGGTTTATCCTCAAATAGTGGCCTCGTGCCGAGGGAGGTTTGAGCAACTTGGCCACCACTTTCATCCAACTAGTTTACTGGCTCATCTTGGTCCTGTATCTCGCCAAAATTCTACATTGCAGATGAGAAAGGAGGCGGTTGAGAAAATGAACCACCCAAATTTTTTGTGCAGTTCAACTGAAATGGAGCATCCTTGGCGTGCAGACTGATTAAGTGCCAGATGAATATACGCGTCAACCAACTTGTCTGGAATCTTTAGACTCCATGCCATATAGTTCGCTACCAGATGTGCCGATAACCAAAAGGCACAGGTTGGGACCAAAGACTGGACTGCGTTTTTCTGCGCTATGCACCAAGCAATATTTTTGGCGTTCACTCTCCTAATACTTGGAGTTTGACAATTGGTTGACGCCGGTTGATACTCGAATGAATATAGGCACTTCTTGTTAACATCGATGCTTGTCTGAGTGAACATTGGAGTACATAGCAGCAACATAAGTACCTGTCCATCTGATCATTTTGTGCAGTTCTACTGAAATCACCTGATGTAATGATTTGCCTACGAGTTCAGGCTCCAAATTACTCCTTTATGAAATCGGCAAACAGTAGCACAATACTAAATTACCAATACATATGACAGGCACAATAATCAGGATAAAGACCAGTACCAACCTGTGTGAGGTAGCATATCAATTACTATTTCCTTTCACTGGAAGCCGAGATAAGCCGAGCGACTGACAGCAAAGGAAGAAAGCAAGCGGAGATTAGCGACTGACAGGAAAGGAGGGAAGCTGTCGAGGCAATGAAGCACCCAAAGTTTTTGTGCAGTTCCACCAAAATCGAGCATCCCTGTTGGAACATATATTGAGAGAGTGAGATTACTGTAATAGTGGGACTAGTTGATGAATCATACACTAACAAATAGAAGCACCCTCATTATCTTAATGGGTAAAGTTAGCAACATAGTAGTCTTGCTTAAAGAGAGGTATTAGTTTATTTAATCAGTGCCAATTAGCTCAACTCAACACTCAAAGCATTGCCATTTATCATAGGTTGCAAAACTTTAACGTGCAAAGATAAAGGAGTTTCTCATGACAGTAGCACGATACAAATAGAGATGACAACAAACTAATATGGATGAAGGCCTTAGGCCCGTACCAACTTGAGAAAAAAAGCTTATTCATGTAGTCCCATAAGAGATGATAAAGCACTCACTGGAATCACACAATAGTATATATTTTTGTGCACTTCAAATGTATGGTTGAAATCACTCTTGTTTACCAGTGCTGAGATTATATCGAAAGATTATCAAGAACTTCCAGCAGAGTTAAAGCACTGGCTGGGATACAATTCATTGTATTGTCTTGGGTAGTTCCACTAAAATGTATGATTAGCACAACATGATCCCTGTTTGCACAAGTAGGAACAAGGTGAAACCTTCATTAGGTTAGTGAGAAAGGATAGGAAGACATTAGCATATTACTCAAACAGTAGCATCAAATTCATGATGGACAATACGCAAAACATTGCCTCATTGAACCAATGGCAATAAATTGACATGCAAAACAATAGCACTTTTATGTCATGACACTAATAATATTCCCTCCCTGATGCACCACACGATTCACCTCCATAGACAAACATACACACGTACATGATTCAGCATAGGGTCCTACTAAAGATTTGTTTAACTCTAACAGGAAAATTAGGCAGTAATAAATTAGTGGTGCTTAAGTACTTCTAATTAATTAAGTGAGACAGCAGAAGTGGAGGGGCTCCCTGGAGGATCGTCTCACATGTAAGGTAGTCATTGCCGGAGCCCTTGAATGGCCTCGACTGAGGCCTCTGGCTTCAGCAAGATCGCCTTGGCACTGTTTATTCTTCTTCTTCTTCCTCGTCATGCTCTGTTTCTCTTTCTCCTCACCAGTTGGTGAAACCAAGTACATGATTGGCCTTCTAATTCAGAATTGGTTTTGTCAGTGAGGGAGTACAAGTGTACTAGTAAAAAACAGCATTATGTTCTCATGGCAGTCGGAAAATAGAGATGAACACATGCATTAAATATCACTCTTACCTAAAGGAAGGTTATGGCGCCAATATGGATGATGAGGATTGGAACACATATCTCCCTTTGTGCAGTTCCACCAAAATGAACCAATTGTTCCATTCTGACATTCCAGTTATACAGCACAAAAGTCACTTCTTTTAAGAAGAGTTTTCTGCAGTGCACCAAAAGGTCACAACAGCAACCAGGTGAATTGGATATCCCTGATTGCACAAAAAGGCATAGAGGAAACAGTCAGAGTCTCAAACAATTACAGGCAAAAACATTTGGCTAAACTTGTCATGGCTTATAACAGTGGCATGGCTTTGTTTTTACCGGGGACATTAGATTAAGAACAGCTAAGGCTATGTTCAGTTCACAGGTTTGGTGCAGGATTTTCGTAGGAACACAATTCCTACGATATTCTTTCCCTTCCAACCGTTCGGAACACGGGAAAGGTGAATAGTGTTCCATAGGAAAGCTGGTCTGGTAGTACTGATTCCATAGGATTAGAAACATCCACGCGCTGCTCATTTTTTGAGCGGAAGCCCGAGGCAGGCGCTCGTTGCCATGCGTTAGACAGGTTGCTGTGCTGTGTTGCCGGAATAAAAAATCAACCTATGTGTGGTACGTGAGGTGAGGACAAGAGTAGTCACTGTGCAGCTGAATAAACAAATAGCATCTCATACTGCCAAGCATGCTACTCTAAAAAAACAAATCTATACATTTCGTAGTCCATCCGAACACTTTCGCTTGAGAGTTTCCTCTGGTTCGCTGTTCCATAGTTTTATACCTACATTCCTTTCCTATTCCTCTATTTTCATCAAGACCTGTGTTTTCTGCCCCTTTATTCCGAACGGAGCCTAAATATTTGGTATAAGGGCATGGGACAGTGGGTGCACCAGCAGTGCAGCACCATGTACGTAAACTGGGGCATAAAGTGGTGATTCATAGTTTGTTGCCCCGAGAAACAAACATCCAAGAAACATATCTAGGTTGGTCCCATTTTTGTTCACTCTAGCCACCTACTCCTATGTGTGGATAGCAAATCTAGTCCTGGTCATACCACTGTGTACAGCGTTACCCCTATATTTCCCTTTTCGACCAAGAGACCGGTTGGATGACCAGTCTGTACTACTTTCTCCCCCTTTCCTTCCTGTTTGTACCAAGTCCGATGTACATACTAAATTCCCCCTCCCCCACTTTATTTCGTACAAGACCGAGAAATTTGTTTACTACAATGCCCTTTCCCTCGCGGACTGAGCTCCGGTGCCTTAATTGCACCTGCCTTTGGCTGCATGACAGGAGGGCCAACCACCTGTTGGGCCCACCTGTCATAGATGCAAAGGCAGGAGCAGTAAGTAGAAGCTTTCGCTACACGCTATCCCTCCCGCACGAGGTGGACGGACATGCAGCAGTGGATTCGATACTGTAGAAGTAGGAGTAACATCATTGTTCATCTTCTCGAAGAGGCGAAGAGCCAAGCGCAACCCGAACGTGGCAGTTGCGAATGCTCGCTTGGTGCGGTTCCTTGGAGTACTAGCGAGGCTCTTGCATGAGACAAAATTGCTATTGTTTAACAATTAAACTCCATTATCCATTGGTTGATACTCATTCTGCATAGGTCCACGCGCTTAGCACCGTTTCCTCCTGGGGTCACCAATGTTTATTTGTTAATTAATAGCATTGCATGCAATGAACTAGCCATTGCAAGTCATTAAAAGCATGCACACCTCTCATCTCTTATTGGTTGATATGTCAAGAAACAAGAAACAAGGTAGAAGTTAATGCACCGCTCCTAAGTGTTTTGGGACTCTTTGGTTTTCATAAGATGACTTACACACCTAGACGGAGGGAGTAGTATAGCCCTGTAAACCGGAAAGGAGTATTTGCCTTTCTAGAGATTTCAACAAGTGACTAGACTACACCGTGTGCAGTACTCCCTCCCTTCCGGTTTATAGGGCTCAAATCTCAAATCTCATGAACCAAGGCTTTTTGCGATTGGAGGAATGTATCTTGTACTTTACAAAACTACCCTAATTAAACTCATGCATTAATTACGTAGTTCTCTCGTTTTCCTCTCCGCCTTGGTCGCGGTGCACAATATAGAGCACTCCTATATGACTAGCCACTCTATCTACATGCGGGACATTTCAAAGCATCCGGGCCCGCGTGCCATCCACCAAATCATAGCGAGGTGCTACAGTCGAGACTCACCTGTCACCCCGGTGTGGCCGTCATGACCCGTCATATCACAAAACCCACACTTTTACCAGCAGTGGTAAGGTGGCCTCCAAGTTGGACTGGACGAAGCAACCATCATTTCACTGGAACGCTCGTTCAAGCCCTTTCTTCCCTTTCTTGAAGAAAACCTCACTCCAGGCTACTCACTTCTGCCATTTTTCTTCTGTACCGACGAACGAAAGGTGGGCGAATCAGTTATGCTGCTATATTTTCATTCCAAGAATCTTCTTTTTGCGAAGGACCGACCGATTCTCACATCCTATTCTTTTCCCTTTTGCATTGCGATTGTGGTTTCCTTTCGATTGCTTTTTGTTTGTCAGTGCATTGATGGATCCTGGAGCACTAGGAAAAGAGTTGCCGGCGGACAACCCACTGGAGACAGCAATCTCCAGGAAGCGAGCACCGACCAAAGAGTTGACCATGTTGGCGGGCCAACCCATGGAGATGAAGAACTCCAAGAAACAAGCACTGGCCAAAGAGTTGGCTGACGAACTCCTCAAAGAAAGTTGGAAGAACAGCAAGGGCCCCACCATGCCTACCCCAGGAACTCTGATTGCCACCTATGTGAGGCTCACGACCGAGTTTGAGGAGATAGTCGCCGTTGAGAAGCAGTATTCCCCTGGCAAGGTGATGGCCCCCATCGAGGACGAGGAGATGGCCCCCGGAGGGATGAGATCTCCCGATGAGCTGCACAAGGTAAAAAATAATGGCTTATTACCATATTTGTGGTTTTTGATTATTTGCAATGTGCTTTCTAATATGTTAGGGTTGTGCAGGTGCCGGTGGATGTCCTTGATGATTCCGATGTCGTGGCCCGTCCTGTTGGCATCGCCCCTGAGATCGATTCCGATGCCGCTGTCCATCCTGTAGACATCGCCCCAGAGATCGATTCCGATGTCGCGGTCAGTCCTGTGGACATCGCCCCAGAAATCGATTCCCATGCCGCTATCCGTGCTGTGGTCATTGCCCCAGAGATCGATGACAAGAAATAATTGGTCGCGCTAATCCTTCAGGGTAGTTTGCATTGTGCTATGTTTAATTACCAGAACGATGCGTGTTATCAAACCATCTTAGGGCTAGTGCACTGTCTTGTGTGGGCGGATCTTGCTACTTTTGTTTGATTGTGAATCATGCGATGAATCATGCGAACCCTCTCCGAGTTATGGAAACAGATGTATCCTCACCAGCTTTTGATGTAATATATGGCATGCTTAGATGTAAGTTTGAACTGTTTGTCATATCAGTAGGGCTTGTTTGATGATTCTTGGTGTTAGTAGCCTAGCTACTGTGCGAGCTATAGTACTTACAAAACACTCACCAAAGAGAAACGTTGGGGCTGATGAGCTCGTGGTACGCTTATACTTATCCCTCGTCGATCGACCAATACCCCTAGCTCCTAAAATTGTAGGCTTAGCGATCGATCAGACAATAGTCGGCATACATTCAGGCCTCATTTGGTTCATAGGGTAGGAAAATCATAGCAAAAGTACAGAGAACGTGCAACACAAAATCATAGCAGTGCAGAGACGTACTCCCTCCGTTCCAAAATAGAAGACCTAGGCGGGCTAGTTTGGCCTAGTGGGTTTCAGTGATATGACGTGGTACAGTGTCGTCCAGTCTTCGCGTGTGGTAGCAGTATTGCGGGTATAGTAAGTTTTCTTGAAGAAGCGGAATTCAACGAAGTCATGATGGTTCCTTTGTCCGAACAACTTACAGTGGGAAAGGTTGGTCCTGCGATACGACCGGGGTAGACCAGGATAATTTTGTGCATGGCAGGTGGACCAGGATGGTCGACGTGCCACATGTCAGCGAATGAAAGTATTCTTTCCGATATAGAGGACGAGCAACAAGTATTCATTGTTTATTTTTGATGAAAGCTATTGTCTCCACTGTTACGACGGAGGAGTGTGAAACATGGCAGCCCAATGAACTTGGCATGTGCACCACTCCCTCCTTCCTCATGTAATGCCCAGGTTACAGCTTTTTCTCACTTTCTCTCTATCTATTTCCTCTCAAATGTTTTTTACCTTTCTTTTTTTAAGACACAATTGTTTTTACGCCTTTTTTTAGAATTATTTTTTTATACCTAGGAGCACGTGTAGAGACGGGCTCTTGCAGAGCCCACTCCTTGACTTTGTCAATGCCTCTCTCTCCTCCACATAAGGTGTACTACTTGCTATGCAAGCATGCGGCGGGCAGCTGGCGTCTTGAGGGGCCAGGGCAGTGATTGCGGGCTCCGGAAGCAGTCCGGACTCCAGCATGGCCCACCTCACATTATCACCATATATTTCTTGGAGTCCGTGCGTGGCGGGCGGGCGATCTCTTCTCCCTACCCCGTTTCTCTCTTCTCAGTCGACGCCCGCCGAGCAATTAGATTTCGGCTATCAACGGTTTATTCAATTACGGTCCCACATGTCAGTGAAATTGCAAGACAACGCGTGTCCCTTCTGGTGAGCGGCGTGCGAGCCAGATTGTCGGGGTTGCGACACGTACGAGTCGTAAGTGTGCCGCATTTTCCTTTAGAACTTGCGAAGCGTAACATTTTCGCGCGATCGATCGATAGAAATCCAGAACAAAATGACAAGGGCGGTGCTTTCCCGCTCGTTAGGCGGGCTAGTTCGAGTGATATGACGTGCTACAGTGCCGTCCACTTGCTCCATTTTTATGTAAGCAAGAGTTTACACTCTTACGCGGGAGGAGTGCGAAACACCGCGGATCTGATTTTGATTGAGGGATAACTGTTCCCTGCCAAATAATGGAGGATTGTTAGCGATTATAGCATGATAGTTAGGGCATCTCCAGCGCTGGCCCACAAATTTACACCGGCATCTGTCCGAGGACACTGATGGATGCCATCCGATGCCGCCCGCATACCTTTCGACAACTACAAGAACTAACCGGATGAAATTCATGCAAACAAAGCAAATTTCAAATTAACCGGATGAAATTCATTACATTTCGAAAACTTTTCCTACAAACTGGACGAAATTTATTACATATTTCGCACAAACCGTACTAAAACCTACTGTAAACCAAATATAAACGACCGCCGGCGCCCAACCACCATGTCCGGCCATGAACCCAAGAAAGCCGGCCATTGCCTTTGCCTCCTCCTCATCCGCCTCGATAACCTCCTCCTCCGGAGCACAAGGTTCTGAAGATTTGCGCCTCCATGGCACCGTCAAGCGGCTAATCGGCCGCCGATGTTTACCCCACCAAGCTTGGCGTCGAATGAGTGGAGTAGCGGTGGCCTTCCCGAGACCAGAGCGGCGGCGACCTACCGTGTACTACTCTTCCTCGCTGCCGGCTGCGCCCGCGCACGCGCTCCGGCTTCGTGGTAGTGGCCGCGGAGGGCGGCCGGGGGGGGGGGGGGGTGCCGGCGATCTCCTTCGTTTTCTCCTGCGACAGAATGTTGAAGAGAGCTTTGGAGCGCGCCCGGAGCGGAGCCGCCGATGTCCCTCGTCTGCTCCTGCGACAGTACGTCCAAGAGAGCTTCGGAGCGCCAGGAGGCCATGGTTGAAGTGGTGCCGACAGAAGGAAGGGACCGGAGGAGAATAAGTGTGGGTCTTTGGCTATGGCTGGGAGCTGGGGCTCAAGTTAATATAGCGGGCGAATGGCAATGAGCCGCGGCAGACGGATGGACAACTGGCGCTGGAGTAGGTTCGTCGGGCATGAATGCGGATGCTGCTTCAGTGACTTAACTGAAGATGAGTTTGGGTTACTGACATGTGGGCCGAACGGGCATCTGGCCCACATGTCAGTGACACACCAATTGCACCGCAGTTAAGTCCGGTGAATGCGGCATTGACATTCTGGAGAGACGGTGACCGTTTCAGGCGGGAAGCGCGCGCTAGCGATGGAAGTGGTTTCGGTGTTCAGTGGCACTAAGATCGGTCGTTCACAATAGTACATACTCCATACCATACTACCATAGTACCCTCTCTAGCTTAGTCTATTTTATAGATTGTTGTTGTGATGGACGATATACATGAGCAAGGCGGTCCGAGTATGACCGTTGGTGTTGAGCCAGGTGAATACATGCTCGTCGTTCGCGTAGGCCTCCATCAAACGTCTAAACAGTAATGTCAGGCACCGTCGGGGCGTGCAGGTGATGGGCTTGCCGTTTGCGTTGCGCCATGAGCAGGACTTTGATTTAGAGGGCGACGTGCATGCATTAGCAAGCTTTGACAGCGTGAGCGTGAGTGTCTGACGCGAAGTATTTCATTTTCATTTGGCTGATGAGGGTGCGTTGCAGCGACGAGTCCGTGGTTTGATTCCCCACATACGGATAATTTTGGTTATTACAGTATTTCTTTCTCCATTGACAGGTAGGCCCGCGTAGATAGATAAAGAACACGAGCTGATGAGGCGCATGCGGACTGTTTGACTGGTCAACCAGACAAATACGGAGCTATACGCTGAGCCAGTGACCGTATAATCACCATATCTCGTATACAATGATCAAAGTGAGCTATCAAGACAAGTTCGATGACCGCCAATGCATTTTACTCGGTAATAAATGACCAGGATTGAAGGGGAATCCAAATTTGCTTCGTCTTCTGTCCTTGAGCTCTTGACAAACCAATGCACTATACGGTTGTCCGGCCACTCCACCCCAGAGCTCTCCCCAAGCGTCATTCATGCCACCGCGCCGCACACTAACCGGTAAGGCAGCGATGGCATCCCACCGCGCCGAGTTCCTCGTCGCCCACGACCACACACAAAATGGTAGGGAAGCGATGGCATCCCGCCGTGCCGAGTTCATCGCCACTCGCGACCTCACAACTATGTGGGAGGAATTTGAAGATGCCAAGGCCGAATGGGTGGTAGAGCAAGAGGCGGCCAAAGCCGCACAGAGGGAGCGGAAAAGTCAGAAAGCACTCAAGAAAAGAGAGGCTCACCGCCGCAAGAAAGAAAAGGACGCACGCGGTGCTGCGGAGAGGTCGGCGGAGATCCAAGCACGGTGGGGTGTCATCGACAAAGCCGGGAAGGAGAATGACGGCGTCTGGCCAACATGTGAGAAGTAGTACTACTAGTAGTTAGTGTGTGTGTCTGTGTCTGAGTACGAGCATGTACCAATACTACTAGTTACTACTATAGTTTTTAGAGCAAATTACCAGTACATTAGCCTAGACTAAATGGAAAAATTCCTATCCTAAGCATCAAATGGCATCTCTTTCTCTATAGGAATTGAGATTCATGTCATCTCACTTCCTATGATTTTCATATTCCTATCCTATGAACGAAAGGAGGCCTCTGTTGGAGTAACTACTGTAGCTAGCAATATTGCTGGTGCAGTAGTTTTCTTCAAGAAGCGGAATTCAACGAAGTCATGATGGTTCCTTCGTCCGAGCAACTTCAAAGTGGGAAGTGGGCCTGTGATTTGACGGCTCATTAGTCATTGTTACTGCGGCGCGACGACCTGGGTGACTCTCCCTTGGAGTTCTGCGTGCATGGCAAGTGGACCAGGATGGTCGATGTCCCACATGTTGGCGAACGGAAGTATTCTTTCCGATATCGAGGAGCAAGTAAACCGCGTGGTATAGTATCACTGCTGATTGGTTCACAAAAAAATAGTATCATTGCTGATTTATAATTATTTTTTATTTCTGATGAATGCTAGCGTTTCAACTCTTACGACGAAGGGTGCCAAACACGGCACGTGCTGGATGTCCCACACGTCAGCGAAAGGAGTGGGACATGAACAGCGTGGTAGAGCCCAGCGTAAAAAACAGCGTGGTAGAGCATCTCCACTTCTTCCACTTCTGGGTCGGAGAGCACACATATTAGTACTTAGTGGTATGAACAATACAAAGTGCGACCTGGAGAGAAAGACACATCTAGTTGGAAGGTCTCGGGGCATACACGTAAACAAATATAAAAGTTAATATATGCCTCCAACTAATATAGTAGTAGTAGAGTACTTAGGCACGTACTCCATAACATCACCGTGCATTGCACGTACAACATTTAGTGGTAGGACGTAGTAAGAGACAAATGCCGTCCAAGAGTTCCCTTCTCGACCTACTTTTGGGTGTTTGGTAGAGTGTATGGAGGGTGCATGAGTCCACACTAGTTTAGCACAAATACACTAGAAGCATGCATGAAGAGAGCATGCATGAAGAGGGGTGTTGAGTTGAGCATGCATGAAGAGGGAACAACTATGCTGAGATGAGAATGCAACCAAACACACCCTATATGCCACGCATGTTCATACCATTTGTGCCTTTCTACTTCACTTACTGCGCTACATTACTCAGGTTCGTACGTCCACTCCTGGGTACATGTCCGTCTCGTAGTTCCAGTCCCACGTGTTCTTCATATAGATGGAATGATCCTTGCATAACACGTGCACCTTGATGCTAGATGTCTTGCGTGTTGGCAAAAGGATGAACAAAGCTCACGTAAAAAAAATAGAGTGGAAGAACATAGATTCCGGACGACCGAGAAGGAGCAAGGAACCTCGTGGTGGAGCGTCTGCACTCATAATATTTAATATTATTCAGCGATATAAAATTAACCAATCATCTCCACAGTGGACTGGAAGAGTACGAAACACGGCAGCCCAGTGTAGTTACATCATACTAGTACATGGCTAACCCACGCTATAACCATATTTCTTGGCTTCCGTGCGACACCTATATCTAGTAATCCAGCAGCCTGTATCGCTTCTCCCTCCTCGTCTCTATCAAAGTGCGGCGGGCTGGCGTTTCTGCCGTCTATTGAGGTCGGTTAACTATCACATGTTAGCGACATGCCAAGAGCATTCTAAAAAATTCCTTTCACGTTCCATTTTCAAAAAGAAAAAAAATCCTTTCACATACGAATTTGCCAGTATGCTTTGAGCAACTTGCATGTCCTATACTGCTCTTGTTTGATACTCTAACTTAGCTAGAGGTTAGACTAACTCATGACTAACCCTGAACTAACTGTAGCCAAAGAGGTGTTTGGGTGACAGGGTTAGATTGATAATAAATGCACTTCATGGAGAGAGAAAAGTGATTTTTTAGTAGTCCCAATGAGAACTATCTCCAGTTAGCACCGCTTGGGTGGGATAGTTTTTTCGGTGGGTTCGGTGCAACTTGCTCCAATTTAAACCCTCATGCTTGGATACTTTAGGGCTATTTGAGCCCCAACTAGCTCAAACTAACTCTAACCCATGGATCCAAACAGGGCCTATGGCCAGTCTCGACGCGGAGCAGTCGCGTGCACCGGGAAGCGACGCTCTCTCGGCCGTCGCGCCACTTCAAAGCCGGCGCCAGTGAGAGGTCGCCTCTGCTCTGGCCGGGCATTAATGCGGCACTGACGCTCCAGAGCGACGCTGACCGTTTCACGCGGGAAGCGCGCGCTGGCAAGGGAGTATAGGTTTTGAACCATTTCAGGTGTAGTACTGGTAGTTTGCAAAACTACTCAATTATTGCACTCAGTTTCCTAAGAAATTGTGGTAAAAAACGTTACTCCACAGCCCGCTTCCCTTCTCCTTCCTCTTCCACCGCCCGCTCACGTCCGCGGGAAGCGACTGGTCAACCCTTATATAGGAGTGCTAGCACAAAAAGATGCATGCATGACCACTAAAATTTCCATATTAAAGCGCCGCTCCGGTGGGAGTATGGCGTATGTTGTTACCTTCGGCCGGCCCATGGCTACCGGGCGACGGCGACCAGAGAAGAGGCGGCGGGAGGGGAATGAATGCAGCTACTGTTTGGGTTCGCCTTCCGGCTTAAATAAATGTGCAGCATCATGTGTACCCGCGGGTGCACAAATTGTAACATACGTGTCTGCTTAAGTGGGCGTCACATAACTGGTGTGTGTGTGAGAGAGATTTTGAGAGACAGAGTGCGTGTGTGCGACTCTACTCTTCGAACATGTACTCAACCTTTTGCATTGGGATATAAGTGTAATGGTATTTACTTTAGCTAGTGATTTACATGGCCATGTTAACGTGGTTGTGTCAAAAAAATGTCACTTCCTGCTCGTGATTTGCGTTATATAATTACAAGCAAGATTCTCGTGCATTGCACGGAACATCAATATGCATTTTTTTACAGAACACCTGTTGTGATTGACCCATGCAGGAGTAATCCCATGTGTAAAAACTAATGATATCTCGAGAATTTTATCGGAAAACTGGTATCTCGAAAATGTCATCGAAAAAATGAAAGATCAGAGATAAGGCGAGGAGGAGTGGAGCGTGGTGGTGACTGGTGGTCGAAATGGGTGCATGCATGGGCATGGACGGCGCCGGCAGGCAGTAGCGGCCACCATGCATGCTAGATTGTTCCAGAGACTTATTCCTTTTTTAATTGCTGAGCAATGAGGTTGCGGGAGATAATGATGTGGAGAGAGGTGCGGGTATCTTTTGTAAAATTATCATAGTTTGCTTTCTATCCTCATATATAGATCATACGGTCTGTATTACAAGATGGCAGGCACACCATCACCGCCAACTCGTTTTTTTATAAGGGTACAAATGATAAGTTTGCTGACTACTAAAGTAAAGTGGAATTTGTCCATGTTATGCAAGTAAATAAAGGTGATTGTTTATCATACGGGTAAGGTTGGATGAAGGGTGGTAGGAACAAATGCTCCACCTAGAGCATGTGTGTCTGAGATGGAGTCTTAGTGTGTGTGTGTGGGGTGTGTGTGTGAGAGCGAGAGAGAGAGATGGAGTCTTAGTTTGTGTGTGTGTGTGAGAGAGAGAGAGAGGGAGAGAGATGGAGTCTTAGTGTGTGTGGGGGGGTGCGTGCGTGCGTGCGTGTGTGTTTGTGTTTGTGTGTGTTTGAGAGAGAGAGAGATGGAGTCTTAGTGTGCATGTGTGTGTGTGTGGGGGGGGGTGCGTGCGTGTGCGTGTGTGTGCGCGCGCGCGCGCGCGTGTGTGTGTGTGTGTCGCGGGGTCCTCTGTGGAGGATGTAATTTAAGTGTCCATGGCTTCATCATAGAGAGGTGATGTGTATGGCGGAGGCCACCAACGATGGGGTGCGAGAGAGAAAATGCCCGTAGAGAGGGAAGAGAAGGTGTGTGCGTGTGAGAGGAGTCGACATCGAGAGAACGTGTTTGTTCGAGAGACACCGAGGAAGACTACTATATATCAATGGTGCATGTAGGCGGGAATTAAACAAAGGGATGGTCTTATTGGTTTCGGGGATATAGGGCAAGTGTGAGAGGCGGGGGGGGGGGGGGTAGCTAGAAGGAGATTGTTAAGTGTGAGTGTGTGTTTTACCCATCCAGGCGGAAGTTATGTGCACAAAAGAGGAGAACGATTCGATGTGGCGTTAGGATTGAGGGTAATTAAACGTATGGAGACATAGAGACCTTGAACATGCATGTGTGAGAGGTATACATGTATACGTGGGATGTGTGCGTGTGTGCGCGCGCATGATCGAGATAAAAGAAAGAAGACATAAGTCATAAGATCAACGACATGGGAGAGACGGATCGGTATGACAATATGAATGCATGTGAGAATGCAGGGAAGAGGGCCTGACAATTGAGCATGTGTTTTTGTCTTTAAGAGATAGTGGCGTGGGCTGGAGCATGCATCTATGGCGAGCAGGGGGAGTGAGGCGCAATGATTGTGCAAAAGAGACCAACCTATAAATGCATATGTATGGAGAGACATATATAGTGTGGGTGATAGGAAGCAAGACTCCGTGCGAGAAAGAAATGTTGACGGAGAAACTATAGATAGATACAGAGATGGAGATGCTAGCTAGAGGGACATCCGCTAGTTTGGGTGTTGGAGATGACCGTCGGGTGGTTCAAAGGGTGAAGTTATATATGTGTGTGAGAGGGCACTTGACTGCATGTAGAGAGAAACATATGTAGTGTTCGTGATAGGAATCAAGAGTGAGGGCGAGAAAGAAGGTTGATGGAGAAACAGATAAATAGAAAGATAAAGATGCTAGCTAGTGTGTGTTAGAGATAGGAGTCGAGTGGATCAGAAGGCTAGGTTATGTGTGTGGGTGTGAGAGAGATAGAGAGAGGGTGCATGTGAGTCACATACAAACAAATATCAGAGAGATATGAGATCCAGAGAGACAGAGTTTTGTGTCTGCGAGAGAGAAAGATATTTCACAAGGAGAGTGATAGCTAGAGAGACATACGAGGGAACGCAAGATATCTCTAGGGAGAGAGGGTGTGTGTGTGCGACATACAAGAGAACAATGGAGAAATATGAGACCCTGGGAGACAGAGTTTGTGTTTGTGTGTGAGAAAGAGATATTGAAGAGGAAGAGTCATAGGATCTCATATCTAAGGAGCGAAAGACATCTCTGTATGAGGGGTGTGCGAGTGGCACACATGGGAATAGTAGAGAGAAATGAGACCCCGCGAGACAAAGTTTTGTGTTTGTGTGAGAGAAAGAGATTCCACATGGAGAATCATAGTTAGAGACACATAGCAGGGAGCGAGATATACTTAGAGAGAGATAGAGTGATGAAGGTCGAGGGAGAGAGTACCGTCAGTGTGTTACGAAGATAAAAGATCATTGTCGAAATACAGGTAGCACGAGAGATACCTGAGAGACGATGAACGCGTATAGGTCCAGAGAGATGTCCTATATAAGCATGAGTGATAGCTATATGAGACGAATATCTGGATTAAAGGGGATTCAAATATTTAAACTGGAGATCACGACATCGATAATATCATAACGCAAATTGGTGTATCAAACATGCATATTCATTTGAATTTGGGCACACGTGTAATGTTATATAGTTTATCAATATTGGTGATCCATAGATTCTTCAATTACAAACAATGCATGGTTTATATGTAATTAATGCCTAAACGGGATTACACTATATGTTGCGTGTGTGAAACACATTATACATGTTTGAGAAGTAAAAAAACCCGCATGAAACACACATTAATTGGAGACAGTTAGCGAGGAATGCATACATTGGATTTCAACATAAAGTGGTTTCAAATATTTGAAAATCCAAATTGATGGATACAACCTTATGAATCTGAGATCAAGCCATTTGTAAACCATATTTATGTATAAATGGTGTTGTGCTTTTGAAAGTATATATATAAAAAATGATGTACATAGAATGTAATTCCAATTGAAAATGGATCCCGCCCGAAAAAAATAGAATACAAACGGGATTCGAATTGAGTTGGCACGGTAAACGTGCACTCTGCAAAATTTGAACGAAGCGGGGAAAGTCGCAGTAACCGCTCGAAACCAAAATCTGCGAGATGGAAATCACGACTGCCTATCCCTGCCACGCAAAGCCTATCTGCTGGATTTCTATAGGTTTCGATAGGGGTAGGTTTGTAATTTCACCCAAACATGACGTAACCGCCTCTCAACCGGATTCATACACAGTGGGCGCCAAAACATAGTGTGTCCTCGGCCGAAATCGACTCCCTCCCCGATTCATATTCATACACGGTGGGCGCCAAAAACAAACTCTCGTCGGCAAATATTCGGTGTATGCGAGATTACCGTCCTATCCCCAACCGACTAATGTTGCTGTGATGTAGTAGAAATTTGAAACGGGGGCTAAGTTTCTAAATTTCCTCGCATTTGAGACAAGCGCGCCCTGAATACATGGTTCCCCCTTCCTCTCTACCTCCCTTTTCCCCATTCGTACTCCGTGGGCGCCAAAACACCCTCTCCACCCTACCCTCCTCCGTCCGCTGCCGTCCGCCACCCCATCCACCGCCGTCCTCCTCCACCATGCCGGAGCTGATACCCCGACGCTGTCGTCCATTACAAGAGATCGACCTCTCTCATCCACGGCTTCGGACCGGGATCCTTGCATCCCGTCCTCTCGCTTCATCCCCGCCGTCGTCCACCTTGCCGGCGCCGCTCCTACGACCGTCTCGTCCACCGCGCCCTGCCGCCACCGTCTACCCTCCTAGATCTGCTTCCACGCCGCCGACAGCCATCGCTACCGCAGCACCGTCAAATTCTCAGCAGATGCGTACACGGCGCCACACCAGAGGCGGTACTCTTTCGTATCTGCTCAACTTATTTATCGCAACAAGAAAATAGATCGCCACTGCTTTACTCTGATTTCTTGTCTTGGTTGTGAAGTTGCCTTTCTCCGGTTTGCACCTTCAGATCCTCCATGGCACGCTCAACACTATACTCCCAATGCTTATGGTTTTCCCTTGTTATATTCCACACTAGTTAAATCACAGTAGACTAAATTTCAAAATTGGGTCAGTTGAATTTTCAGAGCTCGCCGGAGTTCGCCGGTGCGATCGAAGGGGCTCGGGTGGTTGTGGGGACTCGCCGAACGAAGAAAACTCGACGCGGGTGGGGGTTGGGGCGGGGGTGGGGGTGGGGGTGGCGGAGGAACACAGGCGGTGGGGGCCGGTGGTCCGGCCGGCGGCCCGTGCGGTGTTTTGTATGGGAAGAATCAGAGACGAGGAAGAAGAAGGGTTAGGAGACGTAGGATCTTCATCCAACCGCCTGAAATGGTCGAGAGACAGCTGGGAGTTGCATTCTTAATGCGCTCTGGTTCATCATGTGTGGGCACTGCGCAACCAACACTTTATTATCCAAAATCTGCTTGCTCTTCTTTACCATGTTCCTCTTCCGTTCTTCTTTAATATGTACTCTCTCCGTTCCTAAATACAAGTCTTTGTATAGATTCCACCATGGACTACATATGGAGCAAAATGAGTGAATCTACTCTCTAAAATGTATCTGGATACATCTGTAAGTGATTGATAGTGGAAATCTCTACCAAGACTTATATTTTGGAACGGAGGGAGTATGATAGTAGTACACTATGTTCCTTGTACTGAAGATGAGCAGGGACATTTGCAGTGTAGAGGTCTATACGGTCGGTTGTGATGGACACTTTGAGCCTCTTTGATTTGTAGGATCTTGTAAACATAGGAATAGGATTTGTAGTGGCCTGCCCACTTGAATCCTATAAGAATAGCAAGGAAATGCGGGGAGCTATGTCGCCTTTGAGAGTTACACTGATATTAACAGTACCGCACCTTTACTTGAAGAGAGCTGGTATCCGAAGCCTTTCTAGCCGTACCGGCAATACTAGCACATATATTCCAGCAAGTTCCACTTTGCTGATTTTACTCTAATGCTTAAGGTTTTCCCGTTATATCTACACTATGATCTGTGTAGCTGCTTTGTGTCGCACTAGCAGCAGTCCACTCTTGAAGCTAAACACTGCAATGAATTACAAAATTGGCACCAAGGCATTGAGTGCCATTCTGGATGCAATGAAACTCATACGCTCCCCACCTGTTGATTCTTGTTCAGAATATGATCCTAATGACTATTCTAACCTCGAGGAGTCAAAGGCAGATGGCCTGTCCTGTTCACCCATCAAGGTGCCTGTTCTAATTTGGCAATGTTTTATTGATTGCGGGTATCTTGCATATGTTGTCTTGCATTTCTTCTACTTTGTTGCACCGCCATCTGCTCAGTTTACTCATCATATATGTCGAGATGCCATGCCCATCCACTATCAATACATATTCCATCTGTCATCATACCATGTTTTTCCACTCAAATGCTGTTCTTGTGCATCAGACATCAAAAAGGAAGAGGGTGATTGCCGAACCTGAAGGAGCATCAGCAAAGTCCTTGAAAAACGTGATGGTGCCGGAGAAATCAGACAACACCCCACTTATATTGGTTGTACAACCAGTGACACAAAATGTAGGACCGACTCCAGCAGACTGTACCCATACTTCACTGGCCACACCACTAGCCCCACCACACAGGACCTGCACTCCAGCAAAAGCTATACCAATTTCATTTGCCATAGCACCAGCTGTACCACAGAAAAATCCCACTCCAGCAAAAAGTACAGCAAGTCCACCGGCCGAAGACCTATCCCAACTACAGAGACGGCCAATTCCTGCAGATTGGAACCCCATTCCATTTATTCCCAGTTTAAAAGACAATGCTTTCAATGTTGTTAGGGACTACGTGCATATATTCCCATCATGGGAAGATTATTGTGAAGACAAACACCATTTTCACATCTTCCTGTCCAACTTACGTGTAAGTGCTATTATTCATGGTTATTATTTTCCTATTTTCTGTTGAGTGAACACATCAATGATTTACATTACATTGTTGTAACTAGGCGAGGGTCAATCTGGATAGTCATGACGAGCAAAGCTTGCTTGTGCTTTTCAAGGAAGCATTGCAGCAGTATCGGTGTTACCTGAGGAAATCACACTTTGATAGCAAGTCTATAAACGAATTTCCGGTGAAGTCTCCTGTGCTAAATTTAGAAGACATTGAATGGAAAAACCTTGTTATGCACTAGTCTCGTTCCCAGGATGAGGCACTGTCTATGAAATCGCATGACAATTTGAACTTCTACTTTTCCGCATGTGCCTTATGGATCTTTTTTGCAGGAAATCTGCTCGAAGAAGAATTCCGGTTTGACAAGAATGACGGGATATCGCAAATATGCTGCCACTGCTTTGCTCTTGTTAGTACCTGTTGTCCTGTATCATTGTACTTGCATACATACCTGGTTCATTATGTGACAGCAGTATGCATGATAACTTTCTTATCAATTGTTCGCTCCAAATTATCTGATCTGTATGAATGGTTACATTAGTGTAGAATATACCCAATGCCAATGTTTTTTTAGCTCTGCATTGTTCTTGTATGTACATGCTGTCCTTTATTAGTGGACTTATCATGACAGGTAGTTGTTCATGTACCATCACTCTGCAGCTTATTTTCCTTTGCCCTCCATTTTCTACACATCAGATCTATATTTGCTCTTACCATAAGGTTGGTACTGAAGAAGTTTAGCTGTGCATTGCTCTTGGCTGTACCTTTTGCCTGTATCGCTGCACTTACATTTATAGCTACTTGGTTATGTAGCACCACTCTTCATCTTATCTTAAATATTCTCCATTTTTCGTATATTATCACATCTATATTTACTGTTAACAAAATGTAGAATAAAGGAAATGCTTTTGAAGAAGATTATGTGGTAAACTTCTTGAATTGCCCCCCCCATCAGCATGGACAAGGCCTTTATAGAGCCCGTTTTCACCAATAATGTAAGTTTGTCCATCTCAAGCCTTCAAACTTTGTTGTATATATTTGGTTAGGCATGACTACAACAGCTGTTTATTTTTGGTGTTTGCATCAAATTGCTTGTTTAAAGTTTATTATGTAGTTCATAAACAAAAGTTTGTCCTTTCTCAATTTAAGTTTTCAGTTGTACAACCAAGTTCCTTCTTCATACCATGTAAATTAAACTATACAGAGCAAGTGATCTTCTTTTGCACTGCATGTATGCTTCTGTTCTTCATCCGTAATCCAGTGGTGTGGTGAACCTACCCACTACAGCACAATGTCATATTCTGCAATGTCTTAACTATGAACAATGTCATATCATTCTACTATTATTTAAACCGTCTCTTTATTTGCCAATCTAAAATGGTATAAATTGACATCACACTAACCATTGATACTTATGAGTTCTTGATCTGTAATCCAATGGTGTCGTGAAGCTGCCAACTCCTTCACAATGTCATTTCCTGCCATGTCTTGACCTGAACAATACTATATTGTGTTAATGCAATTTTAAACTGTGTCACTTTATTCGTCAGTAAGAAATGTGATGAATTGTCAGCACTGATACTTTTATGTGCAAAACTTGTCATCTGTCTGCTTGTTTATCTTTCAGAGTGAGGAAGATATAAGTGTTGAACAAGCGCAGTCTCATCATCTTGCTTAGTTGCTTGCGCTGCAGCTCCCCAGCAGGGCTAACCTTTCTTGAACTCTATTGAAGTGCTGTCGGTTTTGTATATTATTTTGTCGGCGTGTTTATTTGCACTGGTGGCGATCGTTGATGCCCAGTGTATGTAATCTGCTGTCTGCTTGTGCTTTATTATCATAGTGGCGAACTTTGATGCCCAGTGGATGTCATATGCCATAATTTCTTTATTATATAGTCTAGGTTTTTTCTTATTCACGATGCTACAGTTATTTTACTGTATATATATCCTGTCTTCGCAGTAAACCGGCCAAACCGTAAAATTACGGTACATAATCGGGCCGTCATGCAATCACGACGTAGGTTGGGCCTGAAACGTGCCGAACAGCTCACGGGCCGGCAGCAGCCGGAAATGAACCCCGGCCCATGATTGTGCGAATCAAATCACGGGCTTTTAACATGCCAAAATTGTCTCGGTCCTTGTTTGGCCCAATCATATATCGGCTGCGAGCAGGCCGGATGCAAACCGGGCCGTAGTTAGGCCCAACTATATGACGGGCTTTTAACAGGCCGAAATTAATATAGGGCCAAAATGTTAAACGGGCCTTTAACAGGCCAAAACTAATATCAGGCCGAATTACTAAGTGGGCCTTTAGCAAGTGGGCCCAAAAGCATAGTATCCAGTTGACGGGCCGAATCTGATATGGACCATAATTGAACCCAAAGCCTCTTAAAGGGCCGGACCTGATCTGGGTCGTAATTTGGCCCAGAACGTGGTAGGCTTTTAACGGGCCGGATCTCATATGGGCCACTATTAGGCCCAGAGCGTGGCAGGCCATTAATGGACCGGATCAAATATGGGCCGGCATTTGGCCCAAAACATGGCAGCCAGTTAATGGGCCGGCCTACTAGGGTCCTCAAAATCTTGTGGGCCTACAGCTGGGCCGGCCCATTAATGTCGGTGAAATCTCATGGGCCTTTAGCTGGGCCGGCCCATTATGATCCGCAAGAATCTTGTGGGCCTTTACCTGGGCCGGCACATTATGGCACACAAAAATCTTGTGGGCCTTTACCTGGGCTGGCCCATTATGGCCCGCAAAATCTTGTGGGCCTTTAGCTGGGCCAGCCCATTATGGTCCGCAAAATCTCGTGGGCCTTTAGCTGGGCCTGCCCATTATGGTCCGCAAAATCTTGTGGGCCTTCAGTTGGGCCGGCCCATTTAAACTTGATGGGCCGGTCCACGTGTCAACATATCATAGGCGCGTCTCGCCCATTGGATGAGTGACACCTATGCCAACGCGGACCTGACACGTGTCTCCTCCAGCCAATAATGATTTTACACGTGGCTGTTAACGGGTTATCGGATCCAAAACCTCACCCGATAGCTTAACGGTGTTCCGTTACGGTGGATGCCACGTGTCGGTCACCATTGACGAAAGCACTTCTGTGACGCGTGATTTATCGTCATGGAAGTGGACACTTCCGTGATGATAATTTTGGTAATGTCATGGAACACTTCTACGACAACACAGGTATGACTATCTTGATTCTGTCATAAATTGGTCATGGATGTACATGCATGACAAAAAACGCGACCTACTGTGACAAACACGTATCATCACGGAAGTGTATTTTTTTTGTAGTGAAACTTGGTGATGGTGCCAAAGAAGGATAAATCCTGGCGCCTGTGCGTCGATTTCAAAGACCCCAATAAGGCTTGTCCTAAGGATCCCTTCCCCCTCCCCAGCATCGACCAGATCATTGATGCCACCGCAGGACACGACTCACTGTGCTTCCTCGACGCATATTCCGGATACCATCAAATCAAAATGAAGGAGTCCGATCAAGCCGCAATGGCATTCATTACCCCGTATGGGCCATTCTGATTCAACACCATGCCCTTCGGGCTCAAAAACACCGGGGAAACCTACCAAAGCATGATTCAAACATGCCTGGAGAAACAGATCGGCAAGATAGTTGAAGCATACGTGGACGACGTCGTCATCAAAACTAGGCAAGTCGAGTCACTAATAGACGACTTACGTCTCACATTCGACAACCTCCGTGCATACGACATCAAGCTCAATCCAGAAAAATGTGTTTTCGGCGTCCCCGCTGGAAAACTGCTGGGCTTCATCTTTTCCAATAGAGGAATTGAAGCAAATCCAGCCAAAATCCGAGCTTTGTCACAATTGGCTACGCCAACGGACCTCAAACAGGTCCAAAAACTCGCTGGATGCATGGCAGCTTTAAGCCGCTTTATCTCCAGATTGGGAGAAAAGGCATTGCCACTCTATCACCTTCTCCGGCGCACCGATCACTACGAGTGGACGGATGCGGCAACGGCCGGACTGGAAGAAATAAAAGCTCTTCTAGCGAGCAACCCAATCCTGGCCGCGCCGAACGTCGGCAAACCCATGTTATTATACATATCGACAACACACCAGGTGGTGAGCGCCATGCTCGTCGTTGAACAAGAGCAGGACGGACACAAATTCCCGCTTCAGAAGCAGGTATACTACGTATCCACTATCCTCACACCATGCAAATCCCGGTACCCTCATTATCAAAAGATAGCATACGCGGTCTTCATGGCATCCCGGAAGCTACGACACTACTTCCAGGAGTGTTCAATCACGGTGGCTTCCGAAGTACCACTCAATGACATAATAAACAACCGCGATGCTACGGGCCGGATTGCCAAATGGGCCATCGAGCTCCTTCCATTCGACATAACATACAAACCGCGTCGAGCCATTAAATCCCAAGTACTGGCCGACTTCGTCGCCGAATTGACAGAGGCCGAACTCCCTAAAGAGTAAGGCACATATTCCAACTGGGTTATGTATTTCGATGGTTCCAAAATGCTGGCAGGGTTAGGAGCGGGTGTCGTTTTATACACAGACTCCAATAACGCAGCCGAATACGAGGCCTTATTGCATGGTCTTCGGATGGCTGTCTCCATGGGTATACAACGCCTGGAAGTGCGCGGGGACTCAAACCTCGCAATATCTCAAATAAATGGAGATTTCGATGCCAAAGACCCAAAGATGGCAGCTTACCGTATGTCGTTCTCAAAATGTCAGCTCAATTCGAGGGGCTCGAGTTCCATCATGTGGTTCGAGAAGGCAATCAAGCGGCGGATATCCTTGCTCGCATCGGCGCCAAGCGCGACCCCGTCCCACCTAATATCTTTCTGGAAAGGCTTTTTAAGCCTTCCATGGTGTGGCAAGGGGAGAGCAGCAACACCAGTCCGGATCCGACCACATCCCCAGATTCCGAACACACTGACACTATCGGGGGCTCAGCCACCGAAATAACACCGTCGGCCCATCTCATTATGGCAGTCATTGCCCCATGGACCGAACCCTTCTTGGCCTACCTTAATAGGCGAGAACTCCCTGAGGATCAGAATGAGGCTCGCCGCATTGTCCGGCGTTCGAAAGCCTACAAGGTTCACGATAGAGAACTCTACAAGAAAAGCACTACCGGAGTACTACAAAGATGTATCTATGAGGAAGAAGGGCGGCAGCTCTTGGCTGAAATTCATGCCGGTCTTGGTGGTCACCATGCCGCGCCTCAGGCCCTCATAAGCAAGGCCTTCCGTACAGGTTTCTATTGGCGAACGGCCCGAGCAGATGCACAGGACCTTGTCCAATGTTGCGTCGGATGTCAGCTTTTCGCAAACCAAAGCCATATGCCACCCACTACCCTACAAACGATCCCCATCACTTGGCCTTTCGCGGTCTGGGGGCTCGATATGGTCGGACCCCTTAAAGGAGGAAGCCACAAGAAAAAGTATCTGTTGGTCATGGTGGATAAACTCGCTAAGTGGATAGAGGCCAAACTAGTTAAAACGGCCGAGGCCGGGCCAGTGATAGAATTCATATCCGGATTTGTGCACCGTTATGGTGTTCCACACAACATCATCACCGATAACGGCTCCAATTTCACAGCCGATGAGGTGAAAACCTGGTGTGCTAATCTGGGCATTAAGCTCGATTACGCCTCTGTCTATCACCCGCAAATAAACGGTCAAGTCGAACGGGCCAATGGTCTTATTATGAGCGGCATTAAACCCAGACTAGTGCGGTCTTTGAAAGAATCAGACAAGCACTGGGTTGAGGTGCTCGACTCCGTATTCTGGGGGCTGCGGACCACGCCCAACCGCACTACTGGATATACACCTTTTTTCATGGTGTACGGCGCAGAGGTTGTGTTGCCCTGCGATATTATTCATGACTCACCTCGAGTGTGCATGTACGAAGAGAGAGAGAGGCCGAGATTGATCGGCAGGACAGCCTAGATGCCCTGGAGGAGGAGCGCGATGTTGCAAAAGCCCGTTCCGCATTTTATCAACAACAGGCCCACAGATATCAAAGCAAAGAAGTACGGGCCAAGACTTATAATGTTGGCGAACTCGTCCTACGCTTGCCGGAGAAGAAAAAGGACAAACTCAAGCCCAAATGGGAGGGTCCCTTCATCATTGACGAAGTTCTCACTGGAGGAGCGTACCTCCTGCGTGATGCATCGGACAATCGCCTAGAGTCGAACCCCTGTAATGCGGCCAGACTCGAAAATTCTATGCCTAGCGCTGAACTATTTGTTCGTCTCCTTCTCCCTATTGTTTCCATTATTTTTTTCCTCTCTTTTTGTCTTTTCCTTTTTTTCTCTAGCGTTAAAGCTTTCGCGCGGCTAAACTGTGCACCTGTGACGTACACACCCTCGAACATGTACGTCCACTATACCTGGGGGCTTCCTGGATGGAAGCTTATTATTATTATTTTTCGAGCATCAAGCTCATCACATATGCGTTTTTCCCATATGTACCTTTTCTTCGCCATTATATGCATTGATATGACTTAAGTTTTGGCCAAGCTGGGTTGCCTGGCTCCTGTACTTATGCCCTACGTTCCCGTTAGTTCGGCTAGGGCATAAAGGGAGCACCTCTGCGATTGTTACTGTCGGGTCATCCGGATGTGTACCTCAGACTGGGAGAAGCCGAAAGCTAGCGTTCTTAAGGGAATATTCGGTCTGTGGATTAAAGATGTTTTTGCATTCACCCCATTGTGAACCCCCAGATGTTACGTATACTGCGATTTTTCCAATCACAGTTCGGACATGCCTTTTAACGCATGCACACCCAGGGAAAGGAACCCTTAACGGAACTATTCTCTCTGGAAGATGTTTCTTACAATCATAATGTAATATAACATAACTAGCTGGATACAACTTGTCTGTTCAAGCAACTATGACCCCTACGCCTGGTTTCCACGCATACCCCGGTCTATTTTACCGCTCAGGTATTCGGAAACACTCCGCACCTTCGGGTCCAGAGGTCGAAGAGAAAAGGTCTGCCATGACAATCGTTTCACAATTCAGCTAGAGTTACATATGTCAAGGAAAGTGCATAGTCACTTGGACTCAAAAATTTCCTCCTCTATACCGTCCAGCAGGCTGTCTAACTTACAATCCTGCTGGGAATACTTGGCGGCTACTTCTACCTGGTCATATACCAAATTAACGGGAACTTCTTTTCCATCTGACCCTAGAGGTCCGACCCGGGCCATAAGATTCGGATCAAGCTTGGTATACTGTGTTTTCACCATGGCCCAAGCCTCTCGCGCACCTTCCCGGCAGGCCGATATTTTCCATAATAGGAAACGCCGCCGCGATCCCTTGAATAGCTATACAAGCTCCTCCATACTTCCTGGAGGGGAGGCGGATGGCCATAAGGCCTTGGCAACACTTCGCATCGCCTGCCGAGCTTGCTCATGCATTTGCGACAGCTCTTGCAGCAGATCGCCCGATGATCCGGACATCTCCTCGTCAGGCGGCCTATCAGCATACCTACAAACATAACTCTATCAGTTCCTTTCATCTCCGAATTACTCGAAGATAAGTTTGACCACATACTGAATATGCCGCCTCGCAGCCTTTTATTTTCCTTCATGGAGTCAGCCAGCTGGGCCCGCACATCTTTCAGTTCTTCGCCCAGCTGGGTGTTGGAATCCTGGAGCTTGTTTTTCTCCTCACTGACTCAGGTCAGCACACGTTCACCCGCGGTGAGGAGTCTTTTGGATTCTTTCTCTCCAACTTGAGCGGCTTTCAGTTGCTCCTCCAGTTGATCTGACGATCCTGTCATGAGATAAGCAATAAGCATAGCTGGCATATAATTATCATTCCTCGATGGAGGGGGATATTACCAGGTAATGCCTTCTTGGATTTCTCCAGTTCGGCGGTAATAGTAGTTAGCTGTGTCCGACACCTTTCTAGCTCTCGAGACAATAGGTTGTTCTACTCCGTAAGCACCTGGTTATACAACGATCCTTAAATCAGTTGTATCAACTGCTTCAAGTCTCGGGGGCTATTGGTATATAATTATCATATTTGACAATGTAAACTTACCTGCATATCTTCTAAATGCTGGTCTGTGGCTCTGTTAAGCCCATCTCGAGCAGCTTGGATGTATGCATCAGCCGAGCTGAAGGCATTGAATGCCTCTTTGGTAAAGCTAGGGTCGTGTAGAACGGCCCTCCGGCGCCGATGATTCATGGCGCTCTCCACTTCCGAGTTTGTGACGGATACATCATCCGAATCATCTACCGAAGGACAATCTGGGCTCGCCCCCCTATCATCCTCTGTCCTTGCGGCAAGATCTGGATCCCGACTATTGGGACTATGACCGGCCGGACCCCCGGACGTAGTCCGGCGAACTCTTTTCCTTATACAGGGCAAACGAAAAAGTCACAGTTGGATGCGACTGCCAAGGGGCATATTTATAAATCCATACCTCTTCGATGAAGGCTCGGCCGTGCCTTCATTGGCTTTCCTCTTCGAAGGCTTGCCTGGCGTGGGGGCCGCTCTCTTTGGAGTAGCCTCTGGGGTAGCATGGCGCTCCAAACGCCTCCCCTTTGGAGCACGAGACAGTGCGGTGGGTGAGGCAGAACGTGGAAACACTTTTGGAGGTGATGTCTCCTGATTACTTACGTGCAAAGCAGGGAGGAGACCGGGATAGTCGGCGGTGATGGCCACTTCCGTGCCGTCATAGCTTGCCTGGTAAAACACCGCATCCTCGAGCACCATGAATATATCTGGATCCTCTTCGAATCTGGGGTCAAGGTCCCGGTTGTGGCCCTCTGGCTGCGGGGCGGGGCTATGAAGCCCCTCGGAGATCTTTCGCCATTTCTGTTATAAATGGACGGATTTATATTCATTAAAAGTGGCTCAGGGAGTGGAGTGAGTAGAGAAGAGGGGTTGGGACTTACCCAGCTAGGAGGATTGTACATGAAAAATCCATCTCTGTTCTTGATACGAAGAAATTCCTCTTCCTCCCCTTTGAACAGTTCGGCCAATATTTTGGCCAGAGAGGCCAGGGTGTCCAGACCCTTCCTGCCACAGCGGGAGGCGTCGTCCTCCCCATTGTAGTGCCACATGGGAAGCCCTCTGTATTGGAGTGGCTGAACCCCCCGTACTATGGAAGTCGCCATTACCTCGACTATTGATAATCCGGACTGGGCGAGCGTCCTTATCTTGCTCATGAGTTGACGAACTTCCGCACTGTCTTCCTCCTCGAGGCTCCGAGGGCGCCAGCTGTGGCGTTTCTTCAAAGGAATGCTTGTGTACTCGGGAAGACCCCTCTGAACTGGGTCAGGAAGTGCGACGTCCTCGATATAGAACCATTCGGAAGGCCATTCTTCGGAAACTTTCTTTGTGTGCCGGACAGGTATCCGGTCTCGGCGATGCGCCATATTTCGGCTCCGCCCACTTCAAATACTGATCCCTCGTGGTTACGCGGGACAAGGCAGAATAGCTTTCTCCACAATTCAAAATGGGCCTCACAACCCAGGAATAACTCGCAAAGACTGACATAACTCGCGATATGCAGGATGGACGCATGAGTGAAATTGTGCAGTTGGAGGCCATAATACTCCAGAAGCCCTCGGAGGAACGGATGAATTGGAAATCCGACGCCTCTTAGCAAGTAGGGAATGAAGCACACTCGTTCCCCCCTAGATGGGTTGGGGAAATTCTCCGCCTGGGCCCCGCCATTGAAGGAGGTCAATCTTGCCCGAACAGGGGCCAGATCCGCGGGGGGGGGGGGGGGGGGGGGGAGATCCCTGTGTTTGCAGCTTCACTAGCTGACCGTGGGATACGGAACATTTCTCCCAATTGCCTTTTTCTGGGACGCAGGGGCGGGAGGAAGAGCTCGGAGCGCTAGCCATGTTGGAGTGGTCTTTCCTAGCAAGCTTTGAGGATTTTTCCGCTTGGTGCTGAATGGATTTGAGATCCAATCTCTTTAAATAGACACTCCTCCTTACATGGTCAGGGTGTTATGTGTAAAAACACCCTGACCTCTCGCATTCGCTCGACACGTGGAAGCTGAAGTTGTTGATACGCAAAAGCCGATGGGCACGACATTAAATGGGAAGCCGAATACATCACTTTGAAGTCATCGAAGGAGGAACCCGCCTTGCAATGCCGAAGACAATCTGCGCGCCGGACACCTCGTTGTTGAAGTATGGTTCGGGGGCTACTGAGGGAGTCCTGGACTAAGGGGTCCTTGGGCGTCCGGCCTGATAGCCATGGGGCAGACTGATGGGCTGTGAAGATACAAAGACCGAAGACTCTACCCGTGTCCGGATGGGACTCTCCTTGGCATGGAAGGCAAGCGTGGCGACCAAATATGAAGATTCCTTTCTCCGTAACCGATTTTATGTAACCCTAGTTCCCTCCGGTGTCTACATAAACCGAAGGGCTAGGTTTGTAGAGGCAAACAATCATAATCGTAGTCATACAGGCTAGACTTCTAGGGTTTTAGCCATCACGATCTCGTGGTAGATCAACTCTTGTAATACTCATATTCATCAAGATCAGTCAAGCAGGAAGTAGGGTATTACCTCCATAGAGAGGGCCCGAACATGGGTAAACATTGTGTCCCCCGTCTCCTGTTACCATCGACCTTAGACGCACAGTTCGGGACCCCCTACCCAAGATCTGCCGGTTTTGACACCGACAGTCGATGGCAGGATAATGGACCTCGAACTTCAGGCAGTTGCCCCACTAAGCTTTGCTCCTCGACCTGCTATCTTGGCATGCCACAGCATCGTGCTTCTCTATCTACTAGGTGGCGTCACCGCACAACTAATTAATTAATAAGGTACTCTTTTCGTTGAGTGGCTTAATTAAGGCATTCAATTCATAAGGGTAGTACTGTACTCTACGTGTAAATTGACTGGTCATTAATTTGTGTCATCGCACGGCTGGATTATGGAGCGCCCTTAGTAAATTATGAAAATAAAATCTTGTGATTATGCATGCATATTTGGGCATCAATGAATCCATATATTAATGTTTTTTTTGAATTATCCCTCCTATGGTGTAGATCGAACAATCTGAATGGATGAAGGATCGGAGAAGCTTAGAATTTATAAGTGGTGTGACGGAGTTCATCAATTTGGTTGTAGGGACAAAAAAGAGAGTTTGTAATGACTATTACATCATGTGTCCATGCAGGGATTGTACCAATACAGAGTCACGTAAAGTTACAGATGTCGATTTCCACTTACCCAAATGGGGATTCATGGATGGATATACACGTTGGACTAGACACGGTGAAGAGCCAATCATGGATGAAGGTAACCAGGGCGGCGAGATGCCAAACAGCGATAAGAGTCACGAGAATGTCGAATCTAACCTCGGGGCTCACACGTCAAGCTACCAACGAAACAGAGACAAGCCAAACCCCCCACTGGAAAACCAAAACAGCGACGCAGGCGACACTGATGACCTTGATGATATGCCATATTTTGCTGCTATGATTGCCGATTTCCAGGGCCCAGATAAAGATATGGTTGGGTACAAGGATCTACCATCCATTTATGTGGACTCCAAGAAAGATTTGTATCCAGGATTGATAACCCACAAGTATAGGGGATCGCAACAGTTTTCGAGGGTAGAGTATTCAACCCAAATGTATTGATTCGACACAAGGGGAGCCAAAGAATATTTATAAGTATTAGCAGTTGAGTTGTCAATTCAACCACACCTGGAGATTAAATATCTGCAGCAAAGTGATCAGTAGCACAGTAATATGATAGTTTTGATAACAGTTGTAACAGTAGCAATAGCAATAGTAACTTAGCAAGAGCAATTTGTGGATAACTCAAAGGCATTTGGATCAGTGGATTCGTTGGATGATATTCATCATATAACATTCATAACCTAGGGCGACATAGAACTAGATCCAGTTCATAAATATAATGTAGGCATGTATTCCGTAAATAGTCATACATGCTTATGGAAAAGAACTTGCATGACATCTTTTGTCCTACCCTCCCGTGGCAGTGGGTTGCTACTTCTTGAGCTTGTGTTGGTTTTTCCCTTGAAGAGGAAAGGGTGATGCAGCAAAGTAGAGATAAGTATTTCCCTCAGTTAAGAACCAAGGTATCAATCCAGTAAGAGAAGAACGCGCAAATCACCAATACCTGCACAAACAATCAAACACTTGCACCCAACGCGATAAAGGGGTTGTCAATCCCTTCACGATCACTTGCAAAAGTGAGATCTGATAGAGATAGATAAATAAAACCAAACAAAAGATAGAATATTTTGGGGGTTTTTTGGTTTAAAGATCAGAAAGTAAAAGATTGCAAAATAGTAGACCAGAAACTAATATGATGGAAAATAGACCCGGGGCCATAGGTTTCACTAGAGGCTTCTCTCTTGAAGACAAATAATACGGTTGGTGAACAAATTACTGTTGAGCAATTGATAGAAAAGCGCAAAGTTATGACGATATCCAAGGCAATGATTATGAAATATAGGCATCACGTCTGTGTCGAGTAGACCGACTCCTGCCTACATCTACTACTATTACTCCACACATCGACCACTATCCAGCATGCATCTAGAGTATTAAGTTCATAAAGAATGGAGTAACGCCTTAAGTAAGATGGCATGATGTAGAGGAATAAACTCATGCAATATGATGTAAACCCCATCTTTTTATCCTCGATGGCAACAATACAATTCGTGCCTCGCTACCCCTACTTTGTCACTAGGCAAGGACACCGCAAGATTGAACCCAAAGCTAAGCACCTCTCCCATTGCAAGAAAAACCAATCTAGTTGGCCAAACCAAACTGATAGTTCGAAGAGAAATACAAAGATATCAAATGATGCGTATAAGAATTAAGAGAAGATTCAAGTAATATTCATAGATAAGCTGATCATAAATCCACAATTCATTGGATCTCGACAAACACGCCACAAAAGAAGATTAGATCGGATAGATCTCCAAGAACATAGAGGAGAACATGGTATTGAGAATCAAAGAGAGAGAAGAAGCCATCTAGCTACTAGCTATGGACCCGTAGGTCTGAGGTAAACTACTCACGCTTCATCGAAAGGGCAATAGAGTTGATGTAGATGCCCTCCGTGATCGAGTCCCCCTCCGGAAGGATGTCGGAAAAGGCCCCGAGATGGGATCTCACGGGAATAGAAGGTTGCGGTGATGGAAAACTGTTTTCGTGGATGCTTGTGGTGGTTTGGGAATATATGTGAGTATATAGGAGGCAGAACTAGGTCAGGGGGGTCGGCCCACAAGGTAGGGGGCCCGCCCTACCCCCCTGGGCGCGCCCTCCACCCTTGTCGCCACCTCGTGGCTGTTCTGACTTGAACTCCAAGCCTCCCGGGTGTCTTCTGGTCCAAGAAAAATCATCGCGGAAGTTTTATTCCGTTTGGTATTCCTTTTCTGCGAAGCTCAAAAACAAGAAAAAAACAGAAATTGGCACTGCGATCTAGGTTAATAGGTTAGTCCCAAAAATAATATAAAATAGCATATTAATGCATATAAAACATCCAAAATAGATAATATAATAGCATGGAACAATAAAAAATTATAGATACATTGGAGACGTATTAGGGGTCCATAAGGAAACTAAGGGATATTAAGGCCTCCTTTTAATAGAGAACCAGAACAAAGCATTAACACATAGTGAATACATGAGCTCCTCAAGCTACGATCATCACCGGAAAGTATCCCAATTACTGTCACCCTGGGGTATACGAATCATAACACGTAATAGGTGCATATGGCTTCCAAGATCGGATCTAGAACATAGATATAAGGGTGAAACATAAACGGTTCATATCTGAAATCATGGCACTCGGGCCCTAATGACAAGCATTAAGCATAGCAAAGTCATAGCAGCATCAATCTCATAACATAGTGGATACTAGGGATCAAGCCCTAACAAAACTAACTCGATTACATGATGAATCTCATCCAACTCCTCACCGACCAGCGAGCCTACGAAGGAATTACTCACTCCCGGTGGGGAGCATCATGGAATTGGTGATGAAGAAGAGTTGGTGATGACGAATACCGAAGATTCCCCTCTCCGGAGCCCGAAACGGGCTCCAGATCTTACCTCCCGATGAAGAACAGAAGGTGGCGGCGGCTCCGTATCGTAAAACGTGATGAAACTTCATCGCCTATTTTTTTATCCAAAAATAGGATTTTATAGATGTGGAGTTAGGGTCAGAGGAGCCCCAAGGGCCCCACAATGCACCAGGGCGCGCCAGAGGGGGTGGGCGCGCACTGGTGTCCCGTGGGCACCTGGGCCCCCGCCCCGTCCAGTGGGTCCTGGCTCCATAATTTGTTATATATTCCAAAATAATTCTCCAAAAAGTTTCGTCCAAATCCGAGAACTTTTATTTCTACACAAAAACAACACATTGTAGTTCTGCTAAAAACAACGTCAGTCTGGGTTAGTTTCATTCAAATCATGCAAATTAGAGTCCAAAACAAGAGCAAAAGCGTTAGGAAAAGTAGATACGATGGAGACGTATCAAGGATGCAAAAAGAAATATTCCAAGTTGAGTGCCATACCGGCGCTTCTCAGATTTAAAGCTGCAAAATGTCTATGAAACAAGGGCTTCACAGAGTTGTTAGGTCTTTTCAAAGACATTTTTCCAAAAGATAATGTGCTCCCTAAAAGCACGAACAGAGCAAAGAAAGTTGTTTGCCCATTGGAACTTGAAGTCCAGAAGATACACGGTTGTGTGAATGATAGTATGTTGTGCCGTGGTGACTACAAAGATTTGCGTGCATGTCTCATATGCAAGCATGCACGATACAAGCGTAGGAGAGTAAAGGACAAGTATAAATTGGATGATGAGATCAAGACAGGAATCCGTTCAAGGTTGTTTGGTACTTGCCTTTAATTCCAAGGTTGGAGCATTTGTTTGCAAATCCTAGAGAGGCAAAGAGGTTGTGGTGGCATCATGATGAGCGAACTACGGATAAATATATGAGGCACCCGAAAGATGGGGCTCAGTGGGAATTAATAGACAACAAGCATAAAGACTTTGTCAAGGGTCCTAGAAGTATAAGGCTCGGGGAGTGTACTAATGGGATGAATCCATTTAGCGATATGAGCACCAAACACAGCACATGACCGGTGCTTCTGTGCATATATAACCTTGCTCCTTGGTTGTTTATGAAGAAAAAATACATCATGATGTCAATGATTATCCATGGCCCGAAGGAACCTGGAAATGACAGCGACATTTACTTTCAGCCACTGGTTGAAGAACTGCTGACATTATGGGAAGAAAAGCCCGGTGTAAAATGTTATGATGCTTACAAAAAGTAGTTTTTTGATCTACATGCATTGTTGTTGCACGCTATTCAAGATATGCCATCATTAGGCAACTGGCCGGGGCAGAACACAAGGGAAGATGTATGATGTGTCACATGCATGGATAGGACAGCGAGTAGATTTCTTCCCAACTCATGCAAAACTGTGTATTTGCATCATCATAGGTTCTTACAGAAAGATCACCCATACCGAAAGATAAAAGCTGAATTTGATGGTACGACAGAAGTAGGTTTGGTCCCAAGACCTTATTCTAGGAAGGAGGTCCATAGCATGGCTAAAAAAAATGAAGTTGTGCTTGGCAAGGGACACACTTCGTCGGTGAAACAAACATCCAAGAGGCAAGTGTTTAAGAAGAGATCTGTGTTCTGGCAATTACCTTACCGGGAGATTCTACATGTACATCACTGCATCAATGCCATGCATGTTGAGAAGAACGTATGTGAAAGCATCCTTGGTACTCTGCTCAAGATTAAAGTTAATACAAAGGATGGTGACGGTGCACTACTCAATATGCTTGGTGATCAACCGAAACGCATGAATGAAGCATAAGATGATGAAAAATTCCTCCATGTTCACCAGACTTACAATTCCACCCCAAAAGAAGGAGTTATTTCAGTATTTGTTGTCAGTTAAGACACCCTCTTCCTACTCCGCAAACATCAGAAGTCTCGTGGATGTGAGCTCAGGTAAAATGAAGTTAGCACACATGAAGTCACATGTGATTGCCACGTAATGTTGACACAAATCCTCCCGGTGGCCATCAGGAATACTATGGACATAAACATAAGAAACACACTCATTGGTCTTTGTGATTTCTTCAACAAACCGTGGCAGAAGGTGGTAGATCCTGAAGAGATGGATTATATGTAAGAATATTGTCCAGCTTAGGGTTGTTTTTCCCACCGTCATTCTTTGATGTCATGGTCCATCTCACTATGCACCTTGTCGATGAGATAAAGTATTATGGTCTTGTGTTTCTTCGCAACACGTATCCCTTCGAGTGGTTCATGCGAATATTGATGCACTATTATCGGAACCGATGCCATCCAGAGGCAAGCATCCTACAAGGTTATACCGCGGAGGAGGTGGTTGAGTTTTGCACTAAATATACAAAATAAAGACCTATAGGTTTGCCCCTCTCTCACCATGAGGGAAGGTTGGCTAGTAAGCCGGTCCTTGCTGGCATGCAACACGCTGCACCCGGAGATGAGACCAATAAAGCCCATTTGACGATACTGCTTAACAGCCGAGCTCCCGATGCTTATGTTGAAGAACACTTGGTGGAGATACGACAAACCTTCTTACCGATGCTGCATACATTAGATGTCGTATGAGGGCACACAATAAGGACTACGTCAGATAGCTGAAGCATCATTTGGCACGTGGATCCATGGATGACATTGCAACGTGGTTGGCGCAAAAGCCATCACCTACAATATTGAGGTACCAAGCGTATGACATAAATGGCTACACGTTCTACACTGAGGAACGTGATAAGAATACCTCATATTAGAACAGCTCTATTCGAATAGAATGCATGACTGTATATGAAGGTGATAAAAGGGTATACTACGGAACCATCATAGAGATTTGGGAGCTTAACTATGTGAAAGTTAAGGTGGCATTGTTCAGGTGCAAATGGGTCCCTCTTAGTCAGGTAAAGGTTGATGATTATAGAAGACCTATGTTAACATGACAAAGATGGCATATAACAAGGACCCGTTCATTATTGCCAGTGATGCTACCCAGATTTTCTATGTGAAAGACCCCTTGCATAAGAACTGCCATGTAGTGATGCATGGGAAGAGGAGGGTATGGGCGTTGAGGATGTTGCTAATGAGGACGAGTACGAAGAATTTGTTGAGTTGCCAGCAAAGGGATCATTCACCAAACAAAAAGAGAGGCTTAAAATCATCAAAAATCCTAAGTTCATCCCCGGTCAACCTAATGATCCCATTTCCCCCATGTACATGGGAATTAAGCTATAACACTATTTATTATGCCTATACTGCAACTTAATTCATTCAATTAGAATTGGCGCATGTACTGAATTGTGAGTTATGCCCGGCCTTCTGTTGATCTAAGAACGATTAATATATTGACCTTGATATGTTGTCAGCCCAGGCAATGAATTTGAACTATTTATGATTATATACCCTAGAGCTAGCACACTCAATTAATCTCACTCCAGTATGTATGAACATAACATATGCAACCTGGTTTGCAAATAGCACACGGTTCATTCATGAAAGCTGTGTGCCTACCAAAACCATGGTTGATGACCCCTATTGCGCGTGATGTGAGTCGTGTGTTCTGATTGGCCAGAACCCAAACCCCATGGATCGTACGTCTGCATCGTCGGATGCACCCAGATCGAACAACAATCCTCATCCCTTTCGTCACCACATGCAGTTGTAGTTAGAATTTTATTTATTTGCACTAAATGGCCATCAAATGCAAAAAATGGTTTAAATATAGCAAATGAGCCCCAAAATGTGCCAGAAAAATCTAACCTAGGGTCTAATAGTGATTGCATACTATAGAAAAAACAATCGAGGCGAAACGATGAAGTCACCAGCAACTGTTGTTCAAATTGCCACATCTCCTTTTTGGAAACTATGATCCTTCTTGTGAGATGCTCTGGTTTCCAAGGAGCGATCATCAAAACTTGTGCCAAACTTTACCAAATTTTTTCCATGGGGTCTTGAGAGCACGCCATGGTGACACACCAATTTTCGTGATTTTCGGATTCCATCTGCATTTCCTGTAATTAAAACACCAACAAGACCTAGCCGGTGGCCGCACTCGTGGTCGAAATATTTGAAAATTCTTCCCATTCCTTGGACAATCAACGAAAACACGCGAAGTGACACACAAATGATTTTTAAGACCTTATTTGCCAACACCCACATGTAGTTGCAGTTGGGCTTTGATTTATATGCACAAAATGCACGATAAATTCAAAAAAATGGCTTAAATATAGCGAACAAGCCATAAATGCGGCAGAAAATCAAACATAGGCTATAATGGTGATTCCGTACTGTGGAAAAGATTTCAAGGCTAAACGATGAAGTCACCGATGATTGGAGTCTGAATTGCCATGTCTCCTTTTGGAAACTATGATCCTTCTTGTGAGATGCTCCAGTTTGAAAGGAGCGATCATCGTAACCAGTGCCAAACTTTACCAAAATATTTCCAAGGAGTCTTAAGAGCAAGCCATAGTGACACACCGATTTTCATGATTTTCATACTCAATCTGCATTTCCTCTAATTAAAATACCAACAAGACCTACACCGGTGGCCGTATCTCGCAGCTGAAATGTTTGAAAATTCTTCTCGTTTCTCGGGCAATGAATGAAAACTCGCAAAGCGACACACAAATGATTTTTACACCTTGTTTGCTAACACCCACATGTAGTTGCAATAGGGTTTTGATATATATGCACTAAATGCAAAAATGGCTTAAATATACCAAACGAGACCTGAAATGCGCCAAAAAATAAATCAAACATACGGTATAATGGTGATTGCGTACCGTGGAAAAAATTCGAGGTGAAGCGATGAACTCACGTCTTCATTTCAAAATTACCACGTCCTCATTCAAAGAAAATTACGTTGTTCCTTGATGTAAATGTTTTCCAATAGCACACAATTCATTAATGGAAGTCGTGTGCCTAACAAACCATAGCCGGTGACCCCTACTGTGTGCGATGTGAGTTGTGCGTTTTGATTGGCCAGAACCCAAACCCCACGGATTGTACGTCTTCGCTGTTGGATGCTTCTAGATTGTACGCTGTTGGATGCAGTTATGGTTGGGATTTGATTTATATGCACAAAGTGCCCAGTAAATGCAAAAAATGTCTTCATATAGCAAACGAGCCTGAAATGCGCCAGAAAATCATACCTAGGGTATAATGGTGATTGCATAATGTAGAATTTTTTTAGGCGAAACGATGAAGTCACCGACCACTGGAGTTCAAATTGCCACGTCTCCTTTTTGGAAACTATTATCCTTTTTGTGAGATGCTTCAGTTTCCAAGAAGCGGTCATCAAAACTTGTCCCAAACATTAACAAAAAATTTCCACGGGGTCTTGAGAGCACACCACGGTGACACACTGATTTTTGTGATTTTAGGACTCTGTCTACATTTCCTGTAATTAAAATACCAACATGACCTATGTTGGCGGCCACACCTCGCAGCCAAAATATTTGAAAATTCTTCCCATTCCTTGGACAATGAATGAAAACACACAAGGCAACACACAAATGATTTTTAAGACCTTCTTTGCCAACACCCACATGTAGTTGCGGTTGGGATTTGATTTATAAGCGCAAAATGCGCAGTAAATTAAAAAATGGATTAAATATAGCAAATGAGCCCAGAAATGCGCCAAAAAACCAAACCTAGGCTATAATGGTGATTGCGTACCATGGAAAAAAATTGAGGCGAAATGATGAAGTCACCGACGATTGGAGTCCGAATTGCCATGTCTCCTTTTGGAAACTATGATCCTTCTTGTGAGATGCTCCGGTTTCCACGGAGGGATAATCATAACTTGTCCCAAACTTTACAAAAAAAAATCATTGGGTCTTGAGATCGCCATCAAGCATTGGGTCTTGAGATCGACAAAAAAACTCGTAACTTGTGACACACCAATTTTCGTGATTTTTGAACACCATCAGCATTTCTTGTAATTAAATTACCAACATGCCCTACGCCGGTGGCCGCATCTCACAGCCGAAATGTCTGAAAATTCTTCCCGTTTCTCAGACAATGAATGAAAACTCGCAAAGTGACACACAAATTATTTTATACCTTCTTTGCTAGCACCCACATATAGTTGCAGTAGGGTTTTGATATACATGCACTAAATGCATGGTAAATGCAAAAACTGGCTTAAATATAGCAAATGAGACCTGAAATGCACCAGAAAATCAAAGCTAGGGTGTAATGGTGATTGCATGCCATTGATGACCCACAAGTATAGGGGATCAATTGTAGTCCTCTCGATAAGTAAGAGTGCTGAACCCAATGAGGAGCAGAAGGAAATGACAAGCGGTTTTCAGCAAGGTATTTTCTTTAAGCACTGAAATGATCGGTAACAAGTAGCTTGATAGCAAGATAATTTGTAAGGTAACAAAAGTGCAGCAAGGTAGCCCAATCCTTTTTGTAGCCAAGGATAGGCCGAAGCGGTTCTTATAATAAGCAAAGCGTTCTTGAGGACACACGGGAATTTCATCTAGTGACTTTCATCATGTTTGTTTGATTCGCATTCGCTGCTTTGATAATTTGATATGTGGGTGGACCGGTGCTTGGGTGTTGTTCTTACTTGAACAAGCCTCCCACTTATGATTAACCCCTCTCATAAGCATTCGCAACTACGAAAGAAGAATTAAGATAAATCTAACCATAACATGAAACATATGGATCCAAATCATCCCCTTACGGAATAGCGCATAAACTAGGGTTTAAGCTTCTTTCACCATAGCAACCCATCATCTAATAACTAATCCACAATGCATTTCCTTAGTCCCAAAGATGGCGAAGTGTCATGTAGTCGATGTTCACATAACACCACTAAGGGAAATAACAACATACATATCATAAAAATATCTAACGAATACCAAATTCACATGATTACTTATGACAAGACTTCTCCCATGTCCTCAAAAACAAAAGTAACTACACACAAATCATATTCATGTCCAAGATCAGAGGGATATTGAATAGCATAATGGATCTAAACATATAATCTTCCATCAAATAAACCAACTAGCATCAACTACATGATGTAATCAACACTACTAGCAACCCACATGTACCAATCTGAGGTTTTGATACAACGATTGAATACAAGAGGTGAACTAGGGTTTGAGATGAGATGGTGCTGGTGAAGATGTTGATGAAGATTGGTCCTCCCATGATGAGAGGGTTGTTGGTGATGACGATGGCTTCGATTTGCCCCTCCCGGAGGGAAGTATCCCCCGCGGAATCTCTCCGCCAGAGAGCAAAAGTGCTCCCACCCAAGTTCCGCCTCGAGACGATGGCTCTCTATCTCGAAAGTTCTCTCCTTATATTTTATAGGGCAAATGGCCTTATATACTAGAAGATGGGCATCGGAGGCTGGCCAGGGGCCCCACGAACCACCAGGGCGCGCCCAGGGGCCCGGGGTGGGCGCACCCTGGTGCCTCATGGGCACCTAGGTGGCCCCCTCTGGCATTTCTTTCTTCTAGTATTTTTTATTTATTCAACAATAATTCTAGTGAAATTTCAGCTCGTTTGTAGATGTGCAGAATAGGTATTCTGACATAGCCTTTTCAGGTCCAGAATTCCAGCTGCCCGCAATCTCCCTCTTCATGTAAATCTTGCAAATTAAGAGAGACAAGGCATTAGAATTGCTCCATAAAGTGTTATATTTATTAAAACACTATAAATAATAGTAGGAAAACATGATGCAGAATGGACGTATCAACTCCCCCAAACTTAGACCTTGCTTGTCCTCAAGCGAAAGCCGATATCGAGAGAGGTGTCGATAAAAACAAAATATGGACATAATAGCATCATGATCATTATTATAGCAACAATAAACATTATCATAAAACTTCTCATGAGCAAGTAACAATTCATCACAACAATGAAGTATAAGGCACAAACTTTCTTGAAAATTAACAAACTATCTTCTCAGTCAACAAGGCAATTACAATTCATCATCTTTTCAGGAAGGGTCTCATATTGGAGCTTTTGTTTAGCAAGTCCACATACTCAACTATCATTTAGTCTTCTATGATTGCTAACACTCACGACATAGATATATATATGGAGCAAAAGTTTCAGCCAGACACATAGAAAGATAGTGGCTTATAATTTCGCCTCCCAACTCATTTACCTCAAGGGTAATGTCAACAATAATAACTCATGATCACTCATATCCAACTGGATATATATGCCTAGGTCTTTCCCCACCACATGATGCTTGCAAAAGAGAAAAAAAGGGATAGGGGAGAACACTATTGACTCTTGCATGAAAAGTAAATACATAAAACTAAAAAATAGGCCCTTGGCAGAGGGAAGCAGAGGTTGTCATGCGCTTTCTGTTTTTGGATGTGCAGGCTCTTAATGCAAAGGAACGTCACTTTATATTTCCCCTTATGATAGCAACCTTTAGTATGCAGTCCGTGGCTTTTATTTCTTTACCATCACAAGATCGTACAAAGCTTATTTTCCCTTACAATAAAATATCATACATGTTTAGAAGCAATTTTTATTGCCTTATGCACCGATGACAACTTACTTGAAGGATCTTATTCAATCCATATGTAGGTATAGTGGACTCTCATGAAATGAAACTGGGTTTAAGGTTTTTTGGATGCACAAGTAGTATCTCTACTTAGTGTGGATTTCTTGCTAGCAAAGATATTGAGCAAGCATCACATGCTGGAGGATCTATAACAATATAACTTCTATGTCAATATAAGAAAACATAAGTCATTACGTTGTCTTCCTTGTCCAACGTCAATAATTTGACATAAAATAATTAATGGGGGCTCACAATGACAAAAGATGTCCAAGATAGTAGATTTATATGTGAATCTTTTCTTCCCTTATTAATTCTTTCATGAATTGCATCATTGACCAATGCTATGTTTGTTAACTTTTAATAAATTTTACCACTTACACTGTTCCTTATGTAGTGTCATTACTTTCATAAGATTAGCATATAATCTTTCCATTATTTTCATTGCTAAGACTGAAACACAAAAGTAAAGAAGCAAAAACTCAAACTACTCTTTATTGTATAACTCTCAACTTGATTATATAGATAGATCACAAAACTAGCACTCGAAAATAGATTCATATATTTGTTCTAGAATGGAGTTGTAATTCTTGAGTTGTAAGTAAATAAAAGTGTGATGATCATCATTATTAGAGCATTGTCCCATGTGAGGAAAGGATGATGGAAGCTATGATTCCCTCACAAGTTGGGATGAGTCTCCGAACTATAAAAAATAAAAGAGGCCAAAGAAGCCCACATAAAAAAAGAAAAAAATGAGAAAAGAGAGAAGGGGCAATGTTACTCTATCCTTTTTCCACACTTGTACTTCAAAGTAGCACCATGATCTTCATGATAGAGAGTCTCTTGTCACTTTCATATACTAGTGGGAATTTTTCATTATAGAACCTGGCTTGTATATTCCAAATGATGGGCTTCCTCAAATTGCCTAGGTCTTCGTGGAGAATATTTTTGGAATAAGTAAAAAATACTGGTGAAAGAATCAACACCAGGGGCCCACACACTGTCCACGAGGGTGGAGGGCGCGCCCAACCCCTGGGGCGCGCCCCCTGCCTCGTGGGCCCCTGAGGCTCCACCGACCTCAACTCCAACTCTATATATTCACGTTCGGGGAGAAAAAAATCAGAGACAAGGATTCATCGCGTTTTACGACATGGAGCCGCCGCCAAGCCCTAATCTCTCTCACGAGGGCTGATCGGGAGTCCGTTCGGGGCTCCGGAGAGGGGAATTCGTCGCCGTCATCATCATCAACCATCCTCCATCACCAATTTCATGATGCTCACCGCCGTGCGTGAGTAATTCCATCATAGTCTTCCTGGACGGTGATGGTTTGGCTGAGATTTATCATGTAATCGAGTTAGTTTTGTTAGGGTTTGATCCCTAGTATCCATTATGTTCTGAGATTGATGTTGCTATGACTTTGCTATGCTTAATGCTTGTCACTAGGGCCCGAGTGCCATGATTTCACATCTGAACCTATTATGTTTTCATGAATATATGTGAGTTCTTAATCCTATCTTGCAAGTCAATAGTCACCTACTATGTGTTATGATCCGGTAACCCCGAAGTGACAATAATCGGGACCACTCCCGGTGATGACCGTAGTTTGAGGAGTTCAGGTATTCACTAAGTGTTAATGCTTTGGTCCAGTACTGTATTAAAAGGAGGCCTTAATATCCCTTAGTTTCCAATAGGACCCCGCTGCCACGGGAGGGTAGGACAAAATATGTCATGCAAGTTCTTTTCCATAAGCATGTATGACTATATTCGGAATACATGCCTACATTACATTGATGAACTGGAGCGACTTTTGTGTCACCCTATGTTATAACTGTTGCATGAGGAATCGCATCTGACATAATTATCCATCACTGATCCAATGCCTACGAGCTTTTCACATATTGATGTTTGCTTAGTTACTTTACCGTTGCCACTGTTACAATTACTACAAAACTGCTACTGTTACTTTTGCCACCGTTACCATTACTTCCATACTACTTTGCTACTAAATACTTTGCTGCAGATATTAAGTCTTCTAGGTGTGGTTGAATTGACAACTCAACTGCTAATACTTGAGAATATTCTTTGGCTCCCCTTGTGTCGAATCAATAAATTTGGGTTGAATACTCTACCCTCGAAAACTGTTGCGATCCCCTATACTTGTGGGTTATGAAGACTATTTTCTGGCGCCGTTGCCGGGGAACATAGCTCTATCCTTTGAGTCACTTGGGATATATATCTGTTGATCACTATGAGGAACTTGAAAGACGAAAAAACGAAGATTTATCCCTCAACTACGAGGGGAGGTGAAAATCTGCCATCTAGCTCTGCACTTGATTCACCTTCTGTTATGAGTAAACTTGCGACACCTACTCCTATTATTGATTCTGATATGTCGCATGTTATTGATGATGCCACTTCTGCTATGCATGATACTTATGATGAAACTACTTCTATGCTTGATAATACTGTGCCATTTAGGTGAATTTCTTGATGAACAACTTGCTAGGGTTAGAGAGAATGAAATTATTGAAACTGATAATATTGATGAAAGTGGTGATGAAGATTCTCCCCCTATATATTAATTACCTGATGTACTTGAGGGTTATGTTATGGATGAAGAAACTACTAGAGACTTTTTTGCTTGCAAAGATAGATATGATCTTAAGAAACTGTTAGCTAAGCTGAAAGAAAAATCTTTGAATGCTAGAATGAAATATGACCCTGCTTTTGCTACTTCACCTATCTGTATTTTTGATAAGGATTATGATTTCTCTGTCGACCCTGAGTTAATTACTTTGGTTGAATCTGATCCTTTTTATGGCTTTGAATCTGAAACTGTTGTGGCACATCTTACTAAATTAAAAGATATAGCCACCCTATTCACTCATGAGGAAAAAATTTGTTACTATTATATCCTTAAGTTATTTCCGTTCTCATTAAAGGGTGATGCTAAAACATGGTTTAATTCTCTTGCTCCTGGTTGTGTGCGTAGTCCCCATGATATGATTTATTACTTCTCTGCTAAATATTTCCCCGCTCATAAGAAACAAGCTGCTAAGGGAAATATATAATTTTGTGCAAATTGAAGAAGAGGTCTCCCACAAGCTTGGGGGAGGCTTCTCCGATTACTTAATTCTTTGCCTGATCATCCTCTCAAGAAAAATGAAATACTTGATATCTTTTATAATGGACTAATCGATGCTTCCAGAGACCACCTGGATAGTTGTGTTGGTTGTGTTTTCAGGGAAAGAACCATTGAGCAAGCTGAATTGCTATTGAATAATATATTGAGTAATGATAATGATTGGACACTTCTTGAACCAACTCCTAAGCCAACTCCGAAGAAAAGGGGTATTCCATTTCTCAGTCCTGAAAATATGCAAGAGGCAAAGAAATCTATGAAAGAAAAGGGTATTAAAGCTGAAGATGTTAAGAATTTACCACCTATTGAAGAAATGCATGGTCTTGATAACCCGACACATGTAGTAAAGGTAAATTCTCTCTATAGATTTGATGAAGGTGATATTCCTCGTTATAAGTCTGCTAGCCAATGCTTAGACGAGTTTGATAATTTTATTGTTAAACAAGAAAACTTCAATGCTTATGTTGGTAGACAATTGAAACGTAATGCTTATATGATTGAACACCTGAGTGATTATATGTCTAGAGTTAAAGGTGAACTTAAACTTATTAGTAACCATGCTTCTATGGTTACCACTCAAGTAGAACAAGTGCTTAAGGCTCAAAATGATTTGCTCAATGAATTTAATAATAAGAAAAATGATAATGTTGTAGAGTTGTGACTAGAGGGGGTAGAATGACTCAGGAACCTTTGTATCCTGAGGGCCACCCTAAGAGAATTGAGCAAGATTCTCAGAGAACTAATGATGATGCACCTAGTCCTTCTAAAAAGAAGAAAAAGAAAAATGATAGGACTTTGCATGCTTCTAGTGAACCTGTTGTTGACACACCTGAGAATCCCAATGATATTTCTATTTCTGATGCTGAAACACAATCTGGTAATGAACATGAACCTAGTGATAATATTAATGATGATGTTCATATTGATGCTCAACCTAGCAATAACAATGATGTAGAGATTGAACCTGCTGTTGATCTTGATAACCCACAATCAAAGAATCAACGTTATGATAAGAGAAACTTCGTTGCTAGGAAGCATGGTAAAGAAAGAGAACCATGGGTTCAGAAACCCATGCCTTTTCCTCCTAAACCATCCAAGAAAAAGGATGACAAGGATTTTGAGCGCTTTGCTGAAATGATTAGACCCATCTTTTTGCGTATGTGTTTGACTGATATGCTTAAAATGAATCCTTATGCTAAGTATATGAAAGATATTTTTACAAATAAAATAAAGATACCAGAAGCTAAAATTTCCACCATGCTTGCTAATTATACTTTTAAAGGTGGAATACCTAAGAAACTTAGGGATCAAGGAGTACCAACTATACCATGCTCCATTAAAAGAAACTATGTTAAAACTGCTTTATGTGATCTTGGAGCCGGTGTTAGTGTTATGCCTCTCTCTTTATATTGTAGACTTGATTTGAATAAGTTGACACCTACTGAAATATCTCTGCAAATGGCCCATAAATCAACTGCTATACCTATCGGTATTTGTGAGGATGTGCCTGTTGTGGTTGCAAACGTTACTATCTTAACGGACTTTGTTATTCTTGATATTCGCGAGGATGATAATATGTCGATTATCCTTGGTAGACCCTTTTTGAATACTGCAGGGGCTATTATTCATTGCAACAAAGGCGATGTCACTTTTCATGTTAATGGTAATGAGCATATGATACACTTTCTAAGGAAACAACCTCAAGTCCACAGTATCAATTCTATTGGAAAAAATTCAGCGATTACTATTGGAGGTTTTGAATTTCCTCTTCCTAGTGTCAAGAAGAAATATGATATTCTTATTGTTGGGGACGTGCATATACCCGTTGAGGTAACCTAGTGTTATTCGATAATTCTCCGGTTTCATGTGATTCGGAAAGTGTTTGTTAACAAGACTTGATCAACCTTGTTAGTTGATTCCTTTTGATGAGCATGAGATGGATGAAGTTAGAAAGCACAACTCTCTGTACTCTCCTTTTACTTTCTGTTATTTAAATTAAATAAAGCAAAAATAGGATTTTCTGTCTGTTTTCTGAATTATCCTTGCAATAAAAAATATACCGAAAATAAAAGTTCTCCAAATGTCCCGAAAATGCAATATGATTTTTTGTAGAATATTTGAGAATATCTGGCACTGAGAACACACCAAAGGGGGCCACCACCTGGTCACGAGGGTACAGGGCGCGCCCCCTGCCTCGTGGGCCCCACGTGGACGCCCTCCACTTATTCGAGCACCCACTCACTTCGTCTTCCTCCAGAAAAAAAATCATCCCATAGCTCAAACCCGTGTTCTAGCTCATCTTGCTGTGATTTTCGATCTCCTTGCTCAAAGCTCCATTCACAAAACTGCTTTGGGGGATTGTTCTTCGGTATGTGACTCCTTCAATGGTCCAATTAGGTTTTTGTTCTAGTGCTTTATTTATTGCAAATTTTTGTTGCTTAGGTGACCCTGTTCTTGAGCTTGCATGTTAAATTTATATGGTCCCAAGTAGTTCTAATGCATGATATAGTCTCTAGGCACTTGTGGGAGTAGTTGCTATCAATCTTGCTGAGTTTGGTTCACTATTATTTTGAGTCACTAAAAATTTCAGAAATTTTTCAGAGGAAGAAATATGTTTAGGAAAATGTACCAAGGTGGTTCCTCAAGGAAGAAAGGACCTAGGCTCGCGATACGTGAGCCGGACAATGAACTACCAAGGGAAGCTCAAGTGCGGCCTTGTGAATGGCCGTCAGAAGAGTTTATGGTCCGGGCAGGCATCAAGGATGAATTTGATGCATATGTGTGTAATGCTGATCTTGAGGGCTTCGTGTCAGATAAGTGCCCGCAATACCACTACCTAACTGATTCCTTTGTGAGAAGGTTTAAATTTACATCCTCGCGCAATTCTTACACTGTTTTATTTGATCTTTATGATAAATCGTATACCATGGACCTAGAAGATTTTAGTAATGCTTGCAAACTCCCGCAGTGGGGCAATGTTAGTGAACCTCGCAAATCTGAATATAAAGACTTTCTTTCTAGTATCACTGTGGGGGAATCTAGAGAAATCACATAAGCTACCATAGGAAGCATTCATTTTCCTTCCATACATTATTTTGCTCTCTTTATAGGTAGATGCATTAACGGTAAGGATGAAGCTTGTCACATGTGCGTCCCAGATCTTTGTGACCTCAAAAGTGCAGTATTAGGTGATAAACAATATAAGTTGGGGGCTATTGTTGCACGAATGTTGCATCATAACGGTACAAGTGGAGATTTGTTTGGTGGAATTTATGCAACTCGTGTAGCTAATTATCTTGATGTACCCATACGTAGAAATGATTTGGAGTTACCCCCTGCTTATCTAGATTATAACGCTATGGTCCGCCATCAGTTTGTTGAGAGGAATGAACAGTTCCTCCAGTACCGACTAATCTTCGACAGATGTCGCACTGTCCATGTTGCTCTCCCTGCTCCTACTTTCTTTGACTTTCAGGAAAAAAGGAGATATGTTATAACCAGGGAGGAGGCAAACGAGTATGAAAGGAGGACGGAGGTAGCTCGCCTCCAGGCTGCAGCTTGTCAGGCAGTAGTCGCTGCATCTCAGTACGACCCCAACTACAACTTTGGATATCCGCCAGGCCAGCCGTGGCCATAGACCAACTTAGGCCAAAAGCCTAAGCTTGGGGGAGTATGTATTTCTCACTGACATTACATTCATGTTCACAGACTCAGGCCAGTTGTCCGTGCTCATACTTTTTCATTATACTATCCATGCTAGTTTATTTTCTGTTTTAAGCCTTCTTCTTGTGTGTTTGAAAAACCTTAAGAAAAACCAAAAAAAAATTAGTTGTAGTTTTTAACAAGTTTACTTTCCATGCCTGTAGTAGTAATAACTAAAAGAAAACCCAAAAAGATTTCTCGTTCTTCTTTTGCTTGTTGGGAGCTTTCCCGTGTAAATAGTATTATTTCCTTTCTTTGGGGGTCGAGAGGGGAAGACCATGATGAAAGTGTTGAAGTGGCTCTTATATGCATTATTGTTGATTTAACAAAGAGCCCATGTTACCTTGTCTTCTCCCGTGTATTAAATGCTTGCAGATTCTAGCTTAGTCCAATGCACATGCACTATTATTATTATCCACACCGCTCGGTCGTGCAAGTGAAAGGCAATAATGACGATATATGATGGACTGATTGAGATGAGAGAAGCTGGTATGAACTCGACCTATCTTGTTTTTGTAAATATGATTAGTTCATCATTCCTGATTCAGCCTATTATGAATGAATCATGTTTGCAATGACACTTAGAGATTATAGTGGCTCATGCCATGCGTAATAATCGAGGAGTTTATAATGGTTTGCCTTGCGTGCCAACATGCTATTAAAATGGTTGTGATGTGGTATGATAGGGTGGTATCCTCCTTTGAACGATTCGAGTGGCTTAACTTGGCACATGTTCACGCATGTAGTTGAAACAAAATCAACATAGCCTCCACGATATTTATGTTCATGGTGAATTATATCCTACTCATGCTTGCACTCAGTGTTGATTAATTTTAATGGATGTTCATGACTGTTGTCTCTCTCTAGTTGGTCGCTTCCCAGTCTCTTTCTAGGCTTCACTTGTACTAAGCGGGAATACTACTTGTGCATCCACGTCCATAAACCCCAAAGTTATTCCATATGAGTCCACCATACCTTCCTATATGCGGTATCTACCTGTCATTCCAAGTAAATTTGTATGTGCTAAACTCTAAACCTTCAAATGAAATTCTGTTGTGTATGCTCGAATAGCTCATGTATCAACTAGGGTTGTCTGTACCTTCCATGCTAGGTGGGTTATTCTCACGATGAGTGGACTCCGCTCATCACTCACGACAAAGTGGCCGGTAACCGGGATGCCCTGTCCCATGCTTAAACCAAATCAAAATAATTGCAAACAAAACTCCCCCAGGACTGTTGTTAGTTGGAGGCACCTGTTGTTTCGGGCAAGCCATGGATTGATGCTTGTTGGTGGTGCAGGAGTATAAACATTACCATTCTGTTTGGCAACCGCCTATAATGTGTGTAGCATGGAAGATATTGAGATCTCTCTGTTGTTATGTTGACAATGAAAGTAAGCCACTCAAAATATTATTTATCTCTATTTCAAAACTCGAGCTCTGGCACCTCTACAAATCCATGCTTCCCTCTGCGAAGGGCCTATCTATTTACTTTTATGTTGATTCATCATCCTCTTATTAAAAAGGACCAGTTGGAGAGCACCGCTGTCATTTGAATGCATTACTATTAATTTACATTGAGTATAACTGTGACTGGATCTCTTTTACCATGAATTACAATGTCTAGTCAGTCCTTGATCTTCAGAGGTGCTCTGCATTTATGTTTTGCGGTCTCAGAAAGGGCTAGTGATATACCATCTTGTTATATCATATTATGATTGTTTTGAGAAAGTGTTGTCATCCGAGATTTATTACTATTGCTTGCTAGTTGATTATGCCATTGATATGAGTAAACATGAGACCTAAGTGTTATTGTGAATATGGTTAGTTCATAATCTTTGCTGAAAACTTGAAGGATGGCTTTACATATTTACAACAACAAGAGCAAACAGAGTTTGTAAAAGTTTTTCTTTATCACTTTCAGTTTGTCAACTGAAATGCTTGAGGACAAGCAAAGGTTTAAGTTTGAGGGAGTTGATACGTCTCCATCGTATATACTTTTCCAAACACTTTTGCCCTTGTTTTGGACTCTAACTTGCATGATTTGAATGGAACTAACCCGGACTGACGCTGTTTTCAGCAGAATTGCCATGGTGTTATTTTTGTGCAGAAATAAAAGTTCTCGGAATGACCTGAAACTTCACGGAGAATATTTTTGGAATAAATAAAAAATACTAGCAAAAGAATCAACACCAGGGGGCCCACACACTGTCCACGAGGGTGGAGGGCGCGCCCACCCCCTGGGGCGTGCCCCCTGCCTCGTGGCCCCCTGAGGGTCCATCGACCTCAACTCCAACTCTATATATTCACATTCGGGGAGAAAAAAGTCAGAGGGAAGGATTCATCGCGTTTTACGATACAGAGCCGCCGCCAAGCCCTAATCTCTCTCGGGAGGGCTGATCTGGAGTCCGTTCGGGGCTCCGGAAAGGGGAATCCGTCGCCGTCATCATCGTGAACCATCCTCCATCACCAATTTCATGATGCTCACCGCCGTGCGTGAGTAATTCCATCGTAGGCTTGCTGGACGGTGATGGGTTGGATGAGATTTATCATGTAATCGAGTTAGTTTAGTTAGGGTTTGATCCCTAGTATCCATTATGTTCTGAGATTGATGTTGCTATGACTTTGCTATGCTTAATGCTTGTCACTAGGGCCCGAGTGCCATGATTTCAGATCTGAACCTATTATGTTTTCATGAATATATGTGAGTTCTTGATCCTATCTTGCAAGTCAATGGTCACCTACTATGTGTTATGACACGGTAACCCCGAAGTGACAATAATCGGGACCACTCCCGGTGATGACCGTAGTTTGAGGAGTTCAGGTATTCACTAAGTGTTAATGCTTTGGTCTGGTACTCTATTAAAAGGAGGCCTTAATATCCCTTAGTTTCCAATAGGACCCCGCTGCCACGGGAGGGTAGGACAAAAGATGCCATGCAAGTTCTTTTCCATAAGCACGTATGACTATATTCCGAATACATGCCTACATTACATTGATGAACTGGAGCTAGTTCTGTGTCACCCTATGTTATAACTGTTGCATGAGGAATCGCATCCGACATAATTATCCATCACTGATCCAATGCCTACGAGCTTTTCACATATTGATCTTTGCTTAGTTACTTTACCGTTGCCACTGTTACAATTACTACAAAACTGCTACTGTTACTTTTGCCACTGTTACCGTTACTTCCATACTAGTTTGCTACTAAATACTTTTCTGCAGATATTAAGTCTTCCAGGTGTGGTTGAATTGACAACACAACTGCTAATACTTGAGAATATTCTTTGTCTCCCCTTGTGTCGAATCAATAAATTTGGGTTGAATACTCTACCCTCGAAAATTGTTGCGATCCCCTATACTTGTGGGTTATCATACCTTGGTTCTCTAACTGAGGGAAATACTTATCTCTACTTTTCTACATCACCCTTTCCTCTTCAAGGGAAAAACCAATGCAAGCTCAAGAAGTAGCACTATTCCACAATGCATTCCCTTAGGCCCAAAGATGGTGAAGTCGACGTTCACATGACACCACTAAGGGAATCACAACAAAAATATCATCAAAATATCAAACACATATCAAATTCACATGATTACTTGCAACATGACTTCTCCCGTGACCTCAAGAACAAAAGTAACCACTCACAAATGATATTCATGCACAAGATCAGAGGGGTATTAAATAGCATAATGGATCTAAACATATAATCTTCCACCAAATAAACTATATAGTAATCAACTACAAGATGTAATCAACACTAGTAGTCACACACAGGTACCAATCTGAGGTTCCGGTACAAAGATTGAACACAAGAGATGAACTAGGGTTTGAGAGGAGCTGGTGCTGTTAAAGACGTTGATGAAGATTGGCCTCCCAAAGATGAGAGGGTTATTTGTGATGACGATGGCTTCGATTTCTCCCTCCGAGAGGGAGGTTCCCCTGGCGGAATCGCTCCGCCGGAGGGAAAAAGTGCTCCTGCCAAAGTTCCGCCCCGAGACGGCGGCGCTCCATCCCAAAAGTCTTGTCCTTATTTTTTCTATGTCAAAATGACTTATATACGAGAAGATGGGCACCGGAGGTGGGCTGGGCTGACCACAACCCACAAGGGTGCGCCTGGGGGGCCTGGCGCGCCCTGGTGTCTTGTGGTCACCAGGTGGCCCCCCTCTGAAGGTTCCTTTCTCCAATAATTATTAAATATTCCAAAATAATTCTCCATAAAATTTTAGCTCATTTGGAGATGTGCATAATAGTATCTCTGTCGTAGCTTTTTGAGGTCTAGAATTCCAACTACCGGTATTCTAACTCTTTGTGGAAACCTTGAATATTATGAGAGAAAAGGCATTAGAATTACTCCATAAAGCATTATATGCATAAAAAAATTATAAATAACAGTAGGAGAACATGATGCAAAATGGACGTATCAACCACTTCCATGACGATAAAGGGCGCATCATGGAAGTATTTTCGTCAAGGGTAACCAAAATATGGCATCCACCATAACAGGTCATCGTTAAGCTATTGTGTCCGGTTTTAGATCCGATAATTGATGTCTACTGCGTGACCTTCTTCTTGTAGACGTTTGTTGGGCCTCCAAGTGCAGAGGTTTGTAGGACAGTAGCAAATTTCCCTCAAGTGGATGACCTAAGGTTTATCAATCCGTGGGAGGCGTAGGACGAAGATGGTCTCTCTCAAGCAACCCTGCAACCAAATAACAAAGAGTCTCTTGTGTCCCCAACACACCCAATACAATGGTAAATTGTATAGGTGCACTAGTTCGGCGAAGAGATGGTGATACAAGTGCAATATGGATGGTAGATATAGGTTTTTGTAATCTGAAAATATAAAAACAGCAAGGTAACTAATGATAAAAGTGAGCACGAACGGTATTGCAATTCTAGGAAACAAGGCCTAGGGTTCATACTTTCACTAGTGCAAGTTCTCTCAACAATAATAACATAATTGGATCATATAACTATCCCTCAACATGCAACAAAGAGTCACTCCAAAGTCACTAATAGCAGAGAACAAACGAAGAGATTATTGTAGGGTACGAAACCACCTCAAAGTTATTCTTTCTGATCAATCTATTCAAGAGTCCGTAGTAAAATAACACGAAGCTATTCTTTCCGTTCGATCTATCATAGAGTTCGTACTAGAATAACACCTTAAGACACAAATCAACCAAAACCCTAATGTCACCTAGATACTCCAAGGTCACCTCAAGTATCCGTGGGTATGATTATACGATATGCATCACACAATCTCAGATTCATCTATTCAACAAACACAAAGAACTTCACAGAGTGCCCCAAAGTTTCTATCGGAGAGTCAAGACGAAAACGTGTGCCAACCCCTATGCATAAGTTCACAAACAGAACCCGCAAGTTGATCACCAAAACATACATCAAGTGAATCACGTGATATCCCATTGTCACCACAGATAAGCACATGCAAGACATACATCAAGTGTTCTCAAATCCTTAAAGACTCAATCCGACAAGATAACTTCAAAGGGAAAACTCAATCCATTACAAGAGAGTAGAGGGGGAGAAACATCATAGGATCCAACTATAATAGCAAAGCTCGCGATGCATCAAGATTGTACCACCTCAAGAACACGAGAGAGAGAGAGAGAGAGAGAGAGAGAGAGAGAGAGAGATCAAACACATAGCTACTGGTACATACCCTCAGCCCCGAGGGTGAACTACTCCCGCCTCGTCATGGAGAGCGCTGGGATGATGAAGATGGCCACCGGTGAGGGATCCCCCCTCCGGCAGGGTGCCGGAACAGGGTCCCGATTGGTTTTTGGTGGCTACAGAGGCTTGTGGCGGCGGAACTCCCGATCTATTCTGTTCCTCGATGTTTTTACGGTATATGGACATATATAGGCGAAAGAAGTCGGTCAGGGGAGCCACGAGGGTGGGGGCGCGCCCAGGGGGCAGGCGCGCCTCCCTGCCTCATGGCCACCTCGAAGCTTCCCTGACTTCAACTCCAAGTCTCCTGGATCAAGTTCGTTCCAAAAATCACGCTCCCAAAGGTTTCATTCAGTTTGGACTCCATTCGATATTCCTTTTCTGCGAAACACTGAAAACAAGGGCAAAACAGAAACTGGCACTGGGCTCTGGGTTAATAGGTTAGTCCCAAAAATAATATAAAAGTGCATAGTAAAGCCCATTAAACATCCAAGATGGATAATATAATAGCATGAATACTTCATAAATTATAGATACATTGGAGACGTATCAATAACCCATTAGCAATTTTCCACGTGTAAAATTCTCATTGGCCAAAGGAACCACGTGTCAGCTCCGCGTTGGGACAGTTGTCATCCAGCGAATGGACATGAGACGCCTATGACACGCCGACACGTCGCTTGACCCAACGGTGGTCCATTTAGGTCAAAAGGTCGGCCCATTTGACTTGTTCAAAAGGTAGCGAGCTGGGCCATGGAAAGCCTGTTAATGGCCTTTTCGCATATAGCCCATTTATACCCCGCTAACTCGCGGCCCGTTATGGCCTATCCGAATTAGGCCAAGTGGCGTCATCTGGGCCCTCCAATATGATTCCAGCCTATTGTAACTTCCGGCCCATGTATGGCCCATGACGTCTTTCAGCTCATATGAGGCCGTTTGTAACTCAGGGCCCTTTAATGGGCCATGGTGAAACTGGCCCATAATGAAGAGTAAATCACTTTATGCCCATTTATGAACCATTATTCCGTTGGGCCGTTTCCAGCCCGTGTTACCTTTCGGCCTTCTAGGGCCCATTTATTCTTGGGCTCATTTCCAGCATATGATTACTAATGGTCCGTTACTGTCCTGTTGTGCTGATGGGCCAAATTAAACCCGTGGTTATAGTCGGCCCATTTGTGGCTCGTTGATCCGGTGGGCCATTTTCATAGTGTCATCTAACACGGCCCATTAAAGGCCCGTTATGCCTGTCGATAGAATTAAGCCCGTTATACATACCGGCCTATTAACGTCCTATTATGGTCGGCCCATAAACGGACGATGCTGAAGGAAATATGCCCTAGAGGCAATAATAAAGTTGTTATTTATATTTCCTTATATCATGATAAATATTTGTTATTCATGCTAGAATTGTATTAACCGGGAACTTAGTACATGTGTGGATACATAGACAAACAGAGTGTCCCTAGTATGCCTCTACTTGACTAGCTCGTTAACCAAAGATGGTTAAGTTTCCTAGCCATAGACATGTGTTGTCATTTGATGAACGGGATCACATCATTTGAATGATGTGATGGACAAGACCCATCCGTTAGCTTAGCATAATGATCGTTTAGTTTTTCTGCTATTGCTTTCTTCATGACTTATACATGTTCCTCAGACTATGAGATTATGCACCGAATACCGGGGGAACACCTTGTGTGCTATCAAACGTCACAACGTAACTGGGTGATTATAAAGATGCTCTACAGGTGTCTCCGATGGTGTTTGTTGAGTTGGCATAGATCGAGATTAGGATTTGTCACTCCATGTATCGGACAGGTATCTCTAGGCCCTCTCGGTAATGCACATCACTATGAGCCATGCAAGCAATGTGACTAATGAGTTAGCCATGGGATGATGCATTATGGAATGAGTAAAGAGACTTGCCGGTGACGAGATTGAACTAGGTATGAGGATACCGATGATCGAATCTCGGGCAAGTAACATACCGATGACAAAGGGAACAACGTATGTTGTTTTTATGCGTTTTCACCGATAAAGATCTTCATAGAATATGTAGGAACCAATATGAGCATCCAGGTTCCGCTATTGGTTATTGATGGAGATGTGTCTCGGTCATGTCTACATAGTTCTCGAACCTGTAGGAACGTTCGATGACGATTTGTATTATGAGTTATGTGATTTGATGACCGGAGTTTGTTCGAAGTGCCGGATGAGATCATGGACATGACAAGGAGTCTCGAAATGGTCGAGACATAAAGATTGATATATTGGACGATGTTATTCGGACACCGGATGGGTTCCGAGAGGTACCGGATAATTATCGAAGAGCCCGAGGGTTATCGGAACCCCCCGGGGGAACTAATGGGCCTCGATGGGCCTTAGTGGGAAGAGAGGAAGGGCCAGGAGGGGCTGGCCGCGCACCCCCCCTTGGGTCCGAATTGGACTAGGGGAAGGGGCGGCGCCCACCTTTCCTTCCCTTCCCCCTCTTCCTTCCTTCTTCCCCCTCTTCCTTAGGTGGAAACCTACTAGGACTTGGAGTCCTAGTAGGATTCCCCTCTCCTGGCGCGCCCTAGGAGGGCCGGCCGGCCTGCCCTCCCCTCCATTACATACGGGGGCAGGGGGTTCCCTAGGACACACAAGTTTCTCTTAACCGTGTGTGGTGCGCCCTCCACAGTTACACACCTCGGTAATATCGTCGTAGTGCTTAGGCGAAGCCCTGCGCCGGTGACTTCATCATCACCGTCGCTACACTGTCATGCTGATGGAACTCTCCCTCGGCCTCAGCTAGATAAAGAGTTCGAGGGGCGTCATCGAGCTGAACGTGTGCTGATCAAGGAGGTGCCGTACGTTCGGTACTTGGATCGGTTGGATCGCGAAGACGTTCGACTACATCAACCGCGTTACTAAATGCTTCCGCTTTCGGTCTACGAGGGTACGTGGACACACTCTCCCCGCTTGTTGCTATGCATCTCCTAGATGGATCTTGCGTGATCGTAGGCAATTTTTTTGAAATACTGCATTCCCCAACAATGGCATCCGAGCCAGGTCTATGCGTAGATATTATATGCACAAGTAGAACACAAAGAGTTGTGGGTGATAATAGCCATACTGCTTACCAGCAACGTCTTACTTTGATTCGGCGGTATTTTTGGATGAAGCGGCCCGAACCGACATTACGGGTGTGTTTGGTTGAGGAGCCAACTGTCACGGAATGGAATGGTTCCATTCCAGAGGAATGGGTCGGTTCCATTCTTGTGTTTGGTAGGTGCAAAAAAGTAGAATGGGTTGGTTTCGTTCCAGTGTTTGGTTTGGAAAAATGGAATAACAAAAATTCCAAAATTCAGCAGCATTTCATTTGTATTTTCAAGAAAAACAACATAATAATATATATTGACATAGAACACAATTTTCAGCAACAATATCAAGGTAGCAAGTTCATTTGGCACATCCAAAAGCAATCAGCCAGTACATGTCTTTCATGTACAAATAATCAAAGCAAAGTGCATTACAACCATACATGTTCACATAAATATCCAAAAGCATGCTATTTCTTTTGCTCATCTTGACCATCTTGACCATCTACAAGGTGCTCCCCTAGCCATCCTTTTTCTTTCGCTCATCTTGACCATCTTGACCATCTACAATGATACATCTACAACTACAAGGTGCTCCCCTAGCCATCCTTTTTCTCTCGCTCATCTTGACCATCTACAATGATACATGCTACCAAAAATATGCCTACCAATTACTTCTAAGCATGGATCTAGACAACAATATATGGAAGAAATTGAGGAAGAACATTGCACACACAGAAACATAGATCTGTTCATCAATCCAATGTGAGCATCAGCATGTATATACAGAGAAGGGAATGGAACCATACCTTGCCTCCGTTGCTACTTGCTAGCCGCCCTACTAGTTCGTCGCCGCTACCTGCTAGGTCGGTGCCGCTGCCTGCTAGGTCGCCGCCACCGCCTGCTAGGTTGCCGCCGCGCTGCCACCTGCTAGGTCGCCGTTACTGCCTGCTAGGTCGCCACTGCCGCCGCCACCGCCTGCTAGGTTGCCGCCGCCTGCTAGGTCACCTCCTCGCCGCCGCCTGCTAGGTCGCCACCAAGCCCCTGATGCGCGCCATCGCGGGTGAGAGATAACGGGGAGGAGAGGAAGCCGCGCTGGAGAGGTGCATGAGGGGCGGGGCTGAGAGAGGTCGACGGGAGAGGATAGGGCTTTGGGTTCGTGCGAGGGGAACGAGGCCCGTTCCCTGTCGTCCGCTCGAATCGGAGGTATGCCTCGGTTCCGCATTAGAGCGAATATGCTCTTTTCTGGGACCAGTGGGTTACGATTCGATCGGCTAACTGAACGTGGGAACAGGCTCTCGGGCCAGGACGGACCCATGCCATTCCATCCGGTGACAGCAACTGAACACGCCCTACATGACCACGTTCATGAGACTGGTTCTACCGACGTGCTTCACACACAGGTGGCTAGCGGGTGTCTGTTTCTCCAGCTTTAGTTAAATCGAGTTTGACTACGCCCGGTCCATGTTGAAGGTTAAAATAGCACACTTGACGAAAAATCGTTGTGGTTTTTGATGCGTAGGTAAGAACGGTTCTTGCTAGAAGCCCGTAGCAGCCACGTAAAACTTGCAACAACAAAGTAGAGGACGTCTAACTTGTTTTTGCATGGCTTGTTGTGATGTGATATGGTCAAGACGTGATGATATATAAATTGTTGTATGAGATGATCATGTTTTGTAAAAGTTATCAGCAACTGGCAGGAGCCTTATGGTTGTCGCTTTATTGTATGAAATGCAATCACCATGTAATTGCTTTAATTTATCACTAAGCGGTAGCGACAGTCGTAGAAGCAATAGTTGGTGAGACGACAACAATTCTACGATGGAGATCAAGGTGTCAAGCCGATGACGATGGTGATCATGAAGGTGCTTTGGAGATGGAGATCAAAGGCACAAGATGATGATGGCCATATCATATCACTTATATTGATTGCATGTGATGTTTATCCTTTATGCATCTTATTTTGCTTAGTACGGCAGTAGCATTATAAGATGATCTATCACTAAATTTCAAGGTATAAGTCTTCTCCCTGAGTATGCACCGTTGCTACAGTTCATCATGCCGAGACACCACGTGATGATCGGGTGTGATAAGCTCTACGTTCACATACAACGGGTGCAAGCCAGTTTTGCACACGCAGAATACTCGGGTTAAATTTGACGAGCCTAGCATATGCAGATATGGCCTCGAAACAGTGAGACCGAACGGTCGAGCGTGAATCATATAGTAGATATGATCAACATAGTGATGTTCACCATTAAAAACTACTCCATCTCACGTGATGATCGGACATGGTTTAGTTGATATGGATCACGTGATCATTTAGATGACTAGAGGGATGTCTATCTAAGTGGGACTTCTTAAGTAATATGATTAATTGAACTTTAATTTATCATGAACTTAGTACCTGATAGTATTTTGCATGTCTATGTTGTTGTAGATGAATGGCATGTGCTACTGTTCCTTTGAATTTTAATGCGTTCCTAGAGAAAGCTAAGTTGAAACATGATGGTAGCAACTACACGGACTGGGTCCATAACTTGAGGATTATCCTCATTGCTGCACAGAAGAATTACGTCCTGGAAGCACCGCTAGGTGCAAGACCCACTGCAGGAGCAACTCCGGACGTTATGAATGTCTGGCAGAGCAAAGCTAGTGACTACTCGATAGTTCAGTGTGCCATGCTTTACGGCTTAGAATTGGGACTTCAACGATGGTTTGAACGTCATGGAGCATATGAGATGTTCCAGGAGTTGATGTTAATATTTCAAGCAAATGCCCGAATTGAGAGATATGAAGTCTCCAATAAGTTCTATAGCTGCAAGATGGAGGAGAATAGTTCTATCAGTGAACATATACTCAGAATGTCTGGGTACCACAACCACTTGACTCAACTAGGAGTTAATCTTCCTGATGATAGTGTCATTGACAGAGTTCTTCAATCACTGCCACCAAGCTAGAAAAGCTTCATGATGAACTATAATATGCCAGGGATGGGTAAGACAATTCCCGAGCTCTTCACAATGCTAAAGGTTGCGGAGATAGAAATCAAGAAGGAGCATCAAGTGTTGATGGTTAACAAGACCACTAGTTTCAAGAAGAAGGGAAAAGGGAAGAAGGGGAACTTCAAGAAGAATGGCAAGCAAGCTGCTGCTCAAGTGAAGAAGCCCAAGTATGGACCTAAGCCTGACACTGAGTGCTTCCACTGCAAAAGGACTGGTCGCTATAAGCGGAACTGCCCCCAAGTATTTGGCGGATAAGAAGGATGGCAGAGTGAAAAGTATATTTGATATACATGTTATTGATGTGTACCTTACTAATGCTCGTAGTAGTGCCTGGGTATTTGATACTGGTTCTGCTCATATTTACAACTCAAAACAGTGGCTACGGATTAAGTGAAGAGTGGCTAAGGACGAGGTGACGATGCGCGTGGGAAATGGTTCCAAAGTCGATGTGATCGCGGTCGGCCCGCTACTCTACATCTACCTTTGGGATTAGTTTTAGACCTGAATAATTGTTATTTGGTGCCAGCGTTAAGCATGAACATTATATCTGGATCTTGTTTGATGCGAGACGGTTATTCATTTAAATCAGAGAATAATGGTTGTTCTATTTATATGAGTAATGTTGGGGATATGACTATTGGATATGACCCGCCCAGGAGGGGCCGGGTTATCCCAATGACGGTTCTTAAACCAAGCCCATGAATATGTTGAAGATGGCGGTTCATGTAGTAGGCTTGTTAAAGGGCCCAAAACCCAAAGGCGGCTTAAGGCCCATAAGTGTAAACCGCCATGTATATGTGACTTGTATTGTAAGGCATCTAAGATAAGTCACCGGGCCGAACACGTTTGTATGAGCCAGCCGGGACTCTGTAAGCTGCGGGGTGTGAACCCGTGTATATACGGGGATGACCCGGCATCGGCTTAGGGTAAGAAACAATAGATCGAAAGCCAGGCTAAGCGTATTTGCTCACTGGTAATCGAAACCCTAGCAATACCACCTCGAACTGGATTAGGCTTTTACCTTCACCATAAGGGGCCGGACCAGTATAAACTCCTCGTGTCCTCTGTCCCGTTTTAACCCCTTTAAGCTAACTACGTCGCAATGGATCCACAACTAAGTCCTTCCACTAGGACATCTGCCATGACAATATCACGACACTTGGCGCCCACCGTGGGGCTTGCGCACGGTGGTGTTGAGTTTTCAAGGGATCTTGCACAAGGATCGAGAAGTTTGCAAATTTCTGGATGAAGAAGAGCCGGTTTGGGAGGAGCTGGATCAGCTTCAAGTTCATCAGTCCAGTTTATAGTCTGTGAGATTTAGAATTCCAGGAAATTAGGGTTGCAATCGGTTTGCTACTGCAAGTCGCCAAGAAGTCGATAGACAGCAATGTTTCCTATGCAGCCGCCGAGCCGCTACAAGCCCTGTATTTTCTGGATTGAAGGAAAACTAAGTGTGAAGAAAATTGCATCTATAGCAGCAGATCCGTTTTGACTTCTGAGGGGTTTGGTGATCCAAACTTCACACAAGATTACCCATCCACGGTTTCCACAGGTTTGACCGGGTCTAGGTGGGGCTCGATGCCACCCACGTGGCATCAAGATAACGTTGTTTGCTATCCATGTGAAGATTATGGTTTGAGAGTATCATAAAAAAAGGGCCACGACCTGGAATTGGATACGGCCATGACTCATGAACGGATACGGCTACTACCGCGGTTTCGCTTCTAGCCGTTTGTCGTCGCCGTGCCACGAATCGGCCTCCCAAGCCGCCTCGTCTCTGCATCGCCGGCCGTCTCCGCCTCTGAGTCACCACTCCACCGGAGGATCTCCAAGTCAACGCCCCCACTTCTGCTATGATTGGCCCCGGGTCGCCGGCCTCGCCTCACCTTGAGCCGCCTTGTGGTCGCCGACACTGCACCTTGAGCCAGCTGAACAACCTGCCCCTGCGGCCTGAGCCGTTTCTGCCGGTTGTTTTCAGGACGCCGCCTTGGGGCCGCCGCTGCTGTCTCCGAGGCCCTCCTCGCCTCTGCTACGCACGGCCTCTGCCGCAAGTCGCTGCCCTGGCCTGCCGGTGCACCTCCTTGTCGCTCAACCACTGAGCTGCCACCTCCGCAAACTCGCCCCGACTGGCCGGCCGATCTGTTTCTTCTGCTGTTGCTCCGAGCTACCGTCGCCTCCACTTGTAAGCCGGCTTCTGCCGTCTCCACCTCAGCCGTTTCCAAGGCACTCCCGACGCAGAGTACCAACAGCCAGGAAAGCGAATCGGACTCCTGGCTCAAAAGGAAAAGAGAAAAAGGGAAAGGTGGTGCTAGAAGCATCAATGCAAGTATTCCAGTACGGACAAGCCGACCAGAAGAAAAATAAACATGCATGCATGAACGACTTAAGTACTATTATTGCTTTCTACTCACGAGAGGAAAGAACAAAAAATATCAAGTCCTCAGAATGAAAAAGGACTGAAGGGAGTGCACATCATCAGATCAACCAAGCACCTGCTATCTTTTCTGTCTTACTACGTCCAACATTGGCATCGGCATTCGACGTCCGACAAAAATGCCAGGTGCTATCTTACTTAGTTATTTTTAACTACTTTAAATTACTTGGGCATGTAATACTGTTTCACAGGACAATTGTTTATTACAAATGAAGCGTTATGTTACGGGTATACCACCGGACATGAACAAGTCGCCGCTCCTGTGGCCCGGTTTACATCAACTCGCCCGTCCATGCGGCTTACGATACCGCAATTGACTCGTCGTCCACGCGGCTTACCGTACCTACGGTTGACACCGGACCACACCGGCTTACAATGCCGCGGCCGACTCGCCCGTCCGCACCGGCTTACAATGTCGTGGCCGGCTCATCTGTCTGCTCCTGCGGCCGACTCAGCCTTGATTGATTTCAGCTTTACCATGGTGATCATCAACTCTGCGGTGGATAATTACCGGCCTGACGTATCAGGTGAAATCCATCCAGTATATTTTTATATTACATATTGCTTTCTTTAAAATAGCAATTACTCTGGCTTGCAAGTTCTCCAATGCAGGATAAGTTGTCTACGGCAAAAGGGATTATTATATCACTGAGCCATTAAATGACTCATACCGGTTTTATTTCACGGTTAAGTATGGAGAATCTCAAGACAACTCCTCGAATCGCCTTGAGACTCGGGGGCTACAATGACATGACTCAGTAAATATTGCCAGTTTAAGCAGATTCAAGAACTCCAGGTCATTGGAGGAAAGATAACCTGGTCCCGGAGACTACTGCCATATTGATGATAATTTAAAGGCTGCCAGAAATTGCCGGTTTAAAATGAAGGATTCTGGTTTAAAATCCGTCTCGAGGGAAATCTGTTTCCCACAAAGCTCTGAAGCTCTCAATATCCGGTTGAAAATTCCGGCTCAAGAAGAATTTGTCTCTCGCGAAGTTCGAGTTCTGAGGAGAAATTAAAGGTTGCCAAAGAGAACTTGCTGCCATGATGCGCGGTTCAAACATGGGTATCATGCCTTATTGGCTTATCTTATGGTCATTTGGGGGCTTCCTGCTCATATTTGAAGCATAGCTGTGAATATCCCTCTTGATCGGCACAATGCCACAATTATGGTCATTTGGGGGCTTCCTGCTCATATTTGAAGCATAGCTGTGAATATCCCTCTTGATCGGAGCAATGCCACAATTATGGTCACTTGGGGGCTTCCTGCTCATATTTGAAGCATAGCTGTGAATATCCGCAATGCCACACTTATGGTCACCTGGGGGCTTCCTGATCATATTTGAAGCATAGCTATGAATATCCCTCTTGATCGGCGCAATGCCACACTTATGGTCACTTGGGGGCTTCCTGCTCATATTTGAAGCATAGCTGTGAATATCCCTCTTGATCGGCTCAATGCCACACTTATAACCGCCAACCACTTGGGGGCTTCCAGCTCATATTTGAAGCATAACTGTAAATATCCCTCTTGGTCCGGCTCATACATCATGAAAACCTTGGAGCTTTAGGCTTGGCGGCCTATGAAAGCCTCGTTTTCTCGATTTTGATTCGTTATCTTTTTCTGAGCATTTTTTGGGATTCATATATTTACGCCATATTAACATATGGTGAAAGAACATGCGGTGCCCCCATGTTTAGTTTTGGTAATTGATGACAATCTCTATGGACTAATGGTTGCCTTGAGTTATATTTTAAGGATTTGTCCATAGGCATTTCTTGAAGTCCATGTGGTGGTTTCAAGGAGTTTATGTGGTGACCAATGTGTTATTAAGGATTATCCAAAGATTGGTCATGTGAGAGTTGAGCTTATTGCAAGCATGTCTTGAAGAAGAAGATTGTGTGATCATTCATGTTTACCTTCAAGACATCATCCAAATGAAGAGAGTTGGAAAGAGTCAAGGTTGATCAAGACTAAGTCAAGAGTGAATCAAGTTGATCAACACACAGAGCGCACAAGATGTACCGAGGGATCAAGCGATCCCATGGTATGGTAAGCATTATCAATTACATTTTGTGTACTAACCCATGGTCTTCGTGAGAGTTCTTTGTGGGGTTAGGTTGCGGTGTGCAAGTTCAAGTGAAGCATCATGAAGAGATCAAATGCTTGAAGCTTGTCGTCCATTGTGGTGACAATGGGCTTGTGAAGATGTTGCGGTGTTCAAGTTCAAGTGAAGCATCATGAAGAGATCAAATGCTTGAAGCTTGCCATCCATTGTGGTGACAATGGACTTGTGAAGATGTGCGGAAGAGTGGCTCACCCATAGTGGAGTATGGGGGAGCAATCAACTAGTCTTCATCGAGCCAACGCAACCAAGAAAGGTGGTCCAACTTGAGGGAGTCAAGATCGTCATCATCTAGCTCAAGTGGACCATGTGCAAGGCAAAGGTTTGCTCCTGATAGGTTTTCTATTTTATCGGTCTCATGATGGTAGTTGGGAGACCGGGTTATAGGATCGATTGTCGTACTATCAAGGGGGGCTCTCGATGAGTAGCTTGATCGTATCGTTCATAGAGAGCTCAAACCATTGCATCCTTGCATCATCTTTATTGGTTCTTGTTTGGTTCTTCTCTTTGTGAGTTTTGGAGCTTATGGTCATCTTGATGACAAGCTCGAGTTCATCGAAAACGGAGTTCACTCGCATCTTCTATGATGTTTTCGATGTTGGAGGTTATGCCGGTTCTTCTCGGTTGGAGGTTTCACTCTTCTATTTGCTGGCTACTCGTCTTCCTCTATCCAACAAGCTTGAGTTTGCTCAATTCGGAGCTCATATGCAGAAGTTATGGCAGTTTTGGTCCCAGCGGTAGTACCGCGGGCCGGAGCGGTAGTACCGCTTGGGTGCTACAAGCGGTAGTACCGCTCCAGAGCGGTAGTACCGCTGGTAGCCCCCAGCCGTAGTACCACTGCGGTCTCGTGCTAGTACCGCTTCGATTCGAGGGGTCTTTTTTCATGTCGGGTTTTACGGTACTAGCCGCGGCAGTGGGGGCCGTAGTACCGCTCGTATGCGGTAATACCGCCCTGACCACCGTGGTAGTACCGCTCTGGGCCCAGCGGCAGTACCGCGAGGGGGAGCGGTAGTACCGCTGGCCAAGCAGTAGTACCGCTCTCTGCGGTGCTGGTGTGGGGGGTAACGGTTGGATTGTTCCCCCCACTATATATGGAGGTCTTCTTCCCCAATGAACCTTATCCTTTGAGCTCATGTTCTTCCCCCATTGTTGACCTTCTTCGAGCTTGCTAACTCTCAATCCCTCCATGGATTCTTGCTAGTTTTTGAGGGAAAAGAGAGAGGAGATCTAGATCCACATTTCCACCAATCACTTTCTCCTCTATGTGAGGGGAACCCCTTGGATCTAGATCTTGGAGTTCTCCTTCTTGTTCTTCCTCTTTTTTTCTCCCTAGCATTAGTTGCTTCGGTGGGATTTGAGAGAGAAGGAGTTGGGCACTCCGTGTGCCCTTGCCATCGCATTTGGTGCATCGGTTTGAGTTCTCCACGGTGATACGTGGAAGTTACAAGTTGAGAAGCTTATTACTCTTGGGTGCTTGGTGCCCTTGAGCTTGTTCCTCTTGGGTGCTTGGGCGCCCTAGACGGTTGGTGGTGTTCGGAGCTCAATCATTGTCGTGTAAAGCTCCGGGCAAGCGTCGGGGTCTCCACTTAGGTTGTGGAGATCGCCCCGAGCAATTTGACGGGTACCGGTGACCGCCCCCAAGGGTTGCCAAAGTGTACGGGTTCGGTGACCGCCCCCAAGGGTTGCCATATGTACGGGTTCGGTGACCGCCCTCAAGGGTCCCTTAGTGGAATCACGGCATCTTGCATTGTGCGAGGGCGTGAGGAGATTACGGTGGCCCTAGTGGCTTCTTGGGGAGCATTGTGCCTCCACACCGCTCCAAACGGAGATTAGCATCCGCAAGGGTGTGAACTTCGGGATACATCATCGTCTCCGCGTGCCTCGGTTATCTCTTACCCGAACCCTTTACTTATGCACTTTACTTTGTGATAGCCATATTGTTTCTTGTCATATATCTTGCTATCACTTAGTTGTTTATCTTGCTATCACCTAAGTAGGTTTTCTTGCTTAGCATAAGTTGTTGGTGCACATAGGTGAGCCTAGTTGTTGTAGGTTTTGTGCTTGACAAATTAACCGCTAGGTTTATTCCGCATTTGTTCAAGCCTAAACCGTAATTATTTTAAAGCTCCTATTCACCCCCCCCCCCCTCTAGGCGACATCCACGATCTTTCATATGGCTTGAGACAACTCAGGCCATGTAGCCTCAATCTTTATGACTCATATTTGAGCATATTTGGGGTTTTGATAACCCGGTCTGTCTTTGGACGTTAAGTCGCCAGTATATATTTGGATTGCGCCATTGGAATCATGCACTTATAAATCATTAGATTATATTATTCAAATCTTGAATAGCCAACAGGGCTGGATTTTTATTATGGTTATCAATAACCAGTGTTATGATTGAGGTTTTCAAAGTAACTTTAGTGCAACGGCTATTATTTTATCAATGGATATGATTTATTCTACAATGGAAGGAATAGTCCCAAGTCATTGCAGGCTTACGACCCGACACTTGGGGGATACATTATTCAAATCATGATTATATCAAATATGGAAGTCCCATGTCGCTGCAAGCATGCACCATGACACTTGGGGGCTAATGCAAGATCATTTTTTACTTGCTTTATTGAAGATCTGATTCATCACATCGTAATGAGCCGGCCCTTGGGGGCTACCAATTGCTCCTGTCAAAAATTCAACGTACACAAGCCTTAATCCATTATATTGAAGGGCCCATCGCTCAGTTGGTAGAGCACAAGACTCTTAACCTTGTGGATGTGGGTTCAAACCCCATGGTGGGGGTTACATCATATGATGTTATTTTCAATGAAGTATATATATAAAGTCCTAGCTCAGTATTGTCTTGCTGAGCCGGCCCTTGGGGGCTACACGTTGTTGTTCAAGTCTACATGATCATATCTACAAAGTCCCTGCTCATTATTCCATAATGACCCGTCCCTTGGGGGTTACACTGGTTGAAGTTTTTATGAGCATAAGACAATTACAAGTCCCGAGTTAATACAAGCATGACAACCCGGCACTTGGGGCTATATATGTGGAATATTCAGTTTTGACTAGTGCCTGAGACGAACAACCTGGATTTCTCTAAGTTGCAGCATTTATATTTAAGCAAGTCTTAAGTTGTTGCTATGCATATAAAGGAGGAACGTCTTCAAATTCTCAGTTTTGAGCAAACCAGGAAGATCAATTGTATGACCCGGCGTTGGCAACAATCATGACCCGGTGTCTGTAACGGTCATGACCCGGAATCATCAGTTTTTATAACCAGGCGATTTTGGAAATCATAACTCAGCAAGTTCTACAAGTCGGCTGAATATCAGTTAAATATTTCAAATACCAATATTTTTGTCAAGTCAGAGCATTGAAGGCCGACTCAAATGGATTCTTTATTTGCAATATTTCAACTACAAGCAAATTGATTATGAAGCTGGTCTATTGACCCGGATTTTCTACAAGAAGGAAATGACAAGGATTTAAGGATGATCAGGTGCCGGCTCAGGAGAGCTTTTAACCCGGAGCACAACCAGTCAAATTTGTTCTTGTGTTTATTTTGCAGCATAGGTTTACCATGGATAAATCCAAGCTAAACTGGGGGCTAATGTCGGGGATATACCTCGCAGTGTAACCCGCCGGATGTATGACCCGGCTGGAGCGTGGCGACTCACTGGTGACCCGCCCGGAGCTTGGCGACTCACGGGTAACCCACCCAATCTTGGCGACTCATTAGTAACCCGGCGGGCGGGTCAGACGGACAACAAGGCCCAAGGCCCGGAAGGCCGACTCATGTTATGGTGGGCCGGTTTAAGAGAAAAGGCATAAGGAATATTCTCCTACAAAGGAAGCAAGACTAGGACTCCACTTGTAATAGAGTAATCCTAATCCTACTAGGACTAGTCATGTAACCCGCCCCTTCAACATATATAAGGAGGGGCAGGGCACCCCAAGAGGGACAAGAAATACTCTCTAAGGTTAGACACAAAGGGGAGCCGGCTTACGCGGCGACTCCCTCGTGAGCATAATGAGACCAAGCCACAAACAACATGTAGGGTTGTTACCGGATGATGTTTCCCGGGCCCCGAAGCTGTCTAAACCCTTGTCTTGTGTTGTGTCTCTCGATTCTGATCAACCCCTCTCAAGCTACCACATAGATGCGTTGGCCTCACGACTAAGTCCTCACACTAGGACATCTGTCGTGACAAATCCACGACAAGTAATATCTTTTATGGTCATGCACCCTTGATGAGTGGTCTATTTTAATTGAATCTCAATAGTAGTGATACACATATTCATAGTATTGAAGCCAAAAGATACATGTTTAATAATGATAGTGCAACTTATTTGTGGCACTTCCGTTTAGGTCATTTTGGTGTAAAGCGCATGAAGAAACTCCATGCTGATGGGCTTTTGGAATCACTTGATGCTTGCGAAACATGCCTCATGGGCAAGATGACTAAGACCCCGTTCTCCGGAACAATGGAGCGAGCAACAGACTTATTGGAAATAATACATATAGATGTATGTGGTCCGATGAGAGTGTTGATCCTCGCGGCGGGTATCGTTATTTTCTGACCTTCACAGATGATTTGAGCAGATATGTGTATATCTACTTGATCAAACATAAGTCTGAAACATTTGAAAAGTTCAAAGAATTTCATAGTGAAGTGGAAAATCATCGTAACTAGAAAATAAAGTTTCTACAATCTGATCATGGAGATGAATATTTGAGTTATGAGTTTGGTCTTCATTTGAAACAATGCGGAATAGTTTCGCAACTCACGCCACCTGGAACACCACAGCGTAATGGTGTGTCCGAACATCGCAACCGCATTTTATTAGACATGGTGCGATCTATCATGTCTCTTACTGATTTACTGCTATCTTTTGGGGTTATGCTTTAGAGACGGATGCATTCACGTTAAATAGGGCACCATCTAAATCCCTTGAGACGACACCATATGAACTCTGGTTTGGCAAGAAACCCAAGTTGTCATTTCTTAAAGTTTGGGAATACGATGCTTTTGTGAAAAAGCTTCAACCTGATAAGCTCGAACCCAAATTGGAGAAATGTGTCTTCATAGGATACCCAAAGGAAACTGTTGGGTACACCTTCTATCACAGATCTGAAGGCAAGATATTCGTTGCTAAGAATGGATCCTTTCTAGAGAAGGAGTTGCTCTCGAAAGAAGTAAGTGGGAGGAAAGTAGAACTTGATGAGGTAATTGTACCTTCTCCCGAATTGGAAAGTAGTCCATCACAGAAATTAGTTCCAGTGATTCCTACACCAATTAGTGAGGAAGCTAATGATGATGATCATGAAACTTCTGATCAAGTTACTACCGAACCTCGTAGGTCAACCAGAGTAAGATCCGCACCAGAGTGGTATGGTAATCCTGTTCTGGACATCATGTTACTTGACCATGACGAACCTACGAACTATGAGGAAGCGATGATGAGCCCAGATTCCGTGAAATGGCTTGAGGCCATGAAATCTGAGATGGGATCCATGTATGAGAACAAAGTGTGGACTTTGGTTGACTTGCGCGATGATCGGCAAGCCATAGAGAATAAATGGATCTTCAAGAAGAAGACTCACGCTGACGGTAATGTTACTATCTAAAAAGCTCGACTTGTTGCAAAAGGTTTTCGACAAGTTCAAGGAGCTGGCTCTGATGAGACCTTCTCACCCGTAGCGATGCTTAAGTCTGTCCGAATCATGTTAGCAATTGCCGCATTTTATGATTATGAAATTTGGCAAATGGATGTCAAAACTGCATTCCTTAATGGATATCTTAAAGAAGAGTCGTATATGCTGCAACCAGAAGGTTTTGTCGATCCAAAAGGTGCTAACAAAGTATGCAAGCTCCAGCGATCCATTTATGGACTGGTGCAAGCCTCTCGTGTTGGATCGCTGGAGCTTACACACTTTCTTAGCAGCTTTTGGATCGACAAAACCTTCTGGTTGCATCATATACAACTCTTCTTTAAGATATCCATTAAGGAATTCAGTTTTCACATCCATTTGCCAAATTTCATAATAATAAAATGCGGCAATTGCTAACATGATTCGAATGGACTTAAGCACCACTACGGGTGAGAAGGTCTCATCGTAGTCAACTCCTTGAACTTGTCGAAAACCTTTCGCAACAAGTCACGCTTTGTAGACAGTAACATTACCGTCAGCGTCAGTCTTCGTCTTGAAGATCCATTTATTCTCTATGGCTTGCCGATCATCAAGTAAGTCAACCAAAGTCTACACTTTGTTCTCATACATGGATCCCATCTCAGATTTCATGGCCTCAAGCCATTTTGCGGAATCTGGGCTCATCATTGCTTCCTCATAGTTCGTAGGTTCGTCATGGTCAAGTAATATGACCTCCAGAACAGGATTACCATACCACTCTGCTGCGGATCTTACTCTGGTTGACCTACGAGGTTCCGTAGTAACTTGATCAGAAGTTTCATGATCATCATCATTAGCTTCCTCACTAGTTGGTGTAGGAATCACTGGAACTGACTTCTGTGATGTAGTACTTTCCAACTCGGGAGAAGGTACAATTACCTCATCAAGTTCTACTTTCCTCCCACTCACTTCTTTCGAGAGAAACTCCTTCCCTAGAAAGGATCCATTCTTAGCAACGAATATCTTGCCTTCGGATCTGTGATAGAAGGTGTACCCAACAGTCTCCTTTGGGTATCCTATGAAGACACATTTCTCCGATTTGGGTTCGAGCTTATCAGGTTGAAGCTTTTTCACATAAGCATTGCAGCCCCAAACTTTAAGAAACGACAACTTGGGTTTCTTACCAAACCACAGTTTGTATGGTGTCGTCTCAACGGATTTAGATGGTGCCCTATTTAACGTGAATGCAGCCGTCTCTAAAGCATAACCCCAGAACAATAGCGGTAAATCAGTAAGAGACATCATAGATCGCACCATATCAAATAAAGTACGATTTCGACGTTCGGACACACCATTACGCTGTGGTGTTCCAGGTGGCGTGAGTTACGAAACTATTCCGCATTGTTTCAAATGAAGACCAAACTCGTATCTCAAATATTCTGCTCCATGATCAGATCGTAGAAACTTTATTTTCTTGTTATGATGATTTTCCACTTCACTCTGAAATTCTTCGAACTTTTCAAATGTTTCAGACTTATGTTTCATCAAGTATATATACCCATATCTGCTCAAATCATTTGTGAAGGTCAGAAATAACGATACCCGCCGCGAGCATCAACATTCATCGGACCGCATACATCAGTATGTATTATTTCCAACAAGTCTGTTGCTCGCTCCATTGTTCCGAAGAACGGAGTCTTAGTGATCTTGCCCATGAGGCATGGTTCGCAAGCATCAAGTGATTCATAATCAAGTGATTCCAAAAGTCCATCAGCATGGAGTTTCTTCATGCGCTTTACACCAATATGACCTAAACGGCAGTGCCACTAATAAGTTGCACTACCATTATTAAAATTATCTTTTGGCTTCAATACATGAACATGTGTATCACTACTATCAAGATTTAGTAAAAATAGACCACTCATCAAGGGTGCATGACCATAAAAGATATTACTCATATAAATAGAACAACCATTATTCTCTGATTTAAATGAATAACCGTCTCACATCAAACAAGATCCAGATATAATGTTCATGCTCAACACTGGCACCAAATAACAATTATTTAGGTCTAAAACTAATCCCGAAGGTAGATGTAGAGGTAGCGTGCCGACCGCGATCACATCGACTTTGGAACCATTTCCCATGCGCATCGTTACCTCGTCCTTAGCCAATCTTCGCTTTAATCTGTAGCCCCTGTTTCGAGTTGCAAATATTAGCAACATAACCAGTATCAAATACACAGGCGCTACTGCGAGCATTAGTTAAGTACACATCAATAACATGTATATCAAATATACCTTTCACTTTGCCATCCTTCTTCTTCGCCAAATACTTGGGGCAGTTCCGCTTCCAGTGACCAGTCCCTTTGCAGTAGAAGCACTCAGTCTCAGGCTTAGGTCCAGACTTGGGCTTCTTCACTTGAGCAGCAACTTGTTTGCCGTTCTTCTTGAAGTTCCCCTTCTTCCCTTTGCCCTTCTTCTTGAAAATGGTGGTCTTGTTAACCATCAACACTTGATGCTCCTTCTTCATTTCTACCTCAGCAGCCTTTAGCATTGCGAAGAGCTCGGGAATTTTCTTATCCATCCCTTGCATATTACAGTTCATCACGAAGCTTTTGTAGCTTGGTGGTAGTGATTGAAGAACTCTGTCAATGACACTATCATCAGGAAGATTAACTCCCAGTTGAGTCAAGTGGTTGTGCTAGCCAGACATTCTGAGTATATGTTCACTGACAGAACTATTCTACTCCATTTTGCAGCTATAGAACTTATTGGAGACTTCATATCTCTCAATCTGGGCATTTTCTTGAAATATTAACTTCAACTCCTGGAATATCTCATATGCTCCATGACGTTCAAAACGTCGTTGAAGTCCTGGTTCTAAGCCGTAAAGCATGGCACACTGAACTATCGAGTAGTCATCAGCTTTGCTCTGCCAGACGTTCATAACATCTGGCGTTGCTCCTGTAGCGGGTTTGACACCTAGCGGTGCTTCCAGGACGTAATTATTCTATGCAGCAATGAGGATAACCCTCAAGTTATGGACCCAGTCCATGTAATTGCTACCATCATCTTTCAATTTAGCTTTCTCTAGGAACGCATTAAAATTCAACGAAAAAACAACACGGGCCATTAATCTACACCAACATAGACATGCAAAAATACTATCAGGTACTAAGTTCATGATAAATTAAAGTTCAATTAATCATATTACTTAAGAACTCCCACTTAGATAGACATCCCTCCAATCATCTCAGTGATCACGTGATCCATATCAACTAAACCATGTCCGATCATCACGTGAGATGGAGTAGTTTTCAATGGTGAACATCACTATGTTGATCATATCTACTATATGATTCACTCTCGACCTTTCGGTCTCAGTGTTCCGAGGCCATATCTGCATATGCTAGGCTCGTCAAGTTTAACCCGAGTATTCTGCATGTGCAAAACTGGCTTGCAACTGTTGTATGTGAACATGGAGCTTATCACACCCGATCATCACATGGTGTCTCGGCATGACGAACTGTTGCAATGGTGCATACTCAGGGAGAACACTTATACCTTGAAATTTAGTGAGAGATCATTTTATAATGCTACCGCCGAACTAAGCAAAATAAGATGCATAAAGGATAAACATCACATGCAATCAATGTAAGTGATACGATATGACCATCATCATCTTGTGCCTTTGATCTCCATCTCCAAAGCACCATCATGATCACCATCGTCACCGGCTTGACACCTTGATCTCCATCGAAGCATCGTTGTCGTCTCGCCAACTATTGCTTCTACGACTATCCCTACCGCTTAGTGATAAAGTAAAGCAATTACATGGCGATTGCATTTCATACAATAAAGCGACAACCATATGGCTCCTGCCAGTTGTCGATAACTGTGTTACAAAACATGATCATCTCATACAACAACTTATATAATCATGTCTTGACCATATCACATCACAACACGCCCTGCAAAAACAAGTTAGACGTCCTCTACTTTGTTTTTGCAAGTTTTACGTGGCTACTACGGGCTTAGCAAGAACCGTTCTTACCTACGCATCAAAACCACAACGATTTTTCGTCAAGTTTGTTGTTTTAACCTTCAACAAGGACCGGGCGTAGTGACACTCGATTCAACTAATGTTGGAGAAACAGACACCCACTAGCCACATGTGTGCGAAGCACGTCGGTAGAACCAGTCTCGCATAAGCGTACGCGTAATGTCGGTCTGAGCCGCTTCATCCAACAATACCGCTGAATCAAAGTATGACATGCTGGTAAGCAGTATGACTATTATCGCCCACAACTCTTTGTGTTCTACTCATGCATATAACATCTACGCATAGACTTGGCACGGATGCCACTGTTGGGGAACGCAGTAATTTCAAAACGCACACGCAAGATCTATCTAGGTGATGCATATCAACAAGAGGGGAGAGTGTGCAGATCGCAGAGGGAAACCTACTCCAATATATCGATCTTTATGTCTTGTGTTTATTTTGGAGAGGGTCCGCACGCTTAACGTTCGCGGAGGGAAACCTACTCCAGTGATTCCTACACCAACTAGTGAGGAAGCTAATGATGATGATCATGAAACTTCTGATCAAGTTACTACGGAACCTCGTAGGTCAACCAAAGTAAGATCTGTAGCAGAGTGGTATGGTAATCCTGTTCTGGAGGTGATGTTACTTGACCATGACGAACCTACGACCTATGAGGAAGCAATGATGAGCCCAGATTCCGCAAAATGGCTTGAGGCCATGAAATCTGAGATGGGATCCATGTATGAGAACAAAGTGTGGACTTTGGTTGACTTACCTGATGATCGGCAAGCCATAGAAAATAAATGGATCTTCAAGAAGAAGACTGACGCTAACGGTAATGTTACTATCTACAAAGCTCGACTTGTTGCGAAAGGTTTTCGACAAGTTCAAGGAGTTGACTACGATGAGACCTTCTCACCCGTAGTGGTGCTTAAGTCCGTCCGAATCATGTTAGCAATTGCCGCATTTTAAGATAATGAAATTTGGCAAATGATGTCAAAACTGCATTCCTTAATGGATATCTTAAAGAAGATTTGTATATGATGCAACCAGAAGGTTTTGTCGATCCGAAAGGTGCTAAGAAAGTGTGTAAGCTCCAGCGATCTATTTATGGACTGGTGCAAGCTTCTCGGAGTTGGAATATACGCTTTGATAGTGTGATCAGAGCATATGGTTTTATACAGACTTTTGGAGAAGCCTGTATTTACAAGAAAGTGAGTGGGATCTCTTTAGCATTTCTGATATTATATGTGGATGACATATTATTGATCGGTGAATTTCTGAACAACATAAAAGGATACTTGAATAAGAATTTTCCAATGAAAGACCTCGATGAAGCTGCTTATATATTGGGCATCAAGATCTATAGAGATAGATCAAGACGCTTAGTTGGACTTTCACAAAGCACATACCTTGATAAAGTTTTGAAGAAGATCAAAATGGATCAGTCAAAGAAAGGGTTCTTGCCTGTGTTACAAGGTGTGAAGTTGAGTCCAACTCAATGCCCGACCAATGCAGAAGATACAGAGAAAATGAAAGCCATTCCCTATGCCTCAGCCATAGGTTATATCATGTATGCAATGCTGTTTACCAGACCTGCTGTGTGCCTTGCTATTAGTTTAGCAGGGAGGTACCAAAGTAATCCTGGAGTGGATCACCGGACAACGGTCAAGAACATCCTGAAATACCTTAAAAGGACTACGGATATGTTTTTCTTTTATGGAGGTGTCAAAGAGCTCGTCATAAACGGTTACATCGATTCAAGCTTTGACACTGATCCGGATGACTCTAAGTCACAAACCGGATACGTATTTATATTGAATGGTGGAGCTGTTAGTTGGTGCAGTTCCAAGCAGAGCGTTGTGGCGGGATCTACGTGTGAAGCGGAATACATAGCTACTTCGGAAGCAGCAGATGAAGGAGTCTGGATGAAGGAGTTCATATCTGATCTAGGTGTCATACCTAGTGCATCGGGTCCAATGAAAATCTTTTGTGACAATACGGGTGCAATTGCCTTGGCAAAGGAATCCAGATTTCACAAGAGAACCAAGCACATCAAGAGACCCTTCAATTCCATCCGTGATCAAGTCAAGAAGGGAGACATAAAGATTTGCAAGATACATACGGATCTTAATGTTTCAGACCCATTGACTAAGCCGCTCTCACAAGAGAAACATGATCATCACCAAGACTCCATGGGTGTTAGAATCATTACTATGTAATCAAGATTATTGACTCTAGTGCAAGTGGGAGACTGAAGGAAATATGCCCTAGAGGCAATAATAAAGTTGTTATTTATATTTCCTTATATCAAGATAAATGTTTGTTATTCATGCTAGAATTGTATTGACCGAAAACTTAGTACATGTGTGGGTACATAGACAAACAGAGTGTCCCTCGTATGCCTCTACTTGACTAGCTCGTTAATCAAAGATGGTTAACTTTCCTAGCCATAGACATGTGTTGTCATTTGATGAACGGGAACACATGATTAGAGAATGATGTGATGGACAAGACCCATCCTTTAGTTTAGCATAATGATCGTTTAGTTTTTCTGCTATTGCTTTCTTCATGACTTGTACATGTTCCTCATACTATGAGATTATGCAACTCCCGAATACCGGAGGAACACCTTGTGTCGTGGAATTGTCATGACAGATGACCTAGGGTGAGGAATTAGTCGTGAGGCCAACGCATCTATGTGGTAGCTTGAGAGGGGTTGAGCGAAATCGAGAGACGCAACACAAGACAGGGATTTAGACAGCTTTGGGCCCCGGGAAACATCATCCGGTAACAACCCTACATGCTATTTGAGGCTAGATCTCATTATCATCCCGAGGGAGACGCCATAAACCGGCTCTTTGTGTCTAGCCCTGGAGATTGTTGATTGTTTTCTTGTCCCTCTTTGGGGAGCCCTGCCCCTCCTTATATAAGTTGAAGGGGCGGGTTACATGTAGAGTCCAACTCGGACTTAAGACTTAACTATTCTGACTTCTCTTCATGGGCTTCTTAACGTCTCGGGCTTCATAACCCTTGGCAACCCAGTTATCACTGTCTGCCGGGTTATGACTGGTGCCGGTTTATGATGGTCTGCCGGTTTATGAAGTCCCAGCCGGGTTATAACTCCGGCCGGATCATACCGCGGGGTATATCCCCGACATTAGCCCCCAGTTTAATTTGGATTTATCCATGTTAAACTGATCCTGAGCATCCTTAAATCCTTGTCATTACTTTCTAGAAAATCCGGGTCAATAGGCCAGCTTCATAATCAATTTGCTGACATTGGTTTGTCATAGAGAAATATTGTGAAGAATAACTCCTTTGACTCAGCTCCCAATGCTTAACAAAAATATTGGTCTTTGAAATACTCATCTGATCTTCAGCCAGTTTAAGGATGTAGAACTTGCCGATTTACAAATATTGATGGCACCGGGTCATAATTGTAGTTAACATCAAGCTTGAAAATATACCTCTTATATGCCTATGACTTGTAGCCCCCAAGTCTTAAGAAGGTAGTATAGTAATAGCTTAAGACTTGCTTCAATATAAATATCACAAGCGTGAAGAAATCCAAGTTGTTCATCTCAATCACCAGTCAGAACTGAGTACTCCACATATGTAGCCCCCAAGTGCCGGGTTGTCATGCTTGCAGCAACCTGGGACTTGAAATTGCCTTATACTCATAAAACTCCATATTTATGATGGTCTGCCGGTTTATGATGGTCATTATGCAATAATGAGCAGGGACTTTATAAATATGATCATGTAGACATTGAACATCAACGTGTAGCCCCCAAGTGTCGGCTCAGTAAGATAATATTGAGCTGACACTTTATATATACTTCATTGAAAATAACATCATATGATGTAACCCTCATCATGGGGCTTGAACCCACGTCCACAAGGTTAAGAGCTTTGTGCTTTACCAACTGAGCAATAAACCTTTAATATAATGGATTAAGACTTGTGTACCTTGAATTGTTGACAGGAGCAATTGGTAGCCCCCAAGGGTCGGCTCATTACAATGTGACGAGTCGGGTCTTCAATAAAGTGAGCAAAAAAATGACTTTGCATTAGCCCCCAAGTGCCATGGTGCATGCTGGCAGTGACATGGGACTTGCATATTTGATGTAATCTCAATTTGAATAATGTAGCCCCCAAGCGCCGGGTCGTAAGCCTGCAGCGACTCGGGACTATTCCCTCCATTGTAAAAATAAATCATGTCCATTAATAAAATAATAACCATTGCGCTGAAGCGACTTTGAAGACCTCCATCATAATATAGGCTATTGATAACCATAATAAAAATCCAGCCATGTTGGCTATTAAAGATTTGAATAATATAATCCAAAGATTTATAAGCGCATGATTCCAATGGCGCAATCCAAATATATACAGGCGACTTATAGTCGAAAGCCAGGCGGGGTTAATAAACACCGGATTATAACTGATCATGTACTTACAACTTGTAGTTGAAAGTCAAGCCGGTTTAATGAACACCGGTTTATCAAAACATTATAAATGTCACCACAAGAGAAAAAACTTGGCAAACAAAAGCATATGAAAAACTTGTAGTCGAGGCTTTTCATGGGCTGCCAGGCCACTGAGTTAAACCATTTCACAAAGCCTTTTAAGATGGTCCTCAATCCTTAACCAGTCGCCGGTCTATCATTGACAAGTTCAGGGTCATATGCGATTGACTTGTCAAGTTGGCGGGTCATGCCAGGCTTACCTGGGCGGAGTGACTTACTTAATGAAGGCAGGTTAACCCGGGGTTTTAGGTGTATATACCAGGCTTCCAAGCCACGGCTTGATAGCTTATTGCAAGTGTAGATTTCTTTGTTCATTGCGATAGCAAAGAATCCCCAAGCAACATTTTGAGCTGTGCTCAACGGGTGCCTATGTTTGAGTTGTTCTTGACAACACTCTTTGGCCCCTAAGTAATGGCATTGCGCCAGCCAAAAGGTGTAGCTATGGTTGAACACAACCAAGCACCCAAGTGACTTACTGTCGTGGCTTTTGAGCCAGCCAAGAGGTGTAGCTATGGTTCGAATACAACCAAGCCCCCAAGTGACTTTGTGGCATTGCGCCGATCAAGAGGTGTAGCTATGGTTCGGATACGACCAAGCCCCCAAGTGATCAATAATATGATAAACCAATAAGGCGGAATACCCATGTTTGAACCGCGCATCATGAACATGTCCTCTTCGGCAACCTTTAACTTTTTGCAAGAGATAAATTCTTATTGAACCGGGATTTTGAACCGGATATTGAGAGCGTCAAAGCTTTATGGGAGATAGTTTCCTCTTAAACCGGATTTGAACCAGATACTAAGGGCTTCAGCGCTGTGTGGGAGACGGGATTTCCCTTAAACCGGACTATAAACCGGAAGCATCATTGTGAGCCGGAATATTTCTGACGGCCTTTAAATTTGCACCAATATGGCGGTTTAGGGTCCTGCACTAGATAACTTTGCAAGCCAGAGTGATTGCTCTTGTAAAGAAAGCAATATATAATATAAAAATATATTGTATGGATTTCACCTGATACGCCAGGCCAGTAGTTATCCGCCATGGAGCATAATGATTACTTCAGTGAAGCTGACATCAATCTCGGGTGAATCAGCCGCGGCGTTTTAAACCGGTGCGTACAGGTGAGTCAATCACAGTCACAGTCCCGGCGAGTTGATGTAGATGAAGCTGCACTGGTGGCGGTTTGCGCACACTTGTTCAACGGTAAGCCGGTGCGGTCACCGGTGCATGATGATGCTAACACATACTTCATAAGCACAGCATGGCACCACCTTTATAATGAATCATTGTCCTGCACATAAAAATATACAGACCAACATAATTGTTCTTTGATGAAAATAATATGTACCAAAAATAGTCAGAAAAGATAGCACCTGATATTTTTTTTGTCGGATGAACGTGGATACGGGATCAAAAACATATCCAACGTACGATGTGGCCCTTGCACCGTATCCCATTTTCTGAGTAATGACTGCATTTGAATGCTGTGAAATCCATGCTGATGCGCTGAATGCACCTCAAGTGTTCATTACTACTTGGTACATGTAAACAGTACTGCTACCAGCGCTGCAATTAAAATATTTCTAGTGTCTGCTTCATCACGGGATGCTTTGACGTGTGTGATATAATGATTGACCTGGAGGGAATACTTTAAACGAGAATGCCCCATATCCCTTAGACTGTCTTATCCTCACATGCTCAGCTCAATATTGATAAAACGAATCCAGTGCGGCAGAGAAACAGTACATAGCGCGCGTGTACATCGAGCGGGCCATCGGGCGTGAGGACGGCTCAGCAGTGCCAGTGGGTTAGAGGCAAGACGCAGGAAGACCGCGCGGCCAGAGCGGCGACCCGGAGACGACCATCTCACAGTAGCCGGCGCTAGCGGACATGGCTGGCAGCCCGCGGTCGCGGCGACTCAGCAGGCGCACGGGAGGCGGGTCACACCTGTAGTGGCCCATGGGCAGGAAGCAATTATGCGAGGGGAGTCCTGGACTGGCGGATCACGAGACCTGGCGGTTTAGAACGGGGCGGTTCAACAGGGCGAGGAGAGGCCGCGCGACGGCCGGCTCGGATCATGGGCGATTTGCAGCGGCGAAGGTAAAAGGTAGCGGGGCGGTTCGTTCCGCAGCTGTCGAAACCCCCAGTGAGGCAGCTGCAGTGACTTGACCGGCGGCGGTTGGGGAAGTGACAGGCACAGGCAGGCCAAGACGAGGCCGAGTCGTAGCGGGTCAGAGCGGAGGCGAAGTGATGAGGCGGCTGCCTGGAGTAAACTGGGTCATGGCTTTTACAGCAAAAGTTAATCCGTTTCGAGGGCAGCTCGGCCAGGTCGCGACAGCAGCCGACGACTCAAAGCAGCCAGGGCCGGCTCATGGAGACGCCGGCAAGGCGGTTCGCGGAAGCGCAACAGCCCATAGCAGCGGCAGGCGATGGAGCCCGGCGGTTTAGCGCGGGGCGGTTCAGCGCGTGACGGGCGATTCAAAACTCCGGCGGATGTAAAAACCAGCGGGTCAGCGCATCAGCAGCGTCTTGGGCGGTTTGCTCACAGGAGCGGACAGAGGCGACTTGCCGGTGCAGATGAGGCCGCGACCACGACGATGCAGGGCACTCCACAACGGTTTTAATAGAACGGCGCGGTAGGCGGCTCAAGCCCGGTTTGGTGCGGCGGCTCTGAATGGAGGCGGATCGAGGTGGCAGTGCGTCGAGGCAGTAAGCGGATCGCGGCTTAAAGCAAACGTGGCAGAACGGCTCATCTGTGGCAGAGCGTGGTGGGTTATTACCGCGGGAACGACGGTCTATCGCGAGACAGGTCGCGGAAGCGAAGCAGAAGACGGGCGTGATGCAGAGGTGGCCAGCGGCTCAAGCGAGGCTGGACGAGGCCATGGCGACTTTGGAGGCAACCGACGGCAGCTCTGGCAGGGAAGAACCGGTGCCAGCCACGGGCAGATGTGATCCGGCGGGGCGGCAGCTGAAGCGGGCAGAGGTAATCCGGCGGGGCAGCGGTTCAAGGCGCATCGACGAAGGACGCAGGAGCCGGCTGGCGTACCGAAGACGGCGAGCGTGCGGGAGGCAACCGGTGGAGACAGAAAGCGGCACGAGGCCTCAGAGGCCGGTCGACGAAGCAGTTTGACCAGGCAATTTGACCCTCTGATGCTTGGTGACTTGATGGCGATTTAAAGGCCATGAGGATGGTTGCAGCTACTTGGCACGGCCGCGATGCACGACAGAGGTCGGTTGAGGTAGAGGTGACAGCACGGCAACTCCCTGGCGCGGTACGCCGACTCAGCGGAGGCAAGGCCGGCTTGAGGCCGAACAAGATGGAGGCAACCCGGCATTTGACCCGGTTTTGGGACCGAATTTGACCCGGAGTTTGACACGGAGAACGGCGGAGAGGACGCTGGCAAGGCGGGCCATAGCAGAATCGACCAGCACTCCGGCGATGACGAGCGCGCGGGAATCGACCGGTGTCTTGAGTGAGGGCCCCGGCTTGAGGCAGATTTCAGAGGCGAGACGGGCCAGCGTTTTGACCAAGGCGGAGTCGACGCACGGCAAGGCGGTTCACGGCAGACACAGCAGGGCCGGTCCGCGTTGAGTGGCACGGGATGGCTCTCCAGCAGTGACTCAACACAGAAAAATGCAGCTTGATGGGTTAAGGCCATAGCAACAGCAGCGACGCGACACCTTGGAGGTTGAGTGTGGCCGAAATCCAAGGGGCGCCGGCGACTCGTAACGAAGCAGCTCTCTGAAGCAATAGCCACGAGGCCCCGGCGACTCAGCCTGGAAACCGAGACATGGCGGTATGGCGATTTAAACAAGCTCGTGGCTTGAGGCGCCGCACCGGGTGTGGAGGCTGGTGACTTGCATCTAGTACTCTGTCATTTTGATATGATGGCGTGTCTTCATCTTGGCTTGGGATTTGAAGTGAACGTGCATACGTCAGCTGCTCGGATGCAATCTGCTTTATGAGTAGTTTTTTTCATCCTATCCAAAAACGGAGATAGGGTTTGTAACGATCCGGCGGCGGTGTGTGAGGTGTTGCCGCAGAAAAATTTCTCTGTTCCAGCTTCTGACGATGGTGTAACGAAAATTGATCCGGTTCAACGGATCGCGGGGTCACAGCAGCGTGCAGCATGCAACCCTCATCTTGCTTGAATTCAAACCTCATACAGGTATTAGATCTGACTGCTCGCCTTGGAGACAATGTAAATCCTTCCGCAACGATTCTTCTTCATCTGGAAAATTGTGAACTTCTCGATCCCTAGAAGAAATCCCTCCAAGAGCTCAATCACCACCGTGCGCGAGCCCCACGGTGGGTGCCAACTGTCGTGGAATTGTCACGGCAGATGTCCTAGGGTGAGGACTTAGTCGTGAGGCCAACGCATCTATGTGGTAGCTTGAGAGGGGTTGAGTGGAATCGAGAGACGCAACACAAGACAGGGATTTAGACAGCTTCGGGCCCCGGGAAACATCATCCGGTAACAACCCTACATGCTGTCTGAGGCTAGATCTCATTATCATCCCGAGGGAGACGCCGTAAACCGGCTCTTTGTGTCTAGCCCTAGAGATTGTTGATTGTTTTCTTGTCCCTCTTTGGGAGCCCTGCCCCTCCTTATATAAGTTGAAGGGGCGGGTTACATGTAGAGTCCAACTCGGACTTAAGACTTAACTATTCTGACTTCTCTTCATGGGCTTCTTAACGTCTCGGGCTTCATAAGGTCTCGGGCTTCATAACCGCTGGCAACCCAGTTATCACTGTCTGCCGGGTTATGACTGGTGCCGGTTTATGATGGTCTGCCGGTTTATGATGGTCTGCCGGTTTATGATGGTCTGCCAGTTTATGAAGTCCCAGCCGGGTTATAACTCCGGCCGGATCATACCGCGGGGTATATCCCCGACACCTTGTGTGCTATCAAACATCACAACATAAATGGGTGATTATAAAGATGCTCTACAGGTGTCTCCGGTGGTGTTTGTTGAGTTGGCATAGATCGAGATTAGGATTTGTCACTCCGTGTATCGGAGAGGTATCTCTGGGCCCTCTCGGTAATGCACATCACTATGAGCCTTGCAAAGCAATGTGACTAATGAGTTAGCCACGGGATGATGCATTACGGAACGAGTAAAGAGACTTGTCGTTGACGAGATTGAAATAGGTATGAGGATACCGACGATCGAGTCTCGGGCAAGTAACATACCGATGACAAAGGGAACAACATATGTTGTTATGCGGTTTGAACGATAAAGATCTTCGTAGAATATGTAGGAACCAATATGAGCATCAAGGTTCCGCTATTGGTTATTGACCGGAGATGTGTCTCGGTCATGTCTACATAGTTCTCGAACCCGTAGGATCCGCACGCTTAACGTTCGATGACGATTTATATTATGAGTTATGTGATTTGATGATCAAAGTTTGTTCGGAGTCCCGGATGAGATCACTGACATGACAAGGAGTCTCGAAATGGTCGAGACATAAAGATTGATATATTGGACGATGTTATTCGGACACTGGATGAGTTCCGAGAGGTACTGGATAATCATCGGAGTGCCGGAGGGTTATCGGTACCCCCGGGGGGAACTAATGGGCCTCGATGGGCCTTTGTAGCGATCCGACCTCAGACGGTCAAATCTCTGTGCATAAGTGTCATCCTTGGATCGGTAATGCTGACACACACAATATTCGAGGATTTATAACAGAGTGCAATCACACACTTATTACATCGAATATCTCAATGAGAGTACTTAATACAATAATATGGCTGAAGGCCATCTAAATAAGATAACTGCGGAAGCTTCGAAGGTAAATGAGTCCATCAACTCCAACGGCATAGCTGAGTGCACGATAACGACCTAGCGCACCTTACTCTTCGTCTAAAAACTCTGCAACATAATACGTTGCAGCCTGTGTAGGTCAGCACATGGAATATGCTGGCAAAATAACGCTATAGAGCAATGAACAGATAACAACTATCACTACATGCATATATGGCTGGTAGAGGGTCTATGGTTATCATTTTGCGTAAAGCCAGTTTTTTCCTACAACAAAGGAATATGTTTTGTTTAACTACAAAGTTTGTTGAAAACATTGACAATGGTAACCCCATCTCAATCCCAAAATTAATAATCAATAACCCAGCAAATTAATGAGGTAAAGTGATGAGATCAACTTAATAATTCAAGCACCAGATACTCAAGATGTCCATAACCGGGGACACGGCTAATCATGATTAGTTTGTACACTCTGCAGAGGTTTGCGCACTTTTCCCCACAAGAGTCGATCTCCTCTGTTGAATTTCTCGCACTACATGGTGTTTGAGAAACGGATGACCGAGACACAGTCTTTCAGAAGCATTAACTCTTTCGACGGGTAAACGGTACCGCGTACATCCCCTACATCTGCTAGTTTACCACTGAAAGAGGTCACACAACTTACTCAACTATGCCAGAGCCCATAATGGCTTGTGGCTGCACACGGAAGTTTCCAGCATGAATAACATAATGATCCCTTTGAGCCTGGGTGGCAAACCATAGGATGATCACACGAATTCCCCGGGATCTCCTTGGACAACACTGGAATTCCCGAGGTGCCCACAAACAATCCACCCAGATGTGTATTAAAGTAGCCACCTTAAGTTAAACCTTAGTTAACTATAATCTCTCACATCTATCATGAATCACTCAAACCAAACCACTTCTACGAGCATAGCATAGCAGTATAAGCATAACGTAGCAACTCCCAAGGTTTGAATTAAGAACAATAGGTGCTACCTCATCAACTACTTCCCAATACCACATGTTAATATGATCCTACTCATGCAATGTTTGAGGGTTGTATCTAATGCATAAAAAACTGGGTAATAAAGGGGTATGATCAAAGTGTTACTTGCCTTGCTGACGATCTGCAAACCCTAGTGACTCGTAGTAGCAAGCCTCGCACTCCGAAAACTCTATCGTGAACAAACAATAGCATACATAAGCACTCAAACAAGATGGAAAGGTAAAACCCAAAAGAAAAGATCTAGACTGAAAGTTCAACTGAAGAGCTTTGATTTGCAAAAAGAATCAATCAAATCGGAGCTACGAAACTCAAACTACGATCAAAAGAAGTTCGAGATCAAATTTGCTTGAAACGAAATTTTAAATTGTCAAAATCATGTTCAAGTTGTTTAACTGGAAAGAGGGGAAAAAGACAAAGATTTTGGCGTTGGTTTCACCGGATTTGGACAAACGAGTAAAAAGTAGTGAGGGTTTGAAGATCACAGACTAATCTGTGATAAAAGTATTCACAGATAGGACCCTGGCCGAAAATTAAAATAAAAAGAAAAATCTAACGAACGAACGTTCGCTAATAGAACGAAACGAACGAAACGTTCGCTACCGCGGATTAATGGACAAACGTCCGCTAATTAGATCTGATCGGAAAAACTAAGAAAACCCTAACACTAAAAATAAACCGAGAGAAAACCGACGGTTTTTACTGGTTAACGGGACTTGGCCGGTGGCGGTCAACGACAACGGTGAGGCGACGGCGGCGGGCGGCAACGGCGCGGCAGGCGGCGTAGGAGCACGGCGGCGGCGGGCGGTGGGCGGCAGCGGCGCGAGCGGCGGCGACGGCAGCTGCAGCTGCAGCGGAGCACGGCGAGGCGTGGCAGCTCGGGGAGGCGGCGGCGGCTGCGGTTGGCGGGGTGAGGAGGAGGTGGCGGGGCGGGCTGGATTATAAAGGGGTCCGGGGGTTTCTTCTTGGAGGAGGGGGAGCGACGGGGACCCGGAGTCCGGCTCGGACTCCGGCAGCATGCGGCGGCGGGACTCCTCCCGCGGAGGAAGGCGGCGGCGGTGGCTGCAGGCCGGCCTGGCTCAGCTGGGCCTTCAGCCCAGTCGAGCGACAAAACTTTTTTAAAAATAAATTTCGCCCGAAAGATAAATCCTAATGAAATATAAAAGAAAATTCTAAAAATGCCAGAAACAATTATCACCGTCCAAACCTAATATTTAGGACAAGATGAACATTTTTCAGGCCTAAAAATGCAATTTTCAAAAATGCATGTTTTTTTCTAATTCAAATAAAATAACAGATAAAATACGAATAAAATAAAATTTGATTTTAAAAATTTCTTCTCCAATATTTCTCTCTTTTGAAGAAGTCATTTTATCTTCTCTCTTTTATTTTTATTATTGGAAATAATTGGAGAGAAAATATTAAAATCAAATTCGATCCTCTTTTCAAATTTGAGAAAATTCAAATATGAAAATTTGTGAAATCTCCAACTCTCTCCTTGCGCCCTTGAGTTGCTTAAGATTTCTAGGAGCACAAACCAAAATGCATATGATGACCTATGTATAACATCCAAATTGAAAATTGGGATGTTACAAACCTACCCCCCTTAAGATGAATCTCGTCCTCGAGATTCGGTTTGGCTAGAAAATAGGTTTGGGTGGTCTTTTCGTAGGTCTTCCTCTCGCTCCCAGGTGGCTTCTTCCTCGGTATGGTGGCTCCACTGAACTTTGCAAAACTTGATAACCTTGCTGCGTGTAACTCGGCTGGCAAACTCAAGAATCTTGACGGGTTTCTCCTCGTAGGTTAGGTCACTATCCAACTGAATTGCTTCCAGGGGCACTGTATCTCTCAGAGGAATATCGGCCATCTTAGCATGGCACTTCTTCAACTGGGAAACGTGAAACACATCATGAAGTCCTGAAAATCCTTCGGGTAATTCCAACTTGTATGCCACTTCTCCTATACGTTCCAAAACTCGGTATGGTTCTACAAATCTCGGGGCTAACTTTCCTTTAACTCTAAATCATTTAACTCCTCGCGATGGTGACACACGAAGATAGGTTTTGTCTCCGATTTCGTAGACTACCTCCTTGCGTTTAGTATCGGCATAACTCTTCTGCCTGGACTGGGCTACCTTCAGTCTATCCCGAACCAACTTAACCTTCTCTTTAGACTCCTTAATTAAATCTGGTCCAAACAACTGACGGTCTCCGACTTCATCCCACATTAACAGTGTCCTGCACCTCCTTCCATACAAAGCTTCGACAGGGGCCATCTTCAAGCTAGCCTGGTAACTGTTGTTGTATGAGAACTCTGCGTAAGGCAAATTATCATCCCAATTGGATCCATAATCTAGCGCACAAGCTCTCAACATATCCTCCAGAATCTGATTGACTCTCTCGGTCAGTCCATCAGTTTGCGGATGAAAGGCTGTACTGAACTCTAGCCTGGTACCCAAAGTCTGGTGCAACTGATTCCAAAACTTTGAAGTAAACTTTGTTCCTCTATCTGATACGATGATGGTCCTCGGAACACCATGCAGACATACGATCCTGGTCATATATATCTTGGCCAACTTCGTGCTTGTATAAGTAGTTTTCACGGGGATAAAGTGAGCCACTTTGGTCAAGCGATCGACTACAACCCAGATAGAATCATATCCCGATCGTGTCCTGGGTAATCCGGTGATGAAATCCATGCCAAGTTTGACCCACTTCCATTCGGGTATCGGCATGGGCTGTAATAATCCTGTTGGCTTCTGGTGTTATGCCTTCACTCTCTGACATACATCACATAGTGCTACATACTCGGCAATATCCTTCTTCATACCTGTCCACCAGAAACATTCCTTCAAATCCAAATACATCTTGGTGTTTTCGGGGTGAATTGAGTATGGTGAGTCATGAGCTTCCTGAAGTATTAACTTCCTGATTTCCGCATTATTGGGCACATATACACGATCCTCAAACCATAAAGTTTCGTGCTCATCCTCACGAAAACTCTTGGCTTTTCCTTTGCTCATTTTCTCCTTTATCTCAGCAATTTCCTTATCATCCTTCTGAGCTTCTTGAATCTATCCCAATAATGTGGACTGAACCTCCATTGCTGCAACAAAACCTCTTGGAACTATCTCAAAATGAAGTTCCTTGAGATCGTCAACTAACTCCTGCGGTAATCCTCCGCTTACGAGGTATTGACATAACTCTTGCGGCTCAAAGCATCGGCTACAACGTTGGCCTTTCTTGGATGATAATGCCACTTCATATCATAATCATTTATTAATTCCAACCATCTCCTCTGCCTGAGATTCAACTCCTTCTGTGTGAAAATGTACTTCAAACTCTTGTGATCCGTGTACACATCACAATGGTTTCCAATAAGAAAATGTCTCTAGGTCTTGAGTGCATGCACTACGGCTGCTAACTCCAAATCATGCGTGGCATAATTTAACTCATGAGGTCGAAGCTTACATGAGGCATATGAAACAAATCTTCCATCTTGCATAAGTACACCTCCAAGTCCCAAGAGAGAAGCGTCTTGAAATCCTTGCGTATATCGGGAAGAATCGGCACTGGGGCTGTAACCAAACGTTTCTTCAACTCCTGAAAACTGGCGTCACATTCCTCGGTCCATTTAAACTTGGTGTCCTTCTTCAATAGCTCCGTCATGGGTTTCGCAATCTTGGAAAAATTATCAATGAATCTCCTATAATATCCTGCGATTCCCATAAAACTGCGGATCTCTCCAACTAAGGTGGGTGCCAACCACTCAATGACCGACTGAACCTTGGTAGGGTCTACTGCTATACCTTCTCCTGATATAACTTGTCCAAGAAATCCAACTTCCTTCAACCAAAATTCAAATTTGCTGAACTTGGCATATAGCTGATGTTCCTTGAGCTTCTCGAGAACTAAGCGCAAATGCTCCTTGTGTTCCTCTTTATTCTTCGAGTATAACAAAATATCATCAATGAACACCACAACAAACTTATCCAAGAATTCCATGAACACCTTGTTCATCATACTCACAAAATAGGTAGGGGCGTTAGTCAATCCAAAAGACATAACCGTGTACTCATATAGCCCGTACCTTGTGGTAAAAGTTGTCTTGGGTATATCCTGTTCTCGGATCTTTAGCTGGTGGTATCCTGATCAAAGATCGATTTTGGAGAATACTTTAGCTCCTTGCAGCTGGTCAAACAGATCATTGATCATCGGTAGTGGGTACTTGTTCTTGATCGTCACTTCATTTAACGCTCGATAATCAACAACCATTCTCAAAGATCCATGCTTCTTCTCAACTAAGAGCACTGGGGCTCCCCACGGTGATGAACTTGGTCGAATATAACCTTTCTCCAGTAACTCCTTAATTTGCTTCTTGATTTTCTCCAGATCATTTACGGGCATCCGGTACGGTCTCTTTGATATCGGTCCGGTGCCTGGCAACAGATCTATCAAAAACTCTATGTGTCGATCTGGCGGCATGCCTGGTAATTCCTCTGGAAATACATCCGGGTATTCCTTTAAAACAGGCACTTCTTCCTGAACAACTCCCGAGAGGGAATTTACTTGGGTCCTCCTTGGCGCATTCCTAGATACATACTTGATCCTCTTTCACTCCGGAGTGGTGAGTAAAATTGACTTACTAGCACAGTCGATGTTTCCTCCATACTTCGATAGCCAATCCATGCCTAGTATTATATCCAATCCTTGTGACTCCAAAATTATTAGGTCTGAGGGGAAAACATGGCTACCAATGGTTAAGGGTAACCGATCACACCATCGGCTGGCCATATACTCAGCTCCTGGCGAGCTTACTAACATGGGTGACCTAAGGGCTAAGGTTGGCAACTTAAACTTGTCCACAAATCCCCTTGATATGTGTGAATGTGATGCACCGGTGTCAAAAAGAACGAGAGCGGTAAATGACTTAATAAAAAACTTACCAATCACTGCGTCAGGCTGATCCTCAACTTCCTCCATGTTGATGTGGTTCACCTGACCTCTGGTGAAGGGATTGGGCTTCTTCCTAGAGCTTCCATTTCCATTGCCATTCTTCAATTCAGAACAATCATTGGCGTAGTGTCCAGTCTTCCCGCACTTGTAACAGGTGACATGACTCAGGTCCTTCTTAGCGGGTGTTGCTGGGTTGGAACGGCTCTGGTTGTTGTTCCCTCCATTCCCATTTCCATTCTTAGGGCCACTATGGTTATGTGAGCTTCCTCCATTGTGAGTGTGGCCTCCATGGTTATGGTGGGTATGTCCTCCCGAGTTAGGGGTAAAACGAGGCTTCTGCTGAGCTCCAGAGTTGTACTTCCCCTGTCCATACTTCCTTTTGCGGCTCTTAATCTACAGCTGCTTGCCTTCAATCATAAGGGCCCTATCTACCAACTCCTGGTAGTTAGCAAATGTTGCCACCATCAACTGCATACTCAGCTCATCATTCAGCCCTTCCATAAACTTCTCCTGCTTTGCAGCATCTGTGGCGACATCATCTGGGGCATAACGAGCTAACTTGCTGAACTCATCCATGTACTGTGCCATAGTACGATTTCCCTGGCGTAAGTTGCAAAACTCACGCTTCTTCATACTCATTGCTCTAGTTGAGACATGTGTTGTGCGGAAAGCTTGCTGAAACTGATCCCAAGTGACATTTGCTATGGGTAAAGTGACTATGTAATTCTCCCACCATGAGGCTACGGGTCTATCCAGTTGATGTGCGGCAAAGCGCACCTTCTCAGTATATGTGCAACCTGCGATGGTCAGCTCCCTTCCAATCTTGCAGAGCCAGTCATCAGCAACAATCGGCTCGGTGCTACTGGAAAACACCGGCGGATTCAACCTCAAAAAACGGGCTAAGTTGTCCACTAGAGCTGGTGGCGGTGGGTTGTTGCTGTTGTTGTTGTTGTTGTTGTTGTTGCCTTGGTTCTGGACTAGTAGCTACATCAAGGCATTCTGCTATTGGATCAACCGAGTGAGCTTCGGTGGAAAGACAAATCCAGGGTCACATCTCGGAGGCATCTGATAGGTTTAGAGGGGTGAGATTCGAATAGAGTGAGGTCTAAAGAGAAACCACTACCCATGTGCACATGAGACAAACACATTCATTTCACACCACTCGATTCAAACAAGATCATACAATTGATCTAACCACCGTTGCAAATACTCAGACTATTACTATAATATATACATGGGGGAATACTACTGATAATTTGGTGGTCAACTAGAAATTTTGATCGGTGGAAGACTCCATGATATCTGCTCCAGCTTTGTCTTCATAATCATCATCACTATCAGGGTCGGAGTCGTTGTCGTCGATGATGATGTAGTCTTCTGGGTGGTTGTCCTCCTCTGGCGCGGGATCTCCCATGAATATTCCTAGCTTCTTCAGATCTTCATTCTTCTCCAGTAGTACCGAAATTTCTCTTCGTATCCATCGTGTGTAGACTTGAGTTCTTCCTCTAGCTCCATGTTCCTGGTCATCACTTTCTTCATGTCTTGCATGTTGGCGCACATCTAGTTCTCCTGACGATGAATGTGATGGTTTAATTCCTGGATGTAGGCTGCAATGGATTTATCCCTCCTGGTGCAAATCATCTCCCATTGCTCTTCTCGGCGTCCACATATCTGATAGATGGTGTCCTTAAGATCCTTGTGGTATACCTCGCCGATGCGTCCCATGGCGATGTGGGCTGCCATGCTCTTTCCTAGGCTCCAGGTTGGTGCATCAAAGGAAAACTCTATGGGCTCAGTAACTGGCGTGAAAGTCCTTCCTGGAACATGAACTCGAATCATCCAACACCCCTCTTCTGGTAAAGTGGTGGTGTAGATCCCGGTGAACCTTGGTATTCCGATGTTCAAGTACCTAGTGTCTTCCTTCAAGTGTCGTCCAAAAGGTCTGTCTTCATCCGGTTGAGCGAACTTGTTCCTTGGGTCCACCATCTATAGAGTAGAAAATGGAGAAGAGTCAGAAATGAGTAGAGAAGAGGGTCCTATGGCTTATCTTATTGGTCGCGTCCTATAGTCAGCGTGTGCTCTGATACCATCTTGTAGCGATCCGACCTCAGACGGTCAAATCTCTGTGCATAAGTGTCATCTCTAGATTGGTAATGCTGACACACACAGTACTCGAGGATTTATAACAGAGTGCAATCACACACTTATCACATCAAATATCTCAATGAGAGTACTTAATACAATATGCCTGAAGGCCAACTAAATGAGAGTACTGAAAGTTCAACTGAAGAGCTTCGATTTGCAAAAAGAATCAATCAAATCGGAGCTACGAAACTCAAACTACGATCAAAAGAAGTTCGAGATCAAATCTGCTTGAAACCAAATTTTAAATTGTCAAAATCATGTTCAAGTTGTTTAACTGGAAAGAGGGGAACAAGACAAAGATTTTGGTGTTGGTTTCACTGGATTTGGACAAACGAGTAAAAAGTAGCGAGGGTTTGAAGATCAGGGACTAATCTATGATAAAAGTATTTGCGGATAGGTCCCTAGCCGAAGATTACAATAAAAAGGAAAATCTAACAAACGAACGTTCTCTAACAGAACGAAACGAACGAAAACGTTCGCTACCGTGGATTAACGGACGACCGTCCGCTAATTAGATCCGATCGAAAAAACCGAGAAAACCCTAACACTAAAAATAAACCGAGAGAAAGCCGACGGTTTTTACCGGTTAACCGGACTTGGCCGGCGGCGGTGAACGGCAACGGCGAGACGACGGCGGCGGGCGGCGACGGTGCGGCTGGCAGCGGCGGAGCACGGCGGCGGCGGGCGGTGGGCGGCAGCGGCGCGAGCGGCGGCGACAGCGGCTGCGGCGGAGCACGGCGGGGTGTGGCGCGGCGGCTCGGGGCGGCGGCGGCGGCGGTTGGCGGGGTGAGGAGGAGGCGGCGGGGCGGGGCTGGTTATAAATGGGGCCGGGGGGTCTTCTTGGAGGAGGGGGCGTGGCGGGGACCCGGAGTCCGGCTCGGACTCCGACAGCGTGCGGCGGCGGGACTCCGCCCCCAGAGGAAGGCGGCTACGGGCCGGCCTGGCTCGGCTGGGCCTTCGGCCCAGTCGGGCGACGAAACTTTTTTTTAAAATAAATTTTGCCCGAAAGAAAAATCGTAATAAAATATTAGAAAAATTCTAAAAATACCAGAAACAATTTTCACCGTCCAAACCCAATATTTAGGACAAGATGAACATTTTTCTGGCCTAAAAATTGCAATTTTCAAAAATGCATATTTTTTATAATTCAAATAAAATAAAATTTGATTTTAAAATTTTCTTCTCCAATTTTCCTCTCTTTTGAAGAAGTCATTTTATCTTCTCTCTTTATTTTTATTATTGGAAATAATTGGAGAGAAAATATTAAAATCAAATTCGATCCTCTTTTCAAATTTGAGAAAATTCAAATATGAAAATTTGCGAATTCTCCAACTCTCTCCTTGGGTCCTTGAGTTGCTTAAGATTTCTAGGATCACAAAACAAAATGTAATTAAAATATGATATGCATATGATGACCTATGTATAACATCCAAATTGAAAATTGGGACGTTACAGCCTTAGTGGGAAGAGAGGAAGGGCTAGGAGGGGCTGGCCGCACGCACCCCACCTTGGGACCGAATTGGACTAGGGGAAGGGGCGGCGCCCCCCTTTCCTTCCCTTCCCCCTCTTACTTCCTTCTTCCCCCTCTTCCTTAGGTGGAAAACTACTAGGACTTGGAGTCCTAGTAGGATTCCCCTCTCCTGGCGCGCCCTAGGAGGGCCGGCCGGCCTCCCCTCCCCTCCTTTATATACGAGGCAGGGGGCACCCTAGGACACACAAGTTTCTCTTAACCGTGTGCGGTGCCCCCCTCCACAGTTACACACCTCGGTCATATCGCCGTAGTGCTTAGGCGAAGCCCTGCGCCGGTAACTTCATCATCACCGTCGCCACGCGGTCGTGCTGACGGAACTCTCCCTCGGCCTCAACTGGATCAAGAGTTCGAGGGACGTCATCGAGCTGAACGTGTGCTGATCGAAGTGGTGTCGTACGTTCGGTACTTGGATCGCTTGGATCGCGAAGACGTTCGACTAGATCAACCGCGTTACTAAACGCTTCCACTTTCGGTCTACGAGGGTACGTGGACACACTCTCCCCGCTCGTTGCTATGCATCTCCTAGATGGATCTTGTGTGATTGTAGGTAAATTTTTTGAAATACCGCATTCCCCAACAGATGCCCATTCTAGAACTTTTACAGCCCACATTGCGGACCGTTATTGGTCCACGAATAGTACGACCCATGTTTGACCAATCGATCATACGACCCATAGAAGGCCCACTGATTATATGGCTCGTAGAAGGTCCATGGATCAAACGGACCGTAGGGGCCCATAGACAGTACAGCAGGCAGCAGGGCCATGGTTACAACAGTCCGTATGTTGCCCATGCATGATTACTTATAGCCTTGTATTTCTTCTTTGAATCTTTGGTTTAGTTAGGCCGACTAGATCGATTTTTTCTTGCCATGGGAAGAGGTGCTTTGTGATGGGTTCGATCTTATGGTGCTCAATCCCAGTGACAAAAGGGGAAATGACACGTATGTATCATTGCTATTAAGGATAAAAAGATGGGGTCTATTCCTACATGAATAGATCTTGTCAACATCATGTTATTGTTCTTATTGCATTACTCTGTTTCTCCACGAACTTAATACACTAGATGCATGCTGGATAGTGGTCGATGTGTGGAGTAATAGTAGTAGATGCAGGCAGGAGTCGGTCTACTAATCTTGGACGTGATGCCTATATAATGATCATTGCCTTGATATCGTCTTAATTATTTGAAGTACTGTCAATTTCCCAACAGTAACTTGTTTACCCACCGTATGCTATTTTTCTCGAGAGAAGCCACTAGTGAAATCTACGTTGGTCTCTTCTTTATCATATTTGCCTACGAGGTCTATTTTTATTTGCTTTTATTTTCAGATCTATTAATCCAAAAGCCCAAAAATACCTTTCTGCAATTTATTGTTATTTATTTCATCTCGCGTTCCCGCGATATCTATTTATCCAATCTACTACAATTTTATCTATCTTTTTACCCGGGAGGGATTGACAACCCCTCTTTTACATCGGGTTGCAGGTATTTGTTCTTTGTGTGTAGGTACCGTTCATGTAGTGTTGCATGGTTCTCCTACTGGTTCGATAACCTTGGTCTCATCACTGAGGGAAATACCTACCGTAGCTGTGCTGCATCATCAATTCCTCTTTCGGGAAATACCGACGTAGTTCAAGCCGCATCAAAAGGAATTTCTAGCGCCGTTGCTGGGGAGACATCATCAACATCTACCAGGTTCCTAATCACAAATCTCATCTCCTTGCAGTTTACACTATTTTCCATTTGCCTCTTGTTTTCATCTCCCCCACTTCACAAAAATTTGTCGTTTTATTAACCCTCTTTTTCGTTCGCCGTTTTCTCGTCAGATCTGTTTTGAGTGCAATCTTGTTGCGTAGTCACGATAACTCAAGAGAACATCAAGTTGTGTGATTTCTCCAATACCAACAACAATGAGTTCATTAGCACTCCGATTGCTCCTCCCGCCACTAGTGCGGTATCTTGTGATATTAATGCCGTTTGTTGAATCTTGTCATGAAAGATCAATTTTCCGATACTCCTAGTGAGGATGCTGCGTCCCATCTTAACACATTCTTGGAATTGTGCGATATTCAAAAGAAAAAAGATGTGGACAATGATATTTTAAGTTGAAATTATTCCCGTTTTCTTTGCGAGTCCGTGCAAAAATTTGGTTTTCTTATTTGCCTCGCAATAATATCGATTCTTGGGATAAGTGCAAAGACGCTTTCATTACCAAGTATTTTCCGCCCGTGAAAATTATTTTCCTTAGGACACAAATCATGAATTTTAAGCAACTTGAGCATGAACATGTTGTGCAATCTTGGGAAAGAATTAACTTGATGCTATGAAACAGTCCTACTCATGGTTTAAATATTTGGATGATCATACAAATTTTTTATGCGGGATTGAATTTTGTTTCTAGAAATCTTTCAGATTCCGCCGCGGGTGGTACTTTTATTGAAATTAATTTGGGTGAAGCTACTAAATTGCTTGACAATATTATGGCAAATTATTCACAATGGCATACCGAAAGAGCTCGTACTAGTAAAAAAGTTAATTCGGTAGAAGAAATAATTTCTTTGAGTGAAAAAGTTGATGCTCTTATGAAGTTGGTTTCTAATAAAAATGCTCCTATTGATATTAATGATGTAACTTTGTCTACTTTGATTGAGCAAAATAGTGATGCCATAGATGTGAATTTTGTTTCGCGAAACAATTTTAATAACAATGCTTATAGAGGTAATTTTAATCCTAGACCTTTTTCCGCGAAATTCCTCTAATAATTATGGTAATTCCTATGGTAATCCTTCTTATAATAATAATAGGAACACCACTGATCTTGAGAATAATATTAAAGAATTTATCAATGCTCAAAAGAATTTTAATACTACGATAGAAGAAAAGTTGAGTAAGATTGATGATATGTCTAGAAGCATTGATAGAATTTCTCACAATGTAGAAAACCTCAAGATGAAAATTTTTGTGCCTAAGGTTGAGGAATCAATTAAAGCTTTATATGTTTCTATGGATGAAAGTAAGAAAAGAACCGCTATGCTTAGAACTAAAAGAGATTTTTTAGAAAAAGCATTTTCTAGCGATTGCTTTCATAAAAATGAGGAAGATCTTAAAATGATTGGTGTTTCTTCGATTGATTTCTTGTTTAGTAAAATTAAAATTTATGATAACGGGACTGAAGAAGAGTCAGCTTTAGTTAGAAGGCGTCCCGATAATTTGGAGGGTGAAAATCTTGTTGAGAAAATTGATAAAAGTGGGTTTGGAGAGGTCAAAACTTTAACTAGTGATGTGCCCACTCTTTTGGATTACGAAGACTTCAATTATGATAATTGCTCTTTGATTGATTGTGTTTCTTTGTTGCAATCCATGATAAGTTCACATCAGGCTTATGAACAAAATAAAGCTTTTACTAAACATATCCGTTATGCTATGATGAAAGCTTTGGAAGAAAAGTTGGAATTAGAGATTTCAATTCCTAGAGAATTACATGATGAATGGGAACCTACTATCAAAGTCAAGATTAAAAATTATGAGTTTTTTGCTTTATTTAACCTGGGTGCTAGTGTTTCTACAATTCCAAAATCTTTATGTGATGTGCTTGGTCCTACCGACATCGAAGAATGTTCTTTAAATTTGCACTTGACAGATTCTACTATTAAAAAGCCTTTGGGAAGAATTAATTATGTTCTAATCCTTGCAAATAGGAATTATTTGCCCATAGATTTTATTGTTCTTGATATTGATTGCAATCCGTCTGGTCCAATTATACTTGGTAGACCGTTTTTACGTACTATTGGTGTCGTGATTGATATGAAAGAAGGCAATATTAAATTTAAATTTCCACTAAGGAAGGGTATGGAGCACTTCCCTAGAACAAGAATTAAGCCACCATATGAATCAATCATGAGGGCATCTTATGGATCTAGAAATAAAGATACTACACTTGAATCTATGCATTATGCCTAGCTAGGGGCATAAAACGATAACGCTTGTTGGGAGGCAACCCAATGAATAAAATTTATTTTTGTCTTTTTTTTGTTCTTGAGTGTTTGCACAATTATGCTACTGTTATGATTGTGTTTTTTATGTTTTAATTAGTGTTTGTGCCGGGCAAAGCCTTTGGGATCATGTTGGGTGATATTTGATTTGATCTTGTTGAAAAACAGAAACTTTTGCGTCCAGTAAAACAATTTTAATTTCAACAGAAGTGCGATAAAATCCTGATTTTTGTACACAAGATTGATATACAAACTGCCCATGTTGTCCTAATTTTTCAGAATTTTTGGAGTTACAAAAGTATTCAAAGTTTCCAGATTACTACAGACTGTTCTATTTTTGACAGATTCTGTTTTCTTTGCGTTGTGTGCTTATTTTGATGAATCTATGGTTTGTATTGGAGGGTATAAGCTATAGTAAACTTGGAATACATTAGACATAATGCAAAAATAAAATATGAATGGGTTTGCAATAGTACTTAGAGTAGTGATTTGCTTTGTTATACTAATCGATCTCATGAAGGTTTTGTTGAGTTTTGTGTGATTGAAGTTTTCAAGTTTTGGGTGAGATTGTAGTGATCTGACCTCAAACGGTCAAATCTCTGTGCTAAGTGTCATCCCTGGATCGGTAATGCTGACACATACAATACTTGAAGGATTTATAACAGAGTGCAATCACACACTTATTACATCGAACTACAATAAATATGGCTTAAGGCCATCTAATAAGATAACAGCGGAAGGCTTGGAAGACAAAGTGAGTCCATCAACTCCAACGGCATAGCTGAGTGCATGACAACGACCTAGCGCACCTTCTCTTCGTCTGAAAAGTCTGCAACATGATATGTTGCAGCCCGTAACGGGTCAACACATGGAATATGCTGGCAGGATAACACAATAGAGCAATGAACCGAATAAATGCTATCACTACATGCATATATGGCTGGTGGAGGCTCTATGGTTATAATGTTTTTTCGAAAAGCCAATTTTCCCTACAACAAAGGAATATTTTTTTAACTATCATGGTAGTTGTTAAACATTGAGAAGGTTCCTCCAACTCAATCCCAATTAAGCAGTATTAATAACCCAACAAATTAATTTAGAGTGATGAGATCAACATGAAAATCCAAGAACCAAATACTCAAGATGTCCATAACCGGGGACACGGCTAACCATAATTAGTTTCTACATTCCATAGAGGTTTGCGCACTTTTCCCCACAATACTCGATCTCCTCTGTTGGATTTCTCGCACTACATGGTGTTTGAGAAACGGATGACTGAGACACGGTTTTTCAGAAGCATTAACTCTTTACTCTGGGTAAACAGTACCACCTACACCCCCTACATCTGCTAGTCTACCACCGAAAGAGGTCACACAACATCCTCAACTATGCCAGAGCCCATAATGGCTTGTGGTTGCACACGGAAGTTTCTAGCATGAATAATCTTATGATCCCTTTGAGCCTGGGTGGCGAACAATAGGATGATCACACGGGTACTCCGGGATATCCTAGGACAACACTGGATTCTCCAGGTACCCGCAACCAATCCACCTAGATGTGTATTTAAGTAGCCACCTTAAGTTAACCATTAATTAACAATCTCACATCTGTCATGGATACACTCAAACCCAAACCACGTCTACGAGCATAGCATAGCAGTCTAAGCATAACGTAGAAGTAACTTCCCAAGGGTTTGATAATAAAAGGGCAATAGGTTCTACCTCATCATCTACTTCCCAATACCCACATGTCAATCACATCCTAAATCATGCAGTGTTCGAGGATGGTAACTAATGCATAAAAACTGGGTAATAAAGGGGTATGATAAAAGTGTTACTTGCCTTGCTGACGATCTGCAAACCCTAGAGACTCGTAGTAGCATGCTTCGCACTCCGGAAATTCTATCGCAAACAAACAATAGCATACATAAGCACTCAAGCATAGATGCAAGGGTAAAACTCAAATAAGAAGATCCAATCTGAAATTTTAACTGAAGAGGTTCAATTGGCAAAAAGAATCGATCAAAACGGAGCTACGGAACTGAAACGACGGTCAAAAGAACTTCAAATTCAAGTCTGCTTGAAACCAAATTTCAAATTGTCAAAACCATGTTCAAGTTGATTAACCAGAAAGAGGGGTTCGAGACGAAGATTTTGGCGTTGGTTTCACTGGATTTGGACGAACGGTTAAAAAGTTGCGAGGGTTTGAAGATTAGGGGCTAATCAGCGATAAAAATAATCGTGGATAGGTCCTTGGCTGGAAATAAATGGAAAAAGAAAAATCTATCGGACGAACGTCCACTAACAGAGAGTAACGACTGAAAACGTTCGTTAAAACGAGCTAACGAACGAACGTTCGCGGAATAAGACCGAGAAAAACCGAACCGATCTAAAAATAAAAAAACAATCTAGGGTTTTAAGAAAAACTGCGGTTTTACCTAAACCGAAAAAAACCCGACGAGAACCGGCAAATCCGGCGGCGGCTGCTTCCGGCGAGGCGCGGGGTGGCGCGGGGCTGCGGGGCGTATATATAGGGGGTCGGGGGGCGATGCGGCATGCGGGAGGGGGCACCGGCGCCGGGGCGGAGTCAGACTCCGGTGGAGTCCCGCGCGAGCACGGCTCGGCGGCGCGGAGGCGGTTGGCGGCGCGATGGGCCGGCTGGGCCTCTGGCCCAGTTCGGTCCGGGAACATCTTTTTTTAAATTCCGCCGAAAAAGGAAAATCCTGAAAATAATAAAAAAATTCTAAAAATGCCAAAACCAATTTTCTTCGTCCAAATAAAATATTTAGAACAAAGTGAACATTTTTCTGGCCTAAAAAATTCAATTTTGAAAAATGCATTTTTTTCTAATTCGAATAAAATAGCAAATAAAAATCCAAATAAAATATTTATTTGATTTTAATATTTTTCCTCCAATATTTCTTTTATTTTGGAGAATTCATATTATCTCCTATCTTTTATTTTTTTGCAAATATTTTCGGTGAGAAAAATAACTAAAACCAAAGTGATCCTTTTTTTCAAATTTGAGAAAAAATTCAAATATGAAAATACATGAAATCCCCAACTCTCTCCGTGGGTCCTTGAGTTGCTTAGAATTTCTCGGATCACAACCAAAATGCAATTAAAATATGATATGCATATGATGACCTATGTATAACATTCCAAATTGAAATATGGGATGTTACAAACCTACCCCCCTTAAGATGAATCTCGCCCTCGAGATTCGGGTTGCCTAGAAAATAGGTGTGGGTGGTCTTTCCGTAGATCTTCCTCTCGTTCCCAAGTGGCTTCATCCTCGGTATGGTGGCTCCACTGAACTTTGCAAAACTTGATAACCTTGCTGCGTGTAAGTTGGCTAGCAAACTCGAGAATCTTGGCTGGTTTCTCCTCGTAGGTCAGATCACTATCCAATTGAATTGCCTCTAGGGGCACGGTATCTCTCAGAGGAATATCGGCCGTCTCAGCATGGCACTTCTTCAACTGGGAAACGTCAAACACATCATGAACTCCTGTCAGTCCTTCGGGTAACTCCAACTTGTAGGCCACTTCTCCCATACGTTCCAAAACTCGGTATGGTCCTACAAATCTCGGGGCTAACTTTCCCTTAACTCCAAAGCGTTTAACTCCTCGCAGAGGTGACACACAAAGATATGCTCTGTCTCCGATTTCATAGACTACCTCCTTGAGTTTTGAGTCTGCATAACTCTTCTGCCTGGACTAAGCTACCTTCAGTCTATCTCGAATCAGCTTTACCTTCTCTTCGGACTCTTTGATCAAATCCGGTCCAAACAACTGACGGTCTCCAACTTCATCCCACATCAACGGTGTCCTACATCTCCTTCAGTATAAAGCTTCGAAAGGTGCCATCTTCAAACTGGCTTGCTAACTGTTGTTGTATGAGAACTCCGCGTAGGGAAAATTATCATCCCAACTAGATCCATAATCGAGCGCACAAGCTCTCAACATGTCCTCCAGGATCTGATTGGCTCTCTCGGTCTGTCCATCTGTCTGCGGATGAAAGGCCGTACTAAACTCTAGCCTGGTTCCCAAAGTCTGGTGTAGCTGGTGCCAAAACTTCGAAGTAAACTGGGTCCCTCTATCTAATACGATGGTCCTCGGAACTCCATGTAGACATACGATCCTGGTCATATATATCTTGGCCAACTTTGCACTTGTATACGTGGTTTTCACTAGGATAAAGTGAGCCACTTTGGTCAAACGATCCACTACTACCCAAATAGAATCATATCCCGATCGGTCTTGGGTAATCCGGTGATAAAATCCATGCCAAGCTTGTCCCACTTCCATTCAGGTATCGGCATAGGCTGCAGTAATCCTGCTGGCTTCTGATGTTCTGCCTTCACTCTCTGACATACATCACACACGGCTACATACTCGGCAATATCCTTGTTCATGCCAGTCCACCAGAAACGCTCCTTCAAATCCAAATACATCTTGGTGTTTCAGGGGTGTGTCGAGTATGGCGAGTCATGAGCTTCCCGAAGTATCAACTTCCTGATCTCTGCATTATTGGGTACATAAACACGGTCCTCAAACCATAAGGTGTCATGCTCATCCTCACGAAAACCTTTCGCCTTTCCTTTGCTCAATCTCTCCTTTATCTCGGCAATCTCCTTATCATCCTTCTGACCTTCTCGAATCTTTCCCAATAATGTCGACTGAACCTCCATTGCGGCGACAAAACCTCTAGGGACTATCTCCAAACATAGCTCCCTGAGATCTTCGGCTAACTCCTTTGGTAATCCTCCGCTTACGAGGGTATTGGCGTAACTCTTCCGGCTCAAAGCGTCTGCTACGACATTGGCCTTGCCTGGATGATAGTGCAACTTCATATCATAATCCTTTATAAGCTCCAACCATCTCCTCTGCCTGAGATTCAACTCCTTCTGTGTGAAAATGTACTTCAAACTCTTATGATCCGTGTACACATCACAACGGTTTCCAATAAGAAAATGTCTCCAGGTCTTGAGTGCATGCACTACAGCTGCTAACTCCAAATCATGCGTGGCATAATTCAACTCATGCGGTCGAAGCTGGTGTGAGGCATATGAAACCACTCTTCCATCTTGCATAAGTACACCTCCAAGTCCTAAGCGAGAAGCGTCACAATACACTTGGAATTCCTTGCGTATATCCGGCAGAATCAGCACTGGGGCTGTAACCAGACGTTTCTTCAGCTCCTGAAAACTTGCCTCACATTCATCTTTCCATTTGAACTTAGTGTCTTTCTTCAGCAACTCCATCATAGGCTTCGCAATCTTAAAAAATTCTCAATGAATCTCCAATAATATCCTGCGAGTCCCAGAAAACTACGGATCTCTCCAACTGAGGTGGGTGCTAGCCAATCAGTGACAGACTGCACCTTGGTGGGATCTACTACTATACCTTCTCCTGATATAACATGTCAAAGAAATCCAACTTCCTTCAACCAAAACTCACATTTGCTAAACTTGGCATACAACTGATGTTCCCTGAGCTTCTCGAGAACTAGACGCAAATGCTCCTTGTGCTCCTCTACATTCTTCGAGTACACCAAAATATCATCAATGAACACCACAACAAACTTATCCAAGAACTCCATGAACACCTTATTCATCATACTCATGAAATAGGCAGGGGCATTAGTCAATCCAAAAGACATAACCGTATACTCATATAGCCCGTACCTCGTGGTGAAGGCTGTCTTGGGTATATCCTGTTCTCGGATCTTCAACTGGTGGTATCCTGATCGCAGATCGATCTTGGAAAATACTTTAGCTCCTTGAAACTGATCAAACAAATCATTGATCATCGGCAGTGGGTACTTCCTCTTGATCGTCACTTCGTTCAATGCGCGATAATCAACAACCATTCTCAAGGATCCATCCTTCTTCTCAACCAAGACCACTGGGGCTCCCCACGGTGACGAACTTCGTCGAATGTAACCCTTCTCCAATAACTCCTTAATCTGCTTCTTAATCTCCTCCAGATCATTTGCGGGCATCCGGTATGGTCTCTTCGATATCGGTCCGGTGCCTGGCAACAACTCTATCAAAAACTCAATGTCTCGATCCGGTGGCATGCCTTGTAGCTCCTCTGGAAATACATCCGGGTAATCCTTCACTACAGGCACTTCCTCCTGAACAACCCCCGTGAGAGAATTTACTTGGGTTCTCCTTAGCGCGTGCCTGCGTACTTAATGCTTTTTCCGTTCGGGGTGGTGAGCAGAATTGACCTACTAGCACAGTCAATGTTTCCACCATACTTCGATAGCTAATCCATTCCTAGTATCACATCCGATCCTTGTGACTCCAAAATTATTAGGTCTGAGGGGAAAACATGGCTACCAATGGTTAGGGGCAACCGATCGCACCATCGACTGGCCATATACTCTGCACCTGGTGAGCTTACTAACATGAGTGACCTAAGGGATAAGGTGGGTAGCTTAAACTTGTCCACAAATCCCCTTGATATGCATGAATGCGATGCACCAGTATCAAAAAGAACGAGAGCGGTAAATGACTTACCAAAAACTTACCGATAACTGCATCTGGCTGCTCTTCAACCTCCTCCACGTTCACGTGGTTCACTTGTCCCCTGTTAAAAGGGTTGGGCTTCTTCCCAGAGCTTCCATTGTCATTTCCATTCTTTGCTTCAGAACACTCGGTGGCATAGTGTCCAGTCTTCCCGCACTTGAAACAAGTAATGTGGCTTAGATCTTTCTTGGCAGTGTGTCTGGGTTAGAGCGGTTCTAATTGCTGCCTGCTCCATTCCCATTTACATTCTTGGGGCCACTGTCGTTATGCGAAATTCCTCCATTGTGGGTATGGCCTCCATGGTTATGAGTATAACCTCCCGAGTTCGGGGTAAAACGAGGCTTCTACTGAGCTCCTGAATTGTACTTCCCTTGTCCATACTTCCTTTTACGACTCTCAATCTGTTGCTGCTTCCCTTCGATCATTAGTGCCTTGTCTACCCACTCCTGGTAGTTGTTAAATGTTGCCACCATTAAATGCATACTCATCTCATCATTCAGCCCTTCCATAAACTTCTCCTGATTAGCGGCATCTGTGGCCACATCATCTGGGGCATAGCGGGCTAACTTACTAAACTCATCCACGTACTGCCCCATAGTACGGTTTCCCTGGCGTAAGTTGCGAAACTCATGCTTCTTCATGCTCATAGCTCCAGTTGAGACATGAGCAGTGCGGAATGCTTGCTGAAACTGCTCCCAAGTGACATTGGCTATAGGGAAAGTGGCTGTGTAATTCTCCCACCATGAGGCTGTGGGTCCATCCAATTGATGTGCGGCAAAACGCACCTTCTCAGCATCTGTGCAACCTGCGGTGGTCAACTCCCTTCCAATCCTTCATAGCCAGTCATCAGCAACTATTGGCTCGGTGCTACTAGAAAACACCGGTGGTTGCAACCTTAGAAAACGGGCTAAGTTGTCAACTGGAGGTGGTGGCGGTGGGTTGTTGTTGTTGTTGCCCTGGTTTTGGACTAGAAACTGCATCAAGGCATTGTGTTGTTGGATCAACTGAGTGAGCTCCGGTGGGAAGACAAATCCGGGGTCATGTCTCGGAGGCCTCTGATGGGTTTAGAGGGGAGAGATTAGAATAGAATGAGGTCTAGTGAGAAAGCACTACCCTTATGCACATGAGACAAACATAATCATATCACACCAAATCCATTCAAGCAAGGGCATACAATCGATCTAACTATTGTTACAGTGCTCGGACTACTACTATATACATGGGGGAATACTACTAATAATATGGTGGTCGACTAGACATTTTGACCGGTGGAAGACTCCATGATATCCGCTCCAGCTGCGTCTTCATAATCATCATCACTACTGTCGGGGTCGGAGTCGGTGTCGTCGGTGATGATGTAGTCTTCAGAACGGATGTCATCGGGATGGTCGTCATCTCCTCCTGGCGCGGGGTCTCCCATGAATACTCCTAGCTTCCTCGTCAGGTCGTCATTCTTCTCCACTAGTATTGCGATTTCCTCCTCGTATCCATCGCGTGTAGACTTGAGTTCTTCTTCTAGCTCCATGTTCCTGGTCATCACCTTCTTCAGATCTATCATGCTTGCGCACATTTGGTTCTCCTGGGGACGAATGTGCTGGTTTAACTCATGGATGAAGGATGCAATGGACCTGTCCCTCCTGGTGCTGATCATCTCCCATTGCTCATCTCGGTGCCCACATATCTGATAGATGGTGTCTTTAAGTTCCTTGTGATAAACTTCACCGATGCGTCCCATGGCGATGTGGGCTGCCATGCTCTTTCCTAGACTCCAGGTTGGTGCATCAAAGGAAAACTCTATGGGCCCAGTAACTGGCGTGAATGTCCTTCCTGGAACTTGAACTCGAATCATCCAACGCTCCTCTTCTGGTAAAGTGGCGGTGTACGTCCCGGTGAAGCTTGGTATTCCTATGTTCAGGTACCTAGTGACTTCCTTCAAGTGTCGCCCAAAAGGTGTGTCTTCATCCGGTTAGGCAAACTTTTTCCTTGAGTCCGCCATCCTATAGAGTGGAAAATGGAGAGGAGTCAGAAATGAGTAGAGAAGAGTGACCTATGGCTTATCTTAGTGGTCGTGTCCTACAATCAGCGTGGGCTCTAATACCATCTTGTAGCGATCTGACCTCAAACGGTCAAATCTCTGTGCATAAGTGTCATCCCTGGATCAGTAATGCTGACACACATAGTACTTGAAGGATTTATAACAGAGTGCAACCACACACTTATTACATCGAACTACAATAAATATGGCTTAAGGCCATCTAATAAGATAACAGCGGAAGGCTTGGAAGACAAAGTGAGTCCATCAACTCCAATGGCATAGCTGAGTGCACGACAACGACCTAGCGCACATTCTCTTCGTCTGAAAAGTTTGCAACATGATATGTTGCAGCCCATAACGGGTCAGCACATGGAATATGCTGGCAGAATAACACAATAGAGCAATGAACTGAATAAATGCTATCACTACATGCATATATGGCTGGTGGAGGCTCTATGGTTATAATGTTTTTGTGAAAAGCCAACTTTTTCCTACAACAAAGGAATATATTTTTTAACTATCATTGTAGTTGTTAAACATTGAGAAGCTTCCTCCAACTCAATCCCAATTAAGCAGTATTAATAACCCAACAAATTAATTTAGAGTGATGAGATCAACATGATAATCCAAGAACCAGATACTCAAGATGTCCATAACCGGGGACACGGCTAACCATGATTAGCTTGTACACTCTACAGAGGTTTACGCACTTTTTCCCACAAGACTCGATCTCCTCCATTGGATTTCTCGCACTACAAGGTGTTTGAGAAATGGATGACCAGACACAGTCTTTCAGAAGCATTAACTCTTTACTCTGGGTACACAGTACCACCTACATCCCCTACATTTGCTAGTCTACAACTGAAATAGGTCACACAACATACTCAACTATGCCAGAGCCCATAATGGCTTGTGGCTGCACATGGAAGTTTCTAGCATGAATAATCTTATGATCCCTTTGAGCCTGGCTGGCGAACCATAGGATGATCACACGGGTACTCCGGGATATCCTAGGACAACACTGGATTCTCCATGTGCCCGCAACCAATCCACTCAGATGTGTATTTAAGTAGCCACCTTAAGTTAACCATTAAATAACAATCTCACATCTGTCATGGATACACTCAAACCCAAACCACGTCTACGAGCATAGCATAGCAGTCTAAGCATAACGTAGAAGTAACTCCCAAGGGTTTGATAATAAAAGGGCAATAGGTTTTACCTCATCATCTACTTCCCAATACCCACATGTTAATCACATCCTAAATCATGCAGTGTTCGAGGATGGTAACTAATGCATAAAAACTGGGTAATAAAGGGGTATGATCAAAGTGTTACTTGCCTTGCTGACGATCTGCAAACCCTAGAGACTCGTAGTAGCACGTTCGCACTCCGGAAATTCTATCGCAAACAAACAATAGCATATATAAGCACTCAAGCATAGATGCAAGGGGAAAACTCAAAAAAGAAGATCCAATCTGAAAGTTCAACTGAAGAGATTCAATTTGCAAAAACAATCGATCAAAACGGAGCTACGGAACTGAAACTACGGTCAAAAGAACTTCAAATTCAAATCTGCTTGAAACCAAATTTTAAATTGTCAAAACCATGTTCAAGTTGATTAACCAGAAAGAGGGGTTCGAGACGAAGATTTTGGCATTGGTTTCACTGGATTTAGACGAACGGTTAAAAAGTTGCGAGGGTTTGAAGATCAGGGGCTAATCAGCGATAAAAATAATCGCGGATAGGTTCCTGGCCGAAAATAAACGAAAAAAGAAAAATCTATCGGACGAATGTCCGCTAACAGAGGATAACAAACAAAAACGTTCGTTAAAACGAGCTAACGAACGAACGTTCGCGGAATAAGCTAAACCGAACCGATCTAAAAATAAAAAAACAATCTAGGGTTTTACAAAAAACCGGCAGTTTTACCTTAACCGAAAAAAAACTGACAAGAACCGGCAAATCCGGCGATGGCGGCGGATCCGACGGCCGCGGCTTCTGGCGGGGCTACGGCGAGGCGCGGGGTGGCGTGGGGCTGTGGGGCGGCGGCGCGGGCGGCGGAGTGGAGCGGCAGCGGCGTGGCAGCGGCGCAGCACGGCGAAGCGGGACGAGGGGAGAGGCGGCGGCGGCGCGTATATATAGGGGGTCGGGGGGTGATGCGGCTTGCGGGAGGGGGCGCCGGCGCCGGGGCGGAGTCGGACTACGGTGGAGTCCGGCGCGAGCACGGCTCGGCGGCGCGGAGGCGGTTGGCGGCGCGGTGGGCCGGCTGGGCCTCCGGCCTAGTTCGCTCCGAGAACTTTTTTTTAATTCCGCCGAAAAAGGAAAAATCCTAAATAAAATATATAAAAAATTCTAAAAATGCCAAAAACAATTTTCGCCGTCCAAATAAAATATTTAGAAGAAAGTGAACATTTTTCTGGCCTAAAAATGCATATTTTCTCTAATTCGAATAAAATAGCAAATAAAACCCAAATAAAATATTTATTTGATTTTAATATTTTTCCTCCAATATTTATTTTATTTTGGAGAAGTCATATTATCTCCTCTCTTTTATTTTTTTGGAAATATTTTCGGAGAGAAAAATAATTAAAACCAAAGTGATCCTCTTTTCAAATTTGTGAAAAATTCAAATATGAAAATACATGAAATCCCCAACTCTCTCCGTGGGTCCTTGAGTTGCTTAGATTTCTCGGATCACAACCAAAATGCAATTAAAATATGATATGCATATGATGACCTATGTATAACAATCCAAATTGAAAATTTGGGATGTTACAGAGATCGTGATGGATGAAGGAATAAGGAGTAAGAAAATCCTAAGCTTTGGAATGCCTCACGGCATCCCAAGCTATTATCTAAAGAGAAGCAAGCAACTAAGCTTGGGGATGCCCGAGTGGCATCCCCTCTTTCTTCTAACGACCATCGGTATTTTACTTGGAGATATATTTTGATTCGTCACATATCATGAGTTTTGCTTGGAGCGTCTTGTATGATATGAGTCTTTGCTTGTTTTGATTTTCATTTTTAATTCAAATATCCTTGCTGGACACACCTATTTGAGAGAGCCAAAATTATGCTATGATTTGTTAGAATTGCTCTCTATGCTTTACTTAAATCTTTTCGAGCTATGAAATTGCTCTAGTGCTTCACTTATATCTTTTTTATCATGGTGTGCTTTAGTATTTTTGAAGAAATGCTCTCATGCTTCACTTAGATTTATTTGAGAGTTAGTAATTTTTTTAGAAATTCTCTCATGCTTCACTTATATTATTTTGAGAGAAGAAAATTCTTATGCTCATGTTCTTCACTTAGATTTGTTTGAGCTATCAAAAGCAACATATGAAACTAGTCCCAAAGCGATAGATATTCAAGAGGGATATAATAAAAACTTTCATGAAGATCATTGGACAAAATAAACTTGATTCCTTGTAATAGTTTTGTGATATGATGATATAATATGTGAGTCATGTTGATGAGTAATTATGGCTTAGTAAGAATATTGATGTTAATGTTTGTGATTCCCCTATGCAAGCATGGAAGTCAATAGTTATGCAATGAAATTACATCCTACTTATGGTGCATTATTCGGTGTTAGTTATGCTTAATGCTTGCTTATGAGATTTTTTGTTTCTTGGTTGGATGCTTCTCAATCTTTTGCTAGCCTTCATTTGCACTAAGTATGATTACTACTTGTGCATCCAAAACCCTTATACTAGTTTTGCCATATGAGTCCACTATACCTACTTATATCCGGTATTCTTTTGCCGTTCTAAGCAAATTTATATTTTCCATCTCTAATTTTCAAAATAAATTTCCTTTTTGTGTGCTCATACCGCTCATGAAACGGTAGGGGGTGGCTGATATTTTTCCATGCTAGATGTGTTATTCTCAAGATAAGTGTTTATTCACTTGTCATTGCATTAGAGTACGGCAAAGGTATTAGGGATGCCCAGTCCCGAAATGAAAAATGAATTTACTAATTTATGTTGTCAAATAATAAATTCCTTGAAAAGTGTTGGTATGGACGGTACCCGTGGATTTGGTTAGCCGTGAAATGTGAAAGTATGGTGGAAAAACGAATAAACTTTATTTTCTGTTTGGGAACCGCCTATGAGATATCTAGCATGGAAAGTATTGGGAACTACTCGATCGTTTTCGTTGACAGGAAAGGCATGCCACTCAAAATGTTTTATCTCGATCCTTTTCGCTTTGAGCTCTGGCACCTCTACAAATCCCTACTTCCCTCTGCGAAGGGCTTTTCTATGTACTTTATGGAATTTTAATTTTTACTTGAGTCTCCATCTTCTCTTATAAAGAACCAACTAAGGGGCATCACTACAACAGGAACCCCCCTTCTGCAACGCATGGATGCATTGTTGTATGTTCGTATAAGTGTTGAAAAGGTCTACACCAACGAATTAATATGCGTTGCCGTTGGTGGCGTTGCAAGGGTCTACAACAACATATATACATCCATTGGTAAACAATGTCAAGAAGCGTTGCTTGATAGCAACATATAGAGTTGTTAGAGCCTAACAACACATGGTATGCGTTGTCGGTACCCTGCACAAGAGGATTGCCATCCAGCCCAATATTGGTTGATCCAGCCCAAATTTCTGTGAGGCCGTGACCATTTTTGCTTTTTTATTATTATTTTCTCTACAGTTATTAGTTGACCCGATTCCATGGAGGCTAATTTTTTATTGACCAAGTCAACTGTCCAACACAAGGTATTTTCACATCACATCACAATTAATTAGTCTATAAACATCGATGCCACACTTCCACATCACGGTTCATAGTTCACATTCCCCATGAGCTGAAATAACACAAGCTACATCACCACCTGATACAACACGTAGCATCAGTACACACTAAGAAACAGATTAACAAATGAGTGATCTTCACTCCCAAACATAATTGTACAGCTCTCCTCTTCATCAAAGGCACATTTGTTGAACGCTTTTTCTCCAGACTTCTTGTAGGTGGCTAGAGTTGCTCTGGTCCTTGTCCATCCCAAGTTTTTGAAAGATGATTTGCGTATCATTCCATCACAAGAATAAGGATCGAATTTGCAACAAAGACATAAGCAAATCGGTAAGCAAGAGTTACAAAAAAAACATCTATTTTTTCGAGAAAACGCAAAAGAGTTTGCGTTTCATTTCATTGAACAGGAAGAGAATAGCAGTACAGGTACAACCTCCCAGGAGGGACACACGCACACACACCATCGTCCTCACCAGACAAGCAGGTGAGGAGGTGCTACCAACTACAGACCGCAACAACGAAAGGTCTTGCCTTGTCCAGCCTCCAACCATGAATGGCCAGGTAGCTAGACACAGAGCCTCAAGGCCGCGTCAAAGCCGTTGCCAGGCGCCTCCGAAGAAGACTGCATCTCCAGGGCTGACCGGGCCAACGTACCTTCCACCCATATGTGCCTAGGAGACGGTAGGTGGATGGCAGGACCAAGCCAAAACTAGCAAAGCCATCGTCTTGGACGTGCCGGTGCCGGCGTACATTGTGCCCCGGACGCCCACGCTCCATGCTGCAGCCCTCATCACAGCATCGCATTACCAGCAAACCTCGCCGAAAAGACCAGGGAGGCCACCATCTCCAGCTGCCGCATAGGGGACTCCAAGTGCGACCCAAGCAGTGCTTTCAAGAAAGGAACGGCGCTGAGACGCCGCCGCTGCCTTGTCCAGTGGACTGGACCAAGGGTTTCCCCGGTGCCCGAGGAGAGGGTCCAGTCCAGGCCATGACAGCGCCTCCATGGAGGTAACGGCACCCTCAGGTGTCGCCATTGTCAGCGCAGGCCATCGCCGCGCAGGGATTTCGCCCGGCCCAAGACCAGAACCCCAAAACCGCCGAAGCAGAGCAAACATGAGATGGGGAAGCAGATCGCCAGAGAGGACCACCAGCACCGAGAGGGAAACCACGTATTGTCACTGTCGATGTAGGGAAGCACCGGCCAACGCAGTGCAGCAGCTACCGGATGGCTGCCAGACAAGGCTAGCCATCGCAGGGGACGCGTCGAGCAGGGCTAGTGGCGCCATCGCGGAGACCAGCCACCTGCACCTTGCCGCCGCCGACCATGGCCGCTGCCGCGGCGGCCCGCAGCCTCCGCCGCCCGGATCCGCCGGGGCACAGCCAAGCAGCCGCAGCCGCACCCCCAAAGGGTCGCGCCGCGCCGCCCGCGTGCTCGCCACGCCAGTCCAGAGGCCCGACCCTCTGGATCTGGGGCCGCCGTCGTGAAACCCTAGGTTCGGAGAAGCGCAGCTCCGTCAGCCTCGTCGAGCCCCACACTCGAGGGGGGAGGCCGCCTGCGAGCGAAGTCCCGCCGCTGCCGGAACCACCATGGCTTTGCCCGGCGGGGAGCACCGGCGGCGGCAGGGGGAGGGGGAGGAGGAGGGGAGGGAGCGCTCGAGGGCTGCGTCGCCTCCCGAGTCGCCCGTCGGGAGGGCGAAGCGGGGGGGGGGGGGGGGGGGGGCGCCCAAAAAAACATCTATAATTGCAATAAAATTCCACAGTTTAGTACTAACCATGTTCTACTGACTGTAGCTTATGTAAATATTACCTAAAATTCTACATTTTACAAGACACTACTTTTCATAATATCCATCCTGACATTTTATCTATACTGATAAGAGAACTATATCAAAATGAAAATGACAAATAAATTTAGTGGCTCGAGATATCTAACCAGAACAAAAGAAGCCATTATCTTTCTCACACAAACCACCAAGATCGTTACCATGAAATATCTGCTAGTCAAATAGGACCCCAATTTGTGAACAATCCATTTTCTTCAAAAGGAAGCATCACTCTGCCTCGATAACCATAACTTGGGCCCCTAAAGACCAACCAAGAGATTTATCAAGTTGTATATGGAAAGAGTTCGGTCATCATAAGAGGTATTGTCTGTTTTTTGTCTGAACTTTAGCACACACGTATATAGTCAGGACAACAGATTCATTGTTGTTGCAAGTGGGCTGAAATTAAAGCTCACTTACATATCTGAGATCATTGGTGATTGAGTTTTACGATGAAGTCATCATTGGCATCTTCACCGTAATGGACTCTTCTCTTGGCTTTTGCGCTATACTCCACATTCAGTGATTTATTATGCTATCTTATCATAACCTTTCTTTGTTGTCTATGGACATAATAGCCCATGCTCCATTAACCTGCACTTGTACCAATGGTGTGTTTGTCATGTATAATGCAGTGCTATTACTATAGGAAACTAGGTAGTTTTATAACCCGTCAGCTCTGAATGATGATACAAAACTACTGCTTAAAAATATGCTAAACTCGACTGGAATACATTTAGGAATCAATCAGACTAGGCAGGGATTCCCTCATGGCTAGACTGCTAGCATAGTTGGGAGAATCGTACCTATTTTGACATATTACATATACTATAGAGAAATAAATCAAATATACTTGCCCCCTGTAGCTAGCTACGATTTAACACATAGAAGTCAATGAGACAGACTAGCTAGGGACTACAACATAAACTTGTGGAGCATACTTACTAGAACCTGGTCTGAACGTAATTGGTGGGTATCTAAGGAAAACTGGTGGCGCACCTACAAATTCAGCCATCTCACTAGAGGGGAGCTGCTTGGACTGTAATTCGTAAAACAACCTGAGTGGTTCCTTCGGCCAAACTTGGAGGATCTTAGATCAAAATGGCATTATGATTTATGGATCTCCCACCTCCTATACCCTGCAAAGGATAACACAGCAGATTAGATAGCATAACATGGTTGAAGTTGAAGAGAAATGTCACGCTGCACATGTTGGGAGCTAGTCCTTGCAATCACGAACGGGCTGTCACCAAGATTCGGGTTAGAGACAACAACACTCTCCGTGTCGAAACGGCAAAAACATTTGTCCACGCTGTATAACCTGCATGTCAGTAGTATTTAGCAGGTAGAGCAGAGAAAGACTTTTGCGACCGCCAGGTGCGCACACGGTGCAGGGCCGAGCCCACCAGGGGACTTTGGCAACCAAAAGCTGACATTTATGCCCAAAGCTCTAGTCCAGCTGTTTGCTGTGTTAAAAGCTCAGCTACCACCGCTCCGGGCTGGCAAAAGCTTTCAAATTAAACCATTATGTACTGATCTAACTGAGTGTGTGCCTCATCTACCATGTATGGTGCACATAAACGGTCCAACGGTAAATGCTAAACAAAACTGACACTAATTACCAACTTGCCATGTTAGAAAATTTGATAGGAAGTTGGTTTACTGGTAATTTTGGACGGCCAATAAAGAAACTAAATGGATATTTTAAATTTGTCCTAATTGCAATCGCACCAGCAATGGTTAATTGTACATATGCAATCGTTGTGTTTAGACGATTAATTGTTGTGTTTGTGCTAATTGCAATCACACCAACAACTATCAAAAAACCAAAAACTACTGCTGCATCCTATACTATATTACTAGCATATTCGCTTTGCCGGCTGGAGCTAATTTTTATTAGTACCATATATCTCTAACACGGACCATCATTCTTACCCAAGCGTCAGTATGGCAAAAATCCCTCCCACGGCTGATGAAACGAGGAACACCGCGACATGGCGTGGCACGTGCAGGCCATGTTCGTGTGCGTGGGAGGCCCCAGTTCTGTCTTATATCTATGTATCCAGCTGTATTGCTAACGATGTATGAATTAAAAAGCTTTCATGACACACATCACGGGGCAACTACCAGCGGTGAGATAGTACTGACGAGCGGCCACCATGTCCAGAACGGCTGCACTCTGAAGTTGAACAGCAAGCTTGATTGGAATTGGTTCTAATGGGCTGACATATGAGTAGAAGACAACAGCCTCGCAGCCTCGCAGGGGATGCTTGTTTGTAGTACTGCCGCAGGATCGAGGAAAACGGAGGGAGGTGGATGGAAACGATGAAGGCAGTGAGGGAAAAGGTGGCGACCGGCTTCCCTACCGTGCTCCTCTTCGTCTTCGGCGGCGGCGGGTACAGAGCAGCGAGAAAACAATGGGGAGGGGGTAGTCGGTACTCCGCAGGGGAGGAAAAGCACCTGATAGGCTACATCCGGCGGGGAGACGGGCCGTAGAGGTGCGAGCGGTGGAGGGTCAGATCGGAGCGGCGGTGCTAGTAGCCTAGTACAGGGTGCGGCTGCGGGAGAGAACCGGCGTTGCGGTCGTGGGTTTGAGGGAGATGAAACTTGGGGATTTTAGGGCTTGATTAATATGGCGGCTGGAATTTTTGCTGATCCCGCCACGCGTATCCAAAACTTTTCAGGCCCGAGCGCTCTTTCTTTGTAGGTGCAAAAATATCCGCAGATCCCGCCATGCGTATTGCATGATGCCTTTCTCTGTTGTATAGCTGCTAGTGGAACCCACCTCATGAGGGTCCCATGATATATTGTTAGTTTTGATTGATCGCTCTGGTTGGTGTAAAAATGAGCCACGTTACATTTTTTTTTGGGTACCTTACATTGTTTATGTTGAACAAAATACATCTTTATATAATCTGTACTACTGTCTATTTACAAAGAATATAAAATTCATGTTTCACTTTTTTCCCACCACCTGTTCGTCCAATCTTGCTCGTATGATAATCAATCACCTTGAGAACTGAGCGTCGCAAGGCGCGGAAGTTCGCAGCCACCCCACCAGGGTTCAAGTCTCGGCTTGAGTGTTTGGTGCTCACGGAGTTTTCTTCAATATAAAAATGCCAACAGGCTAGTCTAGTCCAGGTTGGTCTCGTTTTTTTATTTTTGATAATCAATCACCTTAGTTACTTACCTTCTAAACAAATCGCACTTCAACATACAAAAAAATCAAACAGGATTTGATAAATATTTATTTAATATTGACGGGTAAATCACACGCTAATGTACTAGAAATTTATATCCAATTGCGGCGCACGGGCATTGTCCTAGTGACAAACAAAAATATTATGCAAAATCTACATTTTAACTACTGAATAACTCAAAAATACACGATGTACTCACTCAATGTATGCATAGGGATAAATCAAGGGGGTAATCAATCGTGCATGAAGGACCGGAGAGGAATGGAAATTTGTGGAGAGAAGTTGAAAAGGATGGGAAATAGACACTGAAATCCGATGCCCGTCCATTCGCATATATGGCAGCTTGCGCCTCCAATCTCCATGTTTCGGATGCTATAGGAGGAGCAACATTACAATCCGCAACTCCTCAAGCAGCACCGGCTCGCAAAGTTAGATCCACAGCAAGCAGGCAAATAATGAGGTTGTCGCGACCATGGCCTCGAAGAACCCGGCCTTCGTGGATGAACAATGGGCCTTGCAGAGTCCATGCGCAGCACCTGCAACATCCCCCGCCAACAATGGTGTGGACGCATCATGGCAAAGGAGCGTGACACCCTAATCACGGAGATCTACATAAAGGTAAACGTAGAGGCGGAGCAGGCAATCGCGGACAGGAAAGCTACTGCCTACGTCAGCGACTCCGGGTCGTTCGCTCCAGGCCGCGACGACCACGACGCCGGCTCATCCACATCCATCATGGACCTCAACTCAACCGTGACGTCCATAGCCAGGTGACGCGCTCTGGTGGGGAAGAGTAGGATATGGGAGACGAACGGACGTGTCCCATGTGGGCACGTCCGTTCCCCTCCGTTGGCGACCCACAACTTCACTTCCCGTGGTTCACGCCGACGAAGATTTTGATATGTTAAAAAATATCATGTCCGCTTTTGTTTAATAAAATATGTAAAAAAATGTCATGAACCTGGTCCGGTTTAAATGAAAATAGTCCAATTTGAATTTGACCAATTTTTTAAATTTTGTTAGAAATGTATTCGGGTGTTTAATGGTTAGGGTTAGACGGCCGGCTCCCGTATCACTGTCCACGAACGGATACTATGTCCGCTTTTGGGGATAGCTTTGGAGATGCCCTAAAGTAACAACAAAGAAAAGGCACAATCGTCACACAAGGCTTCGAAGACCATAATAACCACTCGTCGCTAGCAACAAGGTATATAAACCACTGAAGGAACATTGACTATGGCATAATCTGTCAGCAGTAACAACAACCCTCAAGCGCGGGAAGGAAGTGAAGCAGGTTCAAAGGGATGACCCACTCGACTGCCCGCTCGGCTTGCAGGCCCAGAATGGGCCTTGGGCCTTGTAAGAGTTTAGATACCCACTGTAGTTGTAACCAGGATAGGCAGGCACGGCAAACGACTAGTGGATAGGATCGCTCAGGTTGTCACCCACCTCTCGTTCCTCCTCTCTGGTATTCCATCTTGTAGCTCAAATTCGAATTCATGGTGAAAATAGAGAGAAGACCTCAATTCCCATGTAACCTGGGCTTGCAATCGTCACCATCAAACTAGAGGGTCAGAGATAACCGGACCTTGCTGCCATATATGAACATTATTCAATTATACATTGCACTAAGACAATATACATTTTTTAAATACACAGTAAACATTTATATAATGAACATTTTTAAATTCATGATAGTATCTTGAAACACACAATCAACATGTCTAAATATATGATGAAAAATTGTTCCTATAATATGTGAACACTTTTAAAGTCATAATAGTATCTTAAAGTTATGATAGCATGTTTTCCCTATAATATGTGAACACTTTTTTAAATACACGATGATCAATTTTGAAATACACAATAAATATGTTTTTCATACATTGTAATTTTTTTTTTTGAAAATCCAGTTAAATGCAATATGAATGTCTTGAAAATAGACAAGAACATTCTTTAATACACAATGAACTATTGCTAAATACACGATAAATGGTTTTTGAAATAAACAAGGAACATTTTTGAAAGTACACGATAATTTTTTTAAAATAGGATGAACATCACTGAAATACAAGATGGATATTTTTTTGAATGAATTGTTTTCTTTTTTATATCCGTCAAAACTTTTTAAAATTCATGTATTTTCAAGAAGCACAAACACTCTTTTCTAAAATTCAAACACTTCTAAAATTACATGACCAAATTTCGCTTATTATTTTTACATAGTTATACAAAATTATAAAAGTAGAAATGCTTTTACAAATAGTTTCTTAATTTTCTACAATGTTGGATTTCAAATGAACATACACGCACAAGTGCCTTTTTAAGTCCACCAATGCACCGGTCCACCAAAGGGCATTTCCGTGAAACTTACATCTTTTTAGGTAAATAATAAAATAGAGAAAAACAAAATGTTCTCTAAAAGCTTAGATATCCTTTTTTGAGTGTAACTTACAAGTAGCAAGTTTTGTTGTTGTTAAGAATTTGTACAAGTAGGAACTTTTTTACTGGTCGACATTCCAATCAGTGCCGGCCTGATTTGCTAGACCCCTGTGCACCTCCCTGGACCCTGACTAGCTAAGGCCCAGCTCCCCTAAAAAAATGATAAGGCCCAGCTGAGGGAGACTTATTGCTGACAACGGGGCGATATATATATATATATATATATATATATATATATATATATATATATATATATATATATATATATATATATATATATATATATATATATATATATATATATATATAGCGCTGAATTTGAGAAGTTGCCAGTAGGTGCGCCTGTCTGGGTGGTTTGCCTCGTTTCTATTTGGTGTGAGGTCGCTGGTTTGAGTGTTTGGCTGCCATTTATTTTTTCAACGATGTTTTAGCAATTTGCACACGTATGGAAGATACCTCAAAATGTTATTCATTCACGTCACATGGGTACTAGAGTGCCAACGCATAAGCTGCATCACAATACAAATGGTGTTGTTCACCATTCGTAGCAACGTACAAGGATCCAACACATATATGCGTAACTAGAGACATCCCTTGCATCACATCTTTAGAGCGTTGCAATCCATGTGTTGCTATATGGGGGTTCTTGTTGTAGTGCACTATGATCGTACTTGACATTTGGTGTAGCTAATATGTGAGTGTGTTTTCATGAATGGATCAATGATTAAGCATAATGGGCTAGGGATAACTTGCTTTAGTGTTGATATTTTAAAAGACATGGTTGCTTGTTGCTATGCTTGAGTACTGAAATCTTCATATCAAAACTAGACTATTGCTTTCAATCATATAAAAGTCTAAACGTCCATGCTACATGATAGGCTACATTCCACATCAAAAATTCTGTTTTTTATCATTTACCTACTTGAGGACGAGTAGGAATTAAGCTTGGGGATGTCATACGTCTCCAATGTATCTATAATTTTTTTTATTGTTCCATGTTGTTATATTATCATTCTTGGATGTTTTACAATCATTTTATAGCAACTTTATATCATTTTTTGGGACTAACCTATTGCTATAGTGCCCAGTGCCAGTTGTTTTTTTTGCTTGTTTTTTACTTCGCAGAAAATCAATACCAAACAGAGTCCAAATGAAGCTAATCTTTTTGGAGAATTTTCTGGGCCAGAAGACACAGGATGGGCCAAAGAAGTACCAGAGGGGTGCCCCGAGGGGGGCGCACCTAGGGGCCCAGGCGCGCCCTTGTGGGTTGTGCCCACCTCGGTGGCCTCCCGCACCGCCTCTTTGCTCTATAAATACCCCAATGTTCCAAAAACCCTTGGAGAGTCGACGAAACACAATTCCAGCCGCCGCAAGTTCCAGAAACCACAGATCCAATCTAGACACCATTACGGAGGGGTTCATCATCCTCATTGGTGCCTCTTGAAGGAAATATGCCCTATAGGCAATAATAAAGTTATTATTTATTCCCTTATTTCATGATAAATGTTTATTATTCATGCTAGAATTGTATTAACCAGAAACTTGATACATGTCTGAATACATAGACAAAACAATGTGTCCCTAGTATGCCTCTACTTGACTAGCTTGTTCATCAAAGATGGTTATGTTTCCTAGCCATAGACATGTGTTGTCATTTGATGAACGGGATCACATCATTAGGAGAATGATGTGATGGACAAGACCCATTCATTAGCTTAGCATTGTGATCGTTACAGTTTTATTGCTACTGCTTTCTTCATGACTTATACATGTTCCTCGGACTATGAGATTGTGCAACTCCCGAATATCCGGAGGAACACTTTGTGTGCAATCAAATGTCACAACGTAAATGGGTGATTATAAAGATGCTCTGCAGGTGTTTCCGAAGGTGTTTGTTGGGTTGGCATGAATCAAGATTAGGATTTGTCACTCCGTGTATCGGAGAGGTATCTCTGGGCTCTCTCGGTAATGCACATCACTATAAGCCTTGCAAGCAATGTGACTAATGAGTTAGTTGCGGGATGATGCATTACAGAACGAGTAAAGAGACTTGCCAGTAACAAGATTGAACTAGGTATTGAGATACCGACGATCAAATCTCGGGTAGGTAACATACCGATGACAAAGGGAACAACGTATGTTGTTATGCGGTTTGACCGATAAAGATCTTCGTAGAATATGTAGGAGCCAATATGAGCATCCAGGTTCCGCTATTGGTTATTGACCGGAGATGTGTCTCGGTCATGTCTACATAGTTCTCGAACCCGTAGGGTCCGCACGCTTAACGTTCGGTGACGATTTGTATTATGAGTTATGTGATTTGATGTACCGAAGGTAGTTCGGAGTCCCGGATGAGATCGGGGACATGACGAGAAGTCTCGAAATGCTCGAGACGTAAAGATCGATATATTGGACGACTATATTCGGACATCGGAAAGGTTCCGAGTGATTCGGGTATTTTTCGGAGTACCGGAGAGTTACGGGAATTCGTATTGGGCCTTAATGTGCCATACGGGAAAGGAGAGAAAGGCCTCAAAAGGTGGCCGCACCACTCCCCATGGTCTGGTCCGAATTGGACTAGGGAGGGGGGGCGCTCCCTTCCTTCCTTCTCCTTTTCCCTTCCCTTTTTCCTATTCCATGTGGGAGGAGGAATCCTACTAGGACTAGGGAGTCCTAGTAGGACTCCACACTTCTGGCGCGCCCTAGGGGCTGGCCGGCCTCCCCTCCTCCATCCTTTATATACGGGGGCAGGGGCCACCTCCAGACACACAAGTTGATCTGTTGATCTCTCCCAGCCGTGTGCGGTGCCCCCCTCCACCATATTCCACCTCGGTCATATCGTAGCGGTGCTTAGGCGAAGCCCTGCGTCGGTAGCATCATCAACACCATCATCACGCCATCGTGCTGACGGAACTCTCCTGCAAAGCTCTGCTGGATCAGAGTTCGTGGGACGTCATCGGGCTGAACGTGTGCTGAACTCGGAGGTGCCGTACGTTCGGTACTTGATCGGTCGGATCTTGAAGACGTACGACTACATCAACCGCGTTGTGCTAACGCTTCCGCTTTCGGTCTATGAGGGTATGTGGACGATACTCTCCCCTCTCGTTGCTATGCATCACCATGATCCTGCATGTGCGTAGGATTTTTTTTTAAATTACTACGTTCCCCAATACCTCTCCGATGATGCGTGAGTAGTTCATTGTAGACCTATGGGTCCGTAGTTAGTAGCTAGATGGCTTCCTCTCTCTCTCTTTTGATTCTCAATACAATTGTCTCTTGGAGATCTATTTGATGTAACTCTTTTTACGGTGTGTTTGCACTACAAAAAAATACACTTCCGTGCTGATACGTGTTTGTCACAGTAGGTCGCGTTTTTTGTCATGCATGTACATCCATGACAAATTTATGACAGAATCAAGATAGTCATACCTGTGCTGTCGTAGAAGTGTTCCATGACATTACCAAAATTATCATCACAGAAGTGTCCACTTCCATGACGATAGATCGCGCGTCACAGAAGTGCTTTCGTCAAGGGTGACCGACACATGGCATCCACCATAACGGAACAACGTTAAGCTATCGGGTCGGGTTTTGGATCCGATAACCCGTTAACAGCCCCGACCAATGGGGATTTTCCACGTGTAAAATCATCATTGGCTGGAGGAAACACGTGTCGGCTCATCGTTGGGACAGATGTCATCCACTCATTGGACAGAAGGCGCCTATGATACGTCGACACGTGGCACGGCCCAACAGAGGCCCATTCCTGTGAAAAGGCCGACCCGTTTGACCTGGTCAAAGGTGGCGGGCCGGCCCATGGAAAGCCTGTTAACGGCCTGTTTGCATATAGCCCATTTACAGCCCGCTAACCCAAGGCCTGTTACGCCCTATACGAATTAGGCCCAGTAGCGTCATCTGGGCCATCCAATATGATTCCAGCCCATTTTCACTTCTGGCCCATGTATGGCCCATGACGTCTTTCGGCCCATATGAGGCCCTATGTAACTCTTGGCCTATTAACGGCCCGTGGTGAAACTGGCCCGTAATGAACAGTGTATCACTTTACAGCCATTAACGACCCGTGGTGAAACTGGCCCGTAATGAACAGTGTATCACTTTATACCCATTAACGGCCCGTTATTCCGTTGGGCCGTTTCCAGCCCATGTTATCTTTCGGCCTTCTCAGAGCCCATTTATTCTTGGGCTCATTTCCAGCATTCGTTTACTTACGGCCCGTTACTGTCATTTTCTGCTTGTGGGCCAAATTCAGTCCGTGGTTACAGTCGGCCCGTTTGTGGTCCGTTAATACGTTGGGCCGTTTTCATAGCGTCATCAAATACGGCCTATTAACGATGGCCCGTTATGGTCGGCCCATGAACGGACGATTCCAACTCTAGCCCGTTTACGGCCATAATGCGGCCTGTTATTGGCCCATGTTTGGCCAATCGATCATACGGCCCGTATAAGGCCCATTGATGATACGGCCCGTAGAAGGCCCATTGTTTCTACGGCCCGTAGAAGGCCCATTGTTTCTATGGCCCATAGAAGGCCTACTGTTTCTATGGCCCGTAGAAGGCCCACTATTTCTACGGCCCGTAGGAGGCCCAGTGTCACTATAGTAAATATTAGCCCATGGTTATTGTGGCCTAGTTTTAAAAAATAGGTTATTGCAGCCACTAGCAAACCGCAGAAAAAGAACTGCACTGACTACAAGCAAACAAAAAACAAGACAACAAGGAAATAAATAAGCAAGCAACTTATGCTAGGCTATCATGGCTATTACACATATTACATCCACTGGGCATCAAAGTTCGCCACCAGTGATCATAAAGCGCAACGAAGAAGCAGATTACAAAAACTGGGCACCATTGCAGCGTAACAAAATAATACTGAACCGAGACCACTTCCAAGACAGTTCAAGAAAGGTTAGCCTTGCGGGGGAACTGCTGCGCAAGCTGCTGAGCAAGGCTGTGAGACCGGCCTAGCATGTCGGTCATAGCTTCCAGGTGTAGCTGTTTAGCGATGAGGTTCTCATTGGTGTTCTCCGCAATCTTTCTTAGAGATAGGACTTCAAGTCGAAGTTGAGTTGCAGAATGCCTTTCTGCTAGAACTTGGGACTGAAGAAGTCGAACTGATTCAGACAACGAATTCTGTGAGCTTGTCTGACTGTTAGTCTCAAGTAACTTGAGCACTGCATCAAGACAAGACTTTGGGGTTGTCTCGCTATCTTCAAGATGTTTTGCCTTCTTTGCTTCAATATATGTTGGATTTGTCTCACAGCCTTCAGCAGACTTGTGCATGCCATCAGGCATATCACCCTGAAACAAAGCAGAGAGATGATAGGTTTTGCATGTGTATAAACAAAGATGATAATTTTTCTGTCAATTCTATCCAATTTCAAATTAAAAAATAAAGAGTAAGTTCAAAATATCAATAGCATAATTTGGCATTGTTCATAATGCGGGGAGCTTCACCACACTACTAGATTACCATGTCAACATAACAAGCATAGATGAAGGGCAAAGAAAATCATTGTATCTATTTTGGATAATGTGCATGGCATGTTGTTCATATCATCAGCCACATCAGTAAGATAAAACAGGAGATGACAAGGTGCAAACGCGGGCTGCTTCACCACACACTAGATTATAGATCCACAAAAACAAGCATACATATAGGGAGTATTAAGTAATGTGCATGGTATGAATAAGGAATTTGGTTTTACAAGTAAAACTTAGAACTTACGGTTCTTACGAACATGCATTTTGGTAGAAACAGCAAACTAAACAGCAGTAAACGATAGGGAGTATGAGCAAATTAAACAGCAGTTGAGGATAAAGGCTTTAGAAGGACTGACTTACATTAACAGTTAACACCGGCTTTATAATGCCCTTCTCTATGTCAAGGGAAGGATAACTCAAGAATTTCAGCACAGAATCTTCTTCGTAAGCATTGCCTGTACTCTACATTTTGTAGAGAGTAATTATAGATATGATAATACTGGAAAGGATAGAGGATAATGAAGATAAGATGCAGATTGATGCTACATAATCAACTACCAATCCCTGGAAATACAAGTGTTACAGGACAAAATGTACTGACAAGAGCAATGGGCTACACTTCTGCACTCGCATTGTCTGTGTATTCTACTTGTTGGTAAGATTAAATATAGATCTGATCTTTTTTAGTAAATGGTGGGCGAGGGAGATAAGATGCAGAATGCTACAAAATGAACCAATCCCTCTTCCCATAATACAAGAGTGTTTTGAACACTGGTGTACTATACAAAACATTCTTATATTATGGGACGGAGGGAGTAGCAGTTAATGTAAGTACAGTGATAGACCACGTTTAGTCCTTACAAGAGGACTGCAGAGCTAAACCTCTTCAAAAGCATTGGGTTGATTCTAAATTTATGTAAGAGTCCATACGGATCTTATAATGTCCACCAAATGGACGATTACGAGGCTAACATGTGCAGTGATGCTACATAATCAAACAGCTATGAAAGTAAGTATTGTCATACAGGGCAAGAGGTACTCACAAGAGCAAAGCAGTGTGCAGTATAGTTGCAAGATTCTATGGTCCCTTGAGAACGAATGTTCTTCTGCTAACAGTTTTCGTACAAGTGAGACATTAAGGCAAATGCAGAAATGTAGTTCAAATTGTGATGTGATATCATAGACAGTACCTTACGCTGCAGCCGAGACCAATGTGTAACAAGATTATTCCAGTCACCGTCGGATAAATGTAGCACCGGAGACTTTACAGAAATTTCGTTCAGAGGCTTGCCATCAAAGTGCGCTTGCCTCAGGTAGGAACGATACTTCATCAACGAGTGCTTGAAAAGCGCAACCAACCCTTGCTCGTCATCACAATCCAGTTTGCTCCTCACCTATTTAAAAGAATGAAATCTTGTGTCTTCTGTCAGCAGAAACATATGCAGTAATGACCATGAATAACATTAGTACATTACTTACGCGTAAGTTGCGGAGGAAGACTGGAAATTGTTCTGTGTCTGCGGTATAATCTTTCCATGAAGGAAAGATGTGCACAAAGTTCCTGACAACAACATAAGCTTTGTCTTCTAAACTGGGAAGAAATGGAACAGGGGTCCTATTTACTGCAATTGGGGCTCTCCCTGGTTCGAAAAGGGATTTGGCAACTGGATTTGGTGTACTCTTTGCTGGAATGGGGGTTTTGCGTCGTACAACTGGTGCTATGTCAACTGCATAATCATACTGTTTGCTGCAGTTGGGGTCTGCTGAGTTGGGGCATCAGAAATGACCAGTGTAGTAGGGCTAGAGTCTGCTAGAGTTGGGGTATTTTGTGGGTCAGTGATATTGCAACTACACCTAATGGGCTATTTGATTTATCAGGTGTCACTACCTTTTCCAAATACTTTGCTTGTGCTCCTCCACGATCAGCAATCGCCCTCTTCCTTTTGAACGTCTGATACACAAGAACAACATTTGAATGGATAAATATGGTATGATGACAGATGGAATATGTACTGAAAATGGATAGGCAGGGCGTATTCACATACACGATGTGTAAACTAAGCTAATGGCAGTTCAACAAAGTAGAAGCAATGCAAAGCATCAGTTGCAAGATATGTGAGAGCAATGTAACCTTGGAAAGTTAGAGCAAGTACCTTGATGGGTGAATAAGATAGGGCATCTTCCTCTGACTCCTCCACTAGGGAGCTACATTGATTTAGGTCTCCCTCTAGCTCAGAATCACTGTTAGGATCATATTCTGAGCATGAATCTGTAGGTGGAGAGCTTTTGCATTGCATTGCATCCAGACTTGATTTCAGTCCCTTAATGCCAAGTTTGACAGCCATGGCATTGTTCTGCTTTATTCTTTTCATGCACGCAAGCTCATAATCATTATGATGCTGTTCAGAATCTGAGATTCATGAAAACATAAAAAGTAGTCAGATTATCTATGGAATGCATTGCGGATTCAACTCGGAGAGTGTCTCCCTATAAACCCCTGCATATGCAAAGTTCACCTCCCCAACCGTGCTGACCAGACCACACACAGAAATACAAACCCCTTATGTCTCTATAATAGGCAGGCACACATTTCAAAACTGAAGTAGGAACATTAGAATCATATGAAATTCGTATTTGAACAAATAAACTAAGCAATTATGAGTGGCGTAATGTTTAGCTTCAAGGGTGGAGTGTTGGTAGTGCGACACAAAGCAAGTAGGCAGATTGTATTCCATGTAAAAGATCGAAACCTATGTAAAAGCTGGAAATGACACTTTCTTTCTATACAATGCAGTGTTCGTTACCCACACATGATGGAAGAGATCACATAGAGAAATACTATTCACTCATGTCTACGGTTCCAGTATTTAGAAATAGGGTGGTCCACCCTAAAAGAATATTGACAACAAATCTGACAAGGCAAGCATAGATGTAGTGAGTCAATCATTTACTTGTGAGCTTACTAGGACAAGTATGCAGAATTGTAACTGCAGTAAGAGACCGTCCAAAATCTGAATGAAGAAGTTTGTCTAGCACTTATTGTTTGCAACTAATCTAAGTGAATAATTGGATATTATATCAAATGAGTAAGAAAGAGAAGTAAAATTGTCAACAAACCTGGCTTGCAGTAGTAATCTGGGTCAATGTCACTACGACCAACAATCCAAAATGACTAGTTTCTGTTCCGAGGGCCGGAATTTTGAAAACCCTATGAACTTTAGAGGTACTAAAGATTACCGAAATACATCTGAACCATTAAGTGTAGGTAGCACTGAGCACACAACAAACCCTAATGACAGTCCTGCCTAATGAGTAATGAATCAATTAGAAAATGGGTGATGAGAAGTGGCTGCTGAGTGTTGAGGACGTATCTCAGGATAAATCGGGTTGGCTTGGTGGGTGCTGCACGCCTGAGCCCTGAACGGACTGGGAAGGTAGGCACCGCGGAGCACCCGGGCAGCGGTGACGCTGTTGGGCGAGCGGCTCCTGGCCTCCTGTTAGTCCGGTGTCTCCTCCTCGAGTCATGCCGTCTGGGGACGGCAAGTCGCCGGCGAGGCAGGCGGCTGGGGGCGAGTAGAGATCGAAAGCGCGCAGCAGAACAGAGGAGAATCGGGGCCTGGGACGACCCAAAATCCCAGGGTGGGCCGGCCCACCGTGGGCACCCTGTAGAGATACACACCCGAGCGGCGAACATGCATTTTCGAAACTAATTTAGGAACATTTAGCTGACCAATTAAACAACTCTGTTTTAATAATATCAGATTTGTATTTGAACAACTAAGCTTGTTTAGCTTGATGGGTGGAGCAGTGTTATTATGACACGAAGCACGTATTTTGATCGTATAGTGATCATAAAAGGGGGAAACTCTAAGCATATTTTTTTAGCAAAAGAGGGTTTCCCCTCCGATTTCTATTAAAGAAACCACCACGAAACCAACATGATCAATTAAACCCTAAGCACGATCAATTAAACCGTATTATGGTTGTGCCATGGCAGATTAGAAGCTGCAAACCGGAGAAATGATATTTAGCATCCATTGTTTGCTTCGAACTAAGAACTAAATTCTAAGAGCTGAAAAGAAAGTAGAGTAACCAAGTTAAGATCTATTTTCTGGTTGAGATCAAAAGGTGAGGTATGAAGTTCCACCTCTCTTGCGGCCCCATGTAGGCATCGGGGGTGCGATGGCTGTCGGTGGTGTTGAAGCAGATCTGCGACGGTAGACGGGTGCATCGGGGGATAAGTCCCGTTGCGGTGGAAGATAAGGTCGTGTGAGCGGCCCCGGGAAAGAGGACGACGGCGCTGATGAAGCGAGATGACGCGATGCAAGGCTAATGGTCCATCGCCATGGATGAGAAACGTCCATTTCTAGCAGTGGATGACGCGGTCTTGGTAGGCGCTCCAGCATGGTGGAGGACGGTGGCGATGTATGTGGTGGATGACGGCGGCGATGGATGGGGTGGCGGACGGAGGCTGGTGTGGGCATGGGGTGTTCTAGCGCGGATGGTGTATGAATGGGAAAATGGAGGGAGAGGTACGGGGAACCATGTTTTTGGGACGTGCCTGTCTGAAATATGGGAAAGTTACGAACTTAGCCCACGTTTAAAATTGGGCCGTCTCGTCGGCTGGGGATAGGACGGTAATCTCGCATCTCGCCAATATTTGCCCAGAGCAATTTCGGGCGAGGAGAGGGTGGTTGGCGCCCATGGTTGGCACCCACGGTGTATGAACGGGGCTGACAGGTAGGGCAGTTGTGTAATGTCTGAGTGAAGTTACAAACCTGCCCCTATTCAAAATATTTGCCTACATCGATTTCGGCCGAGTCGAGTTTGTTTTGCCGCCCACCGTGTATGAATGGGGAATGGAGGGAGAAACAGAGGTCTTTCGGACGAGCTTGAATCAAATGAGTTTTGCCGCCCATGTTTGACGCCCACCGTGTCGGAATGGGCTCAGAGGCGGTCGTGTCACGTCTAATTGAAGTTAATAACCTACCCCTATTTAGAGCAGTGGAAATCGGGCCGATGGATTGTCCGTGTAATGGGTAGACAGTAATTTCCATCTCCCAAACACTTGGCTTCGGGCAGCCGACGTGGGAGTGGACATTTTGCTGCTTCTTTCGAATTTTGGGACAATAAGCATCCACGTTTACCCTGGCAACTAAATTCGAATCCATTTTGTATTCCTATATGAATCTTTATAAATCATTCTATGTGTTTTTATATATCTTCAAAAGGACGACAAAGATGTATTCCACTGTCATATATGAATATGGTTTACAAATGCCGATACTCAAATTCAGAAACTAGAATCCAGTTTAAGGTGAATTCGATTATTTGGAACACTTCATGTCCAACTAAAATGTCACACACAGCATAATGTGTACTCCCATTTAGATATGTACACAAGCGATGTATCAAGATTCAAATACCGAGTCAATCAACCAAGAATGTACAGAACTAACAGACATATAAACACTTATAGAGTATATGGATCAATAATATCAACTAACATACATAAGCCAGGCCACTGTACTTCTTTTTGGCTACAATAGCATCCTTTTTTTAGCCAGCATCTTGGCCCTTTCCAATGCGTGCCACTTATGGTCCATCTATACTACTACTATTGCTGAATGCACATTCAGCCCGATTGGCATATTTGTAGGTCTGGCACAGCAATCCAAATGAAATGTCTCCGAGTCTTATCAATTGATACAGACTTATGCTCAAATAAAATTACAAACAAAAAAACAAAAAAAACAATTATTACATGATCTCTAAAACAAATGGTTTGATTGATTACATGAACAGACAACACAAAGGTTATTCAACTATGGAAAGAACATTTCACCTATGATTTACCAAGTAGGAATTTAATTTCCTTTTTTCCTTCAGGACCTTAACAATCTGGTCAATCTCAGCTTGCTTCGTTTTGAAATCCACCAAATATTTAATGGTTGTCTTGAGTACTGCTTGTGATTGTGCTGTTTGCTTCCTCAACATGTCAACTTCATCTCTAAGTGCAGAAGCAGAATCTCTTTCTACCACTAGTTTAGCCTCTAGAGCATCAGCAGTTGGCAATTCATAATGCACGATTGGGCCGGTGCCACTGCTGTGCGATGATGCAACGTCCATGGGCACCTCGCTCTTTGATCTTGGGCTAACCTGTTTTGCCATTAAAGTTCCGATTGGATTCAGAAAAGTTGAAGTTAGCAAAACATCTCAACTGGGAGTTATAACAGCAAACCAGTTAAACGAACAAGGAATTAAAGAGTTTCAATTGGATGCTGAAAAGTAGTTATTAACATCATTGTAACCCGCTGTTGCATCAGCAAAGCAGTTAAACAAACAAGTAGATATTTAAGTTAAGGCAAACAGGTAATTCTTAACAGTAAGTATCAAACACATAGATAGGCGCAGTCTACAATATGATTAACAGGCTGTGCCATTATGTAATCAGTAGCAAACTAAATTAAGCCAAGCAACGTAATTGAACAATTTTTCAATAAGTGGCTAACTAAAATTCCGAGAAGCAGGTAACTGAACTTATGCTAGTTCTTTGTACAGGCACACTGCAACTTCTTTTTTGCCTACAAGGTTGTACGAAGGAGTCCATGGCATCAATTGCTTGGATACGCAGTTCCAATACTTCTTTCTTCCCACACTGCATGGGTAAGTCGAATGGTTAATCTGGTAAGATGGTGCGTCCTTGATATGTTATATGAGGATGTGTAGTCAGACTAGTTGTAGCCAAACACATCACACTGGCTTTTACTGTATATTTCATGTGATTAATTTTGGCATATCGAGATCTAAGCAATCTACAATAGGATGAAAAGACTGGCATCCTTCACATTATCGGCGAACTCAGTTCATAGAAACAAGCAATTCAACCATTCTGTGCGTAAATCAAAAGCGCCACTCGAATATTTTTTACTATCCAATCATACACGCAAAAAGGGGCGACGCCACCATAGGGGCTGGTATGGGCGTCCGCCTCAGGTGGCTGGAAAGTGTGCACCTAGTTTGAGTCGTCCAGGTTGGCCCACGCTAGTTTTGCTCGTCCCAACGCACGAGCAGGCAATGTAAAAAATGAAGAAAAATGTTTCAATTTGGATGGGCCAATAACATAAGTGCAAGGCAGGCCCTATAGCAGGCTCGCGGCCCAAATGAGCGCCTCCCATATCGATCGACAGCAGGAAAAATCCCAATTCATTTGCTCCAGCCTCTAGTCTGGTTCGCTCCTAACCAAGCCGCCGCTAGACAGACCGACACAGCACTTCCTCGCGCCCTCGTTGGAGGGCGGTCGCCGGGCTTCAAGCGAAAGGAAGGACAAGAAGATGAAGATCCAACCCTGGGTGTAGCTTGCGTGGGAGGCAGCGGCGGCAGCATGGGCATGGCATCGAGCTTGCGCAAACGGACAGTCGCAGCTTGCAAGAGTAGCATGCGCAACGAGCAGGTACATCACATCCCTGATTATATCTAATTCAACTCTTCAATTTCCGGCCAATAGTTAAACCTGACGGTGTTGTAAAACTGCTTGTATGTAGGGAATCTATGAGAAAATGAAACCAATTTCTACTTATTTTATAACTCCCCCAATCAATACTGAACTGACTGAATCTGATGTATCTAATCAAGTTTCTGGTGCAAACATACAAGCTCATGTTGTTCTTGATCCTGAAGTGTCTAATGAACAGACTGCTAATGAAGGATTTGATGCAAACATTTTACATGCTCCTGGTGATGAACATATAGTGTCTAATGAGGGATCTAATGCAAGCATTTTGCAAGCTCATTGAAGGATTTAGTGTCTAATGATGATCTACTATGTTGAGAGAGACAGAGGTCTGCAGGCATTGATGACAAGCTAATTGTAGTGCATTTTCATAGCTTGAGGAAACGTCGAGGCCATCTACCAGAAAGTCCCCGTATCATGACAACATAGCATAAATACTTTTCTAATCTGTTGTTTGAAACTATTGCCATACTTGTGCAGGATAGATATATTGATATGCAGTTTGCGCACTGGTTATACGTGCAGTTACACTTCGATATTTTCAGCCAGGGAACGAATAATTCAAGAAGGTACAGACCATGTTTGTAGTCCTTGTACACCATGTTGCATTTTGTGTTTTTTGGTGCTTATAATCTGAACTACTTTGGATCATTAGCTGGTTTTCAAAGTGCATGTAGCTTCACATTTCTCAAGTTATGTTGATTTCCGGAGTGCAAGTGCCTTCGTATTTTTTAAGTTAAATGTTCGCCCCTGGTAACTTGAATTCGTGGATCGGCCATTGCACACAAATCATACATGAATGCCAGTACGAATTAAATGAAATGCAGGGACTTACGCTAGCTCGTTGTACAGGCTCACTGCAACTCTCCTTGCGATTGGGATGTTCCATGTACAAGTCCATGTTACCACTTGCTTGGATGTGCAGGCCTTGTGCTCCTTGCATCCCCCTCTGCATTTTTGACACGGCGAATGGTTGATCAAATAAGAGGAATCGACCTTGATGTTGTACCGGAGGACAGATACTTACAAGGTTATACGGGTGTCCAGGATGTGTACCAGATCCCGTAGCGCCGTCATGCTTCGCTAAAAAATGGATTTGCTTGTTTCAGATGATATCTCCAGAAGAAATAAGAGTTAAAGTCAGAGTTGCATAGGCGTGTAAGCTAAGAGAGCAGTGAAAGGATATCCAAACATCGTCGGAACAGTGCACAAGGGAGTGATGTGTGGATACCTAGTTCGGGCCGGCGTTTGGGCATGCTCGCCTAGCTAGAGTGCGGGTCACTTCAGAGCCGTTGAGGGTGATGCGCTGGCATTGGCAGGCCGCGCACGGATGCAGATCTTGAGTGGCAGCGGAGCGCTACGATGCGGTGGACGAGACCGTTGGTGAAGCCCCAACAGCCTCGGGGGCGGAGGTGCGACGATGTGCTCGGTGAAGTAGCCCCGGTGAGCTGGGAGACGGCGTCGGTGAAGCGCACGTGATGCGGTGGAACTCGGTGTCTGTGAGGCACGTCGGTTGCGGCGGCCGACGTTGTCGGTGGACCACCCGGTGCGGTGGACGAGGGCGTAGATGAGGTAGCTCCGGTGCGGTGGTGAAGCGCGACCGTCGTCTTCGTCGTCGTCGTCCGGCACAGAGGTGGGGAACGGTGGAGAAAGAGACGAGATGAGGGGCGATTCGAGGGTTGGCGGCGAATTAGGGATTTGAGCAATCTGGGCGTGGAAGGGGACGGTGGAGAAGAGAGATTTTGCAGGGCTGGAATTGGGGCCGCCAGATATTTCAATCCGAAACGTGGAAGCGCGAACTTATATTGTCGTCGTCCTTTTTTTGGGGGGGGGGGGAGGGGGTGGGTGGCTGGGTGCTACGCGTCCGTCTGACACACGCGACCACCCCGACAGGACTATGCTTCGGTGCCTTAAGGCACCTGCCTTTGTGTCCATGACATGTGGGCCCAACAGGTGGCTGGCCCACATGTCAGTGACCCAAAGGCAGTTGCCTTTAAGGCACCCAAGCAGCGTCCACCCCGACACGACCCTGGTCTGCCTGGTGCGCCTACATTTGGGAATGCAAATGAATCTTCTTTCATTTGCAAACGAATCTGTATGTATTACCATGCCCGTGTTTTCCTTGCAATAATTAGTCATTCGAAACGAGATACTCCATCCGTTCACATTTGTAAGTCGTTTCAGACAACTTAAAATGAACTGTTTTGCACATTGTGTGAAATGTCTTCAAGGTCTTATAAAGGTGAACAGAGGGAGTACTATAAATTAATTAATGAGGAGTTATTTGAAAAAAATTCGAAACGGTACCCATGCTAACGTGGATTAGAGTGTGTGTCACATAATTAGTTATTTGAATTAGAGTGTGTGTCACGTAGTTAGTTATTTGAATTAGAGTGTGTGTCACGTAGCGATCTCCAATTCTAACGTGGATTTCGCATTTCACTGTATCCACGCTACTTTTTTAATACAAATTCATATCTATATGATGAACACCGTGGTAGTGAGAAAACTTTTGGATGGATTCAAACATATGACCTACAAAATAGCACAACAAACTGAGTCAATGTCAACTTTTCGAAACTTAGTATGGCACGAATTCGAAATAATTACCCGTATGCCTAGTCCTCGGTTCAAATCTTACAATGTACACCGAATTGAAACATCGATATTAAGTCTCGTACTATGTACATTCAAATGTTGTTTTTAGCCCCCCCCCCCCCCCCCCGCACAAATGCTACATACTTCCTGTATCGGTCAATCTTCCTCTCCTAACCACCTTAGGAAGCTATCGGTTTCCAACACACGTTCATTCTTTCTCTCCATGTTTCGATCTCTCAGTATCTCAACTACACAACCCCTTTTTCCACTATGTTACCAAATGTATTTACCTCACACACCCGCCATTGCACCCCATGCCGAGCTCTCTCTCTCTCTCTCTCTCCCCTCTCCCTCTCACCCTCTCGCGCTAAATACATGCATTGCCTATCTAGCCCCCCAACCTCTCGTGCGCACGCACGCACGTTGTATATCTAGGTCACTTCCTCGAGACTGTCTCACTCTTTCTTCCGCACGGTGGGCCACACTCGCTCAATCTCTCTCTCTTTATCTAAGTGTCGTTTAACCTCGTTTTCTTTCACACACAAATGATATATCTCCCTGTTCGGGCCTCGATCGACACACTCTATACTCTCTCACGCAGACTGTCTATCTAGGTCAGTCCATCCAAGCCACCGCCACTCTTTTGACCTCATGGTGGGCCACGCTCACTCAATCTCTCTCTCTCTCTCCGTATGTCTCGATTGACCTCGCTCTTTCTCGGACAAAAACGATATATCACCATGTTTGAGCCCAATTCGACCTATTCGCATTGTATACTCTCTCACGCACATCGTCCATCTAGGTCACTCTCTCCAACCCGTCTCACTCTTTCGATCGCATGACGACCCTATGTGATAGGTTGACCTTGCTTCCTCCCACGCACAAAATATATCTACACCTCTGTGACTGGATCATCTCTCAAGCTCTATCTTACAGCACTCATCCTTGCCAAAAAGCTCAATCGGACAATATCTCTCCAGAGCATATATATTTGTTCAATGAATGTCGGACCACACTCACTTTGTCTCTCTATCTATATGTCTCTCGATTGACCTCGCTTTCTCACACCGTATCTTCCACGCATTGAAGCTACTACCTCTCGATCCCTCGCAAAGCCGGAGCTATTTACATTGCGAGGGGCACTCCAACCTTGGATTAATTTGTGTAGGCATTTATTCCGGTCGGTTTAGATTATATTTTCGTAGCATTCGGCCCACAACTACTCCAAACACGGTTGCAACCCACGCAACTCCCCTAGTTGATTTCCCTCTGGCTCAGTCATCGCTCTCTCGCATGTCCTTTCTCGCCTTCAACGTCGCACCATGGTATTATTGAAAAAACTATGTTGTTCTCTTTAATTATTATAAATAAGCTGCAAAACTACACACCGATAGTCCACTTGGAATGGAACAAATTTCGACCCACAAATTAAAGTGCTACAAACTACACACCGAGGGGCCCACATGTCATGAAACAAATTTGGACCCATATAAAAATTAAAAAATAAAGGACGAGGATCGAACATGTGACCGGGCCTTCAAGCCGCACATCAATAGGCAACATACGTAGAATAGCAATGTTTGTTGTACCCCCTTTGTTCACATAATGTTTTTATATTACCACAGCCTAATTAATGGATAACATGTAATATTATTTTTAGTACTATTCGCCTTCACTTACTGGTGGGTTCCATGTGTGCTCTCTCTCTCTCTCCTCCCCTTCTGCGTTTAGACGCACGGGCAAACAGGAAGAACTCGCGGGCGATGTTGCTGTTGACCATATCTGGACGCGTTCACAAGTCACGGCACCAGTTTCATGTACTAGCAGCACTAGTCAGTGTGTACGTGCAATGCACGATAATTTGGAAGTATATTAAGTGCATGCGGATATTAACTACTAGGATAGTATTTGCGTGTTGTCATGTGATTAGTACTATTTTTGGCATGAAATTAACTGCACGCTAAACGTGTTGAGCGCTCGACATTGAAGCAGTCTAGGCCGTTGGATGACAAGGAATACATATGGCTTGATGAAGTTTTATATTTAATTTGATACGGCTCTAGCAGAACATTCAATCGATCAAACCATACATTTCGTTCAGTCTGACTCCGACTTTAAATTATACGACGATCGATATAAAATAAACGGAAATGATAAACGTTCGGATTTTAAGCATGGCAATCCGAACGTTTTTCATGGCAAATTTAGATTACGCGGCGGCGGCGGGGGCGTCTCGCGGTGGGAAGCGGCTCCTCTGCCGTGCTCTCTGTGTCGTCGGGCCACTGACCGACGGTGACGGCGGCGTCTTCCGCCGTTGTTGGCGTACTCCTGGATGTTGGCCTAGCTTCAAGGAAGGCCAAAATGTTCTGGACTTCAGAGCGAGTCAACTGGCGGGAGGAGGCGACTGGCGTTGGTGCAAGGAAGCGGTCGACGGCGGCCATCCATGCCGCTGATGGGGGCACTGGCACCCGCGCGGGGACAGGCGCTGTCAACGGCGCGGTGGAGACATTCGTGTGCACGGGCACCGGCACGGGCGCGCACGTCAGTGCATGCGCAGGCGCATGCGCTGGCAGGTGCACGGGCGCGTGAAAGTCGGCGGGGACCTCGTGGAACCCCGTGGGATCAAGCTCGGCGACAATGTGCGGCTCCCAGCCCATCAATGCCACGGGGATGGGCGCTGGCGCAGTCGGGGCGACGGGAGCCGGAACGGGAGCGGGGACAGGCGCGACGTGTTCCCGCAAGGCCAGTTCAAGCTCGTCCCAAAGCGCCTTATGTTCTTGAGACTCCGGCTGGGTGTCTTCCTCAGGAAACTGGAACACTAAGGGCAGACCATCGTGATGCGGCATGGCGTACGTTTAGGTCAGGCTAGTTGGAGGTAGACAACAGGAGAACTGGAGAGGAAGAGAGAGGATTGTAGCGATACCGGGTAGTGCGGGGTTGATTTTAAACTGCGGCGCCGGTGACATTAAAAGTGGGAGCAGTTGGGACGACGGTGGGCGGCGGAGCCTGGTCAAAGGGCTCGCCTCCCGGTGAGCCTGCACAGCGGTCTGCTCGCACGCCTCCCTGACAGCCGGTGCAGCGGTCTGCTCGCACGCCTCCCGTCGACTCACACGCTTGCTCGGACGGCACCTGCCGATGAGAAGCGGGGACTCGTGGCGGCACGTAAACGCCCACGGTTTCAATAGTGAAAGCGTTCACCTTAACGTGACAGGTCTTTGTTCCAAAATACCTTGGCTCTTCATTTGTGCAACTTGTCATAAGCAGCTTGCCTCAAATTGAAGAAAAAACTTACGAAGTAATATTTGTGCCATATCATGTGACCATGCTTAGTTTCAAGAATTTATGCTCACTTTTGGATTTTCCAAAATTTAAGATCCATGATTCAAAACAATATCATAACCTGCATCATGCAATAAATTTTCAAGCCGTACATCTGTCCTGTTGTATTTCTTAAGAAAGGATTTGGTCAAACATTTTGCTTAGTTAGACTTCAGACAAGTTATATATGCAGAGTAAAAGGATAATCCCTCCGTACCAGTGCATTGCCTGATATATTAACTCAAGTACTAGGCATGAACAAACGGGCTCAATTCTATGCTCATCCTGGTGTAGTAGTAGTAGTACTAGGCAATGCAGTTGACGGGTGACCTTGACGAGCGGCGACCGAGGGAATTGAACTGTGCTCGGCACGGTAGGTAACGTTGTCTAGTTACTAAAGCATCCCTCTGTTGTTCATCGGTAGTAATTATGGACCGGGACATGAGGGGAATTTCCTAGGGCTGGAATTCTGTCCGCCAAATATTTCGACTTGAAACGCTGAGGCTCGACTAGTTGGGGTTGCCTAATGTGCGTACCACGCACGCCACCGAAGGACACGAGCCCATTTTTTTAGGATCAACACGAGCCAAGGTCTGGCTGGTACGCCGTTGGGTCCTACCGTTCAAGAATACGAAAGGAACCTTTTAAATTGCCGAATGAATCTATGTGTATTACAATACCCGTATTTTCCTTGCAAATACTAATCTCAACATGGTAATTGATTTATGATGAGTTGTTGAATTAGAGTGAGTTTGTGATATAGTGATCTCAACGTGGATTTCACATTTCATGGTATCCCTAGTAAGTTTTCCAATGCAAATTGAAATTTAAAAGATGAACAATATGGAGGTGAGAAAACTTTGTATGTATCAAGCATATGACCACACACACACACAGACACACACGCCTGAACACAACAACAATCCAATAAGTATAGTGCATCTATTTTTCCAAACCATGCATGTATGACATGAATTCAAAAATACTCCTTCTATTCCTAAATATTAGTCTTTTAGAGAGTTCAACAAGTGACTACATACGGAGCAAAATGAGTGAATCTAGACTCTAAAATATGTCTATATACATCCGTATGTGCCAGTCCATTTGAAGCCCCTAAAAAGACTAATATTTAGGAACGAAGGGAGTAAAATGTAAGACATCCATGGTCCTCAGTTCAATATTTAAAATGAACATGAAACTGAAACATGAATATTATGTCTAGTACTACAGTACATGCAAATGTTGTGTTTAGGCGGAGCTATGATTGTCGGGGGTCAACCCCTCGACCTTAGATAAAATTGTGGAGTTCTGTTTAGGGTTGCTTAGATTATATTTGTCCCCACCCTCCCAACCACCGATTGGTTGTGCACCCCCCACCCCTCCTCCCCGGGGAGAATATCATGTGCCCCCATACCTTAGATTCTATATGCTGATACGAGTTGCTTGGAGCTTGTAGATCTGAGATATAGCAGCTCACATGATGTGTCTTAATATTTTTGTAGGAAACCTTGATGAGTTTGAGAATTGCACACAATTTGTACAAAAACTACTTAGATGCCCTTTGATCCCATATCCAACGACCTCGAAGCTCGTATCACCGTAGCATCTAAGATGAAGGAGGACATCATATTCTCCTGTATGTAAGAATATCATGTGCTACCACACCTTAGATGCTTTGGTGATACAAGCTCTTCGGAGGCGTTGGATTTGTGACCCAACACCTCCTCGGTGGTTCGAATGGTTTTTTGCAGAAAAGCCCCAAAAGAGTTCGACCACTACTTACAAGCACAAAGACTGCTCAGATGCCATTGGATCTCAGATCAAACGACCTCCAAGCTCGTATCACCGTAGCATCCAAGCTGCGATAGCACCTTATGTTTTCTCGCACGGGAGAGTATGAGGTGCTCCTGCACCATAGATTCTATGGTGATACGAGTTCACTGAGAACTAACGGTCCACAGTATGAGGTTTGAATGTTTTTGCAATATACGACTGATAGAGTTTGGGAAATGCGCAGAAAGTACAAGTACTACGCATGTGCCATCTGATCACTGATCATACGACCTAGATGCTCATATCACCGTAGCGGGTAATTAAGCTACGGGGAGCACCTAATATGAGCACCGGGGAGCCGTTGGATCGAAGATGCAGTGGGACACACGAGGCCTGAATGTTTTATTTGCAAAAAAAACCTTTGGAGAGTTTGGAAATTGCGCATAATTACAAAGACTACTCCCAAGCCATTGGATCTCACTTCCAACGGTGTAAAAACTCGTATCACCATAGTATCTAAGCTGCGGGGTGGATGTGATATTCTATGCCGCTGTCATTTTTGTTCGTAAACTTGCAAAATACGTGTAACTCGTGCCATTACTTGTCTAACCGCGCAAAGTGTTTGTTCAAAAAAACCATCCTACACTGAAATATCGGAACAACACACAGGGGTCCCACTTGTCATTAATCAAATTTGGACCTAAAACTAACAAATCTGAAAGACGAGATTCGAACTGGCAACCTGGACTACAAAGCATAAGTCGATAGCCTGAAAAAATGAATGGTTGTTGGCTTTGTCCCATAACTTGATTTTATACAGTACTTGCGTTGAGTAGAGTAGAGGGAGTGCCTCGTCAACACGTGCATGACCATTGTCTCACTTACTGGTGGGTCCCAGGTCTGCGATCTCAATCTCTCTTCTCTCCATCGTCTAACCTTTGCACGGGCACACACGAAGAGCGGCGCTAGCTTGCCGTGGTGTTATTACAACTAAAAAAAGCTTGGAAAATAGAAGAATCGCCTAGAACAAGAGACGTTGTGGCTGGTCGAGATGGAGCTAACCACATCTATCCTCCGTGCCACATTTGCATGATGAAGCTGTGTGGCTAGTGGGGTGTTTTCGACCGACTGGCTGGGTCCCGAGGTAGAACCATAGGTACTACGTCTGATACAGTATATTTTTACACGCACATTTTCCCTCCATGCCGAGACGTGGCACACCCTACCGCGCGGTTTCGGGGTCCTCCCGGGTGGTGCACGCATATATTCTTCCTGACGTGGGACGCCCTACCGCGCATTTTCTGGGTCCTCGGTCGTAGCGCTGAAGCAAGTAAATGAGTCGTCAAATCACGAAAGACCACATTTCCCGCCGAGTACATCAGTGAAGCACGGTGGCTAGCTAGTTGGGCTAGTTCAACCGATTAGCTAGGCCGCCGCCACATTTGTTTTTTCACCCCTTTTTTATCTACTTGCCGGCACGTAAATTTAAATATCCACCGCAGCGTTGCTCCGGTGTTTGGGTGCGGCAGGATTTTTAATTTTTTGATTGACGGGAGCAGGCGCGGCAGCAATTAGTCATGATGACTCCGCCTGTAAAAACCCACTGCTCCCTGATGTGAGAAGTCGTCGACTGGTGTTTTACCGTGGTGAAAACCAAAAGATTCCCCGCTCCCTCCGCCTTCCCGTAGATTGCATTGCCTTTCAGCCGTTTCGCCCCCTTTGCTTCCTCTCCCCATTGCTTCTACCTGGTGCCATGGCGGTGCAGCAGATCACGGAGTCCAAGGTGAGGCGCCCGACATAGGAGCTCCATGTCAAGGATGCGGAGCTCAGGGCCAAGGACGTGGAGCTCCGTGAGCTCAAGGAGGAGAGAAGTGCCATGCTCCTCCGTTATGTGCGGGAGTTCACGGAGCTTCAAAAGCGGCAGGCGTCCACCACAAAGATGCTCGAGGCATCGGCGGCGTTGCTGCAGAAAGCGGGAGATACGATAGGCCGTCAGGGGAGCCGGCTGGAGCGTGAGCGGGCCGATCGTGACGAGGTCCAGGATCGCCTCAGCCACTTGGTGAACCAAGTTGCCACACACGTGTTGCGGCTGCGCGATGCCTACCGTCGTGCCAGCGCGACGATGCCGGCCATCGGGCTAAACCCATTCGACCACCCGGTCGAGTTCAACGAGCTGCGGCTTCCTGACCTGGTCTCTTTCTTCACCTATATCTCCGAGGAGCTGAGCCATCTCCGCGCGATGGTGGGGGCTGAGCTGGACAAGGAGGGGATGCGGGCTACCGTCGCCGTTGCCGGGCGAATCCTTTCAGGGCTCCGTCACTGGAATCCATTCGTGCCATTGGGCGCCGTCTATGACGAGCTGACTCCCGTCGACCGGGAGCGGGCTCTGCGGGCGGTTGCACCCTGCATCACCAATGTCGTGCGCCTCGAGAAGCAGAGGGACTTCGGTGGTGTTTAGGCGCCCTCTGCATGGGCATGTCCATGTCTCGGCGCAACATGACCGTTGGATCAAACTCAGATGGTGCAGATCAGTCACTGTAGCACAAAGCGTGTGGGTGTGTTTGGTTGCATTCTCATCTCAATATAGTTGTTTCCTCTTCGTGTATTTTTGTCAACCTACTAGTGTGGACTCATGCACCCTTCATGCACTCTGCCAAACACCCAAAAGTGAGTCAAGAAGGGAACTTTTGCTCCCATCCCGTGCACCCTTCATACACCCTGCCTAACACTATTCGTGCTTCATATGGTTCATGTTTCGTGGAGTACGGTAGCACCGTACTCTCCGTGCGTTGTGGACCTAGTTCTGTTAACATTGATCTCACCGTTCATTCTCGACCGGACAGTCGAAAAAGCGGTACTATGTTACATATAGGAGTAGTTGACATGCGCACAACATCATTTGTTATCCTCATATCTTACTACACTAGCAACAAGATTGTGTAATGCTGACGTATGAACCACTGCACATGCCTAGTAGTAGGAGCACTGTGTATGTTCAAGTGGCTGCCGTGTTTCGCACTCCTCCGTTGTAAGAGTGATAACGCTTGCTGTAATCATTTTTTTCTTTAGAAAAATAGTGGACACGCTCTACCGTGCGGATCCTCCACCAGCCATGCACTAAATTACTCACTTTCGCCGACGTGTGGGACAGCCAGCACCTGGGTCCACCAGCCATGCACTAAATTACTCCGTAGTAGAGTGACGGTAGACTACCCCGATCGAACCGCCGCAGTAATGCCCAATGAGCCGTCAAATCACAAAACCCCCTCCTTTCCAGCAGTAAGTTGGACGGACGAAGCAACCATCATTTCACTCTTCTCTCTCAGCTTCCTCTCTTGAAGAAAACCCCCACTCGCTTCGCTTCTCCCTCATCTCGTTCCTCCTTTCACTCTTCTCTCTCAGCTTCCTCTCTTGGATGGACGCCGGAGCACCGGCCGACGTGATGTCTATGGCTCTGGCCAAAACCGTCGAGGCTCATGGTACGAAGAAGCGCAAGCACCCCACCGAGACTACCGCAGACAAGCTCAAAGACATCGCCCTGTCCAAGCCCCCCTCTCCGGGATCCCTCATTAAGCAAGTCCAGGTAATGTCTCTTGTTGACGATCTTTTTCTCGATCTTGATCGTGTTTTTTCATCTAACACGCAGTACTAGTACTGGTAGTACAACTTTCTGGGTGATCTTGCATGTGATTTTAGTGTGCCAAATGACGGTTCTAAATTCCTGTTTTGACCAAAACATGCAAGAGGTTGACAGTGATTTCTTATAGATTACTTTCAACTACTCCCTTTGTCCCAAATTTCTTGTCTTAGATTTGTCAAGATACGGATGTATCTAATACTAAAATGTGACTTGATACATTCGTATCTAGACAAATCTAAGACAAGAATTTTGGGACGGAGGGAGTACTTTATGAACATCAATGCTACCTTTTAAGAGGGTATATTTGCCTCAGTAACTTGTGTTATGGATATTGCATGTAATCCCTCTGCTCTCATGCCTTTGAAGACATCTTCTAGTGTCTTTGTTCACTCATTTCTGTGCGTATATGTAGTCATATATGGAGTATAATATCGAAAATCATCTTATATTTCTGAACGGAGGTAGTAATAAAATATGGGTTATGTTTGAATTAGAACCAAGTCCGCGGTGGAGATGAAGTTCTCAAAGTCATGCTGTGTGAACTGGAAGACCTGATGATGAGTTCTACTGCTGAACTATCTAGCTGCTGTGTCCTTGTCACCACGTGTCCTGAACTAGTGTTTTCCTGTAGCATTGTTGTCAGGCGTGTTCTCGAGGTTGTACTTGACCACAACAATTTCCTGGTTGTGCCTTCAATTATGAAGGGTGTGGTTCTTGTAAAGCTTCCCAACAAATCTGATGCGGCATGTCTTCGTCATCATGTTTATGAGTGGAAAGACCACTCTGTTAGGTTCACCAAGGTTGACAAGATGGTGATGGTGCATGTAGACATCTCACACGAAGTCCATGGCCTAGTCAGTTATGCGGGGTTCATCCCGTAGGTCGGTGGCAAGAAATAGTCTGCAGAGTTTAGTTAGTGCAACTTTGCTTGTCTATAGTAAGTACTATTGTTCAGTACTTGATTTGCGTTTGTGAACCCTGTATTGTTTATTAGTACTGCCGCTTTTGGTGTGTGAACGGTCTATGTTAATGTCTACGTTAATGTCTGTCCACTCAATTCAGTCTGTATGTTTTGAAGTATCCAGATCATATTTTTTGTGAGGACGGTTTATCAATTATGGTTACACTCCAATATCTATATGCATTGCAGGGTTTATCACACCCACCAGGATTTCTAGTCCCATGGATGTTCGGTCCATACGATTTGTCACGACCTTTGGACTGTCCTGCTTGTGGGAGTAGGCGGGGCCCCTGCATGCCACGCGTAGTTGGACGATCAATCTTCTGTTTAGTACTTCAACATAGTGATTTCCTGGTAAGGATTCACTCGTGTCACATCAAGTAAATCTTATTGATTTATTGTCTAAATCTTATTGATTTAATGTCATGTTTTCTTTCTTTTCCTGCAATTTTACGATGCAGTTTTTGCCATGTGACATTCATCACAGAATAAACCGTTTGGTTTGCTCTACGATGGCTATTTTTGCAGGTTTCACTTCTTATGTCATGTCAGTAACGAAGGCACTGTCCATCACTTATATTACTGGAAAAAATTGGATCAGTCTGTTGTCTGAGTACAAGCTGAATCCCTATGATGAACTGCAGTTTGGTTTAACAAAAACGCCACAATTAGTCCTTCTCGCATTTAAAAGAAATGAAGAAAAAAACTGGATCACGGTCACGGATCCTAGTCAAGTTAGAAAGCTGATCATAGCAGACTAGACACGATCGCCGTTGTCTCGCACAGATCGAGCACCGACAGTTTCTCTAGCACTGGCAGCGGCAGCAGCTCAGCCTGATCCAGCTGAGGATTGGGCACTGACCGCGTCAGCGGATCAGTCTGATCTACCGGAGGATCGGGCATCGACACCGGCACCTGCTATAGAACCGACACCAGCTCTACAAGGAGCACCATCTCCGGCAGCAGCAGCGGCTTCGGCACCTGCACCAACACTCGCACTTGCATCTTCTCCGGCCCGTGTAGTTGCACCGGCAACAGACTGGGCTGCAGTTCGCACTTCATATACCAAAGTCCTTACAAAAACCGACATGTCCACCTTCTTGGTAAGCATTGGCCGCCCAAGTGCTTCGTTCGTTTTTCTTTCCATGTTGTTTCACATGATTCACTGTGTTGATCTAACTGTTTGGGTATGTCTTCTTGTTTGCAAACAGAGAATTCCTAGAGCAACGAGGGGAGTCGTTCAACAATCCGGGCGACCGCGGCCAAGTTTCTCTTACCATGCGCAGCCTTGGTGTGAATGAACCTGCTCAATATACCGCAAGTACAAAGGATGGTCGCATGATGATTGATGGTAAAGTATGGTCAAGGTTCAAATCTAAATCATATCTTGCGGTAGGGGATGATGTCAAAATCGAACTTTCTCGGCAAGGAGAGCTGGTCCAAATCAACTTTGAAATTCTTCAGTAGCAGCACGCAACTGCCGAACTGATCTATCCTCCGAGAGATTTTGATGTAATAATCTGGCATGGTGAAACAAGTGTCCTGTGTGTATAAGTAGTACGACGGTATTATTTATCACATGGTATATCGTTGATAGAAGTGCAACTCTGATTGCTGGTTAGGAACTGTCGTTCGATTTCATTCCAAAAGCTGCCGTGCTTTATTCAATTTTGTGTATTCGCCTTGCGACAGCATCTAAAACCAGCGCCGTACCGATCGCTTGCAATATGAAAAGCGCTGAGGTAGAACACATGGGCCCCCAAACATGCAGGGTTGGCCTGCGGCCCAAAGTCCAGAACCGTGAGCCTATCTGAGTATTATATTCTCAGCTGAACCCCCATAAAAAAGTTGAACCCCCATAAAAAAAGCTGAACCCCCATAATGACCGTGCGTTGCAGAGGGAGTATATTTCTCGGCAAGGTGAGCCTGTGATATAAAAGATTTGTATATTTCTTTACAGAGGGAGTATCTCTCTGTCAAAAAAAATATTTATGTGTAACTAGTTACTCCTGTCTTTCTACTTCCTTTCGCTGATATGTCGGGCAACCAGCAACGGGGTCCACGTGCCATATGCACAAATTAGAGTGCACAACTTCACGGTAGACACACCCCGGTCGTAGCGCCGCAGTAATGCCCAATGAGCCGTCAAATCACAACCCCCCTTTCCAGCTTTAGCAGTAAGCTGGACGGACGAAGCGGCAATATTTCACTGGGCCTGAATCCCCTTCTCCCTCGTCTATTTGTTCAGAGAAAACCCCCTCTCAGCGATTGCATAGGGTTTTCTCATGGAGAACCAGGTACGAATTCTTCATCCATCCCCGATAAATCCAAGTCCCTTGGTCGCAGGTAATCCAAGGATGGCAGCCGCCGCAGTTGATGCATTTTTCTTCCTACTGAATCTAGTGTGTTTCATTTGCAGTGCCCAAAGTGCGAGGACCCTACAGGTTTCTGCGCCCTCGGCGAGACGCCACACTTGTTCCTTCTCAACCTAACATAGCATTTTGAAACGCGCACAGTATGTTCCTAGAATCCTCTTTTCTATCCGGGAGGGTGGGGTTTTTTTGAACATGCTGTGTTCTCATATTATTTTTCCTGCAGTGTATTATTTGCTCTGCCAGAACACATGTACTCAAGATGCTCGGCCTTGCCATAACTGAATACACTAGTTTAATGGTCACAGTGAAGACAAGCCATGGATATAAGTTCCGAGTTGGGTTCATGAACCAAGAAGATCGCTGCTTTTTTTATGGCCGAACTTGGATAAACTTTCTCATGTGTTACGGACTGAAAGTTGGCGCATGAATGTTGATGGAAATAGCAGAACCTGGTCTAATCTTCACTACGATCTTCCACCCCGATGTCGTTCCAATTGTTCATCCATGTTAGTTTTGTATCTGGTTCTTGCTTGTTGCCTCGATTACTTCTTAATCCACCTATTCTGTCTAACTAATCACAATTTAACTTTAGAAGTAGCAACGAATCTCTCACGAAGATGCTACTTCTAACTAATATTTTCTTATAATTGGTGGCACGTGTAGGTTTTTTCAGAGTTAAGCAGTCTGCTCATTTTTTCCTCTGTAATAACTCGGCTGTTACTAATGGCACTGAAGTTGACTGGATCGACATCCAGAAGTTCCTACACTTTATTGACCGTCTTGAGGTCCTTGTGGGGCGTTTCAATGGTGGAAGGCCACGTGGGATATGTGTGCCACTGCTGCACTCGTTGAACAGGTCCAACTGTGTCGAGAAACTTACGGTACGAGCTGTTTTCTGTTATATATGTTGTTCATAAACTATTGCTTATACATAGTTTTACAGCTGTGATCTTCTTGAAACAGGAACTGCCGAGTTCTATTGTTCCTATGCAGATGCCTGGCCATGGTCGGGTCAGACTTGCGCTTGGTCACAACATGATGTTTATGTCGACCTACTCAATTCCCCTTGGAGGTGAAAATATACTTATTCATGGGTGGTCTCAAATAATGAAGGCCCGTCCATCTTGGAGAATAGGACAGAAGATTATGTTCATGCTTTTCCATGGCTCTAAAGCGAATATCCTGTTTATTGACCACGTTATTTTCAGCTTTGGTTGTTAAGTGCCCCTGCTGGTTTCAGTTAAGGTTGTTAAGTACTCCTGCTGCTTTTATAGTCTGTCGTGTTTCTTCAGTCCTGTCTTCCTCCAGCCGCTAAAACCAAACCAGCGCCGGCGGGGCCGCCTGCTTCCGCCTCCCATGGCTGGCTGCGCCTCAGCGCACGCATCGCCGCCCCACCGTCTCCTAAATCGTTAACGCCGACGTCCTCCACGCGCTTTGGTGCGCTCACCGCGGTGCCGCCCTCTCGCGTTGTCAACATGGTCAACAAACAACAGGAATCTACAAAAGTACGTGGAGAGGATGACAGTAGGGGCCCACCACGTCAGCGTATGGAAAAGTAAAATGCTTCCTCCTAGTGTTTTCCTGACATCTGGGACCCACGACATTGTGAGCGTATATAGTCAATAGACAAGAGAACAGCACAAGATCGGCTGACACCTGGGACGTAGCTACTCGAGCAGTATTTTTTTGTTTGGTATTGTTCAGACGGAGCAGGGTTTGAACTGGGCTGTGGCCCGTCTAGCCGAGGCTTATATTTTATGTTCACCATGTGACCAGCCCAACTATTTTTTCTTTGTGAAAATGAGCCCAGTTTATTTTTTCCGAAGAATACCCAATCCAGGCCTACTTATTTTTCTACGCCCTGATGGGCTGCAACTCTTTCAAGAGGCCTGCAAATCTTGAAAGTAATATGAAATGGGTTGTAAATATAAAAACAGATGACAAATTGGCAATTACTTTATAATTTCTGAATTTTTTCACATTTTCAAATTCCTATTTCACTGGGCATTAACCTAATTTAAATATATCTTCAAAGTACTTTAAATCTGGATCGACATTTTGGTATTAAAAATAGTTTGGAACCCACAGAAATATGCGAAATTGGCCCTGGCCAACCAAAAAAACGACTGCAATAAATTGCATAAGAAGTTGCCATGAGCTATATATAAATTATTAAAAAAGAGGGAGTGGTCTGACTTGTGGGCCTGTTTAGTTGACGCGTATGCAAGATTTTTTTAGTTATTATATACATCAACAAACGATTCTAGCAGACGTAACAATTGGATGTCAATCCAACGGCCGTCGTGTTTCTTCAATCTCTGATCTTCTTGCTCTAGCCGCCAAAGCAGCGCCGGCAGGACCGCCTACTCCCGCCTCCCGTGGCCGGCTGTGCTGCCGCGCAGGCCTCAGCGCCCCCTACTACTCCCACCGCTGGCCAGGGCATCCCTCTACTCACCCACACCCCCTGTTATTCTGCAGCGACGGCAGCCTCACACCGCAGCCGAACCGGTGAACCCTCGTACTCCTCTCCGTGCGGGCTTCCACTACCGCGTCTTCCCCGGCTCCGCGTCGTCCCCTTCCTAGGCCTAGCCGTCGTCCACCGCCATGGTGCTCTCGGTGCGGCGTGGTCAATGTGGTCAACGACCGACTTCCATGGGAAGAGTACTGTACGTGGAGAGGCTGACAGCTGGGTCCACGGCAGCCGCAAGGAAGTGCCTCCTTATTACGCAGAAAATAATTATTCCTCCACCTGACAGCAGGGACCCACCGGACGGGCCACCAGTATTTCACAAAAAAAAACGTTTCCCCTGACTACTGGGACCCACAGGACGGGCCACCGTATTTCGCAAAAAAACGTTCCCCCCGCTGTCAGCTCGGACCCACCGGAAGTGCCTCCTTATTACGCACAAAAAAATGAATACCCCCTTGCTAGCTGGGACCCACCTTGGTGGGAGGCTGACTTGTGGGCCTACTAAGTTGACTGGGACGGAGGCCTTTGTCAACTTTAGTTAATATAAGGACGATTCTAGCTCCAGTGACTGTACGATGTCCATCCAACGGCCGTAGTGCTTCTTCAACCTCTGGTCTTCTTGCTCCAGCCGCCCAAAGTAGCGCCGGTCATGCCGCCTGCTCCTGCCGCCCGTGGCCGGCTGTGATGCCGCGGAGGCCTCACCGCCCCCTACTACTCCCACCGCTGGCCAGGCCATCCCTCTACGCACCCACACCCCCTATTATTCTGCGGCGACGGCAGCCTCACACCACAGCCGAACGAGTGAACCCTCATACTCCTCTACGCGTGGGCATCCACTGCCGCGTCTTCCCCGGCTCCGTGTCGTCCCCTTCCTAGGCCTCGTCGTCGTCCACCGCCCTGGTGCTCTCGGCGTGGTGTGGTCAACGTGGTCAAGGAATGACTTCCATCGAATGTGGACTGTACGTGGAGAGGCTGACAGCTGCGTCCACGGCCGCAGCAAGGAAGTGCCTCCTTATTACGCGCAAAATAATTATTCCTCCACCTGACAGTGGGGACCCACCGGACGGGCCACCGTATTTCACGAAAAAAACGTTTCGCCCTGACTGCTGGGACCCACCAGCTACATCTTCGCACGCAAGGAAGTGCATCCGGGCAAAAAAAACAAAACGATTCCCCTCCTGACTGCTGGGACGCAACAGCTACACCTTCGCACGCAAGGAAGTGCGTCCGGGCAAAAAAAACGATTCGCCCCCCTGACTGCTAGGACCCACCAGCTACATCTTTGCAGGCAAGGAAGTGCCTGACAGTCGGGACCCACCTGGTCGAAGCGTACGTAGCGTTGTCATTCTGGTCGCGAACGTGTACGTACATATATACTGGTCGATGTAGAGGCGCACACGTGTCGTAGTAGAGGCGCGTACGTGTCGTAGTAGAGGCGCGCACGTAGCATGTAGACGTACGTACAGCGACCAAGGTGCAAGAAAGAAAATACGGCCATGTACGTACATACGGGCTAGGTCTCAAACGCCTACTCGCGCATACGTACGGCCAGGGCTCGTGTACATGGCTGGGTCGGAACGGAGAAACAGCGTCGTCGTCGTGTTCATGGGGAGGCAACGGAATGCGTCGTGTTCATGGGGAGGCAACGGAATGCGTCGTGTTCATCAGGAGGCAACGGAACACGTGGGAGCCAACCGGCTGGGTCGGAACGGAATGCGTGGTCGTGTTCATCGGGAGGGCTTGGACGGAACAGGCGATGGAAACGAGGCCTGGCGTACCGAAAAACGGAGGAAACGGCCTTGTGTTCGACCGGCCATGTTCGAAACGGGATCATGTTCATCGGGAGGGGTCTGGCGTACCGCAAAACGGAAGAAACGGACCTCCTACGGTCGAAACGGGGGTCCTGTTGATTGGGAGGGGTGTGGCGTACCGCAAAACGGAGGAAACGGACTTGTGTTGGAGCGCTACGGTCGAAACGGGGGTCATGTTGATCGGGAGGGGTGTGGCGTACCGCAAAATGGGACTCCACGGGATACTGTTCATCTCCACCGTCGACCTCCTCCAACCTCCACGGGCTACCATTGACCTCCTCCAGCCTCCACGGGCTCCTGTTCATCCAGCCTCCACCGCGCGCTACTCCATCGGCTACTGTTCTACCACCCCTCCATCGTCTACTGTTCATCCAGCCCTCCACACCACGGGGTCCTGTTCAACCACCCCTCCACGGGCAACCCTCCACCGTCTACTGTTCATCCAGCCCTCCACACCACGGGGTCCTGTTCATCCAGAGGCAACGCCATCGCTCACTGTTCATCCAACCCCACCCCCTCCCCCCGGCAATGCTCACTGTTCATCCAATCGATCGGCTTCAGTTAGCAGCAGTAGCGAAGGAATCGCTCGATCGGGTTCAGTTAACAGCCATCGATCGATCGCTCGGGTTCAGTAACGCGTAGCCTGCAGTGCAATCGCTCGGGTTCAGTTAGAGCCCAACACCTCGCTCGGGTTCAGTTAGAGCCAACGCCTCGCACACACGCGCGTACGTGTACGAGAGAAACGCGCATCGCTCGGCCCCCGACCTCCCGCCGTAACCGGGAACTCCCCGAAATTTTCCTCCCCCTTGCTTCTACCACGGTTTTTTCCGTCATGGATGGCCCAAAGAATGTCATGCAGCTGCGTCTCCGGCCCGCCCAGGACGAAAAGCCCATTTTCTGTCATGATTTTTTGTCATAGAAGTAGGAGCCCACCACATCTATGATGATACCGGGTTTTGTCACAATTATCATCATAGAAGTGTCATATGTATGACAGAAAAAAAATTCGTTCGGCCCAAAATGTCACTGATGTGTCTTTTTTTTGTAGTGTTGTTGGGATCCGATGAACTTTGAGTTTATGATCAGATCTATGATTTTATCCATTAAAGTTATTTGAGTCTTTTGATCTCTTATATGCATGAGTGCTTATAGCCTTGTATTTCTTCTTTGAATCTTTGGTTTAGTTAGGCCGACTAGATCGATTTTTCTTGCCATGGGAAGAGGTGCCTTGTGATGGGTTCGATCATACGGTGCTCAATCCCAGTGACAAAAGGGGAAATGACACGTATGTATAATTGCTATTAAGGATAAAAAGATGGGGTCTATTCCTACATGAATAGATCTTGTCTACATCATGTCATCGTTCTTATTGCATTACTCCATTTCTCCATGAACTTAATACACTAGATGCATGCTGGATAGCGGTCGAAGTGTGGAGTAATAGTAGTAGATGCAGTCAGGAGTCGGTCTACTAACATTGGACGTGATGCCTATATAATGATCATTGCCTGGATATCGTCATAATTATTTGAAGCTCTATCAATTGCCTAACAGTAATTTGTTTACCCACCGTATGCTATTTTTCTCAAGAGAAGCCACTAGTGAAATCTACGGCCCTCGGGTCTCTTCTTTATCATATTTGCCTTCGAGATCTATTTTTATTTGCTTTTATTTTCAGATCTATTAATCTAAAAACCCAAAAATACCTTGCTGCAATTTATTGTTATTTATTTTATCTCGCGTTCCTGCGAGATCCATTTATCCAATTTACTACGATTTTATCTATCTTTTTAACTGGGACGGGTTGACAACCCCTGTTTTACATCGGGTTGCAGGTATTTGTTCTTTGTGTGCAGGTACCATTCACGTAGTGTTGCGTGTGAAAGTGTGTTATATCGACTAGAGGGGGGTGAATAGGCGATTTTTATGAATTCTTCACTGAGGAATTTGCGGGTGAGGAAATTCCTTAGTGAAGAACTACTTGCAGCGGAATAAGTTCTCAAAAGTAAACATAACAAAACACAAGCATGGTGATCATGATGAAATGAAGACAGGCACAGAGTACAGAAAGCATAAACACATGATAACACAGGATGAAGACAAACAGACTGAAGTAATTGAACTGAGGAAATTGAGAAAGTCTTCAGTCAAAGTCTTCAAACACAGATATGACGAGCACACAACACAGTAATGAGGAAATGAAAGAGTTGAGGAAATAGAACTAGTAGGCTTGGTGAAGACAATGATTTGGTAGACCAGTTCCAACTGCTGTCTCAGTTGTACATCTGGTTGGAGCGGCTAGGTATTTAAACCTGAGGACACACAGTCCCGGACGCACAGTCCTCACCGTATTCTCCTTGAGCTAAGGTCACACAGACCTCGCCCAATCACTCGTGGTAAGTCTTCAGGTGACTTCCGAACCTTCACAAACTCGGTCACTCGGCGATCCACAATTCCTCTTGGATGCTCTAGACCATGACGCCTAACCGTCTGGAAGAAGCATAGTCTTCAAAGGTAACAACGTCGGATCCACGCAGGATCAATCTCTTCAGTGATGCTCAATCACTTTGGGTTTGTAGGTGTTTGGGTTTGGGTTTTCCTCACTTGATGATTTTCGCTCAAAGTCCTCGGAGGATGGGATGCTCTCAAATGACAAGTGTCAGTTTCTCTCGGAGCAGCCAACCAGGTAGTGGTTGTAGGGGGCGGCTATTTATAGCCTAGGGAGTAGCCCGACATGATAAGACATAAATGCCCTTCAATGATATGACCGTTAGGTGGGTAGATATTTTGGGACAGCTGGCGGATAGCACAGCAACGGTCGGAAATTTGAGACTCAAATTCCTCAGGGCTATCATGTTCCTCACTGTGTAGGCAATCCGTGCTGGCGAATTCCAAACTCCTTAGTCAGAACAAATTCCTCAGAGACCCGAAGAACTTCGTCTCTGTCACTAAAGAATATGACTGAACAGTATGAGATTTCCAATGGCTTCACTCGAAGGGAATGGTAGGTGTAGGATTTTGAGTTGAGCATCACTTGGAAATTTTTCCTTAGTATTTCCTTGACCCCCTTTAACAGTACGGTGTTTCCTATGACTCAAGAAAGAGAAAATGAAACTACGAAAACAAAAGTCTTCACGCTTCATGTTCCTCAAATGAATACCAAGTCTTCAAGGTCACACCAATTTCTTCACGTTCAAAGTCTTTAGAAAGTCTTCAGAAATCCAAAGTCTTCAGTCGAAGAACTTCATTTTTAGGGGTCGACTTTCTCTGTAAATATCAAACTCCTCATAGGCTTATAGACCTGTGTATACTCATAAATGCATTAGTCCCTTAACCTATAAGTCTTCAATACACCAAAATCACTAAGGGGCACTAGATGCACTTACAATCTCCCCCTTTTTGGTGATTGATGACAATATAGGTTAAGTTTTCAACGGGGATAAACATATGAAGTGTAAATACTGATATTGATGAATTTGATTGCAAGATATAGAAGAACTCCCCCTAAAGATGTGCATAGTGAGGAATTTGCTTTTGAAGCAATGCCCACTTGAAGAGTTGAATCATGGAGATCTCCCCCTATATCTTGTAATTCATACACGCATTTGACATATAATATGAAGAATTTGAAATGCATGATGAAATATGGTGACTGATGTAATTCAGCATGCGTGCAATAACATTAACGAGGAATAAGCATGCAAAAGAAACGGCAAAAGTATCAGGCCACCATAGAGTTTAAGTTTACATCTCGATCCAGCAAAGTCATCAGAAGAACGAGAGTTGTAACTTAAGAAAAAAACGCCCATATAAGATAGACCCGCTTGAAGACTAACTCAAATTTCTCCCCCTTTGTCATCGAATGACCAAAAGGATCAAAAATGAGGACTAACGCCCCTGAAGAATATCAAGTTGATGAAGGAGCGCCAGCGTTGTTGGGGTCGTTTGTTGATGTAGGGCCTGCCGCAGTGTCGTCCAAGTCTTCATGCTCATCGGTGTCGCGCGATGAAGAATAGGAGCTGGCCACCAAGGAAGGAACCTTGACCTTCTTGTATTTCTTCGGTGGAGGTGCAGACCAGTCAAAGTCCTCCTTGAGACCCATGTTCTTCAGATCTTCTTCACCATATACATGTGATAGAATAGCCCAGGTGCGATCGAAGACTTCATGGAGGTAGTAATGGTTTTTCTTCACTGCATTATGTGTAGCAGTCATGTTGTGAAGAATTGAACCAAACTGAAGCTTAACCCATTTATGGTTTCGATCCACCTTCTGGTGAAGACTTAGCAGAAGCTCACGGTCAGTCATCACACGAGGAGCAGTGGCTTGAGGATTTGGCTTGGAGGCATGGGCAGCAGAATCATGAGTAGCAGAGTCATCATTGGTGGAATAAGATGCAGCTTTGCGAAACTGACCATCCAATGGACGAATGCCTTCATCAATAACAGCTAGTGCCTTGCCCTTTTCATCAGCTGAGGAATAGGTCCGCTTGAGGACTTCAATCGGGGGCAAGTAGCTGAGGTGATTCTGAAAATCAGCTTTATAGTTGAGTGAAGACCTTGTCCTGAGGAATCTCATAATCCAAGGTGCATAAGGCTTCAGCTCAAACTGAGAAAGTGCAACATTTGCCAGAGTCCTCATGAACAAATCGTGATAATTGACAGGAATGCCATGAATGATGTTGAATACCAGATTCTTCATGATGCCAACAATTTCCTCATCAGATGAGTCATGGCCTTTGATTGGACTCATAGTCTTCGTCAGAATACGATAGACTGTCCTTGGTACATACTGCAATTCCTTCACGAGGAATTTTTTCCTTGAGGCTTGACCAGGTTTCAATGGATTCATCAGCACTTGCATATAGTGATCCGTAAGCTCAGGCTCTTGGTACATGCAACGAGCTCCTTCAGGTGGAGGACTGATGGGCAGGGCGTGAAGTAATTCAGAGGCCGGTGCCTTATAGTGAGTATTTTCGGCCAGCCAGTCCAAAACCCAGGAGTTCACATCGTAAGCATCTCCTGTGATGCGCAATGTTGCGTAGAATTGAAGAATGATCTCTTCATTCCAATCAACTATGTCTGTGCAAAAGTTGAGGAGGCCTGTGTCATGAAGCACACTTAGGACAGGTGTGAAGCATGGCAGTGATTCCATGTCCGCATGAGGAATATGCTCGTGGTCGAAGACTTTGTCCTTGTTGAAGAGCAGTAAAGAATAGAAGTTGGCCTGGCCGGCGGTCCAGAAGCGCTTCCTTCTAAGACGAGGAGAATCATAGGGATTGTAGTCAGTGAAGAACACGTGCTCGCTGAAGAAATCATCAGCCTTGAATTTCTGCTTCTTTGAGAATGGATCCTTTGGCTTGGGCTGAGGAGTGTCAGTCAATTGCATTATCACCTCAGGAATCGCAATCTCAGGTTCTTCAGGCTGAGGAATTTCAGCTTCTACTCCAGTGACAACCTGGGTCTTCAATTCTTCATTTAAATTTTCTTCAGCACTAGTGGCTGGAATTTCTTCATGGACAGACGGTGTGGCATGTGGTTAATCAGATCCCATTTGAACTGTAGTTGCTGGGGACTGAGGAATTTGTTGCAATGGTGTGAAGAGTGGAGAGTTGGGGTGCTGACTTTCCCAAAAGTCATCATTGAGCACGGGTGTGGTACATCCAATGTACACATCTTCATCTTCCACTTCTTCAACACCGGCCTCTTCAGCAGTAAACTGAGGCATAGGCGAGGAGACAACTGGTGTTGAAGGGATTTCATCCACTTCAATTTCTTCATCCATCTGCTCTGACGAAGCAGCAGAAGGATTTTCTTCATCTGATCCGCTAGGGATCACATATTCTTCATCAAAAGGGACGATTTCCTTTGATGGCATGCTGGAAACAGGAACAGCATCAATTGGATTTTCAAATGAGCTGGTCAATTTCTTCATCTTCTTCAGAGCCGAAGAATCTGATGAAGCTGATGCTTTCCTTTTCCTCACTGCTGCACGCTCTGCAGCCTTGGTCTTCTTCACATATGAAGAAGATGGAAGGATCGGAGTTGGGGTAGGCGCAGGCGGAGCAGAGGAATGTGGTTGATTTTCTTCAGGCACAACTGATGCAGTTGCCCTGACCTCTTCATTTTCTTCATGCGCACCACTAGTGGATGCCCTGGCAATTTCATCAGCGGCTGGAATGCAGTCATCAGCCCTAGAACTCACATTTTCTTCAGCAGCCTGAATGTCATCAGCGGTGCTGGCATGTTCTTCAGTCGGCTGAGCAGATGCTTCAGCCTGAGGAATTTCTGGTTGCGATGAAGCTGCAACATTTGGAGTGAATTTCTCAGTCAGTTTTACAAACCTAACCTTGGCTCCTTGCCAATCAGCATAGTATGCATTGAAATCATCGCTGAGGACTTTGATTTCAGACTGGATCTTCACAAGTTCGTCAGTTGTCATAGAGACAACGTTTTTCTTCAGGAAGTGCTCCTTCCTGTACTGCGCTTTCTTGATCTGCCTGGCCTTTTCAAATTTCCATTTCTCTTCTTGGATGAAGGCAGTCAGCATATGACTTTGGCCAGGAGTCAACTTGAAATCAGGCATAGGAGTGTTTGGGTCCTTGTGCCAGAGATCAATGTAGTCGAGGATCAACTTTGGATCCAAAAACAGAGGCACATTTGTGCCCTTGGCTCTAGCAGCCCTGACTTGCCTATCTCTGATGATTTCAGCAAGTTCCTCATCATCAGCTTCGTCTTCATCAGACGGCACTTGGAAGGCGACCTGCTTCTTGTGAGGACTTTGGCGAGAACCTCGTCCAGCAGTGGTCTTTGTCTTCAGCAGAGAGGATCTCGTTGAAGAATTTGGTGCAGCTGAGGAACTAGCAGAAGCTCCTGAGGCAATAGAGATGCATGTAGTCCTTTGGTATGTGGCAAGATGCATAGGTGCAGAGGACTTGGTCGGAGCAGCTGAGGACTTTGGAGGAGGAGCTGAGGACTTTGGAGGAGCAGGAGCAGCGTGAGGAATTGGCCGTGAGGGCTTTGAGGAATCTGGCCGTGCGGGCATAGCTGAGGAACTTGGCCTTGAGGACATTGACGGCGAGGCACTTGGCTTGTGCACATGCTTCTTTGACATGGCCTTCTTAGGCTTGACAGAGGCCTCAGCGGCAGCTGCAGCAGCAGCAGAGTCTTCGTTGAATTTCCTCACTGCTTCTCTGGCTTGTCTAGCCAACTTGGCCTGGCGCTTGGCCCATTCATCAGGATAATCCTCACCATGCTTGAGGCTGGTGGGATCAGCTATTTGGCCAGGTGCCAATGGAGGTCTTGGGCATGGAGGATTGAGTGCGAATTTCTTCACGTATTTGGGAGTAACATATATGTACTCCCTCCAGTCTCTTGCCCATCTCCTCTCTATCCTCTGTATGCGCACCTTGCGCAAATTCTTGTCCTCCTTACCAAACTTGGCCTCATCAGGAGTGCAATAGTCTTTGTATATGTCATCAGGGATCTCAAAGGCAGTGTTAATTTCAAGCATCTTTCCTCCTTTCTGTGGCTTCTTACCGTCAGCCATTTTCTTCAGCTGAGGAATTTGAACAATGGAATTCTCTGAAGAAGTATGCAACTTTTCTTCGAGGAACGTTGCAAATGAGTTAAGTTGATGAGAACCTAGTGATTCAGCAGCGGACATGAGTACCTGTGAACAGAGTATAGTTGCGAGGAATTTGGAGAGGTCATATGCGTTCTCACAAGGTTTTGTAAAAATAACAAAGTTGAGGATTTTGACCAGATGAGTCTTGAAGAATTTCACTAAGCATTCATTGTCTTAGGTTCTAGAGTTGTATAGATCGAAGATCCACACAGTTGAGGAATCTTGAAGAAAAATTATTGCTTAGAGAAACGAATCAAGAATAGATGACATGTGAGGTGTTTAGTGTGTGAGAATTTGAAGAAAAACACCTTTGAAGATTTTGTAGTAATCATTTGAATCAAGGAGGGCAGTAAAAGTAACTTTTAATTACCCTGGACGAAGAACACGATGAACTGTGAGGTAGAGATGAGAAGTTCGTCTGTGCAGATCTTCCACGCCCTAACTCGGGGGAGGAAGACAACTACGGCGGCGGCGGAGTGAAGATTTCAACAGCCGGTGCGAGTACGACGGCGACGAGGTCGAGGCAGTGAAGCTCTTCCTCACCGGCGACGATGAAGTAGCGGCGGCGCTAGGGTTTGAGAAGCTCTAGCTGGAGAGAGGTCGAGCGGAGTAAAGGAAGTGAGGAAGGGGAGGGGGTATTTATAGCCACGGTGAAAAACTGTTCGCCCGAAGATTTTGGACGAACGTGCCCCTGACCCTTCTCATTCGCTTGACATGTGTCACCCACGTACTGAGAAGTGGAGATCGTGGGTGAATAGATAAGTGTTATCGTGGAATGCGGAACGGTTTGCGCGGCAAAGCCGAAAATTTAGATAAGATAAGTTTTAACGTTCCGTTCGCAAATTTTTCAGCTGACAAGGACACAGTTAAGATTTTGAACGAGTGTCAAATAGAACGCACATGAAGAATTTGCGAATAGATTGGGTTGAGTTTAGCATAGAGGGGGTAGGGTCGGATCACATTCACTTAGCAGAAAAAAGCAACTTGAAGAATTAGCCATAAGTGAATGCCGTAGAGGACATAAACTCATATATATATATAGCCAATGAAGAAAAATGACGGAAACAGTGAAGATTTTGCAAAGTTGAAGAACATGAACAACTGAGGAATTTCAAACTGAGGAAAAACTCAAATTGAAGATTTTCAATTTTGGTGGTGGCGTGACCCTCCGTATAAGAATGATGATTTCAGACACCGCGTACAATTGTCGTAGGGTTCTGAGAATCAAATTCTTCGTTAATTTCTTCACACTTAGAGTGTTATTCTTCATTGATTGAAGAAAAATGTTTCTTCATGTGTTGCACATCTAAGTCATCAATTTTGCATAAGTGTTAGGATGAGTGTCCTTTTCAAAGAACATTCGAAGATTCTATGATATTTAACTCACACCGCAACTTGCTAAATCTCTTCTCATCCAAGGGCTTTGTGAAGATATCGGCTAGCTGTTCTCCAGTCTTCACAAGCTCAATAGAAATGTCACCCTTCAACACATGATCACGAAGAAAATGATGACGAATCTGAATGTGCTTTGTCTTCGAGTGCTGAACTGGGTTGTGAGCAATCTTGATGGCACTCTCATTATCACATAAGAGAGGCACATTCTTCACGTTGACACCGTAGTCCTTGAGAGTTTGCTTCATCCACATCAATTGAGCACAGCAAGAACCAGCAGCAATGTAATCAGCTTCAGCAGTAGACAGTGATACGCAGTTCTGTTTCTTCGAGGACCAGCAGACCAAAGATCTTCCGAGGAAATGGCATGTGCCAGATGTTGACTTGCGGTCCACACGATCACCAGCATAGTCAGAGTCAGAATATCCAATGAGATCAAAAGCCGAGCCCTTGGGGTACCATAATCCAAGTGTTGGTGTGTGAGCTAGATATCGAAGAATATGCTTCACAGCCTTATGGTGTGATTCCTTCGGTGTAGCTTGAAATCGGGCACACATGCAAACACTAAGCATAAAATCTGGCCTAGATGCACATAAGTACAATAAAGAACCAATCACGGAGCGGTATACCTTATGATCGAAGTCAATACCATTTTCATCAGTGCACAGATGGCCATTTGTGGGCATAGGAATTTTGACGCCTTTACAATCTTGCATGCCGAATTTCCTCAGTACATCCTTGAGGTATTTCACCTGAGATATGAATATGCCATTGCGCTGTTGACGAATTTGAAGACCTAAGAAGAATTTCAATTCTCCCATCATAGACATTTGATATTCTTCACTCATCATATAGGCAAAGTCATCACTATAACGTTGGTCAGTACAGCCAAAGATAATATCATCAACATATATTTGGCACACAAACAGTTCACCATCATAAGACTTAGTGAAAAGAGTAGAGTCGAGTGAACCGGGTTTGAAGCCTTTCTTCATGAGGAATTCCTTCAAAGTATCATACCACGCCCGAGGGGCCTGCGTGAGGCCATAGAGGGCCTTATTGAGTCTGAAGACTTTGTCAGGATTCTTTGGATCTTCAAAACCTGGGGGTTGAGCAACATATACTTCTTCCTCAAGCTTACCATTGAGGAATGCACTTTTCACATCCATTTGATATAAAGTGATATCATGATGGTTAGCATAAGCAAGTAATATGCGAATTGCCTCAAGTATAGCAACAGGTGCAAAAGTTTCATCGAAATCAATTCCTTCAACCTGTGTGTAGCCTTGAGCTACTAGCCGTGCCTTATTCCTCACCACAAGGCCATTTTCATCTTGCTTGTTGCGGTAGATCCACTTTGTTCCAATGATATTGTGCTTGCGAGGATCTGGACGTTTGACCAGTTCCCAGACATTGTTGAGCTCGAATTGATGTAATTCTTCTTGCATGGCCTGAATCCACTCAGGCTCCAGAAATGCTTCATCTACCTTAGTGGGCTCTGTGATAGAGACAAAATCATAGTGCCCACAAAAGTTAGATAAATGTGAAGCTTTTGAGCGTGTGAGAGGACCTGGTGTTTCAATGTCATCGATGATCTTTTCAACTTGTACTTCTTTTGCAATGCGAGGATGAGCTGGTTGTCATCGAGGAATTTGATCAGCATTTTCTTCAACACCATTTTCTTCAGCATTTTCTTCAGGTGCATTAGCTCGATGTTCTTCACGTTCGGGAATGAATTCCTCAGCAGATTCTTCGGTAGGAATGACATCCTCAGTAGCCTTGAACTTGATAGTTTCCTTAGGTGCTGGTTCATCTATCCCAGAAGGTAGGTGCTCTCTTTGCGAGCCATTAGTTTCATCGAACCGCACATCTACAGTTTCAACAACCTTGTGAAGAACATTGTTGAAGACTCTGTAGGTGTGCGAGTCCTTTCCGTAACCAAGCATAAAACCTTCATGTGCTTTCGGTGCAAATTTAGAGTTGTGATGAGGATCTCTAATCCAGCATTTAGCACCGAAGACTTTGAAATAACTCACATTGGGTTTCTTGTGAGTGAGGAGTTCATAGGCAGTCTTCTTGAAGAATTTGTGAAGATATACTCTGTTGATGATGTGGCAAGCAGTATCAATTGCATCAATCCAGAAACGACGAGGCGTTTTGTATTCATCAAGCATAGTGTGAGCCATCTCAGCGAGAGTCATGTTCTTGCGCTCCACGACGCCATTCTGCTGAGGAGTATAAGGAGCAGATAACTCATGAGTAATACCATTGAGTGGGTCCTCGAACTCATGACTGGTGACCACTGAGTGGCTTTGGGTTGATCATCCTGCAGATGAATTAGTGCAGCTTACGAACTCATATACTCCATCAGTGAAGAATATGACATCACAATTCATTAGTTCAATTTCATCAAGCAACAGAACAGATAAAGCAGTATGAGGACATGAGAAATGAGAGTTCATTTCTTCATGATTAGCCTGCGTCCTATCAGGCACTCTCAGGTCTCCAGCAAATTCTTCAGACGTTTGAGCACGTCTGGAGACCTAACCCTGCATAAGAGATTAGTTCTTTTTCTTCACCACCCACATCTGAAGGGGTGGCAAAGAGTTCATCACTCTGCGAGCTCCATACGAGAAAGGTGGCATAGAAGCCAATCCCTTTCGTTTCACATAAGAGGAGTTAGGGTAAGCATATGAATAAGCAGAGAAATTCTTCGAGGACTTATGAACATAATGATTAGAAGAATAATGCTCATATTCATAGCCCTTAGCTCTTCCCTGCGAAACAGAGTTGTTAGCACGATGATATTCAAATGAGGACTTTGATCCTTTTGAGGAATATGATCCACATGAGGAATTTGGTCCATATGAGGACTTGGATCCATATGAAGAATTTGATCTGGGGTTCCTATTCTTCATAGGTGGTTTCATGAGGACATTCACCTGAAGACTTTCAAGGCACCTTTTGGGAACCCAGATTTTCTTCATAGGGGAACCGTTCCTGCAGTTAGTGCCAACATATCTAGCAAATACTTCACCATTCTGATTTTTGAACAGTTTATAGTTGGAGTCAAATGACTCATCAGAAGAATGAGAAGATTCACATGTAAAGCCAGATAGATTAGATGGATCAACTGGAGGTCCCTTTGCAGCAACCCATGAGGTTTTGGGGTACTGCTCAGGCTTCCAATATGTACCATCAGCATTGAGTTTCCTCTCAAAGGCAATACCCTTTTTCCTAGGGTTCCTGTTGAGGATCTGCTTTTTAAGCACATCACAAAGAGTCTGATGCCCTTTGAGGCTTTTGTACATGCCTGTCATGTACAATTCCTTCAGCCCTGCATCATCAGTGATACTAGCAATGTCCTCAGATGAGGAATTAGTGATAGCAGAGACAGGTGAAGAATTTCTAACATTAGAAGCATTTGAACATTCAGGTGAAGAATTAGCATATTCACGTTCAATGCATTTCAAACATGGAGGAACAAATTCTTCCTGAGCAGCGTTGATTTGTTGAGAAAGTAATGAATCACGCTCCTTCTGAAGATCTTCATAACTCACTCTTAGCTTTTCAAGATCTTGCTTTCTTTGAAGAAATTCATAAGAAAGCTTCTCATGATCAGATAAGAGAGTGTTATGATGACCTTGAAGATTGTCAAACCTAGTCTGAAGTCTGTGAAGATTTTCAGTCAAGGTTTTAGTGCGAGCCATTTCTTCACCCAACATATCATCACTTTTGTCTAGCATGTTTTGAACCTTTTCAAAAGCCCTTTGTTGTTTCACGGCAATCTTAGCAAGTTTAGAATAGCTGGGCTTGAGGTTTTCATCAGATTCATTCTCACTTGATTCAGAGGAGGTATATTTGAGTACCTTGGCACCCTTTGCCATGAAGCAATAGGTGGGAGCGTAGTCATCATTGCCTTCATCAGCCTTGTTGGTGAGGTCATTTTCTTCAGAGTTGAAGATAGACTTGCTGACGAATGCAGTAGCGAGAGCTAGGCTCGCCACACCGGATTCGGACTCCTCAGACGCCTCCTCTTCCTCATTTTCTTCAGATTCAGCCTCAGAGTCCATTTCCTTGCCAATGAATGCCCGAGCCTTCTTGGAGCTGCTCTTCTTGTGAGATGAAGACTTTGAGGATTTTGATGATGAAGACTTTGAGGATTTCTTCTTTTTCTTCACATCATCAGAACTGTAATCCTTGTATTTCTTCTTCTTTGATTCCTTTTCCCGCTGAGGACAATCTTGAATGTAGTGTCCAGGTTTCTTGCATTTGTGACAAAGCCTTTTCTTGTAGTCACTGGACGAGGAATCATTGCTCCTTGAGGGTCTTCCAAAGCGACCATGTCTTGAGAACTTCTGGAATTTCTTCATGAGCAGTGCTAGTTCATGGCTCAGTTCTTCAGGATCACCAAGGCTGCTACCAGAGTCTTCATCTTCAGACTCGGAAACTGCCTTGGCCTTCAGTCCATGTGATCTGCCATAGCTCGAACCATAGAGATCTATCTTTTCAGCAAGCTGGAACTCATGAGTATTTAGCCTCTCGAGGATATCAGCGGGATCAAGTGACTTGTAATCAACACGTTCTTGTATCATCAATGCCAGAGTATCAAATGAGGAATCAAGCGATCTCAGCAATTTCTTCACCACCTCATGGTCGGTGATGTCAGTGGAACCAAGTACTTGAAGCTCATTTGAGATGTCAGTGAGGCGATCGAAGGTTTGTTGAACATCTTCATTGTCGAGTCTTTTGAAGCGGTTGAAGAGATTGCGAAGAACATCAACTTGAGAGTCACACTGTGTTGAGACTCCTTCATTCACTTTGGAAAGCCTTCCCAGATAAGCTTAGTAGTTTCCAAAGCACTCACTCTTCCATACTGTCCTTTGCTCAGATGGCCACATATGATATTCTTCGCTTGAGAATCGAGCTGCTTGAATCTCTTCACATCAGCAGCATTCAGAGAAGGTGTGACTGAGGGAACACCATTTTCCACAACATACCAGAGATCGTTATCAATTGCCTCAAGATGCATTCGCATCTTATTCTTCCAGTAGGGGTAGTCTGTCCCATCGAAGGTAGACACCCAGCAGAGACCTTGATCATACCTGCGATCGACATAACTAAAACTCCAGGCGGTTAAACCAAAATCACACAGAATAAGGGAGTACCTTGCTCTGATACCAATTGAAAGTGCGTTATATCGACTAGAGGAGGGGTGAATAGGCGATTTTTATGTATTCTTCACTGAGGAATTTGCGGGTGAGGAAATTCCTTAGTGAAGAACTACTTGCAGCGGAATAAGTACTCAGAAGTAAACATAACAGAACACAAGCATGGTCATCATGATGAAATGAAGACAGGCACAGAGTACAGAAAGCGCAAACACAGGATAACACAGGATGAAGACAAACAGACTGAAGAAATTGAACTAAGGAAATTGAGAAAGTCTTCAGTCAAAGTCTTCAAACACAGATATGACAAGCACACAACATAGTAATGAGGAAATGAAAGAGTTGAGGAAATAGAACTAGTAGGCTTGGTGAAGACAATGATTTGGTAGACCAGTTCCAACTGCTGTCTCAGTTGTACATCTGGTTGGAGCGGCTAGGTATTTAAACCTGTGGACACACAGTCCCGGACACACAGTCCTCACCGTATTCTCCTTGAGCTAAGGTCACACAGACCTCGCCCAATCACTCGTGGTAAGTCTTCAGGTGACTTCCGAACCTTCACAAACTCGGTCACTCGGCGATCCACAATTCCTCTTGGATGCTCTAGACCATGACGCCTAACCGTCTGGAAGAAGCACAGTCTTCAAAGGTAACAAGCGTCGGATCCACGCAGGATCAATCTCTTAAGTGATGCTCAATCACTTTGGGTTTGTAGGTGTTTGGGTTTGGGTTTTCCTCACTTGATGATTTTCGCTCAAAGTCCTCGGAGGATGGGATGCTCTCAAATGACAAGTGTCAGTTTCTCTCGGAGCAGCCAACCAGCTAGTGGTTGTAGGGGCGGCTATTTATAGCCTAGGGAGCAGCCCGACATGATAAGGCATAAATGCCCTTCAATGATTTGACCGTTAGGTGGGTAGATATTTTGGGACAACTGGCGCATAGCACAGCAACGGTCGGAAATTTGAGACTCAAATTCCTCAGGGCTATCATGTTCCTCACTGTGTAGGCAATCCGCACTGGCGAATTCCAAACTCCTCACTCAGAACAAATTCCTCAGAGACCAGAAGAACTTCGTCTCTGTCACTGAAGAATATGACTGAACTGTATGAGATTTCCAATGGCTTCACTTGAAGGGAATGGTAGGTGTTGGATTTTGAGTTGAGCATCACTTGGAAATTTTTCCTTAGTATTTCCTCGACCCCCTTTAACAGTACGGTGTTTCCTATGACTCAAGAAAGAGAAAATGAAACTATGAAAACAAAAGTCTTCACGCTTCATGTTCCTCAAATGAATACCAAGTCTTCAACGTCACACCAATTTCTTCACTTTCAAAGTCTTCAAAAAGTCTTCAGAAATCCAAAGTCTTCAGTCGAAGAACTTCATTTTTAGGGGTCGACTTTCTCTGTAAATATCAAACTCCTCATAGATTTATAGACCTGTGTATACTCATAAACGCATTAGTCCCTTAACCTATAAGTCTTCAATACACCAAAATCACTAAGGGACACTAGATGCACTTACAGCGTGGTTCTCCTACTGGTTCGATAACCTTGGTCTCATCACTGAGGGAAATACTTACCGTAGCTGTGCTACATCTGTTGGAAATATGCCCTAGAGGCAATAATAAAATGGTTATTATTATATTTCCTTGTTCATGATAATTGTCTATTGTTCATGCTATAATTGTGTTATCCGGAAATCATAATACATGTGTGAATACATAGACCACAACATGTCCCTAGTGAGCCTCTAGTTGACTAGCTCGTTGATCAACAGATAGTCATGGTTTCCTGACTATGGACATTGGATGTCATTGATAACGGGATCACATCATTAGGAGAATGATGTGATGGACAAGACCCAATCCTAAGCATAGCACAAGATCGTGTAGTTCGTTTGCTAGAGCTTTTCCAAATGTCAAGTATCATTTCCTTAGACCATGAGATTGTGCAACTCCCGGATACCATAGGAGTGCTTTGGGTGTGCCAAACGTCACAACGTAACTGGGTGGCTATAAAGGTGCACTACGGGTATCTCCGAAAGTGTTTGTTGGGTTGGCACGAATCGAGACTAGGATTTGTCACTCCGTATGACGGAGAGGTATCTCTGGGCCCACTCGGTAATGCATCATCATAATGAGCTCAATGTGACCAAGTGTTTGGTCACGGGATCATGCATTACGGTACGAGTAATGTGACTTGCCGGTAACGAGATTGAACAAGGTATTGGGATACCGACGATCGAATCTTGGGCAAGTAACGTATCGATTGACAAAGGGAATTGTATACGGGATTGATTGAATCCTCGACATCGTGGTTCATCCGATGAGATCATCATGGAACATGTGGGAGCCAACATGGGTATTCAGATCCCGCTGTTGGTTATTGACCGGAGAGTCGTCTCGGTCATGTCTGCATGTCTCCCGAACCCGTAGGGTCTACACACTTAAGGTTCGGTGACGCTAGAGTTGTAGAGATATTAGTATGTGGTTAACCGAAAGTTGTTCGGAGTCCCGGATGAGATCCCGGACATCATGAGGAGTTCCGGAATGGTCCGGAGGTAAAGATTTATATATGGGAAGTCCTATTTTGGCCACCGGAAAATGTTCGGGATTTTTCGGTATTGTACCGGGAAGGTTCTAGAAGGTTCCGAAGTGGGGCCCACCTGCATGGGGGGACCCACATGAACGTGGGTAGTGAAGGCAAGGCCCCACACCCCTGGTCATGGCGCACCAAGATCCCACCTTAGAAGGAATAAGATCATATCCCGAAGGGATAAGATCAAGATCCCTAAAAAAGGGGGATAACAATCGGTGGGGAAGGGAAATGATGGGATTTCTTTCCCCCACCTTTGCCAACGCCCCAATGGACTTGGAGGGCAAGAAACCAGCCCCCTCCACCCCTATATATAGTGGGGAGGCGCATGGGAGCAGCACCCCAAGCCCTGGCGCCTCCCTCCCTCCCGTGACACCTCTTCCTCCCCGCTTGCGCTTGGCGAAGCCCTGCTGGGATCCCGCTACTTCCACCACCACGCCGTCGTGCTGCTGGATCTCCATCAACTTCTCCTCCCCCCTTGCTGGATCAAGAAGGAGGAGACGTCCCCGCTCCGTACGTGTGTTGAACGCGGAGGTGCCGTCCGTTCGGCGCTAGGATCATCGGTGATTGGGATCACGACGAGTACGACTCCATCAACCCCGTTCTCTTGAACGCTTCCGCGCGCGATCTACAAGGGTATGTAGATGCATTCCCCTCTCTCTCGTTGCTAGATGACTCCATAGATTGATCTTGGTGATACATAGAAAATTTTAAATTTCTGCTACGATCCCCAACAGTGGCATCATGAGCTAGGTCTATGCGTAGTTTCTATGCACGAGTAGAAGACAAACTTGTGGTGGGCGTAGATGTTGTCAATTTTCTTGCCACTACTAGTCTTATCTTGTTTCGGCGGCATCGTGGGATGAAGTGGCCCGGACCGACCTTACACGTACGCTTACGTGAGACAGGTTCCACCGACTGACATGCACTAGTTGCATAAGGTGGCTAGCGGGTGTCTGTCTCTCCCACTTTAGTCGAATCGGATTCGATGAAAAGGGTCCTTATGAAGGGTAAATAGAAGTTGGCATATCACGTTGTGGTTTTACGTAGGTAAGAAACGTTCTTGCTAGAAACCTATAGAATCCACGTAAAAACATGCAACAACAATTAGAGGACGTCTAACTTGTTTTTGCAGGATATGCCTTGTGATGTGATATGGCCAAAAGGATGTGATGAATGAAATATATGTGATGTATGAGATTGATCATGTTCTTGTAATAGGAATCACGACTTGCATGTCGATGAGTATGACAACCGGCAGGAGCCATAGGAGTTGTCTTTATTTTTTGTATGACCTGCGTGTCATTGAATAACGCCATGTAAATTACTTTACTTTATTGCTAAACACGTTAGCCACAGAAGTAGAAGTAATCATTGGCATGACAACTTCATGAAGACACGATGATGGAGATCATGGTGTCATGCCGGTGACGAAGATGATCATGGCGCCCCGAAGATGGAGATCAAAGGAGCAATATGATACTGGCCATATCATGTCACTATTTGATTGCATGTGATGTTTATCATGTTTTACATCTTATTTGCTTAGAACGACGGTAGCTTAAATAAGATGATCCCTCGCAATAATTTCAAGAAAGTGTTCCCCCTAACTGTGCACCGTTGCGAAGGTTCGTTGTTTCGAAGCACCACGTAATGATCGGGTGTGATAGATTCTAACGTTGGAATACAACGGGTGTAAGCCAGATTTACACACGCAATACACTTAGGTTGACTTGACGAGCCTAGCATGTACAGACATGGCCTCGGAACACGGAAGACCGAAAGGTCGAGCATGAGTCGTATAGAAGATACGATCAACATGAAGATGTTCACCGATGTTGACTAGTCCGTCTCACGTGATGATCGGACATGGCCTAGTTGACTCGGATCATGTTTCACTTAGATGACTAGAGGGATGTCTATCTGAGTGGGAGTTCATTGAATAATTTGATTAGATGAACTTAATTATCATGAACTTAGTCTAAAATCTTTACAATATGTCTTGTAGATCAAATGGCCCACGCTAATGTTGCCCTCAACTTCAACGCGTTCCTAGAGAAAACCAAGCTGAAAGATGATGGCAGCAACTATACGGACTGGGTCCGGAACGTGAGGATCATCCTCATAGCTGCCAAGAAATATTATGTCCTAGAAGCACCGCTAGGTGACGCACCCATCCCAGAGAACCAAGACGTTATGAACGCTTGGCAGCAGCGTGCTGATGATTACTCCCTCGTTCAGTGCGGCATGCTTTACAGCTTAGAACCGGGGCTCCAAAAGCGTTTTGAGCAACACGGAGCATATGAGATGTTCGAAGAGCTGAAAATGGTTTTCCAAGCTCATGCCCGGGTCGAGAGATATGAAGTCTCTGACAAGTTCTTCAGTTGTAAGATGGAGGAAAATAGTTCTGTCAGTGAGCACATACTAAAAATGTTTGGGTTACACAACCACTTGACTCAGCTGGGAGTTAATCTCCCGGATGACGCGGTTATTGACAGAATCCTTCAGTCGCTTCCACCGAGCTACAAGAGCTTTGTGATGAAATTCAATATGCAGGGGATGGAAAAGACCATTCTGAGGTATATTCAATGCTGAAATCAGCGGAGGTGGAGATCAAAAAGGAACATCAAGTGTTGATGGTGAATAAAACCACTAAGTTCAAGAAAGGCAAGGGTAAGAAGAACTTCAAGAAGGACGGCAAGGGAGTTGCCACGCCCGGTAAGCCAGTTGCTGGGAAGAAGCCAAAGAATGGACCCAAGCCTGAGACTGAGTGCTTTTATTGCAAGGGAAGTGGTCACTGGAAGCGGAACTGCCCCAAGTACTTAGCGGACAAGAAGGCCGGCAACACCAAAGGTATATGTGATATACATGTTATTGATGTGTACCTTACCAGCACTCGTAGTAGCTCCTGGGTATTTGATACCGGTGCGGTTGCTCATATTTGTAACTCAAAGCAGGAGCTGCGGAATAAACGGAGACTGGCAAAGGACGAGGTGACGATGCGCGTCGGGAATGGTTCCAAGGTCTATGTGATCGCCGTCGGCACGCTACCTCTACATTTACCTACGGGATTAGTTTTAAACTTCAATAATTGTTATTTAGTGCCAGCTTTGAGCATGAACATTGTATCAGGATCTCGTTTAATTCGAGATGGCTACTCATTTAAATCCGAGAATAATGGTTGTTCTATTTATATGAGAGATATGTTTCATGGTCATGCCCCGCTGGTTAATGGTTTATTCTTAATGAATCTCGAACGTAGTGTTACACATATTCATAGTGTGAATACCAAAAGATGTAAGGTTGATAATGATAGTCCCACATACTTGTGGCACTGCCGTCTTGGTCACATTGGTGTCAAACGCATGAAGAAGCTCCATGCAGATGGACTTTTGGAGTCTCTTGATTACGAAATCATTTGACATGTGCGAACCATGCCTCATGGGTAAGATGACCAAGACTCCGTTCTCCGGAACAATGGAGCGAGCAACCAACTTATTGGAAATCATACGTACTGATGTGTGCGGTCCAATGAGTGTTGAGGCTCGCGGTGGCTATCATTATGTTCTCACTCTCACTGATGACTTGAGTAGATATGGGTATGTCTACCTAATGAAACACAAGTATGAGACCTTTGAAAAGTTCAAGGAATTTTAGAGTGAGGTTGAGAATCAACGTGACAGGAAAATAAAGTTCTTATGATCAGATCGTGGAGGGGAATATTTGAGTCACGAATTTGGCACACACTTAAGGAAATGTGGAATAGTTTCACAACTCACGCCGCCTGGAACACCTCAGCGAAATGGTGTGTCCGAACGTCGTAATCGCACTCTATTGGATATGGTGCGATCTATGATGTCTCTTACCGATCTACCGCTCTCATTTTGGGGCTATGCTTTAGATACTGCCGCATTCACTTTAAATAGGGCTCCGTCGAAATCCGTTGAGACGACACCGTATGAATTATGGTTTGGGAAGAAACCTAAGCTGTCGTTTCTAAAAGTTTGGGGATGCGATGCTTATGTCAAGAAACTTCAACCTGAAAAGCTCGAACCCAAGTCGGAAAAATGCGTCTTCATAGGATACCCTAAGGAAACCATTGGGTATACCTTCTACCTCAGATCCGAAGGCAAGATCTTTGTTGTCAAGAACGGGTCCTTTCTGGAGAAAGAGTTTCTCTCGAAAGAAGTAAGTGGGAGGAAAGTGGAACTTGATGAAGTACTACCTCTTGAACCGGAAAGTAGCGCAGCTCAGGAAGATGTTCCTGTGGTGCCTGCACTGACTAGAGAGGAAGCTAATGATGATGATCAAGGTACTTCGGATCAAGTTACTACTGAACTTCGTAGGTCCACGAGGACACGTTCCACACCAGAGTGGTATGGCAACCCTGTCCTGGAAATCATGTTGTTAGACAACGGTGAACCTTCGAACTATGAAGAAGCAATGGCGGGCCTAGATTCCAACAAATGGCTTGAAGCCATGCAATCCGAGATAAGATCCATGTATGAAAACAAAGTGTGGACTTTGACAGACTTGCCCGATGATCGGCGAGCGATAGAAAACAAATGGATCTTTAAGAAGAAGACGGACGCGGATGGTAATGTTACCATCTATAAAGCTCGACTTGTCGCTAAGGGTTATCGACAAGTTCAAGGGGTTGACTACGATGAGACTTTCTCACCCGTAGCGAAGCTGGAGTCCTTCCGAATCATGTTAGCAATTGCCGCATCCTATGATTATGAGATATGGCAAATGGACGTCAAAACGGCATTATTTAACGGCATTCTTAAGGAAGAATTGTATATGATGCAGCCGGAAGGTTTTGTCGATCCTAAGAATGCTAACAAGGTATGCAAGCTCCAGCGCTCCATCTATGGGCTGGTGCAAGCATCTCGGAGTTGGAACATTCGATTTGATGAGATGATCAAAGCGTTTGGGTTTACACAGACTTATGGAGAAGCCTATGTTTACAAGAAAGTGAGTGGGAGCTCTGTAGCATTTCTCATATTATATGTGGATGACATACTGTTGATGGGAAATGATATAGAATTTTTGGGAAGCATAAAGGCCTACTTGAACAAGTGTTTTTCAATGAAGGACCTTGGAGAAGCTGCTTATATATTAGGCATCAAGATCTATAGAGATAGATCAAGACGCCTCATTGGTCTTTCACAAAGTACGTACCTTGACAAGATATTGAAGAAGTTCAATATGGATCAGTCCAAGAAGGGGTTCTTGCCTGTATTGCAAGGTGTGCAATTGAGCACGGCTCAATGCCCGACCTCGGCAGAAGATAGAGAAAAGATGAGTGTTGTCCCCTATGCCTCGGCCATAGGGTCTATTATGTATGCCATGCTGTGTACCAGACCTGATGTAAACCTTGCCGTAAGTTTGGTAGGAAGGTACCAAAGTAATCCCGGCATGGAACACTGGACAGCGGTCAAGAATATCCTGAAGTACCTGAAGAGGACTAAGGATATGTTTCTCGTTTATGGAGGTGACGAAGAGCTCGTCGTAAAGGGTTACGTCGATGCTAGCTTCGACACAGATCTAGATGACTCTAAGTCACAAACCGGATACGTGTATATTTTGAATGGTGGGGCAATAAGCTGGTGCAGTTGCAAGCAAAGCGTTGTGGCGGGATCTACATGTGAAGCGGAATACATGGCGGCCTCAGAGGCAGCACAAGAAGCAATCTGGGTGAAGGAGTTCATTACCGACCTAGGAGTTATTCCCAATGCGTCGGGCCCGATGACTCTCTTCTGTGACAACACTGGAGCTATTGCCCTTGCCAAGGAGCCCAGGTTTCACAGGAAGACCAGGCATATCAAGCGTCGCTTCAACTCCATTCGTGAAAATGTTCAAAATGGAGACATAGATATTTGTAAAGTACATACGGACCTGAATGTAGCAGATCCGTTGACTAAACCTCTCCCTAGAGCAAAACATGATCAACACCAGAACTCTATGGGTGTTCGATTCATCACAATGTAACTAGATTATTGACTCTAGTGCAAGTGGGAGACTGTTGGAAATATGCCCTAGAGGCAATAATAAAATGGTTATTATTATACTTACTTGTTCATGATAATTGTCTATTGTTCATGCTATAATTGTGTTATCCGGAAATCGTAATACATGTGTGAATACATAGACCACAACATGTCCCTAGTGAGCCTCTAGTTGACTAGCTCGTTGATCAACAGATAGTCATGGTTTCCTGACTATGGACATTGGATGTCATTGATAACGGGACCACATCATTAGGAGAATGATGTGATGGACAAGACCCAATCCTAAGCATAGCACAAGATCGTGTAGTTTGTTTGCTAGAGCTTCTCCAAATGTAAAGTATCATTTCCTTAGACCATGAGATTGTGCAACTCCCGGACACCATAGGAGTGCTTTGGGTGTGCCAAACGTCACAACGTAACTAGGTGGCTATAAAGGTGCACTACGGGTATCTCCGAAAGTGTCTGTTGGGTTGGCACGAATCGAGACTGGGATTTGTCACTCCGTATGACGGAGAGGTATCTCTGGGCCCACTCGGTAATGCATCATCATAATGAGCTCAATGTGACCAAGTGTTTGGTCACGGGATCATGCATTACGGTACGAGTAAAGTGACTTGCCGGTAACGAGATTGAACAAGGTATTGGGATACCGACGATCGAATCTCGGGCAAGTAACGTACCGATTGACAAAGGGAATTGTATACGGGATTGATTGAATCCTCGACATCGTGGTTCATCCGATGAGATCATCGTGGAAAATGTGGGAGCCAACATGGGTATCCATATCCCGCTGTTGGTTATTGATCGGAGAGTCGTCTCGGTCATGTCTGCATGTCTCCCGAACCCGTAGGGTCTACACACTTAAGGTTCGGTGACGCTAGAGTTGTAGAGATATTAGTATGCGGTTAACCGAAAGTTGTTCGGAGTCCCGGATGAGATCCCCGACGTCACGAGGAGTTCCGGAATGGTCCGGAGGTAAAGATTTATATATGGGAAGTCCTATTTTGGCCACCGGAAAATGTTCGGGATTTTTCGGTATTGTACCGGGAAGGTTCTAGAAGGTTCCAAAGTGGGGCCCACCTGCATGGGGGGACCCACATGAACGTGGTTAGTGGGGGCAAGGCCCCACAACCCTGGTCAAGGCGCACCAAGATCCCACCTTAGAAGGAATAAGATCATATCCCGAAGGGATAAGATCAAGATCCCTAAAATAGGGGGATAACAATCGGTGGGGAAGGGAAATGATGGGATTTCTTTCCCCCACCTTTGCCAACGCCCCAATGGACTTGGAGGGCAAGAAACCAGCCCCATCCACCCCTATATATAGTGGGGAGGCGCATGGGAGCAGCACCCCAAGCCCTGGCGCCTCCCTCCCTCCCGTGACACCTCTTCCTCCCCGCTTGCGCTTGGCGAAGCCCTATCGGGATCCCGCTACTTCCACCACCACGCCGTCGTGCTGCTGGATCTCCATCAACTTCTCCTCGCCCTTGCTGGATCAAGAAGGAGGAGACGTCCCCACTCCGTACGTGTGTTGAACGCGGAGGTGCCGTCTGTTCGGCGCTAGGATCATCGGTGATTTGGATCACGACGAGTACGACTCCATCAACCCCGTTCTCTTGAACGCTTCCGCGCGCGATCTACAAGGGTATGTAGATGCACTCCCCTCTCTCTCGTTGCTAGATGACTCCATAGATTGATCTTGGTGATACGTAGAAAATTTTAAATTTCTGCTACGATCCCCAACAACATCATCTCTTCCTCTTTGGGGAAATACCGACATAGTTCAAGCCACATCAACTACAAGCAAAAAAATAAACAAGACAGTAAGGAAATAAATAAGCAAGCAACTTACACTAGGCTATTATGGCTATTACAAATATGACATGCATTGGGCATCAAAGTTCGCCACCAGAGCAAATATAGTGAACAAAGCAACGTATTACGTACACTGGGTGTCTAAATTGGCCACCGGTGCAAATAAACGCGGCAGCAAAACAAGCCCAGAACTGAAACCACTTCAGAAGAGCTCAAGAAACGATATCTTGGGTACCCACCATGCTGGCAAGAAGCTTAGCAAGCTTATTAGCTTTCTCTTGTTTGGCGCTAAAATCCTCCAACGCTTGCTGTTGCACCAAAAATTATGCATCTGAATTCTGCACGGACTTCCTCGGTCCTTTCGCTTCTTGCCGTAGCACAGCTGACTGATGTCTTTCAGCTTGTAACTGAGACTAGAGAAGCCAAAGTGATTTAGGCAGCGAGTTCAAAGAGCTTCTGCCAGCAGTAGTGGCTAGTAACTCGAACACTACATCAAGGCGGGACTTTGGGGTTGTCTCACTGTCTACAATATAGTATCACCTTTCTTGGAGACCACTAGGGTTGTCTCACTATCTTGAACCTTATCTACATTACTTTCTCTACCATTACATAATGGGGCGCTCTTCTTATTCTGTCTGCATTCTACAAGAGAAACAAGCAGACACATCATGGGTTTAGCATGTAGTATATGAACTCATTTTGGTAAACCGGTTCATTAGTAAGGTGGACCAAATAACAACATGAAACAAACATATATCTATGTACTATGGTCACTGTATTGTCTATACCATTCTAGTTTATGTTGCCAAATCAAGATAGAGACACAGTTCAAATTGTATCTTTTTAAGACACAACATCATAGACAGAATATAAGTGTGGGAAACTACACAACACTAACAACACTTGTAATGTGCATGATATGATAACATAACTGTTTATACAACTGAAACTAAAATCAACATAGAGGAAGATATTAGAACAAAAATCCAATTAAAGAAATAGGTTTAAAACATACCTCTTGCACCATTGGAGTTTCAATTGGATCATTCAAATTCGAAATTAGTTGGTATGAGTAAATATAGTGATGCAAGAGCAAAGTAGTATGTACAATAGCTACAGAATCTGGCCTAGGAACAGTTGCTCTTCGTGCTTTGGGTTTGGGTTCGCTGTGGTGGTCTTCGTGCTTTGGGCACTGCAGTTGCCTTACTAACTGGTCGTGTGGGGGTACTCTGTGGTGGACATGGTGATGTGTCAACTAGAAGTGGGTTACTATCTGCTGGGGTTGGGGTTAGATGGGGTGTAGCTGGTTCCTTGTTCAACAGTGTAGGTGTACAATCTGGACGAGTATCGATTATGTGTGGTGGGGATAGTTCGTTGGCCAGTACAACCATGGTTCTATCTGCATTGACGGGTAGCACCGTATTTTGTGAAGAATGGGTTTTGACTCCCTTAGATACTGCCATCACCCCCTCCAATTCAAATGGCTGATAAACAAGAAAATAAATTGAATGTACAGACATTGTATGATAGATAGATGTGGTAATTCACATATATGTTATATCTAACCAAACAAGACAACATGACACAGTTTCACATATATGATGGCTAACTAAACAGGATAGCATGACATAGTTTCAGATATATGATGGATAACTTAACATGATATAATGGCATAATTCAACATATGATGAGTATCTAAACAGGATGACATGACATAACTATATGATGTCTTTCTAAAATAGGTTGGCATTAAATAATTCACATACATGTTTTCTAAGTATACATGATGGCATGATATAATTTACATAATGGATTCATATACTAAGAAGCTGGCACTCGCATGTATGATCTCTAAACTAAGCAGATGGCATTGAATATTGTGTATATGATGTCTAAAATAATCAATGCAAGAAACCATATGCACGATATGAGAAATATAAACATTGAAAGTTAGAGCATACACCTCAGGGGGGTATGACTAGTCATCTGTCTCTGAATCCTCCTCTGAGGAGCTATCTGTAACCAGCAAGAAATATGCATCGACAGGTAGCACGGACTACTTAGAAGACCTTGTTTTCACTCCAGATTTTCCCATCACCGACTCAAATGGCTGATGGATAGGAAGAGTAGATGAATGTACAAACATTGTCGACAAATGGAATACCTGATAGAAAAATAGTATGGCATGATACAATTCACATATATGATGACTGGCTAAACAGGATGGCATTCCATGATTCACGTATATGATACCTGGCTAAACAAGATGGCATTGCATAATTCACATATATGATATAGAAACCAAACATGTGGCATTCTCACAAAGCAAATCTAAACTAAGCTGATGACATATAAGATGTATGAAGTAAGCAATGCGAGGCACCATATGCATGATATGACTAACATCAGCATGCCAAGCTAGAGCAAACACCTCAGGGGGTAAATAGGAGTGATCGGCTCCCTATGAATCCCCCTCTGAATAGTTATCTTCCTCTCGAATAAAATCTGGAATGGGGGGAGGGGTCCCCCACTGCGCCCACCATGGAGCAGCATCTGCATGACATTATATTCCCACGCAACTGTAGCGATCTGACCTCAAACGGTCAAATCTCCGTGCATAAGTGTCATCCCTGGATCGGTAATGCTGACACACACAGTACTTGAAGGATTTATAACAGAGTGCAATCACACACTTATTACATCGAATGTCTCAAAAGAGAACTTATTACAATAATATGGCTTAAGGCCATCTAAATAAGATAACTGCGGAAGCATCAAAGGTAAATGAGTCCATCAACTCCAATGGCATAGTTGAGTGCACGACAATGACCTAGCACACCTTACTCTTCGTCTGGAAAGTCTACAATATGTTGCAGCCCGAAAACGGGTCAGCACATGGAATATGCTGGCAAAATAACACAGTAGAGAAATGAACAGGTAATAGCTATAACTATATGCATATATGGCGGGTGGAGGCTCTATGGTTATCATGTTTTTGCGAAAAGCCAATTTTCTCCTACAACAAAGGAATATATTTTGTTTAACTATCATGGTAGTTGATAAACATTGAGAAGGTTCCTCCAACTCAATCCCAATTAAACAGTATTAAGAACCCAACAAATTAATTTAGAGTGATGAGATCAAATCAATAATTCAAGAACCAGATACTCAAGATGTCCATAACCTGGGCCACGGCTAACCATGATTAGTTTGTACACTCTGCAGAGGTTTGTGCACTTTTCCCCACAAGACTCGATCTCCTCCGTTTGATTTTCTCGCACTACATGGTGTTTGAGAAATGGATGACCGAGACACAGTCTTTCAGAAGCATTAACTCTTTACTCTGGGTAGACAGTACCACCTACATCCCCTACATCTGCTAGCCTACCATTAAAAGAGGTCACGCAACATAATCAACTATGCCAGAGCCCATAATGGCTTGTGGCTGCACACGGAAGTTTCTAGCATGAATAATCTTATGATCCCTTTGAGCCTGGGTGACGAACCGTAGGATGATCACATGGGTACTCCGGGATATCCTAGGACAACACTGGATTCTCCGGGTGCCCGCAACCAATCCACCCAGATGTGTATTAAAGTAGCCACCTTAAGTTTAACCATTAATTAACAACTCTCACATCTGTTATGGATACACTCAACCAATCCACGTCTATGAGCATAGCATATCATTGTAAGCATAACGTAGAAGTAACTCCCACGATTTGATATAAAGGACAATAGTTTCTACCTCATCATCTATTTCCCAATACCCACATGTTATCAATCCTACTCATGCAATGTTTGAGGGTTGAAACTAATGCATAAAAACTGGGTAATAACGGGGTATGATCAAAGTGGTACTTGCCTTGCCTTGCCTTGCCTTCGCACTCCGGGAATTCTATCGCAAACAAACAATAGCATACATAATCACTCAAGCATAGATGCAAGGGTAAAACTTAGATGAGAAAGTCCAAACTGAAAGTTCAACTGAAGTGCTTCAATTTGCAAAAAGAATCACTCAAATCGGAGCTACGAAACTCAAACTACGATCAAAAGAAGTTCGAATTCAAATCTGCTTGCAACCAAATTTTAAATTGTCAAAACCATGTTCAAGTTGATTAACTGGAAAGAGGGGTTTGGTGTTGGTTTCACTAGATTTGGACGAACGGTTGAAAAACTGCAACAGTTTGAAGATCAGGGGCTAATCTACGAAAAAAATCACGGATAGGTCCCTGGTGAAAAACAACAGAAAAAGACAAATCTATCGGACGAACGTCCGCTAACAGAGACAAACGAACGAATTCGTTCATTATAAGAACTAAACGAACAAACGTCCGCAGAATAGATCTAAACCGAAGAAAACCGAGAAAATCGATCTAAAAAAACCTAATTAGATCTAGGGTTTACCGAAATAAACCGAAGAAAACAGGACAAAAACCAACGGCAGCGGCGGATCCGAACGACGGCGAGGCGGCGGTATCCGGCGAGGGCGGCGGCGTTGGTGCGGGGCGGCAGCGACGGGCTGTGGCGCGGCAGGCGGCAGCGGCTAACTGCGGCGGCGCGGCGCGGCTTGGAAGGCGGCGGTGGCTGCGGTGGCGGGGTGGGGAGGAGAGGCGGCGGGGCGACGGCTTATAAGAGGGGGCGGTGCAAGGCGGCTTGGGGGAGGGGGAAAGGCGGTGGGGCAGCATGGCCGAGCCAGACACGGCGTCCGTGCGGCGGCGGGGCTCCGCGGGAGGAAGGCAGTGGGGCTGAGGCGGGCCGGCCTGCTTGGCTGGGCCTTTGGCCCAGTCGGGCGTAACTTTTTTTTAAAATAAATTCCACCAAGGAAAATCCTAATAAAAGAAAATAAAAAAAATTCTAAGAATGCCAAAAACAATTTTCGCCGTCTAAATAAAATATTTAGAACAAAGTGAACATTTTTTCTGGCCTAAAAATGCATATTTTTCTAATTCAAATAAAATCTCGAATAAATTCCAAATAAAATATTTATTTGATTTTAAAATCTTTCCTCCAATATTTCTCTCTTTTTGAAGAAGTCATATTATCTTCTCTCTTTTATTTTAATATCGGAAATATTTCGGAGAGAAAAATTATTAAAACCAAAATGATCCTCTTTTCAAATTTGATAAAATTTCAAATATGAAAATAAATGAAATCCCCAACTCTCTCCAAGGTCCTTGAGTTGCTTAGGATTTCTAGGATCGCAAACAAAATGCAAATAAAATATGATATGCATATGATGACCTATGTATAACATCCAAATTGAAAATTTGGGATGTTACAAACCTACCCCCCTTAAGATGAATCTCGCCCTCGAGATTCGGGTTAGCTAGAAAATAGGTGTGGGTGGTCTTTCCGTAGGTCTTCCTCTCGTTCCCAGGTGGCTTCATCCTCGGTATGGTGGCTCCACTGAACTTTGCAAAACTTGATAACCTTGCTGCGCGTAACTCGGCTGGCAAACTCGAGAATCTTGACGGGTTTCTCCTCGTAGGTCAAATCACTATCAAACTGAATTGCTTCCAGGGGCACTGTATCTCTCAAAGGAATATCGGCCATCTTAGCATGGCACTTCTTCAACTGTGAAACGTGAAACACATCACGAACTCCTGACAGTCCTTCGGGTAACTCCAACTTGTAGGCCACTTCTCCCTTTCGCTCCAAAACTCGGTATGGTCCTACAAATCTCGAGGCTAACTTTCCCTTAACTCCAAATTGTTTAATTCCTCGTAGAGGTGACACACGAAGATACGCTCTATCTCCGATTTCATAGAATACCTCCTTGCACTTTGTATCGGCATAACTCTTCTGCCTGGACTGAGCTACCTTTAGTCTGTCGCGAATCAACTTAACCTTCTCTTCAGACTCTTTGATCAAATCCGGTCTGAACAACTAGCGATCTCCAACTTCATCCCACATTAACGGTGTCTTGCACCTTCTCCCATACAAAGCTTCGAATGGTGCCATCTTCAGACTAGCTTGATAACTGTTGTTGTATGAGAACTCCGCGTACGAAAAATTATCATCCCAACTGGATCCATAATCTAATGCACAGGCTCTCAACATGTCCTCCAGAATCTAACTGACTCTCTCGGTCTGTCCGTCTGTCTGCGGATGAAAGGCTGTACTGAACTCTAGCCTGGTACCCAAAGTCTGGTGCAGGTGATTCCAAAACTTCGAGGTCAATTGTGTTCCTCTATCTAATATGATGGTCCTCGGAACTCCATGCAGACATACGATCCTGGTCATATATATCTTGGCCAACTTCGCACTCGTATAGGTGGTTTTCACTGGGATAAAGTGAGCCACTTTGGTCAAACGATCCACTACTACCCAGATAGAATCGTATCCCGATCGGGTCCTGGGTAATCCGGTGATAAAATCCATGCCAAGCTTGTCCCACTTACATTCGGGTATCGGCATAGGTTGCAGTAATCCTGCTGGCTTCTGATGTTCTGCCTTCACCCTCTGACATACATCACATACTGCTACATACTCTGCAATATCCTTCTTCATACCAGTCCACCAGAAACGCTCCTTCAAATCCAAATACATTTTGGTGTTTCCGGGGTGTATCGAGTATGGCGAGTCATGAGCTTCTTGAAGTATTAACTTCCTGATCTCCGCATTATTGGGTACATACACATGATCCTCAAACCATAAAGTTTCGTACTCATCCTCACGAAAACCTTTGGCTTTTCCTTTGCTCATCTTCTCCTTTATCTCAGCAATTTCCTTATCATCCTTCTGAGCTTCTCGAATATTTCCCAATAATGTTAACTGAACTTCCATTGCTGCAACGAAACCTCTAGGAACTATCTCCAAACGAAGCTCCTTGAGCTCTTCGGCCAACTCCTTTGGTAATCCTCCGCTTACGAGGGTATTGACATAACTCTTCCGGCTCAAAGCGTCTGCTACGACATTGGTCTTTCCTAGATGATAATGCAACATCATATCATAATCCTTTATAAGTTCCAACCATCTCCTTTGCCTGAGGTTCAGCTCCTTCTGCGTGAAAATGTACTTCAAACTCTTGTGATCCGTGTACACATCACAACGGTTTCCAATAAGAAAGTGTCTCCAGGTCTTAAGCACATGCACTACGGCTGCTAACTCCAAATCATGCGTGGCATAATTCAATTCGTGCGGTCGAAGCTGGCGTGAGGCATAAGAAACAACTCTTCCGTCCTGCATAAGTACACCTCCAAGTCCTAAGCAAGAAGCATCGCAATACATTTGGAAATCCTTGCGTATATCCGGAAGAATTAGCACTGGGCCAGTAACCAAACATTTCTTCAACTCCTGAAAACTAGCCTCACATTCATCCGTCCATTTGAACTTGATGTCTTTCTTCAACAACTCCGTCATGGGCTTCGCAATCTTGGAAAAAATTCTCAATGAATCTCCGATAGTATCCCGCAAGTCCAAGAAAATTGCGGATCTCTCCTACTGAGGTGGGTGACAACCAATCAGTGACTGACTGAACCTTGGTAGGGTCTACTGCTATACCCTCTCCTGATATGACATGACCAACGAATCCAACTTCCTTCAACCAAAACTCACATTTGCTGAATTTGGCATACAACTGATGTTCCCTGAGCTTCTCGAGAACTAAATGCAAATGCTCCTTGTGCTTCTCTTCATTCTTCGAGTATACCAAAATATCATCAATGAACACCACAACAAACTTATCCAAGAATTCCATGAACACCTTATTCATCATAATCATGAAATAGGCAGGGGCATTAGTCAAACCAAATGACATAACCGTGTACTCATATAGCCTGTACCTTGTGGTGAAGGCTGTCTTAGGTATATCCTATTCTTGGATCTTCAGCTGGTGGTATCCTGATCGCAGATCGATCTTGGAAAATACTTTAGCTCCTTGCAGCTGGTCAAACAAATCGTTGATCATCGGTAGTGGGTACTTGTTCTTGATCGTCACTTCATTCAATGCACGATAATCAACAACCATTCTCAAAGATCCATCCTTCTTCTCAACCAAGAGCACCGGGGCTCCCCACGGTGACGAACTTTGTCGAATGTAACCTTTCTCCAATAACTCCTTAATCTGCTTCTTAATCTCCTCTAGATCATTTGCGGGCATCCGGTATGGTCTCTTTGATATTGGTCCGGTGCCTGGCAACAGCTCTATCAAAAACTCAATGTCTCGATCCGGCGGCATGCCTGGTAGTTCCTTTGGAAATACATCCGGGAAATCCTTCACTACAGGTACTTCCTCCTGAACAACTCCTGAGAGGGGATATACTTGGGTCCTTCTTGGCGCATGCCTAGATACATACTTGATCCTTTTTCCCTTCGGGGTGGTGAGCAGAATGGACTTACTAGCACAGTCAATGTTTCCTCCATACTTCGATAGTCAATCCATTCCCAGTATTATATCCAATCCTTGTGACTCCAAAATTACTAGGTCGGAGGGGAAAACATGGCTACCAATGGTTAAGGGTAACCGATCACACCATCGGCTAGCCATGTACTCTGCTCCTGGTGAGCTCACTAACATGGGTGACCTAAGGGCTAGGGTTGGCAAATTAAACTTTTCCATAAATCTCCTTGATATGTATGAATGTGATGCACCAGTATAAAAAAGAACGAGAGTGGTAAGTGACTTAACCAAAAACTTACCAATCACTGCGTCAGGCTGATCTTCAACTTCCTCCATGTTGATGTGGTTCACCTGAACTCTGGTGAAGGGATTGGGCTTCTTCCCTGAACTTCCATTGCCATTTCCATTCTTGGCTTCAGAACACTCAGTGGCGTAGTGCCCAGTCATCCCGCACTTGAAACAAGTAATGCGACTTAGATCCTTCTTGGCAGGTGTTGCTGGGTTGGACCGGTTCTGGCTGCTGCTTCCTCCATTCCCATTCCCATTCTTGGGGCCACTGTGGTTATGTGAACTTCCTCCATTGTGGGTGTGGCCTCCATGGTTATGGTGAGTATGTCCTCCCGAGTTCGGAGTAAAACGAGGTCTATGCTGAGCTCCAGAATTGTACTTCCCTTGTCCATACTTCCTTTTGCGGCTCTCTATCTGTTGCTGCTTCCCTTCAATCATAAGATCCCTGTCTACCAACTCCTGGTAGTTAGCAAATGTTGCCACCATCAACTGCATACTCAGCTCATCATTCAGCCCTTCCATAAACTTCTCCTGCTTCCCGGCACCTGTGGCCACATCATCCGGGGCATAGAGAGCTAACTAACTGAACTCGTCAACGTACTGCCCCATAGTACGATTCCCCTGGCGTAAGTTGCGAAACTCACGCTTCTTCATGCTCATAGATCTAGTTGAGACATGGGCTGTGCAGAACGCTTGCTGAAACTGATCCCAAGTAACATTGTCTATGGGGAACGTGGTTGTGTAATTCTCCCACCATGAGGCTGCGGGTCCATCCAGTTGGTGTGCGGCAAAACGCACCTTCTCAGCATCTGTGCAACTTGCGGTGGCCAACTCCCTTCCAATCCTGCGTAGCCAGTCATCAGCAACAATCGGCTCGGTGCTACTAGAAAAGACCGGCGGATTCAACCTCAGAAAACGGGCTAAGTTGTCAACTGGAGGTGGTGGTGGTGGGTTGTTGTTGTTGTTGTTGCCTTGGTTCTGAACTAGCAACTGCATCAAGGCATTCTGTTGTTGGATCAACTGAGTGAGCTCCGGTGGGAAGACAAATCCGGGGTCACGTCTCGGAGGCATCTGATGGGTTTACAGGGGAGAGATTAGAATAGAATGAGGTCTAAAGAGAAAGCGCTACCCATATGCACATGAGACAAACACATTCATATCACACCACTCAATTCAAACAAGGGCATACAAACGATCTAACTACCATTCCAAAGATACTCAGACTACTACTATTTACATGGGGGAATTACTACTGATAATATGGTGGTCGACTAGAAGTTTTGATCGGTGGAAGACTCTATGATATCCGCTCCAGCTTCGTCTTTGTAATCATCATCACTACTATCGGGGTCGGAGTCGGTGTCGTCGATGATGATGTAGTCCTCGGGATGGTCGTCATCTCCTCCTGGCACGCGGTCTCCCATGAATACTCCTAGCTTCCTCGTCAAGTCTTCATTCTTTTCTACTAGCACTGCGATTTCCTCCTCGTATCCGTTGCGTGTAGACTTGATTTCCTCTTCAAGCTCCATGTTCCTAGTCATCACCTTCTTCAGATCTATCATGCTTGCACACATTTGGTTCTCCTGGCGACGAATGTGCTGGTTTAACTCCTGGATGAAAGCTGCAATGGACTTGTCCCTCCTGGTGCTGATCATCTCCCATTGCTCATCTCGGCGCCCACATATCTGGTAGATGGTGTCCTTAATATCCTTGTGATAAACTTCGCCGATGCATCCCATGGCGATGTGGGCTGCCATGCTCTTTCCTAGACTCCAGGTTGGTGCATCAAAGGAAAACTCTATGGGCTGAGTAACTGGCGTGAATGTCCTTCCTGGAACATGAACTCGAATCATCAAACGCTCCTCTTCTGGTAAAGTGGCGGTGTAGGTCCCAGTGAAGCTTGGTATTCCGATGTTCAGGTACCTAGTGACTTCCTTCAAGTGTCGTCCAAAAGGGGTGTCTTCATTCGGTTGATCAAAATTGTTCCTTGGGTCCGCCATCTATAGAGTGGAAAATGGAGAGGAGTCAGAGAAGAGTAGAGAAGAGTGACCTATGGCTTATCTTAGTGGTCACGTCCTACAATCAGCGTGTGCTCTGATACCATCTTGTAGCGATACGACCTCAAACGGTCAAATCTCTGTGCATAAGTGTCATCCCTGGATCGGTAATGCTGACACACACAGTACTTGAAGGATTTATAACAGAGTGCAATCACACACTTATTACATCGAATGTCTCAAAAGAGAACTTATTACAATAATATGGCTTAAGGCCATCTAAATAAGATAATTGCGGAAGCATCGAAGGTAAATGAGTCCATCAACTCCAACGGCATAGCTGAGTGCACGACAACAACCTAACGCACCTTACTCTTCGTCTGAAAAGTCTGCAACATAATACGTTGCAGCCCGAAAACGAGTCAGCACATGGAATATGCTGGCAAAATAACACTGTAGAGCACTGAACAGGTAATAGCTATAACTATATGCATATATGGCTGGTGAAGGCTCTACGGTTATCATGTTTTTGCGAAAAGCCAATTTTTTCCTACAACAAAGGAATATATTTTGTTTAACTATCATGGTAGTTGATAAACATTGAGAAGGTTCCTCCAACTCAATCCGAATTAAACAGTATTAAGAACCCAACAAATTAATTTAGAGTGATGAGATCAAATCAATAATTCAAGAACCAGATACTCAAGATGTCCATAACCATGGACACGGCTAACCATGATTAGTTTATACACTCTGCAAAGGTTTGCGCACTTTTCCCCACAAGACTCGATCTCATCAGTTTGATTTTCTCGCACTGTATGGTGTTTGAGAAACGGATGACCGAGACACAGTCTTTCAGAAGCATTAACTTATTACTCTGGGTAGACAGTACCACCTACATACCCTACATCTGCTAGCCTACCACTAATAGAGGTCACGCAACATACTCAACTATGCCAAATCCCGTAATGGCTTGTGGCTGCACACGGAAGTTTCTAGCATGAATAATCTTATGATCCCTTTGAGCCTGGGTGGCGAACCGTAGGATGATCACACGGGTACTCCAGGATATCCTAGGACAACACTGGATTCTCCAGGTGCCAGCATCCAATCCACCCAGATGTGTATTAAAGTAGCCACCTTAAGTTTAACCATTAATTAACAGCTCTCACATCTGTCATGGATACACTCAACCAATCCACGTCTACGAGCATAGCATAGCATTGTAAGCATAACGTAGAAGTAACTCCCATGGTTTGATATAAAGGACAATAGGTTCTACCTCATCATCTACTTCCCAATACCCACATGTTATCAATCCTACTCATGCAATGTTTGAGGGTTGAAACTAATGCATAAAAACTGGGTAATAACGGGGTATGATCAAAGTGTTACTTGCCTTGCTGATGATCTGCAAACCCTAGAGACTCGTAGTAGCACGCTTCACACTCCAGGAATTCTATCACAAACAAACAATAGCATACATATGCACTCAAGCATAGATGAAAGGGTAAAACTCAGATGAGAAAGTCCGAACTGAAAGTTCAACTGAAGTGATTCAATTGGCAAAAATAATCACTCAAATCGGAGCTACGAAATTCAAACTACGATCAAAAGAAGTTCGAATTCAAATCTGCTTGCAACCAAATTTTAAATTTGTCAAAACCATGTTCAATTTGATTAAAAGGAAAGAGGGGCTCGAGACGAAGATTTTGGCGTTGGTTTCACTAGATTTGGACGAACGGTTGAAAAACTGCGAGGGTTTGAAGATCAGGGGCTAATCTGCAAAAAAATCGTGGATAGGTCCCTGGTGAAAAACAACAGAAAAAGAAAAATCTATCGGACAAACATCCGCTAACAGAGACAAACGAACGAATTCGTTCGTTATAAGAACTAAACGAACAAACGTTCACAGAATAGATCTAAACAGAAGAAAACCGAGAAAACCGATCTAAAAACCTAATTAGATCTAGGGTTTACCGAAATAAACCGAAGAAAACCAGATAAAACCGGTGGGGCGGCGGGGCGGCGGGATCCGGCACGGGCGGTGGCGCGGCAGTGCGGCGGTGGCGGCGGAGCGGCGCGGCAGCGCGGCGGTGGTGGCAGGCGGCGGCGGTGGTGGCAAGCAGCGGCAGCGGCGCGGCTTGGAAGGCGGCGGTGGCTGCGGTGGCAGGGTGGGGAGGAGAGGCGGCGGGGCGGCGGCTTATAAGAGGGGGCGGGGCAAGGCGGCTTGGGGGAGGGGGCAAGGCGGCGGTGCGGTGTGGCCGAGCCGGACTCGACGTCCGTGCGGTGGCGGGGCTCCGCGGGAGGAAGGTGGCAGGGCTGAGGCGGGCCGGCCTGCTCGGCTGGGCCGTTGGCCCAGTCGGGCGAATCTTTTTTAAATAAATTCCACCGAGGAAAATACTAATAAAAAAAATTCTAAAACGCCAAAAACAATTTTCACCGTCTTAATAAAATATTTAGAACAAAGTGAACATTTTTCTGGCCTAAAAATGCAATTTTAAAAAATGCATATTTTTCTAATTCAAATAAAATCTCGAATAAATTCCAAAGAAAATATTTATTTGATTTTAAAATCTTTCGTCCAATATTCCTCTTTTTGAAGAAGTCATATTATCTTCTCTCTTTTATTTTAATATTGGAAATATTTCAGAGAGAAAAATTATTAAAACCAAAATGATCCTCTTTTCAAATTTGAGAAAAATTAAAATATGAAAATAAATGAAATCCCAACTCTCTCGGTGGGTCCTTGAGTTGCTTAGGATTTCTAGGATCGCAAACAAAATGCAAATAAAATATGATATGTATATGATGACCTATGTATAACATCCAAATTGGCTCTTTTTCTCTACATGTTTAGTACGATTGTGTACAATAACTGACATGCATAATAAAAAACATAGTTGTAAGGCCTAAGGGGTGCGTGCATAATCAAGACTGATGGTAGCAACGAGTGGATAGATCCAAAACTAATGATAGCACGCAGATGATAGCTTCAGTTTAAAAAGATAGATGATGGCTCATCTATTGTTTATTGCCCACCCAACATGAACCACATAGAAGACCCTAGATGAAGCAGATAGTAGATAGAGATACTCTTCGTTTCTGCCTCGATATGTGCCCCACATGCATTTTAAAACTCAAGTTTGAACATTAGTTTGGACCTAACTCGGAATGTAAGAGGTGAACATGACGATAAAGTAGCAGGTAATAATCATCGATGTATAATGTAACCAGACACTAAAGAGTGCAACCTCTCTTCCAGAAATGTGTAGTCCCCAGGTTCATCTGCTCCGTCGATGATGGTAAAGCAGTTGGCGTGGCTACCGACAACGAGGAAGATGATCTGAGGCGTCGAAAGAAGGTCTGCAGGGGGGATCTCTGCTGCGGTGGACGCTTCCGTCGATGGTGCATGATACATCTCCAACGTATCTATAATTTATGAAGTATTCATGCTATTGTATTATCCAACTTGGATGTTTAATGGGCTTTATTATACACTTTTATATTATTTTTGGGACTAACTTATTAACCCAGAGCCCAGTGCCAGTTTCTGTTTTTCTCCTTGTTTCAGTGTTTCACAGAAAAGGAATATCAAAAGGAGCCCAAACAGAATGAAACCTTCGGGAGAGTTATTTTTGGAACGAAAGCAATCCAGAAGACTTGGAGTGTACGTAAGGGAAGCAACGAGGAAGGCACGAGGCAGGGGGGCGCGCCCACCCCCTGGGCGCGCCCTCCACCCTCGTGGGCCCCTCGTGGCTCCCCTGACCGACTTTTTTCGCCTATATATATCCATATACCCTAAAACCTTCGGGGAGCAGAATAGATCGGGAGTTCTGCCGCCGCAAGCCTCTGTAGCCACCAAAAACCAATCGGGACCCTGTTCTGGCACCCTGCTGGAGGAGGGATCCCTCACCGATGGCCATCTTCATCATCCCGGCGCTCTCCATGACGAGGAGGGAGTAGTTCACCCTCGGGGCTGAGGGTATGTACCAGTAGCTATGTGTTTGATCTCTCTCTCTCTCTCGTGTTCTTGATTTGGCACGATCTTGATGTATCACGAGCTTTGCTATTATAGTTGGATCTTATGATGTTTCTCCCCCTCTACTCTCTTGTAATGGATTGAGTTTTCCCTTTGAAGTTATCTTATCGGATCGAGTCTTTAAGGATTTGAGAACACTTGATGTATTTCTTATCGTGCTTATCTGTGGTGACAATGGGATATCACGTGATCCACTTGATGTATGTTTTGGTGATCAAATTGCGGGTTCCGCCCATGAACCTATGCATAGGGGTTGGCACACGTTTTCGTCTTGACTCTCCGGTAGAAACTTTGGGGCACTCTTTGAAGTTCTTTGTGTTGGTTGAATAGATGAATCTGAGATTGTGTGATGCATATCGTATAATCATACCCACAGATACTTGAGGTGACAATGGAGTATCTAGGTGACATTAGGGTTTTGGTTGATTTGTGTCTTAAGGTGTTATTCTAGTACGAACTCTATGATAGATCGAACGGAAAGAATAGCTTCATGTTATTTTACTACGGACTCTTGAATAGATTGATCAGAAAGAATAACTTTGAGGTGGTTTCGTACCCTACAATAATCTCTTCGTTTGTTCTCCGCTATTAGTGACTTTGGAGTGACTCTTTGTTGCATGTTGAGGGATTGTTATATGATCCAATTATGTTATTATTGTTGAGAGAACTTGCACTAGTGAAAGTATGAACCCTAGGCCTTGTTTCCTAGCATTGCAATACCGTTTGTGCTCACTTTTATCATTAGTTACCTTGCTGTTTTTATATTTTCAGATTACAAAAACCTATATCTACCATCCATATTGCATTTGTATCACCATCTCTTCGCCGAACTAGTGCACCTATACAATTTACCATTGTATTGGGTGTGTTGGGGACACAAGAGACTCTTTGTTATTTGGTTGCAGGGTTGTTTGAGAGTGACCATCTTCATCCTACACCTCCCACGGATTGATAAACCTTAGGTCATCCACTTGAGGGAAATTTTCTACTGTCCTACAAACATCTGCACTTGGAGGCCCATCAACGTCTACAAGAAGAAGGTTGTGTAGTAGACATCAAGCTCTTTTATGGCGCCGTTGCCGGGGAGGTGAGTGCTTGAAGGTATATCTTTAGATCTTGCAATAGAATCTTTTTGTTTCTTGTTTTATCACTAGTTTAGTCTATAAAAGAAAACTACAAAAGAATGGAATTGAGGGTACCTCATATGCTTCATCTTTTTAATGTCTTTCATGAAAATGATGGAAAGGAAAATTGTGCTCAAGTACTAGAAGAAGAATTAGATAGAATGCTTGGCATAAAATATGTGAATGATGAGCATGATTGCAATGTTGTTAGTATGAATTCTTTGAATACCCATGATACTAATGATATGCAAAGCCACAAGCTTGGGGAAGCTATGTTTGATGAAGATGATATTTTTTGTCCCCCAAGCTTTGATGAGCAAATTTACTATGATGAAAGCATGCCTCTTATCTATGATGATTATTGTGATGACACGTATGCTATAAACAATAATGATAACCATGAAACTTGTCATCTTGATCTTAATTTTCAATCACATGATAGTTGTTTTGTTGAGTTTACTCCCACTGTTCCGAATGAGAAGAAATTTGCTTATGTGGAGAGTAATAAAAATTACATGCATGTAGATCATGAAAAGAATGCTTTATGTGATGGTTATATAGTTGAATTCATTCATGATGCTACTGAAAATTATTATGAGAGAGGATCATATGCTTCTACATATTGCAATAATATCAAGTTTCCTCTCTATGTTTTGAAAATTTTGAAGTTATGCTTGTTTTGCCTTCCTATGCAAGTTGATTCTTGTTCCCATAAGTTGTTTGCTCACAAAATCCCTATGCATAGGAAGTGGGTTAGACTTAAATGTGCTAGTCATATGCTTCATGATGCTCTATTTATGTTTCAATTCTTATCTTTTATCTGAGCATCATTGAAATCATCATGCCTAGCTAGGGGCGTTAAACGTTAGCGCTTGTTGGGAGGCAACCCAATTTTATTTAAGTTTCTTGCTTTTTGGTTCTGTTTAGGAATAAATAATCCATCTAGCTTCTGTTTAGATGTGGTTTTGTGTTTTAATCAGTGTTTGTGCCAAGTACGACCTATAGGATCTTCTTGGATGGTAGTTATTTGATCTTGCTGAAAATTCCAGAAACTTTCTGTTCACGAAATCAATTGTTTAAAATCACCAGAACGTGATAAAATACTGATTCCAATTGCAGAAGATCAATAATCAAATTATCTAGGTCTTCCTATTTTGGTAGAATTGTTTGAGTTCCAGAAGTTTGCTTTAGTTACAGATTACTACAGACTGTTCTGTTTTTGACAGATTCTGTTTTTCGTGTGTTGTTTTCTTATTTTGATGAATCTATGGCTAGTAAAATAGTTTATAAACCATAGAGAAGTTGGAATACAGTAGATTTAACACCAATACAAATAAAGAATGAGTTCATTACAGTACCTTGAAGTGGTGTTTTGTTTTCTTTCGCTAGCGGAGCTTACGAGTTTTCTGTTAAGTTTTGTGTTGTGAAGTTTTCAAGTTTTGGGTAAAGATTCGATGGACTATGGAATAAGGAGTGGCAAGAGCCGAAGCTTGGGGATGCCCAAGGCACCCCAAGGTAATATTCAAGGACAACCAAGATCCTAAGCTTGGGGATGCCCCGGACGGCATCCCCTCTTTCGTCTTCGTTCATCGGTAACTTTACTTGGAGCTATATTTTTATTCACCACATGATATGTGTTTTTCTTGGAGCGTCATTTTATTTTCTTTTGTTTTGCTTTCTGTATGAATAAAATACCAAGATCTGAAATTCTTAAATGAGAGAGAGTATTCACATAGTTGCATAGTTATTAAACTACTCATTGATCTTCACTTATATCTTTTTGGAGTAGTTTGTCATTTACTCGTGTGCTTCACTTATATCCTATGAGTAAATGGTTGAATGATTTGAATGTCATAAATCTGAAATTATATATGTTTCATATGCCTTTCCCATGGGTAGTAATGCCTTCACATATAAGAAGTAGAGGTGGTAAATTTTTTGAAGGTTAGCAAACATTGTATTGGTCACTTGAACAATTCATGAAAGAATATTGAAGGAAGAGAGATTTCACATATAAATATACTATCTTGGACATCTTCTATGATTGTGAGCCCCATTAATTATTTTCAAGCCTGAGAAAATTAGTTGAAGTTGGACAAGGAAGACAACATAATGAGTTATGTTTGGGTGTATTTGTATAGAAGTTATATTGTTATGGATCCTCTAACATGTGGTGCTAGCTTTCTAGAATCCTTTGCTAGCCAAAATATTTGTACTAAGCGGGAATACTGCTTGTGCATCCGAATTCCTTGAACCAAATTTATTCCATGAGTGTCCACCATATCTACCTATATGTTGTATTTACCTGCCGTTCCAAGTAAATTTGCATGTGCCAAACTCTAAACCTTCAAATAATAATCTGTTTTGTATGCCCGAATCGCTCATGTAGCGACTAGGGGCTGTTAGTATCTTCCATGCTAGGTGGGTTATTCTCACGATGAGTGGACTCCGCTCATCGTTCACGAGAAAATGGCTGGTAACTGGGATGCCCAGTCCTATGATCAAAAGATCAAAAACAAATTCGCAAATAATTTAAACAAACTCCCCCAGGATTGTTGATAGTTGGACGACACCCGTTGTTTCGGACAAGCCGTGGAGTGTGATTGTTGGTGGAGGGGGAGTAAAATCTTTACCTTTCTGTTTGGGAACCGCCTATAATGTATGTAGTATGGAAGATATTGGGAACTCTTGGTCTTTATGTTGACAATGAAAGCATACCTCTCAAAATTATTTTCATCTCTGTTTTAAAGCTTCGAGCTCTGGCACCTCTGAAAATCCCTGCTTCCCTCTGCGAACGGCCTATCTTTTACTTTTATGCAAGAGTCAGTAGTATTCCTTCTCATTCCAACCTACTTTTTAGTTGGCAAGCATCATGTGGTGGAGAAAGATCTAAGCATATACGGCCATTCAAATATATTTGAGCATGAATTATTATTGTTGACATTACCCTTGAGGTAAAAGGTTGGGAGGCGAAACATTAAGCCCCTATCTTTCTCCGTGTTCGATGAATACTATTTGTTCTAAAAATATGCTTTGAGTGGTAGCAATCATGGAAGACTATATGATGGTTGAGTATGTGGGATTTGCTAAATCAAAGCTCTTACATAGACCCTTCCTGAAAATAAGATGAATTGCAATTGTTTGAGGACCGAGAACATAGTTTGTTAGTTTTCAAGAAAGTTTATGGTCTATGCTTTAACAAGTGAATAGCTTGTTACTTGATCATGAAAAGTTTTATGAGTTGAGCTACTATTATGACATATAATGATGCTAGAAAAGGTGATTGAAACTATCATTGATAAAACTTGTGCACCTGCTAGCATTCACACTTCATAAATTCTTTCTTTTATCATTTACCTACTCGAGGACGAGCAGGAATTAAGCTTGGGGATGCTGATACGGCTCCAACGTATCTATAATTTATGAAGTATTCATGCTATTATATTATCCATCTTGGATGTTTAATGGGCTTTATTATACACTTTTATATTATTTTTGGGACTAACTTATTAACCAGAGCCCAGTTTCTGTTTTTCTCCTTGTTTCAGTGTTTCGCAGAAAAGGAATATCAAATAGAGTCCAAACGGAATGAAACCTTCGGGAGAGTTATTTTTGGAACGGAAGCAATCCAGAAGACTTGGAGTGTACGTAAGGGAAGCAACGAGGAAGGCACGAGGCAGGGGGCGCGCCCACCCCCCTGGGCGCGCCCTCCACCCTCATGGGCCCCTCGTGGCTCCCCTGACCGACTTTTTTCGCCTATATATATCCATATACCCTAAAACCTTCGGGGAGCAGAATAGATCGGGAGTTCCGCCGCCGCAAGCCTCTGTAGCCACCAAAAACCAATCGGGACCCTGTTCTGGCACCCTGCTGGAGGAGGGATCCCTCACCGGTGGCCATCTTCATCATCCCGGCGCTCTCCATGACGAGGAGGGAGTAGTTCACCCTCGGGGCTGAGGGTATGTACCAGTAGCTATGTGTTTGATCTCTCTCTCTCTCTCTCTCGTGTTCTTGATTTGGCACGATCTTGATGTATCACGAGCTTTGCTATTATAGTTGGATCTTATGATGTTTCTCCCCCTCTACTCTCTTGTAATGGATTGAGTTTTCCCTTTGAAGTTATCTTATCGGATCGAGTCTTTAAGGATTTGAGAACACTTGATGTATGTCTTGTCGTGCTTATCTGTGGTGACAATGGGATATCACGTGATCCACTTGATGTATGTTTTGGTGATCAAATTGCGGGTTCCGCCCATGAACCTATGCATAGGGGTTGGCACACGTTTTCGTCTTGACTCTCCGGTAGAAACTTTGGGGCACTCTTTGAAGTTCTTTGTGTTGGTTGAATAGATGAATCTAAGATTGTGTGATGCATATCGTATAATCATACCCACGGATACTTGAGGTGACAATGGAGTATCTAGGTGACATTAGGGTTTTGGTTGATTTGTGTCTTAAGGTGTTATTCTAGTACGAACTCTATGATAGATCGAACGGAAAGAATAGCTTCATGTTATTTTACTACGGACTCTTGAATAGATTGATCAGAAAGAATAACTTTGAGGTGGTTTCGTACCCTACAATAATCTCTTCGTTTGTTCTCTGCTATTAGTGACTTTGGAGTGATTCTTTGTTGCATGTTGAGGGATTGTTTTATGATCCAATTATGTTATTATTGTTGAGAGAACTTGCACTAGTGAAAGTATGAACCCTAGGCCTTGTTTCCTAGCATTGCAATACCGTTTGTGCTCACTTTTATCATTAGTTACCTTGCTGTTTTTATATTTTCAGATTACAAAAACCTATATCTACCATCCATATTGCACTTGTATCACCATCTCTTTGCCAAACTAGTGCACCTATACAATTTACCATTGTATTGGGTGTGTTGGGGACACAAGAGACTCTTTGTTATTTGGTTGCAGGGTTGTTTGAGAGAGACCATCTTCATCCTACACCTCCCGCGGATTGATAAACCTTAGGTCATCCACTTGAGGGAAATTTGCTACTGTCCTACAAACCTCTGCACTTGGAGGCCCAACAACGTCTACAAGAAGAAGGTTGTGTAGTAGACATCAGTGCACCTCAGGTGGGGAGGATGATGGCACGGCAGGCGCGAGACAAAACACACATAGTTTTCTTTGACACATATCTGAAGATGAAGTAAATCTGTAAGGGCTCCTTAGAATTGGAGGATTCTAAAAATGCAGGGACAGGAAAAACACAACAATAGGATAGGAATGCACGTGGAAAATAGAGCATTTGCAAACACATGATTTCTGTCAACCTGGGTGTTTGGTTCACATGAATTGGAAGAACACATGAATGGAAAAACATGGTCAAAGTAAAGTCAAACCACATGAGAATGTAAAGTTAGAATCTTATTATGCCAGTAATGCACTTAGTGTTGTTCTTCATGCATATTAATTTGAAAAGTACGTCCAAGTGGATATTAAAATTCCTACGTTTTTTCTTTGAAAGAGACACCAAAGGAAAAAACCTCCATTTTTGCTTTGCTCCATTCCTTCTAACCAAATGCATGAATAGTAGTACCATAGAAAGTTTCCAAGTCTTATGTTTTCCTTCACTTTTTCTTTGAACCAGTGGTGATTCTAGTAGGCAGTCTTCAACAGGCTGAAGCCTGCCCTCGAAAAATGTTTTGGTACTGCTACATTTTGGACCAAGCCAACTAGCTCAACTCCCAAGCCCATCTACACTTCCAGGACCTCACTGTTTGTTATATGGGAGAAACTATTCATATTTCTCATTACTACATGTTCTCAGTGTGTCTTCTTGCCGGCATGAAATGGATATTTGAAAAGAAAGCTTAAGTTTTTGAATATATACTACATGTGCTCTGTTGTACTCTGAAAGTTTTTGAGATTATATGGACAACATAGGTAGGTCCATTATTCTGGTTAAAAGATTATATCTTAAAAATCCAATTCAGTAATAGTACATGTTCCCGTTGTAATCTCAAATTTTGTAAGCTTATTTGGTCCACATGAATATCATATAATGGCTATCTTGCTAAACCGATTCAAATTGTGGTTCAAAAGATCATTTAGTTTTCTCCCTGTCAACATTGTGCCCATGATTCATTTCTTTCAAGATTTGCAACTACTTTGAACCAAAGGATCCCTGAGTGATTGACATGAATTTAGTGTAAAGAAGTGATGAGACGAGTGTACAACCTCTTTGGTGTAGCCTTGTTGACCTCAGCATCATTGGGTTGGATGTGGAGGATGGTGATGCTGGTGTGACTGTCGGAGGCGGGGAAGAAGATCCGAGGCCTCCGGAGATGGTGCCGAGGGTACTGATATGTCTCCAACGTATCTATAATTTTTTATTGTTCCATGCTGTTTTATTATCAATATTGGATGTTTTATAATTATTTTATAGTCATTTTATATCATTTTTGGTACTAACCTATTAACATAGTGCCAAGTGCCAGTTGCTATTTTTTCCATGTTTTTTACATCGCAGGAAATCAATATCAAACAAAGTCCAAATGCCACGAAACTCCACAATGATTTTTTATGGGCCAGAGAAAGGCAATGGGCCCTCGTTGCACCTGAGGGGTGCCCCGAGGGGGGCACAACCCACCAGGTCGCACCAGGAGGCCCAGGCGCACCCTGGTGGGTTGTGCCCACCTCGGGTCCCCCCTGGACTACCTCTTTGCCCTATAAGTACCATAATATTCCAGAAACCCTAGAACAAGCGTTGAAATATTCATCAAGCCGCCGCAGAGTCCAGAACCACCAGATCCAATCTAGACACCATCACGGAGGGGTTCACCACTTCCATTGGTGCCTCTCCGATGATGCGTGAGTAGTCCTTTGTAGACCCTCGGGTCCGTAGTTAGTAGCTAGATGGCTTCTCTCTCTCTCTCGCTGAATTCTCAATACAATGGTCTCTTGGAGATCCATATGATGTAACTCTTTTGCGGTGTGTTTGTTGGGATCTGATGAACTTTGAGTTTATGATCAGTCATATCTTTTTATATCCATGAAAGTTATTTGAGTTTCTTTGATCTCTTATATGCATGATCTCTTATAGCCTCATATTTCTTCTCCGATATTTGGGTTTTGTTTGGCCAACTTGATCTATTTATCTTGCAATGGGAAGAGGTGCCCGGCAGTGGGTTCGATCTTACGGTCCTCGATCCTAGTGACAGAAGGGGAAACGACACGTACGTATCGTTGCTACTAAGGATAAAAAGACGAGATCTATATCTACCGCCATATAGATAAACGGATCTTGTCTACATCATGTCATCGTTCTTATTGCATTACTCCATTTTTCCATGAACTTAATACACTAGATGCATGTTGGATAGAGGTCAATGTGTGGAGTAATAGTAGTAGATGCAGGCAGGAGTCAGTCTACTAATCTTGGACGTGATGCCTAGGTAATGATCATTGCCTGGATATCTTCATAATTATTTGAAGTTCTATCAATTGCCCAACAGTAATTTGTTTACCCACCGTTTGCTATTTTTCTCGAGAGAAACCACTAGTGAAACATACGGCCCACGGGTCTTCTTTCTCATATATTTGTCTTGCGATCTACTTTCCTTTTGCATTTTTATTCAGGACTATTAAACCAAAAAATACAAAAATACCTTGCTGCATTTTATCTTTATTTATTTTATTTGCGATTGCTACCTCTTGAGCATGCGTTGGTTTTCCCTTGAAGAGGAAAGGGTGATGCAGCAAAGTAGCGTAAGTATTTCCCTCAGTTTTTGATAACCAAGGTATCAATCCAGTAGGAGACTACACGCAAGTCACCTAGTACCTGCACAAACAATCAAGAACCTTGCGACCAGTGCGATAAAGGGGATGTCAATCCCTTCACGGCCACTCACAAAAGTGAGATCTGATAAAGATAATAAGATAAATATTTTTGGTATTTTTGTTGTATAGATTGGAAAGTAAAGATTGCAAAATAAATAGTAAACTAGAATTATAGATTGGAAACTTATATGATGTAAAGTAGACCCGGGGGCCATAGGTTTCACTAGTGGCTTCTCTCATGATAGCATATATTACGGTGGGTGAACAAATTAATGCCAAGCAATTGATAGAAAAGTGCATAGTTATGAGAATATCTAGGCATGATCATGAATATAGGCATCACGTCCGTGTCAAGTAGACCGAAACAATTCTGCATCTACTACTATTACTCCACACATCGACCTCTATCTAGCATGCATCTAGAGTATTAAGTTCATAAGAACAGAGTAACGCATTAGGCAAGATGACATGATGTAGAGGGATAAACTCAAGCAATATGATATAAACCCCATCTTTTTATCCTCGATGGAAACAATACAACACGTGCCTTGCTGCCCCTACTGTCACTGGGAAAGGACACCGCAAGATTGAACCCAAAGCTAAGCACTTCTCCCATTGCAAGAAAGATCAATCTAGTTGGCCAAACTAAACTGATAATTCGAAGAGACTTGCAAAGATATCAAATCATGCATATAAGAATTCCGAGAAGAACCAAATATTGTTCATAGGTAATCTTGATCATAAACCCACAATTCATCGGATCTCAGCAAACACACCGCAAAAGAATATCACATCGAATAGATCTCCAAGAACATCGAGGAGAACTTTGTATTGATAACCAAAGGGAGAGAAGAAGCCATCTAGCTAATAACTATGGACTCGAAGGTCTATGGTAAACTACTCACACATCGTCGGAGAGGCTATGGTGTTGATGTAGAAGCCCTCCGTGATCGAATCCCCCTCCGGCAGATCGCCGGAAAAGGCCCCAGATGGGATCTCACGGGTACAGAAGGTTGTGGCGGTGGAAAAGTGGTTTCGTGGCTCTCATGGATGTTTTTAGGGTACAAGAGTATATATAGGCGAAAAAAGTATGTCGGTGGAGCTACGAGGGGCCCACGAGGGTAGGGGCGCGCCTACCCCCCCCCCCCCCGGGCGCGCCCTCCTGCCTCGTGGCCGCCTCATTGCGTCTTTGATTTCCACTCCAAGTCTCCTGGATTGCGTTTGTTCCAAGAAAGATCCTCGCGAAGGTTTCGTTCCGTTTGATATTCCTTTTCTGCGAAACACTGAAATAGGCAAAAAACAGCAACTGGCGCTGGGCCTCCGGTTAATCGATTAGTCCCAAAAATAATATAAAATAACATATTAAATCCCATTAAACATCCAAAACAGATAATATAATAGCATGGAAAAATCAAAAATTATAGATACGTTGGAGACGTATCAGCGATCTATTATTTCAATCTACTACAATTTATCTCACGTCCGCTTGCCAATTTCTGGCGCCGTTACCCGAAAGGGATTGACAACCCCTTTAACACGTCGGGTTGCGAGGTGTTGTTATTTGTGTGCAGGCACTGTTTACATTATGTTGCTTGGTTCTCCTACTGTTCGATACCTTGGTTTCATAACTGAGAGGAATACTCTACCGTCGCTGTGCTACATCATCCCTCCCTCTCCGGGGAAATACCGACGTAGTTCTAGCTACCATCAAGGAGAATTTCTGGCGCCGTTGCCGGGGAGGATCTTCAACTAACCAGGTTCCTAATCACAAATCTCATCTCCTTGCAATTTACATTATTTGCCATTTTCCTCTCGTTTTCCTCTCCCCCACTTCACAAAATTTGCCACTTTATTCGCCTCTCTTTTTCCGTCCGCCGTTTTCTTGTCGGATCTGTTTTTGAGTGCAATCTTGTTGTGTGGTCATCATGACTCAAGAGAACACCAAGTTATGTGATTTCTCAAATACAAACAACAATGATTTTATTGGCACTCCGCTTGCTCCTCCCGCCACTAGTGCAGAGACTTGTGATATTAATACCGCTTTGCTGAATCTTGTTATGAAAGACCAATTTTCCGGTACTCCTAATGAGGATGTCGCGTCCCATCTTAATACCTTCGTGGAATTATGCGATATGCAAAAGAAAAAATATGTGGATAATGATGTGGTCAAGATGAAATTATTTCTGTTCTCTTTGCGTGATTCTGCAAAAATGTGGTTCTCTTCTTTGCCTCACAAACAATTCTTGGAACAAGTGCAAAGATGCTTTTATCACTAAGTATTTTCCTCCCAAACAAATTATTTCCCTTAGAACCCAGGTCATGAATTTCAAGCAACTTGAACATGAGCATGTTGCGCAATCTTGGGAAAGGATGAAAATGATGCTAAGGAATTGCCCAACTCATGGGTTAAATCTTTGGATGATCATACAAAAAATTTATGCGGGATTGGATTTTTTTTCTCGTAGTCTTTTAGATTCCGCCGCGGGTGGTACTTTTATGGAAATTACTTTGGGTGAAGCCACCAACTTGCTTGATAATATCATGGCAAATTATTCACAATGGCATACCGAAAGAGCTCCTACTAGTAAAAAGGTTAATTCGGTTGAAGAAATTTCTTCTTTGAGTGAAAAAGTTGATGCTCTTATGAAATTGGTTGCTAGTAAAAGTGCTCCTATTGATTTTAATGATATTCCTTTGTCTACTTTGATTGAGCAAAATAGTGATGCCATTGATGTGAATTTTATCTCTAGAAATAATTTCAACAACAATGCTTATAGAGGTAATTTTAATCCTAGGCCTTTTCCTAGTAATTCCTCTAATAATTATGGTAATTCCTATGGAAATCAGTCTTACAATAATAATAGGAACACCTTTGATCTTGAGAATAATATTAAAGAATTTATCAAGACGCAAAAAGTTTTCAACACTTCCATAGAAGAAAAGTTGAATAAGATTGATGATTTGTCTAGAAGTGTTGATAGAATTGCTCATGATGTGGAAAATCTCAAGATGAAAATTTTTGTGCCTAAAGTAGATGAATCAATTAAAGCTCTTTATGTTTGTATGGATGGAAGTAAGAAAAGAACTGCTATGCTTAGAGCTAAAAGAGAATTTTTAGAGAAAGCTTTTTCTAGTGATTATTCTTGCAAAAAAGATGAAGATCTTAAAACGATTGGTGTTTCTTCTATTGATTCCTTGTTTAGTAAAGTTAAGAATGATGAAAAATGGACTGGAGAAGAGTTAACTTTAAGTAGAAGGCGTCCCAATATTTCGGAGGGTGTAAATCTTGTTGAGAAAATTGATAAAAGTGGGTTTGGAGAGGTCAAAACTTTAGCTAGTGATGTGCCCACTCTTTTGGATTACAAAGACTTTAATTATGATAGTTTCTCTTTGATTGATTGTATTTCTTTTTTGCAATCCATGATAAATTCACCCCATGCTTATGAACAAAATAAAGCTTTTACTAAACATATTGTTGATGCTATGATGAAAGCTTTAGAAGAAAAATTGGAATTAGAAGTTTCAATTCCTAGAAAATTACATGATGAATGGGAACCTACTATCAAAGTCAAGATTAAAAATTATGAGTGTTTTGCTTTGTGTGACTTGGGTGCTAGTGTTTCTACAATTCCGAAATCTCTATGTGATGTGCTTGGTCTTACCAATCTTGCAGAATGTTCCTTGAATTTGCATTTGGCGGATTCTACTATTAAAAATTCTATGGGAAGAATTAATGATGTTCTTATTCTTGCAAATAGGAATTATGTGCCCATAGATTTTATTGTTCTTGATATTGATTGAATCCGTCTTGTCCAATTATTCTTGGTAGACCGTTTTTACGCACTATCGGTGTCGTGATTGATATGAAAGAAGGCAATATTAAGTTCCAATTTCCTTTGAGGAAGGGTATGGAACACTTTCCTAGAACAAAAATTAGGCCACCTTATGAATCAATCATGAGGGCATCTTATGGATCTCGAACCAAAGATGACAAAACTTAAATCCTTGCTTTATGCCTAGCTAAGGACGTAAAACTATAGCGCTTGTTGGGAGGCAACCCAATGAATAAAATTTATTTTTACTTTTTTCTTTCTGTTCTTGAGTGTTAGCACAATTATGCTACTGTTATGATTGTGTTTTTTGCGTTTTAATTAGTGTTTGTGCCAAGTAGAACCAATAGGATCTTCTTGGGTGATAGTTGTTTGATCTTGCTGAAAAAGACAGAAACTTTGTGCTCACGAAATATTTGTTAAAATTCACCAGAACGTGATAAAATGCTAATTCTTTTTGCAGAAGATCAATATACATATTATCCAGGTTGTCCTAGTTTTTCAGAAATTTTGGAGTCCAGAAGTATTCGAACAAATCAGATTGCTACAGGCTGTTCTATTTTGACAGATTCTGTTTTCTTTGTGTTGTGTGCTTATTTTGATGGCTCTATGGTTTTCTTTGATGAGTTTTTTCCATAGAAAAGTTGGAATACGGTAGATATAATAAAAAAACAAAATATGAATTGGTTTGATACAACACTTATAGTAGTCATTTATTTTTCTTGCACTAACGGATCTCATGAAGGTTTTGTTGAGTTTTGTGTGATTGAAGTTTTCAAGTTTTGGGTTATCTTACGATGGATGAAGGAAGGATGTAAGAGCCTAGGATTGGGGATGCCCCGGCATCCCAAGCTATTATCCAAGAATGAGCAACCAGCTAAGCTTGGGGATGCCCCCGAGTGGCATCCCCGCTTTCTTCCAACAACTATCGGTATTTTACTCAAGGCTATATTTTTATTCGTCACATGATATGTGTTTTTCTTGGAGTGTCTTGTATGATATGTGTCTTTGCTTGCATTATTTTGTGTTTTAAGTTATCAATACTTGCTGGACACACCTATTTGAGAGAGCCAAAATATTATCATGACTTGTTAGAATTGCTCTCTATGCTTCACTTAAATCTTTTATGAGCTAGGACTTGCTCTAGTGCTTCACTTCTATCTTTTTGAGCACGGTGTGCTTTGTTAATTTTGAAGAAATGCTCTCTTGCTTCACTTAGATTTATTTGAGAGTTAGTAAAATTTTGAAGAAATTCTCTCTTGCTTCACTTAAATTATTTTGAGAGAAAGAAAATTTGTTATGCTCATGATCTTCACTTATATTTGTTTGAGCTTATGAAAAACAACACATAAAAATTAGTCCCAAAGTGATAGATATCCAAGAAGTATAAAGTAAAAGAAAATCTCATGAAGATCATTGGACAAAATAAACTTGATTCTTAGTAACAGTTTTGAGATATGATGATGTGATATGTGAGTTATGTTGATGAGTAATTGTGCTCTAGTAGGAATATTGGTGTTAAGGTTTGTGATTCCCTATGCATGCACGAAAGTCAATAATCATGCAATGAAAATTATATCCTACTTGTGGTGCATTATTCGGTTTTAATTATGCTTAATGCTTGCTTATGAGATTATTCGTTTCTTGGTTGGTCGCTTCCCAATCTTTTGCTAGCCTTCATTTTGCACTAAGTATGACCTCTACTTGTGCATCCAAAATCCTTTAAACCAGTTGTTATGTGGCTGCTAGAAGGAGGGCGCGAGAGGGCCGGCCGGGGGCCTTTTTGCCCACGGCCGGGCAAGAGGGAAGGTATTTCCTTCTTAATTCTTGCTTGATTAGATTGATACATCTCCTATATTTATATAGAGAGGTTTACTTGACTCCCAAGCAAGGCTTACTTGACCCCTAAGCAAGCGACCCTTATCTCTAGTTAACCCTAAGATTAACGGGCTATACCGCCAGCCCAGGCCATTAGGCCCATTACGTACTCTAACACTACACCCCACCTGGACATGCAGCTTGTCCTCGAGCTGCAGCCTAACTAACTTATAACCATGAATCGACGCAACACAAACCTAACACCTAAAAACAAGCCTATTACATCTCGGCTTGTTTTATTGCTCTCAACCTAAAATGGACTGGGACGCTTTAATTTGGACCCCTTATCAAAAAAGTGGACACCATCCGCACGTCGGGCGTGCACGTGTACAGCCACCTGGATCCCATGGACACCATCTGGACAAAAGGAGTGCATGTGTATGGCCACCTGGAAGTGGTCGCAAGAGCGACCAGCAGAGGCGCCCTCGCGGCGGCCGGCGGAATGCAGTGGTGCTATGCGGTGCGCTCCTGTCGGTGACACCCTGCCTTCTCCCCGCTGGACGGCTGTTGGTCTGCATCGCACAGAGAAGAGTGCAGGGCTTGCGATGGAGAATGACGAGGAGGGGTGCATCCCACCAACAGCATGCCCAAGATCCCTGATACAGCGGACGAGAGCGAGGTCTTTTGCGCAGTGAAGCGCAGCTGGGAGGAGCGGCAGCTGCAGACCATGCATCTCCCGCACACGCCAACGCGCTAGGAGGCCGCGTGCAGCAGCCTGCAGCCTCACCGCCGCCGCCGACACGTGGCGGGTAGTGATCCAAGCCCGAAGTGGTGACGGCGACGGCGGGAACTTGATCTGCTGGATGAGGACGCCCTGGGGAAGCGGTGATGGTGACGGCGGGAACTTTATCTGGTGGAACGGGACTCCCACCGGCGCGGTCAATGCGGGGCCGGAGCTGACCGGCGATGGCTGCTGCAGCGAAGCACCGGGCGTGGCGGAGGCCGCCAGGAGTGGCGGCTGCCACTTCAGCCAGGGCGGGGCGGTGGTGGCGGTGGATGGCAACTACAGCGGCTGCTACAGCGGCCCGGCAAGCACGGCGGGGACGCCCTGGGGCAGCGGCAATGGCTGCTGCGGCGGAGCGCCGGGCGCGGCGGAGGCCGCCAGGAGCGGCGGCTGCCACTGCAGCTAGGGCAGGGCGGTGGTGGTGGTGGATGGCAGCTGCAGCGGCTGCTGCCACGGCAGCCACGGCGGCGCGGTGGCGGCGATGGGCGGCGCAGCCAGGTGCGACCCGGCGAGCGTGGCTGAGGCCGCCTGGTGCGGCGTCTGCCATGGCGGCGCGGTGGCGGCGATGGGCGGCACAGCCGGTTGCGACCCGGCGAGCGCGACGGAGGCCGCCTGGTGCGGTGGCGGGAATGGGCGGCGCAGCCGGGTGCGGCCCTAGGACCCGGCCAAGAACATGTGGATCTCCTGGACCACATGGGTTAGGTCCCGTAGTGCCCCGGACACCTCCTCCGAGGTGAGGACGGCGGGGCGGGTGTGACGGAGGATCCCAGCGCGGGCAGGAGCGGGGCGACGGTCGTGGTGGTCACCGAAGGTGACGAGGTGACCGGCAGCGGAAGAGACGGGTTGGGCGGCGGTGAAGACATGATCGAACCGAAGCTAGTAGATACCAAATTGTTATGTGGCTGCTAGAAGGAGGGCGCGAGAGGGCCGGCCGGGGGCCTTTTTGCCCACGGCCGGGCAAGAGGGAAGGTATTTCCTTCTTAATTCTTGCTTGATTAGATTGATACATCTCCTCTCATTATATAGAGAGGTTTACTTGACTCCCAAGTAAGGCTTACTTGACCCCTAAGCAAGCGACCCTTATCTCTAATTAACCCTAAGATTAACGGGCTATACCGCCAGCCCAGGCCATTAGGCCCATTACGTACTCTAACACCAGTTTTGCCACATGAGTCCACTATATCTACCTATATGCGGTATTCTTTTGCCGTTCTAAGCAAATTTGCATGTGCCATCTCTAATTTTCAAAATAAACTTCTCTTTTGTGTGTTTGTTTCGCTCGCGGAATGGTAACGGGTGGCTAATATTTTCCATGCTAGATGTGTTATTCTCAAGATGAGTGTTTATTCACTTGTCATTGCACGAGAGAGGCAAAGGTCTTAGGGATGCCCAGTCCCGAAATGCAAAAAAAAATGAATTTACTTTATGTCGTCAAATAATAAATTCCTTGGAAAGTGTTGGTATGGAGGGCACCCTTGGATACAGCTAGCCATGGAAAGTGAAAGAATGGTGGAAAAAGGAATAAACTTTATTTTCTGTTTGGGAACCGCCTATGGCATATCTAGCATGGAAAGTGTTCGGAACTCTAAGTCGTTTTCGTTGGTGGGATGGATACACCTCCCAAAATGTTTTTATCTCTAATTTTTCGCTTTGAGCTCTGGCACCTCTACAAATCCCTACTTCCCTCTGCGAAGGGCCTTTCTATTACTTTATGCAATTTTTATTTTGAAATTTGAGTCTCCATCTTCTCTCATAAAAAGCACCAACTAGGAGGCAATATGATCGTGCTCAAGTATTGGGTGTAGTTAATATTCGAGTGTGTTTCATAAATGGATCAATGTTTGAGCATGATGGGCTAGGGATAACTTATTTTAGCGTTGATATTTTGAAAAACATGGTTGCTTGTTGATATGCTTGAGTATCTAAATTATTATGTCAAAACTAGACTATTGCTTTGAATCACATGAAAGTCCAAAAGTCCATGCTATAAAGAAAAGAATATGATATGACTTGATGAACAACACTCCACATCAAAAATTCTGTTTTTATCACTTACCTACTCGAGGACGAGTAGGAGTTAAGCTTGGGGATGCTGATACGTCTCCAACGTATCTATAATTTTTTATTGTTCCATGTTGTTTTATTATCAATATTGGATGTTTTATAATCATTTTATAGTCATTTTATATCAATTTTTGGTACTAACCTATTGACATAGTGCCAAGTGCCAGTTGCTGTTTTTTCCATGTTTGTTACATCGCAGGAAATCAATATCAAATGAAGTCCAAATGCCACGAAACTCCACGATGAGTTTTTATGGGCCAGAAGAAAGGCAATGGGCCCTGGTTGCACCTGGGGGTGCCCCGAGGGGTGCACAACCCACCAGGGCGCGCCAGGAGGCCCAGGCGCACCCTGGTGGGTTGTGCCCACCTCGGGTGCCCCCGGACCGCCTCTTTGCTCTATAAATACCACAATATTCTAGAAACCCTAGAACAAACGTCGAAATATTCATCCAGCCGCCGCAAATTCCAGAACCACCAGATCCAATCTAGACACCATCACGGAGGGGTTCACCACTTCCATTGGTGCCTCTCCCATGATGCGTGAGTAGTCCTTTGTAGACCTTCGGGTCTGTAGTTAGTAGCTAGATGGCTTTCTCTCTCGCTGAATTCTCAAAACAATGGTCTCTTGGAGATCCATATGATGTAACTCTTTTGTGGTGTGTTTGTTGGGATCCGATGAACTTTGAGTTTATGATCAGTCATATCTTTTTATATCCATGAAAGTTATTTGAGTTTCTTTGATCTCTTATATGCAGGATCTCTTATAGCCTTGTATTTTTTTCTACGATATTTGGGTTTTGTTTGGCCAACTTGATCTATTTATCTTGCAAGGTGAAGAGGTGCCCGGTAGTGGGTTCGATCTTACGGTGCTCGATCCCAGTGACAGAAGGGGAAACGGCACGTACGTATCGTTGCTACTTAGGATAAAAAGATGAGATCTATATCTACCGCCATATAGATAAACGGATCTTGTCTACATCATGTCATCGTTCTTATTGCATTACTCCGTTTTTCCATGAACTTAATACACTAGATGCATGCTGGATAGCGGTCAATGTGTGGAGTAATAGTAGTAGATGCAGGCAGGAGTCGGTCTACTAATCTTGGACATAATGTCTATGTAATGATCATTGCCTAGATATCGTCATAATTATTTGAAGTTCTATCAATTGCCCAACAGTAATTTGTTTACCCACCGTTTGCTATTTTTCTCAAGCGAAGCCACTAGTGAAACCTACGGCCCCCGGGTCTTCTTTCTCATATATTTGTCTTGCGATCTACTTTTCCTTTGCATTTTTATTCAGATCTATTAAACCAAAAAATACAAAAATACCTTGTTGCATTTTATCTTTATTTATTTTATTTGCGATCTATTATTTCAATCTACTACAATTTATCTCACGTCCGCTTGCCAATTTCTGGCGCCATTACCCGAAAGGGATTGACAACCCCTTTAACACGTCGGGTTGTGAGGTGTTGTTATTTGTGTGCAGGCGTTGTTTACGTTGTGTTTCTTGGTTCTCCTACTGGTTCGATACCTTGGTTTCATAACTGAGGGAAATACTCTACCGTCGTTGTGCTACGTCATCCCTCCCTCTCCGGGGAAATACCGACGTAGTAATAGCTACCATCAGCTACTACTCCGCTGTGATGGACGGTTCTGTCGTTAGAGCACCTCCGGTGAGGTCTAGGATGGCATGGCTGAAGCAGGACAAGACAGACAATGTTAATCTGAAGTGGGATTCTAATAGCATCTGCAATAGATGATGTAAAATACATCACCAAAAACTGCTAGATGTAAAATGCATCAGCAGCGCCGCGACCGCTCCAACAGATGTTGTAAATACTGTTCAGTCTGAACTTAACTGAAGAAACTAAAATTTATAGTCGAAACTGAATTTTACTGTTGAAACTGAATTTTACTGACGAAACTGATTGCACTAGTAGCAAAGCAATCCAATAGAAGTTTAGGCCACTCGAGCACTAGTAGTAGAGAAGCAGTGATATAAATCAGCAGCCGCTCGAGCAGGGAACACACTAGCAGAGAGTAGCTCATGCAGTAGCAGCGCGAGCGAGAGCTAAAGCAGCAGCTCCTGTAGCTGCAGCAGGTCATGTACCAGCAGCAGCAGCAGCAGCGTGATGTCTACTACACAACCTTTCTTCTTGTAGACTCGTGTTGGGCCTCGAAGCGCAGAGTTTTGTAGGACAGTAGCAAATTCCGTCAAGTGGATGACCTAACGTTTATCAATCCGTGGGAGGCGTAGGATGAATACGGTCTCTCTCAAACAACCCTGCAACCAAATACAAGAAATCTCTTGTGTCCCCAACACACCCAATACAATGGTAAATTGTATAGGTGCACTAGTTCGGCGAAGAGATGGTGATACAAGTGTATTTTGGATGGTAGAAACATATTTCTATAATATGAATAAATAAGAACATCAAGGTAACTAGTAAAAAAAGTGAGCAAAAACTGTATTGCAATACTTGAAAATAAGGCCTAGGGTTCATACTTTCACTAGTGCAAAATCTCTCAACAATGATAACATAATTAAATCATATGGCAATCCCTCAACGCGAGATAAAGAATCACTCCAAAGTTTCTATCAGAGAACGTAGGATGAAAACGTGCATCAACCCCCATGCATAGATTAACCCAATGTCACCTCGGGAATCCGCGAGTTGAGTGCCCAATCATACATCAAGTGAATCAATATAATACCCCATTGTCACCACGAGTATCCATATGCAAGACATACATCAAGTGTTCTCAAATCCAATATTCAATCCGACATAACAAAACCTCAAAGAGAATGACTCAATTCATCACAAGAAAGTAGAGAGGGAAGAACACCATAAGATCCAAATATATTGACAAAGCTCGCGGTACATCAAGATCGTGCCAAATCAAGAACACGAGAGAGAGAGAGATCAAACACATAGCTACTAGTACATACCCTCAGCCCTGAGGGTGAACTACTCCTCCTCATCATGGTGGCCGTCGTGATGATGAAGATGGCCTACGGTGATGATTTCCCCCTCCGGCAGGGTGCCAGAACGGGGTCCCAATTGGTTTTTCGTGGCTACAGAGGCTTGTGGCGGCGGAACTTCTCATCTAGGGTTGTTTTTGAAGGTTACTATATATAGGGGTACTTTGCACTGGAGTCAAGTCAGGGGGTGCCCGAGGGCCCCACAAGCTCAGGAGGCGCGCCCCTAGGCTTGTGGCCTCCTCGGTCATCTCCTGGTCCAGCTCTGATGCTCCGTGGGTCTCTTCTGGTCCATAAACAATCACCATAAATTTTCAGCCCATTCCGAGAACTTTTATTTCTGCACAAAAAATGACGCCCCAGTAGTTCTGCTGTAAATAGCGTCAGTCCGGGTTAGTTTTTATTCAAATCATACCAAAACCATATAAAATTGTTCTAAACATGGCATGAATACTTCATAAATTATAGATATGTTGGAGACGTATCAGCATCCCCAAGCTTAATTCCTGCTCGTCCTTGAGTAGGTAAATGATAAAAGAAATAATTTATGAAGTGTGAATGCTAGCATAGTGCATAAGTTTGCATCAATATGTATCATAAAAAAGTAGCTCATCTCATAAAACTTCTCATGATCTAGTAACAAGCTATTTACATCTTAAAGCATAGACCATAAAATTTCTTCAAAACTAACAAACTATGTTCTTAGTCAGCAAACAATTGCAATTCATCTTATTTTCAGGAAGGGTCTATGTAAGTGATACGTCTCCAACGTATCTATATTTTTTGATTGTTCCATGCTATTATATTGTCTTTTGGGTGTTTTATATGCATTAATATGCTATTTTATATTATTTTTGGGACTAACTTATTAACCCAGAGCTTAGTGCCAGTTTCTGTTTTTTTTCTTATTTTTGAGTTTTACATAAAAGGAATATCAGACGGAGTCCAAACGGAATAAAACTTTACGATGATTTTTCTTGGACCAGAAGACACCTATGTGACTTGGAGAGAGGGACAAAAGAGTCCAGAGGAGGCCACAAGCCTCTAGGGCGCGCCCTAAGGGCTTGTGGGCCCCTCGGGTGTCCTCCAACCCTACTTCCACCTCTATATATTCTCAAATATTCCCCCAACATCAGAAGCATCCACGAAAATACTTTTCCGCCGCTGCAAACCTCTGTTCCCATGAGATCCCATCTTGGGGCCTTGTTCGGCACCCTACTGGAGGGGGATTCGATCACGGAGGGCCTCTACATCAACCTTGCCGTCCATAGATGCTTCTTCTCTCTCTTTGATCTTCAATACAATGTTCTCCTCGATGTTCTTGGAGTTCTATCCGATGTAATATTCTTTTGCGGTGCGTTTGTTGAGATCCGATGAATTGTGGATTTATGATCAGATTATCTATGAATATTATTTGAGTCTTCTCTGAACTATTTTATGCATGATTAAGATATCTTTGTATTTCTCTTCGAACGGTTTGGCCAACTAGATTGGTTTTTCTTGCAATGAGAGAGGTGCTTAGTTTTGGGTTCAATCTTGCGTTGTCCTCACCCAGTGACAGAAGGGGTAGCGAGGCACGTACTCTATTGTTGCGGTTATGTCATATTGCTTGAGTTTATCCCTCTACATCATGTCATCTTACTTAAAGTGTTACTCTGTTCTTATGAACTTAATACTCTAGATGCATGCTGGATAGCGGTCGATGTGTGGAGTAATAGTAGTAGATGCAGAATCGTTTCGGTCTACTTGTCATGGACATGATGACTATATTCACGATCATTGCCTTAGATATTGTCATAACTATGCGCTGTTCTATCAATTTCTCGATAGTAATTTGTTTACCCACCGTATGTTCTTTCAAGAGAGAAGCCTCTAGTGAAACCTATGGCCCTCGGGTCTATTTTCCATCATATATTTCAAGATCTATAAACCAAAAAACCAAAAAATACCTTGCTGCAATTTATTTATATTTACTTTAGTTTGCCTTTTTATTTAGCTTTTATACCTATTTCTATTAGATCTCACTCTTGTTTGTGACCGTGAAGGGATTAACAACCCCTTTTTCGCGTTGCGTGCAAGTGTTTGTTAGTTTGTTCTAGTGCATATATTGGAGACTTGTTTGTGCCTCCTACTGGATTGATACCTTGGTTCTTAGCTGAGGGAAATACTTATCTCTACTTTGTTGCACCACCCTTTCCTCTTCAAGGAAAAAATCAACGCAAGCTCAAGAAGTAGCAGGAAGAATTTCCGGCGCCGTTGCCGGAGAGGTTCTACATCAAGCCTACCAAGTACCCATCATAAACTCTCATCTATTTCATTTACATTATTTGCCATTTTCCTCTCGTTTTCCTCTCCCCCACTTCTAAAACGTTTTGAAAAAAAATACAAAAATATTTGCCTTTTTATTCGCCCTTCTTTCGTTCATCTTTTTCATTTGCTTTCATTGCTTGTTTGCTAGATCGGTTTCTTGCCAGCATGTCTGAATCTAGCGAGGTTATCATTGAAAAAGATAGTATTAATTTGGAGGGAGACTTTGATGACTTTGCTAATAATGATCCTCATGAAGAACCTACTATCATGCACACTAAAAAAACTCTGCGTGGGTAGCGATAATATTATTGGAAAGGGGGCTATTCAAGATTTCTTTACTTGTGCCAGTACACTACCTATGCTAGGAGTGTCAATTCTCAATAAAACGATTAGCCTTGCGGATGCAATATCTTTGCTTATACTTGAATTTGAAAGACGTTCACATGCATCCATGCATACAAAGGCTTTTACTATAATTTTCCAATATTCATGATCCTTCCGTTAAGCGTGTCACCACTATATTTTTAGCTCACGAGTTAAGGTTCATCATGAAAGAAGCGGGTGAAATATTTTATCATTCTAATATTAATGGCGGTTGTCCTCCTATAGAAGAGATCCTTTTTAATCAAGAAGAAAGCAGGAGATTACAATTTTTGGATTATGCCGCTTACAATGAAAAGCTAAGAAAGAAAGTCCCTACTGATGTTTTGATTGATAAAAATTCTGAAATTGATGATAACTCTGCTATACCAAAAAATGGATTAGGGTTTGTGCTTAGAGATAAACTTAGGGAGTTCAATCAAAGGAATGTGTACAATGAAGAGATAGTTCTTAATTACAAAGGGCCGAGAGAGGAACCTATTCCTCCCAAACATGATCTTATAGATGCTTACCCTATTAAATTTAGCCCCTTTGATTATTTTTTCTTGCCACAAAGAAAGCTTGCTACTGAAAGGAGGGAGTATGAGATGAGCATGGATGATCTCCCTCACTTCTATTACAATATCTAGATCTATGTTTTATGCCTAGCTAGGTGCGTTAAACAATAGCGCTTGTTGGGAGGCAACCCAATTTTTATTTTTTTTATTTTTTGTTTTTGCTAATGTTCTTTAATAAATACATATTATTAATTATGTAGTAATTGTGTATTGGTGTTTCAATTAGTGTTTGTTCCAAGTAAGACCATTGGGATGGTCTATGGTGATAGATGATTTGATCTTGCTGAAAAACAGAAACTTTTTGAGCTCATTGACAGAATTTTAGAAAATCACACAAACGTGCTTTTCATCTGATCTTTTTTACACGCGATTGATATACAAATTTCCCGGATTTTCCTAAATTTTCAGAATTTTTGGAGTTACAGAAGTATATGAAGTTTCCAGATTACTACAGACTGTTATGTTTTTGACATGTCCTGTTTTCTATGTGTTGTTTGCTTATTTTGATGAATTATGGATACTATCGGGGCGTATGAACCATGGAGAAGTCGTAATACAGTATATATTACACCAATATAAATTTCGAATGAGTTCACAACAGTACCTAAGTCCTGATTTATTTTATTATACTAGTGGAGGTTACGAGTTTTCTGTTGAGTTTTGTGTTGTGAAGTTTTCAAGTTTTGGGTAAAGATTTGATGGACTATGGAATAAGGAGTGGAAAGAGCCTAAACTTGGGGATTCCCAAGGCACCCAAGGTAATATTCAAGGACAACCAAGCATCTAAGCTTGGGGATGCCCCAGATGGCATCCCCTCTTTCGTCTTCAATCCATCGGTAAATTTACTTGAGGCTATATTTTAATTCACCACATGATATGTGTTTTGCATGGAGCGTCTTGTATGATATGATTCTTTGCTTTTTAGTTTGCCACAATCATCCTTTCTGTACACACCTTTTGGGAGGGACATGCATTAATCGTGAATTTATTAGAATACTCTATGTGCTTCACTTATATCTTTTGAGCTAGGCAGTTTGCTCTAGTGCTTCACTTATATCTTTTTAGAGCATGGCGGTGGTTCTATTTTATAGAAATTGTTGAACTCTCATGATTCACTTATATTATTTTGAGAGCCTACAACATGGTAATTTGCTTAGGTTATGAATTTAGTCCTAATATGATGGGCATCCAAGAGGTATATAATAAAAACTTTCATATAAAGAGCATTAAATGTATGAGAAGTTTGATTCCTTGCATTTGTTTTGAGATATAAAGATAGTGATATTAGAGTCATACTAGTGAGTAATTGTGGATTGGTATAAATACTTGTGTTAAAGTTTGTGATTCTCGTTGCATGCATGTATGGTGAATCGTTATGCGATGAAGTCGGAGCATAGATGGCTTCTTCTCTCTCTTTGATCTTCAATACAATGTTCTCCTCAATGTTCTTGGGGTTCTATCCGATGTAATATTCTTTTGCAGTGCATTTGTTGAGATCCGATGAATTGTGGATTTATGATCAGATTATATATGAATGTTATTTGAGTCTTCTCTGAACTCTTTTATGCATGACTAAGATATCTTTGTATTTCTCTTCGAATTATCGGTTTGGTTTGGCCAACTAGATTGTTTTTTCCTGCAATGGGAGAGGTGCTTAGTTTTGAGTTCAATCTTGCGGTGTCCTCACCCGGTGACAGAAGGGGTAGCGAGGCACGTATTGTATTGTTCCCATCAAGGATAAAAAGATGGGAGTTATGTCATATTGCTTGAGTTTCTCCCTCTACATCATGTCATCTTACTTAAAGCATTACTCTGTTCTTACGAACTTAATACTCTAGATGCATGCTGGATAGCGGTCGATGTGTGGAGTAATAGTAGTAGATGCATAAACGTTTCGGTCTACTTGTCACGGACGTGATGCCTATATTCATGATCATTGCCTTAGATATCGTCATAACTATGCGCTTTTCTATCAATTGCTCGATACTAATTTGTTTACCCACTGTATGTTTTCTTTCAAGAGAGAAGCCTCTAGTAAAACCTATGACCCCCGGGTCTATTTTCCATCATATATTTTCAGATCTATAAACCAAAAAACCCAAAAAATACCTTGCTGCAATTTATTTATATTTACTTTAGTTTGCCTTTTTTATTTATCTTTTATACCTATTTCTATTAGTTCTCACTCTTGTTCGTGACCGTGAAGGGATTGACAACCCCTTTTTCGCGTTGTGTGCAAGTGTTTGTTAGTTTGTGCAGGTGCATATATTGGAGACTTGCTTGTGCCTTCTATTGGATTGATACCTTGGTTCTTAACTGAGGGAAATACTTATCTCTACTTTGCTGCATCACCCTTTCCTCTTTAAGGGAAAAATCAACGCAAGCTCAAGAAGTAGCAGGAAGAGCTTTGATTTAGCAAAACTCAACTATCATATAGTATTCCATGATTGCTGATACGTCTCCGTCATATCTACTTTTCCTAAAGGTTTCCTCTTGTTTTGGACTCTAATTTGCATGATTTGAATGAAACCAACCTGTACTAACGCTGTTTTCGGCAGAACTACCATGGTGTTGTTTTTGTGCAGAAATAAAAGTTCTCGGATTGGAACGAAAATTTGCGAGGATTTTTTATACAATAAAAGAAAATTACTGGAGCCAAGAACCACCGGAGGGGGGCACCTGGGTGGGCACAACCCACCAGGGCGCGCCCCCTCCTGGCGCGCCCAGGTGGGTTGTCCCCACCTGGTGACCCCGCAGACCTCAACCCAGACACTATAAAATCACATTTTTGGAGAAAGAATTATCGCGTTTCACGAGACGGAGCCGCTGCCACCTCCTATTCTTCATCGGGCGGCCAGATCTGGAGTACGTTTGGGACTCCGGAGAGGGGGATCTTCGATCTTCGTCATCACCAACCCTTCTCCATCACCAATTCCATGATGCTCCCCATCGGGAGTGAGTAATTCCTTCGTAGGCTCGCTGGTCGGTGAGGATTTGGATGAGATTCATCATGTAATCGAGTTAGTTTTGTTAGGCTTGATCCCTAGTATCCATTATGTTCTGAGATTGATGTTGCTATGACTTTGCCATGCTTAATGCTTGTCACTTTGGGCCCGGGTGCCATGATTTTAGATCTGAACCGTTTATGTTATCACCATTATATCTATGTTCTAGATCCAACCGTGCAAGTTATAGTCACCTATTACGTGTTATGATCTGCAAACCCCGGAGTGACAAAAGTCGAGATGCTTTCCAGTGATGACCGTAGTTTGAGGAGTTCATGTATTCACTATGCGCTAATGCTTTGTTTTGGTTCTCTATTAAAAGGAGGCCTTAATATCCCTTAGTTTCCAATAGGACCCCGCTGCCACGGGAGGGTAGGACAAAAGATGTCATGCGAGTTCTTTCCATAAGCATGTATGACTATTTACGGAATACATGCCTACATTATACTTATGAACTAAAGCTAGTGCCTTATCGCCCTAGGTTATGACTGTTATATGAATATCATCCACCAAATTCAACGATCCAATGCCTACGAATTTCTCTCATATTGTTCCTGCTAAGTTACTACTGCTATTGTTACTGTTACACTTGCTACAAAATCATTGCTATCACTGTTACTGTCACTATTGCTGTTGCTACTATTATCAAAACTATCATACTACTTTACTACTGATCTATTTGCTGCAGATAATTAATCTCCAGGTGTGGTTGAATTGACAACTCAACTGCCAATACTTACAAATATTCTTTGGCTCACCTTCTGTCGAATCAATAAATTTGGGTTGAATGCTCTCCCCTCGAAAACTGTTGCGATCCCCTATACTTGTGGGTTATCAATTGCTGACACTCAAAGCATATTTTTAGAACAAATAGCATCCATCAGACACAAAGAAAGATAGGGGATTAATGTTTCGCCTCCCAACCTATTTATCATATAGATAATTGTGAACAATAATAATTCATGAGAAAATATATTTGAATGTCCATATATGCTTGGACCTTTCCCCACCACATGATACTTGCCAACTAGAGAATAATTGAGGTTGAAATGAGAAGGAATACTACTGACTCTTGCATAAAAGTAAAAGATAAGCCCTTCGCAGAGGGAAGCAGGGATTTGCAGAGGTGCCAGAGCTCGAAGCTTTTTAAACAGAGATGAACATAATTTTGAGAGGTATGCTTTCATGGTCAATGTAACGACCGAGAATTCCCAATATCTTCCATGCTAGACACATTATAGGTGGTTCCCAAACAGAAAGGTAAAGTTTTTACTCCCCTCCACCAACAAACACAAGCCATGGCGAGCCGAATCCTCGGGTGCCCTCCATACCAACAACGATTCGGGGGGGTTTTGTTTCATTATTATATGTTCATTTTGATTTTGATCATAGGACTGGGCATCCCAATTACCAGCCACTTTCTCATGAAGGACAAGTGAATAAACACTCATCGTTAGAATAACCCACCTAGCATGGAAGATACTAATTGCCTCCTGTCGCTTCATGAACGATTTAGGCATACAAAACAGATTATTATTTGAAGATTTAGCATTTGGCACATGCAAATTTACTTGGAACGGCAGGTAAATACCACATATAGGTAGGTATGGTGGACTCATATGGAATAATTTTGGGTTTAAGGAAGTGGATGCACAAGCAGTATTTCCGCTTAGTACAGGTGAAGGCTAGCAAAAGATCCTAAGCAAGCACCACATGTTGGAGGATCCATAACAATATAACTTCTATACAAATATACCCAAACATAGTTGTCTTTCTTGTCCAACTTCAACTAATTTTGCTCAAGTTTTAAAATAATTAATGGGGCTCACAATCATAGAAGATGTCCAATATAGTATATTTATATGTCAAATCTCTCTTCCTTCAATATTCTTTCATGAATTGTTCAAGTGACCAATGTTGTGTTTGCTAACTTTCAAATAAATTTTACCACTTATACTTCTTATATGTGAAGTCATTACTCCCCATGGGATAAGCATATGAAACATATATAATTTCAGATTTATGATATTCAATTCATTCAACCATTCACTCATAGGATATAAGTGAAGCACGAGAGTAAATGACAAACTACTCCAAAAAGATATAAGTGAAGATCAATGAGTAGTCAAATAATTAAGTAGCTATGTGAAAACTCTCTCCAAATAAAGATTTCAGATCCAAGTATTTTATTCGAATAGCAAACAAAAATAAAAGACAATATAAGAATATCATAACTCATGCGAAGAAGCAAAAACTTAGGCTCAACTGATACTAACTGATAATTCTTGATGAAGAAAGGTGGGATGCCTACCGGGGCATCCCCAAGCTTAGATGCTTGAGACATCCTGTAATATTAACTTGGGATGCCTTGGGCATCCCCAAGCTTGAGCTTTCGTGTCTCCTTAATTCCTCTCATATCATGGTCTCCCTAATTCTTAAAAACTTCATCCACACAAAACTCAACAAGAACTCGTGAGATAAGTTAGGATAAATCAATACAAGACCTTATCATTCGCTACTATAAGAAATCACTAAAATTATAATTTAACATTGCATACTAAATGGATCTACATATTTAATACTCCTATCCTCAAATAGAATCATTAAACAAGCAAACATATGCAAACAATGCAAACATAACAACAATCTGTCTAAACAGGACCGTCTATAAAGAATGCAAGAAGATTAACATTTCTCTAACTCCAAAAATTCTCAAAAATTACCACACCGTAAAAATATTATTGTAGGCTACTGTGTAAAAATTGCAAGATTTTATCACGTTCTGACTTTCTAGAAGAGTTCTGATAGTGATAGAAAACTTTCTATTTTCAAACAGCAACATGTAGACTTGCAAAATAAGCATGGTAAAGGCTATACATGACATTTTTATTGAAATGAAAGATGCAAAAATTACTCTAAATAACAGCAAGCAAATCCTAATAAAAGAAAGTTACGCTCCAAGCAAATCACATATCATGTGATGAATAAAAATATATCTCCAAGTGAGGTTACCGATAATGTTGAAGACGAAAGAGGGGATGCCTTCCGGGGCATCCCCAAGCTCAGTTGCTTGGATCTTCCTTGAATATTACCTTTGGGTGCCTTGGGCATCCCCAAGCTTAGTGTATTTACACTCCTTATTCTCCTCATATCGATATCTCACCCAAAACTTGAAAACTTCAACCACACAAAACTTAAAGGAACTTCGTGAGATGCGTTAGTATGATAAAGAGCAAATCATTCACTTTGGTACTGTCAAGGACAAGATTCAAATTTGTTCTCACACAATTCCTACTGTACCCTACAATTTCCATAATTTATATCACTTACTATAAGCTATGGAAACACTAAAACAAACAAACTATGCATTGAAAACAGAATTTGTCAAAAATAGAATAGTTTGTAATGATCTGGACAGTGACCAAACTTCTGTAACTCCAAAAATTCTTAAAAATCAGGACAACATGGAAAATTTGTATATAAATATTTATAAAAAATAAAGAATTTATTGCGTTCCAGCAGACCAGATCAATTCTGATACTTGGCGCAAAAGTTTCTGTTTTCTCAGAGAATCAAATCAACTATCATCCACACTATCCCAAAGGCTTTACTTGGCACTTTATTGAAATGAAAGCTATAAAACATGATTAGTACAGTAGCTTAATCATGTGAACACACAAAAACAATAGGGGTAAATGTTGGGTTATCTCCCAACAAGAGCTTTTCCTTAATGCATTTTTAGCTAGGCATGATGATTTCAATGATGCTCACATAAAAGTAAAGAATTGAAACATAAAGGGAGCATCATGAAGCATATTACTAGCACATTTAAGCCTAACCCACTTCCTATGCATAGGGATTTTGTGATCAAACAATTTATGGGAGCAAGAATTAACTAGCATAGGAATGCAAAGCAAGCATAACTTCAAAATATTCAACACATAGAGGGGAAACTTGATATTATTGCAATATGTGAAAGCATATGTTCCCTTATCACAATAATTTTCAGTAGCATCATGAATGAATTCAAATCAGATAAAGCATTGTTCTCATGATTCATAAGCATAGAAATTTTACTACTCTCCACATGAGCAAATTTATTCTCATCCATAGTAGTGGGAGCAAACTCAACGAAATAACTATCATGAGATACTTCATTGACATTATCAAATTGAACATTAAAATCATGATGACAAGTTTCTTGGATATCATTACTCTTTATAGCATACATATCATCACAATAATCATCATGTATAATAACTTTTTTATCATAGTCAGTTGAAACCTCTTCCAAAATAGTGGATTCATCATTAAATAAAGTCATGACCTCTCCAAATCCACTTTCATAAATATTATAATAAGATTCAACACCCTCCAAAATAGTGGGATCATTACCTTGAATCGACACTCTTCCAAACCCACTTTCATCAATATAATCATCATAAGTAGGAGGCATGCTATCATCATAATAAAATTTCCCATAGAAACTTGGGGGACAAAAAATATTATCTTCATCAAACATAGTATCCCCAAGCTTATGGCTTTGCATATCATCGGCATCATGGGTATTCAAAGAATTCATACCAACAAAATTACAATCATGCACATCATTCAAAGATTTTATACCAAACATTTTATTGAATTCTTCTTCTATCAATTGGGCACAATTTTCCTTTCCATCATTTTCACAAAAGACATTATAGAGATGAATAATATGAGGCAACCTCAATTACATTTTTTTGTAGTTTTCTTTTATAACCCAAACTAGTGATAAAACAAGAAACTAAAAGATTCAATTGCAAGATCTAAAGTTATACCTTCAAGCACTCACCTCCTCGGCAGCAGCGCCAGAAAAGAGCTTGATGTCTACTACGCAACCTTTTTTCTTGTAGACTCGTGTTAGGTCTCCAAGCACGGAGTTTTGAAGGATAGTAGCAAATTTCCCTCAAGTGGATGACCTAGGGTTTATCAATCTGTGGGAGGTGTAGGATGAATATGGTCTCTCTCAAACAACCCTGCAACCAAATACAAGAAATCTCTTATGTCCCCAACACACCCAATACAATGGTAAATTGTATAGGTGCACTAGTTCGGCGAAGAGATGGTGATACAAGTGTAGTATGGATGGTAGAAATATATTTTTATAATCTGAATAAATAAGAATAACAAGTTAACTAATAACAAAAGTGAGCAAAAATGGTATTACAATGCTTGAAAACAAGGCCTAGGGTTCATACTTCCACTAGTGCAAAATCTCTCAACAATGATAACATAATTAAATCATATGGCAATCCCTCAGCGTGCGACAAAGAATCTCCAAAGTTTCTATCAGAGAACATAGGAAAAAAATGTGCATCAACCCCTATGCATAGATTACTCTAATGTCACCTCGGGAATCCGCAAGTTGAGTGCCAAAACATACATCAAGTGAATCAATATAATATCCCATTGTCAGCATGGGCATCCATATGCAAGACTTACATCAAGTGTTCTCAAATCCAATATTAAATCCAACATAAAAAACCTCAAAGAGCAAGATTCAATACATCACAAGAAGGTAGAGAGGGAAAAACACCATAAGATTCAAAAATATTGACAAAGCTCGCGGTACATCAAGATTGTGCCAAATCAAGAACACGAGAGAGAGAGAGAGAGATCAAACACATAGCTACTAGTACATACCCTCAGCCCCGAGGTGAACTACTACCTCCTCATCATGGTGGCCACCTGGATGATGAAGATGGCCTCCTATGATAATTTCCCCCTCCGGCAGGGTGCCGAAATGTGGCCCCGATTGGTTTTTCATGGCTACAGAGGCTTCTGGCGGCGGAACTTCTCATCTAGGGTTCTTTTTGGAGGGTATTGTATATATAGGGGTACTTTGCATTGGAATCAAGTCAGGTGGGTGCATGAGGGCCCCAGAAGATCGGGAGGTGCGCCCTAGGGGGGTGGGCGTGCCCCCCAGGCTTGTGGCCTCCTCGGTCACCTCCTGGTCCAGCTCCGATGCTCCGTGGGTCTCTTCTGGTCCATAAACGATAACCATAAATTTTCAGCCCATTCCGAGAACTTTTATTTCTGCACAAAAAATGACACCACAATAGTTCTACTGAAAGCAGCGTCAGTCCGGGTTAGTTTTTATTCAAATCATACCAAAACTAGATAAAATTGTTTTGAACATGGCATCAATACTTTATAAATTATAGATACGTTAGAGGCGTATCATAGAGCAGCAGCATGAAGAAGAGCAAGAGCGGAGCACCAGCGCGACCGACAGCAAGAGCGGAGCAGAACTTTTCAAATGTTTCAGACTTGTGTTTCATCAAGTAGATATAACCATACCTAATCAAATCATCTGTGAAGGTGAGAAAATAATGATACCCACCGTGTGCCTCAACACTCATCGGACCGCATACATCGGTATGTATAATTTTCAATAAGTCATTAGCTCGCTCCATTATTCCGGAGAACGGAGTTTTAGTCATCTTGCCTATGAGTCATGGTTCGCAAGTATCAAATGATTCATAATCCAGTGATTCCAAAAGTCCATCTGCATGGAGTTTCTTCATGCGCTTTACATCACTATGACCTAAATGGCAGTGCCACAAGTATGTTGCACTATCATTACCAACTTTGCATCTTTTGACATCAATGTTATGAATATGTGTATCACTAAAATCGAGATTCAAAAATAATAGACCATTCATCAAAGGTGCATGACCGTTAAAGATATTACTCATATAAATAGAACAACCATTATTATCTGAGTTAAATGAATAACCGTCTTGCAATAAACAAGATCCAGATATAATGTTCATGCTCAACGCTGGCACCAAATAACAATTACTAAGGTCTAAAACTAATCCCGGAGGTAGATGTAGAGGTAGCGTGCCGACGGCGATCACATCAACCTTGGAACCATTCCCGACGCGCATTGTCACCTCGTCCTTAGCCAATCTTCGTTTCTTCCGCAGCTCCTGTTTCGAGTTACAAATACGAGCAACCGAACTAGTATCAAATACCTAGGCGCTACTACGAGCATAAGTACTGTACACATCAATAACATGTATATCAAATATACCTTTGTTCACTTTGCCATCCTTCTTATCGGCCAAGTATTTGGGGCAGTTCCGCTTCCAGTGACCATTCCCATTGCAGTAGAAGCACTCAGTTTCAAGCTTGGGTCTAGCTTTGGGCTTCTTCACGGGAGCAGCAACTTGCTTTCCATTCTTCTTGAAGTTCCCTTTCTTTCCCTTGCCCTTTTTCTTGAAACTAGTGGTCTTGTTAACCATCAGAACTTGATGCTCCTTCTTGATTTCTACCTCCGCGGCCTTAAGCATTGCAAAGAGCTCGGGAATCATTTTCGTCATCCCTTGCATATTATAGTTCATCACGAAGCCTTTGTAGCTTGGTGGCAGTGATTGAAGAACTCTGTCAATAAAACTCTTAAATGGAAGATCAATTCCCAGCTGAGTCAAGTGGTTATGATACCCAGACATTTTGAGTATGTGTTCACTGACATAACTGTTCTCCTCCATCTTGCAGCTACAGAAATTGTTGGAGACTTCATATCTCTCAACCTGGGCATTAACTTGAAATATCAACTTCAGCTCTTGGAAAATCTCATATGCTCTGTGGCGTTCAAAACGTCTTTGAAGTCCCGATTCTAAGCCGTAAAGCATGGCACACTGAACTATTGAGTAGTTATCAGACCGCGTTTGCTAGGCGTTCATAACGTCCAAATTAGCGGGAGCGGGTCTGTCACCTCGCGATGCATCAAGGACATAATTTTTCTATGCAGCAATGAGGATAATATTCAAGTTATGGACCCAGTCCGTGTAGTTTCTACCATTATCTTTCAACTTAGCTTTCTCTAGGAACGCATTAAAATTCAGGGGAACGGTAGCACGGGCCATTGATCTACAACATAGATATGCAAAATATATTAAGACTAAGTTCATGATAAATTAAGTTCAATTAATCAAATTACTAATGAACTCCCACTTAAATTAACATCCCTCAAGTTATCTAAGTGATACATGATCCAAATCAACTAACCCATGTCCGATCATCACGTGAGATGGGGTAGTCATCAATGGTGAACATCTCTATGTTGATCATATCTACTATATGACTCACGTTCGACCTTTCGGTCTCCAGTGTTCCGAGACCATGTGTGTACATGCTAGGCTCGTCAAGTTTAACCAAGTATTCTACATGTGCAAAACTGTCTTACACCCATTGTATGTGAACGTAGAGTCTATCACACCCGATCATCACGAGGTTCTTCGAAACGATGAACTTTGGCAACGGTGCATACTCGGGGAGAGCACTTTTATCTTGAAATTTAGTGAAGGAATCATCTTATAATGCTACTGTCGTTCTAAGAAAAATAAGATGCATAAAGGATAAACATCACATGCAATCAAAATATGTGACATGATATGGCCATCATCATCTTTGTGCTTTTGATCTCCATCTCCAAAGCATCGTCATGGTGTCCATTGTCACCGGCTCGACACCTTGATCTCCATCGTTGCACCGGGGTCGTCTCGCAAACTATTGCTTCTACAACTATTGCTAACGCATAGCAATAAAGTAAAGAAATTACATGGCGCTTGCATTTCATACAATAATTAAGAGACAACCCTAAGGCTCCTGCGGTTGTAGATATTACAAAACATGATCATCTCATAGAACAACGTATATATCACATTATGTCTTGACCATATCACATCACAACATACCCTGCAAAAATAAGTTAGACGTCCTATACTTTGTTGTTGCAAGTTTTACGTGGCTGCTACGAGCAACTAGCAAGAACCATTCTTACCTACGCAAAACCACAACGGTGATTATCAAGTTTGTTGTTTTAACCTTCTTCAAGGACCGTCCGTAGTCAAATTTGATTCAACTAAAGTAGGAGAAACAGACACCCGCCAGCCACCTTTATGCAAAACAAGTTGCATGTCAGTCGGTGGAACCGTTCTCATGGGCGTGGACATGTAAGGTTGGTCCGGGCCACTTCATCTCACAATATCGCCGAATCAAAATAAGATGTTGGTGGTAAGCAGCATGACCATCACCGCCCACAAATCTTTTGTGTTCTACTCGTGCATATCATCTACGCATAGACCTGGCTCAGATGCCACTGTTGGGGAACGTTGCATGGAAAACAAAAAAAATTCTACGCACATGCAAGATCTATCCATGGAGATGCATAGCTATGATAGGGGAGAGTATGTCTACGTACCCTCGTAGACCATTTAGCGGAAGCGTTTATCAACGCGGTTGATGTAGTCGTACACCTTCGCGATCCGCCCGATCAAGTACCGAACGTACGACACCTCCGCGTTTAGCACACGTTCTCATGGGCGTGGACATGTAAGGTTGGTCCGGGCCGCTTCATCCCACAATATCGCCGAATCCAAATAAGATGTTGGTGGTAAGCAGCATGACCATCACCGCCCACAAATCTTTTGTGTTCTACTCGTGCATATCATCTACGCATAGACCTGGCTCAGATGCCACTGTTGGGGAACGTTGCATGGAAAACAAAAAAATTTCTACGCACATGCAAGATCTATCCATGGAGATGCATAGCTATGATAGGGGAGAGTATGTCTACGTACCCTCGTAGACCATTTGGCGGAAGCGTTTATCAACGCGGTTGATGTAGTCGTACACCTTCGCGATCCGCCCGATCAAGTACCGAACGTACGACACCTCCGCGTTTAGCACACGTTCTCATGGGCGTGGACATGTAAGGTTGGTCCGGGCCGCTTCATCCCACAATATCGCCGAATCAAAATAAGATGTTGGTGGTAAGCAGCATGACCATCACCGCCCACAAATCTTTTGTGTTCTACTCGTGCATATCATATACGCATAGACCTGGCTCAGATGCCACTGTTGGGGAACGTTGCATGGAAAACAAAAAAAAATCTACGCACATGCAAGATCTATCCATGGAGATGCATAGCTATGATAGGGGAGAGTATGTCTACGTATCCTCGTAGACCATTTAGCGGAAGCGTTTATCAACGCGGTTGATGTAGTCGTACACCTTCTCGATCCGCCCGATCAAGTACCGAACGTACGACACCTCCGCGTTTAGCACACGATCATCTCGATGACGTCCTCACCTTGTTGATCCAGCAAGACGGGCGAAGTAGTAAATGAGTTCCGGCAACACAACGGCGTGGTGACGGTGGTGGTGCAACTATCTCCGCTAGGGCTTCGCTGAGCACTACGAAATTTATGACCGAGGACGAACTAGAGGGAGAGGGGCGTCGCACACGGCTAGGGAATCAAGGTGTGTGTTGCCCCTCTCCCTCCTCACATATATATAGGTGGAGGGGGAGGGGAGGCAGCCCTGGGCGCGTGCCTAAGGGGCCGGCAGCTGCCTTAGGCGCCTGCCCTGGCCGCGCCCCCCTTCCATATTTGTGCATGGGGGGAGGAAAGGGGGGTTGGCTGCCTTAGGGCGCCTCCCCTTTCCTTCCCTCCCTCCTTGGTGCGTGGGTACGGGGTGGAGGGGCACGCCAGCCCCCTTGTGGGCTGGTGTGCTTCCCCCACTTTGGCCCATAAGGCCCACCACTTGCCGGTGACCTCCCAGAACCCCTTCCGGTACTCCGATGAATACCCGGTACATCCCGAAACCTTTCCGATGACAAAATAGCATCGTCCTATATATCAATCTTTACCTTCGGACCATTCCGGAGCTCCTTGTCATATCTGTGGTCTTATCCGGGACTCTGAACAACATTCGGTCACCAACTCACATAACTCATATAGTACTATATCGTCAACGAACGTTAAGCGTGCGGACCCTACGGGTTTGAGAATGATGTAGACATGACCGAGACGCCTCTCTGGTCAATAACCAATAGCGGGACCTGGATGCCCATATTGGTTCCTACTTATTCTACGAAGATTTTTATCAGTTGAACCTTTATGACAACATACGTAATTCCCTTTACCTGTCGGTATGTTACTTGCCCGAGATTCGATCGTCGGTATCTTCATACCTAGTTCAATCTCATTACTGGCAAGTCTCTTTACTCGTTCTGTAATACATCATCTCGTAACTAACTCCTTAGTCACTTTGCTTGCAAGCTTCTTTTGATGTGTATTACCGAGAGGGTCCAGAGATACCTCTCCGACACGGAGTGACAAATCCCAATCTTGATCCATGTCAACTCAACAGACACCTTTGGAGATACCTGTAGAGCATCTTTATGATCACCCAGTTACGTTGTGACGTTTGATAGCACAAAAGGCATTCCTCCGGTGTCCAGGAGTTGCATGATCTCATGGTCGAAGGAATATGTATTTGACTTTAAGAAAGCAGTAGCAATAAACTGAACGATCATATGCTAAGCTAACGGATGGTCTTGTTATCCTAATGATGTGATCCCGTTATCAAGTGACAACTCATGTCCATGGTTAGGAAACCTTAACCATCTTTGATCAACGAGCTAGTGTACTAGAGGCTCACTAGGGACACGTATCCATACATGTATTTAAGTTTTCGGTCAATACAATTTTAGATGAATAATAAACCTTTATCATGAATAAGGAAATATAATAATATCAACTTTATTATTGCCTCTAGAGCATATTTCCATCATGTTTGGGATATTCGAGATATCAGAAACAGTTTTATAGGGACAACTCTATGCATCATGGCTCCCTATCCCCGACGGTTTTTGGGTCGTGTGAGAAGGACCCCCCTATCGCACACACTCATTTGGTGATGGTTTAAAAACCGTTTGTATAACAGCTCGCTGTATCAGTGTACCTTTGTCGAGTTTCCAACCTTCAGAGTTGCGTTTAATTCTTTCCAGAAGATCCCATCTGAATTCAATAGGTTTCTTCATAAAGGAACCGATGGAAGAAGAATCAAGCATGGTTTGATCATTATGAGAAAGCCGAGCATAAATTTTTTGTTAGATAATTTCTCTTAAGAGCTCACGATTGGGGCATGTGTACATCATGTACTTAAGCCTCCCCCAAGCTTGAGCGATACTTTCTCCTTCACGAGGCCAAAAATTATATATATATATATATATATATATATATATATATATATATATATATATATATATATATATATATATATATATATATAATTTCGATCACGATGAACCAGATGCATAGGATAAAACTTTTGATGAAATTACAATCTCAATCGGTTCCAATCTCACGTTCTAATATCATCACATAGCCTATACCATGTCAATGCATTTTCCTTCAAAGATAAAGAGGAAACATTCTTCTTAACTTCATCTCCGAGTAGACCTACAAGCTTAAATAATCCACAAAATTCATCCACATAGATTAGATGCATATCAGGATGTATTGTTCCATCTCCTACATAATAGCTCTCACGCTTGAGATCTTCTGATGGACGCCTGTGAGCGTCAAGTAGATGACCTCCACGCAAGGAAAGCATAATGGGCCACAAGCCCACTCTCGCGATACATAGCACACTTTGGTGAGGAGTTTTCTTTTGTTTGTTCAGTTTTTCAGTCTGTTTTATTAAAAATTGTTGTTTAATTTTTTAGGGCTTTATGCATATAAGAACCTAACAACATAAAAGAATAAAAATGTTCATCATTTATTAGAAAATTTTAGTATGTGTTGAAAAAAAAGTTTAGTCTATCTGTATTTTAAAAAGGACACTGTATAATAAAAAAAGTTCACTTGGTAATAAAGATTGGTCATAATATATTCAGAAAATTTTAACATATATTAAAATAATTTCAATGTGTATTAAAAAATTCAGCATATATTACAAAACTTTCCACCATATATTAAAAATTTCTTTAGTTTCTATTTTTAAATGTTGAAAGCATCTTACAAAAGATGTTCAACGTATATTAAAAATTTCAGTTTTATTTGAAAAATAATCATAATATGTTTCAAAAAAAGTAAAGTAAACTATAAAATAAAAAATATACAGGAAAAAACAGTTAGTAAATCCCAAAAAAGTTGAAAGAGAAAACCTAATAGAAAGCCGAAAGATAACATCACAGAAGAAAAAGAGAAAAAGGAAAACAGCAGGGTCCGCATACAAAACCCCCAGCTAGGCTGGGCCAACTCACCCCACCGTGAGCGCAGTCTCGGTCTATTTGGTGGAGCGGTGACTATTTATCGCCTTAAGCGAGACAAGTACCAGCTCTCGCTAAAGCCTTTTCTCCCCTCGCGACGTATTGGGCTAACCCATTGACAGGCACATATATTAGTAAAAAGGAAATGCGAGAAGAGGGATCAATCCCTGGTCTTCAGGTTCAACGCGCGCAGTTTTATGGTAAGACCAAGGGGTGCCACCTACCTGAGGCTACCCGAGCCGTTTTCTTCGAGATTTTTTCCTTTTCCTTTTACTTTATTTTATTTTCTTTTATTTCATTCATTTTCTTTTTTCTTCTCCGTTTTTCTTTGGATTTCTTTATTCTCCTTTTCTTTCTTTTATTTTGATTATTTTTTCCTTTTTCTTCTCTATTTTTCATTCTTTTTTGCATTTTGTTTCTTCGTTTTTTGTTTCCTTTTTAATTTTGTTAATTTTGTTTGTATGTTCGGTTTTATATACTCTTTTTGTTATTATTCAACATTTTTTGTATATGTCAAAAATATTTTTCAAATAAACGTCTAATATTTTTTCTCTATTTTTTTTCCTTATGCTTGTTTTCGTTTTCATTCTACATCTTTTTACATGTCAAAATTATTATTTAATAAGTGGTCAACATTTTTTGTATACACGTTCAACATTGTCCAAACGCTTATTCAACATTTTTTAAATATTTTTTCAACATTTTAATACATGTTCAACATTTTTAAAATACCCGTTCAACATTTTTTAATACTTATTCAACATTTTAAAATACTTGGTCATCATTTCAAATACTTATTCAACATTTTTCAAATACTCATTCAAATTTTTTTAGTACTTATTCAACATTTGTCAAATACTTGTTCAAAATTTTCAAATACTATTTCAACATTTCTTAATACTTATTCAAAAAAATTTAAATACTTGTTCAACATTTTTTAAATGTGTTTCTGCAGAGTGTTTTTTATATGTATGAAGATTATTTTAAAATAGAAAGAAATGTACAAAAATAAAGAAAAAAGAAGAAGAAAATATTCAGGCCTTGGCATCCCACCTGGCTGGGCCGGCCCATCTGGGCTCCCGCAGACGCAGGGCTTCCCCCCTGTGCTTTTTGGTGGGAGACCTCCTCGTGGGCCGACCCATTAACCCGTCGCGCCCTAGCTTACCTCCTGCTCGCCTTCATTCCCTCGAACAATGATCTCGCATTTGTTGGTTTTTTCGACTGTATTTGCGCTGTCCGTTCAGGAAAAATAATCATCGATTTACAAAAAAATTCAAGATCTAAAAAAAAGTTCATCTAATTTAAGAAAACAGTTCATCGGCTAAAAAAAGTTCATCAACTTAAAAATGAGTTCATCGAATTTGAAAAACGTTCATCACATTTGCAAAAAAGTTCATCGAATTTTGACAAAAGTTCATCGAACTTGAAAAACAGTTCATCAAATTTTGGAAAAAGTTCAACGAAGTTGGAAAAAAGTTCATGAAATCCGGGGAACTTTACGAATTAGAAAAAGGAAAAAAATAAAATAAAAAAGAAAAAGAAAAGACAGAAAGAAAGAACAAAAGAGGTAAGAAGATGTACTTGATCACAAAACGTTGAGTGGCGGGGTGGTTATCACGTTGCACGCTGAACTGCTACGGCGCGGGGTTTTAGACAATTTTGTCCTATTTACTGGAGCTTACAGATTCTTCGATGCTTTTGAACACATTTTAGAAAACAAGCACAAATTTTTGGAAAATGTGAACACAATTTCAAAAAATAATTTTAGAATGTCTACATATTCAAAAAAAATCTGAAGATTGTTTGTAATAGAAGAAAAAAAATATGTTTTCAATTCAACCAATTTTATTGAAACATGGGGGCATTTTTTGAAATTCCAAACAAATTGTTGAAACCATGAACATATTTCTAAAATTAAGCAAATTTTGAAAATGAGAATATTTTTAAAACACTAAGAATTTCTGAAATTGTGAACAAATTTTGAAAACGAGAATATTTTTGAGAAACACCAAAAAAACCTGTAATTATGAATAAAATTTGAAAAATAAGAAGAATTTTTGAAATCCTTGAACATTTTGTAAAATTGTGAACAAATTTTGAAAACAAGAACATTTTTTGGAAGTCCTGATTTTTTTTTTGAAACATGAATAATTTTGGGAAATTGTGAATAAAAATTCTAATATGAGAACATTTTTTGAAAATCGAAAAAATACTTCAAAATTTCAAACATAAGGAGCATGAAAAATAGAAAAAGGAAAAAGGAAAGAAGAAAACAACAAGAAAAACAAGAAACAAAAACAGAAAAGGAAAAAAGTAAAAGAAACAGAGACAAAAATGAAATGGAAAACAGAAAAATCGGTCTAGGAGCCTTCTAGAATGTTCCCAAGACCGATAAAAAACGCATGGAACCTCTAGAAGATTCCTAAAACCGAAACGTTGAACCTACCATCTGCCGGCCCAATCGCTCGCTTGATAGCGCTGTCTGTGCGATTGGTTGGCTATTTGACGTAATATGCGTCTAATAGAGATTTTCAATAGGATCCACCCTTTGGGATCCCTGCCAAGATTTTTTTTGGATGAAATCCCTGCCAAGATTGATCTTACGATAATACAGATGCATGAATGGGCCATGCATCCGCTTCACTTTTCCCTCCCTTTTTGCACAAGAAGATTTTTGTACAAGATTACAAGACTTGATAAAAGCAGTGAAAGCGCCGCGTCGTCTCTTATGAAAACGAGACGCACTTTTTACCATATTTTTTTCCATGTATGTACTGATGATCAATGATGCAAGGAGCGGTAGTGGGGAAGGTGTGATGTCGTCCCTATTTCTCATGATCTAGCACTTAGACATGAGAGAGAGAGAGAGAGAGAGCGCGCGCAAAAGACGTGATCATTTCACCACTCTTTGGTCCATATACAACACATACATGCATCAATGCATGGACAAAGCGAGGAAAAGAATAACAATCTGATCAAAGATGCCTATACATGTGGGGAGATGTGGAATTGCATGCATGCATGCTTGTCTATGGATGTACAGTTTCCATGCATGTTTTGTCTCCCTTGACTAGCTAGTTAGCGAATTCGCAAATGTAAAAGGCACGAAAGACACTAAGGGCATCTCCAAAGGAGACCCTCAAAGCTCCGGTACATGCCCGGATTGTAGTGTCTGGATTATTTGTGTCAACTTTTGTCATCCAATGAGAACCCCCATTGGTCCGTGAAGTGGTCCGGACGTTCGTCTTCGGGTAAATCCGAGATGATCCTCTTCTTTTTTCTCTTCTTCACATGCATGGTCCCCCTCTCCTCTCTCTCTCTTCCAACCGGATTTGTTGGTTAATAACGTTGGATGACTCTCTCCCGCATTATGTCCGAACATAAAAACGGACATTTGTGGTGTCCATTTATGGGTCAGTGTTGTAGATGCCCTAAGAACACATACTCGCCAACAATTCATTTCCTGTCCGCAACTTATTTGGCCGTCTAAAACATTGATGTGTCATGGTTGAATATTTCATTCTTGACATTAGCTACTTGTAAGTCACGTGAAAATAATTTTTGGATCAGTTGATTTTCACAGGACGAAAAGCAACCGCCAGAGGGAAGGAAGAAGCAGTCGCCGGCTCGCTGGAGAAGCTCTATGGGTCTATCTTAGGGTGATAGGCGACCGGATTATCTATCTTAGGATAGCAGGTAACCCCAACTATAAGGTTAGATAAGAGCTGTGATATATGCGTAATCAAACGTTGAATGAATCTCACAGGTGCAGATCTTGAGACTCACAACCTACTCCAAAAATATGGAAACTACTCCTGAAATGATGAAAGTAATAACCAAGGAAAATGCACTACCTAGCTAGCTAGCTGGGCTAGAATATGGCATATCACCGTTCTGTTTGTCAGTGATGTAACAATATTAAAGCAGAAGCACCCACAATATACACCAGAGAGCAGCTTGTGGAAAGCCAAATTGTGTCTATACTCATGCTTCACCATGCACACAAAAGCCCACACATTCCCATGAAAAGCATACAAGGTTGTGTGTTCTTTAGAATTTGGCCACCATTTCACCCCCAACGCTGTCAGCACAGCTGCACAGGACTGCATGTACTCGTACCAAATAAATATACACCTGACCCTGCTGCGACACAGAAATATAGATGAAGCAAACCTGATCAGGGGGGTGCATGCATGAATGCCACTGGCCCCCAAATATTCCATCACTTTTCCTTTCTTTCTCCTCTGCTGCATGCTGCAGTTTGCATGTTGCTCGGGAGTAGTATGCTTCTAGCTCAAACCATCACTTGACCTCATCATCATGTCCTTTGGATAGTTAATCAGGGTTAAGAACCCTAGCTTTTGGAGCCCCTTTACAAATATATTCTTCTTGTCCCTCCTAAGAGGGAGGCATGAGTGTTCCTTTTTGTTTCCGTTATGGGCTGTTAGTAAAAAAATTGTGTACTACCACTAACTTCCATGGATCATAGTTCTAAGATGTGGGAACAGTACTTTTGCTACTAATAGGAGAATATGATGTACTATCACACAAGCGTTGCATCGATGCATGCATGACCATGCAGACGGTAAAATCAACATGAGGAAAAGGGTAAAAGTGACAAACTTTCTTTAAGCTTGCTAGTTATAAGTACAATGCATGCATCTGTTTTTTTTTTGCTCACACCCAGCAAGATTAGGAAATGATAGGCATGATGGCTGTTTCATCGGCCGTACTGATGCGAGTGGGTTTTAGTAGTACTCCGAGTCAGTGTACGTCCTCCAATATTAGTAATTTAGTTAAGATGCTTTGCTTACATGCATGGGCAACTTTTTACTCCGAGTCAGTGTACGTCTCCTCGATCTGCAAAGCGCGGCGACACGATCTGCACGCGATGTTTACCTTGTAGCGAAGGGCACCCAGTAAACAAAGTAGCTACTAGGCAGCATGTTTGCATAATTAACCCGAAAAGGTGCATGCTTGCGTTGCGTTCCCCTAAGAAAAGGTGCATGCTTGCAGTTGCATGGGTACGTTCATATAAACTAATAACAACGTAAAGGCAGCGCCCCCAACACTGGTAATAATCCTAGCTAGGGTTCATATATATAGTAACTCAAAACAACAGTATTGCCCTCTCAGGGGGCAGAGCGTGCATGGCAGGTATGGTTGAGCAGGATACAAAGGGCTGACGATGCATGCATATGCTACAGTTGGAGTCCCCAGCCGCTAGCAGGCGACGAGTCGAGGTGTTTTCGAACTGCATACGAGTGCTAGAGGGCCAGGCATAATCATTCCTGTAACCTGACAATCTATTTGTAAGGGCCTCAGCAACCATCCTCTACTGCTCGAGTGCGCCTCGTATGCGCCTTCTAGCGTACGCATCACCACGGGAAATGCCACCTTGTATTTTCTACCCTCTACTATCAGTGGAATGAAAAAATAAATAGAACTGCATACGATACGAGTGAGTACATCGCGCGCGTGGTGCTTAAATTTGAGGGAATGGGCGTGCCGGCCGGGAGTACGTACGTAAGCAGCTGTCTGGCACATTGCATTCATTCTCTCACATGGAGCTGAGCTGAGGCCAAGTCAGAAAGGCAGAGGGGGCGAGCACCCCAGTCGCCGGTGGCGAGGAGTAGCGGTACGTGCATGTGGGGGCGGGAGAATTGAAGAGAGATCTCAGCGACGCGAAATGTTCCCCTCATGCACGCGTTGGCCCACTCCCTGCTGCATGCAGTGCGTGGGTTTCCGGCAGCCTCGCGGGCCCACGCCCACCACCTGAGCGCGCGTGCGGACTCCGGGCATTCAGTATTACCCGGCCCACGGCACACGAGCTGGGCCCGCCCACCACTTACTACCCAGCAGCGCGCCTTTGTTCGTTCCTTCCTCCTCACTTTCTTCTTTGCCGGCTTCTTTCTCTTTCTCGTGGTCAAGTTTGAATTTCTCTCGACTTCAGCCCACCGACAGCACCAAAGTACGCATGAGCCAGAGCTTGAGTTATGTGATTCTGTCCACCGGACACCACAAACGTACAAATAAAGTTATACGCCTTGAATTACATATAAAGTAATTGCTGTATATACTACCTTCGTCTGGATTTGTTAGTCTCCATCGTTTTTTAAGGCAAAGTTTGACCATTTATTTGACTAGCAAAATCTTAATGCATGGCATAAAAATTATATTGTTGGATTCATATTTAAATGCAGTTTACAATAATGTTATTTTTGCTATGTATAATTTATATTTTATCAGTTAAAATCATCCAGAAATATGAAGACTAGTAAACCAGGGCGGAGGTAGTACATTTGTAACGGTCCATGTGTTTCGGACGGGCTAGAATCAGAAACCATTGCATGCTATTGCAGTATTGCTATTACGTATATGAATGTATAATAACATTTGCTCCTTGCTAGAAGCCTAGAACGCAGCTAATTTGATGAGTTAACAAATGCTCTTGGGTACTTTTTTTTAATTGAATGCTCTTGGGTACTTTTTTAACAAATGCTCCGGAGTATTCACGGAAAACCATCTCCAGCCGCCGAGTGGCGACACCCACGTAGAGACAAAGCTGTATTTACACAAGTATACTTGATTAGATCATTAGGCATGCACATGCATGCACCTAGCTATCGCTGGATGCTCAAGCGTGCGTGTATGCAACTATGCATATATATCTAGCTAGCTAGCTTCAGCTTGCTTGTACGTTAGATGGATGCATATGATATGAAAGGCGACCGATCAAAGCCAGGCCACGTCTTTTCACTGATATGTCTCTCCCATCTTGATCCTTCTCTGCCTTGGCGATCTATCCATGCATGCACGTTTGAACACCTACAGTTCTCGTAAGCGAGCCACCATTTTGCTGGGGCGAGAGAGATCGATTGATCGTGATCACACGCGTAGTAGTCGTAGAACCATCATTGCTTCAGCACTACTACACCTCCTACACATATGCATGCATGCATGCTGCACTCTGGCTGCTCCAACGACAGGCTAGTACTAGTCCTACATGGCACATATGCAATGAATGGCATACGCACAGTGTGCAAAACATAGAGCCAGGTCCATTATAAATGGCCTTGAGCTCCTGCACCGCATGCCTTGATCTCATCTGCATACTTGTTGTTTTGCGGGTGTTTCTACTGTTGGCTGCACGTACAATGTCACTGTCCGGAGAGAGAGAGAGAGAGAGAGAGAGAGAGAGAGAGAGAGAGAGAGAGAGAGAGAGAGAGAGAGAGAGAGAGAGAGAGAAAGGAGAGAGTGTGTGTGTACAGATGCAGATGGCATTGCAGTGCGGTGCGGTGCAGGCTGGGGCGGCATGAATGAGCGGGGGCACGCAGCAGCACAAATCAAGGGCCATCATTCTCATATATGCTGCTGCTGCTGCTTCCTGTGGATGTAATTGTACCCTTTTCACGTAGCTGCTGCTGCTTTAGCGGTGCGACTTGACCCACCGGATCATTATGATCATATATGCACTTCACAGATGTGTTTGTGCGCATTAATTGCAAGGCAGACATTGCATGCATACGAGTAGATTGGCACAGACTTCCATGCGTACAAGAATGTGTGTTCATAAATGGATCATATATACTTTGCATACTCACTACGTTCAATATGTATACATCCGTAATTCAATTCTTCTACACGCATGTGTGTTCAATAGGCATATCAGAAGACCCCGGTCTTAGAGTATCCTTGTAAAGCTTTGCTTAAGAGCATGTTTCCAATGCATCAATCCACACACACACGATGTGAAACAAAAATAAGTAGAAAAGCGGAAGACAGTGAGACCCCATCCCCACGAGCTGCAGCTCCAGATTTCCAGTAAAGGAGCCATTTGCTGAAGCTTGCATCATGACGAGAATACATAGAGATGGAGAATACATGGAGAGCATGCATGGTCCACCAGGTGAGCCAGTAGTGTCATTTGATCTAGCTAGTGATCTGATTACAGCATCCAATCTTGCTCTTTCCGCTACATATAATAGCCTTTCTATCCTCTCCTTGATCTTTGCTGCTTCCGAAAGTTGGTGCTCCTTTTTTCTTTTCATTTTCTGCATGGAGTGGAGCGTAGACTGGCGCTACAGAGTGACATGATTCTACATGGGATTCCACGCTCAAAAGAAACTTATCGGCATGCATGGAAAAATGCCTGGATGGTTGCCGATCCTTGTTTCAATTAAAGATGTTTCTGGAGTACTAGCTGCTAACATGACCTAGGTACATCATGCCACTGATTTACTTAACTTTTTGATGGTCATTTAATTTGTGTCAGTGAAATGGTTATACAACAGTTGCTGGTAGCTCACCCGACAAAAAAACACTGGTATACTCGTTAATGATTGTCGTCCTAGCTGTATGACTGTACTAACAGATACTAGCAATCTAAGGTAGCCTGGACCAGCTATTTGCAAGCTGCGGCGCCGGTAAAGTGATTTTGTGCGACTGAAAAGCGGATGCATGGACGTGTCTAGCTACTCGGGAGCTGCTCTTGGATGAAGACGAAAGAGAAGGACAAAACGGGAGGAAAAGGTTTACTCTCCTGCTCGCCACTGCAAAGGAGGAGTTACCAAACGGAGCAAAAAGCTAGGCATGCATGCATGTACGAGTGCAATTCATCAGTTCTATGATGTTGTGATCTTCCCATACGGCGAATCGATCAATCCATTCCCAGAGCTGCTTGCACATCAAGGACGTGATGTTAAGTTGTGGTCCTTCCATGAGCCTAGCTAGAGGTAGGCAAATAGTAATACATGAAGAACAAGAGAGAGAAGAACACAACAGGTGAGCGTTGTACTTCCTCTGTGAAGAAATATAAGAACGTTTGGTTACTGTAGAGGTATAATAGGTATTGAATTTGAACCCAAAGTGTGCTTCCTAGCTAGAAAACCTGATTTTGTATTCAAGCTCTGGCTGATCCCATATTGTACATAAGGAACACTTCTTATTTTATTTTATTTGTTACTCTCGGGGTTCTGTAGTTGTACAATTTTTTTGGCGGGCACGCGTAGCTGCGTACTCCCTCCGTCTTTAAAAGAGTATACTTCCAACTTTATTGAATTGTAGAAACCAACATTTATGCCATCAAATTAATAGCATTAGATTCATGTTAAAATATGTTTCGTCATATTTCTATTTGGTTTCACAAGCATTAATCTATTTTTAAACACATTCGGTGAAACTTTAAGATAATTTGGCCCTTTAACAAAATTAGAAGTACACTCTTTAAAAAATGAGGGAGTAAATCAGGAGGCTACGGACGGGTAGCTCCACCTAATGAATATTCCGAGCGCGCGTAAAGATAAGCTGGCTGCTGGGGTGAGGCGTTACGAGTCGAGACAGTGCCGTACCAAGGACACGCACGCGGCCATGCCACGCATGAGTAGCTACCAACGGCCTACCGGCGGAGTAAACAAATACTACACGTACTCGTACTTACGTAGAGTAGGAGTACGGTAGTTCTAGTGGAAGCTAAGCTAGACGGGCGGCGCGGCAAAAGAAGGACTAGCACAGTCTAGCTGCGACGCCGCAGCTGGCTGGACGCCGGCCGGCTGGTCGCTAGCTAGCTATAGATCTGCAGCAAAATTACAGCTGCCGCGGCATTACAGCTGGTCAGTGTGTGCCGATCTTCCTTTGTGCTCATCAGCAATCATTCTGGTATTTTTCTTTACTCCCGTAGTCCTGGAATTTTTCTTTTTCAAGCAGCCAGCAACGCTGACTAGATTATATATTGATAGGCAGGGAGGGGTAAAGCAATTTTTACAGGTCGGCCAAGATGGCGAAGGAGCTAAGAGCAACTCTAGCAGACCCCGCAAAAATACGACCCGCAAAACGCGTTTGCGGGTTCACGAAAATCGTTTTTCGGGTCAAAATCATACGCGGCCGAGCAGAACCCGTATCTAAACCTGCATAATTTGAAAAAATTGTTTCGCGGGAGAAATTGCACGAAACAGAGTTCATCACATACTACATTGTTCATGCCATACTACATAGTTCATCACAACTAGAAGCATAGTTATACTACATACTACGTTAAACTAGTACTAGGGGGTCGGATCTGACGGCGGCGAGGTCGCGGCAACTGGACGACGCCGGAGAGAAGCCGGACGCTCAATCCTCCTCGCCGGAGCTGCAGAGATCGACGTACTTCTCCGACTGCTCCTTGCGGATGCGGCACCACTCGTCCGCCTTCTCGTTGGCGGCGACGTTGTCGGCGACCGCCTGCCGCCACTTGAGGGCTTCGAGCTCCTCGGCGTGGCGCCGACGCTCCTCCTCCTCGCGCACGCTCCGCTCGGCGATGGCGGCGGCGACGGCGTCGAAGTCCGCGACGTAGTCCTCGGGCCTGATGACTCCGCGGCGGCCGGGCGGAGCGGGCTCCTCGGGCTCCTCCTTCACCGGGACGAAGGCGAACGGCGCCGGCGGCTCTGGTTCGTCCTCCTCGTCCGACCACTCCCTCTTCACGGGGAGGAAGCCCGCGGCGGCGGAGGAGGAGGATCCGGCGTACGAGGAACGCGCGGAGGAGAACGACGTGCGCCGGCGGTCGTACTCCACCGTCTCGCGGCGGTCGAAGCTCGCCGGCAGCGAAAGCCTGCGGTTGGTCCACTTCCGCGCGCCGCGCTTCCGCGCGCCGTCGGACCGGACGCGCCGCTCGCGCTCCGGGTCCCTCTCCCGGCCGGATCTGCTGCCGGAGCTCCACATTCGCCCCCACATGGCAACTGGAGGCGGGGCGGAGGGTCGCCGGCGGCGAGAAATTGGGAGAGGAGAAAGGGGAATCGGGTGGCTCGCGGCGGCGGGGGATAGGGTTTGGACCCGCAAAAGGGTCGCGGAACCGCACTTATAGCGGTCGGGGGGGGGGGGCGGTTTGTGGGCTGCGGCAAAAGTTTTTACGGGCCGGGCGAGTATGCGGGGATTGTTCTGGCCGCAAAATTGGCCCGAGCCCACATACTCGCCGGAATTTATGCGGGCCGGGCGTTTTGCGGGGTCTGCTAGAGTTGCTCTAAGGGCATCTCCAACGCCTTCCCCTAAAACACCCGCAAACGTCTAGACAGACGCATCCGGATGCTTCTTTTGCCATTCTACACGGTGCCGCAAACATCCATTGAAGCGTCCGTGTGTCTGTATCCCCACAAAGAGGATGCAAAGGTAGGAAAGGTTTGGGAGAGTTTGGACATTTGTCATGTAGGGGTGAGTACGATGATTTGAAATGTGCGAGCCGTTGGGCGTATGGTCTGGCGTCTGCGAGAGCGCAGTGGTGCGGGCGCCGAGCGACTCCCCGTCGGCGGGATGGACTCTGGTCCGCCGCGGCGCGGGGTCCCCTCTGGTGAGAGGGACGGCTGGCCGCACCGGCTTGCCGGTGACGGGGGCTGGTCTGCGGCGCAATCGCTTCTGGGCGCTGGAGTCAGAGGATTCGGAGGACGACGATGCGGATGCGGAGGAGGAGTAGATGCTCCGTGCGGTGCCGGCGGGGCCGTCGGTTCGAGACTTTGTGGTGTTTGCGGCGGAGGCTTGTGGGTTGCGCTCGGGGCGTGGCCGCCGTTTTGCACCGGGCGGCCGGGGTTCGCGTGTCGTGGCTTCGCGCATCTGGCAACCGTCGGCGTCGGTGGTGAGCAAGCGCTCCGGTTCGGGCTCGGGTGGAGCGGCGGGGGCGGCGCGGACCATCAGATCCAAGGCGGCGGCGGGACTAGTGACGGCGGCTGGGGCAGTGCCACCTAGGGAGGAGTGGCCCTGCCTGCCGGCTCCTCCTTCCCCGGCGGCGTCGGCGGCGGCGGAGCGCGGTCGGGTGCCGTCGTCTCCCCCCAGTGCCTAGGGTTGGCACGAATGGGCCGGCTACTGTTATTGGGCCTGGGCATGTGGTCCCACAGTGGCCCGTGACGGTGGTGCCTGAGGGGGTGGGACAGGTCGTGGGTGCCGTCCTGGCCCACACGGTGACTGCGGGGCCTGCTAGGCCCATGGCACCTCGGCCCACTCCAAGGCCCGTGTCGGGGTATATATGGCTGAGGCGGGGCTGCCGGGATCCCCATTCATGGTTTCCAGCCACTTCCAGTGAGGTGCGGCGCCTCGCTCACTCCGCCCGCTCTCTCCAGATCTCTCCCCCTCCTCCCCCTCTCCTCAAGTCCTTCGCGGGGACGGTGATGGGGGATCGGCGGGCGGACAAGAGGCCTATGGAGATCTCCGACCACGAGGCGGACCGGCGTAGGGAGCGGGATCTACGCGAGAAGACGAAGCGTGCGATGCGGGAGCGCTCGGGTGGCCAAGAGGCCCGCGAGGAGCGCGGCTGTTCCCGTGACCAGGGTGGGCGCGAGGGGGATTGGGGTCCCCCTCCCCCGTGGTGGATCCAGATGCAGGAGCGCAAGAAGAAGAAGACCCCTCAACGTCGTCGTGAGCTTGAACGGAAGCCGATGGCGCACCCCAACTGTGGTGGGGGCCACGGGGATCCGCTGGTAGAGAAGCCGCGGGCGCTCGCAGAGCCGCTGGCAATGGCGCTGCCCTCCTCGTCCAAGGGCACGGCGGAGGAGACCATTCTGGTGGAGAAGGCCCCCGACGTCGAGTGCTTCAAATGTGTGCGATGGGGTCACTTCCAATCTAAGTGTAAGCACAAGCCTCTCTGCGTGCTCTGTAAGGAAGAGGGGCACGCGTCCGCAAAGTGCCCATCGCGAGGCCGACAACTGCACTTGCAGATCATGGGCAGCACCATCTCCGGTGAAGGTTTCTTCTGTCTTGAGTTCGACGAGGAAACCGAGGCCGACCTGCCCGTGGATGCTCGTGTTGAGAATGCGGCGATCCTGTCCGCGGAGCCTGGGAAGCTCAATCTGCGCATCCTCAGGCAAGAGCTGCAACACATGGTAACAGGGGATTGGGACTGGCAAGTGACTCAAGTGGGTGATGCTGACTTCTTGGTGGTTTTTCCGTCTGCTGATCTGCTGCATATGGCGAAGTCAAGTGGGAAACGGTTCTTGTCCATCAATGACATCACGGCTTCGGTGCGGGATATGCTACACGAGGAAGTGCAGCCAATGGTCATGCCCGAGACGTGGGTGAAACTGCACGGCATCCCTAAGAAGCACAGGCGCGAGGACCGCATCAAGGAAGGGTTCCAGATGCTTGGTCGGCCAATCATGGTGGACGAGCTGTCCCTCATCAAGTTGGGGCCGGTGAGGATGAAAATCGCGTGGAAGGCACCGGAGAAGCTTAATGGATTTGTGGAGGTTTGGTTCAATCACGAGGGCTACCAGATCAAGGTAGAACGAGAAGTGCTGCCAAAGCGTGGGGGCGAGCGGGTGGAGACTGGAGCGGGGCCGTCCAACCCCCCTCCCAAGGATTCGGACCTGCAGGGGGGAGCACGCCCGTCTGGCAGTGCGAGACCTGGCGGCGCTGGGGTTGGCAAGGCGCAGTAGGAGGCTGGCGGGGCTTCTAACGCTGCTGCGGACCAGGACACCAAGATGCAAGACATGGGAGACGACCAAGAGGACAGCCTGCAAGACACTTCGATCGATACGGAGACGTGGGATAAGCTGGGTGCTCTGTCGGCTGACGCTGGGGCCATGGGGTGGCGACCCAGGACACGGCGGTGAGTGTGCTGCCGCTGGCTCGCTCTCTTGCTCTGACCTTTGACGAGTATGGGTCCAACCTCTCTTCTCATATTCCGGGCCTGGTCGAGCCCATCAAGATTGTTGGGGCCACCACTTCTGCTCTCCTGCCGTCCTCGCCTCCAGTGGCGATGGGGACGGACTCAGGGTGCATTCTGGACGAGGGCTGCGACATGACGCCGGCTCCCATGCGTGGATCCAACAACGCTGGTCGGCAGGCCAAGAAGACGGCCGGCCGCAGGCCGGCCAACAAGCAGGTTTCATCCATGCCGGTGGCAACGACGTCGCTTGGTGGTGAGCTGGGGGCGGCGTTGGGGGTGGCCGAAGCAGGCAGCAAGGCCGGGTGCTCCAATGCGACTCCGGTGGTGCAGCGGGCACCCAGCGCGTGGGCCAAGGCCAAGCTGGGTGAGCTGTCATCCATGGAGAGCGCCAAGCTCCGGCTTGCAGACAAGAATCTCGAATCTTCAGGTAATGCTTTACCCTCATACCATATTTTGAATGCCTTTTCGGACGAGCATCTCGCTAGTATCCTTGACGATAGCGGTGTGGCGATCAATGCGCCTAATGTAGATATCATTACGCTTGTGTGTGCGTGGGAAGAAGCGCAGGCCGCGCTCACTGCTGCGGCTGCCCGCTGTGCTGATCAGAATCAGCTTGCCATAGTACCAGTTGGGGCTGGTGCCGAGGCGGAGCCCGATGAGGGGACAGAAGCCAGGGCGGCTTCTGACCTTCCTTCCACTAGCCGTATGCTGGCTCGAAAGCGTGTGGCCAAACTGGCGACCTCCAGGGGAGTGCGCCTGCGTAATAGGATCATTTAGATGCGATACATGTTTTGGAACATTCGTGGTTGTGGCCACGGAGGGTGTCATACCCAACTCAAGGAGTACATGGCCAAGGAATGGATCGACGTGGTGGCGCTTCAGGAAACGATTAAAGAGGACTTCTCTTTTCGCAATCTTATTGCTTTTGATCCCTTGCAGCGGTTCGATTGGCACTGGGTACCCGCGGTGGGGCACTCGGGCGGCATTTTAATGGGTTGTAATCGTGATGTTTGTGATGTATTGAGTTGGGACATTGGTGTATTTTTGCTTGCGGCTACCGTTAAACATCGCGCATCGGGTCTCACGTGGGTTATTGTGTGCGTTTACGGGCCCGCTGATCACGGCCGTTTGGCAGATTTCCTGCTAGAGCTTACAAATTTGGTCGGGGCCAAACGGCCTATCAACCTGCCAGTGTTGATAGGGGGAGATTTCAACTTAATTCTCTCGGGGGCGGACACGAACAACGCTAACATTGACTGGACTAGGGTGTCCTTGTTCAATAATGCCATTGCGGCGGCGTCTTTGTGCGTGGCGGACAGGACCGGGGCCAGATTCACTTGGACTAACAAGTAGTTGCAGCCGATGCGAAGCGTGTTAGATCGAGTTTTCTTTTCCCCCGAATGGGAGGTGCTTTTCCCCCTGTGCACGCTAGTGGCCGAAACGCGTATTGGATCGGACCATGTGCCTCTGGTGTTTTCCTCTGGGGAGGATTACATTCGACGTAGTCCTAGATTCTACTTCGAAACGACATGGTTTGAGTCCGAGGGGTTTGCACCTATGGTTGTCGAGCGTTGGCTAGCGATCTGTGCTCAACTGGGGCCGCAGCGCGGTCCGACAGAATTTTGGACCGCGACGGCTAGCAAACTCTGGGCCTTCCTCCGTGGGTGGGGTGCTAACCACGGCGAGTCCGAAAAAGAGCATGCAAGAATTGTTGATGAGATTGCAGCGCTGGATATGGCGGCAGATCGTAGGACATTCTTAGAGGGAGAATGGGCCCATAGATATGCCCTCGAAAACAAAGTCATCGCAATTCTTAGAGCGGAGGAAGAATATTGGCGCAGTAGGGGCGGAGTCAAATGGGTTACGAAAGGAGATGCAAACACGAGTTACTTTCACGCTTACGCTAACGGTAGAAAACGCAAAAGTACTATCAAGCGGTTCTTATTCGAAGAACCCTTGCCTTTTGTTTAGCTTGAGACTAAATCATCATGGCTCTAGTATGAATCTAAGGTTTTAATTGAACTGATTCATAGGATCTCAACAAGATAATTTCTATATTACGCATAAAAAAACAAATCCTTTATAGGGAAGAGAAAAGTCAAGAAGCCTCTAATGACCAACATAAGGGAAAGGAAGAAAGAAAGACGCGCCAACTTGAGATTTTTTGGCATTATCATCACAAAGAAGATATTCCGGATTTTTCTTATTTGATATCTTCAAGGAAAATCAACCCAATTCAGTGGCTGATGAAGTTTTGAACCTTTTTTCTAATATTTGTTGAAATTTTTTGTGTTTCTGCTTGAGCCGTACGAGATGAAATTTTCATCTATGCCTTCAATCTGACAATGGCCTCCTTCAGACCAACGAGCAAATCTTATCCCACATCTATGAGTTTTTCATTGGCCTTTTGGGGACGGCCAAGGAAAACCCGCTTTGCCTCCGGGAGGACTTGTGGGAACCTTCGGAACAGGTTTCACAGGAAGAGAACGAAGGGCTTGCTCTCTCCTTTCTCCCGGAGGAAATAGACAAAGCTCTAGATGACATGAAAAACGACACGGCCCCCGGGCCGGACGGGTGGCCTGTTGAGTTCTTCAAAAAGTTTTGGCCCTACCTCTGAAAGGATCGATATAGTTGACTAGAGGGGGGGGGGTGAATAGGCAACTAACAATTTTTAGCCTTTTCTTTATCAATTTAAACTTTGCATCAAAGTAGGTTGTCTAGATATGCAACTAGGTGAGCAACCTATATGATGCAACAACAACAAGCACACAAGCAAGCAAGGGATATAACGCAAGTAAGCTTGCACAAGTAAAGGGACGAGATAACCAAGAGTGGAGCCGGTGAAGACGAGGATGTGTTACCGAAATTCCTTCCTTTTGAGGGGAAGTACGTCTCCGTTGGAGCGGTGTGGAGGCACAATGCTCCCCAGGAAGCCACTAGGGCCACTGTATTCTCCTCACGCCCACACACAATGCGAGATGCCGTGATTCCACTATTGGTTCCCTTGAAGGCGGCGACCGGACCTTTACAAACAAGCTTGGGGCAATCTCCACAACTTGATTGGAGGCTCCCAACGACACCACAAAGCTTCACCACAATGGGCTATGGCTCCGCGGTGACCTCAACCATCTAGGGTGCTCAAACACCCAAGAGTAACAAGATCCGCTAGGGATTAGTGGGGGGAATCAAATTTCTCTTGGTGGAAGTGTAGATCGGGGCCTTCTCAACCAATCCCGAGCAAATCAAAAAGTTTGATTGGCTAGGGAGAGAGATCGGGCGAAAATGGAGCTTGGAGCAACAATGGAGATTTTGGGGGAACAGGTGAGTCAACTTTGGAGAATAAGACCCCCTTTTATAGAGGGGGAACAATCCAACCATTACCCCCTAAACAGCCCTGCAGAGAGCGGTACTACCGCAGGGGGAAGCGGTACTACCGCTGGGACCAGCGGTACTACCACTCCCCCTCGCGGTACCGCCGTGCAGTCTGGGAGGGCAAGCGAATGAGCAGGAGTCAGACCCAGTGGGGTACTGCCGCGGTGGTAGGGCGGTACTACCGCTTATGAGCGGTACTACCGCTTCTACTGCCGCTGCTTAGTGCCGCACAATCCGACACGAGAGGCGACCCCCTCGAGTCGACGCGGTAGGAGCCCGGTACCGCAGCGGTACTACAGCTGAGGACCCATAGGCGGTACTACCGCTACCGAGTGGTACTGCCGCCTGTGGCTCTTGAGTGGTACTACCGCCGGCCACCGCGGTACTACCGCTGGGACCAAAACCTACTCAAAAAAAGAGAGGGAATGAAACCTCCATCGAAGCAGGAAGGCTCAGAGGGTGTGAAAAGGATGTGTACGTGTTGTCCATCCTAGCCTTACCAAAGCGGACCCCCTCTTGATAGTACGGTGACTCCTACGAAACAAGTCCACCAAAACAGAGACGAAAGAGCTCCACCGTCTTGATTAAAACTCCGAGGGGAAAGAATCGTCTCGTGCCAAAGGATGAATCTCTGAAATACTTAATGCACACGATTAGTCCGCAAAAGAATTGTCATCAATCACCAAAACACTTTAGGGATAAATATGCCCTTACAATCTCCCCCTTTTTGGTGGATTGATGACAATACGGGATTTGCACAGATGGAAAAAATATAGGACATAAGCAAACCCCACAACTCTAAAATATAGACGGGCTCCCCCTAGATGTGTGTTATCTAGATAGGTGCTTTGGACTGCATGACACACATACTTGGATCAACACACCCCCTATATTTTATAGACAATGAATATCTTGCAACAATAAGGCTATCACTAAGCAAGATAGTAAATATGAGCATAATATAAATAACACAAGATAACATAAGCTTAATAAGATGCGATAGAGTGCATATGTCTTACACCATATGAAAGAAAAGTCTCACGAGCACAAACCAAACCAAAGCAAACAAGGTTCAACACAAGAAAAGTGTTTGCGAGAGAGACATGCAAGGCAAACACGCCACACAAACACACGCTCGCAACTCGACAACGAAAAATCCCTAAGCTCTCTCCCCCTTTGGCATCGAGACATCAAAAAGGCAAAGAGCATTGCTAAGACTCCAGGTGATAGAAAACTGAGGGGCTCTATCATCACATCCTGGCGGGATCGTCTGCACTGCCATCGTCAGTCGAAAACTGCTCGGTGTCTGAATCGGTCCATGGACAGTGCTGCTGAATCCACTCCTCCTCCTCAGTGATCTGGCCCTCAGAACCGCTAGCAACGGTCGCACCCAACTGACGCATGAGCTCCTTGTGACGACCCCTGGCCTGCTTCTCAGCCACATGAGTCATGTACTGACCATGAGACTCCATGCAGAAGAGCTTCTTCATCTTGCGCTTGAGCTTCTTTGCCCAAGAGGGCTCTGCTCCAGATGGCTCATAGTCCTCATCATCATCGGCCTCAGCCTCGCCCTCGGTCTCCACGTCAGCAGCAGTAGATGGACCCCCAGATTTAGGAGCCGGGGTGCCCCAATTGTCCTTCTTCCTCAGACACTTGATCTCATGAGAAACCAATTCTCCCGTTTCCAGCATAACCTTGGGATAGACATGAGACCAGGCCTTCTCAATGAGCAACATGATGAACGGACCATAGATCGGGCACTTGCGCTCAGAGACGGAAGATAGAAGTTCAGACCACATAACATGAGAAATGTCCAGGGACTCGCCAGTGTTTGCTTCCTTCTCATGCTGGCAGAAGAGAAGCATGTCCACGAGATAGGAGTGGACCATATCCAGATTCCCGATACGAGGGAAGAGAGTCTCTCGGAAGGCACGATGAAGGATGTCCAGAAAGGCAGGCAGCTCATAGGTTTCCTTCTTAGTCACAGGGTGAATCTTCATAGAATAGTAGGGCCAGAGGGCTTGCTTGTGAGTGGAGGATGCATTGCGGTGGGGGCGGAAGCCGACTGGAGTCTCAAGCCCGTGATCTTCCTCCCCAAGTAACTCCATGAAGGCCTTCCACTTGGCAGAAAGCAACTTGCCATTTGTCATCCAAGTTAGAGTCCTTTCTTCATCAGTTCCAAGATGGACAGTGGCATAGAATTGAGCCACCAAATCTGCATCAAAGTCCTTGTTTAACTGCATGATTCTGAGAATGTTCAGCTGAGAGCACATCTGAAGGGCTTCGCCAAAGTACTCGGGGTCCTTTTCCATAGCATCCGTGTCGATGGAACGTACATCAACATAGAGATTCTTCTTAGCCTTGATCACATCAAAGAAGATGGCAAACTGAAAGCGGTTCCAGAACGGGTGGTTGACCAAAGTGGGTTCTTGGTCTTCCGCATAGTGGTTGCGGCGACGCCTTTCTTCCCAGAATTCCTTGGCAGTCAACTCAGTCAAAGTCTTGCCCCTTGGCTTCGGCCTGTTGGCAGATTTCTTCTGGAGTTGAGGCGGAGGTGGCGCACTTGAGGAAGCACCCGCTGACTCTGAGGTGCGGTAGCGCTTTGACGTTGCACGTTCGGGTTTGACACGGCGGGCTTGCTGCTCAGGATGTTCATCACCTGGAACCAAACACACAAGCAGCAGAAACAACATGAAAGAAAGAGCATAAGCCTCCAAACAAAACAACATGGATCAAAAAGTGGTAGGAAATGATGGAATTGGGCATCCAGCGGTAGTTCCCTGACCCAACCGCGGCAGTACCGCTCGAGCGGTAGTACCGCGCCAGATGAGCGGTAGTACCGCTCTAGGCGGGGAACGGCGGTTCCCTACTGCCGTGGACAGATCCGGCACTACCGGGGATGCCAAATTAAAAAATAAACCTACTAAACATCAATCCAAAAGGCCTAGATGCCATCTCCATCCTACTCAAGCCTCGACTTAGCCAAAAATCGAGAAAAGCAATGCCTATTGCCCCTAACAACTAGATGTGAGATCTAGGCAAAGAGAGAACGGGAACGGGGGCAATACCGGCATCCATGGCAAGAGGACGCGGTGGGGATCAACTCCACTGGAGGAACTGGAGAGGGACGACACGTAGACGGCGGCCGGCCGAAGCCCTCCTGCGGCGAGACGTCGCTGGAGCGATGAAGAAGACGAGCGAGTGGAGCGAATGGGTATGGGGGAGAAAAGCAACTCCCCCTGCCCCAGCATAACCCCCCATCGCCCGCCCCGTAGCGGTAGTACTGCTGGGGTGGGCGGTAGTACCGCTTGACGATCATAAGTGGTAGTACCGCGCACCCAGCGGTAGTACCGCTTAGCCGCAAAAAGACTGGCCAAAAAGGCTTAGCTCAAGAAAAGAAACCGACTAGAAAACGAGAGCAAACACACACGCAAAACCAACACAAAGAGGGCGAGAAACACACACCTCTCAAGAGAGTGCGGTGGCCGAGGCCACCTATGTTTGAGTTTGGAGGTATGGCGCCGCGAAGATTTTAACCTTGGGCCCATGACCAAAACTCATCTTTGAAGCACAAGTACCATAAAAAATGGCTAATGTGAAAGAGTTTGATTAGTTTATGCATAATGGGTGGAGGGAAAGTTCATTGAGAGAACAACACTCCCCCTATGTCCATGCCTACATCTAAACTAGACATCAAGTTGAGTGGGGTGGGGTGTGCAAGGGTTCAAGTCACATTGCTCGAATCAATGATATTTAGCTCTTGCCTTAACTCGCGAAATCTTGCTTCATCCAAGGGCTTCGTGAAAATATCTGCAAGGTTATCGTGAGTGTTGACATAGTTGAGCTCGATCTCCCCTCGCCTAATATGATCCCGGATGAAGTGATACCGAATCTCAATATGCTTCGTCTTGAAATGTTGCACCGGGTTGAGAGAAATCTTGATGGCACTTTCATTGTCACACCAAAGAGGCATTTTGTCACAAATGACACCGTAATCCTTTAAAGTTTGCCTCATCCATAGGAGTTGAGCACAACAACTACCGGCCGCCACATACTCTGCTTCGGTGGACGAGAGAGACACACAACTTTGCTTCTTAGAAGACCAACTTACCAAAGAGCAACCAAGGAATTGGCACCCTCCAGAAGTGGACTTCCTATCCACTTTGTCTCCCGCCCAATCCGAGTTCGAATATCCTACAAGCTTGAAGTTTGCTCCTCTTGGGTACCATAAGCCAAAGTTTGGGGTATGAGCCAAATATCGAAAGATTCGCTTGACCGCCACAAAGTGGCTTTCCTTAGGTGCGGCTTGAAACCGTGCACAAATTCTCACACTCAACATGATATCCGGTCTAGATGCACAAAGGTAAAGCAAGGAGCCAATCATGGAGCGATATACCTTTTGATCCACCGCTTTACCATTGGGATCAATGTCAAGTTGGCACTTGGTGGGCATTGGAGTGGAAGCCGGCTTGACATCACTTAGCTTAAATCTCTTGAGAATGTCTTGAGTGTATTTGGCTTGGTTGATGAAGGTTCCTTCTCTTCTTTGCTTCACTTCAAACCCGAGAAAGAACTTCAACTCTCCCATGGAAGACATCTTGAACTTTGAGGTCATGAGTGTGGCAAATTCCTCATTGAAAGCTTTGTTAGGGGAACCAAAGATAATATCATCAACATATAGTTGGCACACAAACAACTCCCCTTTGACCTTATTAGTAAAAAGAGTGGGGTCGATTAGCCCAACTTCAAATCCACGGTCTTGTAACAACTCGGTAAGGTGGTCATACCACGCATGTGGGGCTTGTTTAAGGCCATAGAGTGCCTTATCGAGTTGATACACATGATCGGGAAATTAGGGATTCTCGAACCCGGGGGGTTGCTTGACATATACCAACTCATTAATAGGACCATTAAGAAAAGCACTCTTCACATCCATTTGTTGCAACTTAAAGTTGTGATGAGAAGCATAAGCAATCAACAAACGAATGGATTCAAGGCGAGCAACGGGAGCGAAGGTTTCACCGTAGTCGATACCCTCGACTTGGGAGTAGCCTTGTGCCACCAATCTTGCCTTGTTGCGAACGATGGTCCCATGAGCATCTTGCTTGTTCTTGAAAATCCACTTGGTTCCAATGACATTGTGGTTCCCCGTTGGCCTTGGCACCAATCTCCACACCTTATTGTACCCGAAGTTGTTGAGTTCTTCATGCATGGCATTAAGCCAATCTGGATCTTCGAGTGCCTCTTATACCTTTTGGGGTTCAACACAAGAGACAAACGCGTGATGTTCACAATAGTTTGCCAATTGTCTACGAGTGCTTACCCCCTTTTGAATGCTTCCAAGCACATTTTTCATGAGATGACCCTTGGTGGAGAGCTTGGATGCAATCTTGGCGGCACGACGCTCCAATTCCTCCTCGGTGGTGAGTTGAGGAGCGGTCACTTGATCATCTTGAGCGCCGTCTTGAGCTTGTTCTTGATCTTGAACTTGCTCGGAGGAGAGAACTTGACCTTGGGCATCACTTGGTGTTTCAACACCGTCTTGAGCATGATCTTTCCCTTGGTCTTGTTCAAGAGGTTGAGGGCCTTCACTTTGTTCTTCAGAAGCGTGTGGGCCTTGGGTTGGTGATGGCTCCACTTGAGTGGAGCATTGTCCTTATCCTTCGGCCACCAGGGGTTCCTCAATGGGTAGGATAAAACCAACACCCATTCTTCTTATGGCTTGAGGAGGAATTTTATCACCTACATCACAAGTGCCACTTTGCTCCACTTGGGAGCCGTTATTCTCATCAAACTCCACGTTACACGTCTCCTCAATAAGCCCCGTGGACTTATTGAGGACACAGTAAGCATGAGAGTTGGTAGCATAACCAACAAATATGCCCTCATAAGCTCTAGCTTCAAATTTAGACAAACGAACACCTTTCTTGAGAATGAAACATTTACACCCGAACACCCGAAAGTACTTGAGGTTGGGCTTGTTACAGGTGAGTATCTCATATGGAGTCTTGTTCAAGCCTTTGCGGAGATAGAGACGATTTGAAGCATGACACACGGTGTTGATGGCTTCGGCCCAAAAGTTGTATGGAGACTTGAACTCCGCCATCATGGTCCTTGCTGCATCCATCAACGTTCGGTTCTTCCTCTCCGCTACACCATTTTTTGAGGGGTGTAAGGTGCGGAATATTGATGCTTGATCCCCTCATCACTAAGAAACTCATCCAAGGTGTAGTTCTTGAACTCGGTGCCGTTGTCACTTCTTATCGTCAAGATCTTTGCATTGTGTTGACGTTGAGCTTCATTTGCAAAGTCGATGACGGTTTGTTGGGTCTCACTCTTCCTCTTGAAGAAGTACACCCAAGTGTATCTTGAGTAATCATCCACAATCACCAAGCAATACTTCCTACCCCCAAGACTATCAAAGGATGGAGGCCCAAAGAGATCCATGTGAAGGAGCTCCAGAGGCCTCTTTGAGTAAATGATAGTCGTGGGAGGGTGACCCTTCTCATGTAGCTTTCCTTCGATACAAGCACTGCAAGCACGATCTTTAGCAAAACTAACATTTGTTCGTCCACGAATATGGTCCCCCTTGAGAAGACTTTGCAAAGATCTCATATTGACATGGGCTAGACGGCGATGCCAAAGCCATCCCACGTCAACTTTAACCATTAGGCATGTCGCGGTCTTAGTGGGTCGCTCCAAAAAGTTAATCACATAGAGACCGTTCTTGACATGCCCAACCAAGGCTACTTTAAGAGTCTTGCTCCACAAGAGGGCCACGGTATCAATATCAAAGAAGGTGGCAAAGCCCATGAGTGCAAGTTGACGAACGGAAAGTAAATTGTATGCAAGGGACTCAACAAGCATGACCTTCTCGATCGTGAGATCATGAGAAATGACAACCTTGCCGAGTCCCAATACCTTGGACGATGAGGCATCACCCCACTCGACATTGGTGGGCATAGATGGAATCTTGTGCACGTTCACCACCAAGTCCTTGCTTCCGGTCATATGATTTGTAGCTCCACTATCGAGCAACCATGATCCCCCACCGGAAGCAAACACCTAAAAGAGATCAATGCTTGGATTTAGGTACCCATTTTGTAATGGGTCCTTTGATGTTAGTGATAAGGGTCTTAGGAACCCAAATAGACCATTCAATGTACTCATAAGGAGAACCAACAAATTTGGCATAAACATGCCCATCACTAGCATGGCACAACACATAAGAAGGGTTAAAGTCACCAACTTTGTTGGAAGGGGTGGCATTGCTTCTCTTGGCACCACCACCCTTCACATTATTCTTCTTCTCCTTGGAAGTACCCTCTCCCTCCTTCACAAAGGTTTGCTTGAGAGGGGGAGGTCGTTTGGTCTTGTCATTCTTCTTCTTGTTCTTGGGCATGGGTGCAACCCCAATCCCTTCCTTGGCCACAACTTCCTTTTGATTACTCAAAAGTTCGTTGAGGTTCTTCTCACCTTGTATGCACGACACAAGTCCTTTCTCAAGTTGCATCTTCAACTTGGCATTCTCCTCAATAAGATGCACATGCTCACAACATGGGTTAGTAGCATTTGCATTATCAATCAAACCATATGAGGAAAGGTGGCTTTCTCCTTAGTTAGCTTCACTTGGAGTTGATCGGGAGACTCTTTAAGACTAGCATGAATACCTTTCAAGGCTTTGTGGGCCTTGTCAAGTATATCAAACTCTTCCTTGAGTCTAGCAAGATCAACTTCAAGTTTGGCCTTCTCGGAATTTAGCACACGAGATAAGACACAAGCATGATCAAGATATTTCTTTAATTTAGCAGGATCATCGTTGTGTGACTCCTCAAGAGCCAAACGAATACCGTGCTCTTCCTCAAGAGCATTGGAAAGATCCAAAATCTCATCGGCATAGTCACGACTATGCCCCTCCATCTTAGAGATGGTATCTTCGTGACCCTCGATCATGTCATTGGCTTCACCAAGTTGTTCCAAGAGAGCAACGAAATGCTTCTTGGATTTACCCTTGAGTTTACCCATAAAGGACTCAAACTCATTCTCCTCCACATTAGATCCCTCATGTTCATCAATGCAATCCGTCAAAGAAGGATGATTAATGATGGTAGTTTTGATGTTGGGGGTTACCTTGTTGGTGTCTTTAGCCATGAGGCACTTGGCGGTGATGCTCTCATTGGGTGAGTCGAAGAGAGACACCCGTGGAGTCGTCGCAATGGCAACGGAGGCCATGGCACCCGACTCACCATCTTCATCATCATAATCATCCTCATTGTACTCTTCTTGTACCACCAAAGCCTTGGGAGGAGTCTTCTTGGTGAAGTTGCTCTTGTTGGGGAAAGACTTGGCCTTGTCCTTTCGGATTAGCTTGCCACCATTGTCTTCCCTCTTCTCATAAGGGCACTCCACAACAAAATGGCTCACATTGCCACAATTATAGCAAGTCCTCACACGTTGCTTGACCTTTGTGCCACTTGAATTGTTCTTGTTGAAGTTGGACCTAGAATTCTTCTTGCTCCAAAATTGCCTTGAAGCAAGAGCCATGTGTTCATGATAGGCATACTTTGTATCTTCGGGGTTGCTCTCCTCCGCTTCCTCTTCATCCTCTTCTTCCACATTAACCTTGGCCTTTAGTGCAAGGTTGGGCTTCTTTGCTCTTTGAGAATGTAGCACCGCATTATCGGCGGTCTTGTCCAAGATGCTCATAGCCACGAACTCATCCAACACTTCACTTGAGGACAAGGTGTGAAAGTCCGGCCTTTGACGAATGACGGAGGACATGGCCTTGTGGTAAGGCATCATTGCCTTGAGGGATTTGCGCTTGATCCAATTGTCATCCGTGTCCTTGCTTCCATGATCTCGGAGTGAGACCACGAGTTTGGTTACTCTCCGATAAAGCTCACGAGGTTCTTCATCTTCTTTCATTGCAAACTCATCGGCTTCATCTTGCACCACTTCATAGTTGGAGCGTTGAATGCTTGCGCTTCCCCTGTAGAGGGAAACAACTTGGTGCCAAGCATCTTTGGCCATGGAGTAGGGCCGGAGATGAGGTAGATCTTCGGGTGGAATTGCTTCTTGGATGATGAAGAGAGCATTCTCATTGAATTGATTATCTGCGGCTTCTCTAGGAGTGAAGTTGCTTCGGTCATGCGGATAGAAACCTTCTTCAATGATTCTCGAAAGATTAGTATTCACATGATTTAAATGACGCTTAAAGCGATAGACCCAAGAATCAAAGTCCTCATTTTTCACAATCTTAGGGCCAGGGCCGGCATGATTCAAATGAGTGGGGGGAACCGGTCCACCATAGACAAGTGGAGGTTCCACATGGACAATGATGCCAGTGCCATTTTTACCACTAGAAGAAGGAGCCTTTTCACTAGTAGCTCCCCCCTTGTCGGAGTTAGCATCCGTCACCTTGCTAGTGGGATCACCCACTTTCAACGGTGCGGTGGATAATTTAAGCCCTTCAATGAATTTGTTAGACATGCTTTCAACCTCGGTCATCATGGAGGTTTTCAATGTGTCCAAAGCCACATTGAATTCCTCACGAGAGACCGCGGTTCCCCCATCGGCCGTAGACGAGACCGGATTCGCACCGGAGTGCTCCTCCACACCGTCTACGACGTCAACCATACTCTTCAGACGGCAAAGTCCTTAATAAAGAGACGAGGCTCTGATACCAATTGAAGGGATCGATATAGTTGACTAGAGGGGGAGGGGGTGAATAGGCAACTAAATTTTTTTAGCCTTTTCTTTATCAATTTAAACTTTGCATCAAAGTAGGTTGTCTAGATATGCAACTAGGTGAGCAACCTATATGATGCAACAACAACAAGCACACAAGCAAGCAAGGGATATAACACAACTAAGCTTGCATAAGTAAAGGGACGAGATAACCAAGAGTGGAGCCGGTGAAGACGAGGATGTGTTACCGAAGTTCCTTCCTTTTGAGGGGAAGTACGTCTCCGTTGGAGCGGTGTGGAGGCACAATGCTCCCCAGGAAGCCACTAGGGCCACTGTATTCTCCTCAAGCCCACACACAATGCGAGATGCCGTGATTCCACTATTGGTTCCCTTGAAGGCGGCGACCGGACCTTTACAAACAAGGTTGGGGCAATCTCCACAACTTGATTGGAGGCTCCCAACGGCACCACGACGCTTCACCACAATGGACTATGGCTCCGCGGTGACCTCAACCGTCTAGGGTGCTCAAACACCCAAGAGTAACAAGATCCGCTAGGGATTAGTGGGGGGAATCAAATTTCTCTTGGTGGAAATGTAGATCGGGGCATTCTCAACCAATCCCGAGCAAATCAAAAAGTTTGATTGGCTAGGGAGAGAGATCGGGCGAAAATGGAGCTTGGAGCAACAATGGAGCTTTTGGGGGAAGAGGTGAGTCAACTTTGGAGAAGAAGACCCCCTTTTATAGAGGGGGGAACAATCCAACTGTTACCCCCTAAACAGCCCCGCAGAGAGCGGTACTACCGCAGGGGGAACCGGTACTACCGCTGGGACCAGCGGTACTACCACTCCCCCTCGCGGTACTGCCGTGCAGTCTGGGAGGGCAAGCGAATGAGCAGGAGTCAGACCCAGTGCGGTACTGCCGCGGTGGTAGGGCGGTACTACTGCTTACGAGCGGTACTACCGCTTCTACTGCCGCTGCTTAGTGCCGCACAATCCGACACGAGAGGTGACCCCCTCGAGTCGACGCGGTAGGAGCCCGGTACCGCAGCGGTACTACGACTGAGGACCCACAGGTGGTACTATCGCTACCGAGCGGTACTACCGCCTGTGGCTCTTGAGTGGTACTACCGCTGGGCACCGCGGTACTACCGCTGGGACCAAAACCTACTCAAAAAAAGAGAGGGAATGAAACCTCCATTGAAGTGGGAAGGCTCAGAGGGTGTGAAAAGGATGTGTACGTGTTGATTCCACCCTAGCCTTACCAAAGCGGACCCCCTCTTGATAGTACGGTGACTCCTACGAAACAAGTCCACCAAAACAGAGATGAAAGAGCTACACCGTCTTGATTAAAACTCCGATGGGAAAGAATCGTCTCGTGCCAAAGGATGAATCTCTGAAATACTTAACGCACACGATTAGTCCGCAAAAGCATTGTCATAAATCACCAAAACACTTTAGGGATAAATATGCCCTTACAACCTCAAACACTTGTTCTACAAGATTGTGAACGGTTTCACTATGGGTACGGTTGACTTGTCGCGCCTTAATTACGGTGTTACTAGCCTGATTCCTAAAGTAAAAGGGGCAGATGATATCAAACTCTTTAGGCCGATCACGTTGATCAATGTTCCGTTCAAAATTTGCGCCAAAGCCTATCCCTCGCGCTTGGCCCCGGTGGCACAACGCGTCATTAGCTCTTGTCAGGCCGGTTTCCTCAAACACCGTAACATCCTAGAAGGTCCGATTGCGCTCCACGAAATAGTGCATGAGCTAAAATGCAACAAGTCTCAAGGTGTGCTCCTCAAACTGGATTCTGAGAAAGCATATGACCGCGTGAACTGGGAGTCCGTGCATGAGGTCTTCCTCAAAAAGGGTTTTGAGGCAGGCTTCGTTCACCGCATTATGCACCTAGTGGGTAGTGGCCACACAGCGGTTACCATCAATGGTACTTTGGGCAAGTTCTTCCGCAACAAACGTGGACTTCGGCAGGGCGACCCAAGCTCGCCACTAATCTTCAACTTTGTTGCGGATGCCCTAGCGGCTATGATTAACAAAGCCAAAGCGGCGGGACACATTCGAGGGCTTGTCCCGCATCTCATCCCCGGTGGCGTTACTCACCTTCAATACGCAGACGATACGATGCTTTTATTTGAACCTAACAATCATAGTATCACCTCAATAAAGTTGCCGCTCCTCACTTTTGAGATCCTGTCGGGGCTTAAGATCAATTTCCTTAAAAGCGAAGTGATCACCATTGGGATGGTGGATCATGAGAGTACTCGGGTGGCCAACTTGCTCAATTGCAAGACCGGGAGATTCCCAATCAAATACCTTGGCCTCCCGATCTCTCACAAGAACCTGACCATTGCGGACTGGGCGCCACTTTATGGCAAAGTGGTTAATCGGGTTAGCCCATGGCGCGTGAGGTTTATGTCCTTAGCGGCTAGACTTATCTTAACTAACTCGAGCCTGTCCTCGCTACCCCTTTTCACAATGGAAATGTTTTTTGCTTGTGGACGATGTTCATGCCAAACTTGACACGCCGCGCTCCCGATTCTTTTGGGAAGGAACCGGGACTAAATGAAAGTACCACTTGGTGAAATTGGCAGCGGTTAGCAGACCTAAAAAGTTCGGTGGTTTGGGGATCACGAACTCTAAATTAATGAATGTTGCACTGCTCACCAAGTGGTGGTGGCGCCTTGCCCAAAATGAGTCGGGACTCTGGGCGGAGATCCTCCGTGCGAAGTATTTCCTGGATGGAAATCTTTTCAAGGCTAAGGCCAAGGGCTCCGCGTTTTGGAACGGGATCCAAGCGGTGAGGCCGACTTTCTCGGTGGGAGCTCGTTTCAACGTGAACAATGGCTCATCCACAAGGTTTTGGCTCGACTGTTGGTGGGGCCATTTACCGCTGTGGCAATCTCACCCCGAGCTATACCAATTGGCCACGGACACTAACATCTTGGTGGCTAATGCCTTGCGCGTGCATCCCCCGGCGATCTCCTTTAGGACGCTGGAGGAAGGAGAGGCTGCCTCTTGGGGCGCACTCGTGGCGGACCTCGAGGGGAGGACTCTCAGCCAGGATAATGACGCTATAAATTGGTCGCTAACCTCATCCCGGAATTTCTCGGTGAAATCTCTATACGATAAGCTGACAGAGGGAAATGAGCTAGACGTGGCTAGGGGGCTATGGAAAGCAGGCATTCCCCTTAAGATCAAAATTTTTATGTGGCAAATGTTCCGAAACCGCCTTCCTACTTCGGATAACGTGGCCAAGTGGAACGGGCCGGCGGACGGGACATGCGCCATTTGCAACCTCGGGGAGAACGCTAACCATGTGTTCTTCGGGTGTTGTTTAGCTAGATTTGCGTGGAGTGCGGTAAGAGAAGCTTTCAATCAGAATTGGAACCCGCACTCTAGCGACGACTTATTGCTTATATTGACGACGCAGAAGGGTGCCAACGCGAGGGTAGTGTGGCGCTGCGTAGGGGCGCTTCTTTGATCTCTTTGGTCTGTGCGGAACAAAATCACCATAGAACATAAGTTTCCGGCACACCCAACTGACATCCTTTTCAAATGCCATCTTCTTACAGGCTTGGGCACCACTGGGGAAGCCGCGTGATGAGGACCGCATGACCAGGATCATCGAGCAGATCAAGCTGTGCATGGCGAAAGCGCGGCAGGAAGAACATCTAGCTTGAGTATTTTGCGTTGAGCTACTTGTCTCGCTCCGCTTTTGTGTGTTAGTTAATGTCTTTGAACTGTCTCAGTGCCGGGCCTGCGAGCCCGAGGAACCTTTTAAGGTGGGTTGTAACGTTGATACCTTGTCTGGATGCTGCCTTGGGGCTTTATTAATTTAAATCCGGACGCGGCGTGCGTCTTCGTTCCAAAAAACCTTCGTCATGTAGGACTCTGACAACTTCGACCCACTCAAAACACCCACTAGTAGAAAACTGACCTTTAGTCAGGAGTATTAGTCTCGGCCGGGATTGGGCCCGGGACTAATGTGATCATTAGTTCCCGTTCCAATGGCTAGGAGAGGACGGGGGCACGGTGAGGATTAGTACCGGTTCAAATGGGACGCTGCCCCTTTAGTCCCGGTTGGTATCACCAACCGGGACTAGAGATATACCTATATAAAGCTGCTACGTCCAGCCTGAATCCAAGCTTCTCCTTTCTCTCCTCTCTGTTTCTTTCCCCTAGCTCGAGTTCATCCTCCATTTTTGCCAAGATTTGTCAAGATTGGAGGCACCCCATCTATCCAAGGGTTTAAAAGCTTAGCAACTTCATCCTTTCATTGCTAGCTTAGCTCATTTCATTCTCTATAAGTATAGTGATTTGTGGGTTTTAGTTTGAGAGTAATTAGGTGGGAGTTTATTTAATTTATATGCAATATTAGATCAAATTAACTTCTTAGTTTGCATATGTGTAGGTGTGGTTTACTTAGTGCCTTCCCGTCCCCATCCTCACCGCCGTCGATCGCCCGTGCCGTCCCGTCGCCTGCACCACCTTGGTGAGCCTCTTGTTCTTATCCTTTTTGTTAAAAAAATATCTTATTTGTATGATTTAGATAGTTACTTGTATAATTTTCTTACTTGTATGATTGTTTGTTATATATAGTGCCATGGTTTTGATAACCTTCCCCGTCGGCCCTCATCTGGTTTACGATTCGGATGTAGTATATTATATTTTATAACTATTTATTTCATTTCATGTTTATGACAATTATGACCATCAAGTTGACATAGATATTTTTATCTAGGAGGTATGTGAACAAAAATTGCAACCGACCCTCTTGGCGAGAAGTTAAATTTAGGTGAAAAGAAAAACGATAATTTGAAAGAAAAATTGGAAAGAATTGAAGATGAGAAGATGAAATTGGAGTCGTATGTTGCCGATGTAGTCGATGATCACAAGATCAAGATGGATGCAACGCGCTTGAAGATTAGAAAGATTAGAAAATATGCCATTAATAAAGAGGCTTGGTATCATTATGCTTGGATCAATTATTACCTTAGTTGCGATTTCAATCGCATTTGTTGTTGCATTTAAATGCTTTAGCTAGATAGTTGTATGTTGTTTTATGATAAGTATGTATAAATTTGTATTAATTTGGTCACTTTGATGTTGTGTAATGAAGATGAGCCGGCAATGGATGTACGATGATCGACGCTCTCCCCAGTTCATTAATGGCATACATAGTTTTCTGCGTGTGGCTGAGGCAAACAAGCGGAATGGTTTTATGTGTTGTCCATGTGGTGTTTGTAAAAATGATAAGGATCACTCTAACTAAAAAATCCTTCACAACCACCTGCTTCAGTTCGGTTTCATGTCCGGCTATAACTGTTGGACCAAGCACGGAGAAAGAGGGGTTATAATGGAAGACAATGAAGAAGAAGAGGATGATGACAACTATCCTTGGTTCCCTGAATATGATGGTACTACAATGGGGGAAGCTGAAGAAGAGGCATCAGACGAGCCCGCTGATGATCTTGGTCGGAGCATTGCTGATGCAAAGAGAAACTGCGAAAGTGAAAATGAGAAGTTGAAGTTGCAACGCATGTTAGAGGATCACAAAAAATTGTTGTGCCCAAATTGCGTAGATGAGAAGAAAAAGCTGGGTACCACACTGGAAGGCACAGAATGGTGTATCTGACAAGGGATTTGAAAAGTTGCTGAAAATGTTAAAGAAGATGCTTCTGAAGGATAATGAATTGCCCGATAGTACGTACAAAGCAAAGAAGGACGCATGCCCTAATGACTGCATCCTCTACTACGGTGAGGAGTACGGGAATTTGAATGCATGCCCGGTATACGGTGCATTGCGCTATAAGATCATCTGCGATGACCCTGGTGATGTTGAGGGCGAGGGCCCCAGGAAGAGGGTTCCTGCCAAGGTGATGTGGTATGCTCCTATAATACCATGGTTGAAACGTTTGTTCCAAAACAAAGAGCGTGCCAAGTTGTTGCGATGGCACAAAGAAGACCATAACAAAGACGGGATGTTGAGAGTACCCGCTGATGGGTCGCAGTGGAGAAAAATCGAGAGAAAGTGGTCGGAGTTTGCAGATGACGCAAGAAACTTATGGTTTGGTATACGTACAGATGACATTAATCCTTTTGGGAGCAGAGCAGCAACCATAGCACCTAACCTGTGACTGTATGTATCTATAACCTTCCTCCTTGGTTGTGCATGAAGCGGAAGTTCATTATGATGCCGATGCTCATCCAAGGCCCTAAGCAACCCGGCAACGACATTTATGTGTACCTAAGGCCATTAGTTTAAGAACTTTTACACTTGTGGGATATAAAAGGTGTATGTGTGTGGGATGAGTACAAACAGGAGGAATTTAACCTACGAGCGTTGCTGTTTGTATCCATCAATGAGTGGCATAGTCTTAGTAACCTTTCAGGACAGACAAACAAGGGATACAATGCATGCACGCACTGTTTAGATGAGACTGAAAGTATATATTTGGATAAATGTAAGAAGAATGTGTACCTGGGGCATCGTCAATTCCTTCCGATCAGGCATCTCTTAAGAAGGAAAAGAAAGCATTTCAAAGGTGAGGCAGATCATCAGAAGAATCCTCACTACTAGGAAAAGGCTTATACATAGAAGTTTACCAGTAGCATGTGTTTTGGAGCCCACGCTACTGATAATTACCAGTAGCGTCTGTTATAAAGCGCGCTACTGGTACAACTTAGTATCAGCGTTGGTTTCTAGAGGGCATGCTACTGGTAAGTTTGCCACACCACACCACCCAACCAACAAATATTAGCAGCGTTTGTAGTCTAACCAGCGCTACTGTTAAGAAAACATCTGTAGCGCCTGTTCACGTAGACGCGCTACTGCTATTTCTTCTATGTGTAAACTTTTACCAGTAGCGTGGTTTTTGAACAAGCGCTATAGCTAGTTTTACTTACCAGTAGATATTTTGGCTCGCACTCATAGCAGTAGCATGCTTTGGTGCCCCACGCTACTGCTATTGTCGCCAGCCAAAATATGTGCCACCTTTTCCCCCTCTTCTTCCTCCCCCTTTCTTTCTCTCCCCTCCCTCTTGCACTTGCTTGTTCTTCAATGCTTCCCCTATTCCTTGCCCCTCCACCACCCCCTCCATTAATGCTCTCCCTCCTTCCTCGTTCTTTCTTTTGCCCCTCCTCCCCTTCTCTTCTTTGCCCCTCCACCACCCCCTCCATTAATGCCCTCCGTCCTCCCTCTCATAGCTCTCTATCTCCCTAGCTAGTTGGAGCTATATATATATGTAGGTACCTCACTATCTAGAGCTACTAGCTAATTATAAGAAGGTGCTCGATATCCCTCTCGACAAATAGGTGAGCAAAAAAAGAGTTGTGCAAGAATGGAAATATGTGTGTGTGCGATTAGGACCGAAACTATGTGAGATATGAATATACCAAATTGTGTGTGGCATGTGAGTGACATGAGTTGCCTATGTTTTGCCGAAATGTCAATTCAATTCCGTTTCGGCGAATTTCGGGCAAACTCAATATGTCCTATGTTTAGGGAAGGTCATGCCGAATTTTTGTATGAATTTGATCCATGCATTCATATATACGTGGTTATAATATTTGCTCCGCGCGCAGGTGATCATGAAGGTCAATGGAAGGATGGTGGAAAGATACTGGCAATCCGCTGTGGACGACATGTATGAAAAAAGACTGAAGGATGTTGTATGTCCGTGTCAAAAATGCAAAGGAATAGTCAGGCTCGACCCATTTGAGGGTGGTACATTCAAGGCGCACCTGCTCATGCATGGTTTCATGGATGGCCATACTCAGTGGATAAGTGAAGATGATGATGAGGAGGAGGAGGACGTCGACGGGGCACGAAATAACGACATGGGGCCACCAGACGAAGAGATGACCTATTATGTGCCCGAAGAGGAATACGGCCTCGGAAATGTCGATGGCGAAGAGACGTTCAAGGCAGAGAAGACGTAGACACGCCGCCGTCTTCGTCTCTACTAAGTTCAGCCATGCGGGACCCGCATGTTCGAGACCTGTTGCACAAGAAGACGACTAGCGACAGAGCTGCTTTTAGAGAGGAGGCCAAACTGGCACAACTGGAGGTAGACTCGATGACTCCTTTGTATGATGGTTGCAATCCCGAGGTGACCCGCTTGAGTTTCACACTAGAACTTCTAAAGATGAAGGCAAAAAACAAATGGACAGATGCAAGCCTGGATGAGCTTCTGAAGTATCTAAAGAAGGTTCTTCCCGCGGGAAGCCTGTGTCCTGCTAGTGTCGAGGAGGCAAAGAAAATCATGTGCCCTCTTGATCTACCACACATTAGATATCACACATGCATCAATGATTGCATCATATATCGGAACGAGCACGCGGAAAAAACCATCTGTTCAAAGTGCAATGCTTCACGATATAAAAAGGCCGGAAAGAAAGCTCCACAGAAAGTTGTATGGTACTTTCCGATCACTCCGCGTCTACAGCGGTATTTCGTAGATCCTAAGGAAGCAAAACTTATGCGCTGGCACGCGGAGAGGGTGAAGCCAGATGATGGAGATGATCCGAAGCTGAGACACCTCGCAGATGCTAGCTAGTGGAGAGCATTAAATGCTGAATTTGATTTTTTCGCAAATGATCCAAGGAACATCATGCTTGGCGCTAGTAGTAATGGCATGAATCTGTTTGGCAACCAGAACACCAATCATAGCACATGGCCCGTGTTTGTATGGATGTATAACCTCCCCCCTGGTTGTGCATGAAGGAAAAAGACATACACATGGCTATGTTATTCAAGGGCCGAGACAACCGGGAAATGATATAAATCTGTATCTCAGGTTACTTAAGAGGAGCTACAGACCTTATGTACAACGCCGGCCAAGACATGGGATGCAAGCAAAGGAGAGTATTTCTACATCAGAGCCACGCCGATCATGACGGTGCAGGACTATCTCGGTTACGGCTATCTCTCCGGCCAGGTGTGCCACAGATATTGCGGATGCACGAGGTGCATGGATGATACAACTTCTCAGCAGCTATCGAAAGATGGCAGGTCTTTGAAAATCGTGTACATGGGGCATCGAAGATGGCTCGAGAAGGATGACCCGTGGAGAAAGCGTGGAGATCTATTCAATGGTAAGGCTGAGCATCGAGGTCCTCCACGTAAGCGTAGCGGTGCAGAAATATATGAGTTATTGACGAACTGGGAAGAGTGCCCCTCGCCGGGAAAGACGAAGAAAAAGGCGCCGGAGGAGACTGAGACGGAGACGGAGATGGAAGATAGGGCAAAAAAGTAAACAAGAAGGAAGAACAATATTGCCCCCCCTCTTGCTTCACCTTAGATCCGAAGGAGGTCGATCAATTGTTCAAGTGCCCTGCCGGAATCAAAGTTAGTTCCGGATACTGTGGGAAGATAAGCAGATATCTGGACACTAACAAAAAAGGTTCAGTGGGATGAAGTCTCACGACTGTCATGTGATGATGACGCAGTTACTCCCGGTTGCACTTAGAGGGATTATGGTCACACATGTGCGTGAGACGCTTACTGACCTATGCCACTTATTTGATGCTATCTCTCGAAAGTTGATCGGTGTGAAGCAACTCCATAGGCTACGGGAAGAGATTGTTGTCATACTAAATGAGCTAGAGATGTACTTCCCGCCCGCGTTCTTTGATGTCATGGTGCATCTATGTGTCCACATCATGGACGACATCATCGACCTAGGGCCGACATTCCTGCACAGCATGATGCCGTTCAAGAGGATGAATGTGGTCATCAAAGGATTCGTTCGTAACATGTCCCATCCAGATGGAAGCATAGCCCAGGGATATCTAACCAAAGAGTGCATCTCTTTCTATGAGAGTTATCTAGTAGGCACCGAAGACCCTATTGTTGGTTCGCCCGTCAACAAGCACTATGGAAGGCTCGAAGGCGAAGGTCACACCAATGGTCATAGGGATGTGAATGTGTTACGCTCGGGCCGACAAAATGACCTTGACAGGGCAAACTTAGAAGTGCTACAACACCTAGATGTGCTAGAAGATTTCGTGACACTGCACAAAGAGACCATCACAAAGAAGTACTGTGACCGTGGGGTGCAAAGGACGGAAGCTGACGTTATTAGAGAGCACAACTCCACTTTCTTGCGTTGGTTCAAAGAGCGAGTTCTGGCTAATACCCCGGAAGAGGGCTGTCCGAACGGAACGCTCATATACGCCTTAGCACATGGCCCGTCGCCCAACCTCGCGACTTATCAAGCATACGATATCAACGGATACACGTTCTACACGGAGGAGAAAGATATAAACAGTGATGACCAAAACTCAGGGGTGACGATGGAGGCCATGATCGGGAATGTAATTGAAAGATATTATGGAAGGGTCGAAGAGATATGGGAGCTTAACTACTCTGGATTGGATAGCGCGATGATGTTCCGTGTCAGATGAGCTAAGAATGTACAAAGAGAAAACCGACATTTCACTACCATGTGTATACCTGACTCCGATAGCGGTACCGTCAACGCCATCGCCAAAAATGAGCCATGGGTACACGCTAAACACGTGACACTATGTTTCTTCATAACTGATCCGATCAATCCCAGCCATGTTGTCGCGAGGAGAAGCAAAAGGAGCATCGCCGGAATGGATGGAGTCGCCAACGAGGAAGACTACGACCAGTACGATGATCCGATGAGGGAGGATGATGCTGATGATGACGAAACATACGTCAAAAGTAGAATGAAGACTACATTACCTACGAAAGATCGTAATCCCTGGAGAAGGAAAAGTCACGACCATGGGTAATTATTCTACAATGAACAAAAGAGGGAAGAAGATCAGTCTTAAGCGTTGTCGACGCCCAAGCTGACAAACTAATCCACAAATTTTGTGTGTGTCTATTTTGTATACCGCCGTTAGCGGTCAAATGATGTAATATATATTATACTAATTATTATCCAGAGGGTAACAGTGGTATTGCTCCAACGACAGACCAAATTAAAGGAAGGAAAGTGCAAAAGAAAGATAAGAAAAAGAAAAGTGCAAACGAAAGAAAAAGAAAAAGAAAAAGAAAGGAAGTTTTGCAAAATGAAATGAAAGAAAAATAAAAAGGAACTAATAAGTTGTGGAAAATGAAATGAAATAAAAATAAAAAAAGAAGGAAGTTTGTGGAACATGAAAAGAAAAAGAAAAAGAATAATTAAAATAAGAGAAATAAAAATAAAATAAAAAGGAAGGAAGTTTGTGGAATATGAAAAAGAAAAATAAAAATAAAAATATAAAAAGAAAAAGAAAAATCAAAAGAAAAATAAAAAAAGAAAAAGTTAGCAGTAGCGCGTTTTGGCTTGGGCAGCGCTATAGCTAACTTATCTATAGCGCGTTTTGCCAAGACGCGCTATAGCTAAGAAAAATAAAAATAAAAAGAAAAATAAAAAAAGAAAAAGAAAAAGTTAGCAGTAGCGCGTTTTGGCTTGGGCAGCGCTATAGCTAACTTAGCTATAGCGCGTGCTAAGTTGCCTACAGCATCGGTCCGCTAGCTCCTATCTCTTTCCTCTCTCTCACTCTCGCCGCGCGCTCGTCGATCCCCTTTTCTCTGAGAGATCCCACGCCACCGCCGACGCCGCACCACCCACGCCGCCGCCGCCGCCGGACTCGACCTCAGCCCCAACCCCGATGCCACCACCGACCCCGACCCCGACCCCCTCCCGCTCCAGTACGGCCCCCGCCCCCTCTTCCTTCCTCTCCCAGGCTACTCGCGTGCTATAACCCCCTCCCCGGGCTCCGTGCGCTGCCGTTGCCACTGTCTCTCCTGTAGCCCGCTGCCGCCGCGCCCTAGGGCGGCCTCCGTGCCGCAGCTTAGCGTCGATGTGGGCGTCCCTGATGCCTCCACCCCGTCCCTGAGTCTTCGGTGATTGATCTAGTGACATATGCGCGAGCTTTTAGTCAGTGATCTACTTCACGAATTTGGGGAGTGTGCCGACGCCCGGTGGCTGGTCTCCTGTCTTCATGAATTTGGGTGGATTGATTTAGTGCTACTCAACGCTTGCTATGCAATGTGCTGGGTTTTCCCACACTCCAGTTTTAGATTTTGCTCCAGTGTTACCCTTCGGTTATTTCCATCTATCTAATAATATATACTTAATGCTGAATCTGGCTCAACTTGTTATAATCTTTCTCAAACTTTAGATTTCGATTTTTGCAGATCGACCCGACCCCCTCAACCCCGGTGACCCTACCACGACACTGACGTCCTCAACCCCGACGACGACCCCCTCAGCCCCGGCGACCCCGACGCGCGGTGAGCCACCCCCTCCCTCTTCTTGATCCTCAGAATAGGTAGCTAATTTGATAGCATATCAGTCCCATTTTTTCTACTCTTATTGTGCATTTGCAGGTATTCTTAGTCATATGCTAGTGATTAGCAATTTCTGCATTTATCATGAGCTAACAAATACTAGTGTTTACATCTCATATTCATATGCAGATGTTCTAGCAGTGTAGAGTTGTGCATCCATGTCTAGACTACAAGCCTTTTGCAAGCTATGTTGAACCTCATGATGTACTGAACTAGCATCTATCGATCGCTGCAGAAAGCAACAATCATTTCCGCTTACGGTATCAGCAAGATCATGCATAAGATCATACTAGTGTTTCTACAAATATGAAAGATTGCACCAGTGCCAGTTTGAATGTTAGATAGCCCATAGTGCCAAGATAAATCTGTGTGTTATTTTACTGGAATGTATGGTGTGCCACAGTGGCATATGGTACTGCTCACGCTACACTGTGATGAAAAGTACCACTTTTGCTATGGTAAATTGGTAGTGCAGATGGTAGTGAAATGCTACTCCAGCACATAGTGCTTATTGTCATTTGCAGGGAAACCGATTGCGAGTGACCTATGTTTTGCTGGAAACGTTCATTCATTTCCATTTCGGCAAATTTCAGGCGCTCTATATGTGCACTTTCTAGCAAAGGTCATGCCGAAATTTTTCGTGAATTTCGGCATGACTTGTGCTAGAAAGTTGGACATATCAAGTGCTCGAGATTTGTCGCGACGGTAATGAAACGACATTCAGGCAAAACAAAGGTCACTTTTTTGTCATTATTCACTTTATTATATAAAGCTCGATAATTAAACGACTACAACATTGAACCCTAGGAAACATGACCGACACCGATGAGGCCGGAGGTTCTCAGTCCCAATTAGGTCGAGCACACGCCTACCTCGACTTTCTAGCGGATCAGGAGAGACAACAAGCTGGGTGTCAGGACCCCCTTGTCATGACGGAGGACGATGGTGGTGGCACTGGCGCCGACACTGATGCCATCAACGACACCGGCACAGAGACTGGCGCGATGATGTTGCTAACTACAGCAAGGAAGGTGGGACCTCCCAAGCCAGTGAAGGAAAGAAGGAAAAGAGGAAACAATGCCCAAATGAGCTCGACAATGGAAGACTGGCGGTCACGGCTGATAACCCACAAGTATAGGGGATCGCAATAGCTTTCGAGGGTAAGTATTTAACCTAAATTTATAGATTCGACACAAGGGGAGCCAAAGAATATTTGAAGGTATTAGCAGTTGAGTTGTCAATTCAACCACACCTGGAGATTAATTATCTGCAGCAAAATGATCAGTAGCACAGTAGTTTGATAGTAGTGACAGCAGCAACGGTAATAGTAACAATGATAGCAATAATTTTGTAGCAAGTGCAACAGTGATGATAGCAGTAGTAACGTAGCAGAAACAATATAAGATAAATTTGTAGGCATTGGATCGGTGACTTGTTGGATGATATTCATCATGTGACAGTTATAACCTAGGGCGATACGGCACTAGCTCCAGTTCATCGATATAATGTAGGCATGTATTCTATAAATAGTCATACATGCTTTATTAAAAGAACTTGCATGACATCTTTTGTCCTACCCTCCCGTGGTAGCAGGGTCCATATTGGAAACTAAGGGATATTAAGGCCTCCTTTTAATAGAGAACCGGAACAAAGCATTAACACATAATGAATTCATGAACTCCTCAAACTACGTCCATCACTGGGAGTGGGCCTGGTTGTTGTCACTCCAGGGTTGCCGGATCATAACCGTAGTAGGTGACTATAACTTGCAAGATCGGATCTAAAACATGGATATAATGATGAATTCATAAACGGTTCAGATCTGAGTTCATGGCACCCGGGCCCAAAGTGACAAGCATTAAGCATGGCAAAGTCATAGCAACATCAATCTAAGAACATAGTGGATACTAGGGATCAGGCCCTAACAAAACTACCTCGATTACATGATGAATCTCATCCAACTCCTCACCTACCAGCGAGCCTACGAACGAATTACTCACTCCCGGTGGGGAGAATCATGGAATTGGCGATGGAGATTGGTTGGTGATAATGAAGAACGAAGATCCCCCTCTCCGGAGCCCCAAACGGACTCCAGATCTGCCCTCTCGAGGAAGAACAGGGCTTGGCAGCGGCTCCGTCTCGTGGATCGCGATAATTCTTTCTCCCTGATTTTTTTCCTGGAATAATGTGAATTTATAGTATCAGGGGGTCATCAGCGGGGCCACCAGGTGGGTACAACCCACCTGGGCGCGCCAGGAGAGGGGGGCGCACCCTGGTGGGTTGTGCCCAACCGAGGGCCCCTCTCTGGTGGGTCTTGGCTCTAGAAATTCTTATTATTGATATAAATAATCCTCGCAAAGTTTCGTTCCATTCCGAGAACTTTTATTTCTGCACAAAAACAACACCATAGTAGTTCTGCTAAAAACAACGTCAGTCCGGGGTTAGTTTCATCCAAATCATGCAAATTAGAGTCCAAAACAAGAGCAAAAGCGTGAGAAAAAGTAGATACATTGGAGACGTATCAACTCCCCCAAGCTTAAACCTTTGCTTGTCCTCAAGCAATTCAGTTGATAAACTGAAAGTGAGAAAGAAATACTTTTACGAACTCTTTTGCTCTTGTTTGCATAAACAAGCTTAAACAACACCCAGGTTTTCAGACAACATTACCACTAACCATGTCAACAATAACTCTTAATGATTATAATGACTCATATCAATGACATAATCAACTAGCGAGCAATAATAAGATATCTCAAACAGCAACATGTTGTCAAAACAACCATGATATAATATGACAATAGTGGTATCCCGCTAGCCCTTTCTGAGATCGCAAAACATAAATGCAGAGCACCTCCAAAGTTCAAGTAGCGACTAAACATTGTAATTCATGGTAGAAAAGATCCAGTCATGATGCAGCCAACATTAGCTATACACAATGCATAAATCAAGACATATGTGCTCTACTCAGTTTCTAGCGCGTGTGTTTAGAAGGTGGTGGCACAACATAAAAGTAAATAGATAGTCCCTTCGCTGAGGGAAGCAGTGATTTGAAGAGGTGCCAGAGCTTAATTTTTAAAACAGAGATAAATGATATTTTGGGACATGCACCCTTCTCATTCACATCACGACCATCAGTTATCAACATCTTCCATGCTAAGCACGCTAGTGGTGGTCCCCAAGCGGAAAGTAAAGGTTTTGACTCCATTGGGAGTTTTTGTTTGATTATTCAAGAGATGAACTCTTTTCCATATTTGCAATTTGGGACTGGGCATCCCTAATACCGCCCATTTGCTCGTGCGATGGCAAGTGAATAAACACTCGACCTAGGGATAACATGCTTAGCACGGAAGATATCGACCATCTCCTGTCATTCCATGAACGATCCAGGCACACAAAAATGATAAATTTTTAGAAGTTTTTAGAGGTGGCACATGGAAATTTACTTAGGACGACAGGGTAACACCGCATATAGGTAGGTATGGTGGACTCATCTGGAATAATTTTGGGTTCATGGTTTTGATGTACAAGCAGAATTCCCACTTAGTACAGGCGAAGGCTAGCAATTAAGATTGGGAAGCGGCCAGCTAGAGAGCAACAACGATCATGACCAGGCATTATGCATACGTAACATTGGACACTAGCATGAGTAGGATATGAACACCATGAACATAAATATCATAGAGGCTATGTTGGTTTTGATTCAACTACATGCATGAACATGTACCAAGTCAAGCCACTCGAACATTCAGAGAATGATACCATATCATCATACTACATCACAATCATTTTAACGCTATGTTGCTATCCAAGATAAATCATTATCAACTCCCAGCTACTTATGCATGTAATGAGAAACTATAATCTCTAATTGTCATTGCAAACATGTTTAATCATAATGGGCTGAAGCCTGGATACTAGGTTAAACATATTTACACAGACAGAACAAGTCGAGTTCATGCCAGTTTCTCTTTGCCACGGCCAGCTCATCGAATGTCGTCGTTATTGCCTTTCACTTGCACGACCGAACGATATGAAAATAATAATAATGCATGAGTGCCATGGACTAATATGGAATCTGCAAACATTTTATTCAACAGGAGAAGACAAGGTAAAATGGGTTCTTTATTAGTTCAACAATTATTCATATGAGAGCCACTCAACATTTTCATCGTGGTCTTGTCCTCCGTACAACTCGAATAAAAAGAAAAGGAATTCAGAGGAACACACTGAAATATTTTTGGAGTTTTTGGTTTTCTTCAACAAGCAAATAGAAAGCAAAAACGAGAAAAACTATTTACAAGGGAAAGCTCCCAACAAGCAAAAGAAGAACAAGGAAATCCTTTTGGATTTTCTTTTTAGTGCTACTACTAAGAATGCATAGAAAGTAAACTAACTACAACCAATTTTTTTGGTTTTTCTAAGGTTTTCAAACTCACAAGAAGAAAGCAAGAAAGTTAAATTAAGCATGGATGATACAATGAAAAAGTGTGAACATCGACAACTGGAATAAGTGGACATGAATGTAATGTCGGTGAGAAACATGTACTCCCCCAAGCTTAGGATTTTGGCCTAACTTGGTAATCAATCAGAAGCCTGGATAGTAGTTGGGGTATTGAGGAGTGGATATCCATTGGTCCCATTGCTGAGGCTCTTCCTCCTCCTTTGCAGGAACCTGATCCTTCCGGTAGGCGATGATGTCCGCAGGCATAATCCTGTATCCGCCCCTGGCAACAGAATCAAACAAAGCAGGAGCATGCAATGGAATAATATCATGAGTTTCAATGCTAAAAACCAAGTTATAAGGAATAGGAATGTCAGGAGAATCATTGTCAGTCAAATGGTGGTGATCCATGGCTGCGCGGTCTAGGTAAACCTTGGTCAGAGGGTGATCATGAAGGCGTATCTCAACCTCGAAGTGAGCCGCCAAACGAGTAGCGAAAATCCCATGATGTATCTTACCCTTGGATTTATTAATATGAAGGCGACGCGCCACAATAGCTCCCAAGCTATAAGTGCTGTCGCCCTCTAGTGCACGGCATAAAACAGCAAGGTCTGGTGAACTGAGTGCACCCACCTTCTCTCTAGCAAGCAAGCATTTTGCAATGAAAAGAGCAAAGTAATGAATACCAGTAAAATGCAAGCCATCGACAGTGATAGCTGACACCCCTCTCTCATCTCCCACCGTCAAGGTACGATAAAACGCCTCAAACTCTGCCAGCCTAGGCTCAGCTAAACTCCCATCAGAAGGGATCATGCATATGTTACAAAATTCAGTAAGTGGTATCTGATGGGTTTCAGCATATAAATCAAACTGCACCTCAGGAGGATTATTCCTAGGAAAGAAAGTAAAACTTTGAACAAAGATGTTTGTGAGGAGATGATACTGTTCACATTCAGATGCGATGAAGTCGGTGAGGCCGACATTAGCAGCATATTGTGTGAACTCCTGAAGGATTCCAGCCTCTTCCATGAACGGGGTGTGCGGCCATTCACACGGCCGTACTTCCGCCAACCTCCGAGGATGGAGATCACTGTCAGATGACTCCCCAATAAAACCCTTGGAGTTCTTCTTGGAACCAAACTTCCTAAAGATATTCATCTTTTTCCTATGAACAAAAATTCTGAAATTTTTAGTCCATAAATTTTTCTCAACAAAACTTTACAAAATTGGTAGCAACTACTCATAGGGATACATAGAAGCCATAGCAAGCATTCAAACTACTTAGAACTCTAAGAATTCAATATGCAAGCCCATCTATAACAGCACCAAGAGTAACTAATTATTCAAAATATAAACCACTAAAACAAAAACTAATTGGACAAACGGTGGAGTCACATACCAAGCAACAATCCCCCGAAATAGTTTCAGAAACGGAGCTTCGAGCAAAGAGATCGAAATCCGCGGGTTTGAGAGCAAGAACGCGGGAGAGAGAGCAAGAGTGATTTTTTTCTGGAGGTAGGTGACAATGTGGGCTAAAGAGAGAAGTGAGGGGGCCCACGTGGGGACCACAACCCCCCAGGGCGCGCCAGGTGGTGCTGGCGCGCCCAGGTGGGTTGTGCACACATGGTGCACCTCCCTCTGGTAATTTTTGCACAAAAAATTCTTAAATATTCAAGGAAAAATCATATAAAATTTCCAGGGCATTCTGAGAACTTTTATTTTTGGGTCAGTTTTTATTGCACGGGAAATTCAGAAAACCGACAAAACATGGCATTTTATTTTATTTAACTAATAAAAACAGAAAACAAAAGGTAGGGACAGAAGGTAGTGCTTACTAAATTCGTCAACTTCATACCGTTCAAAAATGATGCATTAATAAGGTTGATCAAGTCTTATTAACAACCACTTTCGATTGGCATGAAACCGAAGAACTTTCGTAAATCACTAAGTTACCTCAATGGGGATATGAATTTCCCCAACAATAAGCATTTCATATTTCTTTTTGACAGTAGGTAGAGGTATTTGAAAACTTCCAATGGTGATTGTCGGAGATTTTTCAATAACATTAATACCATTCACTTGGAATTATTTCTTCGGAAAGTGCACCGTATGCTCATTACCATTGATATGAAAAGTGACCTTGCTTTTATTGCAATCAATAACAGCCCCTGAAGTATTCAAGAAGGGTCTACCAAGGATAATCGACATGTTGTCGTCCTCGGGCATCTCAAGTATAACAAAGTCAGTCAAGATAGTAACATTAGCAACAACAACGGGCACATCCTCATAGATACCGATAGGTATGGCAGTTGATTTGTCAGCCATTTGCAAAGATATTTTTGTAGATGTGAGTTTTGCTACCTCTTGAGCACTGCGTTGGTTTTCCCTTGAAGAGGAAAGGGTGATGCAGCAAAGTAGCGTAAGTATTTCCCTCAGTTTTTGAGAACCAAGGTATCAATCCAGTAGGAGGCCACACACGAGATCCTTGCAACCAATGCAATAAAGGGGTTGTCAATCCCTTCACGGTCACTTACGAGAGTGAGATCTGATAGATATGATAAGATAATATTTTTGGTATTTTTGTGATAAAGATGCAAAGTACAATAAAAGGCAATAAAAATAGCTAAGTGTTGGAAGATTAATATGATAGAAAATAGACCCGGGGGCCATAGGTTTCACTAGTGGCTTCTCTCGAGAGCATAAGTATTACGGTGGGTGAACAAATTACTGTTGAGCAATTGACAGAATTGAGCATAGTTATGAGAATATCTAGGTACGATCATGTATATAGGCATCACGTCCGAGACAAGTAGACCAACTCCTGCCTGCATCTACTACTATTACTCCACACATCGACCGCTATCTAGCATGCATCTAGAGTATTAAGTTCATAAGAACAGAGTAACGCTTTAAGCAAGATGACATGATGTAGAGGTATAAATTCATGCAATATGATATAAACCCCATCTTGTTATCCTCGATGGCAACAATACAATACGTGCCTTGCTGCCCCTACCGTCACTGGGAAAGGACACTCCAAGGTTGAACCCAAAGCTAAGCACTTCTCCCATTGCAAGAAAGATCAATCTAGTAGGCCAAACCAAACTGATAATTCGAAGAGACTTGCAAAGATAACCAATCATACATAAAAGAATTTAGAGAAGATTCAAATATTGTTCATAGATAAACTTGATCATAAACCCACAATTCATCGGTCTCAACAAACACACCGCAAAAGAAGATTACATCGAATAGATCTCCAGAAGAGAGGGGGAGAACATTGTATTGAGATCCAAAAAGAGAGAAGAAGCCATCTAGCTAATAACTATGGACCCGAAGGTCTGAGGTAAACTACTCACACATCATCGGAGAGGCTATGGTGTTGATGTAGAAGCCCTCCGTGATTGATGCCCCCTCCAGCGGAGCTCCGGAAATGGCCCCAAGATGGGATCTCACGGGTACAGAAGGTTGCAGTGGTGGAATTAGGTTTTTGGCTCTGTATCTGGTAGTTTGGGGTACGTGGGTATATATAGGAGGAAGAAGTACATCGGTGGAGCAACGTGGGGCCCACGAGGGTGGAGGGCGCGCCCTGGGGGGTAGGCGCGCCCCCCTACCTCGTGCCTTCCTGGTTGATGTCTTGACGTAGGGTCCAAGTCCTCTGGATCACTTTCGTTCCGAAAATCACATTCCCGAAGGTTTCATTCCGTTTGATATTCTTTTTCTGCGAAACTCTGAATTAGGCAAAAAAACAGCAATTCTGGGCTGGGCCTCCGGTTAATAGGTTAGTCCCAAAAATAATATAAAAGTGCATAATAAAGCTCAATAATGTCCAAAACAGAATATAATATAGCATGAAGCAATCAAAAATTATAGATACGTTGGAGACGTATCAAGCATCCCCAAGCTTAATTCCTGCTCGTCCTCGATTAGGTAAATGATAAAAACAGAATTTTTGATGCGGAATGCTACTTGGCATAATTTCAATGTAATTCTCTTAATTGTGGTATGAATATTCAGATCCGAAAGATTCAAGATAAAGGTTTAATATTGACATATAAGTAATAATACTTCAAGCATACTAACTAAGCAATTATGTCTTCTGAAAATAACCTGGCCAAAGAAAGTTCATCCTTACAAAATCATATAGTTTAGTCATGCTCCATTTTCGTCACACAAGAATGCTCTCATCATGCACAACCCCGATGACAAGCCAAGCAATTGTTTCATACTTTAGTAATCTCAGACTTTTTCAACTTTCACGCAATACATGAGCGTGAGCCATGGATATAGCACTATGGGTGGAATAGAATATAATGATGGGGGTTATGTGGAGAAGAAAAAAAGGAGTAAGAGTGCGAAAGGGTAAGAGTGCGATGCAGGGTACCGAAGAGGCTAGCAATGATGGAAGGGTAAGAGTGCGTATAATCAATGGACTCAACATTAGTCATAAAGAACTCACATACTTATTGCAAAAATCTACAAGTCATCAAAAACCAAGCATTACGCGCATGCTCCTAGGGGGATAGATTGGTAGGAAAAGACCATCGCTCGTCCCCGACCGCCACTCATAAGGAGGACAATCAAAGAACACCTCATGTTTCAAATTTTTTACATAACGTTTACCATACGTGCATGCTACGGGACTTGCAAACTTCAACACAAGTATTTCTCAAATTCACAACTACTCAACTAGCACAACTTTAATATCACTACCTCCATATCTCAAAACAATCATCAAGCATCAAACTTCTCTTAGTATTCAAACACACTCATAAGAAAGTTTTTTTACTAGTCTTGAATACCTCACATATTAGGATCAATTTCCCAATTTAAGAAAATTACCATGCTGTTTAAGACTCTCAAAATAATCTAAGTGAAGCATGAGAGAATAATAGTTTCTATAAAACAAAACCACCGCCGTGCTCTAAAAGATATAAGTGAAGCACTAGAGCAAAAACTATATAGCTCAAAAGATATAAGTGAAGCACATAGAGTATTCTAATAAATTCCGAATCATGTGTGTCTCTCTCAAAAGGTGTGTACAGAAAAGATGATTGTGGTAGACTAACAAACAAAGACTCAAATCATACAAGACGCTCCAAGCAAAACACATATCATGTGGTGAATAAAAATATAGCTCCAAGTAAGTTACAGATGGAAGTAGACGAAAGAGGGGATGCCTTCCGGGGCATCCCCAAGCTTTGGCTTTTTGGTGTCCTTAGATTATCTTGGGGTGCCATGGGCATCCCTAAGCTTAGGCTCTTGCCACTCCTTGTGCCATAATCCATCAAATCTTTTACCCAAAACTTGAAAACTTCACAACACAAAACTTAACAGAAAATCTCGTGAGCTCCGTTAGCGAAAGAAAACAAAACACCACTTCAAGGTACAGTAATTAACTCATTCTTTATTTATATTGGTGTTAAACCTACTGTATTCAAACTTCTGTATGGTTTATAAACTATTTTACTAGACATAGATTCATCAAAATAAGCAAACAACACATGAAAAACAGAATCTGTCAAAAACAGAACAGTCTGTAGTAATCTGTAACTAACGCAAACTTCTGGAACTCAAAAAATTCAGCCAAAATAGGAAGACCTAGATAATTTGTTTATTGGATAACAGCAATTGGAGTCAATATTTTATCACGTTCTGGTGATTTTTAACAATTATTTTCGTGAATAGAAAGTTTCTGGAATTTTCTGCAAGATCAAATAACTATCATCCAAGAAGATCCTATAGGTTTAACTTGGCACAAACCCTAATTAAAACATAAAAACACATCTAACCAGAGGCTAGATCAAAGATTTATTCCTAAACAGAAGGAAAAAGCAAAAACTAAAAAATAAAATTGGGTTGCCTCCCAACAAGCGCTATCGCTTAACGCCCCTAGCTAGGCATTGAAATTTCAATGATGCTCACGTAAAAGATAGTAATTGAAACATAAAGAGAGCATCATAAAACATGTGAAAATCACATCTAAGTCTAACATACTTCCTATGCATAGGCTTCTTATTGGCAAAGAAATTATCAAGGCAAGCAAAAACTAGCATATGCGAGGAAGCGGAAAGAAACAATAGCAATCTCAACATAACGAATTCAACAATATAGCTATCACAAAACATATTCTTGACACAATCCACATGTATGCAAAGTTGACACTCTTCCAAAATAGTGGTATTAACATTAACTAAAGTCATGACCTCTCCAAACCCACTTTTATCAAAAATACCATAAGATTGAACATTCTCCAAATATGTGGGATCTAAAGTTGACACTCTTCCAAACCCACTTTCATTAACATTGCAAACACTATTATCAATCTCATATTCATCATGGGGCTTAAATAAATTTTCAAGATCAAAAGAAGAATCACCCCAATCATGATCATTGCAACAAATAGTAGTCATAGCAAAACTAGCATCCCTAAGCTTGAGGTTTTGCATATTATTAGCACAATTGACATCAAGAGAATTTATAGTAAAATCATTGCAATCATGCTTTTCATCGAAGTGATCATCAAGTATGGGTGCAATAGCAATGATCTCATGTTTAACATAAGGAACTATAGCAAATTCATCTTCATAAATATTGACATCATGGCCACAAGAATAGCAAGCATCATGTTCATCAAGGGATATTTCAATCAAATCATCGGGATCATAGTTATCTATAGACTCATGCATATCATTATTTTCTTCCTTCATAGATTCATGCAAAATATTAGCCTCTTCTTGGACAGCGGAGGAGTCCTCAATATATGGTTTAACATAGGCATTGGAAGCATAATTATCATAACAATATTTAAGTATGGCAAAATTTTCAGATTTTTAAAGAGTAGCATCATACGTTTCAATCAAAGAAGCAATTTCATAAGCACCCTTAAAAGCAACAAATTCTTCAATTTGTTGAATATCATAGTAATTATAAACACCCTTAGTATACGAGGATACGATTCCATTATCACTAAACTCACATTGGTAGGGAAGGTGTTTCTTAAGGTTTTCAGAGCAACAAGTAAAATCATAGATTTCACAAAGATTCCAAGCATAACACATCAAACTATTTATATGATACCATAAGAGCTTCCCTTTTCCAGACAAACGATGACGCACAAAATGAGCATGATCATCTAAAGATTTCCCATCAACTACGCTAGTTGGGGTTTCAGCACGAGCACATAAGTATCGAAGATGATCCAAGTGGAACACTTTAAGTGGATCCATAACAATAGATTTTTAGCAAGCAAAGATGCAAGCAAATAGAAGGCACATGGTAACACAAGCAAACAATAGATCTGGCAAGAAAAAGGCAAATGGAAAGAGAGGGCGAATAAAACGGCAAAGGTGAAGTGGGGGAGAGGAAAATGAGAGGCAAATGGCAAATAATGTAATGCGGGAGATAAGGGTTTGTGATGGGTACTTGGTATGTTGACTTTTGCGTAGATTCCCCGGCAACGGCGCCAGAAATTCTTCTTGCTACCTCTTGAGCACTGCGTTGGTTTTCCCTTGAAGAGTAAAGGGTGATGCAGCAAAGTAGCGTAAGTATTTCCCTCAGTTTTTGAGAACCAAGGTATCAATCCAGTAGGAGGCCACGCACGAGTCCCTCGCACCTACACAAACAAATAAATCCTCGCAACCAACACAATAAAGGGGTTTTCAATCCCTTCACGGTCACTTACGAGAGTGAGATCTGATAGATATGATAAGATAATATTTTTGGTATTTTTGTGATAAAGATGCAAAGTAAAATAAAAGGCAAGAAAACTAGCCAAGTGTTGGAAGATTAACATGATAGAAAATAGACCCGGGAGCCATAGGTTTCACTAGTGGCTTCTCTCGAGAGCATAAGTATTACGGTGGGTGAACAAATTACTGTTGAGCAATTGACAGAATTGAGCATAGTTATGAGAATATCTAGGTATGATCATGTATATAGGCATAACGTCCGAGACAAGTAGACCGACTCCTGCCTGCATCTACTACTATTACGCCACACATCGACCGCTATCCAGCATGCATCTAGAGTATTAAGTTCATAAGAACAGAGTAACGCTTTAAGCAAGATGACATGATGTAGAGGGATAAATTCATGCAATATGATATAAACCCCATCTTGTTATCCTCGATGGCAACAATACAATACCTGCCTTGCTGCCCCTACTGTCACTGCGAAAGGACACCGCAAGATTGAACCCAAAGCTAAGCACTTCTCCCATTGCAAGAAAGATCAATCTAGTAGGCCAAACCAAACTGATAATTCAAAGAGACTTGCAAAGATAACCAATCATACATAAAAGAATTCAGAGAAGATTCAAATATTGTTCATAGATAAACTTGATCATAAACCCACAATTCATCGGTCTCAACAAACACACTGCAAAAGAAGATTACATTGAATAGATCTCCACAAGAGAGGGGGAGAACATTGTATTGAGATCCAAAAAGAGAGAAGAAGCCATCTAGCTAATAACTATGGACCCGAAGGTCTGAGGTAAACTACTCACACATCATCGGAGAGGCTATGGTGTTGATGTAGAAGCCCTTCGTGATCGATGCCCCCTCTGGCGGAGCTCCAGAAAAGGCCCCAAGATGGGATCTCACGGGTACAGAAGGTTGCGGCGGTGGAATTAGGTTTTTTGCTCCATATCTGGTAGTTTGGGGGTACGTGGGTATATATAGGAGGAAGAAGTACGTCGGTGGAGCAACATGGGGCCCACGAGGGTGGAGGGCGCGCCTTGGGGGGGTAGGCGCGCCCCTACCTCGTGCCTTCCTGGTTGATGTCTTGACGTAGGGTCCAAGTCCTTTGGATCACGTTCGTTCCGAAAATCACATTCCCAAAGGTTTCATTCCGTTTGGACTCCGTTTAATATTCTTTTTCTGCGAAACTCTGAAATAGGCAAAAAACAGCAATTCTGGGCTGGGCCTCCGGTTAATAGGTGAGTCCCAAAAATTATATAAAGGTGCATAATAAAGCTCAATAATGTTCAAAATAGAATATAATATAGCATGAAGCAATCAAAAATTATAGATACGTTGGAGACGTATCAAGTTTATTCAAGTCAAGTCTTTTATATAAAGAGAAAGGCATAACACTAACACCAGCTCCTAAATCACACAAAGCAGTTTTCACATAATTCTTTTTAATAGAACAAGGTATAGTTGGTATTCCCGAATCTCCAAGTTCTTTAGGTCCTCCATCTTGAAAAGTGTAATTAGCAAGCATAGTGGAGATTTCAGCTTCTGGTATTTTTCTCTTATTTGTGATGATGTCTTTCATATACTTTGCATAAGGAGGCATTTTCAAGATATCAGTCAAGCGAGTACGCAAAAAGACTGGCCTCAACATTTTAGTAAAGCATTCAAATTCTTCATCGTCATTCTTTTTAGTTGACTTGGGTGGAAAATGCATAGGTTTTTGAACCCACGGTTCTCTTTCTTTACCGTGTTTCCTAGCCACAAAGTCTCTTTTTTCATATCTTTTATTTTTAGGTTGTGGATTATCTAGATCAACAAGTGGTTCTATCTCAACATCATTATCTGGTTCTTTTTCATTGGGTTGAGAGTCTTCATGAACCTCATCATTATCTTTTTCATTATCACTAGGTGAGTGTTCATTATCAGATTGAGTTTCAGCATCTGAGATAGAAGTTTCATTTTCATTATCAGGAGGTTTCTCTATTTCAGGTTCACTAGAAGTATGCAAAGTCCTATCATTTTTCTTTTTCCTTTTCTTTTTAGAAGGACTAGGTGCACTAGTGTTAGCTCTTTGTGAATCTTGTTCAATTCTTTTTGGGTGGCCCTCAGGATAAAGTGGTTCCTGAGTAATTTTACCTCCTCTAGTTGCAACTCTAACAGCAAAGTCATGCATATTATGATTCATTTCATCAAGTAATTCTCTTTGTGATTTAGCAACTTGTTCTAACTGAGTTTGAACCATAGAGGCATTTTTCCAACACCTCTAACATCATTTGAGACTCTAAATAACAAGTCACTCAAGCGAGCAATCATATCAGAATTATATTTCAATTGTTTCATAACATTTCCATTGAAGTGATCTTGTTTTCTAATGTAGTTTTCAAACTCATAAAAGCATTGACTAGGATGCATATTGTGAGGGTTATCATTTTCATTGAACTTCATAAGAGAATTTACAACTACCACCTTAGGCAGTGGTGGTGTATTAAGCCCATGTATTTCTTCAATAGGAGGTAATTTTTTAACATCCTCGGCTTTAATACCTTTTTCCATCATAGATTTCTTTGCCTCTTGCATATCTTCAGGACTGAGATATAATATACCCCTCTTCTTTGGAGTGGGTTTATCCAATCATCATAATTTTTCAATATATTATTCAATAATTCTTTAGCCTCTCAACAAGTTCGTTCCCTGAAAACACAACCAGCACAACTATCTAGGAAGTCCCTAGAAGCATCGGTTAGTCCATTATAGAAGATATCAAGTATTTCATTTTTCTTAAGAGGATGATCAGGTAAAGCATTAAGTAACTGGCAAAGCCTCCCCCAAGCTTGTGGGAGACTCTCTTCTTTAGTTTGCACAAAGTTAAATATTTCATGTAAGGCAGCTTGTTTCATATGAGCAGGAAAATATTTTTCAGAGAAGTAATAAATCATATCCTGGGGACTACGCACACAACCAGGAGCAAGAGTATTGTACCAAGCTTTAGCATCACCCTTTAATGAGAAAGGAAATAATTTGAGAATAAAGTAATAGCAAGTTTTCTCATCATGAGTAAAAAGGGTGGCTATATCATTCAACTTAGTAAGATGTGCCACAAAAGTTTCAGTTTCATAACCATGGAAAGGATCAGATCCAACCAAAGTAATTAACTCTGGGTCGACATAGAATTCATAATCCTTATCAGCAGTACAGATAGGTGAAGTAGCAAACTTAGGATCACATTTCATTCTACCATTGAGAGATTTTTCTGTATACTTGCATAGTAATTTCTCTAGATCATCTCTATCATTGCAAGCAAGAATATTTCTAGTTGCTTCTTCACTCATAACATAACCTTCCGGTACCTTAGGCAATTCATATCTAGGAAGGCTAGTTCTAGCAGGTGTTTCAGGAGTTTCAGTTTCAAGCTCATCATCAGATTCAACAACATCATGTTGTATAACTCTAGCAATTTGTTTATCAAGAAAATCACGAAGTGGCACATCATCATTATCAAGCAAGGTACTAGCATCATCATAAGCATCATGCATAGTAGAAGTAGCATCATCAATAACTTGCGACATATCAGGATTAATAGCATGTGGTGGTGTTGCAAGTTTACTCATAACAGAAGGTGAATCTAAAGCATAACTGGATGGCAGTTTCTTACCTCCCCTCGTACTTGAGGGAAATATCTTTGGTTTATGATCCTTCAGATTCTTCATAGTGATAATATGATAATAATCCCAAGTGACTCAACAAATATAGCTATGCTTCTTGGGCTTCTTGGGCATGACGTGATGCGCGTGATGAAGAATCTTTGTTTGAACCTACTAGGATTCTTGGGCATGTATGGGAAGAGAAAATATACATCGGAGGCACAGGAGGATCAGCAACGTATGAACGAAAAATGCGGCATGCAACCAAAGTAGTATCAAGGTCCAGCCAGCTACGCTCTTACCAAATAAGAGAAGGAAATCTTTTTTGAATGCCTGAGCAGTATGAAGGCCCCATCTGGTTTCTCGTCGAATATAAAGGGAATAATAAATATGGCAGAAAAAAATCCAAAACCTAAAGTCTCATGACTACCACGTGATTATGACGCAATTACTTCCGCTTGCATTGAGGGGGCTTCTACCGGAAAATGTTCGATTAGCCATTGTGAAGCTATGTGCATTCCTCAATGCAATTTCTCAAAAGGTAATCGATCCTGAAATCCTACCAAGGTTACAGAATGTTTTGGTCTGATGTCTTGTCAGTTTCGAGTTGGTGTTCCCACCATCCTTCTTCAATATTATGATGCACGTCCTAGTTCACCTAGTCGAAGAGATTACCATTCTGGGACCTGTATTTCAACACAATATGTCCCCCTTTGAGAGGTTCATCGGAGTCTTAAAGAAGTATGTTCGTAACCGTGCTAGGCCAGAAGGAAGCATCTCCAAGGGCCATGAAACAGAGGAGGTTATTGAGTTTTGTGTTGACTTTATTCCTGACCTTAAGCCGATTGGTGTTCCTCAATCGCGGCATGAAGGGAGACTGAGCGGAAAAGGCATGCTAGGAAAGAATTCAGTAATAAGTATGGACGGGCATTCTTTCACTCAAGCACACTACACAATTCTATAAAATTCCACCTTGATGGCTCCGTATATCGAGAACATATGGATATTGTACGCTCCAAGAACCCGGAGCAGTCTGACCCCTGGATTAAACGTAAACACATGGAGACTTTGGCAGTTGGTTGCAAACACATCTCATGAATAACACCACTGTTGGAGATGAGTTGTACTTGTTGGCCAAGTCACCATCTTCGACTATATTGACTTTCAAAGGGTACGAGATAAATGGGAATACATTTTACATGATCGTCCAAGATAAAAAGAGCACCAACAAAAATAGTGGTGTCCGCTTTGATGCAACAAACAACAATAGGAAAAGGACACATATTATGGTTACATAGAGAAGATATGGGAACTTGACTATGGAGCTTCTTTTAAGGTCCTTTTGTTTCGGTGCAAATGGATTAATCTGACAGGAGGCGGGGTAAAAGTAGACCCACAGTACGGAATGACAACAGTGGATCTCAACAATCTTGGGTACATAGACGAACCATTCATCCTAGCCAATGATGTGCACTACTGCAGGATGATGCTAACGCTACACTACGATCAGAGACCCTTTCACGAAACTGTGAGCGATGCACTAATCGCAAACGGGGATTAAAAAACCCGTCAAAAAAGGTGCAAAACGTTTGCGATGAGGATGCATCAAACACGGTTCAGATTTTAGTTGCGTGTGCGATGCAGGGCATATTGTTCAGTTCAATGAACTGTTTGTGATGATGAGGAACAAAAGAAACGGGTAGCCAGATGAAGGTGTGTGTGATATACAACAAACGGTTCACTCGGATGAACTGTTTGTGATTAGGCAACACAAAAGAAATGGTCAGCCAGATGAATGTGTGTGCGATATACGAATGCGGTTCACTCGGATGAACTGTTTTCTTTGAGCCAAGAGAACAGAAACGGTTCAATATAACAAGATGAGTGTGATACGCGGCAAACAGCTCTGTAATCAGAAATGTGTGCGAAGATCAATAATAACACAGACGATTGCTGCTAATAAGTCGTGTGTGTTGTGGGCAAACGCTTGGTGGTATACAATTGTCAGCGATTGATGAAATCATCACCGACGGGTTCCCCAGTAGGGTCCGTTTGTGATGTCATTGCACACAAAACAACAGCATATGTACTTATAACTTATAAGGACTTGATTCCATAAACAGATTGAACATCGAATTACATATGTGGCTAGTACACACATGACCTTTGCACACATGAAAGTACGTTCCAAAATGCCTAGGAAACTCAAATGATGTATAAAAAGGCAAAACGAACCGTGAATAATTTCATATTTTTAGGATGACACTACTATATATAGTTGCATGTTTCCTTTGTAAAATAAATCAAGGCGGGAAGAGACAGTGTATGTTGTTTCGCACACATAGGTGACAAGGTCCCTCTCAGAACCATGAGCCTTTTTGAGAGAAGCTCCGGTTTGTAAGAAGTTTGTACCAAAACTTGTCCCAAATTGGACTAATTTTTTACCACGACATGTTGCTGCTATGTCATAACACCATGCCAAGTTTCATGATTTTGAGGCGAGTTTTGGATTTACAGTAGTTTTAAAACCAGGTTTCTCAATGTTTGCTGTCGAGTCGGCACCTCCCTAGATAGGATTTTTCCTTGTGGGTCCCAAATGACAAGTCCAAATCTGTCACTACCATGCTACTTTTCTTATTAAGAATTACAGCCCATTTGGTGTGCTAGCTGAAAATAAGTTTGTGGGTGCTGGTGGGTGCTAAGAACTTGCGGGTTTTGTAATGAACAAAGATCTCGAGGATCCCACGAGAGTGATATTCTTTCCATATGTTGTGAATGCTTATAATATTTATGTCTTAATGAAAGAAATGGCAAGCCATTGGCCAAGTATGAAAGAAAATATGGGTCAAAACCGAGTTGAAAAGGGAAACAATATCTAACTCTAGCTTATAAACAGTACAAAAGCACGGGGATTGATTGCTCATCAGGTTTAGACAAAATCCAGATTGAACAAGACAATGACATCTAGCTCAACCAAAGTTTTCGGCAGTCACAATCAAACGGATCGGTCTGATCCATGAAATCAAGATCGTTGGCCAGAAATTCTACTGGTACATGATGACAAGCTGTTGTAAATAGAAGCCGAGCATGATCAGAAGCCCTTAGGTCCACCTGAAAGTTCTTTTTTATGTTGTTCAACACTTGCAGCCGTAAGAATTTTCTTGTCGAAAAACTTAATCCTCACGGACAATAGTGCCCTCGCATTCAACATGAAGAATGTGACAAAGCTAGTGTTTGCATTGTTGGATGCATATCCTTCCAGTGTTACTATCTTCAAACGAATGTCATGAGATCTGAGAAAATCCCGGTGCTTCTTGAACCATCGATTGGTTATACCTTTTTCTCCATGTGTTAGTGCCTAAATAGAGATGAAGATTGAAAACAGTTAATGTCTAAAAAGAGTATGTTGAAAGAGTGATAGCTCAACGATTAATTATAGTACATTATATATGGGCTTTCAGTGTGTGTGAAATCATCACCTTTATATACAAATTCTCCACACATGGAAAGCATTGCAGCAAGCCAATAATCGTGTTGTAACGCCCGGATAATTAAGCTACAGTGAAACTCTGCTAATTATGCCACTTCACCTCCGTTACTGCTGCTAATCTCGCGTTAGTTCAAAACCGGTTCAAAAATCAAATTCAAAATATGGCAAACGATAAAAGTTTTCAAACATCAAAACCAAAATGTTTGGAGTGTGCCAAATAATGCCTAGGTATTTAAGGTGAAGGAAACACACTTTTACAGAATGCATAAATATTTTAAATTGAATTAAAACAAAAAAGGAAAATGAAATAAAGAAAAGAATAAAACCAGAAACAAACAAATACAAAAAAATAAAAGGCAGCCAACCCCCAGGCGGCCCAGCTCACAGCCAGGCCGGCCCACCTGGCCCATCCGACTGACCCAGCCCACTCCCCGTTCCCCCGGTCGCTCTCTCCCCTTCCCTGTTCCCCCGACCAGGGTCAGAACAGGGGCATGTCCCCGCCCGACCGCCACGCCGGCATCAACGCCGGGAGGGGATAAGGCCACCACGCCCCCGCCTCCTCGATCCCATCTCCCACTCACCCCCGCTCTCCCTCTCGGCCCCTGCGCCTCCCCTCCCCTCAGAATCACCTCGCCGCTTCTCCTTCCCCATCGCATCCGAGCACCACCGCCGCCATGGCTCTGGCCTAACCATGACCACCGTGCCCACCTCGCCGCCCCACTGTGTCTCCAAGGGCTGCCGTCGTCCGCTGCTTCGACTGGTGCACCGCGTTGGAGTTCGGAGCCACCACAACGCCCACGACGCCGCGGTCTTCCTCCTCTCCTCCGACGAGCTTCGCCGCCGCTCTTCACCAACTCCGGCGATGCCCTCTGCTGCTACTAAACCCCCAAGGGCCATCGTGTGTGCTGCTCGGTGAGCCCCCGCTTCCTCCCCGTTTGCTCTCTCGCGCGCCCTAACTAGCTGCCGCCGAAGCACCCGGATGCAGCGCCGCGGAACTCGTCGCCGACGAGTCTCCGGTGACCAAATAGTCATGGGCCAGTGCCGGTTGCACTCACCGCGCCCCGTAGATCCTCCCCAGCCTCTCCGTTTGTTCGCTAGCTCCCCGTAGCTCTGATCTTCTCGAGCTCCCGTACGCGTCGCCGCTCGCGCTCGTCGCCGACAGCCGCCCGGTGACCCTTTGGTCCCGGGCTCGTGCCGTTGTGCTCGTGCGCGCACGTAGGCCTCGCCTTGCTCTCCGGTTTGCCCGAAGCCGCCCCGTATCATCGTTGTTGTTGCTCGCCCGGAGCACCTCGCCGCCGGCGAGCTCGAAGCGCTCACCCCCGTCCGTTCCAACACCTCTAGCCACCACCGTTCGATGCGCGATGCCGAGCCTCGTCGAACGCATCGGGCCACAGCCCAGCAGACCCCCTGTGCGTGAAATCCGCGCCCCTCCCAAGCCGCGCAGCCGCGTTTGGCTTGCCGGAGTCAGCTCCGGCGCGTCTTCGGCCGGTGTCCGACATGGCGCCGCGGGTCCCACCGCCTGGGCCACTGACTGGTGGGCCCAGGGCCCCCCTTTCACCAGTTGACTTGGGTCAACGCTGACGTGGCCGCCCCCTGTGTCTATGACATGTGGGTCTCGTATGACGTGGCCGCCCACTAGACCCACATGTCAGATTTGACCCAGTCAACCGCACTGTTGACTGATGACCTCAACATTGCATCATGATGACATCATCAGACACTATTCTGGATAATGTTAGAATTAAATAGATAAATAAATTCAGAAAATGATTAAAACTTTAGAAAAACATTGAAAATAAACCGTAGCTCAGATTAAAATGTTTTCTACATGAAAGTTGCTCAGATCGACATGACGAATCCGCATACGCATCCCGTTCGTCCGCCACACATCCCTAGCATAGCAAACTTGCAAATTTCCACCTCCGGTTCATTTGTCCGAAAACGCGAAACTTCGGGGATACTTTCCCGGATGTTCCCCCCTTCGCCGGTATCACCTACTACCGCGTTTGGGCACCCCTAGCAACGCTCATTGTCATGTCATGCATCGTCATGCATATGTTTGCATTATATTTATTGTTTCTTCCCCCTCTTCTCTCGCTAGACTCCGAGACCGACGCCGCTGCTACCCAGATCGACTACTGCGTTGACGACCCCTCCTTCTTGCCAGAGCAACCAGGCAAGCCCCCCTGATCACCAGATATCGCCTATTCTTCTCTCTACTGCTTGCATTAGAGTAGTGTAGCATGTTACCGCTTTCCGTTAATCCTATCCTGATGCATAGCCTATCCTTGCTACTACTGTTGTTACCTTTACCTGCAATCCTACATGCTTAGTATAGGATGCTAGTATTCCATCTGTGTCCCTACATTCTTGTCCATCTGACATGCTATACTATCGGGCCGTGATCACTCGGGAGGTGATCGCGGGTATATACTTATATACATAATATATGATACCTATGGTGACTAAAGTCGGGTCGGCTCGTAGAGTACCCGCGAGTGATTCACGGATTGGGGCCGAAAGGACGTCTGTCCCGACGGCCCTCCGAGTGGATCTTTGTGGCGGAGCAATAGGGCAGGTTGAGACCACCTAGGAGAGAGGTGGGCCTGGCTCTGGTCGGCGTCCGCGGTTACTTCGTAATAACATGCTTAACGAGATCTTGGTATTTGATCTGAGTTGGGTCGTTGACCTTATACGCACTAACCACCACGTGGGACAAGATGTGGGCAACCGGCGTCGTGGTATCAGCCGAAGCCTTCGTGACGTCAGCGACTGAGCGACGCACGCCGGATTGGACTGGACCGCCTGCTCTTGTATTAGGGAGGCTAGGTCTGCTTCCGGCCGCCCACACAACATGCAGGCGTGCAATGGGCGATGGGCCCAGACCCCTGCGCCATAGGATTTAGACCGACGTGCCGACCTCTCTGTTGTGCCTAGGTAGGGCTGCGACGTGTTGATCTTCCGAGGCCGGGCATGACCCAGGAAAGTGTGTCCGGCCAAAGGGGATCGAGCATGTCAGGTAATGTGGTGCACCCCTGCAGGGAAGTTTATCTATTCAAATAGCCGTGATCTTCAGTAACAGGGCGACTTGGAGTTGTACCTTGACCTTATGACAACTAGAACCGGATACTTAATAAAACACACCCTTCCAAGTGCCAGATACAACCCGGTAATCGCTCTCTAACAGGGCGACAAGGAGAGGATCGCCGGGTAGGATTATGCTCTGCGCTGATACTCGTGAACTTACCATCTACTCTCTTCTACATGCTGCAAGATGGAAGCTGCCAGAAGCGTAGTCTTCGATAGGATTAGTTATCCCCCTCTTATTCTGGCATTCTGCAGTTACGTCCACCGATATTGCCCCTTTACATAGATACCCATGCATAAGTAGTGGAGATCCTTGCTTGCGAGTACTTTGGATGAGTACTCACGGTTGCTTTTCTCTCCCCCCCTTTCCTTTCTTCCTGGTTGTCGTAACCAGAGGTTGGAGCCCAGGAGCTAGACGCCACCGTCGACAACGACTCCTACTACAGCGGAGGTGCCTACTACTACGTGCAGGCCAATGATGACGACCAGGAGTAGTTTAGGAGGATCCCAGGCAGGAGGCCTGCGCCTCTTTCGATCTGTATCCCAGTTTGTGCTAGCCTTCTTAAGGCAAAATTGTTACTTATGTCTGTACTTTGATATTGTTGCTTTCGCTGACTCGTCTATGATCGAGCACTTGTATTCGAGCCCTCGAGGCCCCTGGCTTGTATTATGATGCTTGTATGACTTATTTTACTTTTTAGAGTTGTGTTGTGATATCTTCCCGTGAGTCCCTGATCTTGATCGTACACGTTTGCGTGTATGATTAGTGTATGATTGAATCGGGGGCATCACAAGTTGGTATCAGAGCCGACTGCCTGTAGGAATCCCGCTTCCACACTCCTTGGCCGAAGTCGAGTCTAGACATTGCAAAAACTTTTACTAACATGGTTGTGTATATTACGGGCCCACGTCGCCATTGGGTGGTACTAGGATCCTTTACTCCTCGATCTTTACTCTGGGACTCTAAACTCTCTTCTACTCGGGTTAAACGAATTTACTAACTCTAACACTAGGATCCCGTGACCACATTCACCCCAAAGTTGGATAAGCCACAGTTATTCCTTAGAATAGTATTTTGAATAATACCCACACTGTCATTTGACTCCTTTGAAACATCTTTGTTTTCAGATGGAACCCACGAGGCAGGTCGTGCGCCACACGACGACCATTGGTGCGTCGGGATCACCTGCTGTGCTAGCTGAGATGCTGACCTATCTGGGTTATCGCTGGCACCCTGAGTACACCATCTACGAGGAGTACAGGACTTTAACCAGGAGCAGTATCGTGCCACCGTCCACCTCTACTCTCGGGAGTATGACTCCACTACTGTGCTGCACACTGCTCATGGTGTTTGAGCGACCATCGATATGGCAGTCCATGATGCTGCTTATGCTGCTCTGACACGTCTTCGTGGAGAGTATCGGGAGTTGGACACCTCCCCTTTCAGGCACATTGCTATCGCATCTGATGTTGGTGCGGAGGGATACTACACTGTTGCCTACTCCACTGTCACCCGCGAGCCCTTCTACCATCAGAACCTGGTTCTGCATGCTGATGGGCTGGATAGAGCTAACCGAGCTCTTCGCCACGAGTTGTACACCACCCGTCAGCACCTTTACCGTGCTCTAACGCTGTTGCACCCCTTGGTCCGATCTGGTGAGCTGTCGCGATATGCGATCTACCCCGCCAGGACCGTGATGCCCCAGGGTGTCGGCTGGCCAGATGTGGGAGGCTACTCTCCCGCACTTGGTCCTCTTTTGCCACCTGAGCGTCGGGTTCTGCACCAGAGTATCCACGGACCCCAGGTTACTGACGTGGAGTTCCCGATGGGACACTACCAGCTTTTGGGCTACACCTACCGCCACAGTTCCTCCTGGTACTGATGTAGGCTTGCTTGTTAGTGTTAGATGCATTCGCCGCGAGCCTGCGTGCCGCCTATGGTGTCTTTAGTCTATGTACTGAACTCTGTGTACTGAACTCTATGCATGGTCCCTTTTGTAAGGTGCCGACTACTATGTAGTACCTATCGTGCTCCTTTCTTTATGCATGTTTCATCATGAATGATTCTTGTCTTTGCAAATTTCTCAATGCTGAACTACCCCTGTTAAATTTTAGCAGGATGGTTAGACCAGGTGGTCGTGGTCGTGGTAGCTATGCCCCACCACCGCCTGAGTACATGGCTAGTATGATCCAACAACTCGAGCTGAGTCGCCAGTTCATGGAAAATATGATGGCTCAGTTCCCTCGCCCCAATATGAACCAGCAGCCAACCCAAGTGACTCTGCATGATTTGATGCGCCTCAACCCAATTGTGCACCGCAACTCAACTCAGCCTCTGGATGCTGATGACTCGCTCCGTGACATCACCTATGAGATGGAGTCTGCCGATGTAGCCCCTGCCAGCTATGTCACCTTTGCTTCCTTCTTCCTAAAGGGACCCGCGGCTCAATGGTGGGCAGCCAGTGGCGTACTCTGCCAGCTGGAACAATCATCACCTGGCCAGACTTCCAAGTTGCTTTCCGTGCCCGCTTCATTCCTCAGGGAGTCATGGACCGGAAGAAGCGCGAGTTCCGCAACCTCACCCAGGGCAACAAAACTGTGGAAGCTTATCAGCGGGAGTTTCTGGACTTATCCTGCTATGCTAAAGAGGACATTGCAACTGATGCACGCATACAGGAGAAATTCCGTGACGGCCTTCAAGCTGACATCAAGCTCACACTTCTAGTGCATGACTTAGCTGATTTTGCCACCTTGGTGAACAAGGCCATCAATGTCGAAACTGGTCTGCAGGAACACCAGAGCTCTCACAGGCGCAACCGTGACACGGGCTCATCTTCGGGCCCGCCCTCACAGAAGCGTAGGATATGGATTCCCAACAGCATGTACCAGCCAACTGCACCTGCTCCAAGACAGTCCAATGCTGCACCTTGTCTGCCTCCTCCACCACCTAGGCAGCCAAGGCTTCCAGCACCACCACCCCGAGCTCCTGCTCCCGCTCCCAATAATGGTCTATGCTTCAGGTGTGGTCAACCAGGACACCGTGCTAGGGAATGCAACTAGAACCAGAACCAGAATCAACTGGCCCTTCCAGCAACTGGCCGTGGAAGCAACCAGCCCCGCAACAACAATGCCAAGTCTTATGGTCGTGTTCATGCCAACCACGTTGATCTGAACAAAGCTCAAGACCAGCCTGCTGCTATGATGGGTACACTCGTAAATCCAGTACCAGCATCTGTTTTATTTGATACAGGTGCATCGCATTCATTCATGTCAGAAGATTTTGCATGCTTGCACGACATTAAGTGTGAGGACATGAACGCTTCGCTATTAGTGCACACCCCTACGGGCCAATGTCGGACCTCCATGATTTGCAACGATGTCCCCGTTGAAATTGAAGGACTGGAATTCCTTGTCTCTCCCATCGTACTGAAGTCCTGTAGCATTGATCTCATTCTGGGAATGAATTGGTTAAAAGCGCATACTGCTTCAATCGTTTTTGCGCCACTAAGACCGTCCATCTGCTACACCCTTCTGATGAAATAATAAGCTACAATGCTCGACTGGTTCAGAATGCCGAGGCAAGGCTTTATGCCTTGAACGCATTGAACGCTGCACCCCTTGAGGGCATTGAAAACATTCCTGTCATTCGCGAATTCCAAGATGTCTTTCCTGAAGAACTTCCAGGGATTCCCCCTGCTAGAGCTGTCGAATTCATCATCGACTTGAAACCAGGCACCACTCCTATAGCCAAACGACCCTACAAGATGCCGCCGCATGAACTCATTGAGCTTAAGGAGGAAATCGACAAATCTCTTCGCAAAGGTTTCATTCGCCCAAGTTGCTCTCCTTGGGTAGCACCTTCTCTCTTTGTCAAGAAGAAGGATGGGACAAACTGATTAGTCCAAGACTACCGTCCTATAAACCAAGCTACCATTCAGAATAAATATCCTCTTCCTCGGATCAATGATCTGTATGATCAACTGGCTGGTTCATCAGTGTTCTCTAAACTTGGGTTGAGGTTGGGTTACCACCAGATCCGTGTTCGTGAAGAGGATATCACAAAGACCACCTTCGTGACTCGATATAGTTCATACGAGTACACCGTCTTGTCTTTCGGCTTAACCAATGCTCCAGCCACCTTCTCTCGCATGATGAACTATATATTCTTGGATTACCTCGACAAGTTCATCGTCATTTATTTGGATGATATCCTTGTATTTTCCAAGAACAAAGAAGAGCATGCTGAACATCTCCGTATTGTGCTGGAAAAGCTATGAGAGCATCAACTATATGCCAAGTTCTCGAAATGTGAATTCTGGCTACCCGAAGTAACCTATCTTGGACATGTCATCTCTAAGGATGGTATTGCCGTCAACCCTGAGCGAGTCCAGGATATTCTCAAATGGACTCCTCCGAAGAATGTCAAGCAAGTCAGAAGTTTTCTCGGTCTCGCCAGCTATTGCCGTCGATTCGTCGAGAAATTCTCCAAGATCGCCAGGCCTCTGACTAACCTGTTGCATAAGGGCGTCAATTCCAATGGATAGACAAATGTCAGGAAAGTTTCTAGGCACTCAAAGACAAGTTGACTTCTGCCCCAGTGCTAGCTCCACCTGATACTAAGAAGGACTTCATCATTTACTGCGACGCTTACCGGCAAGGATTAGGCTGTGTCCTAATGCAAGACCACAAAGTGGTTGCTTATGCCTCTCATCAATTGCGCCCTCACGAAGAGAACTACCTGGTTCACGACCTCGAGCTTCCTGCTGTAATTCATGCATTGAAGCAGTGGCGACATTACCTTGTCGGTAACCATTGCGAGATCTTCACCGACCACCAAAGTCTGAAGTATTTGTTTACTCAGCCAGACCTGAACCTCCGTCAGCAGAGATGGATGGAGACTGTTGCAGACTTTGACTTGGGTATTTCCTATACACCAGGCAAGGCTGATGTAATGGCTGATGCCTTGAGCCGCAAGTCTTACTGCAACCACCTAAAAGGATTACGAATTGCACCCAAGGTCTCCAGTTTAGGCGCAGAGACTATAGTTATTTACGAAGGTACTATACCAGAATCAAGGAGCAACCTTTGAAGTGAAGGGGCATCTTCGATGATGAGATCATGTCCAAAAAAAAATTTCCCATGCTTACAAGGTGGGGCGACTTTATTTTGAGACAACGGATATGAATTTCCATTGAAAAAACAAGCAGCAAGCGCTCCAGGGCATGGCAGCTGGAGTGGATGATGCTGTGCAGTGCGGCCTCCGACAGATCAACCATCGTAAACGCAAGTTTTTTTAGCAGTGGGAGTTGAAGCATTTGTACCAGATTGTCTGCTAGATGGCACCGGGCAAAGGTGGCGGTGTGGAGAGAGAGGAGGAAAACCACGTGATGGACATCGGTGGTGAGGGCACAGATACATCGCTTCGTGGTATGTTACATACATAGTCATGGTAGAACTCAAGCTGCTGGAGTTTATCAAGCTAACGGGATGTTAGCCAGGCGGCCACCGTGCAGGGTATGTCCAGCAGGTAGCATGCCGGGATGCAGATGCGTTGAATGGAGCCCCCGTGGGAGGATCTGATGGCTCCGGGGAGTTCAGAATCATCATCGACAGATAGCTGACGACAATCAAGATTAAGAGGCGCGGTGCGCCATAGAGTGCGCCAGTGAGAAGCGAGGACTTGTGTGCAGCAGCCATCCTTGGTGGGGAGAAGGGAGATGATCTTCCCCGGGATTCCGTCCGGGAGATTGCTGATGCGGTCCGCCGGAGATTCTAGTGGTTCCTCGGGTCCAGGGGCGCTTCTGGCCGCACAGTCGGGTCCAAGATCTACATCCGGCGGCGGCGCTGGTCGGAGCCTCATCTGTGTACATACTAATCTGAAAGAAAAAAATGGCATAACATGTAGGACATTCGAAATCAATTCTCAAGATCAGGAAGAAAAAAGGCACAAACATATATGTAGGACATTCAAAATCAATTCTCAAGATCTGACCATGAATTATTAGCACGCAAGCTAACCCTAGTCGGATTGTTAGCAAAAATCATTTGTACAGAACAAACAATTAATCACTAACTCTATACGGATAAGATTCAAACAATCAATACACTACGTGCATCTAACGGATCTTAATTACTCTGATTTCATGGACTGAGAGAACATAACCATAGGATTTGTATTCCAGAAAAATTATAGAGGGGCGGGGTGGGGGGATTAACCAGAGAAAACACTTGATATGTTTGCCGCACAAATAGGTATATAGATATGTTTGCCGCACAAACTGGTTTTCCGTCGGAGTCACAGTTGTTGCCGGAGTTGCTGTTGACCTCCGGCTCCGAATGGGGGGGGGGCACGACGGTGCCGACAAATTCAACGTCGTGCTGCTGCCCGCGCGAGACCTCGTCGGCGGCGACGGAAACCTCTGTGGCCAGCTTCACGCGTTGTGCGGGTGCTTCACCAGCCTCGGCATCGCCACTCCCTCCGATGGTGCGCTTCGGCGACATCGTCATACACTCCGGAGTCCAGACGTCGGTGACCACTGTGGACCGGGGGTGCGGCCGCCTATTATCGCTGGAGGCTCGGGCGCGCAATTAATCCGGACCCGTGGGCGCGAGGCAGGCTGTGGTCAAAAGTTGTCTCGCCTCTCGGTGAGCCTGCGCGGCGGACGTCTTCCATTCCTACCATCATTTCACACAGCTACTCGCACGCCTCCCCGTCAATTCACACACCTGCACGCGCGCCTCCCCGTCTTCCTACTCGGCGGACTGCTTGCATGCGGCCCATCAACTGACGCCTGCTCGCACGGCACACGGGGCATGTGGCAACACGTATATTTTTTGGTTTATTTTCTGCCGCTTTACTGATTCACTGAACCGTTTGCGTTGAAGAGATGCACAAATCCTGCGTTAAACATCTTGCACGCTTCCCGATGGACCTGCGCATGGGACGAGTTTTGGATTTACTAGAATTTAAAAACCAGGCATCTCAATGTTTTGCCGGCAATCAACGGTGGCCTGGTGTTTGAAGTTCATTCCCATTTCTTGCATGGGACCTAAGCATGCACCCAAGGACACAGATTTGATTTTTCAACCAATTTATATGCACTCGAGCATGTGCATGTAGTTCAAATTTGAATTATGCACATAAATGCATTGAAAACTCACTTAATGCATAAAAATGTCCAAACAAACCACGAAAAATCACAAAAAATAACACAACACTCCTGTTGCTCTATGTTGACACGAGAAATTTTTTGAAAGCAATAAGAGGCAATGGATATCGTTTCGTTCCCAAAGGTGGGGCGTTCCCTACCGAAACCATCATGCTTGTTGTGAGAAGCTCTGTTTTGTGAGAAGCATATACCCAAACCTGCCCCAAATGGGACAAAAAAATTACCACGACATGTTGATGCCGCTCCATGATAGCATGCCAAGTTTCATGAATTTTATACGAGTTTTGGATTTACTAGAATTTAAAAACCAGGCATCTCAATGTTTTGCCGGCAATCAACAGTGCCCTGGTGTTTGAAATTCATTCTCATTTCTTGCATGGGACCTAAGCATGCACCCAAGGACACAGATTTGATTTTTCAACCAATTTATATGCACTGGAGCATGTGCATGTAGTTCAAATTTGAATTATGCACATAAATGCATTCAAAACTCATTTAGTGCATAAAAATGTCCAAACGAACCCCGAAAAATCACAAAAATTGACACAACACTCCTGTTGTTCTATGTTGACACAAGAAATTTTTTGAAAGCAATAACAGGCAATGGATATCGTTTCGTCCCCAAAGGTGGGGCGTTCACGACCGAAACCATCATGCTTGTTGTGAGAAGCTCTGGTTTGTGAGAAGCATATACCCAAACCTGCCCCAAATGGGACAAATAATTTACCACGGCATGTTGATGCCGCTCCATGATAGCATGCCACGTTTCTTGAATTTCAGATGAGTTTTGGATTTAATAGAATTTAAAAACAAGGCATCTCAATGTTTTGCCGGCAATCAACGGTGCCATGGTGTTTCAAATTCATTCCCATTTCTTGCATGGGACCTGAGCATGCACCCAAGGACACATATTTGACTTTTGAACCAATTTATATGCATTGGAGCATGTGCAAGTAGTTCAAATTTGAATTATGCACATAATGCATTGAAAACTCACTTAATGCATAAAAATGTCCAAACGAACCCCGAAAAATCACAAAAATTGAGACAACACTCCTGTTGTTCTATGTTGACACGAGAAAATTATTGAAAGCAATAAGAGGCAATGGATATGGTTTCGTCCCCAAAGGTGGGGCGATCCCTACCGAAACCATCATGCTTGTTGTGAGAAGCTCTGGTTTGTGAGAAGCATATACCCAAACCTACCCCAAATGGGACAAAGTTTTTACCACAGCATGTTGATGCCGCTCCATGATAGCATGCCAAGTTTCATGAATTTCACACGAGTTTTGGATTTACTAGAATTTAAAAACCAAGCATCTCAATGTTTTGCTGGCAATCAACGGTGCCCTCGTGTTTGAAATTCATTCCCATTTCTTGCATCGGACCTAAGCATGCACCCAAGGACACAGATTTGATTTTTAACCAATTTATATGCACTGGAGCATGTGCATGTAGTTCAAATTTGAATTATGCACGTAAATGCATTGAAAACTCACTTAATGCATAAAAATGTACAAACGAACCCTGAAAAATCACAAAAAATAACACAACACTCGTGTTGTTCTATGTTGACACGAGAAATTTTTGGAAAGAAATAAGAGGCAATGGATATCGTTTCAGCCCCAAAGGTGGGCGTTCCCTACCGAAACCATCATGCTTGTTCTGAGAAGCTCTGGTTTGTGAGAAGCATATACCTAAACCTGCCCCAAATGGGACAAAAAATTTACCATGGCATGTTGATGCCGCTCCATGATAGCATGCCTAGTTTCACGAATTTTAGATGAGTTTTGGATTTACTAGAATTTAAAAACTAGACATCTCAATGTTTTGCAGGCAATCAACGGTGCCCTGGTGTTTGAAATTCATTCCCATTTCTTGCATGGGACCTAAGCATGCACCCAAGGACACAGATTTGATTTTTCAACCAATTTATATGCACTGGAGCATGTGCATGTAATTCAAATTTGAATTATGCGCATAAATGTATTGAAAACTCACTTAATGCATGAAAATGTCCAGACGAACCCCGAAAAATCACAAAAAATAACACAAACACTCCTGTTGTTTGATGTTGACACGAGAATGTTTTTGAAAGCAATAAGAGGCAATGGATATCGTTTCGTCCCCAAAGGTGGGGCGTTCCCTACCGAAACCATCATGCTTGTTGTGAGAAGCTCTGGTTTGTGAGAACCATATACCCAAACCTGCCTCAAATGGGAAAAAATTACCACGACATGTTGATGCCGCTCCATGATAGCATGCCAAGTTTCATGAATTTCAGATGAGTTTTGGATTTACTAGAATTAAAAAACCAGGCATCTCAATGTTTTGCCGGAAATGAACGGTGCCCAGGTGTTTGAAATTCATTCCCATTTCTTGCATGGGACCTAAGCATGCACCCAAGGATACATATTTGATTTTTCAACCAATTTATATGCACTGGAGCATGTGCAAGTAGTTTTAATTTGAATTATGCAAATAAATGCATTCAAAACTCATTTAGTGCATAAAAATGTCCAAACGAACCCCAAAAAATCACAAAAATTGACATAACACTCCTGTTGTTCTATGTTGACACAAGAAATTTTTTGAAAGCAATAAGAGGCAATGGATATCGTTTCGTCCCCAAAGGTGGGGCGTTCACTACCGAAACCATCATGCTTGTTGTGAGAAGCTCTGGTTTGTGAGAAGTATATATCCAAACTTGCCCCAAATGGGACAAAAAATTTACCACGACATGTTGATGCCACTCTATGATAGCATGCCAAGTTTCTTGAATTTCAGATGAGTTTTGGATTTACTAGAATTTAAAAACTAGGCATCTCAATGTTTTGCCGGCAATCAACGGTGCGCTGGTGTTTGAAATTCATTCCCATTTCTTGCATGGGACCTAAGCATGCACCCAAGGACACAGATTCGATTTTTCAACCAATTTATATGCACTGGAGCATGTGCATGTAGTTCAAATTTGAATTATGCACATAAATGCATTCAAAACTCATTTAGTGCATAAAAATGTTCAAACGAATCCCAAAAAATCACAAAAATTGACATCACACTCCTGTTGTTCTATGTTGACACAAGAAATTTTTTGAAAGCAATAAGAGGCAATGGATATCATTTCGTCCCCAAAGGTGGGGCCTTCACTACAGAAACCATCATGCTTGTTGTGAGAAGCTCTGGTTTGTGAGAAGTATATACCCAAACCTGCCCCAAATGGGACAAAAAATTTACCACGGCATGTTGTTGCCACTCCATGATAGCATGCCAAGTTTCTTGAATTTCAGATGAGTTTTGGATTTACTAGAATTTAAAAACTAGGCATCTCAATGTTTTGCTGGCAATCAACGGTGCCCTGGTGTTTGAAATTCATTCCCATTTCTTGCATGGGACCTAAGCATGCACCCAAGGACACAGATTTGACTTTTCAACCAATTTATATGCATTGGAGCATGTGCATGTAGTTCAAATTTGAATTATGCACATAATTGCATTGAAAACTCAGTTAATGCATAAAAATATACAAACGAACCCCGAAAAATCACAAAAATTGACACAACACTCCTGTTGTTCTATGTTGACATGAGAAAATTATTGAAAGCAATAAGAGGCAATGGATATCGTTTCGTCCCCAAAGGTGGGGCGATCCCTACCAAAACCATCATACTTGTTGTGAGAAGCTCTGGTTTGTGAGAAGCATATACCCAAACCTGCCCCAAATGGGACAAAAAATTTCCACAGCATGTTGATGCCGCTCCATGATAGCATGCCAAGTTTCATGAATTTCAGACGAGTTTTGGATTTACTAGAATTTAAAAACCAGGCATCTCAATGTTTTGCTGGCAATCAACGGTGCCCTGGTGTTTGAAATTCATTCCCATTTTTGCATGGGACCTAAGCATGCACCCAAGGACACAGATTTGATTTTTCAACCAATTTATATGCACTGGAGCATGTGCATGTAGTTCAAATTTGAATTATGCACATAAATGCATTGAAAACTCACTTAATGCATAAAAATGTCCAAACGAACCCTGAAAAATCACAAAAAATAACACAACACTCGTGTTGTTCTATGTTGACACGAGAATTTTTTTGAAAGAAATAAGAGGCAATGGATATCGTTTCATCCCCAAAGGTGGGGTGTTCCCTACCGAAACCATCATGCTTGTTCTGAGAAGCTCTGGTTTGTGAGAAGCATATACCTAAACCTGCCCCAAATGGGACAAAAAAATTACCATGGCATGTTGATGCCGCTCCATGATAGCATGCCTAGTTTCATGAATTTCAGACGTGTTTTTGATTTACTAGAATTTAAAAACCAGACATCTCAATGTTTTGCCGGCAATCAACGGTGCCCTGGTGTTTGAAATTCATTACCATTTCTTGCATGGGACCTAAGCATCCACCCAAGGACACAGATTCTATCTTTCAACCAATTTATATACACTGGAGCATGTGCATGTAGTTCAAATTTGAATTATGCACATAAATGTATTGAAAACTCACTTAATGCATAAAAATGTCCAGAAGAACCCCGAAAAATCACAAAAACTAACACAAACACTCCTGTTGTTCTATGTTGACACGAGAAATTTTTTGAAAGCAATAAGAGGCAATGGATATCGTTTCGTCCCCAAAGGTGGGGCGTTCCCTACCGAAACCATCATGCTTGTTGTCAGAAGCTCTGGTTTGTGAGAAGCATATACCCAAACCTGCCCCAAATGGCACAAAAAAATTACCACGGCATGTTGATGCCGCTCCATGATAGCATGTCAAGTTTCATGAATTTCAGACGAGTTTTTGATTTACTAGAATTTAAAAACCAGGCATCTCAATGTTTTGCCGGCAATGAACGGTGCCCAGGTGTTTGAAATTCATTCCCATTTCTTGCATGGGACCTAAGCATGCACCCAAGGACACAAATTTGATTTTTCAACCAATTTATATGCACTGGAGCATGTGCATGTATTTCAAATTTGAATTATGCACATAAATGCATTCACAACTCATCTAGTGCATAAAAATGTCCAAACGAACCCCGAAAAATCACAGAAAATAACGCAAACACTCCTGTTGTTCCATGTTGACACGAGAAATTTTTTGAAAGCAATAAGAGGCAATGGATATCGTTTCGTCCCCAAATGTGGGGCGTTCCCTACCGAAACCATCATGCTTGTTGTGAGAAGCTCTGGTTTGAGAGAAGAATATACCCAAACCTGCCCCAAATGGGACAAAAAATTTACCACGGCATATTGATGCCGCTCCATGATAGCATGCCAAGTTTCATGAACTTCGGACGAGTTTTGGATTTACTAGAATTTAGAAACCATGTATCTCAATGTTTTGCCGGCAATCAACGGTGCCATGGTGTTTGAAATTCATTCCCATTTCTTGCATGGGACCTAAGCATGCTCCCAAGGACACAGATTTGATTTTTCAACCAATTTATATGCACTGGAGCATGTGCATGTAGTTAAAATTTGAATTATGCACATAAATGCATTGAAAACTCACTTAATGCATAAAAATATCCAAACGAACCCTGAAAAATCACAAAAAATAGAACACCACTCGTGTTGTTCTATGTTGACACGAGAAATTTTTCGAAAGAAATAAGAGGCAATGGATATCGTTTCGTCCCCAAAGGTGGGGCGTTCCCTACCGAAACCATCATGCTTATTCTGTGAAGCTCTGGTTTCTGAGAAACATATACCTAAACCTGCCCCAAATGGGACAGAAAAATTACCGTGGCATGTTGATGCCGCTCCATGATAGCATGCCTAGTTTCATGAATTTCAAACGAGTTTTGGATTTACTAGAATTTAAAAACCGGACATCTCAATGTTTTGCCGGCAATCAACGGTGCCCTGGTGTTAGAAATTCATTCCCATTTCTTGCATGGGACCTAAGCATGCACCCAAGGACACAGATTTGATTTTTCAGCCAATTTATATGGACTCGAGCATGTGCATGTAGTTCAAATTTGAATTATGCACATAAATGTATTGAAAACTCACTTAATGCATAAAAATGTCCAGACGAACCCCGAAAAATCACAAAAAATAACACAAACACTCCTGTTGTTCTATGTTGACACGAGAATTTTTTTGAAAACAATAAGAGGCAATGGATATCGTTTCGTCCCCAAAGGTGGGGCGTTCCCTACCGAAACCATCATGCTTGTTGTGTGAAGCTCTGGTTTGTGAGAAGCATATACCCAAACCTGCCCCAAATGGGACAAAAAAATTACCACGGCATGTTGATGCCGCTCCATGATAGCATGCCAAGTTTCATGAATTTCAGACGAGTTTTGGATTTACTAGAATTTTAAAGCCAGGCATCTCAATGTTTTGCCGGCAATCAACGATGCCCTGGTGTTCGAAATTCAATCCCATTTCTTGCATGGGACCTAAGCATGCACCCAAGGACACAGATTTGATTTTTCAACCAATTTATATGCACTGGAGCATGTGCTTGTAGTTCAAATTTGAATTATGCACATAAATTCATTGAAAATTCACTTAATGCATAAAAATGTCCAAACGAACACGAAAAATCACAAAAAATAACACAACACTCGTGTTGTTCTATGTTGACACGAGAATTTTTTTGAAAGAAATAAGAGGCAATGCATATCATTTCTTCCCCAAAGGTGGGGCGTTCCCTACCGAAACCATCATGCTTGTTGTGAGAAGTTCTGGTTTGTGAGAAGCATATACGTAAATCTGCCCCAAATGGGACAAAAAAATTACCATTTCATGTTGATGCTGCTCCATGATAGCATGCCTAGTTTCATGAATTTCAGACGAGTTTTGGATTTACTAGAATTTAAAAACCAGACATCTCAATGTTTTGCCCGCAATCAACGGTGCCCTGGTGTTTGAAATTCATTCCCATTTCTTGCATGGGACCTAAGCATCCACCCAAAGACACAGATTTGATTTTTCAACCAATTTATATGCACTAGAGCATGTGCATGTAGTTCACATTTGAATTATGCACATAAATGTATTGAAAACTCACTTAATGCATAAAAATGTCCAGACGAACCCTGAAAAATCACAAAAAATAACACAAACACTCCTGTTGTTCTATGTTGACACGAGAAATTTTTTGAAAGCAATAAGAGCCAATGGATATCGTTTCGTCCCCAAAGGTGGGGCGTTCCCTACCGAAACCATCATGCTTGTTGTGAGAAGCTCTGGTTTGTGAGAAGCATATACCCAGACCTGCCCCAAATGGGACAAAAAAAATTACCACGGCATGTTGATGCCGCTCCATGATAGCATGCCAAGTTTCATGAATTTCAGACGAGTTTTTGATTTACTAGAATTTAAAAACCAGGCATCTCAATGTTTTGCCGGCAATCAACGGTCCCCTGGTGTTTGAAATTCATTCCCATTTCTTGCATGGGACCTAAGCATGCAATCAAGGACACAGATTTGATTTTTCAACCAATTTATATGCACTGGAGCATGTGCATGTAGTTCAAATTTGAATTATGCACATAAATGCATTGAAAACTCACTTAATGCATAAAAATGTCCAAACGAACCCTAAAAATCACAAAAAATAACACAACACTCGTGTTGTTCTATGTTGACACGAGAAATTTTTCGAAACAAATAAGAGGCAATGGATATCGTTTATTCCCCAAAGGTGGGGCGTTCCCTACCGAAACCATCATGCTTGTTCTGAGAAGCTCTGGTTTGTGAGAAGCATATACCTAAATCTGCCCCAAATGGGATAGAAAATTTACCATGGCATTTTGATGCTGCTCCATGATAGCATGCCTAGTTTCATGAATTTAAGACGAGTTTTGCATTTACTAGAATTTAAAAACCAGATATCTCAATGTCTTGCCGGAAATCAACGGTGCCCTGGTGTTTGAAATTCATTCCCATTTCTTGCATGGGACCTAAGCATGCACCCAAGGACACAGATTTGATTTTTCAACCAATTTATATGCACTAGAGCTTGTGCATTTAGTTCAAATTTGAATTATGCACATAAATGCATTCAAAACTCATTTAGTGCATAAAAATGTCCAAACGAACCCCGAAAATTCTCAAAAAATAACACAAACACTCCTGTTGTTCTATGTTGACACGAGAAATTTTTTGAAAGCAATAAGAGGCAATGGATATCGTTTCGTCCCCAAAGGTGGGGCGTTCCCTACCGAAACCATCATGCTTGTTGTGAGAAGCTCTGGTTTGTGAGAAGCATATACCCAAACCTGCCCCAAATGGGACAAAAAATTTACCACGGCATGTTGATCCCGCTCCATGATAGCATGCGAAGTTTCATGAATTTCGGACGAGTTTTGGATTTACTAGAATTTAGAATCCATGTATCTCAATGTTTTGCTGGCAATCAACGGTGCCCTGGTGTTTGAATATCATTCCCATTTCTTGCATGGGACCTAAGCATGGACCCAAGGTCATAGATTTGATTTTTCAACCAATTTATATGCACTGGAGCATGTGCATGTAGTTCAAATTTGAATTATGCACATAAATGCATTGAAAACTCACTTAATTTATAAAAATGTCCAAACGAACCCTGAAAAATCACAAAAAATAACACAACACTCGTGTTGTTATATGTTGACACGAGAAATTTTTCGAAAGAAATAAGAGGCAATGGATATCGTTTCGTCCCTAAAGGTGGGGCGTTCCCTACCGAAACCATCATGCTTGTTCTGAGAAGCTCTGGTTTGTGAGAAGCATATACCTAAACATGCCCCAAATGGGACCATAAAATTACCATGGCATGTTGATGCCGCTCCATGATAGCATGCCTAGTTCATGAATTTCAGACGAGTTTTGGATTTACTAGAATTTAAAAACTAGACATCTCAATGTTTTGCCGGCAATAAACGGTGCCTTGGTGTTTGAAATTCATCCCATTTCTTGCATGGGACCTAAGCATGCACCCAAGGACACAGATTTGATTTTTCAACCAATTTATATGCACTGGAGCATGTGCATGTAGTTCAAATTTGACTTATGCACATAAATGTATTGAAAACTCACTTAATGCATAAAAATGTCCAGACGAACCCTGAAAAATCACAAAAAATAACACAAACACTCCTGTTGTTCTATGTTGACATGAGAAATTTTTTGAAAGCAATAAGAGGCAATGTATATCGTTTCGTCCCCAAAGGTGGGGCGTTCCCTACCAAAACCATCATGCTTGTTGTGCAAAGCTCTGGTTTGTGAGAAGCATATACCCAAACCTGCCCCAAATGGGACAAAGAATTTACCACGACATGTTGATGCCGCTCCATGATAGCATGCCAAGTTTCATGAATTTCAGACGAGTTTTGGATTTACTAGAATTTAGAAACCAGGCATCTCAATGTTTTGCCGGCAATCAACGGTGCCCTGGTGTTTGAAATTTATTCCCATTTCTTGCATGGGACCTAAGCATTCACCCAAGGACACATATTTGATTTTTCAACCAATTTATATGCACTGGAGCATGTGCATGTAGTTCAAATTTGAATTATGCACATAAATGCATTGAAAACTCACTTAATGCATAAAAATGTCCAAACGAACCCTAAAAATCACAAAAAATAACACAACACTCGTGTTGTTCTATGTTGACACGAGAAATTTTTCAAAAGAAATAAGAGGCAATGGATATCGTTTCGTCCCCAGAGGTGGGGCGTTCCCTACCGAAACCATCATGCTTGTTCTGAGAAGCTCTGGTTTGTGAGAAGCATATACCTAAATCTGCCCCAAATGGGACAAAAAAATTACCATGGCATGTTGATGCCGCTCCATGATAGCATGCCTAGTTTCATGAATTTTAGACGAGTTTTGGATTTACTAGAATTTAAAAACCAGATATCTCAATGTTTTGCCGGCAATCAACGGTGCCATGGTGTTTGAAATTCATTCCCATTTCTTGCATGGGACCTAAGCATGCACCCAAGGACACAGATTTGATTTTTCAACCAATTTATATGCACTGGAGCTTGTGCATGTAGTACGAATTTGAATTATGCACATAAATGCATTCAAAACTAATTTAGTGCATAAAAATGTCCAAACGAACCCCGAAAAATCACAAAAAATAACACAAACACTCCAGTTGTTCTATGTTGACACGAGAATTTTTTTGAAAGCAATAAGAGGCAATGGATATCATTTCGTCCCCAAAGGTGGGGCGTTCCCTACCGAAACCATCATGCTTGTTGTGAGAAGTTCTGGTTTGTGAGAAGCATATACCCAAACCTGCCCCAAATGGGACAAAAAAAATTTACCACGGCATGTTGATGCCGCTCCATGATAGCATGCCAAGTTTCATGAACTTCGGACGAGTTTTGGATTTACTAGAATTTAGAAACCATGTATCTCAATGTTTTGCTGGCAATCAACGGTGCCCTGGTGTTTGAAATTCATTCCCATTTCTTGCATGGGACCTAAGCATGCACCCAAGGACACAGATTTGCTTTTTCAACCAATTCACATGCACTGCAGCATGTGCATGTAGTTCAAATTTGAATTATGCACGTAAATGCATTGAAAACACACTTAATGCATAAAAATGTCCAAACGAACCCTGAAAAATCACAAAAAATAACACAACACTCGTGTTGTTCTATGTTGACACGAGAAATTTTTCGAAAGAAATAAGAGGCAATGGATATCTTTTCGTCCCCAAAGGTGGGGCGTTCCCTACCGACCATCATGCTTGTTTTGAGAAGCTCTGGTTTGTGAGAAGCATATACCTAAACCAGCCCCAAATGGGACAAAAAATTACCATTTCATGTTGATGCCGCTCCATGATAGCATGCCTAGTTTCATGAATTTCAGACGAGTTTTGGATTTACTAGAATTTGAAAACCAGACATCTCAATGTTTTGCCGGCAATCAACGGTGCCCTGGTGTTTGAAATTCATTCCCATTTCTTGCGTGGGACCTAAGCATCCACCCAAGGACACAGATTTGATTTTTCAACCAATTTATATGCACTGGAGCATGTGCATGTAGTTCACATTTGAATTATGCACATAAATGTATTGAAAACTCACTTAATGCATAAAAATGTCCAGACGAACCCCGAAAAATCACAAAAAATAACACAAACACTCCTGTTGTTCTATGTTGACACGAGAAATTTTTTGAAAGCAATAAGAGCCAATGGATATCGTTTCGTCCCCAAAGGTGGGGCGTTCCCTACCGAAACCATCATGCTTGTTGTGAGAAGCTCTGGTTTGTGAGAAGCATATACCCAAACCTGCCCCAAATGGGACAAAAAAATTACCACGGCATGTTGATGCCGCTCCATGATAGCATGCCAAGTTTCATGAATTTCAGACGAGTTTTTGATTTACTAGAATTTAAAAACCAGGCATCTCAATGTTTTGCCGGCAATCAACGGTCCCCTGGTGTTTGAAATTCATTCCCATTTCTTGCATGGGACCTAAGCATGCACCCAAGGACACAGATTTGATTTTTCAACCAATTTATATGCACTGGAGCATGTGCATGTAGTTCAAATTTGAATTATGCACATAAATGCATTGAAAACTCACTTAATGCATAAAAATGTCCAAACGAACCCTAAAAATCACAAAAAAGAACACAACACTCGTGTTGTTCTATGTTGACACGAGAAATTTTTCGAAAGAAATAAGAGGCAATGGATATCGTTTATTCCCCAAAGGTGGGGCGTTCCCTACCGAAACCATCATGCTTGTTCTGAGAAGCTCTGGTTTGTGAGAAGCATATACCTAAATCTGCCCCAAATGGGATAGAAAAATTACCATGGCATGTTGATGCCGCTCCATGATAGCATGCCTAGTTTCATGAATTTAAGACGAGTTTTGCATTTACTAGAATTTGAAAACCAGATATCTCAATGTCTTGCCGGAAATCAACGGTGCCCTGGTGTTTGAAATTCATTCCCATTTCTTGCATGGGACCTAAGCATGCACCCAAGGACACAGATTTGATTTTTCAACCAATTTATATGCACTAGAGCTTGTGCATTTAGTTCAAATTTGAATTATGCACATAAATGCATTCAAAACTCAGTTAGTGCATAAAAATGTCCAAACGAACCCCGAAAATTCTCAAAAAATAACACAAACACTCCTGTTGTTATATGTTGATACGAGAAATTTTTTGAAAGCAATAAGAGGCAATGGATATCGTTTCGTCCCCAAAGGTGGGGCGTTCCCTACCGAAACCATCATGCTTGTTGTGAGAAGCTCTGGTTTGTGAGAAGCATATACCCAAACCTGCCCCAAATGGGACAAAAAATTTACCACGGCATGTTGATGCCGCTCCATGATAGCATGCCAAGTTTCATGAACTTCCGACGAGTTTTGGATTTACTAAAATTTAGAATCCATGTATCTCAATGTTTTGCTGGCAATCAACGGTGCCCTGGTGTTTGAAATTCATTCCCATTTCTTGCATGGGACCTAAGCATGGTCCCAAGGACATAAATTTGATTTTTCAACCAATTTATATGCACTGGAGCATGTGCATGTAGTTCAAATTTGAATTATGCACATAAATGCATTGAAAACTCACTTAATGCATAAAAATGTCCAAACGAACCCTGAAAAATCACAAAAAATAACACAACACTCGTGTTGTTATATGTTGACATGAGAAATTTTTCGAAAGAAATAAGAGGCAATGGATATCGTTTCGTCCCTAAAGGTGGGGAGTTCCCTACCGAAACTATCATGCTTGTTTTGAGAAGCTCTGGTTTGTGAGAAGCATATACCTAAACATGCCCCAAATGGGACCATAAAATTACCATGGCATGTTGATGCCGCTCCATGATAGCATGCCTAGTTTCATGAATTTCAGACGAGTTTTGGATTTACTAGAATTTAAAAACTAGACATCTCAATGTTTTGCCGGCAATAAACGGTGCCTTGGTGTTTGAAATTCATCCCATTTCTTGCATGGGACCTAAGCATGCACCCAAGGACACAGATTTGATTTTTCAACCAATTTATATGCACTGGAGCATGTGCATGTAGTTCAAATTTGAATTATGCACATAAATGTATTGAAAACTCACTTAATGCATAAAAATGTCCGGACGAACCCTGAAAAATTACAAAAAATAACACAAACACTCCTGTTGTTCTATGTTGACATGAGAAATTTTTTGAAAGCAATAAGAGGCAATGTATATCGTTTCGTCCCCAAAGGTGGGGCGTTCCCTACCGAAACCATCATGCTTGTTGTGCGAAGCTCTGGTTTGTGAGAAGCATATACCCAAACCTGCCCCAAATGGGACAAAGAATTTACCACGACATGTTGATGCCGCTCCATGATAGCATGCCAAGTTTCATGAATTTCAGACGAGTTTTGGATTTACTAGAATTTAGAAACCAGGCATCTCAATGTTTTGCCGGCAATCAACGGTGCCCCGGTGTTTGAAATTTATTCCCATTTCTTGCATGGGACCTAAGCATTCACCCAAGGACACAGATTTGATTTTTCAACCAATTTATATGCACTGGAGCATGTGCATGTGGTTCAAATTTGAATTATGCACATAAATGCATTGAAAACTCACTTAATGCATAAAAATGTCCAAACGAACCCTAAAAATCACAAAAAATAACACAACACTCGTGTTGTTCTATGTTGACACGAGAAATTTTTCTAAAGAAATAAGAGGCAATGGATATCGTTTCTTCCCCAAAGGTGGGGCGTTCCCTACCGAAACCATCATGCTTGTTCTGAGAAGCTCTGGTTTGTGAGAAGCATATACCTAAATCTGCCCCAAATGGGACAAAAAAATTACCATGGCATGTTGATGCCGCTCCATGATAGCATGCCTAGTTTCATGAATTTTAGACGAGTTTTGGATTTACTAGAATTTAAAAACCAGATATCTCAACGTTTTGCCGGCAATCAACGGTGCCCTGGTGTTTGAAATTCATTCCCATTTCTTGCATGGGACCTAAGCATGCACCCAAGGACACAGATTTGATTTTTCAACCAATTTATATGCACTGGAGCTTGTGCATGTAGTACGAATTTGAATTATGCACATAAATGCATTCAAAACTCATTTAGTGCATAAAAATGTCCAAACGAACCCCGAAAAATCACAAAAAGTAACATAAACACTCCTCTTGTTCTATGTTGACACGAGAATTTTTTTGAAAGCAATAAGAGGCAATGGATATCATTTCGTCCCCAAAGGTGGGGCCTTCCCTACCGAAACCATCATGCTTGTTGTGAGAAACTCTTGTTTGTGAGAAGCATATACCCAAACCTGCCCCAAATGGGACAAAAAATTTACCACGGCATGTTGATGCCGCTCCATGATAGCATGCCAAGTTTCATGAACTTCGGACGAGTTTTGGATTTACTAGAATTTAGAAACCATGTATCTCAATGTTTTGCTGGCAATCAACGGTGGCCTGGTGTTTGAAATTCATTCGCATTTCTTGCATGGGACCTAAGCATGCACCCAAGGACACAGATTAGATTTTTCAACCAATTTACATGCACTTGAGCATGTGCATGTAGTTCAAATTTGAATTATGCATGTAAATGCATTGAAAACTCACTTAATGCATAAAAATGTCCAAACGAACCCTGAAAAATCACAAAAAATAACACAACACTCGTGTTGTTCTATGTTGACACGAGAAATTTTTCGAAAGAAATAAGAGGCAATGGATATCTTTTCGTCCCCAAAGGTGGGGCGTTCCCTACCGACCATCATGCTTGTTTTGAGAAGCTCTGGTTTGTGAGAAGCATATACCTAAACCAGCCCCAAATGGGACAAAAAATTACCATTTCATGTTGATGCCGCTCCATGATAGCATGCCTAGTTTCATGAATTTCAGACGAGTTTTGGATTTACTAGAATTTGAAAACCAGACATCTCAATGTTTTGCCGGCAATCAACGGTGCCCTGGTGTTTGAAATTCATTCCCATTTCTTGCGTGGGACCTAAGCATCCACCCAAGGACACAGATTTGATTTTTCAACCAATTTATATGCACTGGAGCATGTGCATGTAGTTCACATTTGAATTATGCACATAAATGTATTGAAAACTCACTTAATGCATAAAAATGTCCAGACGAACCCCGAAAAATCACAAAAAATAACACAAACACTCCTGTTGTTCTATGTTGACACGAGAAATTTTTTGAAAGCAATAAGAGCCAATGGATATCGTTTCGTCCCCAAAGGTGGGGCGTTCCCTACCGAAACCATCATGCTTGTTGTGAGAAGCTCTGGTTTGTGAGAAGCATATACCCAAACCTGCCCCAAATGGGACAAAAAAATTACCACGGCATGTTGATGCCGCTCCATGATAGCATGCCAAGTTTCATGAATTTCAGACGAGTTTTTGATTTACTAGAATTTAAAAACCAGGCATCTCAATGTTTTGCCGGCAATCAACGGTCCCCTGGTGTTTGAAATTCATTCCCATTTCTTGCATGGGACCTAAGCATGCACCCAAGGACACAGATTTGATTTTTCAACCAATTTATATGCACTGGAGCATGTGCATGTAGTTCAAATTTGAATTATGCACATAAATGCATTGAAAACTCACTTAATGCATAAAAATGTCCAAACGAACCCTAAAAATCACAAAAAAGAACACAACACTCGTGTTGTTCTATGTTGACACGAGAAATTTTTCGAAAGAAATAAGAGGCAATGGATATCGTTTATTCCCCAAAGGTGGGGCGTTCCCTACCGAAACCATCATGCTTGTTCTGAGAAGCTCTGGTTTGTGAGAAGCATATACCTAAATCTGCCCCAAATGGGATAGAAAAATTACCATGGCATGTTGATGCCGCTCCATGATAGCATGCCTAGTTTCATGAATTTAAGACGAGTTTTGCATTTACTAGAATTTGAAAACCAGATATCTCAATGTCTTGCCGGAAATCAACGGTGCCCTGGTGTTTGAAATTCATTCCCATTTCTTGCATGGGACCTAAGCATGCACCCAAGGACACAGATTTGATTTTTCAACCAATTTATATGCACTAGAGCTTGTGCATTTAGTTCAAATTTGAATTATGCACATAAATGCATTCAAAACTCAGTTAGTGCATAAAAATGTCCAAACGAACCCCGAAAATTCTCAAAAAATAACACAAACACTCCTGTTGTTATATGTTGATACGAGAAATTTTTTGAAAGCAATAAGAGGCAATGGATATCGTTTCGTCCCCAAAGGTGGGGCGTTCCCTACCGAAACCATCATGCTTGTTGTGAGAAGCTCTGGTTTGTGAGAAGCATATACCCAAACCTGCCCCAAATGGGACAAAAAATTTACCACGGCATGTTGATGCCGCTCCATGATAGCATGCCAAGTTTCATGAACTTCCGACGAGTTTTGGATTTACTAAAATTTAGAATCCATGTATCTCAATGTTTTGCTGGCAATCAACGGTGCCCTGGTGTTTGAAATTCATTCCCATTTCTTGCATGGGACCTAAGCATGGTCCCAAGGACATAAATTTGATTTTTCAACCAATTTATATGCACTGGAGCATGTGCATGTAGTTCAAATTTGAATTATGCACATAAATGCATTGAAAACTCACTTAATGCATAAAAATGTCCAAACGAACCCTGAAAAATCACAAAAAATAACACAACACTCGTGTTGTTATATGTTGACATGAGAAATTTTTCGAAAGAAATAAGAGGCAATGGATATCGTTTCGTCCCTAAAGGTGGGGAGTTCCCTACCGAAACCATCATGCTTGTTTTGAGAAGCTCTGGTTTGTGAGAAGCATATACCTAAACATGCCCCAAATGGGACCATAAAATTACCATGGCATGTTGATGCCGCTCCATGATAGCATGCCTAGTTTCATGAATTTCAGACGAGTTTTGGATTTACTAGAATTTAAAAACTAGACATCTCAATGTTTTGCCGGCAATAAACGGTGCCTTGGTGTTTGAAATTCATCCCATTTCTTGCATGGGACCTAAGCATGCACCCAAGGACACAGATTTGATTTTTCAACCAATTTATATGCACTGGAGCATGTGCATGTAGTTCAAATTTGAATTATGCACATAAATGTATTGAAAACTCACTTAATGCATAAAAATGTCCGGACGAACCCTGAAAAATTACAAAAAATAACACAAACACTCCTGTTGTTCTATGTTGACATGAGAAATTTTTTGAAAGCAATAAGAGGCAATGTATATCGTTTCGTCCCCAAAGGTGGGGCGTTCCCTACCGAAACCATCATGCTTGTTGTGCGAAGCTCTGGTTTGTGAGAAGCATATACCCAAACCTGCCCCAAATGGGACAAAGAATTTACCACGACATGTTGATGCCGCTCCATGATAGCATGCCAAGTTTCATGAATTTCAGACGAGTTTTGGATTTACTAGAATTTAGAAACCAGGCATCTCAATGTTTTGCCGGCAATCAACGGTGCCCCGGTGTTTGAAATTTATTCCCATTTCTTGCATGGGACCTAAGCATTCACCCAAGGACACAGATTTGATTTTTCAACCAATTTATATGCACTGGAGCATGTGCATGTGGTTCAAATTTGAATTATGCACATAAATGCATTGAAAACTCACTTAATGCATAAAAATGTCCAAACGAACCCTAAAAATCACAAAAAATAACACAACACTCGTGTTGTTCTATGTTGACACGAGAAATTTTTCTAAAGAAATAAGAGGCAATGGATATCGTTTCTTCCCCAAAGGTGGGGCGTTCCCTACCGAAACCATCATGCTTGTTCTGAGAAGCTCTGGTTTGTGAGAAGCATATACCTAAATCTGCCCCAAATGGGACAAAAAAATTACCATGGCATGTTGATGCCGCTCCATGATAGCATGCCTAGTTTCATGAATTTTAGACGAGTTTTGGATTTACGAGAATTTAAAAACCAGATATCTCAACGTTTTGCCGGCAATCAACGGTGCCCTGGTGTTTGAAATTCATTCCCATTTCTTGCATGGGACCTAAGCATGCACCCAAGGACACAGATTTGATTTTTCAACCAATTTATATGCACTGGAGCTTGTGCATGTAGTACGAATTTGAATTATGCACATAAATGCATTCAAAACTCATTTAGTGCATAAAAATGTCCAAACGAACCCCGAAAAATCACAAAAAGTAACATAAACACTCCTCTTGTTCTATGTTGACACGAGAATTTTTTTGAAAGCAATAAGAGGCAATGGATATCATTTCGTCCCCAAAGGTGGGGCCTTCCCTACCGAAACCATCATGCTTGTTGTGAGAAACTCTTGTTTGTGAGAAGCATATACCCAAACCTGCCCCAAATGGGACAAAAAATTTACCACGGCATGTTGATGCCGCTCCATGATAGCATGCCAAGTTTCATGAACTTCGGACGAGTTTTGGATTTACTAGAATTTAGAAACCATGTATCTCAATGTTTTGCTGGCAATCAACGGTGGCCTGGTGTTTGAAATTCATTCGCATTTCTTGCATGGGACCTAAGCATGCACCCAAGGACACAGATTAGATTTTTCAACCAATTTACATGCACTTGAGCATGTGCATGTAGTTCAAATTTGAATTATGCATGTAAATGCATTGAAAACTCACTTAATGCATAAAAATGTCCAAACGAACCCTGAAAAATCACAAAAAATAACACAACACTCGTGTTGTTCTATGTTGACACGAGAAATTTTTCGAAAGAAATAAGAGGCAATGGATATCGTTTCGTCCCCAAAGGTGGGGCGTTCCCTACCGAAACCATCATGCTTGTTTTGAGAAGCTCTGGTTTGTGAGAAGCATATACCTAAACCAGCCCCAAATGGGACAAAAAAAATACCATTTCATGTTGATGCCGCTCCATGATAGCATGCCTAGTTTCATGAATTTCAGACGAGATTTGGATTTACTAGAATTTAAAAACTAGACATCTCAATGTTTTGCCGGCAATCAACGGTGCCCTGGTGTTTGAAATTGATCCCATTTCTTGCATGGGACCTAAGCATGCACCCAAGGACACATATTTGATTTTTCAACCAATTTATATGCACAAGAGCATGTGCATGTAGTTCAAATTTGAATTATGCACATAAATGTATTGAAAACTCACTTAATGCATAAAAATGTCCAGACGAACCCTGAAAAATCACAAAAAATAACACTAACACTCCTGTTGTTCTATGTTGACAAGAGAAATTTTTTGAAAGCAATAAGAGGCAATGGATATCGTTTCGTCCCCAAATGTGGGGCGTTCCCTATCGAAACCATCATGCTTGTCATGAGAAGCTCTGGTTTCTGAGAAGCATATACCCAAACCTGCCCCAAATAGGACAAAAAAATTACCACGGCATGTTGATGCCGCTCCATGATAGCATGCCAAGTTTCATGAATTTCAGACGAGTTTTGGATTTACTATAATTTAAAAACAAGGCATCTCAATGTTTTGCCGGCAATCAACGGTGCCCTGGTGTTTGAAATTCATTCCCATTTCTTGCATGGGACCTAAGCATGCACCCAAGGACACAGATTTCATTTTTGAACCAATTTATATGCACTGGAGCATGTGCATGTAGTTCAAATTTGAATTATGCACATAAATGCATTGAAAACTCACTTAATGCATAAAAATGTCCAAACGAACCCTAAAAATCACAAAAATTAACACAACACTCGTGTTGTTCTATGTTGACACGAGAAATTTTTTGAAAGAAATAAGAGGCAATGGATATCGTTTATTCCCCAAAGGTGGGGCGTTCCCTACCGAAACCATCATGCTTGTTCTGAGAAGCTCTGGTTTGTGAGAAGCATATACCTAAATCTGCCCCAAATGGGACAGAAAATTTACCATGGCATGTTGATGCCGCTCCTTGATAGCATGCCTAGTTTCATGAATTTAAGATGAGTTGTGGATTTACTAGAATTTAAAAACCAGATATCTCAATATTTTGCCGGCAATCAACGGTGCCCTGGTGTTTGAAATTCATTCCCATTTCTTGCATGGGACCTAAGCATGCACCCAAGGACACAGATTTGATTTCTCAACCAATTTATATACACTAGAGCTTGTGCATTTAGTTCAAATTTGAATTATGAACATAAATGCCTTCAAAACTCATTTAGTGCATAAAAATGTCCAAACGAACCCCGAAAATTCACAAAAAATAACACAAACACTCCTGTTGTTCTATGTTGACACGAGAATTTTTTTGAAAGCAATAAGAGCCAATGGATATCGTTTTGTCCCCAAAGGTGGGGCGTTCCCTACCGAAACCATCATGCTTGTTGTGAGAAGCTCTGGTTTGTGAGAAGCATATACCCAAACCTGCCCCAAATGGGACAAAAAATTTACCACGGCATGTTGATGCGGCTCCATGATAGCATGCCAAGTTTCATGAACTTCGGACAAGTTTTGGATTTACTAGAATTTAGAAACCATGTATCTCAATGTTTTGCTCGCAATCGACGGTGCCATGGTGTTTGAAATTCATTCCCATTTCTTGCATGGGACCTAAGCATGCACCCAAGGACATAGATTTGATTTTTCAACCAATTTATATGCACTGGAGCATGTGCATGTAGTTCAAATTTTAATTATGCACATAAATGCATTGAAAACTCACTTAATGCATAAAAATGTCCAAACGAACCCTGAAAAATCACAAAAAATAACACAACACTCGTGTTGTTCTATGTTGACACGAGAAATGTTCGAAAGAAATAATAGGCAATGGATATCGTTTCATCCCCAAAGGTGGGGCGTTCCCTACCGAAACCATCATGCTTGTTGTGAGAAGCTCTGGTTTGTCAGAAGCATATACCCAAACCTGTCCCAAATGGGACAAAGAATTACCACGGCATGTTGATGCCGCTCCATGATAGCATGCCAAGTTTCATGAATTTCAGACGAGTTTTGGATTTACTAGAATTTAAAAACCAGGCATCTCAATGTTTTGCCGGCAATCAACGGTGCCCTGGTGTTTGAAATTCATTCCAATTTCTTGCATGGGACCTAAGCATGCACCCAAGGACACGGATTTGATTTTTCAACCAATTTATATGCACTGGAGCATGTGCATGTAGTTCAAATTTGAATTATGCACATAAATGCATTGAAAACTCACTTAATGCATAAAAATGTCCAAACGAACCCTAAAAATCACAAAAAATAACACAACACTCGAGTTGTTCTATGTTGACACGAGAAATTTTTCGAAAGAAATAAGAGGCAATGGATATCGTTTCTTCCCCAAAGGTGGGGCGTTCCCTACCGAAACCATCATGCTTGTTCTGAGACGCTCTGGTTTGTGACAAGCATATACCTAAATCTGCCCCAAATGGGACAGAAAATTTACCATGGCATGTTGATGCCGCTCCATGATAGCATGCCTAGTTTCATGAATTTCAGACGAGTTTTGGATTTACTAGAATTTAAAATCCAGATATCTCAATGTTTTGCCGGCAATCAACGGTGCCCTGGTGTTTGAAATTCATTCCCATTTCTTGCATGCGACCTAAGCATGCACCCAAGGACACAAATTTGATTTTTCAACCAATTTATATGCACTGGAGCATGTGCATGTAGTTCAAATTTGAATTATGCAAGTAAATGCATTCAAAACTCATTTAGTGCATAAAAATGTCCAAACGAACCCCGAAAATTCTCAAAAAATAACACAAACACTCCTGTTGTTCTATGTTGACACGAGAAATTTTTTGAAAGCAATAAGAGGCAATGGATATAGTTTCGTCCCCAAAGGTGGGGCGTTCCCTACCGAAACCATCATGCTTGTTGTGAGAAGCTCTGGTTTGTGAGAAGCATATACCCAAACCTGCCCCAAATGGGACAAAAAATTTACCACGGCATGTTGATGCCGCTCCATGATAGTATGCCAAGTTTCATGAACTTCGGACGAGTTTTGGATTTACTAGAATTTAGAAACCATGTATCTCAATGTTTTGCTGGCAATCAACGGTGCCCTGGTGTTTGAAATTCATTCCCATTTCTTGCATGGGACCTAAGCATGCACCCAAGGACATAGATTTGATTTTTCAACCAATTTATATGCACTGGAGCATGTGCATGTAGTTCAAATTTGAAATATGCACATAAATGCATTGAAAACTCACTTAATGCATAAAAATGTCCAAACGAACCCTGAAAAATCACAAAAAATAACACAACACTCGTGTTGTTCTATGTTGACACGAGAAATTTTTCGAAAGAAATAAGAGGCAATGGATATCGTTTCGTCCCCAAAGGTGGGGCGTTCCCTACCGAAACCATCATGCTTGTTCTGAGAAGCTCTGGTTTGTGAGAAGCATATACCTAAACATGCCCCAAATGGGACCAAAAAATTACCATGGCATGTTGATGCCGCTCCATGATAGCATGCCTAGTTTCATGAATTTCAGACGAGTTTTGGATTTACTAGAATTTAAAAACTAGACATCTCAATGTTTTGCCGGCAATCAACGGTGCCTTGGTGTTTGAAATTCATCCCATTTCTTGCATGGGACCTAAGGATGCACCCAAGGACACATATTTGATTTTTCAACCAATTTATATGCACTGGAGCATGTGCATGTAGTTCAAATTTGAATTATGCACATAAATGTATTGAAAACTCACTTAATGCATAAAAATGTCCAGACGAACCCTGAAAAATCACAAAAAATAACACAAACACTCCTGTTGTTCTATGTTGACATGAGAAATTTTTTGAAAGCAATAAGAGGCAATGGATATCGTTTCGTCCCCAAAGGTGGGGCGTTCCCTACCGAAACCATCATGCTTGTTGTGAGAAGCTCTGGTTTGTGAGAAGCATATACCCAAACCTACCCCAAATGGGACAAAGAATTTACCACGGCATGTTGATGCCGCTCCATGATAGCATGCCAAGTTTCATGAATTTCAGACGAGTTTCGGATTTACTAGAATTTAGAAACCAGGCATCTCAATGTTTTGCTGGATCTCAATGTTTTGACACGAAGGTGCGACGGCTACAGTTCACAACCCGCTCTAAATAAGGGACCGTGTCTGATGACACTTTGCGCACCAGTTTTTTGGCTGAAGCGATTCTAAATTTTGGCTTCCGCGGAAATATCTACCTACCCGCCCCTCCCCCTTACCAAAACCCACATTTCCCCTGTTTCCGCCTTCCTTTCCAAGTTGAAAGATTCACTACATGCTTGCAGCGTCGCCGCCTCCTCGCCGGCGACCCTCCTTCATGCTGCTCGGCCTCGCCTATCCAGGCAGGTAATCCACACCCGACCCCATCCTCCTCCTCCTTCCACATCCCACATGCCCCGACCGCCGGCGTGAGCGCGACACCTTCCACCCAAATCACCGACCCCTCCACCAAATAAGCGCCGGCCTAAGCCATGGTGCACGCAGTATAGCCATGACCTCAAGGAGCATTTCGCAGCGGAGAAGCAAATCGCGGTTGCACGCGCATATGAGGTCGCGATGGCTGCCATTCATGCCAACCCCAAGATCTTGGAGGAGCACCTCGCCGTCGAGGCCACCATTGACGCCTCACGCGCCGACGCCGCGACGCGGTTGGCTGCTTTAAACGACAATTTGTGGCATTTTCTCGAGGCCACCATCGGTGCCTTCGACGAAGACTACGAGGTGTTTTCTCAGTGTGCACATGCTTACCTCATCTCAAGAGCCAGCAGGTTGGTGCCCGGAGCGGCTCAGGCAACTCACCACTACAATGAGGGCACCCACAATTCAGAGGCCTCGCCCTCTTCCATGTCCAAGGAGCCAATCTTCATCGATATCTCCGACAATGAGGAGTAGCTTGTCTTATTAGCTCACTATAAGGACCCATGTTCAGTTTGCTAGCTATTGCATTTCCTCAACAAATTCTAGTCAATTGTGCTATCTACTTTTACCATGCAATCTTCTACTATAGTGTATATGTTCTATATGTCGTGCAATGTGGTGTTCAATTAACTATTTGGTTCAATTCTGCAAATGTGATGTTCAATTCTTCAGGGTGCAATATTTCCAAGTTGTTAAGCATGCTTGATTTGGTTAACTGTCTGACCTTCTATTTGGAGTATGTTATATTGTTCAATTGGTGTTTAGTTAACTGCTTGGTTCATTTGTTGTGGCTTGGTTCACTTGTTGTGGTGTTTAGTTAACTGCTTGGTTCAATTCTGCAATGCGATGTTCAATTGTTGTGGCTGCATTTTGTTATTGTATACCATGTGAGGAATAAATCGAATTTGGTTGTACTAAATACATGAGAAACAAATACAATTGCTATATCTCCAAGTTGTTAAGCATGCTTTGTTTGGTTAACTGTCTGATCTTCTATTAGGAGTATGTTATATTGTGCTATGTGGTGCTCAGTTAACGTTTGGTTCATTTGTTGTGGTGTTTAGTTAACTGCTTGGTTCAATTCTGCAATGCGATGTTCAATTGTTGTGGCTGCATTCTCTTATTGTATACCATGTGAGGAATAAATCAAATTTGGTTGCACATAATACATGAGAAACATATACAAGTGCTATATTTCCTAGTTCTTAATCATGCTTGGTTTGGATAAATGGGGTTTCCATGTGGCTTGAATTAATCTGATGAATCTGCAATGTGCTTATTTTTCATCAACATATTTTACTGATAGCATGCGAACTCTTACTTAACCTGATGACTAACTACCTTATATGTGTTGCAGGGAAACAATGGGAAGTATTGAGGTTTACAAGATGGTACTAACTCTTATACCTTGTGTCGTGGTTTTGTCACGGCAGATGTCCTAGAGAAAGGACTTAATCGTGGAGCCATCGCTACGGGTTAGCTTAAAGGGGTTAAAGCGGACAAGGGACACAAGAGAGTTTTATACTAGTTCGGCCCCTTACGATGAAGGTAAAAGCCTACGTCTAGTTGTGATGGAATTGATGGGGTTTCGATGACCAGGGAGCGAATACGCTTTGCGTGAGTCTCGAGTTGTTGTCTTTTGTTCTTGAACCGATGCCGGGTCGTCCCCTTATATACATGGGTTGACGCCCGTCAGTTTACAGAATCCCGAGGCCGGCTCATAATCGTGTCCGGCTCAGTCTCTGCTACTTCGACCTTACAACACAAGTTTACATATCAATGCCGGTTTATGTCTACAGGCCTTAAACCGGCTTTGGGCCCTGGGCCTCCATAAAGCGTCACTGTCTGTCTTCATGGACTTCAGATACAGATGCACTACTCATGGGGTTAACCTGGCCTCTCCTGGCCGGTTTACACCCAGTGGTAATATCCCCAACATTAGGCCCCAGATTGATTTGAACTGGTTCATGTCAATCCTCAATACTTAAGAAATTTTCTTCTTCAACATCTTCACATAATCTTGTAAACTGTCGTGACATCATCTTCTAGGACCATGGTAAACCGCTGTGACGTCACCTGTTATTTAAAACTGTGTATAATCCACCTTCATTAATGAGCCTCCGACAGTCGAGGCGACAGCTCCGCCTCATATCCAAAATTTAGGCTCCTCGATTTTCGCGCCTGACGCTTATCTTTCTACCCTTATAAATAGGGCCAGGGGGTCTTTCCATTTTTGCCCCTCGTGCCTCTTTGCATCGTTGTCCTCCTCGCACCGACCGACCCTTGAGCTCCGCCGCCGCCATCGTCCTTCGTCTCTGCTTCGACAAAGGCCGCTGCATCGACCTGATCGTATCAGAGAAAAACGGTGATCCTCCGTTACTTCCTCCTGCACCAGTAAGTCCCTCTTCTTCTCGCCCTAGATCCGCCATTAGGGTTCGGTATTCTTCATAGCTTGAAGTTGTTCTTCCTTCGGTAGCACCAATGGCCGGTTAGATCTGACTATTTTCAGCGCCTTTTGTAGTTTAGACTCCTTTCTTCTTGTTAAGGCACCCCCTTGATATCCAACTCATCTGAACTTGGTGAACCTTTAACACGCTGGAAATTAGGTCAGAATATATTTTGTTTTTCCAACGCACGGTAGATCTGAAATTACCATGGCAAGATGTGAAACTTGTTTCTTCCTTCACTTATACACTTTTAATACCAAATTGGGCGGTTTAACTTCATAGATAAAATGATGACCCGGTAGATACCATTAGTCCCCCGTTGAACCGCCAATGCATTACACTGTTTCCATTGTCAGACTCCGGTTTACGAATAACCAAATCCGGTTTATCAATATGCTTGTATCCTTATACCGCTGTATAGTTGTCCACTGTAAATCTTAAACCAGCAATAATCATGTTTAAGATTTCCATTGCCATGGCCAAGCAAGTCTATGAATGCAATTGGGCTCCCTCTCGAGTAACCGAAGAGCAGTTAAACAATCTTGTTAAAACGGGCGCTTTAGCCAAAAAAGATGTCTTCCACTGGAGGGCCCTTGGCCCGGAAAGTCCTGCTACACCCAAGGACGGATAGGTAGTCGTGTTTGCTGATCATCTTAGACGAGGTTTTAGCTCTCCCGGTTCAAAAAAATTCCGGGATGTACTGGCCAATTTTCAGTTGCGCCCTCAAGACATCGGTCCCAATTCTGTGACCAATATCTGCCACTTCCAAGTCGTCTGTGAGGTTTATCTGCAAGACGAACCTACCGTCGAACTGTTTAGGGATTTCTTTCACTTAAACCGTCGCGCAGAGTTCTCGGATGGACCCAATACGGAACTGGGCAGAATGGCGGTTCAGAAAAGGAAAGAAGTCACCTTCCCTCATCCCAAACTCCACAGTCACCCCAAAGAGTGGAACCATACTTGGTTTTATTGCATGGATACATCTCCACCTGATGAAAACCCCCTACCGGGTTACCGCCCTGAACGCCTTAGCAACACACATCCTTTTCCTCAGAGGTTGACGGCAAGAGAAAGGGCCAACTATGCTCATCAATTATCAAAGCTTAGGGCCTTCATGGCAAACGGTTTGACAGGAGTTGATCTTGCTCGTTGTTGGATAAGCTGGAGTATTCTGCCCTTAAGCCAGCGCTCCGGTTTGATGTGTGAGGATACGGGGAGTTTGAAGGATGCTCAGCGGCACATTGACATTCAGCTTACAGATGCAGAAGTCACTGAGGCTGTAAAAAAGATACTGAACGAACCGGAGGCTGTCTGTGCCCAAACCGGACTACTCCCTTTCTGCGCCTTCAACAAACCACCAGCTGTAAGAATCGTATAATCTTTTTATCTGAAGTTGCTTCTGTGAAAATTTTCTCTGAAAGTGTGATTATTTTCTGACAGGGTGATGATCCGTTCTGGAACAAGAAACCATCACAAGACAAACCGATGAAGCCGCAAGACAAACCGGTCAAGCCAGTTCATCTAAAGACCAAGGTTGTTAAAAAACCTGCCAAGAAAAGGACCATTGCATCCTCCGATCTACTAGCTGATGACGATGTGGGTAATCCGGAACCAGAGGTAGAACTTGACTCTCTTGGTTCATTTTTCGTACACCTCATTGACAATGATTATTATCAGGACGACGCTGAAGGCAGTCATGCTGATGATGTAGAGGTAATCATTCTTTCCTTCAATTCAGATCCTCTGCCGACATCAAAAATCCGTCGAGCAAACCGGAAAGTAAAATTTTCTCACCCCTTTGCTTACTTGGACCCAAACTTTCTTTTGAAGACACAGCAGCACGAGGCTCGCCGCACAACCCGGCACAGCGGCCAGGTAGTTACCTTCGCCGGTTTACCGAACAGTCCGGTTCGGAAATGCCGATCAAAGGTCTCTTATCCCATTGATACTTCATGCCCCAAAGCAGGTTGTTTCCGCCAGCCTCTTAACCCGTCTGATTCAAATTATCAGGGTACTTCTCACTCATGTTCTGGCGAGTCATCGGCCACAAAACTTCCACCCCTCAAAACGGTTCTTGGGTGAGCTATACACTTGTTGTTATCCTTGATGCTGCTATTTTGATATACTGTACTGATCCTCATGTTTATTTTTCTCAGCGCCAAGCCCAGACCCAGCAAGAAAGCTCGGTTGAATGAACCGGCTAATGAAGACGCGGCTGTTGAACCGAAGAAAACTCCTGATCCTGAAGAGACCAACATTGATGCCATACTGAATGACCCACCGCCTCAAGATCATGACTTCATTGCTGAGCAGGCAGAAGTTGACACCACAAGCCATGCTGACGAGCCAACCAGCCCTGTCCGAACTGATAATAAACCGGCAAGTCCAGTTAAAAATACTGACAAACCGCCAACCCCAGTAACGGCTGCTGATGACAATGATGATGACATTATGATTACTGGCACTAGCCATACCGCTCCGGGCAAACCTGTCGCTTTGTCAAAGCATACTACCAAAGATGAGCTCTCTGTAATTGGCAAAGGCAAATGGAACGCCGATTTGTCAAATTATGCCCATCTGAATGCTCAAGACCTTCACTCTGGCTTCCTGAATCGTCTGTATACCAGCCGTGACTATGATGCCGGTTTGGTAAATATGATGAAGGAGCGATATGAGGTAACTTCATAAGTGTTTCTCTCTTATATTTAATTGCAGCTTGTCAACTCCAGTAGCCCCCAAGTGACGGTTTAAGATACCAATTTAAACCGGGACTTAGTAACAATTTCATGTTTGCAACAATGCATCTTAACTTCACTGATATAGCCCCCAAGGGCTGGTTTAGCTTTATAAAGATGAACCGGGACTTTGTAGAAGAATTCCCATATCAACATTTTATGAGGAAATACACAATAGCCCCCAAGTGCCAAGCTTAATACTTGTATTGTGCTTGGGACTTGTAAAAATTTCTGATTAAGAACAAATATGCATTAGCCCCCAAGTACTAAGGGCATAACTTGTTATGTGCTTGGTACTTCAAATATGTACTGTCAGCTCATTATATATCTGTCTCTTTATAGGCTGAGCTGAGCAAAAAGGAATCTCAAATCGCCGATCTGCAAGAAAATATCAAGTCCCAACAGGCCGAAGCTTCCAAGGAAAAAGATGAGCCGACGAGCGCCTTAGCCGCTATAAAAAAGCTAAAGGAGAGCTTTAACAAGGAGCGGGCGGATTGGAACACAGAGAAATCCGCTTTGCAGAAAAGAGCTGAAGACGCAGAAGCATATCTCAAACCGGTGGTAGACGAGCTGACTGGTGTAAAGCGGCAAGTACATGCGATGACCACTGCTGTGTTTGGTAAGCATCCTTGCTTTATACTTTCAACATATCTTCCCATCTGGACTCTGACGTACAGAAGAAATTGAAAGTGGCCTATACTCTGATAGAGCAGTTGTATATCGGTGCGCAGTGGATCATCTGCACCGCTTCACACAATAAACCTCCCCCAACATTGATCAAGGACACCTTAGAAAGGCTATCTATGCTGCCTGCCCGGGTTGAAGAACTAAAGAAAGCTGCGGCAAGGGCCGGAGCTCTGACCGCTCTAACCCGGGCAAAGGCGTGGGTGCCTGATCTTAATCCGATGGACGTGGCTAAAGGCTTGCCAAGCTTAAAAGAAGACGGATCAGAATTTGGCCAGGAGGATCTCCACGCCATAAACCGGGAAGTACGTCCACTGGCTTGTCAATTGGCTGAAGAAGCTGATCTCTCATACTATCAGGCAAGTTATGATGACAAGAACAGACGGGTTGCTGCACCAATTCTGAAGCGCAAAATCTGATCCCTCCAATCCGTAAGCACACTTATGCCCCTGATATTGAACCGTCAACCCTTATAAGCGACGAAGCTGTGTTCCAAGCTTTAATTGGGATCGACTAGACAACTGTGGACTTCCAGCCGCTGGGTAGAGACGAAGAAGATGAACCGGTGCAAGATGATCCGCAGCCGTCAGGTCAAGCTGATAAGCAATCCTAATCCGGGGGCCGGTTTAGTCTTCCACGTGCTACAATGCTTATTGAGAAACAATGACCCCTCTGGGCACTGAAACGCCTTGTAATAGGCTAGTTAAAACATTTGGTCTGTTATGCCCTTGTGCATATTTATCTGCAACTGATGCGTGTTAATCCGCCATGCTTAAGATATGATGTTCATAATCCATAGCTATTTATTCAAGTTGTTCCTGCAGATAAGAAGCTTAAAGCGCCCTGGCGGTTTCCCACCGGGCGGGTCATGATACCCAAATATATATATGACCACGATTTATAACCAAGGTTGTAAAAGATAACCAAATATGGAGATATATGATACCTGGGACCACTACAGGAATCAGCTACTTTGCCGACTGCCACGGCAGACGGCAAAGGCAAGGATGGCGGACGGCAAAGGCCTTTGCCGTCTGCCGTGGACGGCAAAAGGCTCCGGCAAAGTAGGCTACGGTAAAGAGCTTCTTTGCCGTCTGCTTTCTGAAGCGAACGGCAAAGGGGCCTTTGCCATCAGCGGCGGACGGCAAAGAAAGCGGACGGCAATAAATTCGCTGTTAGTCCGTTAGGCGTCTAACGGAAGCCTTTGCCGTCCGCCGCTGACGGCAAAGAAGCTCAAGCCTTTGCCGTCTGCCACTGTAGGCAAACTGACCAAATGGGGTTAGCTGCCAGGAAGCACAGGTGGTTGCCACGTGGCTTCTTTGCCGTCCGCGGCGGACGGCAAAGAGCCCATTGCCGTTGGTGGCAGACGGCAAAGAGCCTGCATTGCCTCTTTTTCTGTTCTTTCTTATACCCAACCATTTTCACAGCAAATAGATGATACATATATATTTTTCACATGGCAAGTTCACAGCAAACATATGAGATGTCCAACACATATAATTTCATCATACATGCATAGTTCCATCAACCATACATAGCAAGTTCCACATACATGCATCCAACCATACATATTACGATAGTGTCATCCTACCATACATGCATAGTTCATCGATACAAAAGAAACATAGTTCATCCAAACAAGCACTCCATCTATAAAAGCACAAATGGAAAAGAAGCACTCCATCCATGCAAGCTTCCGTGAATTAAATCAAATCTGCAAAATGATAAACAAGATGTTAGAAAAAGAAGAAGAAAATGAAGAAGAAGAAGAAGAAGACTATAAGAAATAAGCATACTTAAGTAAAATGGAGCTAACCTAGAAGAAAATGAAGAAGAAGAAGAAGAAGACTAGAAGAATACTAGAAGAAGACTAGAAGAATAATAATAATAAGAAGAAGAAGAAGAAGAAGAAGACTAAATTAAGCTTATCATGTAAACTTGGTCATTCTGTGCTAACATAAGTAATTTTGGAGTTAACCTATAGGAAACTAAGCATATTAAAGATAACTTAGCATATTAGAGGCAACTTAGGTAAAATGGAGCCAACCTAGCTAATTATGCCATCTTTGAGTGAACTAAGCATATTAGAGCTAACTTATAGCTAACTTCTGTCATTTTGGAAGAAGAAGAAGAAGAAGACTATAAGCTTATTATGTAAACTTGGTCATTTTGTGCTAACATAAGTAATTTTGGACCTAACCTATAGGAAACTAAGCATAGTAGAGATAACTTAGCATATTAGAGCTAACATATGTAACTAAGCATATTAGAGCTAACATAGGTAACTAAGCATATTAGAGCTAACTATATATAGATCATTTTGGAGATCTGACATACCTGACATAGTTCAGTTCTCATTGTTCTTCTCCTTCTCCTTCCTCAGCCTGATGCGCCAAGAGCGGCGAGGCGGTGGAAGCAGTGGGATATAGTCTTGTACCACAATTGGCGTGGTCATGTCGCCCAGCTGTGGGATCGCCGGCGCCACCACCGGGGCGAGGTCATTGTCAGGCACCACCACCATCACGAGGCCATCTTCAGGCAGGACAGGCATGACCATCGCTAGGTCATCCTCAGCCACCACCATCTCTTGCCCATGGTACGCCACCACCATCTCCTGCCCTTGGTCGGCCACCACCATCGCTAGGTCATCCTCAGCCTGATGCCCACTCTACTCCTCTTCTTCCCCACTCCAGTCCGGATCATCCTCCTTGCTGTCTTTGCTGCAGCCCGAATCGCTACTGCTTTTGCTACAGCCAGAATCGATGTTGCTTTTGCTACAGCCAGAATCGTTGCTGCTTTGGCTGTAGCCAGTGTCCCTGCTGTTGCTCCCATTGCCTGTCCAAATGCAACAATTAATGACCGTTAACAATCGATGCAAGACAAAGCCAAATGTAGAGGAATAAGAAGAGCCAGAACGTACCGGCATCATCGTCGTCAGTGTAGCGCATGCGACACATAGTCGCGTTGAACACCTTCACGATGAGCATGTTGGCGTCGTCGTCGTGCCTGAAGAGAAGGAAGTACCCCAGCCGCAGGTCGTAGGCATGGTAGAACTTCTCCCAGCCATGACATAGGTACATGTGGCCCTCCTTGATCACCAACTCCACGTCCCACAGCCTGCGAAACCCGCTGCCGGCCTGTCGCAGCTTCACATTATTTGGCGGATCTTCACCCAGCATGTTCATATAAGTGTCAGGCAGCCTCTGCAGTTTGGGACAAGGACTGATGTAGCAAACAACAAAGTTATCATAATGAGATGGGTGAAGGGGAGATCTCTCCTTCTATATACCTGCCTCTTGGAGGAAGTCCCAAGTATGATACTGAAGAACTCGAAAGCATCCAACTCGTACTTCGGTGTGGCAGAGCGGAGACAGCGGTGACGGCCTCCCCCCATCTCTAATAAGCAGCAGAAGAGACCAATTAGTATCTAGCTAGAAGCATATCTATAAACATAGAGCCAAGTTTCTAGACATGAAAGAAAACTGAGAAAAAAAAGCAATGCACTTGTGCTCAACAACATCAACAACACTTAGTTAATTTGGTAGGTTAGTTGGCAATGGCAATTGGCACCCTTCAAAACTAGGGATTTCTTTAGACATGAAAGAAAACTGAAAATGTTGAAAAAAAGAGCATAGTAATCTAAAAATAGGGGGAAAATACACTTCTTCTTTCTCCTCTTTATCTTCTTCTTTTTAGGTGGCTCTAGGTGCCACACACCAAGCAAACTAACAAACCTCAAATCGGAAACTAAGGGTGTAGTGTCGTAAAATCAATTTACTTTGTATGCAAATCAGAATGTATAGTTTGCCTTTCCGCAAAAAAGAAAAGGAAAAGACGGGTATAGTTTGCCTCTTGCGACAGATTCCATAAGCAATATGCATGCCTTGTTGTTTTCTCAAATTAAACTAATTCGAGTGTTGCTGATTGATGAATTTGAATATATGCAAAGGAATTTGAGGAAAGCTTTTGCTCTTCTCACTATTAGTTTCATAATATTTTATACAACCCCTTCAAGGAGTCTGTGGATAACTTTCGTTTACAGTTCACTAGATATGTGTATTACATTTTCTATTGGAAATGCATTTGAATTCATTTATGACAAATACTAATTCTACCACGACATGCCAATTTTTTTTCTTGTATATAAAATAACTCGTGCACTAATATTTACTTCACTGAAAGATTTTTCACTTTGAAGGGAAATAGTTTTTGTTCCATCATCTATTAATAATATAACAATAATAATTCATTATATGCCAATGAGTTGAGAAATCTGGCACTACATTATTTAAATGACACATAAAAAGCATAATGTACTAACTAATAAGACTACTAGTGAGAATTGAGATTATACACAATTATAGTAGAGAAGATGCTATCTATGCTCTAAACCTAAACTAAAGTAAACCTAAACTAAACCAAACCTAAAATAAACCTAAACTAAACTTAAAATACAAAGACAAAAACAGAAAAAAAAACAAGAGGTCTCACCGGGTGGAGGAGGGGGCACCGGAGGGGTGGGGCGGCCGCGGTGGTGGACGAGAGGGGCGCCGGGGCGGCCGGGTGGAGGAGGGGGCGCCGGAGTGGCGGGGAGGCCACGGTGGTGGAGCAGAGGGGCGCCGGGGCCGCCGGGTGGAGGAGGGAGCGCCGGAGCGGCGGGGCGGCTGCGGTGGTGGAGCAGAGGGGCGCCGGGGCCGCTGGGGTGGAGGAGGGGGTGCTGCGGCGACGTGGGTGGCGTGGGGCGGCGGCGGCTCGGGCACGGGCGGCGTGGCGCGACGACGGGGATGGCGCGGGGCGGGGAAGGGGGTCACCGGGGCTGCTGGGGCGGCGCGGCGACGGGGGTGGCGCGGGGCGGCGGCGGCACGGGGGCGGGATGGTGCGGGGCGGGGGCGGCTCGGGCGCGGGCGGAGAGAGAGGGACAGATGTGGGGCGCAGGCGGGCGTCGATATGGATTTTAGTTAGGGCACGGTTCTTTGCCGTCCGCCAGCAGACGGCAAAGATCCTTGCTAACGGGCGTTAGCTTGGCCACTTTCTTTGTCGTCTGCTAGCGGACGGCAAAGAGGGGGGCCGTTAGGTTTTTTTCTAAACAGCTCGTTAGTGGGGCCCATCTCTCTCTTTGCCGTCCGCCAGCCGACGGCAAAGATTCTTTGCCGTCCGCTAGCAGACGGCAAAGAATTGGCTGATGGCAAAGACATTCTTTGCCATCAGCCAGTTCTTTGCCATCCGTTTTTTGCAAGCTGACGGCAAAGACCTTCTTTTCCTTCCGCCAGCAGACGGCAAATAAGCAAATTCCAGTAGTGGACCTTTAGGCATGATGTTGGCTGACCAACTTTGTAGTGAGGGCCATACCCCTACTCTGGAGGATAAGTAACTCATGTTATATGATACCGGTTTATAATAAAACCGTTCCGGGTTGTGATCAACACCGGTTTATTCCATACTGGTGACTTTGAGTCAAAACCAGACCGGGCTGATAGTCTCCGGATTATAATTTGATCGTGTACTGACAACTTGTAGTTGACAGCCTAACCGGGTTGATAAACACCGGTTTAAAAACATCACAAATCTTATGAAAACAAAGAAAACTTAGCAAAAGGCAAATGAAAACCGTTGTAGTCGAGGCTTTTCACGGGCTGCCAGGCCCCAAATTTGAGGCTTTTCATGGGCTGCCAGGCCACTGAGTTAAACCATTTTTGCAAAGCCTTTTAAGATGGTGCTCAATCCTTAACCAATCATCGTTTTAACTTGAAAAGTTCAGGGGTTTCATTTTAGAGTAACTTGTCAAAGTTCGAAGGGTCACACCAGGTTTACCAGGGCGGAGTGACTTACTTAAATAGGCAGGTTAACCGGGGGTTTTAGGTGTATACACCAGGCTTCCAAGCCATGGCTTGATAGCCCGTTACAAGTGTAGATTCTTAGTTCATTTCGACAGCAAAGAATCCCGAAGCAACGCTGTGAGCTGTGCCCAGTGGGTGCCTATGTTTGAGCTGTTGTTTTACAACACTCTCTTTGGCCCCGGATTGATGTGGCTTTGAGTCGATCAAGAGGTGTGACTGTGGTTCGGATACGACCAAGCCCCCAAGTGATGTTGTGGCATTGCGCCGATCAAGAGGTGTAGCTATGGTTTAGATACGACCAAGCCCCCAAGTGATGCTGTGGCATTGCGCCGATCAAGAGGTGTAGCTGTGGTTCGAATACGACCAAGCCCCCAAGTGATGTTGTGGCATTGCGCCGATCAAGAGGTGTAACTATGGTTCCGATACGACCAAGCCCCCAAGTGATGTAATATAAAGCTTTGAGAAGCTAAATCAAGGGGTAAACCGGACACCGCTTTGTAAGCTCCATGTAACCACACATGATGTAAGAAAAACAACAGATACCCCGCTTTAGCTGAGGTTCCGGTTTATTATATTGATCATAATACATACAATGTCATAATATGTACATAAGCAGAGCCTGTAGCTCAAGTATAGTAGGGCCGAAGATGAGCAATATTCCATGGCCGGTTGGTCTCCTCCTCCGATTTACGTGAGTCTTTGCGCTCTCGAACATTGATTAGGTAGTATGACCCGTTGTGCAGATTCTTGCTGACCACAAAGGGTCCTTCCCAAGGGGGGATACTTTGTGCATGTCCGTCTGATCCTGGATGAGTCGAAGCACCAAATCGCCTTCTTGAAAGGTTCTGGTTCTAACCCGGCGGCTACGATAACGACGCAGATCTTGCTGATAAATCGCCGAACGGGCTGCCGCCATGTCACGCTCCTCATCTAACAGGTCGAGAGATTCCTGCCGTGCCTTCTCATTGTCAGCTACAACATATGCCGCTACATGAGGTGAGTCATGACGGATGTCACTAGGAAGAACCGCTTCTGCTCCATAAACCATGAAGAACGGTGTGTATCCTGTCGATCTGTTGGGTGTGGTATTGATGCTCCATAACACAGAAGGTAACTCCTCAACCCAACAACCCGGCGTCCGTTGCAAAGGAACCATAAGCCAGGGTTTGATGCCTCTCAAGATCTCTTGATTGGCCCTCTCCGCTTGACCATTAGACTGTGGGTGAGCCACTGATGACACGTCAAGCCGGATGTGTTCACGTTGACAGAACTCCTTCATGGCACCTTTTGACAGATTAGTACCATTGTCTGTTATAATGCTGTGTGGAAAGCCGAACCGGAAGATCACCTTTTTGATGAATTGAACCGCCGTGGCTACGTCACACTTACTAACTGGCTCTGCCTCCACCCACTTCGTGAACTTATCAACCGCCACCAAAAGGTGGGTCTTCCTGTCCTTGGACCTCTTGAAAGGCCCAACCATATCCAGCCCCCAAGTTGCAAACGGCCAGGTGATTGGAATCATCCTCAATTCTTGAGTCGGTACATGAGCGCGCCTTGAGAATTTTTGACAGCCATCACATCTTTTGACCAACTCCTCGGCATCAGCATGAGCTGTCAACCAATAGAAACCATGACGAAACGCCTTGGCCACCAAGGATTTCGAACCGGCGTGGTGACCACAATCTCCTTCGTGGATCTCACGCAAAATTTCACGACCTTCCTCAGGAGACACACAGCGTTGAAACGCCGCTGTCACACTGCAATGATGTAACTCTCCATTGATAATAGTCATGGACTTGGACCGCCGGATTATCTGTCTGGCGAAAGTTTCATCCTCTGGTAACTCGCCCCGGTTCATATACGCCAGATACGGAACCGTCCAATCCGGGATAACATGAAGAGCCGCCACCAACTGAGCCTTCGGATCAGGAACAGCCAAATCCTCTTCACCAGGGAGCTTGACGGACGGATTATGCAAAAATCCAGGAAGACATTAGGTGGAAACAGTTTACGTTGGGAACCCAGGAGGCTTAAAGCGTCCGCCGCTTCATTCTTCCGCCGGTCCACATGATCCACCTGATAACCTTTAAAGTGGCCTGCAACAATATCCACCTCACGATGATATGCTGCCATTAGTGGGTCCTTGGAATCCCAAGTGCCAGACACTTGTTGCACCACCAGATCCGAGTCACCGAAGCACTTAAATCGGCTTAGGTTCATGTCCTTAGCCATCCGAAGACCATGGAGTAAAGCCTCATATTCAGCTGCATTGTTAGTGCAAGGGAACATTAAACGGAGAACATAACAAAACTTATCACCTCGTGGGGAAGTTAATACGACTCCAGCCCCCGAGCCCTCCAATTGCCTGGACCCATCAAAATGAATAGTCCAATAAGTATGATCCGGCTTCTCCTCTGGCGCTTGTAATTCTGTCCAATCATTGATGAAATCCACAAGTGCCTGAGATTTGATCGCCGTTCGGGGTATGTATTTCAACCCGTGAGTACCGAGCTCTATAGCCCACTTAGCAATCCGGCCAGTTGCTTCCCTGTTCTGGATTATATCTCCCAACGGAGTGGAGCTGACCACCGTGATGGGATGACCTTGGAAATACTGCTTTAGGTTCCGGCTTGCCATAAAATCCCCATACACCAATTTTTGCCAATGCGGGTACCTCAGCTTGGACTCAATAAGTACCTCACTGATATAGTAAACCGGTTGTTGAACCGGATATTCCTTTCCGGCCTCCTTGCGCTCCACCACAATAGCCACACTAACAGCCCGGGCGTTAGCTGCCACATATAGCAACAATGGCTCTTTGTCAACTGGAGCAGCGAGAACCGGCGGATTAGCTAGCTGCCGCTTTAAGTCCTCAAATGCTTCATTAGCGGCGTCACTCCAAACGAAGTTATCCATTTTCTTCAGCATCTGATATAAAGGGATGGCCTTCTCACCAAGGCGACTGATAAACCGGCTCAACGTGGCAATCCGGCCTGCCAGGCGTTGAACATCATTGATACACTTCGGTTTGGCCAAAGAGGTGATGGCTTTGATCTTTTTCGGATTAGCTTCAATGCCCCTGTTAGACACCAAAAAGCCCAAGAGCTTGCCTGCAGGTACTACAAAGACACACTTGGCCGGATTAAGCATCATTTCATAAACCCGCAGGTTATCAAAGGTTTCCTTCAAGTCATCAATTAATGTCTCCTTCTTCCTTGATTTCACCACAATATCATCCACATAGGCGTGAACATTGCGGCCGATCTGTTTATGAAGACAATTTTGCACACACTGCTGATAAGTCGCCTGGGCACTCTTGAGCCCAAAGGGCATGGACACATAGCAGAAGGCTCCAAAGGGAGTTATGAAGGCTGTCTTCTCCTGGTCCTTAACTGCCATTTTGATCTGATGATAACCAGAATATGCATCCAAAAATCTCAAACGCTCGCAACCCGCTGTAGCATCAATAATTTGATCAATACGAGGGAGGGCAAAAGGATCTGCTGGACAAGCTTTGTTAAGGACTGTGTAGTCCACACACATACGCCAAGTGCCGTTCTTTTTAAGGACCAGCACCGGATTAGCCAACCACTCTGGATGGAATACTTCAACGATAAATCCAGCCGCCAAGAGCCTGGCTACTTCTTCTCCAATAGCTTTGCGTCTTTCTTCATTGAACCGGCGGGGAAACTGCTTGACCGGTTTATACTAGGGATCAACATTGAGAGTGTGCTCAGCGAGTTCTCTCGGTACACCTGGCATGTCAGAAGGCTTCCACACAAAGATGTCCCGATTCTCACCGATGAACTCGATGAGCGCGCTTTCCTATTTTGGATCCAAGTTAGCGCTGATGCTAAACTGCTTGGACGAATCGCCAGGCACGATGTCAACAAGCTTAGTCTCATCAGCCGATTTAAACTCTAGGGCCGAATCATGCTCTATAGTTGGTTTCTTCGACGAAGTCATATCTGCCGGATCAACGTTGTCCTTGTAAAACTTCAACTCTTCTGTTGCACAAACCGACTCAGCATAAGCCGCATCACCTTCTTCACACTCCAGAGCAATCTTGCGGCTCCCATGCACGGTTATAGTTCCCTTGTGACCCGGCATCTTGAGCTACAGATAGACATAACAAGGTCGTGCCATAAACTTAGCATAAGCTGGCCGTCCAAATAGGACATGATACGGGCTTCTGATTTTCACCACTTCAAAGGTCAAGGTTTCTGATCTCGAGTCATGCTCATCTCCAAAAGCCACCTCCAGAGCTATCTTACCAACAGGATATGCCGACTTACCAGGCACCACACCATGGAACACCGTATTGGACGCTTTGAGATTTTTATCTGTTAACCCCATGCGACGGAAATTTTCATAATAAAGGATATTGATACTACTCCCTCCATCCGTGAGTACCTTAGTGAACTTATAACCTCCCACCTGAGGTGCCACCACCAGAGCCAGATGACCCGAATTGTCAACCCGGGGTGGATGATCTTCTCTACTCCACACAATCGGCAGCTCGGACCAGCGCAAATAACGGGGCACCGCCAGTTCAATGACATTCACCGCCCTTTTTATGAAGCTTCTGATCGCGCTTGTCTAAGCTAGTGGTGAAGACATCATACTGTCCGCTATTCAACTGCTTCGGGTTGCTCTGGTAACCCGACTGCTGCTGCTGCTGATTGCCCTGATGATTATAGCCACCTTGGCTACCCTGATTACTTTGATTGTTATGTCCACCCTGATTACCGTGGAAACCTGAACCGGAATTTCCTCCACCATAACCCGGCCCATGAGATCCGGGGCCCGAACCACCTCCTGGTCCATGATCATACCGGAAAGAATCAGAATTTTTGAACTCTTGCATGATGTAACAATCTTTCCAGAGGTGTGTGGACGGATTCTCCTTCATCCCATGCTTTGGACAGGGCTGGTTCAACAGATATGAAAAACGGTCCGGATTAGGACTTGGCCCTCCACCGCGCTGGAGCGGTTTACCCTTACGCCGCTGGCCCTTGTCATGTGTATTAGTATTAGCCACAAAGTCTAAACTGCGGTCCGCCTTACGCTTGCCGCCGTTTCCGTGACCCGCTGGGTTGTGTGCTGCCCCTTAGCATTGCCGCTCTTTTTTCCCTTCCCTGTCTTATCATCGTCAGACTCGGGATCCTTGGTACTATCAGAGTCGGCATACTTCACCAGTGCAGCCATGAGGGTTCCCATGTCATTATAATGACGTTTGAGTCGTCCCAACTTCAACTTCAGGGGTTCAAACCGGTAATTGCCTTCCAATGTTAAAACTGCGGTGTCAGCGTTGATGCGGTCCGATGAATGCAAAATCTCCGAAACCCGGCGCACCCAATGGGTTCTTGACTCTCCTTCCTCCTGGACACAGGCAGCTAAGACCACAATTGACATGGGCTGCTTGCATGTATCCTTGAAATTCTGAATAAACTGGGCTCTCAACTCGGGCCATGACCTGATAGAATTAGCCGGTAAGCTCTTTAGCCAAGTGCGGGCCGTCCCTTCTAGCATCATGGTGAAGTATTTCGCACATGCTGCATCATCCACATCCAGCATCTCCATGGCCATCTCATAGCTTTCGACCCATGTTTCAGGTGATAAATCGGCGGTGTAATTCGGCACCTTGCGCGGGCCCTTGAAATCCTTGGGCAGGCGCACATTGCGCAATGCCGGGACGAGACACGGTACTCCCAAAGAACTAGAGGTAACTCCTGGTTCCACCGATGTCGTTGGACGAACCGGAGTAAGCTGACGGGCTTCATGCTGCGCCGCTAACTCGGCCTCTCTGCGTGCCCGAGCCCGGTCCACCACCTCCTGAGCATCACCAACACCACCCGCCGGGTTATTGCCACGGGGCGGATCACGGTTCCGCGCATTGCTTGACACTGCCGGTTCATCCATATGCCTGCTGTAACTCCGGCTTGGACGGGGAGTGGAATGAATCTAATCGCGACTATATGAATAAGCCTCCTATTGAACCAAGGCTGTTTGAAGAAGCTCCTTAACCCGACGTGTCTCGACCGCCGCCGGAGAATCGCCTTCGATCGGGATGGCCGCCAGCCGTGAAGCGGCAGCGACAATGTTGTCCATCGGGTTAGAGTAATGACCCGGTGGCGTGGGGACATGCGTTGTTACAGTGTTGTTCTGACGAGGCGGATCCACCAAACGTGGCTGAACCGGCGCCCCTGCCCCAGGTGCCTCCGCCCGGTTTACCACCGGTGGATTACTGGTCCCTCCTCCTGGGGTGTTAAAGAGATTTCTAGCGTCATAAACCGACGGCAGGCGAGATCGGTACCTCCTCTTCAGGACTTCGTTCGACGCACTCTCATCCAGCATAATCCGGTAAGCTTGTCCATCCAAAGCGGCTCGCTCCATGGCCATCTTGGTATCCTCAGCTGCTAAGTCGGCTTTGGCCTGGGTGATCTGATCTTTCACCTTCGCGATTTCCGCATTGTGTGCACCCTGATCCGCTGGGTTAACCTCCGCCATCAGCGTTGCCAACGCGTCAAACAAATCAGATAGAACCTGAGCTGGCGGTCGCACATGGCCTCCTGCCCCAGCCGCTGTTGCCGCTGTCGATCCGGAAATCATCGCCGCTGCGGTTGAAGAGTGGAGGGCCGGTTGCGTACCGGCCATGAAGATCGCAACCCGTTTTGGCAGATCAAAGGGGTCCGGAATACTGTCGCCATCGGAACAGCCCCCAATCCGGCCATCTTGTAACTGATATAACGACTCGGTCTCTCCGGTCGATGACTCGTCACCGGAATAAACGACGGTCTCACCACCAGATTCCGATCCATCCTCAGATTCCCCTTCATGGATAACTCCCACAAAGGCACGCTTCATGACAGGCTTGACCCGGGCAGATCTTGCATGCTGAGCCGTTTCGACGAGGTCGGTGCAGATGTCCGGCTCAGGGCCCGGTTCGCCGATCTTGCCAATGAAAACGTGTATGCCACCAAAGGGGACCCGGTACCTGTACTCGATTGAGCCGGCCTCGGGGCCCCAGCCTGCATCATTGAAGTAGAGCTTGCCGCGACGACTCTTGGTCATCCGGCCCACAGCGTAACCCTTGAGTCCTTCGAAGTTGCCCTCCAAGAACTTGAAACCATCGTGCGATAGCCCCATGGTGGGCGCCAACTGTCGTGGTTTTGTCACGGCAGATGTCCTAGAGAAAGGACTTAGTCGTGGAGCCATCGCTACGGGTTAGCTTAAAGGGGTTAAAGCGGACAAGGGATGCAAGAGAGTTTTATACTAGTTCAGCCCCTTACAATGAAGGTAAAAGCCTACGTCTTGTTGTGATGGAATTGATGGGGTTTCGATGACCAGGGAGTGAATACGCTTTGCCTGAGTCTCGAGTTGTTGTCTGTTGTTCTTGAACCGCCGCCGGGCCGTCCCCTTATATACATGGGTTGACGCCCGTCGGTTTACAGAATCCCGAGGCCGGCTCATAATCGTGTCCGGCTCGGTCTCTGCTACTTCTACCTTACAACACAAGTTTACATATCAATGCCGGTTTATGTCTACAGGCCTTAAACCGGCTTTGGGCCCTGGGCCTCCATAAAGCGTCACCGTCTGTCTTCATGGACTTCAGATACAGATGAGCTACTCATGGGCTTAACCCGGCCTCTCCTGGCCGGTTTACACCCAGTGGTAATATCCCCAACACCTTGCCTTTTGTAATCCTTTGCCCCATTTCCAATATAGAGTAGATATTTATGCACATCCTTGTTTCAGGCTTCACTGATGATTACCTCTCAAACCACATCTGTGGTCAGGAGGCGAGAAAAGTTTTCATACAACACCCACCGTTCAATATTGAAGTGTTCCTGAAGTGGTCGAAGGATGGATGGTCACTCATCCACAGGCACTGGCCTAAAGTTGCAAAGACCTTCAACATGAATGAAGGCTCAATATTCGTCTTCCACTTCACCAGTTTTCCAGATGAGATGCATCTCTCTATGATGCTAATTACGAAAGGTTCTAGATGTTGCATGTGAAACTTGCTGCTGGTGTAGTTGTGTAATGGGGTGGCTGAGTGCTGAAGCTATATCATGTTGTACTACGATGTATTTAAATTATGAAATCCCGCTTCCTTAATATGGAAATGGAATATATTATGTTCTTAATATGAATGTCTATTAGATTAGTAAATGGATTATTAATAATAGGGCAATTAGCCCGCTAATTGCCCAATTAGCTTGCTAATTGGGTTTCATGTTGGCAAATGGTTAATGAAAAAACACCGTGGGCGATGACCTCAGGCAACGCACACAGTTTCTAGGAATAAACCGTGTTGGATCAATGAACAATCACACACGACATTCTCTTCAAAACTATTTGCGCCACAACACCTTGCGCAAACGTTTTCCTTGGAGTGACTGTGTGGGATGTATATACGAACGAAAACGTTTAGCGATGACTGACTATGTGGGATGTACTTACGACCAAAAATGATTTCACCTGTATAATTGTATTTTTTAGCAATACTGCACGTATTTCTGTATTTGAGTGCTCGCCGGTCGCACACGGCCTCATTTTGCCGAGAGTGTGTGCCAGGACGGCATATCCTCGACGGTTTCTGGGTCGTGTGGGAAGGACCCCCTATCGCCCACACTCAATTGGAGACAGTTCCGAATGTCGTCACGGAAAGGGGTTAAAAACCGTTTGTTTAGGACCGACGCGTACCAGTGGTGGCACATGTTTTCTATGTGAAGGACATGTCTACAAAATCGAGAAAAAGAAAAGATAAGGAAGCGAATACATCATACGATGATCCAAAGCGCCACATAGTTCTTTCAGGGAAAAGAAACATCATGGGAATGGAGGACAAGACATATATGTGAGAAGATTATGAAAAGTTTGATGAAATTCCTCCCTTCACAGTGAAGACTGACCCAAGCATCCTGTTAAATGATGAAGATTCTCCATGGTTATGATGCAATCATAAGCAAGGGACACACGCGAAGAAAAGTTTTTATACCCCAAGATCCCACTCTGGGATGTGACCGGCTTCACCGTCATCACTTTCTCTCTAGTGAGTTTCCGGACTTATAGCTGGAAAGTCCCACATCGGACAAACCGTAGGGAATCTTTGTAAGAGTTAGGGTATATATGTGTTTTGGGTGTTCCTAGGTGGACTCCGGAACTTCGGAATCCAACCAAAAAGCTAGGGCATTTTGGCATTTGAAACATGATTTTTGAATAATTATTTATTAAGTTATGAATTTCCAATTATTCTTGCCCTTTTAGTATTTTAATTATAGTGGTTGTCCAGAGAGGTAAAGTGAGGGTTTTCACCCCTCAATTATTGAGCTATGGAAGAGAGAGAGTGTTACTGGAGGTAGAATATCACTAGGGTGAGCTCTAGTAAAAGTTTGAGCTAAAGGAGAATCCATTTGGTACCCCAATAATTGACCACAAGATTTTGATAGAAGATGTTTGATGATGAATAGAGGTACTTAGAGGAATTCAATGGCTTTGGAATTTAATAGGAATGAGCCTGGTATCAATTTGAGCTAGGGTGCAAATTTGTAGCTCATTTGAAGAAACTTGGCAATGTAAATTGGGCAGAAATGCTTTTGACATGCTTTGATCAAGTTAACTTGTTCTCCAACTTGTGCCACTTGATGGGGGTGATCCTCATGACCATCTGGCAATGTGGTAAAAATTTCAGATCAATGGCAGAAAGTTGCCAATGTAACTTTGTCAAACCCTAGAAAGGGGCAGAATTGGTTTTGGCATACTTTGACCAAGATAATTTGTTCTCCTTGATTCACCACTTGGCCTTGATGAATATTTAGACCATTTCCACTAAAAAAATGACACATCCGTGACATTTTGGGCCAAACGATTTTTTCTGTCATACTTATGACACTTCTATGACGATAATTGTGACAAAACCCGGTATCATCATAGATGTGGTGGGCTCCTACTTCTATGACAAAAAATCACGACAGAAAATTAGCTTTTTGTCCAGGGCGGGCCGGACACGCAGCTGCATGACATTCTTTGGGCCGTCCATGACAGAAAAAACCGTGGTAGAAGCGAGGGCGAGGAAAATATTGGGGTGTTCCCGGTTACGGTGGGTGGTCGGGGCCGAGCGATGCGAGTTTCTCTCGTACACGCACGCGCGTGGGTGCGAAGCGTTGGGCTCTAACTGAACCCAAGCGACACGTTGGGCTCTAACTGAACCCGAGCGATTTGCATCGCAGGCTACGCGTTACTAAACCCGAGCAATCAATCGATGGCTGTTAACTGAACCCGATCGAGCGATTCCTTCGCTACTGCTGCTAACTGAAGCCGATCGATGCTGCCTCTGGATGAACAGTGAGCGTTGCTGGGGTGGTTGGATGAACTGTTCCCGGTGGGGGTGGATGAACAGGACCCCGTGGTGTTGCCTCTGGATGAACAGGACCCCGATCGATCGAGCCGGTTGGGCTGGATGAACAAGACCCTGTGGAGGGCTGAATGAACAGGACCACCCCGTGGAGGGCTGGATGAACAGTAGACGGTGGAGGGCTGAATGAACAGTAGCCCGTGGAGGGGTGGTTGAACAGGAGCCCGTGGAGAGGGCTGGTTGAACAGTAGCCGGTGGAGTAGCGCGCGGTGGAGGCTGGATGAACAGGAGCCCGTGGATGAACAGTCATAGGTGGAGGCTGGAGGAGGTCGACGGGGGATGAACAGTAGCCTGGAGACTGAGGGGGTCGACAGTGGAGATGAACAGTATCCCGTGGAGTCCCGTTTTGCGGTACGGCACACCCCTCTCAATGAACAGGACCCCCGTTTCGACCGTAGCGCTCCAACACAGGTCCGTTTCCTCCGTTTTGCGGTACGCCACACCCCTCCCGATGAACAGGACCCCCGTTTCGACCGTAGCGCTCCAACACAAGTCCGTTTCCTCCGTTTTGCGGTACACCACACCCCTCCCGATGAGCAGGACCCCCGTGTCGACCGTAGGAGGTCCGTTTCCTCTGTTTTGCGGTAGGCCAGACCCCTCCCCATGAACAGGATCTCGTTTCGACCGTGGCCGGTTGAACACAAGGCCGTTTCCTCCGTTCTGCGGTATGCCAGGCCTCATTTCCATCGGCTGTTCCGTCGAAGCCGGTTGGCTCCCACGCGTTCCGTTGCCTCCCGATGAACACGACGCATTCCGTTGCCTCCCCATGATCACGACGACGATGCAGTTTCTCCGTTCCGACCTAGCCATGTACATGAGCCCTAGTCATATGTATGCGCGAGTAGGCGTTCGAGACCCCGCCCGTATTTACGTATGTGGCTGTATTTTCTTTCTTGCACACTGGCCGTTGTACGTACGTGTACATGGTACGTGCGCGCCTCTACTACGACACGTGCGCGCCTCTACGTTGACAAGTATGTATGTACACGTTCGCGACCAGAATGACAACGCTACGTACGCTTCGACCAGGTGGGTCCCGACTGTCCCGCACTTCCTTGCATGCGAAGATGTAGCTGGTGGGTCCCAGCAGTCAGGGGGACAAATCGTTTTTTTGCCCGGACGCACTTCCTTGCGTGCCAAGATGTAGCTGGTGGGTCCCAGCAGCCAGGGGGAAATTTTTTTTGGGCGAAATACGGTGGCCTATCCGGTGGGTCCCCGCTGTCAGGTGGAGGAATAATTATTTTGCGCGTAATAAGGAGGCACTTCCTTGCTGCGGCCGTGGACCCAGCTGTCAGCCTCTCCACGTACAGTCCATGTCCGATGGAAGCCGTTCCTTGACAACGTTGACCACGCCGCGCCGAGAGCACCAGGGCGGTGGACGACGGCGAGGCCTAGGAAGGGGACGACGCGGAGCCGGGGAAGACGCGGCAGTGGATGCCCACGCATAGAGGAGTATGAGGGTTCACTGGTTCGCTGCGGTGTGAGGCTGCCGTCGCCGCAGAATAACAGGGGGTGTGGGTGAATAGAGGGATGGCCTGGCCAACGGTGGGAGTAGTAGGGGGCGATGAGGCCTCCGCGGCATCGCAGTCGGCCACGGGAGGCAGGAGCACGAGGCACGACCGGCGCTGGTTTGGGCGGCTGGAGCAAGAAGACCGGAGGTTGAAGAACCACTACGACCGTTGGATGGACATCGTACAGTCACTGGAGCTAGAATCGTGCATATTGACTAAGTTGGCAAAGCCCTCCATCCCCGTCAACTTAGTAGGCCCACAAGTCAGCCTGCCACTATACTGGGTCCCAGCTCGCAGGGGGAGTATTCATTTTCTTGTGCGTAATAAGGAGGCACTTCCTTGCGTGCGAAGATATAGTTGGTGGGTCCGAGTTGTCAGCGGCGGTAACATTTTTTCACGAAATACAGAGGCCCTTTCGGTGGGTCCCAGATGTCAGGTGGGGGAATCATTATTTTGCGCGTAATAAGGAGGCATTTCCTTGCGTGCGGCCATGGACCCAGCTGTCAGCCTCTCCACGTACAGTCCACTTCAAATGCATGTCGGTCATTGACCACGTTGACCAGGCCGCGCTGAGAGCACCAGGGCGGTGGACGACGGCGAGGCCTAGGAAGGGAAAGACACGGAGCCAGGGAAGACTCGGCAGTTGTTTCCCACGCGGAGGGGAGTACGACTGTACGAGGGTTTACTGGTTCGTCTGCCATTGCCGGAGAATAACAGCAGGTGTGGATGAGTAGAGGGATGGCTAGGACAGCGATGGGAGTACGGTGGGGCGGTGAGGCCTGCGCGGCAGCACAGCCGGCCGCGGGGAGGAGGGAGCAGGCAGTCCCGCCGGCGCTTGTTTGAGCGGCTGGAGCAGGAAGAGCAGAGATTGAAGAAGCACGACGGCCGTTGGATGGACATCCAACCGTCACTGCTTGTGCATCAACCTTTTTTTTAGGAAAGCCACAAATCTGTGGAAAACAGCATACAGCCCGTCTGCCATTATTTCTAATAATTTACAGCCCATTTGCTAATTCTTAAGGTTTTTTTGGAGCCTATATTCTTTTTGTTAGCATTACAGCCCATATTGTGGCCACGGTTAAAAAATTATACAAAATTTTGCATATTTCGGTGCGGTCCGAACTGTTTTTAATCCCGAAATTTCGAGTCACTTTCAAACTGATTTTAAAAATAAATGTATATCAATACAAAATCCAACAAGTTGTCCACGCATAAAAATCAATGCAATTTAAAATCTCGAAATGAAAAAAAGAATTTTGAAACTAATTGCCGGTTTGATGTGTTTTAAAAATATACAGCCAATTTCTCGTTACTGATAGACCATTTTCTCGGCCAGCCGAATGAAGCTCTCCTCGTCTTGAAAGATTTGCAGCCCAACAGGCCTGACAAAGCGACTTACTTGGCAAATCACAAAAAAACTGGGATGTGGCCGTGGACCCAGCTGTCAGCCTCTCCACGTACAGGACTCTTCTGATGAAAGTCGGTCGTTGACCACATTGACCACGCCGCGCCGAGAGCACCAAGGCAGTGGACGACAGCGAGGCCTAGGAAGGGGATGACGCGGAGCCGGGGAAGACGTGGCAGTGGATGCCCACACAGAGAGGAGTACGAGGGTTCACTAGTTCGGCTGCGGTGTGAGGCTGCCATCGCCGCAGAATAACAGGGGGTGTGGGTGAGTGGAGGGATGGACTGGCCAGCGGTAGGAGTAGTATGGGGGCGGTGAGGCCTCTGCAGTAGCACAGCCGGCCACGGGAGGCAGGAGCAGGCGGCACGACCGGCGCTGCTTTGGGCGGCTGGAGCAAGAAGACCAGAGGTTGAAGAAGCACTATGGCCGTTGGATGGACATCGTACGGTCACTTGAGCTAGAATTTTTCATATTGACTAAGTTGACAAAGCCCTCCATCCCCGTCAACTTAGTAGGCCCACCCCCTATGGTGGGTCCCAGCTAGCAGGGGGTATTCTTTTTTTGTGCGTAATAAGGAGGCACTTCCTTGCGTGCGAAGATATAGCTGGTGGGTCCGACCTGTCAGCGGGGGGAACGTTTTTTTCGCGAAATACAGAAACCCTTCCCATGGGTTCTAGCTGTCAGGTGGAGGAATCATTATTTTGCGCGTAATAAGGAGGCATTTTCCTGCGTGCGGCCGTGGACCCAGCTGTCAGCCTCTCCACGTACAGTCCACTTCCGATGGATGTCGTTCATTGACCACGTTGACCAGGCCGCGCCGAGAGCACAAGGGCGGTGGACAATGGCGAGGCCTAGGAAGGGAACGACACAGAGCCAGGGAAGACTCGGCTGTTGTTTCCCACGCGGAGGAGTACGAGGGTTTACTGGTTCGTCTGCCGTCCCCAGAGAATAACAGCAGGTGTGGGTGAGTAGAGGGATGGCTAGGCCAGCGATGGGAGTACGGTGGGGCGGTGAGGCCTGCGCGGCAGCATTGACGGTCGCGAGAGGAGGGAGCAGGCAGTCCCGCCGACGCTTGTTTGAGCGGCCAGAGCAGGAAGAGCAGAGATTGAAGAAGCACGACAACCGTTGGATGGACATCCAACAGTCACTGCTCTCGTGTGCATTATTTCTAATAATGTACAACCCAATTGCTAATTCTTAAGATTTTTTTGGAGCCCATCTTCTTTTTGTTAGCATTACACCCCATATTGTGGCCACGGTTAAAAAGTATATGAAATTTTGCATATTTCAGTGCGGTCAACTGTTTTTAATCCCGAAATATCGATTCACATTCAAACTATTTTGAAAAATAATTTATATAAATATAAAATCCAAATAATTCTCCACGCATAAAAATCAATGGAATTTAAAATCTTGTAATGAAAAAAAATTGAAACTAATTCCCGGTTTGATGTGTTTTAAAAATGTACAGCCCATTTCTGGGCAAATGATAATCCCCAAGTGTAGGGAATCATCGTAGCAATTTCCAAAGGTGGAAGTGATAAGTATGGAGTGTCGAACCCACAAGGAGCTAAAGGTAAGATCAATATTCTCTCAAGCCCTATCTGCCACTGATACAACTCTACGTACACCGAACGTTTGCTTCCAACTAGCAACGAGAAATAAAACTACGTTGTGGGTATGAAGAGGATAACTTTGCATGATATAGGAGAGCTAAAATATAAAAGTAGGTGCTGTTATCATAAAGTTAGAATATATTACTAAATATTATAAATAGCGAGTGTGGAATAATGATGGGTCGGCGTGCGGAATTATCCTAGGCAATCGTTAACAAGACCGGTAGTCGTCATTGCAATTTCATATGAGGGAGAGGCATAAGCTAACATACTTTCTCTTCTTGGATCATATGCACTTATGATTGGAGCTCTAGCAAGCATCCGCAAGTACTAAAGATCATTAAGGTAAAACCCAACCACAGCATTAAAGCATCAAGTCCTCTTTATTCCCATACGCAACAACCCCCTTACTCGGGTTTGTATTTCAGTCACTCACCAACCCACTATAAGCGAATCATGAACGTATTGCAACACCCTACAACGGGAATCCCTCACGCTTGTGCGACATGGAGGGCACCATAGGACAGCACCAAAATAAAACATACAACTCGTACCAATCTAGATCATCAATCAACCCAAAGACAAAGGATATCTACTGAAAACATCATAGGATGGCAACACATCACTGAGTAATAATATGTGGCATAAAGCACCATGTTCAAGTAGGGATTACAGCGGGGTGCAGGAGAGTGGACCGCGTAAAATAGATGAGGATGGTGATGATGATGGTGATGTTGATGAAGACGATCACCGCGGCGATGATTCCCCTCCCGATGGAACTCCGGTGCCACCGAGAGAGAGGAGGATAGGTTCTCCCCCTTGTGCTTCCTCCTCCATGGCCTCCCCCCTAGATGGGGAGAGGTTCTCCCTCTGGTCCTTGGCCTTCATGGCGATGATCGCCCCTCCGGGATCCTCCTCCATGGCCTCCGGTGATGATGGCCCCCTCCGGCAGGGTGCAAGAGAGGGCCTAGATTGATTTCTCGTGGCTACAGAGGCTTGCGGCGGCGGAACTTCCGATCTAGGTTATTTTCTGGGGGTTTCTGTATTTATAGGAATTTTTTGCGTTGGTTTCACATCAGGGGGGTCTCTGAGTCATCCACGAGGCAAGGGCCCATGCACAGGGGGGTGGGCGCGCCCCCCACCCTCGTGGACAGCCCAGGACTCTTGTGGCCCAATTCTTTTGCTCTAGGGGCTTCTTTTGGTCCATAAAAAATCAAAAAAAATTGGCACGTCAATTGGACTCCGTTTTGTATTCCTTTTCTGTAAAACTCAAAAACAAGGAAAAAAACATAAACTGGCACTGGGCTCTAGGTTAATAGGCTAGTCCCGAAAATCATATAAAATAGTATATAAATGCATATAAAGCATCTCAGATGGATAATATAATAGCATGAATACTTCATAAATTATAGATACGTTGGAGACGTATCAGCATCCCCAAGCTTAATACCTGCTCGTCCTCGAGTAGGTAAATGATAAAAGAAATAATTTATGAAGTGTGAATGCTAGCAAGTGCTTAAGTTTGATCAATGATAATTTCAATCACCTTTTCTAGCATCATTATATGTCATAATAGTAGCTCATCTCATAAAACTTTTCATGATCAAGTAACAAGCTATTCACATGTTAAAGTATAGAACATAAACATTCTTGAAAACTTACAAACAATGCTCTTACTCATTAAACAATTGCAATTCATCTTATTTTTGGGAAGGGTCTATGTAAGAGCTTTGATTCAGCAAACTCCACATACTCAACTATCATTTAATCTTCAATTGCTAACACTCATGTGATATTTATGGGGTCAAAGCTTTAATCGGACAGAGAAAGATAGGGGCTTATAGTTTCGCCTCCCAACCTTTTACCTCAAGGGTAATGTCAACAATAATAATTTATGAAAATCTACATCCAAGTGGATATATATATCCGGATCGCTCCAACACAAAGTGCATGCGAAAGGAAAAAGTGTAAAAAGGAAAGGTGATGATCACCATGACTCTTGTATAAGGGTAGAAGATAAAAGTAAAAGATAGGCCCTTCACAGAGGGAAGCAGAGGTTGTCATGCGCTTTTATGGTTGGATGCACAAAATCTTAATGCAAAAGAACATCACTTTATATTGCCTCTTGTGATAAAGACCTTTATTATGCAGTCCGTCGCTTTTATTTCTTCCCTATCACAAGTTCGTATAAAGCTTATTTTCTTCGCACAAATAGATCATACATATTTAAGGAGCAATTTTTATTGCATGCACCAATGACAACTTACTTGAAGGATCTTACTCAATCCTTAGGTAGGTATGGTGGACTCTCATGGCAAAACTGGTTTAAGGGATGTTTGGAAGCACAAGTAGTATTTCTACTTGGTGCAAAGAATTTGGCTAGCATGAGAGGGAAAGGCAAGCCCAACATGTTGGATGATCCAAGACAATATAACGTTTCAGATATACGAAAACATAACCCATTAAGTTGTCTACCTTGTCCAACATCAACCTTTTAGCATGTCATATTTTAATGAGTGCTCACAATTACAAAAGATGTCCAAGATAGTATATTTATATGTGAAATCTCTCTTCCTTCAATATTCTTTCATGAATTGTTCAAGTGACCAATTTTGTGTTTGCTAACTTTCAATAAGTTTAATACCTATACTTATTCTGTGTGAAGTCATTACTCCCCATGGTATAAGCATATGAAACATATATAAATTCAGATTTTTGATATTCAATTCATTCAACCATTTACTCACAGGATATATGTGAAGCACGTGAGTAAATGACAAACTACTCCAAAAAGATATAAGTGAAAAACACTGAGTAGTCAAATAATTAACTAGCCATGGGAGGATTCTTTTTCATTCATGATTTCGGATCCAATGATTTTATTCAAACAGCAAGTAAAATTGAAAATACGCTCCAAGTAAAACACATATCATGTGATGAATAAACATATAGCTCCGAGTAAGGTATATCGATAGTTTTGAAGACGAAAGAGGGGATGCCTTCCGGGGCATCCCCAAGCTTAGGCGCTTGAGTCTTTTTTGAATATTAACTTGGGGTGCCTTGGGCATCCCCAAGCTTAGGGGCTTTCCACTCCTTATTATCCTCATATCTATATCTCACCCAAAGGTTGAAAACTTCAATCACACAAAACTTAACGGAACTTCGTGAGATAGGTTAGTACGATAAAGAGTAAACCATTCAGTTTGGTACTGTCTAGGACAAGGTTCATAATTGTTCTCACACAATTCCTACTGTACCATATCATTTCTACAATTTATATTGAGAAATATAAGCCATAGAAACTAGAAAACAAGCAAACTATGCAATGAAAACAGAATCTGTCAGAAACAGAACAGTCTGTACTGATCTGAACATAAACCATATTTCTGCTAATCCAAAAATTATTAAATAAATTGGTGGACGTGAGTAATTTGTCTATTAATATTCTGCAAAAAGAATCAACTCAAAAGCACTCTTCTGTAAAAAATGGTAGCTAATCCCGTGAGCGCAAAGTTTCTGTTTTTTACAGCAAGATCACATTAACTTTCACCCAAGTCTTCCCAAAGGTATTACTTGGCACTTTATTGTAACAAAACCTATAAAAAATGATCACTACAGTAGCTTAATAATGTAAACACACAAAAACAGTAAGGGTAAATATTGGGTTGTCTCCCAACATGCGCTTTTCTTTAATGCCTTTTGGCTAGGCATGATGATTTCAATGATGCTCACATAAAAGATAAGAATTGAAACATAAATAGAGCATCATGAAGAATATGACTAGGACATTTAAATCTAACCCACTTCCTATGCCTAGGGATTTGTGATCACATAATTTATAGGAACAAGAATCAACTAGCATAGGAAGGCAATACAAGTATAACTGCAAAACTTTAAGCACATAGAGAGGAAACTTGGTATTATTGCAACTCCTACAAGCATATATTCCTCCCTCATAATAATTTTCAGTAGCATAATGAATGAATTCAACAATATAACCGTCACATAAAGTATTCTTTTCATGATCTACAAGCATAGAAAATTTTCTACTCTCCACATAAGAAATTCTTCTCATTCGGAATAGTGGGATCACTAATTCCTAAAGTTGACACTCTTCCAACCCCACTTTAGATTATAGTATTATTCATACTCCAAAAGATATAAGTGAAGTTCATGGAGCATTCTACAATTAATATAGAATAACCAATATCCAAGCTCAAAATATATAAGTGAAGCACACGAAGCATTATATAAAACCATACTCAAAAGATGTAAGTGAAGTACAAAGAGCATTCCATAAGGTCATACTCAAAAGATATAAGTGAAGCACATGGATAATTATATAAATCAATGAAGGGATATCTCATACTAGCATGGTTCTCAAAGAAAAAAAACACAAGGGACACAAATCATGAGAACAAAACAAAAACCGAGGTATACCGATAATTGTTGAAGAAGAAAGATGGGATGCCAACCGGGGCATCCCCAAGCTTAGATGCTTGAGTATCCTTGGAATATTTACTTGGGGTGCCTTGGGAATCCCCAAGCTTGAACTCTTGTCTCTCTTTATTCTTCTCACATCGGTAACTCCTCGTTCTTCGAACACTTCATCCACAAAAACTTAACAAAAACTTTGTGAGGTCCGTTAGTATACTAAAGCAAATCACTACCTTTAGGTACTGTTGCAAGCTCATTCCAATTTCATATTAGCACTATATCTACTGTATTCCAACTTCACCATGGTTCATACCGCCAGATACTACCCATAGATTCATCAAAATAAGCGAACAACACATGGAAAACAGAATCTGTCAAAAAGAGGACAGTCTGTAGTAATCTGGAAGTTTAGTAAACTTATGTAACTCCCAAAATTATGAAATAAATTTGAAAATTTGAAAAATTTGTACAGAAGTAATGTGCAGAAATTTTGAGACCCATTTGAACTTCCAGTAAACAATGTAAAATCACGAACTACGGCCAAAGTTTCTGTTTTTGTTCTGCACATAGTAAACAAGCAATCTAATCATCCTAAAACCAAAGCTTGGCACATTTTTTTTAATACAATGGATATACACAAGGGGATAATTATTTACAGAGAAACTTCCATGAAAAATTCTACATTGTTTCCGTCAGCATGAACACAAGTGCTGAAGGTCGACCCTCACTTCTTCAATGCATAACTTTCCAATCACTTCTCTTTTTGAAAAACTTTTTAGGCATGAAAGGCAAGTAATTTTTTTTGTATTTTCATTATTTAATTTTTTTTATGTTTCACCCACAACTAAACAGAAACAAAAATAAAAAACAAAATCTACTTAGTGAAGAAAGCAAACAAGCACACACGAGAATATCAACCCCACGCTATTGCCCCCGGCAACGGCGCCAGAAAAGAGCTTGATAATCCCCAAGTGTAGGGAATCATCGTAGCAATTTCCAAAGGTGGAAGTGGTAAGTATGGAGTGTCGAACCCACAAGCAGCTAAAGGTAAGATCAATATTCTCTCAAGCCCTACCTGCCACTAATACAACTCTACGTACACCGAACGTTTGCTTCCAACTAGAAACGAGAAATAAAACTATGTTGTGGGTATGAAGAGGATAACTTTGCATGATATCGGAGAGCTAAAATATAAAAGTAGGTGCTGTTATCATAAAGTTAGAATATATTACTAAATATTATAAATAGCGAGTGTGGAATAATGATGAGTCGGTGTGCGGAATTATCCTAGGCAATCGTTAACAAGACCGGTAGTCGTCATTGCAATTTCATATAAGGGAGAGGCATAAGCTAACATACTTTCTCTTCTTGGATCATATGCACTTATGATTGGAACTCTAGCAAGCATCCGCAACTACTAAAGATCATTAACGTAAAACCCAACCATAGCATTAAATCATCAAGTCCTCTTTATTCCCATACGCAACAACCCCCTTACTCGGGTTTGTGTTTCAGTCACTCACCAACCCACTATAAGCGAATCATGAACATATCGCAACACCCTACAGCGGGAATCCATCACGCTTGCGCGACACGGAGGGAACCATAGGACAGCACCAAAATAAAACATACAACTCGTACCAATCTAGATCATCAATCAACCCAAAGACAAAGGATATCTACTCAAAACATCATAGGATGGCAACACATCACTGGATAATAATATGTGGCATAAAGCACCATGTTCAAGTAGGGATTACAGCGGGGTGCGGGAGAGTGGACCGCACAAAATAGATGAGGATGGTGATGTTGATGAAGACGATCACCGCGGCGATGATTCCCCGCCCGATGGCACTCCGGTGCCACCGAGAGAGAGGAGGAGAGGTTCTCCCCCTTGTGCTTCCTCCTCCATGGCCTCCCCCCTAGATGGGGAGAGGTTATCCCTCTGGTCCTTGGCCTTCATGGCGATGATGGCCCCTCCGGGGTCCTCCTCCATGGCCTCCGGTGATGATGGCCCCCTCCGGTAGGGTGCCAGAGAGGGCCGAGATTGATTTCTCGTGGCTACAGAGGTTTGCGGCGGCGGAACTTCCGATCTAGGTTATTTTCTGGGGGTTTCTATATTTATACGAATTTTTGGCGTTGGTTTCACGTCAGGGGGGTCTCTGAGTCATCCACGAGGCAAGGGCCCACGCCCAGGGGAGGTGGGCGCGCCCCCCACCCTCGTGGACAGCCCGGGACTCTTCTGGCCCAACTCTTTTGCTCCAGGGGCTTCTTTTGGTCCATAAAAGATCAACAAAAATTGGCACGTCAATTGGACTCCGTTTGGTATTCCTTTTCTATAAAACTCAAAAACAAGGAAAAACAGAAACTGACACTGGGCTCTAGGTTAATAGGTTCATCCCAAAAATCATATAAAATAGCATATAAATGCATATAAAGCATTTAAGATGGATAATATAATAGCATGAATACTTCATAAATTATAGATACGTTGGAGACGTATCAGCAAACCGAATGAAACTCTCCTCGTCTTGAAAGATCTGCACCAGCAGGGCTGATAAAGCAAGTAGGCCTCGTTTGGGTATTTCTTTAAAAAAATAGAACTGGGCTAGCCATTTTCATCAAGAAAAAAACACAACTGGGCTCATGATGTGGTAAACATAAATAAAACCCTGGCTAGACGGGCCACAGCCCCCACACAGCCCCTTTGTTACCCTGATCCATCGCTAAAACTAGTATAAATAACAACTTCTTGTTCCTCAAAAAAAACTGCGTGACCTGCTGGGTCCCTGGTGTCAGTCGCTCGTAGTGTAATTCTCTCGTTTATTGACTACGTTGACAATGGCGTGAGCCCTAGATGTCCAACCATTAGGAGGACCATATTTTTGGGCTTGTAATATAGAGGCCCTTGCTTGCGTACTGCCATGACACTCATGGGTCCCTACTGTCATCCTCTCCACGTACAGTCATCTCCTTGTTCCTCTCGGTTGTTGACGACGTTGACAACGCAAGAGGGCGGCGCACCGCGCATGGCGAGCGAACCAAGGCCGCAAGGCGGAGGACAACGGCGAGGCCTCGGACGGAAGAAACAGGAGCCGTGGAAGATGCACCGGTCTAGTCGCAGCGGAGGGGAGTACGAGGGTTGATTGGTTTGGGTGCGGGTGCGTGTTGGGGCTGATGTCGCCAGAGAATAACAGGACGTGTGGGGGAATAGAGGGAGGGACTGGCCAACGTTGGAGGGTACGTACGGTAGGGCGGCGGAGGCGCAGCCAGCCATGGGAGGCGGGAGCAGGCGGAGCCCACGGGGTGGTTTGGTTTGGGTGGCTGGAGGAAGAAGAAGACAAGAGCTAAAAGATACACGACAGATGTTGGATGTCAATCCAACGGCTGGTAGGCAGAATCGTTTGTTGACTGGCTAGTAAGTTGAAACCACCTTGGATAGGCTATTTCCTCGCGGGTCCCAAATGTCAGAATCCAAATCTGTCACGGTCATGCAGCCTTTCCTATGAAAATTTACAGCCCATTTGATGTGCTAGTTCGAAATAAGTTTGTGGGTGCTGGTGGGGGCTAATCACTTGGCTTCTCTAATGCACAGTGAGCTCAAGCAACCGGCGAGAGTGATGTTATTTCCCTTGGTTGGGATTTGTTAGTTGTTACAATATTTCACTCTAAGTTAAACGACTGGCAAGCCATTTGCCTTGCTTCAAAGAAAATATGACAGTCATAGCCGAGTTGAAAAGGGCAAGAACATCTAACTCCAGCTTACAAACTGTACAAAAGCACGAGGGTTAATTGTTCATCAGGTTTACAAAAAAAGCCAGGTTGAAAAGGGCAACAACATCTAACTCCAGCACTGTTTTCGGCAGTCACAGTCAAATGGATCGGTCAGGTCCATAGAATGGACATCCTGGGTTGTAAAATTTACTGGATTATGACCACAATATGTTGTAAATAGAAGCCCGGCACGTTCAGAAGCTCTTTGCCCACCTGAAACTCCTTTTTTTGCTCTTCCACATACCCATCCATCAAAACCATGCTGCTGATAAACTTAAGCCTGATGGACAATAGTAACCTCGCATTCAGCAGGAAGAATGTGACAAATCTAGTGTTTGCACGGTTGGCTACATATCGTTCTAGCGTTATTGTCTTCAATCGAATCTCATGAGAAGTGATAAAATCCCGATGCTTACGAATCCACCGATTGGTTGTAACTTTCTTACCCCGTCATGTTGCCTAAATAGACATGAAGATTGAAAATAGTTAAGGTCTAAAAAAAGAGTGTCGAAAGAGCAACAGCTAAATGGTTAATTCTAGTACACTATATGCGGGCTTCCAATGTGCGTGAAATTAAGGATCTCCAGTTTAGGCGCAGAGAGGACGGTTATTTGCAACGGTGAATAACTAGAATCAAGGATCAACCTTTGAAGTGAAGGGGCATCTGGGATGATGAGCTGCCTTCCGTCAAAAGAAATTCCAATTCTTACAAGGTTAGGCGACTTTATTTGGAGACAACCGATTCTAACTGTGAAAACAAGCACCAAGCACTCCAGGGTAGGGCAACTGGAGTGGATGATGTTGTGCTATGAGGCCTCCGATATACGAACCCGCACAAGTGAAAGTTTCTTGAGAAATGGGGTCGAAGGTTTAGTACCAGATTGTCTGGTAGGTCGCACAGCGCAAAGGTGGCGGTGTGGAGAGAGGAGGAAAACCGCGAGATGGACATCGATGCTGAGGGCACAGGTAGATGGCGTTCAGTATCTGGTAGGTGATTTCCAGGGGAATAGTAGAACTCAAGCAGCTGTAGTTCTGTGAATTCAGGGGATTTCAGCCAGGCGTCCACCGTGGAGGGCATGGTATGCTTGCTCAGGTAGCATGACGGGATGCAGAAGCTTTGAACGGATCCCTGGTGGGAGGAGATGATGGCTCTGGGGATTTCAAAATCATTGAAGAGAGATAGCTGACGACAGTCGAGATTAAGGTGCACGGCGCGCCATTGAGGGCGCCATCGAATTGGGAGGACTTGGGTGCGGCAGCAGTCCTTGGCGGGGAGAAGCAAGATGATCTCCCCAAGGACGGCGTCCGGGAGATCGCTGATGTGGTCCACCCGAGATTCTACGGGTTCCTGGGATCTGGTGGGGGCGGGGTCGCCGCTTCTCCCCGCACTGCCGAGTGTGGGATCTACAATAGGCGTCGCCGCTGGCGGGAGCCTCATCTTCTTGGCACTGGGGTCAACCGACTCCATTTTCCTCGAGGGCCTCACGTCGCGCTCACGGATTTGAGCAGAGTAACGAATGACGAGCCTAGTTGTAGTGCGAGTGAAGAAGAAGGAGAGCTGGGGTTTTTCTGTAGTAGTGAGGAAGAAGGGGAGCTGGGGTTTTCTGTAGGAGTGAGGTGAGGAATTTGGGGGTACGAGTGGAGCAAGCTGACGTGAGGTGGGTGGGAGTGAGGAGGAAGAAGGACAACCAGGTTTTTTGGGGAGCGGTGTGCTGGGTGTGGGTAGCGCCTCTCCTTCAGTAAATATATGGACTTTTGAATTGATTTTACTATTTACTAGGGTGGATGGGCTGTTTTGTCTTGGGCCCAGAGAAACAATTACTACTAGTACAGTGGAGACACTCTACAGCTACCCAGAAAAACAATTACTACTAGTACAGTGGATACAATACCGCTTCTGGCACCTCCTAGGTCATCGAAACGTCTCCCTCTACTGAATGCCGTTATACTTTTGTTCACCGATATGCGGGCCATGCAGCGCGCGGGCCCAAATGCCATCCACCAAATTAGAAGGCAGTATGCAGGCGGAGAGTCACCCCGGTCGTAGCGCGGCAGTAACGAGCCGTCGTATCACAAAACCCCACCTCCCCGCAGTCTAAGTTTGACCCACGAAGCAACCATCATTTCACTCTTCGCTGAATCCCCTTCTCCCTCACCATCTTCAAGAAAGGCAACACTCGCATCTGCCACTGTTCGTCTCTCCCAACGAAGGGAAGGTAAGCTGATCCGTGATGTTGGTATATTTTCGTTTAGAGAAAAAAAAGAACTTTTGCAAAGCAGTAACCAATCCTCACTCTCTTTTTTGTTTCATTGTCATTGCGATTGTGTTTTCCTTTCAGTGGTCTCCTAGTATTCGTCAGTTTCATGATGGACCAAGGAGAACCAGGCAAAGATCTATCGATATTGGAGCAGACGCGGGAGGCTGATCCCCTCGAGACAGAGAGCTCCAAGAAGATGGAGGCAGCCACCGAGCTGACCCCAGATACGCTCACGGCCACTACTGAGATGGTGAACGCCCTGTTTGAGGTTACAGCCCCCGTGGCACTGTAGGAGCAGTTTTCCCCTTCGAGGATGTGTCCCCCCCCCCCGCTGAGCTGCCCAAGGTGATTTTCTTCTTTGCCGATCTCGATTGTGGTTTTTCATCTAAGTATGTGGTGATGAATAATGCAAAATTTTATTAGCTTCGATGCCATGCTATACATAGTGGATTAAATAACTTGTGTTTCTTATACTGGAAAGTAATTCAGAATTTGTTTCTGTTTCAATTAGAGCCCTGATGCAGACAAGGATTGTGTGGTTGTACATGTCACTCGCTATGAGGCGGGTGACCTGAATATACGCACTGGGAAAACAGAGTTTTTAGGCTGTTGGTCCTGGAAGCCATTTGCGCTTATACCAATTAAGAGTTGTATTCCAGCCTCACGGTTGTCAGGCGTGTTGTCCAGGGTGTACAGAAGCACAAGAAGTTCAAAGCTACTCCTTCGTTTGTGAGGCATACTGTTCTTGTCAAGCTTACACAGGAAGATGACGTGGCATGCCTCCACAAACAAGTTTATGAGTGGCAGGGCCACAAGGTTGTCTTCATGAAGGTTCACAGGATTGAGCTGCTGCCGAACGTCCTCGATGATGTTCATGGCAAGGTCTGTCTTGTGTCTAGCCCAAATTAGATTGAGGCATGAAATAGTTGCCCCAGCTAGTGTTTAATAGTAGTTTGGATCGTGTCTAATTATCCGAACCTTGCCTGTTATCGAGCCCTCTGGGGCTAGTACTCTGTTTGAATCCATCTATGGGAACTGCTACTACTTTTGTGTGCCCGTGAATCATATTTTCTTCAAGAGGACGAGGGAGAAGCCGATTTGTAGTGGAGGCGCTTTAAAAAAATGATCTGTAGTGGAGACCCCTACCCTAGGGTGCCCTAGGTAGCTGCCGCACGCATCATTGGTTTTCTCTTTTCTTTATGCTCTTGCGCCCTAGAGTGAAATGATGCTTGCTTCGTCCGTCCAGCTTAATGCGGGAAAGGTGGGGCTTTGTGATTTGACCCCTCATCGCTCATTTTCTACTACTGCGGCGCTACGAACGGGGTGCCTCCAATTCCAACCGCTACTCCGAACTGTAATTTCGTGCATCGCACGTGGAACAAGAAGGTGGATGAGCCACATGTCGACCAAAGGGGTCCTATTAAGTGTGTCGCCATTTCGTGTGCGGACTGACCCTGCTTGAGTAGCTACGCCAACACGACAGGTGCACCCTACCACTTGGTTTTGCTCCTTGGTGAATCCCGACTATATTGATCTAAAAAGATACGTACTAAACTACCCTCTCCGTCTCGTTTTTAGGCGTCTCAGTTTATAGGGCGTGCACGTAGTTCTAGGTCATCCATTTGACTAACTAAATATGAGTTACTATGTCACAAAAAGTATATCATTGGATTATTAAGCGGATGTTGTTTCTAAACATATACTGTTCATCACATATATAGCCAGTTAAATTCTCAACCTAGAACGACGTGTATGCCATGTAAACCGATACGGAGGAAGTATAGTAGTAAAAATGAGGTGATTTTACCGAGCGATCGGCGGGGGAGCATGGCCTGTCATGCGGTCCCACGTGTCATGATGTACCAAGGCAATGTGCGAGTCCCTCTTGAGGCATAAGCAATACTACGTGGTTTGAGATGATGGCGAACCGAAGTGTGAAATAATGGTTGCTTCGTCCGTCTGGGAAGGTGCGGCGTTGTGATTTGACGTCTCATTTATCATTACTACTACTGGGGCGGTACGACTGGGGTGCGTCCCCCCTGTTGTTCTGCACTGTTATTTGGTGCTTGACACGTTGACCCAGTTGCTATATGTCCCACATGTCGGCGACAGGAAGTACATAATTCATGAAAGCGAGCGTCGACGGAGGAGTACAAGACATGGCTTGGGGTTTTGCTGCTTCGCGCGATCCATCGATACAAACCCGGACTAAAAAAAGGCGAGGTCGGGTCTTTTCCCGTGCGGCAGGCAGGGGAGTTTGGGATAGTCTGTTCGAGGCAAGGAGGCAGGAAGGGAAACAAGCAAATAAAGGTTGAGCGACTTAGTTTTGGGAAAATCTGATTTTATGGAGTACGTACCCACTAGGGTTTATAGGGCTCATCTAAACAACATTCGTTTTTCCGTTTTATAAGTCTCAATTCTACTACTAGTATTAGTACCATCACATGTTGGATTTCGAGGTGCGTTAGATCACCCGATGCAAGCAGTGTCAAGAGAAAACTCACCAATGCATGTAGAAGTTCATGGAAATTTAGTGGTCATTCATGCATTCGTTCTAATTAATGCCTCGGTAAACATAACTTCTTGAAAAAACGAGCGTACTAATTACTTGCACAAACTAGGAGTACAAAATTAATTCGACCACTCACCGTCTAGCTTGGTTGGAGAGATTTTGAAATTCAGCCATAAACTGGAAAGGAGGGAGTGGTAACTTTTGTCTCGATTACTATTTGTGGCCTTGTATAGATGCAGAATGTATTTTTTTTATAGTAGCCTTGTATAAGTAAATGGAGGGAGTACAAAGGGACATATATATTCCAAACAATATGATAATCTCTCTAACCAAGGTAGTAGGGACGAGTAGTAAACGGAGGGAGTAGTAAAAAAATTCCTCGTCCTGCGAGCCACCACGTGCGTGGGCGAGGGAGCGGGCGTAAGGCGTACAGTACTACTACTAGTAAGCAAGCTTCACCTCATCCTGCGATCCACCGCGCCCGTGGGTGGGGGAGACGGCGTACTAAGCAAGCTTCTCCTCGTTCTGCGAGTTGACGGGACACATCAAAAGTAATCCAGTGTATAGAGCCTTGCCTCTAAGGAAGGCCCCACATGGTTTGCCTCTTTTTTAACATAATGCGTCAAGTCGCAATTTGTTTCTTCACCCGTCGTAGGCTATCCTCCCTCCACCAAGTGGACAACCAGTACACGGTCAAATTAGCACATGGGCTTCCTTTTCGTACAGAAATGAGCTCCACCATGTACCCGCGCGGGTGTGGTTGGGAAAGAGACGGGAGTACGTGCGCCGTGGGTGCACCTCTTCTCTTCGTGCACGTCCCCCACCTACGTGGGTGTGTGTGAGAGATACAAACCTAGACAAATGGCTTGTGCAGAATAACTACTCTTCGTAAGCCATTGTAAGAGTGGACAAAATGGTGAAGGAGGAGATAGGGGAGCAGCGGAGGTGTGCGATTCTTGGCCGGCGTTTGGCCTCGTTTAAATAGGAGATTAAATAGATGGCGGACGGGAGGAGCTCGGCCGGCGTTGCATTTAATGCCTGCCCGGTCATGAACGGACGTGTGTCCCGAGTGGGTTTCTCGGCTTCCACATGGGTGGGTTTCATGGAGGCGTTTGAATGCGGCAAGGAGGCGTGTTCAGCCGGGCGTGCAGCGAGTGGCGCCCTCGAATCTGACGTAGGACACCGCGCCGTTCTTCCACTGATGTGTGGGATCTTTGAGTACATGGCCTTCATGTCAGTGACCCAACGCAGGCAGCGCACAGCAGAGGAACCTTTGGTGGGCCAGGGCGGTCAGAAGCGGGCATTTCATAAACCGATGATTGTTCATTGAGTGTGACGTCATCCTTTTCATGTAGATAAGCCTACTTTGTTGATAGCACATTCGATACGTTGTGATTCATAAAGACCACTGCAAACATCAATGTTCTGCTTATCACAGATAAGATTGATTAATACCCGTAACAATCCATGTCCCTAACAAAGGGTGCATGCACGTATAGGTGGAGCGTGTGTCTTGCGTCGTGTGCTGTGTGCATGCAGGCGTGCGAGTGTTGCGTGCGTGCAAGGGTACGTTTCAGTGTTGCATGCATGTGTGCGTACGTGCGTGTGTTCGTGAGTGCATGTGTATGTGTCAGTGTTGCATGCCTGCATGTGTGCGTGTGTTTGTTATGTGTACGTGTCAGTGTTGCACACCTGCATGCGTGTGTGTCTTGCGTGCGTGCATGCGTACGTGCGGGGTGAGGCTACACATCAGTCGACTGACTTTTTCATCTCTGGTCATTAGATTTTCCAGCCGTTGGATACGAAATCAAGGGCCTGCAGTGCAGTTTATCATCAAACTCAACCCCCCTGAGCCGCCAGCCACCACCGGCCGAACCGCCGGCCCCCGCCGCCCGCGGCCGGCCCGCGCCGCCACGCCGCCCCGCCCGCCCCGAAACCACTCCCCACCGCCGGTCCGCCGCCGCACCGGCCATCCCTCTAGGCCCCCCGCGCCGAGCTTTTTCTCCGACGATCCCCACCTCACTGCCCAATCAACGTGCCCCCCACCGTCGGCGACTGCCAACCAGAGGTCTCACGACTTCGAGTACCCATCGACCACTAATTTATTACCATTTATGTCCTTCATATACGCGCTGACGGGTGGGCCCTATGGTAATGTGCGCTGCTGAATGTGGCCCATTTGACTGGTCAATTGATCGTGTCATCAACAAATTACGGATCTGTATGGTGAGCCAGTGACCGTATGATCACCCTAAAATGTATTTTATTAACACAGTACAGACTCAAACTACCATTTCTTTCTTTCATATACGGGCTGACAACTGGGCCCCACGGTTACGTGCCCCGATGGTGCAACACTAGTTGCGCCACGTGGAATGTTTGACTGGTCAATTGATTGTGTCATCAACAAAATACGTAGTTGTACGGGTGAACCACTGACCGTATAATCATGACATGTATTTTTTAACACGGTACAGACGCAAGGGCTCATATATACGCGCAAGCACTCACCGCTATAAGTCCACACACGCAGACCCTACCCCTATGAGCACCTGCGAGAGAGTGGGCCAGCATATGATCTTGAGATTTTACAAAGTCACCATAGGTGCCTCGTAGTCGAGTGGAACGTCTCCTCCCACTAAACGCACATCGCCGGAAAATACTGAAATTAACCCAGGATAAATGTGAGCACCGGGACTTTAACCCTGGTGGGCTCGAGAAACCACTGTCCTCCTAACCATCCAACCACATGTTGGTTAGCACGACAAAATGTATGTGGTGACCGTGATGAGCTTATTATGAAGTCCAGTGACCATATCGTGCTTTCGCTTCAAATACAATGACCGTAAGTGTCGTCAACAAAATACGGAGCATGCATCAAATGCAAAGTCCGTCAGTGTCATCAAGAAAATACGGAGACGTATCGTGAGCTAGATACCGTATGATCACCACGAGAATGTATACGGTGATCGTAATGAGCATATCCTGAAGTCCAGTGACCATATAGTGCTTTAGCTTGAAATATAGTGACCGTCACGCGTGAATGTGTCATGGGCATGCATACTTTTAGAGGGTCGAGAGATAGTTTGTGTGCGTACGTGAAAGTGGTGTAGAAAGAGGGGGTGTCCGGTGGAGACAAGGAGAGATATGCCCTTCGTTTCTCTTTCCCGTGACTAATATTTTAGGAGAATATATAAACATTCACAATGCAGAACAAATATTTTTGGATGCACCATGCAATTAACTTTCATGTATAACATTGTACTATTGTATATGCTTATTTTCTTAGTGGCCGTTTGCATGTGTGGTGTGGTGGGCACATCATTTCTAGTTGTGGTGGGTCAACATGAGGACTCATGGGTCGGTTCCATCCTGCGCGACATAGGTTGGACCGAGACAAGTTATACGAAGACCCATGTGGAGGATTCGGCGTACAACACGAAGCTAGCTACCAGAGTCGCGGAGGACTCTATCCCCGCTGGTGATAAGCCGACTATATATGATTTGTAACCCTAGGCCCCCAGTATGTTATAGAAGCTTGGGGGCTAGTTCGTCGATAGTATACACACACGCACAATGCCTGGTATTCACGTGTACTTTGTACACACCCCTATCACTAATATATAGTACCAGGAGTAGGCTTTTCCTCAACTGCAAGGGTCCGAACTAGGGTAAAACTTTGCCTCGTATTACCATCTAGCCTAACAGTCAGGGATCTCCTACCGAATGATATGATGGAATCATATCTGCCAACTACTAAGAGAGAGGTGTGTCTGGGGGGGGGGGAATGTGTGCGACAGAGGCCTAAAGATAATGTGCATGCGGGAGACACGTAGGCTCATATATGTGCGTATAGAGGGCTAGTAGAGACCATGCGTGTGTATATATGCATGTGAGACAAATAGTGTTTTCCAACTGAGATTAGTGAAAAGAGTGGTACATAGTAGTCAGAAAGAGAGAGAGATACAGAGAGAGCATGTGCGTGAGACTCCCTGACACCCCAAGAGAGATTGTGAGCATGTGTGAAAGAGAAATGCCGATGCATATAAAGTGTGTGCACTTATGCGGTAGATAGAGAGATACATAGCGCGTTTGTGAGAACGGGCCGAGGCATAGTGCATCTACGTGTAAAAGGCGGTTCTACGCATTAAATTAAAATATAAATGACATTATTATTTTTGGATGAGATCATGAATTTTGCAAATTGCTTATGGACGAAAATCGGTCTATCAGACACCCATACTCTATTGAATTCTAGCATGTGCATGTGTTTATTTCATATTATCGATCCATAGAGTGAGAGCGGTTTGAAATACAGGCAATGGATGCTTTTGCAATTCATATATAAACATTAATTAGTGCACTCCATGTTGTTAGTGTGAAGCACTTTATACATTTGTCACTTGCATGGATACATTCCAAATTGCTAGCTATGAAATAGAATACATGTCGAATTCAACATGAAGGGGGTTTCGAAGATTCGAATTCATAGGAAGTGCATTCATCTATTTGAACCCGAGATAATGGCATTTGTAAATCAGATGTAAAAGCGGGCATCAATCTTTGTTGTGCGTTTGAACATGCTATATATATTCATACACATGTCTAACCTTTTTTTGCAACCAAGGAGATTATATCTGGAACCAAGCATGAACTGAGGTGAGTTGCATATTTTTTAATATATACTCGTGTACAATGTCTATTCAAATGTACCCCCTCCATTCCAAAATAATCGTAGCTTTAGGATTTTCAAGAGTAAAGATTTCTGAAGTTTGACAAATCCTGAAAGTTCAATTCAAGAGAACCGAAAACGTAAATGCTTCTACTCCCAAATATTGAACGAATCGCCAAATAGGCCTCTGGTCACCCGAAACCGCGCGAGACTAATGTTTGGTGGTAGGAAATTACTGTCCTGACTCTGGCCCGTGTAGCCTATCGGCTCGATGTCCAAAGGTCTAAACCGGGGTAGGTTTGTAACTTCACCAAGACGTCAGTCAAAACTGCCTCCGAGAAGCATTCATACGCCATGGGCGCCTAACCACCCATGCGCTCGGCCGAAATCTATCTCGCCCACATTTGGGACACCTGAGATTACTGTCCTACCCCCAACCCGCAATATGTCCGAAATTTTAGATGGGGGCAAAGTTTGTAACTTTCCCCAAATTTCAAACAAGCGCGCCCAAACCGAAACATTGTCCCCCCTTAGTTCCCCGCCTCCCTCCATTTCCCCATTCATACTCCGTGGGCGCCAAAACACCCTCTCCACCAGCCGCGAAACCCCAGCCTCCTCCGTCCTCCACCCCATAGCACCCAATCCACTGCCGCCCTCCTCCATCACGCCGGAGCCGGTACCCCGACGTCGTCGTCCAACGCAACCGCACCGCAACGCCCTCAAGGACTTAGCAGCTGAAGCCGAGGTAGAGTTGCCTCCACGACGCCGACACCGACGTGCGCCGTACCAGAACCACTCCAACCACGTCGTCCTGCGCCTCACTGCTTCCACTGCACTATCGCAACCATCCACCGCACCGGAGCTGTTCCCGCTACGCCGTCGTTCGCGGCCTCGGATCTGGACAGACGGCCACCGCAACACACTCAACAACTTGGCCATGGGTTCGTCCAAGGCTCCACCGTCCTCCACAACTTCTCGTTTCCAGCGAACCACAAGAAGATCGTTGGAAAAACAGAAGGAGGACACATCACTGCCAGCAGAAAGAGGTACTCCTCTTCCCTTATTCGTGCAAACCTTACGTCTCTGCTCACACCGTATTCATCCCACGAAAGAAACTAGTTGAGCACTTCTTACTGCATCTTCTTCGTGATACTAAATGCACAAGGTTTCCTCCCTTTACTATTTCACCTTTGCTAGAGGTCAGTAGCCCGCCTGGATTTCAATTCAGAGTCAGTCGAACCGCAATTAAAAGAAGCAGCACCCGCTTAGGCGCGCGGAGCACCTAGTCTGCATGTTCGCCGGGGAAGCGGCGCATCGGTGTCTATCATAGGGGTGTGGGGCACAGGTGCTGCTTGCACCCGATCTGGAGGTCAGCGGGGCTTGAATGGATGGTCGGGGGCGGTGCCAAGCACGGCGGTGCAGTGAGGTCGAGGGCAGGGCGCAGGCAGGGGACTGGGCCGGTGGTCGCTGGCGTTTCGAGGAAGATCGTCAACACTGACTGGCTGGAGGTAGATGAAGGCGATCTGCCCGTTCTTTGTACATCGTACGGTGCAGAAAAAATGGACTGACCTATTTGTTTTCAGTCGACTGTTATTTTCATAGAATCCTGTAGTAATTTAGTGTGTCATGCATGTTGTAGAGCTATCATATGTCTCCCGTCATTTATTTCTCACCGACCTGCTATCTGCTACCTTTACACTATACTAATTGTGCACACACTTCACCCATACTCACACTATTGTTTTTTTATGAATGGGGTATTTTAGACTCTAGCGCAGTGTTGATGAATGCAGAAAAGAAATAAGAGAAGTCGCTCCAGTGTAATTCGAAGATAAGCACTAAGCGTTTCAGCGCTCTAAAGGGTGGAGTGTCAGCAGTTGGAGACAGTAAACGTAGCTCTGCAGTTGATGATCTCAATTGCCACACACAACCATCCCAGGTGCTTGCTTTAACTTCACACTGTCAAATGTGGTTGCATGTTGCATATGGTGTCTAGCTTGTATTGCTTCCAATTCGGTTAAATTGCATCTTCTTACTTTACACACTATACCTTTGATAATGACATGCCTTCCTGTTTTTGATACATACTACATATGTCTATTAACCATGTTCGTACATCAAACTAATGCTCTTTTGTATCCCTCGTCAATCACTTATCATGAGACAGTCACCCCAGTGGGTTACTGTGAGACGCCATACTTGTTTAAAGTGTGCAGTGTCATCCTCCCCACATGATCCTCAAGAAGCAGCAAGGCTAAATGAAGATAGTCAATGTAGCTCTCTAGTTGATGACCGCAATTCCCCCACACCACCATCACAAGTGCTTGCTCTAACTTCGCAGTGTGATATGTGGTTGCATGTTGCATACGGTGTCTAGCTTGTAATGCTTTTAATTAGGGTAAATGGCATTTGCTTAGTTTACACACTATACCTGTGAATATGACATGCCTTCCTATTTTTGGTACACACTACATCTATGTGTTAACCTTATTCTTACATGAAACTACCTCTTTTCTGTATCCTGCATCAATCACTTACGATGCGTCACCTTTATTCGTTGCATATTGCATATTATTTCTAGCATGTTGCCATGTATTTCTTCTAATTTGGTCAAATACATTTGTTAGGGCACCCTTTTAATTTGGCAGAGTGATATTGGTTTCATCTTTCATATGGTTTCTAGCTTGCATTGATTCTAACAAGTTCAAGCACCTTGTGCTTAGTTTACACTTTATACATCATACATGTCAATATGTCACGTCGTCCTGTTTTTCATACATATTCCATCCTCCTATCATGCGGCTGCCTTACATGAAAGTAGTGTTCGTCAGTATCATGCATCAATGAGTTCTGAAGAGCAAATTTTATTCCTTTTTCTTGTGGGTTTGACTTGACAAGGCAAAATCAAGAAAGAGGAAGGAAAAGAGTAAGGAAGGCGATGATGGTGGTCCTCTACAGCAACATAAACGGAGCATCTGTACCGATTCTCCTTGTACTGATAGTGCATTACAAGGTCCAAGTCTCCGCTCCCCTACTCCACCATCCAAGGTGCTTGCTCTAACTTGGCAGTGTGATATCTGGTTGCATGTTGCATATGGTGTCTAGCTTGTATTGCTCCTAATTAGTGTAAACTGCATTTGCTTAGCTTACACATGATGCGTGTGAATATGACACGCTTTCCTGTTTTTGCTACATACTATATCTGTCTATCACACCATGTTCTTACATGAAACTACTCTTCTTGTGTATCCTGCATCAGTCACTTATGATGGGACACCTTTAAGTTGGCAGTGTGATATTGGTTTGCGTCTTGAATATGACACGTGTATCCTGCTTACTTTACACATAATGCATGTGAATATGACACGTGTTCCTGTTTCTAGAACATACTATATCTGATCACACCATGTTCTTACATCAGACTACTGTTCTTGCATATCCCGCATCAGTCACTTATGATAAGGCACGTTTAAGTCACCACTGTGATATTGGTTGTGTCTTGCATATGATTTCTAGCACGTACTGCTTCTAATTTGTTGAAACGCCATACAGTTTGAACTTGGCAGAGTGATATTGGTTGCATCTTTCATATGGTGTCTAGCTTGCAGTGCTTCTAATTTGTTGAAATGCCTTCTGCTTAGTTACCACATCATAGGTGTGAATATGTCATGCCATCCTGTTTTTCATACATATTCCATCTTCGCATCATGTGCTTGCCTTTCATCCGAGTAGTGTTCGTCAGTATCATGCATGAATGAGTTCTGAAGAGCGAATTTTATTCCTTTTTCTTATTGGTTTGACTTCACAATACAAAATAATTACAGCTGAAGGAAATTAGTCCGGCAGTGGACGATGGTGGTCCTTCCGAGTAACTCAAACAGGGGGTCTCTACAGATTCTACTCCGCCATCGTCCCAAGAAGATTCGCAAGACAACACAAGGCTGGACAGTCAACGTAGCTGTGTAGATGATGAGCACAACTCCCCTACTCCACCATCACAGGTGCTTGCTCTAACTTGGCACTATTATATGTGGTTGCATGTTGCGTATGATGTCTAGCTTGTATTGCTTCTAACTTTGTTGAATTGCATCTGCTTACTTTACACATAATGCTTGTGAATATGACACGTGTTCCTGTTTCTAGAACATATGTGTACATGATGAGCACATCTCCCCTACTCCACCATCACAGGTGCTTGCTCTAACTTGGAACTGTTATATGTGGTTGCGTTTTCCGTATGATGTCTAGTTTGTATTGTTTCTGATTATATTGAATTGCATCTTCGTGGCTTAAAACTTATACCTGCAACGATCACTTACCCATATGACACATTTAACTTGGGACTGTGATGTAGGTTGCATCTTGCATTGTCTTCTAGCTTGTACTGCTTCTAATTTCTTGAAATGACACTTACGACGAGACACTTTTTACCTGATAGAGTGATATTGGTTGCATGTTCATATGGTGCCTAGCTTTCATTTCTTCTAATTTTTTTGAAATGCCTTCTGCTTACTGTTTTTTCATACATATTCCATCCTCCTATCGTACGTGTGAATATGAAACGCTGTCTTTTTTTGTATATATTCCATCCTCCTATCCTGCGCTTGCCTTACATCAAAGTAGTGTTCGTCTGTATCATGCATCAACTAGTTATGCAGAGCTAATTTTATTCATCTTCTTGTGGTTTTGACTTCATAAGGCAATATCAGAAAATAGGAAGGAAAATAGTAAGTTATGGGATGTTGGTGGTCCTCCGCACCGATGCAAACAAAGACTCCCTAGATTTGCCACTACTACTGCTAATGAAGTTGAAGTCCCAAGTCTACATGATGAGTTCATCTCCCGTACTCCACCATCGCAGGTGCTTGCTCTAAGTTGACAGTGTGATACTTGCTTTCATGTTGCATATGTTGTCTAGCATGTATTTCTTCTATTTTGATTAAATTGCACCTGCTGAGTTTATACGTTATACATGTGCATATGACATGGCGTTCTGTGTCTAGAATACACTGCATCTATCTATCATACCATGTTCTTACATCAAAGTACTGTTGTTGTGTATCCCGCATCAGTCACTCATGATTGGACGCTTTTAACATGGCAGTTTGATAGTGGTTGCATCTTGCATTGATTTCTACGTTGTACTGCTTCTAATTTTTCCAATTGCCACTTATGACACGACACTTTTAACTTGGCAGAGTAATATTGGTTGCATCTTTCATAAGGTGTCTAGCTTGCATTACTTCTATTTTCTTGAAAATCCTTCTGCTTAGTTTACACATCGTAGCTATGAATATGTCATGCCATCCTGTTTTTCTTACATATTCCATCCTCATACGGTTGTCTTACATCAAAGTATTCCTTGTGTGTATCATGCACCAATGAGTTCTGAAGAGCGATTTTATTCTTTTGTGTTGTGGGTACGGCTGGACATGGCAAAGTCAAAAAAGAGCAAGGAAAATAATATAGTAGGGAGTGGTGTTACTCGTGGGGTGAAACGGAAAAGGATCTGCCGTCCAGATTCTGCTGGTACTTATAGTGCAGTAGAAGGTCCAAGTCCACCGGCTAAATCTACAAACACAGTATCACCTGCTCCACCAGCTGCAACATTCGCTTCAACTGTACCAGCATCTCAATGAGTTATTCGTTCGTTTGCTCCTGAACTGGCCAGTTCCCAAGCTGCCTTCACACCTAACACTACTCCCGAAGCACTGCTGACACAACAAGACTTGGCAAGATCAGATGAACCTCATGAGCATTAACACCAAGACGGTACCTGACCGAGTCAAGTTGCAGTTGCATGCTCCTTTATATGTACTCTCATAGTTTGATGTACACTAACACTTTCCATATTCGTTGTTGAACTAGCACCACGGCGCAAGCGGAAACAGACATAGCTGCTACTTCCTTCTTTTTTCTGTGCCATATTATCGTATCTATATTGACTTATTCCAAATACAGAGGAAAACCTGTGCGGACCAAAAAGAACCTGAACCGAATGTAGTGCAAATCTTCAAGGATTGCCACACCAGCAAGATGAAGGGCATGAGCACACCTGTTCAAGCCGCTGTTGTAAGTCCTACTCCTCCTGCCTTTGAACTGATTGGTACTGTGATGTGTTCATTTAACTACTTGGTTTGCAGCCAATGTCAGTTACTCTGTTCACTTTTATACACAGTTGTCTTAACGTATCATTTCACCTTACATGGTTTAAAAGAGATGAAGGATATTTTTTGGTCTTGATCTGTAATGTAGTTGTTATGTTCACGTGCGCACACAATGATAAAATAGCCTATTTGTTTTATATCTGTTTGCCCATGATATGAATGATGTCATACTATGTTCATCCTACTATAAACCATGTCTCTTTATCCTTAGATGTCAAGGAATGTGAGGAAATAGACAATACAGTAGGCATGCTACCTGGACATATGTTGCGAAAGTGATTTTATTATGTAGTTGACACTACAATACATGCTAGTGTATTACAGTAGTTCACCAAAATAAGTTATGTATAAACGTGTAACCTACTTTGTTTGTTTTTGTCTCATTAGTAACTTATCTGGTACACTAATCTACAAGTTCAAACTTTCAGGAAGCTATGGAACAAATTATTGAACAGCCACAACCACCTCAAGGTGACGAGGCTACCACAGGCACAATGTCACTTCTTGCTGCAGTGCGTCAGTATCTCTCCACTAACAGTGCAAAAAGCACCTTCCTGCATAATTCTGGGTTGGTTGTCAAGGTAACCTCGTCCAAATCGCCTACTGGACAAAATCTTCCTGCTGGACAGAGTGATGTATCTGTGTTCCAGACACAAGTCCAATCCCTAATGAACGTCGTTTTGGAAACAAGAATAGTGGTTGACAAATGTCGTCAAGATATGAATGGTTTTGAAACCAGACTATCAGACATTCGCTTCGTTGTTCAAGAGCAATGGCGGAAAAAAGGTGAAGATCATGCTGCTCCATCAGATTCTACAGCCTGAAACATTAGCACTCATGTCAAATGATCTGTGCTTCTATACATCTGATGGTGCTTTTATCTGCAAGGACTATAAACTTTATGCCAACAGGCCTTTTGTTGTATGGCTGGAATTTATTTTGTTGTGATACAGCATTTATGATGCTGCCAAAGGCTGCAGTAATTACGACGCTATTTTTGTATAGTGTAGGTTTATCATAGTAATGTATTCGGCCGAAAGCTTCATAGGAGCCCAACATGCCAACATTCGTCGGGCCCATTCCAATTCGGCTAAAAACGATTATGGACCGAAATTTGCATGTAGCCCACTAAAAATATCTAGGCCTAAATCAGCATAAGCTTTCATATTTTTCTGGTAGGCCTGTGCCCGTAGTGGGCCTTTAACAGGCCTAAACATAATTTGGGCCCTCAGTAACAATAGGCCGTTTACAGGTGTAAATATCTCGAGCCCATAAAAAACATGGGCCTTTAATAGACCGAAAGTGAGATTGGGCCCTGATTGTGCCAAATAACCCACTGGTCTTAGCAGGCCGAAATGGTGGCCCATTTACGATGCGGATCTTTCACAGGCCGAAATTCGGACGGGCCGTAAATGCGCCGATCTAATACACGGGCCTTTAATAGGCCGGAAGTTCGGTCGGGCTAGATTATCGTCATTTTTATATGGGCCGTTAATGGGCCCGATGTGACGTTGGGCCACATATGGCCCATGGATTTCGTCCGACGTTAACAGGCCGAAAATCACAACAGGCCGAAAGTGGCCCAAATCTATAGTGGGCCTCTAACAGGCCGAATGTCAGACATGGCCGAATATGACCCAAATCCTCCACGGTCGTTTATGGGCTGAAAGGTTCAATGGCCTGTAAATGGGCCCAAATGAAGTAGGACCTTTAACAGGCCGGAAATACACCGGGCCGTAATTCGGCCCATATACTTAGCGGACAGTTAACGGGCCAGAAGTGACCATGGGCCGCGATGATGACAAGTTTAGGACAGGCCGTTGACGGGCCGATTTGACACTAGCCGTACGGGCCTTAACTGAGAATGTTGGCCCTTTAGCTGGGCCGGCCCATTATGGTCTGCAAAATCTTGTGGGCCTTTAGCTGGGCTGACCCATTGTGGTCCGCTAAATCTTGTGGGCCTTTAGCTGGGCTGGCCCATTATGGTCTACAAAATCTTGTGGGCCTTTAGCTGGGCTGGCCCATTATGGTCTGCTAAATCTTGTGGGCCTTTAGTTGGGCCGGCCCATTTAAACTTTATGGGACACTTTTAGGCCGGTCCACATGTCAACATATCATAGGCGCATCTCGCCCATTGGATGAGTGACACCTGTGCCAACGCGGAACTGACGCGTGGTTCCATCGGCCAATGAGAATTTTACACGTGGAAAATCGGCATTGGTCATGGCTGTTAGTGGGTTATCGGATCCAAAACCGGACCCGAGTGCTTAACGGTGTCCCGTTACGGTGGATGCCACGTGTCGGCCACCCTTGACGAAAGCACTTCTATGACGCGTGATTTATCGTCATGGAAGTGGACACTTCCGTGATGATAATTTTGGTAATGTCATGGAACACTTCTACGACAGCACAGGTATGACTATCTTCATTCTGTCATAAATTTGTCATGGATGTACATGCATGACAGAAAACGTGACCAACTATGACAAACACGTATCATCACAGAAGTGTATTTTTTTGTAGTGTTGTTCCTGGCTTCGGTGAGTTAAAACTGGTGTGTGCTGGTTAGGTGTGTTTTCAACTCAAAGACCGTAATGGGAATTAGTCAGTGTCTAGATGCTAACTAAAGAAATCCTATACACGTGGGTAAAGAGTACACCCTCTGCAGTGTTATACCTATTCGAATAGCCGTATCCGCGGTTAAGGACTACAGTATGGGTTGGTCAAGTGTCAGTCTTAGTGTTAGTCTCCGAAGGAAATAAGTAAATTGATCATGATTCATTTTGAAGGATAACTATTGTCATTACTGGTGCCATAGTGAATATTATTATTGATATGAGTAATATTGTGGACTAACCTTTTCCTCTTATGTGCAACCATGAGTATTTTCTGAGTATCACTTGGGATGGCTAGTCCACCTGGATACTCGGGTTTGTATTTTCATATAAGCCCTTTATGAGGTGTCGCTTCAGACACCCGACCGTGGCATGTATTTTCAAGACCTCTCGAGGCGTCGCTTTTAGACACCTGTTTGGCATTTCTTTTCAAGATCTCTCGAGGCATCGCTTACACCCACCCGCCTGGCATTTTTCTTGGAATCCCTCGGGCGGTCCAACGCCCGATGTCCCATTACATTTTATTGATTTACTACTAACATGATGTATTTATCCTTCCGCACCATGTGAACATTATCGTGCCATGCTTAAAATTTTCAGTGAGCACCTGCATATCATTTAACTCCTCTTGAGCATATGCATATGGTATATCTTTTGTTCATCATGTTTGCGAGTACATTCAAACGTACTCACTGGCTTGTCCCTGGCTATTGTCTTGGCCAGATCATGATTCGAAGAAGAGTACTACAAAGACACCTTGCAACCTAGAATTCGAGGATAGCAGCCACGCGAGATAGGAGTTATCCGGGTCAGCTGTTCCTATGGGAATGGAGTCCCATTAATATTGAAGATCCACGAGTCGCTTCCGTCATCCACCACTAGATATCCTTGTTATTTTCGTTGGACCTTTACGGTCTTGTACTCAAATTCTTGTAATTGCTTGGAACTCTGTATCCAGGAAATGTCCACCAGCAACAGTAATCCTGGGGCTAGTGATGACATAGGGTCATTTGCTGGGATTTTATGTCCCGGAAAACCGGCCCCTATAGGTTGGTGATGACGAAGACCGAAGATCCAACTCTTTGGGGCCCTGAACGGACTCCAAATCTGGCCTCCCGATGAAGAACATGAGATGGCGGCGACTTCGTATCGTGAAATGCAATAATTCTTTCTCCCTATTTTTTTCTCCAAATATAGGTATTTATAGAGACGGAATCAGGGTCTGCGGGGCCACCAGGTGGGCACAACCCACCTGGGCGCGCCTGGAAGGGGGGAGGCGCCCTGGTGGGTTGTGCTCGCCCAGGGGCCCCCCTACGGTGGTTCTTGACTCCAATATTTTTTATATATTCTGAAATAATTCTCCAAAAAGTTTCGTTCCATTTTGAGAACTTTTATTTCTGCACAAAAACAACACCATGGTAGTTCTGCTGAAAATAGCGTTAGTCCAGGTTAGTTTCATTCAAATCATGCAAATTAGAGTCCAAAACAAGAGGCAAAGCATTAGGAAAAGTAGATACAACGGAGACGCATCATGGTCATCCTCCAGTTTCACGCCGGCAACAAAGCCAGTGGCCTACACACTAGCCAGCCTTCAAAATGAACATGTTTTTTACGCCGGCAACTGATACGTCCATTTTGCATAATGCTTTTATATTGATATTTAATGCATTATGGGTTGTTATTACATATTATATCACAATTTATGCCTATTCTCTCTTATTTTACAAGGTTTACATGAAGACGGAGAATGCTGGCAGCTGGAGTTCTGGGCTGGAAAAGGAGCAGATATTAGAGACCTGTTCTGCACAACTTCAAAAGTCCTGAAACTTCACGGAGCATGTTTTTGGAATAAATAAAAAATATTGGGCAAAGAAACTACCAGAGGAGGGCCACCAGCCAGCCACAAGGGTGGAGGGCACGCCCTCGACCTTGTGGCCCCCCTGGCAGGCCTCCGGTGCCCATCTTTGGCTATGTGGTGTCTTTTACCCTGAAAAAAATCAAGAAGAAGCTTTCGGGACAAAGCGTCGCCGTCTCGAGGCGGAACCTGGGCAGAACAAATCTAGGGCTCCGGCGGAGCTGTTCTGCCGGGGAAACATCCCTCCGGGAGGGGGAAATCATCGCCATCATCATCACCATCGATCCTCTCATCGAGAGGGGTCAATCTCCAGCAACATCTTCACCAGCACCATCTCCTCTCAAACCCTAGTTCATCTCTTGTATCCGATCTTTGTCTCGAAACCTCAGATTGGTACCTGTGGGTTGCTAGTAATGTTGATTACTCCTTGTAGTTGATGCTAGTTGGTTTATCCGGTGGAAGATCATATGTTCAAATGCTTAATGATAATTAATACTCCTCTGATTATGATTATGAATATGCTTTGTGAGTAGTTACGTTTGTTCCTAAGGACATGGGAGAAGTATTGTTATAAGTAATCATGTGAATTCGGTATTCATTCGATATTTTGATGAGTTGTACGTATGTTGTCTCTCCTCTAGTGGTGTTATGTGAACGTTGACTACATGACAATTCACCATTATTTGGGCCTAGGGGAAGGCATTGGGATGTAATAAGTAGATGATGGGTTGCTAGAGTGAAAGAAGATTAAACCCTAGTTTATGCGTTGCTTCGTAAGGGGCTGATTTGGATCCATATGTTTCATGCTATGGTTAGGTTTACCTTAATACTTCTTTCATAGTTGGGGATGCTTGCGAGAGGGGTTAATCATAAGTGGGAGGCTTGTCCAAGGAAGTGCAACACCCAAGAACCGGTCCACCCACATATCAAATTATCAAAGTAACGAACGTGAATCATATGAGCATGATGAAAACTAGCTTGAAAACAATTCCCATGTGTCCTCGGGAGAACTTTGCTTTATATAAGAGTTTGTCCAGGCTTGTCCTTTGCTAAAAAAAGGATTGGGCCACCTTTCTGCACCTTAGTTACTATATTTACTTTTTACCCGTTACAATTTACCCTATCATAAAACTATCTGTTACCGATAATTTCAGTGCTTGCAGAGAATACCTTGCTGAAAACCGCTTGTCATTTCCTTCTGCTCCTCGTTGGGTTCGACACTCTTACTTATCAAAAGGATTACAATAGATCCCCTATCCTTGTGGGTCATCAAGACTGTTTTCTAGCGCCGTTGCCGGGGAGTGAAGCGCCTTTGGTAAGTGGAATTTGGTAAGGAAACATTTATATAGTGTGCTGAAATTTACTGTCACTTCTTACTATGGAAAATAATCCTTTGAGGGGTTTGTTCGGGGTATCTTCACCTGAACAAAACCACAATTAGCTACTCCTCAACCTACTGCACCTACTGAAAATATTTATTATGAAATCCCTGCGGGTATGATAGAGAAACGACTAGCTAATGCTTATGCCGGAGATGGAACATTACATCCCGATATGCACCTAATCTATGTGGATGAAGTTTGTGGATTATTTAAGCTTGTAGGTATGCCCGAGGATGTTGTCAAGAAGAAGTTCTTCCCTTTATCTTTGAAGGGAAAGTCATTGACATGGTATAGGCTATTGGATGATATTGGATCATGGAACTACAACTGATTGAAATTGGAATTTCATCAAAAGTTTTATCTTATGCATCAGGTTCATCGTGATCAGAATTATATATATAATTTTTGGCCTCGTGAAGGAGAAAGTATCGCTCAAGCTTGGGGAGGCTTAATTCAATGTTATATTCATGCCCCAGTCATGAGCTCTCAAGCGAAATTATTCAAAAAATTTATGCTCGGCTTTCTCATAATGATCGATCCATGCTCGATACTTCTTGTACCGGTTCCTATATGAAGAAGGATATTGAATTCAAATGGGATTTGGTTAAATGCAACTCTGAAGATTGGGATCTCGACGAAGGTAAGGAGTCAGGTATAAACCTTAAGTTTGATTGTGTTAAATCCTTTATGGATACCGATGCTTTTTGTGATTTTAGCACTAAATATGGACTTGACTCTGAGATAGTAACCTCTTTTTGTGAAACTTTTGCTACTCTTGTTGATCTCCCTAAGGAGAAGTGGTTTAAATATCATCCTCCCATTCAAGTGAAAGTAGCTGAACCTATTAAAGTTTAAGAAGAAACTATTATTTATAATGTTGATCCTATTGTTCCTACTGCTTATATTGAGAAACCACCTTTCCCTGTTAGAATAAAGGATCATGCTAAAGCTTCAACTGTGGTTCGTAAAAGCAATACTAAAACGCATACACCCTCTGAGCAAATTAAAGTTGAACCTATTATTGCTATGGTTAAAGATCTCTTGGTCGATAATATTGATGGGCATGTTATTTATTTCTGTGATGAAGCTGCTAGAATTGCCAAACCCGACATCAAAGATAAACGTAGACCTGTTGTTGGCATGCATGTTGTTTCTGTTAAAATAGGAGATCATTGTTATCATGGCTTATGTGATGTGGGTGCTAGTGTGAGTGCAATTACGTATACCTTATATAAAGAAATTATGAATGATATTGCACCAGCTGAGATAGAAGATATTGATGTTACTATTAAGCTTGCTAATAGAGAAACTATATCACCAATTGGGATTTTTAGAGATGTTGAAGTCTTGTGTGGGAAAATAAAATATCCTACTAATTTTATTGTTCTTGGTTCCCCACAAGATAATTTTTGTCCCATTATATTTGGTAGACCCTTCTTGAATACTGTTAATGCTAAGATAGACTGCGAGAAAGATATTGTTACTGTTGGTTTGGGAGATATGTGTCGTGATTTTAATTTCTCTAAATTTCGTAGACAACCCCATGATAAAGAATTACCTAGTAAGGATGAAATTATTGGTCTTGCCTCTATTGTCGTGCCTCCTGCTGATACTTTAGAACAATATATGCTAGACCATGAAAATGGTATGTTTATGAATGAAAGAAGGGAGATAGACGAAGTACTCTTTAATCAGGGACCTATTTTGAAACATAATTTGCCTGTTGAAATCCTTGGAGATCCTCCTCTACCTAAAGGTGATCCCGTGTTTGAGCTTAAACAATTACGTGATACTCTGAAATATGCTTATCTTGATGAAAAGAAGATATATCCTGTTATTATTAGTGCTAACCTTTCAGAGCATGAAGAAAAGAGATTATTGAAAACTCTGAAGAAGAACCGTGCCACTATTGGATATACTCTTGATGATCTTAAGGGCATTAGTCCCACTCTATGTCAGCACAAATTAAATTGGAGAAAGATGCTAAACCGGTTGTTGATCATCAACAACGATTAAATCCTAAGATGAAAGAAGTGGTAAGAAATGAAATACTAAAGCTTCTGGAGGCAGGTATAATTTATCCTATTGCTGATAGTCAGTGGGTAAGTCCTGTTCATTGTGTCCCTAAGAAGGGAGGTATTACTGTTGTTCCTAATTATAAGAATGAATTGATTCCTCAAAGAATTGTTACGGGTTATAGAATGGTAATTGATTTCCGCAAATTGAATAAAGCTACTAGAAAAGATCATTACCCTCTAACTTTTATTGATCAAATGCTAGAAATATTATCCAAACATACACATTTTTGCTTTCTAGATGGTTATTCTGGTTCCTCTCAAATACCTGTGTCAGAAGATGCTCAAGAGAAAACCACTTTTACTTGCCCTTTCGGTACCTTTGCTTATAGATGTATGCCTTTTGGTTTATGCAATGCACCTACTACCTTTCAAAGATGTATGACTGCTATATTCTCTGACTTTTGTGAAAATATTGTTGAGGTTTTCATGGATGATTTCTCTGTTTACGAAACTTCTTTTGATGATTGCTTAAGCAACCTTTATCGAGTTTTGCAGAGATATGAACAAACTAATCTTGTGTTGAATTGGGAGAAGTGCCACTTTATGGTTAATGAAGGTATTGTCTTGGGGCATAAAATTTCTGAAAGAGGTATTGAAGTTGATAAAGCTAAAGTAGATGCTATTGAAAAGATGTCGTGTCCTCAAGATATCAAAGGTACAAGAAGTTTCCTTGGTCATGCTGGTTTCTATAGGAGGTTTATTAAAGATTTCTCTAAAATTTCTAGGCCTCTCACTAATCTTTTACAAAAAGATGTTCCTTTTGTTTTTGATGATGATTGTGTAGAAGCATTTGAAATACTTAAGAAAGCCCTGATTACTGCACCTATCGTTCAGCCACCTGAGTGGAATTTACCCTTTGAAATTATGTGTGATGCTAGCGATTATGTTGTTGGAGTTGTTCTAGGACAAAGAATTGGTAAGAAATTAAATGTTATTCAGTATGCTAGTAAAACTCTAAACAATGCCCAGAGAAATTATGCTACCACTAAAAAAGAATTTTTAGCAGTTGTTTTTGCTTGTGATAAGTCCAAACCTTATATTGTTGATTCCAAAGTAACTGTTCACACTGATCATGCTGCTATTAAATATCTTATGGAAAAGAAAGATGCTAAACCTAGACTTATTAGATGGGTTCTCTTGCTACAAGAATTTGATTTGCATATTGTTGATAGAAAGGGAGCTGAGAACCCTATTGCAGACAACTTGTCTAGGTTAGAGAATGTTCTTGATGACCCACTACTTATTGATGATAGCTTTCCTGATGAGCAATTAAATGTCATAAATGCCTCTCATAATACTCCATGGTATGCTAATTATTCTAATTATATTGTTGCTAAATTTATACCACCTAGTTTCACATACCAGCAAAACAAAAAGTTTTTCTATGATTTAAGACATTACTTTTGGGATGACCCACACCTTTATAAAGAAGGAGTAGATGGTGTTATTAGACGTTTTGTACCTGAGCATGAACAGGAACAGATCCTACGCAAGTGCCACTCCGAGTCTTACGGAGGACACCACGCTGGAGATAGAACTGGGCATAAGGTATTGCAATCCGGTTTCTATCAGCCCACTCTCTTTAAGGATGCCGATAAGTTTGTCTTGTCTTGTGATCAATGTCAAAGAATTGGTAATATTAGTCAGGAAATGCCTATGAACTATTCACTTGTTATTGAACCATTTGATGTTTGGGGCTTTGATTATATGGGACCTTTTCCTTCCTCTAATGGGTATACACATATTTTAGTTGCTGTTGATTACGTTACTAAGTGGGTAGAAGCTATTCAACCTGGTAGTGCTCATCATAACACTTCTATTAAGATGCTTAAAGAAGTTATTTTTCCGAGGTTTGGAGTCCCTAGATATTTAATGACTGATGGTGGTTCACATTTTCTTCATGGTGCTTTTCGTAAAATGCTTGCTAAGTATGATGTTAATCATCACTACAAAAAAATATGCTTCCGTGATGATATGTGTTTGTCACAGTAGGTCGCATTTTCTATCATGCATGTACATCCATGATGATTTTATGACAGAATCAAGATAGTCATACCTGTGCTGTCGTAGAAGTGTTCCATGACATTACCAAAATTATCATCACGGAAGTGTCCACTTCCATGACGATAAATCGCGCGTCATAGAAGTGCTTTCGTCAAGGGTGAACGACACGTGGCATCCACTATAACGGAACGTCGTTAAGCTATCGGGTCCAGTTTTGGATCCGATAACCCGTTAACAGCCCGGACCAATGGGGATTTTCCACATGTAAAATCATCATTGGCTGGAGGAAACACGTGTCAGCTCCGCGTTGGCAGAGGTGTCACTCATCCAATGGGCGAGATGCACCTATGATATGTTGACACGTGGACCGGCCCAAAAGTGGCCCATAAAGTTTAAATGGGCCGGCCCAACTAAAGGCCCACAAGATTTTGCGGACCATAATGGGCCGGCCCAGCTAAAGCCCCACGAGATTTTGCGGACCATAATGGGCTGGCCCAGCTAAAGGCCCACAAGATTTTGGCCGGCCCAGGTAAAGGCCCACAAGATTTTTGCGGGCCATAATGGGCCGGTCCAGGTGAAGGCCCACAAGATTTTTGTGGACCATAATGGGCGGCCCAACTAAAGGCCCCCGAGATTTCGCCGACATTAATGGGCCGGACCAGCTAAAGGCCCACAAGATTTTGGGGACCCTAGTAGGCCGGCCCATTAACTGGCTGCCATGTTTTGGGCCAAATGCCGGCCCATATTTGATGTGGTCCATTAATGGCCTGCCACGTTTCGGGCCTAATAATGGCCCATATGAGATCCGGCCCGTTAAAAGCCTCGCATGTTCTGGGCCAAATTACGGCCCAGATCAGGTCCGGCCCTTTAAGAGGCTTTGGGCCAAATTATGGCCTATATCAGATTCGGCTCGTTAACTCGACGCTATGCTTTTGGGCCCACTTGTTAAAGGCCCATTTAGTAATTCGGCCTTATATTAGTTTCGGCCTGTTAAGGGCCCGTTTAACATTTTGGACCTATATTAATTTTGGCATGTTAAAAGCCCGTCATATAGTTGGGCCTAACTACAGCCTGGTTTGCATCCGGCCTGCTCGCAGCCGATAATCTTATTGGGCCAAACAAGGACCGAGACAATTTTGGCCTGTTAAAACCCATGATTTGATTGGCACAATCATGGGCCGTGGTCCATTTTGGGCTGTTGCCGGCCCGTGAGCTGTTCGGCACGTTTCAGGCCCAACCTACTTCTCAGCCTCCTAAAAGCCCATTGAGTTTTCTTTCGAAAAGAGGGCCGGCGGTTTACTCGGTCTATTAAAGGCCCGAATCTATTAGTGGGCCAGTTTACATTTAGGCCTTTTAACGGACCAAGATAACGGGGCCCATGATGCGGATCATACATCGTGATTGCATGACGGCCCGATTATGTACCATGATTTTACGGTTTGGCCGGTTTACTGCGAAGACAGGATATATATACAGTAAAATAACTGCAGCATCGTGAATAAGAAAAAACCTAGACTATACAATAAAGAAATTACGGCATATTACATCCACTGGGCATCAAAGTTCGCCACTATGATAATAAAGCACAAGCAGACAGGAGATTACATACAATGGGCATCAAAGATCGCCACCAGTGCAAATAAACACGCCGACAAAATAATATACAAAACCGACAGCACTTCAATAGAGTTCAAGAAAGGTTAGCCCTGCTGGGGAGCTGCAGCGCAAGGAGCTGAGCAAGCTGACGAGACTGCGCTTGTTTAACACTTATATCCTCCTCACTCTGAAAGATAAACAAGCAGACAGATGACAGGTTTTGCACATAAAAGTATCAGTGCTAACAATTCATCACATTTCTTACTGACGAATAAAGTGACACGGTTTAAAATTGCATTAACACAATATGGTATTGTTCAGGTCAAGACATGGCAGGAAATGACATTGTGAAGGAGTTGGCAGCTTCACGACACCACTGGATTACAGATCAAGAACTCATAAGTATCAATGGTTAGTGTGCTGTCAATTTATCCCATTTCAGATTGGCAAATAAAGAGACGGTTTAAATAATAGTAGAATGATATGACATTGTTCATAGTTAAACATTGTAGAATATGACATTGTATTGTAGTGGGTAGGTTCACCACACCACTGGATTACGGATCAAGAACAGAAGCATACATGCAGTGCAAAAGAAGATCACTTGCTCTGTATAGTTTAATTTACATGGTATGAAGAAGGAACTTGGTTGTACAACTGAAAACTTAAATTGAGAAGGACAAACTTTTGTTTATGAACTACATAATAAACTTTAAACATGCAATTTGATGCAAAGACCAAAAATAAACAGCTGTTGCAGTCATCCCTAACCAAATATACACAATAAAGTTTGAAGGCTTGAAAAGGACAAACTTACATTATTGGTGAATACAGGCTCTATAAAGCCCTTGTCCATGCTGATGGGGGGCAATTCAAGAAGTTTACCACAGAATCTTCTTCATAAGCATTGCCTTTATTCTACATTTTGTTAAGAGTAAATATAGATATGATAATATAAGAAAAAATGGAGAATATTTAAGATAAGATGAAGAGTGATGCTACATAACCAAGTAGCTATAAATGTAAGTATAGGATACAGGCAAAAGGTACAGCCAAGAGCAATGCACAGCTAAACTTCTTCAGTACCATCGGTGTTATCCAACCTTATGGTAAGAGTAAATATAGATCTAATGTGTAGAAAATGGAGGGCAAAGGAAAATAAGCTGCAGAGTGATGGTACATGAACAACTACCCGTCAATATAAGTACACTGATAAAGGACAGCAAGTACTTACAAGAACAATGCAGAGCTAAAAAATTTCATTGGAATTGGATATATTCTACACTAATGTAACCATTTATACAGATCAGATAATTTGGAGCGAACAATTGATAAGCAAGCTATCATGCATACTGCTGTCACATAATGAACCAGGTATGTATGCAAGTACAGTGATACAGGACAATAGGTTCTAACAAGAGCAAAGCAGCGGGCAGCATATCTGCGATATCCTGTCGTTCTTTTCAAGCCGGAATTCTTCTCCAATCAGATTTCCTGCAAAAAAGATCCGTAAAGCACATGCGCAAAAGTAGAAGTTCAAATTGTCATGTGATTTCATAGACAGTACCTCATCCTGGGAACGAGGCCAGTGCATAACAAGGTTTTTCCATTCAATGTCTTCTAAATTTAGCACAGGAGACTTCACCGGAAATTCGTTTATAGACATGCCATCAAAGTGTGATTTCCTCAGGTAACACCGATACTGCTGCAATGCTTGCTTGAAAAGCACAAGCATGCTTTGATCGTCATGACTATCCAGATTGACCCTCGCCCACTTACAACAATGTAATGTAAATCATTGATGTGTTCAATCAGGAGAAAACAGGAAAACAATCACCATGAATAATAGCACTTACATGTAAGTGGGACAGGAAGATGTGAAAATGGTGTTTGTCTTCACTATAATCTTCCCATGATGGGAATATATGCACTTAGTCCCTAACAACATTGAAAGCATTGTCTTTTAAACTAGGAATAACTGGAGTGGGGTTCCAATCTACAAGAATCGGTTGTCTCTGCAGTTGGGATAGGTCTTCGGCCGGTGGACTTGTTGTACTTTTTGTTGGAGTGGGATTTTTCTGTGATACGGCTGGTGCTATGGCAACTGAAATCGGCATACCTTTTACTGGAGTGCAGGTCCTGTGTGGTGGGGCTAGTGGTGTGGCCAGTGAAGTATGGGTACAGTCTGCTGGAGTCGGTCCTACGTTTTGTGTCACTGGTTGTACAACCAATATAAGTGGGGTGCTGTGTGATTTCTCCGGCACAACCACGTTTTTCAAGGACTTTGTTGGTGCTCCTTCAGGTTCGGCAATCACACTCTTCCTTTTTGATGTCTGATGCACAAGAACAACATTTGAGTGAAAAAATATGGTATGATGACTGATGGAATATGTATTGATAATGGATGGGCATGGCATCTCGACATATATGATGAGTAAACTAAGCAGATGACCGTGCAACAAAGTAGAAGAAATGCAAGACAACATATACAAGATAAGCGCAACCAATAAAACCTTGCCAAATTAGAACAGGCACCTTGATGGGTGAACAGGACAGGCCATCTTCCTTTGACTCTTCGAGGTTAGAATAGTCATTAGGATCATATTGTGAACAAGAATCAACAGGTGGGGAGCGTATGAGTTTCATTGCATCCAGAATGGCACTCAATGCCTTGGTGCCAATTTTGTAAGTCATTGCAGTGTTTAGCTTCAAGAGTGGACTGCTGCTAGTGCGACACAAAGCAGCTACACAGATCATAGTGTAGATATAACGGGAAAATCGTAAGTATCAGAGTAAAAACAGCAAAGTGGAACTTGCTGGAATATATGTGCTAGTATTGCCGGTACGGCTAGAAAGGCTTCGGATACCAGCTCTCTTCAACTGAAGGTGCGGTACTGTTAATATCAGTGTAACTCTCAAAGGCGACACAGATCCCCGCATTTCCTTGCTATTCTTATAGGATTCAAGTGGGCATGCCATTACAAATCCTATTCCCATGTTTACAAAATCCTACGAATCGAAGAGGCCCGAAGAGTTCAAAGTGTCCATCACAACCGACCGTATAGACCTCTACACTGCAAATGTCCCTGCTCATCCTCACTACAAGGAACATACAGTACTACTTTCATACTCCCTCCGTTCCAAAATATAAGTCTTGGTAGAGATTTCCAGTATTGATCACATACAGATGTATCCAGATACATTTTAGAGTGTAGATTCACTCATTTTGCTCCATATGTAGTCCATGGTGGAATCTATACAAAGACTTGTATTTAGGAACGGAGAGAGTACTTATTAAAGAAGAACGGAAGAGGAACATGCTAAAGAAGAGCAAGCAGATTTTGGATAATAAAATGTTCGTTACGCAGTGCCCACACATGATGAACCAGAGCGCATCAAGAAAGCAACACCCTGTTGTCTCTCTATATGTGGTGCACGTGCTTTTCGAAACTAAAGTAGGAACACTAGCTAACCAATTAAATGTTATCTCTTTTTGTAATATCAGCATCATATTAGATTCGTACTTGAGCAACAAGTTTGGAATTATGAGTAGCACGTCGTGTTAGCTTGATGGATTCAGGAGCAGTGCTAAGCAGGTACGATGATGGTACTGAATATAAAGGCATGTCTGCATGCAAGTCGCATGACTTTTGTCATTTGGGTCAGTCGACCATTTCAGGCAGTTGGATGAAGATCCTACGTCTCCTAACCCTTCTTCTTCCTCGTCTCTGATTCTTCCCATACAGAACACCGCACGGGCCACCGGCCGGACCACCGGCCCCCATCGCCTGTGTTCCTCCGCCACCCCCGCCCCCACCCGCGTCGAGTTTTCTTCGTTGGGCGAGGCCCCACCACCGCCCCCACAACCACCGTCCCCACCCGAGCCCCTTCGTTCGCACCGGCGAACTCCGGCGAGCTCTGAAAAATTGACTGACCCAATTTTGAAATTTAGTGTACTGTGATTTAACTAGTGTGGAATATAAAAGGGGAAACCATAAGCATTGGGAGTATAGTGTTGAGCGTGCCATGGCGGATCTGAAGGTGCAAACCGGACAAAGGCAACTTCGCAACCAATGTTTGCTTTCAACTAGCAAGTAAGTGATGGGCAAGAAATCAGAGTAAAGCAGTGGCGATCTATTTTCGTGCTGCGATAAATAAGTTGAGCATATACGAAAGAGTACCGCCTCTGGTGCGGCGCCGTGTATGCATCTGCTGAGAATTTGACGGTGCTGAGGTAGCGATGGCTGTCGGCGGCGTGGAAGCAGATCTAGGAGGGTAGACGGTGGCGGCGGGGCGCGGTGGACAAGACGGTCGTAGGAGCGGCGCCGGCAAGGTGGACAGCGGTGGGGATGAAGCGAGAGGACAGGATGCAAGGATCCCGGTCCGAAGCCGTGGATGAGAGAGGTCGATCTCTTGTAATGGACGGCGGCGGCGGGGTATCAGCTTCGGCATGGTGGAGGAGGACGCCGGTGGATGGGGTGGCAAATGGAGGAGGCTGGGGTGGAGAGGGTGTTTTGGCGCCCACGGAGTACGAATGGGGAAGTGGAGGTAGAGAGGAAGGGGGAACCATGTCTTCAGGGCGCGCTTGTCTCAAATGCGAGGAAATTTACAAACTTAGCCCCCGTTTCAAATTTCCTACATCACAGAAATATTAGTCGGTTGGGGATAGGACGGTAATCTCGCATACACCAAATATTTGCCGACGAGAGATTGTTTTTGGCGCCCACCATGTATCAATTGGGGAGGGAGTCGATTTCGGTCGAGGACACACTGTGTTCTGCGCCCACCGTGTATGAATCCAGGTGAGAGGAGGTTATGTCACGTTTGAGTGAAATTACAAACCTACCCCTATCAAAACCTATAGAAATCGAGCAGATAGGCTGTGCGTGGCAGGGATAGGCAGTACTAATTTCCATTTCGCAGATTTTGGTTTCGGGCGGTTACTGCGACTTTCCCCGCTTCGTTCAAATTTTGCAGAGTGCACGTCTACCGTGCCAACTCAATTCGAATCCCGTTTGGATTCTATTTTTTCGGGCGGGATCCATTTTCGATTGGAATAAAATTCTATATACATCATTTTTTATATATACTTTCAAAAGCACAACACCCTTTATACATAAATATGGTTTACAAATGGCATGATCTCAAATTCATAAGGTTGTATCCATCAATTTGGATTTTCAAATATTTGAAACCACTTTATGTTGATATCCAATGTATGCATTCCTCGCTAACTGTCTCCAATTAATGTGTGTTTCATGCGGTTCTTTTTTACTTCTCAAACATGTACAATGTGTTTCACACACGCAACATATAGTGTAATCCCGTTTAGACATTAATTGCATATAAACCATGCATTGTTTCTAATTAAAGAATCTATGGATCACCAATATTGATAAACTATATAACATTACACGTGTCCCCAAATTCAAATGAATATGCATGTTTGATACACCAATTTGCGTTATGATATTATCGATGTCGTGATCCTCAGTTTAAATATTTGAATCCCATTTAATCCAGATCTTCATCTCATATAACTATCACTCATGCTTATATAGGACTATCTCTCTAGACCTATACGCGTTCATCGTCTCTCGGGTATCTCTCGTGCTACCTGTATGTCGACAATGATCTTTTATCTTCGTAACACACTGACGGTACTCTCTCCCTCGACCTTCATCACTCTATCTCTCTCTAAGTATATCTCGCTCCCTGCTATGTGTCTCTAACTATGATTCTCCATGCGGAATCTCTTCTCTCACACAAACACAAAACTTGTCTCCCGGGGTCTCATTTCTCTCTACTATTCCCCTGTGTGCCACTCGCACACCCCTCATACAGAGATGTCTTTCGCTCCTTAGGTATGAGAACATACGACTCTTCCTCTTAAATATCTCTTTCTCACACACAAACACAAACTCTGTCTCCCAGGGTCACATATTTCTCCATTGTTCTCTTGTATGTCGCTCACACACACTCTCTCTCCCTAGAGATATCTTATGTTCCCTCATATGTCTCTCTAGCTACCACTCTCATTTTGAAATATCTTTCTCTCTCGCAGACACAAAACTCCGTCTCTCGGGATCTCATTTCTCTCCGATATTTGTTTGTATGTGAGTCACATGCACCCTTTCTTCATCTCTCTCACACCCACACCCATAACTCAGCCTTCTGATCCACTAGACTCCTATCTCTAACACACACTAGCTAGCATCATTATCTTTCTATTTATCTGTTTCTCCATCAACCTTGTTTCATTTATAGGTTGATCTCGTTTGCACAATCGTTGTGCCTCACTCCCTCTGCTCGCCATAGATGCATGCTCCAGCCCACGCCACTATCTCTTAAGGACAAAAACACATGCTCAATTGTCGGGCCTTTTTCCCTGCATTCTCACATGCATGCATATTGTCATACCGATCCGTCTCTACCATGTCATTGATCTTATGACTTATGTCTTCTTTCTTTTATCTCGATCATGCACGGGCACACACACACAGCCCACGTATACATGTATACCTCTCACACATGCACGTTCATGGTCTCTATGTCTCCATGCGTAGTTAATTACCCTCAACCCTAACGCCACATCGAATCGTTCTCTTTTTGTGTGCACATAACTTCCGCCTGGATGGGTAAAACACACACTAACACTTAACAATCTCCTTCTAGCTACCCCCCCCCCCCCCCCGCCCTCTCACTCTTCCCCTATATCCCCGAAACCAATAAGACCATCCCTTCGTTTAATTCTCGCCTACATGCACCATCAATATATAGTAGTCTTCCTCGGTGTCTCTCGAACAAACACGCTCTCTCGATGTCGACTCCTCTCACGCGCACACACCTTCTCTTCCCTCTCTACGGGCATTTTCCCTCTCGCACCCCATCGTTGGTTGCCTCTGCCATACACATCACCTCTCTATGATGAATCCATGCACACTTAAATTACATCCGCTACCGAGGACCCCGCGACACACACACACACACAAACACACACACGCACGCACGCACACACCCCACCCCCCCCCACACACACACTAAGACTCCATCACACAAACACACTAAGACTCCATCTCTCTCTCTCACACACACACACACCCACACACACACACACACTAAGACTCCATCTCACACACACATGCTCTAGGCGGAGCATTTGTTCCTACCACCCTTCATCACCTTACCCATATGATAACCAATCACATTAATTTACTTGTATAACATGGACAAATTCCACTTTACTTTAGTAGTTAGCAAACTTATCATCTGTACCCTTATAAAAAACCGAGTTGGCGATGATGGTGTGTGTCGTGGTTTTGTCACGGCAGATGTCCTAGAGAAAGGACTTAGTTGTGGAGCCATCGCTACGGGTTAGCTTAAAGGGGTTAAAGTGGACAAGGGATGCAAAGAGTTTATACTGGTTCGGCCCCTTGCGGTGAAGGTAAAAGCCTATGATCCAGTTGTTGTGGGATTGCTTGGGTTTCGATGACCAGGGAGCGAATACGCTTTGCCTGAGTCTCGAGTTCTTTCTGTTGTCCTTAAACCGCCGCCGGGTTGTCCCCTTATATACATGTGTTGACGCCCGTTGGTTTACCGAATCCCGAGGCCGGCTCATAAACGTGTCCGGCTCGGTCTCTGCTCTTTCTATCTTACAACACAAGTTTACATATCAATGCCGGTTTATGTCTACAGGCCTTAAACCGGCTTTGGGCCCTGGGCCTTCATAAAGCGTCACCGTCCTTATCTTCATGGGCCTCAGGTACAGTGAACCATTATGGGGTTAACCGGGCCTCTCCCGGCCGGTTTACGCCCAGTAGTAATATCCCCAACATTAGGCCCCAGATTGATTTGAACTGGTTCATGTCAATCCTCAACGCATCATCATCTTCACAGAAATCTTGTAAACTGCCATGACGTCACTTTCCAGGACCATGATAAATCGCCATGACGTCATCTGTTATTAAGAACTATGCATGAGCCACCTTCATTAATGGGCCTCCGACAATCGAGGCAACAGAGTTGTCACATATCCCATTTTTCAGGCTCCTCGATTCTCGCGCCTGCCTTTTATCCATTCACCTTATAAATAAGGCCTAGGGGTCCCTTTCACTTTTCCCCCTTGTGCCTATTTGCGTCGTCGTCTTCCTTGCACCGACCGACCGTCGAGCTCCGCCACCGCCGTCGGTCTTCGCATCTGCCTCAACAAAGGCCGCTGCATCAGCATGACGGCACTAGAGAAACGCGGCGATCCTCCGCTGCTTCCACAACACCAGTAAGTTCCTCTTCTCCTCACTCTAGATCCACCATTAGGGTTCAGGGTTCTTCGTAGTTCTTCGAAGCTCTTGGAGCTATTCTTCCTTGTTCCTCCCATTAGCACAAACGACTAGCTAGATCTGATACTTCTTATGCGGCCGTAGCCATAGTCCTTTTTTCCTTATTAGATCTTCTCCTTTACACCAAACTCATCTGAATTTGCCAAACTGTTTATGCACTTGAAATTAGGTCTGAATTTTTTCTAGTTTTCTGTTATACCGCAGATCTGAAATTTATCACATCAATCTATGAAACTTGTTTTTCCCTCACTTAAGTACTTTAGATCTGTACCTTATATTCCAGAATCGGCGGTTTAATCTCATAGAAAAAATGATAATCCGGTAGGTACCATTAGTCCCTTGTTGAACCGCCAAGCCGCTTTATCTTTGGACATCTCCCATGTCAGATTCCGGTTTAACAATATCAGACTCTGCTTTAACTTCCGTCGCTATATACTGTCCATTATAAATCTTAAACCGGTAGTAATCATGTTTCAGCCTCTGTTGAAATGGCCAAACAAGTCTATGAATGCAACTGGGTTCCTTCCCGGGTCACAGAAGATCATTTAAACAGATGCGTCGCAACGGGCGCTTTAGCCAAGAAAGATGCAATCCACTGGAGGGCCCCTGGCCCAGAAAATCCTCCTACACCCAAGGACGGAGAGGTAGTTGTTTTTGTTGATCATCTGAGCCGAGGCTTTAGCCCTCCCGGTTCAAAATTCTTCTGAGATGTGCTGGCTAGTTATCAGCTTCACCCTCAGGACATCAGTCCAAATTCTGTGACCAACATCTGCCACTTCCAAGTCTTCTGTGAGGCTTATCTGCAAGAGGAACCTACAGTTGAACTGTTTAGGGATTTCTTTCACTTAAACCGTCACACAAAGTTCACAAATGGACCGAATACTGAATTGGGCAGAATGGCGATTCAGAAAAGGAAGGAAGTCACTTTCCCTCATGCCAAGCTTCATAGTAACCCCAAAGAATGGAACCAAACTTGGTTTTACTGCAAGGATACATCTCCAACTGATGAAAATCCCCTGCCGGGTTACCACCCTCACCGCCTTAGCAATACGCATCCTTTTCCTCAGAGGTTAACTGCAAAGGAAAGGGCCATCTATGCCCCACAGCTGTTGAAGCTTAGAGCCTTTATGGCCAACGGCTTAACAGGCGTTGATTTTGCTCGTTGCTGGATCAGCTGGAGCATTCTTCCCTTAAGCCGGCGCCCTGGTTTGATGTGTGAATAGACAGGAAGTTTGACCGACCCTCAACGACATATTAATATTAAACTGACAGAGGTTGAAGTTACTGAGGCTGTCAAGAAAATGTTGAATGAACCGGAGGCCGTCTGTGGCCAGACCGGACTAAGTCCTTTCTGCACCTCCAACAAACCGCCGGCTGTAAGAATCATATAACTTCTTTGTCTTAAGTTGCTTCTTTTCAAAATATTCTATGAAAGTTTGAATATTTCTGACAGGGTGATGATCTGTTCTGGAATAAGAAACCACAAGATAAACCAGCAAAACCGCAAGACAAACCGGCAAAGCCACTTCGCCCGAAGAGCAAGGTTGTTAAAAAACCTGCCAAGAAAAGGACCACTGCATCCTCTGAGCCAAATGCTGATGACGATGTGGGTAACCCGGAATCAGAGGTAGAACTTGACTCTCTTGGTTCATTTTTCGTACACCTCATTGACAATGATTATTATCACGATCCGGCACAGCGGCCAGGTAGTTACCTCCGCCGGTTTACCGACCACTCCGGTTCGGAAACGCCGATCAGAGGTCTCTTATACTCTTGACACTTATTGCCCCAAGGCGGGTTGTTTCCGACAGCCTCTTAATCCGTCTGATTCAAATTATCAGGGCACTTCCCACTCATCTTCTGGTGAGTCATCGGCCACAAAGCTTCCGCCCCTCAAGACAGTTCCTGGGTAAGTTATGCACTTGCTTTTATCCTTGATGTATTATTTTTGAATACTGTACTGATCTTCATGTTTATTTTCCTCAGTGCCAAGCCCAGGCCCAAGAAGGCTCGGTTGAATAAACCGGCTGACGATAATACGGTTGTTGAACCGGAAAAAACTCCAGATCCGGAAGAAACCGATGTTGATGCCATGCTCAATGATCCGCCGCCTCAAGACCAGGACTTGTTTACTAAACAAGTAGAAATTGACACCACAAGCCATGCTAAAAATCCGTCCAGCCCGGCCCGACCTGATGATAAACCGGCCAGCCCAGCTAAGGACACTGAAAATCCGCCAACTCCCGTGAAGGCTGCTAAAGATAAAGAGGATGATGTTATAGTCACCAGCGTCGGCCACACCGCTACTGGCAACCCAGTCGCTTTGTCCAAACATAGCGCCAAGGACGAGCTTTTTGCTATGGGCAAAGGCAAATGGAGCACCGATTTGTCCAGCTACACCCATCTCAGCACCCAAGACATTCACTCTGGCTTCTTGAACCGTCTGTACACCAGTCGTGATTATGAAGCTAGTTTAGTAAATCTGATGAAGGAGCGATATGAGGTAACCACACCACTATTTCTCTTATGTCCAATTTCAAATATCAACTCCAGTAGCCCCAAGTGACGGATTATGATTTCAATCCAAACCGGGACTTAGCAATAACTCAATCCAAACTGGTATAGTCCCCAAGGGCCGGTTTAACTTTATAAAGATGAACCGGGACTATAGAAGAATTCCCATATCAGCAGTTATGAGCAAACACACAGTAGCCCCAAGTGCCAAGATTAATACTTGTATTGTGCTTGGGACTTGTAGAAATTTCTGATAAGGAGCAAATATGCATTAGCCCCCAAGTATCAAGGGCATAACTTGTTATGTGCTTGGTACTTCAAATATGTACTGTCAACTCATTATACATCTGTCTCTTTATAGGCTGAGCTAAGCAAGAAGGAAAGCCAAACCGCTGATCTGCAAGAGAACATCAAGTCCCAGCAAGTCGAAACCTCCAAGGCCAAGGAAGAGTTGACCAGCGCTTTAGACGCTATGGAGAAACTGAAAGAGAGCTTCAACAAGGAGCGGGCGGATTGGGAGACAGAAAAATCCGCTTTGCGAAAAAGGGCTGAAGACGCAGAAGCAGCTCTTAAACCAGTGGTAGATGAGCTGACTGGCGTAAAGCGGCAGATTCATGCCATGACTGCTGCTGTGTTCGGTAAACATCTTTTCCTTATACTTTCAACATATCTTCCCGTGTGTTGTCGGTTTACTGATGTTTACAATGATGCAGGAACTCGCATTTGCCATCTGGGCTCCGATGTACAGAAGAAGCTGAAGGCTGCCTATAATCTGATAGAGCAATTGTATACCGGTGCGCAGTGGATCATGTACACTGCTTCACACAATAAGCCTTCCCCCACTTTAATCAAGCAAACCTTAGAAAGGTTATCTATGCTTCCTGCCCGGGTAGAAGAGCTTAAAAAGTCTACTGCAAGAGCAGGCGCTCTGACCGCCCTAACCCGGGCAAAAGCATGGGTACCTGACTTTGATCCAGTGGAAGCGGCCAAAGGCTATCCCAGCTTGAAAGAAGACGGATCAAAATTCGGCAATGATGACCTCCGAGCCATAAACCGGGAAGTACGTCCACTGGCTTTGTCAACTGGCTGAAGAGGCGGATCTCTCGTATTATCAGGCGAGTTATGATGACAAGAACAGACGGGTTGCTGCACCAATTCCGGAAGCGCAAAATCTTATCCCACCAATCCGTAAGCACACCTATGCCCCTGACATTGAACCGTCCACCCTTATAAGCGATGAAGCTGTATTCCAAGCCCTAACTGGGATCGACTGGGCAACTGTTGACTTCCAGCCACTGGGTAGAGAAGAGGGAGTTGAACCGCTGCAAGATGATCCGCAGCCGTCAGGCCAAGCTGGCGACGAATCATGATCCGGAGACCGGTTTAGTCTTCTACATGCTGCAATGCTTATTGTGAAACAATTATCCTTTTGGGCACTAAAACGCCTTGTAATAGGCTAGTTAAAACACTTGGTCTTGGTATGCCTTCGTGCATATTTATCTGTGACTAACACTTGCTAATCCGCCCTGCTTTAAGACATATTATGCTCATAATCCATAGCGATTTACTCAACCTATTCCTGCACACAAGAAATAGATAGTGTCCTGGCGGTGTACCACCGGACGGGTCATGATGCCCAGATATATAGCCCGGGTTTATAACCGAGGCTGTAAAAAGATGATCAAATATGAAAACAATTGATACCTGTGACTTTGAGTCATAATATTGGCTGACCAACTGTTGTAGTGAGGGTAATAACCCTAACCCGAAGTATTAATAACTCCTGTCATATTATGCCGGTTTACGATAAAACCGTTTCGGGTTGTGATAAACACCGGTTTATTCAATACTGGCGACTTTGAGTCTAAACCAGACCGGGTTAAGAAACTCTGGGTTATAATTGAGTACGTACTGCCAACTTGAAGTTGACAGCCTAGCCGGATTAATGAACACCTGTTTAACAAAAAACATCATAAGTTTTGTCAAAAGAGAGAAAAACTTGGCAAAAAGCAAATGAAAACTTGTAGTCGAGGCTTTTCACGGGCTGCCAGGCCCCAAATTCGAGGCTTTTCATGGGCTGCCAGGCCACTGAGTTAAACCATTTCACAAAGCCTTTTAAGATGGCCCTCAATCCTTAACCAATCATCATTTTAACTTGACAAGTTCAGGGTCTTATTAGAGTAACTTGTCAAAGTTCGAAGGGTCATACTAGGTTTACCTGGGCGGAGTGACTTACTTAAATAGGCAGGCTAACCTGGGGTTTCAGGTGTATACACCAGGCTTCCAAGCCATGGCTTGATAGCCTATTACAAGTGTAGATTCTTTGTTCATTGCGACAGCAAAGAATCCCCAAGTAACATTTTGAGCTGTGCTCAGTGGGTGCCTATGTTTGAGTTGTTCTTGTGCAAAAGTCTGTTTGGCCCTGAACTAATTTGGCGTTTTAGCCAATCAAGAGGCGTGACTATGGTTCGAATACAACCAAGCCTCCAAGCGATTTTGTGGCATTGCGCCGATCAAGGGGTGTAGCTATGGTTCAAATGCAACCAAGCCCCCAAGTGATTTTCATATAAAGCTTTAATTAGCTGAATCAAGGGGTAAACCGGACGCCGCTTTATGAACAGAAGCCCCCATGTAACCACACATGATATAAGAAAAACAACAGATACCCCGCTTTAGCTGAGGTTCCGGTTTATTATGTTTATCATAATATATACATTGTCATAATATGTACATAAGCAGAGCCTATGGCTCAAGTATAGTAGGGCCGAAGATGAGCAATATTCCATGGCCGGTGGGTCTCCTCCTCCGATTTATGTGAGTCTTTGTGCTCTCAAACATCTATAAGGTAGTATGACCCGTTTTGCAGATTCTTGCTGACCACAAAAAGTCCTTCCCAAGGTGGGGATAACTTGTGCATATCCGTCTAATCCTAGATGAGCCGGAGCACCAAATCGCCTTCTTGAAAGGTTCTGGTTCTAACTCGGCGGCTGTGATAGCGACGCAAATCTTGCTGATAAATCACCGAGCGGGCTGCTGCCATGTCACGCTCCTCATCTAACAGGTCAAGCGCTTCCTGCCATGCCTTCTCATTGTCAGCTTCAACATAAGCCGCCACACGAGGAGAATCATGACGGATATCACTTGGGAGCACCGCCTCCGCTCCATAAACCATGAAAAACGGTGTGTACCCCGTCGATCTATTGGGTGTGGTATTGATGCTCCATAACACAGAAGGTGACTCCTCAACCCAACAACCCGGCGTCCGTTGCAAAGGAACCATAAGCCGGGGTTTGATGCCTCTCAAGATCTCTTGGTTGGCCCTCTGCGCTTGACCATTGGACTGGGGATGAGCCATTGATGATACGTCAAGCCGGATGTGCTCACGTTTACAGAACTCCTTCATGGCACCCTTTGATAGATAGGTACCATTATCTGTTATAATACTGTGTGGAAAGCCAAACCGGAAGATCACCTTCTTGATGAACTAAACCACCGTAGCTGCATCACACTTACTGACTGGCTCTGCCTCCACCCACTTAGTGAACTTATCAACCGCCACCAGAAGGTGGGTCTTCTTATCCTTGGATCTCTTAAAGGGTCCAACCATATCGAGCCCCTAGTTCGCAAATGGCCAAGTAATTGGAATCATCCTCAACTCTTGAGCCGGTACATGAGCCCGTCATGAGAACTTTTGACATCCATCACACATTTTGACCAAGTCCTCGGCATCAGCATGAGCCGTCAACCAATAGAAACCGTGGCAAAACGCCTTGGCTACCAGCGATTTTGAACCGGTGTGGTGACAAAAATCTCCTTCGTGGATCTCACGCAAAATTTCACTGCCTTCTTCAGGAGATACGCAGCGTTGAAATGCCCCTATGACACTGCAATGATGTAACTCTCCATTGATAATAGTCATGGACTTGGACCGCCGGATTATCTGTCTTGCCGAAGTTTCATCTTCTGGTAACTCGCCCCGGATCATATATGCCAAATATGGAACCGTCCAATCCGGAATAACATGAAGAGCCGCCACCAACTGGGCCTCCGGATCAGGAACAACCAAATCCTCTTCACCAGGGAGCTTGACGAACGGATTATGCAGCACATCCAAGAAGACATTAGGCGGAACCAGTTTACGTTGGGAACCCAAACGGCTTAAAGCGTCTGCCGCTTCATTCTTCCGCCGGTCCACATGATTGACCTGATAACCTTTAAAGTGACCTGCCACAATATCCACCTCTCGACGATACGCCGCCATGAGTGGGTCCTTGGAATCCCAAGTACCGGACACTTGTTTAGCCACCAGGTCCGAATCACCAAAGCACTTAACTCGGCTTAGATTCATCTCCTTAGCCATCCGAAGACCATGGAGTAAAGCCTCATATTCAGCTGCATTGTTAGTGCAAGGGAACATTAAACGGAGAACATAACAAAACTTATCACCTCGTGGGGAAGTTAACACGACTCCAGCCCCCGAGCCCTCCAATTGTCTGGACCCATCAAAATGAATAGTCCAATACGTATGATCCGGCTTTTCTTCTGGTGCCTGTAACTCCGTCCAGTCATTGATGAAGTCCACCAGTGCCAGAGACTTGATCGCTGTCCGAGGCATATACTTCAACCCGTGAGGTCCAAGTTCAATAGCCCACTTAGCAATCCGGCCAGTTGCTTCCCTGTTTTGGATTATATCTCCTAAAGGAGCAAAACTGACCACCGTGATAGGATGACCTTGGAAGTATTGCTTAAGCTTCCGGCTTGCCATGAAAACTCCATACACCAGCTTCTGCCAAAGCGGGTACCTTTGCTTGGACTCAATAAGCACCTCACTGGTATAATAAACCGGCCGTTGAACCGGATACTCCTTTCCAGCCTCCTTGCGCTCCACCACAATAGCCACGCTAACAGCCCGGGCGTTAGCTTCCACATATAGCAACAATGGTTCTTTATCAACAGGAGCCGCAAGAACCAGCGGATTAGCAAGCTGCCGCTTTAAGTCCTCAAATGCTTCATTGGCGGCGTCACTCCAGATGAATTTATCCGTTTTCTTCAGCATCTGATATAAAGGGATGGCTTTCTCACCAAGGCGACTGATAAACCGGCTCAACGCGGCAATCCGGCCTGCCAGGCGTTGAACATCATTGATACACTTCGGTTTAGCCAAAGAAGTTATGATTTTCTCCGGATTAGCTTCGATGCCTCTGTTAGATACCAGAAAGCCCAAGAGCTTGCTTGCCGGTACACCAAAGACGCACTTGGCCGGATTAAGCATCATTTTATAAACCCGGAGGTTATCAAAGGTCTCCTTCAAGTCACCAATCAATGTCTCCTCCTTTCTGGATTTTACCACAATATCATCCACATAAGCATGAACATTGCAGCCGATCTGATCATGAAGACAATTCTGCACGCACCGCTGATAAGTTGCCTGGGCACTCTTGAGCCCAAAGGGCATAGACACATAGCAGAAGGCTCCAAAAGGAGTTATGAAGGTTGTCTTCTCCTGGTCCTTAACTGCCATTTTGATCTGATGATAACCGGAATAAGCATCCAAAAAGCTTAAACGCTTGCAACCCGCTGTAGCATCAATGATTTAATCAATACGAGGGAGGGCAAAAGGATCTACTGGACAAGCCTTGTTGAGATCCCTGTAGTCTACACACATACACCAAGTGCCATTCCTTTTATGTACCAGCACCGGATTAGCCAACCGCTCAGGATGAAACACTTCGACGATAAATCCAGCCGCCAATAGCCTGGCTACTTCCTCACCAATAGCCTTGCGTCTTTCTTCATTGAATCACCGAAGAAACTGTTTGACCGGTTTAAACTTGGGATCAACATTAAGTGTGTGCTCAGCGAGTTCCCTCGGTACACCTGGCATGTTAGAAGGCTTCCATGCAAAGATGTCCCGGTTCTCACGGATGAACTCGATGAGCGCGCTTTCCTATTTCGGATCCAAGTTAGCGTTGATGCTAAACTGCTTGGATGAATCGCCAGGAATGAAATCAACAAGCTTAGTCTCATCAGCCGTTTTAAACTTCAAGGTCGGTTCATGCTCGGTAGTTGGCTTTTTCAAAGAAGTCATATCCGCTAGATCAACATTGTCCTTATAGAAATTCAATTCCTCGGTTGCACAAACCGACTCAGCGTATGTCGCATCGCCTTCTTCACATTCCAAAGCGATCTTGCGACTCCCGTGCACTGTGATAGCCCCTTATGACCCGGTATCTTGAGCTGCAGATAGACATAACACGGCCTTGCCATAAACTTAGCATAAGCCGGCCGTCGAAACAGGGCGTGATATGGGCTCTTGATTTTCACCACCTCAAAGGTCAATGTCTCTGATCTCGAATCACGCTCATCACCAAAAGCCACCTCCAGAGCTATCTTACCAACACGATATGCCGATTTACCAGGTACCACACCATGGAAGACCGTGTTGGACGGTTTAAGATTTTTATCTGTTAACCCCATGCGACGAAAGGTTTCATAATAAAGGATATTGATACTACTCCCCCATCCATGAGTACCTTTGTGAACTTATAACCTCCCACCTGAGGTGCCACCACCAATGCCAGATGACTCGGATTATCAACCCGGGGCGGATGATCCTCTCGACTCCACACAATAGGCTGTTCAGACCAGCGTAAATATCGGGGAACCGACGGTTCAACAGAATTCACTGCCCTTTTATGAAGCTTCTGATCGCGCTTGTCCAGGCTAGTGGTGAAGACATGATACTGCCCGCTATTCAACTCTTCGAGTTGCTCTGGTAACCCGACTGCTACTGCTGCTGTTGCTGATTCCCCTGATTATTATGACCACCTTGGTTGCCCTGATTGCCTTGATTGCCATGTCCACTCTGGTTACCGTGAAAGCCTGAACCGGAACTACCTCCACCGTAACCCGGCCCATGAGATCCGGGGCCTGAACCGCCACCCAGTCCATGGTCATACAGAAAAATCAGAATTTTTGAACTCCTGCATGATATAACAATCTTTCCAGAGGTGTGTGGATGGGTTCTCCTTCGTCCCGTGCTTTGGGCAAGGCTGGTTCAACAGATAAGACAGGCGGTCCGGGTTAGGACTTGGTCCTCCACCACGCTGGGGCGGTTTACCTTTTCGCCGCTGGTCCTTGTCCTGCGCGTTTGTATTAGCCACAAAGTCTAAACTGTTATCTGCTTTATGCTTACCGTTGTTTCCATGACCCGCCGGGTTATGCTGCTGCCCCTTGGTGTTGCTGCTCTTCTTTCCCTTCCCTGTCTTATCATCGTCGGACTCGGGATCCTTGGTACTATCAGAGTCAGCATACTTCACCAGAGCGGCCATGAGAGTCCCCATGTCATTGCAGTGACGTTTGAGCCGTCCCAACTTCAAGTTCAGAGGTGCAAACCGGCAATTGCCTTCCAATGTCAAAACTGTTGTACACGCGTTGATGCGGTCCGAGGAATGCAGAATCTTCGAAACCCGGCGCACCCAATGGGTTGTCGATTCTCCTTCCTCCTGGACACAGGCAGCTAAGTCCACAATTGACATGGGCTGCTTGCATGTATCCTTGAAATTCTGGATGAACCGGGCCCTCAGCTCGGCCCATGACCCAATGGAGTTAGCTGGCAAGTTTTCCAACCAAGTGCGAGCCGTTCCTTCCAACATCATGGTAAAGTATTTAGCGCACGCCGCATCGTCCACATCCAGTATCTCCATTGCCATCTCGTAGCTTTCAACCCATGACTCGGGGGATAAATCGGCGGTGTAATTCGGCACTTTTCGTGGGCCTTTGAAATCCTTGGGCAGGCGCACGTTGCGCAACGCTGGGACGAGACACGGTACTCCCAAAGAGCTAGAAGTAACTCCTGGTTCCACCGACGTGGTTGGACGAACCAGAGTAATTTGGCGGGTCTCATGCTGTGCTGCTAACTCGGCCTCTCGACGAGCTCTAGCGCGATCCACCATATCCTGAGCATCACCGCCACCACCCGCCGGGTTATGGCCATGGGGCGGATCACGATTCCGCGCATTGCTTAACACGGCCGGTTCATCAATACGCCTGTTGTAGCTCCGGCTTGGGCTGGGAGTAGAATGGATCCTCTCGTGACTATATGAATAAGCCTGCTGCTGAACCAAAGCTATCTGAAGTAGCTCCCTAGCCCGTCGCGTCTCGACTGCCACCAGAGACTCGCCTTCGATCGGGAGGGCCGCCAGCCGTGAAGCGGCAGCGACAATGTTGTCCATCGGGTTAGAGTAATGACCCGGTGGTGTTGGGACAAGCTGTGGCGAAACGGTGTTCCAATGAGGCGGATCCGCCAAACATGGCTGAACCGGTGCCCCTGCTCCAGGTGCCTCTGCCCGGTTTACCACCGGCGGATTACTGGTCCCTGCTCCTAGGGTATTAAAGAGGTTCCTGGCCTCATAAACCGGCGGCAGGCGAGATTGGTACCTCCTCTTCAAGACATCGTTTGACGCACTCTGATCCAGCATAAGCCGGTAAGCCCGTGCATCCAATGTGGCCCGTTCCGCAGCCATCCTGGTATCCTCAGCTGCCAAGTCGGCCTTGGCCTAGGTGATCTGATCTTTCACCTTCGCGATTTCTGCATTATGCGCATGTTGATCCGCCGGGTTAACCTCCGCCATCAGTGTTGCCAAAGCATCGAACAAATCAGATAAAACCTGAGCCGGCGGTCGCACAGGGCCTCCTGCCCCGTCCGCTGTCGCTGCTGCGGATCCGGAAATCACCGCCGCTGCGGTCGAAGAGTGGAGTGCTGGCTATGTGCCAGCCATGAAGATCGCAACCCGAGTTGGCGGATCAAAGGGGTCCGGAATACTGTCGCCATCGGAACAGCCCCCAATCCGACCATCTTGCAACTGGTACATTGACTCGGTTTCTCCGGTTGATGACTCGTCACCGGAATAAATGACGGTCTCACCACCAGATTCCGATCTATCCTCAGATTCCACTTCGTGGATGACTCCCACGAAGGCACGCTTCATGGCAGGCTTAACCTGGGCAGATCTCGCACGCTGAGCCGTCTCGACGATGTCGGTGCAGATGTCCGGCTCAGGGCCCGGCTCGCCGCCCTTGCCAATGAAAACGTGTATGCCGCCGAAGGGGGCCCGGTACCCATACTCGATTGAGCCGTCCTCGGGGCCCCAGCCTGCATCATCAATGTAGATCTTGCCACGACGACTCTTGGTCATCCGGCCCACGGTGTATCCCTTGAGTCCTTTGAAGCTGCCCTCTAAGAACTCGAAACCATCGCGCGATAGCCCCACGGTGGGCGCCAACTGTCGTGGTTTTGTCACGGCAGATGTCCTAGAGAAAGGACTTAGTCGTGGAGCCATCTCTACGGGTTAGCTTAAAGCGGTTAAAGCGGACAAGGGACGCAGAGAGTTTATACTGGTTCGGCCCCTTGCGGTGACGGTAAAAGCCTATGATCCAGTTGTTGTGGGATTGCTCAGGTTTCGATGGCCAGGGAGCGAATACGCTTTGCCTGAGTGTCGAGTTGTTGTCTGTTGTCCTTAAACCGCCGCCGGGTCGTCCCCTTATATACATGGGTTGACGCCCGTCGGTTTACAGAATCCCGAGGCCGGCTCATAAACGTGTCCGGCTCGGTCTCTGCCCTTTCTATCTTACAACACAAGTTTACATATCAATGCCGGTTTATGTCTACAGGCCTTAAACCGGCTTTGGGCCCTGGGCCTTCATAAAGCGTCACCGTCCTTATCTTCATGGGCCTCACGTACAGTGAACCATTATGGGGTTAACCCGGCCTCTCCCGGCCGGTTTACGCCAAGTAGTAATATCCCCAACAGTGTGCCTGCCATCTTGTAATATAGACCGTCTGATCTATATCTTACGGATAGAAAGCAAACTATGATAATTTTACAAAAGATACCCGCACCTCTCTCCACATCCTTATCTCGCACATCCTCATTGCCGAGCAATTAAAAAAGAAAGTCTCTGGAACAATCTAGCATGGTGGCCGCTGCCGCCTGCTGGCGCCATCCATCCCCATGCCTCCGCCCATTCCGACCACCAGTCACCACCACGCTCCACTCCTCTCACCTTATCTCTCATCTTTCATTTTTTCGATGACATTCTCGGGATACCAGTTTTCCGATAAAATTCTCGAAATATCATTAGTTTTTACATATGGGATTACTCCTGCATGGGTAAATCACAACAGGTGTTTTGTAAAAACATGCATATTGATGTTCCGTGCAATGCATGAGCATCTTGCTTGTAATTATATAACGCAAATCATGAGCAGGAAGTGACATTTTTTTACACAACCACGTTAACATGGCCACGTAAATCACTAGCTAAAGTAAATACCATTATACTTCTATCCTGATGCAAAAGGTTGAGTACATGTCCGAAGAGTAGAGTCGCACACACGCACTCTATCTCTCAGAATCTCACACACACACACACACACGCACCAGTTACGTGACGCCCACTTAAGCAGACACGTATGTTACAATTTGTGCACTCGCGGGTACACGTAATGTTGCGCATTTATTTAAGCCGGACGGCGAACCCAAATAGTAGATGCATTCATTCCCCTCCCGCCGCCTCTTCTCTGGTCGCCGTCGCCCGGTAGCCATGGCCCGAACGAAGGTAATAACATACGCCATACTCCCGCCGGAGCGGCGCTTTAATCTGGAAATTTTAGTGGTCATGCATGCATCTTTTTGTGCTAGCACTCCTATATAAGGGTTGACCGGTCGCTTCCCGCGGACGTGCGCGGGCGGTGGAAGAGGAAGGAGAAGGGAAGCAGGCTGTCGAGTAATGTTTTTTACCACAATTTCTTAGGAAACTGAGTGCAATAATTGAGTAGTTTTCCAAACTACCGGTACTACACCTTAAACGGTTCAAAACCTATACTCCATTGCCAGCGCGCGCTTCCCGCGTGAAATGGTCAGCGTCGCCGTGGAGCGTCAGTGCCGCATTAATGCCCGGCCAGAGCGGAGGCGACCCCTCACTGGCGCCGGCTTTCAAGCGGCGCGGCGGCCGAGAGAGCGACGCTTCCCGGTGCACGCGACTGCTCCGCGTCGAGGCTAGCCATAGGCCCTATTTGGATCCATGGGTTAGAGTTAGTTTGAGCTAGTTGGGGCTCAAATAGCCCTAAAGTATCCAAGCATGAGGGTTTAAATTGGAGCAAGTTGCACTGAACCCACCAAAAAAAACTATCCCACCCAAGAGGTGCTAACTTGAGATAGTTCTCATTGGGACCACTGAAAAATCAATTTTCTCTCTCCATCAAGTGCATTTGTTGTCAATCTAACCCTGTCACCCAAACTCCTCTTTGGCTACAGTTAGTTCAGGGTTAGTCATGAGTTAGTCTAACCTCTAGCTAAGTTAGAGTATCCAAACAGGAGCAGTATAGGACATGCAAGTTGCTCAAAGCATACAGTCAAATTCGTACGTGAAAGGATTTTTATTTTTGAAAACAGAACGTGAAAGGATTTTTTTTAGAATGCTCTTGGCATGTCGCTAACATGTGATGAGTTAACCGACCTCAATAGACGGCAAAAACGCCAGCCCGCCGCACTTTGAGAGAGACGAGGAGGGAGAAGCGATACGGGCTGCTGGATTACTAGAGATAGGTGTCGCACGGAAGCCAAGAAATATGGTGATAGCGTGGGCTAGCCATGTATTAGTATGATGTAACTACACTGGGCTGCCGTGTTTCGTACTCTTCCAGTCCACTATGGAGATGATTGGTTGATTTTATATCGCTGAATAATATAAAATATTATGAGTGCAGACGCTCCACCACGAGGTTCCTTTCTCCTACTCGGTCGTCGGGAATCTATGTTCTTCCACTCTATTTTTTTACGTGAGCTTTGTTCATCCTTTTGCCAACACGCTAGACATCTAGCATCAAGGTGCACGTGTCATGCAAGGATCCTTCCATCTATATGAAGAACATGTGGGACTGGAACTACGAGACGGACATGTACCCACAAGTGGACGTGCGAACCTGTGTAATGTAGCGCAGTAAGTGAAGTAGAAAGGCACAAATAGTATGAAACATGCGTGGCATATAGGCATTTGTCTCTTACTACCACTAAATGTTGTACGTGCAATGCCCGGTGATGTTATGGAGTTCGTGACTAAGTACTCTACTACTACTATATTAATTGGAGGCACATATTAGGAATGTGCAGTCATCTTGGCATAGTAGTATGTATAACCGAGTACTACTAATACGCTCCTAAGTGGGAAACCGTTTAGGTTGTGATCAGTGTGAACATGTTTGCAATTAAATATAGCGTGGTACTACCTCCGTCCTAATTTATTAGTCCCCTTTGTAATTTGTGCCAAATTTTGACTCAATAGTTAACTTCAAAAATATTAGTGCATGTCAACAAAAATTATACTATCGCTGTTCCGTTTCGAAAAAAAGCATATAAGCTATTACTTCGTACCCAAAGGATCTTTATGTCCAACAGACACAAAATATCCATTTGACTGTTCGAAATTACTTTCACTGCTGATCTGATGTCGAGGTAATTGTTGCATCGCCACCAAAACCCACCATCTCTTAAGCTAAAGTAGACCGAGCTAACCCCTATATTAGCATATTACTAAGACAAACAGAAGGCACTGTAGAATCATTTAGGACGTGAGCTTGTCAATCTGAATGTGGAGGGTCACCGGCTTAGCCCCGGCCAGTAGCTTGGGCGGAACTGTGAAGAAGGTCAGCTCCTGCACGGCGACATCGCAGGGATCCCTGCTGCTTGTCACCTCCATTTCCACCTTGAGGGCGTCGGTCCTGCCTTTGGGCTCCCCCGGCGGGCCGTTCGCCCACAGCTTGGCCACGTAGTGCGGCAGTGGGGACGCCCCCGCTTTTATGCAAATGACTGACACGGCGATAGGCGCGCCGATGTCGAGCACGCCACCGACCAAGAAAAATGTGCGGCCATCCTCCTCCGCGAACACAAGAGCTGTGGCTCCGACAGTGACACTTGCAGCTGGAGCGCCTTGCCGTACTGGATCCTGTGCACGGGCATGGGATGCACAGTGCTGATGTGGTGGGAGAGCACCGGCGGCGGGCCTTCGTAGCTGCAGACGGGCACGGGGCATTTGCAGGGCGCGAGCGGACACACGCTCTGGTGATCGGCGAGCTTGTGGTAAGTGACGTAGAGCCCACAGCCTTCGTGCAGGCACTCCACCCTCACCGAGGAGAGGATGGTGTCCACCGCCGTGTTCCGCACGTCGAAGCCACCGCCGCGCTCGCACTTCTGGCACTGCCGCTGGTTCCCGGGGCGCTCGACGCGGCAGTCCGCGCAAGCCAGGTGCCCTCCCTTGCACTGCACAAATCAATCAAACAAGACATCAATCAAGAAACCTGCACCTTGCTCGATCAGCCGAACGGACGAGGTGTATTCGAACCTCATACACTGGAGGCTTCAAGGGGCGGAGGCACAAGGGGCAGTGGAGCAAGGTGAGGTCCATCGAGACCATAGAGAGCTCCATCGTCGGGTCCTGTTCCGTCTGCATGATCTCGCCCTCCTCGTGCACAACCATCTCTCGCTTTATTAGGGTCGGAGCATTACAAACCTTTACCGTCACATATTCATACTACTTCAAGGTGCATTAAATCAACACATGCAAGTATCAAAAGGAGAGTCACGGCATGCATGCATGCGTTGTAATTAATGCATCGGTAAACGCAAATTATTGAAATATATCGAGTGCAGTGCTTTGATGTGTCGCATCAACTCGTACAAGACCAAGAAGTTTGATTACTGCAACGCCCTCTCGCCTTAACCGCACCTGCCTTTGGCTGCATGACAGGTGGGCCACCGACCTGTTGGGCCCACCTGTCATAGACGCAAAGGCAGGAGCAGTAAGTCAATGAAGCTGCGTCCCTCCCTCGCCCATGAGTGTGGTGGCTGGCAGGACTAGGAGAAGCTTTCGTTCGCTACACGCTCTCCCTCCCGCACGCGGTGGACATGCAGCAGTTCAAACGGTGTCAGATGGCCAGAAGCATACTGTAGTACTCCTCCACTGGAGTAGTACTCCATCATTGTTCGACTTCCCGAAGAGGCGAAGAGCCAAGCGCAGCTCGGACGCTCGTGTGGCAGTTTCATGTGTAGAGTAGTCTAGGATAGCGTGTATCGTGCCTGTAAGCTTAAAATCGTTGGGGTCGGCTCCATGCTATATTTTTTTGATTAAAACAATCTTCTGGCTCTACCTGTCATCCTGGTGATTCTAGTTTGCACGCTCATCTGGTCAAGACAGGAATATATATTTTAATTTGTGGTGGGGTAAATGTTAGAGGTTGCAGCAAATGGAGTATTGTACACTGCGGGTCTTTCAGCCAAGTTTAGAGGCAACCATGTGGGCCAGTGCTATGATGTGTCGCGTCAACTCGTACAATGAGGAGAAGCTTGATTTTACTACTACACACCTTCTCCCTCGCCCATGCGCGCGGTGCCTCGCAGACGAGGACGGGCTATTGCTTATAGTACTACAACAAGCTATCCCTCCCGCTCGCGGTGGACGGACATGCAGCAGTGGATTCGATACTGTAGGAGCAGTAGTAGTAACATCATTGTTCGTCTTCTCGAAGAGGCAAAGAGCCAAGTGCAACCCGAACGTGGCAGTTGCGAACCTTGGAGCACGCATATAGCCAGGCTCTTGCATGAGACAAAATTGCTATGTGAGCCCACTATTGTAGTACTTGCTAGTATAGCCCTGTAAACCAGAAAGGAGTATTTGCCTTTCTAGAGATTTCAACAAGTCACTAGACTACACCGTGACGGAGTACATATGGAGCAAAATGAGTGAATCTACACCGTAAATAAATATGTAGTTCTCTCGTTTTCCTCTCGGCCTTGGTCACGGTGCACAATATTGAGTATACTAGTACTATCATCTTGAAATTTACGAAGTCACCATAGGCACCTCGTCGTCGACGGGAACGTCTCCTAACACACGATAGACGCGAGTTGCAGTCGCCTCCATAGGTGCTTGAATGCCAAGAAGGGAGAGGGTAGCGGTTCCCGAGACGTTGAACGGTCAATGATGCATCTTCAAATTACATGCAGAGGGAATTAATTGGAGTAGCAGAATAGAGCCAGCACGATGTTAATGCAACAGAGTTTGGATTCTCATATAAAGGCGCCCTACCACTCCAATCCATCTACTCCTTAGTCTCTGTGCAACACTGCTCACTCCAATCCAAGACCAAGTGACCAGAAGCCAGAAGCACCTATGGAGGCGATGGACGCGAGCGGCAGTCGGCTGTGCCAAATCATCCAAGGCACCGGCCTGCGGCCCCGCACCGCGCAGCATTTCCAGACGGTGCTGGCGACTGCCGGCGTCGTAGCCCTCGCCGACGCCGGCTTCGCCTCTCGCATGGACGACATGATGGTCAACTCCATCCGCAAGTTCACCGCCGTCATGAAGCGTGTAGCGAAAGCTCCTACTAGTCCTGCCAGCCACCACGCTCATGCGCGAGGGAGGGACGCGGCTTCATTGACTTACTGCTCCTGCCTTTGCGTCTATGACAGGTGGGCCCAACAGGTGGTTGGCCCACCTGTCATGCAGCCAAAGGCAGGTGCAGTTAAGCCACCAGAGCTCAGTCCGCGAGGGAGAGGGCGTTGTAGTAATCAAACTTCTCGGTCTTGTACGAGTTGACACGACACATCAAAGCGCTGCACTCGATATAAGTCTTTTTACACATTTCAAATGGACTACAACATACGGATGTATGTAGACATATTTTGCTTCGTATGTAGTCACTTGTTGCAATCTCTAAAAAGACTTATATTTGGAAACGGAGGGAGTACAACGCATGCATGCATGTCGTGACTTCCCTTTTGATACTTGCATGTGTTGATTTGATGCACCTTGCCAAATTTTGACTATAAATTTAACTAACCAAATTTTCATGCATGTCACAAAAAATTACGGGGCTGTTTGGATTGTGACTATGTTTGTCTTACGTTGCCACATTATTTTTCCCACACTTGCCTAACTTGAGTTGCTCAAATTGTTAGACACACTTTGGCTTGCCTAAGGGAATCTTGCCACACTTTTTGTGTCTATGACATTTGGGTTCACTGCTAATAAAAAATTCTTGTCTTAGGTGTGGCTAATAAAAAAGACTTATATTTAGGAACGGAGGGAGTAGAAAATATAAATAATAATGCATGTTGGGGCAACCCACGTTTCCGATAATTTTAGCCGTGGGCTTGTTCACAATTTTTATCAGGGGGTGGTTGTTCATTTAATGGAGGGACTTGTACCAGACTTGAACGATACAAAGTGCGACCTGGCACACCATAACACCACTTGGAACAAGCGGGTAGCTATCTCAAAAAACAATCAACAACTAAAAAACGGCGACCTGGCACGTAGTACACAATTTTAAATGATTGTTTTGATGGAGTGAAAAAGGAAAACTACCCCACTACGTATATATAGACCGGAGCCTCCGCGCTTGCTTGCTAGGGTTGCTCTATTCACACACTCTCATCCTCTCCAGATCTAAACAAGATAGGGGTGGTAACACTGTCTTTCTCCCTTCAAAAAACACTGTCTTTCTATCCTCACCGCTGGTTACAGATCCTAACGTATCCCCCTCCGCCGGTGAAGGGGAGGAGGGGTAGCGTTTAGGCCGTCGTCGACAGCGAGGGAGGAGACCCACTACTGGCCGCACCGTTATCTCTGGCTGAGCACCGGCGCGGGAGGTCCTCTGATCCCTTCGTCGTTGCCCTAGTCTGGGCAGATCCAGCCTCCCGCCGCCCACCTATCCACATCCCGATGACCTTCAGGTATATCTTCCTTCGAAACCGCCTTAGCTCTACTTCCCCAGCTCGCTACGTCGCTGCATGTGCATCATTTTCTACCTCTCAGCCCCTCTCGATCGGATGGTCCAACGTCACCTTTTTTTCTATTGTTAGAGGTAAAGCTACTTCATGGAGTCGAATCTTGTACTTCGTTCAAACAAGAAATAAAGTGGGGGTGGGGGAATTTAGTATGTAGTACATCGGACTTGGTACAAACAGGAATGAAAGGGGTGAAAGTAGTACAGACTGGTCATCCAACCGGTCTCCTGGTCGAAAAGGAAAATATAGGGTAATGATGTACACAGTGGTATGACCAGGACTAGATTTGCTATCCACACATAGGAGTAGGTGGCCAGAGTGAAAAAAATGGGACCAACCCAGATATGTTTCTTGGATGTTTGTTTCTCGGGGCAACAAACTATGAATCACCACTTTATGCCCCTGTTTAGGTACATGGTGCTGGACTGCTGGTGCACCCACTGTCCCATGCCCTTATACCAAATATTTAGCTATTCTTAATCTAATGCCCCTGGTAAAAATGAAGCCATGGCACTGTTATATGCCATGACAAGTTTAGCCAAATGTTTTTGCATGTAATTGTTTGAGACTCTGACTGTTTCCTCTGTAGCTTTTTGTGCAAAGAGGGATATCCATTTCACCTGGTTGCTGTTGTGACTTTTTGGTGCACTGCACAAAACTCTTCTTAAAAGAAGTGACTTTTGTGTTGTTTAACTGGAATGTCAGAATGGAACAGTTGGTTCATTTCGGTGGAACTGCACAAAGGGTGATATGTGTTCCAATCCTCATCATCCATATTGGCACCATAACCTTCCTTTAGGTAAGAATGATATTTAATGCATGTGTTCATCTCTATTTTGCCACTACAATGAGAAAATAATGCTATTTTTTACTAGTACACTTGTACTCCCTCACTGACAAAACCAATTCTGAAATAGAAGGCCAATCATGTACTTGGTTTCACCAATTGGTGAGGAGAATGGGAAACAGAGCATGAAGAGGAGGAAGAAGAAGAGTAAACAGTGCCAAGGCGATCTTGCTGAAGCCAAAGGCCTCAGTTGAGGCCATTCAAGGGCTCCGGCAACAACTACCTTACGTGTCAGATGATCCTCCAGGGAGCCCTTCCACTTCTGCTGTCTCACTTAATTAATTAGGAGAACTTAAGTACCACTAATTTATTGCCTCCTAATTTTCCTGTCGGAGTTAAACAAATCTTTAGTAGCACCCTATGCTGAATCATGTACGTCTGTATGTTTGTCTATGGAGGTGAATCATGTGGTGGAGCAGGGAGGGAATGCTAACTTTACCCAATGAGGGTGCTTCTATTTGTTAGTGTATGTTTCATCAACTAGTCCCACTATTACAGTAATCTCACTCTCTCAATATATGTGCCAACAGGGATGCTCGATTTTTGTGGAACTGCACAAAAACTTTGGGTGCTTCATTGCCTCGACAGCTTCCTTCCTTTCCTGTTAGTCGCTAACCCCGGCTTGCATTCTTCCTTTGCTGTCAGTCGCTTGGCTTATCTCAGCTTCCAGTCAAATGAAATAGTAATTGATATGGTACCTCACACAGGTTGGTACTGGTCTTTATCCTGATTATTGTGCTTGTCATATGTATTGGTAATTTGGTATCGTGCTACTGTTTATCAATTTCATAAAGGAGTAACTTGGAGCCTGAACTCGCAGGCAAATAATTACATCGAGTGATTTCAGTAGAACTGCACAAAAAGATCAGATGGACAGGTACTTATGCTGCTGCTATGTACTCCAAAGTTAACTGAGACAAGCATCGATGTTGACAAGAAGAAGTTCCTATATTCATTCGAGTATCAACCGGCGTCAACTAATTGTCCAACTCCAAGTATTAGGAGAGTGAACGCCAAAAATATTGCTTGGCGCATAGCCCAGAAAAACGCAGTCCAGTCTTTGGTCCCAACTTGTGCCTTTTGGTTATCGGCACATATGGTAGCGAACTGTATGGCATGGATTCTAAAGATTCCAGACAAGTTGGTTGACGTGTATATTCATCTGGCACTTAATCAGTCTGCACGCCAGGGATGCTCCATTTCAGTTGAACTGCACAAAAAATTTGGGTGGTTCCCCGCCTCCTTTCTCGTCTGCAATGTATAATTTTAGCGAGCTACAGGACCAAGATGAGCCAGTAAACTAGTTGGATGAAGTAGTGGCCAAGTTGCTCAAACCTCCCTCGGCACGAGACCACTATTTGAGGATAAACCTACAAGCAAAGTTCAGATTGTCTGTGCTGCCTCTTATGTACTTGAAAGTTTACTCGTACAAGCATTAATTTTAGCAAGAAATACCTCCGACTGAACACCATTTACTAGTCTGTACCCTAGGTAATTAAAGTTCGTCCATGGATCATATTGGCTATGATCTCAATCATTTGGATGCATGAACATACTGAACATGTGTATATCTGAATCTTTTTGTGAATTATCTATGAATATTGTTGTGTGATCTATCAATCATTTGGATCCATAGACATGCTGAACTTGTGTATATATGAATCTTTTGAGTTGTTGATAGTGAATGTTGGCTATGAATATGAACGTGTCCTATGAACCTGAGTTTGATACGAATGTTTACCTTTTCTGTTGTACTTGTGTGTGAACTTGTTAGTATGCCTACTGTGGGGTATGTGACATGTGGGTGTCAACGGCTCACCTTCTTCCCGAGAAGAATTGCACCTGCTTTGTTAGGGTAGCAACGGCGCATCAGCTCTTTTTAATCTTTTTGCTCTGTCTTGCCCCCTCCCCCACTCAACCCTTGCCGTAATGTTTTCAGCCTCAAAACAAACAAAGTACTGCGTTGTTTTGGGGCTTGATGAAAAATCGAGTGATGGTTTCTGCAGGTTGGCCCGTCCAGCAAATGGGCTGCTGGTCCACCACGGACTGGGAGGTTAAAAATACAAGTTGTATGGTGCAAAGGCAAGTAAAAAAACGCCATCGAGAGCCATCCACTGAAAAAAAATCGCTCCTGATGTGCTTCTTCAGTCGTGCCGCCGGCCCCCTCTTTAATCCAGTTCGCTCGGGGATCTGGTACCATTTTTTTCCAGAGGGCGAACAAGTATCAGCTAGGCCTAGGTTTTGTATTTTAACATGCGTAGCCCACGACATACGGTGACAGTGGTTTCAACTTATTTTTTGAGGTCCATACCGGCCTATGGGCTTTTTCTTAAAGATCGGCATTCCAATGTATTTTTTTAACCACATTATATATATTTATATTATTACTATTATCGTATATTTTATAGAGACATATATATACATTATAAAAACATCCCACGTGTTATTAACTTATAAAAGTAAATGTTTAACAGAAGTTGACAAGAAAAATCCTGGTTGTTTTTGACTCACAGGCAAGGAAAATCCTGGTGATTGCGTACAAAAGCTTGCGAAGATTTTAAGGACCAATGTAATAATAATGCGCTCATTTTTATTTTGAGCAATAACTCGCTAATTTGTTAATTATGTATATAAAAATGTGCCTCTCCGGTTGATTTTTTGATATTAATTGCTCCTTCTAACATAACATTATATATATAACGAGCCCAGCTAATTCGTGTATTTGAAGGAAGTGCAAATGGGCTGGGATTTCTTAGAAAATATAAATGGGCTGCATTGACGCGAAATTATTTGTTCACCCGGCCCAGCAAATGGACTGTACATTCTAGAAAACATGGGTTAAATATATGCCACATTTTTGCAGGCTGACATGTGGGCCAATAGATCGAAGCCTATGCAGGGCGTTGTCAACTTGGTCGGCATGCACCTTCAATCTCTCGTCTTCTTCCTCCAGCGTCGCCGCGACCGCCCGGTCCGGCCTCCGGCGGCTAGCGGCTCTGCTTAGCATGCATCGCTGCGAAGCGCTACCCCACCGCTGGCCAGGCTATCCCTACACCCCTCCACACCTCCTGTTATTCCCACCGACTGCAGCCCGCCGCATCAAAACCAGTTATAACCCTTCTCCTCCACTCAATCTGTGACTCCACTGCCGCGTCTTCCCATCTCCGAGTCATTCCCGTCCGGGGCCTCGCCGTCGTCCATCGCCTCGCTGCGCTCGGTGCGGCGTGGTCAACAAACGAGAGTCATCGGAAGAGGACTGTACGTGGAGAGCCTGACGGCTGGGACCCACGAGGTCCATGGTCGCACGCAAGGAAAGTTCCTCCTTATTAAGCTGAAAAAATTGTTTCCTCCACCTTACAGCTGGGATCCACCGGCTGTATCTTCGCACGGAAGGAAGTGCCTCCTTGTTATGCGAAAAAAATTATTCCTCCCGTTGATAGCTGGGACCCGTCAGATTTGGTGGCTGGCTTGTGGGCCTACTAAGCGGACGTGTACGCAGGGCTTTGTCAACTTAATCAACAAATGATTCTAGCAGCTGGACCGTTGGATGTTAATCCAACAGCCGTGCTCCTTCTTCAACCTCTGTTCTTGCTCCTGTCTCCCGTGGGCGGCACCGCGGCTGTGCTGCCGCGCACCCGAACCAGTCAAGTTTCCCACTCCTATCCATCTGCGACTCCACTGCCCCGTCTTCCCCATCTCCGGGTCGTTCCAGTCTAGGGCCTCGCCATCGTCCACCGGCCCTGGTGCACTCGGCACGGTGTGGTCAACGTGGTAAACAACCGAGAGTCATCAGAAGATGACTGTACGTGAGAGGCTGACAGTGGGGACGCACCACGCCCATGGACGCATGCATGCAACGGAACGCGGCGTGGTCAACGTGGTCTAGGAACGACTTCCATCGAAATTGTACTGTACGTGGAGAGGCTGACAGCTGGGTCCACGGCCGCAGCAAGGAAGTGCCTCCTTATTACACGGAAAATAATGATTCCTCCAACTGACAGCAGGGACCCACCGGACGGGCCACCGTATTTTGCGAAAAAAACGTTTCCCCCCTGACTGCTGGGACCCACCGGACGGGCCACCATATTTCGCGAAAAAAACGTTCCCCCCGCTGTCAGCTCGGACCCACCGGAAGTGCCTCCTTATTACGCAGAAAAAAATGAATACTCCCCCTGCTAGCTGGGACCCACCTTGGTGGGAGGCTGGCTTGTGGGCCTACTAAGTTGAAGGGACGGAGGGCTTTGTCAACTTAGTCAATATGAACAATTCTAGCTCCAGTGACCGTACGATGTCCATCCAACGGCCGTAGTGCTTCTTCAACCTCTGGTCTTCTTGCTCTAGCCGCCCAAACCAGCGCCGGTCGTGCCGCGTGCTCCTGCCTCCCGTGGCCGGCTGTGATGCCGCGGAGGCCTCACCGCCCCCTACTGCTCCCACCGCTAGGCAGGCCATCCCTCTACTCACCCACACCCCCTGTTATTCTGCGGCGACGGCAACCTCACACCGCAGCCGAACCAGTGAACCCTCGTACTCCTCTCGGCGCGGGCTTCCACTGTCGCGTCTTCCCCGGCTCCGCGCCGTCCCCTTCCTAGGCCTCGCCGTCGTCCACTGCCCTGGTGCTCTCGGCGCGGTGTGGTCAACGTGGTCAAGGAACGACTTCCATCAGAAGAGTACTGTACGTGAAGAGGCTGACAGCTGGGTCCACGGCGGCCGCAAGGAAGTGCCTCCTTATTACGCGCAAAATAATTATTCCTCCACCTGACAGCAGGGACCCACCGGACGGGCCACCGTATTTTGTGAAAAAAATGTTTCCCCTGACTGCTGGGACCCACCAGCTACATCTTCGCACGCAAGGAAGTGCGTCCGGGCAAAAAAAATGATTTGCCCCCTAACTGCTAGGACCCACTAGCTACATCTTCGCACGGAAGGAAGTGCCTGACAGTCAGGACCCACCTGGTCGAAGCGTACGTAGCGTTGTCATTCTGGTCGCGAACGTGTACGTACATACTGGTCGATGTAGAGGCGCGCACGTAGCGTGTACACGTACGTACAGCGGCCAGGGGGCAAGAAAGTAAATACGACCACGTACGTACATACGGGCGGGGTCTCGAACGCCAACTCGCGCATATGTACGGCCAGGGCTCGTGTACATGGCTGGGTCATAATGGAGAAACTGCATCGTCGTCGTGTTCATGGGGAGGCAACGGAATGCGTCGTGTTCATCGGGAGGCAACGGAACGCATGGGAGTGTAGGGGAACGCAGCAGAAAACAAAAAATTTCCGACCTACGCACCAGCCCAGGACCACTATGGAGACTGCATACATGGTTTGATCTTTTTCGTTACCGACTCGTAGCGCAGCGGGAAGTAGAGTCGATGACGATCGGCGGTGCAGATCCCCGCAGCTAGGATTTACAACCTCCCAACCGCGAGGATGTATACCCTCATGTGCTCCTCAGACAGCCCTCCAGGAGGCGGTCGAACAGCCCCCCGGACGGTGTCGCGGACAGCCCTTCGGGAAGACCTTCGAAACTCGAACGGTCACTCGGACAGCCCTTCGGGAGGACCTTCGAAACTCGGACGGTCACGCGGACAGCCCTTCGGGAGGCACTCACGAACTAAGACCGAAACTACGATCTCTCTACAGAGTTGCACACATACGGTGTCATCTATCCGGCAGGGCTTCGCCGTCCAGAACTAGTTCCTGCCGGAACCCAGACAGCCTTACGGCCCTACGAAACTCTTTTCGTGGGAGGGAGAGAAGAAGCCAGATAATGCATGGCATGTGTATGAGAGCAAGGGATGAGTGTGGAGGGCTGCCCCTCCACCTCTATTTATAGGAAATCCCAAGGGGGTAGGGTAGTTTCACAAAAAACCCAAAATGCACATGAATGAAGTCCTTCCACAAGGACCTAGGAGTGAAACCAAGGAACAAGAGGGTCCCCAAGGGGGGATACCCCATGTGGCCGGCCACACCCTCATGAGGGGCCCAAAAAATGGCTCCTATCCATCCATGTCATCCCCAAGATCTTTTGGAGCAAAGCCCCAAAAGGTGGCTTTCCATAAAGTAACCATAAAGCTGATTTTCACTATTCACGACGACATTTTTCAGCGTCTGATCGAACTGAAAATATTTATGTGGGCTAAGAACATTTCCAGTACCCACTAAAATGATTTTCAACGCGTTCCGAAACAATTCCGGTTTTAGTGATTTTCATCTGCGAAACGCATATGAAGTGGCTCCGGCAGCTCCAGAACATTTCCGGTTTTTATCTCAGAAAATTCCAAAAAGCTTCCAGAATGATTCTGGCATCCTCCAAGAATTATCAGGCATGTGCCGAAACCAATTTGACTTAATGGTGTATCCCGAAACAACTTTTCGGTATCATCGAAACTTATCCGATGACCTCTCTCTGCGGTACGATTCCGCTGTCCGAAACTTTTCGGTGTCCGAAACTTTTTCGGTGATTTTCTCTCAGACTCCCTGTCTAGTATTCAGCAGATAGATGACCCTTAAGTGTGTGACCCTATAGGTTCGGTGAAGTATAGACATGACCCGGAACCCCTTCCGATCAATGATCAACATCGGAGCCGTGGACACCCATATTGACCCCTATACCCACACGAATAAATATTCGAGTGAACCTCCAGTTGTCGTGTGCTATTCCTGTTGCTTCGCGATATGTTACAAATACCCGAGGTGAGACATGTGGGCATTCCCGTGGATCAACAACTTGTCCACTATGCTAGTTACCTCGTTACCGGTATTGTTCTCTTTTCTCGTTATCGTGTTCCGGCATCCCCGTGATCAAATCACAAAGTGTCTGGCCAGACGATGATGGATACCGTAACACCGAGAGGGCCCAGAGATATCTCTCCATCGTCGGAGGAGCAAATCCCAATCTTGAGCTATCAAGTTACTTGACACACTTTTCCATGAACCCGTAAGCCGCCGTAATAGCCACCCATTTACGGATGACGTTTAACAAACCCCAAAGTTCATGAAGCAAGCATGAAGAAACTCGATACTCTCATGGTCTAAGGAATCATGCAAACGTTAACCATCTCTGTGTTATGTACCAATAAACTTGTGACGAATGAATCTTATAGCATAACATCATGCCGGGTCGATTCAACACAAATGTTCTCTTAACATTATGCCCTCAAGGTTGCTGACATAGACATGCCCATGATCAGGAAAACATAACCATCATGCAACACTTGAGCTAGTCTTAGAGGCCAGACTAGGAATACATTTTACCGTTTATTATTCCACACGTGCATATGAGTCTTCCTCCGAGCCTCGTGGTTATTGCAGACTCGAGAACCATAGCAGTTATAGCATGGAACATAAACATAATTATGAACTCGGAGATAAATAATATCATTTATTATTGCCTCTAGGGCATATCTCCTACAGACTCCCACTTGCACTAGAGTCAATAATCTAGTTAATGCTAATGCACTTTACACCTGTGGCACACCGGTGTAAATATGCTTCACTTGTGGTATAGCCTGATGTCCAACGGATCTGACGACTTCAGTTCCGTGTGTATCTTTGCATGTCCTCGCGTTTTCACGTTTTCACAAAAAATCATATTTTGTGTGGACTTGGCTTTGTATGTATGTGAATCACAGGTCGAACCTGGATTCCTCAGACTGAGTTATGGAGCAACTACCTGCAGTAGTGTCCCATTGTCAAAAGCCATCTTGGAACTATACTAAGTTCATGAATGAACTATATGATTCAACATCTTCTTTGTCGCTTCTAAAGCGTCAACATACTTAGCCCTTGTTATAGAATTCGCCACAGTAACTAGTTTGAACAAATTCCAACTAACTGTGCCACCACATTGTGTGTTACACAAAACCCTTAACTTAAATCGAAAATCGCACGGTGAAAAGATGAAGACTATCGATGTAACATTTTACAGCGAACTCTTCATGATCTCCGCTTGCAAGAAAACATATCATCAGTACTTACTCTAGTACTCAATGACATCTTTCACTGTTGCCCCACGATCAGTACTTTGATCATTTTAGTATCCATACTCGCAACACCTTGGGAGTATCGGACATATCTGGTTGTTTTACATACCATGGAATACATGATTAATCCAAACACAAAAGTGTGTGGAATCTGCATCATGTATTTTACTCATCAGTGTTTTGGGACACCGAGTCTTGCAAAAACTCCTTCCATGTGACTTTGGCAAGAATCACTCCTTGGCGTTTTAAATGCTAAAAGGTTTTAGCATCTTGTCAATATGTATTCATTGCTTAGCCCCATTAGGTAAATCTATCTCCATAGATCATCATGCCTAATATTGAGGCTATTTAGCCTAAGCACTTCATCGAAAAACTATTTTCAAATGAAGTCCTAATTCGTGTCAGGAAATTTATTTCCAATTACCAATGTGCCAAGCACATAAGGTTTTTAGAAATATTATTACGCACCCACTTACTTTCTTGAATTACAAGCATCTTCGTTACCCATTGATGAACTCAAAACCCCTTTGACCCTTTCATCAAAACACGAAGATTCCAACTCCATTTTGCTCTCTTCTGTCCATTGCTGGAACTCTGAAGTTTGCATACCTACTAGCATCCTCTAGATCGACAAATTACTTTGGACTGTATCATATACAAGTCCTAGCTTTCATTTCCATCAGATGGAAATCCTTTTATCATCCATGTTTCATATCTCATGATTGAAATATGTATTAATTGCTAGTTCAACCGAACCGACTTTAAGCATCGCTACGATGAAAACAACCTCATCGTAGTCAACTCTTGAACTTGTTATTTCAACAAGTCGAGCTTTATGGATAAAACTTTTTATCCATATCAGTTTTAAGTTCCATAAATATTCGTTAGACTCTAAGTCTTCCGAAAGGTGTATCAAGGTTTTAATCTTGAATCACTTATATGGAAACTAACTTGGGTTGTATTGGCATTTAGCCAATTCCGGAGTCAGGGCCCATCAACGCTTCCTTGTGTATCGTAGGTATAATGTTGTCTAACAACAATATCTCGTTTGCGCACCTGAGAGGTTTGCACGAGCCTTGCCTACGTGGTTCAGCTGCAAGTTCGACCGAAGTTCATACATTTTATTGTAGAAACTTCCGTATCAGTCGCAGTAGGAAACTCTGGAATTACTTCGAAGGTCTCTTTCCTTTGATCTGATGACTTAGATACTGTTTATCTCGTTGAGTTGCACTATTCTCCCACTCACCTTTTTGAAAGAACCATTCTCTTTAAAAGCACACCGTTTCACGGCAAAACTATTTGCCTCGGTATAGTGAGGGAGGAATACCCAACATTTTGGTATAACCTACAAAGTAGCACTGGTCTGATTTGGAATAGGTTTGTAACCTTTTACACAAGCCCCATATTCCAAATGTTAAGAAAAGATATAACATGGTTGGGCGTACCATACCATGGCTTCATTTCAACAGACCCGATGTAGCTCTTTTCAGTGTAAAAGCCGCAGTCTCTAAAGCATCACTTTAAAAAGGATAATGGCAAATTTATTTATGTCATCTTTGACCTTACCATGTCATAAATGGTTAGATTACATCTCGACGGACTTTTCACTTGCAGTGGTGTTCCGGGAGGTGCAAGTTATGAAACCCCTTTCACAACTCATCAGACATTCGCTAAACATGTAACTCAAATATTCCTTTGTGCAATCAATTTGCAGAAACATAATTTTCTTGTTACAATAACTTCTACTTCATTTTTGAAAACCTTTCGAATGATTTCAAAAGATCCAGACTTACGTCTCATCAAGTAAATATCCATATATCTACTTGAGTCATTTCTGAAGATAAATAAATCCACCACTAACAACACTTATCGGACTACACACATCAAATGTATGATCACTAATAAGTTTGTTGTTCGTTCCTTATTGCCTGTGAACGGTATTTTAGTCACATCACTTTTCGGAGGAAAGTTGCAAGTGTCAGATGATTCAAAATCAAAAAGACTTCAAAATCCATCATAATGGAATTTTCCATGCGGGTTTCTCCAATGTGACCAAATGTAGTGCCACACTTGTGTGGTATTCTTTTAGTCTTGCGACATTTAGCGTCAGTGTTATGGATGTATCATATTACCCTCAATATTCATAACATACGTCCCATCTTGGATGGAAGCATGGCCCTTCATTTTATTCATAATACTTAACAACAATTGTTGTTTTTATGAACAACTCTTTTGCAACATACATTGTGCAATGGGCTAGAGTGTATGAAACTCTAAAATGAATTATGAAAGTAAACCCAGAGGTATTGTATTATTATCAATATTCATAACATACATCTCATTCATAATGAAAGTATGGCCCTTGTGTTATTCATAACATCGAACATAAAAGGTTCTCTTATGAACAACCTTCTTGCAAGATACCTTATGCAATGGGCTAGAGTTTGTAAAACTCTAAATGAATTATGAAAATAAATACAGACGGCAATACACCGATGGAAGGTATAGTAACATTTACTATGTTCCCTATGTATACCTTAACCTCATTTCTGGCTAGTCCTTTTAGGCCACAGTAGCTCTTACAGTGATTCGCAATTGAATGCAATCGAGCGGGTATCTTTGTGATTAACTCACAATACCCAAGAATTAGTGATTAACATGTTTAACCATAATTCCCAAGAACTATATCTTTGACCAGCCTACTATACAACAAAAACTTGTATGACATTCATACATGAGCTGGATATTCCAGTCATCTTTCTTTCTGCCTTTTTACTTCTAACAGTTTAACTTTTAGTATTTCTCCTACTCGCAAAAGAAGCACCCAACTTAAGAGTGGCGTTAGCCCCGGACTTCCTAGGCGTGTAAGTCATACTAACACCCTTTGGACACTTCCTTTCTCTTTAAGTTGTTGTTTTATTCACCTTTCATTATATGACAGGCGTTCTTCTGGATCCCTTTCCCAACAGTCAAATGCATAGTAAACACTTTTACTAATACTTGCAAACAAACATTGCTTTGTTTGTATCTGAAAATAATTTTCAGTTCCATGAATATCATATAACTATCCCAACTTTCGAAGTTTGGGTTTCATGGAAGCAAACATATTGCACTTGACTGAAACAGAATTATAGCTTTTGGATCGAAGGACGAGAGTCACATGATCCATAGCTTTAGCGGGAGGATACGGAAAGCATGCGATAGGACAAAGTCCTTCTCGGCACTTTTGAGGACAATCCTCATATTACGTTACCAATCGTAAAGTTTTAACCAGATATTTAACAGTTATTCAATTTTAATAGGGAAGGTGGAAACGCGAACCATTATTCTACAACTATTTTGCAAGAAACACTTAGACAGTGTTCATAATTAATTGCACTGAGAATTAAACATGTTAATTCAACAGTGCGCTCCCACTCAAATCAATATCTCTCACAATTAATTTTGAGTGATACAAGATCCAGACTTCAATTCATCGCCATAGAATCATCATCTCATAACGGGAATTTTAATCGGTAGGCCAACTTGCCGATCACATCTCTATGTGACTCTTGCTCATCTTTCGATGCGTGTGTTCCGAGCTCAGGACGATCCTGCCATGAACGTCAAGACAACCAAGTGATCTTGCTGCGAGGTCTGACCTCACCCGCCTCACACTTCTCTAATCGTTCGTACCCATGCATCCATGGCGCACCCCGAAAAGATAGGTGCCGTGACGGTGCTACACTTGGGAGAACACTAACTACTTGATATTTTAAGTGAGAGATCACCCTAATAAAAGCGACTACGGCGCAATCAAGAAGGGTGCATCATAAGGGATAAACATCTCAGGCAATTCATAATAGCATGATATGGTATAGCCCTTTCTGACGGAGAAGTATTTCATTTCTTCGTCTTCGGCATTCGCGTCGGTGGTCACCTTCACGAAGATTGCCACCACCTTGTCGATGCACCAGATAATATTGCTATCTCTATAGCTAACAAAATAATGCATTACAACAAGGTTGACACGCAGGTCATTAAAATGCAATCATATGGCTCCAGCCATCATGCCGAATCATGACACGCAGGTCATGTTAATCAAATTACATCATATAGTCATCTCATACATAATCGAATTAGTATGAGCACTGCTATACCACATCACATGCACATCCTGCAAAACCAAGTTAGACGCCTCTAATAGGTTTATGCAAAATTTTATTTTACATGGCTTCTAAGGTTTTGACTTAAACCGCAGCTACCAACGTTTTATCATCAAGTATGATTATTCAGGTTGCTAGATTAACATCTCGGGGTGTATGAAACACGGGATAATTAAATCTCGAGCCCCATACTAAACTTCGTCATACGCATGACCCCCGTGCAGATCATATCTGCAATGCCCTTTCATCTGCGAATTTCATCTTTCTTTTGACTACGGCAGAACCCAAAGAACTGATAGCACTTCCATGATCAATCAGGATCACGGATTGCCAGAACTTTGTCAAATTCCACCATGCTGTCTCGAGATTGAGCAAACGCAAATTCTAGGGAAGCAACAAGAACCTCGGGTAACAGATTTCATCTGTCACCCGCATAAATAATTTTCAGCAATAGATCTCATCTACTACCTAATTATATTATGCAATACCCATACATCTCCATGTATTCTAGATCGAAACCTGCATCTACGCATAGCACGGCTCTTGATGCCGCTGTAGGGGAACGCAGCAGAAAACAAAAAATTTCCGACCTACGCACCAGCCCAGGACCACTATGGAGACTGCATACATGGTTTGATCTTTTTCGTTACCGACTCGTAGCGCAGCGGGAAGTAGAGTCGATGACGATCGGCGGTGCAGATCCCCGCAGCTAGGATTTACAACCTCCCAACCGCGAGGATGTATACCCTCATGTGCTCCTCAGACAGCCCTCCAGGAGGCGGTCGAACAGCCCCCCGGACGGTGTCGCGGACAGCCCTTCGGGAAGACCTTCGAAACTCGAACGGTCACTCGGACAGCCCTTCGGGAGGACCTTCGAAACTCGGACGGTCACGCGGACAGCCCTTCGGGAGGCACTCACGAACTAAGACCGAAACTACGATCTCTCTACAGAGTTGCACACATACGGTGTCATCTATCCGGCAGGGCTTCGCCGTCCAGAACTAGTTCCTGCCGGAACCCAGACAGCCTTACGGCCCTACGAAACTCTTTTCGTGGGAGGGAGAGAAGAAGCCAGATAATGCATGGCATGTGTATGAGAGCAAGGGATGAGTGTGGAGGGCTGCCCCTCCACCTCTATTTATAGGAAATCCCAAGGGGGTAGGGTAGTTTCACAAAAAACCCAAAATGCACATGAATGAAGTCCTTCCACAAGGACCTAGGAGTGAAACCAAGGAACAAGAGGGTCCCCAAGGGGGGATACCCCATGTGGCCGGCCACACCCTCATGAGGGGCCCAAAAAATGGCTCCTATCCATCCATTTCATCCCCAAGATCTTTTGGAGCAAAGCCCCAAAAGGTGGCTTTCCATAAAGTAACCATAAAGCTGATTTTCACTATTCACGACGACATTTTTCAGCGTCTGATCGAACTGAAAATATTTATGTGGGCTAAGAACATTTCCAGTACCCACTAAAATGATTTTCAACGCGTTCCGAAACAATTCCGGTTTTAGTGATTTTCATCTGCGAAACGCATATGAAGTGGCTCCGGCAGCTCCAGAACATTTCCGGTTTTTATCTCAGAAAATTCCAAAAAGCTTCCAGAATGATTCTGGCATCCTCCAAGAATTATCAGGCATGTGCCGAAACCAATTTGACTTAATGGTGTATCCCGAAACAACTTTTCGGTATCATCGAAACTTATCCGATGACCTCTCTCTGCGGTACGATTCCGCTGTCCGAAACTTTTCGGTGTCCGAAACTTTTTCGGTGATTTTCTCTCAGACTCCCTGTCTAGTATTCAGCAGATAGATGACCCTTAAGTGTGTGACCCTATAGGTTCGGTGAAGTATAGACATGACCCGGAACCCCTTCCGATCAATGATCAACATCGGAGCCGTGGACACCCATATTGACCCCTATACCCACACGAATAAATATTCGAGTGAACCTCCAGTTGTCGTGTGCTATTCCTGTTGCTTCGCGATATGTTACAAATACCCGAGGTGAGACATGTGGGCATTCCCATGGATCAACAACTTGTCCACTATGCTAGTTACCTCGTTACCGGTATTGTTCTCTTTTCTCGTTATCGTGTTCCGGCATCCCCGTGATCAAATCACAAAGTGTCTGGCCAGACGATGATGGATACCGTAACACCGAGAGGGCCCAGAGATATCTCTCCATCGTCGGAGGAGCAAATCCCAATCTTGAGCTATCAAGTTACTTGACACACTTTTCCATGAACCCGTAAGCCGCCGTAATAGCCATCCATTTACGGATGACGTTTAACAAACCCCAAAGTTCATGAAGCAAGCATGAAGAAACTCGATACTCTCATGGTCTAAGGAATCATGCAAACGTTAACCATCTCTGTGTTATGTACCAATAAACTTGTGACGAATGAATCTTATAGCATAACATCATGCCGGGTCGATTCAACACAAATGTTCTCTTAACATTATGCCCTCAAGGTTGCTGACATAGACATGCCCATGATCAGGAAAACATAACCATCATGCAACACTTGAGCTAGTCTTAGAGGCCAGACTAGGAATACATTTTACCGTTTATTATTCCACACGTGCATATGAGTCTTCCTCCGAGCCTCGTGGTTATTGCAGACTCGAGAACCATAGCAGTTATAGCATGGAACATAAACATAATTATGAACTCGGAGATAAATAATATCATTTATTATTGCCTCTAGGGCATATCTCCTACAGGGAGCCATCCGGCTTGGACAGAACAGTCAACGGAAACGAGGCCTGGCGTACCGTAGAACAGAGGAAACGGCCTTGTGCTCGACCGGCCACGTTCGAAACGGGATCCTGTTCATAGGGAGGGGTCTGGCGTACCGCAAAACGAAAGAAACAGACCTCCTACGGTTGAAACGGGGTCCTGTTGATCGGGAGGGGTGTGGCGTACCGCAAAACGGAGGAAACGGACTTGTGTTGGAGCGCTACGGTCGAAACGGGGGTCCTGTTCATCGGGAGGGGTGTGGCGTACCGCAAAACGGGACTCCACGGGATACTGTTCATCTCCACCGTCGACCCCCTCTAGCCTCCACGGGCTAGTGTTCATCCACCGTCGACCTCCTCCAGCCTCCACCTGCGACTTTTCATCCACGGGCTCCTGTTCATCCAGCCTCCACCGCGCGCTACTCCACCGGCTACTGTTCAACCAGCCCTCTCCACGGGCTCCTGTTCAACCACCCCTCCATGGGCTACTGTTCATCCAGCCCTCCACCATCTACTGTTCATCCAGCCCTCCACGGGGTGGTCCTGTTCATCTAGCCCTCCACGGGGTCCTGTTCATCCAGCCCCAACCGGCTCGATTGATCGGGGTCCTGTTCATCCAGAGGCAACACCACGGGGTCCTATTCATCCACCCCCACCGGGAACTGTTCATCCAAACCCGCCCCCCCCCAGCAACGCTCACTGTTCATCTAGATGCAGCATCGATCGGCTTCAGTTAGCAGCAGTAGCGAAGGAATCGCTCGATCGGGTTCAGTTAACAGCCATCGATCGATCGCTCGGGTTCAGTAACGCGTAGCCTGCAGTGCAATCGCTCGGGTTCAGTTAGATCCCAACGCCTCGCACCCATGCGCGTGCGTGTAAGAGAGAAACGCGCAAACCTCCGTGCATCGCTCGGCCCCGACCACCCACCGTAACCGGCAACACCCCGATATTTTCCTAGCCCTCGCTTCTACCACGGTTTTTTCCGTCATGGACGGCCCAAAGAATGTCATGCGGCTGTGTCTCCGGCCCGCCCAGGACGAAAATCCCATTTTCTGTCATGATTTTTTGTCATAGAAGTAGGAGCCCGCCACATCTATGATGATACCGGGTTTGTCACAATTATCATCATAGAAGTGTCATAAGTATGACAAAAAAATTTTCGTTCGGCCCAAAATGTCACGGATGTGTCTTTTTTTGTAGTGCATAGAATTGCATCTCCATATCATCCCAGTCTAGTGGTCAAGTAGAATTGAGCAATAGAGAGATTAAATTAATTTTGCAAAAGACTGTTAATAGATCTAGAAAGAATTGGTCTAAGAAACTTGATGACGCTTTGTGGGCTTATAAAACTGCTTATAAGAATCCTATGGGTATGTCTCCATATAAAATGGTTTATGGAAAAGCATGTCACTTACCTCTTGAACTAGAACATAAGGCATATTGGGCTATTAAAGAGCTCAATTATGATTTCAAACTTGCCGGTGAGAAGAGGTTATTTGACATTAGCTCACTTGACAAATGGAGAACCCAAGCCTATGAGAATGCCAAGTTGTTTAAAGAAAAAGCTAAAAGATGGCATGATAAAAGGATACAAAAGCATGAATTTAATGTAGGTGATCATGTTTTGCTATACAACTCTCGTTTAAGATTTTTTGCAGGAAAGCTTCTCTCTAAATGGGAAGGCCCTTACAGCATCGAGGAGGTCTACCGTTCCGGTGCCATAAAAATTAACAATGCCGAAGGCAAAAATCCGAAGGTGGTAAACGGTCAAAGACTCAAACATTATATCTCGGGTACTCCCATAAATGTTGAGACCAATATAATTGATACCGTAACCTCGGAGGAGTACATAAGGGACACTTTCCAGAACGTTCCAGACTCCGAAAAGGAATAGGTATGTGGTACAGTAAGTAAACCGACTCCAAAACGTTTCCAATGATAAGTTTTCTCCGTTTTGGAATATTAAAAAATAGGAAAATTAAAAGTAGTCCGAAAGAGACACGGGGCGTCCACAAGGGTGGAGGGCGGACCCTACCCCCCCGGGCGTGCCCCCCGACCTTGTGGCCACCTCGTGTGCCCTCCGGACTCCGTTTTCTTGCACAATACTTCTTTTGGTCGGTAAAAAATCATTATATAATCTCCCGAAGGTTTTGACCACCGTACCACGACAATATCTCCTGTTTTTGTTTCGATCTGTTTTTCTGACAGATCTAGATGACCATGACGTCTTCAAGCGCTCCCAAGGACAAGTTCTTTGAGAAGGTCATCAACTCTTACCTCGCGGAGGTGCTGCAAGAACCTCAAACCATTGAGATGCGTGAGGGGGTGCTGCACATCCGCAATGTTGATGGGCCTAAGAAGACCGGAAGCGTGGAGACAAGACTCGAAGCAATGGAGCAGCAAGTTTTCAAGTGCCAAGGGATGGTGGAGCGTGGACTCAATGCCAATCAGATGATGATCGTGGAGTTCACCAACAATGACAAGCTGGATACCAAGAGCATTGAGGAGGCCATCTACAAGCTTCATGAGAAAATTGAGCATCTCCAAGCCCAAATCTATGACCTGCAAAACCAAAATTGTGAGTATGAATACAGATTTAAGAGGATGAGTTTGGCTGTAGACTTGAGGATCCCGGAGACTCGTTCATCTTTCTATGATGATGAACCTATGCCTTGGAAGATGGATGACAAGCCTACTTCATCAACAACTCCTTCATCACCACCTCCGAAGAAAGAGATTTAAACACATGGGTATGGGCACTCCCCTTGGCAACTGCCAAGCTTGGGGGAGTGCCTCGGTATCGTATCATGATCACATCTTTATCTTTATCGTTTTTCTTAGTTCGATCCTTTTGGTTATATCTTGATCTAGTAGAATAAAGTTTTAGTATGATCTAGCTTTGAGTTTTGTTTATGTCCCCTCTATGTAATCGAGTCCATGAGATATATAATAAAGAGTAGTTTTGAGATAAGGGCTTTGCTTTCTTGCTATGATCTTGAGGGAAATTAAATAAAGGAAGAATAAAAAGATCATATATTGATCTTATCGAGAGTAATGACTTCACATATAAAGAGTATGATGAATAAAAGTTACTGAGAGTTGACAAACATAGTTTTGGTCATTGTTGCAATTAATAGGAAGTAATAAAGAAAGAGAGGCTTCATATATAAATATACTATCTTGGACATCTTTTGTAATTGTGAGCACACATTAAAATATGACATGCTAAAAGGCTAATGTTGGACAAGGAAGACAACATAATGAGTTATGTTTTCTTATATTCGAATAGAAGTTATATTGTTTTGAATCATCCAACATGTTGAGCTTGCCTTTCCCTCTCATGCTAGCTAAATTCTTTGCACCAAGTAGAGATACAACTTGTGCTTCCAAACATCCCTAAACCCAGTATTGCCATGAGAGTCCACCATATCTAGTAAGATCCTTCAAGTAAGTTGTCATCGGTGAAAGCAATAAAAATTGCTCTCTAAATAGGTATGATCTATTAGGGTGAAGAAAATAAGCTTTATACGAACTTTTGATATGGAAGAAATAAAAGCGACGGACTGCATAATAAAGGTCCTTATCACAAGAGACAATATAAAATGATGTTCTATTGCACTAAGATTTTGTACATCCAACCATAAAAGCGCATAACAACCTCTGCTTCCCTCTGCGAAGGGCCTATCTTTTATTTTTATCTTCTACCGTTATATAAGAGTCATGGTGATCATCACATTTCCTTTTTATACTTTTTCCTTTGGCAAGCTCTATGTGTTGGAGAGATCCGGATATATATATCCACTCGGATGTAGGTTTTCATAAAGTATTATTGTTGACATTACCCTTGAGGTAAAAGGTTGGGAGGCGAAACTATAAGCCCCTATCTTTCTCTGTGTCCGATTGAAACTTTGTACCCATAAGTATCGCGTGAATGTTAGCAATTGTGAAAGACTATATGATAGTTGAGTATGTGGACTTGCTGAAAGCTCTTATATTGACTCTTTCCGATGTTATGATAAATTGCAATTGTTCCAATGACCGAGATCATAGTTTTTTAGTTTTCAATGAAGTTTCTGATTCATACTTTATCTTGTGAACGAATTGTTACTTTAGCATAAGAAATTATATGACAATATATGTTGTTGTTCTAAAGATAATCATGATGCCCTCATCTCCGTATTTTATTTTATCGACACCTCTATCTCTAAACATGTGGACATATTTATCGATATCGGCTTTCGCTTGAGGACAAGCGAGGAATAAGCTTGGGGAAGTTGATATGTCCATTTTGCATCATGCTTTTATATTGATATTTAATGCATTATGGGCTATTATTACACATTATATCACAATACTTATGCCTATTCTCTCTTATTTTACAAGCTTTACATGAAGAGGGAGAATGCCGGCAGCTGGAATTCTGGGCTCACAAAGGAGCAAATATTAGAGACCTATGCTGCACAACTCCAAAAGTCCTAAAACTTCACGGAGCATGTTTTTGGAATAAATAAAAAATATTGGGCGAAGAAAGTACCAGAGGGGGGCCACCAGCCAGCCACAAGGGTGGAGGGCGCGCCCTACCCCCTGGGCGCGCCCCCCGACCTCGTGGGCCCCCTGGCAGGTCTCCGGTGCCCATCTTTGGCTATATGGTGTCTTTTACACTGAAAAAAAATCAAGAAGAAGCTTTTGGGACGAACCGCCGCCGTCTCGAGGCGGAACCTGGGCAGAACCAATCTAGGGCTCCGGCGGAGTTGTTCTGCCGGGGAAACATCCCTCCGGGAGGGGTAAATCATCGCCATCGTCATGACCATCGATCCTCTCATCGAGAGGCGTTCAATCTCCATCAACATCTTCACCAACACCATCTCCTCTCAAACCCTAGTTCATCTCTTGTATCTGATCTTTGTCTCAAAACCTCAGATTGGTACCCGTGGGTTGCTAGTAGTGTTGATTACTCCTTGTAGTTGATGCTAGTTGGTTTATCCGGTGGAAGATCATATGTTCAGATGCTTAATGATAATTAATACTCCTCTGATTATTATTATTAATATGCTTTGTGAGTAGTTACGTTTGTTCCTGAGGACATGGGAGAAGTATTGTTATAAGTAATCATGTGAATTTGGTATTCGTTCGATATTTTGATGAGTTGTACGTATGTTGTCTCTCCTCTAGTGGTGTTATGTGAATGTCGACTACATGACACTTCACCATTATTTGGGCCTAGGGGAAGGCATTGGGAATTAATAAGTAGATGATGGGTTGCTATAGTGACAAAAGCTTAAACCCTAGTTTATGCGTTGCTTCGTAAGGGGCTGCTTTGGATCCATATGTTTCATGTTATGGTTAGGTTTATCTTAATACTTCTTTCATAGTTGCGGATGCTTGCGAGAGGGGTTAATCACAAGTGAGAGGCTTGTACAAGGTAGGGCAGCAACCAAGCACCGATCCACCCACATATCAAATTATCAAAGTAACGAACGCGAATCATATGAGCATGATGAAAACTAGCTTGACAACAATTCCCATGTGTCCTCGGGAGCGCTTTGCTTTATATAAGAGTTTGTCCAAGCTTGTCCTTTGCTGCAAAAAGGACTGGGCCACCTTGCTGCACCTTAGTTACTATATTTACTTGTTACCCGTTACAATATACCCTATCATAAAACTATCTGTTACCGATAATTTCAGTGCTTGTAGAGAATACCTTGCTGAAAACCGCTTGGCATTTCCTTCCGCTTCTCGTTGGGTTTGACACTCTTACTTATAGAAAGGACTACGATAGATCCCCTATACTTGTGGGTCATCAGCAATAAAGCCAGACGGTGGCACACAAGCCAGTCTTCAAAATAGAAAACAAGCTTTTCACGCTGGTAACAAAGCCAGTGGCCGTGTAACGCCCTCAGTCCGATGCGCCAGGTGTCTCCTAGTTATTCGCCGTCGTTGCCATGTCATTTGCTTTCGCGTTGCATTTTGCCATGTCATCATCTGCATTGCATCCTCATGTTTTCAAACTTGCATCCGTTCCAGTCTCCCAGTTCTCCCCGTTGTCCGTTCCGAGCCCTTTCACACTCTCACATGCACCCGCCGCACCTCTCAAATCTCGTTTCATGAGCGGGAGAAAAATGTTCTCGGAATAGGCCGAGAGTTGATGAGTGGCCTTGGTATATCACCAGTAGACCGCCTGTCAAATTTCGTTCCATTTGGAGGTCGTTTGATACCCCAACGGTTAACCGCATTAACCGCCGGACCCCTTTTTCTTTGCAGCCCAGCACCCCTCCACAACAGTCCACTAGTCCATCTAACCCCCCCCCCTCTGACCGGAACCATCGGATCACGATCGGAGGCTCCGAAATGCTCCAAAACCCCCAACCCTAACCCATTTTTGCTATATATAGACCCCTCCTTCCAAATTTGGACTAACCTAGCCCTCCACCTACCCCTAGCCCTCCTTCCACCCGCGCCATGGCCTCCTGCCTCGTGATGGCGCACTAGGGAGGAGCACGACCAGCGCCTGGGCCACGTGGGCCGCGCCTGTGCAAGGCCCAGCCGGCCCCTCTGCTCCCTGGGCTGAAGCCCACGAGGTGAAGCCCAGTCCAGTTTTGCCTCTGCGAATTTCACCAAGTCCTTTTCTAAAACCTCATATATGCATATTTGAGTGGCTCTATCTTTTTGCATGTTTGTCCTATGATGTTTTATGATATGTCAAAATGTTCATTACAAAGTGCTCAACATGATGGTGTGGTTTGCTTACATGTTAGGATGCATATTGACATGTTAATCTCTGTTGCAAAAGTGTATGTTGATGTTAACTGCTGTAGATTGTTATAACTTGCTGATTTGTCTTTTTACATGTTTTAGGAACATATTTATGCCATCTTTATAGTGGTGCAATCCATGTATTTTTATGTGCCTTGTGGTGAGTACATCAAGCTTGCAAAGTGTGCTACTTGATGTTTGCTGTTTTCTGAGACTTGTAATTTCTGTCAAGTCTGTAACTGTTACACTATGTTGCCGTGTTAACTTGATGCTACCATCGTATCCATGCATAATATGGAGATGCCTAGTTGACATGTTTTTATGTCCATGTTATGCTATATCATGCCATGCCATTTTATGCCTCATATATGTCATGTAGCATATGTTTTCATTGCCATGAACATGCCTAAATGATGTTCCAGTTTTCTGTTAACTTCGTGATGCCATGTAGTGAGCTTGTTATTAATTAATATATGCCTATTTTGGAGATGCTCCAATTACATGAATTGAAGTATGCTATGAGTACCTTGCTCACATGCCAAGTTTGATAATTTTGGACTTCATATGCCTCTGTTACAAGCTTACAACCATGCCTTCCTGTTGCTGTTCCTGCCATGTTCACTAAATTCCACCAAGTCTGTGAATCTGTTATTGTTTGCAATATTGCCATGATGTTTTGAGCATGTTCTATTGGTTTCTAGTAGTATCTCAGTGTTCATGTTTTGTAGTGCTTGACCTGTAAACACTTTCCGTTCCCTTTTATGCCATGATATGTTCTTGTAGTATATACTTTTGTTGTCTCAAAATATGCATCATGAATCTGTTTTCAGCCTTGCTCTGTTTTTCACTAAGTCTGAGATCTGTAATAACTTGCTTACTTGTCTTCATGAATTTCGTTGTTCTAGAGGCTATATGGAGATGCTTAGTAATCATGTTTTGCCATGTTTAACATGTACTTTAATGCAATGCTTTTTTTACCATTATCTTGCACTGTAGCATCATTGTTTCTTGCCTCCAACATGTCAACATGTTATTTCTGCTCACATGTATGCCCTATTTTTCACCATCATAACCTGTGTTATTAAGTTGCTTCTTGCATTGATCATATTGGTTTAATCCTGATGTATATGAACTTGAACCTTAATGTTATTTGAATCGTGTAATCTGTACTTTGTGTGTATATCAAGTTTGTGTCCATATGTTCACTGTAGCATGTTGTTTACTTGATTGCAAAGTGCTTAGTTGTTGTTTTAGGCAGGTTATGTTTGAAACTTGTAGTGAGTGTATGTGTTGAACCGTTGCTCCGTTTTGAGCATCCTCTATATGAAATTTGCTTGGTTTTGCATGTAGTTTCATGTTACCTTGTTGCATCCTTGTTTTCGAGTGTTTGTGATGTTGTTTTGCTTGCATTTGCATCAATGCCATGTTTAACTTGTTTTGCTCATATCTTCTAGTCCGTAGCTCCGAATTAAATGAACTTTATATGTAACTTGACTAGAAAGATGCGTAGATCATCTTGGTGCACTTTAAGTTACTGTTTAACAACTTCAACATTGTGTGTTATTCAGATCTGGTCCAATTTTGAAATTTGCATATGAGGACTAACCGGAGTTGTTATGTGTTGTTTCCGACCTCATTTAAGCTTGTTTGGATGTGCTGTTATTGTAGGAATCATCTCTTGCCATGAGTAGCATCATGTAGCCTTGTCATGCATCATACTTGGTTGAGCATCATGTCATGTTTATGTGTTGTGTGTTTACCATGTTGTTTGCTTCTTTTCGGTTGTGCTTCTTCTCAATAATTCCTGTTTCATTGCGATCGTGAGGATTCGTTCGGCTACGTTGGTTCGTCTTCTTCATGGACTCGTTCTTCTTCCTAGCGGGATTTCAGGCAAGATGACCGTCACCTTGGATCTCACTACTACCTTTGCTATGCTAGTTGTCTCGATGCTATCGCTATGTCGCGCTACCTACCACTTGGTTATCAAGCCTCCCAAATTGCCATGATAGCCTCTAACCTTTTTACCCTTCCTAGCAAACCATTGTTTGGCTATGTTACTGCTTGCTCAGCCCCTCTTATAGCGTTGCTAGTTGCAGGTGCAGGTGCGGGTTGTTCCATGTTGGGACATGGATATCATGGGATATCACAATATCTCTTATTTAATTAATGCACATATATACTTGGTAAAGGGTGGAAGGCTCGGCCTTATGCCTAGTGTTTTGTTCCACTCTTGCCGCCCTAGTTTCCGTCATACCGGTGTTATGTTCCTTGATTTTGCGTCCCTAACACGGTGAGGGTTTATGGGCCCCTCTTGACAGTTAAAACTCTTCCAGCAAGGACCAACATTGGTTTTAACATTTGCCATAATAATACTTGAACTAAATGATTAATTGGCAGAGGGCGTCATGAACCCGAGGATTCTTTTTTACATACAGGGAGGGGTCAGTGCTGATGGTGTTGGTCCCAAACAGGCAGACTGCGGGGACGCCTCGGGAAAACCCGAGGTATTTGGTATATACCGGTAGGCTGACCCATCCGGGCGTGGCCTGAGACGGGATACGCGCGGGTACTATCAGGGTGTCGACACGCCGGGAGGCTTTGCTGGATTAGTTTTACCATTGTCGAAAAGTCTTGTGCACCGGGATTCCGAGTCTGATCGGAGGGTCCCGCGATGGAGGATTGTCTCCGCGGATCGTGAGCTTGTCATGGGCTAAGTTGGGACACCCCTGCAGGGTTTAAACTTTCGAAAGCCGTGCCCGCGGTTATGTGGCAGATGGGAATTTGTTAATATCCGGTTGTAGAGGACTTGAAGTAAACCCAATTAAAATACACCAACCACGTGCGTAACCGTGACTGTCTCTTTTCGGGGAAGTTCGAGAGGAGAACACGGTTGGGTTATGTTTGAACGTAATTAGTTTAGGATCACTTATTGATCATTATTAGTTTGGGACCGTTTGCATAGATTCTCATCTTACTCTTGTACTCGTAAGTTAGCCACCATATAATGCTTAGTCGCTTGCTGCAACCTCACCACTTATCCAATCCTTACCCTTTAAGCTTCTCTAGTCTTGATACCCATGGTAATGGGATTGCTGAGCCCTCGTGGCTCACAGATTACTACAACAACAGTTGCAGATACAGGTAATGCGATGATCTGACGTGAGAGCGATGTTTGCTTGTTTTGGAGTTCTTCTGCTTCTTCGTCGATCTTGGATTAGGTTCCTGGTCGGCAGCCTGGGCTAGCAGGGTGGATGTCATTTGAGTTTCTATTCGTGTTTCATCCGTAGTCGGATGTTGTTCTCATGTATGATGCTTGATGTATTCATGTGGCATTTGTATGCCTTGTATGTGTCCCCAACTATTGTGTAATGGTTCGATGTAATGATCCACCTTGCAAAAGCGTTTCAATATGCGGTTCTATCTTTGGTAGGACCTTTCGAGTTCCTTTAGGATAGAGTCGCATATTGGGTGTGACAGGCCGGCACACCATCCAGCCTTCAAAATGAACGATCATAGACCACGGCCGAGGTCTCACCTAGCTCAGGCCGTCTCGGGCGAACATCTCCTTCTGTCGGTTCGTGAACCAAGCCTTCCTCTCCGATGACATGTTGTTCTTGTCGACACTCATGATCGCGAGTGCCGCCTCTTTTGCTTTGGTGTCGGCATTGGTGGCCTCGATCTCGAGCTTCTTCAGTTGAACGGCCTCCTCAATGTCAAGCTTCCTGCTCTTTGCGGCCTCCTCCATGTCAAGCTTCTTCGTTTGGAGGTCTAGGTATATCTTCATTTGCTCCTCCTCTCCTCCCTCACTTCCTTTTTACTCATCATGCCTTCCAAAGTTGCTTACAAGGCCATGGAAGACACATCACGCTTCTCGTCGGCCTTCGAGCTGGTCTTGCCCCTCGGCCTCTTGAGCAAGTCTCCCTCCTCAACTATGACCGCCTTCCCTCCTTTCTTCTTACGAGCAGAACATTGGTCTTTGAACTTTGGGAAATCTTTGATGAGCGACCAACAATGCGTGAGAGTGAATGGCTTGTTCTTGTGCCGGGCCTTGAAGGCTTTCAAAGATTGGAATGCGTACACAATCAAAGATGTGGCCGGAATTGTAACATGGAAGGACAGAATATGCATGAAAGATAAATGGCATGCCAAGATGAAAGGACACAAGATGAAAAAATGAGAGGTTCATACCAAGTCACCAACGCCTAGGCCACTCATGGGGCGGGCTTCGACGCTCTCAAGCGCATCACAATACTTGTTACACTCTTGTTGAATGAACCCCCATCTCTTTTGGATTGTGTTGATGCCGCGATGCTCGCAAATTGGTAGGGGGCACACTTCCTTCACTCATGAAAGTTTTGTGAACTCTTGTCCAAAAGATATATCTTTTTTGCCCGGCACCTTTTGGCCTATCTCCATCCAACTCTCACAAATCAAAGGGTCCTCCTCCTGGGTGTATGATCCAGTGTGAATGCTTTGCCTCTTCTTTTGTGCTTCGGCCCTGTGGGGGAGCTCATCGATAAACAAGTGCTCCTCCACAATGTTGACCTCTTCTTCATCATCTTCACAATACATGTCATCATCTTCATACCATGAGTTGCCATGGTCGTCCTCATCTTCATCATGGCCGGCGAATTGGGTGTCACCATACTGGTCGCGGCCGTCCTGGCGTTGGGTCGCGTCGGGATCGAAAGCTTGGCCTTGGCCATCCACGTGGAAGGCCTCACCACGGCCCTCGAAGATGACGTTCTCCATGAACGCGACGTAGTCAGGGTCGTCGACCGTCAAGTCGGCAGTGGCATTTCATCGAACAGCTTGCGAGCACCGACCATGTTGGCCGAAGGGATCGACCGGGGCTGCTTCCTTTGCATCCCGCCGGACAGCTGGCCAGCGCCACTATACCCTGGTGTCACGTTTAGGTCGATGACGCGTACGGGCATGGACGGAGCGACCACGCTGCCGTCCGGCAACGTGGAGAACCGTGTCTGCCCATGGGCATGGAGCAGCGGCGCATGACACCCGGGCGTCTCCGGTGTGATGGACGAGCTCGAGGACCGGTACTGCGGAGGACGAACAGCGATGAGCCTATGCTAGATGAGGAGGGTGTGCGCCTTGGTGACGATGGACTCCTTCTCGTCGACTTCGGCCTGGTGCTGTGCGGCACGCGGCATGGCCGCCTCGGCGGCGTAGTCGGCAGCGGCCTTTTTCTCCGCCACCTTTGTCCGCCGGTTTCTCCTCTTGATCGATTCGGCGTCGAGCTTGGCGAGCTCCACCGGCGTGAGCTCCCACCGCGGTTTCTTGGTAGCCTTCTTCTTCGACGCGGGGCGCGCGGCCTCGGCCGATTCGCCGGGATTCATCGGGCGCCGACCATGGAGGAAGGAGGGGAGGGGCGCACGAGAGGGTTTTGGGCAAAATGGGGGAAAAGTGAACCGATGTGTCCCGACCGGGCGGACCAGGGGAGGAAAAGGACGCGAGTCCGGCCTGTCCGCGCGTAGTCCGTTTCAACGCCGGCGCGGCAGAAATTTGGGTGAGAATGAGTTGAAAGCCCACCGAAAACGGTGCTTTGCGCGTTGTCTCTCTGTCCCGCGCGTTGGAGTTGCTTGGGCTGGGGCAGCAGCGCAGCTGATCGAGTGCATGGATCAACGTCTATCACGTCCGGCCGGAAGAGGATATGTAGAAAAAATAAGGTCAGGTCACATCGACCGATCCATCGGTCTCTACAAGGTCAGTCAGGGAGATGAAACGAGACAGTGAAAGAGGGAGAAGAAAGCTCCCAGTCGATTCGATCGATCTTGGTTGTTTTAAATTCGGCGTGCTAGTCTCCATCGTTACTTGCTCCCGATCGAATCCTCTGTTCCCGCGAGCTCGCCAGAAGTCAAACCGCAGAGGTAGCATTCCGCGAAACAGTGCAGCTGCATGCGTGCGTGCGTGCGTGCTCGATCGCGCGCGGACGGGGTAATCATCAGGTACTCTTGTCCCCTTGCTGTTGGATCATGCGAGTCCGGCCGGCTGGCTTCTCGGCCAGTGCTACAGTCCCCAAGCGAGTGAGTGCGAGCAGTAGCACTGCAGAATCCCCCGTCTTGGTGCCGGCCAAGCGCACATGGACTCTGGAGCAAACCACTACGCAGTTGATTTCGCCCCGGCAGTCAGTCGGACCGACTTGCCTTGGCCGTAGTCCAGCCTTATGATTTGGGCTATTTCTTACTACCACCGTAAAATCTGCAACTTAAGTTTGCATGGAACTGCGCCCGGTAGCACGTATGTATCCCTCAAAACACACGATACATAAAATGCTGCACACAAAGGTAGTATTTTTCCAAAGGAACAATCATTTGGTTACTCAAATTTTCCTGGGTAAAAAAATCTAAATACGGCAACTATGATTGCAAAAATAAAATGAGGTAAATACACCTAAAGTCATAGAACTTGCGCACAACGGTTTGTTTGGTGCATAAACTTGCAAAATACGTGTTTTCTGTCATCTAACTTGTCCTCCCATTCATATACGGTGCTTTCTACAATATCCAGCCGTATCCGTGTATGCGTGGCAAGCCAACATGGCAGGAGGTCACTGTCAGATGAAAATCCTCTAATAATAAAATGACAAATACAGGAGCGGTGCCTAGGATTTGAACCCACTGCCTGCTGGGTTTCGCCATGCATAGATAGCAACCTGAACTACTCACCATTGACGTTTAATGAGCACAATTTTCTTTATATAAGACAGAGTATACGAATTAAAGTAGAAATCAAAACCGAAAAAGGTGTGAGAAAAGGGGAAGCCCCGTTTCGTGCGCCAACCATCCGGCCACAATTATATAGACTTAAACAGATAAACACAATTTACCTTATGTATTCTTCTTTATTTTTTCTATGTAAGAAGATAACTTATATTCTAGGTAAATTTTTCGGAAAAATCAACTAGACTTTTGTTTGAAGTCAGATAATTTAATAAATTTTAAAAAATAGATAAAACGAAATATAGTGCAGAACGAATCTACGTACATTTTTTGGATAAATCAACCAAATTTTGTTCAAATTCGAATAATCTACATAAAAGAAAATATAATTCGTAATGTATGAACATAAATATCTTTTGGACAAATCAACATATTTTTTTGAATTCAAATAATTCTAAATTCAAAAATCTAGATAAATAAAATATTGGTCAGCATGAATCTACGTAATTTTTTTGGACAAATAAACTAAATTTTATTTTAATTTGAATAATTTTAAATTTCAAAATCTAGATAAAAGGAGATATTAGTGAACAATGAATGTACGTATTTTGTTGGACAAAAAACGAAAAATTTCTATTAATTCAAATAGTTCTAAATTTGAAAAATTAGATAAAAGAAAATATATGTCAGAATGAATGTACATAAAATTTTCAGAAAAATCAACTAAATTTGGTCTGAATTCAAGTAAATTTTACCTAAATAATCTAGATAAAAGAAAATATAGTGCAAAATGAATGTACGCAGAAAAATTAGAAAAATCAACAGAAATTTTGTTTGAATCTAAATAATTTTAAATTTGAAAATCTAGAGAAATTGAAATATAGTTCTGAATGTGTACTTTTATTCAAAAGAATATATATGCAGTAGTCCGTATTTAACATCAAGCAGATCAGGTGGGTTGGTTAGGAGGCGTGCACTAATGTGACATGGCGCCGGTTCGATCCCACCACTACTAGGAAAAGGGCTATAACTAATATGGACATTAATGACGCACCATGTATGTGGTGCGCCACTGCTATATGGTGCACCAGACACACGGTGCACCAGATACTGGTGCGCCATTAGTGTCCTCATTACTAATGGTGCACCAGACACACGGTGCGCCATTACTAGCAAATTTTAATTTTTTTATTTTTTCAAAACTATTAATGGCGCACCAGGGCACAGTGCGCCATTACTAGTTTTAACTAGTAATGGCGCACCACACGCTCCGTGCGCCACCACTAACAATTTTTTTTAACTTTTTTTTCAAAACTAGTAATGGCGCACCTGTGTGAAGTGCGCCATTACTAGTTCAAACTAATAATGGTGCACCACAACCATGGTGCGCCACTACTACCATTTTTTTTGCAAAACTAGTAACTGATGCGCCATTAGTAACCAGGGTTACTAATGACGCATTTCTAGGTGGTGCGCCATTAGTAACCTGAGACCAGCTAGATATTTTGGACAGCCACCTACCACACTCACTTTCCCCACTTCATTCTCTTCACCTCCTCCTCCAAGCTTGTCTCGGCTGCCTCCTCCTCCTCACCTTATTTGCACCATAGATTCACCCAAATTAAGTGGTTAAATTGCCTTTTTTGATAGGTAAGTAAGGGGAAAGCTTTCTTTATGTTGTAGATCTACTTTTTTCTCCCTCCAACAATGTGCACATGCACTTTTTATGGCCTAGCTAGATCTACGTATGTTTGTGGTGTTGCATATATGTTTGTGTTTGCAGGTACCAGTATTTGAAATGCGATAGTTGCCAATATTTTGCCGTAATGTTGATTCATTTCCGTTTCGGCGAGAATTTGGCACTATGCATTCTTTTTGGTCCTATTTTTAGGCAAAGTCATGCCAAATTTTTTCTTGGTTCTAAAATATCGTTTTGCTCTACCCCGCAGGCGACCATGGTCCGCACGATGACCGAAGGCATCGTGAATAGGTTTTTGAGCTCCGCGAAGGCCGAGATGCTTCAAAAGAACGAGACGGAGATAAGATGTCCGTGTCGAAGATGCAAGCTGAAGAGCCTTATTGCGGACCCGGATTCCGGGCAGGTGCGGGACCACCTGCTCTTGCGTGGTTTCATGGATGGCTATCGGTGGCAAGGTGATGAAGATGACTATGAAGTCGTCCATGGGGGCCGGGCAAGAAATGAGGAAGGGCAGCAAGACAACCACCGCGGCGAGGGCGGGCGAGAAGACGAAGAATCTCCAGGACATGATCACGACGGTGATACAGTACACAGTCATCATGTAGAAGATGTCGGACATGATGATGAGGAAGATCAAGACGAAGGGCACGATCATGAAGATGAAGATGCCGGAGCAGACGACAATGGACCATCAATGGGCTGGGTGCAGGACCCTCATATTCAAGAGCTGCTTCTCAACCAGACGGATAATGCAAGAGCTGCCGCCCGAGAGAAAGCCAAGCTAGATCAACGGGAGATAGACGCGGTTACTCCATTGTAGGAAGGATGGAGGCCCGAGGATACCCGCCTGAAAGTAACGCTCATGACTCTGGAGATGAAGGTAAAACACAAAATGACCGACGCATGCTTCGACGAGAATCTGTCATTCTGGCACGAACGTCTTCTCAAGGGGAACAAGTGCCCGACCAGTTTCGAGGAGGCGAAGAAAATCGTGTGTCCTCTGGATTTACCGCACGTGAAATACCATGTGTGCATGAAAAATTGCATCATTTATCGGAACGAGCACGCGGAGTCTACCATATGTCCGGTATGCGGCGTCACTCGATACAAGAAGAGGAAGAAAGCTCCTCGAAAAGTGGTGTGGTACTTTCCGATCACTCCTCGTCTGCAGGGGTATTTCACGGACCCTAAGCTAGCAAAGCTCCTGCGTTGGCACGCGGATAGGGAGGAGAAGAAGCGAGAAGATGACGGAAATGATCCGGAGATAAATAAAAAAGACAAGATGTTGAGTCACCCTAAGGATGCGAGCCAGTGGCAAGCGTTGAATTTCGAACACCCAGAATTTGGGGACGATCCAAGGAACATCGTGCTGGGCGCGAGCACCGATGGAGTCAATCCGTTTGGCAGCCAGAGAAGCACACATAGCACCTGGCCTGTGTTTGTGTGGATGTACAACCTTCCCCCTGGTTGTGCATGAAGAGGAAGTACATTCACATGAGTATGCTAATTGAAGGGCCGAAACAACTAGGGAACGACATCAATCTGTATTTAGGGCTGCTGAAAGAGGAGTTAGACACGCTGTGGAAAACGCCAGCCAATACGTGGGATGCCGCAGAGAAAGAATATTTCCCTATGAGAGCCGCACTGCTCACGACGGTGCACGACTATCTCGGTTACGGATATCTCGCGGGGCAGGTGGTCCACGGATTTTCTGGATGCGTCAGGTGCATGGATGACACAACGTATCGCCAGCTAGATAGAGATCCCGGGTCTTAGAAAACCGTGTTCATGGGACATCGAAGGTGGCTTCGCGACGATGACCCATGGAGAAAACGCAAGGATCTATTCGATGGTGAAACCGAACCCCGAAGACGCCAGCGTACGAGGAGCGGCGAGGAAATAGACGAGCTGTTGAAAAATTGGAAAGATTGCCCACTGCCAGGAAAGAAGCAAAAGGCGCCAGAGCCGGGAAAGAAGCGAAAGGCGCCAGAGCCGCTGCTGAAGGTATGGAAAATGAGGTCTGTTTTCTGGGACTTGCCGTACTGGAAGATCCTCCGTGTGCCTCACAGCCTTGATGTCATGCATATCACGAAGAACGTGTGCGAGAGTCTGCTTGGTACCCTGCTCAACATGCCAGAGAGGACCAAAGATGGGCCGAAAGCAAGGGCAGACTTGAAATCAATGGGCATCAGGGAGAAGCTTCACGCTAATGATGATGATGATGATGATGATGATGATGATGATGATGATGATGAGGCGAAGCAGGACACGGAAAGTCGTCGCAAAGGCAAAAAGGCCAAGAAGACCAGAAATGACTACCCTCCCGCGTGCTTCAGTCTAAGTCAGGAGGAGATCGAGCAGTTTTTCACCTGCCTCGTAGGAGTAAAACTTCCTTACGGTTACGCGGGGAAGATAAGCAGATACCTAGACTCGGCGAAGCAGAAGTTCAGCGGGATGAAGTCTCATGACTGTCACGGGTTGATGACGCAGACACTTCCAGCTGTAATCCGTGGGATCATGGACGCGCACGTCCATGAAACGCTATTTGGCCTATGCAACTTTTTTGACGTCATCTCTCGGAAGTCGGTTAGCGTGAGGCAACTCAGAAGGCTACAGGAAGAGATCGTGGTGATACTATGCGAGCTTGAGATGTACTTCCCGCCCGCATTCTTCGATGTTATGGTGCATCTGCGGGTCCATATCGTGGTGGATATCATCCAACTCGGGCCAACGTTCCTGCACAGCATGATGCCGTTCGAAAGGATGAATGATGTCATCAAAGGATACGTTCGCAACATGTCACGTCCAGAGGGAAGCATAGCCAGGGGCTTTCTGACCGAAGACTGCATCTCCTACTGCACGAATTATCTAGGCATCGAGAACCCCGTTGGTCTGCCCGTCAACAGGCACCTCGGCAGGCTCGCTGGATGGGGTCACCGCGATGGTCGCCGCGAAATGCATGTCGACTTCGAGGGTCGACTCGCCGACTTTGAAAGAGCAAACCTAGTCGCGCTACAACACATAGACTTGGTCGATCCTTGGGTGGTAGAGCACAAAACCTTTATTGAGAAGACGTACAATGACCGAGGCCAACAGAGGACGGACGGAGATATAATCAAAGAGCACAACTCATGTTTCACGCGTTGGTTCAAGGAGAAGCTTCTGTCGTACCCTTTACATGAGGATTCTTCCACGAAAGAAAAACTCATATTCGCCTTGTCACAGGGCGCCGAGCACAACCTGATGACCTATGAGGCATACGATATCAACGGCTACACATTCTACACCGAGGACAAGGACATGAAGAGCGATGGTTATCTGAACTCCGGGGTAACGATGGAATCCTACACCGGTAATGACAAGGACAGATACTACGGAAGGATCGAGGAGATCTGGGGGCTGAGCTACGCTGGAGAGAAGGTCCCGATGTTCCGTGTCAGATGGGCCAAGAGCATCATAAAAGAAGACCGGTATTTCACCACCATGGTTATACCCGAAGCCAAATCCAAGACCACGGGCGCAAACGTCACCGCGAAAAATGAGCCATGGGTACTGGCTTCCCAAGTGGACCAATGCTTCTTCATTACCGACCCGTTAAAGCCCAGTCGTGTTGTCGTGAGGAGAGGCAAAAGGAAGATCATCGGAATGGATGGAGTCGCCAATGAGCAAGACTTCGACAAGTACGGCGACCCGAAGATGGAACATGACGACGACGATGAAGTGCCATACACCACAAGAAGAAGCAGGACCACCCTATCTAAAGGACATCCGTTCAACAGAAGAACTCCATTTGCGAAAAAGAAGGGCAAGAAGATTGTGAAAAGATAGCTAGAACAATTGTATTTAAATCGTAGTCTTCATTTCTCGATTGTATTTCGTCATATGGAAATGGGCGGCACTTTTTGAATTCATGAATATTTTGAAATCTGATGATATTTTTTCATATTCATAAATGTTTTCTAAAAAATTATTAGATGCAACTAAAAATCCCAAAAAAAATTCAAATAACAAATTTTGATGATATTTTTTCATATTCATATTTTTTCATAAATGTTTTGAAATCTGATGATATTTTTCCACATTCATAAATGTTTTCAAATTTGATCGTCATTTTCTAAAAAATTATTAGATGCAACTAAAAATCTAAAAAAAATAGTTAGTAATGGCGCACCAGGGGAGGGTGCGCCATTGCTATGAAGGTATTTATGGCGCACCCGAATGAGGTGCGCCATTGATATACAAATTTTTATTTTTATTTATTCTTGTATTTTATTTTTCAGTGTTCCTTTTCCTGCTTAAATTTCATGGGCACTTTTTGAATTCATGAATATTTTTTCAAATTTGATGATATTCTTCCATATTCATAAATGTTTTACCAATTCACAAATGAATGCAACTAAAAATCAAAAAAAATTACTAATGGCGCACCGCTAGGTGGTGCGCCATTGCTATCCAAAAAACAATTACTAATCGCGCACCGCTAGGTGGTGCGCCATTGCTATCCAAAAAAAGTACTAATGGCGCACCGCTAGGTGGTGCGCCATTACTATCCCTCCCCCCACTAAAATCCCCAATCCCTGATCCCCAATCTCACATCGATCTCTCTCAGCCCCCCCACTGCGCGCCGCTGCCCCGACCCACTGCGCCGCCGCCCCTACGTGCGCCGCCGCCCCGCGCCCCCGCCGCCCCTACGTGCGCCGCTACCCCCGCGCCCCAGCTGCCCCTACGTGCGCCACCGCCCCCGCGCCCCCGCCGCCTCCCTCTCCCCATCCTCCCCTTCCTCCCACCCCGACGCGTCTCCGTCTCCACGCCGTCGAGCACTGAAGCAGGCCGGAGAAGTCCAGCACGAGCGTCTACGTCGTCTCCGTCGGATACGTCGACGAACCGGACCAAAGCCGAGCCGAGGAGCACCGCGAACCCGCCATCGAGCCCTTCTTCCACCTCAGATCCCGCCGCCTCTCCTTCAAGTCCGGCCAGCCTGCTGCTCCTAATCCACCGCCGGGCCTTCGTGTGCCTCCGCGGTGAGCTCCCCTACTGGAACCACGACCACGGCGACGGCGGCACCAACAAGTTCCTCCTCTTCGCCTCCGACGACTAAGATAATCTGGTAACAACCCATCCCCCCTCTCTCTCTCTCTTTTGCTCTCGTCGGTCGATGGATTCAGTTTCCTCTGTACATTTCGAGGATGAAGGGTCCGATTTTAGAGTTTTTTGTTGGGGGTGCTCAAGATTCCGCTGAAAAATGCTTAATTTCATCAGAATGTTGTGGTGTGATGGATGCTAAAATCTGCCTGGGATAAGTTTGTTTCACAACATATATGTATGAAGAATACGTACTGCAAGTGAAAAAGAAAAATGCTTCCAATGTTGCTAAGGTTTCCTAGAAAGGGGTTTTCAGGATTTGGGGGTGTTTATTAATAATTTCACCGGAAAGAATGTTTAATTTCATTCTTTGCTTTGTCGTGTGCCTGGAATAGAATTGCTTCGGGATATTTTGCTTGGAAGAAACGACTCACAACATATCAAGAGGCAGCAGGAAAACAATCTGTACATGTGTGTCAAACTAGTACGTAGTTCATACTGCAACTCTTATGGAGATTGAGAATTAGTAAAATGCTGCCTGCGTCTGAAGCTCTTATGCAGATAATTACTATGCACATATCTTCCTGCTGCAATTGATAGTGTAATTCGAATTTTAGAGCAGTATCTGCTACTACAACCTGAGGGTTTTCTTAGCTAAATTAGGCTATGTTCGTTTTGTGTCAGCTCCTTGCTGTCCATGTTAACTTCTTTTCATGGTACCCATAGATTTGACTTTCAGTGTTGGTGATTCTGCAGTTGTTGTAGACTACTATAGTGATGAGTGTCTAGCTTTTGTAATCTACACTTCTTGCATAAGGATTTGCATGTGCCTTTGTACCATGAGTAATTTTGGGACTTGGGAATTGGTTCTTTCTTACTACAGTCTTGCTGCTATAGTATGGCTCTGTTCTTGGTGGAGGTTTCATTACTTGTTTTGTGTGGCTTAGGTTATATTTCAGTGGAATTTGTGTGATATGTTTGGCTGGACTCTGCTCTTTTCACAGTTATAGTGTTGTCACTTTACAACTTGCATGCTTTCCATACCAGACCATCAGTGTTCCGCTCTTATGATAAACTGTTCAATTCTTTGTATGGTTCTGTCTTTTTTCTATGATGGCAAGGGACACTGGTTGCTTATGCACTGAGTTGGGTTTTATGCGTCAAACAATCCATTTTGACAAGGCTCACTGATGGGTACATTTTTTATTGGGTGCATTTGTTTATATTATATCATATTGCTTCTGTATTTGATCCACCATTGCTTGTACTAGTTTGTCAATAATACAGGTCTGTATAGCACAGAGAGCACCACAAGTTAAACACCTCAATCTGTTAGTATTTGTCTGTATTTTCTCACATTCTTATTGTATCTGATCCAGTATTGCTTGTAGTGGTTTGTCCAAAATGTTGAATGATACTGCCTGGAGATGCATATATTGTTTCACCTCTTCACAGGCCAACGTATTTTCCATGTTGTGATGGAGGCCTTTTTTTTAACACTGGGATTTGCCACCTGTTGTTTGTCTTGTAAATAGCATTGGACAGAGATTTAAGCAAGTAGCACATTACCTTGTCCACCTGGGATAATGATTTTGCAGGTACCCCGAGAGGCCCTTGAGTTTGTCGGATGTCGATTAACTTCCGTTCCGGCAAATTCGGGTACTCCATATGTCCTATTTTCAGCAAAGGTCATGCTGAAATTTTCCGTGAATTTTAGCATGACTTTGCTAAAAATAGGACATATGGGGTACTTGCGACTAATGCATGGGCCGGGGTATCTTAGTACTTAATTAAGTAGGATCAACTGCCTCTTGTGTTATACATATAGAAGTGTGATATCAACTCATAGTTATTACTAATGTCAGTTGCTCGTCATCGATAAACCCTAATCTGGTAGGATGACCTACTAAAAAAAGCCCATACCACATATTCTATTTGGATGGCCTCGGCATCGATAAAACCTTAGCTTTTAGGGTACCTCGGCATCGATAAACCCTAAATGATGAAAACTTAACTTAGCATTTAGGGTGCCTCAGCGTCGACAAACCCTAAATGATAAAAGCTTAGCTTTTAGGATGCCTCGGTGTCGACAAACCCTAAATGATGAGACCATGATAATTCCTCACAAACCAGCCCTTAAATAACACTGAGCCATTATGCCGTCACCCTTGAAGCCTTGCGGGCATTTGCAGCCCTTAGCTTGTTCATTCTATAGATTTCCAAAATTCAGTTTTGTACCGCACACCGAAGCCAACTTTTTGGCGACATTCCTCGAGAATTAGGTTATTTGGTCAACTTAGAGATCTTGTTCCTTGACAATAACCAACTTTTTGACCAAACTTTTTTCCTATTTAGAGCGAAACATGGCCCACAATGATGAGGCCGGCGGTTCGGGAAAGGCATTCTGGGAGCTGTCCCATGAGATGGAGGAAGAACCTCACCGCTATGAGGACGCCGCGGAAGACACCGATCCTGACTACACAACCCCTAGTGGCGTCGGGAATGACACCACTGATGGTGCCGCCGAGGATGCCACCACTGATGATGGCAGCGCACTCACAGATGGCAGCCAACCGAAGAGGCAACGGAAGGACCAGCGCCCGAACGTGCTCGGCACCGTCAAGGAGGAATTTACTGAAGTGTCCTCCGAGGGGCATCCAACGGCGCTCAAAGAAATAGTCAAGGGGTACACGGGACAGCTCAGGTGCATTCTTCGGAGCACCGTCTCGATCAACACCGAGAACCTAAGGCATCGTGACCGAGGGAATTTGCGCAACCTCCTCTTCACGAAGCTGCACGAACGATACAAGTTCCCCGGTGACTTCGCAAACACACGCCTCTCAGGGAATAAAGTGAACAGTGCCGCCCCCACGAAGATGAGCACGGCCCTGGCTACTTGGAGAGCCTCGGTGAAGAGCATGATTGAAAAAGGTGATAGTTATGAGAAGATCAAGGAGAAAAATCCTTCGATCAGCGAAGATGACTACTCGGAGTTCAAGATCAAGTGCAAGAGCAACGCATCTGCGGAATCAAGTCAGTGGGGGAAAGATATGCGGGACTTGAGCTTAGGGGTCCACAAACTCGGTCCCGACGGTTACAGAGTGGCGGAACCTATATGGGACAAGGAGGACGCGGAGTGTGCCGAGCAAGGCCTACCACCCCTCTTCGAGAAATACTGTGACAAGCAGACCAGGAACTATGTCAGGGCCCGGTACAAGATTGACCCGGTAACCAAGGAGCTTACCACGGATCCAAAGACCAAGGCGCTTGAGCGTGTTCTAGTAAGGAATACACCCCCGCGTAATTAGCTCCATATGGTTGCATTCTAATTAATGAAGCCAAATTTCTAAATGGTTCACGTTCCTTCCGCAGGACACTGAAAGCAGTAGCGCGGGGTCGTCTCAGAGCTCCCCTTTCGACACCCCTTTAAATAGGGCATTGAACGTAATGAAAAACAAGGATAAGCTCAGTAAGCCGTCGTCAGCTGGTCGTGTGGCCGGCAAAGGCTTGTCCATGAAATGGTCAGAGTACTATACCGCTGGGAGAAAGGAGAGAAAGACCAGCTCGGAAATCTAGGAACGCGAGGTTCAACAACTCAAGGCACAAGTGGCGCGGATTCCGGAGATGGTCAAGTGCAAGTGCGAGACCAACTGGGAGCGACGATCACCGCCATTATATCTACCTTGGTTTCTGGGCTGCAGGCGTTGATGGCGGGCGGCCCACAGGGGCCGCCCCCGATTCCCAGCTTCACGGGCAGCAACTCGTGCAACGCGCCGGCGGCGCCATTGGTGTCTCCGGTGGAGGCGGCATTGGTGTCTCCCGCGGCGGCGCCATTGGTGTCTCCGGCGGAGGCGACATTGGTGTGTCCCGCGGCAGCGCCGGCATTGCAGCTTAATGCACCCGAGTGTGGGAAGAATACGCCGGCCGGCACCTCGGCAGCAAGCGGCCCCTCCGTCAATTGCACGCCCGCCGTTGGCGGTGCCTCGACATTAGCCGAGCTCGACGCCATCACGGTAACTAATTAAGCCTCTCGGCCGATGACTTCATCTCCTTGCCTTTGACTGGGCATCCCTGACGCCCTACATGTTTTCGCAGGGCGCCGTCGACGTTCCGTGCACTCTCCTGCACTTCGTGAACGATGAGTTGGTCGATGTCGCCAAGGGCAGAATCGTTCAACCGGGCAGCCGCGTGTTCCACGGTAATCAAATGCCATCCACCGTTTATAGGGTTCAACTGGTTCGGGTGCTGCCGGGCTTCGACGACATATTACCTCTGTATCGACCCCATGGGGCCGACCAAGATGATGTGATGACCCTTAGCGCCTGCATAAACTGGCCCATGCTTTGGCCGAAGAGCCAGATTCGTTTGGGGGCAGGGACACCACCCCACAGATAACACCGCCAGTCGTGCCGGCGCCAAGCCATGGCAAGACCCCCGCAACGCTACCGGACATGCCGGACATGCATATGGCACAGGATCCGGACGACGACGACGGTACATTTACCAACGTCGATAAGTACTTCAACGAACATGGGTACGGTGACGAATTCTTGGGGCCTCCTTCTCAAGAACCCAACCCTGCAAAAGACGATCTAGCTGGTACCGCGGAGAAACCCAATTGCAACAGGCGTCATCTAGCGTTCAGTTCTCAGGAGACGCCTCCAGCTGCCGCCTTCACCGAGCCTCAGATAGCCGAGGTGCGAAATATTATCAGCCCCAACACACTCAAGAAGGCGGTCTCTGAGCAGAACTCGATCCCATTACAGCAGAAGAAGATGGGACAGAAAAGAAAGACTAACAAGGGTGCGAGCCAGCCGACACCGAGTACGATCCGTGCTCAGGACGGGCCACATTCACCTAAGGATATATCGAGGAGGGTGCATGTGGCGGGTAAGCCGATGCTACCGACTAATCTGCTCAATGATGCAACCGGTGCTATGCGGAGTCTGCTTGACAGTGTTCTTTCTTTGGAGAAGCGGCGTCTCTCCGAGAATGATGTGGCATACCCGGTTTTCGTGGCCAAGGTGCCAGAAGGCAAGGGCTTTGTGGATAGCGCCATCGGGGGTACGATCATCTTGCGGTTTGATGCCATCTTCGCTATGTTTAACCTTCATCCGCTGCGCTACACCTTCGTTCGGCTATTTTCGCTGAGTATGGAGATGCGGATCATTAGAGACAAGACCCCGGACATCGTGATAGTCGACCCCTTCTACATGTGTGCCAAGATCTTGGGCAGCGCTGGGGACCGGCAAGTCGCGTGTTCATACCTCGAAGGCGTCATTCTGGCAAACCCAGATAAGGATAACTTCCTCGTGCCTTACTTTCCCGAGTAAGTCTTCCCATCACCGCCCCGTAACATATGATTTCTTAGATTTCGATCGTTCTTTTTTTTCTAACATTCCGTGTTTTGTGCAGTGACACACATTGCACACTCATCCTCTTAAGCCCGAAATATTCCATGGCCACGTATTTCGACTCGGACCGTTCGTCGAAGAAAGACTACACAAATATCAAGAAAGTTCTTGATGATATTCTCCCCGGCTACGCCAGATCTGGAGGCACCTTCAGCAGGCCAGTTCGTAGGTATGGCAAGCACGTGTTCACCCACAATACGACGTTCCCCTGCGTCAAGCAGCCGCCTGGCGGTCAGAAGGATGCCTACTACGCCCTCCATCACATGCGGGCGATCATACGGGACCATAATCACCTTCTGCTACCAAATAATCTCAAAGATTGGGCCGCACGCTTGTCGGCAATCCAGGATGCGGACATCAGACAAGAATTCTTTCGCATCCGGTCGGAGTTTGCGGAAATCATCCATCAAGATGTCCTTCGTACCTCGGGGCAGTTCTACCTCAGATATCGACCGTCCAATAGTGAGATAGAAACAACACTACAAATGCAGGCTGACAACGCCCGCGATTTCATGACCATCACGATAGACGGCGGCTTCATCCATGCTCTGGTCCCTGAGTCGAGTCGAAAGTAGTGATGCTATGTAGTTCTGAAATATCGATTAGCTCATGTTGTAATTAAACTTTAATGAACTTGTATGTCTCTTTGGTTTGGACAGTCGCTCAACTTATATGTAATCGATGCTATTTATTAGTAGGACCATGAATCGTGCTATTAATGTCTTGCTTTTCTCTTCCGATCCTTTTGTTGCATACTTATATATTGCTTATGTATTGTCTGTAAATTGCTACTAACGTTTTGTTTGGCTAGTGCATAGAGATGCCGTCGTATGTCGTGTACAAGGGTAAGGTTCCCGGAGTCTACGCTGACTGGGAGGAGTGTCGGAGACAGGTTCACCGTTTCAGCGGTAACAGTTACAAAGGGTACACCACTAGGGCGGAGGCGGAAGCTAGATACGCGCGCTATCTAGCGGGAGAGAGGAGGGAGCGGAGGAGGAACCAGATGAAGACCAGTTTCATCGCGATGATGCTAATCGTGATGACCGCAGCTCTCTTCTATGTGATGGTAGTTTAGATGATCGATATCGACTTGTAATGTGAAGACAAACTCGCTACTCGTGGTCTCGAGACTTGTAATGTTCTAACTTTGTCCGGTCTTTTGAATTCGGAGACTAATATGATGAATTGTATTCGGAGACTAATCTTCTATTGTATTCGATAAATCTGCTGTTTATATGTTGTGCTGTCTATATTCTGTGCAGTAATATATTTTGTAACCTGTGCAAATATCAGAAAAGAAAAAATAATAATTCTTAATATTCATACTAGTGGCGCAACACACAGCACTTTATTGGCGCACTGCAATAAACACACTAGTGGCGCACTGTAGTGCGCCATTAGTAACCCAGAGCACAAGGTAAATATGACCCCCTGGGAGGCATAGTAATGACGCACCAGGGGACATACTAATGGCGCACTGCTTGGTGTGCCACTAATGTCTGGTATACTAATGACGTGATGATAGTGACGCATCTGTACTGCGCCATTAATGGTCAAAATAGGTGCGCCACTAACAGGCCTTTTTCTAGTAGTGCACACCTACTCATTTGTTTAAACCATACATCGACTTGTACAAACATAAAACAACTGAGGGTGTTTCCCAAAAAAAAATTGCACTGCACTTCAGCCGCTCCTAAAAAAATAACATGTGCACTACACTTGAGCCGCTCATAGCCATTGACAATGGGCCTTGTCCATGCTGACGTGCCTCCTAGGCAGCGAATACACCCACATACAAAAAATGTAATCGTATTTACACGTCCGCGCAAGTTTTATGATCAGAAGCACGTATTTTGCAAGTTTATGCATGAAGCTGACCGACGCGCGCAAGTTCTAAGACTTTCAATGTATTTACCTCAAATCATCTTTTTCCAGGACGGTGATATCACCTGCAAGCAAATCTCGCCGTGCATGCCATACGCCGTTCGAGCCCATATGTCTCGATCAGTCACTGTGCTCTCTGGAAGCAGCGGAATAGACGTTTAATCGACGTGCAGTTTGATGGTGGGAAGAGAAATCCATGTCATGTCAAACAGCGACCTCGCCATATGTATGTACGTGCACGCACGCATGCACTAATCAGCATGAGCATGAAACGAAAGGAGACGGTCGAGACTCGAGAAGCTGTGCTGTCCTGCACGACAACAAATCACTCCCCGTTCTGTGGCCTGTAATAACACGCGTGCGTGCGTGAGATGTCCGTGTCTTAAAGCTACGTATCCATGTGTACGAGTGTATCCGATGGGACTCGCAATATTAGTTGGCCACGTCAAAACGCTAGTGTCACCTAGTTTCGTGCTGTGGAGCCTCTGTCGTAACAGGCGCCTGAAATAAAGCACCACGACACTGTTTACTACAGGGAGAGGAAAGGAGGACCATTGATCTTTTGCTTTGGCACGTACAACAAAAAGGGAAACCCGTCCCAACGTATCGTTTGATCAGACGACAATCTCATCAGTCGGTGGACTACAATCCCACCGGGCCGAGACGAGATGGAAAACAACGCGACGACAGTCTCATGATCGACCGCACTCAGGTGGACACGGGAGCCCCCTCCACACGAGACACGCAGATCCCGGGCAGGCCATGCACTGCAGTTTGCATGCACCACCCATACATATTATTCTGCGATCGATCGAGTGCCAGTCTGTTCGCATGCACCCATCACGCCTGCCCTATACTATATATTCCATCGGTTCAGAGATTACTGTTTTCAGCTGGTTGCCCTGTATCGATCCACCAGGAAATAATCTCTGGAACAGTGTTTTTAAAAAACAAGTATGAACAGTGTGTTTAACTTTTCTTTTCACCTACTCTTGCCGTCTCCGAAAATAAGACTTCGTATATTTTGCCTCCAGTCAAACCATGCAATGTCTGAACAAGTTTAAAAAAAAGAGGTATAGATACATAAATCGACTCAAAAAATAAATAGTAACACTAAACATACAATAGGACATATTTTCATATAACCTCTATTTAACCCCGCAAAAAAATATAACCTCTATTTAGTATTGTAGTTTTTTTAACATACATTTGGTATTGTAGTTGATGATAGTTTTTCTATAAGCTTAGTCAAACTTTACACCATTTAAATTAAGCGTAAATGTTCTAGGCTTCTTTGGCTGCCCAAGGCTTTGTTAGCAGTCCCACGGAGAAAAATAGTGGGTGCAATGAAGCGCAAAAAACCTACTTGCGGGCTCTGGCGTCCATGGCGAGCCCGGACCGACAGCATGCATGACGAGTGTGGTGACGAGATGGTGACGAGGGAGAATGGGGAGTTGTCATGCACAGAATAAATGTGTCGATGGGTACGTACGTGACGTGCGACCTTGAGTGAAACGACAGGTACGTTTCATAGTGGCACTTGTTTCTCCCCCTTCCTTGAGCTGAGGTGATGCACAACCCACCACCAGGCACACACGTGTGGCAGTGATTGCACGCGAACCTATACGTATGTCCAACTCTATATATAGGAGTAGTTTTAATTTCTCTCCGGCCCGTGGAGTTTTTACGGTACTGCATGTAGGAGTAGGAATATTGTTTATTTTGGTTGAAGGGGACTTGATCTTTGTTGTTGACGTACGGGTCAAGACCAAAAACTGTTGATGTGGACAGGAAAGAACTGTTTTTTCACTGCTAGTACTATATAGGTTTATATGTACTTCGTCTTATCCATGATCGAAAAGGTACAGACGCAACACATATTCTGTTCAAACCCTCGTGTTTCTGTATCAATAACGCTACTCCATCCGGCTCATAACGTAGTGCATATACATTTTTTTGAAAAAAATTAAACCTCACAAACTTAACGTCCAGAATGCTCAACATATCTATCATTGAATGCATCATAAAATGTAGCTTCATACTTCATATTTTTTTTATTGTAGGTATAAACAGTTTTGTGTGTAAACTTGATCAAAGTTTGTAAATTTTGATTTTTCAAAAAATATATACGCACCACAATATGGAACGGACGGAATTATACAAGGATTGATAATGTCTAGCTTGCCCGTTGGTTGACCGTGAAACACAAGATAATCTACTCATTTCAGCAGCAGTTAGATGGCATTTTCGTATTTTGAGTAAACTTGCATGGTGCAAAGTGTGCTTAATTAATTACCGATCAAAAAATGTTAAGAATCACGTTTTGCAAGCTAGACACATTGTTTAACTGAAATAACTGAAAGACTCCTGGGAAAAAAGAAAAAAGAAACTGAAAACACCAGCCAGCAAACGCCCAGTTTAATCAGCTTGGGTTCGGCCAGTACGTTGTTGCATGCGCACGCACGTGTACGCCCCTGTAGGTCGACAAGTGCAACCAGAGGCGAGCTGCATGCCTGCATGCATGGCGAAGCGGTTTGGAGCTCACTCACGCTCAAGCTCAAGCTCACCCGTGGACGTGCGACCCGATGGAATGAATCGACGATGATCTGTCAACAACCCCACCGCACCGCACCGCTCCCCTTGCCGCAACTTGGACAAGATCCCCGCAACAGCAGCAGCATATATACATACACACTTCATTCCTTGTGTGGACGTGGGTGCGTCACGCGAGCGAGATATGGAGGGACCAAAAGCGGCCATCGATCGCCCGGCCGGGGCGGGGTCCTCGAGCATCCACCGGTCCCGTTCCGGATCTGCTCGTTCCATGCAAGTTCCGATCCATTCCATCCAACCAAGAAGAGCTTTTCGATCATTAGCTGCTTAGTTTTAATCAGTTCAATCCGCGATCTAGTATCCCAGGCCTGGGACCAGGGCAGCCGAACGATCGATCCGTCGGGCGGGCTGTACTACCGTGCCCATCCGGCCGGTTGGGTTCCATCGTCTAGCTCAGCTCGATCGGCCGAACGCACATAAAAATGGGTTGCGGCGTCTGCTTCCTGAAACGGCAGGCCACTAAATATATCTTCATTGCGCCGTGGACGATGGACTTGGCACCAGAGGCAAACGAGTAACTAGTGCAGCCGGATGGTCTACCGGCCACTTGCATTGTGCCCTGCGTCCTTCTCGATCTGTAATCAGCCATGACCCGTGAGTTTGAGTGTTAGTTTGAGTAGCTAGCTAGTGCAGCAGGACGGCGACACCAGAGGACAGGGCGATGCATGGTTAGCTTTAGGGGGCACATCGCGCTATCGGCGTCACGCTTTGGCATAGCATTTCGCTTTTGTATACACGCACGCATATATCTGGTGTAGAGTACATTATTAACAATTGGCGGGAAAATGCAATTTTAGATAGCCGTTCATCCAACCACATCATACATGTGAGCGTTATCGATCCCAGCCTAGCTTCATGGGGTATTTATTTAGTTGCCGGTTGATCATCCCGTGCATATGTGCATGCCAGATCGTGCGTAATGGGTGGTTCGATCTCTACTGAAATTATATGCATGGTATAGATGATCCGAGTTGGACTTATTCGGTTCTGGAATGTACGTCGGCCACCTGAATGCACACAGTGAAATCGCTGAACGGGGTGTTAATTTGGACGATGGACGATGGTTGATTATGTGGAAATACAATATTTGTGGTTCTTATTTAGATTTTGCTGGAAATATTGCCCCATTATTAATATCCCCACAAATATCTAAATATCTCTATCATTAATACGGGTGTTACTTATTATGCTTTGTATCGACTTTATGCTACATTTTGGGTTAATAAAAACGTCTTTTATGGAAGAAAAAAAAATCTCTAGTCATTAGCAGTCTACATGAGAATGCAAGTACATGATTAAATCAGCTGTTCAGTACTACAGGACGTATTAGGATTTGATTAGAGCTAGCTACATGTTTACCGAAAAAGAATTTCCCCCCGCTTTGTATACAAAGCAACCAATCGATACATCCAACGATAGTTGCTGGAGCGGAAGCAGCACAGTCACGCCAAAAAAAAAATACAAGAGAAACTAATGCCAACAACGGCGGATCGATAGAAAAACGAAGAAGCCTCGTGGCCGCTGCACCCACCGGAGATCGCCCACCAAGCTTCGAGCCTCCGAAGCGCCTGTACCAATCAGCACCTCCAAGAAGGGACGCGGCGATGGCGACGCTGCTGCCAAGGGTTTCCCCCGGTACGCTGTGAGGAGAGAGGAAGGGTAGCCCCGACGCCCTTCAGGAAGGTCGGGCCGTACCCACAAGCGCCACCGTGTCAGTGTCGGCCAAGCCAACAGGGATTTCTCCCGATCCCAACCTCCACCTCAGGCACTCCAGAGCTCGCCACCAAACAGACCCTCACCCTGCGCCAACCCGGTCACGAAGCTTCTCACGCCGTCTCACCACGGCACCGTGAAGCATGGTCCGCACAAAGGAGGAGAGGAACCGGGACTAGGGCAGCCGCACCGTCGGCACGCGGGAGGGCCCCACGTCCACCGTCGAAGACGGTAGCTGACCGGACGCAATAGCAGGAACATACCAGGCCCGTGGCCGCACAGGCCCGGCCGGGATCTCCGAGGCCCGTAAAGTTCCCGCCTTCGCGCTGCAGCCGGCACGCCGTCGCCGCCACCGCCCCTGTCCAAGCCGCTCGCCTGCCTCCCAGCACAGAGAGCCGCCAAGTGGAAGCACCACCACCACGCGTGCCGCCGGCCACCACCACCAGGTCGCCGGACCGCCACCGGCCGAGCCGCACCACCACCGCATGCCCGCGACGGAGAGGAACCAACGCGGCCGCCGGGGACCCGAAGCCGGACCCCAGCCGCCGCCCATGCCGCCCGCAGCCCGCGCCGCCTGCCGGACGGAACCGGCCGCCACGGCGAGGCGCACACCACCGCGCAGCTGGCCACGCCTGCCAGGAGGCGCGCGCCGCCACGCCGCGGTGCCCCGCGCCCGCACCCGAAGAAGCGGCCCGCGCCGCCCCGTCACGCCGGGGGAAGAGCAGGCCCCGCCGGCGCCGGCGCCGGTCGGGCTTCGCCCGGCCGAGCCCCCTGGCAACGGCGAGGGAGGAGGGAGGAGGAGGGGAGGCTCGCGGCGAGCGGATCTGGAGGCCCTCGCCAGCCGCCTCGCGGGTGGCGGCGCGGGTAGGGAAACCTAGCGCGGGCCTCTTGGGAACTTCGCCAGCTACATGTTTCAAGTGGCTTTGCCATCCTTCAGGATCGGTATCACAACCTGAATTGACGCGAGCGGCAGAGTATTGGTACAGGTGCCGTTCTCATGTATCCATCTGCCATCGCAGGGTACAATTTTGCGCCTGACATGGACTTCCTTTCCCCAAATAAAACCATTAATTAGGAGCAGAAATCAGACAGCATAATTTGGACTCCCCTCTCAGCTGGGCCTAAACGCCGGTGTATATCGAAAAAGGCTTTCGCCCCGCTTTATAGATAAAGCAAACCGCCCGAACCAAACGCCGGTGTATATGATCAACTGCCTGGCCGCTGACAATGTCACCCTCGAAATTAAGCGGTGATGTCCAAAATAGCTCACACTGAACATTTATATCTTTGCTTAATACTCCCTCCGTCTCAAAATAAATGTCTTAGCTTTGTACTAACTTTAGTACAAAGTTGTACTAAGCTTAAGACACTTATTTTAGGATAGAGGGAGTATATGATTTAGTAGGCACAACATCTTCTTCAACGAGATCTTTGCACTATTACCAAAAATCAGCGGTAATAGCTCACATTAAAACAAGCCCGAAATTAATGGAGCTTCGACGAGTTGAAACCTTTTTGGGCAAAATCCTAGGCTACGTTTGGTAAAACATGGAGGAACTCTCGTTTCATTTGTGCATACAGGATTTGTTTGATTGCGATTCAGTTTGTTTTTTATGTCAATTTGGCTAAACTTGCTTAATAGTCATGATTTTGCTGGGCCAAATACCATCGAAGGTTATAATGTGGCCCAAGCTTCCAACCCAGTTGCGTAAGGTGAGTTTCTCCTTCATTTTGTTTCGAGAAACATAATACATAAGCAGACTCTCATATACACATACTCGTCTATATGAACACACACAGAGGCGGAGCTAGCATCTGATTACGCCTATGGCTAAGTACCTTGAGTGATGGGAGAATATTCAGTACTCCCAACTCCTAGGGTGCTCCCGGTGCCCCAAACTCGGTAGCACTTTTTTAAATGTTTAAAAAATTCTGAAAAAAATCCAGCACATCGACACAACATCAATGTATGGTGTCACAAAATTTGAAATCAAAATTCGAAACATAGCTTGCGAAACAAAAATGACAAATTCGACAGTAAATAGTACACAACATAGGCTCGGCTTTACATTTGGCCCATTATCACATTGATGTCGATTTTGTCATCTTTGTATCTCGAGCAATGTTTTCAATTTCGATTTGAATTTTTTTGACAACATACATTGATGTTGTATCAATGTGATAGATTGTTTTCAGAATTTTTTGAACATTTAAAAATGTGCTTCCGAGTTTGGAGCACTGGGAGCACCCTAGTGATGTGAGTACCAGATATTCTCCCCTTGAGTGATGCATTGTGCTGTTATTTTTGTACTTTTTATAAGAAGAAATTGCAGGATTTGTGGTTACTAGGCCTAGTGCTATAGCCATAGCTGCCCTAGGCCTATCTTCACCGCTATGCACTCACACGCTATCTCTATGGTTAAGTACCTTGAGTGATGCATTCTGCTGCTTTTTTGTACTTTGTAAAAAGAAATTGCAAGGGCTGCGGTTACTTGGCCTAACGCTATAGCCCTACATGCCTTAGGCTTATGTTCACCACTACGCACGTACACCCTACCTCTATGAATACCTCCAAGAGATTGGTCCGAAAAATCTTGAGATTGGTGATGTCGCCGTAGACACCCCGTAGTTTACAAACAGGTCATACCGTTGAACGAATAGCGCAGGTGAGCCTGGAATAAATCCATGAAAATGTGACCTCCCATGTCAAGTATAGGACTTGAACCAGGGTGGGCAAGCTCCTACACGAGATAACTAGCCATAGCTATACTCAGTTGGCAAACTGAGAAAGGAAAAACAACAAAGGTGATATTACAAAGTTGTACCGAAAAACCATGTGTCAGTACATGAGAAAGGAAAAATAACAAAGGTGATATAAAAAAGTTGTACCGGAAAATCATGTGCGACATGCACGTATGGAACAAAAACATCAACATGAGCAATCCAAATTCACTAAGGGCCCCTTCGCAAGCTCTCCGGCTCCGCGCTTCTCCGGAAGCAGGCTGGGAGCTGGCCCGAACGCGGCAAGTCCATAGAGCCTGCTCCGCGGAGCAATTCCTTCTGCAGTGCAATTTTCAAGAGCTACAAAAGCCCAGCTTCATGAAAACCAGGAGCGGAAGTTGCTTTTTATTACATCCCAATGCTGTTGTGCAGTGCCATCCTGAAGCAACGAACCATTTTGCAGCACACAAGAACGACATCAGGGGCGGCCATCCTGTCACGACCCTAGCCAGCCGCGACTCGGTCACCGCCGGCGGCGCACCGCCTTGCCGCACCCCTGTTGGAAATATGCCTAGAGGAAATAATAAAGTGGTTATTATTATATTTCCTTAATCATGATAAATGTTTATTGTTCATGCTATAATTGTATTGATCGGAAACTTAAATACATGTGTGAATACATAAGCAAGTACCAAGTCCCTAGTAAGCCTCTACTAGACTAGCTCGTTGATCAAAATATGGTTGAGGTTTCCTGACCATAGACATGAGTTGTCATTTGATAACGGGATCACATCATTAGGAGAATGATGTAATGGACAAGACCCATCCGTTAGCTTAGCATATGATCGTTTGGTTTATTGCTACTGCTTTCTTAATGTAAAATACATACTCCTTCGACCATGAGATCATGCAACTACCGGATACCAGAGGAATACCTTGTGTGCTATCGAACGTCACTTCGTAATTGGGTGATCATAAAAGTGCTCGACAGGTATCTTCGAAGGTGTCTATTGAGTTGGCGTGAATCAAGATTGGGATTTGCCACTCCATATGACGAAGAGGTATCTCTGGGCCCTCTCGGTAATACAACATCACAAGAAGCTTGTAAGCAAAGTGACTAAGGAGTTAGTTATAAGATGATGTACTACAGAACGAGTAAAGAGACTTGCCGGTAACGAGACTGAACTAGGTATGGAGATACCGACGATCGAATCTCGGGCAAGTAACATACCAAGAGACAAAGGGAACTACGTATGTTGTCATAAAGGTTTGACCGATAAAGATCTTCATAGAATATATAGGAACCAATATGGGCATCCAGGTCCCGCTATTGGTTATTGACCAGACAAGCATCTCGGTCATGCTACATCATTCTCGAACAGGTAGGGTCCGCACGCTTAACGTTCGTTGACGATATAGTATTATATGAGTTATATATGTTGGTGACCGAATGTTGTTCGGAGTCCCGGATGAGATCGGACATGACGAGGAGCTCCGGAATGGTTCGGAGGTAAAGATTGATATATAGGATGATAGTATTTGGTCTCCGGAAGGGTTTCGGAATGCACCGGATAATTATCGGATCGCCGGAAGGGGTTCCTGGAGCCCACGGGGGCATATTGGGCCAAACGAGCCAATGAGGGAGAGCACACCAGCCCACATGGGGCTGCCGCGCCCCACCTCATGGCAGCCGGCCTGTCGGGTGGTTGGTGCGACATATGCCAACGGATGGCTTATCATTGTGGGTGCCAATAAGATGTCGCCGGTGCCTGGAAACGGGATGAGGCGAAGACATGCACGCCGGCAGATCTTACCCAGGTTCGGGGCTCTCCGAGGAGATAACACCCCTAGTCCTGCTCTGCGGGGTCTCCGCATGATCACTAGATCTAGGAAAGGTAGCTACAATCGCTCCTAGAGCTGTTGGGTTCAAGGGAGAAGAAGAACAAGGCTAGCTCTTGCTTCTCTCTATCTATGGTGTGTGTGCTATGCTTAGAAGCCAACCCTTTGCATGGGTGCTCCGGGGGGTTTATATAGGCCTACCCCCGGGGGTACAATAGTAATCCGGCTGGGCTCTGGTCCCAGCCGTCAATGTCTACGCTCGCCGGCTTCTCCACCGGTTGTTGGGTCCCGCCGGCTGGTGGGTCCCGTCGGCTGCCGTCTTCTTGGCCGACAGGCCGGCCCCACCGCCTAGGGTCTTGTCGGCGGCTGCTTACTGTAGCCTCGCCTTTGATGACGAGGGCTTTGTCGAGGTAAGTGTGGCTACAGTGGGCCGCCTCGGGGGCTCTCACTGTAGCCTTACCTCGTCTTGTCTCCTTAATGGGGCTCCTGCTTCGAGGAAGGGAGTAGCCGGCTTCTGGGGGCCGGCTACGCCCTTGGCCGACTGGGAAAGACCGGGCCGCCTTCACGCCTCTCTCTGGCTGAAGGGGCCCGCCGCCCGTGGGCTGTACGGGAGTCTGTCGTGGATGACGTTGAGGCTAGCATGGCTACAGTGCCGAGCCGCACAGGAGACGGCCGTCCCGTACGGCCTCCTGTAGCCATGCCCGCCTCATGCTTCGGGGGTAGTGGGCTGCACTGTGGCCACACCCCGTCTTGTCGCCGTTATGTGGGAGTAGCTTTGGTGGTTGTGGTCTCGGCCGGCTCCTTGGAGTCGGCGTCCTTCTTGGCCGGCTTCTTGGAGTCGGCCACCCCGTAGTCGTCCTGGGGAGGGGTTGCTGAGGCGGGGTCGCCTTCCGGGAGTCGGCTTCAGAGGTAGTCGGCCAGGGAAGGCGGCCCAATGCTTGGAGTGCTTGGAGGCCCGAAGGCCTGATAATTTTTTCAGAAGAACCAGGGGCAGTCGGTTAGGCTACCCGTGGCCATTTACTCCGACAGTAGTCCCCGAAGCTGATTGGGCTTCGAGGTGGAGTAGGGGTTGAGAAGCTCGATCAGCTTCCTATCTTGACAAGTCGGCAGCTGGGAGCCGGCCTTGGTCAGGCGCGCCGCCTGAGTCGAAATCTTCCGTAGTCGGAGGGCGGGAGCCCGCTAGTGCGTGCATCGGACCGCGGGCCGGAAAGCCTGTCAGCCCATGCACGTGACGGGACGTCGCCGCAGGGAGGGGGCCCGCCATGTTCGCGCCCCGGCCCAGGCGCGGATCGTCTACATCCCGAAACCGCCCGCACGTCCCGTGGTTTATGCGCAATAATCACAGGGCGTGGGGGGAATGGGTGCAGTTAATCCCACGTCTCCCCCCACGTCCGGCCTCTTCGGCCTCGCCTCGCGAGGCTATAAGTAGGGGGAGGTGGAGGGCGGCAGGCCCTCTCACGCTCCTCCTACTTCCACCATCTTCTTCGCTCGCCCGTTCTTGCAACAGCGCCTCGCCGCCGCGCACTTCCTCCACACATTCCTCCACCGCCGCGCTTGTTTTTGCCATGCCTCCCGCCACGGAGCAGCATGACGGGGATTGGGATGGCTCCAACGTCCACGACGACCACGTCGAGTTTCTCCGCAACACGCGGCGGCTGCCCGGCGCGGACAAGGTGGAGGTCCGCCTCGCGCCGGCGAAGGAAATCACGCCGCAGCCGCAGGAGGGCGAGCGGGTGGTCTTCCGCTCGCACTTCTTGCGCGGCATCGGCCTTCCAGTGAGCGCCTTCTTCCGCTCCTGGCTCGAATTCTATCAGCTCCAGCCGCACCACCTCACCCCGAATGTGGTGGTGCTGCTGTCGGCCTTCGTCACCCTGTGCGAGGGCTACCTTGGCATCCTCCCCACCCTCGAGCTCTGGGGGGAGTTCTTCCAGACCAAGCTGGGCATGCGCAGGCAGGGCGTGCCGGCTCAGACTGACGCCTTCATCGCGTCGCGGAGGTCGGTCGCCGACAACCCCTTCCCCGTCATCCCGCTAATCCAATCGGTAAAGAAGTGGCAGAAGTCGTACTTCTATGTGCGGAACATCGCCCCACGGGGCGACTACATCAACCTGCCGGCTTACGTAGCCGGCCCACCGGCGGGCAGGCTGCCCCAGTGGTCCTTCCGGGCTGTGACTCTGACGCCGGCCGGGTCCGCAGCCGTCGCCCGAGTGCGAGTGATGACCCAATCGGAGGGCTTGACGGGGGCTGACCTTCTGGCCGCCTTCGTCACTCGCCGGGTTCTTCCGCTTCAGAGCCGTCCTCATCTGATCTGTCAGATGAGCGGCCAGCTCGACCCGAGCCGGATGTGCACCAAGGACATGCCGCGCGAGGAGGTCGCCTATATGGTAAACTACCTTGCGAATTGCAACCTCTCCGAAGAGTGGCAATTCGGCAAGGAGCCATACAGCCGAGCCGACCCACCGCACACGGTATGCCTCCCTGTGTCTTCTTTTTCTCTCAACTTCGTTGCCGAGTTCCTCTGGGCCGACTCTAACTTAGTCGGCTTGTTCTTTGACAGAGTCCTCTTCTTCGGCCGGCCGGCGGGTCAGACACGGAGCGTCGATTCGTCCCCGACCGGACGGAACACGATCTGGAGGACCCCGACTTGAGGGCGGCCGGCATGGACGACAACATCGAGCCGGGTGGCGGCCAAGCCGGCGGCGAAGCAGGCGGCTCCGGGCTCGGAGTCACCTTCGACGATTGGCCGGACGACGACGAAGCCGAAGTCGTCCCGCGCCGCCAGCCGGCATCTGGACGCGGCGCGGGTTCCTCCGCTGCACCGCCTGCTCGGGGCAGAGGTCAAAAGCGTCGCGCCGCCCAGGGTCTGCTCGGCAGCCGAACGAAGAAGCCCAGAGGCGGGGCGGCAGCCACCAGGCGAGAGGAGGCGGCCGCGAAGGCGGCTCGCTTCCGTAAGGCGGTGAAGCAACCGCAGACCGTGTCGGCGTAAGTTCTCTTTCTTTTGTATACTCTGTTTTCTTTCTTTGGTGGTTCTTGAGCTCTTGTCTTCTTCTCCAATGATCAGGGCTCCGCTGTCGCTTGAGCGGGCGGCTGCTGCCTCCGTCGTCGAGTCGCCGAGGGGCTCTGGGAGCACCACCCGACGCGACCCTCGTGCCGACCTCCAGGAGGCGACAGAAAGGAACGCGCGGGAGGCACGGGCGGAGCGAGAGGCGCGAGAGGCGGAGGCACGGAAGGCGGCGGCCGCCTAGGCGGCACGGGAGGAGGAGGAGGCGGCGAAGGCACTCGCCGATGACGCAGCCAGGGCCCAAGCAGAGGCCGCGGCGGCGGCGGGGGGGGGGGAGGTCTTGATGGTCACCCCGCTGCGTGTCATGGCGCCTGGGGACGTGGAGCCCTCGTCAGAGGGAGCCAGCGGCGACCAGCCAGGGCTGGGGGGAAGCGGTGACGACGTCATTATCTTGGAGAAGGCGCCGGAGCCGACCCCGCCAACTGGGGCGGCCCAAGGCGGCCGGCCTGATCCGCCGCCTGCACAGTCGGCGGAGGGCGAGCCGGCCGTGAGGGCTGAGACGGCGGTCCAGATTCCGTCGAGCCCGCGTGCGGGGAAGGCCGCGTCGGAGCCGCAGAAGGCCGCGTCGGAGCCACAGCCAGCCGTGGGTTCCAGCTCGTCGGCCCGAGATGCGGAGGCGGCCAGCGCTACCTCGGGGTGGACGCCAGGCGGAGGGACGGCCGTGGTGAACGTGGCTGCACAAGACGTCCGGACCCGGCTCCAAAGCCAAGCCGCGGCGCTGAGGCAGTTCACCGATGAGTTCCTCGCGACGCGGGCGGCCATCCGGGTTAGTATTCCCATCTTTGCTTCTTCTTGATCTTGATTTCTTCCATGGGGGCGCGTCAGCGCACCCACTGGGTGTAGTCCCCGAGTTCCGAGTCGGCTGCTGAGCAGGCGGCTTGGAACTTCTTGGTGGATTTGTCTTTGCTATCTTTGTTCTTACTTCGGTCTTCTGTCCATCTTGCAGGACTACCACAACCTTCGAGCGGCCGCCTTCAACTCCCAGGCTCGGGAGCTGGCTCAGAAGACCGCCGACCTTACTGAGAGCCGAGGTACGTGGTTTGTTCTTTATCTCATGTGGGGGCGCGTCAGCGCACCCACTGGGTGTAGTCCCCGAGATTCGGGCCGACTGCTGAGCAGTCAGGTCGGATCTTCCTTGACGACTTCTTACTGTTCTTCTTTTCCTGCCGTCTCTGCAGCGGCCAACGCCAGTCTGAGGGCACAACTGGGAGAGTCTCAGACTGCCCTTCGCGCCAAGGATGCCGAACTCGCCGCCTTGGTGCAGGAGCGCGACCGCCTGGCCAAGAAGTTGGCCGACCAGGAGGAAAGCCACAAGGCGGCACTGAAGGCTGCGCAGGACCGCGAAGCCACTCTCCAGGCCGAGTTCGAGACGGAGGCGGCTGGCTGGGCTGAGGCCAGGCAGACTCTGATCTCTGGCTACGGCCAGATCGAAGATCTGGTTGACGGTGAGCCGCCTACCTCTTCGTCCTTTCTTGCCATCTGCCACTTTGGCTTGTTTTCTGATTTTGGTGTTCTTTTCTTCCTCTTTCTTGTGCAGAGTATTTCCCTGGCTATTCTACTGCCGCCAACCAGACCATCGAGGCCCGTCGCCAGGCGCGGAGGCAAGCCGGCTTTGAAATCTCGCCAACCGCCGGCCGCTCGCTGGAGGAACAGCTTCTGGCGATCCAGGCCCGCATCCAGCCGGCTCACCGACTGCTCCGCCATCTTCAACGAGCCGGGGCGCAAGTCTTGGCCGCCCTCTGGCCCGGCCAAGTGGTCCCTCGCACCCCCAATCGGACTGCCGACTGGCTGGAGGTGGCAGTCGACCGCTTCGAGGCTTGGAAGGCCTCGGCGGCTCGCTCCGGCGCCAAGCGGGCGCTGGAGTTCGTCAAGGCCTGGTATCCCGGCCTGAGCCTGGATCAGCTGGCTACCTGGCGGCAGCAAGCCGACACAGAGCTCGAGCCGGCGCGGCCGGCCATCATCCGGCGGGCTTCGGCGATCGCCGACTACACCGACACCAGCGTCTTCGCCCCCGAGGTGGACGACAATGGTGTCGCCCAGCCGGAGGAGTGGTTCGGTCTGAACCCGGAGTATGGCGAAGACTCGGTGGAGGAGATCGACTCCAGCGACGAGGGTGAAGAAGAGGAGGAGGAGGGTGAAGACGCCGAGCCGGCTGGTGGAGCAGCCGGCCAGCCTCAGCCTGACCGCACCTCCATCACTACGTCGCGTGCGAGTGCGTCTCCTGCCGCTGGTGGTGGTCAAGCCGGGACCCGCTAGGCGGCCACTCCTTCAGCCGGCGAGGCCGCCTTCACCAACCAGCTCGGCCTCCGCAACGCGTCTTAGTCTGCCGTCTTTTGTTTCCCTGTCTAGTTACTTTAGGAACAATGTTTGGTTAAGTCTGCACAATTCCACCCACTGGGTGTATTCGAACTTATGTCTGTTGCCAGCCTGTTGGGGGCTTTATGTATATATTACTTATGCATTTGGCCTTTCCTTGTACTTTTGCTTTTTTGTCCTTCTGCTTTTTCCTTTGCCGCCCTCCCTTGGTTGCCGCCTCCCCGGTCCAACAGTTGCTCTGCAATCTGTAGCTGGAGGAGTGCTTGGCCAATTGGGGGGGAGTACTCTAGCTTCGCTGGACTAAAGCTAAGTGTTTAGGAAGCCGGCCAGCCGGCTGTTCTGGCAGCCGGTAGGCATGTTTGGAGGCCGTCTCTTTGCTATATAGGTTCGTTGTTCCTTAGCCATTTTTCGTGTGGGCGTCCTTTCTGTCTTGCCTCTTGCTAGTCGGACAGTCAGTTCTTTGAGCTGCGACTTTCAACAAGAGGAGACTCGGGAGCCGGCGCACTACTTTTCTGACTTTAGGGAAAACTTTCAATATAGCTCAAGGCGGCCAGTCCCCGGGCCGACTAGTCGAACCCGGTGCCGGACCAAAAAATCAAATGTAATGATACATTCATGGATATGACATTCGTCATTCATAGATAAAAAGGCAGTCCCCGAGTACTGTTCGGGGGGCCTGTTGGTTCGTGCTTAATACAAAAGGGTAGCATGATACATACTGCTTTCAACTGTAAAATCTTCTCAGGAGGTTTGCGTTCCATGGTCGCTCCGACTCCTTGCCGGAGTCATCTCTCTTGCGTGCTCTTGGTTTTTGCGCATCGATCAAGTAGTAGGAGTCGTTGCCGAGTGCCTTGCTGACGACGAAGGGGCCTTCCCAAGGGGCCGAGAGCTTGTGCTGGCCGGCTGTTCGCTGGATCAGCCGGAGCACAAGGTCGCCCTCTTGGAAGGATCTTGGCTTGACCTTGCGGTTGTAGTAGCGGCGCAGCCCTTGCTGGTAGATGGCGGACCGGCTGAGTGCTAACAGCCGGCCTTCTTCCAGTAGGTCCACGCCGTCTTCTCTTGCTTCTTTGGCCTCCTCCTCCGTGTACATGGTGATCCGAGGCGAGTCGAACTCGATGTCTGTTGGGATGACAGCCTCGGCACCGTACACGAGGAAAAACGGAGTGAAGCCGGTTGACTTGTTGGGTGTAGTGCGCATACTCCAGAGGACAGCCGGCAGCTCTTCGAGCCAGCAGCCGACTGACCGCTCCAGTGGTACAACTAGTCGGGGCTTGATGCCGGAGAGGATGAGTCCATTTGCTCGCTCGACCTGGCCGTTTGACTGCGGGTGGGCAACGGACGCTAAGTCCAGTCGGATGCCCTGCGTCGCGCAGAAACGTGCCAGTGCTCCTTTGGCGAAGTTCATGTCGTTGTCGGTGATGATGCTGTGCGGCACGCCGTACCGAGTAGTGATGTCGGTGATGAATGTTACGGCAGTCGGCCCATTGAGCTTCTTGATTGGCTTTGCTTCGATCCACTTTGTGAACTTGTCCACAGCAACAAGTAGATGTGTCAGGCCGCCGCGGGCTGTCTTGAAGGGGCCCACCATGTCCAGTCCCCAGACGGCAAAGGCCAGGTGAGGGGAATGGTCTTGAGTGCAGAAGCCGGCAGATGTTGCTTGGAACTAAAAACTTGGCATCCTTTGCAGCTCTTGACTATTTCTTTAGCATCCTCCAAGGCAGTCGGCCAAAAGAAACCATGGCGGAAAGCCTTGGCCACAAGGGATCTTGAGGCTGCGTGGTGGCCGCATTCGCCTTGGTGGATGTCTTTGAGGATTGCCACTCCTTTTTCTGGCTCGACACAACGCTGGAAGACTCCAGTGACGCTGCGCTTCACAAGCTCTCTGTTGATTATTGTATATGCTGCGGCTCGTCGTTGCACTAGTCTTGCTGAGATCTCATCAGCCGGCAGCTCTCTACTGACTAGGAACTTGAGGATGGGCTGGGCCCATGAGGGAGCTGTGACTTCTTCTTCTGTTAGTGTAGCCACCATGACTCGGGTGGGTGGGTTGGGTGAGTCGGCCACTGCTTCTTGTGTCGTTGCAGTCCCCGGGCCGACTGCTGCAGTCCCCGAGCCGGGTTCTGAAGTCCCTGGGCCGGGTACGACTACGGCAGTCCCCGGGCCGGTTGTCGAAGTCCCCGTGCCGCCTGCGGGGTTTCTCCAGTCGGATCCGGCTGTATCTGGCGCAGGCGATACGAAAATGGAATCCGACTCTGGAGACGGCTTGATGGACGGCTTGAGGAGGCGCTGGAGGGAGACGCCAGTCGGTATGGCCTGTCGGGTGGAGCCGATCCGTGCTAGGGCATCTGCTTGGTCGTTGTCGGCCCTTGGCACGTGAAGGAACTCGCACCCTTCGAAGTATCCGCTGATCTGCTGGACGAGGAATCGATAGCTCGCCATGTTCGCTTCCTTGGCGTCCCAGTCGCCAGACGATTGCTGGACCACCAAGTCTGAGTCGCCGTAGCACAGGATCCGGCGTATGCCAAGCTCTTTGGCTAGCCGGAGCCCATGTACGAGCGCCTCGTACTCGGCCACGTTGTTGGAGGCGGCGAAGTGGATCTGCAGCGTGTACTTGAGCTTGTCGCCTTTGGGAGAGGTGAGGACGATGCCGGCTCCCAAGCCGGTGCGCATCTTGGACCCGTCAAAGTGCATCCGCCAATGGGTAGAGTCGGGAGCCGGCGGTAGGTACTGGGTCTCGGCCCAGTCGACGAGGAAGTCGGCCCGTGCTTGCGACTTGATGGCGGTGCGGGGTTGATAGAAGATCGTGTAGGGCGCCAATGCAATGGCCCATTTGGCCGCCCGGCCGGATGCATCCCGGCTGCCTATGATCTCGGCGAGCGGGGCAGTGCATACGACCGTGATGGGGTGCTCTTGGAAGTAGGGCTTCAGTTTCTTGGCAGCGAAGTACACCCCATAGCACATCTTCTGGTAGTGCGGGTAGTTTTGCTTTGAGCTGGACAGCACTTCGCTGAGATAGTACACCGATCTCTGGACTAGCTGGGCTCGGCCTTCCTCCGGGCGCTGGACCACAACAACAGTGCTGATGACTCGGCTAGTCGCGGCGATGTAGAGGAGCATGGGCTCCTTCTCAGTCGGCGCAGCCAGGACAGGCGGAGTGGTCAGCATTTTCTTCAACTCATGGAAGGCTTGGTCGGCTTGATCATTCCACTCGAAGTGAGTGGACTTCTTCATGAGTCGGTACAAGGGGAGAGCCTTTTCTCCTAGTCGGCTGATAAAACGATTCAGGGAGGCTAAGCAGCCAGTGAACTTCTGCACATCTCGCAGCTTGGTGGGAATCTCCATCCTCTCGATGGCCTTGATCTTGACGGGGTTGCACTCAATGCCGCGTTCGGAGACCAGGAAGCCTAGCAGCTGGCCGGCTGGCACTCCGAACACGCACTTCTCGGGGTTGAGCTTGATCTGGAATCGGCGCAAGTTGGCGAATGTTTATTTCAGGTCTTCCAACAAGGTACCGCGCTTCTCTGTCTTCACCACAATGTCATCTACGTAGACGTGGGCATTTCTACCGAGTTGTTTCAAGAGACATTTCTGCATGCAACGCTAAAAAGTGGCATCGGCGTTTCTCAAGCCGAATGTCATAGTCAGGTAGCAGAAAGCTCCAAAGGGTGTGATGAAGGCAGTATTCAGGCGGTCAGCTGGGTCCAACTTGATCTGATGGTACCCTGAGTACGCATCCAAAAAACTTAACAGCTCGCATCCGGCTGTGGAGTCTATCACTTGGTCAATCCGTGGCAGAGCAAACGGATCCTTTGGGCAAGCCTTGTTCAGACTGGTGTAGTCTATACACATACGCCACTTGTTATTCTTCTTCAGAACCAGAACTGGGTTGGCAAGCCACTCTGGAAAGAACACTTCCATGATGAAGCCGGCGGCAAGGAGCCGGGCTATCTCTTCTCCCACAATTCTTCGCTTCTCTTCTGACAGTCGGCGGAGGGGTTGTTTGACCGGCTTCGCATCAGCTCGGACATGTAGCTTGTGCTCGGAGAAATCCTTCGGGACACCCGGCATGTCCTTTGGGGACCATGCAAAGATGTCTCGATTCTCACGGAGGAAGTCGACGAGATCGCCTTCCTATTTACTGTCCAAGTTCGCCCCAATGACCGCGAACCTCTCTGGGTTCTCCGGGTCCAGAGGTATCTTCTTCGTCTCTTTGGCAGGCTGGAAGGAGCCCTGCGCATCACAATCGTTGGGGTTGGGGGACAAGGCCGGCTGCTTGCCGGCCATGGCCACAACCCGTTCCAACATCTTCTTCTCTTCTGCCACCACGAGGGACTCGGCCAGCCGGCTACTGGCCATGGCGCACTCGATGGACTTCTTGTAGTCGCCGGCTACCGTGATGATCCCCTTTGAGCTTGGCATCTTCATCTTCAGGTAGGCGTAGTGGGGCACAACCATGAACTTGGCCAGAGCAGGTCGGCCAAGCAGTGCATGATAGGGGCTCTCCAAATCCACTACCTCGAACCATATTGCTTCTCGGCGGAAATGATCTTTGTCTCCGAAGAGAACATCCATTTTGATCTTGCCGATTGGGGAGCAAGACAGGCCGGGGACGATACCATGGAAGACGGTGCGGCTCGGCATGAGCTGCTTTGCTTTGATGTTCAGCTTCTCCATGGTATCGCGGTACAGTATGTTGATACTGCTTCCGCCGTCTATCAGGACGCGGGAAAATCTGGCAGCTCGCCTCTCCGTCGCGAGGGTGACGTCCAAGACCATTGCATAGGAACCAGGCGAAGGCATCACCTCTGGGTGGTCGGCCTGGCTCCAGCTGATTGGCTTTTCTGACCAGTACATGAACTCGGGGGCGCTAGTGGCGACTGCATTTACTTCTTGGTGCTATCGGCGTCGGCTGCGCTTGCCGTCGGCTTGACTGGTGAAGACGACGTAGGCGGCGTGCTCTTCGGGAAATTCGTCTTGGATGGCGCCGACCGCCGGCCGAGCCGCCGGCTGCTGGGGGGCTGGAGGCGGCGGGCCGGCAGGCGGAGGCGGCAACATCCCCTCGCCCTTGGTGATGCGGGTGAGCCAGTGGCATTTCCGGGTTGTGTGGTTGGACGGCTTCGCGCCGCTGTGGAACTTGCAGGGGGCGTCGAGTGCTTGTTTGTAGGAGAAAGACGCCTGCCAAGCTGGCCTTCCACCCTTCTTCTTGGGAGCGGGCCGTTCTTCGGGCTGCTCGTCTTCAACTATGGCCACCTGCCGACTGGAGGAAGTCGGCATGGGGGCCTTGCGCTTGTGGTCGTTCTGGTAGGGGCGCCGATTAGGGTCGCTGGCCGGCGTCTTCAGAGCCGGAGCAATCACCTTTCCGGAGGCGTCTACTCGCAGCTCGGTCTTCATTGAGGAGTCGGCCGTGGCGTATTTGTCTGCGGTGATCAGCAGTTCGTCGAGGGTAGCCGGCTCGTCGCAGAGGAGTCGGTGCTTGAGGAGGGTGCCCTCCCGGCACCCGGCGGTGAAATACTCGATGGCCTGGACCTCGTGCACCCCCTCGCAGGAGTTGCGGAGCTCGGCCCATCACGTGAGGTAGTTGCGGGTCGACTCGTTGGGCCCTTGGACGCAGAGGGAGAGCTGGCGAGGCTTGGGAGGCCGCTTGTAGGTGCTGGTGAAGTTGCGGACGAAGACTTCGGTGAAGTCCAGCCAACTGTTGATGCTGTAGGGCTTGAGGCTGTTGAGCCATGTGCGCGCCGTGCCTTGCAGCATGAGGGGGACGTACTTCACAGCGACGCGCCGATTGCCGTTGGCTATGCTGACGGCTGTGGAGTAGTCGATGAGCCAATCTTCCGGCTTCACCGAGCCGTTGTACTTGGGCGTGTCTCTGGGGAGTGAGAACCCTTTGGGGAAGGGCTCGTCGCGGATGCGGGGGCCAAAGCATGGCGGGCCGACATCGTCTTCTTCTTCTAACGCCAAGGATCGAGCAAGGCGGTCGATCCTGTGGCGGGCGTCGTTCTCGCCGACTCCTTCTCGGCGGCCGAGTCGGTCGCTAAGAGTCGGGTGTGTGATAGGCGGCGGAGTGAGGCGTCTTTCTCTTCGAGGCGGGGGAGGAGGCAGATTCCCTTGGTGTTCAACCGCACGAGGGCGGCCTTCCGCGTCGCGCTCGATGGTAATGCAAGTCCGGCTGCGGCTGGCAGCCGGCTCCTTGTCTTTCTTCTGGCGCGCGCCGCTCGCAGTCGGCGAGCGGGACGTCGCGGCGTGCTCCCGGCGCGGGGGATGACTATTAGCACGGGCGCCGGCTTCGTGCCGTTCTGCAGCCGCGTCGATCAGCTGCTGGATCCGTCTCGTCATGTAGGGGAGCTCCTCGGCTCCCAGCCCATTGAGCTCTTCTGCGGCCGCCTGACCGGCTCGCAGATTCTCGAGCGGGGTGGCGTAGACGGGGCGATCTGCGCCCAGCATGCTGGCGACGGCCGCGCCGCGCTTCTGGACGAAACCGGCTCGGCTCGGGCCGCTAGGCGGCGGTGTGCCGAAGGCGCCGCGGTCGACTTCGCGCTGGTGGGCCTCGGTGAGGCGTCTCATGGAGGCTATCTTCTGGCCCTCCGCAATGAGGGCAAGGCGGCGTGCCTCCAGGGTCTCGGCGTCGGCGTCGGCCGGGATGGGGACGGAGAGGTCGTGTATTGCCGCTTGCAGGGCGTCGTGGGCGTTCTCGCCCGAGTTGGCGACGTGGCTGATGACCAGCACTTCGGTGACAGCGCTGCTGCCGCTGTCAGCTCGAGGGAGGGGGTCGTCGAAGACCACGACGTCGGAGGGGTAGGCGTCAAGCGATGCTGTGTCCGAGTCGATGAGCATCGGGTCGGTGGAGCCGACCGACTCCATGTCTGCAGCAGGCTCGCTGGAGACGTGAAGCTGGTCGAGGAGGCTGACGAGGCGGTTCTCGGGGTAGTCGGTGCCTGCGTCGGACGCAGGCTCGTCGGAGATGCGAGTCTCGCTGAGCAGATCGGCGAGGCGGCTCGTTGCGCAGGCGTTGTCGACGTCTTGCAGCGCGTCGAGGCAAACGCCATCGGGCGCAGCAGGATGGCTGCGCTCGCGGGGGAGGAAGAGGGTTCCCGTCCAGAACAGGTCTCCGGACGACGGTGCACCTGGCCCCACGGTGGGCGCCAAATGTCGGGTGGTTGGTGCGACATATGCCAACGGATGGCTTATCATTGTGGGTGCCAATAAGACGTTGCCGATGCCTGGAAACGGGATGAGGCGAAGACATGCACGCCGGCGGATCTTACCCAGGTTCGGGGCTCTCCGAGGAGATAACACCCCTAGTCCTGCTCTGCTAGAGCTGTTGGGTTCAAGGGAGAAGAAGAACAAGGCTAGCTCTTGCTTCTCTCTATCTATGGTGTGTGTGCTATGCTTAGAAGCCAACCCTTTGCATGGGTGCTCCGGGGGGTTTATATAGGCCTACCCCCCGGGGGTACAATAGTAATCCGGCTGGGCTCTGGTCCCAGCCGTCAGTGTCTACGCTCGCCGGCTTCTCCGCTGGTTGTTGGGTCCCGCCGGCTGCCGGCTTCTTGGCCGACAGGCCGGCCCCACCGCCTAGGGTCTTGTCGGCGGCTGCTTACTGTAGCCTCGCCTCTGATGACGAGGGCTTTGTCGAGGTAAGCGTGGCTACAGTGGGCCGCCTCGGGGGCTCTCACTGTAGCCTTACCTCATCTTGTCTCCTTAATGGGGCTCCTGCTTCGAGGAAGGGAGTAGCCGGCTTCTGGGGGCCGGCTACGCCCTTGGCCGACTGGGAAAGACCGGGCCGCCTTCACGCCTCTCTCTGGCTGAAGGGGCCCGCCGCCCGTGGGCCGTACGGGAGTCTGTCGTGGATGACGTTGAGGCTAGCATGGCTACAGTGCCGAGCCGCACAGGAGACGGCCGCCCGTACGGCCTCCTGTAGCCATGCCCGCCTCGTGCTTCGGGGGTAGTGGGCTGCACTGTGGCCACACCCCGTCTTGTCGCCGTTATGTGGGAGTAGCTTTGGTGGTTGTGGTCTCGGCCGGCTCCTTGGAGTCAGCGTCCTTCTTGGCCGGCTTCTTGGAGTCGGCCACCCCGTAGTCGTCCTGGGGAGGGGTTGCTGAGGCGGGGTCGCCTTCCGGGAGTCGGCTTCAGAGGTAGTCGGCCAGGGAAGGCGGCCCAATGCTTGGAGTGCTTGGAGGCCCGAAGGCCTGATAATTTTTTCAGAAGAACCAGGGGCAGTCGGTTAGGCTACCCGTGGCCATTTACTCCGAGACGGCCCTAGGGAAGGAAGGAAGATGGCCAGCCCCCTCTTTCCTTCTCTTCCACATGCTTGGAAAGGAAGGGGGCGCCTCCCCTCCTGCCTCCCCCCATGCGCTAAGAAGGAAGGGGGGCGGCCAGGGCAGACGCCTAGTGTCGGTGTCAAAACCGGCGGATCTCGGGTAGGGGGTCCCGAGCTGTGGATCTAGGATCAATGGGGAACAAGAGACGAAGAACACGGTGTTTACCCAGGTTTGGGCCCTCTCTAAGAGGTAAAACCCTACGTCCTGCTTGATTGTATTTGGTGTGTATGGTATGATTACATAGTCGATCTACCTCGAGATCAGGCGAGCTAAACCCTAGGTTGATGGGGTGTTGGATGTTCCTCTAGCCGTAAAGTCTAAAACCCTTCGGTTTATATAGACACCGATATGGTTAGGGTTACACACGATCGGTTATAATGAAGGAAAGATCGTGCCTAATCTTGACTTGGAGGGCACACCACGGCTCCGAAGATCTTCTATCCGGCTATGGGTCCGCGCTCTAGCTTGGCTCCATAGCAGCCCATCAGTCCGACCCATAAGCAATGGGCCGGCAGCCCGAGGACCCCTTAATCCAGGACTCCCCCAGTAGCCCCCGAACTGGCCTGCAATGCCGGGGATTGCCATCTGGCATTTTTCAAATCTTCGGCTTGCGATGTGTGTTCTTCACCCTTCCTTGTATTGTTCGGAGCAGCGTTCTCTTACCGAATACTATCCAGCATGATATGTGTTAATTCCGCACCCGTGCTTGACCGATTTCAACAATCCAGAGTCCGAGGACCTCATCAGAACACGGTGGGGCCATCAGAGTTTAATGCTCACCTCGGGGCAAGGGCGAACTTTGACTGTCGTCCACCTTTATAGAAGGTGAACGGCCCAATGCCACCTTTTTTGCAGACCCGTCCTTTCAGCTTTAGGACGAAATGCTTATTTATAGATCCAAAGGTGGAGGGGATGGCTGACCCATCCTCTCCAGACAAACCGACACTAGAGGAATTTTAGGCACCATGGCCGACATCCCAGGCTCATCTTCACGTCCTCATGGTCCTCTTCCCGGTGATTGGCCGAGCTGCTCAGTCTCACGCCTCCGACTGATCAACCTACAGACGCAAGGTTATCTTCCCGCGGTAGATCTTGTTCCCGTCCGAGCCGGATTAATCTCTGTCGACGGCCAAGCACTCACCGAGAGCTCCCCTACTCCAAGCAAGGAAGAGAGGGTATGTTTCGTGCCTTTCCTTCTACGAGGACTAGGCTTTCTCATTCACCCTTTCCTGCAGGGTTTATTGGAGGTCTACGGGATCCAGCTCCACAACCTCACCCCAGGATCCATATTGCATATTTCTGTCTTCGTGGCACTTTGTGAGATATTCTTGAGTTGCGAGGCCCATTTTGATCTATGGAGAAAATATTTCTGCCTCGTACCTCATACCCGGAGTGGGTCCATATTTGAGTAGGCGGAGCCAAAGTGTGGCATATAGCTAGGACAAGGTATCCCGTTGGGACCCCAAAGAAGGATTCCGAAGAGTGGACTTCGGAATGGTTCTATATCGAGGACGTCCCACTGTCCGAACCGGTCAGGAGGGGGTTACTCGAATATTCAGCCACCCCATGGAAGAAGTGGTTCAACTGGAGGCCTAAGAGCCCTTGCCAAGAAGATAGCAAGGATATGCGCCTTCTGGCCACCAAGGTTCGGCTGCTGGCCCACAGTAGGCTAACTATGGCTGATGTAATGGCTGTCGCCATAACTCGGTGCGTGCAGCCCGTTCAGCAGAGGATACACCCTTTGTGGTGTTATAATAGCACTAATGACGCCACCCATTACAAGCGACAAGGCCGAACAATCAGGCGGCCCTAGCCAGAATACTAGCCGATCTCTTCAAAGGAGAGGAAGAAGACTTCGGGCGATCGGGAACCCGAGATGGTTATTCTGGCTACAACACGGCAGAATCGGTAAGCTTTATCCTTTCGTAGTATGACTTGGAGATTATGTCCGAACATTGACTGGGTACTTTTCCACCTTAACAGAGTTGGAGGCGTCAGTTGAATCCATCAGCTACCCCTCTCCTCAACCAGAGAATCATTCCTGCGAGGATGATCCGGGGTATCATGATGATCCAGAGACATCGATTGATTTTGAAGACGAGGTCTTTTACTAGGAAATCCTTGACGGCACCAAGGTCGCCCTGGTGGCCGATCACCCTGGGGTCCTTCTTTCTTCCAAAGTAAGTCACCAAAGGACCCCCCCCCACCGGGCGCTTGCCTCGCATCGTCCCAAGTGTGCTGACTTCTACTCCTAAGGGCCGTCGCACTGCACGCTGATCGATAGAAGGGGCGCGGGGCACGCCAGCCTTGGCCCGTAATGGGGCATCCAAGCGAAAAGCCACTGTTGGGGCAGGGGCGACCACACCCTCGACTCAAAGGTACTGTGTTCGGAGCTGTCGAGAGAGTCATTCTTGCCATTTTTTGACATTTGCTTGGTCTTGCAGAAGAAAAACACCGCTGCGTCAATCCGAAGATACCCCGGGTGTACCGAGGCACAGTTCCAATCCCGGGTCTTCGGGGCAGGGTAGGGGCCATGTGGAGCATGCAGCGCCAAGCGCACTTCCAGAGGATCCAGATGATGTCTCGGTTACCAATTTTGAAGTTGAGAGTGTGATGAATCACCGCCGCCGGAGGGAGTCCTTACGTCATGCTGTCTTCACCGACCAGGAATTTAATGCATTTAATTTGGTGGACGCGTACCTTGGAGCGGCCCGAACATGGCTTGAAGGGATCGCTAGTCTTTTTTCTACCATAATGGAGGTGCGAGATTTAAATAACTTAAGAGCAGATCATAATCCCTAACCTAGTAGCCCTCAAGCCTTAATTTGGGCGGGACGGTCGAGTTAAGGATCCGTATTATCTTGATTTTGCAGGACGCGAGGGAACATAATAACAAGTTATCCGAAGACCTCGAGCTGAGCCAAACACAGTTGCCCAATACTAAAGCTGAACTGGAAGCGGCCAAGAAAGCTACCAACGAAATTCCTGGTAAGTGGAAAATCTTTAGAATGCTTAAAAACTGTATGGCGGTTCCTGCGTATTGATACCATGCTGTCCCTGCAGCCACCGAATCCATGAGCTAATTGCGGAGGGACTTGTAGACTGGCAAACGAGTGCTGACACGAAGTCATGAGGAGAAGAATGAGCTTAAGACGGAAAATCAGCGAAAAGCTGAAAAAACGAGAATTTAAAATCTCAGTTGGCGCAACCTTGGAGGAGAACCAGAAGCTAAAAGGTGGCATATTCGGTAAGTCACGAATTCAATTTTACATGTATGTCGATGATCACAATATTTTGAAAAAAAATGCTGCCCCTGTTTGCTAGGTCTCCTGATAGGACGACTGGAAGAGGAGGCTGGTTCCTTTAATGGGAACCTTTTGAAGGAACTGACCAAAACACATGAGAGAGCCCGGAAGGCCATGAAAAGCATGGTCAAGGCATTATGGCCGCTGAACGTACCGCCAGAGAGAATGGTTGAGTTGGCTGGTCACTTTAAAGGGGTGAGGCAGCGTTATGAATTATGGAAGAAATCGGCCTGCCGGGAAGGAGTGCGCGAGGCATGGGCAATGGTGAAGACCCAGTTCACGAAACTCAAACCTGAACGTAGGGCTCGAGTTGGACCCGTGGGGCTGGATGGGCAGGAAATACCTCTTAGCTTAGTATATGACCAAGTAATGCCTGCTACTCAGTACTCTCAACAAGATTGTGCCTTGGACAGCTTGATAGATGGCATTGACAATGAGTAGGGTGCGTGATTCTATGTATCCATGTACTTTACATCACGCCATCTTGATCCGCAGTAAAACGTTGTCTTAACCGGCCATCGGCTTCCGCCTCCCCGACGGGTGATCGACGAGTGTTCCGTACTATATTCCCTGATGAACAAGGAATACTTTCGGTAACCAGGCAATCCGGCCACTTGGTGCGAACAGACAGAAAGGTGCGCAGCGAGCTATGTTATATTACTTTGTAACGTAAGAAACATCTTCCGAAGAAAATAGTTCCTCCAAGGGTTCCTTTCTTCGGGTATGGTATGTTGACCATAAGCCGTGAGTCCAGATGCCAGTGATACATGGATGTTCATGGTTTTTAGGAACCAAGAATAGTGGGCTGGTGGCTAGCGCCTGGTTATTTTCACTTCCCTTGAGTCCGACCCATTATTTTCTGTAAGAACACTAGCTTTTGGCTTCACCCGTCTGAGGTACTTATCCGGATTACCCGGGCATAACAATCGCATAGGTTCTCCCTTTACTTCCTAGCCGAACAATCAAAAACGTAGGGGTAAATACATGAGCCAGGCAACCGAGCTTGATAAAGGACTTAAGTCAAATAGGTGCATATGGTGGCTTAAAAGATATGGGAAGGACATTAGTTCAAATAGCATAAAAGAGATTGTGAGATGAATATTGTAACTGGCCTTTTTAAAAGAAGCCCCCAGGTAAAGCTGGGTAGTACATTCGAAGATGTGCATTCCACGGGTTGGGTTCGAGGCGGTTATCCGACGGGCTGCGCAGGTGGTATGCTCCTCCTGCGAGTACTTCATCTCTAATGAAGTCCTCCCCACTTGGGTGAAAGCTTGTGCTTTTGCTTCTCGGGGAGGCGGAGGACGAGCTCTCCCATGTTGTATGCCTTCGCCCGAACCTCCCGAGTCTGGTAGCGTCTTGCTTGCTCTTGATAAAACATGGAGCGTGCCCGTGCGATGTCGGGCTCTCCTTCTAAGGCGTCCAGGTCGTCCCGCCGATCCAGCTCGGCCTCCTTCTCTTCGTACATGCGTACTCTAGGTGCGTCATGGATCAAATCACATGGGAGTACTGCTTCGACGTCGGAAACCATAATAAACGGGGTGTATCCTGTTGACTGATTAGGAGTGGTGCGCAGCCCCTATAGCACGGAGTCCAGCTCCTCTACCCAGTGGGAATATGATTCTTTGAGTGAGCGGATTAAGCGAGGTTTTATGCCGCACATAATTAGTCCATTTGCTCGCTCTACCTGCCCATTAGTTTGCGGGTGGTACACGGAAGCGTAATCGAGCTTTATTCCCATCTTAGCACACCAATCTTTAACCTCTTGGGCGGTAAAATTAGACCCATTATTGGTGATTATGCTGTGGGAAACACCGCAACGGTGTACGACACTAGATATGAAGTCAACAACTGGTCCGGATTCTGCAGATGTTGCCGACTTTGCTTCGATCCACTTAGTGAACTGATCGACCATAACCAGTAAGTACTTCTTTTTCTTGGTCCCCCCCTTTAAGTGGTCCGACCATGTCAAGCCCCCAAACTACAAATGGCCAGGTTATCGGTATCGCCCGAAGAGCTCTGGGGGGCATATGGCTTTGATTTCCAAATCGCTGGCACCCACTGCAATATTGGACCAGCGTACACGCATCTGCCGGGCTGTGGGCCAGAAGAACCCTACACGGAAGACCTTACTGACGAGGGCCCGGGCTGCTGTGTGGTGACCGCCCATGCCGGCGTGTATCTCAGGGAGAAGCTGTTGCCCCTCCTCTTCGAAGATGCACCTCTGAAGGAACCCCGTAGTGCTCTTTTTATAGAGCTCGCCCTCATGGACCTTGTACGCTTTAGAGCGCTGGACTATGCGTCGCGCCTCCGTCTGGTCATCGGGGAGTTCTTGTTGTAGGAGGTAGGCAAGCAAGGGCTCGGTCCACGGGGCGATTATGGCCATGATCTCGTGGGCTGAGGTTGTTCCTTTGAGTGCGGAGCCCCCGATGATATAGTCATCGGGCTCGATTTCTGGGGGGACAATCTAGGTGGGCTCATTGGTTGTGGTGCCACTGTCCCCGCCCTGCCATACCACGGATGGCTTGAAGAGCCTTTCTAGAAAGGTGTTTTTAGGTATAGGATCGCGCTTGGTCCCATGCGGGCAAGGACATCCGCAGCTTGGTTAGTGTCTCTAGAGACATGATGGAATTCTAGACCCCCGAATCGGTTTGACATCCTGAGGACGGCGTTTCTGTATGCTGCCATATTTGGGTCTTTGGCGTCAAATTCGCCGTTGACCTTGGAGATGGCGAGGTTCAGAACTCCTCGCACCTCTAGCCGCCGAACACCCATCGACGTTGCCATCCTAAGACCATGCAACAGTGCCTCGTATTCGGCTGCGTTATTGGAATCCGTGTACATGATCTGTAGAACATACTGGATATTGTCGCCTGTGGGGGATATTAGGATCACCCCAGCCCCCAGTCCGGCTAGCATTTTAGAGTCGTTGAAGTACATCATCCAGTGCGCATATGTATTATATTCCCTGGGGAGTTCAGCTTTGGTCCATTCGGATAGAAAATCGGCCAACACTTGAGATTTAATAGATCGGCGTGGTTTGCATACGATCTCGAAGGGAAGGAGCTCTATGGCCCATTTGGCAATGCGGCCTGTGGCGTCCCTGTATTGATTATATCATTGAGGGGTACCTCAGATACCATTTTCACCGTACATCTTGAAAGTAGTGTCGCAGTTTTTGGGATGCCATAAAGACCGTATATGCTATCTTTTGGTAGTGTGTGTATCGGGATTTGAACAGTGTGAGTAGACTGGTTTTTGAACCTGGAACTTGTGGCCCTATGATTCCTGTTCTACGACGGGGACCGCACTCAACACTGGATTGGTGGCTCATATATACAGTAGCATAGGTTCACTGGTACCTGGTGCCGCCAGGATAGGGTTGCTTGCTAGTAGTGTTTTAATTTCCTCTAGTGCCGCGGTTGCTTTGTTGGTCCACTCAAAGTTTTTTGTCTTCTTGAGTAGCCTGTAGAGAGGCAACGCCTTTTCGCCGAGGCGGGAGATGAAACGGCTTAAAGCCGCTATGCAACCTGCCAGCTTCTGAACGTGTTTGAGCTCCGTTGGTATTGCTAGCTGGGACAGTGCCCTGATTTTAGCCAGATTGGCCTCAATTCCTCTATGGGAGACGATAAACCCGAGCAGTTTTCCGGCGGGGACTCCGAAGACGCATTTGTCTGGGTTGAGCCGTATATCATAAGCCCGTAAATTTTCAAAGATCAAGCGAAGGTCATCCACGAGTTGATCGACTTTTTTGGTTTTGATGACCACGTCGTCTACGTATGCCTTGACAGTTTTGCCGATATGGTTTTCCAGGCATGTTTGAATCATCGTTGGTATGTGGCTCCCGTGTTCTTTAACCCAAAAGGCATCGTGTTAAAGCAGAATGGCCCATAGGGGGTGATGAACGCGATTGCAGCTTGGTCGGACTCCTTCATCTTTATTTGATGATATCCGAAGTATGCGTCGTCGTGTTCAGCAGTGGCATCGATGATCTGATCTATGCGAGTTAAGGGGAAGGGGTCCTTGGGGCAGGCCTTTTTTAGGCCCTTGAAGTCGACGCAGAGCCGCCAAGACTTGTCCTTCTTGGGTACCATGTCCAGATTTGCTAGCCACTTAGGATGCTTGATTTCACGGATGAATCCGGCCTCCAATAGCTTTGCCAATTCTTCATCCATAGCCTTTCGTTTGGGTTTAGAGAATCGACGCGGTGTCTATTTGACTGGCTTGAAGCATTTTACGATGTTCAAGTTGTGCTCCGCCAGCCTCTGTGGGATGCCTAGCATATCCGAAGGGTGCCAGGCGAATATGTACCCGTTTTTGCGTAAGAACCCACGCAGTGCTTCATCAACTGCGGGGTCCAGCTGTGCACCGACGGACGCCATTTTGTTTGGGTCTGTCGGGTGTACTTGGAATTTTACTATCTCATCTGCTAGTTTAAATGACATGGACTTTGGCCTTCTACGGAGGACCACGTCGTCCCTGTTGATTTTAGTGCGGAGCGTTGCTAATTCTTCGGCTGCGAGGGCGTCAGATAGTGCCTCGAGGGTGAGCGATGCGGGCTTATTTTCAGCTCCGAGGGCTATGTTCGGATCGCTGGCGAGCGAGATCATGCAGTTAGGCCCTGGCATTTTGAGTTTCATGTATCCATAATGCGGTACAACCTAGAACCTTGTGAATGCCTCACGTCCCAAAAGGGCGTGTTATCCGCTGTGGAAGGGCACAATGTGGAATAAGGGTTCTGATATGTAGTTGTTAGGAGTACCAAACACTACGTCCAAGGTTATGCGTCCGAAACAGCGCGCCTCCTTGCCAGGTATAATTCCTCAGAATGTGGTATGACTCTGCTCGACACGGGATCTGTTGAGCTGCATTTTCTCAAGCGTTTCCTCGTAAATGAGGTTCACGCCACTGCCCCCCGTCCATCAGCACTTTAGTTTGCCTGAACCCATCAATTATGGGGTCAAGGACTAGTGCGGCGGTGCGTGGGTGGGGCCGAACCTTGTCTTGTCCTTCTGATTGAAGGTAATAGGTGTGTCCGCCCATGGTTGTGCGACTGTCACTTGGTAGACTTGGCCGACCTCTTGAAGAGCCCTTTTCATTTTATTGTTTGAAGAGAACATCTCGTAAACTATCAGGACGTTGTCATCGTTGGGTGGCGTTGTTGAATGTCTATCAGGGGGTGTGAGACCCAGGATATTTTTGCCACTTTTGGCCACCTACCTTACCACCCAACAAGCTTGAAGCCCGCGTTAAGTAGGGTCGAGTCTATAGTACATGGTTTATCTAGCAATTCGTCCAGGACCATTCTAGGTCTAGTTTTATTTTTGGCGGGCTCATGCTAGGGCGACCATCTCACATATACTCGCTTTGCTTGGGCATTCCTGGGCTCTCGGGAAGGGACTGACTCCTTGTGCATTTGCTGCAACCTCCAGGTGCTTTTCATGGCGCAATATGTGTGTACCATGTTCGATAATTCGGCGAAGTGTTGCACGCGGCGACAGGCGAGGGCATTTAGGATTCCTGCGTCCCGGCAGTTGAACGGAAAAGCTTCAATTATTTCTTTGTCTCGATAGTTTGTTATCTTGTTTTTGACCAGGAGAAATCTGGCCCAGTAATGATGGACCGATTCTTCGGGCTGCTGCTTGGCTTACATTAGGTCCCATCCATATGGACTTCCCACGTCCGAGGAATATTCGGTGTGGGAGGTGGGTGGGAAATTTTTTGGCACTCCCATCTGCTGTGAGCCCGAAGGGTGGGCAACGGTGAATCGTGCTTGGGCTGTATCCGGATTGGGTCGCATAGTGTTGGGGCGTGCGCCTATGTGCAGTTGGGTCGACTCGAGGTCGGATCCCGTATCATAGGTCGGATCCAAACTTTTCTCTTGACGGGTGTCCGTGTCCGGGCTAGAGACCCGGGTATATGCCCTTTTTAACTTTGGAGATCATGATCCCTGTGCCGTAACTTTGATAGTAGCGACGAGGTGTGTGATCAGCGGGGTGTGGATCTCTCTGTTATCAGATTTAAGCCCGATCTGGTTCTAGGATGTAGGCCTGCTGACAGAGATTCCCATGGAGAGGAATCGATCTACCAGGCTATCTACCGAAGAAGTTCCCGACTGGGGGATGCCCCCTGTATCTTTGGCGGGACGTTCTTTGGGTATTTCGATGGGGTCCGGCTTTAGGGCCAGATCCTGGATAGTGTGGGCCCCCTTCGTGTCTATCGAATCCGAGGTCAAAGCGTCGGGCTCGGCGGGTTCCTCTGCAGGGGTAGAGGATTCTTCGGGAGGAGGGCTTTCCTGAAGGCCGGCGCTGGACTCTAAATTCCGGTGGCTGGCTCCATAACGGGGGTGAGGTTCTCAACTTGGCCCAAGCGGCCAGTGAGGTCGGCGTAAAAAGTGAGGCTGCTGAACATGAAGATCTAGCCAAGGACAAAGCTGACCCTGGTGCAAATGGGGTTTTCAACAAATAGTTGGGCCATTGACCTTTTGGCGATCCGCAATGGAACTCTCAATGAAAGCACCAATGTCGGTGTCAAAACCGGCGGATCTCGGGTATGGGGTCCTGAGCTGTGGATCTAGGATCAATGGGGAACAAGGGACGAAGAACACGGTGTTTACCCAGGTTTGGGCCCTCTCTAAGAGGTAAAACCCTACGTCCTATTTGATTGTATTTGATGTGTATGGTATGATTACAGAGTCGATTTACCTCAAGACCAGGCAAGCTAAACCCTAGGTTGATGGGGTGTCAGATGTTGCTCTTGCCCTAAAGACTAAAACCCTTCGGTTTATATAGACACCGATAGGGTTAGGGTTACACACAGTCGGTTATAATGAAGGAATGATCATGCCTAATCTTGACTTGGAGGGCACACCATGGCTCCGAAGATCTTCTATCCGTCTACGGGTCCACGCTCTAGCTTGGCTCCATAGCAGCCCATCTGTCTGGACCATAAGCAATGGGCTGGCAGCCCGAGGACCCCTTAATCCAGGACTCCCTCACCTAGGGAAACCGCCGGCCCCCTTGGGGCGCGCCCTAGGCAGCCTCCCCTCCCCCTTCACTTATATATATGAGAGGAGGGGAGGGGGCAACCGACACCACGATTCCAAGCCGTGTGCGGTGCCCCCTCTCCCTCTAGTTCCTCTTCTGTACATATCGGTTGTGCTTGGCTAAGCCCTGCGGAAAAGTTTCACCACCACCTTCTCCACACCGTCGTGCTGCCGGAACTCATCTACTACTTTGCCTCTTTTGCTAGATCGAGAAGGCGAGGACGTCATCGAACTGAATGTGTGCTGAACACAGTGGCGCCGTACGTTCAGTGCTTGATTGGTACAGATCGTGAAGTTGTACGACTACATCAACCGCGTTGATAAACGCTTTCGCTTAGCCATCGGTTATGTAGATGCTCTCCCCCTCTCATAGCTATGCATATCCATGGAAGATCTTGCGTGCGCGTAGAATTTTTTTGTTTTCCATTCAACGTTCCCCAACAGTGGTATCAGAGCCAGGTCTATGCATAGATGATATGCCGAGTAGAACACAAAGGAGTTGTGGGCGGTGATGTTGATATTTCTTCCCACCAATGTCTTATTTTGATTCGACGGCATTGTGGGATGAACCGGCTCGGGCCAACCTTACATGTCGACGTACATGAGAATGGTTCCACCAACTGACATGCAACTTGTTTTGCATAAAGGTGGTTGGCGGGCGCCTGTTTCTCCCACTTTAGTTGAATCGGATTTGACTACGGCAGTCCTTGCAGAAGGTTAAATAGCAACTTGATAATCACCATTGTGGTTTTGCGTAGGTAAGAACGGTTCTTGCTAGATGCCCGTAGCAGGCACGTAAAACTTGCAACAACAAAGTAGAGGACGTCTAACTTGTTTTTGCAGGGCATGTTGTGATGTGATATGGTCAACATGTGATGTGATATATGTTGATGTATGAGATGATCATGTTTTGTAATAAGTTCATGACTTGCATGTCGATGAGTACAACAACCGGCAGGAGCCTTAGGGTTGTCTTTAATTATTTTATGACCTGCGTGTCAATCACGAAGCGCCATGTAATTGCTTTACTTTATCGCTATGCATGAGCAATAGTTGGTGAGACGACCCTGACGCAACGATGGATATAAGGGTATCGCGCAGGTGACGATGGAGATCATACCGATGCTTTGGAGATGGACATCAAAAGCACAAGATGATGATGGCCATATCATGTCACATATTTTGATTGCATGTGATGTTTATCCTTTATGCATCTTATTTTGCTTAGAACGACGGTAATTATAAGATGATCCCTTCATTTAATTTCAAGATAAAAGTGTTCTTCCCGAGTATGCACCGTTGCTAAATTTCATCGTTTCGAAGCACCTCATGATGACCGGGTGTGATAGATTCTACGTTCACATACAACGAGTGTAAGCCAGTTTTCCACATGCATAATACTTGGGTTAAACTTGATGAGCCTAGCATGTACAGACATGGTCTCAGAACACTGGAGACCGAAAGGTCGAACGTGAGTCATATAGTAGATATGATCAAAATGGAGATGTTCAGCACTGAAAACTACCCCATCTCACGTGATGATCCGACATGGGTTAGTTGATTTGGATCATGTATCACTTAGACAACTTGAGGGATGTTGATTTAAGTGGGAGTTCATTAGTAATTTTATTATTTGAACTAAAATTTCTCATGAACTTAGTCCTATTAGTTTTTGCAAATCTATGTTGTAGATAAATGGCCCGTGCTACCGTTCCTTTGAATTTTAATGCGTTCCTAGAGAAAGCTAAGTTGAAAGATGATGTTAGCAACTACACAGACTGGGTCTGTAACTTGAGGATTATCCTCATTGTTTCATAGAAGAATTATGTCCTTGATGCACCGCTAGGTGACAGACCTACTGCAGGAGCTGATGCAGATGTTATGAACGTCTGGCAGGCTCGATCTGATGACTACTCGATAGTTCAGTGCGCCATGCTTTACGGCTTGGAACCGAGACTTCAAAAGCGTTTTGAACGCCACGAAGCATATGAGATGTTCCAAGAGCTATCGTGGAATTGTCACGGCAGATGTCCTAGTGTGAGGACTTAGTCGTGAGGCCAACGCATCTATGTGGTAGCTTGAGAGGGGTTGATCGGGATGAGAGACGCGAGACGGATCAACACACAAGACAAGGGTCTAGACAGATTCGGGCACCGGGAAACATCATCCGGTAATAACCCTACATGCTGTCTGTGGCTAGGTCTCATTATGATCATAAGGGAGTCGCCGTATGCCGGCTCTCCTAGTTGTGTCTAAACTAGAGATTATTCCGCTTCTTCCTTGTCCCTCTTTCGGGAGCCCTGCCCCTCCTTATATATCTTGAAGGGGCGGGTTACATGACTAGTCCTTGTAGGATTAGGATTACTCTATTACAAGTGGAGTCCTAGTATTGCTTCCTTTGTAGGAGAATATTCCTTGTGCTTTCCTTTGTAGGAGAATATTCCTTGCACTTGATCATTGTTAAGTCCTTGTCATTTCCTTGTTAATATATACATGTCGATGATCTCATAGCAAATCTCCCTTAACAAATATGTTCAACTTTGTCAATGCAAAAAATCCAGATACTTCTTTTGAAAAATCCGGGTCAATAGGCCAGCTTCAGAGTCAATTTGCTGACATTGGTCTCTCGTAGAGAAATATTGTAAGAAATAATCCACTTGAGTCGGCTTCCAAAGTGCCGGCTTAAAAAATATTGGTCTTGAAATACTCGTCTGACTTTCAGCCGGCTTGAAGATGTAAAACTTGCCGGTTTATCATTACCAAAGTTGCCGGGTTATAATACAGACGATGCCGGGTCATAATTGTTGTTGACACCAGGTCATGTAATTGATCTTCCTGATTTGCTCAAAACTGAAAATTTGAAGACGTCCCCCCTTTGTATGCATAATACCTGTAGCCCCCAAGTCTTAAGAGGAGAACATAGTGATAACTTAAGACTTGCTCCAATATAATTAAGTGTTGCAACCTTGAAAAAATACGTGTTGTTCATCTCAATCGTTAGTCTACACTGAATATTCCACATATGTAGCCCCCAAGTGCCGGGTTGTCATGCTTGCAGTAACCTGGGACATGAAATTGCTTTATGCTCAAAAAACTTGAACCAATGTAGCCCCCAAGGGCCGGGTCATTATGCAATAATGAGCAGGGACTTTTTAGATATGATCATGTAAACTTGAATAGCAATGTGTAGCCCCCAAGGGCCGGCTCAGTAAGATAATACTGAGCTGGGACTTTATATATATATATACTTCATTGAAAATAACTTCATATGATGTAACCCCCATCATGGGGCTTGAACCCACGTCCACAAGGTTAAGAGCTTTGTGCTTTACCAACTGAGCAGTGGATCCTTCAATATAATGGATTAAGACTTGTGTACCTTAAATTTTTGACTGGAGCAATTGGTAGCCCCCAAGGGACGGCTCATTACAATGGGATGAGTCGGGTCTTCAATAAGTTGAAAAAATGACTTTACATTAGCCCCCAAGTGCCATGGTGCATGCTGGCAGTGACATGGGACTTGCATATTTGATATAATCTCAATCTGAATAATGTAGCCCCCAAGTGCTGGGTCGTAAGCCTGCAGCGACTCGGGACTATTCCTTCCATGTAGAATAAATCATATCCATTGATAAAATAATAGCCATTGCGCCAAAGCGACTTTGAATACCTTATCTGTTGACAAGTAAATCCGGAGTTTAAATACCCAGTGGCTCTTGGCCGATGGCGATTTAATACGCCTCCATTGTAAGCCGGAATTTTTATAACCCGGCTATTTATAGCCTTTGAGAAAATCCAGAACGAATAATCATTTTGAAGCATCAATTTTAATGATGAGCTTGGACTTAAGCATTTATATAAGTCATAGTTCTGCAAATCCTGCACAAAGTTTAAACAACATATGCCCTGGCGACTTAACATCAAAAGCGAGGGTGGGTAACCACCCAAATGTAGTCTTATCCTGCATACAAGTAGATCACAAGAACCCTTGGCGGTTTACCACAGGGCGGGTCATAATATCTTACATATGACCACTGTGATATTGAATTTGCACTGCCGGTTTATGTGACCTGCACTGTAAGGGTGATAAACCAATCTTTAGAAACCAAGACTTCCAAATGTTTGATGATTGTCATATGCTGGCGACTTATCGTCCAAAGCCAAGCCGGGTTAAATAGAAACCACACATATATACCTCAGATCTGAACAAAAAGTCTCAAGACAAACCCAAAAGACTGTTTTCAAAAAACTTAAGTCAAACAAAGAGAAAAAAGTGAGGCTTCTGATTCGGATACAATCAGTAAGCCGGACCAAAAGGGGTTAAGCTAGGATTCGAATACGATCGGGAAGCCCCCTAATGGTTTTGGCGTTGCGCCGATCAAGAGGGTACCGACAGCTATGTTCTCTTTGGTTCGAATACGACCTATGTTTGAACAGGAAGCCCCCAAATGACCTTGAGAGTTTTTTAACGACTCTGATTCGAATACGATCAAAGTCGGACCCAAATTGGGTTAAGCTATGATTCGAATACGATCAAGAAGCCCCCTAGTGGGTTTGGCATTGTGCCGATCAAGAGGGTACCGACAACTAGGTTCTCTTTGGTTCAAATACAACCTATGTTTGAACAGGAAGCCCCCAAATGACCATTGGATGAGCCAGTAAGGCAGGATACCCATGTTTGAACCGCGCATCATGGCAGCAAATGTTCTTTGGCAACCTTTATTTTTTCCGAGAACTCAAACTTGCGAGAGATTAATTCTTTTTGAACCAGAATTTGTAAGCCGGATATTGAGAGCTTCAGTAAGACTGACGTACCTTGAGCTGGATTTTAAACTGGATATTTGAGAGCTTCAACGCTTTATGGGAGAGTGATGTCTCTTAAACCGGATTTTGAACCGGAATCCTTTTTGATGACCCGGAAACTTCTTCATTGAGTCGGGATTTTGTAACTGTCATATACTTTTTAAGCCGGAAATTTTCTGAAAGCCTTTAAATTATCATCAATATAGCAGTAGCCTCCGGACTGGGTTATCTTTCCCTCCATCGTCCTGGGGTTCTTAAATTTGCTGAAACCGGCAAGATTTGCTGAATCATGTCATCGTAGCCCCCGAGTCTTAAGACGACTTGAGGAATTGTCTTGAGATTCTCCGTATTTGACCATAGCTGAAGGTGTATGTCATTGGTGTTGATAGCACGATGTTAATCCACAGAAGGTTGAGGTGACTGCAGCGGGTTATAAATGATCTGTATGAGCCGTGTCAGCAACTCGGCCAATAGTTCCTTCGAACTGGCTATTTTGAAATTAACCAAACAGTAGTGGCGGCGACTTGCGTGCCTGCCCATGGTGCCATCCAGTGCAGACGACGGTTGATGATAATTTGCCTCCAATTTGAAAGAAAACCGGGATACCCAAGCAGTGACTGGCTTTATACTCAATAAACAGCTCATGCAGACAACGTGCGGCCTGGTGTGTTGATGTAGACCAAGCCGCGAGAGATGGACGAAAAAGACGACCGCAACATTAGAGGCGGCTTGTACAGATGAGTCGGCCGTGGCATTGTAAGCCGGTGCGGATGGGAGAGCTAACCACATCATGCTGATGTAAACTGGTCTGCAGAATGGCGGCTTGCAGATATATTCACCGAGCTTGATGGTGTGGTCAGATGCTAGCGCATTATAATGGTGGTGCGAGCTATACATCCATGACACGGCCATAGCTTTTGCGATGAACAATTGCTCCTACATAAATAATATCGCAAGCCGGAGTAATTTGTTCTTTTAAAGATTAAAAAATGTATCAATAAAAAATTGATTAGACAGATTTCACCTTGATATGTTAGGCCAGAAATTATCCACCGCGGAGTTGATGATCACCACGGGCGAGTCGGCCGCGGGAGTAGACGAATGACCCGGCTGCGGCGTTGTAAGGCGGCGCGGACGGAAGAGTCCACCACGGCATTGTAAGCCGGCATGGATGAGAGAGTTGGCCGTGGCGGGTCATGATGGACGACGAGCCAGGTGCGTGTGTTGATGTAGCAGGGGCGGCGATTTGCTCATGTACCCATCTAGCAGCACGGCTCGGATGAGCGCCGGTGCAAAATATTGCTAGTGTGCACTCTGTACCCGTGGTATAAATCACTTTTGTAGTGAATAATTATCCTGCATCAAAAAATATCACAGGCCAGAGTGACCGTTTCAATGATATATGGGTTGAAAAAATAGATAGGGCAAATAGCACCTGGTATGTTTTGTCAGATGAACACGTGCGCTGGTTCTGAATACACCGGACGCGGCTCCACGTGACCTCTCCTGCTTTGTCTCTTTCTTTTTCTTTGTCTTGATGTGATGAAGAAACGGCAGTGGCCCTTGATCTCCACGTTACCCAGTGTTTGGTTCAGCCTATTACCTGTATCTCTCTTTGACAGTATGATGGACTGGTGCTTTTGACCTTGACATTGGAGTGAAAAGTGTTGACATCTTACAAGAAAAGGCTAAAGCTGCAGCTCGCCCGTGCGACGGCTGAAAAGCAAGGCTAGCAGAGTTGAACCGGCACGGGAGCAGCCAGCAGGAGCGGCAGCAGTGAGCCGGCGAGGGCAGGCCGCTGGCCACAGTAGCGGCTGGAGACACAACAGTGGAAGCAACAACGGCCGGTGAAGCACTGACGGAGTCCTGATCCGTGTCCGGGTCGTAGTCGTTGATCTCCGAGTCTTAACGGTAGCTAGCAGCACACCCCGATCCCCAATGTAACCCGCGGCCAGCAGAGGAGGTTGGGTGCGGCCGGCGGATCAGCAGGACAGGCTAGGTCAACACGCTGCTGCGGACACGACAGGGCCGACTCTGCGGCAGAGGTGAATCCTCAGCAACGAGGCGAGACGGCGGCGGTCTACAGCAGCTTGGAGGCGAAATCGAACCCGCCATATGTGAAAACGATGGTTGGTGCGATGGCGGATCGAGGTTGGATCGGCCGTGGCTTGATGTGGAGGCGAGCCACTCGGAAGCGGCACAAGGTAGACGGATAGCGCAAGGCAATGGCTTGTCGGCAGCTGGTTTCGGCGTGAGGCCGCAGGCGGCTCCACGGCGGGCGGATCAGAACGGTGGAGATCCCACAGCGGCTCAACACGGTGAATCCGAGTCGTGGTTGTTGACTCCCAGTCGTAACCATCTCTCGTTCTTTCCCAAAGAAAATATGAATATGACTTGAAGCGACTTGGTAACCGCGTGTGAGGCATAGCACGGGAAAACTTTTGTCCGTATCAGCGACAATGAAAGTTGATCCAGTTTCGACGGATTGTTTGATCACAGCGGCGCACATCATGCAACCCTAATTTCTCTTCTTTGACTTTAATCTCATGGACTGTAAAATCTTTATCCGAAAAATTGCAAACTCCTCAATCCCTTGGAAGATCCCTACAAGAACTCAACACCACTGTGCGCAAGCCCCACGGTGGGCGCCAACTGTCGTGGAATTGTCATGGCAGATGTCCTAGTGTGAGGACTTAGTCGTGAGGCCAACACATCTATGTGGTAGCTTGAGAGGGGTTGATCGGGATGAGAGACGCGAGACGGATCAACACACAAGACAAGGGTTTAGACAGCTTCGGGCCCCGGGAAACATCATCCGGTAATAACCCTACATGCTGTTTGTGGCTAGGTGTCATTATGATCATAAGGGAGTCGCCGTAAGCCGGCTCTCCTAGTTGTGTCTAACCTAGAGATTATTCCGCTTCTTTCTTGTCCCTCTTTCGGGAGCCCTGCCCCTCCTTATATATCTTGAAGGGGCGGGTTACATGACTAGTCCTAATAGGATTAGGATTACTCTATTACAAGTGGAGTCCCTTCTTCGCGATGCTGAAATCGGCGGAGGTAGAAATCAATAAAGAGCATCAAGTCTTGATGGTTAACTAGACCACCAGTTTTAAGAAAAAGGGCGAGGGAAAGAAAGGGAACTTCAAGAAGAATGGCAAGCAAGTTGCCACTCCCGTGAAGAAGCCCAAAGCTGGACGCAAGCCTAAAATTGAGTGCTTCTACTACAAGGGAAATGATCACTGGAAGTGGAACTGCCCCAAATACTTGGCAGATAAGAAGGATAGAAAAGTGAACAAAGGTATATTTGATATATATGTTATTGATGTGTTCCTTATTAATGCTTGTAGTAGCGCCTGTGTATTTGATACTAGTTCGGTTGCTCATATTTGTAACTCGAAACATGAGCTGCGGAATAAACGAAGATTGGCTAAGGACAAGGTGACGACGCGCGTCGGGAATGGTTCCAAGGTTGATGTGATCGCCGTCGGCATGCTACCTCTACATCTACCTTCGGGATTAGTTTTAGACCTGAATAATTGTTATTTGGTGCCAGCGTTGAGCATGAACATTATATCTGGATCTTGTTTATTGTGAGACGGTTATTCACTTAAGTTAGAGAATAATGTTGTTCTATTTATATGAGTAATATCTTTTATGGTCATGCACCTTTGAAGAATGGTCTATTCTTGTTGAATCTCGATCATAGTGCTACACATATTCATAATATTTATGTCAAATGATGCAAAATTGATAATGATAGTGCAACATACTTGTGGCACTACCGTTTAGGTCATGTTGGTGTAATGCGCATGAAGAAACTCCATGTGGATGGACTTTTGGAATCACTTGATTATGATTCATTTGATACTTGCGAACCATGCCTCATGGGTAAGATGACTAAAACTTTGTTCTCTGGAACAATGGAGTGAGCTACTGACTTATTGGAAATAATACATACCGATGTATGCGGTCCGATGAGTGTTAAAGCACGCGGTGGGTATCGTTATTTTCTAACCTTCACAGATGATTTGAGCAGGTATGGGTATCTACTTGATGAAACACAAGTCTGAAACATTTGAAAAATTCAAAGAATTTTAGGGTGAAGTGGAGAATCATCATAAAAAGAAAATAAAGTTTCTATGACCTGATCGCGGAGGTAAATTTTTGAGTTACGAGTTTGGTCTTCATTTAATACAATGTGGAATTGTTTCACAACTCACGCCACCTGGAACACCACAACGCAATGGTGTGTCTGAATGTCGTAATCGTACTTTATTAGATATGGTGTGTTCTATGATGTCTCTTACCGATTTGCCTTTATCATTTTGGGGTTATGCATTAGAGACAGCTGCATTCATGTTAAATTGGGCACCGTCTAAATCCGTTGAGACGACACCGTATGAACAATGGTTTGGCAAGAAACCTAAGTTGTCGTTTCTTAAAGTTTGGGGCTGTGACACTTATGTCAAAAGGCTTCATACTGATAAGCTCGAACCCAAAGCGGAAAAGTTCATCTTCATAGGATACCCTAAAGAAACTATTGGGTATACCTTCTGCCACAGATCTGAAGGCAAGATCGTTGTTGCTAAGAATGGGTCATCTCTAGAGAAGGAGTTTCTCTCGAAAGAAGTGATTGGGAGGAAAGTAGAACTTGATGAATTAGTTGTACCTTCTCTCAAGTTGTAAACTAGCTCATCGGAGAAAACCATTCCTGTGATGCCTACACCAACTAGAGAAGAAGCTAATGATGATGATCCTGAAACTTCAGATCAAGCTACTACTGAACCTTGTAGGTCAATCAGAACACGTACCACACTAGAGTGGTATGGTAATCCTTTCTTGGAAGTCATGTTGTTAGACAACGGCAAACCTGCGAACTATGAAGAAGCTGTGATGAGCCCATGTTCCGACAAATGGTTGAGGCCATGAAATCTGAGATAGGATCCCTGTATGAGAACAAAGTGTGGACTTTGGTGGACTTTCCCAATGATCGTAAAGCCATTGAGAATAAATGGATCTTCAAGAGGAAGATGGACGCTGATGGTAATATCACTGTCTACAAAGTTCAAGTTGTCGCAAAAGGTTTTCGACAAGTTCAAGGGGTTGACTACAATGAAACTTTCTCACCCGTAGCGATGCTTAAGTCTGTCAGAATCATCTTAGCAATTGCCGCATTTTATGATTATGAAATATGGCAATGGATGTCCAAACTGCATTCCTTAACGGGTTTCTTAAAGAATAGTTGTATATGATGCAACCAGAAGGTTTTGTCGATCCTAAAGGTGCTAACAAAGTGTGCAAGCTCCAGCAATCCATCTATGGACTGGTGCAAGCATTCAGAGATGGAATATATGCTTTGATGATGTGATCAAAGAATTTGGTTTTATACAGACTTACGCTGAAGCCTGTATTTACAAGAAAGTGAGTGGGAGCACTATAGCATTTATGATATTATATGTGGATGACATATTGCTGATTGGAAATGATATAGAATTTCTGGATAGCATAAAAGGATATTTGAATAAGAATTTTTCAATGAAAGACCTCGGTGAAGCTGCTTACATATTAGGCATCAAGATCTATAGGGATAGATCGATAAAATTAATAGGACTTTCACAAAGCACATACCTTGACAAATTCCTGAAGAAGTTCAAAATGGACCAGTCAAAGAAAGGGTTCTTGCCAGTGTTGCAAGGTGTGAAATTGAGTCAGACTGAAAGTCCGACCACGGCAGAAGATAGAGAGAGAATGAAAGTCATTCCCTATGCCTCAGCCATAGCTTCTGTAATGTATGCCATGGTGTGTACCAGACCTGATGTGTGCCTTGCCATAAGTTTGGCAGGGAGGTGCCAAAGTAATCCAGGAGTGGATCACTGGACAACGGTCAAGAATATCCTGAAGTCCTGAAAAGGACCAAGGATATGTTTCTCATTTATGGAGGTGGCAAAGAGCTCATCATAAAGCGTTACGTTGATGCTAGCTTCGACACAGATCCGTATGACTCTAAGTCGCAAACCGGATACATATTTATATTGAATGATGGAGCTGTCAATTGGTGCAGTTCTAAGTAGAGCGTCGTGGCCGGATCTACATGTGAAGCAGAGTACATAGCTGCTTCGGAAGCAGCGCATGAAGGAGTCTGGATGAATGTCCAATTACAAACTTTTGTGACAACACTGGAGCAATTGCCTTAGTGAAGAAATCTAGGATTCACAAGAGAACCAAACACATCAAGAGATGCTTCAACTCCATTTGTGAAAAGGTCAAGGATGGACACATAGAAATTTCTAAAATACATACGGATCTGAATGTGGCAGACCCGTTGACTAAACCTCTTCCGCGGGGAAAACATGATCATCACCAAGACTCCATGGGTGTTAGATTTATTACTATGTAATCTAGATTATTGACTCTAGTGCAAGTGGGAGACGGTTGGAAATATGCCCTAGAGGCAATAATAAAGTGGTTATTATTATATTTCCTTAATCATGATAAAGGTTTATTGTTCATGCTATAATTGTATTGATCGTAAACTCAAATACATGTGTGAATAAATAAGCAAATACCAAGTCCCTAGTAAGCCTCTACTAGAATAGCTCGTTGATCAAAAGATGGTTGAGGTTCCCTGACCATAGACATGAGTTGTCATTTGATAACGGGATAACATCATTAGGAGAATGATGTGATGGACAAGACCCATCCGTTACCTTAGGATATGATCGTTTAGTTTATTTCTACTACTTTCTTAATGTCAAATACATATTCCTTCGACCATGAGATCATGCAACTCCCGGATACCAGAGGAATACCTTGTGTGCTATCAAATGTCACCTCATAACTGGGTGATCATAAAGGTGCTCTACATTTATCTCGGAAGGTGTCTGTTGAGTTGGCGTGAATCGAGATTGGGATTTGTCACTCCGTATGATGGAGAGGTATCTCTAGGCCCTCTCGGTAATGCAACATCACAAGAAGCTTGCAAGCAAAGTGACTAAGGTTCGACCGATAAAGATCTTCGTAGAATATGTAGGAACCAATATGGGCATCCAGGTCCCGCTATTGGTTATTGACTGGACAAGCGTCTCGGTCATGTCTACATCATTCTCGAATAGGTAGGGTCCGCACGCTTACCGTTCGTTGATGATATAGTAGTTATATGAGTTATATATGTGAAGGGGGGAGGGGAGGTTGCCTAGGGCACGCCCCAAGGGGGCCGACGGCTACCCTAGGCGCCTGGCCTAGCCGCGCCCCCTTCCTTAGCGCGTGGGGGGAAAGCAGGAGGGGATTGGCGCTCCCCCTTTCCTTTCCCAGCATGCGGAAGAGAAGGAAAGAGGGTTGGCCCTCTTCCTTCCTTCCCCAGGGCCAGTTGCCATGAGGTGGGGTGCTCCAGCGCGATGTGGGCTGGTGTGCTCTACCTCGTTGGCCTGTTCGGCAACACACGCCACGATTCCAAGCCCTGTGCGACGCCCCCTCTCCCTCTAGTTCCTGCTCCATCCATATCCATTGTGCTTGGCGAAGCCCTGCGGAAAAGTTTCACCACCACCGTCACCACACCGTCGTGCTGCCGGAACTCATCTACTACTTCGCCTCTCTTGCTGGATCGAGAAGGCGAGGACGTCATCGAGCTGAACGTGTGCTGAACTCGGAGGTGTCATATGTTCGGTGCTTGATCAGTACGGATCATGAAGTTGATGATTACATCAACCACGTTGATAAACGCTTTCGCTTAGCAATCTACAATGGTATGTAGATGCTCTTCCCCTCTCGTAGCTATGCATCTCCATGGATAGATCTTGCATGTGCGTAGAATTTCTTTGTTTTCCATGCAACATTCCCCAACACCCCTGCATATCCGCCGAGCCCATAGGACTCCATCCATTGGCGCTCACAGTCGCCTCCCGACCATCCCTGCACAGTCATATACCGCATTTGCCTTCGTCGCTCCCTCCATTTGTCGCCGTCGGAAGCCATACGTGAGCGCGAGATGCCTCCCTGCTCGGTCCATTCCCCCTCTCTTGTCCCGCTGCCTTCCGCACCCCTGAGGTGCCTCCCTGCTGGGAGACCATGGGAGGAGCTAAACCAATGCCCCAAACACTCTCAGCTCCACTGAGAAGCTGGAAGTAGGCCCACAGAGTTGGAGATGTGGATTTGAAGAAGCTGCAGAGCTTTCGAACGGGCCCTAAGTATGAATTTTCACTAAACTTGGGTATGGATAGCGCCCCGATGGGTGGTCTGAACTCGAAGCCTAATGGTCGGGCTAGGGTTGGGTCCCATATTTAGGACCAAAGGATCAGCCAAAAAGCTCGAAAAATGCCCGGATTACTTTACTACTATTTGTACAAAAAATATATAGCAATAATAGTAGGGAGAATCATGGTGTTCATATATTTTCGGGTCAATCCTGGCTCAGACTTGGATTTTGGGACTCGGCTTTGTAAAGCCCATTCCAAAAAGGTCATCTCCGATAAATGCGAAGGTTTATATTTTGTCATCCTATGTTGTTGCTGCTATGTATAACCCAAACTTAATATTTAGTTAAGGGTCTATTCTGCTAACACCCTTAAGACCCTTATTCTACATCATAACCTCCTTATTCTGCTAACACCGTGCCGGCCCCCACTCCCAAATCTCTCCTCATGCCCACCCCCACCTCCTCCCACCTTATTCGTCCCCAAATCCCCTGTGCCCCCTCCTCCCCTGCCCCCAGCGGTGGATCCGGGCGGGCCGGCCCTGCTGCGCCCCTCCTCCGACCCCGTGTTGGATCCGCCGCCACCTCTCTCAACCAACTCCCTTCGTGGCCTCCTTCCCACAGCACTTCCCGATGCGCCGGCCACCTCAATGCACCAACCACCCACCACCTACCTCCACTTCCGGCCGCCGGATCCTCGGCCGCCCGCTGGCCATGGAATCCATCCCGCACCCCGACCCTCGCACCTCAACCGAGGCGACGAATTCGGCCCCACTGAGCCGCCCTGGGGACGAATCCGGCCCCGCCGCACCGCCCGATTGACCGAGCACCACCATTCCCTCGCGTTGTTCGGCGACTGCCCCACCACCCTCCAGCTCCACTCGTCCTCGCCCCCGAGCAGCAACATCAAAGTTGCCGCGAGGAGCTCCGTGTGCAGGTCGCAGTTCACGGGCGGGCACTGTGGCAGCGGTTCCAGTGGTAGGCTTCCTCCCCTATCAATGGATGATTGCCGCACCACCTTCTCTCGAGCCACCGCACCTAGAGTCCGCAGGGGTCAGCTCCCATCCGGCGCGCATTGAGGGTGAGCCCCCTCCCGCCTTGCCGCCATTACCGCCATCAAAATAGAACCATCTCTCTCGCCACGAGCACTTAGTTGAGGTCAGCAGGTGCTTGTTCCTCCAACTCTCAGGTGGAGATTCTCCCTCGCCGGCGACGTCGCGTGCAGTGGCGTGGTTCACCTCGCAACGGAGTGCGGCACAGGTTGCCGCTTGGTGCAGTCCACCTCACCACGCGGTGCGGTCGACCAATGACAAGAGCCCAAAACAGTTATGTTCACTTTGTTTGATCAAAGACTGAAAAAGCTAGAAATTTGTGCCACAGTTAACCTTTATTTTCTCTATGTTTTTCTGTGCGGATTACATGGATGAGCAGTGCAGCACATGTACGAAGTAGAAAAAAAGAATGTCATTATTTTTCTGAAGTTTGTTTAGTGTTCGACAAAACACAGATTCAACATTGGTTTCAGCTCGCGGAAGCAGAACTCACCTCCTTGCCCATGTCACACTCAGCTCCGGTGAACACCTCTCCTCATGCGAGGACGATGATGGGGCAGTGGAGGTTGCAGACTTGCAGTTCGTCCGACTACCACTGCCGTGCAGTTTGGCCCGCGGACGCGTGCAGTTGACTTGTAGGGGGCGGTTGCTGCGGCCGTGCATTTCGACCATGGGCGCGTGTGTAGTTGACTTGCAGCGGCCGGTTTCTCTCAAGGAGGACCCAAATTGCTTATTTTTTTTAGTTTTTAGGGATTGTTCTGTAAAAGAATGGGACAGATTAGTGCCGTACATTTGTAGTGAGTAGACTGGTTCACTCTATAAAAAAGAATTATTGCGAAAATGTATGTAGTTGACCACTCTCTTCCCTGCAGTGCAAAACACGTGGGAAAAATGTGGGCCTGTGTATTTCACTATACTTGTCCCTGCAGTGCAAGAGGCAAAAAAGAGTTCGTCGCTATCCACGAGCATTTTGAAAAAATGATGTGATTCATTTAGTGGTGGTTGGTGGTTCACTTTGTAAAGAAAAGAGACAAAAAAAATCCAGGAGACGTTCACTTCTTTTTCTAATGCACTTCGTTTTGCTTGTGGGATGATTGGAAAATAAGGTTTCGAAGTTCACTAGCAAAACAAATGTGGTTCACTTTTGAGAGTGTTACGGTTCACTTTCAGTAGCGTTGCGGTTCACTTACGCCCAATATGAAGTGAAGTGTAAAAAATGTTAGGGAAATGATAAAAAAGTAATGTGGTTCACTTTTCATAGTGTTGCGGTTCACTTGCTCTCGCTCTACGGTACACACTCCTTTGTAAACTGTTTAGAGAAAGTACAAAAGAAATCATGCAGTTCTCTTACCCGTCTCATGCAGTGCGGTTTTCTGTCTGAAGCAATGTGTTTTTCTGTCTGATGCAGGTCACCCGTCGATTTTGGTGTCGCCAAAAACAGTGTCCGCATTTCGGTAATTTTAAAAGTGCTCTTAAACCGTAAGGAATTAGAGAGAGTGTTCTACATGAAAAAGTTGCGCCTCATCGATATCTTTCCAATGGATTATCATTTGAATCATTCGGACAAACAGTTTGAAAAAATTCATGAAAAAATGGCCACTGCCACTCATCATCCGCCGCACGATTTTCGAAATTAACTTAAAACCATAAGGAATTTCAAAAACATTTCTACATATGAAAGTTGTGCCTCGTCCGTAGCTTTTCAATGGCGTATCACGCGCCTCGTTTCAACAAATGGTTAAAAAACTAGAGCGAAAAAAGTAACAAAAATTTGTATTTTTTTTTGAAAAACATAATTCCACGATTTAGTAAATTTGAAACTGCTCATTAATCGTAAAGAATTAGAGAAAGAAATATACATGAAAAATTTGCGCCTCAATGATATCTTTCCAATGGCGTATCATTTGCTTCATTCCTACGAGCGGTTTAGGAAACGCGAATGTACGCTCGCTGCCACTAGTAGGGCGCCACACCATTTTCAAAACTGCTCTTAAACCGTGAGGAATCTCGAAAAAAATTCTACATGGCGAAGTTGTGTCTAATCCATAGTTTTCCAATGCTATATTACGCGCCTCGTTCCGACAAATGGTTTAAAAACTGGAGCAAAAACAGTACCGAAAAAACTGCGTGTAGTTTTTTGCGACGGGAAGTCCACTCGCATAAGTACTGCAGTGCTCTTACATCAACAATGACATTCACTTCCATTGAGTGTGCTGTTCGAAAGTGTTAGCAGAATAACTATGCTGCTAATATTATCATATATATATAGACACACACACACGAGCTATTCTGTTTCGCGTAACAGAATATTATTCTGTTACTCTACTTCAACTGACGACCTAGAGCGGTTGGACTGACATGCTTGCATACATGAACGGACCTTCGTGTGTCTTCGGCGGATGGAAATAGGGGGTTCGACGGGGAGCTTCCGGCGGTTCTCCAACGCGCTACTGCAGGCCATGCGTTGCCAGAGGAGTCATATTCGGGATTCCGCACGTGCGAGCGCTCATCTGATCGTGTTTTTCCAAGCTCAAGTCATCGGAGGTGACGGCGTGGGCATTGGCGGCGGAGGTGTTGCCGGCACTAGTGTTTGGCATGGTGTTCGTAGCCGACGATTTATGTTCACTTGCTGTTTTATGTGTTATATCGATGTCCAATTGATCAGTGGGTGAGAGTTTTTGGAGAATTTTTTACCGTAATTTCTGATTAAAAGTTTTGCTGTTCTTGGGCGTCGGCCATTGCCTCCGTGCAAGTGTGTTCTTGTTTTGTTGTTGTTTTATTTTCAAATTGGCGTAGCAGGGAGAGCGATGAGGTTCGTATGAACAGTTATGCGTTGTCAATTTTGCTCCTTGAGTTGTTTGTTCCCGGTTCCCATATGATTTGCTCGTCGACGGAGGTGGTCTATCATGGCTATCTGTAGCGTATGATTTCTTAAAGTCTAGTCAAACGCTGCAATTAAGTTTCCTATGTGTTTTCTGTGGACATTGAATTTTGTGGCAGACATCCATGCTTCTTGAATAGCTGCCGTATGTGTACTTGAACTGCTCCCGGTCAAAGTTGTATGACTGTACGTAGACATCAGAGTAACTATTTTCTACCGGCTGCCTACCCAACCATCTGCACTATCAACGTAACCCCCTCCCACCCCTCCCCTCTCTCACTTTCATTCCACCAGCTGCCACCAAAGAAAAGCAAGATGGATCCTAACCTAGGAGAGGTCACGGAGGAGGAGGGGGATGCCGCCAACGTGAGGCCTGCAGCAGAGCAGAGGATGAGGAGGAGGCGTAGGCAAAAGCCACAACATGCGGTCGAGGAGGAGGTGGAGGCAGAGTTCAAAAGATTCCTTACCGACAAAGTGTTGGAGACTTGCAACTCCACTGAACTGGATCTAATTTTGCCAAACGGCAGTAGAAGGAACTCTCTGCTTATCATCAGGTGGGCTAGGGGAAGAGCAGTCATGGCTCCACATCCATCCACCAAGGCCAAGTGGCGTTAGTTCTTCGATCGTTATGATTGAAGTACTAAATTTAGATGCTTTTAAGATTTTGTTGAGGGAGAGAGATAGAGAGCAGAGAGTTGAATGAGTTAAGGAATGTATCTATCTATCTCCGAATGAATGATTCTATCCAGATAATGGTATGTGTAATTGAACTGCTGCCGTATGTGCCCACCCACGCTCCGTTGAACTACTACCGTATTTGTACTTGAACTTTTTTGCGGTCAATGTTGTATGACTTGTATGACGACTGCATGGCTACCCACCTGCCTATTTATTATTTTTATAATCTGCAGTCATCCTGGCTATAAATTCTATCCATCTATGTTGGTGGGTTGCTCAGTCTCCTCCTCCTTTTTCTTCCTTCCTCCAAAGATCAGATCCAGGATCCTCTCTCTACTCTTTTCTTCTTTTTGCCTGTGGTGTCCATGGAGGATTGTTCATGCGGCTGCCTCGCAAGGATGGAGCCTATAGCTGACGCTTGTGTGTACGAATCTGGTGTGGAGCTCACCTACAGTCAGCGTCGTGGGCAACTTGCGTCGCTGCTGACCATGAACCGTGGGATTCGTGCTCCCTATATTTGTCCCCTGATGGCTGGGGACTTGGAGGAATCATGGGTATGTGTTCCCTATTTTCTTGTGTTCTGTTTTCTAAGTATCATTTGAAAACCATGGACTGAATCTATATGTTCGTCAGATATTTTGGTTTTATCAATAGGTAGGTCTATAATTCTTGTTTGGTTTTGTTAGTAGTTAACAGTAGGGATTCCTATGTATATTTGTTCAGTAGTTAACAATATGTATTCCTTTATATATTTCTTGTTCAGTTTTGTCACAAGTTAACTTTAGGGATTCCTATGTATATTTCTTCAGTTTGGTCAGGAAACAATAGTAGTTAGTTTTCTGTTTTAATTTTGGTTCAGATCTTTTCACTTTTTATATAACAGCTGCTAGATCTGTGCAAATATTCAGTTATGTCAGGTGTTCACTTTTTTCTACCCCATGCCCATTTGCAGAAAATGACATCCAGAATCAGGATTGTTGCTCCTAGTTCAAGGATACTTAACTTGGAGATAGAACTCAAGAATGGCTATCAATATATGGAAGTTGCCTACCACATTGACTTTGATGGTTGCATCAACCTAACTGCAGGGTGGAAGGAGTTTGTTGCAGAGTCTGGAATTGAGGAGGGAGATGTGGTTATGGTGATGTTCTTCAGGGGAAAATGGCTCTCTGATGTTCAGGATTTATGTGATGTAGGTTTAAATGTGGCAAATGAGGCACAACACAATAACGGTCGAAGAAATCCTTTTTTAGGGGTCGTCTTCCATGTGTTAAACCAAATCTTCTGGGACTCTGTCTCTTGTGTATACTCACAAAATCATTAGTTCCTCAACCTATTTGTTGTTAATACTCCAAGACCACTAAGGGGGCACTTGATGCACTTACAATCTCCCCCTTTTTGGTGATTGATGAAAAATTGGTTAGGTTTCAACGGGAGTACAAATAATTCAAGTGTAAATAGAGAGTTTGAAGAAATTGGTTACAAGATATTGAGGAACTCCCCTTGAAGATGTGCATATGAGGAATTTGGATTGGATTGCAAATGCACATGGCAGGTTGAATTTGTGGAGATCTCCCTATATCTTGGAAACCAGTCATGCATGATCATAACATATTTGAGGAATATGAATGCATGCTGAAAATTGGCGTTTGACGAAATTGTGCATGCATGAGCAGATATATATTGAAGAATAAAGCATGCGCATCAAATGAAGCATCAGAGTCAGACAACCAACAGTTATTAAGTTACAACTTATCAAAGAGCACAACCAGAAATGTTCAAGAGTTGCAAGTTAAGCAAAAACAGCCCATATAACGACCCGCTTGAAGACTAACACAAACTTGTCCCCTTTTGTCTTCAAATGACCAAAAGGTGAGGAATATGAGAATTAGCGCCCCTGAAGAAAATCATCAAGGAGAGGACAAGAGGGACCAGCATTGTTGGGGTAATGCGGTGCAGAGGGACGAGCAACAGTTTCTTCGACGACTTCATTTTCATAAGTGGAGCGCGATGAAGACTTAGAGCTTGGCATCAGCGAAGGAACTTTAGTGTTCTTGAATTTCTTCCTTCGTGGTTAAGCCCAGTCGAAATTCATCTAAAAGTCGCCAGCAGCAAGTTTTTCCTCTGTTTCTAGATGTGAAAGAGTGTCCCAACTGCGATCAAATATCTCATGGGGATAATATCTGTTCTTGTGGACGGTGTTATGTGTCACTGTCATATTTGCTTGCACAGCTGCAAATTGATGCTTAACCCACCGATGATGCTTTTCAAGCTACTGATGAAGACTAATGAGCAACTCACGGTCAGTCATGACACGTGGTGCTTCTGGTGAAGATGATGGCCTTGAAGCTTTTGCTGCAGTGTCTTGGCTGGCAGATTCCACTACAAAAAAAGACACATCCGTGACATTTTGGGCCGAATGAATTTTTTCTGTCATGCTTATGACACTTCTATGACGATAATTGTGACAAAACCTGGTATCATCATAGATCTGGTGGGATCCTACTTTTATGACAAAAAATCATGACAGAAAATGGGTTTTCGTCCTGGGCGGGCCGGAGACGCAGCTGGATGACATTCTTTGGGCCGTCCATGATGGAAAAAACCATGGTAGAAGCGAGGGCGAGGAAAATTTCGGGGAGTTCCCGGCTACGGTGGGTGGTCGGGGCCGAGCGATGCACGGAGGTTTGCACGTTTCCCTCGTACACGTACGCACGTGTGTGCGAGGTGTTGCGCTCTAACTGAACCCGAGCGATTGCACTTGCTATGTTACCGAACCCCGATCGATCCCTTGCTGTTAACTGAACCCGAGTGATTCCTTCGCTACTGCTGCTAACTGAAGCCGATCAAACCTGCTGCCTCCTTCCATTGATGAACAGTGAGCGTTGTTGGGGGGGGGGTTGGATGAACAGTTCCCGGTGGGGGGGGGGGTGGATGAATAGGACCGTGTGGTAGTAGAGGCCGTTGCCGCTGGATGAACAGGACCCTGAGCGATCGAGCCGGTTGGGGGTGGATAGACATGACATCGTGGAGGGCTGGATGAACTGGACGACCCCGTGGATGGCTGGTTGAACAGTAGTCGGTGGAGGGTTGGATGAGCAGTAGCCCGTGGAGGGGTGGTTGAACAGGACGCCGTGGAGAGGGCTGGTTGAACAGTAGCCGGTGGAGGCTAGATGAACAGGAGCCCATGGATGAACAGTCGTAGGTGGAGGCTGGAGGAGGTCGACGGTGGATGAACAGTAGCCCGTGGAGGTTGGAGGAGGTCGACGGTGGAGATGAACAGTAGCCCGTGGAGTCCGTTTTGCGGTATGCCACACCCCTCCAGATGAACACGACCCCCGTTTCGACCGTAGCGCTCCAACACAAGTCCTTTTCCTCTGTTTTGCGGTACGCCACACCCCTCCCGATCAACAGGACCCCGTTTTGACCGTAGGAGGTCCAAGAGAAGTCTGTTTCCTCCGTTTTGCGGTATGCCAGACCCCTCCCGATGAACAGGACCCAGTTTCGACCGTGGCCGGTCGAACACAAGGCCGTTTCCTCCGTTCTGCGGTATGCCAGGCCTCGTTTTGATCGGTGTTCCGTCCAAGCCGGTTGGCTCCCTATGAACATGATGTATTCCGTTGCCTCCCGATGAACACGATGCATTCCGTTGCCTCCCCATGAACACGACGCAGTTTCTCCGTTCCGACCCAGCCGGTTGGCTTCCGATGAACATGATTAGTCGCTGTACGCGTTAGAGACCTTGCCCGTATGTACGTACGTAGACGTATTTACTATCTTGCAGCATAGCCGTACGTACGTGTACACGATATAGACGGGACTATGTGACATGCTACGTTGGAGCCTCTACTTCAACACGTGCCGCTCCTTACTCGGCCACGGTACGTTGCTGCAGAGATACCGATCGACCGCTATGTACGAACACGTTCACGGCCGGACATATAACGCTACCTTCGCTTCAACCTGGTGGGTCCCAGCTGTCAGGGGGTAAGAAGGCAGTTCCTTCCATGCGAAGGTAAAGCCGGTGGGTCCCAGCTGTCAGGGGGGAAACGTTTTTTTCATGAACTACAGAGGCCCTTCTCGTAGGTCCGAGGTGTTAGGCGGAGGAATCATTATTTTGCGCGTAATAAGGAGGCACTTCCTTGCGTGCGGCCATGGACCCAGCTGTCAGCCTCTCCACTTACAGTCCTCTTCTGATGGTTGTCGTTCGTTGACTGCGTTGACGATATCGTACCGCCCGAGAGCACCAAGGTGGTGGACGATGGCGCGACCTAGGAAGGGAACAACCCAGAGCCGGGGAATACGCAGCAGTGGATGCCCACGCGGAGGGGAGTACGAGGGTTGACTGCTTCAGCTGCGGTTTGAGGCTGCCGTCTCCGGAGAATAACAGGGGGTGTGGGTGAGTAGAGGGAAGGCCTAGCCAGTAGTAGTATGGTCGGGCGGTGAGGCCTGCGCAGCAGCACAGCCGGCCACGGGAGGCTGGAGCACGCGGTACAGCGGGCGCAGGAAAGGGCGGCTGGAGCAACAAGACCAGAGGTTGAAGACGTTGCTTGGCCGTTGGATTAACATCGAACGGTCAGTGCAGCTAGAATCGTTTATTGACTAAGTTGACAAAGCCCTGTGTACGTGTTAACTTAGTAGGCCCACAAGTCAGCCTCCCAATCAGGTGGGTCCCAGCTAGCAGGGGGAATCAATTTTTTCTCGCGTAATAAGGTGGCACTTCCTTGCGTGCGAAGATGTTTTCTGGTTTTTTTATTTCTTCTTTTTTGAGTTAGAATAAAAATAAAACAATTTAGGATCTTCGGTACAATCTATATTTTCACGAAAAGGATCATAATAAAGCTGGTGGGTCCCAGCTGTCAGGGAGAGGAAACTTTTTATTTCCGCATAATAAAGGAAGCACTTCCTTGCGTGCGGAGATGTAGCTGGTGGGTCAAACATGTCAGGGGGAGAAATTATTTGTTTCGCATAATACAGGGGCACTTGCTGCATGCGGCCATGGGCCATGTGGGTCCCTACTGTCAGCCAATCCACGTACATGCCTCATCCGATGGCTGTCGTTTGTTGACAAAGTTGACCACGCCGCGCCGAGAGAACCGACGCAGTGAACGATGGCGAGTATTACGAAGGGAACGACCCGGAGCCGGCGAAGACATAGCAGTGGATGCCCACGCGGAGGGGAGTACGAGGGTTCACTGGTTCGGCTGCGGTGTGAGGCTGCCGTCGCCGGTGAAGAACATGAGGTGTTGGTGAGTAGAGGAATGGCCTGGACGGCGTTTGGGAGTAGAGTGGGCCGGCTAAGCCTGCGCGGCAGCACAGCCGGCCACGGGAGGCGGTAGCAGGCGGTACCGCCGGCGGTGGTTTGGGTGGCTGAAGCAAGAATATCCGAGATTGAAGAAACACTACAGCCGTTGGATGGACATCCAACGGCCACTGCTGCTAGAATCATGTCCTGACTATAAGTTTACAAAGCCTTCCGTACGCCTTAGTAGTCCCACAAGCCTTCCGTACGCGTCACTAACTATAATTCTCCAAAAAATAGTAGGCCCACAACTGAGCATCACATCTATGGCACAGAACATATAGCCCATTTGTGATTTGTAATAGTATACAACCCATTTTTGAATTCTAATGGAATTTACTACAACCCATTTACAGTCTGTTAAAATTACAGCCCATTTTCTAGCCAGGACAACGATTAATAATTTCAATCAACCTCTCAAAACAGAATTCAACAAAAAATCCCACATTTCGATGGGATCCGAAAAGAATGTGAAATTTCGAGTCAGATTAAATATAATTTCAAAATGAACTTGTATTAGGTTTAAATCTAAAGAAATACTGCGCGCGCAATAAGTAATGAAATTAAAATTTCCAAATTCAAACAATAATATTTTTGAAACTAATTACCTGCTTGGTGCGTTTTTGTATATTTGCGGCCCAGTTTCTATAATTACATCCTATTTATTATTTCTTAAAGCCCATTTCTTGTTAGGCCTAATGCATCCCTCATAGGAAAGATTTACAACCCAGCGGGGCGGAGAATAACAAGTTGACCTGGGTTGGGTATTCCACAGAAAAAGTATAGCTGCGGTAGCCATTTTCACCTTGAAAAAAAATACCTGGGCTGGATATTTGGTTGACATAAAATAATAGCCTGGGCTAGACGGGCCACAGCCCGCCCAGTTGATACCCTGCTCCTCTGAACAACAACAAAAACATCGCTAAAAAAAACTCCGCTTACACGTAAAAAAACAAATACTACTCGAGCTACTGGGTCCCAACGGTCGGGCGCTTCTTGTGCAATTCTCTCGTTTATTGACTATATAGGTTGACGATGGTGTGGGAACGTGATGTCAGGAAACCAGGAGGAAGCAAAAAATGTAGTTGTATATATATAATAAGGAGGAACTTGCGTACATACGGCTATGGCCCTAGTGGGTCCCTACTGTCATCCAGTCCAAATAAAGTCATCTCCTGATTCCTGATGTTCGTTGACCATGTTGACAATGCTCGGCGCCACGGCGAGCGCAACAACTCGAAGGACGACGGAGAGGGCCTCGCGGGCCCTATGGATGGTCTGATACAGCGCCCGCTGCTCATTCAGGAAGCTAGGATCATCAGACACCTATGAACACCTTCGAGAGACTGAGACGACATGAAACAATAAGGCGCGCTTGGGAGGTCTGGATTGTTTCACACCTGTATTAAGATAGAAGTGTAATTTACTCGTCATCGGGAACAACGCGTATAATACAGGCGTAATGAAACCGAGGGCCCGAGGTCTGTAACGAAAATTGGTGAGTTACGCGTGTAATTTGAGAAAGCAGTGTATATTTTACTAGTAAAATTGACCAACCAAGCGCTTCACCCAAGACCATCTGCTTTTATTTACAAGTGTCAGTTTTACAAGCGGTTTTGGTAGGAAAACGACGATCCAATCACGGCCTAAGATGATGAGTTTGTCGGAAGATCATATGGTTTCACCTCTAACCTACCCGAGTTGTCGTATAGGCTATGAATGAAACATAAGACAATGAACTTCTTAAGCATAGAAACAACAGAATAGGATGATCTTCTTAACATGAAAAACACAAGCATTAGATCAATATGCAAAACAATATGAAGCATTATTCTCAGGAGGCACGGTGAACAGCTCGTGATGCTGCATGCCATACCATTCCAAGCTCAACTTTGCAATCAAACTCACAAGGCCTGGCATTACATAGACAACATTCAGAACATACTCTTAAAATACCTTACATAAGTCAACATTCATGTGACTATGCATCTCAGCAGAGTAAAACTTTACTTCTGAACTGAAGACATGAATAGGAAAAAATGATCGACGTTGCTCACACCAAAGGGCGTCCCACTCAAAAATATCAAATGCATGTCTTCTGGCTAACATCAATGAGAAAAATATGACAAGGTTTTCCAATTCCAATATATTAAACTAATGTCTTCTTGCTAACATCAATGGTTAAACTTTGACAAGCTTTTCCCATTCATAATATGTAATGCCTATGATTGTGGAACGGGTAGGGTTTGTCATCAGTTTGTCATCTGATAGTCCGGTGGCTCAAGGTGATCACGAATGATTAGAGAAGCATTCGATGTATTGTGCATGATGAAGTATTATGGAGGACAGGAACCATCTGAACATTTTGTGCAGTTCCACTAAAATCAAGCTGAGCATCCTTGTGGATTTCGTATTTATATGCTGCAAGAAAACAAAGACATCAGCACACACATAAAAATTGGCCCCAGTGTCAACCCACCAATCGGTGGACTAACAAACTGAAAGTACGGTAAACAAATTATCATATCCAGATGCCCCATCATTGTTGCTTGGAGTGACATTGACAGACTTGTAGTCCTGTCCTGACTTCTTGTACTTGTTTGGGCACTTGTTTGCCCAGTGTTCCTCCAAACCACAAGTAAAGCAGCCAATCTCTCCTTTTGTCTTTCTTCTTACCCTTCTTAATGGCCGGCGTTGGCAGCTCCATTCAGACAGATAGTCCGATGGCTCAAGGAGATGACGAATGGTTAGAGAACCATTCGATGTATTGTGCATGATGAGGTATTATGGAGGACACGAACCATCTGAACATTTTGTGCAGTTCCACTAAAATCAAGCTCAACATCCCTGTCTGCATAAATACTGAAAAAGCGTGATGAATATAATAGTGGTACTAGTTGATTAAGCATACGCTTACAACTATAATCATCTTCATCATCTTTAACAGGAAAAGATAGCAATACAATAACTTGAATTAAACATTTATTCAAAACAATACAACAATATAAGTAGCACAACATAACAAAGCACAATCATGTGGATGAAGGCCAATACTGACCTCATTTGTTACAGATGCGGCGGCAACTAACTTGGTCATACCTTTCCTTGTCGAGTGAATTTTGCACTCCATGTTTGTTAAGTTGCCCATGATCTCTGCAGACTAGTCATGTCACCAGCATCTACTAATACTGTGTAAAGCTTTTCGATCATTCCTTGTGTAATGTAGCGCAAACAGTGACTGCTTCTTTCTGCAAAGTGGTAAGACCAACTGGACCCACTAATGCGGCATTTTGCCTTAGACACATTGGCTCCTTTTGTGCAGTTCAACTAAAATCAAAGTCGAAATAAAACCGAGCAGGAATTTTGATATCCCTGTAAGAAACAATAGGTATAAGGGAAACAATTACTGAGAAATAACGGTTGATGACTTGTACTCCCAGAAGGAAAATATCTACTAATCTACCTTATCTTAATGGGAAACAAAGCAGGAGAGTAGCAATTCTCAATCAGTGTGATTCATTCATATTAACTGAGACATTATCTTAACAATGCTTTGTTTCAACATGTATAAAGAACGACAAAGCAGAAAATTACCATTCCTAAAACAATGCGAATGATTCATATTAACAGAGATATTATCTTAACAATACCTTGGTTAAACATGTAGAAAGAACTACAAAGCAGGATAGTACCATTTGTAAAACACTGTAACTGATATACAATAACAGAGACATTATCTCAACAATACATTTCTTAAACATGTACTCTGGCCGATCCCTAACAGAAATGGTACTCCCGCCGATCCCTAACAAGTGTTGCTATTTTGAACTAAGATTCAGTAGTTAATTCTGAGAGTGGCATTGCTTAATTGTACCAGCGGCATTAGAATAAAGCATAAGCAGCTCCAGGGGAGAGTGGGCGCAACAACACCATGTGCTTCCTTCTACTTATAAGGGAGTGATGCAGAGTTTTGTTGTAACAAAGAAACAAGCATCATGTCTGGGTTGGAACAATTTTTGCTCACTTAATGGTAAAAGACAACAGTTGAATAGCTTTAATTCAACATTTATCCAAAACAGTACCAATACAAGTAGCACAACATCTCAAAGCACACTGCAGCATCATGTGGATGAAAACTCCCGCCGATCGCTAAAAAGTGTTGCAGTTTTGAACTATGATTCAGTAGTTAATTCTGAGAGTGGCATTTCTTAATTTTACCAGCGGCATTAGATTAACAAAAAGCATAAACAGTTCCAGGGGAGAGTGGGCGCAACAACACGATGTGCTTCCATCTACTTATAAAGGGGTTGATGCATAGTTTGTTGTAACAAAGCAACAAGCATCATGTCTGGGTTGGTCCCATTTTTTTCAGTACTTAATGGGAAAAGACAGCAATACAATAGCTTCAATTCAAAATTTATTTAAAACTGTACCAATACAAGTAGCACAGCATCTCAAAGCACACTGCGCAATCATGTGGAGGAAGGCCTGTACTGACCTTTCATGAGACGAACAAGATAAAATATGAATCTACCAACACGAATAGGAAATCCAATCTCGTTTTGTGCAATTGCACTGAAATGAAGCAAAGTTGCCAGTGTGACATTTAAGTTCACTATAGCAACAATTTGAATAGATACCCCTGTTTTAATAGAGGCAAAAAAGGAAACATTTACTGGCCAATAAAGGAGGATGAAACATACGGCGACAAAAAGAAGCATCTAACTTATATTGATGGAAAACAAAGTAGGATAGTAGCATTTCTAAAATGGTTGCATTGATTCATATTAACAGAGACATTCTCTTGAAACAACATTCGTTAAAAATGTAATTTACTTTTAACAGTGGCATTGCTTCAAGTTTCTAGCACCATTCTTAGATTAACAACATCAAAATAGTTGTATGGGACATGTGACATGGGACATGCCAGCACCATGTGCGTCCACACGTATAAATGGGTGATGCAGGGTATGTTGCCAATCAGCATATCTGCATTGGTCCCATATTTGTTCTCTTTGAACCTTTTTCCTATCTGAGGGCAGCAAATCTAGTCCTGCACAAACTACCCGACCCCCCAGTTTCTTTCCTTTTTCAACAAAGATACCGGTTCCTTACAGATGTGTGTACTGGGTTAGCCCCTTTTTTCCCTTTTCGACCAACAAAGCGGCTGGATAACCAGTCTATACTACTTTCCCTCCCTCCTTTCCTCATTAAATCACGTCCTAGATTCATGCTCCACCCCACCGCACGCTTCTTTACTCTTTGAACCAAGACCTAGATTCGACTACGGAATCGAAAAAGATACGCATGCAGTTAGAGCAATGACGGTTTCAAAGAAAGTTATACCTTAGGGTCGTCGGGATGAGGGTAGGCCTGTGGCGGGAGGCCGGATTTGCCCACACTACGTACGACAGCGAGGAAGAAGGGGTCGGTGGCCCTCCCGCACAGGCGCTGGGTGAAAGAGAACAGCGCAGCCGGCAGTGGATTGCCTCCCTCGCCGAAGGCGATAGAGTGAACGCTGCACCTCCTCCCCTTCCCGGTGCGACATGATTTGGACGGCTCCTTCACCAGCTATGAGGGGGGAGAAAGAGACAGAGGCCAACGCAGTCTTGTATAGATCTGGCGAAGAGGTTGAGAGTCTGTGAATATAGCAAACCCTAGCAAAGGAACGCTTGGCCTCCAGCGTGTATATATATGTAGTGTGGCGAGAGTGTGGAGAGTGCAAACCCTAGCGAACAAGCGCTGAGGCTCCAGCTTATATAGTAATACTACTTATATATTACTCGTGTATACTACTAATATATAGTGGAGTGGTTTTCTTTTTCTCTCCATAACAATCATTTTAAATTGTGTAAGTACGAAACAAAACTCTTTATTTAACGTACCAGTGAAGAAAACTACTTACAATGAACTAACGATGAGGAGAGAGAAAGAGTGGACACTGTCATCTTGCTTTGATATGGAGAGGGTGAGAGAGAGAGACATGAGAAACCCTATCAAACAAGAGGCTATATATACAATGGAGTAAAAAAATCTCTCCATAGTAGTGGTTTTAAATAGAATACGCGCGTTCCCAGAAAAAAGAAACGAAAACTGGCGGACAATTTTTTTTAACGTACCAAGAAAGAAAAATCGATCAAAAGCATGCGCCCGCTTCCAGGTCGCGAGAGTCGTCGCGCACACACACATAGACATAGACATGCATATCCGCGTTTAAGTAAAATTCCATCTCCATCTCCAATCATATTTGTCCAACTGGCACATTATTTACGTTGTTAATTATATACGTTGCAATATTAACGTACAACATCTTTTGTTTGCGGGCGTCCGGACCGCTGCCACGCCCTCTCCTGACCAACCCGAACCCTCTTCATCACCCACGCGTGCTTCCCGCCCGAAACGGTCAGTGCCACATTCATGCCCGGCCATAGCGGATGCGACCTCTCACTGGCGCTGGCATTGAAGCAGCATTCCGGCCGAGAGAGCGTCGCCCGCGCCGCTTCCCGGCGCACACGACTACTCCGCGTTCAAAGGTCGCAATAGCCAGCCACAACACGCATGTAAAAAGTTCTTGGGAGCCCGTGCTAGCTGTCCTCCCCCAACTCGTCAATCTCTTCCAGTAGTTCTTGTACTCCATGGCGCGATCCATCGACAAGCAGGAAGGAAAGTTATCGTATACTCGGTTTGCGGTGAGTGGTATGCAGAGCGGCCATGTGGGGTGGAGCTGTGGAGGAGGGTGAGACACGAACGCGGCGGACGTGATTTAAATGTTGGTTTTGCTCGATGGCGCGATCCAATGAAACGAAACGTTGGTTTCTCTCCATTTCCATTTTTTCTCCGGAAAAACGGAAACTTTCCACTCCATTTTTATTCCTACTCCAAGATTGCACCGTTACAACATTCCATCAAATAGAAAGGAAAACTAACACGCATGCTGATGCATCTTAACGATTCACAGATCATAGCCAATATTTACTTCACAACTAAAGACAAAAATTGTGAGAGTTTGTACAAAAGAAAAACTACTGATGGGGTCACTATGACTTAAACCCTAAACAAGATTTAATTTCCTGGCTAGGTAGAACCTGTTGAAGGAAAGACGGCTGGCACCCTTGGATCGTACGATGCTTTTGTGCAGTTCCACTAAAATCGAGCTAAGCATCCCTGATGGCAAAGATATTGAAGAAGTGTGATTAGAATAATAGTACTGGCACTAGTTCATGAGACATAAACTCATCGCAAATAGAATCCGGTAGAAGTAGAGAAAGATCGACATGGAGATGGAGCTACGTGGGGAGCTACGGCAGTGGAGCAAGCCGGCTCCAAAAGGAAGATGTACCTGGCACGTCGGGCTGTAGCTAGAAGGGAGGTTGGGAGGTGGCATCGGCCCATACGGTGGGGACCCCCGATTGGGATGCACCGACTGTTGGTTTTCTCCCTCGCCGATGTCGGCCGCGTCTACGCAGAACATCATTCCCTTCCCCCAGCTGCGGGATCAGGCCGGATCTATGACCAGCGGTGTGGCCATCATCGTTCTATGCTTGTGAAGAGAGCAACCCAAGCAAGCAGGCTTGTAGCTTAGGCTCCTTCTAGTGTATATATAGTGGTTTTATTTTTCTCTCCATATCAAACATTTTATATTGCGTACGTGTCATTGAAGAGTGAAATGATGGTTGCTTCTGACGACTAACTTACTTTGTGATTTGACTACTCCTTAGTGGCCCCTACACGTACTCCCCCTACGTGTATGACCGTTCCTGGGTCTCACTTGTACTTATTTCTATTTTCTTGCATGACACGTAGACAGGATGCGCACAGAGGAATTTTGTTACTGAACGTTGTTACGTAGTACTACTAGTACCTACTCCCTCCTTCCGGTTCACTACCGGTACCCCCTCCGTCCTGGCTTATTGGTCCCCTTTGTACTCAATTCATGGGCTCGTTTTCCTCAAGAAATTGTCTTTACCAACGTATTAATATCGGGAATGCATGCGTGAACAACGAATGATTAAACCTTGCATGGAACGTTTCGACAAAGCATTGAATTATGAACATGTGAATGTGAGGGACTACAACCTCGTGCATGCATGCAACAGTCACACGTACACATTGACGCAAAGAAGCGCGCGACACCCTAATGCATGCATGTCCGAGCACACGACGGAACACACACGGTCACGCTCAAGTGCTCAACCTACACGTGCATGCACACACGTACTCAGCCAGGGTGAGCTAGTGACCGTATAAACACCGGAAAATGTATATATTGAGCGCAATGAGCGTATTATGAAGTCCACTGACCGTATTTTTACAAATATACAGTGACAGACAGTGTATTTATCTCGTTTGAAATTAAGCCATATTAACCGGAAAGGAGGCAGTATGGACTAGCATTACTTTGCTGTATCCCGTCAACTTGCCGAACGAGGAGAAGCTTGTAGGACGGGAGAAGCTTGCGCGCGGTGGATCGCGGGACAAAGAGAAACTTTTGACTAATGCAAGCTCTCCCTCGCTCAGGCGGTGGACGTGCAACAGTTAATTCGCTGTCAGATTACCAGAAGCATAAACTGTACTAGTACCATTATTGTTCGATTTCCCGAAGAGGCGAACAACCAAGCGCAAAGTTTACTAGTACTAGTACTATTACTATAGAGGTATGTACTACTACTAGGAATCGGATGGAGGAGCGTCTGCACTCTTATTTTATTTTAAAATGTGATAAAGCAGTCTTCAACACATTTGGTTCTCTTCGAGGGTGCTCGCATGTGATAATGGAAGTTGATTGCATGGAACACCCGCCACAATTCTCGCTTAATTCTGGCTCTTATCCTGTTACAAATAGGAGCACTTGGTAATATTTTCTCTTATTTCTGTTATTCAGCATGTAAACAGGTCAGCAAACCTTGCGGCGCATCTTTGTGCGAACCGTGCTTGCTGCGCTTTGAATGTGACCGAGAGCTGGCTTGATGAAACACCTCGCTTCCTTCTTTTTTTTGCGGGGTACCTCGCTTCCTAGTCACCAGTCTCTTGGCTGATCGTCCTAAGAATGCAACCTACCCTCGCCCAAGCGGTGGAGGGCAGCAGTTCATTCAGTGTCAGATTGCCAGAGGCATACACTGTAGTACAATCATTGTTCGACTTCACGAAGAGGCGAAGAGCCAAGTGCAAGGTTTAGAAGTACGAGTAGTACTGCTACTAGAACCGCATGGTGGAGCGTCTGTACTCTTATTTTATTTTAATCTCTGATAAAGTACACATTTATTAAGGAGATGTGCAGAAAATGGCAGCCCAATAGTAGTATTAAAAAACATCGAACATGTAATTATGATATCGATCAACCATGCTCGAATATATCTTGGCCTCCGTGCGAGCCCGTTTGTGTGTTCTAGTTGCTCGTCTCTCTCAAGGAACGGCGGGTTGGCCACTTTGCCATCAATTGAGATCGGTTTGCTCACACTCTGGTCTCACATGTCAGTGATATGCCAAGAGGAAGTGCGTTGACCGATTGGCCATACGCGTACTTTGTTTTGCACCTTTGTACTACTCCTTCCTTCGTCATAGTTTACAGGGCGCGCTTCATTTTGATGCATTTCTCTCCATGCATTTCCACCACCAGAGAGACTTTAGACGCGTTTGGTTTAATGCTCAATTAGTTAGGGAGTGGTAACCGCAGTCAAGTCCACAATTTTCGCTTGATGTATTAGGTGTGTACGCGGAGTGGAGTAAGTGCATGCATGTTTGTACCCGGGGTGGAATGTAACATCCCAAATTTTCAATTTGGATGTTAATAATTGGATCATTCATATGCATTCATAATTTGTGCATTTTTGAATTTTGTTTTGTTACAAATTGATCAGAGGGGCCTTAAGCAACTCAAGGACCAATTGAGAGAGTTGAAGGTTTCCCAAAAAATAAATTTTGTTGAATTCTCAAAATTTGGCAAATTGGATCAAATTGATTTATTCAAAATTCTTTTCCAATTATTACAAATAAAGAAAATAAAGAGAGAAGATAAAAGGACTTCCTCAAAAACGGCAAAGAAATATTGGAAATTGAATTTTGAATAAAACTATATTTATTTGATTTTATTTGCAAGATTATCTATTTTTATTGCAGAGTTTATTAGTACTAAAATGTTTGTTTTTTATTTTAGGCATTTAGGTCCAGAAAAAAGTTCACAAGGTCAATAATAAGGCCCTAGTTATTTGTGAATTTTTCGGTGATTATTAAAATATATTTATTATGTTTTTCTTGTTTTTCGTATTTCTGGAAAATGTTTTTAGAAAAAAAATCTTTCTCCGCCAATCTGGGCCGGCCCAGCTAGCCCGCCCGGCCGCAGGCCAGCCCAGCCGCGCGCGCGCGTCCCCGACCCCGAGCCGGACTCTGCCGGCCGCACGCCATCGCCGCCGCCTTGCCCGACCGGGACTCCGATGCCGTCGCCGCCTCGCCTTCCCCCTCCTCCACGCCACCCGTCGCCCCCCTATATAAGCCGCCACCCCCGACCCCTCTCCTCCCCGAACCAGCAGCAGCAGCCACCACAGCAGCCGCCCCTGCCGCACATCACCGCCACTGCCGCCATCGAGCGCTACAGCCGCCGCCTGCGACGCCGTCGACCGCCGCCGACGCCACCACCGCCCCTGCCGCTCCACGCCTCCCCACCCGACCGATCCGATGCCCTCCTCGATGACCGAGCGCCGCCCTGATCGGATCCACCTTCGCCGCCACTGCTTAACTCGCCACCGACGACCCCGCCACCGCGGTAACCCCCGCTCCCCTCTCGCCCGTCCAATATCGATTCAACGCTCCCGATCGTTTCTGTTTTTTTGAATCGTTTTCTTTTCTTTAGCCAACGTTCGCTAGTGAAGCCTCTGTAGCGAACACTTTTATCTAATAGGTTTCTATAGTGGATGTTCGTCTGGTAGTTTTTCTGTTACGTAGCTAGGGACCTAGATGCAAATAGTTTTTCTTTCTTACAAATCAGTCCCTATTTTTCAAACGATCACAACTTTCCAACCGTTTGTCCAAACTCAGCGAAACCAACGCCAAACTTTTCAGTATGATCTCATGTATCTAGAAAAACTAACTCAAATTTATTTTTGAAAGTTTTAAATTTTGAATTCAAACAGATTTGAATTTGAACTTCTTTTGATCATATCTCGAGTTTCGTAACTCCGTTTGAGTTGATTCTTTTTGCAAATCGAAGCTCTTGACCTAAACTTCCTGTTAAGATCTAATCCACACAATTTTAGCACTGTTGAAAATTGTTTTCCGTTTGCAAGAGCTATTTGCTTGTTTTCGAAGTTTTCCGAGATCTTTTCTTTGAATCTTGTGCATGAGTGCTTATGTATGTTATTGCTTGCTCACGCTAGATTGTCCGAAGTGCCAAGAGTTGAATTGTCAGGACATTGAGTGCGGAGTACTTCATCAACTTTAACATGCAAGTTTGCACTTTTGATCATACCAATCCTATGTTTTTACTTTGCATGTAGTGCCCTCTGTCAACACAGTAGTATGCATGTGTAGGCCTACTATGCTATGTTAAACCCAGATAGGATAGCCATATGTTTAGCGTGATCGTGATAGTCTTTGCCGCCACTTTGGGAATCGTTATAGTGTAGTTATTGCTTAGCCATGCTATGGTAGACGTGGGTTGGGTATCGTGTGATTCATGAAAGCTGCGAGAGAACTTAAGCAATGACTACATTAACAACTTACATATATTCTATTTCCTCGGAGGCTCTGCAATACTAATTAATTAATCATCTGGGCGGAAAGGTTTGTCGGGACCAGTCGACAAGTATGTATCCTCCGGGAGGCTCTGTGAAAGTGCTAGTTATCGACTAGAGGGGGGTGCATAGGCGATGTTTATGAAAGTCTTCAAAACATGGAACTTTCGAAGACAAACAGTCGAAATGAACCTATTAACATGCAGCGGAAGGTAGACTACACTAGGAAAGCCATAGTCAAGTATTCAAAGAAGTGAAAGCACGACGACTATGAGCAACTAGGTAGTAGTGATCAGGATGGAAGATTGTATGAAGCCAATCAGAACAAGTAGTTACACAGTGAAGTCAAATAGATAGTGCAAGCAGGCAATGACTTCACGAAGACAAAACTGTAAGTAAAGAGAGGGAGAAGATATAACCAGTCTCTTGGTGCGGACAAGGATTTGTTGGACCACTTCTAGTTGCCGTGACAACTGTACGTCTGGTTAGGGAGGCTGAGATTCAACTTAGAAGACCACGTCTTCACCTTATTCCCTTTTGAGCTAGGACACCCAGTCCTCGCCCAATCACTCTGGTAAGACTTCAAGGTAGACTTTCGAACCTTCACAGACTTCGTTCACCGGCGATCCACAATGACTCTTGGATGCTCAGAACGCGACGCCTAACCTGCTGGAGGATTCACAGTCCTCAAGTGTAACAAGTCTTCAGGTCATGCGGACAGAAAGACTTCAGTGATGCCTAACACTCTTTGCCTCTGGGTGTTTTGGTTTTTGTCCTCGCAAGGATTTCTCCCTCTGAAAAGCTTCGGAGGTGGGTTGCTCTCAAACGACAAAATCCGTGCACTAACTCTGAGCAGCCACCAATTTATGGTGTAGGGGGTGGGCTATTTATAGCCACTAGGCAACCCGACATGATTTGTCCGAAATGACCCTGGGTCACTAAGGAACTGACACGTGTTCCAACGGTCAGATTTCAAACACACGCGGCAGCTTGACTTGGGCTACAAGTAAAGCTGACTCATCCAGCTCTGGATAAGATTTGCTCTCATTGTCTTCGCTCGAAGACATAGGATTTGGTTGAGCATCACTTCAGTCACTCTGACTTTGTTCACTTGGACCCCACTTAACAGTACGGTGGTTCCTATGACTCAACAAAGAAGAAAAGGAAACTACGAAACAACTATGTCTTCGCACTCCATAATCTTCACGTGAATGTCTTCTCGAGTCATAAGCTTCGGTGTGATTGTCTTCACATACCACCATTGTCTTCAATGTCTTCATACATTTTTAGGGGTCATCTCCGGTAGGTAAACCGAATTAATGAGGGACTACTACCTGTGTTATCCTGCAATTCTCACAAACACATTAGTCCCTCAACCAGGTTTGTTGTCAATACTCCAAAACCAACTAGGGGTGGCACTAGATGCACTTACAATCTCCCCCTTTTTGGTGATTGATGACAAACTGGTTGAAGTTTTCAACGGGGATAAAAGTATGTGAAATTGTAAAGGATTAAGATATTGTCTTCATAAGTAGCAAAAGGCTCCCCCTGAAGATGTGCATACAAGTATTTTGCTTTTGGAATGCAAATGCACATGGCAGGTTGTACTTGTGGAGATCCTCTTCAACTTATGAAGGCAATTCATCATGCATGAAAAGATATAATGAAGATATGACATGCATAATGAAAAATGGACGTCTACAATATGACTTTGTGTGGTATTTATCGTCGCACATGCAGAATTTATCATCGCATCACAGAATAGCAGAAAAAGTAGCAGACGGCCATCATGTTTAAGTGTTACAACTCAAAGAACCAAACGTATCAAAAGCGAGAGTTGTAAAAACTTGGCAAAAGTATAGCAACCACCCATATGGACCCACTTGAAGACTATCAACTCATATGCTTCTCCCCCTTTTGTCAGTAAGGACCAAAAAGGTTTGAAGACATAGAGCCTCTACTCATTCCCATGAGGAGTAGGTGAAGCATCAGGGTCGTCGTTGAGGTTCGGTGGTGCAGAAGAACTTGGTGCAGTGTCGATACGCGCCGAAGTTGGAGGTGGTGAAGTAGCATCATCTTCGTCATCAATGACTCTGGCATTAACAGGTGCAGCTGAGGATGAATAGTCAGAGTCTTCAAGTGAGGGAGTCCGATGCAAGACAGTATTCCTGGGAGGAGTGGAATCAAACTTGAATCTTTCGGTGAAGCCATCGTCTTGAAGATCAGCTTCATCACTGAGCAAAGTCAGACTCTTCCACGACCTCCGACAGGTTTCATGAGTGACAAATGCATTCTTGGTGGCAAGGTTGCGAATGCGATTGACATCCACCAAGAGGCTTTGCATCTGACGCTTCAGCCAGTAGTGATGCTTATCTTGCTTTTGATGCAAGGCAACGAGAAGCTCTCGGTCATTAAGAACACGAGAACGCTTCCGAGGCCTTTGAGCAATTGTGCTTTCAGTGGCTTCAGTATGGGCACGATGAGGTGCACGTGTATTGCCAGCCAAAGGATAAACACGAGTGGCAGCCATAACTCCTTCAATGGGCTGAGTGAAGCTTTGGTGATCGGCATTGTGAAGATAAATTGGCTCCTTGGCAGGTTCTGGGTAGATGGCTTTGATAGACATATCAACCTCTGGCAAGAATATCAGATGGTTGCGCAGACGGCTGATAGTTGACAGTAGAGTGAAGCTTGATAAGGCGCATAACCCATGGAGCGTAGAACTTCAGACCAAAGAGATCAGAGCCAGATGCAGCAAATTGCCTGATGAACAAGTCTTGAGCATTGAAGCTGATGCCATTGAAGATATAGAAAACCAATGTCTTCATTGCTCCTTCAAGCTTCGCTGCAGGAGAATGTCCCTTGATAGGCCATAGAGTTCGCCTGATAATATGGTAAATAGTGCGGGGCAGATACTCTAGGTCTTCAACAAAGAATTCCCTTGGATATTCAGCGTCGCGTGGCAGTGGCTTCATCATGCTCAGCATTTGGCTCATGTTGGGCTCAGGCTTCTGGAAGATGCTCTCTAAAGCATTGCGGTGAAGCTGACAACCAGGTTCAAAGAGTTCACCTGGAGTGGGCAGGCCAGTGAGCTCAATAATATCAAGATCTTCGGCTTCGTGATGTACATTGCCTGTCATCCACTCAAGGATCCATGTCTTCGGATCCCTGTTGTAGCCGCGAATGTGGAGGGTGGCATAGAATTGCAGCAGAAGCTCTTTATCAGTCACAAATTGCAGCAGACCAGCATCTCGGAAACAGTCAAGGGCTTCTTCTAAGCAGGGTAGTCCAGCAATAGCTTCACAGTCTAGACGCATATGGGGAAAGATGCGCCCTTGATCATAACGAACACAAGAGTAATAACTGCGTTGTTGATAGCTCCAGAACCGATCAGATGAAATTCTTGGCTTCGAGTATGGGTTCTTGTCGCTGTCAAAGAAGGTGTTGTGTGCAATGAAGCCATTCACATTGAAAGATCTTGGTGAAGTTGCAGTACCTGGAAACCTTGGCAGCCTTGGTTTTGGCTTCTGGACCTGAGGCCGGTGCTCCACATGATAGTCAAATTGTGGTCCGGGAGCAGGAGGAGGAACCAGAATGGGCGAATGAACCATGACAGGTTGGCCGCGGTCAAAAACCAGCTCGATAGTGTGTGGCATTGGAGGCGGTACAGGAGCATCGGCATTGACGTGAGCTGCAAGTGGTATAAGGGCTTCAGTTGCAATATTGACTTCAGGTGCATTAGAAGCTTCAGGCTCATTAACTTCAGGTGCCACATTGACTTCAGGCGCCACATTTGCTTCAGCCATGACAACGTCATTGGCTTCAGTATTGGTGTTGGTGGCCGCCTCAATGTTATGAACCTCCAGTTGAGTAGCTGGAGGGTCGGACACGTTCTCCTCGAGAACAACTTCTTGATTGGACGGGGGTGTAGCAACACGTTCTTCTTTTTGACGGGGTTCTTCTTGTTCATCGGCTGATGCAGCCGGAATGTCTTCAGCAGCTTTGGCTTCAGACTCTGAGATGTTCACAGTTGGAGTTGCTTCAGGAAACACTTGGCATGATACTGAGTGGTGGTGCTCTTCTCCTTCTGGAACACTCGAAAGAGTGACTTGGGGCCTTGGTCCTTTGCGAAGCCTGTTAAAAATGGGCGACACTTGTGGAGAGGGAGTTGGCTGGGCCTCAAAGTCGTCATCATCAAGCACCGGAGTGGTGACTTGAGTTGGGGGAGTACTTGGTGATTCTTCTTCATGGGGGGAGTCCTGAGGGTGATCAGCCCATGAATCATCCTGAGCAGTTGGCGTCAGAGGACGACTAATGCTGATGAGTTCGTTGTTCGTTAGAACAGGCGATGATACCATTTTGTGCTTGATCTGAGGAAGGACTTCATCATCAGCTACATTGTCTTGGGGACCAATGTCATCAGCTGTGGTGTGGTCATCAGCTGGATCTTCGTGAGCTTCAGGAGCCTCTGTGGTAGCAGGCTCGTGAACTATCAGCCGACGCTCTTGGTGTGTGGACGCAGGACGAGCAACTGAGATTGGCTCGACGACAAGGGGCTCTGTGGGAGCAGCCCGATCTTTCTTCTTTGTTTTTCTTTTCTTGGTTGGTGGAGCATCGTCAGTGGTGTTCTTGGACTTGCGCTTTCTGGCTTTGGCTTCAGCTGTCCTTGTTTTCTTGAGTTCTGAAGCTACTGTGGGGACCTTTGGCTTCATGCCTGTCATACTGGCGGGGAAGACAATGCGAGGTTCTTCCCGCCTGGATGCTTCAGCTGGGTCCACAACAGGCTTCTTCTTCTTCTTGGCAGCCATCTTGGGGTCGATGCCGGGACACCCAAGTGCCTTGCGCTTCTCGGCGTCATTGTAAGCTTGAACACATTTGGCAGCGAAGAGTTTCATGCGCTCGCGTGAACCTTTAGCTTCATCACGTTTCTTGTGAAACGCCTCCTTGAGCTCATGCATCATTTGCTTGAGTTTTGGACATCAGTCACACTGAGCTTGGCCATATGCTTCTTGAACTGGGCTTTTTCATAGTCAATCTTGTTCTTCAGTTCAACAATTTTCTGAGCTAGAGCCAGCTCAGGAGCAATGGCTCGATGGAAGGAAACGCTGAGGCCAATTGGGAGCTGAAGATCATCAAAACTGAGGTTTGGACTGTCAAACCACTCATCAATGAACTTGTTTAGGATGTCCACATCGAAAAGGGGAAGATCGTTGAAGAATTCCTCCTCTTGCTTGCTCTTTATTAGCAGCTCGAGAGCATCGTCTCCAAGGTCATCATCACTTGACAGATCAATGGCTTCGTTCTCATTCCTCAGAACGGCAGCTGGGGTCAGTGCTTGACCAACAATCTGCATGGGCTTCTTCTTCTTCTTCTCAGTCTTGGAGATGCGAGAAAGATCTTCAGAATGCACACTTGGTGCAGGAGGAGCAGTGGCTAGAGGCTTCGCACGCGAAGCTCTTGGTGCAGTGGAGGGCTTTGAAGCCTTGGGTTTCTTCTGCTTCTGTGGTTTTGGCGGAGCAGGCGCTTCATCAGAATTAGCTTCATCTCCAGACTGATCCACTGTGGCTCTCTGAGTGGCGATGTAAGAGAGGAGACCATCAAAGTTGTTGAAGGGGCCGATGACATTGGGGTTGGCATCACGTGTGCCATCAGCTCGAGGAGTAGAAGGACTAGGGTTGAAGTCTATTCCTAGATATTTATTGTTCTCTTTGGCCGATGCCTTTGCAGTTTGAAAGTTGCGCTTGAAAAGATTATCGTCATGACACCATAGCAATGATGATGGGTCGGCATTGGCAGGCTGTGGTCCACGGACCATACAGGGGAAGAAACCCTGAGCAATAGCTTCAGCTCTGTTCTTGGGTTGAAGATTTCGAAAGAGAATATCACCCAAAGGACACTTGATGGCATTCTTCTCAGCATACTCCTGGGTCACGAACCTGTATTTAAACCATTGCTCGGCCCAATATCTTCGAATCCACTGGATTTGAGTTTTGCGCTGATTGTAATCCTCTTTTGGATCAGTCTTGTACAGATCATAGAGATCTGGTGGAAAATCCCTTGATGTGCCCCCACGGCGCTGCCTGCCGCCCTTCCTTGCAGACTTTTCTGTGGCCATGAAGTTTAGACTGAATGGCTTCAAAGCTGTGAAAGTCTTCCGTCTGCTGGTCAGACAAGAACTAGCTTTGGGAGAATTGATGTGATGTTGTAAGAACTCTGCAAATGAATGCAGACTATGAGAACCAAGGGATTCTCCCACGGACATGTACCTGTGACAGCATTAGAGATGCGAGGGAAGGGGAAGAGGTCATATGCATTCTCTGAAGATTTTGAAGATAAATCAGTTTGAAGACATTGACCTCATAGCGCGAAGACATTCACTTATATGTTGAGAGTTGGTTCCAGATTTGTACGAATCCAAGAATAGGTACAAGTGAGGAATCTAACTATATGTGAAGCATAAGTGAATATAGTAGGCATATTATGAGATGCAGATCAGGATAGATCCAAATTTGTGGCCTCAGAAACCACTTTTGGTGAAGAAAGATGAATCTATCGGATCAAAAAGGCAGTAAAAAGTGAGTTTGAATTACCACACGAAGAACTGCTAGACGGAGTAGAGAGGAGGCCGCACAGTTCGATATTCCGTGCCCTAACTTGGCGATGGATGACACCTACGGCGGCAGCGGAGAAGACGAGGTCCGCGGCCGGCGTGTGGACGGCGTCGGTTAGGTCGCGGCAGCTAAGCGCTTCGTCGCCGGCGTCGTCGAGAGCTAGCGGTGGCGCTAGGATTTGTCGAGGTGGAAGAAAGATTTTGACCGCAATGTGATGTGAATTTATAGAGGGAGGGATAGCACATCGCAATTACGTAGGTGCCCCTGGCGGTTCACATCTGAGGGACACCTGGCGAACATGCAACACATTGGAAGTTGTTCCATGTTCCCACGCACGCCTGGACTGTCGGGTGGTCGTTCCGGCTTCTCCGGGTTTCAGGCAATAAGGATTGAGCATTTAAGATAGATTCAATGTTTGTCTCTGTATCTTCTGCTGACAAGGATGCAGAGAAGACATTCGACGGTTTAAATAGAATGCATATGATTTGGATAGATAGAATTTGAGGTAGAAGCATAGAAGAGGTTAGGGTCCGATCACATTCACTTAGTTCAAAAGATTCAAATGAGAAGACATAGCTATAAGTGAATGCTGTAGAGGACAAAACACAGATATATGTATATATCTGAGTAAGACTAAACCATCGAAGTGACGATCATCATGAAGACATATCAATGTTGAAGATAAATCAAATGTGAAGACTTAGCAAATGTAACGCCAAGAGAAAACACTCCAAACAAGAATTTGGTGGTGGCGTTACCCACCGTATAGGAAGTATTATACCCAGACACGGCGCACAATTATCGTGGCACTCCGAAGTCAAATTCCGCATTAATGTATTCACACTCAGAGTGTAAGTCTTCATTGATTGAAGATATACATTACTTCGTGTGTTGCACATCTAAGTCATCAACATGCATAAGTGTTAGGATGTGTGCCAAATCACAGGACATTCAAGGATTCCAAGATATTTAGCTCACACCGCAACTTGCAAAACCTTTTCTCATCCAAGGGCTTTTACGAATTTCAATATGCTTTGTCTTCAAGTGCTGAACTGGGTTCTTGGCAATCTTGATGGCGCTTTCATTGTGGCAGTAGAGTGGTACTTGCTTTAGATGGATGCCATAGTCCTTGAGTGTTTGCTTCATCCATACAAGCTGAGCGCAGCAAGATCCAGCAGCAATGTATTCAGATTCAGCAGTGGGGAGAGATACACAGTTCTGCTTCTTTGAAGACCAACAGAGAAGTGATCGTCCTAGAATGTGACATGTGCCTGATCTAGACTTGCCATCCGCCTTGTCACCAGCATAATCAGCATCCGAGAATCCAACTAGATCAAACTCTGAGCCCTTTGGATACCATAATCCTAGCGTTGGGGTTGAGGGAGTCCTGGACTAAGGGGTCCTTGGGCGTCCGGCCTGTTATCCATTGGGCCGGACTAATGGGCCGGGAAGATACGAAGGCCGAAGAATATATCCGTGTCCGGTTTGGACTCTACTTGGCGTGGAAGGCAAGCTAGGCGACCGATTATGAAGATTTCCTCCTATGTAACCGACTCCATGTAACCCTAGATCTCTCCGGTGCCTATATAAACAGGAGAGCATAGTCCGGATAGGGACAGATTCATTACCATATACTCATAGGCTAGACTTCTAGGGTTTAGCCATTACGATCTCGTGGTAGATCATCTCTTGTAACACTCATATTCATCAAGATCAATCAAGCAGGAAGTAGGGTATTACCTCCATAGAGAGGGCCCGAACCTGGGTAAACATTGTGTCCCCCATCTCTTGTTACCATCGATCCTAGACGCACAGTTTGGGGCCCCCTACCCGAGATCCGCCGGTTTTGACACTGACATTGGTGCTTTCATTGAGAGTTCCACTATGCCATCGACAAAAGGTTTGATGGCCCCTTCAATCGTCAGTAATGACGTGGTCCAGGGAGAAACCTTCCTCCCCGGCCAGATCTTTGTATTTGGCGGCTTTGTACTGCGGGCCCACTCGCTCGGCCATCTGGAGCAGATCGATAGCTACGCCCCTGGCCATCAGGTCAGATTCGGAAGCCTGAACTACATCGCGGACATTCGTGGAGACTTGATCTTCGACGGATTCGAGACTGCGGCAACCGCTCCCCTTCGCCCCGATGAACATGGCTTAAACCTGTTATCGGGCCACATCCAGGAGATAGCTCCTGTAACAACTCTGGCCTTAGATCCGGAACAGATCAAGTCGTCCAAAGATGGGAAACTCAACCCCATCACGGGGGCTACCGATTCGGCGGCGTTGGAGCCGCATGCAGATTCCACTTTGTACGATACTTGCATCAACGGAACCCCGGACTTGTCTCCGGTATCGAGTTCCGAACCTTGCGAGCCCGCGGATATCGAACTTGATCGGCTATGGACCTTCAATTTCAGCGCCGCGGATATCTTCCAACACTCGGCCATGGGCGACCTACTAAACTCACTAAAAAACCTATCCCTGGCAGATGGCTCGTCGTCAAACTATGTTCGGTTCGACATTATGGCGGATGATGGAGAATTTTGCTTCCCACCCGCCACCCACTTCATAGCCACCGTGGAAGACCCAACCAACACGCCTGACCCCTGCTCCGAAGACATCGACGGTCTGGACGACGATGAGGGGCAAGACCAGAGCTTACTATGCGCTAGACGCGGGGCGACCACTTCCTGGTATGACGTGTCTAGGCTAGACACACCCAACGACGATCTCGATGATGACAAGGAGTATCCAGTCGAGGATAAGCCTCCTGGCACACAGTCCGAACACCGGCGCCCCTGGCGCCACTCTCAGTAACGTCACTCAAGAGAAAACAATACTAACACCGGAGGTGATAATACTCCGGACAACGAAGACCCTGTTGAGACAGGATCCGAACAGGAGGGCCAAGAAAGCGTGCCAGATAGCCCTGATGAATAGGCCACATACGGAGACTTGAAGGATAGTAATTATCTTCCACTCTCCGAGGAAGAAGAGAGCCTCGGCAACGAGGAATTCATCGTGCCTGAGGAACCTCTAGAACAGGAGCGCTTTAAACGCCGGCTCATAGCCACTGCAAGGAGCCTAAGGAGGAAGCAGCTGCAGCTTCAAGTGAACCAAGATTTGCTCAATGATAGATGGACCGAGGTCCTGGCCACCTAAGAATATGGCCTTAGCGGCCCAGACAAAAGCCACCACAACTGTAGGTGGCTCCCTCAATACGATGGCAAGGCGTTGGAGCCCACACCACCATCGAACAAGCCGGTAGGCCGACCACAGTTCGGTCCGCACAAAGCAGCAGCCCAAGCAGAGCACCATACCAACCCATCCGGCCGTCCACGCAAGAATAAAGAAGCTCGGGGGAACACTCGCGACATCCAACAAGACCTGGAGGGTAGAACAGGACACACAAAATCGACACACAGATCGCGGAGACATGCCCCGACCAGTAATAACAGTTATCTATTCGGACACAACAGACCCGAGCACGCTCGGTCCAAAAACCGTAAGCGGAGTCCGCCGGAGGTGCTTCATAGTGTGGCCCAACATAGAGGAGCCGCACACCCTCTTTGCTTCACCAACGAGGTAATGGAGCATGAATTTCCAGACGGGTTTAAACCCGTCAACATCGAATCATACGATGGAACAACAGATCCCGCAGTATAGATTGAGGATTTCCTCCTCCATATCCACTTGGCTCGCGGAGACGACCTTCATGCCATTAAATACCTGCCTCTCAAGCTTAAGGGGCTAGCACGGTACTGGCTAAGCAGTTTGCCAGAAAATTCTATTGGCAGCTGGGAAGATCTGGAAGACGCCTTTCGTGACAACTTCCAAGGAACATATGTCCGGCCACCAGATGCCGATGACTTAAGTCATATTGTCCAACAGCCCGGCGAGTCAGCCAGGGAACTCTGGACTAGGTTCTTAGTCAAAAAGAACCAAATTGTCGACTGTCCGGACGCGGAAGCCCTTGCGGCCTTCAAATATAGCGTCCGGGATGAATGGCTAGCACGTCACCTCGGCCAGGAAGGACCTAAATCCATGACAGCCCTTACCGCTCTAATGACTCGCTTTTGTGCGGGAGAAGACAACTGGCTCGCTCATAAAAGCAACAATGCCAGCGACCCGGGCACTTCCGAAATCCAAGACGGCAACGGCAAGCCACGATTAAATGAACACAACAGTCGCTGCAATAATGAAAAATTACGCGACACAGCGGTCAACGCCGGATTTCACAATCCGAAACCCGGTCAACGGAAGAAGCCATTTAAGGGCAACCAGGATGGACCATCCACCCTCGACATGATATTAGACCGACCTTGTCAGATTCACGGTCACCCTGATAAGCCAGCTAATCACACCAACAGAAACTGTTGGGTCTTCAAGCAGGCAGGCAGGCATAACACCGAGCACAAGGGGAGGAGGCCATCAAGCGATAAAGACAACGGAGCAGCTCGCCAGTCGAATACCAGGGGCCAGAAACACTTTCCCTCCGAAGTTCGACCACTCCCGGAACGAAAAGAGCAGTTTGGCTTCCGCCACCCACCCACTATGCCGGCCAGATTTACACCACGTGTGCATCACTACGCGCTCAAGATACCATGGGCATCGGCAGAAGCACAATACGGACAAACCCTGCAAGCATTCCCGTAACGTTTTTTATCTGTTCCCTTACTTTTCTTTATTATAACTCAAAAACAGGTGACCAACAGGACAGCATCTACAACGGACTCTATCGGAGTTCGGATCCGTACATTCACCTAAGGGGCTACTTCCGTTAAGGGCTCCCCTCCCCGAGGACGGGCGGCGCAGACGTGCGACAGGAGGTCCAAAACAGCTTTTTGTAGACCGCACTCTTTATTCTGAGCCTGTACTATGCCTTTTTTCCTCCGATCCCGACCCCGAGCATGTCAAATAGCCGGGTTGTGGTTTTTCCTTTTTATATAAGAATTTATCATTGGCTTATTGCTCCACTCCCAGTAAACTATATCCGAACTAATTTTCCATACTCTTCCTACAATGAGTACGTCCATAACGGCTGTGTTACAAGACGCACCTCGGCATAACCTGCCAGGGGCTCGGCATGGGAACAAATGAGTCGCCAAAAAAAGTCCGAACAGCTCTATAGCGTACTTCGGCGTCACACGTTTGGCCTTATATGCATCAGCTCCGAATCATTGTCTTTGGTCAATAGTTAGGTTCCCCGGCTCTTGTGCTTGCTACCCTATGTTCCGTTCTGTCGGCTAGGGTAGTAAAGGGAGAACTACTGCGATTGTGCCCTGGCTTTGACCAGATGAGCACCTCAGTAGAGAAAGCCGAAAACTGACTGTCATGATGCGGCGAGAGCTGGTGAACCACTTGACGACTTATTTGAATCTTTAGCGATTCGTCGTGTCACATGAAGGATCTTTTTCAGATCAAAACATGTAAGGCACAAAAATTATAATATGCCGCATACATACAAGGGGCTATGTCGTAGCCCCGCCATAAAACTCCTATGGCTAAGTGAAAGTGTTAACACCCTATAGTCCGATTGCCTGGTTCGCCGCATTATCACCTCCTTTATGGACCAAGATGTTGCATAAAGAGTGATTCAATGGTTTTCCGAACACCCCCGCATTTCCTACGAGGGGGCTGAAGTCGACGACTGGAAAACTTTCAGATTACATTAAAACGGCCGCACAGGAGGAATACAAGCTTTTGAGCAAAAGATGAAAACAGATTAACCATAAAATTGTCTGTTACAACACTTATACACATCACTCGAACATCATGTCTTTCGAGCACTGACCCTCTATCAAGCGGGCGGCCTGTAGGACGTCTTCAAAATAATGCTCCGGTTCCGGACGGTCCTTGCCTCTGGGTGGACTCTTCGCCGCAACATCGATGGCCTTCATCTTCCCCTAGAATGTCTTGACTCGGGGGAAGGCCATCCGTGCACCTTCAATGCACGCCGACCGCTTCACAGCGTCGATACGCGCCAACGCATCAACAAGCCGCTGCACCAGGCCGAAGTAACTACTCGGAACAGGTTCAGTCGGCCACAACCGGACTACGACGTTCTTCATGGCAGCGTCGAATATCCTATGCAGCTCGGACCACTGGGACATCTGTTCATTCAGCAACAGAGGGCGCTTCGATGCGCCAAATTGTGACCAGAAAAGCTTCTCCGTTGCATACCCCTCTTGCGCATGGTAAAACTGCACCGCATCGGAAGAACTCTTCGGCAAGTCTAAAAAATTGTCCGGAGAACTCCACACTTGGTTAAGCTGAGCATAGTTCGGATCGCCGAACTTAGCCTATAGCAAAAAGGGCTTGCCAGCCACAATCTCCCCAGCTTTCCGGATCTCCTCACGGGCTGCTCTAGATTCAGACCGCGCTTCTCTTGCCTCTCGTAAGGCCTTGTCAAGTTCAGCCGTTTTGGCTTCATTTTCCTTCTCAAGAAGTTTACAGCGGCTAGGCGAGTTCTCTTACTCGTGCGCCATGGTAGACATCTTCTCCTTGTCATGGCGCCGCGCAGCTTGTTCGGCTTTCAACTCAGCCGATGCCTTTTCGGCAGCCGTATCACTAAACCGGGCCTGCTCCTTGACCCGGGCCAGCTCCGCTCGAAGGGCTTCCACGGCGGAGGCACCATCTGCATTCATGCACATTTCATATAAAACTCTTTTTCGGAGTCAGGCTTAAATTACAAGCACATTGGTGTAAGGAATGCTCGAAATATATACCTTGCGAGCCGTCAAGACGCCTGTTGATCAATGCAATGTCATCCTCCGCAATATCCAGCTTTCGCTGCAGTTCGGCCACTTCCGTATTTCGAGTAGTGGCAGGAGGGGCGGTAGCCTGTATTCCAAATTCAATCAAGATTAGTACCTAAGCATATCTTTGTGATCCTCCGATTGCTTCCTTCAGAAGGCAATCCGAGTCTCAGGGGCTACTACATACTCAACAGGTGCATTATGTCAATATCATTCAATTGGCAACATTACATCACAAACCTCAAAACCTCTTAGAAGGCTCGTAAAGGCCTCGATCAACCTGCTCTTCTCGGAGAGAACCTTTTCGACCACCGTAACCATTAAGGCACGGTGCTCTTCCGAAATGGACGCTCGTCGCAGCATGTCCGTCAGCGTCTCCGGCACTCCTGGGTCTTCGGACACCACCGCCGGAGCACGACACTCCTTTGAAGGAATCCGCTTACCCGCCTCCAGAATCGTCTCTGGCTGTAAAACGGATAGTTCGGGGCCGTCATTCTTGATCCCCGAACCCTGAGTGACAGAGGCGCCACCTTCGGGCAACTCCTTCCTCATTTTCTGTGCTACTTGTCGGTTGGGAGGAGCCCTCCGGGACGACACCTCAAGATCATCCGCCCTATTGGGCGAGGGGGGCGGAGAAGGCGTGTCACTCTCCATCATCTCCGGCAGAAGGTCTCCCGAGGAGGAGGACGATCGAGAAACACCAGGCGTTAACCTGTGAGGACATATATATGTCGGAGGATTACTTCAGTAATAAGAAAGGAATGAGGTATGGTTAAAGTACCCTGTGTCACTTACGGTCTGGCCGGAGGTTTGTCCTCATCATCAAGCTCTACATCGACATCGTTCGCCCGACCCAAGCCGCCCGACGATGGCGTTTTCCCTTTCTTGGGAGGTTTCCCCTCCTGACCTCCGGAAGCGGCCCTCTTCTTGCTATGGAACGCCCCCTCTACAGCTTTGCCCCTGGGAAAAAGGGTTTCGGCTTCCCTGAACACAGCGTCTGAATCGTCCTCAGGGCGGACATCTCCTTTGGGCTCCCCGCTCTCACCCCCTCTGCAAACACCTGGTACTGTGTCGGAGTTAACATCCGCGTCAGCAGGACGGACACGGGGTCTTCGGGAAGGGGCACGGGACACCAGCTCAGCACCGCTTTCTTTATCCAGTCCTGTATAAGGACGGGTCGTTCAGTATCTTGTCAAGAGATGCTTGAATGAAAGGTGTTGGAGATTGAATACTTACCGGAGTGTCCGGATGATTGTAGTCAAGGCCAACGTCTTCAGTGGCGTCCGACCATTGCTCTCGCTCCCCAAAATATAGTCTCTACATCCCTTCGTCCGTAGCGCTGAAGAAGTGCTGAAGAGTCCGCCGCCCATCTGGATTAAACTCCCACATACGGAGAGGCCACCGCTGACATGGCAGGTTCCGGCGGACTAGCATTAGTTGAACAACGTTTACAAGTTCGATGCCCTTCTCGGTAAGGCTTCGGATGCGACTTTGCAGAGTCTGCACCTCATTGGCGGACCCCCAGCCTAATCCCTTATTGATCCATGAAGCGAGCTGAGTTGGAGGGCTGGGTCGGAACGCGGGCGTAGCTGCCCACTTGGAGCCCCGCGGCTTGTTGACATAAAACCACCCCTGCTGCCATTGGTCGGAAGACTCGGCGAAAGATCCTTCAAACCAAACCGCGCTGGCAATCTTGCTTATTATAATGCTGCCGCACTCTACCTGCTCCTCCTATGTCACCCGCGGCCTCACGTCGAAAGTCTTGAGCCACAAACCAAAGTGCGGACGAGTCCGGAGGAAGGCCTCACACGTGACAATAAATGTCGAGATGAGGAGAACGGAGTCCGGGGTCAGATCGTGAAAATCTAGCCCATAGTAGAACATGAGCCCCCGGACGAAGGGGTTAAGCGCAAACCCTAACCCATGGAGGAAGTGGGACACAAATACTACCCTCTCACCGGATTTGGGGGTGGGAATGACCTGCCCCTCGGCAGGAAGCCGATGAAGGATTTCTGGGGTCAGATACATCGCCAAGCAGAGCTTTGCAATATCCTCCTCTATGACAGAAGAGGCTACCCACCGGCCTGAACGTGTGGGCCTGGACATGATTGGGGCTGGTGGTGATTGAAACTCGAGGGCTAGAACTCGAGGTGGCTGTGGTTGAGGAAGAAGCAAGCGCGGAAGAGAAAGACAAGTTTGCGGACCTATATAAAGGCCCAGAATATCGAGCGTCCCCTCCTGGGTCTCGAAACTTACCTATCCTCAAAGAGTTATACCCTGGGGATGGTTGGGTTACCCACACCTGCATTATTGAAAATCCCGTGAATAAGGGGATACGATCTCTGCTTCGACAAGACGTGCCAATAAAACCGTTCCCCGAGACATGGGGTGATGGGCTAGCCAACGCATGGAAATAATAACCAGGCTGGCATGATACAATGGCATAAACAGTTGTCAGCAGATTGGACTCGTGGAGTATTGTATTTTTTGCAATTACATACACAGGTCCGGATATATTTACTATATCCAAACACTATCTTGGAGTTCGGAAGAAGGAGAACCCGCCTTGCAATGCTGAAGCCAATCTGCGCGCCGAACTCCTCCTCATTGAAGCCAGGTTCAGGGGCTACTGAGGGAATCCTGGACTAAGGGGTCCTTGGGCGTCCGACCTATTATCCATTGGGCCGGACTGATGGGCTGTGAAGATATGAAGGCCGAAGACTATACCCATGTCCGGTTTGGACTCTACTTGGCGTGGAAGGCAAGCTAGGCGACCGATTATGAAGATTTCCTCCTATGTAACCGACTCCATGTAACCCTAGATCTCTCCGGTGCCTATATAAACCGGAGAGCATAGTCCGGATAGGGACAGATTCATTACCATATACTCATAGGCTAGACTTCTATGGTTTAGCCATTACGATCTCGTGGTAGATCAACTCTTGTAACACTCATATTCATCAAGATCAATCAAGTAGGAAGTAGGGTATTGCCTCCATAGAGAGGGACCGAACGTGGGTAAACATTGTGTCCCCCGTCTCCTGTTACCATCTATCCTAGACGCACAGTTCGGGACCCCCTACCCAAGATCCGCCGGTTTTGACACTGACAGGGGTGTAAGCCAAATATCGAAGAATTCGCTTCACAGCTAAGTGATGCGATTCCTTTGGTGCCGCCTGGAATCGGGCACACATGCAAACACTAAGCATTATATCTGGCCTAGATGCACATAAATAAAGTAAAGAACCAATCATGGAGTGGTATACCTTTTGATCGAACTCTTTACCATAGGCGTCAGGACCCAGATGACTTTTGGTTGGCATTGGCGTCGTGTAACCTTTGCAGTCTTGCATTCCAAACATCTTCAGGCAGTCTTTGAGGTATTTCTCTTGAGATATGAAGATACCGTTGCTCTGCTGACGAATTTGAAGACCAAGGAAGAACTTCAATTCACCCATCATGGACATCTGATATTGCTGTTGCATCATGTGTCCAAACAATATTACACGTTAGGCTTGTCCCTAAAATTCAACCCGCGCCTTGTTATATCCCGAAAATTCAGATATCATGCTCCCAAAACTTGCGGCTTCTCAACCCGCGCCTTGCTATCCCGAAATTAAAACGCGCGCGAAAACTCCCTGCAGTTGCCAAATCCTGACACGCGAAATCCCCCTTCTAACCCTAAGCCGAAAGGGCAGCTAGTTCAAATCGGTGGGGGTACTTTTGTAACACACCCTACATTTTGGACAAGCGCGTCCCTAGGTCATGGTTCCCCCTCCCATCGCCTACTTTTCGCCATTCAAAATCCCAGGCCGCCATAACCTCTTTGCTCCAGCCAAGAAACCCACCCTCCTCCGTCCACCACCTCACGGCTGCCCAGCCAGAGCCTCTTCCCGGACGACGTCCCTCATCCACCTCCCCAGATGAGGATCCGTCGTCCATCTCGTCGTTCTGCCGGTTCAGCCACCCCATCCTGCACCTCTAAGGAGCTGTTCCGACGATCGCCTCGTCAATCGTGGCTGCTCCATCCCCACAGCGTCGCCGTTATCTGCTCCACCTGAACCGCAGCTTCCTCATCGACTCCTCGGACGAAGCCGAGGCCTACTCGGCGCCACCAAAGAGGTTGTACCCTCATCACATCACACGTTCTCCTTAACTTGACCTCTCGGCGCCAACTGTGCTCCATCCCACACCCCCATAGCGTGGCTACCTCAAAGCTGGCGCCACGGGCGACATCTCCATGGCGGCTCTCCCCCAGTGTGAGGCCCCTTCGGCGGCGTGGATCAGTTGCTCCTACTCCGGCTCTCGCTAGCTCGCTCGCGCTGCTGCTGCTGCTCCGGTTCTCGCTCGCGCTGCTACTGCTGCTCCGGCTCTCACTCGCGCTGCTGCTGCTGCTCGCCCCCTCGCTCATGCTATTGCTCTGCTTTGATTTAGCTACACTTCAGTCGACTGAATTGACTTTTGGGTCAGTCAATTTTCAGGGTGTATGGGGGCTTGCCGGAGTTAAGGAAGAACCACCCACAGCGGGGAGGGGGGCTCGCCGGAGAAGTACCCCACTATCTATCTTAGGGTTCAGGGTGGGGGCGATGGTCGCCGGCGGTGGGGGGCGCGCTGGTGGGGTGGTGGTGTGGGAATCACAGGAGAAAAAGCTCGGTGCATGGGGGGCCTAGAGGGCTGGACGGGGCAGCGGCGGATCAGCGGTGGGGAGTGGTTTCGGGGCGGCGAGATGGCGCGGGAGCACCACCGGCCGCGGGCGACGGGGGCCGGCGTTTCGGCCGGTGGTGGCTGGCGGCTCAGGGGGGTGCAGATTGAAGATGAACCGCAAGCCGTCCCTAAACTACATGTGAAGTTCCTCTCTACTACCATTGCGTTCAGTTTTGACAGTAACATTCAGATTCCATAGTAAATTTCATTTTCGGAAGTTCAGAGTCAACAGTTTTTACCTCATCTATTGTAGCTCGGTGGTTTTTGGTGATGTAAATTTTACATCTATCAATTTTTGTTAATGTATTTTACATCATCTATTGGAGATGTTATTAGAATCCCACTTGAGATTAACGATGTCTGTCTTGTGTTGCTTCAGCCTCGATGTCTTACGGCTCGCCGAAGCTGCTCCAACGACGGAACTATCCATCACAACAGAGCAGTGCCCTGGACGCCGTCTACAGATTCCTCAGATCTTCCTCCACACCTCCGACAGCCACCTCTGCCTCAACTTGTTCAGCGACCAACCCAATGATGCTGAGGTCGACACGGCTACGGCAAAGATGTTGTACACTTGTCGCATCACTTATTACTCTACAGTCATGTCGATCCATTAGCGCTATTTTGGTTCAACGGAAAAACATAGCAATAGGAAATTTTCCTATGGCACTCTACTATTCAATTATTCATGCATTTTGTTGAAAGGAATGGAGCAAAACATCAACCTGGACCTACTTTTCAAAATCCTATGCATGAAAACAAGACCAAGTGCATTAGTGGCAGAATAACATTCTAACTGTACACACTTTCATATGGTTTCACTTTATTTTGGCCATGTTTCTTTGCATTCCTCTGCTCTTACAATTCCTGTGAACCAAACACCAAAGTTGACAGAAATCCTTTCACAAAGGCTTTGTTTCCCATGTGCATTCCTATCCTATTCTGGTGTTTTTCCTATCCCTGCATTTTTATAATCATGCAAGCCAAATGAGCCCTTACAGAATTACTTCAGTTACAGGTAGGTGTCAAAGAAAACTTTGTGTGGTTTGTCCTGCTCCTGCCGCGACGTCGTCCACCTCACCTGAGCTGCTCTATGGACATAAGCATCCACCAAACCAGACATCACGACTCTTGACCGTCTTTTGCCGCCTCAGATCTCCTTCCCTGCCGCCGGCACCCACCGCAATGACATCACCATCATGGACTCAGCCGATGAACCTAAGGAGAACACGGGTCCACAAGAAAGGTCGCACTCTTTTGTTTCTGCTTATGTTATGCATTGCTTAATATTACCTGCTACTTTTATCGTCCTATTCACCTCTTAGACTCCAAGTCAGGTCCAAATTAATGTTCAAACATGAGTTCTAAATTATTTGTGGGGCACATATCAAGGCACCAATGAATAGTATCTCTGTCTAATATCTGGTTCACCTAGGGTTTCCCTATGTTATTCATCTTGGGTGGGAAACAAATAGTAAAGCAATCATCATCATCTGTTTTTTATTAAATTAAAGCAATCATCAGCCTGCTATCATTATTTTTTGATCCATCCACTGGTTGTTATCATCACTCTAGATTTCTGCATGCTCTCCTTACATAATCTCACTATATTTTTTTGTATGCATGTCAGATATTGAACACAGTCATGTTGAGCATGTAGAGAAAAAGACAAGAGTTTTGCGCGGCAATAGAATGTCATGCAGACATCGCTCCATGGTGGTTTCAATGGCAAACCCTCCCCCCTCTCCAGATTGTAATCGAGAGGAAGATATCTGTTCTGAGGCAGACGCAGCTGACCACTCCTATTTGCCCCCCAAGGTGTTTGCTTGTAACATCCCAAAATTCTAAATTTTGGAATGTTATATTAAATAAATAGTTTTGGTTGATTGTCTGATTGTGGTGTGGTTGCTTGGGTGAAATTGAGTAAAATTTGAAACTTTTTGAAAGTTAAATGAGAGGGAATAAAATGACTTTCCCAAAACTTTCTTCTTGCTTTTATGATCTCCATAAATTCAAATTCATTTCATCACAAAACCCTAGAGAGAAGATGACATGACTTCTTCCATTTAAATAAATGAAAAGGGTTTTTGAAAATATTTGAATTTCATTTGGAAATATTTCGAATTCAGAAACTTTATGCAACTCAATGATTTTCATGAGAGAAGATAAAATGACTTCTTCAAATTATATGAAATATGAGTTGGAAGTTTAAAAGAATTAAATTTAAAGTCCTTTTGAATTTATTTTACAATTTGGAGTTATTTAGTTTTTATTCAAATCATTTTTCTCCAAAAATAAAATACATGGAAATTAGGGTAAAATTTTTCCCTACATCAGAAAATTGGAGAGAAATAAATTTGAAATCATTTTGGTATTTTTAAAATGATTTTTATGATGTTTTATTGCAACAGTAGCACTCTTTGCTTTATTTTAATTTTTACGGATTTTATTTGACACTAGAAAAATGTTCATGTTGTGGAAAATCTTTTTTCTGAAAATTTTGATATATAATATGCCTATTGTATATTTCCGTTTATTTGGTTTTATTTTTTTTTGTAAAATTGTTTTCAAAAAAAAATCTTCCGCGGCCGAACTGGGCCGGCCGAAGTCGCCACCTCAGCCGAGCGCCGCCGTCACCGACCTTGCACCCGGAGTCCCGACGGACGGCGACGACGCCGCCGCCGCCCCCCGGGTCCCCTGCGCCGAACATCGCCTGCGCCACCGTGCCGCACTTTCCCCGCGCCGCGCCGCTCGCCGCCTCGCTGCCGCCGCACCTCGGACGCCCGCGCCGCCCGCGCCTAGCCCCACCGCCGCGTGGAGCCGTCGCCACCCGGAGGCCAGCCGCCGCCGCTTCACGTCGCCAGAGTCCGCCGCCGCCGCGGTAAACCCTAGCCCTGATCCCGTCCTTCGGATCGAGATCCGACGACGTTTATGCGTTCACTGTTTTCCTAATCTAATGAACGTTCGTTCGTTAGTTCTTTTTAACGAACTGTTCGTCCGTTAGTTCTTTTTAGCGAACAGTTCGTTCGTTAGGGTTCCGTAGCGAGCGTTCACTTGTTAGACTTTTCGTTTTTATTTGATTTTCTGCCAGGGACCCGTTTGTGAATATTTTATTAGCAAATTAGCCCCTGATCTTAAAACCCTCACAACTCTTTGCTCGTTTATCCAAATCCAATGAAACCAACGCCCACTTCTTCGTTATGTTCCCCTCTATTGAGTAAAACAACTTAAATATGTTTTTGAAGATTTAAAATTTGGTGTCAAACAGAGTTGAATTCGAACTTCTTTTGTTCATAACTCGAGTTTTATAACTCCGATTTAGTTGATTCTTTTTGCAAATCGAAGCTCTTGACCTAAACTTTCTGATAAGGCCAAATTCATGCAATTTTGGTACTGTTAGAAATTGTTTTCTGTTGCAAGAGTTAATTGCTTGATTTCGAAGTTCTCCGAGATCTTTTCTTCGATTCTTTTTGTATGATTGCTTATGTGTGGTTACTATTGCTTGCTTGCGATAGATTGACCGGTGTGTGATGAGTAGAACTATCAGGAGTTACGAGTGCGAATCATCTTCATCATTAGTACAAGGCAAGTTCACACTTTGATCATACCGTTCATACCCAGTTTTTATGCATTAGTTTCAACCCTCAAACATTGCATGAGTAGGATTGATAACATGTGGGTTTGGGAAGTAGATGATGAGGTAGAACCTATTGTCCTTTACATCAAACCCCTGGGAGTTACTTCTACGTTATGCTTATACTTCTATGCTATGCTCGTAGACGTGGATTGGTTTGTGAGATTCATGAAAGATGTGAGAGTTATTCATAACTAAGGGTTAACTTAAGGTGGCTACTTTAATACACATCTGGGTGGATTGGTTGGGGCACGCTGGAGAACCCAGTGGTTTGCCCGGGCACCTGGAGAACCCAGTGCTTGCCCAAGGGGATCCCGGAGTACCCGTGTGATCAGCCTATGGAATGCCACCCAAGCTCAAAGGGATCAAAAGATTATTCATGCTAGAAACTTTCGTGTTCAGCCACAAGCCATTATGGGCTCTGGCATAGTTGAGTATGTTGTGTGACCTCTCCCAGTGGTAGGCTAGTAGATGTAGCGGATGTAGGTTGGTACTGTCTACCTAGGGTTAGAGTTAATGGTTCTGAAAGACTGTGTCTCGGTCATCTGTTTCTCAAACACAATGTAGTGCGAGAAATCCAACGGAGGAGATCGAGTCTTGTGGGGAAAAAGTGCGCAAACCTCTGGAGAGTGTATAAACTAATCATGATTAGCCGTGTCCCCGGTTATGGACATCTTGAGTATCTGGTTCTTGAATTATCATGTTGATCTCATCACTTTACTTAATTAATTTGTAAGGTTATAATTATTATTTTGGGATTGTGTTGGAGGAACCTTCTCAATATTTTTCAACAAACTTTGTAGTTAAATAAAATATATTCCTTGGCAGTAGGGAAAAATTGGGTTTATGCAAAAATAAACTTAGAGCTTTCCACCAACGAAATATGCATGTAGTGATAGTTATTATTCATCATTATCCTATGGTGTGAATTTGCCAGTACATTCAATGTACCGACCTACATGGCTGCAACGTCTCATGTTGCAGGAATCTTACGACGAGTAAGTGATACGTTAGGGTCACGATTTCTACACTCAACTTTGACGTTCGTGTTGATGGGAATCCACAACCTTGTTGTTACTTCCGCTATATGGATTGAGGTAATAGTATTTATGTTACTTTATACATGTTATTTACCACTTTTATAAATCCTCGAGTACTGTGTGTGTCAACATACCGATCAAGGGATGACACTTAAGCACAGAGATTTGATCCATTCGGGTTGAGTCGCTACATTGCTCTAACTTGGCATGATGATGTTAGCCATATCATGCATATGTTGCCTTGCAGTGCCTACTTTCGACATCATATATGTCATCTGCTTAGTTTAGACATGTTCTGTAATGCCACCTGTTAAGTTTCAATATCATATATGGGAATTATGCAGTCTCATGTCTTTTAGCCAGCCAAAATATATGTGAAATGTGCAATGCCATCCTGTTTAACCAGGCATCATATCTTTGAATGATATCTTGCCCATCCTTTTCTTCATTACATTTCCATTTGTTAACAATCTTTGTACATTAAACTACTCTTCCCGTGAATCAGCCATTTGAGTGGGTGATGGAAAAACCTGGAGTGGAAACAAGGCCTTCAGAGCAGACCGTGCTACCTGTCGAAGCAGATCTCTTGCTGGGTCCCGATAGCTCCTCAGAGATGGATTCAAAGACAGATGACCAGTCCTATTCCCCCACCGAGGTGTATGCTCTAACTTGGCACGGTTATACTGCTCATATCATGCATATGGTGTCTTGCATTGCATAGTTTAGACATCATATACACAATATTCAACACCATGTTCTTTGTTCAGACATCATATATGCGAATGCCCTCTGCTTAGCATATAAATCACATATGTGAATTAAATCATGCGATCCTGATTACTTAGATAACATGTATGTGAATTATGTCATGCGATCCTATTTAGTTAGTCATCATATCTTTGAATTATGTTATGCTATGCTATCCAGTTTAGATAGACATCATATATGTGAAATTATGTCATGCTATCCGTTTTAGTTAAAAAATATACATGTGAACTATTTCATGCCCTCTTTTTTCCACACTATCTATTGTATCTGTCTCTCATACAATGTCTATATTTTCAACTATGTTTCCTGTTTATCAGCCATTTGAATTGGAGCAGGTGACGGCAGTATCTAGCTGAGTAAAAACACGGTCTTCAAATAAAACAGTGCTACTTCTTGGTGGAGATAGCACCCCGGTTGTACATGCATGAGACCTAGCCCTACCACACATAACCCAGACTCTCGCAGATTGTACCCCTACTGCGATGGACAGAGAACCAGCTTCACCCAATCTAACCCCAACCCCAGCAGATAGTAACCCAGTTCCTGTTGACACAGCACCATCTCCATCACAGACCTCCCAAACAAGAGCAGTTAGTAAGGTAGCTCCAGTGCCCAAAGCGCCAGTACTGCCACGGTGAACCCCAACTCCACCAGTTGATACACCTATTCCTGTGGAGGAAGCACAACTAGCCATTCATAGTTTAGCATCTATCACATTTTATGTTATTAAATCCTATGTGCGTATCTTCCCATCATGGAAATATAATACTGAAGATGAAGGAAAATGCCAGTTGCAGGTGTTTGTCTTGGAGTTATGTGTAAGTAATGTTATTCATGGCAATTACTTTGCTTTGTCCCATACATTCTACCTCCATGATGGTCATAATACAGCAAATTGTCTCATTTTTCTCTATAACTCAGGATGAGGTAACTTGTGCTAATACCTCTGCTATCTTCAAGAATGCTTGGTGGCAGTATCCGAATTACCTGAAGAAAACGTACTTCACAGGCAAAGAAACTCATCAAATTCCGTTACGTTCTCCCAAGACACATTTACTGGATGATGATTGGGAATGCCTTGTTCTGTACTTGTCCCGAACCAAGAATGTGGTAAGGTCTATGAGCTCATTTTTTAAGTACTATATGCTTGCGTCTTACTATACTCTGTTCTTGTAGAACAAGTGCTTAAACCTGAAGAACAACTGTTTTCATGTAAGATTCCATTGCTATCGTGCATATTTCTTTGAACTTGTATCACTGTATTTACTCATACAAACTTATTTTTAAATTGAACGATCCAACTGAAACTCCAATGGCACAACAAGTATGTTTACGCATGTTTCTTTAACAGGTTTCCTCTTATAAATAGCTCTGTTGATTTCAATTTCAATTGTGTATACAGTTGACTTCTCATATCATGCACATTACTAGCATCACAACAGAGCCAATAGTGTTGTTGTACATGTGGACCTGTGGTACCCATCTGAAATCTTGTTGTGCCTTGTAGTTTCCCACATTTTGTATTCTTTCAGTGCTGCTTTCTCTTGAACTGATATGATTTGAACCGTGTCTCAATTTTGATTTGGCAAGACAATACAATGACCATTGGACATAGATATATGTTTGTTTGATGCTTTTATAATGTGCTACTTGGCAATAGAAGACTTGGTAGTTCTATCCTGTCCACCTTACTAATGAACTGGTTCACCAAAACGAGTTTCATATACTAGTACATGCTAAACATGTTATGTGTCTGCTTGTTTCTTCTTTTAGAATGCTGACAGAATATTGGGGAAGAGAGCTTTATTAAGCAATGGTAAAGGAAGTAATGCAGATAAGGTTCAGGATAGTGATACATCCTTGTTGGTCTCCAACAAAGCTAATAAAATAGCTAAGGAAAACTATCTTGAAGACAGTGAGACAACCCCAAAGTCCTGTCTTGGTTTACTGTACGAGTTACTGGCCACTACCGCTGTCTGAATCAGTTCGGTTTCTTGAGTCTCAACTACAAGCTGAAAGACATCAATCAGCTGTGCTGCGACAAGAAGCGGAAGGACTGCGGAAGTCCCTGGAGAATTAAGATGCATACTTTCTGGTGCAACAGGAAGCGTTGGAGGATTTTAGCGCCAAACAGGACAAAGCTAATAAGCTTGCTAAGCTTATCGCCAGCATGGTGGATACACAGGATAACGTTTCTTGAGCTCTTCTAAAGTTGTTTCAGTTATGGACTTGTTTTGTTGCCGCATTTATGTGCAGTGGTGGCCAATTTTGACGGCCAGTGTATGTAATATGATGCTTTGTTCCCTATATTTGCACTGCTGGCGAACTTTGATGCCCAGTGGTTGTAATATGTGTAATAGCGGTAATAGGTTAGCGTTAGTTGCTTGGTTATTTATTTCCTTATCGTCTTGTTTAGTTGTTTGCTTGTGGTCACTGCAGTTCTTTTTCCGCGTCTTTTTAGTGGCCACAATAACCTATTGTTGGTAACTAGGGGACAGTAACAATGGCAACACACAGACTGTTGTAACCATGGGCCTCCTGCGGGCCGTAGGATCCATGGGCCTTCTACAGCCGTAGGATCCATGGGCCTTCAACGGGCCTTAGGATCCATGGACTTTCTACGGGTCGTATGATCCATGGGCCTTATACGGGCCGTAGGATCCATTGGTCTTCTACGGGCCGTAGGATCCATGGGCCTTCTACGGGGCATATAATCATTTCACCAAACATGGACCATAACAGGCTGTTAATAGGCCGTATTTGATAACACTATGGAAACAGCCAAACGGGTTAGCAGGCCACAAACGGGCCGAATGTAACCACATGCTGAATTTGGCCCACAAACGGAATAGGCCAGTAACGGACCGTAACTAACCGAATTGTAGAAATGAGCCCAATAATAAATGGGCCCTTAGAAGGCCGAAAGTTAACACAGGCTGTAAACGTCCGACGGAATAATGGGCAGTTAATGGGTATAAAGCGATACACTGTTCATTATGGGCCAGCTTCATCTCAGGCCTTTAATGGGCCCAGAGTTACAAAGGGCCTCATATGCGCGGAAAGACATCATGGGCCATACATGGGCCGGAAGTTATAACGGGCTGGAATCATATTGGACGGCCCAGGTGAAGCTACTGGGATTAATTCCGATAGGCCGTAACGGGCCGGGAGTTAGCGGGCCATAAATGGGCTATATACAAACAGGTCGTTAACAGGCTTTGCGTGGGCCGACCCGTTACCTTTTGACCAAGTAAAACAGGTCGGCCTTTTCACCGGAATGGGCCTCTGTTGGGCCGTGCCACGTGTCGACGTATCGTAGGTGCCTCCTGTCTAATGAGTGGATGACATATGTCCCAACGGTGAGCCAACACGTGTTCGTCCGGCCAATAAGAATTTTACACGTGGAAAATCCCCATTGGTCCGGGTTGTTAACATGTTATCGGATCCAAAACTAGACTCGATAGCTTAACGGCGACCTGTTACGGTGGATGAGACGTGTCGGTTACCCTTGACGAAAACACTTCCATGACGCGCCATTCATCGTCATGGAAGTGGACACTTCCATGATGATAATTTTGGTAATGTCATGGAACACTTCTACGACAGCACAGGTATGACTATCTTGATTCTGTCATAAAATCGTCATGGATGTACATGCATGACAGAAAACGTGACCTACTGTGACAAACACATATCATCACGGAAGTGTCTCTTTTTCGTAGTGTTCATCTGCCGCTGTAGGAGGAACTTCTTCAGGGATGCTTTGGAGCAAGGGTGGTCGTTCTTGAAAGCCGGTTGGAAATTCTTTAGTGTGCTGAGGCAACTGAGGCTCTGTCGTTAGGGGAGTGGTGAGGGGCGAATTTGGGTGAGCTACTTCCCAATATTCGTCATGGAGTGGAGGAGTTTTTTAACCATCGATATCCACATCCTCCTCATTTTCTTCAATCAGCGATGTATGCTGATGGGTTTGAACAGTCTCTTGAGGCGCAGATACATCAGTGTCAGCCTCAATTTCTTCATCCATTTGCTCTGTGGTGGCAGCAGAATGGGTATCTTTTTCTTCTTCATTAGCCCGAGGGATTTCATAATCCACCCCATATGGAACCATTTGAAAATTCTCAACGTTACGAGTAGGGGGCGCTGATGAGATTGGAATTGCATCAATGGGAATGACAGTTGAAGACAATGTCGTCGTCTTAATTTTATTCAGTGATTCAGGCATCGGTGGAGTTGATGCCTTTCTCTTCTTAGCTTCCCGCTCAGCAGTCTTTGTCTTCTTCGCTTCTGATATAGAAGGAAGGGTGAAAAGCTTCATAGATGAAGTCGATGTAGGAGCTGCTGCTGAGGAACTGGTTGGAGTAGTTTCATCAGGCGTGACTGATGTAGTCACCCTGGCAATTTCTTCAGGCACAACACTTTCATTCGCCCTGGGAATTTCTTTAGAAGCGACATTATTCATTTCCCTTTCAGTTTCTTCAGGCACAACTTCTTCAGTTGCCCTAGCAGTTTCTTCATTAGATAAAGGCGCAGTCTCACTGTCCTATGTGGCTGGAGCTGATTAACTTGATGGTGGAGCAGAGCCAAACTTGGCGTCTTCTCTCTTGTTGTGGTCTTCAACTACCTTTGTTGAGGCAGTGATGAATCGTCCATTGACGCCACAACAATGATTGGCCTATGTTTCATATTCCTCAGACAGCTGAAGTATTTCAGACTGTAGTGTCACAAGCTGTTGAGGAGATATTGAAAGCATGTTCTTCCTCAGCTCCTTCTCCTTTTTGCACTTTCTGCTTGTGCACCAGTTTAGCTTGTGCAATCTTATATTTCCCATTCAATATGAATGAAGAAATCATATGGCCTGGACTAGGAAGGAGGATGAGGTCATCAGGAGGAGTCTCTGGATCGGTAAACCAAATGTTAATGAAATCAAGCAATTTCTTCAGGTCCAACAGCATAGGAATAGAATAATTCTTGGCAATGGCAGCCTGCTCTTGTTTTATTCTGAGGAACTCCGCAAGCTCATCTTCATCAGCGAGCCTGTGTTCATCAACTTGAGGCACAACGGCATTGCTCTTGGGACTTGGCCTAGAACCACGGCTAGCAGTTGCCTTTTGCTTCAACTTGGGTGTTGAAGAAGTTGGTGGTTCAGAAGCTGAGGCACTTGATGCAGAGATGGTGGCTCTATGAAAGCCCTCGGTGCGCTGGCAGGAGGTGAGCGGGACCGTTGTTGAAGCTCTGACTGCTGCCATTGAGGAACTTGATGAAGGAGGAGGCACTCAAGATTTTGAAGCCTTTGGTACTGAAGCCCTCGCAGTTTTGGGCTGAGCCACTGAGGGCATTGGCACGGTCGGTCTTGGCTTATGTGAAGGCTTCTTTTGCATTGATTTCTTCGGGGCACTGGCACTGCCACTGCCACTGCAACTTGCTTCAGCTGATGCCTTTGAGGCACGGTTGAATTCTTCAACCGCCTCTTCGCTTGTTTGGCCAATTTGGCCTGGCGCTTAGCCCATTCTTCAGGGAAATCCTCACCTCTTCTGATACTAGAGGGATCAGCATGTTGACCTTCAGCAAGCTGAGGCCTTTTGCATGGAGGCTTAACTATGAATTCCTTCATATACTTGGGAGTGACATATCTGTAAGCCCGCCATTCATATGACTAGTATAGTTTGATCTTTGCATGCGAGTCTTTCGCTGCTTAGCAGTTTCTTTGCCATGAACATTTTCATCAGGCATGCAGTACCCAGCATACAGATCATGAGGGATTTCAAAAGCTGTCTATTCTTCCTTCCTCTTGCCACCTTTCTATGGCCTCTTTCCATCAACCATTTTCTTCAACTGAGGATTTTGAACATTTGAGGACTTTGGGGAAGTTTGAAGTTTTTCCTCAAGATGTGCTACAAATGAATTAAGTTGATGAGAACCTAGAGATTCGTCTACAAACATTGTACCTGTGAACAGAGTATAGTTGCGAGGAAATAGGGAAGAGTCACACGCGTTCTCAAGGATTTTCAAAATAAACCAGATGAGGAAATTGACCCTTCTCGTCTTGAAGAATTTCATCAATTCTTCTTCACTTAGGTTCTAGAGTTGTACAGATTTGAGCAATTTGCACAATTCAGGAATCTAGTTGGTAAGCATATCAATGATGAAATACACAAGACTGGCCAAATTGAAGTGGTGAAGAATTGGAGGAGTGGTAAAAACAACACTTGAAGAATTTTGAGTAGAGTGAAGATCAAAGAGGGGCGGTAAATAATCATTTAATTACCCCAACGATGAACTTGATGAACTAGACGACGAGGCGAAGGAAATCGTCAGCTCAGATCTTCCGTGCCCTAACTTGGTGATGAAAGACGTCTACGGCGGCGGTGGAGGTGAAGAAATCCACGCTCGACGTGAGTACGTCGACAAAGAAGTTGAGGCAGTGACGCTCTTCTTCCCTGGCGGCGATGAGATCCAGTAGCGACACTTGGGTTTGAGGACTGAGAGCGAAGGGCGCTAAGATACGTATTGAACTAACGTTGACAGGGTGAAGGCTATTTATAGCCACAGTGAAAACTGAGGGGTCCAAATTTTTTGGACGGATAAGCCCCTGACCAATCACATCTCGGTGACACATGTCATGCATGCATTTTCACACCTATCCTTGCAGGTGAAGCGCTGGATGAGTTACTGTGGCAACCTCCAAAAAAACTGTGAGAATAATTTTTTAAAGGTGTGTTCGCAATTTCTTCAGCTGTCAAGGACACAGTGAAGACTTTGAAATGTGTGAAGTAGAACACATATGAACAATTTGTGAACGGAGTGGGTTGAGCTTAGCATAGAGGGGAGCGGGTCTGATCAAATCCATATAGATGAGGAAATCAAAATGACGAATTAGCTATATGTGGATGCTGTTGAGGACATGAAAAGCTCAAATAAACATATATATATATATATATATATATCAGTGCAGAATAACCTCAAATGACGAATTTGAAAAGTTTGACGAAATTACAAATGACGAAAAACTCAAATTTGAAGAATGTCATAGAGAGGTGGTGGCGTACCCACCGTATAAGAACTTTCATGACTTCAGACACAACGTACAATTGTCGTAGGGTTCTGAGAGTCAAGTTCTTCATTAATTTCTTCAGACTTGGAGGGTTAGTCTTCATTGACTGAAGAAAAACGTTACTTCGTGTGTTCCGCATCAAAGTCATCAAAAATGCATAAGCGTTAGGATGTGTGTCCACTTCAGAGGACATTTGATGATTCTAGGATGTTTAGCTCACACTGCAACTTGCAAAACCTGTTTTCATCGAAGGGCTTAGTGAAGATATCGCCAAGCTGGTCTTCGGTCTTCACGTGGTTGATGATGATGTCTCCCTTTAGCACATGATCATGAAGAAAATGCTGACGAATTTGAATATGCTTCGTCTTGCAATGTTGCACTGGCTTGTGGGCGATCTTGATAGCATTCAAATCGTCACAGTAGAGGGGAACTTTCTTCACACTGATGCCATAGTCCTTGAGAGTTTGCTTCATCCATAGTACCTATGAGCAGCAGGCACCAACGACAATGTATTCAGCCTCAGCTGTGGAAAGTGCAACACCGTTCTGCTTCTTTGAGGACCAACAAACAAGAGATCGTCCGAGGAAATGGCGTGTGCCTGATGTAGACTTGCGATCCACACGATCTCCAGCATAATCAGAATCAGAAAATCTAGCTAGATCAAAAGATGAGCCCTTGGGATACCATCATCCAAGCACTAGTGTGTGAGCTAAATATCAAATAATTCGTTTCACAGCCTTGTGGTGTGATTCCTTCGGTGTCACTTGAAATCGGGCACACATGCAAACGCTAAGCATAATGTCTGGCCTAGATGCACGTAGGTAAAGAAGCGAACCAATGATGGAGCGATATACCTTCTGATCGAAATCTTTACCATTTTCGTCAGTGCCGAGTTGACCATTAGTAGGCATTGGAATTTTGAGGCCTTTGCTATCTTGCATGTGGAATTTCTTCAGACAATCTTTGAGGTATTTCTCTTGGGAAATGAAGATGCCATTGGGTTGTTGACAAATTTGAAGACCAATGAAGAATTTCAATTCTCCCATCATAGACATATGATATTCTTTACGCATCATGTATGCAAATTCGTCACTGAAACGCTTGTTAGTGCGACCAAAGATTATATCATCAACATATATTTGGCATATGAACAGTTCACCATCATGTGAAAAGAGTAGGATCAAGTGAATAGGGTTTGAAACCCTTTCTTCAGGAATTCCTTCAGTGTATCATACCAAGACTATGGGGCTTGCTTGAGGCCGTAGAGAGCCTTGTTCAGTCTGAAGACTTTGTTCGGGTGCTTTGGATCCTCAAAACCTGGTGGTTGAGCGACATAGACTTCTTCCTCAAGCTTACCATTGAGGAATGCACTTTTCACATCCATTTGATATAAGAGAATATTGCTTCAAGCCTAGCAACATGTGCAAAAGTTTCACCGAAATCAATACCCTCAACATGTGTGTAGCCTTGTGCTACCAGACGAGCCTTATTTCTTACCTCTTGGCCATTTTCGTCTTGCCTTTTGCGGTAGATCCACTTAGTGCCGATGATATTGTGCTTGCGTGGATCAGGTCGATTCACAAGCTCCCACACATTGTTGAGCTCGAATTGTTACAATTCTTCTTGCATGGCTTGAATCCACTCAGGCTACTGAAATGCTTCGTCAACTTTGGTGGGCTCTACGATAGAGACAAAAGTATAATGCCCACAAAAGTTAGCTAGATGTGAAGGGGCCAAGTGCATTGATGATGTCGAGGATCTTCTCAATCTGCACTTCATTCGCCACTTGTGGATGAGCTGGACGAGGGCCTTGTTGAGGTTGAGCATTTTCCCCAGAGTCATTTTCTTTAGGAGTAGCAGTTTCTTCAGGACGAGGAATAATCACTTCTTCAGCTATTTCTTCACTGGGCACTATTTCACTAGTTCCCATCAGTTTGATAGATTCCTCAGGATGCATTTCATCTAGCATAGGAGGCAGGTGCTCTCTTTGCGATCCATTAGTTTCATTGAGCCGCACATCTACAGTTTCAACAGCCTTCTTGTGATAGGTGTTGAAGACTCTATAGGCATGCGAGTCCTTTCCTTAACCAAGCATAAAACCCTCATGTGCTTTCGACGCAAATTTAGAATTGTGATGAGGATCTCTAATACAACATTTAGCACCGAAGACTTTGAAATAACTTACATTGGGCTTTTGTCAGCGAGGAGATCATATGTAGTTTTCTTGAGGAATTTGTAAAGATACACCTGATAGATGATGTGATAAGCTGTATCAATTGCTTCAGGCCACCATCGACGAGGTATCTTGTATTCATCAAGCATAGTGCGGGCCATCTCAATGAGTGTCCTGTTCTTGCGCTTAGCAATTCCATTCTGTTGAGGAGTATAAGTAGCAGAGAGCTCATGAGTGATACCAAGTTCATCAAGATAGTCATCAAGGCCTATGTTCATGAACTCGGTGCTGTTGTCGTTTCTGATATGCTTGATCTTGATGCCATAATTTATCACAACATGGTTTGCAAATCGTTTGAGACGCCCTGCACTTCTCTTAAAGGTAATCATACGCACCCAGGTGTAACGAGAATAGTCATCAACAATGATGAATCCATAGAGTTATACAATATTGGTGAGTGTGTCATAATGAGTGGGACCAAAGAGATCCGTGTGAAGTAATTCAAAGGGATGAGAAGTGGTCACGATGATCTCCGCGGAGTGCTTGGATCTGGTCATCTTTCCAGCTTCACAAGTAGCGCAAAGGTGGTCTTTGACGAATTTGATGCCCTCGACGCCAATGATATGCTTCTTCTTAATGAGTGTTCTCAAATTCCTCATGCCAGCATGTCCAAGTCGTCGATGCCATAACCAGCACTCTGAAGCTTTTGCCAGTAGACATGTGGCTGGTTGAGGACCTAGAGAGAAATCTACAATATACAAATCATCTCTCCTAAAGCCTTCGAAGATTTTGGACTTGTCAGATTCCATTAGCACAATGCATCTATATTTGCCAAAGATGACAATCATATCAAGATCACAAAGCATTGAGACAGACATGAGGTTGTATCCTAAGGACTCGCCAAGCATCACTTTTTCCATGTGTCGATCCTTTGAGATAGCAACCTTACCTAGACCCAATATCTTTATTTTTCCTTTGTCAGCGTAGGTGATATGCTTCAGATGAGACAGAGTCAAGGGATCATTGGTGAGGAGATTCCTATCACCAGTCATGTGATTTGTGCAGCCACTATCCAGAACCCATTCAGTGGCTTTTGGAGTATCAGCTTGTAGAAGCATTAGTCTCACTTACAAATTCATATACTTCAGTTGAAGAATATGATGATCAATTTCGTCAGTGAATTTCATCAGTATGCCTATGACAAGCAGCATAGGATATGTGAAATGTGGAATTCATTTCATCATGATTAGCTTGCATCCCAACAAGCATTTTATGTCAGGTCTTTAGTAAATTCATCAGACATTTATTGTGTCTGGAGACCTGACCCTGTAGAAGAGATTAGTTCTTGTTCTTAACCACCCACATCTCAATGGGTGGCTGAGAAGCAATATAACGCAAGGCATTGATAGAAAACTTGGGCATTGAAGAATATACATTTATGTTCACACGAGGAGTATAGTACTCATAAGAATATGCAGAGAAATTCTTAGTAGTTTTATGCACATTGTGATTTGAACAATAATGCACATATTCATCAGACCGCTATTTGTTTCCCTGCATTGAAGTGTTAGTACGACCATAAGTTGACTTGCGTCCATTTGACGACTTTGGTCCAGGTGAAGAATTTTCTGTGGGATAGTTCCTTTTGTTCAATGGTGTCATGATGAAATTCACCTAAAGATTTTGGAGGGTAGATTTGGGTACCTAGATTTTCTTCACTGGGGAACCATTCCTGCAGTTAGTACCAACAAATCTAGCAAATACTTCACCATTTTGATTTTTGAATAGCGTATAGTTGGAGTCAAATGACTCATCTGAAGAATGTGAAGTATCATAGTTAAAGCCAAATAGAGTGGATGGATCGACTGGTGGTCCTTTTGCAGCAACCCATGTGGTTTTGAGATACTGCTCAGGTTTCCAATAAGATCCATCTGCATTCAGCTTTCTCTCAAAAGCAATACCCTCTTTCCTAGGGTTCCTATTGAGAATCTGCTTCTTGAGCACATCACAAAGAGTTTGGTGCCCTTTGAGGCTTTTGTACATGCCTGTGATGTGCAATTCCTTCAGACTTGCATTTTCGCCAGTAACACTTGTGGTCTCCTTATATGAGGGGATTGAAACCACAGAGATATTTGAGGAAATAGCAATAGTTGAAGCATTTGAACATTTATCTAAAGAATTTGCATTGCCATGTTCAAGGCATTTTAAGCATGAAGCAACAAATTATTCCTCAGAAGCGCTGATCTATTGAGTGAGCAATGAATGGTTGTCTTTTTGAAGATCATCATGAGACACTCTCAGCTTCTCAAGCTCTTGCTTCCTTTGAAGAAATTCACAGGACAGCTTTTCGTGTTCGGCTGAGAGGGACACATGACGACTTTCAAGTTTGTCATATTTTGACTGTAGACGCTCAAGGCATTTAGTCAGAATTTGATATCGTTCCATTTCATCGTTCAACAGATCGTCACTTTTATCTAGCAGTTTGTGAATCCTTTCCATAGTAGTTTGTGGCTTTGCATCAACTCTTGCAAGTTTGGAGTAGCTAGGAGATGTGAGTTCATCAGATTCACCTTCACTTGAAGAAGATGATGAATCATTGAGTACCTTGGTGCCTTTGGCCATGAGCCACGATGCAAAGGACGATGAGTCTTGTTCAAAAGTCATCGTCTTGAGAGACTCCTTGTACTTGAGTGACCATGGACTCTGACTGGTGCGATGCCCTTCATAGATGTCAGAGATCCTGTCCCAAATGAGCTTTGCGTTGGCAAGATGCATGATGAGCCTGAACTCTTTCCTGGATAGGCTGGAGCAGATGATATCCCTTGCAAAGGTGTCCAGACGAGTGTACTTGCGAATGTCATCAACATGTGCCATCTTGCAAAGATCGGTAAGACCAATCTCAGTGACAGTCCACAGCTTGCTGTTCATCGATAGGAGTCGCTTCCTCATCATGACTTTCCACTTGGGATATTCATTACCATCAAAGATGGGGCACGCAGTGTGTCGTGGTTTTCTGACGGCAGATGTCCTAGAGAAAGGACTTAGTCGTGGAGCCATCGCGATGGGTTAGCTTAGAGGGGTTAAAGCGGACAAGGGAAGGAGATAGTTTATACTAGTTCGGCCCCTTGCGGTGAAGGTAAAGGCCTAATCCAGTTGTTGTGGAATTGCTAGGGTTTTGATGACCAGGGAGCGAATACGCTTTGCCAGGGTCTCGAGTTGTTGTCTGTTCTCACCAAACCGCCGCCGGATCGTCCCCTTATATGCATGGGTTGACGCTCGTCAGTTTACAGGGTTCCGAGGCCGGCTCATAAACGTGTCCGGCCCAGTCTCTACTATTTCTGCCTTACAATACAAGCATACATATGAAGGTCGGTTTATGACTACAGGCCTTAATCTGTCTTTGGGCCCTGGGCATTCATAAAGCGCCACTGTCTTTGTCTTCATGGGCTTCAGATATAGTGAACCATTATGGGGTTAATCCGGCCTCTCCTGGACGGTTTACGCCCAGTAGTAATATCCCCAACATTAGGCCCCAGATTGATTTGAACTGGTTCATGTCAATCCTCAATACTTAAAAATTTTCTTCTTCAACACCTTCGCATAATCTTGTAAACCGCCATAACGTCACCTTCCAGGACCATGATAAATCGTCATGACGTCCTCTGTTATTAAAAACTGCGGATAACCCACCTTCATTAATGGGCCTCCGACAATCGAGGTAACAGAGCTGTCACATATCCCATTTTTTGGGCTCCTTGATTCTCGCGCCTGCCACTTATCTGTTCACCTTATAAATAAGGCCGATGGGTCCTTTTCACTTTTCCCCCTGTGCCTCTTCGCATCGTCTTCTTCCTCGTGCCGACCAACCTTCGAGCTCTGCCGCCGCCGTCGATCTTCGCATCTGCCTCAACAACGGCCGCCGCATCAACCTGATCGCACCAGAGAAACGCGGTGATCCTCCGCTGCGTCCTCAGCATCAGTAAGTTCCTCTTCTCCTCACTCTAGATCCACAATTAGGGTTCCGTGTTCATCGGAGTTTACTGAAGCTCCGGCGCCATTCTTCCCTGTTCTTAATAACACAAACAACTAGTTCAAATCTGATACGCCTTGTGCGGCCATAGCCATAATCCCCCTTTTTCCTTATTGGAGCATCTCCCTTGTATATAAACTTATCTGAACTTGATGATCTGTTTAAGCACTTGAAATTAGGTCTGAATATTTCCTAGTTTTCTGCCATACCGCAGATCTGAAATTTATCACCTTAATCTGCGAAACTTGTTTTTCCTTCACTTAAGTACTTTAGATCTGTACCTTTCATACCAATATAGGCAGTTTAGCTTTGAAAAAATTTATAATCCGGTAGGTACCATTAGTCCCCTCGTACCCGCCGATTCATTTATCTTTGCACCTTCTCCATCGTAAGATTCCAGCTTAGCAATATCCGACTCTGGTTTAACAATATTCGTACACCTCTGCTTAACTTGTATCACCTTATACCTGTTCCGTATAAATCTTAAACCGGAATAACTATGTTTCAGTTTCCCTTGAGATGGCCAAACAAGTCTATGAATGCAACTGGGTTCCTTCCCGGGTCACTAAAGATCAGTTAAACATATGTGTCGCAACTGGCGCTTTAGCCAAGAAGGAGGTCATCCACTGGAGGTCCCCTGGTCCGGAAAATGCACCTAAACCCAAGGACGGAGAGGTAGTCGTTTTTGTTGACCATCTGGGTCAAGGCTTTAGCCCTCCCGGTTCAATATTCTTCAGAAATGTGCTTGCCAGTTTTCGGCTTCACCCTCAGCACATCGGTCCAAACTCTGTGTCCAACTTCTGCCATTTCCAAGTCTTTTGTGAGGCTTATCTTCAAGAGGAACCGACAGTTGAATTGTTTAGGGATTTTTTCCACTTAAACCGTCACACAGAGTTCACAGATGGACCCAATACTGAACTTGGCGGAATGGCGGTTCAGAAAAGGAAGGAGGTCAGCTTCACTCACGCCAAGCTTCACAGCCACCCTAAGGAGTGGAACCAGACTTGGTTTTATTGCAACGACACATCTCCAACTGATGAAAACCCTTTGTCGGGTTACTGCCCTCACCGTCTTAGCAATACACATCCCTTTCCTCAGAGGTTAACTCCAAAGTAAAGGGCCAACTATGCCCCACAGCTATCAAAGCTTAGAGCTTTCATGGCGAACGGTTTAACGGGTGTTGACTTTGCTCGTTGTTGGATAAGCTGGAAAATTCTGCCCTTAAGCCGGCGCCCCGGTTTGATGTGTGAATACACAGGGAGTTTGACCGATCCTCAATGACATATTAATATTCAGTTAACAGAGGCTGTCAAGAAAATGTTGAATGAACCGGAGGCCGTCTGCGGCCAGACCGGATTAAGTCCTTTTTGCACCTCCAACAAACCGCCAGCTGAAAGAATCATATGACTTTTTTTATTTTCAGCTTAATCCTTTAAGACATTCTCTCAAAGTTTTGTTCATCTTTGCTAGGGTGATGATCCGTTCTGGAAGAAAAAACCACAGGATAAACCGGCAAAACCACAAGACAAACCGGCAAAGCCACTTCGCCCGAAGACCAAGGTTGTTAAAAAGCCTGCCAAGAAAAGGACCACTTCGTATTCCGAGCCAAATGCTGATGCTGATGTAGCTAATCCGGACTCAGAGGTAGAACTTGACTCTCTTGGTTCATTTTTCATACATCTCATTGACAATGACTATTATCAGGACGACGCTGAAGGCAGTCAAGCTGATGACGTAGAGGTAATCATTCTTTCCTCCGATTCAGATCCTCTGCCAACATCAAAAATCCGTCGGGCAAACCGGAAAGTAAAATTTTCTCACCCCCTTGCTTACTTGGACCAAAACTTTCTTTTGAAGATGCAGCAACACGAAGCTCGCCGCACAACCCGGCACAACGGCCAGGTAGTTACCTCCGCCAGTTTACCGAACACTATGGTTCGAAAACGCCGATCAGAGGTCTCTTATACCCTTGACATTTCTTGCCCGAATGCGGGTTGTTTCCGACAGCCTCTTAATCCGTCTGATTCGAATTATCAGGGAACACCTCACTCATCTTCTGGCGAGTCAACAGCTACACAAATTCCCGCCCTCAGGACAGTTCCTGGGTGAGTTATGCCTTAAACTGACTCTTAATAACTTATGTTCACCTGATGTATTGACCTTTTACACTTGTTCTTTTCAGTGCCAAGCCTAGACCCAGCAAGATGGCTCTGTTGAATAAACCGACTGACGATAATGTGGTTGTTGAACCAGAAAAGACTCCAGATCCGGAAGAAACCAATGCTGATGCCATGCTTAATGATCCGCCGCCTCAAGATCATGACTTGTTTGCTGAACAAGTAGACATTGACACCACAAGCCATGCAGACAAACCGACCAGCCCGGTCTGACCTGATGATAAATCGGCCAGTCCAGCTAAGGCTACTGACAAACCGCCAACTCCCGTGAAGGCTGCTGATGATAAAGAGGATGATGTTATGATTACCAGCGTCAGCCACAGCGCTCCTCGCAACCCGGTTGCTTTATCCAAACATAGCGCCAAGGATGAGCTTTCTGCTATGGGCAAAGGCAAATGGAGCACCGATTTGTCCAGCTACGCCCATCTCAACGCCCAAAACATTCACTCTGCCTTCTTGAACCGTGTGTACACCAGTCGTGATTATGAAGCCGGTTTAGTAAACTTGATGAAGGAGCGATACGAGGTAATTAATGCTCAACTCTACATCTGTTTCACTTTTTAATTCCAAATATCAACTCCAGTAGCCCCCAAGTGACGGTTTATGATATCAATCTAAACCAGGACTTAGTAATAACTTAAGTTTTCGTGCTTAGCCTCCAGGGACCGGGTTATCTCTTTAAGATGAACTGGTATTGTAGAATTTGCAATAATGTATCTTTCACTAGTGTAGCCCCCAAGGGCCGGTTTAACTTTGTAAAGATGAAACGGGACTTTTTGAAAGACTTCCCAGATATGTACTTTGAACAAACATACATTAGCCCCCAAGTGCCAAGAGTAATACTTGTATTGTGCTTGGGACTTGTAGAAATTTCCGAGAACAAGCAAATATGCATTAGCCCCCAAGTATCAGGTGCATAACTTGTTATGTGCTTGGTACTTAAAACATGTATTACCAACTCATTATACTTCTGTCTGTTACAGGCTGAGCTGAGCAAAAAGGAAGCTCAAACCGCTGATCTGCAAGAGAACATCAAATCCCAGCAAGCCGAAACCTCCAAGGCCAAGGAAGAGTTGACCAACGCTTTAGATGCTATGGAGAAACTGAAAGAGAGCTTCAACAAGGAGCGGGCGGATTGGGAGACAGAAAAATCCGCTTTGCGAAAAAGAGCCGAGGACGCAAAAGCAGCTCTTAAACCGGTGGTAGATGAGCTGACTGGTGTAAAGCGGCAGATACATGCCATGACTGCTGCTGTGTTCGGTAAACATCCTTGCTTCATACTTTCAACATATCTTCCCATACGTTGCCGGTTTACTGACGTTTGTAATGATACAGGAACTCGCATTAGTCATCTGGGCTCTGATGTATAGAAGAAGCTGAAGGCTGCCTACATGCTGATAGAGCAGTTGTATACCGGCGCGCAACGAATCATCTGCACCGCTTCACACAATAAACCGCCCCCAACGTTAATCAAGGATAGCTTAGAAAGGCTGTCTATGCTGCTTGCCCGGGTAGAAGAACTAAAAAGATCTGCTGCAAGGGCTGGTACTCTGACCGCACTAACCCGGGCAAAGGCATGGGTGCCTGATCTTGATCCGGAGGATGTCAGCAAAGGCTATCCGAGCTTAAAAGAAGACGGATCAGAATTCGGGAATGATGACCTCCGAGCAATAAACTGGGAAGTACGTCCGCTGGCTTGCCAATTAGCTGAAGAAGCTGATCTTTCACATTATCAGGCAAGTTATGATGTTAACAACAAACGGGTGGCCGCACCAACTCCCGAGGTTCAAAATCTCATCCCGCCAATTCGAAAGCACACTTATGCCCCTGACATTGAACCGTCCACCCTTATAAGCGACGAAGCTGTGTTCCAAGCCCTAACTGGGATCGACTGGATAACTATTGACTTCCAGCCGCTGGGTAGAAACGAAGAAGATGAACCGGTGCAAGATGATCCGCAGCCATCAGGCCAAGCTGGAGACGAATCATGATCCGCAAGCCAGTTTAGTCCTTCACGTGCTGCAATGCTTATTTGAGAAACAATTATCCTTTTGGGCACTGAAACGCCTTGTAACAGGCTAGTTAAAACACTTGGTCTGTTATGCCTTTGTGCATATTTATTTGTGCCTGATACTTGTTAATCCGCCATGCTTAAAGACATATTATGTTCATAATCCGTAGCGATTTATTCCTGCACACAAGAAGTTGATAGTGTCCTGGCGGTTTACCGCCGGACGGGTCATGATGCCCAGATATATAGCCAGGGTTTATAACCAAGGCTGTAAAAAGATAATCAAATATTAAAATAATTGATACCTGTGACCTTGAATCACAATGTTGGCTGACCAAGGTTGGTAGTCAGGGTGATAACCCCAATCTTGAGTAATGATAACTCCTTTCATACCGTGCCGGTTTATGAGAAAACCGTGCCAGGTTGTGATAAACACCAGTTTATTCAATGCTGGCGACTTAGAGTCAAAACCAGACCGGGTTAAGAAACTCCGGGTTATAAGTGATTACATAATGACAACTTGTAGTGTTCAGCCTAGCCGGGTTGATGAACACCGGTTTATCAAAAACATCATAAGCCTTGTCAAAAGAGAGAAAAAACTTGGCAAAAAGCAAATGAAAACTTGTAGTCGAGGCTTTTCACGGGCTGCCAGGCCCCAAATACGAGGCTTTTCATGGGCTGCCAGGCCACTAAGTTAAACCATTTTACAAAGCCTTTTAATATGGTCCTCAATCCTTAACCAATCGTCGTTTTAACTTGACAAGTTCAGGGTCTTATCAGAGTAACTTGTCAAAGTTCGACGGGTCATACCAGGTTTACCTGGGCGGAGTGACTTACTTAACAAGGCAGGCTAACACGGGGTTTAAGGTGTATACACCAGGCTTCCAAGCCGTGGCTTGATAGCCTATTACAAGTGTAGATTCTTTGTTCATTGCGACAGCAAAGAATCCCCAAGTAACATTTTGAGCTGTGCTCCGTGGGTGCCTATGTTTGAGTTGTTGTTTTGCAACACTCTCTTTGGCCCCGGAGTAATTTGGCTTTGAGCCGATCAAGGTGTGACTATGGTTTGAATACGACCAAGCCCCCAAGTGATAGTGTGGCATTGCGCCGATCAAGAGGTGTAGCTATGGCTCAAATGCAACCAAGCCCCGAGTGATTTTTATATAAAGCTTTAATAAGCTGAATGGGTAAACCGGACGCCGCTTTATAAACAGAAGCCCCCATGTAACCACACATGATATAAGGAAAACAACAGATACCCCGCTTTAGCTGAGGCTCCGGTTTATTATATTAATCATAATATATACATTGTCATAACTATGTACATGAGTAGAGCCTATGGCTCAAGTATAGTAAGGCCGAAGATGAGCAATATTCCACGGCCGGTGGGTCTCCTCCTCCGATTTACGTGAGTCGTTGCGCTCTCGAACATCTATAAGGTAGTATGACCCGTTGTGCAGATTCTTGCTGACCACAAAAGGTCCTTCCCAAGGTGGGGATAACTTGTGCATATCCGTCTGATGCTGGATGAGTCAGCGCACGAGATCGCCTTCTTCAAAAGTTCTGGTTCTAACTCGGCGGCTATGATAACGCCTCAGATCTTGCTGATAAATCGCCGAACGGGCTGCTGCAATGTCACACTCCTCATCTAACAGATCAAGTGCTTCTTGTCGTGCCTTCTCATTGTCAGCTTCGACATACGCTGCCACACGGGGTGAGTCATGACGGATTTCACTAGGAAGAACCGCCTCCGCTCCGTAAACCATGAAAAAAGGCGTGTAACCTGTCGATATGTTGGGCATGGTATTGATGCTCCATAATACAGAAGATAACTCCTCTACCCAACAACCCGGCGTCCGTTGCAAAGGAACCATAAGCCGGGGTTTGATACCTCTCAAGATCTCTTGATTGGCCCTCTCCGCTTGACCATTGGACTGGGGGTGAGCCATTGATGATACGTCAAGCCGGATGTGCTCATGTTGACAGAACTCCTTCATGGCACCTTTTGACAGATTGGTACCATTATCTGTTATAATGCTGTGTGGAAAGCCAAACCGGAAAATCACCCTTTTGACGAATTGAACCGCCGTGGCCGCATCACACTTACTGACTAGCTCTGCCTCCACCCACTTCGTGAACTTCTCAACCGCCACCAAAAGGTGGGTCTTCTTGTCCTTGGATCTCTTAAAGGGCCCAACCATATCCAACCCCCAAGTTGCAAATAGCCAAGTGATTGGAATCATCCTCAATTCCTGAGCCGGTACATGAGCGCGTCATGAGAATTTTTGACATCCATCACACCTTTTGACCAAGTCCTGGGCATCAGAATGAGCCGTCAACCAATAGAAACCGTGACGAAACGCGTTGGCTACCAGAGATTTTGAACCGGCGTGGTGACCACAATCTCCTTCGTGGATCTCCCGCAAAATTTCACGGCCTTCTTCAGGAGACACACATCGTTGAAACGCCCCTGTCACAATGCAATGATATAACTCTCCATTGATAATAGTCATGGACTTGGACCGCCGGATTATCTGCCTGGCCGAAGTTTCATCTTCTCGTAACTTGCCCCGGTTCTTATACGCCAAATATGGAACCGTCCAATCCGGGATAACATGAAGAGCCGCCACCAAATGAGCTTCCGGATCAGGAACAGCCAAATCCTCTTCACCAGGGAGTTTGACGGACGGATTATGCAACACATCCAGGAAAACATTGGGTGGAACCGGTTTACGCTGGGAACCCAAGCGGCTTAAAGCGTCCTCCGCTTCATTCTTCCGCCGGTCCACATGATCGACCTGATAACCTTTGAAGTGACCTGCAACAACATCCACCTCTCGATGATACGCTGCCATGAGTGGGTCCTTGGAATCCCAAGTACCGGACAATTGTTGAGCCACCAGGTCCGAGTCACGGAAGCACTTAACTCGGCTTAGATTCATCTCTTTAGCCATCCGAAGACCATGGAGTAGAGCCTCATATTCAGCTGCATTGTTAGTGCAAGGGAACATTAAACGGAGAACATAACAAAACTTATCACCTCGTGGGGAAGTTAATATGACTCCAGCCCCCGAGCCCTCCAATTGCCTGGACCCATCAAAATGAATAGTCCAATAAGTATGATCCGGCTTCTCTTCTGGCGCATGTAGTTCTGTCCAATCATTGATGAAATCCACAAGTGCCTGAGATTTGATCGCCGTCCTGGGCATATATTTTAATCCGTGAGGCCCAAGCTCAATAGCCCACTTTGCAATCCGGCCAGTTGCTTCCCTGTTCTGGATTATATCCCGCAAAGGAGCAGAGCTGACCACCGTGATGGGATGACCTTGGAAATATTGCTTAAGCTTCCGGCTTGCCATGAAAACTCCATACACTAGTTTCTGCCAATGCGGTTACCTTTGCTTGGACTCAATAAGTACCTCACTGATATAATAAACTGGCCGTTGAACCGGATACTCCTTTCCGGCCTCCTTGCGCTCCACCACAATAGCCACGCTAACAGCCCGGGCGTTAGCTGCCACATATAGCAACAATGGCTCTTTATCAACAGGAGCAACAAGAACCGGCGGATTAGCCAGCTGCCGCTTTAAGTCCTCAAATGCTTCATTGGCGGTGTCACTCCAGACGAAGTTATCCGTTTTCATCAGCATCTGATATAAAGGGATGGCCTTCTCCCCAAGGCGACTGATAAACCGCTAAACGCGGCAATCCGGCCTGCCGGGCATTGAACATCATTAATACACTTCGGTTTAGCCAAAGAAGTTATAGCCTTGATTTTCTCCAGATTAGCTTCGATGCCTCTGTTAGATACCAGAAAACCCAAGAGCTTGCCTGCCGGCACACCAAAAACACACTTGGCTAGATTAAGCATCATTTTATAAACCCGCAGGTTATCAAAGGTCACCTTCAAGTCATCTATCAACGTCTCTTCCTTTCTAGATTTCACCACAATATCATCCACATAGGCATGAACATTGTGGCCGATCCAATCATGAAGACAATTCTGCACACACCGCTGATAAGTCGCCTGGGCACTGTGAGCCCAAAGGGCGTAGACACATAGCAGAAGGCTCCAAAGGGAGTCATGAAGGCTGTCATCTCGTGGTCCTTAACTGCCATTTTGATCTGATGGTAACCAGAATATGCATCCAAAAAGGTCAAACGCTCACAACCTGCCGTAGCATCAATGATTTGATCAATACGAGGGAGGACAAAAGGGTCTGCTGGACAGGCCTTGTTGAGATCTGTGTAGTACACACACATACGCCAAGTGTCGTTCTTCTTAAGTACCAGCACCGGATTAGCCAACCACTCAAGATGAAACACTTCGATGATAAACCCAGGCACCAAGAGCCTGGCTACCTCTTCACCAATAGCCTTGCGTCTTTCTTCATTGAACTGGAGAAGAAACTGCTTTACCGGTTTAAACTTGGGATCAACATTAAGTGTGTGCTCAGCGAGTTCCCTCGGTACACCTGGCATGTCAGAAGGCTTCCACGCAAAGATGTGTCGATTCTCACGGATGAACTCGATGAGTGCGCTTCCCTATTTTGGATCCATGTTAGCGTTGATGGTAAACAGCTTGGATGAATCACCAGGAATGAAATCAACAAGCTTAGTCTCATCAGCCGATTTAAACTTCAAGGCCGGATCATGCTCTGTAGTTGGTTTATTTAATGAAGTCATATCTGTCGGATCAACATTGTCCTTGTAAAACTTCAGCTCTTCAGCTGCACAAACCGACTCAGCATAAGCCGCATCACCTTCTTCACATTCCAAAGCGATCTTGCGGCCCCCATGCACTATTATAGTTCCCTTGTGACCCAGCATCTTGAGCTGCAAATAGACATAACAGGGCCTTGCCATGAACTTAGCATAAGCCGGCCGTCCAAATAGGGCATGATATGGGCTCTTGATTTTCACCACTTCAAAAGTCAATGTCTCTGACCTTGAATCATGCTCATCTCCAAAAGCCACCTCCAGGGCTATCTTACCGACAGGATATGCCGATTTACCAGGCACTACACCATGGATGACTATGTTGGACGGTTTAAGATTTTTATCTATCAACGCATGCGCCGGAAGGTCTGATAACAAAGGATATTGATACTACTCCCTCCATCCATGAGTACCTTGGTGAACTTATAACCTCCAACCTGAGTCGCCACCACCAGTGCCAGATGACCCGGATTATCAAGCAGGGGCGGATGATCTTCTCTACTCCACACGATCGGCTGCTGAGACCAGCGCAAGTAATGGGGCACCGCCGGTTCAACAGAATTTACTGCCCTTTTATGAAGTTTCTGATTGCGCTTGTCCAGGCTAGTGGTGAAGACATGATACTGCCCGCTATTCAATTGCTTCGGGTTGCTCTGGTAACCCGACTGCTGCTGCTCCTGCTAATTTCCTTGGTGATTATAACCACCTTGGTTGACCTGATTGCCTTGATTGTTATGTCCGCTCTGATTACCATGAAAACCTGAACCGGAACTGCCTCCACCATAACCCGACCCATGAGATCAGGGGCCTGAACCACCACCCGGTCCATGATCATACCGAAAAAATCGGAATTTTTGAACTCCTCCATGATATAACAATCCTTCCAGAGGTGCGTGGCCGGTTTGCCCTGTGACCCGTGCTTTGGGCAAGGCTAGTTTAACAGATAAGACATGCGCTCCGGGTTAGGACTTGGTCCTCCGCTACGCCGGGGCGGTTTACCCTTACGCCGCTGGCCCTTGTCCTGTACGTTGGTATTAGCCACAAAATCCAAACTGTTATCCGCTTTACGCTTACCGTTGTTTCCATGACCCGCCGGGTTATGCTGCTGCCCCTTGGTATTGCCGCTCTTCTTTCCCTTCCCTGTCTTGTCATCGTCAGACTCGGGATCCTTGGTACTATCAGAGTCGGCATACTTCACCAGAGCAGCCATAAGAGTCCCCATGTCATTGCAGTGACGTTTGAGTCGTCCCAATTTCAACTTCAGAGGGGTAAACGGCAATTGCCTTCCAACGTCAAAACCGATGTGTCAGCATTGATGCGGTCTGATGAATGCAAGATTTGTGACACCCGACGCACCCAATGGGTTGTTGATTCTCCTTCGTCCTTAACACAGGCAGCCAAGTCCATAATCGACATGGGCTGCTTGCACGTGTCTTTGAAATTCTGAATAAACCGGGCCCTCAATTCGGCCCATGATCCAATGGAGTTAGCTGGCAGGTTTTTCAACCAAGTGCGAGCCGTTCCTTCCAGCATCATGGTAAAGTATTTAGCGCACGCCGCATCGTCCACATCCAGCATCTCAATCGCCATCTCATAGCTTTCAACCCATGACTCAGGGGATAAATCGGTGGTGTAATTCGGCACTTTTCGTGGGCCTTTGAAATCCTTGGGCAGGCGCATGTTGCGCAGCACTGGGACGAGACACGGCACTCCCAAAGAGCTGGAAGTAACCCCTGGTTCTACCGACGTGGTTGGACGAACCGGAGTAATTTGGCGGGCCTCATGCTGTGCTGCTAACTCAGCTTCTCGTCGTGCTCTAGCGTGATCCACCACATCCTGAGCATCACCACTGCCACCCGCCGAGTTATGGACACGGGGCGGATCACGGTTTTGCGCACCGCTGGATACGGTCCGTTCATGAATACGCCTGTTGTAGCTCCGGCTTGGGCGGGGAGTAGAATGGATTATTTCGCGACTATATGAATAAGCCTGCTACTGAGTTAAAGCTGTCGAAAGGAGCTCCCTAGCCTGTCACGTCTCGACCGCTACTGGGGACTCGCCTTTGATCGCGAGAGCCGCCAGTCGTGAAACGACAGCGACAATGTTATCCATCGGGTTAGAATAGTAACTCGGCGGCATTGGAATGTGCTGCGACGGAACGTTGTTCTGACGGGGCAGATCTGTTGGACGTGGCTGAACCGGCGCTCCCGTTTCAGGTGCCTCTGCCCGGTTTACCGCCGGCGGATTACTGGTCCCTGCTCCTGGGGTATTAAAGAGGTTCCTGGCCTCATAGACCGGTGGCAGGTGAGACCAGTATCTTCTCCTCATGACATCATTTGACGCACTCTGACCCAACATAAGCCGGTAAGCCTGCGCATCCAATGCGGCTCGTTCCGCAGTCATCCTGGCATCCTTAGCTGCCAGGTCGGCCTTTGCCTGAGTTATCTGATCTTTCACCTTTGCAATTTCCACATCATGCTCATCCCGATTGGCCGGGTTAACCTCTGCCATCAATGTTGCCAAAGCGTTGAACAAATCCGATAAAACCTGAGCTGGCGGTCACACGGAGCCTCCTGCCCCGGCCGCTGTCACTGCTACTGATCCGGAAATCATCGTCGCTGCTGTCGAAGAGTGGAGCGCTGGCTGTGTACCGGCCATGAAGATCGCGACCCGGTTTGGCGGATCAAAGGGGTCCGGAGTACTGTCGCCATCGGAACAGCCTCCGATCCGGCCATCTTGCAACTGGTACAATGACTCGGTCTCTCTGGTCGATGACTCGTCGCCCAAATAAACGACGGTTTCACCACCAGATTTCGATCTATCCTCAGATTCCACTCCGTGGATGACTCCCACAAAGGCACGCTTCATGACAGGCTTAACCCGGGCAGATCTCGCACGCTGAGCCGTTTCGACGATGTCGGTGCAGATGTCCGGCTCAGGGCCCGGTTCGCCGATCTTGCCAATGAAAATGTGTATGCCACCGAAGGGGACCCGGTACCCATACTCGATTGAGCCGGCCTCGGGGCCCCAGCCTGCATCATCGATGTAGAGCTGGCCGCGACGACTCTTGGTCATCCGGCCCACAGCGTAACCCTTGAGTCCTTCGAAGCTGCCCTCTAAGAACTCGAAACCATCATGCGATAGCCCCACGGTGGGCGCCAACAGTCGTGGTTTTGTCACGACAGATGTCCTAGAGAAAGGACTTAGTCGTGGAGCCATCGCGACGGGTTAGCTTAAAGGGGTTAAAGCGGACAAGGGACGCAGAGAGTTTATACTGGTTCGGCCCCTTGCGGTGAGGTAAAGGCCTACTCCAGTTGTTGTGGAATTGCTAGTGTTTCGATGACCAGGGAGCGAATACACTTTGCCTGGGTCTCGAGTTGTTGTCTGTTCTCCCCAAGCCGCCGCCGGATCATCCCCTTATATACATGGGTTGACGCTCGTCAGTTTACAGGGTTCCGAGGCCGGCTCATAAACGTGTCCGGCCCGGTCTCTACTATTTCTGCCTTACAATACAAGCATACATATGAAGGTCGGTTTATGACTACAGGCCTTAATCTGTCTTTGGACCCTGGGCCTTCATAAAGCGCCACTGTCTTTGTCTTCATGGGCTTCAGATATAGTGAACCATTATGGGGTTATCTCGGCCTCTCCTGGCCGGTTTACGCCCAGTAGTAATATCCCCAACACAGTGGACACTTTCTTCATACCTGCGGTCATCATAACTAAAACTCCAGGTGGTTAAACCAAAATCACACAGAACAAGGGAGTACCTTGCCCTAATACCAACTGAAAGCGTAGGTTTACTCCCAGAGGGGGGTGAATGAGAGATTTTCAGAAATTTGTCAAACTTTGAAGATTTTGACAAAGATCAGAGTGAAGAAATAGAAACACGAGGAAACTAAGTCATCACAGATTCAGAGCACATACAACTGGGATACATAAGAGTGAAGAACATGGAATTATACAATCATATACGCATGAAGAAAATTAACTGAGGAAATAAAGATAGTGTGATGAAATTCTTCAGTTCAAATTCGTTAGGGCACAGATAACAAATTCTTCAGCAGCGGAATAAAGTAAGAGAGGGTTGAGGAATTTGAAACTAGGTTGGCTCAGTGAAGACAATGGAATTTGTAGACCAGTTCCAGTTGCTACATCAACTGTACGTCTGGTTGAGGCGGCTGAGTCTCAACTCAGAGGACACACAGTCCTCACCCTATTCCTCTTCAGCCAAGGTCACTTAGTCCTCGCCCAATCAATCATGGTAAGTCTTCAAGGTAGACTTCCAAAACCTTCACAGGCTTGTTCATCGTCACACCATAATGACTCTAGGTGTACTCAGAACTTGATGCCTAACCGTCTCGAAAAATGACAGTCTTGAAAGGTAACAGATGAAGAATCACACATATCAATCTCTTTAGTCATGCTCAATCACTTTAGCTCTGGGTTTTCCTCACTTAGGATTCTCTCAAAGTCGTCGGAGGATGGGTTACTCTCTTATGACAAGTGTCAAGTTATCTCGGAGCAGCCAACCAACAAGTGGTCGCGGGGGGGGGGGGGGGGCTATTTATAACCAGGGGCAACCCGACATGAATTGTCATAAATGCCCTTATCTGATTCGACTGTTGTCAGGATAAGGATCCACACGACAGCTGGTACGCAGCGCACCAGTGGTCGGGATTTGAACTCTCAAATTCGTCGGGGCAGTCAATTTCCTCATTTTCAGGCGGAACGCACTAGCGTATTCCTAGCTGCTCAGTATGACAAAATTCGTCAGCAACCAGATGAACTTCGTCACTGTCGCTAGCAATTGCGTCAGCTGCACTTGAGATTTCCAAAGGCTTCACTCGAAGCGGTGATGCGGCTTGAACTACGTCGGTATTTCCACAAAGAGGAAGGGATGATGCCGCACAGCTATGGTAGGTATTTCCCTCAGTAATGAGACCAAGGTTATTGAATCAGTAGTAGAACCACACAACACCACGTAAACAACTCCTGCACACAAAGAAGAAATACTAGCAACCCGACGTAAGAGAGGGGCTGTCAATCCCTCACGGGTAAAAGGATAGGTAAAATTGTAGTAGATTGGATAAATAGATCTCGCAGGAACGCGAGATACAATAAATAAATAAAAATTGCAGCAAGGTATTTTTGTATTTTTGGATTAACAGATCTGAAAAAAAGCAAATAAAAATAGATCTCAAAGGCAAATATAATAAAGAAGAGACTCGGGGGCCGTAGATTTCACTATTGGCTTCTCTCAAGAAAAATAGCATACGGTTGGTAAACAAATTACTGTTGGGCAATTGATAGAACTTAAAATAATCATGACAATATCTAGGAAATGATAATTATATAGGCATCACGTCCAAGATTAGTAGACCGACTCCTGCTTGCATCTACTACTATTACTCCACACATCGACCGCTATCCAGCATGCATCTAGTGTATTAAGTTAATGGAGAAACGGAGTAATGCAATAAGAACGATGACATGATGTAGACAAGATCTATTTATGTAGAAATAGACCCCACCTTGTTATCCTTAATAGCAACGATACATACGTGTTGGATCCCCTTCTGCCTGGGATCAAGCAACGTAAGATCGAACCCATCACAAAGCACCTCTTCCCATGGCAAGAATAATCAATCTAGTTGGCCTAACTAAACCAAAGATTTGAAGAAGAAATATGAGGATATAAGTAATCATGCATATAAGAGATCAAAAGACTCAAATAACTTTCACGGATAAAAACGTAGCTCTAATCATAAACTAGTAGTTCATCGGATCCCAGCAAACACGCCGCAAAAAGAGTTACATCAAATAGATCTCCGAGAGACCATTGTATTGAGAATCAAAAGAGAGAGAGATAAAGCCATCTCGCTACTAACTACCGACCTATAGGTCTACAATGAACTACTCATGGATCATCGGAGAGGCACCAATGAGGATGATGAACCCCTCTGTTATGGTGTCTAGATTGGATATGTGGTTTCTGGTACTTGCGGCGGCTGGAAATAATTTTCATCGGCTCTCCTAGGGTTTGTAGAATATTGGGGTATTTATAGAGCAAAGAGGCGGTGCGGGAGGCCACCAAGGTGGGCACAACCCATCAGGGCGCGCCTGGGTCTCCTGGCGCGCCCTGGTGTCTTGTGCTCACCTTGGGCCCCCTCTTCGGTACTTCTTTGGCCCACTGGATATCTTCTGGTCCAAAAAAATCTCCAAAAAGTTTCGCTGCGTTTGGACTCTGTTTGGTACTGATATTCTGCGAAGTAAAAAACAAGCAAAAATAGCAACTGGCACTGGGCACCATGTCAATAGGTTAGTCCCAAAAAACGATATAAAGTTGCTATAAAATGATTGTAAAACATCCAAGAATGATAATATAATAGCATGGAACAATCAAAAAATTTAGATACGTTGGAGACGTATCAGCATCCCCAGGCTTAATTCCTGTTCGTCCTCGAGTAGGTAAATGATAAAAACAGAACTTCTGATGTGGAATGTTGCCTAATATGTTCATCACATATTGTTTTCTTTGTAGCATGGACATTTGGACTTTTATATGATTCAAAGCAATAGTCTAGTTCTGAGATGAAGATTTCAATACTCAAGCATATCAACAAGCAACCATGTCTTTCAAAATATCAACACTAAAGAAAGTTATCCCTAGCCCATTATGCTCAATCGTTGATCCATTCATGAAACACACTCACATATAACCTACACCCAATGCTCAAGTATGATCATAGTGCCCCTTAGTTGGTGCTTTATAAGAGAAGATGGAGACTCAAAATAAAAACCAAATGGCATAAAGTAAAATAAAGGCCCTTCGCAGAGAGAAGTAGGGATTTGTAGGGGTGCCAGAGCTCAAAGCGAAAAAGTAGAGATAAAACATCTTGGGTGGTATGCTTTTCCTATCAACGAAAACAGTCCAGTAGTGCACAATACTTCCCATGCTAGATATATCATAGACGGTTCCCAAACAGAAAATAAAGTATATTCCTTTTTCCACCGTTCTTTCACATTCCATGGCTAACCGAATCCACAGGTGCCGTCCGCACCAACACTTTCCAAGGAATTTATTATTTGACAACATAAAGTAAATTCATTTTTCATTTCGGGACTGGGCATCCCTAATACCTTTGCCGTACTCTCGTGCAATGACAAGTGAATAAACACTCATCTTGAGAATAACACATCTAGCATGGAAAAATATCAGCTACCCCCTACCGTTTCATGAGCGGTACGAGCACACAAAAGAGAAATTTATTTTGAAATTAGAGATGGCACATACAAATTTGCTTAGAACAGCACGAAAATACCGCATATAGGTAGGTATAGTGGACTCATGTGGCAAAACTGGTTTAAGGATTTTGGATGCACAAGTAGTGATCATACTTAGTGCAAATGAAGGCTAGCAAAAGATTGAGAAGCATCCAACCAAGAAGCAAAAAATCTCATAAGCGAGCATTAAGCATAACTAACACCAAATAATGCACCACAAGTAGGATGTAATTTCATTGCATAACTATTGACTTTCGTGCTTGCATAGGGAATCACAAACCTTAAAACCAATATTCTTACTAAAGCATAATTACTCATCAACATGGCTCACATATTATATCAACATATCGCAAAACTATTACAAGGAATCAAGTTTAGTTTGCCCAATGATCTTCATGAAAGTTTTTATTATATCCCTCCTAAATATCTATCACTCTGTGAATAATTTCTTTTGTTTCTTTTGATAGCTCAAACAAATCTAAGTGAAGAACATGAGCATAAAATTTTCTTCTCTCAAAATAATTTAAGTGAAGCAAGAGAGAATTTCTTAAAAATCTTCCTAACTCTCAAATAAATCTAAGTGAAGCATGAGGGCATTTCTTCAAAAATACTAAAGCACACCGTGCTAAAAAAGATATAAGTGAAGCACTAGAGCAATTCCATAGCTCATAAAGATTTAAGTGAAGCATAGAGAGCAATTCTAACAAGTTATAGCATAATTTTGACTCCCTCAAATAGGTGTGTCCAGCAAGGATTCATAACTAAAAATAAAAAGCAAAACAAGCAAAGACTCATATCATACAAGACGCTCCATGTAAAACTCATGATATGTGACAAATAAAAATATAGCTCCAAGTAAAATACCAATGGTCGTTAGAAGAAAGAGGGGATGCCACTCGGGCATCCCCAAGCTTAGTTGCTTGCTTCTCGTTTAGATAATAGCTTGGGATGCCATGGGCATCCCCATGCTTTGGCTCTTCTTACTCGTTATTCCTTCATCCATCATGATCTCACCCAAAACTTGAAAACTTCAATCACATAAAACTCAACAAAACCTTCGTGAGATCCGTTAGTATAACAAAGCAAATCACTACTCTAAGTACAGTTGCAAACCCATTCATAGTTTATTTCTACATTATATCTACTGTATTCCAACTTTGCTATAGCTTATACCCTCCAATACAAACCATAGATTCATCAAAATAAGCACACAATGCAAAGAAAACAAAATCTGTCAAAAACAGAACATTCCGTAGAAATCTGAAAAGTTCGAATACTTCTTTAACTCAAAAAATTCTGAAAATTTAGGACAACGTGGGTAATTTGTATATCAGTCTTGTGTAAAATAATTCAGAGCAAAAGCACGTTTATGTGATTTTTCAAAATTGTTTTTCTGGGCACAAAAGTTTCTATTTTTCAACAAGATCAAATCAACTATCACCCAACATGATCCCGAAGGCTTTGCTTGGGACAAACACTAATTAAAACAAAAAACACAATCACGAAAGTAGCATAATTGTGCAAACACTCAAGAATAGAAGGAAAAAGACAAAAATAAATTTTATTCATTGGGTTGCCTCCCAACAAGTCTTTCTTTATGGCCATCAAGATAGGCTTGAGATTTTATTGATGCTCACATGAAAGATAATAATTGCAACACAAAGAGAGCATCAAAAAACAAGTGACAAACACATCTAAGTCTAGCGTACTTCTTATGAATAGGCATTTTATAAGCAAACAAATTATCAAGGCAAGAAATATTTAGCATATGCAAGGAACAAAAAGAAACAATAGCAATCTCAACAAGAAGAGAGGTAATTCAGTAACATGAAAATTTCTACAACCATATTTTCCTCTCTCATAATAATTACATGCAGGATCAAAATCAAATTAACAATATAACCATCACAGAAAATATTCTCTTCATGATCCACATGCATGCAAAGTTGACACTCTTCCAAAATAGTGGGATTATTTTTACCTAGAGTTGACACTCTTCCAAACCCACTTTCAATACTACTGCAAAAATTATTATCAATAGCATAATCATCATGAGGCATAAATAAATTTTCAAGATCATAAGAAGCATCATCACCCCAATCAAGGTCATTACAATAAGTAGCCGACATATCAAAATTAGCATCCCCAAGCTTAGGGTTTTGCATCTTATTAGCACAATTGACATTAATAGAATTTATAAGAACATCATTGCAATCATGCTTTTCATTCAAGGAGCTATCATGAATCACTTCATCAATTTCTTCTTTCAACACTTCATCACAATTTTCAGATTCATAAATCTCAAGCAAAACTTCATAAAGATAATCTAGTGAACTCAATTCACTAGCAATTGGTTCATCATAATTGGATCTCTTGAAAAGATTAGCAAGTGGATGAGGATCCATATCAATATATTTTTAGCAAGCGAAGATGCAAGCAGATAGAAGCCACATGGCAACACAAGAAACATGAGATCTCATGAGAAAAAGGCAAACGAAAAAGAAGGCGAATAAAACGGCAAATTTTGGTTAAGTGGGGGATAGGAAAATGGCAAATAATGTAAATTGCAAGGAGAAGAGATTTATGATTAGGAACCTGGTAGAGATGATGCCTCCCCGGTTACGGCGCCAGAAATTCCTTTTGATGCGGCCTGAACTACGTCGGTATTTCCCCAAAGAGGAAGGGATGATGCAGCACAACTATGGTAGGTATTTCCCTCAGTGATGACACCAAGGTTATCGAAGTAGTAGGAGAACCACGCAACACCACGTAAACAGCTCCTGCACACAAAGAACAAATGCTTGCAACCCGACGTAAGAGAGGGGTTGTCAATCCCTCACGAGTAAAATGATAGGTAAAATTGTAGTATATTGGGTAAATAGATCTCGCGGGAACGCGAGATAAAATAAATAAATAAAAATTGCAGCAAGGTATTTTTGTGTTTTTGGATTAATAGATCTGAAAATAAAAGCAAATAAAAATAGATCTCGAAGGCAAATATAATAAAGAAGAGACTCGGGGGGCGTAGATTTCACTAGTGGCTACTCTCGAGAAAAATAGCATACGGCGGGTAAACAAATTACTGTTGGGCAATTGATAGAACTTCAAATAATCATGACGATATCCAGGCAATGATCATTATATAGGCATCACGTCCAAGATTAGTAAACCGACTCCTGCCTGCATCTACTACTGTTACTCCACACATCGACCGCTATCCAGTATGCATCTAGTGTATTAAGTTCATGGAGCAACGGAGTAATGCAATAAGAACGATGACCTGAAGTAGACAAGATCTATTTATGTAGAAATAGACCCCATCTTGTTATCCTTAATAGAAACGATACATACGTGTCGGTTCCCCTTCTGTCACTGGGATGAAGCAACGTAAGATCGAACCCATCACAAAGCACCTCTTCCCATGGCAAGAAAAATCGATCTAGTTGGCCTAACTAAACCAAAGATTCGAAGAAGAAATACGAGGCTATAAGCAATCATGCATATAAGAGATCAAAATACTCAAATAACTTTCATGGATAAAAACATAGATCTGATCATAAACTCAAAGTTCATCAGATCCCAAGAAACACACCGCAAAAAGAGTTACATTAAATAGATCTCCAAGAGACCATTGTATTGAGAATCAAAAGAGAGAGAGAGAGGAAGCCATCTAGCTACTAACTACGGACCCGTAGGTCTACAATGAACTACTCACGCATCATCCGAGAGGCACCAATGAGGATGTGGAACCCCTCCGTGATGGTGTCTAGATTGGATCTGTGGTTTCTGGAACTTACGACGGCTGGAATTGATTTTCGTCGACTCTCCTAGGGTTTCTGGAATATTGGGGTATTTATAGAGCAAAGAGGCGGTGCGGGAGGCCACCGAGGTGGGCACAACCCATCAGGACGTGCCTAGGCCTCCTGGCGTGCCCTGGTGTCTTGTGCTCACCTCGGGCCCCCTCTTTGGTACTTCTTGGCCCACTGGATGTTTTCTGGTCCAAAAAAATCTCCAAAAGATTCACTGCGTTTGGACTCCATTTGGTACTGATATGCTGCGAAGTAAATACCAAGCAAAAAACAGCAACTGGCACTGGGCACTATGTCCATAGGTTAGTCCCAAAAAATGATATAAAGTTGCTATAAAATGATTGTAAAACAACCAAGAATGATAATATAACAATATGGAACAATAAAAAATTATAGCTACATTGGAGACGTATCAAGCGGCTTTTATGTATAGGTTTGAGCATCACTTTGGAAATGTGAAATATGATTCACCTAGACCCCCTTTAACAGTATGGTTTTTCCTATGTATTGTGACACTCCTCTGAACTAAGGGAAGCCACAACATTCATATGCAAGGATTACCTTGCACTGGCAATGGTTTTAATTGAATTAAATTCATTATATGCTTCATTATGTAAATGATTTATCTTATAAAACTTCTTGCATTAGATTTACCCCTAGTCACATTATTATTGTGTGTAGTAGAGATCATGTTATATGCTATGATTGAGTACAATGCATTAGTTACTTATATTCATGGTATCATGACCCCATGCACCACATTGCATACTATGACTTGAATCATTTTCATTCAAGTTATACCTGATGATACTTCAACTTGAACAAACTGTTGATCGAGTCATGGTGGCACCGAATCGAGCTCACTAGTGCAACCACAATTGCCTGGATGGGGAGGCCCTAATTTTTTCTATTGTCATGCCTCTCACTGGTGCCTCCAACTGGGTAAGGTTATGCGTTCGTGCTACCCTGGCCCGACAGGCAGGCATAACCTTGTGTGCCCAAGTTGTACGGTACCGATGTCCCCCTTTGGGATGAGTTTGTATTAGTTTTGCCACGACGGTGGCGGCCATGAAGGTGGCAGATGTCAAGAGATGGCATCGGGGACACCCATGACATAGCCCAAAGGGGTGTTTGTAGGAGTGGCCGGGAGAGTGTCATGCAATAGATTGGTTTTGTTGGACTGTCGTTGGTCCACCCAAATGGGAGCGCGAGGCCATGAGTTCTTGGTGTTGGTACATTGTACTAACCTCTGCAGAGTGTGTAATCTATCGATAACCGCGTCCTTGAATATGGACACAGTTCATAGCAGGTCACACTATGGGTCAACATAAATAATTAACCTGCACCCTTAATAACAGTGAGATGACACATTTAGAAGTTGGTGATCGTGTGATGATCACTATAGTCGGTATTATTGTGATTGAGTGATGATCACAATGGTAAGATGGTGATGGAGGTTACGAGGTAACCCCCAGATGGTAAGTTGGTCCAAGGGATGATGACCCACAAGTATAGGGGATCAATCATAGTCCTTTCAATAAGTAGGAGTGTCGAACCCAATGGGGAGCAGAAGGAAATGACAAGCGGTTTTCAGCAAGGTATTCTCTACAAGCACTGAAATTATTCATAACAAATAGTTTGATGGCAAGGTGATTCGTAACGAGCAACAAGTAACAAGTGTAACAAAGGGGAAGCAAGGTGTCCCAATGCTTATATAAAGCAAAGCGCTCCCGAGAACACATGGGAATTATCGTCAAGCTAGTTTTCATCATGCTCATATGATTCGCGTTCTCTACTTTGATAATTTGGTATGTGGGTGTACCGGTGCTTGGGTGCTCTCCTTACTTGGACAAGCCTCCCAATTATGATTAACCCCTATCGCAAGCATCCGCAACTACAAAAGAAAATTTAAGATAAATCTAACCATAGCATTAAACATGTGGATCCAAATCAGCCCCTTACGAAGCAACACATAAACTAGGGTTTAAGCTTCTGTCACTGTAGCTACCCATCATCTACTTGCTATTTCCCAATGCCTTCCCCTAGGCCCAAATCATGGTGAAGTGTCATGTAGTCGATGTTCACATAACACTACTAGAGGAAAGACAACAAACATCTCATAAAAATATCGAATGAGTACCAAATTCACATGATTACTTATAACGAAACTTCTCCCATGTCCTCGGGAACAAAAGTAACTACTTACAAAGCATGTTCATGTTCAAGATCAGAGGGGTAATAAATATCATTAAGGATCTGAACATATGATCTTCCACCAAATAAACCAACTAGCATAAACTAAAATGAGTAATCAACACTACTAGCAACCCACAGGTACCAATCTGAGGTTTTGAGGCAAAGATTGGATACAAGAGATGAACTAGGGCTTGAGGTAAGTTGGTGCTGGTGAAGATGTTGATGAAGATTGGTACTCCCGCGATGAGTGGATCATTGGTGATGACGAAGGCTTCGATTTCCCCCACCGGAGGGAAGTTTCCTCGGTAGGATCGCTCCGCCTGAGCCCTAGATAGCTTCTGCCTAGGTTCCTCCTTGAGACGGCGGCGCTTCGTCCTGAAAGCGTTCTGTTATTTTTCTAGGTCAAAATGCTTCATATAGCAGAAGATGGGCATGGAATCCTGGCTAGGGGGGCCACAAGCTTAGTGGGCGCGCCCTAGGGGTAGTGCGCGCCCCCCAGGCTTGTGGCCACCTAGTAGGTCCCCTTCTGGTCTTTCTTTGCCTAATATTTTTTATAAATTCCAAAACAATTCTCCGTAAAGTTTCAGGACATTTGGAGTTGTGAAGAATAGGTATCTCAGATTTGCTCCTTTCCGGTCCAGAATTCCAGCTATCGGCATTCTCCCACTTCATGTAAAACTTGTAAAATAAGAGAGAAACGACATAAGAATTGTATCCTAAAGTGTAATAACAGCCCATAATGCAATAAATATTAACATAAAAACATGATGCAAAATGGACGTATAAACTCCCCCAAGCATAGACCTCGCTTGTCCTCAGGCGAAAGCAGAAATCGATAATCATGACCACATGTTTAGAGATAGAGGTGTCGATAAAACAAAATACGGACATGAGGGCATCATGATCATCTTTAGAACAACAATATATTGTCATATAACTTCTTATGCCAAAGTGATAATTCATTCACAAGATAAAGTATGAATCAAAAACTTCATTGAAAACTACCAAACTATGATCTCGGACATTTGATGCAATTGCAATTTCTCATAATGTCAGAAAGAGTCAATGTGCTTTTGTTTAGCAAGTACACATGCTCAACCATCATTTAATCTTTCACAATTGCTAACACTCATGAGATCAAAGCTTCAATCAGACACATAGAAAGATAGGGCTTATGATTTCGCCTCCCAACCATTTACCTCAAGGGTAATGTCAACAATAATAACTTATGATCACCAACATCCGAGTTGATATGTATGTTTGGATCTTTCTCCAACACATAGTGCTTGCCAAAAAGAGAAAAAATAAAAAGGAAGGGTGAAGATCACCATGACTCTTGCATAAAGGTAGGTATTTAAAAATAAAAGATAGGCCCTTCGCAGAGCGAAGCATAGGTTGTCATGCGCTTTTTATTTGGATGCACAAAGTCTTAATGCAAAGGAACATCACTTTATATTGCCGCTTTTGATAGAGAACTTTATTATGTAGTCCGTCTCTTCTATTTCTATCCCATCACAAGTTCATATAAAGTTTATTTTCCTCACACTAAAAGATCATACATATTTAGAGAGAAATTTTTATTGCTTGCACCGATGACAACTTACTTGAAGGATCTTATTAAATCCATAGGTAGATATAGTGGACTCTCATGACATGAAACTGGGTTAATGGTTTTCGGATGCACGGGTAGTGTCTCTACTTGGTGCGGACTTTTTTTGGCTAGCAAGGGATAGAAAGCAAGCTCAACATGTCGGAGGCTCCATGGCATTATAACTTCTACTCAGATATAAGGAAACATTACACATTACGTTGTCTTCCTTGCCTAACATCAACTTATTAGCATATAATATTTAATGAGTGCTCACAATTATAAAGGATGTCTAGGATAGTGTATTTATATGAGAAACCTCTGTTTCCTTATTACTCCTCATTAGTTGCAACAATGACCGATTTCAAAAAAAATCATGCATTATACTTCTTATATGTGAAGTCATCACTCTCCATAGGATTATTATATAATATTTTATTTCCTTTATTCTTTTCCATCTCTAAGATCAAAGCAAGAAAGCAAAGCCCTCAACTCAAAACTAATATTTATTGTGTAACATGCTCGATTACATGGATAGATCACGAAACAAAAACTTAAAGACTAGATCATACTAAAACTTTATTCAAATAGATTACAATTTAACCAAAAGTATAGAACTAAAATAAATGATAAAGATAAAAATGTCATGGTGATACGATACCGAGGCACCTCCCCTAAGCTTGGCATAAGCCAAGGGGAGTGCCCATACCCGTGTACTTAAGTCTCCTTCTTCGGAGGTGGTGACGATGAAGTTGATGATATGGCGTCTTCCAAGGCATAGGCTCACCATCATAGGAGGATGAACGAGTCTTTGGAATCCTGAAATCTGGAGCTAGACTCATCCTCTTAAACCTGGATTCATACTCACAATTTTGGTTTCGCTGGTCATAGATCTGGGCTTGGAGGTGCTCAATTCTCTCATGAAGCTTGAAGATGGCCTCTCCAATATTATTGTTGTCCAAGTTGTGATCATGGGTGAATTCCGTGATCATGGAGTGGTTGGCGTTGAGTTTGCACTCCACCATCCCTTGGCACTTGAACACCTCCTGCTCCACCGCTTCGAGCCAGGTCTCCATGCTTCCGGTCTTCTTTGGCCCTTGAACATCCTGGATGTGAAGCACCCCCTCACGCATCTCAATTGTTTGAGGGTGTTTCATCACATTCGGGAGGAAAGGGCTGATGACCTCCTCGTACAACTTGTCCTTGGATGAATTTAGAGACGTCATGGCGATCTAGATCTGTCAGAAAAATAGCTCGAAACAAGAACAGAGGATATTGTCGTGATACGTTGGTCAAAACCTCCGTGAGATTACATAATGAATTTTTACCGTGCAAAACAAGTAATCTGGGGGAAAACAGAGTCCGGATGGCACACGAGGGCACCACAAGCTCGGGAGGCGCGCCCAGGGGGTAGGGCGCGCCCCCCAGGCTTGTCGCCTGCTCGTGCGCTTTCCAGACTACTTATTATTTTCCTAAATTTTTAAGTATTCAAAAAACGGAGTAAAATTGCTTTTATGGAACCTTTGGAGTCGGTTTACTTACGGTATCACATACATATTCCTTTTCAGGGTTCTGGAGCGTTCTGGAAGGTTTCCCTTATGTGCTCCTCCGGTGTCATGGAATGAATAATGTTAGTCTGAACATTTATAGGCGTACCTGAGATATAATGTTTTATTCTTTGCCCATTCACCACCTTCGGGTTAGTGCCTCCGGCGTTGTTGATCTTGATAGCACCGGAATGATAAACTTCTTTGATAATATAAGGCCCTTCCCATTTGGAGAGAAGTTTTCCTGCAAAAAATCTTAAAGGGGAACTGTATAGCAAGACTTGGTCACCTACATTAAATTTCCACTTTTGTATTGTTCTGTCATGCCATCTTTTAACCTTTTCTTTAAACAACTTAACATTTTCATAGGCTTGGGTTCTCCATTCATCAAGTGAGCTATGTCAAATAACCTCTTTCCATCGGCAAGTTTAAAATCATAGTTGAGTTCTTTAATTGCCCAATAAGCTTTATGTTCTAATTCAAGAGGTTGGTGACATGCTTTTCCATAAACCATTTTATATTGAGACATACCCATAGGATTTTTATAAGCAGTTCCATAAGCCCATAATGCATCATCAAGTATATTAGACCATTTTTTTAGACGTATTGACAGTCTTTTGAAAATTAATTCCATTTCCCTATTACTTAGTTCTACTTGACCACTAGAGTGAGGGTGATAAGGAGATGCAATATTATGGTTAACATCATATTTAGCCAGAAGTTAATGGAAAGCACCATGAATGAAGTGTGAACCACCTTTTGTCATTAAATATCTAGGGACTCCAAACCTCAGAAAAATAACTTCTTTAACCATTTTATTAGAAGCCCACTTAGCAACATAATCAACAGCAACTAAAATATGAGTATATCCATTGGAGGAAGGGAAAGGTCCCATATAATCAAATCCCCAAACACCAAATGGTTTAACAATAAGTGAATAATTCATAGGCATTTCCTGACGTCCACTAATGTTACCAATTCTTGGACATTCATCACAAGATAGAACAAACTTACGTGCATCATTGAAAAGATTAGGCCAATAAAAACCGGATTACAATATTGTGTGCAGTTCTGTCTCCCGCATAGTGTCCTGTGTAAGCCTCGGAGTGACACTTCTATAGAATTTGTTCATGTTCATGCTCAGGTATACAATGTCTAATAATACCATCTACTCCTTCTTTATAAAGGTGTGGCCATCCCAAAACTAATGTATTAAATCAAAGAAAAACATTTTCTTCTATTGGTATGTGAAACTATGTGGTATAAATTTGGCAACAATATTTATTAGCATAGTCTGCATACCAAGGAGTACTACGAGAAGCATGTATGACAACTAGTTGTTCATCGGGGAAGCTATCATCAATAGGTAGTGGGTCATCAAGAATATTTTCTAACCTGGACAAGTTGTCATCTACTGGGTTCTTAGCTCCCTTCCTATCAATGATATGTAGATCAAATTATTTAGCAAAAGAACCCACCTAATGAGTCTAGGTGTAGCATCTTTCTTTTCCATAAGGTATTTAATAGCAGCATGATCGGTGTGACCAATTACTTTGGAATTAACAATGTAAGATCTGAATTTATCACAATCAAACACAACTGCTAAGAATTCCTTTTCAGTGGTAGCATAATTTCTTTGAGCATTGTCCACTGTTTTACTAGCATAATGGATGAAATTTAATTTCTTATCAATTCTTTGTCCTAGAACAGCACCAACAGCATAATGACTAGCATCACACATAATTTCAAAGGGTAGGTTCCAATCAGGTGGTCGAACAATAGGAGCAGAGATTAAGGCTTTCTTCAGTATTTCAAAAGCTTCTACACAAACATCATCAAAAATGAATGGAACATCTTTTTGCAAGAGATTAGTAAGAGGCCTAGAAATTTTAGAGAAGTCTTTAATAAATCTCCTATAGAAAGACCAAGGAAACTTCTTATACCTTTGATATCTTTAGGACATGGCATTTTCTCAATTGCATCCTCTTTAGCTTTATCAACTTCAATACCTCTTTCGGAGAGTTTATGCCCCAATACAATACCTTCATTAACCATAAAGTGACATTACTCCCAATTCAAGACAAGATTGGTTTCTTCACATCTCTGCAAAACTCGATCAAGGTTGCTTAAGCAATCATCAAAAGAAGTTCCGTAAATGGAAAAATCATCCATGAAAACCTCAACAATCTTTTCACAAAAGTCAAAGAATATAGCAGTCATACATCTTTGAAAGGTAGAAGGCGCACTGCATAAACCAAAAGGCATACGTCTGTAAGCAAAAGTACCAAGAGGGCATGTAAAGGTAGTTTTTTCTTGATCCTCTTGTAACACACGTATTTGGGAAAAACTAGAGTATCCATCTAGAAAACAAAAATGTGTATGTTTTGATAATCTTTCTAACATTTGATCAATGAATGGTAGAGGGTAATGATCTTTCCTACTGGCCTTGTTTAGTTTTCTAAAACCAATTACCATCCTATAACCTGTTATAATTCTTTGTGGAGTAAGTTCATTTTTATCATTAGGACAACAGTAATACCTCCTGTCTTAGGGACATAATGAACTGGACTTACCCATCTATTATCAGCTATAGGATATATTATACCTGCTTCCAGAAGCTTTAATATTTCATTTACCACTTCCTTCATCTTGGGATTTAATCATCACTGGTGATCAACAACTGGCTTAGCAGCAGGGTCCATATTAATATTGTGCTGACATAGAGTGGGACTAATGCCCTTAAGATCATCGAGAGTATATCCAATAGCCAGACGATGCTTCCTCAGAGTTTTCAATAATCTCTTTTCTTCATGCTCTGAAAGGTTGGCAATAATAATAACATGATATATTTTCTTTTCATCAAGGTAGGCATATTTCAATGTATCGGGCAATTGCTTAAGCTCAAACATGGGATCACTCTTGGGTGCAAGAGGATCTCCAATAGTTTCAACAGGCAAATTGTGTTTCAAAATAGGCATTTGTTTAGAGAATATCTCATCTATTTTGTTTCTTACATTCATATGCATGTTATTTTCGTGGTCCAGCAAATATTGTTCTAAAGGATCAGTAGGAGGCATGGCAATAGAAGCAAGACCAATAATTTCGTCTTTACAAGGTAATTCATTATCACGAGGTTGTCTACGGAATTTGGAGAAATTAAACTCATTAGACCCATCACCAAAATTTACACTAACAATTTCCTTAGTGCAATCAATTTTAGCATTAACTCTATTCAGGAAATGTCTACCAAACATAATGGGACAAAAATAATCTTGTGGAGAACCAAGAACTAGTAAATCAGTAGGGTATTTTATTTTCCCACACAATACTTCAACATCTCTAACAATTTCAAGTGTTGTAATAGTATCTTTATTAGCAAGCTTAATAGTAACATCAATGTCTTCTATCTCAGCAGGTGCAATATCATTAATATTTTCTTGATATAAAGTAAACGGGGTAGCACTCACATTAGCACCCAAATCACATAAGCCATGATAACAATGATGTCCTATCTTAACAGAGACAGTGGGCATGCCAACAAACATGTCAATTTTTATCATTTTCAACGGGTTTAGCAATTCTAGTGGCTTCATCACAGAAACAAATAACATGCCCATCGATATTATCAACCAAGAGTCTTTAACCATAGAAACATTAGGTTCAACTTTCATTTCTTTAGAGGGTGTAAGTGTTCTTGTATAACTTTTGTGAACCACAGTTGAAGCTTTAGCATGTTCTTTTATCCATACGGGAAAAGGGGGTTTCTCTACATAAGTAGTAGGAACAACTGGATTAGCACAATAAGTTATAGTTTCTTCTCTAGCTTCAATGGGTTCTACTATTTTTACTTCAATGGGAGGATGATATTTAAACCACTTGTCCTTAGGGAGATCAACAAGAGTAGAAAATGATTCACAGAAAGAAGCTACTATCTCAGAGTCAAGTCTATACTTAGTGCTAAAATTATGAAAAGCATCGGTATCCATAAAAGTTTTAACACAATCAAACTATAGATTTATACCTGACTCCTTACCTTTATCGAGCTCCCAATCTCCAAAGTTGCGTTTAATTCTTTCCGAAAGATCCCAGCTGAATTCAATATTCTTCTTCATGAAAGAACCAGTACAACAAGTATCAAGCATGGGTTGATTATTACGAGAAAGCCGAGCATAAAAATTCTGAATAATAATTTGTCTTGAGAGCTCATGATTGGGGCATGAAAACAACATTGAATTAAGCCTCCCACAAGCTTTTGTGATACTTTCTCCTTCACATGACCGAAAATTATATATATAATTATGATGACAATTAACTAGAGCTAGGATAAAACTTCTGATGAAATTCCAATTTCAATCGGTTCTAGTCCCACGTTCCAATATCATCACATAGCCTATTGATGCAGAGCATCCTACGGACTTCACCATGTCAAGAGTCCATTCGGCAAGTGACACGTGCGACATCTACTTCACATACATAAAGGTTAATCATCTCCTTTACACGTGTTCACTTGACCCCTTCGAGGATGGTATACTACTTGACATCCCTCTCGTGTACATGCATAGGTATTACCGGAGTTTCATTGATGACGAGGAGGAGTTCAAGTGCAACAGAACATCTACACCATCAAAGAAGGGAGACGGACGAGGAAGAGGGACCCCAAGACGCGAAACACAAGAGGCCTCGGACCATCCCGGTTGCCCGGTCTCCTATGGCCCGGGTGCCCGGACCATGGCGCCAAAGGGCGCGGCCCCTCTATCCACCCCGGGTGCCCGCACCCCAACCACCGGGTGCCCGGTCCCCCTCCCAGGCGCCACCCGGGTTCCTGGCCCTCAACCCCGGGTGCCCGGTCTTCTACTCCTCGACGACCCCGGGTGCCTGGTCTCTTTACCCCGAGTGCCCAGACCCCTCCGGCTGTGCGTGCGTGCACTTAGGGTCAAATGACCCATGTACCCTCATCTCCTCCCCAAATCCTCCTAGACTATAAATAGACTTTCCCCTTCCTATAGTGAGGGACAGCAAAGTATATGACATGATTTACTGAGCTTTGCTCCTTGTACCTCCTCTTGACAGACGGAGACCTCTCCCACGGACATCAAGACCTCCTATGGAGAAGATCCCTAGTGGATTCAAGCCCCCATCTTGGGCAGGATCCCCATCATAGGATCATCAAGACCTCTCTCCTCATAGGATTGGGATGAACTAGTTACCTCTTGTATCTTCTTGTGTTGGATTTGGACATTTATATCTCTCTTTGTGTGATTGGATCTAGCACATGTGTGATTGGATCAAGTCAATTTGAGTGTTTCCCATCTCTTGTGTTCTTCGTGTTCTTGGGATGTCCCCTCCAATTCGTGAAAGATCTCCATCAAGGATTCCACCCTACAACATCTTGGTATCATGAGCCATGGTTTCTCACGAATTTGGAGCCCCCCTTCTTGTTCTCTAGCCTAATTTTGTTGTGTACTTACGCAATTTAGAAAATTCCCCACCAAAATTAGCCCTATTGTGATTTGTTGGTTTGATGGGGTTTTGTTGGATTTGATCCATGGATTTTCTTTGTTTCAAGTGGATCTAACCTTCCCCCATCCACCTCCACCTTTCCCACCACAAAACCCACCAATTTCTTCCATTTTCCCACAAATTTCTGCCCAAATCCGTGACCCCCGGGCACCCGGACCTCATACCCCGGGCATCCGGACCCCCCGTGCAAGTTCCGCCCAACCCCGCTGACCACCCCGGGTGCCCGCACCCCTCACCCCCGGGCACCCGGACCCCCGGGCCACTTTTTCCGCCGAACCCCGCTGACCACCGCGGGTGCCCGCACCTCCGACCCCCGGGCACCCGCACCACCCAGAATCAGCCCACCAACAAAAACCGTTTCGGCCATAACTTCCACTCCTGAAGTCGAATTTTGACGTTCTTTAGCTCATTGAGTAGCTATTGACATCCCCCATCTATCTAGATAGGTTTCAACACCATTTGACTCCATCAAAATTTTGGCATCTTTGCCTAGGCCATCCTCCATATCATCCGCAAAAGCATCATAGCTTTCTGCAACCTAACCCATTTTGCTCCTTTTAGTATTTGTGGTTTCTTGAGTTGTGACTTGAGTCTCCTAAGGTGTTTCGGCTACTTAGGGTCGGTTGCTTCATCATCAACCACCACCACCACTTCCGCATTGCTAACTCCGGAACCACCAACGCATTTCGCTACCACCATTTGACATTTTCCTTTGAGATTTTGAGTTTGTGGTTTTTTTGTTTCCTAGGGTGTTTCGGCTAACTAGGAATGGTTTGACATTGACAACACTGCCGCTCAACTTCGACAAGGATTCGACATCGACCACCTTCACCAATTTGACACCCTAACCGTAAGCAAGAACGATAACCTCTATATCATCTCGGTATCGTGGTATCCCATCATTGTATATTCCCCTTGCCATTACATTGTTAATCCCTTAGCCCAATTTTCCTCACTTGCCTATTGAGACTAGCCATTGAGTATTACCGGCAACGTTACTTGTGCACATTAGTGATCATCGATCTACACCTTCCATTGCATACATACCATATCATATTGGTATTATCTTGGTATCATAATACCATCCCTTGTGTCACAAGATTGTTCCTGCATATACACAATTGCTATCTAGGTTTGTGCATTTTGCATAAGTGGCCATATCATGCAAAAAAAAGAGAATAAACTTTTAAGCAAAAAGAGAGCAAAGAAGCTTGTAAGCAAGAGCCATAGCATCGACACATTGCATACCATACTACCATATTGATCATCTTGGATCATTGTGTGCGAAACACCAGCACATCATACATATATAGCATAGTTGGGATAGAAAGTTAATAAATTTTGCATCTTCTAGGTTGTGCACAAGTGTCGTATCTGCCTATTGAGAAATTGTGCTAGCGGCTCTCTAGAGTTGTGCACCACGAGCATTTTCCGTGGATTCCACATTTTGTGCTCATTCCTTGGTTGCACGACCCCATTTATCTATCCGTGTGTGTGTTTCCGTGTGCCACCCATTGCTATTGGTCTACTTGTTTCGCTTGCGAATTTGTGAATCTTTTCCAACATTATTGACTCTTGCTAACATTTTGCATCAAATTATTGTGCCACTATCCTCACCGAGCTCCACCCATAAGCCTTACTTGTGTAGGTGTGAGAATTGACAAGACCCGGTACCAATTGTGCTATTTCCTTGATACATCATTGTTCCATCTTCAACATTGGAAAGGTACGTTTGGTCTAGTTCTTTCCTTTCTTCCACTCACATTTGCTCGAGTCTTGTGATGGATAGGCAAGGCATTTCATATCCGGTCTTCCACGACAATGACGGCGCGAACAACTAGATCACCAAAACGTCCATCTTCGGACTACAATGAGCAATGCAAGGCATTGAGCGACTCGCCATCGACATTCGCCAAAATGAAGCAAGGAAAAGGGACTACATCGACACCAAGTTTGACAAACAAATGGATCTAGTACGAGACATGGTGGCCAACTACAAGTCTTCTTCCCCTTCGTCATCTTCAAGGCAACGACGCTCTAGTAGCAAATCTTCAGAACACCATCAAGCTCAAGCACTACAACACCATCAAGATGAAGATGCTTGCGATGCGTACACCTACAAGTCCCAAAAAGCTCTACATCAAGCTACGGCCAAACTTCATGATCACAATAGAAGACCGCGAGATGAGCACCAACAAGACGAAGCTACGACTACTACCACCACTTCGGCATCTTTGCGAAGTGTTATCAAGGCATCTTCGCCTTTGGACGTACTGCATCTTCGCCTACCTCCAATGAGTATGCCTACATCAAGCTCATCAAGTCCAAGGCGACCACATAGAAGCGAGGGCGACACTTCCATCTTCGGAAGCCCCTCAAGGAAGACGGCCGAGCATGGGAAATTCCCTTCGGTCATGGAGATGAGCAACGAGGTGCCACATCATATGGGCATCCTACAACAAGACGGCGACAAGACGGTCGAGCAAGGGCCATCCCCTTCGACCACGGCGACGGGTGCAAACCCCTTCAACAACATGAAGATGGCGCCCCAATCGGACTCTTACTCCGAGTCAAGCTACGACACCGCACATGAGACATTATCTTTGGTCTCGGAGGAGCATGATGATTTGCCACCTCCTACGACATTCATCTTTGGAGGTGTTATGGATGAGGAGGTTGAGCATGGGACTATCCCTTCAACCAAGGCGGCGATAGGAGTTGAGCATGGAGACAATTGCACCTACATCTCTCTGACACCCACATATGACGAGATGCCCCAAGTCCCATGTGAGGAGAGCCACCCCACCATGAGTGATATGAGTGACTCCACCATATGTGACATTGAGAGCATTTCCTTTGAGAAGATGAGTGTGACCACCACTAGCCCCGCACAGGATATTATGCCACACATTCTATGTGAGGTTGAGAGCCATTTGAGTGACTCCACCAACCATATGAGTGAGAGCATCTTACCAGGAGTGAGTGAGCCACAACACTTAGTGCGTGAGGTAGTTGAGATGGCACATGAGGCCACTATGATTTCTAACAACTTAACCTCTACTCCGAGTGTGTTTTCCTTTTTTGGTGCTAGGTCTCCTATATGACGACATGCCTATCCTCGAAGAGTCCATACCTCCATTGGAGACGACGATGGCCATGGTGGACGATGATGCACCCCCACATGGTTCCATCATGATGAAGATGACCACGACTTGGTCTTTGCCACCTCACCTACACCACATGAGTGGATTGAGAAAGGTGAAATAGGTGAAGGTGATGCTCTAGTCCCACTAGTGGACATTCTTGACATTGACTGCTTGCATGATGTTGATTCACCTATTACCATGCTTCATGCTAGTTAGACTTCCCCATGTGATGAATTATTGCCCATTTATGATGAGTATCATGATTGCCATGTGGAGTATATTAGGTGTGATACCATGTTACATAGGATTTCTTGTGACAATTTTCTAGGTCACATCATGTTTGATAATCCACTTGACTTGTCATATGCTATGCATGAGATCAACAATATGATATATTTGCTTTCTCATCATAGTGAAATGCATATGCCATTAAAATTAACCCAATTTGCACATATAGCATAGAAGACAAGCCCATGGTTATTGGCATTTGTTTTTCCTCTGATGATATCGATATGCTCCCTTCACATCATTTATCTCATATGCCATGCCATGACCACCTAGCTTTGGATATGCATTGTTTTGGATGTTGTCCATTTTGTCCATATGATGTTTCCAATATTGCTCATGAGGAGATCCCCATAGTTTCCTCATACATGTTAGGAGATTTTGATCAATCCCATCCATTGCATGATCCCAATAATTATGTGCACAATATGATCCCCATGAATGCTCATGCTATTGCTGTGCCATATACTTGCATTCTCAATTTGTGTTTCCATCGTGTTATACACAATAATTATTCTTTCATGATGGATGACATGTTCTTATACCATGCATCAAATTTCTTTGAGCGATGCTTATCTTGTCCTAACTCTCGCATGCACATACACATCATGATGGATGATGTGTACATTTGCCACACACACAATTTCTTTGGTTTGTGTCTCTTTTGTGTATGGCCCCATAGTTACTCTTCAACCTCGCGAGACCATGAGTTGACGAAATGAGCCCTTAAGAGCAACAATGCCTTGGGAACCCGTGAGATGTTTCAACAATCGTTTCCTCCGCGCAACGATTCCGCGCATTTCTTCTACATGGCCCTCACATGGTTATGGATTATTATCCTTTATTTATCTTTTGCCCATATTGCCATGTTCACTTTGCATGATATGCTTATTCCGATGCCTTTGCCATGCAATTGTGACCCTTGCTTGCTCTTACATATGATCCACCATTCTCCTACTACTATGTGTATTTGCATGCTTGGTGGAGATCTTAGTACCTATTGCCATGATTTCTTTGTGCTCCATGCTATTGATCCTTGTTGTGTTGGGAGAGTCACGATGTTCCATTGCTATTTACATACGACCTCCCGCCAATACATTGATGATATTTTGATCATATCACTACAAAAAAAGACACATCCGTGACATTTTGGGCCGAACAATTTTTTTCCTATCATACATATAACACTTCTATGACAATAATTGTGACAAAACCCGGTATCATCATAGATGTGGTGGGCTCCTACTGTTGGAAATATGCCCTAGAGGCAATAATAAAATGGTTATTATTATATTTCCTTGTTCATGATAATTGTCTATTGTTCATGCTATAATTGTGTTATCCGGGAATCGTAATACATGTGTGAATAGATAGACCACAACTTGTCCCTAGTGAGCCTCTAGTTGACTAGCTCGTTGATCAACAGATAGTCATGGTTTCCTGACTATGGACATTGGATGTCATTGATAACGGGATCACATCATTAGGAGAATGATGTGATGGACAAGACCCAATCCTAAGCATAGCACAAGATCGTGTAGTTCGTTTGCTAGAGCTTTTCCAAATGTCAAGTATCATTTCCTTAGACCATGAGGTTGTGCAACTCCCGGATACCATAGGAGTGCTTTGGGTGTGCCAAACGTCACAACGTAACTGGGTGGCTATAAAGGTGCACTATGGGTATCTCCGAAAGTGTCTGTTGGGTTGGCACGAATCGAGACTGGGATTTGTCACTCCGTATGACGGAGAGGTATCTCTGGGCCCACTCAGTAATGCATCATCATAATGAGCTCAATGTGACCAAGTGTTTGGTCACGGGATCATGCATTACGGTACGAGTAAAGTGACTTGCCGGTAACGAGATTGAACAAGGTATTGGGATACCGACGATCGAATCTCGGGCAAGTAACGTACCGATTGACAAAGGGAATTGTATACGGGATTGATTGAATCCTCGGCATCGTGATTCATCCGATGAGATCATCGTGGAACATTTGGGAGCCAACATGGGTATCCAGATCCCGCTGTTGGTTATTGACCGGAGAGTCGTCTCGGTCATGTCTGCCTGACTCCCGAACCCGTAGGGTCTACACACTTAAGGTTCGGTGACGCTAGAGTTGTAGAGATATTAGTATGCGGTTAACCGAAAGTTGTTCGGAGTCCCGGATGAGATCCTGGACGTCACGAGGAGTTCCGGAATGGTCCAGAGGTAAAGATTTATATATGGGAAGTCCTATTTTGGCCACCAGAAAATGTTCCGGATTTTTCGATATTGTACCGGGAAGGTTCTAGAAGGTTCTGAAGTGGGGCCCACCTGCATGGGGGGACCCACATGAACGTGGGTAGTGGGGGCAAGGCCCCACACCCCTGGTCAAGGCGCACCAAGATCCCTCCTTAGAAGGAATAAGATCATATCCCGAAGGGATAAGATCAAGATCTCTAAAAAGGGGGGATAACAATCGGTGGGGAAGGGAAATGATGGGATTTCTTTCCCCCACCTTTGCCAACGCCCCAATGGACTTGGAGGGCTAGAAACCAGCCCCCTCCACCCCTATATATAGTGGGGAGGCGCATGGGAGCAGCACCCCAAGCCCCTGGCGCCTCCCTCTCCCTCCCGTGACACCTCTCCCTCTCGCTGAGCTTGGCGAAGCTCTGCCGAGATCCCCGCTGCTTCCACCACCACGCCGTCGTGCTGCTGGATCTCAATCAACCTCTCCCTCCCCTTACTGGATCAAGAAGGAGGAGACATCTTCCCAACCATACGTGTGTTGAACGCGGAGGTGCCGTCCGTTCGGCGCTCGGTCATCGGTGATTTGGATCACGACGAGTACGACTCCATCAACCCCGTTCACTTGAACGCTTCCGCTCGCGATCTACAAGGGTATGTAGATGCACTCTTTTCCCTCTCGTTTCTAGAAGACTCCATAGATTGTTCTTGGTGATGCGTAGATATTTTTTTAATTTCTGCAACGATCTCCAACAGTGGCATCATGAGCTAGGTCTATGCGTAGTTTCTATGCACGAGTAGAACACAAAGCAGTTGTGGGCGTCGATATTGTCAATTTACTTGCCGTTACTAGTCTTATCTTGATTCGGCGGCATCGTGGGATGAAGCGGCCCGGACCGACCTTACACGTACGCTTACGTGAGACAGGTTCCACCGACTGACATGCACTAGTTGCATAAGGTGGCTAGCGGGTGTCTGTCTCTCCCACTTTAGTCGGATCGGATTCGATGAAAAGGGTCCTTATGAAGGGTAAATAGAAATTGGCATATCACGTTGTGGTTTTACGTAGGTAAGAAACGTTCTTGCTAGAAACCTATAGAAGCCACGTAAAAACATGCAACAACAATTAGAGGACGTCTAACTTGTTTTTGCGGCATATGCCTTGTGATGTGATATGGCCAAAAGGATGTGATGAATGAAATATATGTGATGTATGAGATTGATCATGTTCTTCTAATAGGAATCACGACTTGCATGTGGATGAGTATGACAACCGGCAGGAGCCATAGGAGTTGTCTTTATTTTTGTATGACCTGCGTGTCATTGAATAACGCCATGTAAATTACTTTACTTTATTGCTAAACACGTTAGCCATAGAAGTAGAAGTAATCGTTGGCGTGACAACTTCATGAAGACACGATGATGGAGATCATGATGATGGAGATCATGGTGTCATGCCGGTGACAAAGATGATCATGGCGCCCCGAAGATGGATATCAAAGGAGCAATATGATACTAGCCATATCATGTCACTATTTGATTGCATGTGATGTTTATCATATTTTGCTTCTTATTTGCTTAGTACGACGGTAGTAAGTAAGATGATCCCTTATAATAATTTCAAGAAAGTGTTCCCCCTAACTGTGCGCCGTTGCGAAAGTCCGTTGTTTCGAAGCACCACGTGATGATCGGGTGTGATACATTCTAATGTTCACATACAACGGGTGTAAGACAGATTTACACATGCAAAACACTTAGGTTGACTTGACGAGCCTAGCATGTACAGACATGGCCTCGGAACAAAAGAGATCGAAAGGTCGAACATGAGTCGTATAGAAGATACGATCAACATGAAGATGTTCACCGATGTTGACTAGTCCGTCTCACGTGATGATCGGACATTGCCTAGTTGACTCGGATCATGTTTCCCTTAGATGACTAGAGGGATGTCTATCTGAGTGGGAGTTCATTGAATAATTTGATTAGATGAACTTAATTATCATGAACTTAGTCTAAAATCTTTACAATATGTCTTGAAGATCAAATGGCCCACGCTAATGTTGCCCTCAACTTCAACGCGTTCCTAGAGAAAACCAAACTGAAAGATGATGGCAGCAACTATACGGATGGAACCTGAGGATCATCCTCATTGCTGCCAAGAAAGATTATGTCCTAGAAGCACCGCTAGGTGACGCACCCATCCCAGAGAACCAAGACGTTATGAACGCTTGGCAATCACGTGCTGATGATTACTCCCTCGTTCAGTGCGGCATGCTTTACAGCTTAGAACCGGGTCTCCAAAAGCGTTTTGAGAAACATGGAGCATATGAGATGTTCGAAGAGCTGAAAATGGTTTTCCAAGCTCATGCCCGGGTCGAGAGATATGAAGTCTCCGACAAGTTCTTCAGCTGTAACATGGAGGAAAATAGTTCTGTTAGTGAGCACATACTCAGAATGTCTGGGTTACACAACCGCTTGTCTCAGCTGGGAGTTAATCTCCCGGATGACGCGGTCATTGGCAGAATCCTTCAGTCGCTTCCACCGAGCTACAAGAGCTTTGTGATGTACTTCAATATGCAGGGGATGGAAAAGACCATTCCTGAGGTATATTCAATGCTGAAATAAGTGGAGGTGGAGATCAAAAAGGAACATCAAGTGTTGATGGTGAATAAAACCACTAAGTTCAAGAAAGGCAAGGGTAAGAAGAACTTCAAGAAGGACGGCAAGGGAGTTGCCGCGCTCGGTAAGCCAGTTGCCGGGAAGAAGCCAAAGAATGGACCCAAGCCTGAGACTGAGTGCTTTTATTGCAAGGGAAGTGGTCACTGGAAGCGGAACTGCCCCAAGTACTTGGCGGACAAGAAGGCCGGCAACACCAAAGGTATATGTGATATACATGTTATTGATGTGTACCTACCAGCACTCGTAGTAGCTCCTGGGTATTTGATACCGGTGCGGTTGCTCATATTTGTAACTCAAAGCAGGAGCTGCGGAATAAACGGAGACTGGAAAAGGACGAGGTGACGATGCGCGTCGGGAATGGTTCCAAGGTCGATGTGATCGCCGTCGGCACGCTACCTCTACATTTACCTACGGGATTAGTTTTAAACCTCAATAATTGTTATTTAGTGCCAGCTTTGAGCATGAACATTGTATCAGGATCTCGTTTAATTCGAGATGGCTACTCATTTAAATCCGAGAATAATGGTTGTTCTATTTATATGAGAGATATGTTTTATGGTCATGCCCCACTGGTTAATGGTTTATTCTTAATGAATCTCGAACGTAGTGTTACACATATTCATAGTGTGAATACCAAAAGATGTAAGGTTGATAATGATAGTCCCACATACTTGTGGCACTGCCGTCTTGGTCACATTGGTGTCAAACGCATGAAGAAGCTCCATGCAGATGGACTTTTGGAGTCTCTTGATTACGAATCATTTGACACGTGCGAACCATGCCTCATGGGTAAGATGACCAAGACTCCGTTCTCCGGAACAATGGAGCGAGCAACCAACTTATTGGAAATCATACATACTGATGTGTGCGGTCCAATGAGTGTTGAGGCTCGCGGTGGCTATCGTTATGTTCTCACTCTCACGGATGACTTGAGTAGATATGGGTATGTCTACCTAATGAAACACAAGTCTGAGACCTTTGAAAAGTTCAAGGAATTTCAGAGTGAGGTTGAGAATCAAGGTGACAGAAAAAGAAAGTTCTTACGATCAGATCGTGGAGGGGAATATTTGAGTCATGAATTTGGCACACACTTAAGGAAATGTGGAATAGTTTCACAACTCACGCTGCCTCGAACACCTCAGCGAAATGGTGTGTCCAAACGTCGTAATCGCACTCTATTGGATATGGAGCGATCTATGATGTCTCTTACCGATCTACCGCTCTCATTTTGGGGCTATGCTTTAGAGACTGCCGCATTCACTTTAAATAGGGCTCCGTCGAAATCCGTTGAGACGACACCGTATGAATTATGGTTTGGGAAGAAACCTAAGCTGTCGTTTCTAAAAGTTTGGGGATGCGATGCTTATGTCAAGAAACTTCAACCTGAAAAGCTCAAACCCAAGTCGGAAAAATGCATCTTCATAGGATACCCTAAGGAAACCATTGGGTATACCTTCTACCTCAGATCCGAAGGCAAGATCTTTGTTGCCAAGAACGGGTCCTTTCTGGAGAAAGAGTTTCTCTCGAAAGAAGTAAGTGGGAGGAAAGTGGAACTTGATGAAGTACTACCTCTTGATCCGGAAAGTAGCGCAGCTCAGGAAGATGTTCCTGTGGTGCCTGCACTGACTAGAGAGGAAGTTAATGATGATGATGATCAAGGTACTTCGGATCAAGCTCCTACTGAACTTCGTAGGTCCACAAGGACACGTTCCACGCCAGAGTGGTACGGCAACCCTGTCTTGGAAATCATGTTGTTAGACAACGGTGAACCTTCGAACTATGAAGAAGCAATGGCGGGCCCAGATTCCGACAAATGGCTTGAAGCCATGCAATCCGAGATAGGATCCATGTATGAAAACAAAGTGTGGACTTTGACAGACTTGCCCGATGATCGGCGAGCGATAGAAAACAAATGGATCTTTAAGAAGAAGACAGACGCGGATGGTAATGTTACCATCTATAAAGCTCGACTTGTCGCTAAGGGTTATCGACAAGTTCAAGGGGTTGACTACGATGAGACTTTCTCACCCGTAGCGAAGCCGAAGTCCGTCCGAATCATGTTAGCAATTGCCGCATACTATGATTATGAGATATGGCAAATGGACGTCAAAACGGCATTCCTTAACGGCTTTCTTAAGGAAGAATTGTATATGATGCAGCCGGAAGGTTTTGTCGATCCTAAGAATGCTAACAAGGTATGCATGCTCCAGCGCTCCATCTATGGGCTGGTGCAAGCATCTCGGAGTTGGAACATTCGATTTGATGAGATGATCAAAGCGTTTGGGTTTACACAGACTTATGGAGAAGCCTGTGTTTACAAGAAAGTGAGTGGGAGCTCTATAGCATTTCTCATATTATATGTGGATGACATACTATTGATGGGAAATGATATAGAATTATTGGGAAGCATAAAGGCCTACTTGAACAAGTGTTTTTCAATGAAGGACCTTGGAGAAGCTGCTTATATATTAGGCATCAAGATCTATAGAGATAGATCAAGACGCCTCATTGGTCTTTCACAAAGTACGTACCTTGACAAGATATTGAAGAAGTTCAATATGGATCAGTCCAAGAAGGGGTTCTTGCCTGTATTGCAAGGTGTGCAATTGAGCATGGCTCAATGCCCGACCACGGCAGAAGATAGTGAAAAGATGAGTGTCGTCCCCTATGCCTCGGCCATAGGGTCTATTATGTATGCCATGCTATGTACCAGACCTGATGTAAACCTTGCCGTCAGTTTGGTAGGAAGGTACCAAAGTAATCCCGGCATGGAACACCGGACAGCGGTCAAGAATATCCTGAAGTACCTGAAGAGGACTAAGGATATGTTTCTCGTTTATGGAGGTGACGAAGAGCTCGTCGTAAAGGGTTACGTTGATGCTAGTTTCGACACAGATCTGGATGACTCTAAGTCACAAACCGGATACGTGTATATTTTGAATGGTGGGGCAGTAAGCTGGTGCAGTTGCAAGCAAAGCGTTGTGGCAGGATCTACATGTGAAGCGGAATACATGGCGGCCTCAGAGGCAGCACAAGAAGCAATCTTGGTGAAGGAGTTCATTACCGACCTAGGAGTTATTCCCAATGCGTCGGGCCCGATGACTCTCTTCTGTGACAACACTAGAGCTATTGCCCTTGCCAAAGAGCCCAGGTTTCACAGGAAGACCAGGCATATCAAGCGTCGCTTCAACTCCATTCGTGAATATGTTCAAAATGGAGACATAGATATTTGTAAAGTACATACAGACCTGAATGTAGCAGATCCGTTGACTAAACCTCTCCCTAGAGCAAAACATGAGCAACACCAGAACTCTATGGGTGTTCGATTCATCACAATGTAACTAGATTATTGACTCTAGTGCAAGTGGGAGACTATTGGAAATATGCCCTAGAGGCAATAATAAAATGGTTATTATTATATTTCCTTGTTCATGATAATTGTCTATAGTTCATGCTATAATTGTGTTATCCGGAAATCGTAATACATGTGTGAATACATAGACCACAACATGTCCCTAGTGAGCCTCTAGTTGACTAGCTCGTTGATCAACAGATAGTCATGGTTTCCTGACTATGGACATTGGATGTCATTGATAACGGGATCACATCATTAGGAGAATGATGTGATGGACAAGATGCAATCCTAAGCATAGCACAAGATCGTGTAGTTCGTTTGCTAGAGCTTTTCCAAATGTCAAGTATCATTTCCTTAGACCATGAGATTGCGCAACTCCCGAATACCATAGGAGTGCTTTGGGTGTGCCAAACGTCACAACGTAACTGGGTGGCTATAAAGGTGCACTACGGGTATCTCCGAAAGTGTCTGTTGGGTTGGCACGAATCAAGACTGGGATTTGTCACTCCGTATGACGGAGAGGTATCTCTGGGCCCACTCGGTAATGCATCATCATAATGAGCTCAATGTGACCAAGTGTTTGGTCACGGGATCATGCATTACGGTACGAGTAAAGTGACTTGCCGGTAACGAGATTGAACAAGGTATTTGGATACCGACGATCGAATCTCGGGCAAGTAATGTACCGATTGACAAAGGGAATTGTATATGGGATTGATTGAATCCTCGACATCGTGGTTCATCCGATGAGATCATCGTGGAACATGTGGGAGCCAACATGGGTATCCAGATCCCGCTGTTGGTTATTGACCGGAGAGTCGTCTCGGTCATGTCTGCATGTCTCCCGAACCCGTAGGGTCTACACACTTAAGGTTCGGTGACGCTAGAGTTGTAGAGATATTAGTATGCGGTTAACCGAAAGTTGTTTGGAGTCCCGGATGAGATCCCGGACGTCACGAGGAGTTCCGGAATGGTCCGGAGGTAAAGATTTATATATGGGAAGTCCTATTTTGGCCATTGGAAAATGTTCGGGATTTTTCGGTATTGTACCGGGAAGGTTCTAGAAGGTTCCGAAGTGGGGCCCACCTGCATGGGGGGACCCACATGAACGTGGGTAGTGGGGGCAAGGCCCCACACCCCTGGTCAAGGCGCACCAAGATCCCACCTTAGAAGGAATAAGATCATATCCCGAAGGGATAAGATCAAGATCCCTAAAAAGGGAGGATAACAATCGGTGGGGAAGGGAAATGATGGGATTTCTTTCCCCCACCTTTGCCAACGCCCCAATGGACTTGGAGGGCAAGAAACCAGCCCCCTTCACCCCTATATATAGTGGGGAGGCGCATGGGAGCAGCATCCCAAGCCCCTAGCGCCTCCCTCTCCCTCCCGTGACACCTCTCCCTCTCGCTCAGCTTGGCGAAGCCCTGCCGAGACCCCCGCTGCTTCCACCACCACGCCGTCGTGCTGCTGGATCTCCATCAACCTCTCCCTCCCCTTGCTGGATCAAGAAGGAGGAGACGTCTTCCCAACCGTACGTGTGTTGAACGCGGAGGTGCCGTCCGTTCGGCGCTCGGTCATCGGTGATTTGGATCACCACGAGTACGACTCCATCAACCCCGTTCACTTGAACGCTTCCGCTCGCGATCTACAAGGGTATGTAGATGCACTCTTTTCTCTCTCGTTGCTAGAAGACTCCATAGATTGTTCTTGATGATGCGTATAAATTTTTTTAATTTCTGCAACGATCTCCAACACCTACTTCTATGACAAAAAATCATGACAGAAAATGGGCTTTTCGTCCTGGGCGGGCCGGAGACGCAGCTACATGACATTCTTTGGGCCGTCCATGACGGAAAAAAACCGTGGTAGAAGCGAGGGCGAGGAAAATTTCAGCGAGTTCCCGGTTGCGTTGGGAGGTCGGGGGCCGTGCGATGCGCGTTTCTCTCGTACACGTATGCGCGTGTGTGCGAGGCGTTGGCTCTAACTGAACCCGAGCGAGGCATTGGGCTCTAACTGAACCCGAGCGATTGCACTGCAGGCTACGCGTTATTGAACCCGAGCGATCGATCGATGGCTGTTAACTGAACCCGATCGAGCGATTCCTTCGCTACTGCTACTAACTGAAGCCGATCGATGCTGCCTCTGGGATGAACAATGAGCGTTGCGGGAGGGGGGGGTTGGATGAACAGTGAGCGGTGACGTTGCCTCTGGATGAAGAAGACCCCGTGGTGTGGTGGAGGGCTGGATGAATAGTAGACGGTGGAGGGGTGCCCGTGGAGGGGTGGTTGAACAGGACCCCGTGGTGTGGAGGGCTGGATGAACAGTAGACGGTGGAGGGGTGCCCGTGGAGGGGTGGTTGAACAGTAGCCATTGGAGTAGCCCGCGGTGGAGGCTGGATGAACAGGGCAGCAAATCTAATCCTGGAGACCTTTTACTATGTGAGGGCAGCAAATCTAATCCTGGAGTCCTTTTACTATGTGAGGGCAGCAAATCTAATCATGAGACCTTTTACTATGCGAGGGCAGCAAATCCAATCCTGAGACCTTTTACTATGTCAGGGCAGTAAATCTAATCTGGAGACCTTTTACTATGTGATGGCAGCAAATCTAATCCTGGACATACTCTGTTGACTTGTCCACCAGCCGCCTCAAGACGGTGGCACTTCATCCCGAAAGCCCTAGATTGCTTCTGCCCAGGTTCCACCTCGAGACGGTAGTGCTTCATCCCGAAAGCCTTCTATTATTTTTTCTAGGTCAAAACTCTTCATATAGCAGAACATGGGCACCGGAGCCTGGCCAGGGGCCCACAAGCTCAGGCGGCGCGCCCCGAGGCTAGTGGCCACCTTGTGTGTCCCCTTTTGGTCTTCCTTGGCCCAATATTTTTTATATATTCCAAAACAATTCTCCGTAAAGTTTCAGGACATTTGGAGTTGTGAAGAATAGGTATCTGAGATTTGCTCCTTTCCGGTCCAGAATTCCACATGCCGGCATTCTCCCTCTTAATGCAAATCTTGTAAAATAAGAGAGAAAAGGCATAGGAATTGTATCCTAAAGTGTAATAACAGCCCATAATGCAATACATATTAACATAAAAGCATGATGCAAAATGGATGTATCAAGGGATCATGATAATAATCCTCGTACACATCATGAAGGATAGTATCATGTTCATGCTCATGTGTTAACCTATTAAATACCTTGTTATTCTTTGTTGTATTTGCTTTGTTTGCTATGAGCTTGCAAGTACATTTGAAGTACTCACCTGGTGTGTCATGCTAGATGCAGCATAAGCCGTACAAGGAGTTGATGTTGATCTGTACGTCACGTTCTAGGTCGTGTCCAAGCAGTGTCCTTGTGGAGTGCAGTTCCGCTGCCAAGTATGAGTTTCCTTTATCGTCAAGGACCCTGAGATTTATACTAAATAATTGTGAGGCCCTGACTTAATAGTGCACTAATTATACAAGCAAATGCGCACGATCAAGATCAAAGACTCACGAGAAGATATCATAACACAACTCTAGACACAAATTAAAGTCATAGAAGCTTTATATTACAAGCCAGGGGGCTCGAGGGCTCGAATACATCAGCTCAAATTCAAACGAGTCAGCAGAAGCAACAATATCTGAGTACAGACATAAGGTAAACAATTATGCATTAGGAAGTCTAGCAAAAAAACAACATGGATCGAAAAGGAAAGGCCTCCTGCCTGGGAGCCTCCTATATACTCCTGATCGTCGGCGGTCTCCACGTAGTAGGAGGCTCTTTTGGGGTACTAGTAGTCGTCGACAGTGTCGGCTAGCTCCTTGACTCCGTTATCTGATCGCAGCAATCGAGTATAGGGGAAAAGGGGTAGCAAAGCAAATGTGAGTACTCATCCGAAGTACTCGCAAGACTTACATCGAATTTATGCTAAGTATGCATCAATATCAAAGGAATGGGGCATATCTTAGGACTAAACTGCAGGAATGCCAGAAGAGAAGGGAAAGCCTAGCCTACCGAAGACTACCATCTTGAAGCATCTTGCAGTACTAGAAGAGTGCAGATTAACATAACATAAAGTAACAAGTATGTTGTATTATAGAATAGAGATCCTTCCTCGACTCCCAGCGAGAAAGAAATCCCGGAGCCATCCTATACATTTCATGTTTCCGGTATCAAGTTCTAGTCGTACAGATCAGGATTCAACTCCGAGCGTCCGTTATCATGTGTACGACGAATAGATTAACTTCCATGCAGGGGTGCGCAAACTTACCCAACACACTCGATTAACTCTGGCTGAACACACTTTTCTGGGTCATGCTCGGCCTTGGCTGATCAACACACCGTAGTCCTACCTAGACTCAGAGAGAGGCCAGTCGGCCCGTCTACATCCTAAATACGAAGGGGTCATGGGCCAATCGTTATTTGCAATCCTGTGCATTGTGAACGTGACCTGGAGCAGATCCACCCCCTTATACAAGCGCAGGTGGTTCCCGTCCAAGCAGGCGTGCGCCGCTAAACCGCTGACGTCTGAGAGCTTTCTGAAGAAACATACACGACGCACTAGGCCCCCCAGGCGCGCCCTGGTGGCTGGTGGGCAGCCCAGCCCACCTCCGGTGCTCTACTTCTGGAATATGAGGTCTTTCGACCTAGAAAAAATAAGGATAGGACTTTCGGGATGCAGCGCCACCGTCTCGAGGCGGAACTTGGGCAGGAGCACTTTTGCCTTCCGGCGAAGCGATTCCGCCGGGGGAACTTCCCTCCCGGAGGGAGAAATCGAAGCCTTTGTCATCACCAACAACCCTCTCATCTTTGGGAGGCCAATCTCCATCAACATCTTCAACAACACCATCTCATCTCAAACCCTAGTTCATCTCTTGTGTTCAATCTTTGTACCGGAACCTCAGATTGGTACCTGTGGGTGACTAGTAGTGTTGATTACATCTTGTAGTTGATTACTATATGGTTTATTTGGTGGAAGATTATATGTTCAGATCCATTATGCTATTTAATACCCCTCTGATCTTGAGCATGAATATCAGTTGTGAGTAGTTACCGTTGTTCTTGAGGTCACGAGAGAAGTCATCTTGCAAGTAATCATGTGAATTTGATATGTGTTCAATATTTTGATGATATGTATGTTGTGATTCCCTTAGTGATGTCATATGAACGTCGACTACATGACACTTCACCATCTTTGGGCCTAAGGGAATGCATTGTGGAGTAGTTATTAGATGTTGGGTTGCTAGAGTGACAGAATCTTAAACCGTAGTTTATGCGCTACTTCGTAAGGGACCGATTTCGATCCAAATGTTTAATGCTATGGTTAGATTTTATCTTAATACATTTCTCGTAGTTGCGGATGCTTGCTAGGGGGGTTAATCATAAGTGGGAGTTTTGTTCAAGTAAGAATAGCACCCAAGCGTTGGTCCACCCACATATCAAATTATCAAAGTAGCGAACGCGAATCAAACCAACATGATGAAAGTGACTACATGAAAGTCCCATGTGCCCTCAAGAATGCTTTTCTTATTATAAGAGACTGTTTTGGCCTGTCATTTGCTACCGAAAGGATTGGGCTGCCTTGCTTCACTTTATTTACCATTACCGTTACTTTTCCGTTAAAAATTATCTTGCTATTAAACTACCTGTTACCAACAATTTCAGTGCTTGCATAAATAACCTTGCTGAAAATCACTTGTTATTTCCATCTGCTCCTCATTAGTTTGACACTCTTACTTATCGAAAGGACTATGATTGATCACCTATACTTGTGGGTCTCATGGATGCACAAGTAGTATTCCTGCTTAGTACAAGGAAAGGCTAGCAAATAGATTGAGAAGCAACCAACCAAGAAACAAAAATTCTCATAAGCAAGCATTAAGCATAACTAACACCGAATAATGCACCATAAGTAGGATGTAATTTCATTGCATAACTATTGACTTTTGTGCTTGCATAGGGAATCACAAACATTAACACCAGTATACTTACTAAAGCATAATGACCCACCAACATGACTCCCATATTAGTATCTTCATATCTCAAAACTGTTACAAGGAATCAAGTTTTTAATATCCAATGATCTTCATGAAAGTTTTTATTTTATCCCTCTTGCATATCTATCACTTTGGGACTAATTCGATATATTAACATTGCTTATAACAAGCTCTCAAACAAATTTAAGTGAAGAACATGAGCATAAATAATTTTTTTCATCTCTCAAAACAATATACTTTAAGCATGAGAGGATTTCTTCAAAAAAATTACTAACTCTCAAATTAATCTAAGTGAAGCCTGAGAGTATTTCTTCGAAAACTAAAGCACCACCGTGTTCAAAAAGATATAAGTGAAGCACTAGAGCAATTCCATAGCTCAAAAAATTTGGGGACATTTACATCTATGCCCTTAACTCGAACCCACTACTCAGTTTTACCCCTAATTTTTAGGTATGCTCAGTTTTTCCCCTCCGCCGTTAGTTTCACTTATAGAAATGACCTTCTGTGCCATTACCGTCTGGTCAAAGGGCTTTTACCATCATGAAAAAATAGAAAAAAATTAAAAAAAATTGAAACTTTGTGGGATCGAACATACTCATCTCTACAAGGTGTGTACAAATTTGCATGCCGTTCGGACACCCTCGGAGCTCGTGGCAAAGGAAAACATAAATTTTGTACGTATGTGAACAGTAAATTCTAGAAAATAGAGAAAAAAATCAAAAAATATGAAATTTTGTGCGACTGAAGATACTCAGGTGCGCAAGATGTGTGCACATTTTTGTTGTGTTTGGACATCGTAAGAGCTAATGGAGAAAAAAACCAAAATTTAGCTCAAAAAAACTTTGAAAAAGTGCACTATTTTTTTTCTCTAGAGCGCCTCGTACATCATTGATCACCAAAACTCGCAAGCACCTTGTGCACTCAAGCCTTTTTGAAGCAAAAAAAATTCAATTTGAATTTTGTTGCTATTTTTTTCGAATTTACTGTTCATAGGCATAAATTATTTTTGTTTTCATTTGCCACGAGCTTCCGGAGTGTCCAACCAACACAAAAATTTGTACGTGCCTTGCGGATATGACTCTCTTCGATCCCACAAAATTTCAGGGTTTTTTGATTTTTTTGCTATTTTTTTCTGGATGGTCAAAGTCCTTTGACCGGACGGTAACAGCGCAAAAGGGCATTTCTATAAGTGACACTAACGGCGGAGGGGCAAAATTGAGCATACCTAAAAATTAGGGGCAAAACTAAGTAGTGGATTCGTGTTAGGGGCACAACTGTAATTGCCCCAAAAATTTAAGTGAAGCACATCATTATGGCTTTCTCAAATAGGTGTGTCCAGCAAGGATGATCATGACAAACTAAAAAGCAAAACAAGCAAAGACTCATATAATACAAGAGGCTCCAAGCAAAACTCATGATATGTGACGAATAAAAATATAGCTCAAAGTAAAATTACCGATGGTAGTTAGAAGAAAGAGGGGATGCCTTCCGGGGCATCCCCAAGCATAGATGCTTGGTTCCCCTTGAATATTAACTTGGGTGCCATGGGCATCCCCAAGATTAGGCTCTTTTCACTCCTTATTCCTTCGTCCATCGTGATCTCACCCAAAACTTGAAAACTTCAATCGCACAAAACTCAACAAAAACCTTCGTGAGATCCGTTAGTATAATAAAGCAAATCCCCACTTTATGTATTGTTTAAAACCCGTTCATATTTTATTATTGCATTATACCTATTGTATTCTAACTTTACCATGGCTTATACCCCCCGATACATTCCATAGATTCTTCAAAATAAGCACACAATGCAACAAAAACAGAATAGTCTGTAGTAATCTGGACTCTAACCATACTTATGTAACTCCAAAAATTCTGAAACCTTAGGACAACATAGGCAATTTGTATATAAATCTTTTGTAAATAATTCCGAATTTTTTGTCTCTTCTGTGATTTTTAAAAATTCTGCTACTGGACGGAAAAGTTTCTGTTTTTCAACAAGATCAAATCAACTATCACTAAACATGATCCCAGAGGCTTTAATTGGCACAAATACTAATTAAAACATAAAAACACAATCATAAGATTAGCCTAATTGTGTGAACACACAAAAACAGAAACAAAAACACAAAAATAAATTTTATTCACTGGGTTGCCTCCCAACAAACACTATCGTTTTCTGCCCCTAGCTAGGCATAAGGCATAGATTCAAGTATTGTCATATTTAGTTTTTAATCCATAGGTTGCCCTCTTGATTGATTAATATGGTGGCTTAATTATTGTTCTAGGGAAGTCTTACATACCCTTTCTTAGTGTAAATTGAAATTTAATATTACCTTCTTTCATATCAATCATGGCACCTATAGTTCGTAAAAACGGTGTACCAAGTATGATTGGACAAGACGGATTGCAATCAATATCAAGAACAATAAAATCTATGGGCACATAGTTCCTATTTGCAAAAATAAGAACATCATTAATCCTTCCCAAAGGTTTTTTAATTGTAGAATCCGCCAAGTGCAAATTAAGAGAACATTCTTCCAACTTGGTAAAACCTACCACATCACAAAGAGATTTCGGATTTGTGGAAACACTAGCACCTAAATCACATAAAGCAAAGCACTCATAATTTTTGATGTTGACTTTAATGGTTGGTTCCCATTCATCATATAATTTTCTAGTAACTGAAATCCATAATTCCAACTTTTCTTCTAAAGCTTTCATCATCGCTTCTACAATATGTTTAGTAAAAGCTTTATTTAGTTCATAGGCATTGGGTAAATTTAACATGGATTTTAACAAAGAAATACATTCAATCAAAGATCAACTACCATAATTAAAATATTTGTAATCCAGAAGAGTCGGCACATCACTAGTTAATGTTTTGACCTCCCCAAACCCACTTTTATCAAATTTTTCAACAAAATTTTCACCCTCCGAATTATGAGGACGCCCTCTAGCTAAAGTTGAATCTTCTTCAGTCCTCTTTTCATCAAGTTTAATATTACTAAACAAGGTATCAATAGAAGAAACACCAATCATTTTAAGATCTTCATCATTATTATGAAAGCAATCGATAGAAAATGCTCTTTCTAAAAATTCTCTTTTAGCTCTAAGCATGGCGGTACGCTTCTTACTTTCATACATAGAAACATAAAAATCTTTAATTGATTCATTGACATCAACCTTAGGTAGAAAAATTTTAATCTTGAGATTTTCTACATCATGGGAAATTCTATCAATGCTTCTAAACATATCAGCAAGTTTACCCAATTTTTCTTCTATCGTAGTGTTCAAAACTTTTTGAGCATTGGTAAATTATTTAATATTACTCTCAAGATCATATGGGTTCCTATTATTATTGTAAGAACAATTAGCATACGAATCGCCATAATTATTAGAGGAATTTCCAGGAAAAGACCTAGGATTAAAATTTCCTCTATAAGCATTGTTATTAAAATTGTCTCGCGAGACAAAATTCACATCTACGGGATCACTATTTTGCTCAATCACAGTAGACAAAGGCACATCATTAAGATCAATAGAAGCATTTTTATTAGCAACCAATTTCATAAGAGCATCAACTTTTTCACTCAAAGTACAAATGTCTTCAACCGAGTTAACCTTTTTACTAGTAGGTGCTCTTCCGGTGTGCCATCGCGAATAATTTGCCATAATATTATCAAGAAATTTAGTAGCTTCACCCAAAGTAATCTCCATAAAAGTACCTCCTGCGGTGGAATCCAAAAGATTTCTAGAAAAAAATGCAACCCCGCATAATTTTTTTGTATAATCATCCATAGATTTAAACCATGAGTAGGACAATTTCTTAGCATCAATTTCATTCTTTCCAAAGATTGTGCAACATGTTCATGCTCAAGTTCCTTAAAATTCATGATTTCATTTCTAAGGGAAATAATTTTCGTGGGCGGAAAATACTTAGTAATAAAAGCATCTTTGCACTCATCCCAAGAATCGATACTATTACGAGGCAAAGAAGAAAACCAATTTTTTGCACGATCCCTCAAAGAGAAAGGAAACAATATTAATTTCACAATATCATTGTCCACGTCTTTTTTATTTTGCATATCACACAATTCTACGAAAGTGTTTAGATGTGATGCGGCATGCTCATTAGGAGTACCAGAAAATTGTTCTTTCATAACAAGATTCAACAAAGCGACATTAATATCATAAGACTCCACACTAGCGGCGGGAGGAGCAATCAGAATACTAATAAAATCATTATTATTATTATTATTATTGGAAAAATCACACAATTTGGTATTTTCTTGAGCCATCGTTACTACGCAAACAAGATCACACGCAAACAAAAGATCAAACGAGAAAAAGGCAAATGAATAAGAAGGCAAATATTTTTGTGTGTTTCACAAAAATGTTGTAGAAGTGGGGGAGATGAAAATGAGAGGAAAATGGAAAATAATGTAAATTTCCAGGAGATGAGATTTGTGATTGGGTACTGCTAGATGTTGATGATGTCTCCCCGGCAACGGCGCGAGAAATTCTTCCTGATTGCTTGTATCTGCGTTGGTATTTCCTCGGAGAGCAGAGGATGGTGTAGCACATCAACGGTAAGTATTTCCCTCAGTTACGAAACCAAGGTTATCAATTCAGTAGGAGAACCAAGCAACAGTATGTAAACAGTACCTGCATACAAATAACAAATACTTGCAACCCAACGCGTAAGAGGGGTTGTCAATCTCTCCACGGTATTGAGATATATTAAATTGTATTAGATTTGATAAATAGATCTGATAAAAAATAAGGAAAAAGTGCAGCAAGGTATTTTTGGGTTTTTGGAATAACTAGTACGTGTGCACGTGCAACGCACGTATCCTAATAAAGTAAAATAAAAAATGAACTTTTGTATTGTTGTATCGGAACATTTAAATGTGTGTCATAGGTCATAGGTCTCAATGATTTCAATGTAATAATTTATTTTAGATGAAGTCATAGGTCTTGTTTGACCGGTGAAAGACTTCCATTGTTGAAATGTTGTGATTCCAAAATTCTAAATACAAAAATGAAAAAACTCTGTGCATGTAACACACGACCAATACGCATGTCTTCACATAAAATTAACAATCACATAAATGTATTATAAAAATAACAACTAAGCAAAATTATCTAGTAATCATCATTTGATGATGATCCTCTCTGGAAGGTCCATCTTTTGATTCGATCTATAATGCTTCGTTCTAAGACTGGGATATTGTTTAGAACTTCATTCTCTTCATACTTCAAAATATGAACCAAAAATCGCTTCCTTAGTTCAAAATTATCCTACATATGCATTATATAACATTGTTATTAGAAAAAAAACATGAGTAACATGTGTAGAAATGAGCATGGTGTGAAATACTTACCTTGGGTACTAGAAAATGTAGCGTTCCATCATGCCATGAGTGCATTAAATTGAAAATCAAATAACCAGACAGGGGACTGCATGTATGAAATGTTACATGTGAGTTGAATGAATCAATTAAGATTGTGATGTATTGACAAGATTCTTACCCGTATGAATTTGTGGGAACAACAGGAACTTTGCATCCCCATTTTATAAGGTCGTCCTTGAAGGCAGGGTTTGCAGTTTGAAGTGCAAGGTTTAGATCGTTGACCATAGTTTTAAGTATATGCTTTCCGAAAGTAGGTATTGAAAGCGGGTCCAAAATAGAAACAACTTTTTTTTGTTGGTCCAAGATGAACAATAAAAATAGTCCAAGAATATCACAAGGCAATAGAATCTGCAATGACGCATCAATTATTATCATTTATTAAGACCAAATAAACAATGACTTTGGATTGAAATCTTACCGTATCACATTCTGAGATATGATACTCATTGCTATTAGGCCAGCTATCAAATAGTTGTGCCAACATATCAATGTCCATACCATCACGATGACTTGGGACTCGTGCATTGTGGGACATGGACTACAATAATGTAAGAAAACATGAGTAGAATAAGGCAAAATGTAAAATGTGATTATAATAACTTACACAGAATCGTAGATCCATATAGTGTGTTGGGACATCTCTAGCAAGCTGGACGTCGTGGCACGCTAGTATCCTCACAGCCATGTTAAAACAACCAGCATCCATGTACTCATCATTCTTTAATATGTTCTTTAATTGTCTCAAGTTCAAACTAATAGGATAAGGTTGAGAGCTTTTCACCCATTCGCTCCTGTGAAATGGGAATTCTGTCATTATACAAGAGTAATAGGAACAAAAATGAATTGCAAAAATGTGTCTTACTCTAGCATCGGGACATCATCAACCATGCTGATGAACAAGCAAAGTTCATCTATTAAGTCGTCGTTTGTTGGAGTGACAAACGGCGAAAGGATAAATGATTGCGAGATGAGCTCAACTTGTGACGATGAGTTGGATGCTTTAGGTTTTTTAGGAGGTCTATCGAAAATCATACAATCAGTGGGATCCGTGTTGATTTCATCATCATCCATGTCTCGGTTTCTTATATCGTCATCATTGAATTCCGAGACGACTAAAATGACAGCTAATTTTGTTCTAAAATCTGTCATGTGAACCTAAAGTGAAGTAGTAATAAGACTTAGTTTTCAAATAATGATACAACACAAAATAATTAGTATCATGATATGATGCAAAATATACCTGTTCAGGAGTGTCGGACAAACTATCTCCCGTGAAGTACTCCATGTAATTTAACATCCAGAGACCACAAGACCACCCTGATGATAAAGAATTTTTGTTATGCTTAATAACAAAAATATTAGTAAAAAAATAGTATCATAAAATGATGATGACTGAACCACACTATCATACCGGATACGCTTGTAAAAAAAGAACTAAACAACGTTTGCCGCTAATATAAATCAAATGACCAAAAGGGCTATCAATAAAATAACTAAATTTCTAACCCATATATGTTTTTATATATAAATCAAATGAACAAAATGGTTATCAATAAAAAAATGAATTTGTGAATGCATAATTATTTTGAGAGGAACCCATATAATTATTACTTCACCGAATGGGTTATCGATCATAGATACAAAAATTAAACAAAAGAGACACGGCCGATGATCCATTTGGTCAATGTACTATTATCTGGGTGGCGTAATTATGTGATAGAAAATAGACCAGAGGTCAGATTGCAAAAGAGAAAAAAAAAAGCAACCAAAGAAACACTAATAAGGAGCAGCCGGTGAAAAGTAAAATAAAAAAAGAGGAACAGGAAGCCGTGTGTCACACTATCACTATCTCGATCTCCCGAGTACACTATCACTTTGCTTTATCCACTCCTCACTTCTTCCTCCACCAGCCGCCTCCTCTGTAGCACGGCGCCTACTCCGCAGCACGCCACATCCTCTCCCGGCACGACGTCGGCCGGCGCCCCCCCCCCACCCACACCACCACGACCACCACGGCCTTGCCCCGTCTCCTCCTATCCCCTCCAGGGCCTCGCCCCGTCTCCTCCTATCCCCTCCAGGGCCTCGCCCCGCCGGCCCTTATCCCCAGCACGGCCTCGCCCCGCCCCTCCTCTGACCACCGCGGCCTTGCCTCGCCACCAACCCCGCGGATCTTCCCTGGATCGACTCTGCCACCTTCATCCTACTGCCCCAGAGGATATCGAGATGTGAGCTGGTCAACACAATTCGGGAGCAGGCATATCGAATTGGATCGAGATCCAGTGCGTCATCAAGTCGCTCTGGGAAGGAGTTCGCAGCTCGCGTACGTGCTCTACAGGATCAGCCTAATCTCTCTATCGCCGCTGTTGTTGGCTTGCAATAGACCAGACTATTTCCAGAGGTCAGTTCATCTATCTATCCTCAAGTAGGCCTTGTATCCATTCCTCTGCTTTTCATGTAGCTTCAGTTTGTACACTTAGTAGAACACACTTCCTGACCAAATGATGGACAATAACTCTTCCAGGTACCACAAAGTGGTTGATTCAAAGTTTGCACTATTTATATCACAGGTAATGGTAATAGGAATTTCAGTTCTTGTTCTTGATCTCCTGTATGTAGAATGTTATTTTTTACATTGCTTGTACCAATTGCAGGATGGTACAAATGGAGAAGTAAAAAATAAGGCCTGGAGTTATACCCAAATAATTTATGCAGGTGCGGAAAGAAACACTTGATCTATGCTCAATTGCCTAATAGTATAACAGAACACGCTCTGCTTCTTCTCCTGTAATATTGCTAGCATAGCTGATATTCTCCTGTAATATTGCTAGCATAGCTGATAGTACAAGTTAATGCGTGACTGCTTACTCTATTTAGCCCTATGAGTGAATAAAAAAAGATTGAAAATCGTAACGCATTTTTTATATGCAGCCCAATGAAGTGTATCGCCTTGAGCTCCATTATTTAGGCCAGATCTCATGAGAGGTGTTGTGTCAATTGCATTGGCATACAATAAGGTAAATAATTGCATTGGCATACCAAATCTCTTGAACAAATGTGATTCAGGAATGCTATGAGTGATAAAATAAACATAATAACATACCAAATGTGCCCTGTTAAGCATAAATGCGATGAGTTATAGTAGGAGGCGTACCCATCCGTCTGAAGACTGCTCTTAATATATTCTTCTCTTTTCCATGTTGTAACATCTAGATCAATCCACTTATCAGATTTTAATTCCATGTGCTTGGATGCATATTTGAATAAATCCTCTAGTCCTTCTAGCTGTTGTACCAACAAATGGAAAAAGTATAAGCATCACAAGTGAGAAGTAAGAAAAAGAAGGTTCTTAGAAAAGATGGGGGAGTAGGACTAAGTACTAACCGTATCAGTGAGGTCCTTGCGGCTCATGTATGGGCCTAGCGAGTCAAGCACTTGAACACATTTTTTTCTGGCATTTATAACACATAAATACCAGTGAATGTCGTCCATGTTTATTGGTAAGTATATCTGAAGAAAATGATTATTTTAGTTGTAGAAGTATGTGGACGAATCGGTCGTTCTTGCTGTAGTTCATAGAAATATGTAGAAAAGTAAGACTAACCATATCGTTTTCCAAATACGCTTTGGCTCTGTTTAATACCCATGCTGGTGCAGCATCCATGTCATCTGAGGGCAGATAGCTACCGATCTTCATCATCTTAGAGATGCATGCATTCTCTAAGAACACACTTCCACCTGACCTTACTTGTAGATGCTCCGTAAAAATCATGCAATTTATGTACGTATTTATGACCTACAATTAAAAGTATACATAGTATATTAGATGACACATACTTCTAATTGAATAGCATCTTCATGTCCTAATATACTTACTTCGTCGCCAACCCATTCTTTGGGAGATAGAAGAGATAGTAAATGTCTTTTTTCAGAAATGCGTCGCCTATGCTCACTAAATTTCTTTCTTTACTTGGTTCGGATCTGATTTTTTCTATAACGGACCAATCATCGCCAGTGCAGGCATAATCTGTCACGATGGCCATAATAACATTTAATGGTAATGAACACAAAAACAATAATATAGCAGTACAAGGACATTGAAGGTTTTGTTCTGTGCCTTGTGGAGAAACAACATAGTCTTGTGCCTTCTTAGGCTTGTTATGTCGTCGTATATGTTTCTTTATATGCACGGGCATTGTTAGCTCGTCCTCTATAGTTTGAAGCCCTTCCGTGCCGGGTGTTTGTACCAATTTCTCATCCTCAATTGCCACCATTTGTTGACTTGTTTCGTTGTGGGTTAATTTCTGAAAACAATATTAGAAGAATTACCCATATGTAGGATATAATATAATTATAATAGTCTTGGAAGAAATAATTGGAAAAGGAAAGTCACATTTGTATGTTCAGAATCTTTGGCCTCTCTGTTTGCTATGTTTTCTTCAAGAATAGGTGTATATTCTGAGCTCTCCGTGCAATTATTTTCCTCCACTTCATTATTGTTGAGTACTTCACTTGATTCGTCATCTCTCGGTAGCTAAAACACATGGTAGTATAATATTATAACAGATAGAATATCTTTTTGATATGATATTGTACTAAAAAATTACAAAGTGCTCTGTGGTGTTAGAATTAGAATAGTAATGACATGTGGAAAGAAAACTTGCCTCTGTGGACTCGGGATATGTATCCTCCTGTACGGTTATCACCTCATCAATATGCATATTCTCTGTATCCTCCATAGTAGAGTCTTCTTGTATCAACTGTGCCGACTCATAGTTTATATCCTCGTCCTTCTTTATGACCTATTCAACCTGCATATTATCTATATCCTCATCCTTTGCTACCGTGTTGATGCCATTCTAACAACCCAAGTATGACACTTTTAGATAGGAAACCTTGCATAGAAAGAACAGAGATATAATATGTCTTTACCATCTCAATAGCATGGACAGTAGTACCGGATCTGGTTGGAGATTGACTCGCATGGGGCACCGGTGACGGAGGCGTAGACATGGACGATGACGGTGCTTCACCAAGGGCAGATGTGTCCGGCTCAGTGGAGAGACTTCTTGTGGATGTATGTTGGGATGCGGATGAGAGATCGCGAGGGAGGATGGAGGAGAGGTGAAAGTAATGGTATCAGACAATATAAGGCAGAATCGTGAGAGAAAGGAAACTACTATCGCGATAATTGGGGACTCCTGATTGCTATCATCCCCGGATTTTTCTGAGGCCCCAGAATCTTATCTTGTGCTTTTTTTATACTCACACAAAATTATTGGAGTTATTTTCGTGGTATATTTTATATGCATAAATATTGTGATTGGCCCACCTTCCTTCTGTAACCGTGGGCTTAATAATTCAGAAAAGGCACACCCTTTTAATATTTGAGAAACTAATTTTTTCTGTTTCATTTGAAATTCAGCTGATGTATGGTGGTTGCCTTCTTATAAATGAGCAAGCGACTGGGGGAGATCACGACTTGTTCTTTTGATTTTTTTGGTTCATCACATGATCCATCAAGCCAGCCAAGGGGGAGATCAGTGAAGAGGTGAAGTAGAAATTGGAATCGGAATAGGAGGCATATCTTCAACTGGTTTGATGCATGTTGGAAGAGGTATTCTCGCCCACTGTGGTTATCCACCAGTTTAGTCTGTTACATGACTTATATTCTTTTATGAATACTGTATGCATTATTCTTTTGATTTTTTTTCTAAAAAAAGAAAGCATGTGAGCTCGTGTGCTATAGATCCGGGAACGTCCTATTTGCAACATAGTAGTAAAAAACGCCTTTTAACTTCAATATATTCCAGGAATCTCAGTCTTTTGCAGTTTTCGTTACAAATATATCATAGAACATCTCACTTAGGCATTCAAGAATATATTCCAGGAATCTCAATCTTTTGCAGTTTTCGTTACAAATATATCATAGAGCATCTCACTTGGGCATTCAAGAACATGTTTAACAGAACATAATTTCGAAGGGAAAATTTAGATAGTACAGGATACAGCACAAAGCGTTCCTTATTATGTATGATCTGACCCCATGTCGTAGCATCAGTCGACCATGCTCTTCTCTTCCAAATAGGTTTACAAGTTGCACATGTGGAGACCAGTAACCACAACAAAGCCTCAATTCTCCTGAACAAGAATATTTCTCAAACCTGATCAACAAAAAATGTGAAGTGATTAGTGCATGACATGAGATACGGCTACAAAAATGAAAAGCTTGTAAGGAGCTAGTTTCATAAGCTGGTTTTGAAAGCGGACATAGTATGTGAAAAGAAATAATGGAATAATGCACCTGCCTCATCTCTCCAAAACATCTCTGTAGACAATGTTCTTGGTGCTTTTCCCGGATTTATCAACATCCTTGTTTGGCTTGGCCAAAATCCGTGTCGTCTCTCTCAACACTCCTCTTGACAATGCAACATATAGCTGCCCATGTGAGGATACTGGCTCGGGAAGGTAAATGCCGACATTTGGGATGGTCTGACCCTGTGCCTTGTTAATTGTCATGGAAAAACTCAGGCGGATGGGGAACTGTTTTCTCTTAAGTTTGAAAGGAAGTGAGATGTCCTCTAAGGGTGACATAGGGATCCTAGGTATAAACACCCTCTTTCCAGCATGCTGACCACCAACAATCTCCGCATCGATTGCATTATCCTGAAAGGCTCTGATCATAAGCCGTGTTCCATTGCATAGACCATTATGAGGGTCGAGGTTCCGGAGCAGAATGACTGGACAGTTTACCTTTAATTTCAAAACATGCGGGGGCAAGCCATTTGGTGTGATTGAGTTCAAAAAATCAATTGTGTAATTATTCTGCAAGTCATCCTCAATTGAGTCAAAACTATGGTATAACTTCTCTTCGCCTGGAAACCTGGAGATCATTTTGTCATTCAGGTCATCGACATGATCGTTCTTGGTTGAAAGAATAGCACGTGCACTCACGTACTCTCTCGATCTAGCATTGGCCTGCAAAGATGGGAAGACATCTTCGATGAGCATGTTAATAGCTTTTTCATCCTCGGTATAGCCAATGACAATGTCCTCGGGGAGACGGACATAATCGTCGCCAATTGTCTCTTCAGTTCCATTGCCTATCCTTAGTAGGTATTCTGAGAACCAAGGATCAGCCTGTGCCCGCATATTGTGCGTGAGACGTATCTTGCGGGTCTTCTCCCAAAGATAGGATCTCAGAAGTGTAGCATCCGTTATCTGTGCTCTTTTCCCACGTGTCACAACGGGTAGGACCTGCCTGAAATCACCACCAAAGACAACAACCTTTCCTCCAAACGGTAAAGAACATTCCATTATATCCTGTAGTGATCTATCAAGCGTCTCAACTGCTTGTCGTTTTGTCATAGCGACTTCGTCCCAAATTATAAGGGACGCCTGTCTAAGCAACTCCGCTGTACCACTCTGTTTTGTGAAACCGCTCATACTGTTGTCAGTGAGCTTGATTGGAATTTTGAACCGGGAGTGTGCTGTGCGTCCTCCAGGCATTATCGACGTTGCAATACCAGATGTAGTAGTTGCAATCGCAATTTCGCCCATGGAACGCACCTTTGCTAGCAATGCCTTGTACAAGTACGTCTTCCCAGTTCCTCCTGGACCATCAACAAAGAATATCTGGCTTTTTTGTTCATCACATGATCCATTATGTCATTGAAACCAGCTAGCTGCTCATGGTTCAAACTGCTAAATAGATCTAGATGTTCTGTGTCCGCGGTGATTTGCCTCTCCTCTGTTACCTCTCTGTATTCACTGTCATAAGAACCATCGGTCTCAACCAGATCCGGAAGTCCATAGCTCTTAATATCCTTTCCCATAGATTGCAACATATCCCTAATATCTCGAAGGACCAGCCGCTCAAGTACCGACTCATTGGATTCATTACGACTGTAGTCCTCACACATTGATGGTAGATGTTTATCCCACAATTGTCGGATTTCTGTTGCCTCGCAAAATACCAATATAGTTGCAAACAACCGTCTTAGGGTAGAAGGCATCTGAAATGTGGCTGCCTCTGTCATGCAATCATGAAGAGTCTTGTCGTGCTCAATGAGGCCTAAGTGCTCACATGCCTCTCTGAAGGAAGTGCATCGGTTTTCATTTACTGTTTTTAAATCATCAAAAGAAGTGGCACCTCGAACATGACTTAGCAGCACACGCAAGTAGTACCTCTCTCCTTCAGCAGGGTGTGCATACACAAGTCTTCCAATCTGTGATCTGTTATTTCTTCTCTTCTGCCACTTCTTTTTTCCAGCTATCCATCTACAATGCTCTGGAAACTCTCTGTACAACAATTTCTGTGCTTGCGGATTCCTCCAGTTCATCTCAAAGTACTCGGTAAGCATGGACCTGGATGAAGATGGTCGAGTGACAACATCTTCTAGATTTTCACCAGCTTTAAATGCAATTGTATGCATGTTCGGCAAATGAAGCTGGAGCTGCAGCACTGATGGACTGACACCAAACATTTTGAAACCAAAAATCATGTAAATAACCTCTCGAGGAGATACGTAGCGTGCATCCCTATATTGTCGGATTTCATTGATGATTCCACCATCATTGATTATGTCCTGCTCGAATGCAAAGGACGTCCGATCATGGCCTTTATAGATGTACTTGAACAAATACTTGACTGCCTTGATGCTCGAGCATGCTTCCACATTAATGTGGCAGTTGTATCGCATAAGCAAAGAAGGGTTGTAAGGGACCACCCATCTATTGTCCAAATTCGCTCCTCTGATCCTAACTCCACGCCCATCGTCCCTCCTCCGATAGATGGGATAAGAGTCTTTCCCTTGTTGTGTGGCATCACAAAAATCTCGCGGATAATGAAACCTACACTGTCCCTCAATCATGCAAGGACAACTCTTTTTCAACTCACCACAGGGTCCGTGCAGCATGTGTTTGACAACCAGGTCATGCAGAATGGGGTGTTTCTCTTTGTCAGGTATCTCTGCGGATATCACCCGATCATAGTCATCTGGGGATGCTAACTTGCTATTTGTTTTCATGATTAAAAGTATATCCTCATGAGGAAGGCCTCGTTTCTGATACTTGGTGACATGTACATAAGCTGCGACTTCTCCGAAATGCTTACCCTTAGTTAGCAAGTCCATCATATCTCCTTGTTTAGCCTTGTATACTCTTGCCACAAGGTCTGGACGGTCTTGTGGTAGTTTTCCAGGCATCAGATTATGGGTTATCTCCTCCCAATAGGGATTGCAAGTCATCGTGATAAAATAATCCGGTTTACCCCACCGTTGGACTATTGCCATCGCATCCAGCAACCTCCGCTGCATGTCGCGATCACCACCAGGAAACGTACGTGGAAGCACGATTCTCTTGCCAATTCGATCACCGCGTGACTCGCCGGCAACGATGGTGTCAACAAGACCCTGTAAGAGTATACAAGGTTATGGAAAAGGCATGATTTTCAAAATGTTCTTGTATTACGATGTATTGGAATAAACAAAAGCACCATACCTGGTAGAGATCAACTCGTATAACCTTTTGATTTTCTGGCTTTGAGTACCAGTCCAACCTCATAGTCTCAATCTTGATATACATATCAACTGCCCACTGTTGGAAAAGGCGCCCACCAAACAAGATGATGTTAAAAAGTTTCTTCCTGACCTGTAGCTTGAAGCAGTAGTACTCCCTTGCACTAACAAATTTCCTGGATTGTGTTGCATTGACCTCATTGTCACCAAAATCCTCATCTTGGATATCCTCATTATCATCTACAATATTGAACATAAATACCAGTAGACTGGCTGGACTCATAATGACTGACAACATAAGATTTGCTTAAGAATATAAGCAATGATGACTGGTACCTGCATGTAGATCAGTCGCTTGGCCTTCATCTGGCATAAAATTGCCAACTTGTTCCCTTTCATTAATAAATTATCATCTGTTTGATAGGCGAACCAATTCATAAGTTTCATATTCATTTTTTATTCACAAAGATAGCAAGTATATAAAAACAATTTAATAATGAACACCATACCTGTATGTAAACCAGTGACCCGGTCTTCATCTGGCACAAAGGTGCCAACTCGTTCCCTTCCATTAATCAAGTTTTCATCTGTTTGATAGGTTGTGGAAGTCAAATGTTTTTATTATTCTTCTTAAAGATAGTAAGTAGATAACAAATTAATAATGAGCATCATACCTGTATGTAAATCAGAGGTGCGGTTTTCTTGCGGTCCAGAGTTATGCGCTGGAAATTGGGTGGTGTCATCGGGGGCCTAAACATACGGCATCCAACGATTCCAACCAGTCTCCCCACGTGGGAAAAACAGTGGATATGACAATGGGTCATAGCACCCATAGTACGCTCTAATATAGAGTGGTCGGTCTCCTTTTTTGGCATGCACGACAACACTCCTGTCAAAACAGTTTTGTGGGTCGCTCCCTTGAACCCATATCGCTGCCACCTGAGAAGTCGTTGGGGCATTGTACCTACGTTGATCCAACTTGATATCTGTGTTTAGTGAGATCTTGTACTCATCTAGATTCGGAACAGACCCAAGGCTCTTGAAAGCCCGTGCATAAGGGTTCTGCTCTAGTATTCCCAGAATTTTCCGTATGAGATCTATATCTAGATCTGGAGACCTATTAGTCCTGTGCACCAAGTTATGATCTGTATCATAAATATAGAGTTGCAAATGCCTAGGGCCATTATCAGCCGGCACCAGCTCATCAAGAGCGTGGTACAACCCCCCACAAGCACGAAAGGTATATACGCCGGTTCCTGCTGCAGTGCTTACTCGACGATCAAGGGTGACTCCAAGACTTGTGAATGAGAAGTGAGAGTTGAAATACCGTATATTGTCTCGAAAATGTTTAGCATCGTCATCACGTTGACTTGTGAACAACCGTTTCAACTTGTCTGGGACCTCGGGAGTAAATAAATCTACTTTCCCCTTTCTGCAACAAAATGCAGGTCCCTCGTATTGAAACCGCAATGCTCCACAGTGGAGACAGTCCCTAACTTTTCTAAGGACGTGGTGATTTTTGGGAAGGTTAATGTAAGCCCTATCATGAGGATCATTTGTTGGTGTTCCATCAGTGTGACGTCGTTCAACTCGGTAGGATTCAAAGTCAACATCTGGAGTGGAATATAAAGATTAATTAATATTTCGTTCTGCAGAAAAGACAGTATTATACTATATATGGAAACTCATGATAGCAATAAGGTACCTTGGTGGGCGAACATCCTAGCTTCTTCATCAGGCTCAACATATTCAGTTTCAATAAGGTTTTCAACTCCCAAGCAGTCTATTTAGTAGACAAATATTAGTTTGTAATAATTATAAGATATCCTAAAATAAACATAGAACCGTAAATGCATTAATGTGTACCATCCATATTTGTTGTGTTGCCATCGGGCTCCAGTATTCCATATGCATCTTCGTCCTGGTCGTTGCCTGACAACATATGTTGCAAAATGGGCAAGTATCAGCGATGAATGAAAGGTATGAACCAAGAAGTAGTCAATGAAACCACCATTATAATTGTTGACTTGATTGTGTCCACGTGACGACGCAGTGACTATGTTGTCTCGCCTCATCCTCCTTCCAATGGTTTGTCTCAGGTACATATCATTTGTGTGTAGCCAATCACAATCTTCATCAACTACAAAAACATCGAGTGAATCTCACTTAGGAAATCCACGATAAGATATACAGTGTTTCATGTAGCTGGCATCACCTGTATCAGATTGGTTTTGTTCTTCGGGTGTAAGCACTACTGTAGATTTGGCTGCACGACGTTTGTCACGTAGGCTTTGCAATATCTCTTCTTTATGTTGCTCATACCGGGCATTTTCCCTCTGCCTCTTCAGTGCTTGTTTTTCTTCTGTATAGTAAGTGTGAATTAGGTTCAAGACAACTTGAGCAACAGAGGTTTATACTATGTACGATGTATGTGTGCATTATGTACGATTGTTAATATGAGCCAGAAATGATTACCATACGAACTGCTGCATCTGTAGGCTTGAAGTGGCGGTCGTAACACAGTCAGTTGGGAGGACTCAATGGCAGAGTTCATATTATTAACATTTTCCTTGTTAGAGACGACAGTATCTGGTGTTGTTAGTGAACATGGACCATGAAGTGGAGTCTGATCACTCATTACCACATCAACAGGTATGCCTGCATCAAAATTGTATTACCAAAGTCAGTTGCTGACACACAAAAGCCGGTAGTATGTCTGGATGTAGGAGAACACATGACCTTCCACAACTGGTGTGTGTCGTTGCTGGGTGATAGCAGACTGCGCACTGGGCATCCCCAGAGTGTCAAAACCTGTCGAAAGGGACTTTTAATTAACATGTCTTTAGATGTGATTAATGAAATGTATGATAAAGAACAGAGAAAATTGAGTAACCAGGCGACATGGCCACGGGTGGCTTAGATGGAGTGTTGGTTCCATTTAAAATAGCGGACATAGCTTTCTTACGATCCCTTGCCTCCTTTCTTTTTTTCAATATTGCATCCCTGTTTAGTGCATACCTCTCCCTTTCCCTCTGTCTCTTTAGTTCTTTTGGATCTGTTTTTTGACCTGCGAGGCAATGACATAGTCGGTACTTACATGATCTTAGTAGCTAGGAGTAGGTGATATATGTATTTACCTGAACTGTCGTTGTTCGTCAGGTCCTGAAAGGGAGTACGTACCCCACTACGCTGAGATCCGGACATACTGTCTTCTCAATGGCTCCTGTTCTGAAATGCTTCACGAACCCTGCCTGAACTCAGTGTGCTATGCAAATTATGATGTACTGTAAGTATAAAATTACACGTTGTCAGATTAAAAGAGCAATTCCTTTTGTCTTATGTCTGACCAAAAGACGTGCAAATTCAGTTGATCTAACCTGTGCACTGGCAGGTTCGGCAGTAGTCATATGTACTGGAGATGTTGCTGGCTACAGGTATGATGACACCGGAGGTAAGGCAGTGCGCCGGGTCAAGGACGTCGCTGACACCGGGGGCGAGGGCGGCGTCGTGAGGACGGCGTATTGAGGAGAGTCAGGGCTGCAAGGCAGGTCGAGGACGTCGCGGAGACCAGGGGCGAGGGTCACGTGCCGATGGCGGCCGGGCGGGGCGAAGCGAGGACGGCGGGACGGCGTGCCGACGCGAGGTTCGTGGCGTGGTGGCGTTGATCGCGGAGATACGGCATTATTCGCTGGATGGAGTTGTCATCGTTGGGATGTGTAGGAGCCTGGATGTGGGAGTCTGCCGGCAGAACATTTCCTTACAACCATCGATCTGTTTGTATTATGGTTGATGAAACGTGGACAGTTGGATGGTAGTTAGTGGGTATGATCGGACGTCTGGGGTAATTGTGTGTGCACTTTCTCGTGTGGATGTAGGGGAAGTAACGTTTGGTCTTTTAATAGTAGTATAGATAGATCTGGAAACAATATGATAGGAAATAGACCCGGGGCCGTAGATTTCACTAGTGGTTCTCTTGAGAAAATAGCATACGGTGGGTAAACAAATTACTGTTGGGCAACTGATAGAAGATCAAATATTTATGACAGTATCAAAGGCAATGATCATGTATATAGCCATCACGTCCAAGATTAGTAGACCAAAATGATTCTGCATCTTACTACTAGTACTCCACACATCGACTGCTATCCAGCATGCATCTAGTGTATTCAGTTTATGGAGAAACGGAGTAATGCAACAAGAACGAGGACATGATATAGACAAGATCTATTCATGTAGGAATAGACCCCATCTTTTTATCCTTAATGACAATGATACATGCGTGTCACTTCTCCTTCTATCACTGAGATTGAGCACCGCAAGATCGAACCCATCACAAAGCACCTCTTCCCATTGCAAGAAAAATCAATCTAGATGGCCAAACAAAACCAAAGTTTCGGAGAAGAAATACGAGGCTAATAATCATGCATATAGAGATCAAAGAAGACTCAAATAATATTTATAGATAGATCTGATCATAAACTCACAATTCATCAGATCCCAACAAACACACCGCAAAACGTCATTTCATCAAATAGATCTCCAAGAACATCGAGGAGAACATTGTATTGAGAATCAAAAAGAGAGAAGAAGCCATCTAGCTACTGCCTACGGACCTGTAGGTCTGTGGTAAACTACTCATGCATCATCGAAGGAGCACCAATGTTGCGCCCAAGATGCGATTCTATCGCAATCACGTGATGGTTTCATGATTGGGGCACAACCGCATTTCAAGTGCATAGCAAGGCGGATATTATTTCAACAAACCATGTATTGAATAGATGAGAATATCAGATAAAGGCTTACACTCGCTACAAGCTACAACATGAATACATCAATACATAGCAATCATCATACAGAAGAGCAGGATCCAACTATAGATGGAATCAAAAGAAAAAGAAGAACGACATCCACCCTCCTAATCCCAGGCTCCCGACCCGGAACCTATCCCTTGAACGAAGAAGAAGAAGAACTCCATAACAAGCAAGCATCGCTCTCACGTCAGATCATCACATTACCTGTACTTGTACCTGTTGTTGTAGTAATCTATGAGCCACGAGGACTCAGCAATCCCATTACCATAGGAAGAGTAAACTACGCATAACAGTCACAATCTAATAATGATCAAGAAGTGATCCTGAACTACTTACGATTCATACATAACCCCACCGTGTTCTCTTCCCGAACTCCCTCAAAAAGAGACGATCATAGTTATGCACGCGGTTGGTGTATTTTATTACGGATCTGGTGTCAAGTTCTCTACAACCGGATATTCTAAATTTCCAAGTAGCCACATAACCCCAGACATGGCTCTCAAAAAGATTTAACCCTGCAGGGGTGTCCCAACTTAGTCCATCATAAACTCTCACGATCCGCGGAGGAAAAACCTCCATCTTAGGACAACCCGATCAAGCTCGGTATCCCGGTGGACAAGACATTTCGACAACGGTAAAACAAAACCAGCAAGACCTCCCGACGTTCCGACACCCTGATAGTAGCCGCGCGTATCTTATCTCAGTCCACGACGGATGGGCTATGTTTACAGCGTCCAAATCCATGAGTCGCCCCGGGCGGCGCCGCAAGCTGCTCTAGTTTGGACCAACACTCATGAAGAGCACTGGCCCGGGTTCTGGATTAATTATCCTCGGGTGCTATCCGGTCCCTATGCAAGTTTTAGTTATTATTAGGCAAATGGTAAAACCAAAGTTGGGCCTTGCTGGAAGAGTTTTATTCAAAGCGAATGATACGTCTCCAACGTATCTATAATTTTTTATTGTTCCATGCTATTATATTATCTGTTCTGGATGTTTTATATGCATTAATATGATATTTTATAAAAAAATTGGTACTAACCTGTTGACCTAGAACCCAGTGCCAGTTTCTGTTATTTCCTTGTTTTTGAGTTTTAGAGAAAAGGAATATCAAACGGAGTTCAAACGGAATAAAACTTTCACAATGATTTTTCTTGGAGCAGAAGACATCCACGGAACTTGGAGGCCAAGTCAGAAGAGTCCCGAGGGCTCAAGAAACCATGAGGGCGCGCCCTCAGGGGGGGCTGGCTTGTGGGCCCCTGTCGGTGTCAAAACCGGCGGATCTCGGGTAGGGGGTCCCGAACTGTGCGTCTTAGGATTGATGGTAACAGGAGACAGCGACACGATGTTTACCAAGGTCGGACCCTCTTGACGGAGGTAATACCCTACTTCCTGCTTGATTATCTTGGATGAATGTGGGGTTACAAGAGTTGATCTACCTCGAGATCATAGTGGCTAAACCCTAGATTTCTAGCCTGTATGATTATGATTCTGATTGCCTCTAAGGACTAAACCCTCCAGTTTATATAGACACCGTAGGGGCCTAGGGTTGTATAGAGTTGGTTTACAGAGAAAGGAATCTTTACATCCGAACACTAAGCTTGCCATCCACACAAAAGAGAGTCCCATCCGGACACGGGAGGAAGTCTTCTGTCTTGTATCTTCACGGCCCATTAGTCCGGCCCATGTCACGTAGCCCGGATGCCCGAGTACCCCTTAATCCAGGACTCCCTCAGTAGCGCCCGAACCAGTCTTCAATGGCGATGTGTCCGGCGCGCAGATTGTCTTCGGCATTGCAAGGCGGGTTCCTTCTCCGAATACTTCAAAGCATCTGTCCCGAAGAGTTGTACTCAGCTTTTCATTTAATGTCACACCCTTTGGCTTCTGCGCCTCCATTGCTTCTGCTTCCACGTGCCGAGCGAATACAAAAGGTCAGAGTATTTTTTACACATAACACCCTGGCCACATAAGAAAGGTGTCTATTTAAAGAGATTGGATCTCAGATGCCATTCCACACCAGGCGGAAAATCTTTAGAGCTCGCTAGGAGAAACCAGTCAAACATGGCCAGCGCTCCCAGTTCCTCCTCCCGCCCCCATGGCCCCAAGAAAGGAGATTGGGAGAGATGTTCAGTATACCATGGTCAGCTGAGCAAGCTTCAAACGCAGGGATTCCTTCCCCCCGCGGATCTAGTCCCTTTTCGGCAGGATTATCCTCTTTTACTGGCGAAGCTCTGGCGGAAAATTTCGCCAATCCAACCAGGGGGGAGCGAGTGTGCTTCGTATCCTTCTTATTAAGAGGCGTCAGATTTCCAATCCATCCTTTCCTCCGAGGTCTCCTGGAGTACTACGGCCTCCAACTGCACTATTTTACTCCGGCTTTCATCCTGCACATCGCTGGTTTTGTCGCTCTTTGCGAGCTATTTTTGGGCTACGAGGCCCACTTTGAGTTATGGAGGAAGCTTTTCTGCCTCGTCCCTCGCACTCAAAAGGGATCGGTATTCGAGGTGGGCGGCGCCGAGGTATGGCGCATAGCCAGGACCGGATACGTGTCGGATCACGGGTTCCGGCAAAATCCTCAAGGTTCGAACACTGGGGTGCGCACGAAGATCTCCCCCAACCGATCCACATCCTAGCTTCGCTAAGATCTCAAGAGCTAACTCGACGAACTTGCAACACAAGGGACACAAGATTTATACTGGTTCGGGCCACCATTGTGGTGTAATACCCTACTCCAGTGTGGTGGTGGTGGATTGCCTCTTGGGCTGAGGATGAACAGTACAAGGGGAAGAACAGTCTCCTGAGGCGAGGTGTTCTTGTGCTTGGTGGACTTGTGTGGGTGAGGATTACACGAGATGAGGTGATATGCCTCCGAATGAGTTACCCCCTACGGTGGTGGCTAGTCCTATATATATAGGCCCTGGTCCTCTCCCCAAATATTGAGCGGGAAGGGAGCCAACAACAGCCAATTTGAAAGGGGACAACTAGTACAGCTTATCCTGACAAAAGCAGTCTTCGCCTGCAAAAAGGCTCTGGTGGTGACGCCGCCTTGGGCTCCATGGTGACCTCCGTCTTGCCGTCCTGCTGGTCTTGGTCTCATTGCACTGATATGGAAACCTTTGCTTGACGCCTCGGTAATCCGCGCCTATGCTTGCCTTCTTAGCACCAAAGAGGAAACAAGTACGCTGTGCGTGCTGGCGCCCGCCTGGTCTCGATCGTCATGGCTCACGCCACGAGAACCTCGCGAGGTTTGCCTTACCTTGATCTCTCCGCCCATCGCGAGCCAACCAGCTGAGGCCGCTCCCGAAGGGGTCTTGCGCCGTCCGCCTCGCGAGGCTTGGCCCCTCGCGAGGGTCTTGAGTGCTTGTTGGTGAAGATGGGCCGTACGGGCTCGCTCGCAGAGCCACGCCGTGGGCCGCAGACAGGCAAGTCTGGGGACCCCGTTCCCAGAACACCGACAGTAGCCCCTGGGCCCAAGGCGTGTGTGACACCCAAAAATTTTATTTGGCTTTATCAAAATCTTTAATTGATTTGGAGGAGGCTATTTAAAATTTTCTTTTAAAGGACTCTCCTTCTCAAAAAATTTCTTTTATAACAAGTATTTTCCTTGAGTTCATCCAAAACTTGATCTTTGGTCTTGGAGGTTTTTCATATTGTGTTGATTCAACACAAATGTTTTCATTGGGAAAGTTTTTGAAAATCTTTTCTTTTTAAATAGCCCTATGGCATATGGAGTGATCCTTTCCCTTTTAAAATTTCCTCTTGCCATGACCTAAGTGGAAATCCCCTCCCAAAAGCCATCTCTCCACTTTGTGTCAAGATAATCTTCAAATCCAGCAAGTTAAACTCCCCCATGATTTTATCTCCATTTATTTCTAATCAAAAACATTTTCTGTCCTCTATTTTGCAAAGGAACCACTAGTTCTCCTTTGAGTTTTCCTTTGAGTTTTGCCTCCAAACAAAGGAACCACTAGTTCTCCTTTGAGTTTTGCCTCCAAACAAATTTCCCTGGCTAGTCTTTAGGACCCTCAACCAAGATCCAGGAAGATCCACTGGTCTCCAGTTCAAAATTTTCAAAATGAGCTTGCTGCAAGTTTGGGCCATATTTGCAAAATTTGGTGAAATTCATTTGTTTTCTCCTCCTAAAAATCTGAGAAAATTCAGGCAGCCTCTAGATGCATCAAGAGGTCACCTCACCAAGTCCCAGCTCCAGAAATATTTTCCTCGTGCTCAAATCATACCGTCGAATACCTGGAGGGCACTGTACCTGTCAAAGTTCAGTGTTCAGTAAACAGTTTCAGAAGCCAGTGTCGTTTTCTTCAGAAACTTACCTCGATCTCGCCAGTAGCCGCGGTGGCCTTGCTCCCTGTTCCCCCTTCTTATCCACTGCACCGCATGATCGCCTGGACGCTTGCGGACGTCGGCGGCGAGCTGGCAGTGGTGCGCCTCCCCGTGAGCGGCGGCAGCAGCGCCCGCTGCGGCTGCCAGAGAGGCGCAGCAAGGGACGGCGCCGTCCAGCACCGCCCAAGCCACAAGAGGCCACCGCGTGGCCGTCCCCTCCCCTGTGCATGTTGCAGAGCAATCGTCGTTAACTGGAAGGCGCGGAGCGCGCTCCCTGCCGCCGACGTGCCCGTACGGCCGTTCCGTCGAGGGCCAGAGCATTACCCCAATCCGGCCGAGGTATTAGCGGGGAAACGGTGCCAGTGGACCACCACGATGATGCCAAACCACCTAAACCCCCTGCCAAACCTCTGGCTCGCCGTAATTGCTCGCCGGCGTTATCCCGTTCACGGCCACCTCCTCGGATCGCCTATAAAAGGAGGTCCCGAGCTCGAACTCGAACATGCACCATCCCTACACCTCACAAGTACCACGCCAAGCCATTGGGCAGACCCCGAGGAGTCTTCTTCCCCAACTCCGGCCGCCTGGACCCGCTTCGGGATCCAGCACGATTCACTCCAGTGCGTGCACCCTTGCCTCTCAACTCATGCCAGTAGTCTCCTAGTGCATCCACATCTCTGACCTGCGCACCAATTTGGAGTTTGCAGCGCTCACCGGAGAGTTCCACCCTCACCCGAACCACCGTCCGCCTGAGATACGGTCGCCGTCGACGTGGTGCTCACCGACGGCCAAGTCCACCACCCACCGACGCGGAAGGACACCCTGAACCCGTAGGTACCCTCCGATCACTCTACCTCGCCGTGGATCAACGCCGGCGACCACCGCAGCCTTCGGGCGCCGGCGAGCTCTGTTGGAGTTTGAACCTGACAGGTGGGACCCCCCGTCAGCCTCTCTTCTTCCTCCTTCGAACCGTTTTCTGAAGGCGCCTTCGGGCAAAGTGTGTTTTCCCTCTGGGCTGGCGTATTTCATACCGAAGCATTTTCTGCCTTTTCAAACAAGCCCCTGGATCTTTTCCGTTTCATCACAGATTAGTCCTTGGACTAAAACCCTTATATCTTTTAAACAAAAGATGATTTTTGATTGATTCTTTTTTTTGTCATTCTTATATTTTTGTCTAGTTTTTTATAGTATTTATTTGGAAAAAATTTGGAACAATTTTTTATACACGCAACGGTATTCACGTTAGTACACGGTTTCTTTATACCGTAGATTCCGGAGGAGGTGACGGAGCCGCGAACTTCGCCGAGCTAGACTCCGACTTCTCCGAACCAGGCAAGCATGTTTGAACCTTTGATATGATGAGTGTTTTGCATGTTTGCTTAAATAGTTTGTGCATGGCATATGAGCATCGGTGAGTGTTTCATTGCATGCAAGGCAACTACCCGTGTGCTTCAGAATTTGATGTGATCTTTTGATGAGAGATGACCTGATCATGTGGTGACATGAGAGGTAATAAGATGGTATTGTTGTAGCATGCCAGTCTTATGTCATCCGATAAACTCCGACGTTAACGTGGACCGAGCCACGTTACCGTTCGTCCCTTTCCGTGCTGCCACATGTTTTCTGCAAAGAATACGGTTTAGTAAGTTGCAAACCTCTTTCCTTGTACACACCAAATAGAGGGGCCGGGATGAGGGTTCCATGGCCCTGGATTAAAGCCAGTCATCCGGTCAGGGGGCATGGGTGTTTCCGGTTGGGACCGAGAGGGGGCACCCCTTAGAGCGCGCGATATAAATTTGATCCCATGCTACGCGAGGTTGTAGCCTCCCCGTCTCAAGGTTTTTCTTGAACGTTGCCTAGGGTGATTCCTGGCATCGGAATGTGGAATGGGTGTGTACTGGTTAGATGTGTTTCTCCTAAAATACCATAAACGGAACTAGTACCTTGTGACTACTGAAATCCGTTGGCTGTGGTTAAGAGTACAAACTCTGCAGAGTCAAATCCTTCCAAGTCATCGTGTCCATGGTCAAGGACCGGGGTCAATGTATCCAAACAGTATCCATATCAGTCTCAGTGTCAGTACTTGTGTCAGTCTCCGTGGAAATCCCCGGTGAACAAGCTTGAGTGGTAAACCCGGTTGAATGTTATTCATGTGGATGGACTAACCGTTTTATTATTTCGTACCTGAGTATTTCCTTGAAATGATTTAAATTCACGAGCTACTGGAATAGCGAGTTATGAAATATAAGCCCTTTATGTGATGTCGCTCAGACGTCCGACTGTGGCACTTTTGTTATTTACTTTTTGATATAAGCCCTTTATGTGATGTCGCTCAGACGTCCGACTGTGGCACTCTCGTTATTTACATTTGATATAAGCCCTTTACGTGATGTTGCTCAGACGTCCGACTGTGGCACGCACTGTCATTTATATTCCATTATAAGCCATTTATGCGGTGTCGCCCTGACGCCCGACTGCGGCATTGTTAATTTATGGGTACCCCTATTAAGGAGTCATTTCAGACACTCGATTGGCCTTCAGTATTACATTGGGATTTCGGGAGGACTACCGCCCGACTTCCTTTTTATTTTCCCGCGCATTGCTACTTTATTATCTGAGTGCGCAATTATTAATCTGTTCATATGCATCATGTTTGCATTTGTTATATCTTATGTCCAAACTGTCTTGCGAGTACTTTCATAGTACTCACCTGGCTTGTTGATTTGGCCAGATATTGACGAAGGCGATCTCATGGATGATGAGTTTGAGAGCGAGTCCGACGCCTAGAGGAGTCCCAGTCAGTCCCGTGCGATCCTGGATTTGGTCACTTGTATTATATACGCTTCCGCCACCCAAATAAAGTCCTCGAGCCTCACTCCGACGCTCGATGAGCTGTAAGATTTAGGAGTCATGTCACCCACTTCACTGTGACATATCCACCACCACTTTTAATGCGAGTCAGTAGTTATGCCACCACACCCCTTGTGTCATATCCGCCTTTATGTATAATATCGGCGTGCTTGTAATAAACTGTTGAGCAGCCTCCGCTCAACCTTGTATTATATTTAGTACTCCTGGATGTTTCTGTAATCAAGAATTTGTCTACCAGTAAGAAGGATTCTTCTCTACTGGTCCGTTAAAGGGATCGGTTTCTCAATAAATGTTTTATTGGAAAACCGGTCGTGACAAACTTGGTATCAGAGCCAGGCTGACTATAGGAAGCCATCAGGTGCGATCGCTAATCGGTTATTAGCGTTTTTAGTGCTTTTTCAGCATTTTGCAAATGTAGCTATTTTCTGTTGGTCATCATAAATTTATGATTTGACTACTCAGAATTTTTGCCTACTTTTGCAGATGGCTGGCAACGACTGCGAGTCGTGGGTGTTCGCCAATGTGCCCGAGCGGTTTGTCAAACTTCTCGTCTCCATCACCAAGCTCATGATCGGGCCATCGACTCGTCCAGAGTTCACGCTTTACCAGCACAAGCTCAGCGACGACGTGTCTATGCACCAGGCCGTGGTGCAATTCAAGGGAGGACGTTCTGCGTCTCGCCGCTTCCGTTTTGTGGGGAGGTCCATGCCTACGGAGAGGCATGCCATGCAGATGGCCGCCCGTGAGGCGATAGCTCGCCTTCGGGATGTTCTTCCTACGATGAAGACTCGTCGCTACCGCTACCTCCCATGCCATGCGCCATATACTTGTCACTATGCATTCGCCTGCCATAGGGTAGAGAGAAATGAAGCTATCGAGATGCTGGTTGAGTATCTCAAAGCTCTGGAGGCAGCTTTCGACAACCTCGTGGACGACCTTGTGGCTACCCGTATGGACTCAGTTCACGACTGTTCTGCCAACAGGAGGGAGCTTCTCCACATGGCACAGCCACTGACTTTCGTCTCGTCCTCGGCATCCTATGCACCTGCCATTTTAGCCACCGCTCGCCGTCTGCCTACCACTGAGGAGTTTGACCAAGTCATTGCTCCTACTCCAAGTAGAGCTGCACCGCCTGTCGCACCCGCACCAACTCCTCAACGCAGTGCTACGCGCCTGGAGCCTATTAGGGAGGAGGAGGAGGTTGAGTCTCCTGCACCTCTGGGCATTACCCTCGGCAGACAGAAGGAAGTTTTCACCATGTCCGATTGAGTGCGCCTAGCAGCCGTGTGATGTACCCGCTTGTATGATATGTTTATATGTACATAGGTTTGGTGAGAAGTAGTTTGTGTTCGCATCATGTAGGAACTCGGAGAAGTGCACTAGCCTAAATAACATGTCAGGAATGTGTACGCACATCCTGAGTGTGTATTGTAAAATTACGACTCGTGTGTAAGATATGTACTGAGCAGTCCTTCTCCGTGCGCAATCAAGTATTTTTTTTCTTTAAAAATCTTGAGGTCTTTTAAATTTTTGCCTTTGCAACATTTTCCTCGTGCCACATAGTTCTTCTCATGAGTTTTGGAAAAATACCCCAGAGTGGAAAATGTCTCGTCCCTGGACTCGTTCCATGCCAAATCCACCGGAAGAAGTTTATGGGACCCAGACAAGCAACAACTTCACACAGGGGCAGTCTAGTCAGCAGGGCAGCGAGGCAGCATTTTCTCAAGTATGCCGCCTTTTCGAACAAAGCCAGCAGCAGCACCAAGAAATGATGAATCACGTTATCAATATGGGACATCATCGTGAGCCATACCAACCGCATTCCAAGTTGTCTGAGCTACAGAAGACACGTCCTCCAACGTTCGCTCACATTGATAGGCCGCTCGAGGCCGATGATTGGCTTCGAGACATCGAATGAAAGTTGATTATTGCACAATGTTCAGATCGTGAGAAGGTGCTTTATGCACCTCACTACCTCACTTGAGCAGCTGCAGCATGGTGGGAAAATTTTCTACACATGCACCCCAATGAACATAACATCACCTGGGAAGAGTTTAAGGAGGGTTTTCGTGGGGCGCACATCCCCAGGAGCATTATAAAGATCAAGAAAAGGGAGTTTGACGACCTCAAGCAGAGAGGCATGACAGTGACTGAGTACAACAGTCAATTTACTCAATTATCTCGTTATGCCTACGATGAGCATATGACTGAGAATAAAAAGATGGAAAAAAAATTAGACGGCCTGGCGCCAGCACTAAAATGCCAACTGGTCGTACACACCTTTCCAGACTTCAAAACACTGGTTGACAAGGGTATTACATTGGAGAATGAGCGTCGCAGCCTGGAGGATATTCGCAAGCGAAAAAGGGACAAGACGGCTCATGCTCGCAACAACCGGAGCAAGACTGATATTCAGAGGAATGAAGCGAGAGAATCCACGACCACTACTCTAAGGCCAACCAAATATTTCCATTCAAAGGACAAGGACTTTACATACCGCCCAGGTGTTACTTGTTATGCTTGTGGAGAGGAAGGGCACTATGCCAAACAGTGCCCAAAGCCAAGGAACTCGGCCCCCAAGCCGAACAATGGTGGAAATAATCCAGCCCCCAAGCGTAACAATTTCAACCCCAACAACAATCACAAGAAGGGTCACCTGAACCATGTGACCAAGGAGGAAGCACAGAATGCCCCAGACATCGTACTCGGTACGTTCCCTGTCAACACAGTACCTGCCACGGTTTTGTTTGATTCTGGAGCTTCTCACTCGTTCATTTCGAAGAGTTTTGTTTTGCAACATGGTTTTCCGATACTTCCTTTGGAAAAGTCTATGATCATCAAGTCCCCCGGAAATAAGCAGATCACTCAGAGTTACTGCCAAGGTGTGATTATTGAGTTTGAAAGACTAAAGTTTCAGGCGAATCTCATCGTGTTGGAAAATAAAGGACTGGATGTTATCCTAGGAATGGACTGGTTAACCACCAACAAGGGATTTATCGACTACTTCAATCGGACTGTAATCCTCACTCACCATCACGGCAAGACAATAAAAGTCGCAGCTCAAGAGAGACCACGGTGACGGCAACCAAAGTTGAACAAGGTGGACAATTCAGAATTGAGAAAGGTTCCAGTGGTGTGTGAGTTTCCCGACATATTTCCCGAAGAACTACCAGGCATGCCACCAGACCGAGAAATAGAGTTCAGCATTGAACTAGCACCTGGCACCACCCCCATTTTCAAGAAACCTTATAGAATGGCACCCTCCGAGTTGGTAGAATTAAATAAGCAAATAAAAGAATTACTGGACAAAGGATTTATTCGAGCCAGCTCCTCACATTGGGGTTCACCAGTATTATTTGCCAAGAAAAAGGATGGGACACTAAGGTTGTGTATAGACTATCGAGCACTCAACATGGTCACCATCAAAAACAAATATCCGATGCCACGGATAAATGATTTGTTTGACCAGCTCGCACAAGCCAAGGTGTTCTCAAAAATTGATTTAAGATCGGGATATCATCAATTAAAAGTACGGACAGAAGATATCCCTAAGACAACATTCACTTCCAGATACGGATTATATGAGTTCATAGTAATGCCATTCGGACTAACGAACGCCCCCGCATATTTCGTCCACCTCATGAACAAAGTGTTTATGAAATTTATGGACAAATTTGTTGTGGTGTTTATTGATGATATTCTGGTATACTCAAAAACACCGGAAGAACATGCTGAAAATCTCAGAATTGTACTGGGAGAATTAAGGAAACATCAATTATACGCCAAATTTAGCAAATGTGAATTTTGGCTAATACAGGTTGGTTTTCTAGGCCATGTACTGACCCAAGAGGGCGTGGCCGTAGACCCAGAAAAAGCCAAGGCTGTTCTTGGCTGGAAAACACCAGCCAACGTAACTGATGTACGAAGTTTCCTTGGAATGGCTGGATATTACCGAAGGTTTATTGAAGGATTCTCCAACGTGGCAAAACCAATGACACAGTTGCTCAAGAAAGATAAGAAATTTGTATGGACTGAAGCGTGCGAGAAAAGCTTCCAAGAACTCAAGAAGAAATTAACAACAGCACCGGTTTTGGTTGTGCCGGACATACACAAGAGTTTTGAAGTGTATTGTGACGCATCCCGGAAGGGCCTCAGGTGCGTATTGATGCAGGGCGGCAAGGTGGTCGCATATGCTTCCAGGCAACTACGGAAGCATGAGGAAAATTATCCTACTCATGACTTGGAGCTAGCAGCAGTCATCCATGCACTCAAAGAGTGGAGGCACTTTTTGCTGGGAAATCATTGTGAAATATATACGGATCATAAGAGCCTTAAATATATTTTCACGCAACCAGAGCTCAATTTACGACAACGACGCTGGTTGGAATTAGTCAAGGACTATGATGTCGGCATTCAGTACCATCCAGGGAAAGCAAATGTAGTGGCAGACGCTCTTAGTCGGAACCCCAGCTCGGGCAACGACAATCTACAGAACTTGAGGCCTGAAATTCAGCAGGAGTTCGCCAAACTCAACATGGTGATAGTCGCGGAGGGCAATGTATCAAATCTGGAGATACAGCCCACCCTAATGGAACAAATTAAGAAGGCTCAGCATGGACATCCCAGCATCGAAGGTATAAAGAGAAAAATGAGCCTTGGCAAGGCTTCAAAGTTCGTCATAGACAATGAGGGAGTATTATGGTACGGGGAGAGACTTTGCGTACCAAACATTGAGGACCTCAAACAGCAAATCCTAACCGAAAGCCACACCGCCCCATATTCAATCCACCCTGGAGGAACCAAAATGTACAAAGACATTCAGGAAAGATTTTGGTGGCACGGCATGAAGAGGGATATAGCCACATTCATTTGCATGCTGTGATTCGTGTCAGCGCATTAAAGCCGAACACCAAAAACCAGCAGGGCTACTACAGCCAAACAGGATACCTGAGTGGAAATGGGACGAAATTGGAATGGATTTTATCGTCGGACTACCTCGATCACAACGCGGAAATGATGCCATATGGGTCATCACAGATAGGCTAACCAAGGTAGCACATTTCATTCCCGTGAAGACGACCTACTCCACTCAGAAGCTTGCTAAGCTTTTTCTCTCCCGTATAGTTTGTCTGCATGGAGTTCCAAAGACTATAATATCCGACCGGGGCACTCAATTTGTCTCTAAATTTTGGGATCACTTACAACAAGCTCTGGGCACTCAACTAGCATTCAGTACAGCATACCACCCCCAGACTGATGGACAAACAGAACGCGTAAACCAAATCCTAGAGGACATGCTGAGAGCCTGTGTCCTCACCTATGGAACTAGTTGGGAGGAAAGCTTGCCATATGCCGAGTTCGCATACAACAACAGTTACCAAGCCAGCCTACAAATGGCACCTTTTGAAGCATTGTACGGACGGAGATGTCGTACCCCATTAAACTGGTCAAAAACAGGTGACAGTCGTATCTTCGGCCCAGGCATGCTCAAGGAAGCCGAGGAAGAAGTTAAACAAATCAGGGACCGACTCAAGACAGCTCAAAGCCGACAAAAGAGCTATTACGATCGAAAACATCGTGAGGTCACCTTTGAACCCGGTGACTATGTATACCTATGAGTGTCTCCTATGAGGGGCCTGCAACGGTTCAAGATTAAAGGGAAGCTAGCCCCAAGATTTATTGGACCCTTCTGTGTAGTTGCACGAAGAGGCACAGTAGCCTACCAGCTAGACCTGCCAAAAGAACTGTCAGACGTCCATGACGTGTTCCACGTCTCACAGATGAGGAAATGTGTGAGCAACTCGGAAAAGCATGTATCGCATGAGAGCATTGACGTGCAACCAGACCTCACCTACAGAGAGCGACCAATAAAAATATTGGAAGAATCTGAAAGGAGGACCCATCGGAAAACAATTAAATTTTTCAAGGTTCAGTGGAGCAATCACACCGAGGGTGAAGCAACATGGGAAAGAGAGGATTTTCTTCAGGCAGAGCACCCACATCTATTCGAGGATCAGCTGAAATCTCGGGGACAAGATTTTTCCTAAGGGGGTAGGTGTTGTGACACCCAAAAATTTTATTTGGCTTTATAAAAATCTTTAATTGATTTGGAGGAGGCTATTTAAATTTTTCTTTTGAAGGACTCTCCTTCTCAAAAAATTTCTTTTATAACAAGTATTTTCCTTGAATTCATCCAAAACTTGATCTTTGGTATTGGAGGTTTTTCATCTTGTGTTGATTCAACACAAATGTTTTTCATTGGGAAAGTTTTTGAAAATCTTTTCTTTTTAAATAGCCCTATGGCATATGGAGTGATCCTTTCCCTTTTAAAATTTCCTCTTGCCATGACCTAAGTGGAAATCCCCTCCCAAAAGCCATCTCCACTTTGTGTCAAGATAATCTTCAAATCCAGCAAGTTAAACTCCCCCATGATTTTATCTCCATTTATTTCTAATCAAAAACTTTTTTTGTCCTCTATTTTGACCCTTGGAGATTTACAAAGGAACCACTAGTTCTCCTTTGAGTTTTGCCTCCAAACAAATTTCCCTGGCTAGTCTTTAGGACCCTCAACCAAGATCCAGGAAGATCCACTGGTCTCCAGTTCAAAATTTTCAAAATGAGCTTGCTGCAAGTTTGGGCCATATTTGCAAAATTTGGTGAAATTCATTTGTTTTCTCCTCCTAAAAATCTGAGAAAATTCAGGCAGCCTCTAGATGCATCAAGAGGTCACCTCACCAAGTCCCAGCTCCAGAAATATTTTCCTCGTGCTCAAATCATACCGTCGAACACCTGGAGGGCACTGTACCTGTCAAAGTTCAGTGTTCAGTAACCAGTTTTAGAAGCTAGTGTCGTTTTCTTCAGAAACTTACCTCGATCTCGCCAGTAGCCGTGGTGGCGCCTTGCTCCCTGTTCACCCTTCTTATCCACTGCGCCGCATGATCGCCTGGACGCTTGCGGACGTCGGCGGCGAGCTGGCAGTGGTGCGCCTCCCCGTGAGCGGCGGCAGCAGCGCCCGCTGCGGCTGCCAGAGAGGCGCAGCGAGGGACGGCGCCGTCCAGCACCGCCCAAGCCACTAGAGGCCACCGCGTGGCTGTCCCCTCCCCTGTGCATGTTGCAGAGCAGTCGTCGTGAACTGGAAGGCGCGGAGCGCGCTCCCTGCCGCCGACGTGCCCGTACGGCCGTTCCGTCGAGGGCCAGAGCATTACCCCAATCCGGCCGAGGTATTAGCGGGGAAACGGTGCCAGTGGACCACCACGATGATGCCAAACCACCTAAACCCCCTGCCAAACCTCTGCCTCGCCGTAATTGCTCGCCGGCGTTATCCCGTTCACGGCCACCTCCTCGGATCGCCTATAAAAGGAGGTCCCGAGCTCGAACTCGAACACGCACCATCCCTACACCTCACAAGTACCACGCCAAGCCACTGGGCAGACCCCGAGGGAGTCTTCTTCCCCAACTCCGGCCGCCTCGACCCGCTTCGGGATCCAGCACGATTCACTCCAGTGCGTGCACCCCTGCCTCTCAACTCATGCCAGTAGTCTCCTAGTGCATCCACATCTCTGACCCGCGCACCAATTTGGAGTTTGCAGCGCTCACCGGAGAGTTCCACCCTCACCCGAACCACCGTCCGCCGGAGATACGGTCGCCGTCGACGTGGTGCTCATCGACGGCCAAGTCCACCACCCACCGACGCGGAAGGAAACCCTGAACCCGTAGGTACCCTCCGATCACTCTACCTCGCCGTGGATCAACGTCGGCGACCACCGCAGCCTTCGGGCGCCGGCGAGCTCTGTTGGAGTTTGAACCTGACGGGTGGGACCCCCCCCCCCCCGTCAGCCTCTCTTCTTTCTCCTTCGAACCGTTTTCTGAAGGCGCCTTCGGGCAAAGTGTGTTTTCTCTCTGGGCTAGCGTATTTCATACCGAAGCGTTTTCTGCCTTTTCAAACAAGCCCCTGGATCTTTTCTGTTTCATCACAGATTAGTCCTTGGACTAAAACCCTTATATCTTTTAAACAAAAGATGCTTTTTGATTGATTCTTTTTTTGTCAGTCTTATATTTTTGTCTAGTTTTTTATAGTATTTGTTTGGAAAAAATTTGGAACAATTTTTTATACACGCAACGATATTCACGTTAGTACACGGTTTCTTTATACCGTAGATTCCGGAGGAGGTGACGGAGCCCCGAACTTCGCCGAGCTAGACTCCGACTTCTCCGAACCAGGCAAGAATGTTTGAGCCTTTGATATGATGAGTGTTTTGCATGTTTGCTTGAATAGTTTGTGCATGGCATATGAGCATCGGTGAGTGTTTCGTTGCATGCAAGGCAACTACCCGTGTGCTTCAGACTTTGATGTGATCTTTTGATGAGAGATGACCTGATCATGTGGTGACATGAGAGGTAATAAGATTGTATTGTTGTAGCATGCCAGTCTTATTTCATCCGATAAACTCCGACGTTAACGTGGACCGAGCCACGTTACCGTTCGTCCCCTTCCGTGCTGCCACATGTTTTCTGCAAAGAATACGGTTTAGTAAGTTGCAAACCTCTTTCCTTGTACACACCAAATAGAGGGGCCAGGATGAGGGTTCCATGGCCCTGGATTAAAGCCAGTCATCCGGTCAGGGGGCATGGGTGTTTCCGGTTGGGACCGAGAGGGGGGCACCCTTTAGAGCGCGCGATATAAATTTGATCCCATGCTACGCGAGGTTGTAGCCTCCCTGTCTCAAGGTTTTTCTTGAACGTTGCCTAGGGTGATTCCTGGCATCGGAATGTGGAATGGGTGTGTACTGGTTAGATGTGTTTCTCCTAAAATATCGTAAACGAAACTAGTCCCTTGTGACTACTGAAATCCGTTGGCTATGTTTAAGAGTACAAACTCTGCAGAGTCAAATCCTTCCAAGTCATCGTGTCCATGGTCAAGGACCGGGGTCAATGTATCCAAACAGTATCCATATCAGTCTCAGTGTCAGTCCTTGTGTCAGTCTCCGTGGAAATCCCCGGTGAACAAGCTTGAGTGGTAAACCCGGTTGAATGTTATTCATGTGGATGGACTAACCGTTTTATTATTTCGTACCTGAGTATTTCCTTGAAATGATTTAAATTCACGAGCTACTGGAATAGCGAGTTATGAAATATAAGCCCTTTATGTGATGTCGCTCAGACGTCCGACTGTGGCACTCTTGTTATTTACTTTTTGATATAAGCCCTTTATGTGATGTCGCTCAGACGTCCGACTGTGGCACTCTCGTTATTTACTTTTGATATAAGCCCTTTATGTGATGTCGCTCAGACGTTCGACTGTGGCACTCTCGTTATTTACATTTGATATAAGCCCTTTACGTGATGTCGCTCAGACGTCCGACTGTGGCACGCACTGTCGTTTATATTCCATTATAAGCCCTTTATGCGGTGTCGCCCTGACGCCCGACTGCGGCATTGTTAATTTATTGGTACCCCATTCGAGGAGTCATTTCAGACACTCGATTGGCCTTCAGTATTACATTGGGATTTCGGGAGGACTACCGCCCGACTTCCTTTTTATTTTCCCGCGCATTGCTACTTTATTATCTGAGTGCGCAATTATTAATCTGTTCATATGCATCATGTTTGCATTTGTTATATCTTATGTCCAAACTGTCTTGCGAGTACTTTCATAGTACTCACCTGGCTTGTTGATTTGGCCAGATATTGACGAAGGCGATCTCATGGATGATGAGTTTGAGAGCGAGTCCGACGCCTAGAGGAGTCCCAGTCAGTCCCGTGCGATCCTGGATTTGGTCACTTGTATTATATACGCTTCCGCCACCCAAATAAAGTCCTCGAGCCTCACTCCGACGCTCGATGAGCTGTAAGATTTAGGAGTCATGTCACCCACTTCACTGTGACATATCCACCACCACTTTTAATGCGAGTCAGTAGTTATGCCACCACACCCCTTGTGTCATATCCGCCTTTATGTATAATATCGGCGTGCTTGTAATAAACTGTTGAGCAGCCTCCGCTCAACCTTGTATTATATTTAGTACTCCTGGATGTTTCTGTAATCAAGAATTTTTCTACCAGTAAGAAGGATTCTTCTCTACTGGTCCGTTAAAGGGATCGGTTTCTCAATAAATGTTTTATTGGAAACCGGTCGTGACAGCGTGCTCAGGCTTGTCTTCGAGGCGAAGCCAAAGGTCAAGTGCGGAGCGCCGCGGGCCCCAATGGCTTGCGGCCTTGGTCGATGCGTGGCGGTTGATTGCACGTGGGCGCCTTCGCTTCCCCATGCTGCCTTGGAATCCGCCTGGCTATGCGGCCACCTCAACCTACACAATTATTCTTCCATTGCCCGCGCCATACTTCCCCAATTCCTCTGCTTCCCCGGCACTTCGCTCCTCTTTCCAATCTGACCTGAGCTCTACCCACTCCATCGCCATGGCGCCGAAACAAGCGGATAAGGGGAAGAATCCTCTGTCTCTGGCCAGTGCGCCTTCGGCCGTTGAGCCCGCAGTTGGCCGATCGCTGGTGCTCAACGACGAGGCCATGGGCATGGTGCGTCCCATGCTCGCCTCCAGTTTCAATGAGTGGGGACAGACGGTGTCTTGGCCCGCGTCTCGTGCTCACGTTGACCGGGCTGCCACCGAGGTCCCAATCTTCATCGATGCCCTTTCGGCCGGCCTGGTCCCTCCCTTCTCCGCCTTCTTCAACGCAGTGCTTGAACACTATCAGATCCACATGCTGCATCTTGATCCCCAATCCGTGACCCTTCTTTCCATCTTCGCCTTCGTGTGTGAGGCCATGGTGGGCATTGCCCCTTCCGTGGCCCTTCTTCGCCACTTCTTCTCGTTGCATCTGATTGACCCCCGGCAGAGCTCGGGATGCCTAAGTTTCCAGGTTGTGGCTGCGACGGCAGGCGCGGGGATCAACTTCGAGCTTCCTCCATCCAAGAGCGGGTTTCGGACACGGTGGGTATTTGTCGATGTCAGAGTGCTCAGCCCTCTGCTCCATTCTTCGTTGGCGCCTGCCATCCCCAACTACGGTTGGGGCCACGAGAAGCTCACGAGCCCTTGCCTTGTCCCCGTCTGGCTCAGACTGAAGAGGCTGAAGGACCATGATGTAACTGCGCCTATGGTGGTGAAGGAGTTTATCCGGCGCCGAGTCGCTCCGCTTCAGCGCCATTCTCGGCCGATGTTGGCCTTGCTCAATAGCAAGCACCATATGAGGCTTCAGGAGTCCGGGCTCCATCTTGAGACGTGGCAGATGGTGCTTGGGGTCTTGGCGGGCGTGCCGTTGCCGGATGACATGCCTGGGAAGAGTTGTTTGTTGTACCGTTGCTCGAACAAGGAGGAGTTCGTGGAGCACATGCCTTCCTTTGACGAGTGGTGGCTGCGCCCACGCGGCCTGGTGGGGCCCCACGAGAACCCCGTCAACGTGGTTCCCCTCTTCGCTGCCGGCGTCGAGCTCACCCCGAGTGTGGATCCAGGGAGGCGAGCACCGTCCGAGGCCAATGGCCCTAGTACCGGGGTGCTGATGCCGCCTGGGGCTCCCGAGGCGTCGTCCTCGGGAGCCCGTGATTCTTGTCCTGGCGCAGCAGCTGTAGGGGCGGCAAAGTGCACGACTCCTGAGGCCGAAGCCCCTGAGACCTCGGCAGGTTGCTGCGAGATGGCGCCCGACGGCTCTCCTCGTCTCGGCACCCCTGAGGTTGTCCCTTCAAGCGCTTCTCCTGCTGCACCTCATACTGGCTGCCATTTGCAACGCTTTGGTCGGCTCTGCGTGGACTTCTGTCGGCGTTCTTGGAACGGGGGTCCCCAGACTTGCCTGCCTGCAGCCCACGGTGTGGCTAAGCCAGCAGGCCGTACGACCCATCTTCATCAACAAGGCATCCAAGACCCTCACGAGGGGCCAAGCCTCGCGCGGGGGACGATGCAGGACCTCCTCAGGAGTGGCCTAGTCAGGCAGGCTCACGAGGAGCGGAGATATCAAGGCGGGGCAAACCTCACGAGGCTCTCATGACGTGAGCCATGACGATCAGCGCCAGGCAGGCGCCAGCGCGCGCAGCGTCCTTGTTTCCTCTTTGGTGCTAAGGAGGCAGGCGCAGGCGAGGAGTACCGAGGCATCAGGTAAAGGTTGACATATCGGTGCAACAAGACCAAGACCAGGAGAACGGCAAGACGGAGGTCATCGTGGAGCCCAAGACGGCGTCACCACCGGGGCCTTTCGCAGGCGAAGACCACTTTTGTCAGGATAGCTTGTACTAGATGTCCCCCTTCAAATTTGCCCGCCGTTGTTGGCTCCCTTCCCGCTCAATATTTGGGAAGAGGACCAGGGCCAATATAAGTAGAGCTAGCCACTACAGTAGGGGCATCTCATCTCGGCTGGATCTCATCTGATCAGATCGAGCAGTTCATCCAGCTCTCACCCGCTAAGTCACCAAGCAATAGAACACCTCAACCTCAGGAGGCTGTACTTCCCTCTGTACTGTTCATCATCAGCCTAAGAGGCAATCCACCACCACCACACTGGAGTAGGGTATTACACCACAACTGTGGACCGAACCAGTATAAATCTCGTGTCTTTCTGTGTTGCGAGTTCGTCGAGTTCATCCACGAGATCTTAGCGAGCTAGGGCGTAGATCGGTAGGAGGGAAAGACTTCGCGCGCACCGCAGTGTTCGAACCTTAAGGGTTTGCCGGAACCCCACATCCGACATTTGGCGCGCCAGGTAGGGGTGCGCCGTAGCTTCCCTTCCATCAGTTTGTCGCTCCGTCGCTCCGTCGTCTCCATGGCGGAGGTTCGCCGTGCTCGAGCTAAGCGTTGGGCTGCCCTCACTGCCCGTGTTGTTCAGGCAGCTCCCGTCAGCGGGCCACCTTGTCGTTCTCCATCTCCTGCCGCCAACGCTGCCACCGGCCCGGCGGGGAACGAGCAGCAGGCTTCCTCATTGCATCCTTCGGTACGGCACGACGGACGCACCGCCACTCCATCGCTGACTTCGGCCGGTTCTTCGTCTCACGCACGCCGCGCTCCCATGGAGGCGCAGGCCGCGCTCCTCGCCGCAAACGAACTCCTGCGCTACCGCCCAGTCGACGACCTCTACGAGGAGTGGCTCGACCGCCTCGCCGAGCTCGTCCGTGCCGCAGTGGGCTCCCCAGCGCCGTCCCTCTCTCTGCCACCCTCAGCCGGCCACAGGCGATGAGGCTCATGGCACGCCTCCACCACCTTTGCCCCAAGACGGTGCCTTGGTACCAAGGCGTGTGGCCCCACGGCGTGATCCGCCACGCCTGGTGCCCGCGCGCGTAGAGAGAAGCTGCCAAGAAATCCCTCGGCCGCGAGAAGCTGCACCTGCGCTTCCCGCGCCGCCTCGGCAAGACCGTGCACCGTCCGCGGTGGCGCCGTGCGGACCTCATCAAGACCAAGCTCCACCTCCGAAGTGGGCCCCAGCAACCACGGTCAGCTGCCGCGCCTTCACCCCCGAGCTGCGTAGTGTCGCCTGTCCAGGCAAGTTCAAGCCGGATCTGCCTCCTCGCTACGATGACGCCGACCCCGCGGAGTTCCTGCAGCTCTATGAGCTGAGCATCAAAGTGACCAACGGCGATGAGAAAGTCATGGCAAACTGGTTTCCCATGGCTCTCAAGGATGGGGCCCGCTCCTGGCTCCTGAACCTGCAGCACGGCTCGATCTCGTCCTGGGACGAGATGCGCGACCGCTTCGTCGCCAACTTCCAGGGCACTCACGACCGTCCGCCGACCGCGGGCGACCTGCGCCGCATCAAGCAACAACCAGGAGAGACCCTCCAGAAGTACATTCAGCGCTTCAACAACACCCGCCTGAAGATCCCCAAGGTCACGGACGAGGCCATCATCTCCGGGTTCTCCGACGGCGTCCGTGACGTCAAGATGAAGGAAGAGCTCGCTATCCACGAGGAGCTCTGCACATCTCAGGAGTTGTTCAACCTGGCGACCAAGTGCGCAAGAGCTGAGGGGCGCCTCTCTCTACTCGAGCTGCCAGTCGCGGGCACAGAGGAGAAGAAAGCCAAGGCCAAGGACGTGAAGCGCAAGGAAGCAGCAGTGCTAGCAGCGGAGCCCGACACCAAGCGGGGTAGAGATCATCCCGAGTCATCCAAGAACAGCCGACCGTTCTGCGCCTTCCACAACCTGAACACCCACAACACCAGCGACTGTCAAGAGCTCAGAGCCATATGAGAAGGATGCTTCGGTCGACGCCCCGAGCGCAGCGACCGGGGCTACGGTCATGGAGGAGGACGTGGAGGCGGGTGCTGGGACGACCGTGGCCCGTGCCAGGAATAGCGCGACACGCCTCGTGAGGACCGCTGGCAGGACCATCCTCGCGAGGGGGCCTGGATGACCAACCTCGTGAGGATCGCCCCCAAAGCAACGCCGGTCTTCCCCCACTGCCGCCACCAAGAAGGAACGACGACCACAGAGGGTGCTGGGGGCTTCCAGGAGCCGCGTGCAATCGCCTGCATCTTGGGCGGCGCCCAGGCCCCAGCCTCTCAGCGCATCTTCAAACAGTTCGCTCGCGAGGTGAACGCGGTGCTCCCCAAGCTCGAGGCCACATGCCCCCTCAAGTGGTCCCAATGTGCCATCACTTTCAACTCGGCAGATCAGCTCAAGTGCGCTGCCACCGCCGGCTCCCTCTCGATGTTGTGTTCCCCAGTCATCAGCAATGTGCAGGTTACCAAGACCCTCATCGACGGCGGCGCAGGGCTCAACGTCCTGTCCGTCGACATGTTCGACAACCTCCGAGTGCCATATGAGCTGCTCCAACCTACCAAACCTTTCTCAGGAGTGACCGACGGTTCCACCACACCGATAGGGCAGGTCCGCCTGCCTGTCACCTTCGAAGAGTGCAAGAACTACCGCACCGAGCTCATCGCCTTCGACGTCGCGCACATTCGCCTGCCGTACAACGCCATCCTCGGGTATCCAGCCCTGGCCAAGTTCATGGCAGTCACCCATCACGGCTACAACGTCCTCAAGACGCTAGGAAGCGGAGGAATCATCACGGTCCCATGTGAAGAGAGGGACGCGGTGTGATCCCTCAAGCGCGCCTTCCAAGCTGCAGCAATCAACGACCCCGACAGTAGAAGTGAGGGCCCTTCGGAGGTCATCCCCAAGAAGAAGCAGTTGTGCCACGCAGGACCTTAGGAGGATGGCGTCGTGGCAGGAGCCTCATCAGGATCAGCGTCTGTCCCAGGGGCGCCTCCCTCCATTGCATAGGAAGGCACGCCTGGCGCCCTCCACGGGCAGGGCTTGGGGGCTCTCTTCTCGAGGGCTCCAGACCTTGCCAACCTCACGAGGGAGGCGCTTGGGCACCACTTGGAGGCATGCTTCGCGGCACGTGTCCCTCAGGAGAGCACAGGGCAAGGAGTGCCCACCACTCAGGAGTTCATCACCAAGACCAGTCAGGAGCTGCAAGACGCAAGAGCCATGCGCGGCGACGGCCACTCACGAGGCGCGGCTCCTCATCTAGGCAAGGATGCTAGGCTGCGTGTCTGCATCGACATCCCAGGGCTCAACAGGGCCGCATCTCAGGAGCGCTTCTGGCCTTCACGTGTGGGCCATTGCGAGGGCCCACCACACAGCTACGTTCGCATGCCCTTCGGCTTGCCGAGCGTTGCGTCAGCCTATCAGTGCAACATGCGGCGTGTCCTGCTGGCTCAGGAGGCCTGGTACCATGCCGTCCTGGAAGAGATGGAGATGGTCTTCAGGGAACCTCCCGAGCCCCCAGAGCCTCCTGAGGCTCAGGGCCCCGGTGGCACATGAAGAGTCATCCCTTCGACGCACGCCTTCAGCTGCACCAACTCTACTTCGTCTACAGAACTAGGTGACATCTTCCAAGCTCGTTTAGCTGGGAGCGCCCCTCGGGCTGCATCATTCCCAGGCCACATGGGTCCGTCCCTGTGGCATGTATCCCTTTTGCTTATGTCTTTAGCTTACCTTGCTGGGGGCGCCCCTCGGGCTGCATCATCCCCAAGCAGCTCGGGCCAGACCCAGTGGCATGTATCTTCCTGCATTTACCAAAGCTGATTTGCCTTTCCATGCTTAACCTGCCAACTACTATCGCCTGCTCGATCGCCGCCCGCTGCGGTTCCATTCAGCCCATGCAATTCGCTTGCGCATTAAAAGGGGGGCTCCTGAGCATCACGACTTAGGAGCTCTTACTGGCTCTCCAGCCCTCACCCCCTGGCCTTGACCACGGCATCGTGACCTGGCATACCAGCGGTGGCTGAGCTCGCTCAAGGGCAGGGACCTGAGGACGTAGAGTGCTTGCACCTAACCGCCTTGCAGGAACACACAGTCACCAAGACTCAAGACCAGGCGCAACCCGCCTTGAGGTAGGGCCTCGTGAGTCCCGCGCTGGCTCACGAGTGCCCAGATTCACCTCGCAGCCCTGTCGTGCAAGCCACGTGTCAGGGCGGGGCTGTACACGCCCCGGGGGCTCCTCCCGGAGGGGGGCCCCCATCCCACGCACAAGTGGAAGCACCATGCTCCGTGCTGGCCGTTGACACTGCCGAGGAGCGGCTATGCGCGCGCACAAGCGAAAGAACTATGCTCTCTGCTGGTGATAAACAACTGAGGGCGACCCCACGGTCGTACCAAACTCAGGGAGCCCAGAGCTCAACGTCCAGCCTCACCACAACGCCTCCCCTTGGGAGAGCCATGCGAGGGGGCTGGGCACGGGGGCTGCGCTCGGGTCAGACCCAAGCGCACGCCACCCAACCAGGTCTCCCGGACCTGGGCGTCGCGCGCCCCTCCCGAGGCCTCGGCGAGGGCAGGTATGGAAATTATTTGCACGTCAAGGGGGACTCCTGAGAATCGCGACTCAGGAGCCTAACTTGTCACGTAGCCCCTCACTCCTTGGTCCGTCCTGGTCTCCGGTCGGCCCAATGGCGGTGAGGTATGCGCGGGGCCGGTCTCTGCCGATGTAGAACATTAATATATCCTCGCAAACTCTCCCTATAAGCTGTTTGCACGTCAAGGGGGACTCCTGAGCATCGCGACTCAGGAGCCTAACTAGTCACGTAGCCCCTCACTCCTTGGTCCGTCCTGGTCTCCGGTCGGCCCAATGGCAGTCCAGGTATGCGCGGGCCGGGCTCTGCCGACGCAGAACGCAAAGCAAATAGGAAGGAAATCGCAAAATCTCGAAGCAAATATTACAAACACATTGTCCCCACGATATCAAATGAAAAGTCTAAACGCCTCCACGAGGCCTAATGCATATTGCAGGAACGAAACGGGAGAATACTCGCAGGTCACCCCCGGGCGCCGCCATCACCTGCGGAAGGTGCTACTTCATGAGCGAAGTTGTCTTCACCTTCACCACCAGCCGCAGGATCGGCAACATCGCCGGACAAAGGAGCGGAGACAAAGCCGCGGAACTTCTTCAGCAAGGCCTCCACTTGACCTTGTACGGCTGCGGCGGCGGCCTTGCATTGATCTTCAGCCATAGGCTCCAGCAGCTCGGCAAGGCAAGCGTTGGGGTCACGGAGGTGCAAGTGGCTGAAAACGCGGGTATATGCAGCTGAAGATAGGACGCGAGCCTCTGCCTCCCCCATAGGGCTGATGCCATCAACGACTTCCTCGAGCAGCTTCACCAAGAGAGGAAGCAACCGGGCGGGGCCGTCCTCGTCGGTGGCCAGCGACTTCTCCAGGCCGTGCTCGTAGAGCGTCTTCAGCGCCTTGCAAGATCTCTTCTCGAGATCGGCGAAGGCCACGGGGTCTTCGGCCAGGATTCGTGCCTTGGCATCAAGATCGGCCTCCCTAGCCCCCATCTTTCGCTCCAACTCTTCCAACCGGTTGCGCTCGGCGGCCTGCGTCTTCCCCAACTCCGCCAGCTCAGCATCATGGTTCTTGACGGCGTCCTCCCGGGCCTTCATCTCCTCCTCCTTAGCTTGGCGGCAGCATGCTTCTTCGGCGTGCTTGTCGCGCAGGCTCTACAACTCGTCCTCCAGCACTTGGCAGCGGTCACGGGCGGCCTTGGCGTCTTTCAGCGCCACCTCACGATCGGCTGTGGCGTTGGCGGCACTCTGCTTCTCCTTCTCGGAAGCAGCGGCGGCCTGGCGCAGCGCCGCGCGAACCGCCAGGTCGGACTGAAGCCAGCCAGAGGCCAGCTCTAGGCGCCCGGCCACCGGGCGTGGGTCCGTGCCCAGGAGATCTGCCTGCAACTGGGTCATCTCCGAAAGAGCGCGTTCCAGAACAGCAGCAGGAGCGGAAGAACCAAGGAGTGGAGGTGCAGCAGTGGGAGGAGGCGACACCGTCACCAGGGCCTGGGAGATTGCGGGTTTCGGAGCAGCTGGGACCTCATCAGCCGCGCCAGGCGCCGGCACTTCCAGAGCCAGCGGGGCCATGGGGGCTGATTCCACGCGGCGATGTTCCTCTTGGCCCCGCGAGGATGACCGGGCCGGGGAGATGCGGGCGTTGCTGCCTCCTTTCTCTGCGGAGGGAGGCACGGCCGCCGCGTCCTCCTTCCTCTTCTTTGCTGAAGATGTCGGCCTGATCAACCAAGGGCGAGCATCAGGAAATGACGAGTACAAACAGTGACAAGGCCAAGCTTAAGACACTTACTGATCCACCGCAACATACTTCCGCTTGGGGAGCTTGAAGCCTGACAGCATCAGGACCTGAGGAGCAGGCATCCGGGTTCCGGCGGTGGCAGGCGGTGCGGAAGCAGAGCCGGAGCCAACCGCAGAAGGTGTTGGGATGGAGGCGGCATCGCGAGGCACCAGCGATGACCTACCCCTCGTCGGGATGAGGGGCTGCTCCCTCTCCCCTTGGCGGGCGTCGGCCTCGGCATCGTCAGGAAGGGCAAGGAGGATCTCGGCCATGCTCAGAGGGGAAGTCTCCCCCACCTCTTCCAGAGTCTTCTCCGAGTCCACCTCCTCTTCCGCCTCCCCGCGGGACTCGTCAGGGGACACCTCCACCAGTTTCGGCACTGCAGGAGCCCCCGGGAGCGCCGGCGGCACCAGCCCGCGCGAGTCAAAGGTCGGCCTGGAGGCGACGAATTCCTCCCAGTCCCTGCGTTGGAACAGGGGAACGAAGGCGCTTGGCGGGTACTCTTGGTTGTCCCCAACTATGAGGTGCAGAACAGCGGCCAATTCATCGTCAGGCAGGGCCCCCGGCCTCAGGCGGGTCTTGTTTCCCTCTTCTTCAAGCTCCCACCGGGGGCGTGCGCGCGCCTGGAGCGGGGCAACTCGCAGCATCAAGAACTCCCTCAGGAGCATGACCCCCATCACCTTGGCCACCCTCGCGTTGCCCGGCTTCAAGTCGGTCATCGTCTGCCCCAACACAAACGATGCCCGCTCATCGGCAAGCTCCGCCTTGGGCCACCCCCTGTTGGAAGAGGGCGCTACCGTAGGCAACACCAGAAGTGGATCGGCGCGCTTGGCGTTCATCATGACCCATTTGGATCGAATGTTGTCGGCCCTCTTCCCGGTGCTCGAGATCGAGTTGGCCTTGCCGGATGCGACGAAATTAGCGCATCGAGAGATGTGACCCTCGCTGGCACGGAGGAAGAAGAAATGGCGCAGGAGCGCCACGGACGGCATCACGCCCAGGTACGCCTCACAGTAGTAGGCGAAGATGGACAGGAGGAGGACAGAGTTGGGATGAAGATGCAACGCGTGCAACCCGTAGTGGTCGAGGACTTCATAAAAGAAATCAGAGAAGGGAGGAACCAACCCGATGGCAACACTGCTCGAGAAGAAGGGGAAGAAGGTGCTTTCCTCGGGCTCCGGCACGACGGAGGCAAGCCGGAGCTCGGTCTCCTCCCACTCATTGCTCTCACCCGCTGTCAGTTGGCGCACGGAGGCGAGGCTCTTCTCCGTGACAGTGGGCGCCTCAAGGGCCGGCTCATACCAAGCCGGTGCTGAGGAAGTCTTTACCTTGCATGGCGCCATGGATCGCGGATGCAGGATGAGATTGGAGCGGATCTAGAGGTAGCAGTGGCGAGGAGCAAGAAAGGGGATCTGGAGCGAGGCGAGGAAGAAGCAATGAAGGCAAGTACTGCCTGCGCTAGCCTTTTGTCAGGTCAAGCAGTTGCCGAGGCAGCGTGGGGAAGCGGAGACGCCCACGTCCAATCAACCGCCATGCGTCAACCGAGGCCGCAAGCTTTTGTGGCCCGCGGTGCTCCGTACTTGACCCTTGGCTTCGCCGTGAAGCCAAGCCCGGGTGCACCTTGGGCCCGGGGGCTAATGTTGGCGTTCTGGGAACGGGGGTCCCCAGACTTGCCTGCATGTGGCCCACGGTGTGGCTAAGCCAGCAGGCTGTACAACCCATCTTCATCAACAAGGCATCCAAGACCCTCACGAGGGGGACGACGCAAGACCTCCTCAGGAGTGGCCTAGGCATGCAGGCTCACGAGGAGCGGAGATATCAAGGCGGGGCAAACCTCATGAGGCTCTCGTGATGTGAGCCATGAGGATCGGCGCCAGGCGAGCGCCAGCGCGCGTAGCGTCCTTGTTTCCTCTTTGGTGCTAAGGAGGCAGGCCTAGGCGAGGAGTACCGAGGCATCAGGCAAAGGTTGCCATATCGGTGCAACGAGACCAAGACCAGGAGGACGGCAAGATGGAGGTCATCGTGGAGCCCAAGGCGGCGTCACCACCAGAGCCTTTCGCAGGCGAAGACCACTTTTGTCAGGATAGCTTGTACTAGTTGTCCTCCTTCAAATTTGCCCGCCGTTGTTGGCTCCCTTCCCGCTCAATATTTGGGAAGAGGACCAGGGCCTATATAAGTAGAGCTAGCCACCACAGTAGGGGCATCTCATCTCGGCTGGATCTCATCTGATCAGATCGAGCAGCTCATCCAGCTCTCACCCGCTAAGTCACCAAGCACAAGAACACCTCAACCTCAGGAGGCTGTTCTTCCCTCTGTACTGTTCATCATCAGCCCAAGAGGCAATCCACCACCACCACACTGGAGTAGGGTATTACACCACAATGGTGGCCCGAACCAGTATAAATCTTGTGTCTTTCTGTGTTGTGAGTTCGTCGAGTTCGTCTGCGAGATCTTAGTGAGCTAGGGCGTAGATCTGTAGGAGGGAAAGACTTCGCGCGCACCCCAGTGTTCGAACCTTAAGGGTTTGCCGGAACCCCACATCCGACAACTTCGAGGAGCTCCGGAAGAGGAAGAGGTCCCCGAGCGGCAGCGGTGGCATCTTCGGGCCGTCGAAGCGGAGGAAGTACATCGCCATGGACGAGTAAGTACCGTATCTTTGTGGCTTCTTGAGTGCTGCTTTCCTCCCTGACGTTGGCTCTTCAGGGTCCCTTCCGCCATAGCCGCTGAGTCTCCCAAGCAGCAGTCTCCTCTCTCCTCGTCTGCCCCGCCGACCTTGAGAGCCCCTAGCCCGCATGCCGCCTTTGGCGCGGGGTCGGTTGCAGGGGAGCGCTCGCCTCCCTGGCGCCTTGAGCTTACGCTCCTGTCGTCCCTCCTCCACGGCCTTTCCTGGAGCTCGGCGAGAGTGCCGAGGGCTCCTCCTCTAATCGTGGAAGGCGGCTGGATGGCTTCGGTCTCAGGCGCCTCCTCAAGCAGCGGGCCTCGACTCGTCCGGGCCCCTTGCGAGGCCTGGCTGGCCTCCTGGCGTGCGCCAGCCCCCAGCCCCCTGCCGGGAGGGGGCGTGCTGCTTTGGGCCCCGCCTGCAGCCCCCGCGGTGGAGGACGAGATGGGCCGTGCGCTTGAGTTCGAGCACGGACTGAGCGTTGTTCGCCAGGAGCTCTTCCAGGAGGCGATGGGCACGATGAACCGACTCGGTGAAGACCTCACTGGTGTCGACGCGCGCCTCGAGGCCGAGGGTCTTCGGTTGGCGGAGGAGCGGCATAAGTTGAAGGTGGCCATCAACCTCGAGCATCTGCAGCGCGTGCTTGATAACGCGAAGGTTGACGCTTCTCTCGCAACCTCACGTGAAGCCTGCTCCCGAGCTCTGGAAGAGGCCCGAGAAGCTGACCGCCATTGCGAGGCCGCGGAGAAGCGCGCGTGGGAGCTCCAAGCCAGGAGCACCTCCTTGGAGCGGCAAGTGGAGGCGCGCAGAGCCGCCCTTGCGTCACTGAGGGGGACGCCCGCCGAAGAAGAAGAGATCCGGAGGCGTGAGGAGGCGTTGGCACTGGAAGCCGTGGAGCGTAGCCTCGAGCTTGAGCGACTGAAGGGTGGCGTTCCTGAAGCCGCGGCGTCCAAGAGCTCGGCGACCCGCTCAAGCAAAGCATCCCGACCCCTCTCCATTAACCGGCATCGCAACAGCTCTCGAGCCACTGTGAGCGCGGCCCTCATGTTCACCTGCTCCCACCGGGTGTGCGGCGCCGTGGCGGCAGCGTGGCTTGAGGCCCTCGCGGCCGCTCGCACTTGTCGCGGAGTAAGAGCGGAGGGTGAGTGACCGCGCCACCCGCGCCCCACGGTGCTTGGTGGTGCGCTGCCGCCTGAGGCGCGGGGTTGAGGTTTCTTGGGCATACGGCGCCGCCCGGGCCGGCCAGGCCACCCAGCGGTCGGTATTGGCTCTTGAGTCGCCGGACATCGAAGCCGCGAAGCGCAGAAGGATCAACGAGGTGGTGGAAGAAGAGCTCCGGCGCACCCATACCTGGTGCGCCAAATGTCGGATCACGGGTTCTGGCAAAACCATCAAGGTTCGAACACTGGGGTGTGCATGAAGATCTCCCCCAACCGTTCCACGTCTTAGCTTCGCTAAGATCTCAAGAGCTAACTCGACGAACTTGCAACACAAGGGACACAAGATTTATACTGGTTCGGGCCACCGTTGTGGTGTAATACCCTACTCCAGTGTGGTGGTGGTGGATTGCCTCTTGGGCTGAGGATGAACAGTACAAGGGGAAGAACAGCCTCCTGAGGCGAGGTGTTCTTGTGCTTGGTGGACTTGTGTGGGTGAGGATTACGCGAGATGAGGTGAGATGCCTCTGAATGAGTTACCCCCTACGGTGGTGGCTAGTCCTATTTATATAGGCCCTGGTCCTCTCCCCAAATATTGAGTGGGAAGGGAGCCAACAACGGCCAATTTGAAAGGGGACAACTAGTACAACTTATCCTGACAAAAGCAGTCTTCGCCTGCGAAAGGCTCTAGTGGTGACGCCGCCTTGGGCTCCATGGTGACCTCCATCTTGCCGTCCTGCTGGCCTTGGTCTCCTTGTACTAATATGGAAACCTTTGCTTGATGCCTTGGTACTCCGTGCCTGCGCTTGCCTCCTTAGCACCAAAGAGGAAACAAGTACACTGTGCGCGCTGGCGCCCGCCTAGCACCCGCCTGGTCTCGATCGTCATGGCTCACTTCACGAGAACCTCGCGAGGTTTGCCTTCCCTTGATCTCTCCGCCCCTCGCGAGCCACCCTGGTGAGGCCGCTCCCGAAGGGGTCTTGCGCCGTGCGCCTCGCGAGGCTTGGCCCCTCGCGAGGGTCTTGAGTACTAGTTGGTGAAGATGGGTCGTACGGGCTCACTCGCAGAGCCACGCCGTGGGTCGCAGGCAGGCAAGTCTAGGGACCCCCATTCCCAGAACACCGACAATACCTGTCCGGCACGCCGAAGAAGGCGTCCAAAGAGTGGCCCTCGGAGTGGTTTTATATTGAAGATGTCGCCCTCCCCGACCCAGTCCGAATGGGCCTTCCTGAAGTTTCCAGCGCTCCATTGAAGAAACGCCATAGCTGGCGCCCTCGGAGCTTTGAGGAGGAGGATTGTGCGGAAGTCCAACAATTAATGGGCAGATAAGGACACTTGCCCAGTCCGGATTATCAATAATCGAGGTAATGGCGACTTCCATAGCGCGGGGTGTCCAGCCACTCCAATTCATAGGGCTCCCTATGTGGCACTATAATGGGGAAGATGACGCCTCACGCTACGGACAAAAGGGTCCGGAAACCCCCGCTGCCCTGGCCACAATATTGGCCGATCTGTACAAAGGGGAGAAAGAGGAGTTTACTCGTCTTAAGCGCCACGAGGGATTTTCCATGTACAATCCTCCTAACTGGGTGAGTTTTAATCCCACCACCTTACTCAATCTTCTCCCTGAATTATGTTTGGGTGACATTAACCCGTCCATTTTTAACAGGAATGGTGGAAGGTCGTCCCAGGGATCCATAGCCCCACTCCACAGCCGGAGGACCACAACCGGGACCTTGATCCTGGATACAAGGAGGATCCGGACATATTTGTAGAGCTCCAGGAGGGAGTCTTCTACCAGGCGAGCTATGATGGCACAGAAGTAGCCATCATGGCCGATTATCCTGGCCTCCTCCCTGCTTCATACGTAAGTAGTCAGGAGACATTTCCTCCAAAAGAACTTCCTCATTATGCCTCACCCGCCGCACTGTCTCGTGCTCCAAAGGGGAAGCGCTCGTCGCGCCATGCCACACCAGAGCCGTCTCATAAGAGGGCGGCGCCTGCGCTGGGCGGGTCTTCGAAGAGGAAGGCGAACGACCACACGGTCAAGCCTCCATCAAGGAGGTATGACATTAAATATGCCCTTTAGCGGTCACATCAAACTATGACATTTTCCGCTATGTTTTATCAGGAAGAGTGTTCGCCACACTATGTCCGGGGATCCTGCCGGTCGCGCCTCCACCAATCAGGTTCTAGACCCTGCCTCTAGGACGGGGGCTGACGCGGGAGTGCCGTCGGATTGTCCTCCTTCAGAGGATTCGGATGATGTATCCGTCACGAACTCTGCAGTAGAGAGCGCCATGAATCGTCGGCGCCGAAGAGCCGCCCTTCGCGACCCCAGCTTTACTAAAGAGGCGTTCAATGCCTTCAGCTCGGCTGATGCGTACATCCGACCTGCTCGGGATGGGCTTACCAGAGCCACTCACCAACATTTAAAAGAAATGTGGGTAAGTAGGTATTGTACATATCTGGTAATCATATACCAGTAGCCCCCGAGACTTGAAGCAGTTGAAACAACTGATTTAAGGATCATGGTATAATCAGGCACTCGCGGAGAAGAACAACATGCTGTCTCATGAGCTGGAAAAGTGTCGGACCCAGCTAGCTGTTGTTACCGCCGAACTGGAGAAGTCCAACGAGGCACCGCCTGGTAATGTTCCCCTCCATCAGAAAAATACAATCATATACCAGTAATGTTAATACTGTTGTATTTCCCATGGCAGGATCGTTAGATCAACTAAAAGAGGAACTGAAGGTTGCGCAAGCGGGTAAACAACCTGCCAAAAGGCAACTGGCCGCTGGCAAACGTGTGTTGACGCGGACCAGGGATGATAAGAACAAGCTTCAGGATTCCAACACCCTACTGGGCGAAGAGCTAAAAGACGTACGAGCCCAGCTAGCAGACGCCGTAAAAGAGAACAGAAGGCTACGGGGCAGCATATTCAGTATGCATTTGAAGTTACCTTCATGTAATGCGGCAATGAAATGAGCTAACAGATTTATGTCTGCAGGTATACTGACTGGGCGTCCCGAAGTGGAAATGTCTGGATCTCAAGGTGATCTGCTACAAGAGCTGTCCCAATTGCACGATCGAGCTCGAAAAGCAATGCGGAGTGTGGCCAAAGCTTTATGGCCATCTGCATCCCCTCTAGGAAGTATGTAGGAGCTTGTGAAACTATTCAAGGGAGCTCGGCGCCGCTTTGGATTATGGAAGATATCAGCTTGCCGGGAAGGCGCACGCGAGGCCTGGGCCATGGTGAAAACGCGGTACACCAGACTTGATCCGAATCATATGGCCCGGGTCGGGCCTCAGGGGTCAGATGGGAAAGAAATTCCAGTAAGCTTGGTATATGACCAAGTAAAGATAGCCGCCAAGTTTTCACAACAGGATTGTAGGTTATACAACCTATTAGACGGTATAGAGGAAGAACTTGCTTCTGAGTCCAAGTGACTATGTACTTTAATTGACAGATTTGTCCCTAGCCGAATTGTAAAACGATTGTCATGGCAGACCTTTTCGCTTCCACCTTCGGACCCAAAGGTGCGGAGTGTTTCCGAATACCGAACTGGTAATAAATATCGGGGCATGCGTGGAAACCAGGCGTAGGGGTCATAGTTGCTTGAATAGAGAAGTTGTATCCGGCTAGGTATGTTAAATTACTTGTTGATTGTAAGAAACATCTTCCAAAGAGAATAGTTCCGTTAAGGGTTCCTTTCCCTGGGTGAACATGTGTTAGTATGCATGCCCGAACTGTGATTCAAAAAAATCGCAGTATACATAGTATCTGGGGGTTCACATTGCAACTAGGGTAAAACGTCTTTAGTCCGCCGACCGATTATTCCCTTGAGAACGCTAGCTTTCAGCTTCACCCAGTCTGAGGTACACGTCTGGATGACCCGGCCGTAACAATCGCGGAGGTGCTCCCTTTATGCCCTAGCCGAACAAACGTGAACGTAGGGCATAAGCACTGGAGCCAGGCAACCCAGCTTGGCAAAAACTGAAGTCATAAAGGTGTATATAATGGCGAAGAGAAGGTACATATGAGAGAAGGACACATATGTTTGTGAGCTTGATGTTCGAAAAATGATAATAAGCTTCTGTAAAAGAAGCCCCCGGGTATTATGGGCGTGTACATTTAAAGATGTGTACCTCATAAGTGTGCAGTCTAGCAGCATAAGAGCTATAAAGCTGAAAAAATTTAAAGAGAGGAAAATGTAAAAAGAAGAACAAGAAAATGAACAATGAGTCCGGCTCTAGGCGTAGAATCTTCGGAGTCTAGCGGCATTCCACGGGTTCGGCTCTAAGCGATTATCCGATGCATCACGCAGGTGGTACGCACCTCCAGTGAGAACTTCATTTATAATGAAGGGACCCTCCCATTTGGGCTTGAGTTTGTCCTTTTTCTTTTCTGGCAAGCGTAGAACGAATTCACCAACATTATAAGTCTTGGCCTGCACTTCTCTGCTTTGATATCTGCGAGCTTGTTGTTGATAGAATGCGGAACGGGCTTTTGCAACGTTGCGCTCCTCCTCCAGGGCATCTAGACTATCCTGCCGATCAAGCTCGGCTTCTCTCTGTTCGTACATGTGCACTCAAGGTGAGTCATGAATGATGTCACAGGGCAAAACAGCCTCTGCGCCGTACACCATGAAGAATGGTGTGTAACCGGTAGTGCGATAGGGCGTGATCCGCAGCCCCCAGAGTACGGAGTCGAGCTCCTCGACCCAGTGTTTGTCTGACTCTTTCAAAGACCAAACTAGTCTGGGCTTAATGACGCTCATGATAAGATCATTAGCTCGTTCGACTTGACCGTTTGTTTGTGGGTGATAGATGGAGGCATAATCGAGCTTGATGCCCAGGTTAGCACACCAGGTTTTCACTTCGTCGGCTGTAAAATTGGAGCCGTTATCGGTGTTGATGCTGTGTGGGACACCATAACGGTGTACGACACCGGCTATAAAGTCTATCACTGGTCCGACTTCGGCCGTTTTAACTGGTTTGGCCTCTATCGACTTTGTGAATTTATCTACCATGACGAGCAGGTATTTTTTCTTATGGCTTCCCCCTTGAAGGGGTCCGACCATGTCAAGCCCCCAGACTGTGAAAAGGCCAAGTAATGGGGATTGTTTGTAGAGTGATAGGCGACATATGGCTTTGATTGGCGAAAAGTTGGCATCCTACACAACGTTGGACAAGGTCCTGTGCATCTTCTCGGGCTGTCGGCCAGTAGAAACCGGTACGGAAGGCCTTATTTACAAGAGCCCGAGCTGCGGCATGGTGACCGCCGAGGCCAGCATGTATTTCGGCCAGGAGCTGTCGTCCCTCTTCTTCGAAGATACATCTTTGAAGGACTCCGGTAGCGCCCTTCTTGTAGAGCTCTCCTTCATGAACCTCGTAGGCTTTCGAACGCCGAACGATGCATCGGGCCTCATTCTGGTCCTCAGGGAGCTCTCGCCTATTGAAGTAGGCCAAGAAGGGTTCGGTCCATGGGGCAATTACTGCCATTATTAGATGGGCCAATGGTGTTATTTCGGTGGCCGAGCCCCCGATGAGATCGGTGTTGTGTTCAGAATCCGGGGGTGTAATCGGATCTGGGCTAGTGTTGCCGCTATCATCCTGCCAAACCACAGATGGCTTGAAGAGCCTTTCCACAAAGATGCTAGGCGGGATAGGGTCACGCTTGGCGCCCATGCGAGCGAGGACATCCGCCGCTTGATTACTTTCTCGAGCCACATGATGAAACTCGAGTCCCTCGAACCGAGCTGGTATTTTGAGTACGACGTTACGATAGGCCGCCATCTTCCGATATTTTGCGTCGAAGTCTCTGTTTATTTGGGATATTGCAAGGTTTGAATCCCCGTGCACCTCCAGGCATTGTATGCCCATAGAGACAGCCATCCGAAGACCGTGCAATAAGGCCTCGTATTCGGCTGCGTTGTTGGGGTCTGTGTATAATATTTGGAGTACATATTGGACTGTGTCTCCTGTGGGGGACGTTAAGACGACGCCCACTCCTAAACCGGCCAGGAATTTAGAGCCATCGAAGTGCATGACCCAGTTGGAATATGTACCATACTCTTTAGGGAGTTCGGCCTCTGTCCATTCGGCAACGAAGTCAGCCAATACTTCGGATTTGATGGATCGGCGCAGTTTGTATGTTATGTCGAATGGCAAAAGCTCAATGGCCCACTTAGCAATCTGGCCTGTAGCGTCGCGGTTGTTTATTATGTCATTGAGTGGTACTTCGGAAGCCACCGTGATTGAGCACTATTGAAAGTAGTGCCGTAGCTTTCGGGATGCCATGAAGACCGCGTATGCTATCTTTCTGTAATGAGGGTACCGGGATTTGCATGGTGTGAGGACAGTGGATACATAGTATACCGGTTTATGAAGTGGGAATTTATGTCCGTCCTCCTCTCGTTCAACGACGAGAACCATACTCACCACCTGGTGTGTTGCAGAGATGTATAATAACATGGGATCGCCGACGTTTGGCGCGGCCAGGATTGGGTTGCTTGCTAAAAGAGCTTTTATTTCTTCCAGTCCGGTCGTTCTGCGTCCGTCCACTCGAAGTGGTTGGTGTGTCGGAGCAGGCGATATAGTGGCAATGCCTTTTCTCCTAACCTGGAGATAAAGCGGCTTAAAGCTGCCATGCACCCCGCTAGTTTTTGGACCTGCTTGAGGTATGTTGGTGTAGCCAATTGTGACAAAGCTCGGATTTTGGTTGGTTTTGCCTCAATTCCTCTATTGGACACGATGAAGCCCAACAGTTTTCCGGCGGGGACGCCGAAAACACATTTTTCCGGATTGAGCTTGATGTCATATGTACGGAGGTTGTCAAATGTGAGACGTAGGTCGTCTATTAGTGACTCGACGTGCTTAGTTTTGATGACGACGTCATCCACATATGCTTCGACCGTTTTGCCGATTTGTTTCTCCAGGCATGTTTGAATTATGCGTTGGTAGGTGGCGCCTATGTTTTTCAGCTCAAAGGGCATAGTATTGAAGCAGAAAGGCCCATATGGGGTAATGAATGCGGTTGTGGCTTGATCGGATTCCTTCATTTTGATTTGATGTTATCCGGAGTATGCGTCAAGGAAGCACAGTGAGTCGTGTCCTGCAGTGGCATCAATGATCTGATCGATGCGGGGGAGGGGAAGGGATCCTTAGGGCAGGCCATGTTGAGGTCTTTGAAATTGACACACAAGCGCTAGGATTTGTCCTTCTTTGGTACCATCACCACGTTTGCTAGCCAGTCCAGGTGTTTTATTTCTCTAATGAACCCGGCCTCACTTAACTTGGCTAGCTCCTCCCCCATAGCTTGTCGTTTGGGTTCGGAAAAGCGTCGTAGTGTTTGCTTGACCAGTTTATATCCCTTCAATATATTGAGACTGTGTTCGGCCAACCTGCGTGGGATTCCTGGCATATCCGAGAGGTGCCAGGCGAGTATGTCCCAGTTCTCGTGCAGGAACGCGCGTAATGCGGCGTCGATCATCGGGTCCAGCTGTGCCCCGATGGAGGCTGTCTTCTTAGGGTCCATTGGGTGAACCTGAAATTTGACTATTTCGTCTGCTGGTTTGAAGGAGGTGGATTTAGGCCACTTATCGAGAATTATGTCATCCCTATCCACCGGGGAGTGTAGTGCGGTTAACTCTTCAGCTGCGAGGGCCTCGGACAGTGCCTCGAGGGCCAACGATGCGGTTTTGTTTTATGTCCGGATCACTGGCGAGAGTGATAATACCGTTGGGCCCGAGCATCTTGAGCTTCATATACCCATAATAAGGTATGGCTTGAAAACGTGTGAATGCGTCTCGCCCCAATAGAGCGTGATATCCACTGTAGAAAGAGGCCACTTGGAAGGTTATCTCTTCGGACCGATAGTTCTCCGGCGTGCCGAATACCACGTCGGGCTTAAATTTCCTGCACATCTTTCTTCCCGACTGGGAATGATTCCTCGAAAGGTCGTATTACTTTGCTCGATGCGGCTTCTGTCTATTTGCATTTTATTGAGCGTGTCCTCGTAGATGAAGTTCAGCCCACCGCCACCGTCCATGAGCACTTTAGTGAGCCGAAAGCCATCCACAAATGGGTTAAGAACCAAGGCGGCTGGTGCCCGGACTGAACAAAATTTTGGTTCGTCATCGATAGTAAGAGTTATGGCCATGTCGTTCCAAGGATTTATTGCTGCGACTTGGCAGACTTCACCAAGGTCACGTAGTGCCCTCTTGCGCCGATTGTTTGAAGTGAAAGTCTTGAAGACCGTCAATACCCTGAGGTCGTCGTTTTCCGGAGGGTACCGCTCCGATGTGTTTTTGGTGAGGATATCCTCGCCGCTCTTGGCCACTTGCCGGAGTATCCAACATGCTCTAAGGCTGTGGGTTGGTTTGGTATCCAGTGTCGCGTGTATTTTGCATGGCTTGTCGAGCCATCCCTCAAGAACGGTTCCACGTCCCGTAATGGGTTTTATTTTCTTGCCCACGGGGTCGGGTGCGCCACGAGGGTGCATCCTTTTTACCCGCCCGGCAGGTGGCGTGAAAGCCGCTAGTTCCCACCGAGCTGTCTGAGTTTTCCAAGCGCTTTCCATTGTGCAGTATTTCTGTACTATGGTTGCCAAGTCAGCGAAGTGTGATACGCGGCGGCGGTTGAGGGCGTTAAGGATCCCTTTGTCCGTGCAATTATTGCAGAATACTGAAATTCCATCCTCGTCGCGGCAACCTTTAATCCCGTCCTTGACAAGGAGGAATCTGGCCCAAAAGTGATGGACCGTTTCCTGATGCTGCTGCCGTACGTACATGAGGTCGCATATATCCGGGGGACCGGAATTTCTTGGCGAATATTTTTTGTGGTGGGTGGGTGGCGTTAAATCTGGACCCTGACCCACCGTGGAGTCCGGAGTTTGAAAAACCTCCGAGCTCATTAGTTTGGGCTCCGGGATGTCCGATGATTCTCTAGGCTTAACGCCCGATTCTAAGTTCGGAGGACTGGGGGTGTCACCCCACGGACGGGTATCCGGCTCTTTGAGCTCGGAGGTCCGAACATAGCTTGTTTTTAGCATAGGGGAAGATTTGTTGTTGTTTTGCTCCTCTACGACCGCTATCTGATGGGTTATCGGCGGAGATTTGATTTCTCTCTGCGATCCAGGAGTTCGTTTAAAGATGACAAATCCGCCAGATCCGTCTGTTTGGAGTGTTCGGGGCCAACACGGAGACGATTTTTGATGACTTGAGAGGTCATCATCGGCTTAATGGCTGAAGAGGCGGCCATGGTAAAGCTGCCCAGCCGTAGGGTTTGGCCTGAGGCCAGGGCTCCTCCGGAAGTGATACTGTCCTTGATAATAAGGCAAGCCATCAATCCTGTCGTCGACCTCACAGAGGAACTCTCAATGAAAGCACCAATGTTGGTGTCAAAATCGGCGGATCTCGGGTAGGGGGTCCCGAACTGTGCGTCTTAGGATCGATGGTAACAGGAGACAGGGACACGGTATTTAACCAGGTTCGGCCCTCTTGATGGAGGTAATACCCTACTTCCTGCTTCATTATCTTGGATGAATATGGGGTTACAAGAGTTGATCTACCTCGAGATCGTAGTGGCTAAACCCTAGATGTCTAGCCTGTAAGATTATGATTCTGATTGCCTCTACGGACTAAACCCTCCAGTTTATATAGACACCGGAGGGGCCTAGGGTTGTACAGAGTCGGTTTACAGAGAAAGGAATCTTTACATCCGAACGCTAAGCATGCCATCCGTGCAAAAGAGAGTCCCATCCGGACACCCATTAGTCCGGCCCGAGTACCCCTTAATCCAGGACTCCCTGAGCCCCCCCCCCCCCCCCGAGTCAACCGACCTCCCGCTCAGCTCTATAAATCCCCAAATATTCCCCCAACATCAGAAGCATCCACAAAAATAGTTTTCCACCGCCGCAAGCCTCTATTCCCGTGAGATCCCATCTTGGGGCCTTTTCCGGCGATCTGCCGAGGGGGATTCGATCACGGAGGGCATCTACATCAACTCTATTGCCCTACCAATGAAGCGTGAGTAGTTTATCATAGACCTACGGGTCCATAGCTAGTAGCTAGATAGCTTCTTCTCTCTCTATGATCTTCAATACCATGTTCTCCACGATGTTCTTGGAGTTCTATGCGATGTAATATTGTTTTGCGGTGTGTTTGTCGAGATCCGATGAATCGTGGATTTATGATCATATTATCTATAAATATTATTTGCATCTTCTCTGAATTCTTATATGCATGATTTGATATCTTTGTATTTCTCTTCAAATTATTGGTTTAGTTTGGCCAACTAGATTGGTATTTCTTACAATGGTAGAGGTGCTTAGTTTTGGGTTCCATCTTATGGTGTCCTCACCCAGTGACAAAGTAGGGGTAACAAGGCATGTATTGTATTGTTGCCATCAAGGGTAAAAATATGGGGTTTTCATCATATTGCTTGAGTTTATCCCTCTAAATCATGTCATCTTATTTAAGGCGTTACTCCTTTCTTATGAACTTAATACTCTAGATGCATGCTGGATAGCGGTTGATGTGTGGGGTAATAGTAGTACATGCAGAATCGTTTCGGTCTACTTGACACGGACGTGATGCCTATATTCATAATCATTGCCTTGGATATCGTCATAACTTTGCGCTTTTCTACCAATTGCTCGACAGTAATTTGTTCACCCACCGTATGTTTTCTTTCAAGAGAGAAGCCTCTAGTGAAACCTATGGCCCTCGGGTCTATTTAGCATCATATATTTTCAGATCTATAAACCAAAAAACCCAAAAATATCTCGCAGCAATTTATTTACTTTTATTTTGTTTTACGTTGTAACACCCCGGATGTAACTTCCCATATTTGTAACTCCAACTCTTGCCATTTTCGGCTATGTGTTATGATATTCCCTTCGTGGTTGGGTTTTGTCTCTCGTTTTACATTTTGTTCATGTCATGCATCTCATATCATGTCATCATGTGCATCTCATTTGCATACGTGTTCGTCTCTTGCATCCGAGCATTTTCCCCGTTGTCCGTTTTGCAATCCGACACTCCCACGTGCACCGGCGCACCCCCTCTTGTCTCTTTTCGTGAGCAAGTGTCAAACATTCTCGGAATGGACCGAGGTTTGCCAAGTGGCCTTGGTATAACACCGGTAGACCACCTGTCAAGATTCGTTCCATTTGGAGGTCGTTTGATGCTCAAACCGTTAACTGGGTAACCGCAAAGTCTTTTTGTGTGTTGCAGCAAAACCCTCTTCCAAACAGCCCAATAACCCATCTAAGTCACCTCCATGCTCTCGGTCGTTCGATCACGATCGTGTGGGCGAAACCCGCACTCCATTTGGAGTCTCCTAGCTCCCTCTACCTATAAATATGTGTCCCCTCTCCGAAATTTCGGGTCCCGAAACCCTAGCCCTCTCCCTCCGCGCGCCGGACACGTCCGCCCGGCGCCGGACGAAAGCCGCCGCCGCCCGCAGCCAACCGACGCGCGACACATGGCGCCCCGCCGCCCGTACGCCGCCGGCCCGCCTGGCCCGAGTTGGGTCCCCCGAGCCCGTCTCCTCCGCCCCCGCGCCCGCGTCCCAGAGCCCCGCGTCTCCGCGCCGTCGCCGACCATCCATGCCGTTCCCGCCGGCGCGGCGCTCCTCCTTCGCCCGGCCGCCGTCCGCGCCCGTCGCCGACCGCGCCGACGCCTCCTCGCCGTGCCTCGCCGTCCTCTCCTCTCCAGCTCCGGCTGCCGCGCGCCCCGTCTCCGGCGATCCTCGATCCGTGCGCCGCGCCCGATCTGGATCTGGAACCGCTAGGTTGACTTTCCTCCCCCCCCCCCCCCCCCAAAATTCTCCAAGTCCCGATATATTGCATTCTGGTGCATACTTTGTCGCATCATAACTCATTGCATGCTGCTCCGTTTCGTGCGTGTAATATATCGAAATGTTCGTCTCGAGATTCTCTTCATTTTGTTCCATCGTGCCATGCTTGTTTGCATTCATCTTGATGCCCAAATCTCTGGTGCAAGAATGCTATATGATGTTTTCTGCTGTTACTTATCAGAACTTGGTGATTGTTATTTTTGTTGCATTTGATGTGTGCATCTTATGGGCATGAGCTCTACCGGTGTTTTGATCTATGCCATGCCATCTTTACAGAGGTGTATGCCATGTATTTTTGTGATCTATGTGGTGACTAGCACAAGCATGCAAACTAGGCTTCGTGATGTTTCTGTTTTCAGGAACTTAGGATTTTCACTAAGTCTGTTACTGCTGTTATTTTGTTGCCATGTATCCATGTGCCTACAGAGAGATCCATGCTTATTTTGAGTATTTTAAGTAAGGTTGTTTTGTAGATATAGTTGTGTTCTATCCATCCATGCCCCTTTTTGCAATTATGGAGTGCCATAGCATGTCTTAATCTTTCTCTACTTTTGCTATAAAATATTACTGGCAGATTGTTAACATGATATTCAATTTTGTCAAGGTTGTTGTAGTTGATCCATACATGCTATGAACTTTCTCTTGCCATCGTTAGCTTCATAAATATGCCATCTTGCTGTAGGTATGCTTGTTTTGTCATTCATTGCTTTGGGGTGAGTGAATCAAGCTCACCAAGATGCCTTCATAATTCTTTTTACTGCCATGCTCTGTTTTCTGCCATGTCTGGAACCTGTTAACGAAACTTGCTATGTTTACATGGGTTCCATCATATCTTCTGATCCTTTTTGGCTCATGGTCAGTAAGGGACTTTTATTCTATGCATTTAGTAGTTTCATTCCATGCCTTGTTTTGCTATCGTAAGTTCATGTAGTATATGTTTTGCTTGCTCTGAACATTGCTATCTGATGCTGTTTCAGCCATGTCCAGTAATTTCACCAAGTCTGTGAAGCTGTTATCTTTTGCACTTTTGCCATGCTTGTTTGAAACTGTTATTGTATGATCTAGCTGTAGCTCAGTGTTTATCTTTTGTCAAGCATCTCCTGTAGATTACTCCCATATGCTTTATTGCTCTGTTGGGTTGCTGTAGATACTTACTTATTGCATTCTAAGTGCTATCATGCTGTTAGTCGCAGAATCGTGTCATTCTTGTTTTGCTTGCCATTTGCAAACCGTGCATCCGTTTCCGGTGATCTTTATATCGATTTCGACCGAAATCATCTCATCTTTCCAGTGGCATAATTGGTTTGCCAAGTTACTGCATTGTTCATTATTTTTCTTCCGGAGCACGCATATGCATCGCATACCACATCTCGCATATCATGCATGTTTTGCATCATGTTGCTTGTGCATTTCCCAAGATTGATTGTGGTTCCATTTCTTGTGTTCTTGCTGTGGGTAGAGCCTGGAGACAAGTTCGTGAAAGAGGAACCTGTTGAGTACGCTTACGAGGATCAAGCTTTCGACAACTCTGAGAAACTTGCAGGCAAGATGACCATATCCTCGAAATCACTTCTATCTTTATTTTGCTAGTTAACCATACCCTCGAAATCATCCCTCCCATATTGCCATGTCAAGCCTCTAACTATCCTTTCCTAGCAAACCGTTGTTTGGCTAAGTTACTGCTTTTGCTCAGCCCTTCTTATAGCGTTGCTAGTTGCAGGTGAAGTTGAAGTTGGTTCCATGTTGGAACATGGATTATTTTGGAATATCACAATATCTCTTATTTAATTAATGCATCTATATATTTGGTAAAGGGTGGAAGGCTCGACCTTATGCCTGGTGTTATGTTCCACTCTTGCCGCCCTAGTTTCCGTCATACCGGTATTATGTTCCTTGAGTTTGCGTTCCTTACGCGGTTGGGTGATTTATGGGACCCCCTTGACAGTTCGCCTTGAATAAAACTCCTCCAGCAAGGCCCAACCTTGGTTTTACCATTTGCCACCTAAGCCTTTTCCCTTGGGTTTTCGCGAGCCCGAGGGTCATCTTTATTTTAAACCCCCGGACCAGTGCTCCTTCGAGTGCTGGCCCAAACCGAGCGATGTCCGGCGCCCCCTGGGCAACCAGGGTCTATGCCAACCCGGCGTCTGGCTCATCCGGTGTGCCCTGAGAACGAGATATGTGCAGCTCCTATCGAGATTTGTCGGCACATTCGGGCGGCTTTGCTGGTCTTGTTTTACCATTGTCGAAATGTCTTGTAAACCGGGATTCCGAGACTGATCGGGTCTTTCCGGGAGAAGGTTTATCCTTCGTTGACTGTGAGAGCTTATGATGGGCTAAGTTGGGACATCCCTGCAGGGTATTATCTTTCGAAAGCCGTGGCCGCGGTTATGTGGCAGATGGGAATTTGTTAATGTCCGGTTGTAGAGAACTTGTCACTTGACCCAATTAAAATACATCAACCGTGTGTGTAGCCGTGATGGTCTCTTCTCGGCGGAGTCCGGGAAGTGAACACGGTCTGAGTTATGCATGAACGTAAGTAGTTTCAGGGTCACTTCTTGATCATTTCTAGCTTCGCGACCGTTGCGTTGCTTCTCTTCTCGCTCACATTTGTGTATGTTAGCCACCATATATGCTTAGTGTTTGCTGCAGCTCCACCTCATTACACCATCCTTTTCTACAAGCTTAAATAGTCTTGATCTCGCGGGTGTGAGATTGCCGAGTCCTCGTGACTCACAGATTCTACCAAAACAGTTGCAGGTGCCGACGATGCCAGTGCAGATGATGCAACCGAGCTCAAGTGGGAGTTCGATGAGGAACGTGGTCGTTACTATGTTTCCTTTCCTGATGATCAGTAGTGGTGCCCAGTTGGGACGATCGGGGATCTAGCATTTGGGGTTATCTTATTTTCATTTGGATTTGACCGTAGTCGGTCTATGTGTGGATTTTGGATGATGTATGAAGTAATTTATGTATTGTGTGAAGTGGCGATTGTAAGCCAACTCTCGTTATCCCATTCTTGTTCATTACATGGGATTGTGTGAAGACGACCCTTCTTGCGACAATACCTACTATGCGGTTATGCCTCTAAGTCGTGCCTCGACACGTGGGAGATATAGCCGCATCGAGGGCGTTACATACGTTTTAGTAATCTTTTATATCTATCTATATCAGATCTCATCCTTGCAATTGACCGTGAAGGGATTGACAACCCCTTTATCACGTTGGGTGCAAGTGTTTATTGTTTGTGTAGGTGCATAGATTGGGGACTTGTTCGTACCTCCTACTGGATTGATACCTTGGTTTTCAAAACTGAGGGAAAAAATATCTCTACTTTGCTACATCATCATTTCCTCTTCAAGGGAAAAACCAACACAAGCTCAAGAAGTAGCCGGAAGAATTTCGGGCATTGCTACTGGGGAGGTTCTACTTCAAGCCTACCAAGTACCCATCATAAACTCTCATCTCTTGCATTACATTATTTGCCATTTTCTTCTCCCGCACCTCTAAAACGTTTTCAGAAAAACACAAAAATATTTGCCTTTTATTCGCTCTTCTTTCTATCCAACCTTTTCTTTGCTTGCACTCATCATCATGAGTGACTTTGGTATGGCAAAAACTGATGATGGCCTGACTCCTAAAATTGGACTTTCAGCAAATCTGGTGTCAGGGCACACAAACAGGGGTGTATGTTTTCCCTTGACTTGTGCACGGACAGCAAGCCTCCGACACGGCACGGAAGCCGGCTTCCCCAAGCTCACACGCAAAGGCCAAGCAGAAGAGATAGCTCTTTGAGAAATCAAAGGGTGGATCAAGAAGACCAAGACCAACCAGAAGGACAAGATTTCACCAATGGAAAAACCTCCCTTGCTGGGCAGGCGAGCCTGGTCAGGTCGAGGTCACCTCGAAGACAAATCCCAAGACCTCCACGGCAAGAGTTACCGGGGCGATGGCGGCCTGCTATCCAGCCAAAGCTCCACCGCTCCAACTCACAGTGATGCAAGCCACCTATCGGTGCGGTGTCGATCCCCAAGGTAGTTAAGTGGCTGTCATTTGGCACGTGATAACCATTTCTTAGGAAGATCACCCCTAAATGATACCCGTCTAGAGGCGTGTCATGTAGGCAGGCAAGAAGGTGGTCGAATAGCACGACAAGACTTGCCGGGCTACACCCACGACGTGACCCTAAGCGGTGCATTTAGTGTGGCTAGTCCTGTGTGCATAGTTAGGTATGATAGCACTGTGGCTATCTAATCACCGGATAATGACTATTTTGCCATTGTGGTAACCCCTTGACCTATAAAAGGAGGACCGAGGCAACCTCAGAAACAATTCGGACCTTTGTACACTCAAACACGCGTAGCTGCTCCCATCCCAAGATGACCTTGTTGGGCTTGAGAGATGCGCGTTAGCCACGGTCCCCTCATCAATCCACCAAAGCATGAGTAGGGTTTTACGCCTCACGGCGGCCCAAACCTGGATAAAACGATCGGTGTCATCTCTGTCGTGCTGCTCCACGGCCTCCGCTCTTTGTGCAACGTCGTTGCTCCCCTGCCGATCCACAAGGAGCCCAATGGCTCCATTGGTGACCGTGTTGAACCACGGCATCTTTGGCGCTCCAGGTAGGCGGCTTGCATGTGCAAATCCAAGGTCGAGGACCGCATGATGAGCCGCGTCATCATCGACATCGACGCGCATGCCCCAGGCGACCCTTGTGGGAGAAAAGGCGACGACGCTCAATCGTCCCTTCCTTCCCAGGACCTGTTGTTCGCCCCCGCCCAGGCAGCGGCAACGGCAGGTGAGGGAGTCCTGTATTAGGGGGTCCTCGGGCGTCCGACCTGTTATACATGGGCCAGACTGATGGGCCGTGAAGATACGAAGACCGAAGACTCTCTCCCGTGTCCGGATGGGACTCACCTTGGCGTGGAAGGCAAGCTTGGCGACCAAACATGAAGATTCCTTTCTTTGTAACCGACCTTATGTAACCCTAGATCCCTCCGGTGTCTATATAAACCGGAGGACTAGTTCCATAGAGGCCAATCATCATAATCATAGTCATACAGGCTAGACTTCTAGGGTTTTAGCCATTATAATCTCATGGTAGATCAACTCCTGTAACACTCATATTCATCAAGATCAATCAAGCAGCAAGTAGGGTATTACCTCCATAGAGAGGGCCCGAACCTGGTTAAACATTTTGTACCCTGTCTCCTATTACCATCGACCTTAGATGCACAGTTCGGGACCCCCTACCCGAGATCCGCCGGTTTTGACACCAACCTTGGTGCTTTCATTGAGAGTTCCACTGTGCCGTCTTCAAAAGGTTTCTATGGCTCCTTCGATCATCTATAACGATGCTGTCCAAGGAGAAGTCTTCCTCCCCAGACAAATCTTCGTATTCGGCGGCTTTGCACTACGCGCCAACTCGCTTGGCCATCTGGAGCAGATCGGAAGCTATGCCCCTGGCCATCAGGTCAGATTTGGAGGCTTGAACTACGTCGCGAATATCCGTGGATACTTGATCTTCGACGGATTCGAGGCCACATCAGCCGCTCCCTGCCACCACGATGAACATGACGTAAATCTGTCATCGGACCACACCCAGGAAATAGCGCCTGTAACTGCTCTGGCCTTAAATCCAGAGCAGATCGCGCCATCCGAGGATGGGAAGCTCAACCCCGCCACGGAGGCTGGAGACTTAGCGGCGTTGGAGCCGCACACAGACCTAACTTCAAGTAATATCTATGTCACCGGAACCATGGACTCGTCTCCGGCTATAGGTTCCGAACCTTGTGCGTCCGCGTACGTCGAGCTTGATCAATCATCGATCGTCGAATTCAGCTCCGCGGACATCTTCCGGCACTCTCCCTTGGGCGACGTGCTGAACTCATTAAAAAAATCTATCCTTAGCGGGGGACTCACAGCCGAATTATATCCGGTTCGAACTAGAGGCTGATGACGGAGAGTTTCGTTTCCCACCCACCGCCCACTTCATAGCAACTATCGAGGACTTAACCGACATGCTTGGTTACGGCTCCGAAGACATCGACGACATGGACGACGATGCCAGAGAAGAAGAGGCCCAAAATCCTCCGTTTACCGGATGTTGGACGGCCACTTCCTCGTACGACATATACATGGTGGATGCAACAAAAGAGAATAGAGACGACAAGGAAGATCCAGTTGAGGATAAACCTCCTGAGACACAACCAAAGCGCCGGCGTCAGCGGCGCCGCTCTAAATCACGCCACAGCAAAGAGAGCAACACCACCATAGGAGAAGATAAAGGACGGTCCCGAAGATAATGAAGACCCCGTTGCTGCAACCTCCAAACAGGACGAACGGGAAGACGGGCAAGTTAGCCCCGATGAACAGGCCATAAACAAAGACTCAGAGGACAGTAATTATTTTCCGCTCTCCGAGGAAGAGGTGAGCGTCGGCAACGAGGATTTTATCATGCGTGAGGAACCTCTCGAGCAGGAGAGCTTTAAGCGCCAGCTAATAGCCACCGCAAGGAGCCTGAAAAAGAAGCAGCAGCAGCTTCAAGCTAAACAAGATCTGCTAAACGATAGATGGACTGATGTCCTGGTGGCCGAGGAATACGGTCTCAAGAGCCCAGCGAAAAGCTACCCGAAGTGTGGATTGCTACCTCAGTTTGATGATGATGCACTGGAGCCCGTACCATCATCGCGCAATGCGGCTGACCAACCACCACGTGGTCGGGACAAAGCGGCAACTCAAGCCGAACACTAGCCCGCTCCACCTCACCATAAAGGCAGAGATAAAACAGCTCAGGGACATACCTACGACCTGCGGCAGAAACTGGACAATAGAGCAGGACATACTAGATCGATCTACGGATCGCGAGGACGTGCCCCGACACGTGACGACGGCTACCTATTCGGACATGACAAGCCTAGTCACGCCCGGGACGAAAACCGTAGACGAACTCCATCCGAGCTACGTCGCGACGTGGCCAGATACAGAGGCACCGCACACCCCCTTTGCTTCACCGACGAGGTGATGGATCACGAATTCCCAGAATAGTTGAAACCCATAAACATTGAATCGTATGATGGGACAACAAACCCCGCGGTATGGATCGAGGATTTTCTTCTCCATATTCATATGGCCCGTGGTGATGATCTCCACGCCATCAAATATCTCCCACTAAAACTCAAAGGACCAGCTCGGTACTGGTTGAACAGTCTGCCCGAAAACTCCATTGGCAGCTGGGAAGACTTGGAGGACGCCTTCCTTGACAACTTCAAAGGAACATATGTCCGACCTCTGGATGCAGATGACTTAAGTCATATAGTCCAACAGCCCGGAGAGTCAGCCAGGAAATTATGGACTATTTTCTTAACTAAAAAGAACCAGATCGTCGACTGTCCGGATGCAGAAGCCCTAGCAGCCTTTAAGCATAGCATCCGCGACGAATGGCTCGCCCAACATCTCGGGCAGGAAAAGCCGAAGTCCATGGTAGCCCTTACGACACTTATGACCCGCTGTTGCGCGGGCGAAGATAGTTGGCTAGCCCATTGCAATAATAATGCAAGCGAACCTGGCACCTCTGAAGCCAAGGATAGAACCGGCAAGCCCCGACGCAATAACATAAGCGTTGAAACAATGGCAACCATACCGATGACACAGCGGCCAACGCCGGATTCAGTGGCTCCAAGTTCGGTCAGCGGAAGAAGCCATACAATAAGAACAATTCGGGCTCATCCATCCTGGACCGCATACTCGATCAGCCGTGCCAGATACAGGCACCCCAGAAAAACCAGCCAACCACACCAACAGAGATTGTTGGGTTTTCAAATAGGCCGGCAAATTAAATGCCGAGAACAAGGAGAAGGGGTCGCAAAGCGAGGACGATGATGAGGAGCCTCGGCCACCGAACACACGGGGAGAGAAGAAGTTCCCCTCGGGTCAAAACGGTGAACATGATATACGCTACCCACATCCCCAAGAGGGAACGCAAGCGCGCACTCAGGGACGTCTATGCGATGGAGCCAGTCGCCCCAAATTCAATCCATGGTCTTCCTGTCCGATCACCTTTGATCGCAGAGACCATCCGATCGGTACCCGTCATGGCGGGTCAGCCGCACTGGTCCTCGATCCGATCATCGATGGATTCCACCTCATGCGAGTCCTGATGGACGGTGGCAGCAGCCTCAACCTGCTCGATCAGGATGCAGTGCGCAAAATGGGCATTAATCCATCACGGATCAAGCCCACAAAGACTACCTTTAAAGGAGTCATACCAGGTGTAGAGGCCCGCTGCACGGGCTCAATCACACTAGAGGTTGTCTTCGGATCTCCAGACAACTTCCGAAGCGAAGAGTTAATCTTCGATATCGTCCCCTTTCGCAGCGGCTATCACGCACTGCTTGGACGAACCGCATGTGCTCGATTCAACGCGGTGCCACACTATGCTTATCTCAAGCTCAAGATGCCCAGACCATGCGGCATCATAAAAATTAATGGAAACACGGAACACTCCCTCCGCACCGAGGAGCACACCGTTGCCTCAGTAGCAGAAGTACAGAGCGGCCTTTTCAAGCAGAACCTTAATTCGGTGGTCGAACTCCCAGATACTCTCAAGAGAGTCCGCACTATTCTGCAGCAGGACAGCTCGGCTCGTCAATAGCTCGACTAGCAATTCGGCCTCCATCCCAGCCCCAATCAAGTGGCGACATTCGTGCTGCGCGTACATAACTACGCACTTAAAATACCATGGGCATAGAGGGAGGCATAAGTAGCTTGCGATCCACAATACGGCTCGATCGCCCCAGACACACATACTTTCACTGTTTCCTTTTTCTCCTTTTCAGGTTTCTTTTTCACAGGCCTTCCCTGATGGACTGATCACATGTCCTTTCGAAGGATAAATGCACCAAGACGGCAGTGAGCATGGACGTAGAGGCGAATTTCTAGGTGGTCTCCTTAACGATCACTCTACCTGTTTTCAGGACCCACACGCAGCTCTCCCTTGGTTGTGGCATGTTAAATAGCCTTTTTGCTTATTGCACTATTTGTATGAATGCGCTTTGACGTATTACCAAATTATAATGGAAACAGTTTGCGGCCCAAATTCTGCGGCTTAGCTTACAACCCTTTATTCTTTTCCTTTTTGATAACTTTATCAAATAGCACCCGTACACTTTGGTACGTTTCAATTTGCTCGGGGCCTCATAGCGCCCCGCTATACGGCAACAAAGTACGAACACTTTTTATAGTATAGTTCGGCACCCCGAATTTAGCACTATATGCATTGGCTCTGAATCATGTCTTTGGTCAATAGTTCGGTTGCCCGGCTCCTGTGCTTACTACCTTACGTTCCGCTATATCGGCTAGGGTAGTAAAGGGAGAACTACTGCGATTGTGTCCTGGTTTATCCGGATGAGCACCTCAGTAGAGAAAGCCGAAAACTGACTGTCAGGATGCGGCGAGAGCCGGTCTGCTCTTTGGAGGTTTCAAATCGTTAGAGATTTTTTCCGCATTACGCGAAGGATTGGTACTTAGTCGATCAAATGTTTACAGCATCCGAGTTCGGATACTAGGGGCTGTGCCTACATTTTTATTGTCAAAACGCTATGGCTAAGTGAGGGTGCTAAAGCCGCATATTCTGATTGCGCGGTTCGTTGCGCTAAACACCTCCTTCAAGGACCAAACAATTGGATCAAGAGTGTTTACATTACATCCCGAACACCCCGTACTACCTACGTGGGGGCAGAAGCCGACGACTGGCCAACTCTCAGATTTCACACAAAACGGCCGTAGAGGAGATGAATTTTTTTAAAACAATCATTATATTATATAACGACTTTGTTTCATCATACAAGGCAGAGACAACATGAATGTATTCATTCGAAAATAATGTCTTGCGCACATTGCGTTGCCACAATACGAGAACCCTCGAGGACGTCTTCAAAATATCGCTCGGGTGTGCGGTGCTCCTTGCCCTCAGGCGGTCCCTCGGTCACAAGCTTGACGACGTCCATCTTCGCCCACCACACCTTGACCCGGGCAAAGGCTATGCGCACGCCCTCAATGCAGACTGACCGCTTGACGATGTCCAGCCGAGGGCAGGCATTCACCAGCAGCTTCACGAGCCCGAAGTAGCTGCTGGGTATAGCTTCGGTAGGCCACAACCAGATTATTAAATCCTTCATGGCTAGTTCGACCACCCTATGCAGCTCGACCAGCTGTTTTAGCTGGTCACTAAAGGGCACCGGATGTTCTGGCACAAGGTATTGCGTCCAGAACAGCTTCTCCGTTGAGCTCCCCTCTTCGGCTCGGAAGAATTCCGCAGTGTCAGAAACACTGCGCGGCAGATCCGCAAACGCCCCTGGAGAACTCCAAATCCTGGTTAGTAAGAAATACTTCTTCTTCACATACTTTCTTTGCATACTAAATGCCTTACCGGATGCGATCTTCTTCGCCTGTTGGATCTCCTGGAGGGTGCTTTGGGCTTCGGCCCGGGCCTCTTGTGCACTTTAGCGAGCCTTGGCGAGTTCGGTCTCTTGAGCCAAAACATCGCGTTACAAGGACTCGCACTTCTTCACGGCATCCTGGAGTTCCTGCTGGACCTCATCAAGCCTAGCCTCATGCTTCTCACGAGCGGCTTGTTCCTTGGCAGCTTTCTCCTTGGCCTCAGCCAGCGCCTTCTTAAGCACCTCGACCTCGGTCGCCGCTCCTACAAATATCGTGGCACTTCTGTCAATACACATCATTCATTCTTCCTGAATATACAACAAGTCGCAACATACCTTGTTTGTCCTCCAGCTGCCTTTTTACAAGGCCGAGCTCTTCTTCGGCCCGCTCCAGACTCTGCTTTAGTCCGGAGACCTCTGCAGCATGAGAGGTTGCGGCCAGCAACGACGCCTGTTTATTCATATAAGACATCTTTTAGTTAGTTCCCTGCGAAAATAAATTCATCCTCTGTCCGGCTTTTCTTTCTGAATACCGGACAGTGTCTCAGGGGCTACTGTCTATACTAGGACTTTTTCTTTTGCGTCACTTACCACAAAGCCTGTTAGCAGGCTGCCGCAGGCTTCGGTCAGTCCGCTCTTGACGGACTAAACCCTCTCAATCACCGTACCCATAAGGATACGGTGTTGCTCCACAATAGAAGCGCCTCGAAGCGCTTCCAACAGATTATCCGGTGCCTTTGGTTGGACAGAGGTCACCGGCGGGATAAGCACACCTCCTTCTCTCGAAGGAGGCTGCTCGCCAAATTCCGGAGCTGTATAGGTCTCCGGAGCCGTATTCGGTTGGGGGCCGAACTGAACATGGCCCCCATCACCAGTCTCCATGGGGATCTGTTCCCCCATGTGTCCAGCGGCCGAGGTTTCGTCCTCTGGCGCCACTCTGACGGCCTCCTGAACCTCCCCCTGTCCGGGGAAGGTCCTTTGGGACAGCACCTTGTCGTCGCCCTGGCCGCGGGAGAGTGAGCGGTCGGCGGTGACTCGCTGGCCATCGCCTTTGAATCCAACGAACCTCCTGATGAGGATCGCATGGAGCTGTCATGGGCCGGACTGCAATTACATAATTAAACATGTTAATACCATGAAGAGGAGAGGCCGTATACATGGACGTATACGGGTCTTTAGTACTTACGATGCAGCCAGGGGCTTGCTTCGGGGGGGGCGCTCTGGGCTGTTGTCGACGTCCCATGTGGAGTTATCCGCGAGGGGGCCCTTCCCCCTCTTGGGCGCCTGCGCCTCCAGATTTGTGGAGGCCGCCCTCTTCTTCCTTCCCCCGTCAGGGGGGAGTTGCTTTCTTCCTCCTCCTCCTCGTCGTCTTCGGCGGCAGAGGAGTGTGTCTTGTCTTCGGACGACATGTCGGAAGCTCCCTTGCGGCGGGGGCCATTTCGGACCCCCTTGGCCTTCTTCTCCGGCACCTTGTAGGGCGCCAGAACCAGCCTCTCCTCTAGGAGCGGGATGACTGGTTCCTCGGGCAGTGCAGCCGGACATCAAATCCGCTCCGCTTTCTCTGTCCATGCCTGAAAAAAAAATAGTGAAGTTTTAGACATCTTCCTTGAACAAGCAAGTAGAGGATGCACCTCGATGTGAAGGACATACCGCACTGGCAGGATGGGCTAGATCGTCCTGCAGTCCGAGTCTATGGCCGTCGGCATCTCGTTGCCTTTAAAGAGCAATTTCCAGACATCTTCATGAGTGGCTCCGAAGAGCCTCTCCAAGGCCTGGTTCTTCCCGGATCAAATTACCATGAAGGGCATGTTCGGCTCTTCCATGGAAGGATCCGGCAACTAGCATCACCTGGATCATGTTGACGAGCTTGATGTTTTTATCCACCATACTTTGGACGCGCGTTTGCAGTGCTATCAGTTCATCCGACGAACACCAATTTGGGCCCTTCTCTATCCAGGAGGTGAGCTGCATTGGACCTCCGGACTTAAATTCGGGAGCCCGACCCAAGTGGCATCACGAGGCTCTGTGATATAGAACCACTGTTTTTGCCACTCCTTGACAGTCTCCACAAATGTTCCTTTGGTCCATGTGACATTGGGCATCTTGCTCACCATGGCGCCTCCGCACTCCGTGTGTTGGCCATCCACCACTTTTGGCTTCACATTGAATATCTTGAGCCATAATCCGAAGTGGGGAGAAATGCGGAGGAAGGCCTCGCACATGACAATAGATGCCGAGATGTTGAGGAAGGAGATTGGGGCTAGATCATGGAAATCTAGCCCGTAATAGAACATAAGTCCGCGGATGAAAGGGTGGAGAGGAAACCCTAACCCGCAGACGAAGTGGGGGATGAACACCACCCTCTCATTGGGCTTCAGTGTGGGGATGACTTGCCCCTTGGCCGGAAGCCGGTGAGCGATTCCTTTCGCCAGATACCAGGCCTCCCGAAGCTCGGTGATGTCCTTCTCCTTAACGGAGGAGGCCATCCACTTGCCTTGCCCTCCAGATCCGGACATGGTTGAGTGCTTTCTTGAGGCGGAAAAGATGAGGACTTGGGCGCTGGAGCTCGAGAATGGAAGGGAAGAGAAGGACAAAAGGCGTGGGTGAAGAAAGGAAATCCTTATCTCCTTATAAAGGCAGTGAATATCAAGCACCTCCCCACTCGCCTTAAAACTCGCCTGTTCCCAAGGGCAGTGCAAACGGAACGGTTGGATTACCCACGCCCGTATTGATGAGAAATCCCGCAATAAGGGGACACGATCTCTACATTGACAAGATGTCCCAATGAGAACCGCGTCTCGAAACGTCGAACTGCAGATGAAAATGGTTCGAAGTAATGACCGGGCAGACATGATGTCACCTTACAAAAAGTTGTCAGTGGATGGGACTCGTGAAGTATTATACTCTCTGCGGTTGTGTGTGTTACTTGTGTTCCAGATCCGGACACGTTCGTTGCGTCCGAAGACTATCTTGGAGTATTCGAGAAAGGGAACCCGCCTTGCAATGCCGAAGACAATCTGCGCGCCAGACACCTCGTCATTGAAGCCTGGTTCAGGGGCTACTGAGGGAGTCCTGGACTAGGGGGTCCTCGGGCGTCCGACCTGTTATACATGGGCCGGACTGATGGGTCGTGAACATACGAAGACCGAAGACTCTCTCCCGTGTCCGGATGGGACTCACCTTGGCATGGAAGGCAAGCTTGGCAACCAAATATGAAGATTCCTTTCTATGTAACCGACCTTATGTAATCCTAGATCCCTCCGGTGTCTATATAAACCGGAGGGCTAGGTCCGTAGAGGCCAATCATCATAATCATAGTCATACAGGCTAGACTTCTAGGGTTTTAGCCATTACGATCTCGTGGTTGATCAACTCTTGTAACACTCATATTCATCAAGATCAATCAAGCAGGAAGTAGGGTATTACCTCCATAGAGAGGGCCCGAACCTGGGTAAACATTGTGTCCCCTGTCTCCTGTTACCATCGACCATAGACGCACAGTTCGGGACCCCCTACCCGAGATCCGCCGGTTTTGATACCGACAACAGGGGCGACAGTTCGGCCGCCTCGGGCGTCCTGAAAGGCATGGACACCATGCTTCCCCAATCCAGGCAATGGAATGAGACATGCAGCGGCACCGCCCCCTCCTCGCGGTTCTCTGCTAAGTGCACCCGATCTTCAGGAGAATCGCTGGGGTGGGCGGGAGTAATGGAACATGTTTCCTCACCCTCTGCTTTGGTCTGCTGACGATCGAGCAGCAAGATACAGTCATCAATGTCGATAAGCCCAAGGCTCAATTTAGCATTTACCTCGCCAGGGGAAAATCCTGAGGGAAACGATGGTGCGAATCCGTTGATCGACGTCCCGGCAAGCATGCTCCGGCGGGGCCGTCCGCACTAGCATGACTTTTGTGCCCTCAGTCGTGATGTCGTCACGCAGCATAAGAAGGGGAGTAGGAGAAATGGTCCCTCTTACTCGTCGTGCCCCATCATGTGCGTGTGCTCTATAGCATCCCCCAGCCCTTGCCGGGAACGGACGCGGAACGGCAAGAAGAACACATGCACGAGGAAAAAGCTTGACGGATTAGTCGTTGCAAGTTCCGCGATGCTTGAGGCAAAAGCGCGAGCGCTGTCCTCTCAAGGTACACGAACGTGAGGAACTTATGCGAACAAGGGGGAGTGGACCTTGAACGGAAGCGAAGTTAACATGATCGCTAGTTCTTTCCCTTCGAGTTCTGCATTTGCTTTACCGCTCGGACAACCATTTTTGTGTGTATGGTTAAACCCTTTCATGTGATCGCACCTTGCTGTATTTGTTTGTGCCCCTACTTTGTTTCGAGCCTGCTCAACAAAGTGGGTGGTTGCGTCAAAGACTCCCAGGGAAAAACCCATCGGGGCGTGTCCTCGCCTACAGAACGCTAAGGACCAGTTCCTCACAGCGATCGCGGTAGCATGCTACCGGCAGGTAACCAAACCACAATGAAAAAAATTAACCATACAAACATACATGGACAAAGTGCGAGAGGGGTAGCATGCATTAGGAACCTAATTAAAGTAGCACCAGCTGGAAGGGAGGAAAAGCAAAAACAATACGGGGCTTAAGCACGAAACATATGTTGTGTTTTAATACAGGGCACCATGGCGACAAGAATAATTCACGGCTATGATTGGTGGCCTTTTGGGGCCACGGGGATGAAATGGACCTTGTCGGTGAAGGGCCCAGCTTTCTCCTTGGCAGCAGAAACGTTGGCACCAACCGGCAGCCTCCGGAAGCCATCTGCAAGGTTGAGATCTGGGTGGCGGTAGGTGAGGTTGCTCAAGACCATGTAGAGGGCATCACGGGCAAGCTTCCGGGATTCGTCCGCAAAGCAAGTGGCCTTTTCCTCCACATAAGTCTTCAACCCTTCAATCAAGCCCTCGAAGAAAAGTGTCAGCTTGGCACTTGGAACTTCATGCTTGTTGACTGAGAAGGCCCAGCTCTTCATGTCCATCGTCGATATTTGGGCAGAGAGGCGCTCGGCAATGTCGACCAGAATCTTGATCTAGAGGTCGCGTTATGCAATTTGGTTCACCAGCTTGTCTTTCGCGTTCTTGTGGGAGGCTTTGGCAATCTCCAAGTCATTCGCTAACAACCTCTCATGAGCATCGGCAGACTCTAGAGTGCCGATCCTCGCCTTCGTGTCAATAATAGACTGGGCGGTGTCGAGGTATTGAATCTTGTTGGAAAGCTGTGATTGCACCTCCCTTAGGCGAGTCTCCGCCTTCTGCGCTTCCTCCTTGAGGCCTGCGACTTCCTTGGCGCTTCCCGCAAGTTCCTCTGTCAGCTTGGACACTTGTTGATCAAGATCAGTCTTGGCAGCAGAGACAGCAGCAAGGTCAACGACAAACTTCTTCAGTTGGGTGGCAGAATAAAGGGTAAGCGCGTCCAACACCGCTTTGTGTTTGTCCTCTAGATCCTTGGTACGCTGCTAGACAAGGGCCTCCAGTTCCTCATCCTTGGCGTGGAGTGCGGCATTGAGGGTCCCTTCCCAGGAGTAGATGTCCTTCTCTTTGGTGTCCAGAAGCGCTGCGCGCTCCGCCAAACGGGCCTCCCGGGTAGCGACATCCTCTTTCACCATGGTCACCACGTCTTGCTGCCGAAGAAGAGATTGGAACTACTTGTCGTGCCACTCGTGCAGCTCGTTGCCTTTTTCCCTCAGTTTTTGCTCCATGAGGCTGGCGGAACGGCGTTGGTCATTGATTGCCTGCCACTTCGAGTTGTGCCTACCCTGCATGTCCTTGATGCCTGCTGCCACGGACTCCAGGAATGACAAGTCCATAACCACGCTGACTGAATCATCAATCTCCTCCGTCTGAAGGTACAACGGCGCCATGATGCACTGATAACCCACAAGTATAGGGGATCGCAACAGTTTTCGAGGGTAGAGTATTCAACCCAAACTTATTGATTCGACACGAGGGGAGCCAAAGAATATTCTCAAATATTAGCAGCTGAGTTGTCAATTCAACCACACCTGGATAACTTAATATCTGCAGCAAAGTATTTAGTAGCAAAGTAATATGGAAGTAACGGTAACGGTGGCAAAACTGATAGTAGTAGTTTTGTAGCGATTGTAACAGTAGCAATGGAAAAGTAAATAAGCGAAGAACAATATGTGAAAAGCTCGTAGGCATTGGATCGGTGATGGAGAATTATGCCGGATGCGATTATTCATGCAACAGTTATAACATAGGGTGACATAGAAGTAGCTCCAATTCATCAATGTAATGTAGGCATGTATTCCGAATATAGTCATACGTGCTTATGGAAAAGAACTTGCATGACATCTTTTGTCCTACCCTCCCGTGGTAGCGGGGTCCTAATGGAAACTAAGGGATATTAAGGCCTCCTAATAGAGTACCGGACCAAAGCATTAAAACATAGTGAATATATGAACTCCTCAAACTATGGTCATCACCGGGAGTGGTCCCGATTATTGTCACTTCGGGGTTGCCGGATCATAACACATAGTAGGTGTCTATAGACTTGCAAGATAGGATCAAGAACTGACATATATTCATGAAAACATAGTAGGTTCAGATCTAAAATCATGGCACTCTGGCCCTAGTGACAAGCATTAAGCATAGCAAAGTCATAGCAACATCAATCTCAGAACATAATGGATACTAGGGATCAAACCCTAACAAAACTAACTCGATTACATGATAAATCTCATCCAACCCATCACCGTCCAACAAGCCTATGATGGAATTACTCACGCACGGCGGTGAGCACCATGAAATTGGTGATGGAGGATGGTTGATGATGACGATGGTGACGGATTCCCCTCTCCGAAGCCCCGTACGGACTCCAGATCAGCCCTCCCGAGAGAGATTAGGGCTTGACGGCGGCTCCGTATTGTAAAACGCGATGAATCCTTCTCTCTAATTTTTTTTCTCCCCGAACGTGAATATAGAGTTGGAGTTGAGGTCGGTGGAGCACCAGGGGGCCCACGACGTAGGGGGTGCGTCCAGGGGGGGCAGGCGCACCCCCCACCCTCGTGGACAGGGTGTGGCCCCCCTGGCCTTGATTCTTTCGCTAGTATTTTTTATTATTTCCAAAAACAATCTTCGTGAAGTTTCAGGTCATTCCAAGAACTTTTATTTCTGCACGAAAATAACACCACGACAATTCTGCTGAAAACATCGTTAGTCCGGGTTAGTTCCATTCAAATCATGCAAATTAGAGTCCAAAACAAGGGCAAAAGTGTTTGGAAAAGTATATACGTCGGAGACGTATCAACTCTCCCAAGCTTAAACCTTTGCTTGTCCTCAAGCAATTCAGTTGATAAACTGAAAGTGATAAAGAAAAACTTTTACAAACTCTGTTTGCTCTTGTTGTTGTAAATATGTGAAGCCAGCATTCAAGTTTTCAGCAAAGATTATGACTAACCATATTCACAATAAGACTTAGGTCTCGTGTTTACTCATGTCAATGGCATAATGAACTAGCGAGCAATAATAATAAATCTCGGATGACAACACTTTCTCAAAACAATCATGATATTCTATAACAAGATGGTATCTCGCTAGCCCTTTCTGAGACCGCAAAACATAAATGCAGAGAACCTTTTGAAAATCAAGGACTGACTAAACATTGTAATTCATGGTAAAAGAGATCGGGTCATACTCAATATAAATTAATAGTAATGGATGCAAATGACAGCAGTGCTCTCCAACTAGTGCTTTTTATGAAGAGGATGATGATTCAACATAAAAGTAAATAGATAGGCCTTTCGCAGAGGGAAGTAGGGATTTGTAGAGGTGCCAGAGCTCAATTTTTGAAATAGAGATAAATAATATTTTGGGTGGCATACTTTCATTGTCAACATAACAACCGAGAGATCTCGATATCTTCCATGCTACACACATTATAGGCGGCTCCCAAACAGAATGGTAAAGTTTATACTCCCCCTCCACCAACAAACATCAATCCATGGCTTTTCCAAAACAATGGGTGCCTCCAACTAACAATAGTCACGGGGGAGTTTTGTTTGCAATTATTTTGATTTGATTTGCTTAGAGCGTGGGACTGGGCATCCCGGTGACCAGCCATTTTCTCGTGAGTGAGGAGCGAAGTCCACTCCTCTTGAGAATAACCCGCCTAGCATGGAAGATACAAACAACCCTAGTTGATACATGAGCTATTCGAGCATACAAAACAGAATTTTATTTGAAGGTTTAGAGTTTGGCACATACAAATTTACTTGGAACGGCAGGTAGATACCGCATATATAGGAAGATATGGTGGACTCATATGGAATAACTTTGGGGTTTAAGGGATTGGATGCACAAGCAGTATTCCCGCTTAGTACAAGTGAAGGCTAGCAAAAGACTGGAAAGCGACCAACTAGAGAGCGACAACAGTCATGAACATGCATTAAAATTAATGATCATTGAGTGCAAGCATGATTAGGATATAATCCACCATGAACATAAATATCGTGAAGGCTATGTTGATTTGTTTCAACTACATGTGTGAACATGTGCCTAGTCCAATCACTTGAATCATTCAAAGGAGGATACCACCCTACTATACCACATCATAACCATTTTAATAGCATGTTGGCACGCAAGGTAAACCATTATAAACTCCTAGCAAATTAAGCATGGCAGAAGCAACTGTAATCTCTAATTGTCATTGCAAACATGTTTGTTCATAATAGGCTGAATTAGGATCGATCAACTAATCATATTTACAAAAACAAGAGAAGTCGAGTTAATACCAGCTTCTCTCATCTCAAGTAGTACATCATATATCGTCATAATTGCCTTTCACTTGCACGACCGAACGATGATAATAATAATAGTGCACGTGCTTTGGACTAAGCTGGAATCTGCAAGTATTCGATTCAAGGGAGAAGATAAGGCAGTATGGGCTCTTGGTTAAATCAACAATATTGCATATAAGAGCCACTTCAACATTTTCGTTATGGTCTTCTCCTCTCGACCCCCAAAGAAAAGAAATAAAATAAAACTATTTACACGGGAAAGCTCCCTGCAAGCAAAAGAAGAACAGGAAATCTTTTTGGGTTTTTTTACTTATTACTACTACAAGCAAGAAAGTAAACTAGCTAAAAGCTACAACTAATTTTTTTTGTTTTTCTTAAGGTTTTTCAAACACACAAGAAGAAAGCATAAAAAGGAAAATAAACTAGCATGGATATTACAGTGAAAAAGTATGAGCACCGACAACTAGCATGAGTGTGTGAACATAAATGTAATGTCGGTGAGAAATACGTACTCCCCCAAGCTTAGGCTTTTGGCCTAAGTTGGTCTATGCCCATGGATCAAAGTTGTAGTTGGGGTCATACTGAGAAGGAGCCTTGGATTGCCACTGGTTGGCAATCTCCTCTGGATACCACTGGTAAACAGACTGTCGTGGTTGATCAAATTGTGGTTCCGGCTCTGACTCTGTAGCTGGTGTGGCGTTTCGGTAGGCGTGAATGGCCTCCAACGGAACAAGGTACTTGCCTACAGATAAGTCAAACAAAGAAGGAGCAGGCAAAATAATAATCTCAGGGTGATTTTTATCAAATATTAGTCTATAGTTAAGCTACTTTTTCTTGTTCTTAACAATGAAATCATGTGCAACCATACTATTGTAGTCTAGAAAAAAAGGGGGCAACAACTTTTCTTCTTTCTCATAATGCCTAATGGGTATGTTAAAGTATGCAGCGAGGCGCGAGGCGAAGATGCCCCCCAAGATGGGGCCCTTCGTGCGGTTAAGATATAACAGCTTTGCAACAATAGCGCCCATACTAAATGTGTCATCACGAAACAGAGCATGGCACAAAAGAACAATACCAGGGGCACTTAGGTTACCACAGTTTCCGCGACTAATCAAGCATCTACTAGCAAATATTGCAAAGTAACATAGGACAGGAAAATATATGCTAGTAATTCTTGCATCGGAAACCTTCCTAGTTTCCCCTACAGCAATTGTATCAATAAACCCCTCCACATCTTTACGATATGGTTCCTCTACGCTGCCTGAAAAAGGCAACTTGCAAACCTCACAAAATTCAGAGAGGGGCATCTCCTTATACTCATCACATAAATAGAAATCCACCGAAGGTGGTGACCTCCTAGCATGGAAATAAAAAATTTGCACAAAGATATTAGTGAGTAAGAGATACTGTTCACGTTGGTCGCGGAGGAAGTCGGTGAGGCCTGCATTCTCAGCCAACTCATAAAAATCATCATAAATCCCGGCTGCTCTCAAGAAATCATCACAAGGCCATTCACACGGATGAACCTCCGCGGTGAGAGGGAGCTTATATTTGGGCCTCTCTTCTTGTTCACTTTGCTTATCCTTCGAGCTTCGGCTCGAAGAACCCCTCAAAAATCTCTTCATCATTTTCTGAAAATTTCTGAAATTTTTAGTAATTTCAAATAAAAGCGAACCAAACTCAACGAAACTAATAGTTACTACTCCCACAAGTGCCTAGAGACTATATCATGCGTTAGAACTAATTGGGACCATATAAATTTGACATGCAAGCTCAAGAACAGGGTCGCCTAGGAAGCAAAAATTTGCAATGAATAAAGCACTAGAACAAAAACTAATTGGACCATTAGAGGAGTCACATACCGAAGAACAATCCCCAAAGCAATTTTGGGAGTGAAGCTTTGAGAAAGGAGATTGAAAATGGCAGCAAGATGAGCTAGAACTCATGCTTGAGCTGGTTGGTGATTTTTTTTTGGGAGGAAGAAAGAGTGTGTGGTGGCTGGAATGAGTGGAGGGGGCCCACCAGGGGCCCACGAGGCAGGGGCGCGCCCAGGGGGTGGGCGCGCCCTGGACCCTCATGGCCAGGTGCTAGCTCCCCCTTCTGTGTTCTCAGTGCCAGATATTCTCAAATATTCCAGAAAAAAACATATTTCAATTTCGGGGCAATTGGAGAACTTTTATTTTCGGGGTATTTTTTATTACACGGATAACTCAGAAAACAGGCAGAAAATACTATTTTTTTGCCTCATTTAATCTAAATTACTAAAAGTAAAAGGAGGGTACAGAAGGTTGTGCTTTCTAACTTCATCCATCTCATGCTCATCAAAAGGAATCAACTAACAAGGTTGATCAGGTCTTGTTAACAAACTCATTTCGAATAACATGAAACCGGAGAAATTTCGAATAACACTATGTTACCTCAACGGGGATATGCACATCCCCAACAATAAGAATATCATATTTCTTCTTGATAGTAGGAAGAGGAAATTCAAAACATCCAATAATAATCGATGGACTTGAGGTTGTTTCCTTGAAAAGTGTACCGTATGCTCATTACCATTAACATGAAAAGTGACATTGCCTTTGTTGCAATCAATAACAGCCCCTGCAGTATTCAAAAAGTGTCTTCCAAGAATAATAGACATACTATCATCCTCGGGAATACCAAGAATAACAAAGTCCGTTAAAACAGTAACGTTTGCAACCACAACAGGTGCATCCTCACAAATTCCGACAGGTATAGCAGTTGATTTATTGGCCATTTGCAAAAATATTTTAGTAGGTGTCAACTTATTCAAATCAAGTCTACGATATAAAGAGAGAGGCATAACACTAACACCGGCTCCAACATCACATAAAGCAGTTCTAACATAGTTTCTTTTAATGGAGCATGGTATAGTTGGCACTCCTGGATCTCCTAATTTCTTAGGTATTCCACCTTTAAAAGTATAATTAGCAAGCATGGTGGAAATTTCAGCTTCCGGTATCTTTCTCTTATTAGTAACAATATCTTTCATATACTTAGCATAAGGTTTTATTTTGAGCATATCAGTTAATCGCATACACAAGAAGATAGGTCTAATCATTTCAGCAAAACGCTCCAAATCCTCGTCATCCTTCTTCATGGATGGTTTAGGAGGAAAGGGCATGGGTTTCTGAACCCATGGCTCTCTTTCTTTACCGTGCTTCCTAGCAACAAAATCTCTCTTATCATAACGTTGATTCTTTGATTGTGGGTTATCAAGATCAACAGCAAGTTCAATTTCTACATCATTGTCATTGCTAGGTTGAGCATCAACATGAACATCATCATTAACATTGTCACTAGGTTCATGTTCATCACCAGATTGTGTTTCAGCATCAGAAATAGAAATATCATTGGGATTCTCAGGTGTGTCTACAACAGGTTCACTAGAAGCATGCAAAGTCCTATCATTTTTCTTTTTCTTCTTCTTAGAAGAACGAGGTGTATCAACATTACTTTGAGAATCCTTCTCAATTCTCTTAGGGTGGCCCGCTGGATACAAAGGTTCCTGATTCACTTTACCTCCTCTAGTTGCAACTCCAACAGCAAAGTCATTATTCTTACTATTTAATTAATTGAGCAAATCATTCTGAGCTTTAAGTACTTGTTCTACTTGAGTGGTAACCATAGGAGCATGTTTACTAATGAGTTTGTGTTCACCTTTAACTCTAGACATATAATCACTCAAGTGTTCAATCATATAAGCATTGTGTTTCAATTGTCTACCAACGTAAGCATTGATGTTTTCTTGTTTGACAATAAAATTATCAAATTCATCTAAGCATTGGCTAGCACACTTATAGCGAGGAATATCAAATCTATAGAGGGAATTTACCTTTACTACCTGTGTCGGGCTATCAACACCATGTATTTCTTCAACAGGTGGCAATTGAAGACCATGTATTTTTCAACAGGAGGTAAATTCTTTACATCTTCAGCTTTTATACTTTTCTCTTTCATAGATTTCTTTGCCACTTGTATATCTTTAGGACTGAGAAATAGAACGCCCCTTTTCTTCAGAGTTGGCTTAAGAGTTGGTTCAGGAAGTGTCCAATTATTTTCATTGGTCAACATATTATTCAATAGAATTTCAGCTTGCTCAACAGTTCTTTCCCTGAAAACACAACTAGCACAACTATCCAGGTGGCTGGAAGCATCGGTTAGTCCATTATAAAAGATATAAAGTATCTCATTTTTCTTGAGAGGATGATCAGGCAAAGCATTAAGTAATTGGAGGAGCCTCCCCCAAGCTTGTGGGAGACTCTCTTCTTCAATTTGCACAAAGTTATATATATCCCTTAAAGCAGCTTGTTTTTTATGAACAGGGAAATATTTAGCAGAGAAGTAATAAATCATATCCTGGGGACTACGCACACAACCAGGATCAAGAGAATTAAACCATGTCTTAGCATTACCCTTTAATGAGAACGGAAATAATTTAAGGATATAGTAGTAGCAAGTTTTCTCATCATTAGTGAATAGGGTAGCTATATCATTTAATTTAGTAAGATGTGCCACAACAGTTTCAGATTCATAGCCATAAAAAGGATCAGATTCAACCAAAGTAATTATCTCAGGATCGACGGAGAAATCATAATCCTTATCAGTAACAAAGATAGGTGAAGTAGCATCAGCAGGGTCATATTTCATTCTAGCATTCATAGATTTTTCTTTAAGCTTAGCTAATAATTTTTTAAGATCACTTCTATCATTGCAAGCAAGAAAGTCTCTAGCAGTTTCTTCATCCATAACATAACCCTCCGGCACAACAGGCAATTCATATCTATGGGGAGAATCTTCATCATCACTTTCATCAATATTATCAGTTTCAATAGTCTCATTCTCTCTAGCCCTAGCAAGTTGTTCATCAAGAAATTCACCTAGTGGCACAGTAGTATCAAGCATAGAAGTAGTTTCATCATAAGTATCATGCATAGCAGAAGTGGCATCATCAATAACATGCGACATATCGGAATTAATAACAGAAGCAGGTTTAGGTGTCGCAAGCTTATTCAAAACAGAAGGTGAATCAAGTGCAGAGCTAGATGGCAATTCCCTACCTCCCCTCGTAGTTGAGGGATAAATTTTGGTTTTCTCGTCTTTCAAGTTCCTCATAGTGACCAGCAGATATAAATCCCAAGTGACTCAAAGAATAGAGCTATGCTCCCCGGCAACGGCGCTAGAAAATAGTCTTGATAACCCACAAGTATAGGGGGTCGCAACAGTTTTCGAGGGTAGAGTAATCAACCCAAATTTATTGATTCGACAGAAGGGGAGCCAAAGAATATTCTCAAGTATTAGTAGCTGAGTTGTCAATTCAACCACACCTGGATAACTTAATATCTGCAGCAAAGTATTTAGTAGCAAAGTAATATGGAAGTAACGGTAACGGTGGCAAAACTGACAATAGTAGTTTTGTTGCGGTTGTAACAGTAGCAACGGAAAAGTAAATAAGGGAAGAACAATATGTTAAAAGCTAGTAGGCATTGGATCGGTGACGGAGAATTATGCCGGATGCGATTATTCATGCAACAGTTATAACATAGGGTGACACAGAACTAGCTCTAATGTAATGTAGGCATGTACCGAATATAGTCATACGTGCTTATGGAAAAGAACTTGCATGACATCTTTTGTCCTACCCTCCCATGGCAGCGGGGTCCTAATGGAAACTAAGGGATATTAAGGCCTCCTTTTAATAGAGTACCGGACCAAAGAATTAACACATAGTGAATACATGAACTCCTCAAACTATGGTCATCACTGGGAGTGGTCCCGATTATTGTCACTTTGGGGTTGCTGGATCATAACACATAGCAGGTTACTATAGACTTGCAAGATAGCATCAAGAACTCACATATATTCATGAAAACATAATAGGTTCAGATCTGAAATCATGGCACTCGGGCCCTAGTGACAAGCATTAAGCATAGCAAAGTCATAGCAACATCAATCTCAGAACATAATGGATACTAGGGATCAAACCCTAACAAAACTAACTCGATTACATGATAAATCTCATCCAACCCATCACCGTCCAGCAAGCCTACGATGGAATTACTCACGCACGGTGGTGAGCATCATGAAATTGGTGATGGAGGATGATTGATGATGACGATGGCGACGGATTCCCCTCTCTGGAGCCCCGAGCGGACTCCATATCAGCCCTCCCGAGAGAGATTAGGGCTTGGCGGTGGCTCCATATCGTAAAACGCGATGAATCCTTCTCTCTAATTTTTTTCTCCCCGAACATGAATATATAGAGCTGGAGTTGAGGTCGGTGGAGCACCAGGGGGCCCACGAGGCAGGGGACGCGCCAAGGGGGCAGGCGCGTCCCCCACCCTCGTGGACAGCGTGTGGGCCCCCTGGCCTTGATTCTTTCGCCATTATTTTTTATTATTTCCAAAAATAATCTCCGTGAAGTTTCAGGTCATTCCGAGAACTTTTATTTCTGCACGAAAATAACACCATGGCAATTCTGCTGAAAACAACGTCAGTCCGGGATAGTTCCATTCAAATCATGCAAGTTAGAGTCCAAAACAAGGGCAAAAGTGTTTGGAAAAGTAGATACGACGGAGACGTATCATGCGCCGAATCTCTTCATCAAGATTATTACCTCCCGTCGCAGATGAGCCGGGGTCTCCAAGCCTAGGTTGGGCAAGGACCAGCGCGAGATTGCTTGGAGGTCGCTGCAACGCCACGCCCGAGGCACAAAATTGGCGTGGGGGCTCATGGTTTGGAGAGGAGCCTTCTCCCCAACCACTGGCTCCGACCCTGTCGTGTCGACGGGGGCCTCCTCCTCTTCCTTTGAGGCCTCCTGGATGACCACGACAGTGTGCTCCTGCCCTTTCGTGGCTGCAATCTTGGCGGCCTCCTCTGCGACGTCCCTAGAGACTCGTAGTAGCATGCTTCGCACTCCAGAAACTCTATCGAAAAAAACAATAGCATACATAAGCAATCAAGCATAGATGCAAGGGTAAAACTCAGATGAGAAAGTCCAAATTGAAAGTTCAACTGAAAAACTTCGATTCGCAAAAAGAATATATTGAATCGGAGGTACGAAACGCAAACTACGATCAAAAGAAGTTCGAAATCAAATCTGCTTGAAACCAAATTTTTAATTTGTAGAAACCATGTTCAAGTTGATTAACTGGAAAGAGGGGTTCAAGACGAAGATTTTGGCGCTGGTTTCACTGAATTTGGACAAACGGTTAAAAAGTTGCGAGGGTTTGAAGGTCACGGCCTAATCTGCGTTAAAATAATCGCGGATAGGTCCCTGGCCGAAAATAAATAAAAAGAAAAAACACTATCGAACGAACGTTCGCTAACAGAGACAAACGAACGAAAACGTTCGCGAACAGAGATGTTCGGTGAACGTTCGCTAAATAGAGCCTATCAGAAAAACGAAAAAAACCCGAGAAAACCCTAACCCTAAAATAAGACCGATCTAGATCTAAAACCGAAAAAAACCGGCGGCGGTTTTTACGGGTTCATGACGAAAACTGGCGGGTCAACAGCGGCGGGATCCCGGCAAGGCAGTGGCTCCAGCGGCGGCGGGCAACGGCGGGGCGAGGCGGCGTGCGGCGGCGTGCAGCGTCGGCGAACGGCGGCGTGGCGTCGGCGAGAGGCGTCGGCGGCGGAGCAGCGGCGCGGGCGGCTGCGGACGGCAGTGGGCAGGGGCGGCGGCGGTGGCTTGGGGTGGAGAGCGGGCCACGGCGAAGGTATTTAAAGAGGGGGGCGGCGTGCGGCTTGGGCAAGGGGCAAGTGGCGGCGGCGCGGAGTCCGGCTCGCTGCCGGAGTCCGGCGCGAGCACGGGCGGGCGAGGCGGTTGGCGGCGCGGGCCGGCTTGGCTGGGCCTTCGGCCCAGTCGGGCGGGAACTTCCTTTTTTTAAATCTGCCGAAGAAAAAAAATCTTTATAAAAATAAAAAAATCTAAAAATGCCAAAAACAATTTTTCACTGTCTAAATAAAATATTTAGAACAAAATGAACATTTTCTGCCCTAAAAATGCAATTTTAAAATAATGCACATTTTTGTAATTCGAATAAAATCTCAAGTAAAAATAATTATTTGATTTTAATTTTTTTCCTCCAATATTCCTCTCTTTTGAAGAAGTCATATTATCTTCTCTCTTTTATTTTTAATATTATAAATATTAGGAGAAAAAAATATTAAAACCAAATTGATCCTCTTTTCAATATTTGAGAAAAATTCAAATATGAAAATAAATGAAATCCCCAACTCTCTACGTGGGTCCTTGAGTTGCTTAGAATTTCTAGGATCCCAACCAAAATGCAATTAAAATATGATATGCATATGGTGACCTATGTATAACATCCAAATTGAAAATTGGGATGTTACAAACCTACCCCCCTTAAGATGAATTTCACCCTCGAGATTCGGGTTGGCTAGAAAATAGGTGTGGGCGGTATTTCCGTAGGTCTTCTTCTCGTTCCCATGTGGCTTCATCCTCGGTATGGTGACTCCACTGAACTTTGCAAAACTTGATAACATTGCTGCGCATAACTCGGCTCGCAAACTCGAGAATCTTGACGGGTTTCTCCTCGTAGGTCAAATCACTGTCCAACTGAATTGCTTCCAGGGGCACTGTATCTCTCAGAGGAATATCGGCCATCTCTGCATGGCACTTCTTCAACTGGGAAACGTGAAACACATTATGAACTCCTGACAATCCTTCGGGTAACTCCAACTTGTAGGCCACTTCTCCCATACGCTCCAAAACTCGGTATGGTCCTACAAATCTCGGGGCTAACTTTCCCTTAACTCCAAATCGTTTAACTCCTCGCAATGGTGACACACAAAGATATGCTCTGTCTCCTATTTCATAGACTACCTCCTTGCGTTTTGTATCTGCATAACTCTTCTGCCTGGACTGAGCTACCTTCAGCCTGTCTCAAATTAACTTGACCTTCTCTTTAGACTCCTTAATTAAAGCTGGTCCAAATAACTGACGGTCTCCAACTTCATCCCACATTAATGGTGTTCTGCACCTCCTTCCATACAAAGCTTCGAAAGGTGCCATCTTCAAACCAGCCTGATAACTGTTGTTGTATGAGAACTCTGCGTAAGGCAAATTATCATCCCAACTAGATCCATAATTAGTGCACATGCTCTCAACATATCCTCCAGAATCTGATTGACTCTCTCGGTCTGTCCATCTGTCTGCGGATGAAAGGCTGTACTGAACTCTAGCCTGGTACCCAAAGTCTGGTGCAACTGATTCCAAAACTTCTAAGTAAACTGTGTTCCTCTATATGATACGATGGTCCTTGGAACTCCATGCAGACATACGATCCTGGTCATATATATCTTGGCCAACTTCGCACTCGTATAAGTGGTTTTCACGGGGATAAAGTGAGCCACTTTGGTCAAGCGATCAACTACTACCGAGATAGAATCATATCCTGATTGGGTCCTGGGTAATCCGGTGATGAAATCCATGCCAACCTTGTCCTACTTCCATTCGGGTATCGGCATAGGCTGTAATAATCCTGCTGGCTTGTGATGTTCTGCTTTCACTCTCTGACATACGTCACATACGACTACATACTCGGCAATATCCTTCTTCATACCTGTCCACCAGAAACATTCCATTAAATCCAAATACATCTTGGTGTTTCCGGGGTGAATCGAGTATGGTGAGTCATGAGCCTCCTGAAGTATTAACTTCCTGATCTCCGCATTATTGGGCACATAAACACGATCCTCAAACCATAAAGTTTTGTGCTCATCCTCACGAAAACCTTTGGCTTTTCCTTTGCTCATCTTCTCCTTTATCTCGGCAATCTCCTTATCATCCTTTTGAGCTTCTCGAATCTTTCCCAATAATGTAGACCGAACCTCCATTGCTGCAACAAAACCTCTTGGAACTATCTCCAAACGGACTTCATTGAGATCGTCAACTAACTCCTGCGGCAATCCTCCGCTTACGAGGGTATTCACATAACTCTACGGGCTCAAAGCGTCTGTTATGATATTGGCCTTTCCTGGATGATAATGCAACCTCATATCATAATCCTTTATAAGCTCCAACCATCTCCTCTGCCTGAGATTTAGCTCCTTCTGAGCGAAAACGTACTTCAAACTCTTATGATCCGTGTACACATCACAACGATTTCCAATAAGAAAATGTCTCCAGGTCTTGAGCGCGTGCACTACGGCTGCTAACTCCAAATCATGTGTGGCATGATTCAACTCATGCGGTCGAAGCTGACGTGAAGCATATGAAACAACTCTTCCGTCCTGCATAAGTACTCCTCCAAGTCCTTGGCGAGAAGCGTCGCAATACACCTAGAAATCCTTGCAAATATCTGGAAGAATTAGCACTGGGGCTGTAACCAAACATTTCTTCAACTCCTGGAAACTAGCCTCACACTCTTCGGTCCACTTGAACTTGGTGTCCTTCTTCAACAATTCTGTCATGGGTTTCGCGATCTTGGAAAAATTCTCAATGAATCTCCGATAATATCCTGCGAGTCCAAGTCCAAGAAAACCGTGGATCTCTCCAACTGAGGTGGGTGCCAACCACTCAGTGACTGACTGAACCTTGGTAGGGTCTACTGTTATACCTTCTCCTGATATAACATGTTCAAGGAATCCAACTTCCTTCAACCAAAACTCACATTTCCTGAAACTGGCATATAGCTGATGTTCCCTGCGCTGCTCGAGAACTAAACGCAAATGCTCCTTGTGCTCCTCTTCATTCTTCGAGTATACCAAAATATCATCAATGAACACCACAAAAAACTTGTCCAAGAACTCCATGAACACTTTGTTCATCATACTCCTGAAATAGGCTGGGGCATTAGTCAATCCAAATGACATAAACGTGTACTAATATAGCCCGTACCTTGTGGTAAAAGCTGTCTTGGGTATATCCTGTTCTCGGATCTTCAGCTGGTTGTATCCTGACCGCAGATCGATCTTGGAAATTACTTTAGCTCCTTGCAGCCGGTCAAACAAATTATTGATCGTCGGTAGTGGGTACTTATTCTTGATCGTCACTTCATTCAAGGCCCGATAATCAACAACCATTCTCAAAGATCCATCCTTCTTCTCGACCAAGAGCACTGGGGCTCCCCATGGTGATGAACTTGGTCGAATTTAACCTTTCTCCCATAACTCCTTAATCTGCTTCTTCATTTCCTCCAGATCATTTGCGGGCATCCGGTATGGCCTCTTTGATATTGGTCCGGTGCTTGGCAACAGCTCTATCAAAAACTCTATATCTCGATCCGGTAGCATGCCTGGTAACTCCTTTGGAAATACATCTGGGTAATACTTCACAACAAGCACTTCCTCCTGAACAACTCCTGAGAGGGAATTCACTTGGGTTCTCCTGGGCGCGTGCCTGGATACATACCTGATCCTCTTTCCCTCCGGGGTGGTGAGAAGTATCAACTTACTCGCACAATCGATATTACCTCTATACTTCAATAACCAATCCATGCCTAGTATTATATCCAATGCTTGTGATTCCAAAATTATGAGATCTGAGGGAAATACATGGCTACCAATGGTCAAAGGTAACCTGTCACACCATCGGCTGGCCATATACTCCGCTCCTGGTGAACTTACTAACATGGGTGACCTAAGGGCTAAGGTTGGCAACTGAAACTTGTCCACAAATCCCCTTGAGATGTATGAATGCGATGCACCAGTGTCAAAAAGAACGAGAGCGGTAAATGACTCAATCAAAACCTTATCAATCACGGCGTCAGGTGATACATCTCCGTCGTATCTACTTTTCCAAACACTTTTGCCCTTGTTTTGGACTCTAACTTGCATGATTTGAATGGAACTAACCCAGACTAACGCTGTTTTGAGCAGAATTGCCATGGTGTTATCTTTCTGCAGAAACAAAAGTTCTCGGAATGACCTGAAACTTCACGGAGATTATTTTTGGAAAGAATCAAGGCCAGGGGGCCCACACCCTGTCCACGAGGGTGGGAGGCCCGCCCCCTGCCTCGTGGGCCCCTGGTGCTCCACCGACCTCAACTCCAACTCTATATATTCACGTTCGGGGAGGAAAAAATTAGTGAGAAGGATTCATCATGTTTTACGATACGGAGCCGCCGCCAAGCCCTAAACTCTCTCGGGAGGGCTGATCTGGAGTCCGTTCGGGGCTCCGGAGAGGGTAATCCGTCGCCATCGTCATCATCAACCATCCTCCATCACCAATTTCATGATGCTCACCGCCATGCGTGAGTAATTCCATCGTAGGCTTGCTGGACGGTGATGGGTTGGATGAGATTTATCATGTAATTGAGTTAGTTTTGTTAGGGTTTGATCCCTAATATCCATTATGTTCTGAGATTGATGTTGCTATGACTTTGCTATGCTTAATGCTTGTCACTAGGGCCTGAGTGCCATGATTTCAGATCTGAACCTATTATGTTTTCATGAATATATGTGAGTTCTTGATCCTATCTTGCAAGTCTATAGTCACCTACTATGTGTTATGATCCGGCAACCCCGAAGTGACAATAATCGGGACCACTCCCGGTGATGACCATAGTTTGAGGAGTTCATGTATTCACTATGTGTTAATGCTTTGGTCCGGTACTCTATCAAAAGGAGGCCTTAATATCCCTTAGTTTCCGCTAGGACCCCGCTGCCACGGGAGGGTAGGACAAAAGATGTCATGCAAGTTCTTTTCCATAAGCATGTATGACTATATTCGGAATACATGCTTACATTACATTTATGAATAGGAGCTAGTTCTGTGTCACCCTATGTTATGACTGTTACATGATGAACCGCATCCAGCATAATTCTCCATCACCGATCCAATGCCTACGAGCTTTTCACATATTGTTCTTCGCTTATTTACTTTTCCGTTGCTACTGTTACAGTCACTACAAAACCCAAAAATATTACTTTTGCTACCGTTACCGTTACTTCCATACTACTTTGCTACTAAATACTTTGTTGCAGATATTAAGTTATCCAGGTGTGGTTGAATTGACAACTCAACTGCTAATACTTGAGAATATTCTTTGGCTCCCCTTGTGTTGAATCAATAAATTTGGGTTGAATACTCCACTACTAGGAAAAGTCCTACTAGTGGCGCACCAGTTTGGCTAGTAATGGCGCACTGCTGGTGCGCCTCTAGTACCACGCCACTAGTATTTTTTACTAATGGCGCACCACTGGTGCGCCATTAGTATCTGGTATACTAATGGCGCACCAGGCAGTGCACCATTAGTATAGGCCACGGTGCGCCATTAGTATGCCTCCCAGGGGGCCATATTTACCCATGTGCTTTGCCATACTAATGGCACACTGCTGGGTGATGCGCCATTAGTATCCTTTGGCATACTAATGGCGCACGTTGGGGTGATGCGCCAGTAGTATGTATATTTGGGATTTTTTTTCTTTTCTGATATTTGCACAGATTACAAAATATATTATTGGACAGAATATAAACAGCACCACACAGCAATAGCAGATTCATCGAATACAATAGAAGATTAGTCTCCGAATACAATTCATCATATTAGTCTCCGAATTCAAAAGACCGAACAAAGATAGAATATTACAAGTCTCGAGACCGCGAGTAGCGAGTTTGTCGAAAGTAATACTAATCCTAACAAGTCCTACTAATCATCATCATACAACTTCTACTCGTTATTAATAACAAGTCATACGATCATCATCCTGATAGTCATCGAACCAACCCTACTTAATTGTTCTTAGCACATGATCATCAGTATTAGGCAGGACCTAAATACCCTATTTAAGGTAAAATATCATAAAACAATATAGACCCTGACTCTCCATTATGGAGAATGGAGATCATCCTGTCTCCAATTCTTGCGCGGCGCTTCCTTTTGCTTCCAAGAACCTCCTTACGACTGTCCATACATTTTTTTCCATTCTCTGATTAGCATGTCTCCACTTCTTCTAGAAATCCGGTATGGACAGTTGAGATTCGTAGGATGACCTGGATATAAGTTCAAAACATGAAGGCTGCCATTCTGATACATCAAATGAGGCACACAATCCTCTGGGATTCTCTGTTGAAAAACATAGTAATAACTTCATAGTTAGCAATGATGTACTAGTTTTAGAAGTATGCAAAAGATGCACGGATGTCGTAATAGTAAAAAATCTTACCAGGGTATCTCCATGGTAGTTACCGTAGTTCAACACGTGCACTAGTGGCACGTGTTGACCATAATGTTGAGGAGTTTGATTGTAGATATTGTAATTCTCAAGATCAGTACAAAATCCGACCAGATGATTTTTCTCCTGATAAGTTAACTCGGAGCCATCGGTGTAGTGGCTTTTGTCTACCATGTTCCGCACATTTTTGAACAATCAAAATAAGTTGTCAATGGAAATAAGTTGTCAACTATTTTGAAATAAACAATATAAATTAGTTAATAATTAACTATGTTTGAGAAACTCACATAGCGGTAGAACTGGAGGCGTATCAACAAGGACCCAAATGCCAATATTGTCTTGGTCGATGTCAGGATCACCAAGATCCATGGTGACAAGCATACCCTCATCAAAACCATACATCTTGCAAAATGCTTCCCAATTTTTGCAACCAAAATGGGTTACGCTCTCAGCATTATACAGATTTACTTCAAAATCCACATCATGATGTGTCCTTAGGTGAATTTTCTTCGTTTCAAAATTTTCATGATCTTCAAAATCCATCCTCTCCAAGACATAGCGTCTTGCATGGCATGGGATAAACTATACTCGAATTGTAAAAGATGAAATTACACGTTGAAATAGTTGAAGTCATGCTTAATTATGGAAAAACACTTGTCGTCGTTGCGTACCGTTTCAACTTCGAAGGTCTCCTCGAGCTTAATGCTAAAGCGCCGATCATCATCCAGGTGAGGCCTATCGCACAGACCTCGACCGTCGTGGCACCAGTCGCACTCCCCCGGGAGACTTTCGTCGTCCGATGACGACATTTCCTATGTTCATAATTCAAAACTACATCATCTCTGTTGGGTCCAATAAGATAATCCACAGTGTGGTGAAAACACGCCCTTCGAACTGGTTTGAGCAATTGGTGAATGGAGATAGTCTAAGATTTTCAGTAGTAAGAAGTGAAGTGGTAATTTTGAGAGCTAATGGTTAGGATGAGTGGTTCCTCTTACCTGTTTAGCTTACAATAGAATATTGTTAGTCATGCACACTTGTGCATTTTCAGCCAGGCCCAGTGGAGTTGGCCTAAAAACATTTCTTTCTTTAAGCCTGCTACATCCATCTCAAGTATTTGTGGTCAAGGGTTAGCAGGGCCATCCAAATAGAATATGTTGGGGTTTGTCGACGCCGAGGCACCCTAAAAGCCTAAGCTTTCATCATTTAGGTTTTTATCGACACCGAGGCACCCTAAAAGTCAAGGTTTTATCATTTAGGGTTTGTCGACGCTGAGGCACCCTAAATGCTAAGTTAAGTTTTCATCATTTAGGGTTTATCGATGCCGAGGGACCCTAGGTTGACTGATATATATGGGTATCTTCTAATAATACACCCTATCAAGAAAAGGGAAGGAGAATTCTAAGTTGGGCCTAATCACTTGGCTCTATTGCCACCTATGGTTTAATGCAGCAAGAATAAAGGGGCAGTTGATCCTACTTAATTATGTACTAAGATACCCCGGCCCATGCATTAGTCGCAAGTGCCCCATATGTCCTATTTTTAGCAAAGTCATGCTAAAATTCACGGAAAATTTCAGCATGACCTTTGCTGAAAATAGGACATATGGAGTACCCGAATTTGCCGGAACGGAAGTTAATCGACATTTCGGCAAACTCAAGGGCCTCTCGGGGTACAGCAGCAGCATCACAAGTTGAAAATTCCCAAGTAGTACATTTCTGCAAGTAGAAACACAAGCACCACTCATGGGCTAGTAGTAAAGCATTGATGTATATAGCAGCAGTAGTAAATTAGATTGTACCACTCATGGTACATTTCTGCAAGTAGAAACACAAGCACCACTCAGAGCAATGGAGAGGAAAATCTGACAATAACAAATGAAACCAAAGAAAGACCAAGCAAACTATTGCAAGTACAATACACTAACTACTTCACTAAACACAAATTCTAATGTTCTCCATGAAGTTAATTGTGCTGCACAACTCCATGAAGTGTCCCAAACCGATGCCACAAATGCAGCAAATCTGAGAGGCTGCATTTGAAACTTTTTTGAGTGAGGGTCTTGTTTGAATGGAGCTACATGAATTTTACTATGTACTATTTTCTGCTTGATATATTTTTAGTAAGTGGTGTTTGCCACCTTGTGCAACAGTGCAAGCCATGTTTGTCACTCCTCGAAGGTTTTGTCTGGTGTTAAATGCTATGTTGCTGAGTGTCTTAGCAGGTCTTGGCAGGGACCTCGAAGGTTTGTCACTCCTTGAAGGTTTCGTCTCTAAATCACACTTCTACTTTTTATTATTACTCGAACAATAATTAATTATCTGGAGGTTATTCATGCCAAACGTGGCCAGGACCTAAAGAGTAACAGATTTCATGGGCAGCAAAGCTTGCTCCCTTTAAACTAACAACATCACTGCTTTCAACAAACAAACTGTCATGCTGGAAAATTGATGTGGGCATTATAGGTTCTGATTCAGACAGTAAATATTGCCTATACTCCTTATGATAATGAGAAATGAGACTTGCTTGAGATACAATATGAATCTACTTTTCAGAACTGGAGATACCATATGAAAGTGCTGAACTTGACAGTTGACACATATGCAACCTCATATAAAATATGTGTTGGAAACACTTGAGCTTTATTACAAAGTAGAAGGTTTTGCAACATAACCACTTATATTCACTGAAATAAACACTGAAATAACCACCACTTATATTCATCAACATAACCACTGCCAATCAGAGATGGGGGACAGGGGAGAGGGAGGGCGGACGCCGGCAGCCGGAGGCACTACTAGAAAAAGGCTTACTAGTGGCGCACCAGTTTTGCCTACTAATGGCGCACTACTGGTGCGCCACTAGCACCACGCCACTAGAATATTTTAGTAATGGCGCACCACAGGTGCGCCATTAGTATCTGGTATACTAATGGCGCACCACGGGTGCGCCATTAGTATCCCAAAGGTGCGCCATTAGTAACTGGTATACTAATGGCGCACCAGATGGAAGTGCGCCATTAGTAACATTTTAAAAAAAAATCGTTTTTTCTTAATCTCAGGTCACTATTTCACATATGAGATATCCAACACATATATATACAACAAGCATCCATATAACAATCATATCCAACACACAAGTTTCATCATATATACATACATAGCCAACACATAGTTCCATCGTTACATATTACAAAAGTTTCACATTGTTCATCCAACACCGTTATCCATCCAACACCATATTACAAAAGTTTCACATAGTTCAGTTCTCATTGTTCTTCTCCTTCTCCTTCCTCAGCCTGATGCGCCAAGAGCGGCGAGGCGGTGGAGGCAGCTGTGGGATGTAGTCTTCTACCACAATTGGCGTGGTCATGTCGCCCAGCTGTGGGATCGCCGGCGCCACCACCGGTGCGTGGTCATTGTCAGACACCACCACCATCGCGAGGCCACCTTCAGGCAGGACGGGCACGACCATCGCTAGGTCATCCTCAGCCACCACCATCTCTTGCCCATGGTACTCAGCCACCACCATCTCTTGCCCATGGTCAGCCACCACCATCTCTTGCCCTTGGTCAGCCACAACCAGCGCTAGGTCATCCTCAGCCTGATGCCCATCGTCATCCTGCAGCTCCACATCCCCACTCTGCTCCTCTTCTCCCCCACTCCAGTCCGGATCATCCTTCTTGCTGTCTTTGCTGCTACCAGAATCGCTGCTGCTTTCGCTAAAGCCAGAATCGCTGCTGCTTTGGCTGTAGCCAGTGTCGCTGCTGCTGCTCCCATTGCCTGTCCAAATGCAACAATGGCCGTTAACAATCGATGTGAGACAAAGCCAAATGTAGAGGAATAAGAAGAGGCAGAACGCACTGGCATCTTCGTCGTCAGCGTAGCGCATGCGACACATAGTCGTGTTGAAAACCTTCACGATGAGCATTGTGGCGTCATCGTCATACCTGAAGAGAAGAAAGTACCCGGTCCGCAGGTCGTAGGCACTGTAGAACTTGTCCCAGCCACGACACAGGTACATGTGGCCCTCCTCGATCACCAACTCCACGTCCCACAGCCTGCGAACCCCGCCGCCGGCCTGTCGGAGCTTCACATTATGTGGCGGATCTTCACCCAGCATGTTCATAAAAGTGTCAGGCAGCCTCTGCAATTTGGGACAAGGAGTGATGTAGCAAACAACAGAGTTATCATAATGAGATGGGTGAAGGGGAGATCTCTCGTTTTATATACCTGCCTCGTGGCTGATACTGAAGTCCCAAGTATGACACTGAAGAACTCGAAAGCATCCAACTCGTACTCCGGTGAGGCAGAGCGGCGGTGGCTGCTTCCCCCCATCTCTGATAAGCAGCAGAAGAGACCAATTAGTACCCTTACAACATCACATTGCAAATAGATGAATTGTGTAGGTATGCATGGATTTAAGATTATTTGTTGAAAGCCAATTTGTCAATGATTAATATGATATCTCAATTTCCACCAAATAATACATTTGTTATACACCACATTTTCTTTTCCTTTGGAAAAGAAAAAAGCACACTGCATTCAAGTGAATGTATCTTTTATTGCAAAGCCACAACTTAGCAATAGATTCAAAGTTAACGATTGGCACCTAGAAAAGCATTTCAACATCTTCACAGATTTTACTAGCTAGAATACATTCAAAAAATAAATTATATACAGTTTGTATCTCTTTGCAATGAACACACTCTAGGGGTTTTGCCATCCCCCTTTTCCTTAGATTGTCACAAGTCATGATTTTGTTCTGGGAGAACATCCAAATGAAACCTTATACCCTAGGGGGCAATTTAATACTCCATACTACAGGAAGATACAAAGGTTGCATCCATTGAGCTCCAGCTGCAGCTGCAGCTGAGGTATCCATGAGCCATCATGCCAGCCAGCCAGGAAATAAACTTTACTTTCCAAAGGAAAAAAATACAATGCATATATAGATAGATGAGCATGTTCAGTTTACAAGAATGAATATAAACAAGCAAAGAATGCATGCATGCATATCAAGAGTTGGCATCTACAGGTTCTCCAAAATGAGTAGAAAGGGAGCATGCTGACATCTATACAAGCCAATAATGATTTACTACTCAATGGAACAGGGTAAGATAAACACCAGTCAATAAATTTACTACATCAAAAGAAGTAAAACTCAACAATGCAGCACTATGTCTGAACCTAACCTTTGTTTAGTATGGGTATGACAAATCAATGAGTTGGTCATCACAATGTCAAATGCCATTGGAAGACAAGAAATCAGGTGATCACATAACAACAATTGGATGGCCTCGTGAATAACCAAGACATCCTTGAATGGCTGCCAAGTTACTACTAGCAGGCTCAAAAGTCAAGTAAACTGAAGATTGACCTTCTGAAGGTCTAAGTATGGTTGTGCTGTCAGGTTACTACTAGCAGCAACATGGAAGTAGACTTGATGATAACTATTGCACAAATATGTAAGAAAGGAGCAAGTGCATCTACTTATTGGAACAAGCCTGACAGTGGGAAAGCTATAAACTTATAATGACCGCGTTCAGATAAAAGATTGCAACCAAGCAAATCTGGAAAATGTATTATCAACTATAAAATATGGGTTGCAAACCAAACAACTAAGCATACTTTGTCAGATGATAACTATTGCAAACCAAACAAGTAAGCAGAGCACATGTATATACCTGTATCACTGTCTTGGAGCCAACAAACGCCTCAATTTTTCTCCAACCGCGATTGAACCTGTTACGCAGAAACACAAACAGAGAGATACATGTAACTAACGAGGACAGACAGACAAGGTAACAAGAACTCCACAGCTCAATTAAGCCTATACATGTAACTAACGAGGACCATGTCATTATCATGGCAGTCCACTATATATTTTTATGACAAAATACATCATTATCAGGGCACATTATGGCCATTTTCTTACATGATGCCAAGCTAATGACTGACATCTGTTCTTGGCAAATGATGAGTCTCTGGTGCCCCTTGCAAATTGTTGATGCCACATTGTACTTGTACCCCATATGTTTAACCCCAAACACAAAAACAGCACCACAAGGACTGAGATAAAAACTAATACTATCATGTACTTGAAGAAACCCTGTTCTTTTCTCTTTCCGTTTTGAACATGACACACACTGCATCATCACATATTTTCTTAGAAATTCAGTACAGCATGTTGGGGGTGAGGGGCATCACCTCGAATCACCTAGAGGATGCCGGCGGGGAGAGAGACCTAGGGGAAAGGAGGGGAGGAGAGAGGAGGAATCACCTAGAGGACGCCGGCGTCGAGGAGGCTGCGGGCGGCGATCCGGAGGAAGGGGCCCGTGATGTCGTCGGCGTCCTTGGCCGCCTTCTTGACCTTCCGAGCAGAAGAAGGCATGTGTGGTGAGAGGAGGAGGAGGAGAAGCTAGGGGGATGGGGGAAGGGAGGGAGGGGACGTACGTGCTGGGGCGGGGCGGCGAAGGAGCGGCGGCCGCGGGGGCGGCGGCGCGAGGGAGCTGCAGTGGTGGGGGCGGCGGGGGTGGAGTCCGGCGGGGGTCGGGGCGGCGGCGTCGAGGCAGCACAAGACCACAGCGGCGGACGACGTGCAGGCGCGGCGGACGGAGGGGGCGGAGCAAGGGGGCGGCGGTGTACGGTTGGGGTCGAGTGGGGGATCTGGCGAGGGAGGGAGGGAGGCCACAGTGCGAGGGGAACAAGTACGTCGATTCTAATGGCGCCCCTCCCCCTGGTGCGCCATAAGTACGTCGATTCTAATGGCGCACCTCCCCCTGGTGCGCCATTAGAATTTTGTTTTACTTACTAGCCCGACTGGTCAGGTTATATTCCACCTAACCCTATCTCCATCAGAACATGCCCACTAGCCCGACTGGTCAGCACGCTGCACACACACTAGGAGGTCCTGGGTTCGATTCCGAGGCTCACCAATTTTTGTTTTTATGCATTTAAAATGCTGTTTGATATTCATTTGTGTTTAAATGTGTTCAAACTTGTTTAAATCATAACAGTAATATTTTTTTATAAAAACAGTAATGATTTTTTTTAAAATATCATCAAATTTGTTATTTGAAAATATAATCAAATTTGCTTTTTTTTGCAAATTTAGTTGCATTCATTTGTGACGGTGGAGCGGGCCGGGGAGGGTGCGGGGGGTCGTCGGCGATGGCCGGTGGAGCAGGGGAGGGTGCGGTGGGTCGTCGGCGACGCTGGAGTGGGGGACGGTGCGGGCCGGGGGTCGGCGGCGGCGGCCGGTGGAGCGGGGGAGGGAAATATTCTTTCTCTCCGAAACCACCTGCCCCGCGAGATATCCGAAACCGAGATAGTCGTGCACCGTCGTGAGCAGTGCGGCTCTCATAGGGAAATATTCTTTCTCTGCGGCGTCCCACGTATCAACCAACTGCCCCAGGTGCGCCACTAGTAGTTTTGCAAAAAAGTAAAAAATAAAAAAAAATTGTAGTGGCGCACTATGTTCCTGGTGCGCCATTACTAGTTACAACTAGTAATGGCGCACTATGTCCTGGTGCGCCATTAGTATGTCTGGCAAAATAAAAAAAATGTTACTAATGGCGCACCGTGTGTCTGGTGCGCCATTAGTGTATTTCACACTAATGGCGCACCAGCACATGGTGCGCCACTGCTACATAGCAATGGCGCACCACATATCTGGTGCGCCATTAGTGGCCATTCCATCTATAGCCCTTTTCCTAGTAGTGAGGGGCGGGAAGGGGATGAGCATACCTGCGCTGGACGCAGGTGGGTAGGGCTGGAGCTCGCCCCGGTTCTGCTCGATGATGGAGTTCGTCCTATCCTGCAGAGAGAAGGGAAGGTGGAGGAGGGAATGGAGGGGAGGAGGGAGGTCGAGGTAGACGCCGGCGGGTCAGGAGGGATTTACCTGGCCGCTGCTCGAATTGGCGCGTGGAAGGCGAGGTGGGGCGGCGGGTAGACGCTGGGGCGGCGGCGCGGGGGAGCTGCAGTGGTGGGGGGCGCGGGGGAGCTGCACTGGTGGGGGGCGCGGGGGCGGCGGGGGTCGGGGCGGCGGCGTCGTGGGTCAGGCCGGTGAGCGCGCGGGTGGACTGGCGAGGGAGAGGGAGGAATTAGCTAAGGGGGGAACTTACTAATGGCGCACCCCGAAGCGGTGCGCCATTAGAATGTTTTTTACATAGCAATGGCGCACCCATGACGGGTGCGCCATTAGTAAAAAAAATTATATAGCAATGGCACACCAGCCAGAGGTGCGCCATAAGTAATTTTTTTATTATTATTTTTTGTTGCATCTAATAATTTTTTGGAAAATGAATATGAATATGAAACAATAATAATTTTTTACAAAAATAGTAATAATTTTTTAAAAAATATCATCAAATTTGTTATTTGAAAATATTTATGAATATGAAAAATATCATCAAATTTATTATTTGAAAATATCATCAAATTTGTTATTTGAAAATATAATCAAATTTGTTTTTTTTGCAATTTTAGTTGCATTCATTTGTGACGGTGGAGCGGGCCGGGGAGGGTGCGGGGGGTCGTCGGCGGCGGTGGAGCGGGCCGGGGAGGGTGCGGTGGGTCGGCGGCGGCGGTGGAGCAGGGGAGCTTGGGTGCGGTGGGTCGTCGGCGGCGGTGGAGCGGGGGAGGGTGCGGTGGGTCGTCGGCGCCGGTGGAGCGGGGGAGGGTGCGGGGGGTCGGCGGCGGCGGCCAGTGGAGCGGGGTAGAGGGTGCGGGGGGTGCTCGGCGGCGAGGGGGGCCGGATCTGGCGAGGTGGATAGCGATCGAGATGGAGGGGGATTGAGATCAAGTGTCCATGAAATATACACTAATGGCGCACCGTGGAACAGTGCGCCATTACTAGTTTAAACTAGTAATGGCGCACTGCTCCCTGGTGCACTATTAGTAGTTTTGCAAAAAAATAAAAAAATATAGTAGTGGCGCACTATGTGGCTGGTGCGCCATTACTAGTTAGAACTAGTAATGGCGCACTGTGCCCTGGTGCGCCATTAGTATGTTTGGAAAAAAATTGTTACTAATGGCGCATCGTGTGTCTGGTGCGCCATTAGTGTCTTTCACACTAATGGCGCACCAGCACATGGTGCGCCACTGCTATATAGTAGTGGCGCACCACATGTCTGGTGCGCCATTCCATCTATAGCCCTTTTCCTAGTAGTGCTCTACCCTCAAAAACTGTTGCGATCCCCTATACTTGTGGGTTATCAAGACTATTTTCTAGCGCCTTTGCCGGGGAGCATAGCTCTATTCCTTGAGTGACTTGGGATTCATATCTGCTAGTCACTATGAAGAACTTGAAAGATGAGAAAACAAAAATTTATCCCTCAACTACGAGGGGAGGTAAGGAACTGCCATCTAGCTCTGCACTTGATTCACCTTCTGTTTTGAGTAAGCTTGCGACCCTAAACCTGCTTCTGCTATTAATTCTGATATGTCACATGTTATTGATGATGCCACTTCTGCTATGCATGATACTTATGATGAAACTACTTCTATGCTTGATACTACTGTGCCACTTGGTGGATTTCTTGATGAACAACTTGCTAGGGCTAGAGAGAATGAAATTATTGAAACTGATAATATTGATGAAAGTGATGATGAAGATTCTCCCCCTAGATATGAATTGCCTGTTGTGCCTGAGGGCTATGTTATGGATGAAGAAACTGCTAGAAACTTTCTTGCTTGCAATGATAGAAGTGATCTTAAGAAATTATTAGCTAAGCAGAAACAAAAATCTCTGAATGCTAGAATGAAATATGATCCTACTTATGCTACTTCACCTATATTTGTTACTGATAAGGATTATGATTTCTCTGTCGACCCTGATATAATTACTACGGTTGAATATGATCCTTTCTATGGTTATGAATCTAAAACTGTTGTGGCACATCTTACTAAATTAAATGATATAGCCACCCTGTTAACTAATGATGAGAAAACTCGCTACTATTATATCCTTAAGATATTTCCATTCTCATTAAAGGGTGATGCTAAGATATGGTTTAATTCTCTTGATCCTGGTTGTGTGCGTAGTCCCCAGGATATGATTTATTACTTCTCTGCTAAATATTTCCCTCCTCATAAGAAACAAGCTGCTTTAAGGGAAATATATAATTTTGTGCAAATTGAAGAAGAGAGTCTCCCACAAGCTTGGGTGACGCTTCTCCAATTACTTAATGCTTTGCGTGATCATCCTCTTAAGAAAACTGAAATACATGATATCTTTTATAATGGACTAACCGATGCTTCCAGAGACCACCTGGAGAGTTGTGCTGGTTGTGTTTTCAGGGAAAGAACTGTTAATCAAGCTGAAATTCTATTGAATAATATGTTGACCAAAGAAAATAATTGGACACTTCCTGAACCAACTCCTAAGCCAACTCTGAAGAAAAGGGGTATTCTATTTCTCAGTCCTGATAGATATGCAAGAGGCAAAGAAATCTATGAAGGAAAAAGGTATTAAAGCTGAAGATGTTAAGAATTTACCTCCTATTGAAGAAATACATGGTCTTAGTTTACCGCCTGTTGAAGAAATACATGGTTTTAATTCATCACCTATTGAAGAAATACATGGTCTTGATAACCTGACACAGGTAGTAAAGGTAAATTCTCTCTATAGATTTGATGAAGGTGATATTCCCCGTTATAAGTCTGCTAGCCAATGCTTAGATGAGTTTGATAATTTTACTGTCAAACAAGAAAACTTCAATGCTTATGTTGGTAGACAATTAAAACATAATGCTTATATGATTGAACACTTGGGTGATTATATGTCTAGAGTTAAAGGTGAACTTAATCTCATTAGTAAACATGCTTCTATGGTTACCACTCAAGTAGAACAAGTACTTAAAGCTCAGAATGATTTGCTCAATGAATTGAATAGTAAGAATAATGATTTTGTTGTTAGAGTGCACTACAAAAAAAATACACTTCCGTGATGATATGTGTTTGTCACAGTAGGTCGCGTTTTTTGTCATGCATGTACATCCATGACAAATTTATGACAAAATCAAGATAGTCATACATGTGCTGTCGTACAAGTGTTCCATGACATTACCAAAATTATCATCATGGAAGTGTCCACTTCCATGACGATAAATCGCACGTCACAGAAGTGCTTTCGTCAAGGGTGACCGACACGTGGCATCCACCGTAACGGAACACCGTTAAGCTATCCGGTCGGGTTTTGGATCTGATAACCCGTTAACAGCCCTGACCAATGGGGATTTTCCATGTGTAAAATCATCATTGGCTAGAGGAAACACATGTCGGCTCATCGTTGGGACAGATGTCATCCACTCACTAGACAGAAAGCGCCTATGATACGTTGACACGTGGCACGGCCCAACAGTGGCCCATTCCTGTCAAAAGGCCGGCCCGTTTGTCTTGGTCAAAAGATGGCGGGCCGGCCCATGGAAAGCCTGTTAACGGCATGTTCGCATATAGCCCATTTACAGCCCGCTAACCCAAGGCCCGTTACACCCTATCCGAATTAGGCCCAGTAGCGTCATCTGGGCCATCCAATATGATTCCAGGCCGTTTTCACTTCTGGCCCATGTATAGCCCATGACGTCTTTCGGCCCATATGAGGCCCTTTGTAACTCTTTGCCCATTGGCGGCCCGTGCTGAAACTGGCCCGTAATGAATAGTGTATTACTTTACACCCATTAACGGCCCGTGGTGAAACTGGCCCGTAATGAATAGTGTATCACTTTATACCCATTAACGGCCCGTTATTCCGTTGGGCCGTTTCCAGCCCAAGTTAACTTTCGGCCTTCTGAGGGCCCATTTATTCTTGGGCTCATTTGCAGCATTCGTTTACTTAAGGCCCGTTACTGTCATTTTCTGCTTGTGGGCCAAATTCAGCCCGTCGTTACAGTCGGCCCGTTAGTCTGTTGGGCCATTTTCATAGCATCACCAAATACGGCCTATTAACGGCCCGTTATGGTCAGCCCATAAAACGTACGATTTCCATTAAAGGCCCATCTACGGCCCATTAAAGGCCCATACAAGACCCATAAATGAGTCGGCGGCCCATGGATCCTACGAGACGTAGAAGGCCCATGGATCCTACGAGACGTAGAAGGCCCATGGATCCTACGAGACGTAGAAGGCCCATGGATCCTACGAGACGTACAAGGCCCATGGATCCTACGAGACGTAGAAGGCCCATGGATCCTACGAGACGTAGAAGGCCCATGGATCCTACGAGACGTAGAAGGCCCATGGATCCGACGGCCCGTGAAGGGCCATGGTCGGGCGAGTTGGCCCCCGTTTTAACGATATAGCATATTCAAAGAATTATCCTACTCAATGCTATCACCTCTAAAAAGCATACACTATACAACAAAGAGATCAAGGCATAGAAAGGTAGAATAATCCTACACTATACAATAAAGAAATTACAACCGATTATACCCACTGGGCATTATGGTTCGGCACAGGTGATAATAAAGCATACACAAACAGCAAATTACATACACTGGGCAAATACAGCTCATACATCATGGACGCGCATCAACTTAACTCCATTTGAACTATAATCTCTTCAGAAAATAGGATTGGCCGGATTCAGATAGCACAAATTTTAGTCTGTAAAATCTCCAATTCCTTCATGGTTACCTCAGTGTCTTGTTTCATTTTTTTGACTCCTGCATCTAATACCTGCATGTCCAGTCTCAACTTGTTGATTATACGTTGACAATCATGTACACGTTGTCTTGCCACCTGTAGTTGATGCTCGAGAACATCAACACATTCCAATTCCAATCCATAATCATTCGGTAACGGCCATGCCGCACTGCTCGCAGATCTTTGTGTTGATGTCACTTCATCCTGAAATGTTTCTGTAAGTACACATGACTAGGGCAAAAATATAGTTACAATAGTGAAGCGAACACGACACTATTTTGTACTACATGGCAAAACAGGACTAACAATAATGTTACACGTCACTTTCAAAAAAAAATGTTACACGTCATGAAGCATAAGCAGGTGATATTTTAAAAATTATAAAGAAGATAGTCTGTGCAGCCTGCATACAGAAATCCCTCTTAGCTCACCAGAGGAGCATGATGTTGGGGCCCAATCGAAAACACAGACAAGTTACAAATTTAGACAGCACGTTGCATATAGGTAAGCAATCAGTTGGCCATTCTATGCCTCAATTAAAGTCTTAGGGAGCATAATGAACAGCAGAGGGTTTCATACAGACATACTACAGCAGGCAAAACTATGCAATCATTAGCGTAGTATAAACTAGATTGTGAGCCTCATGAAATAATAGTTGTTTAATAGACTTCAAAGCTTCAGGCACACTTCGGCAGAGTAATTAAATGGTAAGGCCTTTAATTATGTCATCTAATAGTGATACAAGTACCGGACATCAGGCATGATTATTTGGGCATCTCATTAACTGAGGACAAATAAAGCAATTGAAAAGAGAAAATTAACTATGCCTGAAACAAACAAGGAATTGAACTGTTGAGTTGCATACAGTGACTTACCTTAGCAGGTTGAAGAGGCTCAGCGCAGCTCCTACTTCTCTTGCAAGGCTCCTTCCTAACATCTTGTACTTGGAAATCCTCAATCTTATCTTCATTGCACCCCCTCTGCAAGGTGACACAAACTAGTTACTCGTCTCCTTGGAAGATAAATATGCATACTTTCCAGTCTGTGAACACAAAAGGATGAGATTATAACAAAACAACACCACATAATGAAACATGCCGCATCTCTTGCACTTGCACACAATGAAATGAGCATTTACTATGTCTGCACTATGTAAAAACTAGGCATACCTTCGAACTGGATCTCCAGGTACTCTTGGAGAGCTTACTATAGTGTACAGCCAAACCTTTATGTCAGCTATGAGTTAGACAAGGCCCCACTACAGCAGCCCTTAGTGTTTAAATCGTTGACAAGCTCTGTTAGAGTGTTAGGTCAAGAACAGCAAGTAACCAAAGCAAACAGTCCTAGTATGGCTGGCTGATGCAAACAAGCAATTGAACAGATGTGTGAGCAAATCTTACATATCAAGAAAAGAAGCAAAGAAGGAGGCTTAAAGACCATCACTTGACCGACCAGATTTAAGGGGCATTTAAACATCATGTGCAAAGTATGAACTAACATAAACATTGCATATTCCAGATTCTACAATGGAATGCACATGTATTAGGTTATGCCATGTATGATGATGCCTAATGTACAGATAGCAGGAAGGAGTGATTCATCATTGCACGCACAATTGAATTGCAGGTTAAGGGCCAGTTCGATTCCGCCTTTTGAAGGCATATTGTCAAAATAAGCCATAAAAGATGTAAAGAAGTCATTTTTGAGTTATGGGCTTGGGCTTAACTAATTTCGCTTTGGAGGGGGGTGTTTCGGGTAGAACCTCACTAAAAATTGAAGGGAAGGGGAATAGTGAAATGACTCTGTTGTCTGCCTATATTACACTCAAAATGCAACTGCTGACGCCCGTGTCACACCTGACCCTCAAGTAAAAACAAACACGCAAGCATTCATTGCCCTGCCCGCTTGCATCTCCTCTCCCCTTTCCCTCTACCTCGATCCCCTGCCTGTAGCACTAGGGTTCCTCCAGCGAGCCGTCGCCAATGGTCCCATCTGGCCTGGTCCTCGACGATGCTATGTCTAGCTAGGCTACATGGCCGGCGGGTAGGGGCAAATCTCCCTGGCTGCTCTTCCCTCTGGCGCCGCCCCTCATTCCCATGGTCTCCAGCAGCTGCTCCACTGTGGTTCGTCCAACGCACTACTTCGGCGGGCGCTGCACAACTACGGCTGATGCCACACTGCGACAGAAGGCACCTTATTCCCCCTCCCCTCCTCCCAGGCCATGGCCTTCAGGTGCTGTTGAAGGATGAGCTCATCCAACAAGGTGAGGATCTCCTCTGATTTTTTGCCAAATTTTCATTCTGATCCACTATACGATGAATTGCTGTGAGCTGCTTCTGCTGCTGCTATATGATGCATTGCTATGAGCTGCTCCTGCTGCTGCTATATGATGAATTGCTATGAGCTGCTGCTGTTGTATGATGAGTTGCTATGAGCTGTTGCTGCTGCTATATGATGAATTGCTATGAGCTGCTGCTGCTATATGATGAGTTGCTACAAGCTGCTCCTGCTGCTGCTATATGATGAATTGCTATGAGCTGCTCCTGCTGCTGCTATATGATGAATTGCTATGAGCTGCTGCTGGTATATGATGAATTGTAGACTGTTGCTGCTGTATGATGAGTTGCTATGAGCTGCTCCTGCTATATGATGCTTTCAGGTGGTGCTGCTATACGATAATAACCAGCCACTTGGACCATCGAATTTCAATAAATAATTGTTCTTCATTTAAATGTGGGTCATGCGTTCTTCGTTTAAATTAGGCAATGGGATCTCTATGGAAAAAACATTGACCAAAGTAGATTGTGCCAAGTAGATGGTATCTTTGTATTTGCATTTTGAGCAAATAGTGATGGTTTGTTTTCCTATCATATTAATTACTGCACTGGGTTCAATTTGTGATGTTTGCAAGTCAAATTAATTTCCATATGGGCAGCAAAATGAAAAAAATATAATGCAATCTAGACTTTCCACTGATCATACCAAAGATAAGCTGAGAACGCAATGAAAAGAACTGGTTGGCTTATTACATGGAGCTTAATTCACAGGTGCTTATTTTCTTAGGATAACTCGTAATAACTGTCCCTAAGAAACTTGGCCAATAGAATTGGCATACAAATAACATGTCACGATGATTGCAATGGAGGTGTGATGTACCATAGCACACTGTATAGGCTCACCACTGCCTCTCCTTTTTTGCGATGTTCCATGAAATTGCCACATACATCTTGTACTTTTTCATTGTGTAACCCTATCTGCAAGTTGACACGGCTAATTTCAGACATCTCTACATGATACTACATTGCATATCCCTTGCGCATATTTAAACCACCAATTAACGATTGTGTGCGTACCATAAACTAGCCATGACTCTGTATGCTGGACTAGCAGGCACTCTAAGGGAGCCTAATGTAGTGCACTGGAATTCCTACATGCCACCTACGATTTTGTGTAATGTACTGCCCCTGTTCCTAAATATATGTCTTTGTAGAGATTCCAGTATGGACCACATACAGATGTATATAGATGCATTTTTGAGTGTAGATTCACTCATTTTGCTCTGTATGTAGCCTATAGTGGAATCTCTAGAAAGACTTATATTTAGGAACGGAGGTACGAGGTAGTATCATGTATGACATCTACATATCTAATTTAGCAGCCAGTAGTAGAAATCATTGTCTACACAAAGGGATTACTGGTCGAAAATCCTAGCAAAGCACGCTGGCAGGCACAGAACAATACAAGAGAGAGAGAGAGAGAGAGAGAGAGAGAGAGAGAGAGAGACGCTTACAAGATCATAGCAATGCCTCAGTCCAGGATCTTGGTTGGCCAAGCTGTTAGATCCAGAAGAAACATCGTCCTTGTAGTTTTTGCCAGCTGCATAACAGGTAACAGCGACCGGTTAGTATATTTGAAGTACATCGGGCAGGTGATGCTGGACGGGTTTAAAGGTGACAAGTACCTAGGCCGTGGCGGGTGCTTGGCGATGAAGGTGGGAATCATGTTAGAAAGGTCGAGGGTGATGATGCTGCGCTGACTGTCGGGGTCCGGTAAGGAGATCTAGAACCGTCGAGTAGGGTGTTTGTGGAGCGACTCCGGTAGGGTGGACTACGGTGTGCGCGAAGCGGATCTGTGGCCGTGGACGAGGGCGTAGGTGAAGCTGCTCCGGTGGTTGGGTTAAGGATGGTGTCGACGATGCGGATCTGCGATCGTGGACGGGGCGTCAGAAGCTGCTCCAGTGGTTGGGTTAAGGATGGTGTCGACGATGCGGATTGGCGGCCGTGGACGGGGCGTCAGAAGCTGCTCCGGTGGTTGGGTTAAGGATGGTGTCGATGATGCGGATATGCGGCCGTGGACGGGGCGTCAGAGGCTGCTCCGGTGGTTGGGTTAAGGGTGGTGTCGACGATGCGTATCTGCGGCCCTGGACGGGGCGTCAGAAGCTGCTCCGGTAGGTTGGATGAGGGTGCGAGGAAGCGGATCTGAGGCCGTGGACTTGTGAGTTGGCAAAGCGGCCCCGGTAGGGTTGAGAATGGTATAGGCGAAGCTACTTCGGTAGGGTTGACGATGGTGTCGGCGAAGCGGCTCCGGTAGGGTTGAGGAAGGTGTCGGCGAAGCGGCTCCGGTAGGGTTGAGGAAGGTTTCGGCGAAGCGGCTCCGGTAGGGTTGAGGAAGGTGTCGGCGAAGAGGATCAGAGGCGGTCGACTAGGGCGTCGGTGGGGCGGCTCCGAGGGGTGTGGACGAAGCGTCTCCGGTGGGAAGTACGAATGAGCCGCTGCAGATGCGCGGCGGTTGACGAGAGTACCGGCGAAGCAGATCCGGCGCCGTGGACAAGGCCGACACTGAATGGGCTGTGGTACAGTGGTGGATGAGCAGTCTACTTGTTTCTAGGGGACGTGGGAGGGGTAGATGCGGAAGCAGAAGCAGATCCGGCGAGGTGGACGCCGCTGGCAGTGAATGGGCTATGGTACGCCGGTGGATGAGTAGTCTAGGGTTTCGAGAGGGGAGGGGAGAAAGGGCAATGAAGTATGGACGGCGTGATGTAAGATGCCCTGGTGCTATGGAATTAGTCATTTTTGCGGGAGGGGAGAGGAAATGGGGGTGCCATGTAGTGGGGGAACCGGAAGTTACCAAAGCAGCCCCGACCTATCATGTAGATGAGGGCGGTATTGTAACTGTTGGTCACCGTGCACCAAGGACAAAAGGGGGATTTCGCATGCTAAAGACTAAGGTGGCGGAAATTTTAGAAGGAGGTGGGAGATTTTGCCACCCGCGGGATCATTCGTATCCAGTTTCAACTAATTTTGGACTGTGCTAGCGGGAAGGTCATGCTAGACTGTGTACACGGGGCACGCGTCAGCAGTTAATAACTGGTGTGAAGTCCACCCTAGAAAAAAGACAATAACTCGGGATGATGCGCCGATAACTTGGATGTTCACACGGGCGCGGCCAATCATACGGGTGTAGTGGCGCGTTCACAAAAAAAGGGATCAAACGCTCAGCCTATGTATTTCTCGTGTAAATAGATAATTTAGTGCCATTGGTTATCTACTTTAAACATAATGCATTGACGTGTTAGTGTAGAGGCGCACAAAAAGAAATGGATATTGTAGTCAGCTACTTAAAAGTGTTACCTCATATGATTACATAGCCTCCATTTCATAAATTGCGTACCCGTTGAATTCATATATGAATATTACATATATTACTTCAAAATAGAAACTTAAATCATCCAAGACTAATGAATTTGAATGCAAGAGTAACAATGGTGCATATACATGATAGCTACATTGGTTGTTTGAAGAAACATCACTGTAACTTTGGCATGCACAACTGAAAAGGTTTATTTAAATAGAAAAAATGTGATATGTGGGTGTCCAATCTTTATAGCGTTGAATCGATATTGTACCTTTGGCCATGATACGAAGTAGATATTGACTTATGTTCAAGCGATGCACGTCCACGATCGCTAGATAGTGATACGTGAATGAATTGTGCAGTCTCTCTCACACGCATACATATCTCATCTCCCTCTGGGCATCGGAATCACACACGCGCACTTCGTGTATTTCTCTACCTCCGTCAGGGTTAAATTCGTCTTTCTACCCCGTCCTACAAGTCTCACACACAGAAACACACACGCTCTCTATGTCTAACACGCCCACCCCTTTAATTCCGCCCACCCACAGCCACTAATGTCTCAAAGTATAATAATGTCTGTCACACATATGCTACTACCTATCCCTTAATATAGCTAGATATGTGTCACACAAACTCCCTCTCCCTACTAGCAAGATGCCCATGCGTTGCATGGAACATCAAGATGCATTTGTATGAGAAGTTTATCTTGTGGGAGAAAAGGATGAACGAGGGAATGCCTTATTTGCAAATGCGGAGAGGGGTGTGGGTATCTTTTTCCAAAATTGCCATAGTTTCCTTCCTGTCCATCGGATATAAATCGGATGGCCTACATTGCAGGATGACAGGAACACCATCATCACCAACTCTGTTTTTTATAAGAGTAAAGATATGTGAGTGTCACTGCCCCCCCCCCACACACACCCACACTTCCCAACACCGAAGGAGTAGGGTGACACCTCGATCTTGATACTAATCTATCGACTGGCTTCTCTCTCAAACATACACACACACACTACCCGACACCGAAGGAGTAGGGTGGCACATCGATCTTGATAATAATCTATCTACTCCTCTTTCAAACACACACACACACACACTCGCTAGTTGTGCCTCTGTGCCTACCGCGCACACTCTCGATACGTCTTTCTCTCCCCCCCAACAATGACAGCAGAAGGGTGACAACTCAACCTGATCATAATCTGTCAATTGGTTTCTCTCTCAAACATTGTGTCTCGGTGCCTCGCTCCGTAGCCCCCTCAATATGTAGACTTCTCGCGAGCGCACAGCTGTAGTGACGATGACGCTGAACCCAGTGTGCCTTGTTTTTACCGGCCTCATGTGATAGTTTTCACCCTGTTTTCTGTTAATTAACAAGGCAACCTTTTCTTTGTTACTACTAGTGAATCTGAAATCATTCAGGGCAGACATAAAATATATCACTTCAACCCAATTATCGCAGCAACTATTTTAAAAGAAATTAGCTAGCTGCCCGTGCGTTGCACGGAATATCAAGATGCATTTGTATGAGTAGTTTATCTTGTGAGAGAAAAGCTTGAACGAGGGAAGGCCTTATTTGCGAACGTGGAGAGACGTGTGGGTATATTTTTGCAAAATTGCCATAGTTTCTTTCCTATCCGTTAGATATAAATCCGACGGCCTATATTGCAGGATGGCACGCACACCATCATCAGCAACTCAGTTTTCTACTCCCTCCGTCCGAAAATACTTGTCATCAAAATGGATAAAAAAGAGATGTATCTAAAACTAAAATACGTCTAGATACATTTCCTTTTATCCATTTTGATGACAAGTATTTCCGGACGGAGGGAGTATTTGTCTTTTTAGAGATTTCAACAAGTGACTATGACCGGACCTTACCAACATACTCAAAAAAGTAGTCCATAATTATGATGTTACCCTCTTTTCTTGGCGGTGCAGTGCCATCTGGATACCTCATAAATAAATCAAGGACAAATCTGACCCCTTCCTGAAAAGACATACGGAGCAAAATGAGTGAATCTACACTCTAAAATATGTCTACATACACTTCCGTATGTGGTAGTCTATTTGAAATCTGAAAAAGACAAATATTTAGGAACGAATGGGGTATATATAAGAGTAGACATGGAGATACATCTCCAGCATGGTCTACAACACAAATGTGCTGGGCTGGTTAGCGCCGGATGCTCGCATCGCGATGACATGAGTTTGAATTCTGTCTTTTAACTTTATATTTTAATATTATATATTACTCTACTTATTTAATATATACTTCTTTCGCTACTGTACTGACAGTGGAACCCACAGAGTACTTAGAATACAAGATTAAGGATGGACTTGTTTCTTTTTAACTTTCTGTATGAAGCTGTAGCCACCCTGCAAGTCACGTGTACACTGTACATGCAATTAACTTTTTATAGAGGGACAATCATACAGGCAATTAACTCAAATGGATTGGATGTCACTCTATTATTTCCCGCATAAAGAGCATCTCCAACGGCAGCAGGCAAATTTCCTCCCGCTTCCTTAAGCGGAGGACGACATCAAACGCCAGCAGCATACATTTTTACAACTCTAACCAACCAGATGAAATTCGTGCAAACACGGACTGATTTCATATAAGCATGAAGGATTTCGTATAAAAAAGCCGGATCTTCATATAAACATGATGGATTTCATTACATTTACATGAACTAAGAGGTGCCAATCCGGCTCTCTTGTATAATTAATACTCCCTTCGTCCGGAAATACTTGTCCTAGAAATGGATGTATCTAGACTTATTTTAGTTCTAAATGGCCGCCCGCAGATCCCTTTGTCTTCCTCATGTCCGTCAGACACTTGCGGAGTCGACGAAGGTCCTCGGAAGAGACGAAGCAGCAAAGAAACCACCTGAATCCGTGGTCGTCGCCTCGGCGGTGGCCTTCATGGGTCCCAAGTGGTGGCGGCCTCCCGTGTTCTACTTCTCCTTGATGATGGCGGCGGACACGGAGAAGCTGGCCACCGACTCGTCGCTCTCCACGCACCCGGCTTCTGTCTCTGCCTCCATGGCGCTGCCGCAGGCAAGGGAGGCGCGCCCACAGACACGGGAGGCGCGGCCACCGCAGACACTGGTGGCGCGGTATGAGGCGGCAGCGACGGCGCCCGTGCCGGCGTGGAGCAACTCGCCACTCCTCATCGAGCTGAACTGGAGCGGCGAGTTGCTGAACCACGCGCCTGCTTGGGGCGGCAACTGGCTCCGTCGAGCCAAGCGAGGTTGGTGAAGCACCGAGCGGCCTCGCCCGTATCCGAAGGGCTCGGCGGGCCACCCAGCCGGGTAATATGCCGGAGAACGGCTCATCGGAAGCCATCAAAAGAGTGGAGAAAATGGTGAAGGAGGAGATGGGGGAGCGGCGAAGGGGTGCGATTCTTGCCCGCTATCTATCTGGCCTCGTGTAAATAGAGGGCGGACGGTAGGAGCTTGGCCGGCGTCTGGCCTCGTTTAAACTAAGGGCGGACGGGAGGAGCTCGGCCGGTGTTGCGTTTAATTCCAGCCCGCTCATGAACGGACGTGTGGCAGGAGTAGGATTCTCGGTTTGCATGCGGGTTTAACGGAGGGGCTTAAAGGAGGCGCCGGGCGTGCAGCGGGCGGCGGAGTACTATTCGATTTGACAGTAGTAATGAGCTGTCAAATCACAAAGGCCCTCGCCTCTCGTGAAACCGACCGAGCTAGACTGCCCCGCCCTCTAGCCTTTTAAAAAATGTATATACTCCACTTTTGTGCAGTAGTAGTATCGATGGATTGCGCCATGGAGCAAAACTTGAAATTAAAAAAAAGGTGGTACATATAGAGAGCGCTCGTCGCCAAATTATGCATATAGTACTATTAAAAAGGCTTGTCACAATAATGGTGTCCAGCACAATGCACAACCCACCCCTCAAATAAAACTAAGCACCCTGGAATTCTTTGACAAAACTAAGCACCCTGAAATTCTTTGACAACTAAACTGCTGACTATATGATGTTGGCCATATATATTGTACGTATATAATGTGAAGAAACGAGTGGTAGTACTATACCAACTAAAAGATGAAATGTAAGAAATACTAGTATGTACGTACTGAAGAGTTAAAGTAACAACAAGAAACATAACATAGTTCTGCTGGGGGCCCAGCACAACACACCCCTCAAATTAAATTAAGCACACCTGAAATTAAACTTTGCAACTATTCCGGTAGACACTGCATTAGAACCACCATGAGCAACGACACTGCCACCTTACTCGCAGTCCTCGTCCACGTCCACGACTTCGTCCTTGTCCCTCTTCCTCTTGGCCGATACTTCTTTGCTTGAACCGCACACTTGGCTGTTGCTCTTCATCCAACCCTTGTAGATATTGAAGCAAAGGTAGCCATCCATTGCAGCGTAGTGGATGTGGTCTATATCTAGTACATTCCGCTGCCATGCATGACGATGAAACGCGTATGGAGGTTTCTCCAGTTTACCGTACGAATGATGAACCATGGCTCCTGCCAGGGTCAGCATTGAAGGCTGACGAGAGGACACCAGCCGATTCTTCTAGAGGTTGAAGGTGTTGCCTACAACGAGGCCTATCCGACGCAGGACTTCTTTGTCGTTAAGAAAGTCTACAGTAACGAATTTGACTAGGTTGCTCTCAAGGAAGTCCTTCAAATCCTGGCACTTAAAGTCGGCTGGCATATGTGGTAGACCAAGCATAAGTCATGCACGCAAACCTGGATCACGGCGGGCTTCTTCCTCTCTTCGTCCTTTAGATCCTTCTCTCGTCCCAGGACTGTGGTGTACTCAACATCTAGCCCAGCGACCCACTCATCATCTGAGTCTTCGAACATGCGTCTAAAGCGAGAAAGGCATCCTTTCACCGTCGCGGAAGAACGGGTGTAGATGACGTCGAACTCATCGCCGGTGATGGTTCTAACCTTGCACTCACCGCCGATCGGGGAGATTTGGGACGCCATGGATTTGGGAGGAGGGTTAGGATTAGTGGAACTGCCGTAATGTGAATGGACGGGATGACTAGGCGCGAACCGCCGTAGTATTGAAGGACGTGCGGGGACGAGTAGGAGCGAACTGCCAGCGTGCGAACGGCAGGGTAGTGTCTTTCCATTCTCCCTTGATACGGGCTTCCGAGAGCCCTTGGATCTGAGATCGAACGGTTGCATGGCGTGATTCTAGACCTATGGGTGAATATCCTATCTTGGAGGGTTATTCTGCAAATTTTCAGCAACTTAGCATGCGACCGTTTGATCTCAGATCCAAGGGCTGCCAGCAGCCCGTATCGTGGTCGCGCCTACCACGACCGTCGCGTCGCTCGTGCGGTCGCGCCCTTGGAGATTTAACACGGTGCGTTAGGCTATCTGATGTTGGCATGTCATACATAGTCATCACTTAGTCACTCATACTACAACAAGGTTTTGGCTATAAGGTTGGCTATAAGTGTATTTTTTTTATTTCTCTCTATCTCTTTCTTCGTACTCCCTCCGTCCCATAATATAAGAACGTTTTTGACACGAGTGTAGTGCCAAAACGTTCTTATATTATGGGACACAGGGAGTACTAGTATTTATTGCATTTGCCAAGGAGTGACCTCTTCCAAGGAAATGGTGTTGCTAAGTTTGCTTCATTTAATTAGCTATAGACTCAAAATTGTCTTTTCACCTAGGTACACGCGCCTAGCACCGTTTCTTCCTTGGGTCACCAAACTAGTCTCTCTCTTCTTGATTAACTTGCCACATCAGACTTTATGCCTATGTGGCAAGCTTAAGCACCTGTAGGAGCAAGTAAGTACAATAGTGCGCTTTACATGGCATTTTTGCATATGTGGAGGAAAGAGAGGCAAGGAAAAAGTGGAGAAGTGGGCTCTCATGCAAGAGCCAGCCTCTACTACATGGTGGAGCATTGGGAGAGGCACCTGTATGGAGGTGGTCAAGAATCGGGAGACTCACGCCGGTCGTAGCACCACAATTAAAATGATAATGGCAAGTCAAATCACGGGGCCCCACCTGTCCAGCAGTAACTCGCTGTCAAATCACACAGCCCTACGTTTGCAGCAGCCTACTCCCTCATCTTCTCGCGTCTCTGTCGAACCGACTAGGCGGAACTGCCCCGCCTACCGCGCAGGAAAAGCCCGCGCAGTATACTCCCTCCGTCTAGGTGACCAAGGTGGAGAGGAAAACGAGAGAACTTAATGTTTAGTATTTGCTAAGGCTGGTTGTAATGGTACTAGCCTTAGCAATTTTGATGAGGTGTCATAGAATTAAATGAAGAAAGAGAGAGAGTTGAGTACTATGTGTCATACATGGCAATAAATAAAGTACTACATGATACTAATATATGATACATGGCGCAGGAGTACTAAGTATTATTAATACAGTTTTGCTAGAACTCATCTAGATGAGATATAATTTGGTCTCATTCATCTTTTATAGCCATTGGATGTGATGCTATATAAGATGCGTGTGTGCTGACGTGGGTTGTATTTGTTCTTGTGCAACGAACTGACCACTGCATGTCATGTTTGATAGTCTCAAGTCATTAAAAGCATACAAGCCCCACATCTCTTCTTGGTTGATTCCTCTATTTATGTCAAAAAATAAGAAACAACGTGAGAGTTAATGCACCACGCCTATGTGTTTACTATTTGGTTTTCGTAAGATGACTTAATACTCACCTAGACGGAGGGAGTATTCAATTTGACAGCGGGCGCCGCAGTTCCCGATACGGCTTTAATGCAGACGAGGGAGGGAGTAGCGGTTCCCGATATGTTGAACGGCCAATGCATCCTCCTTCAATTAATGCATGAGGGAAGTAATGGGAGGAGGTCCGGGAAAAGAGGCTGCACGATGTGAATGCAACGCAGTTTGCCCTCATTGCCCTCATATAAAGGCGCCCCTCCATTCCAATGCATCTACCACATCATACGCACCTAAGCATTTCCCTAAGCACCTACACTAAGCGCAAAAGAGCTCACTCCAGACCCATGGCGGCGATGCGCGTGAGCGGCCAGCGGCTGCGCCAGATGGTCCACGATGCCGGCCTGCGGCATGGCGCCGAGGATCGTCTCCAGACGGTGTTGGAGACCGGCTGGTGGATGGCCGCCGTCGACGCCAACTACGACTCTCAGTTGGACCAGATGATCATTGCCACCAGCAACAAGTTCACCGTCCTCAAGAAGCTCGCGGACGACATCGCCGTACTCCTCCAGCCCGCGCGGCCGGGCTCCTCATTGCCTGCCACCCTAATCGGCCCCATGGCCTGAACCTCTTTCAAGCACTGGTGGCCCTGCAACTGCCCGCCGACGCCACGAAGAATGTCCACCTGGAGGTCGCGCTCGCCGTGAGGCGCCTCGCCCTGCAATAATTCGTCGACCTACACATCCACGTGTACGAGCAAATCGTGTACATAGGTATCTACAAGGCCAGTGAGGACGCTACGACGTTGGCCTTCCTCAACCGGCTGGAAGCCTTGGATGCCTTTGCTGAGAAGCACCTCGACCTCGCCACAAAAGCCGCCGCTCCTTAGCTGCCGGTCGGTGGCCCGGCGCACTAAGTTGAGGAGGAGGAGGTCGTACGTTCGTGGATCCGTCTTTCTTCTTGCCTTCTGTAACCACCACTGCGATCGCATCATCGTGGCCTTAATTCTTATTATGCTGTTGCATTCTCGTTCCAGTCAATACCGACATGTGCGATCCCTTTGCTTAATTATATGCATCACTGTAACTAGTACTCCATCCGTCAATTTATAAGTTGTGCTTACCTTTTCCATCAACTTCGTGCAACGCGCGGGCATCTTGCTAGAAACACTAGAATATGTCTATATAATCCGTATGTGATAGTCCATTTGAAATCTCAGAAAAGAAAAATATTTAGGTACGGAGGGAGTAATATATTAGGAGTATATCAAAACAATAGTGATTTCTTTCAATTTTGTGAACAAATACTACTATTCTACTACTTTGGATCCGTCGCAACGCATGGGCACATTGCTGGTAAAAGGAAAAGGCCTGCCGCGTTCACGTCGCACCCCCACACGCCCGGGAATCGGGAGTACAACACGGCCCGTCCGGCACGACACATAGCTTAGGGAAGGCGGGTTGCCTAGCATTTTCACTTTCATGTGGGACCGTCGTTGAGCAAACCGACACCCCGCCCGCCGCCGGGTTGGAAAACAGAAACGAGGGGAAGATCTAGCTGTAGCACAGAAGCCAAGAAATTTGGTGTCAGACGGGGCTCGTTGATAGAGTAGGAGCATTCCGTACTAGTACTACTCCTACTAGTACCAAGTTTGTACTCCTAATACTATATTACTAGTACTACCACTATACAACTAGTAGGTACGTGCACGGCACAACATCGTAGGAACAAAAAACGGGAAGATCTTGTTTTGGGTGATTTATCTTTTTTTCAATCAACGTAGTATGAATAATATGATGTGGGGGCACCCATGAAGCTTATGTGGCTTGGTTGCATGGCTACGGAAGGTTAGAGAAAAATAAATAGATAATGTGTTTAGATATACTTTGGATCCATTGCAATGGACCGGCACATCTATATCTATACCCCCTATATAGTGTGTGAAAAACATTGAAAGTTGGTCGTTGGATGAAGCCAATCCGACGGTACAAAGATGGCAAATCCGAGCATTACTGGCCGTTGGATATCATCCACCAGATTCTGCCACATGTATAATGTAGAAGACTCCATGGTTGAACTTAATTCATGATTAACTTTGCCACAACTAAGCTTAGGCAAAGTTATTAGTTCTTCAAAATGAGAGCCACAAGTTGGCAAGCCTAAGGGAATCTTGCCACATTTTTTGTGTGTATGTCATGTGGGGCCTTAGTGTGGCTTGCCTAAGGTGTGGCTTGAACCAAACACTCACCTAAGTTAATCAAACTTGCCTAACCTTACATTCCACCAGATTTTGCCACATGTTAGAATCCAGAAAGCTCCACATGTAGAAGCATAATGCACAAACCACCAGAATCTCATGCGTGCAATGCACGTGTACCTTACTAGTACTAGCTGGTAGTAGTAAGCACGAGCTCGTACTGCGGGAGCACCACAATGCCTGCCGCAGGAGTTACATTTCCCTCTCGGGGCCCACGGGACCGAACTTCAGTGGCCTAGTGCCTCGCCTATGAGTCAATGACATGCGGACCTTAAATGCGGCTGGCCCACATGTCATTCTCATGGTGGTGGCGTGGTTCGCGACTCACTCGTTCAAGATGAACCGACCGGTGGTGGCAGGGCCGTGGCGAGGGTGCCACAGCTGGGCGTCAGGGCGTTACGAGGCGTAGATGGCCACACCGGCGGGTACTACCTGTAGTACATAAGTACTCCAGCTGAGGATTGATGCCCGGGACAAAATGTGTCACAGCCGCTGGATGAAAATTCGATGGTGCGGGAGTACGGATTAGAGCACAGCAGCGGAGTAGGCAAACCGCGTCCAATCGGGTGTGTCTGTGGTAGAAAGTTGATGGTCGCCGCAGTTCAGCTGGCCCGCATGTCATGCACACAAAGGCAGAGGAGCGGTGGGGCCGAGAGGGATGAGGGGCACGTCGGGGGATGAGGATCCCCTGACGCGAACAATCCTACCATTCTGTCACTGACATGTGGGACCCATAAGCGTGGGTCCCAGCTGTCAGCGAAGGAAAGGCAGGGCAAGGCAGTGATAGCCATGTCAGAGGATCCATGTCCACGTCGGGGGACGTCGTGCCGTGGGTTGGAGCGGCGTCGTGGGAATCGCGTGTGGGTGTGGCAGTGGTAGAAACAAGAAACGTGATGGTCGCCGTGGTTCAACTTCCATGGACAAGCTGTCATGTCTGCTGACACATGTATATCAAAACTAGAGTGTTTATATTTCAAGCATGTGAAGAAGTATTATTCTACTACTTTGGATCCATTGCAACGCACGGGCCAGCACATTGGTAGTAGTAGTGTCCATCTCTATCTCTAGAGGCCTTCCCTCGTTCATCCTTTTCTCCCACAAGATAAACTACTCATACAAATGCATCTTGATGTTCCGTGGAACGCACGAGGATGTTTCCTTGGGGGTCTCTCCAGCGCAGCGTGGCCGTAGTTGCAAGTTGACGCCCCTTGAGATGCCGACGTTGAGGGGCACTCGGATTTCCTCCGATGAGCAGGTAAGATGAGTTTGCTCACGTAGTAAATGCATTCTAAAGACTACTTCCGTGTCCATTTCCTAATTCTCCCCCTGCCCACTGTTTCACAGGTTAGGCTTGGTGCGAGTGGAGATTGGCTTGCATATGTACGGGAGGGTACCAACATCAATTTGCAAAACATTTACAACGGTGACACCGTTCCCGTAGAACCTTTGTCCAACATTGGGATCAGCCATGCAATGGGCCATCGCATGAATTGGTACGATGGAACCATGGTGAGATTGAATAAGATAGCACGAACCTTGCACATGGTGGTCAAATGCAGACCATGCTGTCTGCGGCCGATTTGTTGCCGTATGAGTAGGAAGACGCTGTGCTCCTTTCTAACCGCATCTTCGCGGTGACAAACCAGGGGACTTATTTTGTATGGGACACATCCTACGATATACTCCTCTCTCCTAGTTTATTTGTTTTGAATCTTTTCGTTTTATAAGTTTCAAATTCAAATTTAGAGCTCCCCATCACATGTTGAGATTACAATGTCCATTAAATCGTTGCGTGCATGTATAGTAAAGAAACAAATCTCGAGTTTGGCACGAGTTCGTGCTGCGGGAGCACCACAAGCCCTGGCGTAGGAGTTACATTTCCCTCTCAGGGCCGTCGGGACTGAGCTTCAGCGCCTTACTACACCTACCTTTGAGTCAATAACATGTGGACCCGATAGGTGGCTGGTCCACATGTAATGCTCCCATAGGCAGAGGGGCAGTGGGGCCAAGAGGGGTGAGCCGCAGGTCCGGGGACGTGTGGTTTCTTGGGTTCGAGCGGCGTCGTGGGGAATCGCGGGTGGCTGTGGTAGAAACTTGATGCTCGCCGCATTTTAGGTGGCCCACGTGTCATGCACACAAAGGCAGAGGGGCGGTGCGCCCGAGAGGGGTGAGGCGCACGTCGGGGGGCGTGGTGCCGTGGGTTGGAGAGGCGTCGTGGGAATCGCGAGATGAAATGTGATGGTCGCCGTACTTGAACTTCCATGGACAAGCTGTCATGTCTACGGACACATGCACTGCATACCGATCACTGGAAGGAGTAGCAGAGAAAGCTATATATGCGGATAAATAGTTCCTTATAGTCAAGCGGACCCATGCTACTACTCTGTTCCAAAGACACGCACACCATTGAAATAGTCCATCTATATCAATATACACCGAGAGGGAATAATTTTTTTTACAAGAGATGAAATAGTTCATCCATCCATAATGCCCTTCTGCTGGTGCAGCCTTTTCTTCTTCTTCTTCTTCTTCTTCTTCTTCTTCTTCTCATTCTCTGTGGGAGACGGCTTCGCAACAAGCTCTTTGGACCTTGCAGCTATCTTGAAACTCACATGGGCATCGAGGGCAGCATATTTTATCCGCTCGTACGTCAAGGGATAATTCTCCCATCCAGACGACCTTAATGCCACCGTCTCGTCACCCTTCTAAAGATTTGTACCGAGCACAAAATGTGCTACGTCGAATAGGGATGGTGTCCGTTTATCACAATCTTCTACATGAATTTTGATTCTGGTTTGTAGGTCAGCGATGCTTTACAAATCAAGGTTGTACGGCTCCAGCTTCTGTTTGTCCCCTTCGATGGCTGCCCCACAGAAGTATACGTCCTCCCGAGACAAGAAATCGTGAAGCTCACCTGGTATGGAGGGCGAGTGTATGATGTGGTACACCAAAACATCATCTTCGAGGCACAGCTGAAGGACGGCGGCGCGCTGGATCTTCCCAGGGGCACGCTTCGTGTACTCTGCGTCGAGACCGATGACCCTCGTCTCTACCTTTTCGAGGGAGTTGGATAGATTGTTGATCCACTGCCGAACAACCCTTGGGTGGACGGTGACGGTGGAAACTATGCGAATCGAGCCTTCGACGAGGACATGTTGGACGCTAAAAACCTGCATCTCGATCTCTTTTGCCATTTGGAACCGCTGGAACGGAGGGCTATGGTTTGGAGAATTAGGACTAGATGGCTAGTCTAACTGAAGTAGTGGATGATTATTTAAAGAGGTTAAAACAATGTGAACACAGTGGGGTTTGGATGCAAATGAAGACGAAGGGGAGGTGAAGAAGCCGAGGAGAATCGGTTCCCGATGGAGAAGTAAATGGGAGAAGTGGCATGCAGGCAGTTGATTAGACGGCTAGGTAGACTAAACGAAAAGGCTATGCGGGTAGACTGATGAGTCGTACCTGTTCGTGTACGTGCCCATCCTTGCTGATAGGTGGGACCTAGGCAAACAGATAAAAAAATGTGTCGTAGTTTTTTTTTGAGCGCGTGAGTGGGAGACACAACATTCTTTGGTTAAGGAATAGTCCCTCCGTTTAGGTGAGTATAAGTCACCTTATGAAAATCAGGTTTTCCCAAAACCTTTAGGCGTGGAGCATTAACTTCCTGCTCGATCCCCTCCCAGCCTCGTTAGCCAGCGTTCTCTTCCTCTGCTGCTGCGTTCTACCTTTCCAATTTTCCTCTTCTCAAGTGTGGAACGATCTGCATGCCGTCCTTGATGCACCAGAACAACCACTGCATGCATCGTGGCAGGGCGTTGATTGGGCATGCACAAGAATTTGGTTCTGCTCGCAATATGGATGATACCTGAAGATGAAGTGAACAGGCATGCTAGCGCGGGAGACCTATTTCCGCTATACAATACTGGAGTACTCATGTTCCTACTACTACTACTACTAGTAGTAGTAGTAGTAGTAGTAGTAGTAGTAGTAGTAGTAGTAGTAGTAGTAGTAGTAGTAGTAGTAGTAGTAGTAGTACAACTGTGGTACTCCCTCCGTCTAGGTGTGTAAGTCATCTTACGAAAACCAAATAATCCCAAAACACTTAGGCGCGGTGCATTAATTTCTATCTCGTTTCTTGTTTCTTGACATATGAACCAATAAGAGATGAGGTGTGTGCAAGCTTTTAATGACTTTAGACTACCAAACACAACATGCAGTGGTTAGTTCATTGCATGCAATGCTATTAATTAGCAAATAAACATTAAGGTCTCTCGTTTTCCCCTCCTCCTTGGTCACGGCGCACAACCTAAGATGACTTACTCACCTAGACGGAGGGAGTACACTTGATGGTCAAAATACTATTCATCCGGTCCTCACAGTGAAGTGACAACACCTTGCGCCTGACACTAGTCCAGGCGGCGTGTTCGGGTTACCAAAGTCAGCCTCACCCTGTGCACTGTGCAGTCTGTCACCGCCATTGTACAGCACATTGGCGCCTCGCCTCGTCTCCCTCTCCGCTCCCATAGCACCACTCCATCTCCATCTCCGTCTCCATCTCACTGTGCCCCCGTGTACCGTCGCCTCACTCGCCTCCCCCAGTACCACTATTCCCTCGCTAGCTGCTCCAGCACCGACATCCTTCTCCCCCGTAAATCAAGCCCCCTTCCAAACTCCACCATGGCCAAACGCGAACCGCGCAGCATCCATATGAGCCGCGATTGGAGCAATCTCCCCAGTGACATCCTCGACCTCTATTGTTCGTGTATGGATATGTTGAGCGCCCTGCGGCTGGCTGCATGCTCGAGGGACATGCACACGGCCATCGTCGAAGCGAGGCCTAAGCTTTTCAAGACACCCTGCTTGCTGCTATCTGATTTTGCGAGATTGGCTCACCATGATACGGAGGCGTCCATGATGCCCCTCGACTTCAATCCGATCTCCATTAGCCGAAACTTCTTTGCAGGTATGTAGTGGGTCACCGTACATCATTTCCCTCGACATCGATCCGATCACCATCGCCCGAAACTTCTTGGCAGGTATGTACTAGGTCGGCATGAACTCCCACTGGATGGCTGCCTTCAGAGAAGACGGTAAAAAGTTGGTGCTCGTGAACTTCCAGACCTCCCATGAGATTATCCTTCCTCCGTTGGATTATATAGGGTATTACCATCGCGGTCCAAGTCATCTAGATTACTACGTCAGTTGGATGGACCTTGTTTTGCAGAAGATTGTAATCTGCCAAGTGCCCACACGACATGCGAATTACGCAGACTTCAAGCTAATTGCCTTGTTCGACCGCGGACTCGCCTATCTTTACGCCGGTGCCTTCTTTAGCTGGAGACAACTCGGCTCGTAGTGGATCATCGTCAAAGCTGATACACACTTCTGTGATGCTATTGAACACAACGGCATCATCTACGCGATCGACAAAGCAGATGGCACCACGTATTGCTGGGACGACGCGTGTAAGTTGTTTCCATCTCATGTTAATGATGACGCCATGACACTGTTTGAACATTTTGTGATGATTGGCATATCCCTGTTTGAGCAGAATTTGAGTAGAACTATGGCAATGTATTAGAGACGCCATAAATCAGCTATATTTGGAATGAGTTAATTCATGCGATTGTGACCATGTCATTACAGCCAATTTGTACCCTGAATAATCAAACGGTTAGGAATATATGGATATTATCCTTATTTCACAGTAATTTATATACTACTACTAAATATGAGTGTGTATCAATGGCCATGTTAGTTTCCTCATTTTCATGATGTAGAAACATGCACCACACTGTTGGTTTCATCTAACCATACATTAGGGAAGTAAATGTGCATATGGAGAACTCTATATTTGGAAGTAGTGAAATCCTGCAATGCTTACCATGTGTGCATAACTATATTTGCCCTTCAGCAATCAATGGCTAGAATAATATCCTCACAAAAATTTTGCCCACAGAACACGAGTATATAACAATGCATGGTCTATTAGTTACCTTGAAGAATTTGTTTGTGAGGACAGAACAGGATTACTCCCTCCGTTCCCAAGTATTTGTCTTTCTAGAGATTTTAACAAGTGACTACATACGGAGCAAAATGAGTGAAGCTACACTCTAAAATATGTCTACATACATCCGTATGTTGTGTCTATTTGAAATGCCTAGAAAGACAAATATTTGGGAACGGAGGGAGTACATAACATGCATGACATGGTAGTTTCCTGTGAAGAATTGATTGCGAGATAACATGAGTATAACCATGCATGGCACTTCTATATTTTCGAACCCAGTATACATTTCCCTGTATTTTCCTCCCAGTTCCAACAGGGACATATCAATGCTGTTTCTTGCATTATCCTACTCATACTCTGAACTATGCTGATCTTACATTAACAAGATATGATGCAATGTCCCTACACACTACAGGAAACAGGTAATTCGCCGTCTGTGGATCACAGACGGCAAAGACCTAAATCTAGACGGCGGCAAAGACTTTGGCGTCAGGAAGTAGACGGCAAAGATAAATCGGCAAAGAATAATTTGCCGTCAGCTTTTTATCGGGAAGACGGCAAAGACTTTACCGTCTGCCAATCCCAATAACACACGGCAAAGCAATATCTTTGCTGTCAACCGAAACACAATCTTTGCCGTCAGTTGATCTAATTTACAGACGGCAAAGATTTTTTTAATTTAAAAAAAATCATTGGACATTTTTTTGAGGGAACACAGGACATTTTCTAAAACATTTCTCATGGCATTCTTCATAGATCAATTTACACAAGTCTAGTTCACAAAACACCTGGCCATAAAAAATTGGCAGCTACAACATTGTTTGTATATACATTTACAAAACTCAACATCAATATTTTCAATAATCTATACATTCATGATACAGAGAAAAAGGGACAAGCAACTCTGTCGCCCTGCTGCAGACCGCACCGGGCACGGGGCAGCGCCTGTCGGCAGCCGCTCGGTGTCTTGCACCCAATGGAGACGAGCAACAGCGGCCCTCCGTGCCCGGCGCTGCTCCATGCGACGGACGGTGAGGCGAGTGAGGCGGGCTCCGGCAGTCGGACAGGACGGGCGGAGGCGGGCACACGCGGGCGGCGCTCAGTGGCGCGGGCGGAGGCAAGCTCCGACGGGCTGCGTCCGGTGGCGCGGGCAAAGGCAAGCTGCGGCAGGCGGAACCCGGTGGCGCGGGCGAAGGCAAGCTCCGGCGGGCGGACACGGGCGGAGGCGGACGCGGGGGCGCTGTACCTCCTTGTCCTCCTGGCCGTCGACGTCGTCGTTGGCGCCGTCGTTGGAGATCGCCGCTCCCGGTTGGCCTTGGCCAGCGTGGCGTCGAGGAGCGCCCTCATTCCGGCGAGGGGACGCCGCGGGGTCCGCCGCGGGTTCCGGCGAGGGGACGAGGCGGGGTCCGCCGCGGGTTCCGGCGAGGGGACGAGGCGGGGTCCGGCGAGGGGAAAGTGGATGGGGCCGGCGGCGAGGTGGTGGCTGGCAAGGCGAAGTGAGGTGGTTGCGGGCGCTGCCCTTCTCGATTTGGATCGAACAGAGAGAGAAACGAGAGAGAGAGAGAGAGAGACGAGAGAGAGAGAGATCGCAGTGGGGTGGGCCGCTCGGGTGGATAAGGACAGAGCAGTAGCACGTGGGTGCGTGGGGCGCGGGGGCGCGTGGGTGCGTGGGGCGTGGGGGGCACGTGCGGATGTGTGGCTCAGATCCTGCCATCTCATCGATCCATGTGATCGATCCGTGTATTGTGTTTCTTCTTTGCCGTCTGCGTTTTTTAATATAGATGGCAAACAGCATACTTTGACCTCTGTAATAAAAAACGCAGACGGCAACGATCTTTGCCGTCTGTGTTTTTTTATTATAGACGGCAAATAGCATACTTTTCCAGCTGTAATAAAAAACGCAGATGGCAAAGAGTTTTGCCGTCTGTGTTTTGTATTACAGACAGCAAAGGATGCTCTTTGCCGTCTGTATTTTTTTCGCAGACCGCAAAGTCTTTTTTGCCGTTAGTTTTTCTTTGCCGTCTTCTCATGACGGCAAATCCACTCTTTGCCGTCTGCTCGACGAAAAGCTGACGGCAAAGACGCCTCCTGATGGCAAATTAGCAGTTTCCTGTATGACATTACTGCCCTTTGTAATCACGCCACCTTTGCCAAAAACAGGGAAGCACAATTGGTTCCTCGCTACGGCAAAAGACTGATGACCATTCGGACACATGAGCCGGAAAAGTTATATTGCAAAAACCCCACTGTATACAAGCACCGTGTAATACGTGAGTATCCAGACAGTGGCTGCTACGTCTATGAGCAGGATACTAGCTTGCTGGGGCCTTTAGGATTTTTTAGTTGGAGGCGGGTAAACAGCCTTGGTTCAGACTCTCTGTTTCTCGGACTCAATTATCTGATTAACCAGGAGATCACCGTTGGCAAGGACCTTGATGGCAGAGGGGCTCTGTTTGCTATGGAAAACTGTGTCTACACGGCGAGCCCTAGGAGTTCGGGAGCAAACTCCCCTGATTGTCAACGATACAGCCTGCAGCCAAAAGAAGGTGAGAATGACAAAGGCATCCGGATTAACTTTGATCCTTGGATGTCTCAATTACGACAGGACGTGATGTGGTTCAAGCCTTCAGGTTGATAGGTAATTGGGCTGTTGCATCGAAAGGGTGGAGTACTGGTGTCTCCGGATCACTGGTCGCTGAAGCGGGGCTGCAAATTATGATGGTGTTGGATCATCTCTTCGAATGACTTTGTTGTCTTTGCTGCTGGTTCTGGATGGGCAGTTCTTTCTTTTGTTATGCATATTCCTTGTCATTTGGCCATCCTCGTCTATGTCACTCTTACTATGTAATAGTTGCTTCTGTTTAGAATGTCATTCTCGTCTGGATCACGAGAGTCTGAGCGCTGCAGATGGGTGTGTTTTGGTGGTGTAGCAAGACTTCTTATGAACTATCATGTCTTGCTGTTTATGTCAGTAGTAGTCACTAGTCCGTGTTTGAATGTTGTATATATTGTTGTTTCGAACTGTTTATTGTCTTGAACTAATGGTGGGCTAAATGAGGGCATCACCATTCTCCAGTGTTCATAGTATATCTCCTTTTTCAAGTTATATAATTTGAGCTCAGTGTCTTTTCGATGATGTACGCTTGCTTGGGCCAGTGAGGTGTCATTGAATATGGGCCGAGTAGTAACGCAATGCCAAACAGGTCAATTATGACTCTCAGGCCGGGCTCTCAAAAGATCCTGAAAAAAAAGGCCGGGCTCTCCAAAAAAGAAAGAATAAGGACTCTTAGGCCGACATGTGGGCGCCACCGGTGTTTTCGTGCGCTTGCGCGCCGAGAGCATATTGGCGTGTGCTGGAAATTCATGCTATCTTTTCATCCCCAGTCTCCCGCCCCTCCCCCACCTCTGGAATCTCGATTCCTACTCCAGTTCCCCCAAATCCCCCTCCTGTACTGCCTATACTCAAGCGCACTATCATGTCGCCGGTCAACGCGGATCTCCGAGCCGGAGATCCTGAGGTCCGTCCTGCCTTCGGTCGCTGCGTGTTGTCGCTCAACAGTAGCATGGCGGTGCTTGACGACCAGTTTGCCGGCAAAGTGCTGATGGTAACCATCAACGGCGACCAGCCTCCCGTCTCGCTAGACGACCTTGTCAAAGCTCTTGGCATTGCGCACGGCATCCAAATAAGTGACTTGCTCGTCGAAGTCTAACCGCCACCGGCTGATTTCATCATCAGGTTCTGGACAACTTTCGACTGCAGTCATGTGTTCGAACCTTCCCGGCATTTGTTCTGCGATGGCGCGCTGGTGAGCTTTGATCGGTGGCACCCAGTATGGGGCTCGGTGCCCTCTGAGCTTGAGTTTTTAACAAAGCTTACCTTCCACGGCATGCCTCGACGTGCTTGGAACAGCGAGTCCATGAATGAGCTTATCAACGACCTTGGAGGTGAGCTCGTAAGTATGTTTGTTCCTCCAGACAGCTGGGCTCTGACGGTTATGGCATGGATGAAGAAGCCGTCCACCATACCGAAGGTGATTGGTGTTGAGATACCGGTGCAGGAACCGGGGTTTTACTATTCGTCGCCACCAAGGCCACTGCGGACCACGTTAGGGATGTACCTGTATCGAGTGTTCGTGCATGTCGAAGAAGTGGTGAATCCATCAATCGAAGTCCGGCGGCCGCCACTGGTGCCAGGGTCCGTCGACGACGTCCATTACAGGAGTCAACGTCAGACTTTCCCCGTGTTGCTCGGAATGATGGATGGCACAAGGCCTACTCCATCGCGCGGCGGAGGCCACTGCTTCTTTGGGAGAAGAGGCAGGGCTAGCTGCCTGGATGTGCTCTAATTTGAGGTAACAACTGAATATTGTCAGATACCAGTTAAATCCGAGCTATGGGTGTGAAGCACTGATATGCCAGTACATTTGATTGTGACCTGTTCTAATTTTGTACCTGAACTTTTTTTAGAAAGGGCTGTACGTCAACTTAATGTGCTAGCAGAACTTATTGTGTTCTCTGTCTGTTTTCTTTGCACAACATTCAAGATATTTCCCCGTCATTGATAAAGATGACAAACCATTATGTACGACTTCGTTGGTTTCAACATAGCCCTTCCCGTAGCGATCGAATGCTTCCATCCTGATTGTGCCGCCTGCGTGAAATTTTTGTATGCAAGTTCAGTGTGCTATGATGTTCTATATGATTGTGTCAACTATATAAGTTTTTACTGAGCATCAGCAATGCATATGGCTGAAAGATGTATTTACGAGCATCGACCGATGGGTCTCTCTCTCTCTATCTCTCTCTCTCTCACACACACACACACACGCACACACACGCGCACACGCACAAGTGGGACCAGTTGAATTATTTATTTGCTCGTGATAGCTTTTAATTGGGTTCCACTGTAATCTAACTTTTTTCTTAAGTTATTAATTGAGCTCAGTGACTTCAAAAAGTTGTATAGAAGCCTTGTTTGGGCCTTTCCGGCGTTACTGAATGTGGGCTGAGTAACCATGTTAGGTTGTACTGTACTACACAGGCCATTTTTTCAACATCAGCAATGCAACTGGGCCGACAGTTGTACACAATATCCGGGTCAACTTGTTATTCTCCGCCCCGCTGGGCTGCAAACTTTCCTAGGAGATAAGCATTAGGCTGAACAAGAAAATGGACTTTAAGAAATAATAAATGGGATGTAATTATAATAACTGGACAGTTACTATGCACCAAACACGTAATTAATTTGAAAAATATATTATTTTTGGAATTTGAAAATTTTAATTTCATTACTTGTTGCGCGCGCAATATTTCGTTGGATTTTAACGTAATACAACTTATTTTGAAATTATATATAACCTGACTAGAAATTTCGGATAAAAATATTTCGGATCCCATCAAAATGTGGGATTTTTTTTTGAATTCTGTTTTGAGCGGTTGTTTGAAATTATTAATCGTTGTCCTAGCTAGAAGTTGGGCTGTACTTTTAACAAACTATAAATGGGCTGTAGTAAACTCCATTAGAATTAAAAAATGGGATGGACATTCTTACAAATCGCAAATGGGCTATATGTTCTATGCCAAATCCGAGCTGTGGGCCTACTAAGTTGACGCGTACCAAGGGCTTTGTCATATTAGTCAATATAAATGATTCTAGCTGCAGTGATCGTACGATGTCCATCCAACGGCCGTAGTACTTCTTCAACCTCTGGTCTTCTTGCTCCAACCGCCCAAAGCAGCGCGGGTCGTGTCGCGTGCTCCTGCATCCCGTGGCCGGCTGTGATGCCGCGGAGGCCTCACCGCCCCGTACTACTCCCACCGCTTGCCAGGCCATCCCTCTACTCACCCACACCCCCTGTTATTCTGCGGGGACGGCAGCCTCACACCGCAGCCGAACCAGTGAACCCTCGTACTCCTCTCCGCGCGGGCTTCCACTGTTGCGTCTTCCCCGGCTCCGCATCGTCCCCTTCCTAGGCCTCGCCGTCGTCCAGACCACCGCCCTGGTGCTCTTGGCGCGGCGTGGTCAACGTGGTCAACGACCGACTTCCATCGGAAGAGTACTGTACATGGAGAGGCTGACAGCTGGGTCCAGGCGGCCGCAAGGAAGTGCCTCCTTATTATGCGCAAAATAATTATTCCTCCACCTGACAGCAGGGACCCATCGGACGGGCCACCTCATTTTGCGAAAAAAACGTTTCCCCCCTGACTACTGGGACCCACCGGACGGGCCAGCGTATTTCGCGAAAAAACGTTCCCCCCGCTGTCAGCTCGGACCCACCGGAAGTGCCTCCTTATTTCGCACAAAAAAATGAATACTCCCCCTGCTAGCTGGGACCCACCATGGTGGGAGGCTGACTTGTGGGCCTACTAAGTTGACTGGGACGGGGGCCATTGTCAACTTTAGTGAATATGAATGATTCTAGCTCCAGTGACCGTACGATGTCCATCCAACGGCCGTAGTGCTTCTTCAACCTCTGGTCTTCTTGCTCCAGCCGCCCAAAGCAGCGCCGGTCGTGCCGCATGCTCCTGCCTCCCATGCACGGCTGTGCTGCCGCGGAGGCCTCACCGCCCCCTACTATTCCCACCGCTGGCAAGGCCCTGCGGCGACGGCAGCCTCACACCGCAGCCGAATGAGTGAACCCTCGTACCCCTCTCCGCGCGGGCTTCCACTGCCGCGTCTTCCCCGGCTCCGCGTCGTCCCCTTCCTAGGCCTCGCGGTCGTCCACCGCCCTGGTCCTCTCGGCGCGGAGTGGTCAACGTGGTCAAGGAACGACTTCCATCGGACGTGGAATGTACGTGGAGAGGCTGACAGCTGGGTCCACGGCCGCAGCAAGGAAGTGCCTCCTTATTACGCGGAAAATAATGATTCCTCCACCTGACAGCTGGGACCCACCGGACGGGCCACTGTATTTCGCAAAAAAATGTTTCCCCTTGACTGCTGGGACCCACCAGCTACATCTTCGCACGCAAGGAAGTGCGTCCGGGCAAAAAAACGATTCGCCCCCCTGACTGCTGGGACCCACCAGCTACATCTTTGCACGCGAGGAAGTGCCTGACAGTTGGGACCCACCTGGTCGAAGCGTACGTAGCGTTGTCATTCTGGTCGCGAACGTGTACGTACATATATACTGGTGGATGTAGAGGCGCGCACGTGTCGTAGTAGAGGCGCGTACGTGTCGTAGTAGAGGCACGCACGTAGCATGTACACGTACGTACAGCGGCCAGGGTGCAAGAAAGAAAATACGGCCACATATGTGTACATATGGGCGGGGTCTCGAACGCCTACTCGCGCATACGTATGGCCAAGGCTCGTGTACATGGCTGGGTCGGAACGGAGAAACAACGTCGTCGTCGTGTTCATGGGGAGGCAACGGAATGCGTCGTGTTCATGGGGAGGCAACGGAATGCGTCGTGTTCATCGGGAGGCAACGGAACGCGTGGGAGCCAACCGGCTGGGTCGGAATGGAATGCGTGGTCGTGTGCATCGGGAGGGCTTGGACGGAACAGGCAATGGAAACGAGGCCTGGCGTACCGCACAACGAAGGAAACGGACCTCCTACGTTCGGAACGGGGTCCTGTTGATCGGGAGGGGTGTGGCGTACCGCAAAATGGAGGAAACGGACCTCCGAAACGGGGGTCCTGTTGATCGGGAGGGGTGTGGCGTACCGCAAAACGGAGGAAACGGACCTCCTACGGTCGAAACGGGGTCCTGTTGATCGGGAGGGGTGTGGCGTACCGCAAAACGGACGAAACGGACCTCCTACGGTCGAAACGGGTGTCCTGTTCATCGGGAGGGGTGTGGCGTACCACAAACGGGACTCCACGGGATACTGTTCATCTCCACCGTCGACCTCCTCCAGCCTCGACGGGCTACCGTCGACCTCCTCCAGCCTCCACGGGCTCCTCTTCATCCAGCCTCCACCGCGCGCTACTCCACCGGCTACTGTTCAACCACCCCTCCACGGGCACCCCTCCACCGTCTACTGTTCATCCAGCCCTCCACACCACGGGGTCCTGTTCAACCACCCCTCCACGGGCACCCCTCCACCGTCTACTGTTCATCCAGCCCTCCACCACACCACGGGGTCCTGTTCATCCAGAGGCAACGCCACTGCTCACTGTTCATCCACCCGCCCACACAACGCTCACTGTTCATCCAGTCGATCGGCTTCAGTTAGCAGTAGTAGAGAAGGAATAGCTCGATCGGGTTCAGTTAACAGCCATCGATTGATCGCTCAGGTTCAGTAACGCGTAGCCTGCAGTGCAATCGCTCGGGTTCAGTTAGAGCCCAAAGCCTCGCTCGGGTTCAGTTAGAGCCAACGCCTCGCAGACACACGCGTACGTGTACGAGAGAAACGCGCATCGCTCGGTCCCCGACCTCCCACCATAACCGGGAACTCCCCGAAATTTTCCTCCCCCTCACCTCTACCACGGTTTTTTCCGTCATGGACGGCCCAAAGAATGTCATGCAGCTGCGTCTCCGGCCCGCCCAGGACGAACAGCCCATTTTCTGTCATGATTTTTTGTCATATAAGTAGGAGCCCACCACATCTATGATGATACCGGGTTTTGTCACAATTATCGTCATAGAAGTGTCATATGTATGACAGAAAAAAATTTCGTTCGGCCCAAAATGTCACGGATGTGTCTTTTTTTTGTAGTGGTGGCTACTAGAACTGGTAAAATGACTCAGGAACCTTTGTATCCTGAAGGCCACCCTAAGAGAATTGAGCAGGATTCTCAGAGAAATAATTTAGATGCACCTAGTCCTTCTAAAAAGAAGAAAAAGAAAAATGATAGGACTTTGCATGCTTTTCGTGAACCTGTTGTTGACACACCTAAGAATCCCAATGATATTTCTATTTCTGATGCTGAAACACAATCCGGAAATGAGCATGAACCTAGTGATAATGTCAATGATGATGTTCATGTTGATGCTCAACCTAGAAATGATAATGATGTAGAAATTGAACCTGCTGCTGATCTTGATAACCCACAATCAAAGAATCAATGTTATGACAAGAAAGACTTTGTTGCTAGGAAGCACGGTAAGGAAAGAGAACCATGGGTTCAGAAACCCATGCCTTTTCCTCCTAAGCCATCCAAGAAGAAGGATGATGAGGATTTTGAGCGCTTTGCTGAAATGATTAGACCTATCTTTTTGCGTATGCGTTTAACTGATATGCTTAAAATGAATCCTTATGCTAAGTATATGAAGGATATTGTTACAAATAAAAGAAAGATACCGGAAGCTGAAATTTCCACCATGCTTGCTAATTATACTTTTAAAGGTGGAATACCAAAGAAATTAGGAGATCCAGGAGTACCCACTATACCATGCTCCATTAAAAGAAACTATGTTAAAACTGCCTTATGTGATCTTGGAGCCGGTGTTAGTGTTATGCCTCTCTCTCTATATCGTAGAATTGATTTGAATAAGCTGACACCTACTGAAATATCTTTGCAAATGGCCGATAAATCAACTGCTATACCTGTCGGTATTTGTGAGGATGTGCCTATTGTGGTTGCAAACGTTACTATTTTAACGGACTTTGTTATTCCTGATATTCCCAAGGTCGATAGTATGTCTATTATTCTTGGAAGACCCTTTTTGAACACTGCAGGGGCTGTTATTGATTGCAACAAAGGCAATGTCACTTTTCAAGTTAATGGCAATGAGCATACGGTACACTTTCCGAGGAAACAACCTCAAGTTCATAGTATAAATTCTATTGGAAAAATCCCATCAATTATTTTTGGAGGTTTTGAATTTCCTCTTCCTACTGTCAAGAGGAAATATGATATTCTTATTATTGGGGATGTGCATATCCCCGTTGAGGTAACATAGTGTTATTTGAAATTTCTCCGGTTCCATGTTATTCGGAATGAGTTTGTTAACAAGATATGATCAACCTTGTTAGTGGATTCCTTTTGATGAGCATGAGATGGATGAAGTTAGAAAGCACAACCTTGTATACCCTCCTTTTACTTTATGTTATTTAGAATGAATAAAGTAAAAATAGTATTTTCTGTCAGTTTTCTGAATTATCCGTGCAATAAAAAATACCCCGAAAATAAAAAGTTCTCCAAATGCCCCAAAATTGAAATATGATTTTTTTGGAATATTTGAGATTATCTGGCACTGAGAACACAGCAGGGGGAGCAAGCACCTGGCCACGAGGGTCCAGGGCGCGCCCCCCTGCCTCGTGGGCCCACGGTGGCTCCCCTCCACTTATTCTAGCAACCACACACTCCTTCTTCCTCCCAAAAAAATCACCAACCAGCTCAAGCACGAGTTCTAGCTCATTTTGCTGCGATTTTCGATCTCCTAGCTCAAAGCACATCTCACAAAACAGCTTTGGGGGATTGTTCCTTGGTATGTGACTCCTCCAATGGTCCAATTAGTTTTTGTTCTAGTGCTTTATTCATTGCAAATTTGTGCTACCTAGGTGACCATGTTCTTGAGCTTGCATGTCAAATTCATATGGTTCCAAGTAGTTTTAATGCATGATATAATCTCTAGGCACTTGTAGGAGTAGTTGCTTTCAATTTTGTTGAGTTTGGTTCACTTTTATTTTGAAGTTACTAAAAATTTCAGAAATTTTCAGAAAATAATGAAGAGATTTTTGAGGGGCTCTTCGAGCCGAAGCTCGAATGATAAGGAAAGTGAAGAAGAAGAAGAGAGGCCCAAGTATAACCTCCCTCGCATCGTGGAAGGTCGGCCGTGTGAATGGCCTTGTGATGATTTCTTGATAGCAGACGGGATTTATGATGATTTTTTTGAATTGGCTGAGAATGCAGGCCTCACCGACTTCCTCCGCGACAAACGCGAACAGTACCTCTTACTCACTAATATCTTTGTGCAAAATTTTCATTTCCATTCTAGGAGGTCTCCACCTTCGGTGGATTTCTATTTATATGATGAGTACAAGGAGATGCCCCTCTCTGAATTTTGTGAGGTTTGCAAGTTGCCTTTTCCGGGCAGCGTAGAGGAACCACATCGTGACGATGTGGAGGGGTTTATTGATACAATTGCTGGAAATGAGGAAAGTTTCCGATGCAAGAATCACTAGCATACATTTTCCTGTTTTATGTTATTTTGCATTATTTGCTAGTAGATGCTTAATTGGTTGCGGAAACTGTGGCAACCTAAGTGCCCCTGACATTGTTATTTCGTGCCATGCCTTGTTTCGTGATGACTCATTTAGTATGGGTGCTATTGTTGCAAAGCGGTTAAATCTTAACCGTACAAAGGGCCCCATCTTGGTAGGCATCTTCGCCTCGCGCCTCGCTTCATACTTTAATATACCTATTAGGCATTATGAGAAAGAAGAAAAATTGTTGCCTACTGTTCTTCTAGATTACAAGAGTATGGTTGCACATGATTTCATTGTTAAGAACAGGAAAAAGGAGCTTAACTATAGACTGTTATTTGATAAAAATCACCCTGAGATTATTACCTTGCCTGCTCCTTCCTTGTTTGATTTATCTGCAGGTGAGTACCTTGTTCCTTTGGAGGCCATTCACGCCTACCAGAAGCCCACATCAGCTACAGAGCCATATCTGGAACCACAATTTGTTCCCCCACGCCAGTTTGTTTACCGGTGGGACCCGGAGGAGGTTGCCAACCAGTGGCAACCCAAGGCTTCATCTCAGTACGACCCCAACTATAACTTTGGATATCCGCCAGGCCAGCCATGGCCATAGACCAACTTAGGCCAAAAGCCTAAGCTTGGGGGAGTACGCATTTCTCACCGACATTACATTCATGTTCACACACTCATTGCTAGTTGTCGGTGCTCATAATTTTTCACTGTAATATCCACGCTAGTTTATTTTCCTTCTTATGCTTTCTTCTTGTGTGTTTGATAAACCATAAGAAAAACAAAAAATTAGTTGTAGCTTTTAGCTAGTTTAATTTCTTGCTGTAGTAGTAATAATTAAAAGAAAACCCAAAAAGATTTCTTGTTCTTCTTTTGCTTGTTGGTAGCTTTCTCGTGTAAATAGTTTTATTTCTTTAATTTTCTTTGGGGGTCGATAGGAGAAGACCAAAATGAAAATGTTGAAGCGGCTCTTATATGCATTATTGTTGATTTAACCAAGAGCCCATATTATCTTGTCTTCTTCCTTGAACTGAATGCTTGCAGATTCCAGCTTAGTCCAATGCACGTGCACTATTATTATTATTCACATCATTCGGTCGTGCAAGTGAAAGGCCATAATGACGATATATGATGGACTGATTGAGATGAGAGAAGCTGGTATGAACCCGACCTCTTTTGTTTTTGTAAATATGATTAATTCATCGTTCCTGATTCAGCCTATTATGAATAAACATGTTTGCAATGACAATTAGAGATTGTAGTTACTTATGCCATGCTTAATTAGCTAGGAGTTTATAATGGTTTACCTTGCGTGCCAACATGCTATTAAAATGGTTGTGATGTGGTATGATAGGGTGGTATCCTCCTTTGAATGATTCAAGTGACTTGACTTGGCACATGTTCACACATGTAGTTGAAACAAAATCAACATAGCCTTCGCGATATTTATGTTCATGGTGGATTATATCCTACTCATGCTTGCACTCAATGTTTATTAATTTTAATGCATGTTCATGACTGTTGTTGCTCTCTAGCTGGTCGCTTTCCAGTCTTTTTCTAGCCTTCACTTGTACTAAGCGGGAATACTGCTTGTGCATCCAATCCCTTAAACCCCAAAGTTATTCCATATGAGTCCACCATACCTTCCTATATATGCAGTATCTACCTGCAGTTCCAAGTAAATTTGTATGTGCCAAACTCTAAACCTTCAAATGAAATTCTGTTTTGCATGCTCAAATAGCTCATATCAACTAGGGTTGTCTGTATCTTCTATGCTAGTCGGGTTATTCTCAAGAGGAGTGGACTCCGCTCCTCATTCACGAGAAAATGGCTGGTAACTGGGATGCCCAGTCCCATGCTTTATGCAAATCAAATCAAAATAATTGCAAACAAAACTCCCCCGGGACTCTTGTTAGTTGGAGGCACTCGTTGTTTCGAGCAAGCCATGGATTGATGCTTGTTGGTGGAGGGGGAGTATAAACTTTACCATTCTGTTTGGGAACCGCCTATAATGTGTGTAGCATGGAAGATATCGCCTTCTCTCGGTTGTTATGTTGACAATGAAAGTATGCCGCTCAAAATATTATTTATATCTATTTCAAAACCGAGCTCTGGCACCTCTACAAATCCCTGCTTCCCTCTGCAAAGGGCCTATCTATTTACTTTTATGTTGAGTCATCATCCTCTTATTAAAAAGCACCAGCTGGAGAACACCACTGTCATTTGCGTCCATTACTATTAATTTATATTGGGTATGACTATGACTGGATCTCTTTTACCATGAATTACAATGTTTAGTCAGTCCTTGATCTTCAGAGGTGCTCTGCATTTAAGTTTTGTGGTCTCAGAAAGTGCTAGGGAGATACCATCTTGTTATATCATATTATGATTGTTTTGAGAAAGTGTTGTCATCCGAGATTTATTATTATTGCTCGCAAGTTGATTATGCCATTGATATGAGTAAACATGAGACCTAAGTGTTATTGTGAATATGGTTAGTTCATAATCTTTGTTGAAAACTTGAATGCTGGCTTTACATATTTACAACAACAAGAGCAAACAGAGTTTGTAAAAGTTTTTCTTTATCACTTTCAGTTTATCAACTGAATTACTTGAGGACAAGCAAAGGTTTAAGCTTGGGGGAGTTGATACGTCTCCGTTGTATCTACTTCTCCAAACACTTTTGCCCTTGTTTTAGACTCTAACTTGCATGATTTGAATGGAACTAACCCGGACTGATGCTGTTTTCAGCAGAATTGCCATGGTATTATCTTTGCACAGAAACAAAAGTTATCAGAATGACCTGAAACTTCACGGAGATTATTTTTGGAAATAATAAAAAATATTGGCGAAAGAATCAAGGCCAGAGGGGCCACACCCTGTCCACGAGGGTGGGAGGCACGCCTGCCCCCCCCCAGGGCGCGCCCCCTGCCTCGTGGCCCCCTGGTGCTCCACCGACCTCAACTCCAACTCTATATATTCACGTTCGGGGAGAAAAAAATCAGAGAGAAGGATTCATCGCGTTTTACGATATGGAGCTGCCGCCAAGCCCTAAACTCTCTCGGTAGGGCAGATCTGGAGTCCGTTCGGCGCTTTGGAGAGGGGAATCCGTCGCCATCGTCATCATCAACCATCCTCCATCACCAATTTCATGATGCTCACCGCCGTGCGTGAGTAATTCCATCGTAGGCTTGCTGGACAGTGATGGGTTGGATGAGATTTATCATGTAATCGAGTTAGTTTTGTTAGGGTTTGATCCCTAGTATCCATTATGTTCTGAGATTGATGTTGCTATGACTTTGCTATGCTTAATGCTTGTCACTAGGGCCCGAGTGACATGATTTCAGATCTGAACCTATTATGTTTTCATGAATATATGTGAGTTCTTGATCCTATCTTGCAAGTCTATAGTCACCTACTATGTGTTATGATCCGGCAACCCCGAAGTGACAATAATCGGGACCACTCCCGGTGATGACCATAGTTTGAGGAGTTCATGTATTCACTATGTGTTAATGCTTTGGTCCGGTACTCTATTAAAAGGAGGCCTTAATATCCCTTAGTTTCCGCTAGGACCCCGCTGCCACGGGAGGGTAGGACAAAAGATGTCATGCAAGTTCTTTTCCATAAGCACGTATGACTATTTTCGGAATACATGCTTACATTACATTGATGAATTGGAGCTAGTTCTGTGTCACCCTATGTTATGACTGTCACATGATGAACCGCATCCGGCATAATTCTCCATGACCGATCCAATGCCTACGAGCTTTTCACATATTGTTCTTCGCTTATTTACTTTTCCGTTGCTCCTGTTACAATCACTACAAAACCCAAAAATATTACTTTTGGTACCGTTACCATTACTTCCATACTACTTTGCTACTAAATACTTTGCTGCAGATATTAAGTTATCCAGGTGTGGTTGAATTGACAACTCAACTGCTAATACTTGAGAATATTATTTGGCTCCCCTTGTGTCGAATCAATAAATTTGGGTTGAATACTCTACCCTTGAAAACTTTTGCGATCCCCTATACTTGTGGGTTATCATCAGGCTGATCTTCAACTTCCTCCACGTTGATGTGGTTCACCTGATCTCTGGTGAAGGGATTGGGCTTCTTCCCAGAGCTTCCATTTGGATAGCCATTCTTCTACTCAGAACAATCATTGGCGTAATGTCCTGTCTTCCCGCACTTGTAAGAGGTAACGTGACTCAGATCCTTCTTGGCGTGTGTTGCTAGGTTGGTACGGTTTTGGCTACTGCTTCCTCCATTCCCATTCCCATTCTTAGGGCCACTGTGGTTGTTTGGAATCCCTCCATTGTGTGTGTGGCCTCCATGGTTATGATGGGTATGTCCTCCCGAGTTCGGGGTAAAACGAGGCTTCTGCTGAGCTCCAGAATTATACTTCCCCTCTCCATACTTCCTTTTGCGGCTCTCTATCTGCTGCTGCTTGCCTTCAATCATAAGAGCCTTGTCTACCAACTCCTGGTAATTGGTGAATGTTGCCACCATCAACTGCATACTCAGCTCATCATTCAGCCCTTCCATAAACTTTTCCTGCTTCGCGGCATCTGTGGCCACATCATCCGGGGCATAGCGAGCTAACTTACTGAAATCATCCACGTACTGCCCGACAGTACGATTTCCCTGGCGTAAGTTGCGAAACTCACGCTTCTTCATGCTCATAGCTCCAGTTGAGACATGTGCAGTGCGGAATGCTTGCTGAAACTGATCCCAAGTGACATTGCCTATGGGGAAAGTGGTTGTGTAATTCTCCCACCATGAGGCTGCGGGTCCATCCAGTTGGTGTGCAGCAAAGCGCACCTTCTCAGCATCTGTGCAACCTGCGGTGGTCAACTCCCTTCCAATTCTGCGTAACCAGTCATCAGCAACAATCGGCTCGGTGCTACTGGAAAACACCGGCGGATTCAACCTCAGAAAACGGGCTAAGTTGTCAACTGGAGGTGGTGGCGGTGGGTTGTTGTTGTTGTTGTTGTTGTTGTTGTTGCCTTGGTTCTGGACTAACAACTGCATTAAGGCATTCTGCTGCTGGATCAACTGAGTGAGCTCCGGTGGGAAAACAAACCGGTGTCACGTCTCGGAGGCATCTGATGGGTTTAGATGGAAGAGATTAGAATAGAGTGGGGTCTAAAGAAAAAAAAGGAAGTTCCCGCCCGACTGGGCCGAAGGCCCAGCCGAGCCGGCCCGCGCCGCCAACCACCACGCCTACCCGTGCTCGCGCCGGACTCCGCGCCGCCGCCGCTTGCCCCTTGCCCAAGCCGCATGCCGCCCCCTCTTTAAATACCTCCCCCCCGGCCCCCTCTCCACCCCAAGCCACCGCCGCAGCCGCCGCCCCCCGCCGCCCGCAGTCGCCCACGCCGCCAGCCCGCGCCGCCGCCGCTCCTCCGCCAACGCCGCTCGCCGATGCCACGCTGCCGTTCGCCGACGCCGCACGCCGCCGCACCCCGCCGTTGCCCGTCGCCGCCGAAGCCGCCGCCTCGCCGGGATCCCGCCCCCGTTGACCCACCGGTTTTCGTCGTGAATCCATAAAAACCGCCACTGATTTTTCTCGGTTTTAGATCTAGATCGGTTTTATTTAGGGTTAGGGTTTTCTCGGTTTTTTTTCGGTTTTTCCGATCGGCTCTATTTAGCGAATGTTCAACCGAACGTCTCTGTTTGTGAACATTTTCGTTCGTTTGTCTCTGTTAGTGAACGTTCGTTCGATAGCGTTTTCTTTTTATTTTATTTTCGGCCAGGGACCCATCCACGATTATTTTTATCGCATATTAGCCCCTGATCTTTAAACCTTCGCAACTTTTTAACCGTTCGTCCAAATCCAGTGAAACCAGCGCCAAAATCTTCGCCTTGAACCCCTCTTTCCAGTTAATCAACTTGAACATGGTTTTTACAAACTAAAAATTTGGTTTCAAGCAGATTTGTTTTCGAATTTCTTTTGATCGTAGTTTGAGTTTCGTAGCTCCGATTCAAATTTTTTTTGAGAATCAAAGTTTTTCAGTTGAACTTTCAATTTGGACTTTCTCATCTGAGTTTTATCCTTGCATCTATGCTTGATTGCTTATGTATGCTATTGTTTGTTTGCGATAGAGTTTCCGGAGTGCGAAGCGTGCTACTACGAGTCTTTAGGGTTTGCAGATCGTCAGCAAGGCAAATAACACTTTGATCATACCCCTTTATTATCCAGTTTTTATGCATTAGTTCCCATCCTCAAACATTGCATGGTTAGGACTTGTTAACATGTGGGTACTGGGAAGTAGTTGATGAGGTAAAACCTATTGTCCTTTATTTCAAACCCTGGGAGTTACTTCTACGTTATGATTACACTGTTATGCTATGCTCGTAGACGTGGTTTGGTTTGAGTGATTCATGACAGATGTGAGAGATTATTATGAACTAAGGGTTTATTTAAGGTGGCTACTTTAATACACATCTTGGTGGATTGTTTGTGGGCACCCGGGGAATCCAGTGTTGTCCGAGGAGATCCCGGGGAATCCGTGTGATCATCCTATGGTTCACCACCCAGGCTCAAAGGGATCATAAGATTATTCATGCTAGAAACTTCCATGTGCAGCCAAAAGCCATTATGGGCTCTGGCATAGTTGAGTATGTTGTGTGACCTGTTTTAGTGGTAGACTAGCAGATGTAGGGGATGTAGGTGGTACGGTCTACCCGTCGAAAGAGTTAATGCTTTTGAAAGACTGTGTCTCGGTCATCCGTTTCTCAAACATCATGTAATGCAAGAAATCCAACGGAGGAGATCAAGTCTTGTGGGGAAACGTGCGCAAACCTCTGCAGAGTGTACAAACTAATCATGGTTAGCCGTGTCCCCGGTTATGGACATCTTGAGTATCTGGTACTTGAATTATTAATTTTATCTCATCACTCTTAATTTAATTTGATGGGTTATTAATATTGTTTAATTGGGATTGAGATGGGGTTTCCATTCTCAATATTTATCAACCAACTTTTTAGTTAACTAAAATATATTCCTTTGCAGTAGGGAAAAAATTGGCTCTACGAAAATGATAACCATAGAGACTCCACCAGCCATATATGCATGTAGATATAGTTGTTATCTTGTTCATTGCTCTATAGTGTTATTTTGCAAGCATATTCCATGTGCTGACCCGTTTTCGGGCTGCAACGTATTATGTTGCAGACTTTTCAGACGAAGAGTAAGGTGCGCTAGGTCGTCGTCGTGCACTCAGCTATGCCGTTGGAGTTGATGGACTCATTTACCTTCGATGCTTCCGCAATTATCTTATTTAGATGGCCTTAAGCCATATTATTGTAATAAGTTCTCTTTTGAGACATTCGATGTAATAAGTGTGTGATTGCACTTTGTTATAAATCCTTCAAGTACTATGTGTGTCAGCATTACCGATCCAGGGATGACACTTATGCACAGAGATTTGACCGTTTGAGGTCGGATCGCTACAAGGAGAGGCCCATGCCACGTCTTCATGCCGGGGGCAGGGCCGAGGGCTTCGCGTTGGGTCATCCGCGCACCTCCCGCCAAGCCCGCATGCTCCAAGGGCTCCGCCGACTCCATCTGCTTGGATTGCTTGGCCCGGTGGGTGAGGGGCTCCTCCACCTCGTCTCTGTCAAGAACGACAAACAAGGATGGCTCAACAACTCAGCAAGCGCTTGTTGCCATAAAAAGACAAATAGAAGGAGAAAGGAAGGTGGGACATCGAAAGCATCTCCTTACTCTAAATCAATGTGCATGGTGCCCAGCGCGAAGCTCATTGGAGGCGGAGTCGCTCTGCCCCTTTTCAGGGGTGGGGGAGCGGTCCTTCCCGGCAGCCTCAGACCTTTTGGAGAAGCAAGGGTCTCTGGCGCAGACGAACTGCTCGACGAGCTCGAGTGTGACTGGGAGCTGGAGTCACCTTCCTTGACCACTCGTCGCTTGCCGGGAGGAGTCTTGGCCTCGGAGAGACGAGAAGAATGGCGATGCACCACACCCATCCCGTCGCCTTTGGAGGCAATCTTCTTCACCTTCTTGGCGGGCCCAGGGCTGGGGTGGCTGCTCCCTGGCCAGGCCGCCTGCGAGGACGGAGTTCAAGATCCAGTTCTGGGGCCTGAGGACCCGAGGCAAGCAACTCTTCCCCGGGCTACTCCACCTCATTGGTGTCATCCTCTTGCTGGGTGTCCGCTACCACTGCGTATAAAGCCTCAATCCCGGCAGGCTCGTCCTAGGCAGGCTCATCCCCGGTAGGCTCATCCTCGGCGGCCTCTTCCATGGCTCGGCCCTCGCTCCTGTCGTGGGAGGACCCCTCACCTTCATCTTCCTCTTTCTCTTCCTCATCCCCTCTTCTGGGCCTTGCTTTCCCGGCGGCCCGAAGTGCTTTGTCCTCCTCAATCCGCTTCTTGATGAACGCCGCCTCCACCTTGGAGGTGCGCTTGAACATGTTGGTCTCCACCCTGGTAGATCTCATCATCAAGGTCGGGTAATTGCCAGTCGCCCTCAAAACCATAAGCGTTGCAATCTGGCATCCGTTTTAGAATCTGGTCTTGGGCAGAGTAGATGTTTAGCGGGACAACACTCGCGGGCAATTTGAACGGCCCAATGCTGCCGAACAGCTGTTTGCACAACCAGCCATGGCCGTAAACCAACAAGTTATTGGCCAAGCCCGGGTACTATCGCATCCTGTCCGCGGCGTCGCCGTACAGCCAGCCGAACCTGTCCCTTTTCTGCAAGGGCGCGATGCAGTGTCGGAGGAAATCGGCCCCCACCTGCTCGATGGTTAACCCGACGGCTTTGAGATGGATGATTTTGTTTAGCACCAGGCGGAGCCTGTTGTCGATGAAGCCTACCTCCCTCCAATCATTGACATGCATAATGCACTCCGTCCGTGCCCGACGAAACTATGGGGCGTCCAGGTCCTGGATCCAACACCAGTCTGTCCTCCATTGTTCCCACCTGCCGCGCTGTTGCCCCGACAGGTAATCCCAAATTTCCCTATTTTCCCGTGGGATCCAGCTACGTTCCCCGAGCTAAACCTTGCTTTCCACTCATGGAACGAAGAAGTGCCAGAACATATCCACATTGGGGGCGACCCCAACAAAGTTCTCGCACAAGTGGGCGAAAATCACCATGCATGCCATTGCATTCGGCGTGAATTCCAAGAGGTGAAACCCATACACCATCACCATCGCCTCATAGAAATATGAGAATGGGGGGCAGAGGGCACAAAAGAAGTACGAACAGAAAAACCGGTATGAATTCGGCGGATCTTCTTCACTTTCTGGCAAGATCACGAGCGTCCCATGCTCCTTTGGAACTTCCGCCCCCCACATATATCCATACCTTGCGACCAAGGTGTTCTCATCCAAGCTCGACGGGAAGAATACCACGTCTCCCCGCCGCTTCTTGTCCAACTCCGCTGCTCTCTTCTTGTTCCCTTCCGCAACTACTATCTTCGCGGCGGCCACTCGCTTCCCCTTGTCAGCAGCAGTCTTCTTTCCCATCCTTATGGGCAATGGAGAGATGGGGGATCGGGTGAGGCGACTGGGAGCTAGAATGGGCGCGAAGCAACTGGGTGACTGGAGGAAGAAGATGATGGATGAAGAAACGGGTGTGAATGAGCCGCGCCCTTCACGTTTTTCCTTTTTACGAGGAACGAGCGTGGGAGGGTGGCTCTTCGGTACTTTCTCTGAGAAAGTTACTGCTCTTTCTACATTAACTGCTACAGTCCCATGACCCCACGACCAGCGGTAATTCCACGGAGTGGACGGCGAATGGACTTGTCATCATAAGCGCTGCGCGTGCAGCACCCCCTCGACACGTGTCCGTGCACTGTTTGGGGCTTAACCCAAAGTGCCATTGTGGCTATCTAATCACTAGATAATGATTGTTTTGCCATTGTGGTAAACCCTTGACCTATAAAAGGAGGACCGAGGCAACCATAGAAACGATTCGGACCTTTGTACACTCGTACACACGTAGCTACTCTCGTCCCAAGGTAACCTTGCCGGGCTTGAGTGTTGTGCATTAGCCATGGTCCTCTCATCAATCCACCAAAGCAGGAGTAGGGTTTTACGCCTCACAGCGGCCCGAACCTTGGTAAAACAATCGGTCTCATCTCTGTCGTGTTGCTCCACGGCCTCCACTCTTTGTGCAACGTCGTTGCTCCCCTACCGAACCACAAGGAGCCCAATGGCTCCATAGGTGACCGTGTCGAACCACGACATCTGGATGTTAAAACTTTCGTTCTGGGACAAGGGAATTTTATGGGAAAAGAACATATAGAGGAATTTTTCAATTGTGTAGGCAATTTGCCTCTCGTTGACACTCCCATACTTAAAAGAACTAAAACTTATGCGGAAGCAATTTCAGCACTAGTTCCGAAATTTGAAAGTAGATTTATCCGTACTCATCCGACCTTGCAAAGATTGTTTTATGTGTTACCCGTTATAAAAGATCCTTAGGCTAATTAAGAAGATAGCTACCCAAGTTCTTAAGAATGAATTTGATCACATAGTACGGGAAGCTAGGGAAATTTTTGATCCTTATGGTATGAGCTGTGAAAAACTGGTAATAGATGAGATTATTTACAATAGTGACTATAATTTGAGACATTTGTTTGGAAATAATATAATTTTTGATGAAAAACTCGAAAAGAAAATCCCCGTTTTAGATATGATCCAGCAAGTTTTCAAGGATGTTAATCAACAATATTCTTGGATCGTGGCAGGAAATCAAAAGGCATACTAAGATGGGCAGCTTAATGATCCCAAAATCTCTATGGATAATGTGTTTCAAGTTATCTTTGCAAAACCTCCCGACGGGAATGCATCTATGAAAAACAATACCAAAGATGACAATACCTAGATCTAGGTTTTATGCATAGCTAGGGGCATTAAACAATAGCGCTTGTTGGGAGGCAACCCAATTTTATTTTTATGTTTTCTGTTTTTGCTTCTGTTCTTGAATAATTACACATTATTTCCTCTGTAGTAACTGTGTTTTAATGTTTTTATTTAGTCTTTGAGCCAAGTAAAGCCTTTGGGATAGTTTGGTATATCATTGATTTGATCTTGCTGAAAAACAGAAACTTTTGAGACCATTAACAAAATTGTTTAAAATCACAGAAGCGTGATAAAATCCTGAAGTTTTTACACAAGATTGATATATGAATTGCCTCTATTGTCCCAATTTTTCAGAATTTTTGAGTTACATAAGTATTTGAAGTTTACAGATTGCTACAGGTTGTTCTGTTTTTGACAGATTCTGTTTTCTATGTGTTGCTTGCTTATTTTTATGAATCTATGGGTAGTATCGGGGGTATGAACCATGGAGAAGTTGTAACACAGTAGATATTACACCAATATAAATAAAGAGTGAGTTCACAACAGTACCAAAAGTGGTGATTTATTCTTATACTAACGGATCTCATGAGTTTTCTGTTGAGTTTTGTGTTGTGAAGTTTTCAAGTTTTGGGTAAAGATTTGATGGACTATGGAATAAGGAGTGGCAAGAGCCTAACCCTGGGGATGCCCATGGCACCCCAAGGTAATATTCAAGGACAACAAAGAGCCTAAGCTTGGGGATGCCCCGGAAGGCATCCCCTCTTTCGTTTTCAATCCATCGGTAAATTTACTTGAGGCTATATTTTTATTCACCACATGATATGTGTTTTGCTTGGAGGCTCTTGTATGATATGAGTATTTTCTTTTTAGTTTGCCACAATCATCCTTGCTGTACACACCTTTTGAGAGGGACACGCATGAATCGTGAATTTATTAGAATACTCTATGTGCTTCACTTATTTCTTTTGAGCTAGGCAATATGCTCTAGTGCTTCATTTATATCTTTTTAGAGCACGGCGGTGGCTTTATTTTATAGAAATTGTTGAACTCTCTTGCTTCACATATATTATTTTGAGAGTCTCTAAACAGCATGGTAATTTTCCTAGGTTATGAATTTAGTCCTAATATGATGGGCATCAAAGAGGGATATAACAAAAACTTTCATATAAAGTGCATTGAATACTATGAGATGTTTGATTCCTTGCATATTGTTTTGTGATATAAAGATGGTGATATTAGAGACATGCTAGTGAGTAATTGTGGATTGGTAGAAATACTTGTGTTAAAGTTTGTGATTCCTGTAGCATGCACCTATGGTGAACCGTTATGTGATGAAGTCGGAGCATGATTTATTTATTTATTATCTTCCTTAGGAGTGGCGGTCGGGGACAAGTGATGGCTTTTCCTACCAATCTATCCTCCTAGGAGCATTCGTGTAGTAATTTGTTTTGATAGCTAATAGACTTTTTAATAAGTATGTGAGTTCTGTATGACTAATGTTGAGTCCATGGATTATACACACTCTTACCCTTCTAGCATTGCTAGCCTCTCTAGTACCGCGCAATTCTTGCCGATGCATTAACCCCACCATATACCTTCCTCAAAACATCCACCATACCTACCTGTTTTGCCATTTCTATAGCCATTCCAAGATATATTGCCATGCAACTTCCACCATTCCGTTTATTATGACACGCACCATCATTGTCATATTGCTTTGCATGATCATGTAGTTGACATCGTATTTGTGGCAAGGCCACCGTTCATATTTTTCATACATGTCACTCTTGAGTCATTGCACATCCCGACACACCGCCAGAGGCATTCATATAGAGTCATATTTTGTTCTAGAATCGAGTTGTAATTCTTGAGTTGTAAGTAAATAAAAGTGTGATGATCATCATTATTAGAGCATTGTCCCATGTGAGGAAAGGATGATGGAAGCTATGATTCCCTCACAAGTTGGGATGAGTCTCCGGACTTTGTGAAAAATAAAAGAGGCCAAAGAAGCCCACCAAAAAATGAGAGAAAAGAGAGAAGGGACAATGTTACTATCCTTTTTCCACACTTGTGCTTCAGAGTAGCACCATGATCTTCATGATAGAGAGTCTCCTATGTTGTCACTTTCATATATACTAGTGGGAATTTTTCATTACATAACTTGGCTTGTATATTCCAATGATGGGCTTCCTCAAATTTCCCTAGGTCTTCCTGAGCAAGCGAGTTGGATGCACACCCACTTAGTTTCTTTTTGAGATTTCATACACTTATAGCTCTAGTGCATCCGTTGCATGGCAATCCCTACTCACACTACTAGGGAAAAGCCTAGCAGCAGCACGGGTTTTGGGTGTATCAGTAGAGCGGGTGCCCGCGCTACTGATACGGTGCCACAGCTAACTTGTAGCAGTAGCGCGTGTTGACACATGCTACTGCTATACATGGTAAGCTATAGCATGCGTTGCAGACAGCATTACTGCTAATTATCTGTAGCGGGTCTTATACCCCCACGCTACTGCTATTACTTTGAAAAATAAAAAAAGTCTCGATCCCATGCGTGTTGTCAATGGCAGCAGTGGTTCGATCTAGCAACGATTGGCGTCGCCGGAGGCATGAACGGACAGCGGAAGACCAGATCCGGCGGTGGCTATTGGAGAGGGCCCGTTTCTATGGTAGAGCCCGGCCGTGGCGTGGGGCTCCTCTTCCCGACCATGCCAGATGGCTCCAGTTCGTCCATGGCGACGACCTGCACGGGCGTGGACATGGGAGGGTGAGTCAAACCAGAGGGAGAGACAGAAGAGGAAAACCAAGGGAGAGCGGAAGGTGATGGAGGGAGCAGCGGAGCTAGTCACCGGTGGTGAGGTGCTCCGGTGTGGTGGCACGGGGCGGCGGCGTCCTAGACGTCGGTGGAAGATCGGCGAGCTCCTAGACGCCGGTGGCGCGAGGCGGCGGCCTCTTTCGGCGCCACGAAGGAGGATGGGCGCATCGGCAAGAGGTCCATGTGAGAGCGTATGGAAAGCGAGAGGAGAGAGTAGTGGAAGAGAGGAGGGATTTGGGGGAGGAGATGGGGATTCGGCCGAGGATATGGCGACTTCACCTATCTCGTACTTAGCAGTAGCGAGGGGTATAAAACCGCAGTACTACTATCAACTTACGAATAGCGCGGGTTTATACCCCTCGCTACTACTATGGCATGTTTCAGGGGGCACGTTAGAGACCGCTTAGTAGTAGCGAGGGTTAAGAACCCGCGCTACTACTATCAACTTAGTAGTAGCGAGGGGTAAAAACCTGCACTACTAGTAAGTAGCAGTAGCGAGGGGTATAAACCCTCGCTACTAGTAAGCGTCTGCCTGTAAGCTTTTCCCTAGTAGTGTCACTCACATTGATATCTATTGATGGGCATCTCCATAGCCCGTTGATACGCCTAGTTGATGTGAGACTATCTCCTTCTTTGTGTCTTCTCCACAACCACCATATTCTATTCCACCTATAGTGCTATATCCATGCCTCACGCTCATGTATTGCGTGAAAGTTGAAAAAGTTTGAGAACATCAAAAGTATGAAACAATTGCTTGGCTTGTCATCGGGGTGGTGCATGATTTAATACTTTGTGTGATGAAGATGGAGCATAGCCAGACTATAAGATTTTGTAGGATAACTTTATTTGGCCATGTTATTCTGAGAAACATGATTGCTTTATTAGTATGCATGAAGTATTATTTTTTTTGTCAATATTAAACTTTTTTTTTGAATCTTATGGATCTGAATATTCATGCCATAATGAAGAAGATTACATAGATAAATATGTTAGGTAGCATTCCACTTCAAATATGTTAGGATGCTTGATACGTCTCCAACGTATCTATAATTTTTGATTGTTCCGTGCTATTATATTATGTGTTTTGGATGTTTGATATGCATTAATATGCTATTTTATATTATTTTGGGACTAACCTATTAATCTAGAGCCCAGTGCTAGTTTCTGTTTTTTCCTTGTTTTTGAGTTTTACAGAAAAGGAATATCAAATGGAGTCCAAACGGAATAAAACTTTCGCGATGATTTTTCTTGGACCAGAAGACATCCACGGAACTTGGAGTTCAAGTCAGAAGAGTCCCGAGGGCTCCACAAGCCCTCAGGGCGCACCCTAGGGGAGGAGGCGACCCCTGGCTTGTGGCCCTCCCGGGAGTCCACCGACCTTCCTCTCAGCTCTATAAATCCTCAAATATTCCCCAACATCAGAAGCATCCACGAAAATACTTTTCGACCGCCGCAAGCCTCTGTTCCCGTGTGTCGGTGCCACAAACCCTGGGTCTGTTGCCCAGACTGTGCACATGCACGGGAAAAGGATTGATGCACCAACCCAAATCAGAGTGCAAGGAACCAAGAGCTTCGAAGGACCAACATGCAGATCAAGAGGACCGAGATCAAGCCAGAGAAACAAGATGCCACCAGTAGAAAATCCTGCCTTGACGGGCAGAGGAGATTGACAAGGACAGGGTCACCCCCGGAAGAACACGTCCAAGGCATCCCGGCAGGGCCTGCCAGGACTCACGGAGGCAAAACGACCTCACCCAACCAATCCACCAGGACCCACGTCGACGATCAATGCGGTGTCGAGCCGCAAAGTGACTAAGTGGCAGCCATTTGCCACATAGCGGCCTTTCTCTATGGGAAATGCCACCCACGACACCCGTCCTGCAACGTGTCAAGCGAGCAGGTGTGAAGCTAGCAAAACAGCCCGGCAGGGCTTGCCGGGCAAGCAACGATGTGACATTGAGCGGTGCATTTAGTGTGCCATGACAACCTGTAGAGTTAGGTATGATAGCACTGTTTTCTATCTTATCAGTCCATAATGACTGTTTTGCCATTGTGGTGACCCCTTAATCTATAAAAGGAGGCCCGTGGCAACCGTAGAAAGGGTTGGAAGGTTGGAAAACACACACACTCATACGCGCGTAGCCACTACCGCCCCTGCCGAGCAAGTGTACTATGCTCCGCCACCATTCTTCCACCATGAATCCACCAAAGCAGGAGTAGGGTTTTATGCCTCACGGCGGCCCGAACCTGGGTAAAATTTCCTCTGTGATCGTTGCCGCACCGCCCCACGTTCTTCTGCTCTTTGTGCAACGCGATATCCCCCTGCCGAACCAGCAAGGGGCCCTTGGTCCCATAGGTGGCCGTTGTTTCCCATGACATCTTTGGCGCGCCAGGTAGGGGGATCGCTTGCGCGAACCTGAAGGCATACGCAGCGCGTCATCTTCATCACCGTCTTCACCTTCGACAGTGCCATCTTCCATGGCGCACAAGAAGAAATCCAGTGCTTCGGCTCATCCATCCACCTCGAAGGCTCCACCGCCCGCGGCCTCTTATGCTGCGGGGGATGCGGAGGCATGCGAGGACGTGGACGCTGCTGGGGATGTAGTCTGTGCAGGCGGCACCATCACCACTTCCCCCATAGCCGGCGCAAGATCAGGAAACATCGAAGGAGAACAGCATCAGCAACGCCCCGATGGCCATGCTCCACAAGGTACGGGTGAAGGGGTTACTCCATCCGCGCCCCTTCCTCCCGCCGACGGGCACAGCCGCAGCAATGGCGCTCGGTCCGGAGCGAATCACCGCCCTCCGGCCGCCCCCACCACAGGAGCGACCGCAGTGCGTGCGCCTCCCCCGGGACAGGTCGACCAAGTCGCTGCGCCCCGCAGAGCCGCTAGCCCTCTAGCGCCTTTGCCGCACCACCCTGCCATCTAGGTGGCCGCCCCGCAACAGCGGGGGTGCGGTGCTGCCGCCGCTGGCACAATTAGGAGCTAGGCGACAGTGCGACCTACTTCATCATCACCGATGCCAAGTACAGCCACGGAGGCCATGGCGCTTGCTAAGCTGCTGCTGAGGTTTCCGCCAGCCTCTGATCAGATGGATGAATGGTGTGCCCCCATCCAAAGTCTCCTCGGTTTCGTCGAGGCTGGGGACTCACAACGAGCTGGCCCGCCACGGCCTCGTCAAGCGACGACCACGGCTTGTGCTCCTGGCCATACGGAAGGGGGAACCCCCATGGTGCAGTCCCCGCCATGACGGCCAGCGCGAGCATAGCTGAATCAAGAACCTGACGACGTCTCAATGGCCTCTTCTGACCCTGAAGCACGTCCAAGCTGGCGGCAAGCCCTGGAGGATAGGCGGGTGGGAGACGCGCGCGTCGTCGTCGAGCGACGCCACAACGAACACTGGCGAACCAATGGGTGTGATGGCCCCGACGTCGACGAGCCTGCGCTCGGTATTGGCGTGCGCCTATCTTTTGAGGTTGGGTGCCCTGCCTTTACTCGTGAGCTGCGGCAAGTCCGTTGGCCATCCGTTCGCACATTCAAGCCAGAGATACCCGAGAAGTATGATGGGAGGCCGAACTAGGCAGAGTTTCTGAGCATCTACACCATCGTTGTTCAGGCTGCCGGGGGAAGAGATGAGAAGGTGTTAGGCAACTACTTCCCTTTGGCTCTCAAGTCCAATGTGAGGTCTTGGCTAATGCACCTGCCGGAGAACTCCATCTCGTCATGGGATGGCCTGTGCCATGAATTCATTGGCGCCTTCACTGGCGGCCATCAAGAGCCAGGTCGACCCAGTGACTTGCAGCTCCTCCAACAGAAGGAAGGAGAGACCCTCCGTAACTATTAACAGAGATTCAGCAAGGTCCATAGGAACATCCCAAATATCCATCTGGCAGCTGTGATAGCTCCCTTCCAGTCCAATGTGCACAATCGCCGGATACGTTCCAAGATGAACGTGCAGTTGCCCAAGACTGTGAAGGAGCTCTACACCTTGGTGGATAAGTGTGCTCGAATGGAGGAGGGAAGGAAGTTGCCCGGAGAGGAAGATTGCACCAATGTCAATACAGAGGATGATGATGAATCAACCAGTCAGAAGAAGACCAACAAGCGCAGTAAGAAGCAGAAGGATAAGGCAGTGATGATTGTTGAAAGATTGGGTACACCTAGTACCGACAAGGAGGCCAAGGCTGAGGTCCCTGATACGTCTCTGTCGTATCTATAATTTTTGATTGTTTCATGCCAATATTATACATGTTTTATATACTTTTGGTAACTTTTTATATGATTAATTGGACTAACCTATTGATCCAGTGCCCAGTGCCAGTTCCTGTTTTTTGCATGTTTTTTGTATCACGGAAGATCCATATCAAATGAAGTCCAAATGCAATAAAATATTACGGAGAATTATTTTGGAATATATGTGATTTTTGGGAGTTGGAATCACCGCAAATGGAGGTCCACATAGCCCACAAGACACCAGGGTGCGCCAGAGGCCCCTGGCTCGTGGTGGTGGGTTGTGCTCACCTCGTACGTCGGTTGGAGCTCTACTTCGGGCACAAGGAAGCTTATATCCGGAAAAAAATCATGTTAAATCACAGCGCAATCGGAGTTACGGATCTCCGGGAATATAAGAAAAGGTTTTCGGCCACATCTGAGAACGCGAAACAGAAGAGAACAGACAGGGAGATCCAATCTCGGAGGGGCTCCCGCCCCTCCGCCGCCATGGAGACCAAGGAACAGAGGGGGAACTCTCCTCCCATCTAGGGGGAGGCCAAGGAAGAAGAAGGAGGGGGGCTCTCTCCCCCTCGCGCCCGGTGGCGCCGGAGTGTCGCCGGGGCAACAATCGAGACGGCGATCTACATCAACAATATTGCTACCGTCAACACCAACTCTCAACCCCTCTATGCAGTGTTGTAACACCCCTTCTTCCCGATGTAATCTCTACTTAAACATGGTGCTCAACTCCATATATTATTTCCCAACGATCTATGGTTATCCTATGATGTTTGACTAGATTCGTTTTGTCCTGTGGGTTAATCATGATCTTGGTTGGTATGATTGTATATTTTATTTATGGTGTTGTCCTATGGTGCCCTCTGTTCTCGTGCAAATGTGAGGGGCCCCCGCTGTAGGGTGTTGCAATATGTTCATGGTTCACTTATGGTGGGTTGCGAGAGTGATAGAAGCTTAAACCCGAGTAAGTGGGGTATGACGTATGGGAGTAAAGAGGAATTGCTACATAATGCTATGGTTGGGTTTCACGACCTTAATGATTTTTAGTAGTTACGGATGCTTGCTAGGGGTACAATCATAAGTGCATATGATTCAAGAAGAGAAAGTATGTTAGCTCATGCCTCTCCCTCATATAAAATTACAAGAATGATTACCGGTACTTGTTATCGATTTCCTAGGGACAAATAACTTTCTTGTTGACACAAACTCTTTTACTAAACACCTAACTTTTATTATCTTGCAAAGTACTTCTAGTTTTATTCTTGCAAAGCAGTTCTAGCATCACTCCTACAAACTAGTTTCATACTTGTTTTCGGTAAAGCAGACGTCAAGTGTGCGTAGAGTTGTATCGGTGGTCGATAGAACTTGAGGGAATATTCGTTCTACCTTTAGCTCCTCGTTGGGTTCGACACTCTTATTGATCAAAGAAGGCTACAAACGATCCCCTATACTTGTGGGTTATCAAGGCCTTTTTCTGGCGCCGTTGCCAGGGAATTATAGCGTGGGGTGAATATTCGCGTGTGTGCTTGTTTGCTTTATCACTAAGTTGTTTTTATTTCCTGTTCTAAGTTGTTCTCTATCTTTAGTTATGGATATGGAACATGAAACACCAAAAAAATTAGTTGTACCTACTACTCATGGAGATGGGGAACCTCCTAAAACCCTCGATGCTTGTTATGTGAAAGATATTATGCACTACTTTGATAATCCTGAGAAAACCCCATTCAACTATATAATGGGAGTAACGTTGGATCAACGTGAATACTTTAGGGATTATCACTTGACTCATAAAGGGAAATTGTTACGGGATCAAATTCATATATTGAAGCGGTATGCTTGGAATCTATGCTCTAGATATGATTATACTTGTTGCTCCAGGATGAATGCTCCACATCTTCCCTTTTCATGCAAATTTAATGATAATGAAACCTTAGCTTCTTCTGCTAATGGTATATATGATTATTATGATGTGGAATGAATAGAATAATTTTTTGCTTTCAAGGGTGCACATGAAATTGAATCTTTGTTTGAAAAGTTTGAAGATTTTGATGATTTAGTTAATAGACCTGAAAATTTTGCTATCCTTAAATATTGCTATGATAATTATAAATACAATTACGATATTGATGTATTTATTGAGAATAACTCCGCTATCCAAGAAGAGACTAATATTTTGCAGGAGTCTATGGAAGAAGAAATTGATGAAACTGCGAGCTCATTAGATGAAAAAGATGATGAGGAAACCGAAGAACAAACGAAGGAAGAGCGGATTAGCTACCCGTGCCCACCTTCTAATGAGAGTAACTCTTCAACTCATACATTATTTAATGCCCCTTCGTTCTTACCGAAGGACGAATGCTATGATAATTGCTGTGATCCCGTTGATTCATTTGAAATATCCCTTTTTGATGAACTTGATGTTTGTTATGCTTGTGGCCAAGATGCCAATACAAATTATGCTTATGGAGATGAACTTGCTATTGTTCCTTATGTTAAACATGAAATTGTTGCTATTGCACCCACACATGATAGTCCTATTATCTTTTTGAATTCTCCCAACTACACTATATCGGAGAAGTTTGCACTTACTAAGGATTATATTGATGGGTTGCCTTTTACCGTCGCACATGATGATTTTGATGAATATAATATGCATGTGCTTGCTGCTCCTACTTGCAATTATTATGAGAGAGGAATTACGTCTCCGCCTTTTCTATGTTTCCAACACGATAAAATTGCAAGAAACTACTTATGCTATGTATTGGCCTTTACATGATGTGCATGAATTGTTCTTGTATGACATGTCGATGCATAGGAAGAGAGTTGGACTTCGTCATTGCTTGATATATGTTGCTTTGTGCTCACTACTAAATTCCAAATCATTGTTGATTCAAATTGGCTTTGATATACCTTGGGATCCGGGTGGATTCATTAATTGAGCACTTTATGCCTAGCTTAATGGCTTTAAAGAAAGCGCTGCCAGGGAGACAACCCGGAAGTTCTAGAGAGTCATTTATTTTTGTGGAGTGATTTCATAAAGTTTAAAAACAAAAAATATAGAGGGGAACCTAAAACTTTTCAAAAAGGAAAGTGAAAGTGAGAGAGACGAGCATTGTTGAAGTGGGGGGAGCTCCTTAAACTTTGTTCATGCTCACGGAAACTTTGTGAATCTTAATTACATAAACTTTTCAACAATAATAATTATCCCCTTGTACAATTCCATTGTATTATAAAAATAATGTGCCAATGTTTGCCTTTAGGATGATTAGATTGCTTGTTGGTATGTGTGGTCCAGAAACAGAAAGTTTGTGTGTAGCGCGTGAATTTTCATTTTTTTACTGGAACGTCAAACAGTTCTGAAAGTTTTTGCGAAGTCTTGCTATACAAATGTTTTACGTTGTCCTAATTTTTCAGAATTGTTGGAGTACCAGAAGTATGGTAGATGTTCAGATTGCTACAGACTATCCTGTTTAAGACAGATTCTGTTTTTGATGCATTGTTTTGCTTTTTCTGATGAAACTATCGATTCTATCGGTGGTATAAGCCATGGAAAAGTTATATTACAGTAGCTACAATGCAAAAAATATGAATTGGTTTGCAACAGTACTTAGAGTAGTGATTTGCTTTATTATACTAACGGATCTTACCGAGCTTTTTGTCGAGTTTTGTGTGGATGAAGTGATCAAAGATCAAGGAGGTCTCGATATGAGGAGAAGGAGGAGAGGCAAGAGCTCAAGCTTGGGGATGCCCAAGACACCCCAAGTAAATATTCAAGGAGACTCAAGCGTCTAAGCATGGGGATGCCCCAGAAGGCATCCCATCTTTCTTCAACAAGTATCGGTATGTTTTTGTTCTCGTTTTGTTCATGTGATATATGCAAATCTTGGAGCGTCTTTTGTGTTTGTTTTTCACTTTTCTTTTATGCACCACGCTGGTATCAAATAGTCCATGGTTGATTTATAGAATGCTCATTGCACTTCACTTATATCTTTTGAGTGTGGATTTATAGAATGCTTCATGTGCTTCACTTATATCATTTGAAGTTTGGATTGCCTGTTTCTCTTCACATAGAAAACTGTTATTTGTAGAATGCTCTTTTGCTTCATTTATACTTGTTAGAGCATGGTCTTTTGTAGAAAGAATTATGTAGGAGATATGCCCTAGAGGCAATAATAAATGATATTATTTATCTCCAAGTTCATAATTATGTTTATGTTCCATGCTATAACTGCTATGGTTCTCGAGTCTGCAATCACACAAGGCTTGGAGGAGACTCATATGCACGTGTGGAATAATAAACAGTAAGAAGTATTCTTAGTCTGGCCTCTAAGACTAGCTCAAGTGTTGCATGATGGTTCTGTTTTCCTGATCATGGGCATGTCCATGCCAGCAACTTTGAGGGCACAATGTTAAGAGAACATTTGTGTTGAATCGACCCGGATGGATGTTATGCTATGAGATTCATTCGTCACAAGTTTATGGTTGATAACACAGAGATGGTTAATGTTTGCATAATTCCTTAGACCATGAGAGTATCGAGTTTCTTCATAGTTGCTTCATGAACTTTGGGGTTTGTTAAACGTCATCCGTAAATGGGTGGCCATTACGGCCGGGTTCATGGAAAAGTGTGTCAAGTAACTTGATAGCTCAAGATTGGGATTTTCTCCTCCGACGATGGAGAGATATTCTCGGTCCCTCTCGGTGTTACGGTATCCATTATTGTCTGGCCAGACACAAAGTGATTTGATCACAGGGATACCGGAACACGGAAACGAGAAAAGAGAACAAAACCGGTAACGAGGTAACTTGCATGGTGGAGAAATTGTTCGTCCACGGGGATGCAATAAATCTCACCTCAGGTGTTTGTGACATATCGCGAAGCAACAGGAATAGCTCACTGCAACTGGAGGTTCACTCGAATATTTATTCGTGTGGGTATAGGGGTCAATATGGGTGTCCACGGCTCTGATGTTGATCATTGATCGGAAGTGGTTCTGGGTCATGTCTATACTTCACCGAACCTATAGGGTCACATGCTTAAGGGCCATCTATCTGCTGAATACTAGACAGGGAGTCTAAGAGAAAAACACCGAAAAAGTTTTGGACACTGGAAAGGTTTCGGACAGCGGAAAAGTTCTGCAGAGAGAGGTCATCGAATGAGTTTCGGTGAAACCGAAAAGTTGTTTCGGGATATACTATTACGTCAAATTGGTTTCGGCACATGCCTGATAATTCTTGGAGGGTGCCAGAGTCATTCTGGAAACTTTCTGGAATTTTCCGAGATAAAAGCTGGATATGCTCCGGAGCTGCCGGAACCACTTCGGATGCTTTTCACAGATTAAAATCACTAATCCGGAATTGTTTCGAAACGCGTTGAAAGTTATTTTAGTGGGCACAGGAAATGTTCTAAGCCCACATAAATATTTTCAGTTCGAACGGACGCTGAAAAATGTCGTCGTGAATAGTGAAAGTGCTTTTTGGGATATTTATGGAAAGCCACCTTTTGGGGCTTTTCCCGAAAGGCTTCTAGAAGGACTTGGGGATCAAGGAACCCTCTTTGAGGGGCCCCCATGAAGGTGGGACGTTGGAGGGCGCACCTCCTCCATGGGGCTCCACTTGTCATCCCTTTATGCCCTTTATGCCCTTTATGTGTGACATAAAGTGTGGGCATTTTTGGGTTTTTTCATGTGTCCCCTACCCCTTGGGATTTCCTATAAATAGAGGTGGAGAGGCACTCTCCACACTCACTCTTTCTCACATACAAGTGCCATTGCAATGATCTGGCTTCTCTCTCCCTCCCTGCGAAATAGTTTTGTAGAGCCGAAAGGCTGTCTGGGTTCCGGTGGGAACTAGTTCTGGACGGCGAAGCCCTGCCGGATAGATGACACCGTATGTGTGCAACTCTGTAGAGAGATCGTAGTTTCGGACTTAGTTAGAGAGTGCCTCCCGAAGGGCTGTCCGTGTGACCGTCCGAGTTTCAATAGTCCTCCCGAAGGGCTGTCTGAGTGGTCGTTCGAGTTTTGAAGGTCCTCCTGAAGGGCTGTCAGCGACACCGTCCGGGGGACTCTCCGACCACCTCCCGGAGGGCTGTCCGAGGGGCAGATGAGGGTATACATCCTCGCGGTTGGGAGGTTGTAAATCCTAGCTGCGGGGATCTGCACCGCCGTTCGTCATCGACTACTTCCGCTGTGCTACGAGTCGGTAATGAAAAAGATCAAACCTTGTATGCAGTCTCCATAGTGGTCCTGGGCTGGTGCGTAGGTCGGAAATTTTTTGTTTTCTGCCGCGCTACCCTACAGTGGCATCATGAGCCGTGCTATGCGTAGATGCAGGTTGCGATCTAGAGTGCATAGAGATGTATGGGTGTTGCATAATATAATTTGTAGTAGATGAGTTCTATTAGTGAAAATTATTTGTGCGGGTAGCAGATGAAATATGTTACCCGATGTTCTTGTTGCTTCCCTGGAATTTGCATATTTCTGATCTTGATAACGACATGGTGGATTTTCAATATTCTGGCAATCTGCGATCCTGATTGATCAACGAAGTGCTAACAGTTCGTTGAAATCCACCATAGTTAGAAAGAAAGATGAAATTTCGCAGACAAAAGGGCAATGTAGATATGATCTGGACGGGGGTCATGCGTATGACGAATTTTAGTATGGGGTTTGAGATTTTATTATCTCGTGCTTCATACACCCCGCAAAGTTAATCTAGCGACTTGAATTATCATACTTGATGATGGATGTTGGTAGCTTCGGTTTGGTTCGAAACCTTAGAAGCCACGAAAAACAAGTTTTTGCATGAACCGATTAGAAACGTCTAACTTGGTTTTGCAGGAGGGTTTGCATGTGCATGTGATGTGGTATAGCAGTGCTCATAATAATTTGATTATGTATGAGATGACTATATAATGTAATTAACATGACCTGCGTTTTATGATTCAGCATGATGGCTGGAGCCATATGATTGCACTTTAATGACCTACGTGTCAACCTTATGTAATGCATTAATTTTATACGCTATGGACATAGCAATATTATCTGGTGCATCGACAAGGTGGTGGCAATCTTCGCGAAGGTGAACACCGACGCGAATGCCGAAGACGAAGAAATGAAATACTTCTCCATCAGAAAGGGCTATACCATATCATGCTATTATGAATTGCCTGAGATGTTGATCCCTTATAATGCACCCTTCTTGATTGCGCGGTAGTCGCTTTTTATTAGGGTGATCTCTCACTTCAAAATATCAAAGTAGTTAGTGTTCACCCAACTGTAGCACCGTCTGAAATTCGTATCTTTTCGGGGTGCGCCATGTACACATGAGCACGAACAAATCGAGAGGAATGAGGCGGGTGAGGTTAGACCTTGCAGCAAGATCACTTGGTTGTCTTTGACGTTCAGGCAGGAGAGTCCTGAGCTCGGAACACACCCATTGAAAGATGAACAAGAATCACATAGAGATGTGATCGGCAAGTTGGCCTACCGATTGAAATTCGTGTCATCAGTGATGAACCCGTCAATGGCATCGCATAGAAATATGGATCTTGAATCACTCTAAATCAATTATGAGAGATATTGATTTGAGTGGGAGTGCATTGTTGAACTAACATGTTTAATTCTCAGTGCAATTAATTATGAACACTGTCTAAGTGTTTCTTGCAAAATAGTTGTAGAATAATGGCTCGCGTTTCCACCTTCCTTGTTAAAATTTAATAACTGTTAAATATCTAGTTAAAACTTTACGATTGGTAACGTAATGTGAGGATTGACCTCAAGAGTGCCGAGAAGGACTTTGTCCTATCGCATGCTTTCGGTATCCTCCCACAAATGCTATGGATGATGTGACTCTCGTCCTTCGATCCAAAAGCTAGAATTCCGTTACGGTCAAGTGCAATACGTTTGCTTCCATGAAACCCGAACTTCGAAAGTTTTGGGACAGTTATGTGATATTCATGGAACTGAAAATTAATTTTCAGATAGAAACAAAGGCTGAAAGATATGAAATATCCAAAGCAATGTTTGTTTGAAAATTATTAGTAAAGTGTTTACTATGCATTAGACTGATAAGAGAGGGATCCAGAAGAACGCCCGTCATATGATGAAATGTGAATAAAACAACAACTTACAGAGAAAGGAAGTGTCCAAAGGGTGTTAGTATGACTTACACGCCTAGGAAGTCCGGGGCTAATGCCACTCTTAAGTTGGGTGCTTATTTTGTGAGTAGGAGAAATACTAAAAGTTAAACTGTTAGAAGTATAAAGGCACAAAGAAAGATGACTGGAATATCCAGCTCATGTATGAATGTCATACGAGTTATTGATGTATAGAAGGCTGGTCAGAAGAAATAGTTCTTGGGAATTATGATTAAACTTGTTAATCACTAATTCTTGGGTATTGTGAGTTGATCACAAAGATACCCGCTCGATTGCATTCTGTTGCGAATCCATGCAAGAACTACTACCGCTTGAAAGACTAGCCAGGAATGAGGTTTTGATACGCGATGGGATCATAGTAAAAGTTACTATACCTTCCATCGGTGTATTCCCTATGTATTTATTTTCATAATTCATTATAGAGTTTTACACACTCTAGCCCTTTGTGTAAGGTATCTTGCAAAAAGGTTGTTCATAAGAGAACTTTTGATGTTCAGTATTATGAATAAACATAAGGGCCATACTTTCATTATGAATGAGATGTATGTTATGAATAATGATATTAATATATTACCTCTATGTTCACCTTCAGAATTAATTTTGGAGTTTCATACACTCTAGCCCATTGCACAATGTTTATTGCAAAAGGGTTGTTCATAAAAGAACAATTGTTGTTCAGTGTTATGAATAACATGAAGGGCCATGCTTCCATCCAAGCTGGGATGTATGTTATGAATATTGATGGTAAAATGATACATCCATAACACTGACGCTAAATGTCGCAAGACTATGAGAATATCACACATGTGTGGCACTGCATTTGGTCACACTGGAGAAACCGCACGGAAAATTTCCATTATGATGGATTTTGAAGTCGTTTGATTTTGAATCATCTGACACATGCAACTTTCCTCCGAAAAGTGAAGTGACTGAAATACCGTTCACAAGCCATAAGGAACGAGCAACAAACTTATTGGTGATCATACATTTTGATGTGTGTAGTTCAATAAAAGTTGTTGCAAGTAGTGGATTTATCTATCTTCATAAATGAATCAAGTAGATATATGATATTTGCTTGATGAGACGTAAGTCTGGATCTTTTGAAATCAATTGAAAGGATTTTCAAAAATGAAGTAGAAGTTATTGTAACAAGAAAATTATGTTTCTGCAATTTGATTGCAGAAAGGAATATTCGAGTTACAAGTTTAGCGAATGTCTGATGAGTTGTGAAAAGAGTTTCATAACATACACCTCCCGGAACACCACTATGAGTGGAATGACTGTGAAGATGTAATCAAACCATTGATGACATGGTAAGTTCAAAGATGACATAAATAAATTTGCCATTATCACTTTTAAAGAGTAATGCTTTAGAGACTGCGGCTTTTACACTGAAAAGAGCTCCATCAGGTCTGTTGAAATGACGGCATGGTATGGTACGCCCAACCATGTTATATCTTTTCTTAACATTTGGAATATGGGGCTTGTGTAAAAAGTTACAAACCTATTCCAAATCAGACAGTGCTACTTTGTAAGTTATCCCAAGTCATTGGGTATTCCCCCACCACTATACCGAGCCAAAGGATTTTTTCCACAAAACGGTATGCTTTTAAAGAGAATAGTTCTTGCAAAAGGGTAAGTGGGAGGACAGTGCAACTTGACGAGATAATAAGTATCTTCGTCATCAGGTCAAAGGAAAGGAACCTTGGAAGTGATTCCAGAGTTTCCTACTGCGACTCATATGGAAGCCTCTACATGAGATGTATGGACTTCGGTCGAACTTGTAGCGGAACAACGTAGGGAAAGCTCGTGCAAACCACTCAGGTGCGCAAATGAGATATTGTTGTTAGAAAACAGTATACCTACGATACACAAAGAAGCGTTGATGGGCCCTGACTCCGGAATTGGCTAAATGCCAATATAATCCGAGATAGTTTCCATAAAAGATTCAAGATTTAAAGCTTGATAAACCCTCCGAAAGACTTGGAGTCTAACGGATTGTAATGGGACTATAAACTGATACGGATAAAATGTTTTATCCATTAAGCTCGACTTGTTGCAATAACAAGTTCAAGGAGTTGACTACAATGAGATTGTCTCACTGTAGCAATGCTTAAAGTCGGTTTGGGTTAAACTAGCAATTAATACATATTTCAAAACGTGAGATATGAAACATGGATGGCAAAAGAATTTCCATGAAATGGAAATACAACCTTGGACTTGTATGTGATACAATCCAAAGTATTTTGTCGGTCTAGAGGATGCTAGTAAGTATGCTAGCTTTAGAGATCCAGCAATGGACAAAAGAGAGCAAAGTGGAGTTGGAATCTTCATTTTTGATGGAATGGTCAAAGGGTTTGACTTCATCAATGGGTAACGAAGATGCTTGTGGTTTCAAGAAAGTAAGTGGGAGCATAATAATATTTCTGAAAACCTTGTGTGCTTGACACATTGTTAATTGGCAATAAATTTCTTCACACAAATTTGGACTTCATTTGAAAATAGTTTTTCGATGAAGTTCGTGAGCTAAATAGATTTGATATTAGGCATAATGATCTTTGGAGATAGATTTACCTAATAGGGCTAAGCAAAAATACATATTGACAAGATGCTAAAACCGTTTAGCACTAAGAACGACAAGGAGTGATTCTTGCCGAAGTCACATGGAAAGAGTTTTTGCAAGAATTGGTGTCCCAAAACACTGCTGAGCAAAATACATGATGGAGATTCCACACACTCATGTGTTTTCGATTAATCATGTATTCCATGGTATGTAAAACAACCAGATATGTCCTATACTCCCAAGCTGTTGCGAGTATAGATACCAAAGTGATCAAAAGTACTGATCATGGGACAACAGTGAAAAAAGGATCACTGAGTACTAAAGTAGCACTGATGACATGTTTTCTCGCAAGTGGAGATCATGAAGAGTTCGTTGTAAAAGGTTACATCGATACAATCTTCATCATTTCTCCATGCGATTTTCGATTTAAATTGAGCGTTTTGTGTAACACACAATATGGTGGTGCAGTTAGTTGGAAATTGTTCCAAACAAGTTACTGTGGCGAATTCTATAACAGAGGCAAAGTATGTTGCCGCTTTAGAAGCGACAAAGACAAAGATGTTGAATCATATAGTTCATTCATATACTTAGTATGGTTCCAAGAAGGCTTTGGTCAATGGGACACTATTGCTGATAGTTGCTCCATAACTCAGTCTGAGAATCACGTTTCAACCAATGATTCACATATATACAAAGCCATGTCCGCACAAAATATGAATTTTGTGAAAGCGTGAAAACGCGAGGATATGCAGAGATACACACGGAGCTGAAGTTGTCAGATCCGACGGACATCAGGCTATACCACATGCGAAGCATTTTTTTATACCAGTATGTCGTAGGTGTAAAGTGCATTAGCATTAACTAGATTATTGACTCTAGTGCAAGTGGGAGTCTATAGGAGATATGCCCTAGATGCAATAATAAATGATATTATTTATCTCCAAGTTCATAATTATGTTTATGTTCCATGCTATACCTGCTATGGTTCTCGAGTCTGCAATAACACGCGGCTCGGAGGAAGACTCATATGCACATGTGGAATAGTAAACGGTAAGAAATATTCTTTGTCTGGTCTCTAAGACTAGCTCAAGTGTTGCGTGATGGTTCTGTTTTCCTAATCATGGGCATGTCTATGCCAGCAACTTTTAGGGCACAATGTTAAGAGAACATTTGTGTTGAATCGACCCGGATTGATGTTATGCCATGAGATTCATTCGTCACAAGTTTATGGTTGATACCACAGAGATGGTTAATGTTTGCATAATTCCTTAGACCATGAGAGTATCGAGTTTCTTCATACTTGCTTCATGAACTTTGGGGTTTGTTATACGTCATCCGTAAATGGGTGGCTATTACGGCGGCTTATGGGTTCATGGAAAAGTGTGCCAAGTAACTTGATAACTCAAGATTGGGATTTGCTCCTCCGACGATGCAGAGATATTCTCGGTCCCTCTTGGTGTTACGGTATCCATCATCGTCTGGCCAGATACAGTGTGATTTGATCACAGGGATACCGGAACACGGAAGCGAGAAAAGAGAACAAAACCGGTAACGAGGTAACTTGCATGGTGTACAAATTGTTCGTCCACGGGGATGCAATAAATCTCACCTCGGGTGTTTCTGACATATCGCGAAGCAACAGGAATAGCTCACTGCAACTGGATGTTCACTCGAATATTTATTCGTGTGGGTATAGGGGTCAATATGGGTGTCCACGGCTCCGATGTTGATCATTGATCGGAAGGGGTTCTGGGTCATGTCTATCCTTCACCGAACCTATAGGGTCACACGCTTAAGGGTCATCTATCTGCTGAATAATAGACAGGGAGTCTGAGAGAAAAACACCGAAAAAGTTTCGGACACCGGAAAGGTTTCGGATAGCGGAAAAGTTCTGCAGGGAGAGGTCATTGAATGAGTTTGTTTCGGGATATACTATTAAGTCAAATTGGTTTCGGCACATGCCTGATAATTCTTGGAGGGTGCCAAAGTCATTCTGGAAACTTTCTGGAATTTTCCGGGATAAAAGTTGGATATGCTCCAGAGCTGCCGGAACCAATTTAGATGCTTTTCACAGATGAAAATCACTAATCCGGAATTGTTTCAGAACGCGTTGAAAATTATTTTAGTGGGTACTGGAAATGTTCTAAGCCCACATAAATTTTTTCAGTTCGAACGGACGCTGAAAAATGTCATCGTGAATAGTGAAAGTGCTTTTTGGGATATTTATGGAAAGCCACCTTTTGGGGCTTTTCCCAAAAGGCTTGTAGAAGGACTTGGGGATCAAGGAACCCCCTTTGGGGGGGCCCCATGAAGGTGGGACGTTGTAGGGTGCAGCTCCTCCATGGGGCTCCACTTGTCATCCCTTTATGCCCTTTAGGTGTGACATAAAGTGTGGGCATTTTTGGGTTTTTTCATGTGTCCCCTACCCCTTGGCTTTTCCTATAAATAGAGGTGGAGAGGCACTCTCCACACTCACTATTTCTCACATACAAGTGCCATTGCAATGATCTGGCTTCTCTCCCCCTCCCCGCGAAATAGTTTCGTAGAGCCGAAATGCTGTCTGGGTTCCGGTGGGAACTAGTTCTGGACGGCGAAGCCCTGCCGGATAGATGACCCCATATGTGTGCAACTCTGTAGAGAGATCGTAGTTTCGGTCTTAGTTCGAGAGTGCCTCCCGAAGGGCTGTCTGTGTGACCGTGCGAGTTTCAAAGGTCCTCCCGAAGGGCTGTCCGAGTGGCCATTCGAGTTTTGAAGGTCCTCCCGGGCTGTCCGCGACACCGTCCGGGGGACTTTGCGACCACCTCCCGGAGGGCTATCCGAGGGGCAGATGAGGGTATACATCCTCGCGGTTGGGAGTTTGTAAATCCTAGTTGCGGGGATCCGCACCGCCATTCGTCATCGGCTCTACTTCCGCTACGCTACGAGTCGGTAAAGAAAAAGATCAAACCTTGTATGCAGTCTCCATAGTGGTCCTGGGCTGGTGCGTAGGTCGGATTTTTTTTCTGCCGCATTACCCTACAAATTAAACTCTCATGTTTCACTTATATCTATTTAGAGAGTCAACAGGAATTGGTCAATTGCATGGTTAGTCATAAAATCCAACATAAAACTTATGGATCACTGAATATAATATGTTTGATTCCTTGCAATAGTTTTGCGATATAGAGATGATAATATGTGGGAGGTACCAGTAAAAGGTTGTGGTTAGCAAGAATATTGGTGTTAAGGATTGTGATTCCCGAAGCATGCACGTATAGTCTCTCATTATGCTATGAAGTTGGAGCATGATTTATTATTGATTGTCTTCCTTATGAGTGGCGGTCGCGGACGAGCGATGGTCTTTTCCTACCAATCTATCCCCTAGGGGCATGCGTAGTAGTACTTTCCTTCGAGGGATAATAAACTTTTGCAATAAGTATATGAGTTCTTTATGACTAATGTGAGTCCATGGATTATACGCACTCTTACCTTTCCGCAATTTGCTAGCCTCTACGGTACCGTGCATTGCCCTTTCTCACCTCGAGACGTGGTGCAAACTTCACCGGTGCATCCAAACCCTGTGATATGATACGCTCTATCACACATAAGCATTATTATATCTTCCTCAAAACGGCCACCATACCTACCTATTATGGCTTTTCCATGGCCATTCCGAGATATGTTGCCATGCAACTTCCACCGCTTCCGTTTGATGACTTGAGCATTCATTGTCATATTGCTTTTCATGATCATATAGCTGACATAGTAGTTGTGGCTCAGCCACCGTTCATCATTTTTCATACATGTTATGCTAGATCAGTGCACATCCTGGTACATTGCCAGAGGCGTTCTTATAGAGTCATACTTTGTCATAGGTATCGAGCTGTAATTTTTATTTCTTTTGAGTTATAAGTAAATAGAAGTGTGATGATCATCATTATTCATTTTTAGAGCAGTGCCCCAGTGAGGAAAGGACGATGGAGACTATGATTCCCCCACAAGTCGGGATGAGACTCCAGACAATGAGAGAGAGAAAAAAAGGATGAGAGAAAAAAAGAAAAAAATAGAAAAATAGAAAAAAGAAAAAAGAAATATATATATAAACAAAGAGAGAAGGGGCATTGTTAGTATCCTTTACCACACTTGTGATTCAAAGTAGCACCATGTTTTTCATTTGGAGAGTCTCCTATGTTGTCACTTTCATATACTAGTGGGAATTTTTCATTATAGGATTAGATGCACACCCACTTAGTTTCATTTTGAGCTTTCATACACTTATAGCTCTTAGTGCATTCGTTGCATGGCAATCCCTACTCCTCGCATTGATATAGATTGATGGGCATCTCCATAGCCCATTGGTTAGCCCCGTCGATGTGAGACTTTCTTACTTTTTTTCTTCTATATATTTACCCCTATCATCATACTCTATTCCACCCGTAGTGCTATATCCATGGCTTGCGCTCATGTATTGCGTGAGAGATGAAAAAGCTGAAGCGCGTTAAAAAGTATGAACCAATTGCTCGGATTGTCATCGGGGTTGTGCAAGATAGATACTTTGTGTTAAGAAGACAAAGCATGACAAGACTATATGATTTTGTAGGGATAGCTTTCTTTAGCGTTGATATTTTGAAAGACATGATTGTTTGTTGGGATGCCCGAGTATTGATGTCTTTATGTCAAATTACAGACTATTGCTGTGAATCACTCTTGTCTTTATATTCATGCCATGATTAGATATATGATCAAGTTTATGCTAGGTAGCATTCCACATCAAAAATTATCTTTTTATCATTTAGCTACTCGAGGACGAGCCGGAATTAAGCTTGGGGATGCTAATACGTCTCCGTCATATCTATAAATTTTTATTGTTTCATGCCAATATTATACAACTTTCTCATATTTTTGGCAAGTTTTTATTTGATTTATTGGACTAACCTATTGATCCAGTGCCCAGTGCCAGTTCCAATTTGTTGCATGTTTTTTGTATCGCAGAAAATCCATATCAAACGAAGTCCAAATGCAATAAAATTTTACGGAGAATTATTTTGGAATATATGTGATTTTTGGGAGTTGGAATCACTGCAAACGGAGGCCCACACAGCCCACAAGACACCAGGGCACGCCAGAGGCCCCTGGCGCGTGGTGGTGGGTTGTGCTCACCTTGTACGTCGGTTGGAGCTCTACTTAGGGCGCAAGGAAGCTTATATCCGGAAAAAAATCGTGTTAAAATCTCAGCCCAATTGGAGTTACGGATCTCCGGGAATATAAGAAACGGTTTTCTGCTAGATCTGGGGAACGCGAAACAGAAGAGAACAGAGAGGGAGATCCAATCTCAGAGGGGCTCCCACCCCTCCGCCGCCATGGAGACCAAGGACCAGAGGGGAAACTGTCCTCCCATCTAGGGGGGAGGCCAAGGAAGAAGAAGAAGGAGGGGCTCTCCCCCCCGCTCCCGGTGGCGCCAGAGTGTCGCTGGGGCAACGATCGAGGTGGCGATCTACATCAACAATCTTGCTACCGTCAACACCAACTCCGTCCCCCTCTATGCAGCGGTGTAACACCCCTTCTTCCCGTTGTAATCTCTACTTAAACATGGTGCTCAACTCCATATATTATTTCCTAATGATCTATGGTTATCCTATGATGTTTGAGTAGATTCGTTTTGTCCTATGGGTTAATCATGATATTGGTTGGTATGATTGTATATATTATTTATGGTGTTGCTATATGTGAGGGGCCCCCATTGTAGGGGGTTGCAATATGTTCATGGTTCACTTATGGTGGGTTGCGAAAGTGACAGAAGCTTAAACCCGAGCAAGTGGGGTATGACGTATGGGAGTAAAGAGGACTTGATACTTAATGCTATGGTTGGGATTCACGACCTTAACGATCTTTAGTAGTTGCGGATGCTTGCTAGGGGTCCAATCATAACTGCATATGATCAAAGTAGAGAAAGTATGTTAGCTCATGCCTCTCCCTCATATAAAATTACAAGAATGATTACCGGTACTTGTTATCGATTGCCTAGGGACAAATAACATTCTTGTTGACACAAACCCTTTTACTAAACACCTAACTTTTATTATCTTGCACATTATCTCTAGTTTTATTCTTGCAAAGTAGTTCTAGCATCACTCCTACAAACTTGTTTCATACTTGTTTTTGGTAAAGCAGACACCAAGTGTGCGTAGAGTTGTATCGGTGGTCGATAGAACTTGAGGGAATATTTGGTCTACCTTTAGCTACTCGTTGGGTTCGACACTCTTATTTATCGAAGAAGGCTACAAACGATCCCCTATACTTGTGGGTTATCAGTCCCTGGCAAGGAAGCTGCCGTGTGCGCTGATTGCCGGGAGGCCACGGGTGCCAAGAAGGCGGGGAAAGGTGATGGGTTGTATTGCAAGATTCATCGGAACAAAGGCCATGACCTTCAAGAGTGTTATCAGGTTGAGCAGCTTGTTAAGAGGTAGAGAGCGGAATATGAGAAGCGCGGCAAGGAAAAGGGTCAGAATGTCGCTAGTGGTAAGGGCCGAGGCGGTGAAGTAAATCGCCCCGACAAACTCTTCCGGAACCAAGGAAAATCCGCCAGAGGTCGAGATAAGGAAACCTGTGATGATGAGAGCAATGGAGGGGATGAAGAGGAAACGAGTGAGCTGGAGTTTCAGAAGGCCACTGACGCCCTGTGCATTGACCGAGGTGCATCCTTGCACACCTCTCACCGCCAGCTCAAACGGTGGGCATGAGAAGTCAATGCCGTGGAACCAGCGCCAGAGGCCCGGAAGCTGCTCAAATTGTCACGCACGCCCATCATCTTTGACGAAGAGGATCATCCTTGTTAAACATACTAGGGTTTGGAACACTGCACGATACCCTTGGTGGGTACGGCTGTCATATATTTATAAGAGGGAACCGTACAAATACATGTTATGTTACAGCACGTATATCTACTATATACTTAGTCTAACACCCTCCCTCAATCTTAACGATGTCCTGAAACACTCAGAAGGTTAAGATTGCGTCGACATCCTTCAAAAGAAGGCAAGGGCAAAGGTTTAGTGAAAATATCAGCAAGTTGATCCTTAGAAGAAACAAATTTGATCTGAAGGAGCTTCTGAGCAACACATTCCCTCACAAAGTGATAGTCAACTTCGATGTGCTTCGTTCGGGCACGAAATACTGGATTGGATGAAAGATATGTGGCATCGATGTTATGACACCAAAGGACAGGTGGCTGAGTTGGAGAGACCTTCAACTCTTGAAGCAACAACTGCACCCACATGATCTCAGACGTGGCATTAGCAACTGCTTTGTACTCAGCTTCAGTACTACTCCGAGACACTGTAGCTTGCTTGCGAGCTTGCCAGGCGATCAAGTTAGGTCCAAAGAACATAGCATGTCCCCCTGTGGATCACCGATCATCAGGACTACCAGCCCAATCACATTAGAAAATGCTGAGATCAGTCCAGAAGATGCAGGCTGAAGATGGAGACCATACTAACCAGTGTGCGCAAGATGGGCTTAACGGTTGACCGGTGAGGATCACGCGGTGCATGAAGGTACTGGCACACATGGTTAACTGCAAATGATATGTCTGGTCGAGTAATGAGCAAGTACTGCAGCCCACCAACAATGTTGCAGTACTAAGTGGCATCCTCAGGAGAGAGCAAGTCACCAGCAAGAGCTGTCAGTTTGTCTGTGGCAGACATGGGAGTCGCAGCATCCTTGCACTGCAACATGCCTGCATGATGGAGAAGATCCTGGGAGTACTTCTTCTGAGTAAGAGTCAAGCCACCATCAGAATGAAGTACCTCCAGACCCAGAAAATAATGCAGTCTCCCAAGATCCTTAACAGCAAACTCAGCACCAAAAGAGGACGCAAGCCGATCCGTAGCAGCAACGGACGAACTGACAAGGATGATGTCATCAACATGGACCAGAATGTACATAGTCACCTCAGGTCGCTGAAGAATAAACAAAGACGTGTGTGATGTAGAAGGCAGAAACCCATGCGCACGAAGAGCAGCACCAAGACGTGCATGCCACGCATGAGGGGCCTGCTTCAGACCATAGAGAGCCTTGACAAGATGACACAAATGATGTGGATGAGCAGGATCAACAAAACCTGGCGGCTGACGCATATAAACCTCTTCTTCCAGAACTCCATGGAGAAAAGCATTCTGAACGTCAAGCTGTCGAAGCGACCATCCTTAAGTAACAGCCAAGGAAAGAAGAACACAAATCGTAGTTGGTTTAATAACAGGACTGAATGTGTCTTCATAATCCATGCCATACCGTTGTTTGAATCCCTTGGCAACTAGGCATGCCTTGTACCTCTCAATGGAGCCATCAGCATGTTTCTTCACCTTGAATACCCATTTGGAGTCAATGACATTGACACCAGATGGAGGTGGAACCAGACGCCAAGTCTTGTTTCTTTGAAGAGCATGGATCTCCTGCTCCATCGCAGCACGCCAGTGTGGAATGCCAAGTGCTTCCTGAAAAATGTCATGGTTCAGTCAGAGGATCGGCCTCAGCATGCGCCACACAGGCCGCAAGCCACGCGACAGTGCCGTCAATGCGCTTCTTCGGTTGGAAGATGCCACTCTTGCTGCGAGTATGAGGACGCAGGAGGATAGGCGGAGGTGGCGGTGGAGCTGCCACCATAGGGGAGCCACTGTCCATCAGCGGCGAGGAGGACGCGCCTATGGGTGAGTCAATGATCGCGGCCGGTGGCACGGTCAAGGTCAGCGCCGGGCCTGGAGTGGTCGGCGAAGACAGGCCAGGCGTGATCGGCGAAGGCGGTCCAGGCGATGAAGACCCACCCGAAGCACCGACCGGTGAGGCCGTGCTACCTCTTGAGCATGCATTGGTTTCCCCTTGAAGAGGAAATGGTGATGCCGCAAAGTAGCGTAAGTATTTCCCTCAGTTTTTGAGAACCAAGGTATCAATCCAGTAGGAGGTTACACGCAAGTCGTCTTGTACCTGCACAAACAAATAAGAACCTTGCAACCAACGCGATATCCCTTCACGGCCACTTGCAAAAGTGAGATCTGATAGAGATAATAAGATAAATATTTTTGGTATTTTTATGATATAGATTGGAAAGTAAAGATTGCAAAATAAATGGTGGCAGAAATAGCAAATTGATAGGAAAAAAATATGATGGAAGATAGACCCAGGGGCCATAGGTTTCACTAGTGGCTTTCTCTCAAGATAGCATAATCTACGGTGGGTGAACAAATTACTGTCGAGCAATTGATAGAAAAGCGCATAGTTATGAGAATATCTAGGCACGATCATGTATCTAGGCATCACATCCGTGACAAGTAGACCGAAACAATTCTGCATCTACTACAATTACTGCACACATCGACCGCTATCCAGCATGCATCTAGAGTATTAAGTTCATAAGAATAGAGTAACGCATTAGGCAAGATGACATGATCTAGAGGGATGAACTCAAGCAATATGATATAAAGCCCATCTTTTTATCCTCGTTGGCAACAATACAATACATGCCTTGTTGCCCCTACTGTCACTGGGAAAGGACACCGCAAGATTGAACCCAAAGCTAAGCACTTCTCCCATTGCAAGAAAGATCAATCTAGTAGGCCAAACCAAACTGATAATTCGAAGAGACTTGCAAAGATATCAAATCATACATATAAGAATTCAGAGAAGAACTAAATATTGTTCATAGATAAACCTGATCATAAACCCACAATTCATCGGATCTCGACAAACACATCACAAAAAGAATTACATCGAATATATCTCCAAGAGAATCGAGGAGAACTTTGTATTGAGATCCAAAGAGAGAGAAGAAGCGATCTAGATAATAACTATGGACCCGAAGGTCTGTGGTAAACTACTCACACATCATCGGAGAGGCTATGGTGTTGACGTAGAAGCCCTCCGTGATCGATTCCCCCTCCGGCAGAGCGCCGGAAAAGGCCCCAAGATGGGATCTCATGGGTACAGAAGGTTGCGGCGGTGGAAATAGGGTTTCATGGTGCTCTCAGATGTTTTCAGGGTATATGAGTGTATATAGGCGAAAGAAGTAGGTCGGAGGAGCCACGAGGGTGGGGGCGCGCCTACCCCCTGGGCGCGCCTCCCTACCTCGTGGCCGCCTCGTTGCTTCCTTGACGTCCACTCCAAGTCTCCTGGATTGCGTTTGTTCCAAAAATAACTCTCCCGAAGGTTTCATTCCGTTTGGATTCCGTTTGATATTCTTTTTCTGCGAAATACTGAAATAGGCAAAAAAAACAACAATTTTGCACTTGGCCTTTGGTTAGTAGGTTAGTCCCGAAAATAATATGAAAGTGCATAATAAAGCCCATTAAACATCCAAAATAGATAATATAATAGCATGGAACAATAAAAAATTATAGATACGTTGGAGATGTATCAAGCATCCCCAAGCTTAATTCCTGCTCGTCCTCGAGTAGGTAAAAGATAAAAAACAGAATTTTTGATGTGGAATGCTACCTAGCTTAATTCTCAATGTAATTTTCTTTATTGTGGCATGAATGTTCAGATTCGAAAGATTCAAGATAAAAGATTAATATTGATATAAAAATAGTAATACTTCAAGCATACTAACAAAGCAATCATGTCTTCTCAAAATAACATGGCCAAACAAAGTTATCCCTACAAAAACATATAGTCTGGCTATGCTCTATCTTCATCACACAAAATATTTAAATCATGCACAACCCCGATGACAAGCCAAGCAATTGTTTCATACTTTTGATGTTCTCAAACTTTTTCAATCTTCACGCAATACATGAGCGTGAGCCATGGACATAGCACTATAGGTGGAATAGAATGGTGATTGTGGAGAAGGCAAAAAGGAGAAGATAGTCTCACATAAACTAGGCGTATCAACGGGCTATGGAGATGCCCATCAATAGATATCAATGTGGGTGAGTAGGGATTGCCATGCAACGGATGCACTAGAGCTATAAGTCTATGAAAGATCAACAAAAGAAACTAAGAGGGTGTGCATCGAACTTGCTTACTCACGAAGACCTAGGGCATTTTGAGGAAGCCCATCATTGGAATATACAAGCCAAGTTCTATAATGTAAAATTCCCACTAGTATTTGATAGTGACATCATAGGAGACTCTCTATCATGAAGATCATTGTGCTACTTTAAAGCACAAGTGTGGTAAAATGATAGTAACATTGTCCCTTCTCTCTTTTTCTCTCATTTTTTTGTTTGGGCCTTTTTTTCTCTTTTTTTATGGCCTCTTTTTTTTCTTTTTTTCTTTTCGTTCGGAGTCTCATCTCGACTTGTGGGGGAATCACAGTCTCCATCATCCTTTCCTCACTTGGGACAATGCTCTAATAATGATGATCATCACACTTTTATTTACTTACAACTCAATACTTAGAACAAAATATGACTCTATGTGAATGCCTCCGACGGTGTACCAGGATATGCAATGAATCAAGAGTGACATGTATGAAAGAATTATAAAGGTGGCTTTGCCACAAATACGATGTGAACTACATGATCATGCAAAGAAATATGACAATGATGGAGCGTGTCATAATAAACGGAACGGTGGTAAGTTGCATGGCAATATATCTCAGAATGGCTATGGAAATGCCATAATAGGTAGGTATGGTGGCTGTTTTGTGGAAGGTATATGGTGGGTGTATGATACCGGCGAAGGGTGCGCTGTATTAGAGAGGCTAGCAATGGTGGAAGGGTGAGGGTGCGTATAATCCATGGACTCAACATTAGTCATAAAGAACTCACATACTTATTGCAAAAATCTATTAGTTATCGAAACGAAGTACTAGCGCATGCTCCTAGGGGGATAGATTGGTAGGAAAAGACCATCGCTCGTCCCTGACCGCCGCTCATAAGGAAGACAATCAATAAATAAATAATGCTCCGACTTCATCACATAACGGTTCACCATACATGCATGCTACGGGAATCACAAACTTTAGAACAAGTATTTCTCAAATTCACAACTACTCAACTAGCATGACTCTAATATCACCATATTCATATCTCAAAACAATTGTCAAGTATCAAACTTCTCATAGTATTCGATGCACTTTATATGATAGTTTTTATTATACCCATCTTGGATGTTCTTCATATTAGGACTAATTTAATAGCCAAAGAAAATTACCATGCTGTTCTATAAGACTCGCAAAATAATATAAGTGAAGCATGAGATATCAATAATTTCTATAAAATAAAACCACCACCATGCTCTAAAAGATATAAGTGAAGCACGAGAGCAAAATTATTTAGCTCAACAGATATAAGTGAAGCACAAAGAGTATTCTAATAAATTCCGATTCATGTGTGTATCTCCCAAAAGGTGTGTACAGCAAGGATGATTGTGGTAAACTAAAAATCAAAGACTCAAATCATACAAGACGCTCCAAGCAAAACACATATCATGTGGTGAATAAAAATATAGCCTCAAGTAAAGTTACCGATAGACGAACACGAAAGAGGGGATGCCTTCCGGGGCATCCCCAAGCTTAGGATTTTGGTTGTCCTTGAATTTTACCTTGGGGTGCCTTGGGCATCCACAAGCTTAGGCTCTTGCCACTCCTTATTCCATAATCCATCAAATCTTTACCAAAAACTTGAAAACTTCACGACACAAAACTCAACAGAAAATCTCATGAGCTCCGTTAGTATAAGAAAACAAATCACCACTTTCCGTTACTGTAATGAACTCATTCTTTATTTATATTTGTGTTAAACCTACTGTATTCCAACTTCTCTATGGTTCATACCCCCCGATACTAGCCATAGATTCATCAAAATAAGCAAACAACACACGAAAAAACAGAATCTGTCAAAAACAGAACAGTCTGTAGTAATCTGTATCAAACGTATACTTATGTAGCTCCAACAATTCTGAACTAAATTGGTGGACGTGCGTAATTTGTCTATTAATCATCTGCAAAAAGAATCAACCTAAAAGCACTCTCCAGTAAACAATGGCAGCTAATCTCGTGAGCGCAAAAGTTTCTGTTTTTTACAGCAAGATCATAAAGACTTCACCCAAGTCCTCCCAAAGGTTCTACTTGGCACAAACACTAATTAAAACATAAAACCACATCTAACCAGAGGCTAGATGAATTATTTATTACTAAACATAAAAAAAAAGCAAGAAACAAAAATAAATTTGGGTTTCCTCCCAACAAGCGCTATCGTTTAATGCGCCTAGCCAGGCATTGATAATTTTAATGATGCTCACATCAAAGACAGGAATTGAAGCACAAAGAGAGCATCATATAGCATATGAAAAACACATCTAAGTCTAAAATACTTCCTATGCATAGGCATCTTATAGGTAAACAAATTATCAAGGCAAGCAAAAACTAGCATATGCAAGAAAGAAGTGAGAAACAATAACAATCTCAACATAACGAGAGGTAATTTTGTAACATGAAAATTTCTACAACCATGTTTTCCTCTTTCAAAATAATTACATGTGGGATCATATTCAAATTCAACAATATAGCTATCATAAAACATATTCTTAACACGATCCACATGTATGCAAAGTTGACACTCTTCCAAAATAGTGGGATTAACATTAACTAGAGTCATGACCTCTCCAAACCCACTTTTATCAAAAACTTCATAAGATTGAACATTCTCCAAATATGTGGGATCTAAAGTTGACACTCTTCTAAACCCACTTTCAATATTATTGCAAACATTACTATCAATCTCATATTCATCATGAGGCTTAAATAAATTTTCAAGATCATAAGAGAATCACCCCAATCATGATCTTTGCAACAAATAGTAGTCATAGCAAAACTAGCATCCCCAAGCTTGAGGTTTTGCATATCATTAACACAATTGACATTAAGAGAATTTATAATAACGTCATTGCAATCATGCTTTTCATCAAAGGAACTATCATGTATGGGTGCAATAGCAACGATCTCATGTTTAACATAAGGAACTATAGCAAATTCATCTTCATAAATATTGGCATCATGGCCACAAGAATAGCAAGCATCATGTTCATCAAGGGATATTTCAATCAAATCATCGGAATCGTAATTATCTATAGATTCATGCATATCATTATTTCTTCCAAAGCAACGGTCATTCTCTCAATAAATTCTTTGACATAGACATTATGAGCATAGTTTTGATAGCAATATTTAAGTATGTCAAAATTTTCAGATTTGTAGAGAGTAATATCATACTTTTGAATCAAATAAGCAACTTCATAAGCACCCTTAAAAGCAACAAATTCTTCAATTTGTTCGATATCATAGTAACTATAAACACCCTTTGCATAAGAAGATAAGATTTCATTATCATTAAATTCACATAGGTAGGGAAGGTGTTTTTAGGGTTCTTAGAGCAACAAGTGAAATCATAAATTTCACAAAGATTCCAAGCATAACACAACAATCTGTTTATTTGATCCCATAAGAGTCTCCCTTTTTCAGACAAACCGTGATGCACAAAATGAGCATGCTCATCTAAAGATTTCCCATCAACTAAGCTAGTTGGGGTTTCAGCACGAGCGCATAAGGATCGAAGATGATCCAAGTAGAAAACTTTAAGTGGCTCCATGTCAATAGATTTTTAGCATCCAAAGACGCAAGCAAATAGAAGGCACATGGAAACACCAACAAAGATACATACAGGAAGACGGCGAAGAAAAGGCAAAGGTGAAGTGAGGGAGTGGAAAAGGAGAGGCAAATGGCAAATAATGTAATGCGAGGGAGAAGAGTTTGTGATAGGTACTTGGTATGTCTTGACTTGAGCGTAGATCTTCCCGGCAACGGCGCTAGAAATGGCTAGTTGCTGGGAGATGAAATCTTGACTTGACTTGGCGTAAGCCTCCCCGGCAACGGCGCCAGAAATCCTTCTTGCTACCTCTTGAGCATGCGTTGGTTTTCCCTTGAAGAGGAAAGGGTGATGCAGCAAAGTAGCGTAAGTATTTCCCTCAGTTTTTGAGAACCAAGGTATCAATCCAGTAGGAGGTTACACGCAAGTCGCCTTGTACCTGCACAAACAAATAAGAACCTTGCAACCAACGCGATAAAGGGGTTGTCAATCCCTTCACGGCCACTTCCAAATGTGAGATCTGATAGAGATAATAAGATAAATATTTTTGGTATTTTTATGATATAGATTGGAAAGTAAAGATTGCAAAATAAACGGTGACAGAAATAGCAAATTGATAGGAAAAAATAGGATGGAAGATAGACCCGGGAGCCATAGGTTTCAGTAGTGGCTTCTCTCAAGATAGCATAATCTACGGTGGGTGAACAAATTACTCTCGAGCAATTGTTAGAAAAGCGCAAAGTTATGAGAATATCTAGGCATGATCATGTATATAGGCATCACGTCCGCGACAAGTAGACCGAAATGATTCTACATCTACTACTATTACTCCACACATCGACCGCTACCCAGCATGCATCTAGAGTATTAAGTTCATAAGAATAGAGTAACGCATTAGGAAAGATGACATGATGTAGAGGGATAAACTCAAGCAATATGATATAAACCCCATCCTTTTATCCTCGATGGCAACAATACAATACGTGCCTTGCTTCCCCTGTTGTCACTGGGTAAGGACACCGCAAGATTGAACCCAGAGCTAAGCACTTATCCCATTGCAAGAAAGATCAATCTAGTAGGCCAAGCCAAACTGATAATTCGAAGAGACTTGCAAAGATATCAAATCATACATATAAGAATTCAGAGAAGAACCAAATATTGTTCATAGATAATCTTGATCATAAACCCACAATTCATCGGATCTCGACAAACACACCGCAAAAATAATTACATCGAATAGATCTCCAAGAGAATCGAGGAGAACTTTGTATTGAGATCCACAGAGAGAGAAGAAGCCATCTAGCTAATAACTATGGACTCGAAGGTTTGTGGTAAACTACTCACACATCATCGGAGCGGCTATGGCGTTGATGTAGAAGCCCTCCATGATCCATTCCCCCTCTGGCGGAGCGCCGGAAAAGGCCCCAAGATGGGATCTCACAGGTATAGAAGGTTGCGGCGGTGGAAATAGGGTTTCATGGTGTTCTCGGATGTTTTCAGGGTATATGAGTATATATAGGCGAAAGAAGTAGGTCGGTGGAGCCACGAGGGGCCCACGAGTGTGGGGGTGCGCGCCTCCCTACCTCGTGGCCGCCTCGTTGCTTCCTTGACGTCCACTCCATGTCTCCTGGGTTGCGTTTGTTCCAACAATAACTCTCCCAAAGGTTTCATTCCGTTTGTATTCCGTTTGATATTCCTTTTCTGTGAAATACTGAAATAGGCAAAAAAACAGCAATTTGCATTGGGCCTTTGGTTAGTAGCTTAGTCCCAAAAATAATATAAAAGTGCATAATAAAGCCCATTAAACATCCAAAACAGATAATATAATAGCATGGAACAATAAAAAATTATAGATACGTTGGAGACGTATCAGGCCGCCGGCCCAGGTGACAGGGCCACGGGGTCAGGCGACCCAGGCGACCGCGAGGCCGCCAGCCCAAGTGACGCGGGCGCTCCATCGGATCCACGTGCATGGGGCATGCACGCGCGATCAGCGCCGGGGCAGCCAGCATAGCAGTGGGGGCAGCCGGCGTAGCGATAGCTAGCACAGTTGAGGCCTCATCATCATCAAGAAGCTGAAGTCGGGCACCTCATCCAGTCCCTGCACCATGGTTAGGAAACAACAGCGGAGAATATGCGGCATCCACAAATTGATCAGACAAAACTGGAAAAGAGTGCAACTCGGTGACGGGAGTATCAGTGGGTGATGTGAGCGTGGAAAAGGGAAGACAGTCTCATCGAACACAACATCACGGGAAATGTAAACATGATTCATTGGAATGTGGAGACACTCGTAACCTTTGTGGAGAGGACTGTACCCAAGGAACACACATTTTTTGATTGATACTCAAGTTTATGCTTATTGTACAGATGAAGATGCGGCCAACACGCACAACCGAACACTCTGAGTAAGGAGTAATCTGGAGTTTCATGAAGCAACACTTCTAGAGGAGACTTCATGTGAAGAAGTCGTGTGGGAATACTATTTATCAAAAAACAAGCAGTAACAAAGGCATCGCTCCAGAACCGAAACGGGACAGAGGCATGTGCAAGAAGTGTTAGACCAGTTTCAACTATATGACGGTGCTTGCGCTCAGCTGCACCGTTCTGCTGATATGTATGAGGACAAGACACATGGTGTGAGATGCCAAGCTTCTGAAAGAAGGTGTTAAGATTACGATATTCACCCCCCCCGTCGGACTGAACATGGATAATTTTGTGCTTAAACAACTGCTCAACATGTGCTTGAAATTGCATAAAGACATGAAACACATCAGATTTGCACTTAATAAGATCAACCCAAGTAAAGCGATTGAAAGCATCGATGAAACTGACATAATAGTTGTGACCACTGACAGAAGTTTGGGCATAGCCCCACACATCTGAAAACACAAGTTCGAGAGGAGCCTTAACAACACGACTTGGTACAGAAAAAGGCAACTGATGACTCTTGCCTTGTTGACAGGCATCACACACTAGAAAATCCTTATTACTTGACTCAACGGGAAGACGATGACGATGAAGCACATGGCGCACAATGGGAGTGCCAGGGTGGCCAAGGCGAGAATGCCACTGCAACGATGACACCCAAACACCACTGAAAACTTGAGATACTCATGGCACATCAAGCGCTCGTGGCACATCAAGCGCATATAAGCCATCGCGAGCTCGACCACTAAGTAGAGACGTCTCTCGTGTCCCGGTCCTTAACAAAATAATGGAAAGGGTCAAACTCAACAAACACATTGTTGTCACGAGTTAAGTTAAGAACCGAGAGTAAACTACGTGTGACTGAAGGAACACGAAGGACATCAAGAAGACGCAAGGTTTTAGTGGTACGCGAAAGAAGAGATGCCTGACCAACATGTGAGATGGGCATACTTGATCCATTGGCAGTGCAGACCTGATCATGACCGGTGTAGGGCTGGCGAGTGGCCAACTTGTAAAGCTGGCTCGTCAAATGGTCCATCGCTCCCGTGTCCTTGTACCAGGCAGGATCCACAGAATATGAAGGAGTGAACCCAGGCTCTTGTGTAGCGAGAGCAGCTTGCTTCTTGTTACCCTTCCCATTGATAACAATGCCAAGGAAATCACGTTTAAAACGACGAAGGCACCGAGATGCCAAGTGCCCCTCAATGCCGCAAAACTGACACTCAACCCCACCACCACATGCCTCGCAGTAGAGCCGCTTGCGGCTGGCCGTTGGAGGAGCTGAAGCGGGCGGACGGGGCTGGTTGCCCGTGGATGGCGGCAGTTTCTACTTGGCACCACGGGCAGCCCCGCGAAGAGCAGCGTTCGCAGAAGGGCCCTCCGTGTAGACTCCGACGGAGCGGCGAGCAGCGAGTTGCTGTTCCGTGTTGAGGAGGCGCACGTAGAGGTCACGAGGCGGCATCGGCATGTCACGTCCATTGAAGTTTTCAACAAGAGAGTCATAGTCCTCATCAAGCCCATTGAGAATGAATGAAGTAAACTCCTCATCACGAAGAGGCTGCCTAATTGAGGACAGTGTATCAGCCAAATTTTTGAATTTGTTGAAGAAGGCCGTGACGGAGAGATCATTCTTCTTGACCTCACCCAGCTGATAACGAATGGCAGACGAACGTGCCAGCGACTACGAGGAGAAGCTGGAGTCGAGCGTGGTCCATGCATCCCGCGACGTCGCGGCAAAGACTACCATGCCGGGCACAGATGGAGTGAGCGAAGACTGAATAGCCCCCAGGATGGCTTGATCCTGAGCGATCCACCAACGATGAGCAGGGTTGGGGACCATGACGGAGCCACCATGGGATGAGGGTACCGGAACCATGGCCGAAGGGCACGGCAGCGAGCCATCAACATATCCCTCAAGGTAGTGGCTACGCATCAGTGGCAATACTTGAGCGCGCCACAGGAGGTAGTTATCAGCAAAGAGCTTCATTGTCACCAGGTGAGCGAAGTTGAACGGTCCTGGATCGGCCACCGGCTCTGAGAGCTGTGGATCAGGCGTCGGGACGACACTGTACGGAACCAGTGCATCGGCCGACGGAGGCACACAGGAGTGTTGGTGATGATCGTAGGGCGCCGAAGGGGGCACGCCTTAAGGGAGTGCAGAAGGCGCGGCGTACGGCGCAGGGGCGGCAGCGTAGGACGCCGTCGACGGTGCGACGTACGGCGCGGGGTACGGGCCGCCGTAGGGCACCTGTACATGAGCGCCATAGGGCCCCGAGACCAGCGGCGCGTCGGGGGACTGGGCCGGGGCAAGATGGCCACCGTAGGGCGCCTGTGCGGAGGCACCATAGGAGGGTGGCGGTGGACGCACGCCATGCGATGGGATTGGGGTGACGGGCGCAATCGTGGCGCCGGCTGCGATCGGCTGCATGGGGGGCGATCGAGGGAGCGCGGGAGGACGTGACCCTGATGCAGCAGATCGGGCCCAGGCGAGCAGAGGTGACGCCAGGAATGGCGATTCCGTCACCAGGGTGGAGAGTGGCGGCACGGCGGCGGAGACCGACGCGGCGGCAGCAGAGGAGGCGGAAGCGCGGCGCGGATCGAATGCGTTGTATGATACCATGTTAAACATACTAGGGTTTGGAACAAGGCATGATACCCTTGGTGGGTACGGCTGTCATATATTTATAAGAGGGAACCGTACAAATACAGGTTATGTTACAACACATATATCTAGTATATACTTAGTCTAACAATCCTAACTGTACCACTGCGGTAGGGTGTTTGCCATTGTTGGTCTCTCCAACAATTCGCAACCTCAAGGTCACAAAAATGTTGGTGGACGGCGGGGCCGGGTTGAATCTGATTTCCCCGGCAGTTATCAGAAAACTTCAGATAGCAGAGGATGAGTTGAAGGTCACCGGCACGTTTTAAGGAGTTAATCTCGCCAGGAGTCATCCTAAGGGAAAGATCACACTGTTGGTGACGTTTGGGGGAGAGCTGAACTACCAGACTGAGAAGATTGTGTTTGATGTGGTCGACCTCCCCCTGCCGTACAATGGGATTCTTGGACGCCCAGCCCTGGCTAAATTCATGGCGGCATCCCACTATGCCTACAACACCTTGAAGATGCCTGGGCCGATGGGAGTCATTACCATCCCATTAGACGAGAAGGATGCAATCATTTGCGTGGACAAGATGTACCGGGACGCAGTTGCGGCAGAGTCAGCGGTAGCAGCAGTTCCCGCAAAGGAGGACAGAGGAAAGAAGAAGGATAGCAAGGACACTGGTGATACATCTCCGTCATATCTATATTTTTGATTGTTTCATGCCAATATTATACCACTTTCACATATTTTTGGCAACTTTTTATATGATTTATTGGACTAACCTATTGATCCAGTGCCCAGTGCCAGTTCCTGTTTGTTGCATGTTTTTGTATTGCCAAAAATCCATATCAAACGAAGTCCAAATGCAATAAAATTTTACGGAGAATTATTTTGGAATATATGTGATTTTTGGGACTTGGAATCAACGCAAACGGAGGCCCACACAGCCCACAAGACACCAGGGCACGCTCCAGGCCCCTGGCGCGTGGTGGTGGGTTGTGCCCTCCTCGAACGTCGGTTGGAGCTCTACTTCGGGCGCAAGGAAGCTTATATCCGGAAAAAAATCATGGTAAAATCTCAACGCAATCGGAGTTACGGATCTCCCGGAATATAAGAAACGGTTTTCGGCCAGATCAGGGGAGCGTTAAATAGAAGAGAACAGAGAGGGAGATCCAATCTCGGAGGGGCTCTTGCCCCTCCACCGCCATGGAGGCCATGGACCAGAGGGGGAACTCTCCTCCCATCCAGGGGTAGGCCAAGGAAGAAGAAGAAGAAGGAGGGGGGCCCTCCCCCTCTCCCCGGGTGGCGCCGGAACACCGCCGGGGCTAGGATCATGACGACGATCTACATCAACAACCTTGCTACCGTCAACACCAACTTTCTCCCCCTCTATGCAGCGGTGTAGCACCTCTTCCCCCCGTTGAAATCTCTACTTAAACATGGTGCTCAACTCCATATATTATTTCCCAATGATCTATGGTCGTCCTATGATGTTTGAGTAGATCCATTTTTTCCTATGGGTTAATCGTGATCTTGGTTGGTATGATTGTATATTTTATTTATGGTGCTGTCCTACGGTGCCCTCCATCTTGCGCAAATGTGAGGGGCCCCGCTGTAGGGTGTTGCAGTATGTTAATGGTTTGCTTATTGTTAGTGTTGCGGGGGTGACAGCGGCCTAAACGCGGATAAGTGGGTTATGGCGTATGGGAGTAAAGAGGACTTCTTAATGCTATGGTTGGGTTTCATGACCTTAATGGTCTTTAGTAGTTGCGGATGCTTGCTAGGGGTCCAATCATAAGTGCATATGATCCAAGTAGAGAAACTATGTTAGCTCATGCCTCTCCCTCATATAAAATTACAAGAATGATTATCGGTACTTGTTATCGATTGCCTAGGGACAAATTACTTTATTGTTGACAAAAGCTATCCACTTTTATTGCCTTGCAATTTATTCGTAGTTTTATTCTCGCAAAGTACTCATAGTTTTATTCTTGCAAAATAGTCTCATACTTGTTTTAGGTAAAGTAAACGTCAAGTGTGCGTAGAGTTGTATCGGTGGTCGGTAGAACTTGAGGGAATATTGGTTCTACCTTTAGCTCCTCGTTGGGTTCGACACACTTATTTATCGAATAAGGCTACAAACGATCCCCTATTCTTGTGGGTTATCAAGACATTTTTCTGGCGCCGTTGCCGTGGGGCAAAGGCGTGGGGTGAATATTCTCGTGTGTACTTGTTTGCTTTATCACTAAGTACTTTTTATTTTATTTTCTAAGTTGTGCTCTATCTTTAGTTATGGATATGGAACATGAAACACCAAAAAAATAGTGGTACTTGCTACTCATGGAGATGGGGAACCTCCTAAAACCCTCGATGCTCATCATGTGAAAAATATTATGCATTACTTTGATAATCTTGAGAAAACCCCATTCAACTTGATAATGCACTACAAAAAAATACACTTTCGTGATGATACGTGTTTGTCACAGTAGGTCATGTTTTCTGTCATGCATGTACATCCATGACAAATTTATGACAGAATCAAGATAGTCATACCTGTGCTGTCGTAGAAGTGTTCCATGACATTACCAAAATTATCATCATGGAAGTGTCCACTTCCATGACGATAAATCGCGCGTCACAGAAGTGCTTTCGTCAAGGGTGACTGACACGTGGCATCTACCGTAACGGAACGCCGATAAGCTATCGGGTCCGGTTTTGGATCCGATAACCCATTAACAGCCCCGGCCAATGGGGATTTTCCACGTGTAAAATCATCATTGGCTGGAGGAAACACGTGTCGGCTCACCGTTGGGACAGATGTCATCCACTCATTGGACCCAAAGCGCCTATGATACGTCGACACGTGGCACGGCCCAACAGAGGCCCATTCCTGTGAAAAGGTCGGCCCGTTTGACTTGGTCAAAAGGTGGCTGGCCGGCCCATGGCAAGCCTGTTAACGGCATGTTCGCATGTAGCCCATTTACAGCCCGCTAACCCAGGGCCCGTTTATGGCCTATCCGAATTAGGCCCAGTAGCGTCATCTGGGCCGTCCAATATAATTCCAGCCTGTTTTAACTTCCGGCCCATGTATGGCCCATGACGTCTTTCGGCCCATATGAGGCCCTTAGTAACCCTCGGCCCCTTAACGGCCCGTGGTAAAACTGGCCCGTGGTAAAACTGGCCCGTAATGAACAGTGTATCACTTTATACCCATTACTGGCCCATTATTCCGTTGGGCCGTTTCCAGCGCATGTTATCTTTCAGCCTTCTTGGGGCCTATTTATTCTTGGGCTCATTTCCAGCATTCGTTTACTTACGACCCGTTACTGTCATTTTCTGCTTGTGGGCCAAATTCAGCCCGTGGTTACAGTTGGCCCATTTGTGCCCCGTTAATACGTTGGGCTGTTTTCATGTAAAAAAACTCGTTGGGCTGTTTTCATAGAGTTATCAAATACGGCCTATTAACGGCCCGTTATTGTCCATGAATAGTACGGCCCATGATTGGCGAAATGATGATACGCCCCATAGAAGGCCCATGGATCCTACGGCCCGTAAAAGGCCCATTGATTGTACGACCCATAGAAGGCCGATGGATCCTACGGCCCGTATAGAAGGCCAATGGATTCTACGGCCCGTAGAAGGCCCGTGGATCATACGGCCCGCAGGAGGCCCATGGTTACAATAGTCCGTGTGTTGCCATGATTATTTTGGCCTAGTTTCCAAAAAAACGTTATTGTGGCCACTAGAAAAACACAGAAAAAGACTGCAGTGACTACAAGCAAACAACTAAATAAGACAATAAGGAAATAAATAAGCAAGCAATTAATGCTAGCCTATTACCGCTATTACACTTGTTACATCCACTGGGCATCAAAGTTCACCACCAGTGCAAATATAGGGAACAAAGCAGCATATTACATACACTGGCCGTCAAAATTGGCCACCAATGCAAATAAACGCGGCGGCAAAACAAGAGCATAACTGAAACAACTTCAGTAGAGCTCAAGAAACGTTATCCTGGGTATCCACCATGCTGGCAATAAGCTTAGCAAGCTTATTAGCTTTGTCCTGTTTGGCGCTAAAATCCTCCAACGCTTGCTGTTGCACCAGAAAGTATGCATCTGAATGCTCCAGGGACTTCCGCAGTCCTTCCGCTTCTTGTCGCAGCACAGCTGATCGATTTCTTCAGCTTGTAGTTGAGACTCAAGAAACCGAACTGATTCAGACAATGAGTTTGAATAGCTTGTGCAAGCGGTAGTGGCCAATAACTCGAACACTAAACCAAGACAGGACTTTGGGGTTGTCTCACTGTCTTCGAGATAGACTTCCTTAGCTGTTTTATCAGCTTTGTTGGAAACCAATAAGGATGTGTCACTATCCTGAACCTTATCTGCATTAATTGCTTTACCATTGCTTAATAAGGCACTCTTCCCCCAATATTTTGTCAGCATTCTAAAAGAAGAAACAAGCAGACACATAACAGGTTTAGCATGTACTAGTATATGAAACTCATTTCGGTGAACCAGTTCATTAGTAAGGTGGACATGATTAAACTACCAAGTCTTCTATTGCCAAGTACTAGTACATAATAAAAGCATCAAAGAAACATATATCTATGTCCTATGGTCACTGCGTTGTCTTGCCAAATCAAAATAGAGAAACGGTTCAAACCATATCAGTTCAAGACAAAGCAACAGTGAAAGAATACAAACTGTGGGAAACTACATGACACAACAAGATTTCAGATGGGTACCACTTGTCTACATGTACGACAACACTATTGGCTCTATTGTGATGCTAGTAATGTGCATGATATGAGAAGTCAACTGTATACACAATTGAAATTGAAATCAACAGAGCTATTGATAAGAGCAAGCCTGTTAAAGAAACATGCGTGAACATACCTGCTGTGCCATTGGAGTTACGATTGGATCCTTCAATTTAAAAATAAGTTTGTATGAGTAAATACAGTGATACAAGAGCAAAGAAGTATGCACGATAGCAATCATAGTTAAAAAAGGCGCGCCTAAGCGAGCGCTTAAGCGCGACTAGGCTCTAGGCGTTGGCAAAACGCATTGCACATAACTACGCTTAATCTGTGCATAATTGCGCATAAGCATGCGCTTTGGTCAGTAAAGCGCAAGTGTAACGTCCCAAAATTCCAAATTTTGGAACGTTATATTAAATAGATAGTTTTGATTGTTTGCTTGATTGTGATGAGTGAAATTGAGTGAAATTTGAAAACTTTTTGAAAGTTAAATGAGAGGGAATAAAATGACTTTCCCAAACTTTCATTTTGCATTTATGATCTCCGTGAATTCAAATTCTTTTCATCACAAAACCCTGGAGAGAAGATGACATGACTTCTTCCATTTAAATAAATGAAAATGGTTTTGAAAAGATTTGAATTTTATTTGGAAATCTTTTCCAATTCAGAATCTTTAAGCAACTCAATGATTTTCATGAGAGAAGATAAAATGACTTCTTCAAAACATATGAAATATGAGTTGGGAGTTTCAAAGAATCAAATTCAAAGTCCCTTTGAAAATTATTTGCAATTTGGAGTTATTTGGATTTTTTTTAAATTATTTTTCTCCAAAAATAAAGTATATGGGAAATAGGATAAAATTATACCTTACAATAGAAAACTAGAGAAAAATAAATTTGAAATCATTTTGGTATTTTTAAAATTATTTTTATTGGATTTTATTAGAGCAGTAGCACTGTTTGATTTATTTGAATTTTTGTGTATTTTATTTGACGTTAGGAAAATGTCCATGTTGTACAAAATGTTTTTCTGAAAATTTTGATATATTATATGCCTATGTAATTTTTTTCTTATTTTGTTTTTGTTTGGGAAAATGTTCAAAAAAAAGAGAAGTCCCGCCGCCGAACTGGGCCGGCCCAAGAGGCCGCGGCCCAGCCCAGCTGGCCCGTCACTCCCGTCCCCGAGTGGGACTCCCGCAGGAGACCGCCGTCGCCGCGCCGCCGTGGCCGATTCGGCCTCCGCCCCGCCGCCTTGACCCCTCCTCCACGCCACCGTCGCCCCCTTCGCCTATTTAAGCCGCCGCCCGACCCCCTCTTCTCTCCTCCTCCCTAGCCGCCGCACTCCGCGGCCGGAGTTTGCCAACCGCCACCGCCCCCGACGAGACCCGCCGCCGTCGCCTTGCTCCTTTCCGACGCCGCAGCCGAGCGCCGCCACCACCATCCGACTCGCCTCGACACGCCGCACCTTCCCGTGCCCTCGCCTGAAGCCGCCGACCATCGGAGCCGCCGCCCCGGCCGGACCAGAGCCGCCGCCGCCGTGTTCTTCTTCTTCGCCGCCACCGCCGCCGCGGTAAGTCGCCGTCGCCACCTCCACCGTCCGATCTAGAATAGACGGTCTAGATTAGATTAGGTTTGTTTTTTTATTTCGAACCGTTATCCCCTAGTTAGTGAACGTTCGCTGGTTAGGTCTTCACAGCGAAGGATTTTCTTTCGTTAGCATTCTGTAACGAACATTCGTTCTTTAGGTTTTTCTTTTTATTTTTATTTTCCGTCCAGGGACCTATTTGTAGTATTTCTTTTACAGTTTAGTCCCTCTGTTTCAAACTAGCACAACTTTTACACCGTTTGTCCAAATCCAACGAAACCAACGCCCACTTCTTCGTTATGATCTCCTCTATCCAGTAATCCAACTTGAACATGTTTTTGAAAATTTAAAATTTGATTTTCAAACAGATTTGTATTTGATCTTCTTTTGATCGTAACTTGAGTTTCATAGCTCCTTTTGAGTTGATTCTTTTTGCAAATCGAAGCTCTTGACCTAAACTTTCTGATAAGGTCAAATTCAATTAATTTTTGTACTGTTAGAAATTGATTTATACTGCAAGAGTTAATTTCTTGTTTTCAAAGTTTTCCGAGATCTTTTCTTCGATTCTTTTTGCATGATTGCTTATGTGTGGTTGCTATTGCTTGCTTACGATAGATTGACCGGAGTGTGACGAGTAGAACTATCAGGAGTTATGAGTGCCAATCATCTTGATCAACTGTACAAGGTAAGTTCACACTTTGATCATATCCCTTTATTACCCAGTTTTTATGCATTAGCTCAACTCTCAAACATTGCATGGTTAGGAATTTATAACATGTGGGAATTGGGAAGTAGTTGATGAGGTAGGAACCCATTGTCTTGCGATCAACCCCTGGGAGTTACTACGTTATGCTTATACTGCTATGCTATGCTCGTAGACGTGGTTTGGTTGAGTGTATTCTTGACAGATGTGAGAGTTATCATTAGTGGTTAACTTAAGGTGGCTACTTTAACACACATCTGGGTGGATTTGGGGCACCCTGGAGCACCTAGTGGTTTGCCCGGGCACCTTGAGAACCCAGTGCTTGCCCAAGGGGATCCCGGAGGACCCGTGTGATCACCCTATGGAATGCCACCTAGGCTCAAAGGGATCATAAGATTATTCATGCTAGAAACTTCCCTGTGCAGCCACAAGCCATTATGGGCCCTGGCATAGTTTGAGTAAGTTGCGTGAGCTCTTGAAGAGGTGGACTAGCAGAAGTAGGGGGATTGTAGGTGTACCGGTCCGCCTGGAGTAGAGAGTAAATGCTTCTGAAAGATTGTGTCTCGATCATCCGTTTCTCAAACACCATGTAGTGCGAGAAATACAACGGAGGAGATCGAGTCTTGTGGGGAAAAGTGCGCAAACCTCTGCAGAGTGTACAAAATAATCATGATTATCCGTGTCCCCGGTTATGGACATCTTGAGTATCTGGTTCTTGAATTATCATGTTGATCTCAAAACTTTATTTAATTAATTTGATTGGGTTAATGATTATTATTTTGGGATTGAGTTGGACGAACCTTCTCAATATTTATCAACCAACTTTGTTGTTAAATAAATATATTCCTTTGCTGTAGGGAAAAATTGGTTTTCACAAAAACATTATAATCATAGAGCTTTTTCACCAGCCACATATGCATGTAGTGATAGCTATTATTCATCATTGCTCTACAGTGTGAATTTGCCAGTACATTAAATGTACTGACCCTTTGTGGCTGCAACGTCTCATGTTGCAGGATTCTTACGACGAGTAAGTGATACGTTAGGGTTACGATTTCTACACTCAACTTTGCCGTTGGTGTTGATGGGAATCCACAACCTTGCTGTTACTTCTGCTATTTGGATTGAGGTAATAGTATTTACGTTACTTTATACATGTGATTTACCTCTGTTATAAATCCTCGAGTACTGTATGTGTCAGCATACCGATCCAGGGATAACACTTAAGCACAGAGACTTGACCGTCTGAGGTCGGGTCACTACAGCAAGGCGGTGGCAAAATGCACAATTAACGCCTAGCGCTTTTTTGAACTATGATAGCAATGGAATCTTAAATTAGAACAGTTGTTCTTCAGGTTTAGGCACTTGTTCTACATGAACAGAGTACAGTAAGACGCAAGAATATAGTACTTAAAAATAGAAAATGAGCTCATAGACCTTACCACATTCTTGGTTCGGGACTAGTACAGAACAAGGCGTTCCCAGTCATCGTCCAGTAAATGTGTCTCAGGAGAACGTAAGGGAATTTGATGAGTTTCTTTACCGGTGAAGTACGTTTTATTCAGGTAATTCCGATATTGCCATCAAGCATTCTTGAAGATAGCAGAGGTATTAGCACAGGTTACCTCATCCTGAGTTTCCAAATCGGTCCTTCTCTATAGAGAAAAATGGGAAAATTTGTTGTATTATAACCATCACGGAGGTAGGATGTACGGGACAAAGCAAACTAATTGCCATGAATAACATTACTTACACATAACTCCTGGACAAACACCTGCAACTGGCATTTTCCTTCATCTTCAGTATAATATTTCCAAGATGGGAAGATACACACATACGAGTTAACAGCATCAAATGCGATAGATGCTAAACTACGATTAGCTGGTTGTGCTTCCTCCACAGGAATAGGCGTACTAACTGGTGGAGTTGGGGTTCGCCGTGGTAGTACTGGCCCTTTGGGCACTGGAGCTGCCTTACTAACTGCTCTTGTTTGGGAGCTCTGTGGTGGAGATGGTGCTGTGTCAACAGGAACTGGGTTACTATCTGCTGGGGTTGGGGTTAGATTGGGTGAAGCTGGTTGTCTGTCCATCGCAGTAGGGGTACAATCTGCGAGTGTTTGGGTTATGTGTGGTAGGGCTGGTTCTCGTGCATGTACAACCGGGGTGCTATCTCCACCAAGAGGTAGCACTGTTTTATTTGAAGACCGTGTTTTTAGTCCGCTAGATACTAGCATCACCCGCTCCAATTCAAGTGGCTGATAAACAGGAAACATAGGTGAATGTACAGACATTGTATGAGAGACAGATGCAATAGATAGTGTGGAAAAAGAGGACATGAAATAGTTGACATGTATATTGTTTAACTAAAATGGATAGCACGACATAATGTCACATATATGATGTCTATCTAAACTGGATAGCATAGCATAACATAATTCAAACATATGATGAATAACTAAACATGATCGCATGACATAATTCACCTACATGTTATCTAAGTAATCAGGATCGCATCATTTAATTCACATATGTGATTTATATGCTAAACAGAGGGCATTAGATATGATGTCTGAACTAAGAACATGGTGTTGAATATTGTGTATATGATGTCTAAACTATGCAATGCAAGACACATGCATGATATGAGCAGTATAACCGTGCCAAGTTAGAGCATACACCTCGGTGGGGGAATAGGACTGGTCATCTATCTCTGAATCCATCTCTGAGGAGCTATCGGGACCCAACAAGAGATCTGCTTCGAGAGGTAGCACTGTCTCCTCTGAAGGCCTTGTTTTCACTCCAGATTTTTCAATCTCCCACCCAAATGGCTGATTCACAGGAAGAGTAGTTTAATGTACAAACATTGTCGACAAATGGAAATGTAATGAAGAAAAGGATGGGCAAGATATCATTCAAATATATGATGCCTGGTTAAACAGGATGGCATTGCACATTTCACATATATTATGGCTGGCTAAAAGACATGAGACTGCATAATTCCCATATGTGATATAGAAACTAAACAGGTGGCATTACAGAACATGTCTAAACTAAGCAGATGACATATATGATGTCAGAAGTAGGCACTGCAAGGCAACATATGCATGATATGACTAACATCATCATGCCAAGGTAGAGCAAACACCTTGGGGGTAAAATAGGAGTGGTCAGCGGCGTCTGAATCCGCCTCAGAACATATATCTTCCTCTGGACAGGGGTGGGGAGGGTTTGCCATTGAACCCACCATGGAGCGATGTCTGCATGACATTGTATTGCCGCGCAAAACTCTTCTCTTTTTCTCTACATGTTCAGCATGACTGTGTACAATATCTGACATGCATACGAAAAAAATATGGTGAGATTATGTAAGGAGTGCATGCAGAAATTTAGAGTGATGGTAAAAACCAGTGGATGGATCCAAAAATAATGATAGCAGCCTGATGATTGCTTTAATTTAATAAAAAGCCAGATGATGATTGCTTTACTATTTGTTTCCCACCCAAGATGAACAACATTGGCATACCCTAGGTGAACCAGATATTAGACAAAGATACTATTCATTGCTTCCTCGATATGTGCCCGACAACTAATTTAGAACTCAAGTTTGAACATTAATTTGGACCTGACTTGGAGTCCAAGAGGTGAACAGGACGATAAAGTAGCAGGTAGTTTTAAGCAATGCATATCATAAGCAGAAAGAAAAGAGTGTGACCTCTCTTGTGGACCCGTGTACTCCTCACGTTCATCTGCTGAGTCGATGATGGTGATGCCGTTGCGGTGGGTGCCGGCGGTAGGGAAGGAGATCTGAGGCGGCGAAAGATGGTCAGGAGTCGTGATGTCTGGTTTGGTGGATGTTTCTGTCGATGGAGCAGCTCAGGTGAGGTGGACGACGTCGCGGCAGGAGCAGGACAAACCACACAAAGTTCCCTTCGACACCTACCTGTAACTGAAGTAATTCTGTAAGGGCTCATTTGGTTTGCATGATTCTAAAAACGCAGGGATAGGAAAAACACCGGAATAGAATAGGAATGCACATGGTAAACAAAGCATTTGTAAACACATGATTTCTGTCAACTTGGGTGTTTGGTTTACAGGAATTGGAAGAGCAAAGGAATGCAAAGAAACATGGCCAAAATAAAGTGAAACCATATGAAAGCGTGTACAGTTAGAATGTTATTCTGCCACGAATGCACTTGGTCTTGTTTTCATGCATAGGATTTTGAAAAGTAGGTCCAGGTGGATGTTTTGCATCATTCCTTTCAACAAAATGCATGAATAATTGAATAGTAGAGTGCCATTGGAAAATTCCCTATTGCTATGTTTTTCCGTTGAACCAAAATAGCCCTAATGGATCGACGTGAATGTATAGTAATAAGTGATGCAACAAGGGTACAACCTCTTTGTCGTAGTCGTGTCGACCTCAGCATCATTGGGTTGGTCGCTGAATCAATTGAAGCAGAGGTGGCTGTCGGAGGTGTGGAGGAAGATCTGAGGAATCTGTAGACGGCGTCCAGGGCACTGCTCTGTTGTGATGGATCGTTCTGTCGTTGGAGCAGCTTCGGTGAGTCGTAAGACGTCAAGGCTGAAGCAGCACAAGACTGACATCGTCAATCTCAAGTGGGATTCTAATAGCATCTCCAATAGATGATATAAAATAGATGTAAAATTTACATCACCAAAAACCACCTGACTACAACAGATGAGGTAAAAACTGTTGGCTCTGAACTTAACTGTCGAAACTGAAATTTACTGTGGAATCTGAATGTTACTGTCGAAACTGAACGCAATGGTAGCAGAGAGGCACTTGACATGTAGTTTAGGGAGGGCCTGTAGTTCATCTTCAACCTGCACCCCCTGAACCGCCAGCCACCACCGGCCTCGCCGCCGGCCCCAGCGCCGCCTCGCCGCCCCGAAACAACTCCCCACCGCCGGTCCGCCGCCGCCCCGGCCAGCACTCTAGGCCCCCTGCCCCCACCCTGAACCCTAAGATAGATAGTGGTGTACCTCTCCGGTGAGCCCCCATCCCCGCTGCGGGAGGTTCTACCTTAACTACGGTGAGCCCCCCCACCCCCTGAAAATCGACTGACCCAAAAGTCAATTCAGTCGACTGAAGTGTAGCTAAATCGGAGTAGAGCAGCAGCACGAGCGAGGGGGAGAGCAGCAGCAGCAGCGCGAGCGAGAGCCGGAGCAGCAGCAGCTGGGCGAGCGAGCGACCGAGCGAGAGCCGGAGCAGCAGCAGCAGATCCGGCTGGTATGGACGCCGCCGCCGAAGGGGCCTCACACTGGGGGAGAGCCGCCGTGAAGATGTCGCCCGCGGCGCCGGCTTCAAGGTAGCCACTCCATGGGGGTGCGGGATGGAGCACCGTCGGTGCTGGGAGGTCCAGTTAAGGAGAAGGTGCGACGCGATGAGTGTACAACCTCTTTGGTGGCGCCGAGTAGGCCTCGGCTGCGTCCGAGGAGTCGGTGAGGATGTTGCGGTTCCGGTGAAGCAGGTTAAGGTGGCGCTGTGGGGATGGAGCAGCCGCGATAGACGAGGCGATCGTCGGAGCAGCTCCTTGGAGGTAGAGGACGGGGCGGCTGAAACGGCGGGACGACGAGATGGACGACGGATCCTCATCCGGGGAGGTGGACGAGGGACGTCTAGCTGTTGCACTGGACGACGTCGTCGGGGAAGAGGCTCCGGCTGGGCAGCGGTGAGGTGGCGGACGGAGGAGGGTGGGGTTTGGCGGCTGGAGCGGAGAGGTTATGGCGCCCTGGGATTTCGAATGGCAAAAAGGAGGCGATGGGAGGGGGTGAACCATGACTTAGGGACACGCTTGTCCAAAATGTAGGGTGTGTTACAAACTTACCCCCCACCGATTTGAACTAGCGTCCCTTTCGGCTCAGGGTTAGAAGGGGGATTTCGTGTGTTGGGATTTGGCAGCTGGAGGGAGTTTTCGCGCGCGTCGTAATTTCGGGATAGCAAGGCGCGGGTTGTTAAGGCGCCAGTTTTGGGAGCACGATATCTGAATTTTCGGGATATAACAAGGCGCGGGTTGAAATTTAGGGACAAGCCTAACGTGTAATATTGTAGTTGTACGTACCAAATCAGTTTGCACTTCCCTCAACCGAAAAGAAAACGAAAAAATAAAACTATTCACACCACACAAAGAGAGAGTCTTGCCCCGTTTTACTATAAAAATGATATCCAAAGCTACGCCCTCCTTCCATCTATATAGGGCCTAATGCGTTTTTCGATGCTAACTTTGACCAAATATTAGAGCAATAATATATGACATGCAACTTACACAAAGCACACTGTTAAATTCGTCTGTGAAAGGTTCTTTCAATGATATAATTTTCACATTGTGCATGTCATGTACTATTAATCTTGTCAATAGTCAAAGGTGGTCTTAAAAATGCATTACGCCCTATATAGATGGAAGGAGGGAGTATGAATCCATGTTATGTCCAATTAAATTTTTTCGCTTGCTGTATAATGCATGTAACCTAGTAATACCAACATTTTAGTGCATTCCAAATGTCTATACTACCGCTGCAATTCGAACTGAATTTGAATTCGTTTCTCTATTTCAATAAGAATCTACAATCATGATTGTTGCCAACTTCAACCATCATTCGTGTATTACCTTAATAACAAACCACATGATTACTATAGAGATAGATATGAACTATGCGTACTACATGAACTCGAATTCTGTTTTTTGAATACACTTGATGTTGATTCCAAATAATAGTACGTACATTTGATGTACTAACTATATATTCATAATCTAAACCATGTTTCATACATACACCGTGTTTATCACACATAGTATAGTGCCCCGCCCCCTACATTATGACAAATATTTAGACCTGAGCTGCAAAAGCCACACATTAGCCCAAATGTTCTATATATTATACGTAGTACTAGCAAGATGCCCATGCGTTCCACAGAACATCAACATGATCAAGGGGAGGCCTAATTTGCAAATATGGATAGGGGTGTGGGTATCTTTTTTCAAAATTGCCATAGTTTCCTTCCTATCCGTCAGATATGAATCGGACGGCCTATATTGCAGGATGGCAGGCACACCATCATCAACAACTCTGTTTTTTATAAGAGTAGAGATAAAATATATTATATGTACTATAACATGTTCATAACCACACCATGTGTATCACCGTTATATATATTCACACATGCGTCGGTTTAAAACACGATGATAAATTCTTCAAATATCCGAATTCGCTTTTTATAATGAAGTATGATCTCTATTCGTCTTTTACACCCACACAATCCTCTTATCTTTGTAGATAGTGCTAACTTTCTCTCGTGCGTGCACACGCCCTCATCCCTCTCACCCTCCCTCAGCATTCTCTAGCTCCATCGCGAAAATTCGTGTTTTCCCTTTAGGTCGTTCACCCACGGTGTGTGTAGGCCCCCAGCTCCTTCTTTACGGCACACATCGATTGATATGCCTCTCTAGCCAGGTGTGCCTAGCACAAACACAAGCTTCCCCTCTTCTCTTATCACCGTCCATGCCTCACTCCCACCACTCTTTTCATCGATCTCGTACTCGCACACTCCTTCCCCCTCGATATAGTATGACTCTCGCACCACGTCCTAGATGCATCCCTCTCTCTCAATCCTTCTCCCCATGCCTCATTTGCTTCTAACACACACATGCATGTATACCGATCGATCTCCCAACATATACCTAGGTCGACTTTAACTATTCCCCCCCATCGATCGACGTACCTCACAAGTTATGTCTCTCCTTTCTCTGAAAAAGGACGATTGATCTTCCTATGTAGTTACGTCTGCTTACCAAAGCCATATCGTCCGCCCTCATCATTCGTGCATGCCTCCTGACCCGTCTCTCACACGCACGTGCACAGACATGCAGCCATCCCCTCTCTTATTGATATTGCAGGCATGCCCTCCAGTTGTCTAGCAAGCCTATCCCACCATTTGTTAGAAGCAACTCCACTACCACCCCCTCCAACACTCTAGCTCTGTCTCTCTCCCAACCTTATTCCTCTCCTACACATATGCATGGATGCCGATCGATCTCCCTTAATACATGAGGTAGGCCTCTCTCCTCCTCCACACATATACCAGCCATTGTACCTCTATAGTTAATTAGGCCTCCCTCCCCCCCCACCACACACCGATAGTCGAGCACTGTAGGTAGGTATCCATGCCACAGAGACAAACTGCACCTGTCCCCTCTCACGTTCCAATAGGCCAGCCACTCTATATCTTTGACGTGGGCACACACAAATTTGATGGCACTCTTTATCGATCGCGCGCACACACACACACATCATCCCTCTCTTCGAATCTATGGACACCTCAAGCCGATGATACCTCCACTCTCTTCTCGTGGATCGTACCCTCTATATATATGATATATACAGGACTATTTCACACACATTGCATATGTTACATTTTTTGATTGACCCCCCCCCCCCCCCCGCCAAAAAAACTCTCACGAACCCACACAATATATCTCTCTATGTTTGTATCTCTCTCTCACACAACCCCACGTAGGTGGTGTACATATACAAGAAGAGAATAGGTGCACCGTGCACGTACTCACACTTCGTGCCCAGCCACACCCGCGCGGGTACACGGTGGAGCTCATTTCTGTACGAAATGGCAGCCCACGTGCTAATTTGAACGCGTGTAGCGGTTGTTTACCTACAGAGGACATGTACCACGCGTGCATGAAATAAAGTTTGACTTGATGCATTGGCGCATTATTTCTAAATAAAGTTATATCGCTCAATGGCACGTACACAGAATATAAAACGATTTTTATGGAGAAAAAGGTAGTCCGCTCCACTATATACAATGGAGCCTGCCTGCCTGGTTTGTCTCTCTTCAGAGTATCTCACACAAGGCTGCGGTGGTCTCTCTCTCTCTCCCTCCCTCTCTCTCTCTCTCTCACCATTGGTCACTGATCTGGCCGCATCCCGTCCGCCAGCGGAATGGGAGGACGTGCATCGTTTCTCCGTTCGACGGCGCCGAGGCAGCACGTCCCGATCTGCGGTACACGCCGTTCTCTCTGACCAAGCTCCGGCGCGGTAGGGCCTACGCCACCTGCTCGCTGCCGCAGTATGGGCAGACTCCGCCGCCGCCGCTCACCTAATTACATCCCGACGACCTCCAGGTATCCCCTCCAGCCTTGCTCCACTGCCCGTCTTCCCACTTCGCTGCATGTGGATCTTCCATACTTCTTTGCCCAAAACGTAGCTCGTCCGGCGTACTTTTCATATTGCAATCTCGTCCTCACACCATTTTAGACAAACACAACCGTGTTGTTATCTTCCCTTAGGACAAGGAATATGCTTCTTTTTTATCGTCGCATGTGTCATCAACTGTTATTGGACAGTAATTGTTTCCTTTCTACTCCCTCCGTTCCGAAATAGATGACCCAACTTTGTACAAAGTTAGTACAAAGCTGGGTCATCTATTTCGGAACGGAGGGAGTACCTCTTTTTTGCAAACAGGGCTATCCATTTCACCTCGTAGCTATTGCGACCTTTTGGTGAACTGCATAAATCACTTTTTTCTTAAGAGTGTTTTGTGCAGTTGTACTAAAATGTCACACGGGCAACGTCTCTACATTTCAGTGCGACTGCACAAAGGGAGATTGGTTTTGCTCTATCCTCCTCATCCAACTACGAGCCTAATCTTCTCCAACTAGTTAGACTTAAGAGAGACTGCAAAGGTGACCGGCTTCTATTTGTGTGTTTATTTTTTCATCAGCAGTCCTCTATTATCGTAATCACACTTACTATCTTTGGAACAGGGACGCTCGGCTCTATTTTAGTGGAACTGCACAAAATGATTAGAATGTTGCATGCTCCAGACAGCTACTTTTTTCCCAACATGCCTTGTTGATTTAGACAGAGCATGGATCAATTTTAATTTAACACCTTCTCACAACTTTGTCTTCAATTGTTATGTAAATATTAGCTCTGATCAGCTAATAATTGAGATGCATTAACAAGGAAGTTAGTTTTTTATTGTTTCCGAAAGAGCATCGATGGCAAGACACACGAAACAAAAGCTGAAAGCTCACACCATTGTACAATTTCATGTCGCTGGAAAATTATTTGTATAGTACGTCAATTATGTAAACAAATGTTGGAAGCTTGATAGCATTGCCAGAAGCCTCTTCGGCATCCGGGTCCATGTGCCATGCACAAAATTATACTCCTTTGTTCCTAAATATTTGTCTTTTTACAAATTTCAAATGGGCATATTTTAGAGTGTAGATTCACTCATTTTGCTTCGTATGTGTACTCCCTACGTTCCTAAATATTAGTCTTTCTAGAGATTTCAACAAGTGACCACATACGGAGCAAAATGAGTGAATCTACACTCTAAAATATGTCTATATACATCCGTATGTAGTAGTCCATTTGAATCTCTAAAAAGACAAATATTTGAGTAGTCACTCGTTGAAATCTCTAGAAAGACAAATACTCTGGAGTATATTTAAGATCCGACGGGGTAGTGCATAGCCGCATGGGAGACTTAGCCCGGTCGTTGCGCCGCATTAATAGTGAGTAATGAGCAGTACAGCATAAGCCCCACCTTTCCCACTGTAAGTTGCTCGGAAGAAGCAACCATCAATATGCTCTTCTTTGAATCCGCCCATACTACTCCATCCGACACTATTTATAGAGCGCGCTTTAGAAAAAGAAAACATCTCTAGGACCAAGGCGACTAGCGATCGGCCTGAAAAATAGCATTGGTAGTTATAGCACGGCGTCTATTACTAGAGGAAATAATGCCTACACACATGCATGCAGTGCTTCCACCGCGGGTACACACATGCATGCACTTGCTCCACTCCGTAGTACATCGAGAGAAAATTGTGGACTTGATTGCGGTTACCACGCCCTAATTAATTGAGTATTAAACCAAACGCGTCTAAAGTCTCTCTGGTGGTGGAAATGCATTGAGAGAAATGCATCATAATGAAGCGCGCCCTGTAAACTGTGACGGAGGGAGGAGGAGTATGAAGGTGCAAAACCAAGTACGCGTATGGCCAGTCGGTCAACGCACCTCCTCTTGGCATATCACTGACATGTGGGACCGGAGTGTGAGCAAACCAATCTCAATTGGCGGCAAAATGGCCAACCCGCCGTTCGTGGAGAGAGACGAGGAGCGAGAACACACAGACGGGCTCGCATGGAGGCCAAGATATATTCGAGCATGGTTGATCGATATCATCATTACATGTTGGGCTGCCATTTTCCGCCCTTCTCCGGAATAAATGTGTACTTTATCAGAAATTAAAAAAATAAGAGTACAGACGCTCCACCATGCGGTTCTAGTAGTAGTAGTACTACTCGTACTACTAAACCTTGCGCTTGGCTCTTCGCCTCTTCGTGAAGTCGAACAATGATGGTACTCCGCATGTTCGGTACTATAGTGTATGCCTCTGACACATGAACACGTCACGTGTACCCTCGACGCCGGGGGTGATGCACCGCAGCTCACGTCGAAGGAGACCCGACTGACAGCACGATACGCAAGACAGTCGACGGGCGCTTTTGCAGACCCGAAAACCCCATACCCCCGGGAGGGACCCCGTCAGGGAGTGCGGCGGCTATGGGCTGCCCTAGGTCGATTCGCTTGCCCCTAGAGCCTCGGAATTCACAACTCTCAAACACGAAGAACAGCGAAGAACGAGAGAGAAAAAACGGTGGAGAGATAAAACGTAGACGAAAAAGTAGTATATTGATTTGTTCGATTGTGTGTTGTTCAATCGGCCATCACCCCCAATATATATAAGAGGCGGCTGGACTTCCCGTACAAGTAAAGGATTCATCTAGGCTTTCCTTACAAGAAATTACATCAATTCACGTCCTAGAGTCCTAGTTCTATTCCAACTCGGATTCAGTCTGAATCTGGCCCAACTTCTGTCTTCCTCCTTGTGTGGGCTGCCGAGCTTGCATATGATCTCCCATCAAGACGGCCCAAATATCAGACTTGTGCGCCTCGACAATACGAACAACCCTCATGTTGATCACTTTTTCAAATAAGGCAATCTTGAATACTTTTCGAGGTCATCTTTACCTTCCAGTCGGACTCAGTCTTGTAGTAGACTGGATTATCTGAGTCTCATAGTGAATTTGCGGGCCATATACTATCTCTGATGATGATGACTCCAAAACCAAAGTTTACCGTCTTGATGATACGCACAACTTCTGTATTGAACACTTCTTCATCCGAGGTCATATTGATAAACTTTCGGGCACATGTTCAGTTTCACTAGGATTCGAGCTCATCCACTCGGATATTAGAGACTTTCGCTCGGATCGTCCGACTGGACTTTTTCACTCGGAAGACAATCTTTCACTCGGATGACTATATTTCCACTTGGATGACTATATTTCCACTCGGAAGGCAATATCTTCCTCGATCGGCAGGTTTTCATTCCGATGGTAATCTTTTCACTCGGAATATTTTCACCTGGAGGAAAATTTCACTCGGATGACTATATTTGACTCGGATAATAATAAGTTCATCTGGTCAGCAAACTTTCACTCGACCGGTAAATTTTCACTTGGATGGTAAACTTTTTCACTCGGAATTCCGACTGAAAACACAGCCTGATCTTGTCTTGTCTCTCCAAGCATCATACGACCTCGGATTGAGACAAATTATATATGGAAATCAATTGGCTCGATGAGACAAAACTTTTCTGTGTTGAAGGTTTTTCGATTCAAGGCCGTCTTGAGGGCCGAATTGCTCACGCATTGCATTAGACACTCATCAACATGTGTCTGGTGTCAAGCGTAATATTTTGGTCTCTGGCCTGTCCAAACCGTATTGACTGTAATGTTTGCATATGAACTCGGATTAAGATGATTTATATATGAAAATCAATTGCCTCGATGATACGAAGACAATTCCTTTAGAGTGCTCCTTCATCTGAGGTCATAATGAGGGCGTAATCGGCCGAAAAACACTCAGAACACTAAATCTTGTCACTCGGAGTACAGCTTCGGCCACTGAGATGAGGTCGAATGGCGATAGCCTAAACATCAAAGTTGTTCCACTCGACAATGTGAAACTTTCTCATGCTGAAAACCCTTACACTCCGTATCTTGCCAAAATCAGTTGTCAACACATGCCCCCCTGTTTTTCGGCAAAGCTTGCACGCCGAAAAATAATATGCATAGTGTTCGTTCTAAGGACGATGTCAACACTCCATCGGCCATTTATTTTTCTCAGGGCGATAATTATGTATTGGCCATGTTTGTGCTAAGGGCGATAATCGTATATCGGCCATTGCCTACTTAGGCTTCCTACCACACACTCGGGTGGTACTTCTTCAAATATTTGCCATTGAGAGCTCGAGGTAACAATGCCCCTTGTATTGATTCCACCAAATATGAATTTCCAAGAACAACTCTTGTAATCCTAAAAGGACCTTCCCAACTTGGAGACCACTTCCCGAATTTTCTATCTCTTGAACCAATCGGCTGAATCACTTTCCAGACGAGATCACCAACTTGAAAATTCTTCAACTTAACTTTCTTATTGTAAGCTCTTGCAACCCTCAACTAGTCTCTCTCTATGGACTTCAAAGCAACCAAACATTTATCGGCAACCTCATCAATATTGTCCATCATCAAGTTATAAAAGTCTACTGCCGATAAATCATTTTGTTTGGCTATTCTCAAAGCATTCAAATTTACTTACACTGGTAAAACGGCCTCTTGACCATATACTAGCTCATATGGGGTCACCTTCATAGCACCATGCCTTGAAATTCTATGTGCCCACAAAGCTTCAGATGACAACTCATGCCATCTCCTTGGATTATCTTCAATCTTCTTCTTGATGAGTTTGATTAAAATTTTATTGCTAGACTCAGCTTGTCCATTAGCTTGGGCATAATATGGAGAGGAATTGAGCAACTTTATGCTATAAGATTCGACAAACTCTCTGACTTGGTGTGACATGAAAGATGAACCTTGATCTGTTGTTAACGTTTGAGGAATACCGAATCTATGAATAATGTGCTCAGTTATGAATTGAATTAGCTCTGTATGTGTCATGTTCTTGAGAGGTACTGCTTCAGACCATTTAGTGAAATAATCAGTTGCCACCAATACGAACCGATGCCCCTTTGAGGAAGATGGATGAATTTGCCCAATAAAGTCTAAACCCCATCCTCTGAAGGGCCACAACTTGATAATAGGATGCAACATAGCAGCAGGAGCCAAGTGAATATCACCAAATTTTTGACAAGCTTCACACCCTTTATAATATCTGAAGCAGTCATTAATCATAGTCGACCAATAAAACCCAGCACGTCGCAATAACCATTTCATCTTGGGAGCCGACTGGTGAGTGCCACAAATGCCTTCATGTACCTCTCCCATAGCAACTCTTGCCTGGTCCTCATCCAAACACTTTAGAAGAACACCATCGACTGTTCGGCGATAAAGACCATCATCTCTCATTGTATACTTGAAAGCCATACGCCGAACAGCCCTGTCCACCCTTTCACTCGGATTGCACAAGTAATCAACAATGGGCTTCCTCCAGTCGGGATTGTCACCTGCACTAGATTTTTTGTTAATGACCGAATCAGTGGGTTCTGGTTCGGCCTCTTCTATACTGGTAAGACAAGACATCGGACTTTGAGAAATATGAAACATGCCATGATCAACATGGTATCCAGATGCTTGCTGCGCCAACTCATTTGCTTTCCAGTTTTCATGTCTAGATATATGTGCAATGCTAAAACAATCCAAAGTAGAGATTATATCTAGACATTTATCAAGATAAACATTAAGTGATTCGTCCAAACACTGAAAGACTTTGGATATTTGCTGCACAACTAGTAACGAATCACCATAAGCCTCAATATGTGTAACACCTATAGCAAGTAACATCTCCAGGCCGAATAACAATGCTTCATATTCGGCTTGATTGTTTGTGCAAAAATATTCTATGCGGCATGAGGCTTCAAAAACAGCACCATGAGGAGATATAGAAACAATACCAACACCTTGGACATTGCTACAAACTGAACCATCAAAGTATAATCTCCATGGTACTAATGAAACAAGGTTCATATCAACATCATGCTTGTCATTAATCCGATGTTCAACAATGAAATTAGCAAAAAATTTGCCTTTCATGGATTTTAGAGATTCATAAGCCAAATCATATTCAATCAAAGCATAAGCCCACTTGCCAATTCTACCACTAAGAATTGGCCTATGCAACATGTATTTAATGACATCGGTTTGACAAGCTACTACACAAGCACTCGGCACTAAATAATGTCTCAGTTTTGTGCAAGCATAATATAAGCATAGACATAATTTCTCAATAAATGTATACCTTGTCTCTACGTCCAATAAGCGGCGGCTCAAATAAGTGATGGCATGCTCTTTTCCTTCGGTCTCTTGAGTTAGAACAGCACCAATAACTCCTTCCTCTGCTGCAATGTAAAGTCTGAAGGGTTCCCTATGCTTGGGTGCTTTCATCACCGGAGGAGTGCATAAATAATTCTTGATCATATCAAATGCTTCTTGCTGTTTTGCCCCCGAAGTGAAATCAGCATCATTCTTTAACCGAAGGATAGGAGTAAATGCATCAACTTTCCCTGATAGATTAGCTATGAACCTTCTCAAATAATTGACCTTGCCAAGGAACTTTTGCATATCTCTCTTGCATGTTGGAGCCTCAACTTTATGTATGGCCTCTATCTTTTTGGGATTAATCTCTATGCCATCTTTATGAATAATGAAACCCAAAAACTTGCCAGCTGATACGCCGAATGCACACTTTAAAGGATTCATCTTCAGTCCATACTTTTTCATTCTTTCGAAGGCTAAACGTAAATCGGCCAAGTGAGATTCAAAAGCATCCGATTTGACAACAATATCATCAATATAAACTTCAAGTATGACACCCAGTAAATCATGAAAAATTAAATTCATAGTCGTTTGATACGTGGCTCCATCATTTTTTAATCCGAATGTCATCATTGTCCACTCGAATAAACCAAGGAAACCAGGACATCGGAAAGCCGTTTTGTACATGTCCTCTCCGGCCATAAAAATTTGATTGTATCCGGCATTACCATCTAGAAAGCTAATAACCATATGTCCAGAAGCATCATTAATAAGCATATCGGCTATTGGCATAGGATACTCATCTTTGGGTGTAGCCCTATTCAAATCTCTAAAATGAATGCACACCCTCAACTTGCCGGATCCTTTCTTCTCCACTGGGACAATGTTAGAAATCCACTCAGCATACCTGCAAGGTCGAATGAAATTAGCTTCAAGCAGTCGACCGATCTCTTCCTTGATCCGGTCATATGTTTTCGGATTACATTTTCTGGCCGACTGTTTATAAGGTCTAAAACCGGCCTTTATAGGCAACCGATGCTCCACTAGCTCTCGGCTTAACCCTGGCATCTCATGATATTCCCGTGCAAAGCAACAAACATATTCTTTCAATAGCTCGATTAACTTAGCCTTACAATCGGCTTTCAAATTTTTGTTTATAAATGTCGGTCGAGTGACTGAACCATCTCCAATATCTACCTCTTCTAATGGATCGGCTGATGTAAAACCTTGTCCAAGTTTATCCATGTCATCCAACTCCTCTATAGACTCATACACATCGTTCTCACTGGACCGATACTTTACAAGACATTTTTGTAACCACTCGGAATTAGGATCCATTTAAACATATCATACCTTGGAGCCGATTGCATTCAGTCGGCTTTAAAGAGACGGGCACAAAACCATTCTTGGTCGCGCTGAGAAAATCAAATTCTGATAAGTCATGTCCCGTCAAGCAAGTAGCATTGGGATATTGCCAATCCACCGATGCATCGGCCAAAGCAACACAGGCCGAGTTATCCGCATGAATGAATTCCACTTCATCATCAACCCACTGAATCAAAAACTGGAGCATAGTGGATGGCACACACTGGTTTGCATGAACCCAATCACGGCCTAGTATAACGTTGTAGTTACCTTGCACCTCAGCGACAAAGAATGCAGTAGCCAAAGTTTTGCTTCCGACTATAAGCTCCACATACATTACACCTTTGGCTTCAGTTTTCTCTTTGCCTTCAAACCCGTTGAGCACCATATTGGTCTTGATCAATTCTTCATCAGGCAAACCCAATTTCTTGAAGACCGAATAGGGCATAAGATTTACCACAGCACCTCCATCAACAAGCATCCGAGTGAGCGGCGACCCATTGATATGACCACTGAGATATAACGGTTTCAGATGCGTTACTGGTTCTTTTGGCTTCTCGAATATTGCATTTTTAGGGCCAAAATCCAGCTAAGCCACTTCCCCTTCCTCATCTACAGCACGAAACTCAGCAGGTAAGTAATACACCATATTGATATCCATACCTTCATGAACCGGCGTAGACTCATAGTCCAACATATCAGCCTCCTCCTCGAGTGCATCCACCGATTCTGAAATTTGTCCGGGTGAAGAGGAAGCAATAGGTAACATAGACGATGCAATGATTGTGTCGTCCTCTTTTGGTAATGTAGGTGCTGCTGTGATAGGTGTAGCAGCCACTGCATCTTGTATTTGTTTGGGCCTCCATACTTGTTTTGTAGGTACCATAGGCTGAGTGTCATTGAACAACTTATCCCTTTGCTTCTCGGCCTCTTGTTCTGCCATCTCTTGACTCCTTAACCTCTGTAGTTTCTTTTTTTTGTGTGTCTTTGTTAGCCCTGGAGGACACCACTTTGGCTGTGTGTATTTAGGATCTCTCGTTTTTACTTGGATGGTGCTTGCTTCATGGTCATTAGCCGAGTGCTTTGGCGCGATAGCAAGTATCGGCTCAGTCGGATTGCTATGCACAATCGGCTGCTGTATGGCGAATGTTTTGGTGCCCAAGATAAGTGAGTCGGCATCCATTTTCTCCTTGCCTTTTCCCGACTCAACCGCTGCAACACTTGGTGATTTAACACGCCATTCTTTTTGACTTTCCAGATGCATGAAATTTCCACTCAGGCACACCTTTTTACTCTGATGGAATCCACTCGGATGAATGTCACTCGGATGGAATTCAATCGGATGAGATCTACCCATCCACATTTTTTCACTTGGATAGCTTCCCCCTGAGTGCATTCTTACACTAGGATAGTTTCCACTCGGTCGCATATTTTGACCAGCCGACTGATAGCCACCAATGTTCAGTCGGCCTCTATATGAATAGTCAAGTCGATCCCAAACAGATTGTGTATGCTCTTATGGAAACTGCACCCTTGGTCCACTCGGTTTCATATACTGACTGAACATATCAGCTGATGGTGACCTTGGTCGCTTCAGATGAGTCGGCCATTAAAGCTAGAACCGGCCGACTGGTTGGTGTACTTGGACAGCAACATATCAAAAGTTGGCTTGATCCACTTGCGCTGTACTTTAACTTCATTCCTTTTCCACTTGCCAACTTCTGGACTCTTGGGCTTGACAAATCTCACACGAGCATTTTCTTGCACTTGTAGTTGCCCCCCGAGTGTAGGATTCTTGATGGTGATTTTGATCACTTCCTTGCCATCGGCTTGCTTACCAAGCACAACCTGTCTCCCCAAGACCTTGTTGTCCTCCTTGTCTTTCCTGGGCTCACCAACAATGACATTAGCTTTATTAGCAGATCCGGCTACCTCCGGCCGAATGAGTAGCTTCTTCCCCTCCAAATCCATGGTATTCATTGGAAAAGGCTGTTTATCAACTTGCATCTCAGAAAAGTTCAATCGTCCATCATTAATGGCCGATTGTATCTGTCGTCGAAAAACATTGCAATCGTTAGTAGCATGAGAAAAAGAATTATGATACTTGCAATAAGCACGCCGTTTTAGCTCTTCAAACGGTGGTAAAGTATGAGATATTCTAATAATCTTAGCCTGCCGGAAAGCATCAAATATTCTATCACACTTAGCAATGTTAAAAGTAAACTTCATCTCTTCATCACGATTCTTATGAATCGGTTTCAGATCATTGCAAGTTAAGGGTTTGGCCTTAGATGGCCAAACAAATTCAGTGGAAAAAACATCACCCTCATCGTCCGAGTGATCACTATCATATTCCACCATATTCATCTTTGGACGATCGGCTTTGTATCTATGCACTTCTTTGAGGTCTTTGCTTCGGCTTTCCTGAGCCAAAGCCCTTTGTAAGACTTGGTTGATATTTAAGAACTCATAGCCTTCTAGCTTTTCTCTAATGGAAGTTCCCAAACCACTCAGCACTAGGTCCGCCAAGTCCCTCTCGGTTATCACCAAACTAAAAGACCGGTTTTTTGTTTCTTTGAATCTGTTGACATAATCGGAGACCGATTCATCATGCTTCTGTTTAACCGATGTTAGATGTGACAACTTGAGTTCATTGTCGCTGCTATAAAAGTAATCATGAAATTTTTGCTCTAGCTGCGACCAAACTCGAATGGAACCATGTGGTAAAGAAGAAAACCATGAAAATGCGGTACCCGTTATTGACAAAGGAAATAAACGCACTTTCAACTCATTTAGTGAGCCCGCTTCACCTAGTTGTGCTAAGTATTGACTAACATGCTCCGATGTGGTTTTTGTGCCCTCTCTATTGAACTTAACAAAATCTGGAATCTTATATCCCGGAGGGCACTGGATGGCATCAAAGTACTCGGGGTACGGCTTTTGGTAAATCCGATTCCGAGGTAACTGAACTCCAAAATTCTCTCGAAGCATCTTAGCCACCTCCTCTCTAAGATTAGCTAGACCATCATCCGTAGTGGACGATGAAGCTTGTGGCAGTGACATAGGAAGAGTATGGTTACTAGCTGTAGGTAGGAATTGTGGCATGTATGTCGACCCATAATTTGGTAGTGGTCGAGTGGTTGTAGCGGTAGGTAGAGTTTTGTTCAGCGTTGCCACCGAACCTGGCATGCTCATAATAGGATTAATGGGTGCAGCCACAATCTGATTTGTTTGGGTAGGATAATAAGCCATCAGCACGGGAGGCGCCGATGCAATAGGTAAAGCCAGATTAGGGTTTTGCACACTAGCAGCTACACCATCATTACCATTATACGATTGAGATATATACTTCTGAGCATTAGTATTTTCTATGAAAATTTGATAGAATAGATGGTTACCATCAGCAATACGACTTTCAATCTCAGCCCACTGCTCAGCAGAAAAGGCAGTACTTACAGAAGGTTTAACCTGTTCAGTTTGAAGAGGAGGGAACTTGATTTCTTCAATCGGAGTGATGTTGCCTTGGCGATCTTTCTTGAATTTTGCAAGGAACTCCTGTAGGTCCTTCTCCTCGCGCGCCTTCTTGTACTCCTCATAGACTTGGTGATGATCGGCCGATATCTCATCAAGACTGGGCTTAATGATGTTATCGGCGTCTACCTCAGATGGCTTGGGAAGATCGGACATGGTGGATGATGATGATTGATCTTCGGTCCCCAGCGGAGTCGCCAAAAAGTGTGTTGACACACGAACACATCACGTGTACCCTCGATGCCGGGGGTGATGCACCGCAGCTCACGTCGAAGGAGACCCGACCGACAGCGCGATAAGCAAGACAGTCGACGGGCGCTTTTGCAGACCCGAAAAGCCCACACCCCCGGGAGGGACCCCGTCAGGGAGTGCGGCGGCTATGGGCTTCCCTAGGTCGATTCGCTCGCCCCTAGAGCCTCGGAATTCGCAGCTCTCAAACACGAAGAACAGCGAAGAACGAGAGAGAAAAACGGTGGAGAGATAAAACGTAGATGAAAAAGTAGTATATTGATTTGTTCGATTATGTGTTGTTCAATCGGCCATCACCCCCAATATATATAAGAGGCGGCTGGACTTCCCGTACAAGTAAAGGATTCATCTAGGCTTTCCTTACAAGAAATTACATCAATTCACGTCCTAGAGTCCTAGTTCTACTCCAACTCGGATTCAGTCTAAATCTGGCCCAACTTCCGTCTTCCTCCTTGTGTGGGCCACCGAGCTTGCATATGATCTTCGATCAAGATGGCCCAAATATCAAACTTGTGCGCCTCGACGATACGAACTACCCTCATGTTCATCACTTTTTTAAATAAGGCCATCTTGAATACTTTTCGAGGTCATCTTTACCTTCCAGTCGGACTCGGTCTTGCAGTAGACTAGATTATCCGAGTCTCGTAGTGAATTTGCAGGCCATATACTATCTCTGATGATGATGACTCCAAAACCAAAGTTTACCGTCTTGATGACACGCACAACTTCTGTATTGAACACTTCTTCATCCGAGGTCATCTTGATAAACTTTCGGGCACATGTTCAGTTTCACTCGGATTCGAGCTCATCCACTCGGATATTAGAGACTTTCGCTTGGATCGTTCGACTGGACTTTTTCACTCGAAAGACAATCTTTCACTCGGATGACTATATTTCCACTCGGATGACTATATTTCCACTCGGAAGGCAATATCTTACTCGATCGGCAAGTTTTCGTTCCGATGGTAATCTTTTCACTCGGAATATTTTCACCTCAAGGAAAATTTCACTCGGATGACTATATTTGACTCGGATAATAATAAGTTCATCCGGTTAGCAAATTTTCACTCGGATGGTAAACTTTTTCACTCGGATTTCCGACTGAAAACACAGCCTGATCTTGTCTTGTCTCTCCAAGCCTCATAGGACCTTGGATTGAGACGAATTATATATGAAAATCGATCGGCTCGACGAGACGAAACTTTTCTGTGTTGAAGGTTTTTCGATTCAAGGCCGTATTGAGGGCCGAATTGCTCACGCATTGCATCAGACACTCATCAACATGTGTCTGGTGTGTCAAGCGTAATATTTTGGTCTCTGGCCTGTCCAAACCGTATTGACTGTAACTTTTGTATATGAACTCGGATTAAGATGATTTATATATGAAAATCAATTGCCTCGACGAGACGAAGACAATTCCTTTAGAGTGCTCCTTCATATGAGGTCATAATGAGGGCGTAATCAGCCGAAAAACACTCAGAACACTAAATTTTGTCACTCGAAGTACAGCTTCGGCCACTGAGATGAGGTCGAATGGCGATAGCCTAAACATCAAAGTTGTTCCACTCGACGATGTCAAACTTTCTCATGCTGAAAACCCTTTCACTCTGTATCTTGCCAAAATCAGGTGTCAACAAGGAAGCGAGGTGTTTCATCAAGCCAGCTCTCGGCCACATTCAAAGTGCAGCAAGCACGGTTCGCACAAATTATAGGTGTTCCCGAGCGCTCCTATTTGTAACTGGATATGAGCCAGAATTAAGCGAGAATTGTGGCGGGTGTTCCATGCAATCAACTTCCATTATCACATGCGAGAACCCTCGAAGAGAACCAAATGTGTTGAAGATTGCTTTATCACATTTTAAAAATATAATAAGAGTGCAGACGCTCCTCCATCCGGTTCCTAGTACTAGTATAGTACATATCTCTATAGACTATAGTAGTAGTACTAGTACTAGCAAACATTGCGGTTGGCTGTTGGCCTTTTTGGGAAGTCGAACAATAATAGTACTAGTATAGTGTATGCTTCTGGCAATCTGATACCGAATTAACTGTTGCACGTTCACCGCCTGAGTGAGCGAGAGCTTGCATTAGTCAAAATTTTCTCCTTGTCCTGCGAGCCACCGCGCGCAAGCTTCTCCCGTCCTGCAAGCTTCTCCTCGTTCGACAAGTTGACGGGACACAGCAAAGTAATGCAAGTCCATACTGCCTCCTCTCCGGTTAATATGGCTTAATTTCAAACGAGATAAATACACTGTCTGTCACTGTATATTTGTAAAAATATGGTCAGTGGACTTCATAATACGCTCATTGCGCTCAATATATACATTTTCCATTGTTTATATGGTCACTAGCTCACCCTGGCTGAGTATGTGTGTGCATGCACGTGTAGGTTGAGCACTTAAGCGTGACCGTGTGTGTTCCGTCGTGTGCTCGGACATGCATGCATTAGGGCATCGCGCACGTTTTTGCGTCCATGTGTACGTGTGACTGTTGCATACACGTAGGGGGAGTACATGTAGGGGCCACTAAAGGAGCAGTCAAATCACACAGTAAGTTAGTCGGAAGAAGCAACCATCATTTCACTCTTCAATGACACGTACGCAATATAAAATGGTTGATATGGAGAGAAAAAGAAAACCACTATATGTACACTAGCAGGAGCCTAAGCTACAAGCCTGCTTGCTTGGGTTGCTCTCTTCACAAGCATAGAATGACGGTGGCCACACCACTGGTCACATATCCGGCCTGATCCCACAACTGGGGGAAGGGAACAATGTTCTACATAGACGCGGTCAACATCGGCGAGGGAGAAAATCCACAGTCGGTGCGTCCCAATCGGTGGTCACCGCGGTATGGGCCGATGCTGCTTCCCAACCGCCCTTCTAGCTACAGCCCGACGTCCCAGGTAGTCCATCTTCCTTTTGGAGCCGGCTTGCTCCACTGCCGCAGCTCCCCACGTAGCTCCATCCACTACAAAAAATACACTTCCGTGATGATACGTGTTTGTCACAGTTGGTCGCGTTTTTTGTCATGCATGTACATCCATGACAAATTTATGACAGAATCAAGATAGTCATACCTGTGCTGTCGTAGAAGTGTTCCATGACATTACCAAAATTATCATCACGGAAGCGTCACAGAAGTGCTTTCGTCAAGGGTGACCGACACGTGGCATCCACCGTAACGGAACGCCATTAAGCTATCGGGTCGGGTTTTGGATCCGATAACCCGTTAACAGCCCTGACCAATGGGGATTTTCCACGTGTAAAATCATCATTGGCTGGAGGAGACACGTGTCAGGTCCGCGTTGGCACAGGTGTCACTCATCCAATGGGCGAGCGCGCCTATGATATGTTGACACGTGGACCGGCCCATCAAGTTTAAATGGGCCGGCCCAACTGAAGGCCCACAAGATTTCGCGGACCATAATGGGCCAGCCCAGCTAAAGGCCCATGAGATTTTGCGGACCATAATGGGCTGGCCCAGCTAAATGCCCAAAAGATTTTGCGGGCCATAATGGGCCGCCCCAGGTAAAGGCCCAGAAGATTCTTGCGGATCATAATGGGCCGGCCCAGCTAAAGGTCCACGAGATTTCGCTGACATTAATGGGCCGGCCCAGCTGTAGGCCCACAAGATTTTGAGGACCCTAGTAGGCCGGCCCATTAACTGGCTGCCATGTTTTGTGCCAAATACCGGCCCATATTTGATCCGGTCCATTAATGGCCTGCCACGCTCCGGGCCTAATAGTGGCCCATATAAGATCCGACCCGTAAAAAGCCTACCACGTTCTGGGCCAAGTTACAGCCCAGATCAGGTCCGGCCCTTAAGAGGCTTTGGGCTCAATTATGGCCCATATCAGATTCGGCCCGTCAACTGGACACTATGCTTTTGGGCCCACTTGCTAAAGGCCCACTTAGTAATTCGGCATGATATTAGTTTTGGCCTGTTAAAGGCCCGTTTAACATTTCGGCCCTATATTAATTTCGGCCTGTTAAAAAGCCCGTCATATAGTTGGGCCTAACTACGGCCCGGTTTGCATCCGGCCTGCTCGCAGCCGATATCTAATTGGGCCAAACAAGGACCGAGACAATTTTGGCCTGTTAAAAGCCCGTGATTTGATTCACACAATCATGGGCCGGGGTTCATTTCGGGCTGCTGGCGGCCCGTGAGCTGTTCGGCACGTTTCAGGCCCAACCTACATCGTGATTGCATGACGGCCCGATTATGTACCGTAATTTTACGGTTTGGCCAGTTTACTGCGAAGACGGGATATATATACAGTAAAATAACTGCAGCATTGTGAATAAGAAAAAACCTAGACTATACAATAAAGATATTACGGCATATTACATCCACTGGGCATCAAAGTTCGCCACTATGATAATAAAGCACAAGCAGACAGCAGATTACATACACTGGGCATCAAAGATCGCCACCAGTGCAAATAAACACGCCGACAAAATAATATACAAAACCGACAGCACTTCAATAGAGTTCAAGAAAGGTTAGCCCTGCTGGGGAGCTGCAGCGCAAGCAGCTGAGCAAGATGATGAGACTGCGCTTGTTCAACACTTATATCTTCCTCACTTTGAAAGATAAACAAGCAGACAGATGACAGGTTTTGCACATAAAAGTATCAGTGCTGACAATTCATCACATTGCTTACTGACGAATAAAGTGACACAGTTTAAAATTGCATTAACACAATATGGTATTGTTCAGGTCAAGACATGGCAGGAAATGACATTGTGAAGGAGTTGGCAGCTTCACGACACCACTGGATTACAGATCAAGAACTCATAAGTATCAATGGTTAGTGTGCTGTCAATTTATACCATTTCAGATTGGCAAATAAAGAGACGGTTTAAATAATAGTAGAATGATATGACATTGTTCATAGTTAAAACATTACAGAATATGACATTGTGCTGTAGTGGGTAGGTTCACCACACCACTGGATTACGGATGAAGAACAGAAGCATACATGCAGTGCAAAAGAAGATCACTTGCTCTGTACAGTTTAATTTACATGGTATGAAGAAGGAACTTGGTTGTACAACTGAAAACTTAAATTGAGAAAGGACAAACTTTTGTTTATGAACTACATAATAAACTTTAAACAAGCAATTTGATGCAAACACCAAAAATAAACAGCTGTTGCAGTCATGCCTAACCAAATATATACAACAAAGTTTGTAGGCTTGAGATGGACAAACTTACATTATTGGTGAAGACAGGCTCTATAAAGGCCTTGTCCATGCTGATGGGGGGGGGGGGCAATTCAAGAAGTTTACCACAGAATCTTCTTCAAAAGCATTGCCTTTATTCTACATTTTGTTAAGAGTAAATATAGATGTGATAATGTATGAAAAATGGAGAATATTTATGATAAGATGAAGAGTGATGCTACATAACCAAGTAGCTATAAATGTAAGTGCAGCGATACAGGCAAAAGGTACAACCAAGAGCAATGCACAACTAAACTTCTTCAGTACCAACCTTATGGTAAGAGTAAATATAGATCTGATGTGTAGAAAATGGAGGGCAAAGGAAAATAAGCTGTAGAGTGATGGAACATGAACAACTACCTGTCATTATAAGTACACTGATAAAGGACAGCATGTACTTACAAGAACAATGCAGAGCTAAAAAAACATTGGCATTGGATATATTCTACACTAATGTAACCATTCATACAGATCAGATAATTTGGAGCGAACAATTGATAAGCAAGCTATCATGCATACTGCTGTCACATAGTGAACCAGGTATGTATGCAAGTACAGTGATACAGGACAACAGGTACTAACAAGAGCAAAGCAGCGGGCAGCATATTTGCGATATCCTGTCGTTCTTGTCAAACCGGAATTCTTCTTCGAGCAGATTTCCTGCAAAAAAGATCCATAAGGCACATGCGGAAAAGTAGAAGTCCAAATTGTCATGTGATTTCATAGACAGTACCTCATCCTGGGAATGAGACCAGTGCATAACAAGGTTTTTCCATTCAATTTCTTCTAAATTTAACACAGGAGACTTCACCGGAAATTCGTTTATAGACTTGCCATCAAAGTGTGATTTCCTTAGGTAACACCGATACTACTGCAATGCTTCCTTGAAAAGCACAAGCAAGCTTTGCTCGTCATGACTATCCAGATTGACCCTCGCCTAGTTACAACAATGTAATGTAAATCATTGATGTGTTCAATCAGCAGAAAACAGGAAAATAATAACCATGAATAATAGCACTTACACGTAAGTTGGACAGGAAGATGTGAAAATGGTGTTTGTCTTCACAATAATCTTCCCATGATGGGAATATATGCACGTAGTCCCTAACAACATTGAAAGCATTGTCTTTTAAACTGGGAATAAATGGAATGGGGTTCCAATCTGTAGGAATTGGCCGTCTCTGCAGTTGGGATAGGTCTTCGGCCCGTGGACTTGCTGTACTTTTTGCTGGAGTGGGATTTTTTTGTGGTACAGCTGGTGCTATGGCAAATGAAATCGGTATACCTTTTGCTGGAGTGCAGGTCCTGTGTGGTGGGGCTAGTGGTGTGGCCAGTGAAGTATGGGTACAGTCTGATGGAATCGGTCCTACCTTTTGTGTCACTGGTTGTACATCCAATATAAGTGGGGTGTTGTCTGATTTCTCCGGCACCACCACGTTTTTCAAGGACTTTGCTGGTGCTCCTTCAGGTTCGGCAATCACCCTCTTCCTTTTTGATGTCTGATGCACAAGAACATCATTTGAGTGGGAAAACATGGTATGATGACAGATGGAATATGTATTGATAATGGATGGGCATGGCATCTCGACATATATGATGAGTAAACTAAGCAGATGGCGGTGCAACAAAGTAGAAGAAATGCAAGACAACATATGCAAGATACCCGCAATCAATAAACATTGCCAAATTAGAACATGCACCTTTATGGGTGAACAGGACAGGCCATCTGCCTTTGACTCCTCGAGGTTAGAATAGTCATTAGGATCATATTCTGAACAAGAATCAACAGGTGGGGAGCGTATGAGTTTCATTGCATCCAGAATGGCACTCAATGCCTTGGTGCCAATTTTGTAAGTCATTGAAGTGTTTAGCTTCAAGAGTGGACTGCTGCTAGTGCGACACAAAGCAGCTACACAGATCATAGTGTAGATATAACGGGAAAACCTTAAGCATCAAAGTAAAATCAGCAAAGTGGAACTTGCTGGAATATATGTGCTAGTATTGCCGGTACGGCTAGAAAGGCTTCGGATACCATCTCTCTTCAAGTGAAGGTGCGGTACTGTTAATATCAGTGTAACTCTCAAAGGCGACACAGCTCCCCGCATTTCCTTGCTATTCTTATAGGATTCAAGTGGGCAGGCCACTACAAATCCTATTCCTATGTTTACAAGATCCTACGAATCAAAGAGGCTCAAAGTGTCCATCACAACCGACCGTATAGACCTCTGCACTGCAAATGTCCCTGCTCATCTTCAGTACAAGGAACATACTGTACTACTATCATACTCCCTCTGTTCCAAAATATAAGTCTTGGTAGAGATTTCCACTATGGATCACATACAGATGTATCCAGATACATTTTAGAGTGTAGATTCACTCATTTTTCTCCATATGTAGTCCATGGTGGAATCTATAAAAAGACTCGTATTTAGGAACGGAGAGAGTACATATTAAAGAAGAACGGAAGAGGAACATGGTAAAGAAGAGCAAGCAGATTTTGGATAATAAAATGTTGGTTGCGCAGTGCCCACACATGATGAACCAGAGCGCATTAAGAATGCAACTCCCAGCTGTCTCTCGACCAGGCGGTTTGATGAAGATCCTACGTCTCCTAACCCTTCTTCTTTCTCGTCTCTGAATCTTCCCATACAGAACACCGCACGGGCCGCCGGCCGGACCACCGGCCCCCACCGCCTGTGTTCCTCCGCCACCCCGACCCCCACCCCCGCACCAACCCCCACCCGCGTCGAGTTTTCTTCGTTCGGCGAGGCCCCACAACCACCCGAGCCCCTTCGATCGCACCGGCGAACTCCGGCGAGCTCTGAAAAATCGACTGACCCAATTTTGAAATTTAGTCTACTGTGATTTAACTAGTGTGGAATATAAAAGGGGAAAACCATAAGCATTGGGAGTATAGTGTTGAGCGTGCCATGGCGGATCTAAAGGTGCAAACCGGACAAAGGCAACTTCGCAACCAAGACAAGAAATCAGAGTAAAGCAGTGGCGATCTATTTTCTTGCTGCGATAAATAAGTTGAGCAGATACGAAAGAGTATCGCCTCTGGTGTGGCGCCGTGTAAGCAGATCTAGGAGGGTAGACGGTGGCGGCGGGGCGCGGTGGACGAGATGGTCGTAGGAGCGGCGCCGACAAGGTGGACGACGGCGGGGATGAAGCGAGAGGACGGGATGCAAGGATCCCGGTCCGAAGCCGTGGATGAGAGAGGTCGATCTCTTGTAATGGACGGCGGCGTCGGGGTATCAGCTCCGGCATGGTGGAGGAGGACGGCGGTGGATGGGGTGGCGGACGGCGGCGGACGGAGGAGGGTGGGGTGGAGAGGGTGTTTTGGCGCCCATGGAGTACGAATGGGGAAAAGGGAGGTAGAGAGGAAGGGGGGAACCATGTATTCAGGGCGCGCTTGTCTCAAATGCGAGGAAATTTACAAACTTAGCCCCCGTTTCAAATTTCTACTACATCACAGCAACTTTAGTCGGTTGGGGATAGGACGGTAATCTCGCATACACCGAATATTTGCCGACGAGAGTTTGTTTTTGGCGCCCACCGTGTATGAATATGAATCGGGGAGGGAGTCGATTTCGGCCGAGGACACACTGTGTTTTGGCGCCCACCGTGTATGAATCCGGGTGAGAGGCGGTTACGTCACGTTTGGGTGAAATTACAAACCTACCCCTTTCGAAACCTATAGAAATCCAGCAGGTAGGCTTTGCGTGGCAGGGATAGGCAGTAGTGATTTCCATCTCGCAGATTTTGGTTTCGGGCGGTTACTGCGACTTTCACCACTTCATTCAAATTTTGCAGACTGCACGTTTACCGTGCCAACTCAATTCGAATCCCGTTTGTATTCTATTTTTTTCCAGGCGGGATTCATTTTCAATTGGAATTACATTCTATATACATCATTTTTTATATATACTTTCAAAAGCACAACACCATTTATACATAAATATGGTTTACAAATGGCATGATCTCAGATTCATAAGGTTGTATCCATCAATTTGGATTTTCAAATATTTGAAACCACTTTATGTTGAAATCCAATGTATGCATTCCTCGCTAACTGTCTCCAATTAATGTGTGTTTCATGCGGGTGTTTTTTACTTCTCAAACATGTATAATGTGTTTCACACACGCAACATATAGTGTAATCCCATTTAGACATTAATTGCATATAAACCATGCATTGTTTGTAATTGAAGAATCTATGGATCACCAATATTGATAAACTATAAAACATTACACGTGTGCCCAAATTCAAATGAATATGCATGTTTGATACACCAATTTGCGTTATGATATTATCGATCTCGTGATCTCCAGTTTAAATATTTGAATCCCCTTTAATCCAGATATTCGTCTCATATAGCTATCACTCATGCTTATATAGGACTATCACTCTGGACCTATACGTGTTCATCGTCTCTCAGGTATCTCTCGTGCTACCTGTATGTCGACAATGATCTTTTATCTTCGTAACACACTGACGTTACTCTCTCCCTCGACCTTCATCACTCTATCTCTCTCTAAGTATATCTCGCTCCCTGCTATGTGTCTCTAACTATGATTCTCCATGTGGAATCTCTTTCTCTCACACAAACACAAAACTTTGTCTCCCGAGGTCTCATTTCTCTCTACTATTCCCATGTGTGCCAGTCGCACACCCCTCATACAGAGATGTCTTTCGCTCCTTAGATATGAGAACCTACGACTCTTCCTCTTCAATATCTCTTTCTCACACACAAACACAAACTCTGTCTCCCAGGGTCTCATATTTCTCCATTGTTCTCTTGTATGTCGCTCACACACACCCTCTCTCCCTAGAGATATCTTGCGTTCCCTCGTATGTCTCTCTAGCTATCACTCTCGTTGTGAAATATCTTTCTCTCTCGCAGACACAAAACTCCGTCTCTCTGGATCTCATTGCTCTCTGGTATCTGTTTGTATGTGACTCACATGCACCCTCTCTCTATCTCTCTCACACCCACACACATAACCCAGCCTTCTGATCCACTCGACTCCTATCTCTAACGCACACTAGCTAGCATCTTTATCTTTCTATTTATCTATTTCTCCATCAACCTTCTTTCTCGCCCTCACTCTTGATTCCTATCACGCACACTACATATGTTTCTCTCTACATGCAGTCAAGTGCCCTCTCACACACATATATAACTTCACCCTTTGAACCACCCGACGGTCATCTGCAACACCCAAACTAGCGGATGTCCCTCTAGCTAGCATCTCCATCTCTGTATCTATCTGTAGTTTCTCCGTCAACATTTCTTTCTCGCACGGAGTCTTGCTTCCTATCACCCACACTATATATGTCTCTCCATACATATGCATTTATAGGTTGGTCTCTTTTGCACAATCGTTGCGCCTCACTCCCTCTCCTCGCCATAGATGCATGCTCCAGCCCACGCCACTATCTCTTAAAGACAAAAACACATGCTCAATTGTCGGGCCTTCTTCCCTGCATTCTCACATGCATGCATATTGTCATACCGATCCGTCTCTCCCATGTCGTTGATCTTATCACTTATGTCTTCTTTCTTTTATCTCGATCATGCACGCGCGCACACACACACATCCCACGTATACATGTATACCTCTCACACATGCACGTTCAAGGTCTCTATGTCTCCATACATTTAATTACCCTCAATCCTAACGCCACATTGAATCGTTCTCCTCTTCTGTGCACATAACTTCCGCCTGGATGGGTGAAACACACACTCACACTTAACAATCTCCTTCTAGCTACCCCCCCCGCCTCTCACTCTTCCCCTATATCCCCGAAACCAATAAGACCATCCCTTTGTTTAATTCCCACCTACATGCAGCATCGATATATAGTAGTCTTCCTCGATGTCTCTCGAACAAACACGTTCTCTCGATGTCGAATCCTCTCACGCGCACACACCTTCTCTTCCCTCTGTACGGGAATTTTCTCTCTCGCACCCCATCGTTGGTGGCCTCTGCCATACACATCATCTCTCTATGATGAAGCCATGCACACTTAAATTACATCCTCCACAGAGGACCCCGCGACACACACACACACACGCGCGCGCGCACACACACACACGCACGCACGCACCCCCCCACACACACTAAGACTCCATCTCTCTCTCTCTCTCTCACACACACACACACGCACGCACGCACACCCCCCCCACACACACTAAGACTCCATCTCTCTCTCTCTCTCACACACACACACAAACTAAGACTCCATCTCTCTCTCTCCTCTCTCTCTCTCACACACACACACACACACCCCACACACACTAAGACTCCATCTCACACACACATGCTCTAGGCGGAGCATTTGTTCCTACCACCCTTCATCCAACCTTACCTGTATGATAAACAATCACCTTTATTTACTTGCATAACATGGACAAATTCCACTTTACTTTAGTAGTCAGCAAACTTATCATCTGCACCCTTATAAAAAAACGAGTTGACGGTGATGGTGTGCTTGCCATCTTGTAATACAGACCGTATGATCTATATCTGAGGATAGAAAGCAAACTATGATAATTTTACAAAAGATACCCGCACCTCTCTCCACATCATTATCTCCCGCAACCTCATTACTCAGCAATTAAAAAAGGAATAAGTCTCTGGAACAATCTAGCATGCATGGTGGCCGCTGCCGCCTGCCGGCGCCGTCCATCCCCATGCCTCCGCCCATTCCGACCACCAGTCACCAACACGCTCCACTCCTCCTCGCCTTATCTCTCATCTTTCATTTTTTCGATGACATTCTCGAGATACCAGTCTTCCGATAAAATTCTCGAGATATCATTAGTTTTTACACATGGGATTATTCCTGCATGGGTCAATCACAACAGGTGTTCTGTAAAAAAAATGCATATTGATGTTCCGTGCAATGCACGAGAATCTTGCTTGTAATTATATAACGCAAATCATGAGCAGGAAGTGACATTTTTTTGACACAACCACGTTAACATGGCCACGTAAATCACTAGCTAAAGTAAATACCATTATACTTATATCCCGATGTAAAAGGTTGAGTACATGTCCGAAGAGTAGAGTCGCACACACGCACTCTGTCTCTCGGAATCTCTCTCTCACACACACACACACCAGTTACATGACGCCCAGTTAAGCAGACACGTATGTTACAATTTGTGCACCCGCGAGTACACGTGATGCTGCGCATTTATTTAAGCCGGAAGGCGAACCCAAACAGTAGCTGCATTCATTCCCCTCCTGCCACCTCTTCTCTGGTCGCCGTCGCCCGGTAGCCATGGGCCGGCCGAAGGTAACAACATACGCCATACTCCCGCCGGAGCGGCGCTTTAATATGGACATTTTAGTGGTCATGCATGCATCTTTTTGTGCTAGCATTCCTATATAAGGGTTGACCGGTCGCTTCCCGTGGACGTGCGCGGGCGGTGGAAGAGGAAGGAGAAGGGAAGCGGGCTGTGGAGTAACGTTTTTTACCACAATTTCTTAGGAAACTGAGTGCAATAATTGAGTAGTTTTGCAAACTACCAGTACTACACCTGAAACGGTTCAAAACCTATACTCCCTTGCCAGCGTGCGCTTCCCGCATGAAACAGTCAGCGTCGCCCTGGAGCGTCAGTGCCGCATTAATGCCCGACCAGAGCGGAGGCGACCTCTCACTGGCACCGGCTTTGAAGTGGCGAGACGGCCGAGAGAGCGCCGCTTCCCGGTGCACGCGACTGCTTCGCGTCGAGACTGGCCATAGGCCCTGTTTGGATCCATGGGTTAGAGTTATTTTGAGCTAGTTGGGGCTCAAATAGCCTTAAAGTATCCAAGCATGAGGGTTTAAATTCGAGCAAGTTGCACCGAACCCACCAAAAAAAACTATCCCACCCAAGAGGTGCTAACTGGAGATAGTTCTCATTGGGACCACTGAAAGATCACTTTTCTCTCTCCATGAAGTGCATTTATTGTCAATCTAACCCTGTCACCCAAACACCTCTTTGGCTATAGTTAGTTCAGGGTTAGTCTAACCTCTAGCTAAGTTAGAGTATCAAACAGGAGCAGTATAGGGCATGCAAGTTGCTCAAAGCATACAGGCAAATTCATACGTGAAAGGATTTTTTTCTTTTTGAAAACGGAATGTGAAAGGAATTTTTTTTAGAATACTCTTGGCATGTCGCTAACATGTGACAGTTAACCGACCTCAATAGACGGCAGAAACGCCAGCCCGCCGCACTTTGATAGAGACGAGGAGGGAGAAGTGATACAGGCTGCTGGATTACTAGAGATAGGTGTCGCACGGAAGCCAAGAAATATGGTGATAGCGTGGGTTAGCCATGTACTAGTATGATGTAACTACACTGGGCTGCCGTGTTTCGTACTCTTCCCGTCCACTGTGGAGATGATTGGTTAATTTTATATCACTGAATAATATTAAATATTATGAGTGCGGACGCTCCACCACGAGGTTCCTTGCTCCTTCTCGGTCGTCCGGAATCTATGTTCTTCCACTCTATTTTTTTACGTGAGCTTTGTTCATCCTTTTGCCAACACGCGAGACATCTAGCATCAAGGTGCACGTGTTATGCAAGGATCGTTCCATCTATATGAAGAACACGTGGGACTGGAACTACAAGATGGACATGTACCCAGGAGTGGACGTACGAACCTGAGTAATGTAGCGTAGTAAGTGAAGTAGAAAGGCACAAATGGTGTGAACATGCATGGCATATAGGGTGTGTTTGGTTGCGTTCTCGTCTCAACATAGTTGTTCCCTCTTCATGCATGCTCAACTCAACACCCCTCTTCATGCATGCTCTCTTCATGCATGCTTCTAGTGTATTTGTGCTAAACTAGTGTGGACTCATGCACCCTCCATACACTCTACCAAACACCCAAAAGTAGGTCGAGAAGGGAACTCTTGGGCGGCATTTGTCTCTTACTACGTACTACCACTAAATGTTGTACGTGCAATGCACGGTGATGTTATGGAGTACGTGCCTAAGTACTCTACTACTACTATATTAGTTGGAGGCACATACTAACTTTTATATTTGTTTACGTGTATGCCCCGAGACCTTCCAACTAGACGTGTCTTTCTCTCCAGGTCGCACTTTGTATCATTCATACCACTAAGTAGTACTAGGTGTGGTCTCCGACCCAGAAGTGGAAGAAGTGGAGACGCTCTACCACGCTGTTTTTTTACGCTGGGCTCTACCACGTTGTTCATGTCCCACTCCTTTCGCTGACGTGTGGGACATCCAGCACGTGCCGTGTTTGGCACCCTTCGTCGTAAGAGTTGAAACGCTAGCATTCATCAGAAATAAAAAATAATTATAAATCGGCAGTGATACTATTTTTTTGCGAACCAATCAGCAGTGATACTATACCACGCGGTTTCCTTGCTCCTCAATATCGGAAAGAATACTTCCGTTCACCAACGTGTGGGACGTCGACCATCCTGGTTCACTTGCCATGCACGCAAAACTCCAAGGGAGAGTCACCCAGGTCATCGCGCCGCAGTAACAATGACTAATGAGCCGTCAAATCACAGGCCCACTTCCCACTTTGAAGTTGCTCGGACGAAGGAACCATCATGACTTCGTTGAATTCCGTTTCTTGAAGAAAACTACTATACCAGCAGTACTGCTAGCTATAGTAGTTACTCCAACAGAGGCCTCCTTTCGTTCATAGGATAGGAATATGAATATCATAGAAAGTGAGATGACATGCATCTCAATTCCTATAGAGAAAGAGATGTCATTTGATGCTTAGGATAGGAATTTTTCCACTTAGTCTAGGCTAATGTAATGGTAATTTGCTCTAAAAACTACAGTAGTAACTAGTAGTATTGGTACATGCTCGTACTCAGACATAGACACACACACTAACTACTAGTACTACTACTTCTCACATGCTGGCCAGATGCCGTCGTTCTCCTTCCCGGCTTTGTCGGCGACACCCCACCGTGCTTGGATCTCCGCCAACCTCTCCGCAGGAGTGCGTGCGTCCTTTTCTTTCTTGCGGCGGCGGGCCTCTCTTTTCTTGAGTGCTTTCTGACTTTTCTGCTCCCTCTGTGCGGCTTTGGCCGCCTCTTGCTCTACCGCCCATTCGGCCATGGCATCCTCAAATTCCTCCCACATAGTTGTGAGGTCGCGAGCGGCGATGAAATCGGCACGGCGCGATGCCATCGCTTCCCTACCATTTTGTGTGCGGTAGTGGGCGGCGAGGAACTCGGCGCGGCGGGATGCCATCGCTGCCTTACCGGTTAGTGTGCGGCGCGGTGGCATGAACGACGCTTGGTGAGAGCTCTAGGATGGAGTGGCCGGACAACCGTATAGTGCATTGGTTTGTTAAGAGCTCAAGGACAGAAGACGAAGCAAATTTGGATTCCCCTTCAATCCTGGTCATTTATTACTGAGTAAAATACATTGGCGGTCATCGAACTTGTCTTGATAGCTCACTTTGATCATTGTATACGAGATATGGTGATTATACGGTCACTGGCTCAGCGTATAGCTCCGTATTTGTCTGGTTGACCAGTCAAACAGTCCGCATGCGCCTCATCAGCTCGTGTTCTTTATCTATCTACGCGGGCCTACCTGTCAATGGAGAAAGAAATACTGTAAAAACCAAAATTATGCGTATGTAGGGAATCAAACCACGGACTCATCGCTGCAACGCACCCTCGTCAGCCAAATGAAAATGAAATACTTCGCGTCACACACTCACGCTCATGCTATCAAAGCATGCTAATGCATGCACGTCGCCCTCTAAATCAAAGTCCTGCTCATGGCGCAACGCAAACGGCGAGCCCATCACCTGCGCGCCCCGGCGGTGCCTGACATTACTGTTTAGACGTTTGATGGAGGCCTACGCGAACGCCGAGCATGTATTCACCTGGCTCAACACCAACGGTCATACTCGGACCGCCTTGCTCATGTATATCGTCCATCACAACGACAATCTATAAAACAGCCTAAGCTAGAGAGGGTACTATGGTGGTATGGTACGGAGTATGTACTATCGTGAGCGACCGATCTTAGTGCCACTGCACACCGAAACCCCTTCCATCGCTAGCGCACGCTTCCCGCCTGAAACGGTCACCGTCTCTCCAGAATGTCAATGCCGCATTCACCGGACTTAACTGCAGGTGCAATTGGTGTGTCACTGACATGCGGGCCAGCTGCCCGTTGGGCCCACATGTCAGTAACCCAAACACATCTGCAGTTAAGTCACTAAAGCAGCGTCTGCATTCACGCCCGACGAACCTACTCCGGCGCCAGTTGTCCATCCATCTGCCGCGGCTCATTGCCATTCGCTCGCTATATTAACTTGAGCCCCAGCTCCCAGCCATAGCCAAAGACCCACACTTATTCTCCTCCGGTCCCTTCCTTCTGTCGGCACCACTTCAACCATGGCCTCCTGGCGCTCCGAAGCTCTCTTGGATGTACTGTCGCAGGAGCAGACGAGGGACATCGGCGGCTCCGCTCCGGGCGCGCTCCAAAGCTCTCTTCGACGTACTGTCGCAGGAGCAAGCGAAGGAGATCGCCGGCACCCCCCGGCCGCCCTCCGCCGCCACGACCACGAAGCCGGCGCGCGTGCGCGGGCACAGCCGGCAGCGAGGAAGAGTAGTACACGGTAGGTCGCCGCCGCTCTGGTCCCGGGAAGGCCACCGCTAGTCCACTCAGTCGACGCCAAGCTTGGTGGGGTAAACATCGGCGGCCGATTAGCCCCTTGACGGCGACGTGGAGGCGGAAATCTTCAGAACCTTGTGCTCCGGAGGAGGAGGTTATCAAGGCGGATGAGGAGGAGGCAAAGGCAATGGCCGGCTTTCTCGGGTTCATGGCCGGACATGGTGGTCGGGCGCCGGCGATCGTTTAGATTAGGTTTACAGTAGGTTTTAGTACGGTTTGTGCGAAATACGTATTGATTTTCGTCTAGTTTGTAGGAAAAGTTTTCGAAATGTAATGAATTTCATCCGGTTAATTTGAAATTTGCTTTGTTTGCACGAATTTCGTCCGGTTAGTTCATATAGTTGTCGAAAGGTATGCGGGCAGCATCGGATGGCATCCATCCGTGTCCTCGGACAGATGCCGGTGTAAATTTGTGGGCCAGCGCTGGAGATTCCCTAACTATCGTGCTATAATCACTAACAATCCTCCATTATTTGGCAGGGAACAGTTATCCCTCGATCAAAATCAGATCCGCGGTGTTTTGCACTCCTCCCGCGTAAGAGTGTAAACTCTTGCTTACATAAAAATGGAGCAAGTGGACGGCACTGTAGCACGTCATATCACTCGAACTAGCCCGCCTAACGAGCGGGAAAGCACCGCCCTCGTCATTTTGTTCTGGATTTCTATCGATTGATCACACGAAAATGTTACGCTTCGCAAGTTCTAAAGGAAAAGGCGGCACACTTACGACTCGTACGCGTCGCAACCCCGACAGTCCGGCTCGCACGCCGCTCACCAGAGGGGACACGCGTTGTCTTGCTATTTCACTGACATGTGGGACCGTAATTGAATAAACCGTCGATAGCCGAAATCTAATCGCTCGGCGGGCGTCGGCTGAGAAGAGAGAAACGGGGGAGGGAGAAGAGATCGCCCGCCCGCCACGCACGAACTCCAAGAAATATATGGTGATAATGTGAGGTGGGCCATGTTGGAGTCCGGACCGCTTCCGGAGCCCACTCTCACCGCCCTGGCCCCTCAAGGCGCCACCTGCCCGCCGCATGCATGCATAGCAAGTAGTACTCCTTATGTGGAGGAGAGAGAGGCATTGACAAAGTCAAGGAGTGGGCTCTGCAAGAGCCCGTCTCTACACGTGCTCCTAGGTATAAAAAATAATTCTAAAAAAGGCATAAAACAATTGTGTCTTAAAAAAAAGAAAGGTAAAAAACATTTGAGAGGAAATAGATAGAGAGAAAGTGAGAAAAAGCTGTAACCTGGGCATTACATGAGGAAGGAGGGAGTGGTGCACATGCCAAGTTCACTGGGTTGCCATGTTTCACACTCCTCCGTCGTAACAGTGGAGACAATAGCTTTCATCAAAAATAAACAATGAATACTCGTTGCTCGTCCTCTATATCGGAAAGAATACTTTCATTCGCCAACATGTGGGACGTCGACCATCCTGGTCCACCTGCCATGCACAAAATTATCCTGGTCTACCCCGGTCGTATCGCAGGCCCAACCTTTCCCACTGTAAGTTGTTCGGACGAAGGAACCATCATGACTTCGTTGAATTCCGCTTCTTCAAGAAAACTTACTGTACCCGCAATACTGCTACCACACGCGAAGACTGGACGACACTATACCACGTCATATCACTGAAACCCACTAGGCCAAACTAGCCCGCCTAGGTCATCTATTTTGGAACGAAGGGAGTACGTCTCTGCACTGCTATGATTTTGTGTTGCACGTTCTCTGTACTTTTGCTACGATTTTCCTACCCTATGAACCAAATGAGGCCTGAATGTATGTCGACTATTGTCTGATCGATCGCTAAGCCTACAATTTTAGGAGCTAGGGCTATTGGTCGATCGACGAGGGATAAGTATAAGCGTAGCACGAGCTCATCAGCCCCAACGTTTCTCTTCGGTGAGTGTTTTGCAAGTACTATAGCTCGCACAGTAGCTAGCCTACTAACACCAAGAATTATCAAACAAGCCATGCTGATATGGTAAATAGTTCAAACTTACGTCTAAGCATGCCATATATTACATCAAAAGCTGGCGAGGATACATCTGTTTCCATAACTCGGAGTGGGTTTGCATGATTCATCGCATGATTCACTATCAAACAAAAGTAGCAAGATCCGCCCACACAAGACAGTGCACTAGACCTAAGATGGTTTGATAACACGCATTGTTCTGGTAATTAAACACATGGCAATGCAAACTACCCTGAAGGATTAGCGCGACCAACTATTTCTTGTCATCGATCTCTCGGGCAATGACCACAGCACGGACAACGGCATGGGAATCGATTTCTGGGGCGATGTCCACAGGACTGACCGCGACATCGGAATCGATCTCTGGGGCGATGTCCACAGGATGGACAGCGGCATCGGAATCGATCTCCGGGGCGATGCCAACAGGACGGGCCACGACATCGGAATCATCAAGGACGTCCACGGGCACCTGCACAACCCTAACATATTAGCAAGCACATTGCAAATAATCAAAAACCACAACTATGGTAATAAGCCATTATTTTTTACCTTGTGCAGCTCACCGGGGGATCTCATCCCTCCGGGGGCCATCTCCTCGTCCTCGATGGGGGCCATCACCTTGCCAGGGGAATACTGCTTCTCAACGGCGACTATCTCCTCAAACTCGGTCTTGAGCCTCACATAGGTGGCAATCAGAGTTCCTTGGGTAGGCACGATGGGGCCCTTGCTGTTCTTCCAACTTTCTTTGAGGAGTTCATCTGCCAACGTCCTCAACTCTTTGGCTAGTGCTTGTTTCTTGGAGTTCTTCGTATCCATGGTTGGCCCGCCAACATGGTCAACTCGTTGGTCGGTGCTCGCTTCCTGGAGATCGCTGTCTCCAGTGGGTTGTTCGCTGGCAATTCTTTGCCTAGTGCTCCAGGATCCATCAATGAACTGACAAACAAAAAGCAATCGAAAGGAAACCACAATCGCAATGAAAACGGGAAAATAATAGGATGTGAAAATCGGTCGGTGCTTCGCAAAAAGAAGATTCTTGGAATGAAAATATAGCAGCATAACTGATTCGCCGACCTTTCCTTCGTCGGTACAGAAGAAAAATGGCAGAAGTGAGTAGCCTGGAGTGAGGTTTTCTTCAAGAAAGGGAAGAAAGGGCTTGAACGAGCGTTCCAGTGAAATGATGGTTGCTTCGTCCAGTCCAACTTGGAGGCCACCTTACCACTGCTCGTAAAGGTGTGGGTTTTGTGATATGACGGGTCATGACGGCCACACCGGGGTGACAGGTGAGTCTCGACTGTAGCACCTCGCTGTGATTTGGTGGATGGCACGCGGGCCCGGATGCTTTGAAATGTCCAGCATGTAGATAGAGCGGCTAGTCATATGGGAGTGCTCAATATTGTGCACCGCGACCAAGGCGGAGAGGAAAACGAGAGAACTACGTAATTAATGCATGATTTTAATTAGGGTAGTTTTGTAAAGTACGAGATACATTCCTCCAATCGCAAAATGCCTTGGTTCATGAGATTTGAGATTCGAGCCCTATAAACCGGAAGGGAGGGAGTACTGCACACGGTGTAGTCTAGTCACTTGTTGAAATCTCTAGAAAGGCAAATACTCCTTTCCGGTTTACAGGGCTACACTACTCCCTCCGTCTAGGTGTGTAAGTCATCATACGAAAACCAAATAGTCCCAAAACACTTAGGCGCGGTGCATTAACTTCTACCTTGTTTCTTGTTTCTTGACATATCAACCAATAAGAGATGAGAGGTGTGCATGCTTTTAATGACTTGCAATGGCTAGTTCATTGCATGCAACGCTATTAATTAGAAAATAAACATTGGTGACCACAGGAGGAAACGGTGCTAAGCGCGTGGACCTATCCAGAATGAGTATCAACCAATGGATAATGGAGTTTAATTGTTAAACAATAGCAATTTTGTCTCATGCAAGAGCCTGGCTAGTACTCCAAGGAGCCGCACCACGCGAGCATTCGCAACTGCCACGTTCGGGTTGCGCTTGGCTCTTCGCCTCTTCGAGAAGACGAACAATGATGTTACTCCTACTTATACAGTATCGAATCCACTGCTGCATGTCCGTCCACCTCGTGCGGGAGGGATAGCGTGTAGCGAAAGCTTCTACTTACTGCTCCTGCCTTTGCGTCTACAGGTGGGCCCAACAGGTGGTTGGCCCTCCTGTCATGCAGCCAAAGGCAGGTGCAGTTAAGGCACCGGAGCTCAGTCCGCGAGGGAGAGGGCATTGTAGTAAACAAATTTCTCGGTCTTGTACGAGTTGACGCGACACATCAAAGCACTGCACTCGATATAAGTCTTTTTACACATTTCAAATGGGCTACTTCGTATGTAGGAGTAGACATATTCTGCTTCGTATGTAGTCACTTGTTGCAATCTCTAAAAAGACTTATATTTGGAAACTGAGGGAGTACAACGCATGCATGCATGCCGTGACTTTCCTTTTGATACTTGCATGTGTTGATTTGATTTACCTTGCCAAATTTTGACTATAAATTTAACTAACCAAATTTTCATGCATGTCACAAAAAATTACGGGGCTGTTTGGATTGTGACTATGTTTGTCTTATGTTGCCACATTATTTTTTCCACACTTGCCTAACCTGAGTTGCTCAAATTGGTAGACACACTTTGGCTTGCCTAAGGGAATCTTGCCACAATTTTTGTGTCTATGACATGTGGGGTTCACTGCTAATAAAAAAATTCTTGTCTTAGGTGTGGCTTATAAAAAAGACTTATATTTAGGAACGGAGGGAGTTGAAAATATAAATAATAATGCATGTTGGGGCAACCCACGTTTCCGCTAATTTTAGCCGTGGGCTTGTTCACAATTTTTACGAGGGGGTGGTTGTTCATTTAATGGAGGGACTTGTAGTACCAGACTTGAACGATACAAAGTGCGACCTGGCACACCGTAACACCACTTGGAACAAGCGGGTAGCTATCTCAAAAAACAATCAACAACTAAAAAAACTACGACCTGGCATGTAGTAGTACACAATTTTAAACGATTGTTTTGATGGAGTGAAAAAGGAAAACTACCCCACTACGTATATATAGGCCGGAGCCTCCGCGCTTGCTTGCTAGGGTTGCTCTATTCACACACTCTCATCCTCTCCAGATCTAAACAATATAGGGGTAGTAACACTGTCTTTCTCCCTTCAAAAAACACTGGCTTTCTATCCTCACCGCTGGTTACAGATCCGGACGTATCCCCCTCCGCCGGTGAACGGGAGGAGGGGGCAGCGTTTAGGCCATCGTCGACAGCGAGGGAGGAGACCCACTGCCGGCCGCACCGTTATCTCTGGCCGAGCGCCGGCGTGGGAGGTCCTCTGATCCCTTCGTCATTGCCTGTGGGCGGATCCGGCCTCCCGCCGCCCACCTATCCACATCCCGACGACCTTCATGTATATCTTCGTTCGAAACCGCCTTAGCTCTACTTCCCCAGCTCGGTACGTCGTTGCATGTGCATCATTTTCTACCTCTCAGCCCCTCTCGATCGGATGGTCCAACGTCACAATTTTTTTCTTCTATTGTTAGAGGTAAAGCTACTTCATGGAGTCGAATCTTGTACTCCCTCCGTCCGAAAATACTTGTCATTGAAATGGATGTATCTAGATGTATTTTAGTTCTAGACACATCCATTTTGATGACAAGTAATTCCGGACAGAGGGACTACTTGGTTCAAACAAGAAACAAAGTGGTGGTGGGGGAATTTAGTATGTACATCGGACTTGGTACAAACAGGAAGGAAAGGGGGTGAAAGTAGTACAGACTGGTCATCCAACCGGTCTCTTGGTCGAAAAGGGAAATATAGGGGTAACGCTGTACATAGTGGTATGACCAGGACTAGATTTGCTATCCACACATAGGAGTAGGTGGCTAGAGTGAACAAAAATGGGACCAGCCTAGATATGTTTCTTGGATGTTTGTCTCTCGGGGCAACAAACTATGAATCACCACTTTATGCCCCTGTTTACGTACATGGTGCTGGACTGCTGGTGCACCCACTGTCCCATGCCCTTATACCAAATATTTAGGCTCCGTTCGGAATAAAGGGGCATAAAACATAGGTCTTGATGAAAATAGAGGAATAGGAAAGGAATGTAGGTATAAAACTATGGAACAGCGAACCGGAGGAAACTCTCAAGAGAATGTGTTCAGATGGACTACGAAATGTACAGATTTGTTTTTTTAGAGTAGCATGCTTGGCAGTATGAGATGCTATTTGTTGATTCAGCTGCACAGTGACTACTCTTGTCCTCACCTCACATACCACACATAGGTTGATTTTTTATTCCGGCAACACAGCACAGCAACCTGTCTAACGCATGGCAGCGAGCGCCTGCCTCGGGCTTCCGCCCAAAGACTGAGCAGCGCGTGGATGTTTCTTATCCTATGGAATCAGTACTACCAGACCAGCTTTCCTATGAAACACTATTCACCTTTCCCGTGTTCCGAACGGTTGGAAGGGAAAGAATACCGTAGGAATTGTGTTCCTACGAAAATCCTGCACCAAACCTGTGAACCGAACGCAGCCTTAGCTGTTCTTAATCTAATGTCCCTGGTAAAAATGAAGCCATGCCACTGTTATAAGCCATGACAAGTTTAGCCAAATGTTTTTGCCTGTAATTGTTTGAGACTCTGACTGTTTCCTCTGTGCCTTTTTGTGCAAACAGGGATATCCAATTCACCCTGTTGCTGTTGTGACCTTTTGGTGCACTGCACAAAACTCTTCTTAAAAGAAGTGACTTTTGTGCTGTTTAACTGGAATGTCAGAATGGAACAGTTGGTTCATTTTGGTGGAACTGCACAAAGGGAGATCTGTGTTCCAATCCTCATCATCCATATTGGCGCCATAACCTTCCTTTAGGTAAGAATGATATTTAATGCTTGTGTTCATCTCTATTTTCCGACTGCCATGAGAAAATAATGCTGTTTTTTACTAGTTTTTGTACTCCCTCACTGACAAAACCAATTCTGAATTAGAAGGCCAATCATGTACTTGGTTTCACCAACTGGTGAGGATAAAGAGAAACAGAGCATGAAGAGGAAGAAGAAGAAGAATAAACAGTGCCAAGGCGATCTTGCTGAAGCCAGAGGCGTCAATCGAGGCCATTCAAGGGCTCCGGCAATGACTACCTTACATGTGAGACGATCCTCCAGGGAGCCCTTCCACTTCTGCTGTCTCACTTAATTAATTAGGAGTACTTAAGTACCACTAATTTATGACTGCCTAATTTTCCTGTTGGAGTTAAACAAATCTTTAGTAGGACCCTATGATGAATCATGTACATGTGTATGTTTGTCTATGAAGGTGAATCATGTGGTGCAGCAGGGAGGGAATATTATTAGTGTCATGACATAATAGTGCTATTGTTTTGCATGTCAATTTATTGCCATTGGTTCAATGAGGCAATGTTTTGCGTATTGTCCATCATGAATTTGATGCTACTGTTTGAGTAATATGCTAATGTCTTCCTATCCTTTCTCACTTAGCTAATGAAGGTTTCACCTTGTTCCTACTTGTGCAAATAGGGATCATGTTGTGCCAATCATACATTTTAGTGGAACTATACAAGACAATACAATGAACTGTATCCCAGCCAGTGCTTTAACTCTGCTGGAAGTTCTTGATAATCTTTCGGTATAATCTCAGCACTGGTAAACAAGAGTGATTTCAACCATACATTTGAAGTGCACAAAAATATATACTATTGTGTGATTCCAGTGAGTGCTTTATCATCTCTTATGGGACTACATGAATAAGCTTTTTTTCTCAGGTTGGTACGGGCCTAAGGCCTTCATCCATATTAGTTTGCTGTCATCTCTATTTGTATCGTGCTACTGTCATGAGAAACTCCTTTATCTTTGCACGTTAAAGTTTTGCAACCTATGATAAATGGCAATGCTTTGAGTGTTGAGTTGAGCTAATTGGCACTGATTAAATAAACTAATACCTCTCTTTAAGCAAGACTACTATGTTGCTAACTTTACCCATTAAGATAATGAGGGTGCTTCTCTTTGTTAGTGTATGTTTCATCAACTAGTCCCACTATTACAGTAATCTCACTCTCTCAATATATGTGCCAACAGGGATGCTCGATTTTGGTGGAACTGCACAAAAACTTTGGGTGCTTCATTGCCTCGATAGCTTCCGTCCTTTCCTGCCAGTCGCTAATCTCAGCTTGCTTTCTTCCTTTGCTGTCAGTTGCTTGGCTTATCTCGACTTCCAGTCAAAGGAAATAGTAATTGATATGCTACCTCACAGAGGTTAGTACTGGTCTTTATCCTGATTATTGTGCCTGTCATATGTATTGGTAATTTGGTATTGTGCTACTGTATGCCGATTTCATAAAGGAGTAATTTGGAGCTTGAACTCGCAGGCAAATCATTACATCGGGTGATTTCAGTAGAACTGCACAAAATCATCAGATGGACAGGTACTTATGCTGCTGCTATGTACTCCAAAGTTCACTCAGACAAGCATCGATGTTGACAAGAAGTGCCTATATTCATTCGAGTATCAACCGGCGTCAACCAATTGTCAAACTCCAAGTATTAGGAGAGTGAACGCCAAAAATATTGCTTGGTGCATAGCCCAGAAAAACGCAGTCCAGTCTTTGGTCCCAACCTATGCCTTTTGGTTATCGGCACATATGGTAGCGAACTATATGGCATGGAGTCTAAAGATTCCAGACAAGTTGGTTGACGCGTATATTCATCTGGCACTTAATCAGTCTGCACGCCAAGGATGCTCCATTTCAGTTGAACATCACAAAAAAATTGGGTGGTTTATTTTCTCAACCGCCTCCTTTCTCGTCTGCAATGTAGAATATTGGCGAGATACAGGACCAAGATGAGCCAGTAAACTAGTTGGATGAAAGTAGTGGCCAAGTTGATCAAACCTCCCTCGGCACGAGGCCACTATTTGAGGATAAACCTACAAGCAAAGTTCAGATTGTCTGTGCTGCCTCTTATGTACTCGAAAGTTTACTCGTACAAGAACTAATTTTAGCAAGAAGTACCTCCGATTGAACACCATTTACCCGTCTGTACCCTAGGTAATTAAAGTTCGTCCATGGATCATATTGGCTGTGATCTCAATCATTTGGACGCATAAACATACTGAACATGTGTATATCTAAATCTTTTTGTGAATTATGTATGAATATTGTCGTGTGATCTATCAATCATTTGGATGCATAGATATGCTGAGCTTGTGTATATATGAATCTTTTGAGTTGTTGATAGTGAATGTTGGCTATGAATATGAACGTTTCCTGTGAACCTGAGTTTGATATGAATGTTTACCTTTTTCTGTTGTATTTGTGTGTGAACTTGTTAGTATGCCTACTGTGGGGTATAAAACGCAGGTCTCTTATAAAAGTAATGCTGTGTCCAATTTATGTTTTCCCTTCTAACCACATTATATATATTTATATTATTACTATTATCGTATATTTTATAGAGACTTATATATACATTATAAAAACATCCCATGTGTTATTAACTTATAAAAGTAAATGTTTAACGGAAGTTGGCAAGGAAAATCCTGGTTGTTTTTGACTCACAGGCAAGGAAAATCCTGGTGATTGCGTACAAAAGCTTGCTAAGATTTGAATGACCAATTTAATAATAACGTGCTCATTTTTATTTTGAGCAATAACTCGCTAATTTCTTAATTATATATATATATATAATGTGCCTCTCCGGTTTATTCTTTGATATTGATTGCTCCTTCTAACATAACATTATATATATAACGAGCCCACCTAATACGTGTATTTCAAGGAAGTGCAAATGGGCAGGGATTTCTTAGAAAATATAAATGGGCCTGATTGACGCGAAATTATTTGTTCACCCAGCCCAGCAAATGGACTGTACATTCTAGAAAACATGGGTTAAATATATGCCACATTTTTGCAGGCTGACATGTGGGCCAATAGGTCGAAGCCTACGCAGGGCGTTGTCAACTTGGTCAACAAATGATTGTGTCATGCACAGCCATTGGATTTATATCCAACGGCCGGCATGCACCTTCAATCTCTCATCTTCTTCCTCCAGCGTCCCGGGACCGCCTGGTCCAGCCTCCGGGGGCTAGCGGCTCTGCTTAGCACGCATCGCTGCGAAGCGCTACCCCACCGCCGGCCAGGCTATCCCTCCACCCCTCGACACCTCCTGTTATTCTCCATAGACTACAGCCCCACGCCGCAACAGAACCAGTTATAACCCTTCTCCTCCTCTCAATCTGCAACTCCACTGCCGCGTTTTCCCATCTCCGAGTCATTCCCGTCCGGGGCATCGCCGTCGTCCACCGCCTCGCTGCGTTCGGTGCGGCGTGGTCAACAAACGAGAGTCATCGAAAGAGGACTGTACGTGGAGAGCCTGACGGCTGGGACCCACGAGGTCCATGGTCGCATGTAAGGAAAGTTCCTCCTTATTAAGATGAAAAAAAATGTTTCCTCCACCTGACAGCTGGGACCCACCGGCTGTATCTTCGCATGAAAGGAAGTGCCTCCTTGTTTTGCAAAAAAAATTATTCATCCTGTTGACAGCTGGGACCTGTCAGATTTGGTGACTGACTTGTGGGCCTACTAAGCGGACGTGTACGCACTGCTTTGTCAACTTAATCAACAAATGATTCTAGCACCTGGACCATTGGATGTTAATCCAACAGCCGTGCTCCTTCTTCAACCTCTGTTCTTGCTCCTGTCTCCCGTGGGCGGCACCGCGGATGTGCTGCCGCGCACACGAACCAGTGAAGTTTCCCACTCCTCTCCATCTGCGACTCCACTGCCCCATCTTCCCCATCTCTGGGTCGTTCCAGTCTGGGTGCGCTCGGCACGGTGTGGTCAACGTGGTCAACAACCGAGAGTCATCGGAAGATGACTGTACGTGAGAGGCTGATAATGGGGACACACCACGCCCATGGACGCATGCATGCAACGGAACGCGGCAAGGTCAACGTGGTCAAGGAACGACTTCCATCGGAAGTATACTATATGTGGAGAGTCTCAGCTCGGTCGGCCGCAGCAAGTAAGTGCCTCCTTATTACGCGGAAAATAATGATTCCTCCAACTGACAGCACGGACCCACTGGACGGGCCACTGTATTTTACGAAAAAAAGTTTGCCCCCTGACTGCTGGGACCCACCTGACGGGTCACCGTATTTCACGAAAAAAACGTTCCCCCTGCTGTCAGCTCGGACCCACCGGAAGTGCCTCCTTATTACGCACAAAAAAATGAATACTCCCCCGGCTAGCTGGGACCCACCTTGGTGGGAGGCTGACTTGTGGGCCTACTAAGTTGACGGGGACGAAGGGCTTTGTCAACTTAGTCAATATGAAAGATTCTAGCTCCAGTGACCGTACGATGTCCATCCAACAGCCGTAGTGCTTCTTCAACCTCTGGTCTTCTTGCTCCAGCCGCCCAAAGCAGCGCCGGTCGTGCCGCATGCTCCTGCCTCCCGTGGTCGGCTGTGCTGCCGCGGAGGCCTCACCGCCCCCTACTATTCCCACCACTGGCCAGGCCCTGCGGCAACGGCAGCCTCACACCGCAGCCGAACCAGTGAACCCTCGTACTCCTCTCCGCGCGGGCTTCCACTGCCGCGTCTTCCCCGGCTCCGCGTCGTCCCCTTCCTAGGCCTCGCCGTTGTCCACCGCCGTGGTGCTCTCCGCACGGCGTGGTCAACGTGGTCAAGGAACGACTTCCATCGGAAGAGTACTGTACGTGGAGAGGCTGACAGCTGGGTCCACGGCCACAACCCAGTTTTTTTGTGATTTGCCAAGTAAGTCGCTTTGTATAAATTTCGGGATTAAAAACAGTTCGGACCGCACTGAAATATGCAAAATTTCGTATAATTTTTTAACCGTGGCCACAATATGGGCTGTAATGCTAACCAAAAGAATATGGGCTCCAAAAAAACCTTAATAATTAGCAAATGGGCTGTAAATTATTAGAAATAATGGCAGATGGGTTGTATGCTGTTTTCCACAGATTTGAGGCTTTCGTAAAAAAAGGTCGACGCACAAGCAGTGACTGTTGGATGGCTATCCAACGGCCGTCATGCTTCTTCAATCTCTGCTCTTCCTGCTCCAGCCGCTCAAACAAGCGCCGACGGGACTGCCTGCTCCCTCCTCCCCGCGGTCGGCTCTACTGCCGCGCAGGCCTCACCGCCCCACCGTACTCCCATCGCTGGCCTAGCTATCGCTCTACTCACCCACACCTGCTGTTATTCTCCGGCGACGGCAGACGAACCAATAAACCCTCGTACAGGCGTACTCCCCTCTGCGTGGGAAACAACTGCCGACTCTTCCCAACCTCCGTGTCGTTCTCTTCCTAGGCCTCGCCGTCGTCCACCACCCTGGTGCTCTCGGCGCGGCCTGGTCAACGTGGTCAACGACCGACATGCATCTGAAGTGGACTGTACGTGGAGAGGCCGACAGCTGGGTCCACGGCCGCACGCAAGGAAATGCCTACTTATTACGCGCAAAATTATGATTCCTCCACCTAACATCAGCGACCCACCGTAAGGGCCTCTGTATTTCGCGAAAAAAACGTTACCGCCGCTGACAGCTCGGACCGACCAGCTATATCTTCGCACGCAAGGAAGTGCCTCCTTATTACGGACAAAAAAAATGAATACTCCCCCTGTTAGCTGGGACCCAGTATAGTGGCAGGCTGACTTGTGGGCCTACTAAGTTGACAGGGACGTAGGGCTTTGTCAACTTAGTCAATATGCACGATTCTAGCTCCAGTGACCGTACGATGTCCATCCAATGGCCGTAGTGCTTCTTCAACCTCTGGTCTTCTTGCTCCAGCCGCCCAAACCAGCGCCGCTCGTGCCTCGTGCTCCTGCCTCCCGTGGCCGGCTGCGATGCGGCGGAGGCCTCACCGCCCCCTACTACTCCCATCGCTGGCCAGGCCATCCCTCTACTCACCCACACCCCCTGTTATTCTGCGGCGACGGCAGCCTCACACCGCAGCGAACCAGTGAACCCTCGTACTCCCCTACGCGTGGGCATCCACTGCCGCGTGTTCCCCGGCTCCACGTCATCCCCTTCCTAGGCCTCGCCGTCGTCCACTGCCCTGGTGCTCTCGGTGCGGCGTGGTCAACGTGGTCAAGGAACGGCTTCCATCGGACGTGGACTGTACGTGGAGAGGCTGACAGCTGGGTCCACGGCCGCAGCAAGGAAGTGCCTCCTTATTACGTGCAAAATAATTATTCCTCCATCTGACGGCGGGGACCCACCGGACAGGCCACCGTATTATGTAAAAAAAACATTTGCACCTGACTGCTGGGACCCACCAGCTACATCTTCGCATGCAAGGAAGTGCGTCCGAGCAAAAAAAATGATTCGCCCCCCTGACTGCTGGGACCCACTAGCTACATCTTCGCAGGCAAGGAAGTGCCTCACAGTCGGGACCCACCTGGTCCAAGCATACGTATCGTTGTCATTCTGGTCGCGAACGTGTACGTACATATATACTGGTGGATGTAGAGGCGCGCACGTGTCGTAGTAGAGGCGCGTACGTGTCATAGTAGAGGCGCGCACGTAGCATGTACACGTACGTACAGTGGCCAGGGTGCAAGAAAGAAAATACGGCCATGTATGTGTACATACGGGCGGGGTCTCGAACGCCTATTGGCGCATACGTACGGCCAGGGCTCGTGACATGGCTGGGTCGGAACGGAGAAACAGCGTCGTCGTCGTGTTCATGGGGAGGCAACGGAATGCGTCGTGTTCATGGGGAGGCAACGGAATGCGTCGTGTTCATCGGGAGGCAACGGAACGCGTGGGAGCCAACCGGCTGGGTCGGAACGGAATGCGTGGTCGTGTTCATCGGGAGGGCTTGGATGGAACAGGCGATGGAAACGAGGCCTGGCGTACCGCACAACGGAGGAAACGGACCTCCTACGTTCGGAACGGGGTCATGTTGATCGGGAGAGGTGTGGCGTATCGCAAAACGGAGGAAACGGACCTCCTATGGTCAAAACGGGGGTCCTGTTGATCGGGAGGGGTGTGGCGTACCGCTAAACGGACGAAACGGACCTCCTACGGTCGAAACGGGGGTCCTGTTGATCGGGAGGGGTGTGGCGTACCGCAAAACGGACGAAATGGACCTCCTACGGTCGAAACGGGGGTCCTGTTCATCGGGAGGGGTGTGGCGTACCGCAAAACAGGACTCCACGGGATACTGTTCATCTCCACCGTCGACCTCCTCCAGCCTCCACGGGCTACCGTCGACCTCCTCCAGCCTCCACGGGCTCCTGTTCATCCAGCCTCCACCGCGCGCTACTCCACCGGCTACTGTTCAACCACCCCTCCACGGGCACCCCTCCACCGTCTACTGTTCATCCAACCCTCCACACCACGGGGTCCTGTTCAACCACCCCTCCACGGGCACCCCTCCACCGTCTACTGTTCATCCAGCCCTCCACCACACCACGGGGTCCTGTTCATCCAGACGCAACGCCACCGCTCACTATTCATCCACCCCCCCCCCCCCGCAACGCTCACTGTTCATCCCAGAGGCAGCATCGATCGGCTTCAGTTAGCAGCAGTAGCGAAGGAATCGCTCGATCGGGTTCAGTTAACAGCCATCGATCGATCGCTCAGGTTCAGTAACGCGTAGCTTGCAGTGCAATCGCTCGGGTTCAGTTAGAGCCCAACGCCTCGCTCGGGTTCAGTTAGAGCCAACGCCTCACACACACGCGCGTACGTGTACGAGAGAAACGCGCATCGCTCGGCCCCCGACCTCCCACCGTAACCGGCAACTCCCCGAAATTTTCCTCGCCCTCGCTTCTACCACGGTTTTTTCCGTCATGGACGGCCCAAAGAATGTCATGCAGCTGCATCTCCGGCCCGCCCAGGATGAAAAGCCCATTTTCTGTCATGATTTTTTGTCATAGAAGTAGGAGCCCACCACACCTATGATGATACCGGGTTTTGTCACAATTATCGTCATAGAAGTGTCATATGTATGACAAAAAAATTTCGTTCGGCCCAAAATGTCATGGATGTGTCTTTTTTTGTAGTGATCTCCATGTCGATCTTTCTCTACTTCTACCGGCTTCTACTTGTGATGAGTTTATGTCTCATGAACTAGTGCCAGTACTATTATTCTAATCGCACTTCTTCAATATCTTTGCCATCAGGGATGCTCAGCTCGATTTTAGTAGAACTGCACAAAAGCATCGTATGATGCGAGGGTGCCAGTCGTCTGTCCTTCGACACGTTCTACCTGGCCAGGAAATTAAATCTCGTTTAGGGTTTAGGGTTTAAGTCGTAGTGACCCCATCAATAGTTTTTCTTTCGTACATGCTCTCACAACTTTTGTCTTTAGTTGTGAAGTAAATATTGGCTATGATGTGTGAATCATTGCGATTCATTAGCATGCGTGTTAGTTTTCCTTTGTATTTGATGGAATGTTGTAACGGGGCAACCTTGGAGTAGGAATGAAAATGGAGTGGAAAGTTTCTGTTTTTTCGGAGAAAAAATGGAAACGGAGAGAAACCAACGTTTCGTTTCGTTGGATCGCGCCATCGAGCAAAACAACGTTTAAATCACGTCTGTCGCGTTCGTGTCTCACCCTCCTCCACGGCTCGACCCCACACGGTCACTCGGCATGCCACTCACCGCAAACCGAGTATACCATAACTTTCCCGCCTGCTTGTCGATGGATCGCGCCATGGAGTACTAGTACTACTAGAAGAGATTGACGAGTTGGGGGAGGACAACTAGCTATAGCACGGACTCCCAAGAACTTTTTACATGCATGTTGTGGCCGGCTATTGCGACCTTTGAACGCGGAGCAGTCGCGTGCACCAGGAAGCGGCGCGGGCGACGCTCTCTCGGCCGGCGCGCCGCTTCAATGCCGGCGCCAGTGAGTGGTCGTGTCCGCTCTGGCCGGGCATGAATGCGACACTGACCGTTTCGGGCGGGAAGCACGCGCGGGTGATGAAGAGGGTTCGGGTTGGTCAGGAGCGGCCGTGGCAGCGGTCCGGACGCCCGCAAACAAGAGATGTTGTATGTTAATATTGCCGCGTATATAATTAACAACGTAAATAATGTGCCAGTTGGACAAATATGATTGGAGATGGAGATGGAAATGGAATTTTACGTAAACACGGATATGCATATCTATGTCTATGTGTGTGTGCGCGACGATTCTCGCGACCTGGAAGCGGGGGCGTGTTTTTGATCGAGTTTTCTTTCTTGGTACGTTAAAAAATTGTCCGCCAGTTTTCGTTTCTTTTTTCCGGGAACCCGCGCATTCTATTTAAAACCATTGCTATGGAGAGATTTTTTTACTACATTATAGCCTCTTGTTTGATAGAGTTTCTCGCGTCTCGGTCTCTCACCCTCTCCATATCAAAACAAGATGTTCGTGTGCACACTATCTCTCTCCTCACCGGTGGTCACAGATCCGGCCGAATCCCGTCCGCTGCGAGAGGTGAGGAGGTGCAGCGTTGACGTTGTCGCCGTCGGCGATGGAGGAAGCCGATGCGCAACGTCCTCTCGGAGCCGGCGCTGGCACGGATGAAGGTCCTCCGCACCCTTGTTCGCTGCCGTCATGTGGGCAGATCCCGCCCGCCCGCCTAAGCGACATCTCGTCCACCTGAGGTATAACTTCTTGTACTGGTCCAGCTCCCCAGGTCACTGCATGAGGGTTTTCTTCTATGCGACTACTCCCCAGCTCCCCATGTATAGTAGATAGGGTTCGTCGGCTGGTCCAACATCACCTACTATTATAGATGAAATGCCACTCAAAAAGTTGTCCTGATTTATGCCTCGGTGGAGGTATACATGTTGTTTCGACAAAAAGTACATGGTGGTTGTGCGATCATTGTCCATATGCTCCTATTGCTGCTGCTAATCTAATACTATCACTGGTTAAATGAAGAAATGCTTTTTTTCTCGGGTATCCTGGTTTAGTTCCCATCAAGATAATCATGATGCTTCTGTTTGTTGGTGTACTTTTCATAATTCTTATTGACAATTGAGTTGTCATTGTTAATCTTGTAAAACAAAGTAACAACACTATATCCTTTTTTATATGTTTGGAAACAGCGATGTGTATCCCCATACCCGGGCATGTCTTCCTCTATTTTAGTGGAACTGCAGAAAATTGGATGGCCATTGTTGTTCCGCCTCACTGTCCTCTGCCACGTGGTTCTTCCTTCCTCGAGCTTGATTACTGAGAAGAAACAGAGCACGGTGAGGATTTGTCGAACTTCATAGGCGCCTCACCAAAACTTGATGCCAAATGGATGATGCATCACCACGATGACCTATCGATGCTCATGGTTGCGCCTCATGGTTGCGTGGGCTGGTGAAGCTGATCGATTTTCAATGAAAAACAAGTTGTCTTCCATCAGTGCTCTTTGCTTGTTATCCACAAAGATGATATCCTTCGTCAGTTCACCTTGGTTGCGTTGGAGACGTAGTCGTCTTTCACGTTGGTGCAATTTTATCACACAATTGGCTATGAACCAAATGTTTCCTCGAAGAAGGATCGACGTTGGTACTAAGAGCATAAGTTTTGTATTACTTTCTAAGCCTTCTCACAACTTTGTCTCTAGCACCTCTGTAATTTTATTTGTCCAGCGATTAACTTTGATTAAAAAATGGTGTGGACTAAAAACCCGGATGGACGTAGTAGCCCTCCATTTTTATTACTCCGCATATTAGATTTGACTGAAGTCAAACTTTCTAAAGTTTGACCAAGTTTAGGCCGAACACAACAAACCATAATTATTACAGAGGGCAAGCTGTACATACTCTCAAACCTTTCCGATAATTGAAATTAAAATTCTTTATTTGTACACACTCTCACACTTTTCCGATAATTTGGCGCATGTGTGGTTGTTCACTTAAGGGAGGGTAGTGTACCGCACGTGAAGGACAGGAAGTGCGACCAGGACGCGTGGATCGTTAGTTCATCAGAAGTAGTAGTTTTCTTCACTAGTACATTAAATAAAGAGTTTTGTTTCGTACTTACACAATTTAAAACGATTGTTATGGAGAGAATAAGAAAACCACTCCACTATATATTAGTCGTATACACGAGTACTATATGGACACAGCTTCATTGACATTAGTGCACCTTCCTTTGGGTTTATGACAGGTGGGCCCAAAATGTGGCTGGCCCACCTGTCATACAGCCAAAAGCAAGTGCAGTTAAGGCACCGGAGCTCAGTCCGTACTACTCCCTCTGTCTAGGTGTGTAAGTCATCTTAGGTTGCGCACCGCGACCAAGGTGGAGGGGAAAATGAGAGACTTAATGTATTTTTGCTAATTAATAACATTGCATGCAATGGACTAACCACTGCATGTCTTGCTTGGTAGTCTCAAGTCATTTAAAGCATGCATGGCTCACATCTCTTATTGGTTGATATGCCATGAAACAAGAAACGAGATGAGAGTTAATGTACCGCGCCTAAGTGTTTTGGGATTATTTGGTTTTGGTAAGATGACTTACACACCTAGACGGAGGGAGTACAATATATATATATATAAGCTGGAGCCTCAGCGCTTGTTCGCTAGGGTTTGCACTCTCCACACTCTCGCCGCACTACATATACATATACACGCTGGAGGCTCAGCGTTCCTTTGCTAGGGTTTGCTATATTCACACTCTCTCACCCTCCTCACCAGATCTAAACAAGACTGCGTTTTGGCCTCTGTCTCTCTCACCCCCTCACAGTTAGCGAAGGAGGCGTTCGGATCCCGTCGCACCGGGAAGGGGAGGAGGTGCAGTGTTCACTCTATCGCCTTCGGCGAGGGAGGCAATCCACTGCCGGCTGCGCTTTTCTCTTCCACCCAACGCCTGCGCGGGAGGGCCACAGACCCCTTGTTCCTCGCTGCCGTACGTAGTGTGGGCAGATCCGACCTCCCGCCTCACGCCTTGCCACATCCCGACGACCCTAAGGTATAAGTTTCATTGAAACCGTCATTGGTCTAGCTGCATGCGGATCTTTTCGATTCTGTAGTCGAATCTAGGTCTTTGTTCAAAGAGGAAAGAAGGGTGCGGTGGGGTGGAGCATGAATCTAGGACGTGGTTCAATGAGGAAAGGAGGGAGGGAAAGTAGTATAGACTAGCTATCCAACCGCTTTGTTGGTCGAAAAGGGAAAAAGGGGGTAACCCAGTACACACATCTGTAAGGAACCGAACTCTTTGTTGAAAAGGGAAAGAAACTGGGGGGTTGGGTAGTTTGTGCAGGACTAGATTTGCTGCCCTCACATAGGAAAAACTTTCAAAGAGAACAAATATGGGACCAACGCAGATATGCTGCTTGGCTACATACTCTGCATCACCCATTTATACGTGTGGACGTACATGGTGCTGGCATGTCCCATGTCCCATCCACATGATCGTGCAGTGTGTTTTGAGATGTTGTGCTACTTGTATTGGTACTGTTTTAAATAAATGTTGAATTGAAGCTATTGTATTGCTCTCTTTTCCCATTAAGTAGTGAACAAAAATGTTACCAACCCAGACATGATGCTTGTTGCTTTGTTACAACAAACTCTGCATCACCCCCTTTATAAGTAGATGGAAGCACATGGTGTTGTTGCGCCCACTCGCCCCTGGAACTGTTTATGCTTTTTCTTAATCTAATGCTGATGGTAGAATTAAGCAATGCCACTCTCAGAATTAACTACTGAACTATTTTAAGAGAATTTCTCTGTTAATATGAATCAATGCAACCGTTCTAGAAATGCTATTGTCCTATACTTTGTTTTCCATCAAGATAAGGTAGATGCTTCTTTTTCTGGCCGCATGTTTCATCCTCCTTTATTGGTAGTAATTGTTTACTTTTTTGCCTCTGTTAAATCAGGGATATCTATTCAACTTGTTGCCATAGCAAACTTAAATGTCACACCGGCGACTTTACTTGATTTCAGTGCAACTGCACAAAACGAGATTGGATTTCCTGTGATGTTGTGTGCGTCATGACAGGTTGGTACTTGCCTTCATCCACATGATCGTGCAGTGTGTTTTGAGATGTTGTGCTACTTGTATTGGTACTGTTTTAAATAAATTAAGCAATGCCACTCTCAGAATTAACTAGTGAATCTTATTTCAAAACTGCAACACATGTTAGGGATTGGCGGGATTACCATTTTTGTGGCCGCATGTTTCATCCTCATTTATTGGCCAGTAATTGATTCCTTTTTTGCCTCTGTTAAAACAGGGATATCTATTCAACTTGTTGCTATTACGACATTTTGCTTTGCCTAATTTTGGTGGAACTGCACAAAATGAGACCGGATTTCCATATATGTGTTGAGATCTCTTTTAGATCTTCCTCAGGAGTTGTTTCAAATCTTGGTCTTGAAAGGTCAGCACCTACTTTCCTTAGAATTAACTATTGAATCTTAATTCAAAACTGCATCACTTGTTAGGGATCAGCGGGAGTACCATTTCTGTTAGGGATCGGCCGGAGTACATGTTTAAGAAATGTATTGTTCAGATAATGTCTCTGTTATTATATATCAGTTACAGTGTTTTACAAATGGTACTATCCTGTATTGTAGTTCTTTCTACATGTTTAACCAAGGTGTTGTTAACATAATGTCTTTGTTAAAATGAATCAGTCGCATTGTTTTAGGGATGATACTTTTCTGCTTTGTCGTTCTTTATACATGTTGAAACAAGTCATTGTTAAGATAATGCCTCAGTTAATATGAATGAATCACACTGATTGAGAATTGCGACTCTCCTGCTTTGTTTCCCATTAAGATAAGGTGGATCAGTAGATGTTTTTCTTCTAGGAGTACAAGTCCTCAACCGTTATTTCTCAGTAATTGTTTCCCTTATACCTATTGTTGCTTACAGGGATATCAAAATTAAAGCTCAGTTTTATTCAGACTTTGATTTTAGTTGAACTGCACAAAAGGAGCCAATGTGTCTAAGGCAAACTGGTGCATTAGTGGGTCCAGTTGGTCTTTCCACTTTGCAGAAAGAAGCAGCCACTGTTTGCACTACATTACACAAGGAATGATCGAGAAGCTTTACAGAGTATTAGTAGATGCTAGTGACATGACTATAGTCTGCAGAGAGCATAGGAAACTCTACAACACGTGGAGTGCAGTGGGTAAAAAGTGCCCAAACAAGTACAGGAAGCCAGGACAGGACTCCAAATCTGTCAATGTCATTCTAAGCAACAATGATGGGGCATCTGGGTATGGTAATCTGTTTACCGTACTTTCAGTTTGTTAGTCCACCGATTGGTGGGTTGACAATGGGGCCAATATTCATGTGTGTGCTGCTGTGTCTTTGTTTTCTTGCAGCATATAAATACGATATCCACAGGGATGCTCAGCTTGATTTTAGTGGAACTGCACAAAATGTCCAGATGGTTTGGGTCCTCCATAATACTTCATCATGCACAATACATCGAATGGTTCTCTAATCATTCGTCATCACCTTGAGCCACCGGACTATATGTTTGAATGGTGCTGCCAGCGTCGGCCATTAAGAAGGGTAAGAAGAAAGACAAAAAGAGAGATGGCTGCTTTACTTGTGGTTTGGAGGAACACTGGGCAAACAAGTGCCCAAACAAGTACCAAGAAGCCAGGATAGGACTCCAAGTCTGTCAATGTCACTCTAAGCAACAATGATGGGGCATCTGGGTATGGTAATCTATTTACCGTACTTTCAGTTTGTGAGTCCACCGATTGGTGGGTTGACACTGGGGCCAATATTCATGTGTGTGCTGATGTGTCTTTGTTTTCCGGTAGCATATAAATACAAAATCCACAGGGATGCTCAGCTTGATTTTAGTGGAACTGCACAAAATGTTCAAATGTTTCGTGTCCTCCATAATACTTCATCATGCACAATACATCGAATGATTCTCTAATCATTCGTCGTCACCTTGAGCCACCGGACTATCAGATGACAAACCCTGCCCGTTGCACAATCATAGGCATTACATATTTTGAATGGGAAAAGCTTGTCAAAGTTGGCATTAGTTTAATATATTGGAATTGGAAAACCTTGTCAATTTTTGCTCATTGATGTTAGCCAGAAGACATGCATTTGATATTTTTGAGTGGGACGCCCTTTGCTGTGAGCAACGCCGATCGTTTTTCCTATTCCTGTCTTCAGTTCAGAAGTAAATATTTACTCTGCTGAGATGCATAGTCACATGAACGTTGACTTATGTAAGATATTTTAAGAGTTTGTTCTGAATATTGTCTATGTAATGCCAGGCCTTGTGTTTGATTGCAAAGTTGAGCTTGGAATGTTGTGGCATGTGGCATCACGAGCTGTTCACCATGCCTCCAGAGAATAATGCTTCGTACTGTTTTGCATGTCGATCTAATGCCAGTGATTTGCTTGTTAATAAGATCATCCTCTTCTGTTGTTTCCGTGCTTAAGAAGTTCATCGTCTTATGTTTCATTCATATCCTATACGACAAGTCGGGTAGGTTAGACGTGAAACAATATGATCTTCCGACCAGCTCATCATCTTAGGCCGTGATTGGATCGTCGTTTTCCAGCCAAAACCGCTTGTAAAACTGACGCTTGTAAATAAAAGCAGATGGTCTCGGGCGAAGCGCTTGGTTGGTCGATTTCGACTAGTAAAATATACACTGGCTCTCAAATTACACGCGTAACCCGCCGGTTTTACTTACAGACCTCGGGCCCTCAGTTTCATTACGCCCGCGTTGTTTTCGATGACGAGTAAATTACACTTGTATCTTTAATACATGTGTGAAATAAACCAGAGCTCCCAAGCGTGGCCCTACCGTTTCATGCCGTCTCAGTCTCTCGAAGGTGCTCATAGGTGTCCGATGATCCTAGCTTCCTAAATGAGCAGCGGCCACAGTATCAGACCATCCGTAGGGCCCGCGAGGCCTCTCCGTCGTCCTTCGAGTTGTTGCGCTCGCCATGGCGCCGACCATTGTTAACATGGTCAATGAACATGAGGATTCAGGAGATGACTTTATTTTGACTGGATGACAGTAGGGACCCACTAGGGCCATAGCCGTACGTACGCAAGTGCCTCCTTATTATGTACAACTATATTTTTTGCTTCCTCCTGGTTTCCTGACATCACGGTCCCACACCATTGTCAACCTACGTAGTCAATATAAACGAGAGAATTGCACAAGGTGCGGCCGACAGCTGGGACCAAGCAGCTCGAGCAGTATTTGTGTTTTTGAGGCGTGAGCACTGTAGAGTTTTTCTTGGGGATGTTTTCGTTGTTGTCAAGAGGAGAGTAGGGTATTAACTGGGCGGGCTATGGCCCGTCTAGCCCAGGACAGATATCCAGCGCAGATATTAATTTTTTTCAAGATGAAAATGGCTAGCCCAGCTATACGTTTTTTTGAGGAATACCTAGGCAAGGTCAACATGTTATTCTCCGCCCCGCTGGGCTGCAAATCTTTCCTAGGAGGGATGCATTAGGCTTCACAGGAAAATGGGCTTTAAAAAATAATAAATGGGATGTGATTATAAAAACTGGCAGTAACTATAAAAAAATGCACCAAACACGAAATTAGTTTATAAAATATTATTTATGGATTTTGAAAATCTTAATTTCCAAATTGTTGCGCGCGCAATGTTTTGTTGGATTTTTACGTAATACAAATTTATAATTAATCTGACAAGAAATTTTGGGATAAATTTTTTTCGGATCCCATCAAAATGTGGGAAATTTTGTTGAATTCGGTCTTGAACGGTTGGTTGAAATTATTAATCGTTGTCCTAGCTAGAAAATGGGTTGTACTTTTAACAAACTATAAATGGGCTGTAGTAAATTCCTTGTGGGCCTACTAATCGCAAATGGGCTATAAATGGGCTGTAGTAAATTCCTTGTGGGCCTACTAATCGTTGTCCATTAGAATTCAAAAAAGGGTTGTACATTCTTACAAATCGCAAATGGGCTATAAGTTCTCTGCCACACACTTGTGGGCCTACTAAGTTGACGCGTCCCCTAAAAAAAGAAGTTGACGCGTATGCAAGGCTTTATCAACTTATTATAGTCAACACACGGTTATAGCAGCAGTGGCCACTGGATGTCTATCCAACGGATGTCGAGCTTCTTCTTCAATCTCGGATATTCTAGCTTCGGCCGCCCAAAAATTGATTCCTCCCCCTGACATCTGGGGCGCACCGTTTCGGAGGCTGACCTGTGGGCCTACTAAGTTGACGCATACCAAGGGCTTTGTCAACTTAGTCAATATAAACGATTCTAGCTGCAGTGACCGTACGATGTCCATCCAACGGCCGTAGTGCTTCCTCAAACTCTGGTCTTCTTGCTCCAGTCGCCCAAAGCAGTGCCGGTCGTGCCGCCTGCTCCTGCCTCCCGTGGCCGGCTGTGCTGCCGCGGAGGCCCCACCACCCTCTACTACTCCCACCGCTGGCCAGACCATCCCTCCACTCACCCACACCCCCTGTTATTCTGCGGCGATGGCTGCCTCACACCGCAGCCGAACCTGTGAACCCTCATACTCCTCTCCGCGTGGGTTTCCACTGCCGTGTCTTCCCCGGCTCCATGTCGTACCCTTCCTAGGCATCGCCATCGTCCACCGCCGTGGTGCACTCAGCGCGGCGTGGTCAATGTGGTCAACGAGTGACTTCCATCGGAAGAGTACTATACGTGGAGAGGCTGACAGCTGGGTCCACGGCAGCCCCAAGGAAGTGCCGCCTTATTACACGGAAAATAATTATTCCTCCACCTGACAGCAGGGACCCACCGGACGGGCCACCGTATTTGGCGAAAAAACGTTTCCCCCCTGACTGCTGGGACCCACCGGACGGGCCACCGTATTTCGCGAAAAAACGTTCCCCCCGCTGTCAGCTCGGACCCACGGGAAGTGCCTCCTTATTATGCACAAAAAAATGAATACCCCCTGCTAGTTGGGACCCACCTTGGTGGGAGGCTGACTTGTGGGCCTGCTAAGTTGACGGGGACAGAATGCTTTGTCAACTTAGTCAATACTTACGATTCTAGCTCCAGTGACCGTACGATGTCCATCCAACGGTCGTAGTGCTTCTTCAACCTCTGGTCTTCTTGCTCCAGCCGCCCAAAGCAGCGCCGGTCGTGCCGCATGCTCCTGCCTCCCATGGCCGGCTGTGCTGCCGTGGAGGCCTCACCGCCCCTACTTTTCCCACCGCTGGCCAGGCCTTGCGGCGACGGCAGCCTCACACGGCAGCTGAACCAGTGAACCCTCATACCCCTCTCCGCGCGGGCTTCCACTGCCGCGTCCTCCCCGGCGCAGCGTTGTCCCCTTCCTAGGCCTCGCCGTCATCCACCGCCATGGTGCTCTCGGCGCGGTGTGGTCAATGTGGTCAACAACCGACTTCCATCGGAAGAGTACTGTACGTAGAGAGGCTGACAGCTGGGTCCATGGCAGCCGCAAGGAAGTGCCTCCTTATTACGCGGAAAATAATTATTCCTCCACCTGACAGCAGGGACCCACCGGACGGGCCACCGTATTTGGCAAAAAAGTTCCCCCCTAACTGCTGGGACCCACCGGACGGGCCACCGTATTTCTCGAAGAAAACGTTCCCCCCGCTGTCAGCTGGGACCCACCGGAAGTGCCTCCTTATTACGCACAGAAAACTGAATACACCCCCTGCTAGTTGGGACCTACCTTGGTGGGAGGCTGACTTGTCGGCCTGCTAAGTTGACGGGGATGGAGTTCTTTGTCAACTTAGTCAATATTAACGATTCAAGCTCCAGTGACCGTACGATGTCCATCCAACGGCCGTAGTGCTTCTTCAACCTCTGGTCTTCTTGCTCCAGCCGCCCAAAGCAGCGCGGGTCGTGCCGCATGCTCCTGCCTCCCGTGACCGGCTGTGCTTCCGCGGAGGCCTCACCGCCCCCTACTATTCCCACCGCTGGCCAGGCCCTGCGGCGACGGCAGCCTCACACTGCAGCCGAACCAGTGAACCCTCGTACTCCTCTCCTCGTCTTCCACTGCCGCGTCTTCCCCGGCTCCGCGTCGTCCCCTTCCTAGGCCTGCCGTCGTCCACCACCCTGGTGCTCTCGGCGCGGCGTGGTCAATGTGGTCAACGACCGAGTTCCATCGGAAGAGTACTGTACGTGGAGAGGCTGACAGCTGGGTCCACAGCGGCCGCAAGGAAGTGCCTCCTTATTATGGGGAAAATAATGATTCCTCCACCTGACAGCAAGGACCCATCGGACGGGCAACCGTATTTCATGAAAAAAAACATTTCCCCCCTGACTGCTGGGACCCACCAGCTACATCTTCGCACGCAAGGAAGTGCGTCCGGGCAAAAAAAAAACGATTCGCCCCCCTGACTGCTGGGACCCACCAGCTACATCTTCGCACACAAGGAAGTGCCTGACAGTCGGGACCCACCTGGTCGAAGCGTAGGTAGCGTTGTCTGGTCGCGAACGTGTACGTACATACTGGTCGATGTAGAGGCGCGCACGTAGCTTGTACACGTACGTACAGCGGCCAGTGTGCAAGAAAGAAAATACGGCCACGTACGTACATACGGGCGGGGTCTCAAACACCTACTCGCGCATACGTATGGCCAGGGCTCATGTACATGGCTGGGTTGGAATGGAGAAACTGCATCGTCATTGTGTTCGTGGGGAGCCAACCGGCTGGGTCGGAACAAAATGCGTCGTCGTGTTCATCAGGAGGGCTTGGACGGAACAGCCGATGGAAACGAGGCCTGGCGTACCGCAGAACGAAGGAAACGGCCTTGTGTTCGACCGCCCACGTTCGAAACGGGATCCTGTTCATCTGGAGGGGTCTGGCGTACCGCAAAACAGAGGAAATGGACCTCCTACGGTCGAAACGGGGGTCCTGTTGATCGGGAGGGGTGTGGCGTACAGCAAAACGGAGGAAACGGACTTGTGTTGGAGCGCTACGATCGAAACGGGGGTCCTGTTCATCGGGAGGGGTGTGGCGTACCGCAAAACGGGACTCCACAAGATACTGTTCATCTCCACCGTCGACCCCTCCAGCCTCCACGGGCTACTGTTCATCCACAGTCGACCTCCTCCAGCCTCCACCTGCGACTGTTCATCCACGGGCTCCTGTTCATCCAGCCTCCACCGCGCGCTACTCCACCGGCTACTGTTCAACCAGCCCTCTCCACGGGCTCCTGTTCAACCTCCGCTCCACGGGCTACTGTTCATCCAGCCCTCCACTGTCTACTGTTCATCCAGCCCTCCACGGGGTGGTCCTGTTCATCCAGCCCTCCGCGGGGTCCTGTTCATCCAGCCCCAACCAGCTCGATCGATCGGGGTCCTGTTCATCCAGAGGCAACACCACGGGGTCCTGTTCATCCACCCCCACCGGTAACTGTTCATCCAAACCCCCCCCAGCAACGCTCACAGTTCATCCAGAGGCAGCATCGACCAGCTTCAGTTAGCAGCAGTAGCGAAGGAATCGCTCAATCGGGTTCAGTTAAGAACCATCGTTCGATCGCTCGGGTTCAGTAACGCGTTGCCTGCAGTGCAATCGCTCAGGTTCAGTTAGAGCCCAACGCCTCGCTCGGGTTTAGTTAGAGCCCAACGCCTCGCACCCACGCACGTGCGTGTATGAGAGAAACGCGCATCGCTCATCCCCGACCACCCACCGTAACCGGGAAGACCCCGATATTTTCCTCGCCCTCGCTTCTACCACGGATTTTTCCGTCATGGACGGCCCAAAGAAAGTCATGCAGCTGCGTCTCCGGCCCGCCCAGGACGAAAAGCCCATTTGTTGTCATGATTTTTTGTCATAGAAGTAGGAGCCCACCACATCTATGATGATACCGGGTTCTATCACAATTATCGTCATATAAGTGTCATAAGTATGATAGAAAAAAATTCGTTCGGCCCAAAATGGCACGGATGTGACTTTTTGTTTGTAGTGATGGGAGTAACATTGGATCAATGTGAATACTTTAGGGATTATCGCTTGACAGAAAAAGGGAAAGTTTTATGGGATCAAATTTATATGTTGCATTGGTATGCTTGGGATTTATGCTTGAGATATGCTTGTGGCCATGATCCCATTAATTCGTTTGAAATATCCCTGTTTTATGAACTTGCTATAGTTCGTTATGTTAAGAATGACATTGTTGCTATTGCAACCACACATGATAGTCCTATTATCCGTTTGAATTCTCCAAACTACACTATATCGGAGAAGTTTGTTCCTATTAAGGATTACATTGATGGGTTGCCTTTTACCGTTACACATGATAATTTTGATGAATATAATATGCTTGTGCTTGCTGCTCCTACTTGCAATTATTATGAGAGACGGACTATATCTCCACCTCTCTATGTTTCCAACATGATAAAATTGCAAGAAACTGCTTCTGCTATGTATTGGCCTTTACTTGATGTGCATGGATTGTTCTTTTATGACATGCCAATGCATTGGAAGAGACTTAGACTTCGTCATTGCATGATATATGTTGCTTTGTGCTCACTACTAAATGCCAAATCATTGTTGATTCAAATCGGCTTTGATATACCTTTGGATCCGGGTGGATTCATTACTTGAGCACTTTATGCCTAGCTTAATGGATTCAAAGAAAGCGCTGCCAGGGAGACAACCCGGAAGTTTTAGAGAGTCATTTATTTCTGTGGAGTGATTTTATAAAGTTTAAAAACAAAAAAAATATAGAGGGGAACCTAAAACTCCACTAAAAGAAAAGTGAAAGTGAGAGGGACGAGCATTGTGAAAGTGGGAGCTAGCCTTGAACTTTGTTCATGCCCATGGAAACTTTGTGAATCTTAATTACAGAAACTTTTCAACAAAAATAATTATCCCCTTGTACAAATCCATTGTATAATATCATGTGCCAAGATTTGCCTTTAGGATGATTAGATTGCTTGTTGGTATGTGCAGTGCAGAAACATAAACTTTGGCTGTAGCGCGTGAATTTTTGTTTTTTACTGGAACGTCAAAAGGTTCTGAAACTTTTTGCACACTATTACTATACAAATTTTTTATTTCATCCTAATTTTTCAGAATTTTTGGAGTACCAGAAGTATGGTTGATGTTCAGATTGCTACAGACTGTCCTGTTTAAGACAGATTCTGTTTTTATGCATTGTTTTGCTTGTTTTGATGAAACTATAGATTCTATCACTGATATAAGCCATGGAAAAGTTATACTTCAGTAGATACAATGCAAAAACAAAATATGAATTGGTTTGCAACAGTACTTAGAGTAGTGATTTTCTTTATTATACTAACGGATCTTACCGAGCTTTCTGTTGAGTTTTGTGTGGATTAAACGATCAAAGATCGAGGAGGTATTGATATGAGGAGAAGGAGGAGATGCAAGAGCTCAAGCTTGGGGATGCCCAAGGCACCCCAAGTAAATATTCAAGGATACTCAAGGGTCTATGCTTGGGTATTCCCAGGAAGGCATCCCATCTTTCTTCAACAAGTATCAGTATGTTTTCGTTTCGTTCATGTGATATGTGTAAATCTTGGAGCGTCTGTTGCATTTAGGTTTCACTTTTCTTTCATGCACCATGCTTGTATAAGATAGTACGTGGTTGATTTATAGAATGCTCATTGCACTTCACTTATATCTTTTGAGTATGGCTTTAATTATAGAATGCTTCATGTGCTTCACTTATATCATTTGAAGTTTGGATTGCCTGTTTCTCTTCACATAGAAAACCGTTGATTGTAGAATGCTCTTTTTCTTCACTTATATTTGTGAGAGCATGGTCTTTTGTAGAAAGAATTAAACTCTCTTGTTCACTTATATCTATTTAGAGAGTCAACATGAACTGGTCAATTGAATGGTTAGTCATAAAATCCTACATAAAACTGGTGGATCACTGGATATGATATGTTTGTTTCCTTGCAATAGTTTTGCGATATAGAGATGGAATATGTGGGAGGTACTTGTAAATGGTTGTGGTTAGTAAGAATATTGGTGTTAAGGTTTGTGATTCCCGAAGCATGCACGTATAGTCTCTCGTTATGCTATGAAGTTGGAGCATGATTTATTATTGATTGTCTTCCTTATGAGTGGCGGTCGGGGACGATCGATGGTCTTTTCCGACCAATCTATCCCCCTAGGGGCACGCATATTAGTACTTTGCTTCGAGGGCTAATAAACTTTTGCAATAAGTATATGAGTTCTTCATGACTATTGTGAGTCCATGGATTATACGCACTCTTACCTTTCCGCAGTTTGCTAGCCTCTACGGTAGCGTGCATTGCCCTTTCTCACATCGAGAGTCGGTGCAAACTTCGCCGGTGCATCCTAACCCCGTGATATGATATGCTCTATCACACATAAGCCTTATTATATCTTCCTAGAAACAGCCACCATACCTACCTATTATGGCTTTTCCATGGCCATTCCGAGATATATTGCCATGCAACTTCGACCGCTTCCATTTGATGACTTGAGAATTCATTGTAATATTGCTTTGCATGATCATATAGCAGAGTTAGTAGTTGTGGCTCAGCCACCGTTCATCATTTTTCACACATGTTATGCTAGATCATTGCACATCCTGGTACATTGCCAGAGGCATTCATATAGAGTCATACTTTGTCATAGGTATTGAGTTGTAATTTTTATTTATTTTGAGTTATAAGTAAATAGAAGTGTGACGATCATCATTATTCATTTTAGAGCAGTGCCCCTGTGAGGAAAGGATGATGGAGACTATGATTCCCCCACAAGTCGGGATGAGACTCCGGACAATGAGAGAAAAAAAGGATAAAAAGGAAAAAAAGAAAAAGAAAAGAAAAAGAGAAAGAATAAGCAAAGAGAGAAGGGGCATTGTTAGTATCCTTTACCACACTTGTGCTTCAATGTAGGACCATGTTTTTCATATGGAGAGTCTCCTATGTTGTCACTTTCATAAACTAGTGGGAATTTTTCATTATAGGATTAGATGCACACCCACTTAGTTTTCATATTGAGCTTTCATACACTAATAGCTCTTAGTGCATTCCTTGCATGGCAATCCCAACAACTCACGTTAATATCAATTGATGGGCATCTCCATAGCCCGTTGGTTAGCCGTGTTAGTGTGAGACTTTCTACTCTTTTGTCTTCTTTATATTTACCCCTATCATGATACTCTATTCCACCCGTAGTGCTATATCCATGGCTTGCGCTCATCTATTGCGTGAGGGTTGAAAAAGCTGAAGCGCGTTAAAAAGTATGAACCAATTTCTTGGCTTGTCATCAGGGTTGTGCATGATAAATACTTTGTGTTAAGAAGACAGAGCATGACAAGACTATATGATTTTGTAGGGATAGCTTTCTTTAGCGTTGATATTTTGAAAGACATGATTGTTTGTTGGGATGCCTGAGTATTGATGTCTTTATGTCAAATTATAGACTATTGCTTTGAATCACTTATGTCCTAATATTCATGCCATGATTAGATATATGATCAAGTTTATGCTAGGTAGCATTCCACATCAAAAATTATCTTTTTTTATCATTTACTTACTCGAGGACGAGCAGGAATTAAGCTTGGGGATGCTGATACATCTCCGTCGTATCTATAATTTTTGATCGTTTCATGCCAATATTATACCACTTTCACATACTTTTGGCAAGGTTTTATATGATTTATTGGACTAACCTATTGATCCAGTGCCCAGTGTCAGTTCCTGTTTATTGCATGTTTTTTGTATCGCAGAAAATCCATATCAAACGAAGTCCAAATGCAATAAAATTTTACGGAGAATTATTTTGTAATACATGTGATTTTTGGGACTTGGAATCAACGCAATCGGAGGTCCACACAGCCCACAAGACACCAGGGTGCGCTCCAGGCCCCTGGCGCTTGGTGGTGGGTTGTGTTCTCCTCGAACATCAGTTGGAGCTCTACTTTGGGCGCAAGGAAGCTTATATCTGGAAAAAACCGTGTTAAAATCTCAGCGCAATCGGAGTTACGGATCTCCCAAAATATAAGAAATGGTTTTCGGCTAGATCAGGGGAGCACAAAACAGAAGAGAACAGAGAGGGAGATCCAATCTCAGAGGGGCTCCTGCCCCTCCACCGCCATGGAGGCCATGGACCAGAGGGGGAACTCTCCTCCCATCTAGGGGGGAGGCCAAGGAAGAAGAAGAAGGAGGGGGCTCTCTCCCCCCTCTCTCGGTGGCGCCAGAACGCCGCCGGGGCTAGGAACGTGACGGCGATCTACATCAACAACCTTGCTACCGTCAACACCAACTTTCTCCCCCCGCTGTAATCTCTACTTAAACATCGTGCTCAACTCCATATATTATTTCCCAATGATCTATGGTTATCCTATGATGTTTGAGTAGATCCGTTTTGTCGTATGGGTTAATCGTGTTCTTGGTTTGTATGATTGTATATTTTATTTATGGTGCTGTCCTATGGTGCCCTCCATCTCGCGCAAATGTGAGGGGCCCCTTCTGTAGGGTTTTGCAATATGTTCATGGTTTGCTTATTGTCAGTGTTGCGAGGGTGACAGCAGCCTAAACGTGGCTAAGTGGGTTATGGCGTTTGGGAGTAAAGAGGACATGATACTTAATGCTATGGTCGGGTTTCAAGACCTTAATGATCTTTAGTAGTTGCAGATGCTTGCTAGGGGTCCAATCATAAGTGCATATGATCCAAGTAGAGAAAGTATGTTAGCTCATGCCTCTCCCACATATAAAATTACAAGAATGATTACCGGTACTTGTTATCGATTGCCTAGGGACAAATGACTTTCTTGTTGATAAAAGCTATCCACTTTTATGCCTTGCAATTTATTTGTAGTTTTATTCTCGCAAAGTACCCGTAGTTTTATTCTTGCAAAATAGTTTCATACTTTTTTTAGGTAAAGTAAACGTCAAGTGTGTGTAGAGTTGTATCGGTGGTCGATAGAACTTGAGGGAATATTGGTTCTACCTTTAGCTCCTCGTTGGGTTCGACACTCTTATTTATTCAGAAGGATACAAACAATCCCCTATACTTGTGGTTATTAGCTGGCAAGGAATCCGGGAAGCGTACCTCTTCGGAGTGCGCCGCGCCTGTTGATGACATGCCGGAGAGTTCCAACAGTAAGAGATCCGAAGTCACTACACCCCAAGTGAAGAAGGTCCCGCAGGGCTGGCTGGTGTTGATGGTACTTTCACTATCAGCGCCACCCTCGATGACAAATAGGAAAACGTGCTTGTTGCCTTCCTGCGGGCAAATATCGATGTGTTTTCCTGGCCACCATCTGATATCCCCGGTGTTCCCAGGGAGGTAATTGAGCACCACCTTGCTGTCTGCCCACACGCCCGACCTGCCAAGCAAAAAGTTCGGAAGCAGGCCTTGCAGAGGCAGCAGTCTATTACGGAAGGGGTCAAGAAACTTGAAGCAGCTGGCTTGGTCAGAGGAGTGCTACATCCGACATGGTTGGCAAATCTAGTGGTAGTCCGAAAGGCTAACGGGAAGTGGAGGCTTTGCATAGATTTCACAGATCTCAACAAAGCTTGCCCGAAGGACCCGTTTCCCTTGCCTCGCATCGATCAGATTGTGGATTCCACTTCAGGCTGCGATTTTCTCTCCTTTCTGGATGCATATTCTAGGTATCATTAAATCTTCATGTCCAAGGAAGATGAAGAGAAGACATCGTTCATCACTCCATGTGGTACGTACTGTTTTATCCGCATGCCATTTGGATTAAAGAGTGTCGAGTCCACTTTTGCAAGGGCAGTCCAGATTGGTTTCGAGCCACAGCTGCACAGAAACATTGAAGCTTATATGGATGATATTGTGGTCAAGACCAAAGATAGAGCCACCCTTATTCAGGATTTGGAGGAGACATTTGATAATCTACGCAAGATCAACTTGAAGCTCAACCCGGAGAAGTGTGTGTTTGGCGTTCCCTCCGGCAAGTTGCTTTGGTTTTTTGTGTCCCATCGGGGGATCGAAGCCAATCCTGACAAGATTCGAGCTATTGAGCAGATCTAGGCGCGAAGGATAGGCAAGGATGTGAGGCGGCTGACAGGGTGCATTGCCGCGCTAAGCAGATTCATCTTCAAGTCTGCCGAGCGCGCCCAACCGTTCTTCAAAATTTTGGAGAAGGCAGGGCCCATGAAGTGGACTCCGGAAGCAGAGTTGAAGACCTACTTGTCCTCTGTGCCTACCTTGGTTGCTCCCAAACCACAAGAGCTGTTGCTGCTATACTTAGCGGCGACCAACCAAGTGGTTAGCGCAGCCTTGGTGGCACAGCGGGAAGTGGACAAAGCAGAGAGTGAGCCAGGACTGGCAGAGCCAGAGAGGGATCAGGGCCGAAATGAGCACGGCAGCGAGAGCAACCCCAAGGACACGACAACGAGGAAAGTGGTGGAGCGCCTAGTGTACTTCATCAGCTCCTTACTATAGGGGGCTAGATCCAGGTACTCTGGCGTGCAAAAGTTGATCTTTGGTCTCATCATGGCCTCGAGGAAACTGCGCCACTACTTCCAAGCCCACGAGATTACGGTTGTCACTCGTTTCCCGTTGCAAAGGATACTATGAAACCCTGAGGCTACCAGCAGAATAGTAGAGTGGGCTTTGGAGTTATCCAGTTTTGGTTTGAGGTTTAAGAGCACATCAACTATCCAGAGCAGGGCATTGACAGAGTTTATTGCTGAATGGACGCCAACCCCTGATGAGGAAGTACCAGAGACCGTCATCCCTGGCAAGGAATCGCCCCAAGAATGGATTATGTATTTCAATGGTGCCTTTTCCCTACAAGGTGCAGGAGCTAGCGTGCTTCTTGTCGCCCCCTATGGGGAGCACTTGAAGTATGTAGTCCAGATGCATTTTGCCCGGGAAGAGGCAACCAACAATACATCAGAGTATGAAGGGCTCCTTGGTGGGCTCAGGATGGCCGCAGAATTGGGAATTAAGAAGCTGATCATTCGAGGAGATTCACAGCTCGTGGTGAGACAAGTCAAAAAGGATTATCAAAGCCCATTGATGGAGGCATACTTTGAGGAAGTGAGAAGATTGGAGGAACGCTTTGACGGATTTCAAACGGAGCACGTTCCCCATGCGGAAAATAGCATAGCTGATCATCTGTCAAAGTGTGCTGCGCAGAAGCTTCCTGTGGAACCAGGGACTTTTGTTCTCCATCTTACTCAACCCTCCGTATCCCCAGAAACAATGGCCCGGAAAAGGAGAAAGTTGGACTCCGGTAAGCCTTTCTCAGTAGAGCCGTCCGCTCCTGGCAAAGACCCTGCCGGAAACAACTCCTCGCCACCTGTCGGACCGCACCCTCCAGCCGGGCCCATGGTCCCTGCGAATGATGATTGTACCCCCGCAGTAGAGGAGGTTCCCCTAGTCCTCGTTGCCGAACCCCAGGCTCCAACTTGGGCAAGGCACATAGTCCACTTCCTCCAAACCGAAGAGCTTCCCAGCGACCAAGATGAAGTCGAAAGAGTAGCCCGGAGGGCCAGTATGTATCAGTTTGTCGATGACACTCTATACAGAAGGAGGCCCAATGGTGTGAAATTGAAGTGCATCTACCGGGAAGTAGGAAAGGAACTGCTGGCTGAAATACACAAAGGCATGTGCGGCTCCCACATTGGATCAAGGGCATAGTTGGGAAAGCATTCCGGCAAGGATTCTATTGGCCCACAGCCCTCCAAGATGCGGTCGAGCTAATCACCAAGTGTGAAGCCTGCCAGTTCCATTCCAAGAACATCCACCTGCCTGCCCAAGCTCTTCAGAAAACCCCTCTATCATGGCCATTTTCAGTCTGGGGGCTCGATATCCTCGGCCCTTTCCCCTGAGCGATCGGGGGCTTTGAATTCTTGTTCGTTGCTATCGACAAGTTTACAAAGTGGCCAGAAGTGACTGCCGTGAGAAAGGTGATTGCTCAGTCAGCTATTAATTTCTTGAAAGAATTGGTGTGCCGCTTTGGAGTCCCGGCAAGGATCATTACCGACAACGGCACCGAGTTCACGAGCCGCGCCTTCATGCAATATGTTCATGCCCTTGGATGCAAGATCTCATTTTCCTCTGCTGCACAAGCCAGGAGCAATGGGCAAGCTGAGAGGACGAACGCTGAAGTGTTGCGAGGACTCAAGACAAGAACATTTGATACGCTACAGAAGCACGGCAGGCGGTGGATCGATGAGCTGCCAGTAGTTCTCTGGTCCCTCAGAACGACACCAAATCGAGCTACCAGGCAGACTCCCTTCACCCTAGTCCATTGGGAAGACGCAGTTATCCCCACGGAACTCATTTACGGGTCGCCTCAAGTGCTTGCCTATGATGAAGTAGCGCAAGATCAGCACCGGCGTGACGACGCTGTGCTACTCGAGGAGAACCTTCTCCGGGCTGCTACGCGTGCTGCACGCTATCAGCAAGCCCTGTGTCGCTATCATAGCCGTAGGGTTCATGCCCGGTGTTTTGAGGAAGGCGACCTTGTCCTTAGGCGCATTCAGTCCGTCAAGGGTACAAACAAGTTGACGCCAAAGTGGGAAGGCCCTTACCGGGTAGTACGATTCACCAGACCTAGCGTAGCCCATCTGGTGACCGGAGATGGCATTCAATTGCAAAACTCATGGAATATTGAGCATCTTCGCAAGTTCTACCCGTAAGGCGCGGTTGTACATGCCTTGCCTCAGTTGCATGTAACCCCTTGTACAAAGCCAGTCGATGACCCTGAGCAACAGAGAAATAAACGAAATGCTGGGGGCCCCCAACCAAGTTGCATGCATTCATAAGCATTCCAAGAGCACTGCATAAGCATTTCATGAGCATTTGCATATGCATATAGATAGGATCGCATCTTGCATCATTCCCATCTGCATGAAGCTGCAGGTTCCTGCCGTGAACTTGGTCTCTACAAGGAGTTGGGAAGATGAACCAGTGCTGCGATCCCCAGCAAGCCCAACAGATAAGTTCTATCTCTTGTCCATTAGTGTTCTGTAAGCTAGGGCTTGTGCATAAGAAAACCTCACCACTCTTTTGAAACTTAGGTGCTCCCATCTTTGGCTCGAATGCTGCTTCTACCCAGGATAGTCGCAGTGGCCTTTGGTAAAAGGAAGTTGGCGGGGGGCTGGTCCCTTTATTTTTGCCCGGAAGACTCAGTTCTCCAGCAAACAAGAGGGTACCGTCAGGGTAGCCTGCCGGGGAAAACTCGTTTATTTACACTAAGGAGGCATCCCACCTCTGCATGGACATGTACATGCACGAGTTCCCGGCAATGTTCATCTTTTTCATTAATATGCTGATAATACAAGTACAAGCATTACAGAACACAAACATGGATCGAGAGGTTACAATATTAGAATTAAAATTTGGAAAATGGCTACAAGTTTACGATTGAAAAAACATAAGTGCCCCGTGATGCCCTTTCTTGTCCCTCTCCTCCTAGGCATGGCCGTCGAAGACGAGGAGGGCAAAAGGAGCGCATGTGCAGCAGCCCAGCTTGCCCCTCGGGCTCCAGGAGAGGTAGCCCGGCGGGAGCGGGAGAGCACCGGGGAACGCGTCGATGGAGAGCATGGCGGAGGCGACCCGTCGACCACCACCAGCAGATCCAGCAAGTCTCGGCAGGGCTAACGGAGCTGCATCCCGAGAGGAAGCCTGCCGAGGTCCAGCTGGGGGACTGCTGGAGGAGCCAGGGAGCACCATCCCCACCTCCGCATCCAACTCCCGGCAAATCACATTGCAGGGAAGGAGCTGCAGATGCAAATGATGGTACTACCGCCTGATGAAGATGGTGCGGGCGACACTCAACCGGAGCCAGAGTCGTCGCCCTCCCGCCCGCTGCCGTTGTCATCGCAGTCACTATCCTCCTCATCACTTTCGCACGAGGAGGACCTTTCATCGTCGGTTGAGCTCTCCGCGCAGCACCCTAAGCGACCTCCTGAGCGCCCGAAGATCTTGACGGAGAGCAGGCCGCTCTCCATTAATTTGAACTAGAGGACGTGCCCCTCCGAAAAGCCATGGGCTCGAGCAAAAGTCTTCCAACCACGGCGGAGGTACATTACGTGAGGGCAGGGAAGTCGACATCAACCCACATACCTCCATTCACACAGCCCCTCATATGCAACCTCAGAGCGCGTAGCTGTTCAAGCTCCATTTCCCGTGCAAAGGGAGTTGGAAGGCGAAGGTGACCGCGCAGTGGTTTGTATAGCCTGATGATGAACTCTCGAGGTTGGTCCCCAACATGGCCTTCCATTGGGGGAGGAGCCGCCGGTGGGGGCGCAGCCAAGGCGCCACCCCGCCATCCTGTTCCCGGGGCGCCACATGGACCTAGACCTCGCCCCCTTCCTCCTCCTCTCTCGGTGGGCTCCGCCACCGTAGGATCCAGAGGGGGAGGGATGTGCTGTCGAGTAGAAGCCCTCGCCACCACTACTGGGACACCGCCGCGCCCTGGCCCTCTCACCATGACTAGAAGGGAAGGATTGCAGAGGGGAAGAAGAAGTGTATGCGGAAAACCACTGCCCCTGCCCTTTTTTATAGGAGGATGAGGCAGCGGGCTGGCTTCTCGCGCAGGAAATGGCTGCCCCGCTCCTCCAATACGGCCTCTCTGCACCTTCTGTGACTCTAAAAATCAAGGCCGACACTCTGCTCCAACCATCGGCGCCCGGTATTCGGCCATGGCACTGCTCCCCACGCCCTCCGCATCCACCACCTACCACGCGCAATGCATGCAGAACACGTAGTAGGTGCATGCGAAATGGGAGGCAAGTGGGATGGAAGTCCCCCCTGTGATCGTGGAACTTGGGAAAGTTTTTCAACAACTTTGCGCACGACGCGCGGGGAAATCGAAAACTGACCCAAGCTCAAGATTAATGAAGAAGCAAAGAAGACCTCAAGAGGCCAGCCTCTGCAGCACCCCTGCATGCATACTTATTAGGCCCTAGCCCAACGACACTCGACAGCATGATCAAGGCAGGCCCGGGAGCTTCTGTCGGTGCAAAAAACCCTGGGTCTGTTGCCCAGACTATGCACATGCACGGGAACAAGATTGATGCACCAACCCAGATCAGAGTGCAAGGAACCAAGAGCTTCGAAGGACCAACATGCAGATCAAGAGGACCGAGATCAAGCCAGAGAAACAAGATGCCACTAGGAGAAAAGCCTCCCTTGCCGGGCAAACGAGCTCGACAAGGACGGGGTCACCCCCGGAAGAAGACGTCCAAGGCGTCTCGGCAGGGCCTACCGGGACTCACGGAGGCAAAACCACCTCACCCAACCACTCCACCACAACCCACATCGATGATCAATGCGGTGTCAAGCCGCAAAGTGACTAAGTGGCAGCCATTTGCCACATGGCGGCCTTTCTCTACGGGAAATGCCCACGAACGACACTCATCCTGCAACGTGTCAAGCGAGCAGGTGTGAAGCTGGAAAAACAGCCCGGCAGGGCTTGCCGGGCAAGCAACGATGTGACGTTGAGCGGTGCATTTAATTCGCCCCTATCAGCCTGCAGATTTAGGTATGATAGCACTGTTTGCTATCTTATCAGTCCATAATGACTGTTTTGCCATTGTGGTGACCCCTTAATCTATAAAAGGAGGCCCATGGCAACCGTAGAAAGGGTTGGCAGGTTGGACAACACACACACCCATACACGCATAGCCACTACCACCCCTGCCGGGCAAGTGTACTATGCTCCGCCACCATTCTTCCACCATGAATCCACCAAAGCAGGAGTAGCGGTTTACGCCTCATGGCGGCCCGAACCTGGGTAAAATTGCCTGTGTGATCGTTGCGCGCCGCCCCACGTTCTTCTGCTCTTTGTGCAACGCGACATCCCCCCTGCCGAACCAGCAAGGGGCCCTTGGTCCCATAGGTGGTCATGGTTTCCCACGACACCATGAGATCCCATCTTGGGGCCTTTTCCGGCGATCTGCCGGAGGGGGATTCGATCATGGAGGACATCTACATCAACCCTATTGCCCTACCGATGAAGCGTGAGTAGTTTACCACAGACCTACGGGTCCACAGCTAGTAGCTAGATGGCTTATTCTCTCTCTATGATCTTCAATACCATGTTCTCCTCAATGTTCTTGGAGTTCTATCCGATGTAATATTCTTTCGCGGTGTGCTTGTCAAGATCCGATGAATTGTGGATTTATGATCAGATTATCCATGAATATTATTCGAATCTTCTCTGAATTGTTATATGCATGATTTGATATCTTTGTATTTCTCTTCGAATTATTGGTTTAGTTTGGCCAACTAGATTGGTATTTCTTGCAATGGGAAAGGTGCTTACTTTTGGGTTCAATCTTGCGGTGTCCTCACCCAATGACAAAGTAGGAGTAGCGAGGCATGTATTGTATTGTTGCCATCAAGGGTAAAAAGATGGGGTTTTCATCATATTGCTTGAGTTTGTCCCTCTACATCATGTCATCTTACTTAAGGCGTTACTCCGTTCTTATGAACTTAATACTCTAGATGCATGCTGGATAGCGGTCGATGTGTGGAGTAATAGTAGTAGATGCAGAATCATTTCGGTCTACTTGACACGGACGTGGTGCCTATATTCATAATCATTGCCTTGGATATCGTGATTACTTTGCACTTTTCTATCAATTGCTCGACAGTAATTTGTTCACCCACCGTATGTTTTCTTTCAAGAGAGAAGCCTCTAGTGAAACCTATGGCCCCCGGGTCTATTTACCATCATATATTTTCAGATCCATAAACCAAAAAACCCAAAAATATCTCGCTGCAATTTATTTACTTTCATTTTGTTTTTAGTAATCTTTTATATCTATCTCTATCAGATCTCATCCTTGCAATTGGTTGTGAAGGGATTGAAAACCCCTTTATCGCGTTGGGAGCAAGTGTTTGATTGTTTGTGCAGGTGCATAGATTGGGGACTTGTTCGTACCTCCTACTGGATTGATACCTTGGTTCTCAAAACTGAGGGAAATAGTTATCTCTACTTTGTTGCATCACCCTTTCCTCTTCAAGGGAAAAACCAACGCAAGCTCAAGTAGTAGCAGCGAACTGTCAAGGGGGGCCCATAAACCCCGGCCGTGTTAGGAACGGAAATCAAGGAACATAATACCGGTATGACGGAAACTAGGGAGGCAAGGGTGGAACAAAACACCAAGAAAAAGGCTAAGCCTTCCACCCTTTACCAAGTATATAGATGCATTAAATAAATAAGAGATATTGTGATATCCCATGATATTCATGTCCCAACATGGAACAACCTACAACTGCACCTAGCAATGCTATAAGAGGGGCTGAGCAAAGCGGTAACATAGCCAAACAACGGTTTGCTGGGATGGTGGAATGTTAGAGGCTGTATCACGGCAAATTTGGAGGCTTGAAAAACAAGTGGTAGGTAGCGCGACATAGCGATATGATCGAGACAACTAGCAAGGGAACTAACTACTTATGCAAGTTTAAATGAGGCCGGAAACAGCAAACAACAATTCCGAAAAATCCCCAGATGCATATTTTGAATTTGGTAATGTTCTTCCTAAAACCATATTTTGTTGTTGTTAAACATGCAAACTAAGTGCACCATGTTAATCTATGCATTTTTCTTCCCCATTTACATATAAAGTTTATCTCATTCGGAGCTACGGTTACTTAGTTATGAAACAAACCATTTTAACATGTCATTTATGCAAATTAATGCAAACAGCAATTTAGAAATTTTGAACATGGATGAAAGTTGGAAATTATGTAACTAGATGAAATTCTAAACATTTTACATATATAAGTTGTTTAAATCCGATGCATGGTCTGTGAGATATTAAATGCATGAACACTAGGGGGTTTTCTGAAAATCTAGCATTCTCTGGATAATTAGCAAATTCGCAGAACCTGGAAAAAAACTATACGGGCCGAATTTGCTGGGCACTGGGTTTGTGGTGGCTCACCAATGGGCTTTAGCCCAGTTTGGTGTGGCAGGCGCGCTGGGCTGGGCCTTGGCTCGCGCGAGGCAGGGGCACAGGCGGGGCGACTTGGCGCTGGAATGGGTCAACAGAGGCGGGCTGGCAGCCGCTCCCTCATTCGCTCGAACCGGACGAGCCAGAGGTGTGGCTCCCGCCGGGAAGAAGCATGACGACGGCAGCTGGGCGGAGCTGTGGGCGAGGAACGACAGCGTGGTCGCGGGATCCAGGTGACAGGACGGAGGGGGCATGATACGTCTCCAACGTATCTACTTTTCATAACGCTTTTCCTCTTGTTTTGGACTCTAATTTTCATGATTGAATGAAACTAACCCCGGACTGGCGTTGTTTTCAGCAGCACTACCATGCTGTTGTTTTTGTGTAGAAATAAAAGTTCTCGCAATAGAACGGAACTTTGTGAGGAATTTTTATACAATAAACAAGAATTTTTGGAGCCAAGACCTACCGGAGAGGGGCCCCTGGGTGGGCACAACCCACCAGGGCGCGCCCCCTCTCTTGGCGCACCCAGGTGGGTTGTCCCCACCTGGTGGCCCCGCAGACCCTGAAACCAACGCGACAAAATCCTATTTTTTTAGAAAAAAAGCAGGGAGAAAGAATTATCGCGATCCATGAGACGGAGCCGCCATCACCTCTTGATCTTCATCGGGAGGCCAGATCTGGAGTCCATTTGGGGCTCTGGAGAGGGGGATCATTGTTCTTCGTCATCACCAACCCTTCTCCATCGCCAATTCCATTATGCTCCCCACCGGGAATGAGTGATTCCTTCGTAGGCTTACTGGTCAGTGAGGAGTAGGATGAGATTCATCATGTAATCAAGTTAGTTTTGTTAGGGCTTGATCCCTAGTATCCACTATGTTCTAAGATTGATGTTGCTATGACTTTGCCATGCTTAATGCTTGTCACTTTGGACCCGGGTGCCATGAACTCAGATCTGAATCGTTTATGTTATCATAATTATATCCATGTTTTAGATCCGATCTTGCAAGTCATAGTCACCTACTACGTGTTATGATCCGGTAACCCCGGAGTGACAGAAACCGGGACTTCTTCCGATGATGACCGTAGTTTGAAGATTTCATGTATTCACTATGTGTTAATGCTTTGTTCCGGTTCTCTATTAAAAGGAGGCCTTAATATCCATTAGTTTACAATATGGACCCCGCTGCCATGGGAGGGTAGGACAAAAGATGTCACGCAAGTTCTTTCCAAAAGCACATATGACTATTTACGGAATACATGCCTATATTATATCGATGAACTTGAGCTAGTGCCGTATCGCCCTAGGTTACAACTGTCTCATGATGAATATCATCCAACAAGTCACCGATCCAATGCCTACAAATTTATCTTATATTGTTTCTGCTAAGTTACTACTGCTATCATCACTGTTACACTGGCTACAAAATTACTGCTATCACTGTTACCGTTACCGTTACTGTTGCTACTACTATCAACACTATCATACTACCTTGCTACTGATCACTTTCTGCAGATAATTAATCTCCAGGTGTGGTTGAATTGACAACTCATCTGCTAATACATTCAAATATTCTTTGGCTCCCCTTGTGTCGAATCTATAAATTTGGGTTGAATACTCTACCCTCGAAAACTGTTGCGACACCCTATACTTGTGGGTTATCAGGGCGCGAGCGAGGTTCTCGTCGAGGTCCTCCGGGAAGTAGAGCAGCGGCAGCAGGAACTTGGATCCCATGGCGGTGGCTGTAAAATGAGAGACAGAGAGATTAGAGAAAATAGAGAGCTGCAGGAGAGTGGAAGGAGAGATGGGGCTGTGCGGGGTTGGCCTGGTCATCGATAGCTCGAACCGTGGTTGGACGGCGGCGCGCGGTTGCCCGAGGAGCTCCTGGACAGGGGCTCGGGTGGTTTCAGGCACGAATGAGCGGGAGGCTCCCAGGGCCTCGGGCGCTCGGGTTGAGTCGACCGAGAGGAGGCACAGGGACGGAGAGGTTGGTCCGGTGGCGCCGGCGTAGATCCAGGTCGAGGAGGCTGCAGCCTACTTTCGGGTGACGGTCATGGCGACTCAGTTCCCTGTTGATAGAGAGAGAGAGAGAGAGAGCATTGAGCGAGAGAAGAGATAAACGGGAGAGGAAACGAGGGGAAGGAAGAGAGGAACACATAGGAGGCAGGGTCATAGGTGCAGCTCCTGGCGGACGACTCACCGATGGCATCGAACGGCGATGGTGAGGAGGGCTTCGGGAGGAGCTCCTCTCCTCCTTAATCGAGACGAGGCGCCGGGTTATGGGAGGTGGTCGTTGACTGCGGGTGGAGGACGAGAGGATCGGGTGCTGCTATGTTGGGGCCTGCCGGTTTGGTCGCTGGTGGGGACGAGCTTCTCGTGATCCCCTCGGGATCGAGTAGAGGAGGCTCTGGTTGGTGGGATGGGTGGATCGGGAGGGATCCCGAGGAAGAAGGGACATGAGGAGTGGCGACATCGATTGGACATGGGAGGATCTCTAGAAAATAGGGTTTGGTCTGATTTGGTAGGGGTTGGCCTATATATAGGGACAATAGGACTAGGTTTGGACCCTTCGATGTAGATTGGGCGGTCGAGAAAAATAGGCTAGGGGAGCCAAATGAAGAAAGCGAAGATATATGTTGATATTCCGGATGATTCAAACCCATCGGTCCTGACCGAGCTATTCGGGTTTGGGGAAGTTTCGGACACGGGCGAGAGGTCGATGAACTGTGCAAAGAGGGGTTAGGCGGACGAGGTCAAGTGTGTGGTTGGACTGAGAATGGTCAACGAAGAAAAACATCTTCTACAGTCTCCTGTTTCCCCCTATTTAAAATGGTCAGCCTGTGCAGCAAAAAAAAGAATTGGCATCAGTAGTTACACGCAACTCTAAAGAAGACGATGACGGAAAAAAGGACAGCTCGAGAAAAGGTACCTCGAATATATCAAAAGGAAGGAGTTTTTTCCAACTGAATCCATCCATAAAGCCGCCAAGGAAACGAAGTTCGATGATCTCTTTTCGGGGAATCACTCCCGTCGAGAGGCCCACTTCCTCCTTTTTTCTGAATCTGGGAGAGAGGCAAAAGAGAAGTCCAGAGAGACCTCGACTCTTTTAGGGAAACGAGGGGTCTGATGACATGCAACGGAGACAAGGTGAGAAGCGGCAACTACGAATGGCTACGAGTTTTGTGAAAAGATGTGAATGCAATGCACACATGATGACATGATGAAATGCAACAAGCAAATAAAACACATGGCAACAACAAAATAACTGGATGGCATGGAGCGTCGGTCTTGGGTTGTCACAACCAATGAGGATGATGAACCCCTCCGTGATCGTGTTCCCCTCTCTCAAGGTGCCGGAATAGGGCCCTATATTGGATCTCATGGTTTTGGAACTTGCAGCGGCTGGAATTGTTTTTCGACAACTCTCCTTTGGTTTCTGGAATATTTAGCTATTTATAGAGCTGACAGGCGGTGGAGAGGGGGTCTGTGGGCCCCACGACCCGCCAGGGCGCGCTAGGGGCCTCTGGCGCGCCCTGGTGCCTTGTGGGCTCCACGGGTGTACGGGTACACACACAAGGGTGTTTATTTCCCCTGACTTGTACACGGACAAAAAGCCTCCACCCCAATATGGCCAGGGCTTGTCGGGGGAATAGCTACCTCAATATAGCTGAACCCGTCAACATAGGCCCAGTCATGTCCACGCAAGGCCGAGCCAGAAAAGCCGCTCTTCGTGAGATCAAGTAGCGCATCAAGAAGACCAAGCCAACATCCAGGACAAAGATTCAAAGGGAAGTGTCCATTGCTGATCAGACAAGGCCGGCAAGGAAATGACAATGCAATAAATAAGAGCAGGATCAAGCCACGCCAGCTGTGTCTCCGGGACGGCCGGAGATCGAAAGCGCGCACCCCTCCAAGAAGGCCTGGCAAGCCCTGCCCCCGGTAGGCGCAGGCCAGTTACCACTGCTCCTCCGCACCACGACGCCAGTCATTTATCAATGCGGTGTCGAGCCCCCTAGGTGACTAATTGGCTCTCACTAAACACGTAGCGGTTTGGTGGAAGACAGGTCACACCCATTTGACACCCGTCCAAGGGCATGTCAAGATGATAAGCAGAAGTGAGCTAAGCGGCAATATAAGCTTGTCGGGGACGCATCCCCGCATGCCACCTAAGGTAGCATTTATGGCATTTTGTCCTAAGTTCCAGAGTAAGGTATGATAGAACTGTTGGCTATCTAATTGCAAGATAATGTCTGTTTGCAACTGTGGTTACCCCTTAAGCTTTAAAAGAAGGTCCAAGGCAGCCTAAAAAAGGATTGGGATCTTCACACAGTTGTACACGCGTAGCAGCTCTCCCCGAGGCCACCTTGCCGGGTTTGGGCGTTGCGTGTCGTCGTGTTCCTCTAGCCAATCCACCAAAGTAGGAGTAGAGTTTTATGCTTCATAGCAGACCGAACCTGGGTAAAAACCACCAGAGTCTCGTCGTCATGGTGCCTCATGGCTTCCGCTCTTTGTGCAATGTGATCTCCCCACTGCCGAACCACAAGGGGCCTGTTGCCCCATAGGTGATCGTGTCGAAACACGACATCGTTGGCGCGCCAGGTAGGGGGAAAGCGCTTGCGCGAACCCGAAGTTGTGAACAGTGTGTCGATCTTCATCATCATAGTCTTCATCATCACCTTCTTGGTCCATGGCTTCGAAAGAGAGGAGCAATGCTGCTCCCTAGCTTCCTCCTTCCGAGGCTCCATCACACGTCTCCGCCACAGCGACGGTGGCGGTTAGAGCGAGGGATGTCGGTGCTGTGGCTGGCGGTCTGGCACGGATTGCATGGCTGTCATGCTGTCCACAGTCAGAAGATGAGGCGGGCCGACCAGCGGCGCCATTCTTCTTGCGATCCTTGATCATGTGCACCTGATCCCAAGAAGTGTCCCTTGGTCTGGCAGGCATGGGAACAGTCCGTACTTGGCCCCCCTTACCCTCCTTCCTCGCCAATGATCAGGTTGCATAGCGGCAATGCCACCAGTGTCGATAAGCCCGCATGAAGCTCAGTCCTGCGTTTATCCCGCCGAGGGTAAATCCTGAGCTGAATGCCGGGGCGAATCCGTCGGTTGGCACCCCCGACAAGCAAACCACGGCAAGGCCCCGTGCGCCAACGTGTCTATTATGCCAGTTTCTGAGGGATCATTTGGAGTGAGGGAAAGGAGAGGGGGGCCAGTTTTTCCTTTTTCCATGATGTTTCGTTAGTTTCGGATGTTTACATTGACCCCTCGGCCCTCGCCGAGGGTGAGCACGTGACTAACGGACCACCAAGCTCATCCCTTTTCATCCCTTCCCATTTCCCCTCTTTTCAGGGCAAAAGTGGATATACGTGTGTAATCTCGCTGGGAGACATGAAGAGGAGGGACTGCCACATGTGAAGAAGGGGATGATATGTATAAGCAAATATGCACCCCGGCAGAAGGGAAGCGTGAACAAAAGCTAAGTTGGCATGCTTGTGCACTTTCCTCAGAGCTCGCACTCGCGCATCCCTCGGACAACCAAGGTTTCGTATGATGAGTCCTCTACGCGATGGAATATTACCGTTTTTGTTTGCACCCTTGCTTTGTTTCGAGTCTGGTCAACAAAGTCGGTGGCAGCATCAAGGACTGGTAAGGAAAAACCCACCGACAGTGTGTCTTTGCCAGCAGAATGCTGAGGACCCGTTCCTCAAAGAAATCTCGGCAACACGCTATTGCGGGCAACCAAAGTATGCGAGGAAATTAACCATACGAATTCCAATGGAAAAACGAAAGGGAATAGCGTGCTGTCGAATATAAATATCTGTTCGACAAGCATTAAAATGAAAACAGGTGGGAACCTAAGACGGGATACATGTTGTGTCTTAGTATAGGACATCACGGCAGCAAGGGTGGCTTATGGCTGGGCCCGGCGACCCCACAACCTGTGGTAATTACACGGAGTGGACGTGGGATTGACGAGTCATCATTACCAAAACTGCATGGACATCACTTCTTCGGCACGTGTCCATGCACTATTTGGGGCCTAACCCAACGATGCTCAGCGACACTTTTGGCTAAGGCCCCGGGGCTTCTATCAGGCTACACAAACAGGGGTGTTTATTTCCCCTGACTTGTACATGGACAAAAAGCCTCTGCCCAGATGGCCAGGGCTTGCTGGGGGAATAGCTACCTCAATATAGCTGAACCCGTCAGCACAAGCATTAGTCGTGTCCCCGTAAGGCCGAGCCAGAAAGCCACTCTTCATGAGATCAAGGAGTGCATCAAGAAGACCAAGCCAACGTACAGGACAAAGATTCCAAGGGAAGTGTCCTTTGCTGGTCAAACAAGGCCGGCAAGATCGATGCAATAAATAAGAGCAGGATCAAGCCGCGCCACCCGTGTCTCTGGATGGCCGGAGATTGAAAGCACGCACCCCTCCAAGAAGGCCCGGCAAGCCTTGCCCCCGGTAGGCGTAGGCCAGTTACCACCACTCCACCGCACCACCAGGCCAATCATTTATCGATGCGGTGTCGAGCCCCCCAGGTGACTAAGTGGCTCTCACTAAACACGTGGCGGTTTGCTGGAAGACAGTTCACACCCATTCGACACCCCTCCAAGGGTGTGTCAAGATGATAAGCAGAAGTGAGCTAAGCGGTGATATAAGCTTGTCGGGGACGCATCCTGATAACCCACAAGTATTGGGGATCAGTTGTAGCCTTTCTTCATAAATAAGAGTGTCGAACCCAACGAGGAGCTAAAGGTAGAATTTATAATCCCTTCAAGTTCTATGGACCACCGATACAACTCTACGCACGCTTAACGTTCACTTTACCTAGAACAAGTTGAAGCTAGAAGTACTTTGTAGGTGTAAAGGGATAGGTTTACATGATAATAAAAGAATATGAAAATAAAAGTTAGGTGCTGTTTAGATAAAGAAACAATTAAGTTAGTTTAACAAGTGTGGAAAAGTCGTGAAAGGATTTGCGAAATTGTCCCCAAGCAATTGACTACATTACTAGACCGATAACAAGTTTTTTGTGGGAGAGGTCACTACTAGCATGTCATACCTTACTTGGAATTCTATGCACTTACGATTGGAACTATTAGCAAGCATCCGCAAGTACTAACGTTCAATAAGGTAAAACCCAACCATAGCATTAAGATATATTTGTCCCCCTTCAATCCCATATGCATCAATTTCTATGCTAGGTTGAAGCTGTTGTCACCCTTGCCCTCCAATACATACTCCTATGAATATACAAATAACCCTATGGTGTGATCCACATGCGCGCTCATATGATGGGCACCAAAGGACAGCAACATAACCACAAGCAAATTAAACCAATCATAGCAATTCCCCAATCATCGGTAGGACAACAAAACTCTACTCAAGCATCATAGGATGGCAACACATCATTGGATAATAATATAAAGCATAAAGCACTAAGTTCAAGTAGAGGGTACAACGGGTTGTGGGAGAGTGGACCTTTGAATATATATGATGGAAGGTGATGAAGATGTTGGGGAAGATGACACATGTGTTGGTGTAGATCACCGTCACACAATGATTGCCCCGGTGGTGTTCCAGTGCCACGGGGAGAGAGGGGGAGAGAGAGCCCCTCCTTCTTCTTCTTCTTCCTTGACCTCCCCCCAAGATGGGAAGAGGGTTTCCCCTCTGGTCCTTGGCCTCCATGGTGGCGGAGGGGTGGGAGCCCCTCCGAGATTGGATCTCTCTCTCTCTCTCTCTCTCTCTCTCTCTCTCTCTCTCTCTGTTTCCTTCTATTTCTGCGCTCCCAGATTCTGGCCTTTCACCGTTTATTAAATTCCCGGAGATCCGTAACTCCGATTGGGTTGAAATTTTAACACGATTTTTATCCGGATATAAGCTTCCTTATGGCTGAAGCACTCGTCCAACCGACCTATGTGGTGGCCACATGCCAGGCGCGCCCTGGGTAGGGGGGCGCGCCCCTAGGGCTTGTGGGCCCCTCGGGCATCGTCTCACGTTGATTCCTCTTTCCAAAAATCACATATATTCCATAATAATTCTCCGTAAATTTTTCTGTCGTTTGGACTTCTTTTCATATGGGTATTCTGCGAAACAAAAAACATGCAAGAAACAGGAACTGGCACTAGGCACTGGATCAATATGTTAGTCCCAAAAATAGTATAAAAAGTTGCCAAAAGTATATGAAAGTTGTAAAATAATGGCATGAAACAATCAAAAATTATAGATACAACAGAGACATATGAGCATCCCCATGCTTAATTCCTGCTCATCCTCGAGTAGGTAAATGATAAAAAAGATAATTTTTTATGTGGAACGCTACCTACCATAATCTTGATCATATAATCTAATCATGGCATGAATATTAAGACACGAGTGATTCAAAGAAATAGTCTATAATTTGACATAAAGACAATAATACTTCAAGCATACAAATAAAGTAATCATGTCTTCTCAAAATATCATGGCTGAAAGAAAGTTATCCCTACAAAATCATATAGTCTAGCTATGCTCCATCTTCACCACACAGAGTAGTTCATCATGCACAACCCCGTTGACAATCCAAGCAATTGTTTCATACTTTTAATGTTCTCAAGACTTTTGAACTTTCACGCAATACATGAGCGTGAGTCATGGATATAGCACTAGAGGTGGACTAGAAGGTGGTTATGAGGAGAAGACAAACAAGGAGAAACTGTCACATCAACTAGGCAAATTAATGGGCCGTGGAGATGCCCATCAATCGATATCAATGCAAGTGAGTAGGGATGGCCATGCAACAGATGCACTAGAGCTATAAATGTATGAAAGCTCGAACTAAAAACTAGGTAGGTGTGCATCCAACTTTCTTGCTCATGAAGACCTCGGGCATTTGAGGAAGCCCATCATAGGAATATACAAGCCAATTTCTATAATGAAAATTCCCACTAGTATATGAAAGTGATAACTCAAGAGACTCTCGATATGAAGAACATGGTGCTACTCTAAAGCACAAGTGTGGTAAAAGGATAGTAACACTGACCCTTCTCTCTTTTTCTCTCATTATTTCTTTTTTTTCTTTTTGGGATCTTTGGCCTCTCTTTATTCGTCCAGAGTCTCATCCTGACTTGTGGGGGAATCATAGTCTCCATCATCCTTTCCTCACCGGGGCAATGCTCTAACAATGACGATAATCACACTTCTATTTACTTACAACTCGATACTAGAACAAAATATGACTCTATGTGAATGCCTCTGGCGTGTGTAATAGGATGTGCAATGATCTAACATACCAAAGATATCAAAAAACGGACAAGCCATGGAAATATCATGCTAGCTATCTTACGATCATGCAAAGCAATATGACAATGAATGCTCAAGTCATGTATATGATGATCATGGAAATTGAATGGCAATATATCTCGGAATGGCTATGGAAATGCCATAATAGGTAGGTATGGTGGCTGTTTTGAGGAAGATATAATGAGGCTTATGTGTGATAGAGTGTATCATATCACGGGGTTTGGATGCACCGGCGAAGTTTGTAGCAACTCTCGAGGTGACAAAGGGCAATGCACGGTACCGAAGAGGCTAGCAATGATGGAAGGGTGAGAGTGCGTATAATCCATGGACTCAACATTAGCCATAAAGAACTCACATACTTATTGCAAAAATTTATTAGCCATCAAAGCAAAGTACTAATATGCATGCCCCTAGGGGGGTAGATTGGTAGGAAAAGACCATCGCTCGTCCCCGACTGCCACTCATAAGGAAGACAATCAAAAAATAAATCATGCTCCGACTTCATCACATAACAGTTCACCATACGTGCATGCTTCGGGAATCACAAACCTTAACACAAGTATTTCTACCAATCCACAATTACTCTAGCTTGACTCTAGTATCACCATCTTTATATCGCAAAACTATTGCAAGGAATCAAACATATCATATTTAGTGATCTACAAGTTTTTATGTAGGATTTTATGACTAACCATGTGAATGACCAATTCCTGATGAATCTCTAAATAGATATAAGTGAAGCATGCGAGTTTAATTCTTTCTACAAAAGATATGCCCATGCTCTAACAAACATAAGTGATGCAAAAGAGCATTCTACAAATGGCGTTTTTCTATGTGTAGGGAAACAGGCAATCCACACTTCAAATGATATAAGCACTACAAAAAAATACACTTCCGTGATGATAAGTATTTGTCACAGTAGGTCACGTTTTCTGTCATGCATGTACATCCATGACGATTTTATGACAGAATCAAGATAGTCATACCTGTGCTATCGTAGAAGTGTTCCATGACAATACCAAAATTATCATCACGGAAGTGTCCACTTCCATGACGATAAATGGCGCGTCATGGAAGTGTTTTCGTCAAGGGTAACCAACACGTGGCATCCACCATAACGGGTCGCCATTAAGCTATCGGTTCCGGTTTAGATCCTATAACCCGTTAACAGCCTCGACCAATGGGGATTTTCCACGTGTAAAATTCTCAATTGCCGGATGATCCACGTGTCAGCTCATCGTTGGGACTATTGTCATCCCTACAATGGATGGAAGACGCCTATGATATGTCGACATGTGGCATAGCCCAATAGTGGCCCATTTAAGGTAAAAATGCCGGCCCAGCTAAAGGCCCACCATATTTTTTTAGACACTAGTGGGCTGGCCCGTTAACAGCCTGCCATGTTTTGGGTCAAATTACGGCCCATATCAGATGTGGCCCGTTCACCGCCTGTCGTGTTTTGGGCTAAATTACGGGCCATATCAGATCTTTCCCGTTAACAAGCCAGTGTTCTTTTGGGCCCATTCTAAGCCGGGTTTGAATTTTAGCCTGTTAAATGCCCGTTTACCAGTTCGACCCGATAATTGTTTCGGCCCGGTTTCACTTTAGGCCATTTAACGGCCCATGCTGAAACTGGGCTATTTCTTGCTCGAAGTAACTTTAGGCCTCTTAATGGCCCATAGCCTTCGTGGATAAATTTTAGCCCAACTGGCCTATCGACCTGTTAATGGCCTGTGTAACAGTTGGGCCCAATTACAGCCCGCGTTGAATCCGGCCTGCTTACAGCCCATCTGTTAATGGCCCGTGACACAGTTGGGCCTACGGCCCACGTTGATACTGGCCTGACTAAAGCCCATAATTTCATTGGGCCAAACAGGGCCCAAGATATATTTTGGTCTGTTAACGGCTCGTTTTGTATTTCCGCCAAACTTGGGCCTAAGGTAGTTTCGGCCTATGTTGGCCCGTGGATTTTTCGGCTCAACGCTAGCCCAATCTAGTCTTTAGCCTATTAATAGCCCATGGTATTCTCTGGCCCAGCTGGCCAAAACTTTACTTGGCCTGTTAAAGGCGGAAAACTAATACTTTAGACCTGCTAATGGCCCAACATGATTATCGGCCCACGTTTTGGCCCATATATAACGAGTTATGGGCCGGCCTAAACACCGACAACATTGAGATCCGTTGAAGCTTCCGGCCTAAATTATAGCATACTAACCAAGAATAAAACTACACTATACAATAAAGAAATTATGGCATGTTACATCTATTGGGCATCAAAGTTCACCACCGGTGATAATAGAGTGCAACGAGACCGTGGATTAAATACACTGGCCATCAAAGGTCACCACGAGTGCATATAAACACGCACAAAAGAATATACAAAACTGAGAACACTATAGAAGGCATTAGGCCTGCCCTGGACGTGCACCAAAAGCAGCAGAACAAGCTGATGAGACCTTAGTTGTGTCAACGATAGATGCTCTAACCCTCGCTGCGTAGCAAGAAAGCACACATGGGTGTCCTCTGAGGCCTTCTTTACATCATTAACATCAAGTCGGAGCTGAGCTGAAGCAAGACTTTCCACTTTAAGTTGAGACTAAAGAAGTTGAACTAATTGAGGCAACAACTGCACAAAGGTTGTCTCACAACTGCTGGTGAGTAGCTTCAACTCATTGTCTTCATCAAGACATGACCTTGGGGTCATCTCGCTCTCTTCAAGATGCTTTGGCTCACTATCTTCCCTAAAGTTCTGCCTGGCATAAGAGATATGACTCTGAAAGAGAAACTAGGAGACACGTAACAGGTTTCACCAATATATAATCAAATAGATGGATCTGTTCTGCATAAGGAACATGTTTTTATAACTACAATTTAAAACTGGTAGTTGTTTCAAACATCCAATGAGATGTAAACACCAAAGTAAACAACAGTGGAGGAAATGATGCCTATCCAAATCTATACTAGAACAAAGTTTGAAGGCTTGAGAAGGATGAACTTACATTACATGTTAAAACGGGCTGGACAAAGCCCTTCTCCATGTCGATGGAAGGATAATTCAAGAAATTCCCCAAAGAAACTTCTTTATAAGCATTGACTTTATTCTACATTTTGTAAAGAGTAAATATAGATCAAATAATATTGGAAGAAATAGAGGATAATGAAGCTCAGGTGCAGAGTGGTGATACATAATCAAATAGCTATTAATTAAGTACAACGTTACAAGGAAAAATGTAATGAAAAGAGGAATGCAGACATCAACGTGTGCAGTGGCATTGGCTTTATTCAACATTTTGGTGAGAGTAAATGTAGATCCGATAATCTAGAGAAAGTGGAGGGCAGGGAAGATAAGATGCAGTGTAATGCTAGACAATCAACTATCTCACAATGCAAGTACAGTAATACTACCACCGTCCGTTATTACTTGTCGCTCAAATGGATGTATCTAGCACTATTGAGTTGTAAATACATACAATTGAGCAACAGTTAATTCGATATGGAGGGAGTACATGACAACAGGTACTTACATGAGCTATACAAAACTTCAAAACCATTGTGTTAATTCTACAATTATCTAAGAGTAAATATAGATCTTATAATTTCGAGTAAACACTGGTACGACGAGGTGCTATACAAATGGTTTTTAACCCCTTTCCGCGACGGTATTTGCAACCGTCGCCAAGTGAGTGACTGCGATAGGGGGGGTCCTTCCAACACGACCCAGAAACCGTGGGTATATGTAGCCAAGATCCAGATGCCTTGCAAAATGTAGTCGTGTGCGATGCAGCACACACCAAATTCTTCCGCACGTGTGGGATCGGTGATTAAACGTTTGTAATGACATAGTGAAACCAAATGGTGTGTCATAATGAACCGTTTGAGAAACAGTATGTAAGGCACACGGGCCAACATATGAACTGTGTGCGATATGTGCTCCATTGCACACGAGTTTTCTGCGGAACTCGTCTGCCTTGCAAGACTCCATTGCACATGTTTCCCAACAATTACCATGTGCGATAATGTTCTATCACAAATGGTTCAGGAGCCCCTTCGCACACATACAAGTGCTGCAGACCGTTTGTGATTTGTTGTGTATCACCGGCCGTTGCGGCAAGAGTGACATGTGCTTTTCGTTTGGGATCCCACACGTTTCCTGAAACATTTACGACTGGGATTGTATTTTACATTGGGCACGGTTTACTCCGAGCTCTCGTGTGAGATAACGTGATATGACAAACAGTTCCGGAGACCCTACGCACACGTAGTAGTAGTGCAAATCGTTTGCGATCTCCTGTGTATCACCGACGGTTCCGCTACAATTGACGTATGCTTTTTGATGTGGATCGCACACACTCATTTAGTTGAACCGTGTGCGGAGCAATTGCCAGGTTCAAACAAAAATATCCCATTTAGAATCGGCATGCAAAATGCAAATTCGCCACAATATTCAATTGAACAAATAGTGTCCACAGGAAGAACATTCATCATATTTCACAACAACTGCAATTGAACACATGGTAGCTAAATTCCAGTGATTTGTCGACACATATATGCATTACATAATTAATCATAGTGTACGAAATACGAAGACCTCATCAGATGGAAAACAATGGATCCATGCGTATATGTTTAGCGGCTAACTCTTACTCAATGTTTCAGGAGAACGCATGCTGAAATCTTCATTATCACCAGTGGGATTGATGTAGTGATTCTTCAGGAAGAAGTCGCTGATAAATCTCCGAACCACCAGCAATTCACCAGCAGGGAGCGGTTCAGGGTTCCTCGGTTCTAAGATGAGTTGTAGTATTTTTAAGATCCGAATGTGCCATATGGGTGGAGTAGAAGATATTAATTAAGATAGACTTATTAGTACTAATTCGCGAGGATCTTCAAAACTATCAGCAGAATTGCAGATGGAGATCATGTGTCTGCAAACATAGTATCCACAAAGGTTGGTCCCTGCTTGCTGCTGAGGACACTGAAATTTTTTGTACAAAACTAGTCATGTATTTGTCCTATTAGGAACAACCTAACTGGTGTTAGATGTATTTTTTCGGACAGAAATAGAAAGATTTTTATTTAGAAGCTTGAACATTTGACTAGCGTAAGAAAAGTTTTTTGCAGACTATTGGATAAATTTCCGAAAATAATGGATTCTGGTGTGTTACTGGAGAAACGATCTCGTGTTGCAGAGGTAGTTCCCTATTGAACAGGTTCCCTGGTTTAGTTTTCCACAACGCGAGCACACTGCAAATGAAGATGAATTTTGACAACATCAATTATTGAACCATATATGAATGCAAATTAATTTCAACATCATAGAATTCAATACCTATCCATGACTTGTTGAACATGCATCAGATCTTGAGCGTCTGTTGAGAGAATCCATGTAGTAAACTGTGTTCTTGTTTGGAACAATGAATACCAATATTCAGTGATTGCTACATATTAAGAAAGCCATGAACTTACGAATTATGTTGAAATCTGAAAGACAATCAGTGTATGTGTGGTTGTTTACTTGACTTACGTTCATGATATGGCCAGAGAAATGATTCTGCATGGGATGTCTTTTTGAAGATACAGACGACCATGTTAATGGCGCTGTCCCGTAGGTCCATGGGATGTGTTAGGTTGATGCATCAGCCGTCGAATTACAAGTATTAGGTTCTTTGTGGGAAGCACGCGAGAGCTGCTGTGGCATGGGATGTGTTTTTGAAGATACATACGACCATGTTAATGGCCCTGTCACCGATTGAGGGGCGACATTGGTTGCTCTTGGCGGGGCTTCAGGGATGTCAACTCTATTTCCTTTCGTGGCCACTGGATGTGATGTAACAATGTTTCTCCCAAGGTCCTTTGCTCATCGAAGTCTCCTAGGACATTCTTCAGGGCAAATTCATTGAATCCAGGCTTTACTTCAGTCACGTAGCACTTCACACAGCCCGGCTTCAATGGAACATTGTCCAACAAGAGGCCATCTTCCAAGAAGGGTGGGCAAAGCCAGGTTGTTGCACATTTTAATGTACCTCCATATTGTGTAAGCACGCCCTTCAGTCTGTCTTTCATTCTAGATAGATCAGATATAGCATCATCATGAGCAGCAGCAGTCTCAGTGTCGCTGGGGTCACCTGATGCACAACTACTCTTGTGCGGTGTTGTCGCGCAATAACCAGCTTCCTCCATGCCTGCCTCCCATCCCATCTGTTGGCTATCTGTCAGTGTTAGAGTCTTCTACATCATCATTGAATCCTCAACATCCTTTCGAATAGCCGGATACATGTCCTTCCTCAACCTTTCATACAATTCATTCTTCTTAATTTCACTCCTCGCTTTATTCATGGTGAGCCTCTCTTCTTTGCTGAGTGTGAAAGCCCTCTTGTGCAGGACATTAACACCTATACCGCTTGCACGACCAGGGAGCTCTCTTGTTTCCAGAGCATCGGACAGATTGTCACATGGCCCTGAGTTCCTGTAGAACCTTCCAGGGATCTTGGAAGCCTTTAACATCACGCGATATAGTTCTTCCTTATGTGAGTTTTCAAAGTAATAAGGTTCGTCATCATGCCTCCTTGCACATGCCCGCAAGTAGTCTCTAGTGCGTTCGCCCTTCATTTCACTAGAGGCCGGTTTGCCACCCGCCACTACTATTTCTTTGTCCTCCTGGTCCCATATCGGTTTCATGTCGTAGTATCCTGCCACACCCATACGGTGGGGGTGTGTGTTCCTCCTCTAAAGTTCCGATTGCTTGGCACTCTTCTCAGCAAACTCTATAGTTGCCCTGACACTTTTGAATTCTGCCCAGTCTGCCTTTGTAATTTTGGGGTATGGGGATTGGGTCATTGCCTTCACTCAAGTAATTCTTGTACAACACGTGCTTCCAGTTTCTCCAAGCATCCCTAGCCCTCTTCAGTGCAGCCTGTTCCACCTGCATTCTCCACTGCTCTGGAACGTTGAAGTGATCCATCATCCCCTGGACTATCCTTTGCTGTGTTTCCGTGTTAGCCTTCCAAAACCCCAGCATATTAATGTTGAGCCTTGCCCTGCAACAAATTGACACACACTCCCGAACATCGTGCGTGCTTTATCTGGTTTAGTTGGAGCCCAAGACTTTAAATCGATCTCGGTTACATCATATACACATTTAGGCTGGTGCGTGGGCTTCCTTGGAGCGTTCCTCCGTGTCCTGACCGGAAGGGTAATTGCCGCAGCTCTATCCCGTTCAATATTACTTGATCCCTCACCATCTGCTGAAGACGTAGGGTTGTCGGAATCAAATGAAGATACATCGCCTGAAGCATGAGTGTTGTCGCAGCTACTCGGCATCTACAGAGAACACATGCAAAACTCGGGAAAGGAGGATCAGCATAAAACTAATAACTTGGTTCAAGCTATCTAAACATGTCATGAAATAATTTAGAAAATGTACGGCTTATTTGTTAAGTTTGTGTGACTCGAGCGCCCGCGATCTACAAATCAGCAGTAACTTATTGGAACAAATACAACTTATATGTACAAGTTAGGAAGGTAGGTGATGTACATATATAGGCTCTCCGTTATTTTATAGCCAATTTGGGAACGTACAGAGCAAAATAGGAAGAAGGATTGCAAGGAAATATGCCTCACCACGATGGAGAGCAGTAATTAACAGGTTTCTTAATGCAAACCCGACCGGACCATAGGAGAGGCGAGGGCTACAGGATCGATATGCTCGAGGGTGGCTGGTGATAAAATGAAGACGGCGAGACGCGGACAGCCGCGTGTTGGGAACGGAATTGGAGGTAGGGTTGACGCCGAAGAGCGGGCACACGACCGGGGTGAGCACGCCGTTGCCGGAGAGGGTTCTGTGGTGGATCTGGTGGAGGGGGGAGCTGGCGATGGAGATTGGGTGGACTAGTTGCGTGAAATGTGGGCGGGTGGTGGGGGGGGGGGGGTTGGCAGCCTAGGTGAAAGGGTGAAAAAATATCCCCGGTCGCTGCGTGGAAAGGCCTATGCAAACGGTTGCTTCTAAGCGCTCGTGTGCACAAAGAGAATAATTTTGTTTGAAATGAAGACGTACTAATTTTGAAATGAAGACGTGAGTTCATCGTTTCTCCTCTAAATTTTTCCCATGTTAAGCAATCACCATTATACCACGGGTTTCATTTGCTAGCGCATTTTAGGTCTTGTGTGCTATATTTGGCACATTTTTTGGCCTTTACCGTGCATTTTGGCGTATAAAACAAATCCTAGCCGGACTGCATTTGCTGTCGAAAGGGATGAGGTCTGTCGTTCGAACTGGGAGTATCCAATGGTGCAGACATACGATCCATGGGGTTTGGGTTCTGGCCAATCAGAACGCACGACTCGGATCACGCTCGCAGCAAGGGGGGCGGGGGGGCATCGGCCACGGTTTGGTAGGCACACGGCTTTCGTGAGTGAACCATGTGCTATTTGAAAACATTTACATGAACTAACAACATATTTTCCTTTGAAAGAAAACAAGAGTTCATCGTTTCGCCTCCAAATTGTTTTCCACTGTTAGAAATCACCATTGTACCCTATGGTTTTCTGGTGCATTTGAGGTATCATTTCCTATATTTCTGTGTAGCTTTGGGAGTTTTCGTTCATTGTTCGAGAAGAGGCAAAAAATTCAAACAGTTCGGCCGCAGGGTGCGGCCAGAGGCGTAGGCCTTGTTGGTATTCTAATTATAGGAAATACATATAGAGTACAGAAATAACGAAAATCAGTGTGTCAACATGGCGTGCTCTCAGGATCCCATGGAAAAAATTTGGTAATGTTTGGCACAAATTTTGACTCCCACCTTCCAAATCGAACCATCTCACAAGAAGGATCATAGTTTCCAAAAGGAGACGTGGCACTTCGGACTCCAATCGTCAGTGACTACATCATTCCGCCTCGAATTTTTTTTATGGTAAACAATCACGTATGTACCCTAGGTTTGATTTTTTGGCCCATTTCAGGTCTCGTCTGCTATATTTAAGTCATTTTTTTGCACTTACGTTGCATTTAGTGCTCATAAATTCAAAATCGTTCTACAACTACATCTGGGTGTTAGTTAGCGAAGAAGGTGTACAAATCATTTGTGTGTCGCTTTGCGAGTTCTCATCCATTGCCCGAGAAATGGGGAGAAGTTTCGAACATTCCGACCGCGAGGTGCGGCCATCGGCGTAGGCCTAGTTGGTATTTTAATTACAGAGAATTCAGATGGAGTCCAGACATCATCAAAATCGGTGTGTGTCTGTGGCGTGCTCTCATGACCCCGGGGAATTTTTTTTGTAAAGTTTGGCACAAGTTTTGAGGATTGCTCTTTCCAAACCAGAGCATCTCACATGAAGGACCATGGTTTCCAAAAGGAGACGTGTCAATTCAAACTCCAGTGGCCGGTGACTTCATCGTTTGGCCTCATAAAAATTTCCACGGTACGCAATCACCATTATACCACGGGTTTGATTTTATAACGTATTTCAGGTTTCGTTTGCTATATTTAAGACATTTTGTGAATTCAACGTGCAATTTGTGGATATAAATAAAATCACAACCGTAAATGCATTTGCTGTCGAAAGGGATGATGATTGCCGTTCGATCAAGGAGAATCCAACGGTGCAGATGTACGATCCGCGGGGTTTGGGTTCTGGCCAATCAAAACGCACGACTCAGATCACACGCATGGCAGGGGGCATCGCCCACGGCTTAGTAGGCACGCAGCTTTCGTGAGTTAACCGTGTGCTATTTGAAAAGATTTACATGAACTAACAGCATATTTTCGTTTGAATGTAAACATGAGTTCATTGTTTCGCCTCCAATTTTTTTTCCATATAAGAAATCATGATTGTACCCTATGGTTCGATTTTCTGGTCATTTTCAGATCTCGTTTGCTATATTTGAGTCATTTGAGATCTCGCAACTACACGTGGGTGTTAGCAAGATCATTTGTGTGTCGCTTTGCGAGTTTTCATTCATTGTCCTAGAAACGGGAAAAAAATCAAACAGCTCGGCCCCCAGGAGCCGCCACAGGTGTAGGCCTTGTTGGTTTTTTAATTACAGGAAATGCATATAGTGTCCAGAAATATAGAAAATCATTGTGTCACTGTGGCATACTCTCACGATCGCATGGAAAAAAATTGGTAAAGTTTGGCACAAGTTTTGGTGCTCGCACCTTCCATACCAGAGCATCTCACAAGAAGGATCATATATAGTTTGCAAAAGGAGACACGGCACTTCGGACTCCAAATCGTCAGTGACTACATCATTTTGCCTCGAAAAAAATCATGGTAAACAATCACAGATATACCCTTGGTCTGATTTTCTGGCCCATTTCGGGTCTCGTCTGCTATGTTTAAGTCATTTTTTGCACTTACCTTACATTTAGTGCATATAAAGTCAAAACCCTACTACAACTACATGTGGGTGTTTTAGTTAGGCTATACTTAGGCTACACATAGTGGAGAGTATCATATACTAGTATCATGCATATGATACTAGTGTATGATACCACCTTTAATTTTAGTGCATATGTAGTATAATAGAGTAGTATCATGGATGCTCATATTTATTGCCATGCATGACACAAATTAGCATCACATTTAACATGATACGATATCTACCTATATGTTACTCTAACCCTCTCTATCTTCTTTAATTCTTTGCCACATCAGCATACTTGCTATTTCCGAGTGCATGATATCGGCTATGATCCCACCACTATGGCCAGCCTTATAGTGGGGAGTATTATATACTAGTATCATGCATATGATACTAGTGTATGATACTATGTACCTTCATAGTGCATAGTATCATAGATGACCGTATTTATGCCCATGCATGACACAAAGTAGTATAGCATTTATTATAATTTACGGTATCTAGCTATGTTACTCTGACCCACTCTCCCTTCTTTAATTCCTTGCCACATCATCATATTTGCTATTCCCGAGTGCATGATACCGGCTATGATACCCCCACTATGGCCAGCCTTAGCAAAGAAGGTGTACCAATCATTTGTGCGTCGCTTTGCGAGTTTTCATCCATTTGTTTGAGACGCGGGGAGAAGTTTCAAACATTTCGGCCGCGAGGTGCGGCCAGCATAGGCCTAGTTGGTATTTTAAATACAGGAAATTCAGATGGAGTCCGGACATCATCAAAATTGATGTGTGCCCGTGGCGTGCTCTCATGAGCCCGTAGAAATTTTTTGGTAAAGTTTGGCACAAATTTTGATGACTGCTCCTTCCAAGCCGGAGCATCTCAAATGAAGGATCATGGTTTCCAAAAGGAGACGTGTCAATTCAAACTCCAGTGGCTGGTGACTTCATCGTTTGGCCTCATAAAAATTTCCACGGTACGCAATCACCATTATACCATGGGTTTAATTTTCTGGCGCATTTCAGGTATCGTTAGCTATATTTAAGACATTTTTTAGTTTAACATGCATTTTGTGCATAAAATAGAATTACAATCGAAACTCCATTTGCTGACAAAAGGGATGAGGATTTCCGTTTGATCTGGGAGCATCCAACGGTGTAGACGTACGATCCATGGGGTTTGGGTTCTGGCCAATCAGAAAGCACGACTAAGATCGCGCGCGGGGTTTGGTCGGCACACGACTTTCATGGACAAACCGCGTGCTATTCGCAAACCAGATTGCATACCTTTTGTTCACACATGCTGGAGTGAGATCAATTGAGTGTGCTACCTCTATGATATAATAATAATGATAATAATAATAATAATAATAATAATAATAATAATAATAATAATAAACAGTTCATATTCCATGCCTGAGCTGACAGCATATCAAGGTTAACATATTAACGGTTCTTGCATCAACAGAAAACCAGGCATAACTCACAAATTCAGTACATGCGATAGTTCTAAATTGAACGAATTAAGTTGCAGGGTAGGCATGAAGACTAGTCTTACGGCTTAATTCCCATGTACATGGGGGAATTGGGATCATTATGTTGACCCCGAATGAACTTGGGTTTTCTGATGATTTTACGCTTCTCTGTTAGATGGGTGCATCATCCCTTGGGTGACAACTCAGCAAATTCATAGTACTCGTCCTCATTGGAAACATCCTCGACACCCAGTACCCTCCTCTTCCGATGCATCACTACATGGCGGTTCTTGTGCAAGGGGTCTTCCGCATAGAAAATCTGGGTAGCATCGCCGGCAAGAATGAACGGGTCTGCATGATATGCCATCGTTGTCCTGTTAACACATGTCTTCCTATAATCATCAACCTTTACATGACCAAGAGGGATCCATGCACACATGAATAATGCCACCTTAACTTTCACATAGTTAAGCTCCCAAATCTCTTTGATGGTTCCATAGTATACCTATTTATCAACTTCATCTACAGTCATGCATTCTATGCGAACAGAGCTGTTCTGATATGAGGTCTTCTCACCACGTTCCTCAGTGTAGAACGTGTATCCATTAATGTCATATGCTTGGTACGTCAACACTGTAGGTGATGGCTTTTGTGCCAACCACGTAACAATGTCATCAATGGTTCCTTGTGCCAAACGATTCTTCAGCCCTTCGGCGTATTTCTTAGTGTGCTCCTTCATGTCCACATCTGATGAAGGCACCATTAGTAAGAAGCTTTGGTGTATCTCCGCCAAGTGTTCTGCGGCATAAGCACTGACAACTGGGTTGTTAAGCAGTACCGTCAAATGGGCTTTCTCTGCCAATTCTCCGGGTGCAGCCATTTGCGTGCCAGCAAGGACCGGCTTACCTTTCAGCCTTCCCTTCATGGAGAGAGAGGGGCAAACCTATTGGTCTTTGTTTCATGTATTCGGTGCAAAACTCAACCACCTCCTCCGCGGTATAACCTTGTAGGATGCTTTCCTCTGGATGGTTTCGGTTCCGACAATAGCGCTTCAGTATTCCCATGAACCGCTCGAAGGGATACATGTTTCGAAGAAACACAGGACCACAATACTTTATCTCATCGACAAGCTGCATAGTGAGATGGACCATGACATCAAAGAATGACGGTGGGAAAAACATCTCTAGGTTGGACAATATTCTTGCAATATCATCTTGCATATGATCCAACTCTTTAGGATCTACAACTTTCTGCCATAGTTGGTTGAAGAAATCAGAGAGCTCAATGAGTGTGTGTCTTATATCTTTGTCCATCAGATTCCTGATGGCCACTGGGAGGATTTGTGTCAACATTACATGGCAATCATGTGACTTCATGTGTCCCAACTTCATTTTACCTGAGCTCACATCCACAAGAATTCTGATGTTTGGTGTCTTAACTAACAACAAATAGGTGAAGAGGTGTGTTGCTTCTTTTGTACTGAAATTGTAACTCTGGCGAGCTTTGATGAATTTGTCATCATCTTCTGCTTCACTCTTGCATTTTGATTGATCAGCAAGCATATCGAGCCGTGCACCGTTACCATCCTTTGTTGCACCTTTAATCTTGAGCAGAGTACCAAGGATGCTTTCACATACGTTCTTCTCTACGTGCATGACATCGATGTAGTGACGTACACGTAGAATCTCCCAGTAAGGTAATTTCCAGAACACCGATTTCTTCTTAAACACTTGACCCTTGGGTGTTTGTTTCACCGTCAAAGCATGCTTCTTGCCAAGAATAACATTAATTTGTTTAGCCATGTTGTGCACCACCTCCCCATCATAGGGTCTTGGGCCCACATCTACCTCTGTTGTCCCATCAAATTCAGCTTTCATCTTTCGGTATGGGTGATTTCTCCATAATAACCTACGATGACGCAAATACACGGTTTTGCGCGAGTTGGGAAAAAATATGCTAGATGTCCTATCCATGCATGTGACACACCCTACATCTCCCTTTGTTTTCTGCCCCGATGTATTGCCTAATGTCAGCATATCTTGAATGGTGTGCACCAGCATCGCATGTAGATCGAAAATCTCCTTTTTGGAAGCATCATAACACTTTACAGCATGCGCATCTATCCACACTATTAGCAGTTCTTCTACTAGTAGCCGAAAGTAAATGTCGATGTCATTTCTAAGTTGCTTCGGGCCTTGGATAATCATTGACATCATAATGTATTTTTTCTCCATACACAACAAAGGAGCTAGGTTATATATGCAGAGAAGCACCGGCCATGTGCTGTGATTGGTGCTCATATCGCTAAAAGGATTCATCCCGTCTGTACACTCCCCAAGCCTTATACTTCTAGGATCCTTGTCAAAGTCTTGAAACTTGTTGTCGATTAATTCCCACTGAGCCCCATCTTTCTGGTGCCTCATATATTTATCCGCAGTTCACTCATCGTGATGCCACCGCAACCTCTTTGCCTCTGTAGGGTTTGCAAACAAACGTCTCAACCTTGGAATTAAAGGAAAGTACCAAACAACCTTGAACGGGATTCCTGTCTTGATCTCGTCGTCCAATTTGTACTTGTCCTTTGCTCTCCTGTGCTTGTATCATGCATGCTTGCATATGGGACATGCATGCAAATCTTTGTACTCACCACGGTACAATATACAATCATTCATACAAGCGTGTATCTTTTGTACTTCAAGTTCCCATGGGCAAACAATTTCTTCGCTTCCTTCGTGCTTCTGGGGAGCACATTATCTTCCAGAAGAATTTCTTTGAAAAGACCTAACATCTCTGTGAAGCCCTTGTTTGATAGACTGTTTGCTGCTTTAAATCTGAGAAGCACTAGGGTGACACTCAACTTGGAATATTTCTTTTTGCAACCTGGATAAAATTCTTTCTTGGAGTCCACATCAATGGTTGGCAGATCCTTGTACCCAATCATGTCCTTTTTGGGCCCTTGAAATCTGCAATCATAGCAGCAAAATCTGGCATATCAAGATCGTCATCATCTGCGTCGACGTCTTGGTTTTCCACTGAGCATTTCTGCTTTCCGGTGTTCCATTGGTAGCTTGACGCCTCTGCCCAGATGTTGGATTCAACATCCATGTGACACTGATCGGGGTTTGGCATCTCGCAGCCCTGGGTATATTCATCCATGACCTGCTCTTCACCGTGTCTGGTCCAATGTGTATATCCATCCATGAATCCCCGAGAGACTAAGTGCCACTAGACATCTGCAACTTGACGTGACTCTGTATTGGCACAATGAGTACATGGACACAGGATGTAATCCGCATCACCAATTCTCCTCTTTGTACTTTCAGCCAAATTCATGAACTCTGTCACGCCACTGATAAAATCTGCGGTTCTCCGATTCATCATCCATTCAGGTCGTTCCATCTGCACCATACGAATGGTAACTAAAAACAAAACAACAACATTAATACACGGATTAACTTATGCCCAAAGATGCGTGCATAAATCACAAGGTTTTATTTTCATAATTACTGAGGGCGCTCCATATTGTTATCCAGACGTGCAATCACAAAAATTAATGGCCAGTCAATTTACACGCAGAGTACTACAACCTTACCCTTAGTAATTGAATACCTTAATTAAGCCACTCACGAAAAGAATACCTTAATTAATTAATCGTGCGGTGACCTCTACCCTGCAGACAAAGAAGTGCGATGCGGCGGCACGCCGAGACAGCAGGGTCGAGGAGCAAAGCTTAGTGCGGCTGCCGCCTGAAGTTCGACCTCCACTATCCCGCCATCGACCGCGATGGATGTGCTCCAATCACGCCGCTGCCGACCTTGATGGTTGAGCTCCTCCTATCTCCCGCTGCAGACCAAGGATTGACCTCCTATGACGCCACCACCGCCCATGGACCGAGGATTGACCTCTTCTCCAGTAGCCGCTGCCTAGGCCACCGCCACCATCTCTCTCTGCAGAGCGGCTGTTTTATTTTTTGACGGATATACGCAGAGCGGCTGTTTACACGGTATCACTGTACAGGGTAGTACATCCCATACGGTTATGTAACGGCAACCGTGTCTCACCTACGTTGTCTTCTCACACGGTTTGGTGCGGAAATCATGTGTGAAGTTGTAAAACCTAACACAAACGACATGTATAAGCAGTGTGTTGTATACAACATATAGTGCCATAAGTAGTTACCGACCGTTAGCTTATCCCCAGTGTTTCCCCAATTCCCCCAAATCCCTAGATAGCCTCCAAATTCCCTCGCGTGGCGCTGACATTGGGGGAATGCAGACGAGTGGTGCTTATGGTTTCGGTGCGGCTACTCCTACTCGTATCGCCGCTCTCGGCAGCGCCGCCACGACGGCGGTCTCCGCCAAGCACTTGCCTAAGGTCATCAGAAGGCATGTGTACTACATATCTGAATCGTCCTGTCAGGTTCCAATCTATCCCGAACTTTTTTAGCATGTCCAAAGTAGCTCCTTGCTGAATCTGTCCAAAATGACCCCCCACCCCACCAGGAAAGCGATCTGTCGCCGGATCCGGAGCATGAATCCAGACTCCCGCAACACAAGTTCGACTCTGAGTTTTGTGCCACCGAGCAGTACCAAAATCTGAGTTGTGTGCACGGGCACACTCCCACTCGACGTGTATGCATAGAGGGATTTGACATTGGCAGGCAGTTTCTCAGTTGCCTCTTAGAGGTTAATGCTAAGTTCATCATTTTACTTGAGTTAATGCCACCGCTCATCCCGAATACTATTTAACATTGGCAGGGATATGAGGCTTGTGCCTTTTGTAACTGGCTGGATAAGGAATGGCATGGCAGGGCTCGGACTGTTATCACCAAGCTCGCAGAAGATAACGTAAAGCTAAAGAAGAAACTAGCTGATCTGGAATGTACAATCAGTACGATGAAGCAAGAAAGAATCAATCATAGGCAACAGATGAAAGCAAGAGACAAGAAGGCACTAGCATGTGTAGTTGTGGTTGCACTAGCCATGTTGAATGCGCTGTTTGCAATGATGATTAGGGGTTTTGTTTGACAGTATTGCTAAAGCACATCTAGATGTGCTCTAAGGCTGGTTGTAATGGGGAGTATCATATACTAGTATCATGCATATGATATTAGGGTATGATACTACTTCTGTAATGCAGAGTATCATAAGTTAGTATCTTAGGTTGCCTTATTAATTGCCATGCAAGACACAAACTAGTACAACATTTAATACGATATGGTATCATGATATGATACCACATCCTCTCTTTCCTTATTTAATTGTGTGCCGCCTCATCCAAAAAGTCTACTCCCTCCGTTCCTAAATATAAGTCTTTTTAGAGATTCCACTATGGACTACATACGGAGCAAAATGAGTGAATCTACACTCTAAAATATGTCTATATACATCCGTATGTAGTTTGTAGTGCAATCTCTAAAAAGACTTATATTTAGGAACGGAGGGAGTAGTTGGCATGCATGATACCACTTATGATACTCCCATTACGACCAGCCTAAGTAATGCACATAGGTCCTATGCCATTGATGTTATGCGAAGATTCATGCAGATAATTTCCTTTGTCTTTTTTTTCTTTTCCTTTGTAGTTTGATTATTACTGGCTTCATCGATAAGAAGAGCTCAATGTATTGCTTCCCAACTGTCCTACACCGTTCGAACCGGTACCGGTGCATAATCCCAAAACTCGTCCCTTGTTTTTGTCCTGAAAAAGAAATCAGCCAATAGGAGTCTTGCGCAACCCTGGGAATTTGGAGAGACTGGGTACAAATAATTGCGGTTGATTATATCAACGGTTAGATTATACGTCAACCCCCGCTTAAATTGGCATTTCCTCTTCTCTGCATACCTCGCTTAAGTGTCCACCATCTTCATCGTCCCCGGCAGGCCGCGCTACACACTTGCACACACTCTGCAATCTCACTTTCTCGCGGTTTTTATATGACCGCAACCATGTCGAGCGACAGCGAGGACGACAGTTCGGCCAGCAGTCTGGCGCCCGATGATAGTTCAACATCGGAATCATCCCGCTCGTCTTTCATGAGTCCGACGTCGAGCCCAGACCTTGATTATATCCGGATCATGGAAGGGACGCCGCCTCTGGAGTCGTCATATAACAACTAGACAGGCGAGGAGCCGTCGGAGGACGAAGAAGAGGACGATAATGATGATGAGGAGGAATGGTTGGACGAGGAGGAGGAGGAGGAGGAGGACGACGACAACAACGACTATGACGACGGCGGCGACGATGAAAAGCCAACGGTCAGCGGCAAGAAGCATCCTTGCCACGACGATGTCGCGGGGCAACAAGAAGGACTAAATTAAGTAGACTGTATATATCTCTGCTTCCGTTCGATCATATTAATTTGTTATCTCCGTTGATGCTGTCAATCTCATCGCAGAAGGTTAGTAATATGTATTCGACAGAGATCTTCTACATTATCGTCAACAGGTTGGTTTGTTGAACTGTGTACCCTGACAAGCACACACTTAACAAAAAAGACCGTATGGGCTGTCTATAATGATTGCACACAATTTTGATTACCGACCTGTTTGCCGGATATCACACATATCTTGTTACGCCGAATTGTTTGTGTTCACCTCGATCATCACGAACGGATCATCCGAGCGAACTGTGTGCCATATATCACACACACCTTGATTTGGCTGCCCGTTTCTGTTGTTCTATCTCATTGCAAATAGTTCGTATGGATCAACCGGATGACCCGCATCTCACACGCAACTAAAATCTGAATCGTGTTTGATGTATCATTCATCGCAAATGTTTTGCATATTTTTTGATGGTTTTTTTACATCACCATTAGCGATTAATGCATCGCACACAGTTTCGTCAAAGGGTCTCTGATCATATTATCACGTTAGCAGCATCCTGCAGTAGTTAAAGGGAGGATAAGGAAGCGAACATTTACAGTGATGCTACATAATCAAACAGCAATGAGTGTAAGTATGCTGACAAAGGGCAAGAGGTACAGACAAGAACAAAGCAGTGCCCAGTATTGTTGTGAGATCCTATGATCCTTTGAGAAAGAAGATTCATTTGAAATTAGTTTTCATACAAGAGAGAAGGTAAGGCACAGGCAAAAATGTAGGAGTTCAAATTTTGAAATTATATCATAGACAGTACCTAACGATGGACTCTCTGCAGTTATAATAGGGGTTTGGCCAGTGGAGTAGGGGCAAAGTGTGGTAAAGTTGGGCCTGTGTTTTTTGTGGCTACTAATCTATCTGATTGAACAAGTATCACTGCCTTTTCCAAATACCTAGTCTGTACTCCTTGAGGATATGCACTCACCCTCTTCCTTTTGTACATCTATTACGAAAGAACAACATTTGACTGGAAAAACATAGTATGATGAGACATGGAATAGGTACAGAAAATGGATAGGTATGGCATATACTCATATATGATGCTTAAACTAAGTAGATGGTGGTGTAACAAAGTAGAAGTAATGCAAGAGGTCAGATGCATGATATGTGTGACCAATAGAACCTTGCGAAGTTAGAGCAAGCACCATGATGGGTGAATAAGATAGGCCATCCTCCACGATGCCATGTTTCTTAGCCAGTGGATTATTCCGCAATATTCCTCTCGTGCGCCCATTCTCATATTCATTTTGATCATGTTTAATACTTGACATGCATGAAAACATAAAAATATGTGAGATTATCTTTTTAATGCAGAAGTGATTGTAATCCAATACTTCCTCCCTGTAAACCCCTTTGTGCTATCTCTGCAATTTCTTCTGAGAGATGCCATGCATGCTGTAATTTGGTGTGTGCATTAATATAATGTGGCCTACTACTAAAAATATGAGAGCTCCAGAAGTGATGATACTTTGAAGATGACAGCTTCAACATGTAGTAAAGAAGAAGAAGTCCACCTAACCGGATAGATTCAAATAGACTAAGGGAGAACAACTCGACCTTACCTGTTGACCGGAAATGTCTCTGCTACTCTTCCCAAAAAGGAACATCCTTATTAGAGAAGAAGAGAAGAGGATCATGTTAAAGAACAGAAGAAGAGCAAGTAGATTAAAGATATTACAAGTCTTTCTATACAATGTCTGTTGACCACCCATGATGAACCAGAGTGCACACAGAAATACTATTCCTTCCGGCCTCTCCATATGTGGCTCACATGCATTTCGAAACTAAAGTAGGAACATTTGGCTGACCAATTAAACCTCTATCAGTATTACTAATATCAGCATAATATCATATTCGAATTTGTACAACTAAGCTTGTTTAGCTTGATGGGTGGAGCAGTGCTATTACAACACGAACCACATAGGCTGATCGTGGTCATCATAAAATGGGGAAACCGTAAGCATGATGAGTATAGTGTTGACCGTGGCAGTGGCATGGCAGATCTGAAGCTGCAAACCGCGCACAGGGTACTTAGCAACCGATGTTTGCTTTGAAAGAACAACTAAGATCTGGTATGGACAAGAAAGTACAGTCGGCAAGATACAAAGAAATGCAATTCCTGCTACCTCTCTATATGTCGCAACATGCATTTGGAAACTCAAGTCGGACCTTTAGCTAAACAATTAAATGTGTCTGTTAACTAATATCAGTATCATATCACAATCATATTTGAACATCTAAGCTTTGGAATTATGAGTGTTGTGTCGTTTAGTTTGAAGGGTGGAGTATTGCTAGTACAACAGGAAGCACCTACGCAGATCATAGTAGTGTAGATAAAATGGGAAAACCCTAAGCATCACGATTAAAATCAGGAAAGTGGAACTAGCTGGAACATATGGGCTTGTATTGCCGGTATGGCTAGAAAGGCTCCGGCCCCAAAAGGGACAGCTCTATTCAACTGAAGGCACAATACTATTACTATCAGTCTAGACTCTCAAATGTTAGAAGTATATTGTGTTTATGATAGAGATAGGAGTTATAGATAGAATATATTAAATCATGTATGACTTGCCCTCTATTCCGTCTCTCTCTCTCAACTGTACATCTATATATACCCTACACAAGGGTCAGTTCAATACAACGAATATTATAGGTTCTATATTTTCTACATCAAAGACGACATAGCTCTCAGCATTTCTCGGATATCATGGCAGACCATCTAGAATAGTTGAAAGCATCCATCTGAAGTGACCCACCAGATCTGTCGACTGCAAATGTCCTTGCTCCACTTCCCGACAAGGAACATACTGTACTATTCCCCCCATTCCCAAATATAAGTCTCTTAGAGATTTGAATGCGGACTACATACAGAGCAAAATGAGTGAATGTACAATATAAAATATGTCTATATACATCCGTATATAGTTCTTATTGGAATATCTAAAAAGACTTATGTTTTACCGAAAAAGGTTTTTGCACTGCTTTATAAATAAAGCAACGATGAACAACACCCGGTCCAAATGCATGCCACCACAACACACGCACGCACCGAAGGCAGTTTAGGAACAGAGGAAGTAATGTACTTATTAAGAAGAACAGAAGAGGAACATGATAACAAAGAGCAAGAAGATTTTAGATAATGCAATATGTGTTTCCCACCCATGATGAACCAGAGCGCACAGAGAAATACTATTCCTTCCGGTCTCTCCATATGTGGCTCACATGCATTTCGAAACTAAAGTAGGAACATTTAGCTGACCAATTAAACCTCTACCAGTATTTCTAATATCAGCATCATATCATATTCGAATTTGTACAACTAAGCTTGTTTAGATTGATGGGTGGAGCAGTGCTATTACGACACGAACCACATTGGCTGATCGTGGTCATCATAAAATGGGGAAACCGTAAGCATGATGAGTATAGTGTTGACTGTGCCAGTGGCACGGCAGATCTGAAGCTACAAACCGCACAAAGGGTACTTAGCAACCGATGTTTGCTTTGAAATAGCAACTAAGATTTGGTATGGATAAGAAAGTACAGTCAACAAGTGACAAAGAAATCCAATTCCTGCTGTCTCTCTATATGCCGCGACATGGATTTGGAAACTCAAGTGGGACTTTTAGCTAACCAATTAAATGTGTCTGTTAACTAATATCAGTATCATATCACAATCATATTTGAACAACTAAGCTTTGGAATTATGACTGATGTGTTGTTTCGCTTGAAGGGTGGTGTACTACTAGTATGATAGAAAGCACCTACGCAAATCATTGTACGGTAGATAAAAGGGGAAAACCCTAAGCATCAAGAGTAAAATCAGGAAAGTGGAACTAGCTGGACCATATGGGCTTGTATTGCCGTTACAGCAAGAAAGGGTTCGGCCCCAAAAGGGTTAGCTCTATTCAACTGAAGGCACAATACTGTTACTATCAGTCCAGACTATCGAAGATGACATAGGTCCAATCATTTCCTGGATATTATGGCAGACCATCTAGAATCGTTGAAAGCATCCATCTGAAGCGACCCAATAGACCTGTCGATTGCAAATGTCCCTGCTCCACTTCCCGACAAGGAACATACTGTACTACTCCTTCCGTTCTTAAATATAAATCTCTTAGAGATTCGAATGCGGACTACATACGGAGCAAAATGAGTGAATGTACACTCTAAAATATGTCTATATACATCTGTTTCTTATTGGAATATCTAAAAGGACTTATGTTTCACCGAAAAAGGCTTTCGCCCCGCTTTATAAATAAAGCAACGATGAACAACACCCGATACAAATGCACGCCACCACAACTCACGCACGCACCCAAGGCAGTTTAGGAACGAAGGAAGTAATATACTTATTAAGAATAACAGTAGAGGAACATGATAACAAAGAGCAAGCAGATTTTAGATAATAAAATGTGTGTTGCCAACCCATGATGAACCAGAGCGCACAGAGAAATGCAAATCCTTGTTGTCTCTCTATGTGTGGCGCACATGCTTTTCGAAATGAATATAGGATAGCTGACCAATTAAACATTCTCTGTTTTAGTAATATGAGCATCATACCATATTCGTATTTGAACAACTAAGCTTTGGAATTATGATTGTCATGTTGTTTCGCTTGATGGGTTGAGGTCTTGAGGAGCAGTGCTAGCATGACACAAAGCACCTACGATGATGGTAGTGAATATAAAGGGTAGGAAACCATAAGCTTTACGAGTATAGTGACAGTTCCATGGCGGATCTGAAGGTGCAAACCGGACGATGGCTACTTCGCAACCAATGTTTGCTTTCAACTAGCCACTACGATTTGGTATGGACAAGAAAAGTACAGTGAACAAGTTACGATCTATTTTCCGGGTGAGATCAATAACTTAAGCAGATATGAAAGAGTGCCAACTCTCTTACGATGCCATGTAGGCCCTTGCTGATACGTTGAGGGTGCTGCGGGTGCGATGGCTGCCGGCGCCGCGAAAGAAGACTTGAGACAGAAGACAGCCGGGTCGGGGGATAAGTCCTGCTGCCGTGGACGAGGCGGTCGTAGGAGCGACAATGGTAAGGTGGACGATGGCGCTGATGAAGCCAGAGGACACAATGAAAGGATCCTGGTCCGGTGCCGTGGATGAGAGACGTCCATCTCTTGTAGTGGACAACGGGGTAGGGGTAGCGGCTGCGGCAAGGTGGAGGATGGTGTGGCAGAGGGAGGAGGCTGGCCAGTGTGGGGGGTTGTTGTGGCGCCGACGGTGTATGAATGGGGAAATGGAGGGGGATGGGGAGGGGATCTCAAACTTTGGGACGCGCTTGTCTGAAATTTGGGAAAGTTACGAACTTAGCCCCCGTTTAAAATTTCGAACATCTCGTCGGTTGGGGATAGGACGGTAATTCGCATCTCCCCAATATTTGCCGATAGCGATTTTGGGCGAGGAGAGGGTTTTTTGCCGCCCACGGTTGGCGCCCACGGTGTATGAACGGGGCTGATAGCTAGGGCGGTTGTGTCACGTCTGAGGGAAGTTACACACCTGCCCCTATTTAAAATATTTGCCTACATCGATTTCAGACGAGGAAAATGGAGGGAGGGATAGGTCTTTCGAACGAGTTTGAATCAAATGTGTGTTTGCCGCCCATGTTTGGCTCCCACCATGTCTGAATGGGGAGACAGGCAGTCGTGTCACGTCTGAGTGAAGTTACTAACCTACCCTTATCGACAGCAGTGGAAATCAGGCCGATTAGGATGTGAAGTGTCAAGGGTAGACAGTAATTTCCATCTCACGAACACAGGCTTTGGGCAGCCGACAAATGATAGTGGGTGTTTTGCCGCTTTGTTCATAATTTGGGAGAATTAGCATTCACGTTTACCTTGGGCCCTGGCAACTAAATTCAAATCCAATTTGTATTTGATGACGAATATCCATACATCATTCTACGTTTTTGTTATTTATTTCTTCAAAACCACGACAAAGATTTATTCCACCTTTATATATGAATATGATTTGGAAATGCCCTGATCTTCGAATTCAGTAGGTTGGATACACCTTGTGTCAAACAGTTATTTCATCCTATACAATCTGCTCACAAAAAAAATAGTTCACCTTATGTCAATCATACAACTACTGAGGATTACCTCACCTAAAAAATTCAGATCATTACAACACATGGACAACAAAGGGGTGTTACAACATAATCGATTAAGAGACATGACACAACATGCAAGTATACTAATCATCCTATTGTAACTGTTGTCTCTTCCTAATAAAATTTTGATATGTTGTGGGGGTTTGCCCCACAGTTCCCAGTCAAAAAAAACATGCAAGTATACTAATCTAATGACAGTTTCAACTGGTATGTAAAGAAGAACGGGGATTACCCTGGGCTTCAGATGGCAGAAGCAGCAGGGCCTCCTCCATCTTCGAATGCAACATTCTTACTTCCTCCAATTCTTGGCTTGCTTGCATAATGCGTGCAACTAATTGCATAATTTCTAGCCTCAAGATCAAGATTACCTCATTCATGGCAGCCACACCATCTCTTTCTGCTTCTAGTAGAGCCTCAAGAATTGTAATATATGTGCTCAGACTGCTCTCCAAGTGTTGCCCCTAAACTGCTACTACCTGGTAACATGTATGGCGCACTGCTTCCACAAATAGATTCTAGGGTTGTACATTGTGTCCTAGTGTGAATGGCATCCTGAAAGGTTCCGCTGGACATAAGTAAGAGATAGTTATCGCATGATCCAGGCAGTAAGCTTACATGGTAAATGGCACATGAATTATTGCCGAGCATGGCAAGCTATATTTAAATGGTTCGAAGCAGCATCAGCCGAAAACAAATTAAAATGGTAAGATAAAAGGAAGTGTACAACCGCTATATTTAACTTGACCAGGCATATAAGTAGTTAAAATAATCCGAGAAAGCACTTAAATAGTGTGGCCTCATATAAACTACAAAGACAGTCTTGTGATGAACTTCATAGGAAAATTTAAGGAGTCAAATGAATTAGGCATGCATTTCTTTACGATAGTACAGTAGGCACTGCTGACATATAGGCCAACTCAGGTATAGCCTAACAAGTAACAAACAAGCGTTCGAATCAAGCAATACAACAAAGAAGACAACTGAACTATTTGTAATTCTGTAGGATTACAGGTTGAGGGCACAAGCCAAGAAGGCAGCCCATGTGCATTACATTTCACATGTACTAAAACACACTGGCTTACCATATGTTCTTGTGAAGCCTCGCTGCTGTTGCAATGCTCTTTGAAGATATCGTCAGCATACCGTGGTTGTAAATCTAGTCGATGTTGTTTATTCTTCCCCTTCTATTTAGGTAAAATTAATTTCCAGCACATGCACTGGAACGAATTGATCATCAATGGTTAATCTAAACTAATGAAAGAAGGGTGTGTATTTACACGACAATATATGTGCATCACTCTATTTTTATGCTTGTTCGAGGTGCCAGCCCCAAAAGAACAAATATTTTGCTTGATGGGGTTGGCATCTCCATAATGAATAGAAGCATCAAATTATTCATGCAACTTGGGAAGATCAAGAACACACAAAAAAGTAATTAACAGAGGCTCGGAGTAGTGATGTAATAGCTAGCATCAAAAAATGTAGGGTAAAACGAACAAAAAGAAGCGGAACCACAAGCTAGTTTGCTGATGTGTTATTAAGCATAGAGAACATAGGCCCTGTTTGGAACCATTGGTTAGAGCTAGTTTGGGCTCAAATAGCCCTAAAGTATCCAAACATGAGGGCTAGTTTGAGCTAGTTGCATCTAACCCACCCAAAAAAACTTATCCCACCCAAGACGTGCTAATTGGAGCTAGTTCTCCTAGTGCATTTATTGTCAATATAACCCTGTCATCCAAACACCTCTTTGGCTAGAGTTAGTTTAGGGTTAGTCATGAGCTATAAACTAACTTTAACCTCTAGCTAAGTTAGAGTACCCAAACAGGGCCATAGAAGCAGTCTGATGTAACCAACAGGTGGCATTAGAACAACATCGTTATCATAAATATAGCATGCAAGAAGTAAAATAGTAGGCAGTGATATGTAGGAAGTATAGTAATACTTAGGGCAAAACAAAAGCATTGTAACAATATGTGCACTGGTTTGTAATTTAGCACATGTAACATGTTCACTATCACACGTATGGCCCTACAGGTGCAAGCAGAAGAACGCGTCTGATGAAAAGTTGAATGATGCCCTGAAGATATTTGAAGGTGCGGTGCTTATGCTAAGAAAGTGAACGTAGGCGGCAGCCGTTGGATAATAGTACCCGATTCTCGGTGGCCTATGGATGTCGTTGTCATATGTGAAAGTTAAGGATCGTCGATGGTGCTCGTGTTGCGGTTGAGTTTGGGCCGACCGTCGCCGTTGCTGAAGCGGCTCCGGTGCTTCGGTTGCGCCGCCTGTCGGCATACAAGAAAGCTCATCTGTGGTAAGTGAATAGTGCCACAATAAAGAAGAGAAAAACCGAAGGAGTACAAATCGAAATAACCTAATGAGGCTGCGACGTTAGTAAAGCAGGGCCGGTGTAGTTGAATATGGGGTCCGTGGAGCGGGTCTAGTGCAGTCGACGAAGGCGATGGTGAAGCACATCTGGCATGGTCTATAGTGCTTTCGGTGAGGCGGATCTATTGCGGCGGACGAGGGCTTGTATGAAGGGCCAGCGATGTGGCGGATGAGGGAGTCGGTGAAGGGCCTACACATTGGTGGACGAGGGCGCCGGTGAAGCAGATCCAGTCCAATGGACCATGAGCAAGCCGGTAGCTGAAGCGGCGCCGGCAAAAGTGGTGAGTTGGCATTTGGGGATTCCAACTTGCGGAAGGTAGATCCGGCGGGGTGCGTGATCCACCGCTGCGGCGGAGGACTAGATTCCGCGGCTTGGCGTGGTTGGGGGGAGAGGAGGCGAGGGAGGGGAAGGGGAGGGTCTCTAGGGAAGAATGTTGGGGCACAGAGGGGAAAACAATGGAGTTACCAAAGCAGCCCTTTTCTATTCATGTGGCAGGGGTAAAACAGGAATATCGCATGGCCAAACTTTCGGGCGCGAGATATTTCGATGTGAGCGGGAAGTTTGAAAGCTTTTGGTGGCTGAAATTAAGTTTTCCACTCTTGTACGGCCGACTATGATATCACGACTGAGAATTTATTTGGTGTGCACGCAAAAAAAGTGCAAGTTTCAAAAATATGATCATTGAGCTAGTGGAAGGAAATATGTCTCCAACTCGAAACTTAGATTGTCAATTCAATTCAAGTATGGATCATTGAGCTAGTGGAAGGAAATATGATCATATGGTCAAATTCAAATAAAATTCCAAATGTGTTTATCCTATATGATGAAAAAAACAAAAATGTGTTTGTGCATGAATAAAGTGGATGATCATAAGGTTTGAACATGACCGTATGTGTATATCTCTAGGTTTGATTTATGAATTTGAAATCATGAAATCACGGCTTAAAAAATGTACCCCCATTAAATGAATTACAAAAGCTAATAATGGAGTCGAATTCAAAAATTCCAATCTTAGGTTTGTAATTCTGGTACTTCAAAGTATATCACGCATGTTCGAAAGTATCATTATCTCATAGTCCAAACTATAAAACAAATTGATCAACCATGAGTGCACACACTATTGACCATATATATCTCAGTTACGCTTAATAAGTCTCTCAAATATAGACACCTCACTCTTTATCTGAAGCCCACCACCCCGTCCCCCACCCCAAGCCTTTCTCTCCCTCGGACACGAACATAGGAGCACATTAACCCCCTCTCTCTTCTAAGTCTGGATCCCAATATAGGTCTATATCGATTTGTCTCTCGGGCATGCATGCATCTCTTTCGCCACTCTCTAGGTCTCCCGGCATCTCTCTTTCCCAAGCACATGCACTATATAGTAGTGTATCTTACCCATACACCGAAAATGTCGCCCCCAAACGTCTGTCTCCCTAGTTATGTGGTTCTCGCACACTCTCCACCATCTCTCTATCTCTCTCTCGCATTAGTTGATACACACCTCACTCACCACCCCCACTAGAAACAAGCACCCTATTATCTCCTTGTACACCACTCTCCTCTTTCTATCTCTCCCACATGCGGACCAGACCCAGCTCCTTCCCTATATACATATATGTCGTGACACTTTCCATAACTCTCTAGCGTATCATCGTTCTCAATCTCGCACGTTGTTGTCTACACAATCTATCCTAGATCTCTCATGAACTATTTATCACACACACGATGACTCGCTTTCCTTGCGTCTCCGTACATAGGCCACTTTCGAACAACATCAACCTTGTCTCCCTATCTATAAGCCACTTCCGCACACAAACGACCCCTCTCTCCCGCCATCTCGTCCTCTCTATCTCCCTCACTCGCTCTATCTCTCGCTCTCACACCCGTCTCCCACACACACTCGATGTCTCTTCCAAATAGTCTGCTCCCCGCCCGCACCCATGCTATCCCGCTACTACACATGCCTTTCTCTCTCTTGGACACACATGTCACACCTTTCCCCCTTCCCTACTAGGTTTACATCATTAGTGGTCTCTCTTCTCCACATACACACACTCCCTCTCACACACACGTGCGTGTGCACACCCACACAGACGCACAAACACCCATCTATCTGGATCCTTCTTTTAAGACACACACCCTTGCATATTCTCTCCAGCTCTAGGTATATATATATATACCCCTCTCTCTCTAGCTCACATGCACACGAAAATTCTCCGTCTCTCTAACTCACACATCTCTCCACTAGTAGGAAAAGGGGCTTTTACCCCAGTTGGTAAGGGCCTTTTGTCCCGGTTTTCGGACCAGGACTAAAGGGTCGTTACTAAATCCCTAACCCTTTAGTCGCGGTTCTTACACGAACCGGGACAAAAGGTCCTCCACGTGGCCGCTGCTGCCAGCCCAGGCAGGGGGGCCTTTGGTCCCTGTTGGTGCCACCAACCGGGACCAATAGGCAGGGCCTTTTGTCCCGGTTGGTGTCACCAACCGGGACCAATAGGCATCCACGCGTTAGCATTTCAGGCTGCGTATGTACTGTCGGGCAATTCGTTATCCTTTGGAAGCTTCTTCTTCAATATTTTCAATAGCTTCTCAAATCCTTTGTCAGGAACAGCATTCTCTGCCTTCCACTGTAGCAATTCCAGTACGGTACTGAGCTTTGTGTTGCCATCTTCGTAATTGGGGTACAACCTTTTTTTGTGATCCTCTAACATGCGATCGAACTTCAGCTTCTCCTTTTGACTTTCGGATTGCGTCCTTGCATCGACAATGACCCGGCGGATATCATCATCATCGGGCACTGGTTCTTCTGGATCTTCAGCAGCTTCCCCCCTTGCAGCATCATTGGGCACATCCTCTGGTTCCTCTTGATCTTCAGCAGCTTCCCCCGTTGCAGCATCACCCTATTTCTCCGTGCCTCGTCCAAACATTATAGTGTGGCATGAAACCCTTGTAAAGTAGGTGGGTGTGAAGGATTTTTCGGTCAGAGTAAGACTTCGTATTCCCACATATAGGGCATGGACAACACATAAAACCATTCTGCTTGTTTGCCTCAGCCACTTCGAGAAAATCATGCATGCCCTTAATGTACTCGGAGGTGTGTGTGTCACCGTACATCCATTGCCGGTTCATCTGCGTGCATTATATATAATTAAGTGTGTCAAAAACCATTACAGAACATCATGAATAGATAATTAAGTGACCAAATTAATAGAAGTTCATCATCACATTAAAACCAAATTACATACATAGTTCTCATCTAACAACATATATATAGCTCTCCAGAGCATCTAATTAATTAAACCATACATTGAAAGTATGTAAAACATTTCAATGCGAAAACAAATGCGATCATAATCGCAACCAAGGTAACAATTGATCCAAAGGCATAATGATACCAAGCCTCGGTATGAATGGCATATTTTCTAATCTTTCTAATCTTCAAGCGCATTGCATCCATCTTGATCTTGTGATCATCGACGACATCCGCAACATGCAACTCCAATATCATCTTCTCCTCCTCAATTTTTTTTATTTTTTCCTTCAAGTAATTGTTTTCTTCTTCAACTAAATTCAACCTCTCGACAATAGGGTCGGTTAGAATTTCCGGTTCAACCACCTCCTAGATAAATAAAATCTATGTCACGTTGGTCGGCATATTTGTCATAAACAATAAATGAACCAAATAGTTATAAAAAGATAATATATACCACGTCCGAATCATAGACAGGACGAGGGCCGACGGGGGCGGATACCAAAACCATCGCACTATGTAATAAGAAGGAATAATAAAAGTAACAAAATTAGACAAGTATCTATCTAAAGTAAGAATTTTTTTTATTTCAGAAAGAAGATAAGAACAAGAGGCTCACCACGGTGGTGCTGGCGACGAGATCGGCGCGGGCGATCGACGGCGGTGAATACGGGGACGGGACGTGACGGACCGCTAAACCTAGACAAATCTCGGGGAAAATGGAGCTCGGAGGTCGAGTTTCGAGAGGAGAGAGATTAACTAGTGTGGCTCAGACATTTCATCGAACACCTCATGTGCATAGGAGGTGAGCTAGAGCACCCAAATGCCCTCCCCTCGCCGGCCAGAAAAAATAGAGCACTGTGGAGTGCTCTGCTGTGGCGATGGGGTATATATAGGCAACTCATTGGTCCCGGTTCGTGGCACCAACCGGGACTAAAGGCCTTTGGTCCCGGTTGGTGCCACGAACCGGGACCAATGCCCCCCTTTAGTCCCGGTTGGTGGCACCAACCGGGACCAAAGGCCTTGTGCTGCCCCGCATCAAAAGTTTAGTCCCACCTCGCTAGTTGAGAGAGCTCGAGAGTGGTTTATAAGCGCTGCGGCGCCCACCCTCTCGAGCTCCTCTCAACTGCAGGCTTTCGGGCCTAACCATTCTCTTGGCCTGTGGGGCCTACTGGGCCTTCTACGGGCCTGAATCCTGGCCCATGGATGGGTTTCAAGTCGTATTCAGTCCGTGGTGGCCCAGTAGGTGGCATAATTTTTTCCCTGTTTTTGTTTTCTCTTTTGCTTTATTTATTTTGTTTTGTTTCTATTTACAACAAAAAACTTATTTATTTTATTCCATTTTGTTTCTAATTACTTATGTATTTTACTTTACTTTATTTATTTTATTTTTATTTATTTTACTGCTGCTACTTTTATTTATTTTACTGCTGCTATTTTTATTTAATTTATTAAGGTTTATTTATTTTAATTACTATAGTTTATTTTATTTTATTTTATTAAGGTTTATTTATTTTATTTACTATAGTTTATTTTATTTTATTTTATTAAGGTTTATTTATTTTATTAAGGCTTATTTATTTTATTTACTATAAAAAATGAACATAGATGCACCTATAGAGAAAATTCAAGCTAAATTCATAATAAATTTCTATGAAATTCAAAGGAATTTACTGTGAATTTAGGTCAAATTCCCTGTATAAGGGCATCTATTTTCACTTTGAGAGGAGCTCAAGAAGGCAGAGAGGGACGGGCTTATAAGCCGGTGTGAGCGCCCTTCGGTTGGCGAGGTGGGACTAAACTCTGACCGCTACTAGGACCAACCCTTTAGTCCCGGTTTGTGGTATGAACCGGGACTAAAGGGTGAGCCTCTGGTCCCGGTTCAAGCCACCAACCGGGACCAATGGTGGTGGGCAAGGAGCGAGGCCCATTGGTCCCGGTTTGTCCCACCAACCAGGACCAAAGGGGCCGGAAGAACCGGGACCAATGCCCCCACGAGGCCCGGCAGGCCCCTGGCCGCACGAATCGGTACCAATGCTCACATTAGTCTCGGTTCGTGACTGAACCGGGACTAATGTGAATATTGCCCTGTGACCAAAGCCTAGTTTTCTACTAGTGCTCCCTATGTCCGCATGTCTACCTCAGGCACTCACTCTCTAATTATGTCTATGTGTGTCCACGTTACACAACAAAAAGCCCCATGCTCATGTATCTCTCTATCCTCCACACACAGAGACACACAAAGAATCTCTTATCATTGCCTCAGTTTCTACATATCACACACATACGCGCTATATCTGTCTCGCACACACACTCAACCAAGGTTTTCTCATGAATACCTTACCGTCTATTCATCAACAGTCATGGCAGTACGTCGAATACGAGACGTGAAAAACAATAAATCTACACGTCGGTAGACTACCTAGTATGACTACTAGGACTAGAGCGAGCCGAAAGCGCGCCGCCGTCAGCCCCTCCCTATCGGCGACGGGAAAACCTTTGTTTTACACAATCGGGAAGTCATCATGCTAAGGCCCCACATGCTCAGCCGTTGAATAGAACGTAGATCCATGTTTATGGAAATAAGTATCGATAATATGTTTGTATCTCCATACTTATATCTCTTCTTATAAAAAAATATAAAAGACTCAGTTGGTGATGATGGGGTGTCCGCCATCCGTCATTTCTGACCATTAGATCTGCATCTAACGGCTGTGAGGTAAGTTTTGGCATTTTTGCAACAATAGCCCACTTCTCTGCTCCAATTTGCAGAAAAGCCCTTATTATCTTGAAAACAACCACATCCCTCCCTCACGTCATCAAAACAGTCTGAGAAATATATTTCGAGTGACACGTAATATATTTTTAGTGGTATGTGTATATCAAAACAAGAGAGTTTTCTTTCAACTTTGTGAACAAGTACTACTCTACTTCGGATCCGTTGCAATGCAAGGGCACATTTCTAGATATAGAAATACTGAGTTGGTGATGATGGTATGCCTGCCATCTTGCAATATAGACCGCCCGATCTATATCTGACGGATAGAAAGCAAACTATGGCAATTTTGAAAAAAGATACCCGCACCTCTCTCCACATTTGTAGATAAGGCCTTCTCTTGTTTATCCTTATCTCCCACAACCTCATTGTTGAGCAATTAAAAAATGAAGCCTCTGGAACAATCTGGCATGGTGGTCGCTGCCAGCGTTGTCCATCCCCATGCCTCCGCTCAGTCTGACCACAATTCACCACCACGCCCCACTCCTCCTCATCTTGTCTATCCTCTTTCTCGAGATATCATTAGTTTTTACACATGGGATTCCTCCCGCATGGGTCAATCACAACAAGTGTTTTATAAAAAAATGCATCTTGATGTTCCGTGCAATGCACGTGCATCTTGCTAGTACTCCTAAAGAAGACTTAGTTGGTGATGATGGTGTGTCTGCCATCCGTCATTTCTGACCATTAGATCTACATCTAACGACTGTGAGGTAAGTTGTTGCCTTTTCTCAACAACATCCTACTTCTCTACCCAATTTGCAGAAGAACCCTTAATTAGTATCTTAAAAGCCAACCACATCGCTCCCTCACTTCATCAAAATTAGAGTGTTTTCTATCAAGTTTATGAATAAGTATTATTCTACTTATGATCCGCTGCAACGCACGTGCACATTGCTAGGATTTCCAACCACGCAATGAAATTTGCTATTATTTCCAAAGTTTCGAGTTTTCCAAGATATTAGTCACTCATGGTTGATATTTAGTTTGAAGTATGAACAAATAGGCACTATGTAAGTAGTCATGCTATTCGCTTCCAAAGCTTAACTTTCACTCCTACTTCCAGTATGTAGAGTATTTAACAAAAAACTACCACTTTCAACCAGCCCTAGGAAGAAACTACTGTACAAAAAATAGCAAAAATATACTGAAAATTTCTTAATCCGCGCCCAAAAACTAGTACCTAGTGTCGATTAGGCTCGTTTGAACCCGTTTATGACAGGGTTGGCCCACACGTCCGTGCTGACGAGGCACCTTAAACCAACACCTTTTGTTTGACCTTGTGCTGATCGTTAAGACACGAGGGACCCACATATGAGCTTCTATCCTCTTCTTCCTTGTCCAATCATTATTTTTCCTGAACATTACTTCAAACATTTCTTATGCGTGTTTTTCCATGGCGCCGGTGATGAGCGAGCTGGCCGCCACTCCGCCGGACTGGCCGGACGCCACGCGGGCCTCCGCACGGGTTGGCTGGCTAGCCCGAGCATGGCTCACGCGCGAGCAAGCCGCCGCTCTGGCCTTTGCTCGAGCCAGATGGCTAGCCTTAGCGCAGCGTGCGCGAGCAAGCCGCCGCACCGTCGTGCCAACCTAGCAAGCAAACCTTGCAGACAAACAGCTGGATGCATCAGCAGGGTGTGTGCTAGCTTGGCTAGCTAGCGGCCGCGAGCGCCGGACGGAGCTGGCATCCGGGCTGCCGCAAGATGGCCTCCGCGCCGCCGGCGCTTTTTACCTCACCTTCTGCCGGGGACGGTAGCTGCGTCCCATGGCCGAGGAGGACTAGGTGGACGGGCCGGAGGTAGGAGGTCACTCGGGGATTTTTGTCCAGACTGACATGTAGGTCCCACAAGTTATAATGCCTAACTTATCGGTCAAATAGAAGGCATTGACTTAAGGGGCGAGATGGGTTGAAACGTGCCCATAACAGCGCTTGGTAGTTTATTGCGACAGATTAAGAAAATTTTGGTATGTTTTTGCTAATTGTTGTAGAGTAGTCGTTTCTTGGTAGGGCTGGTTGGAAAGTGGTAGTTTCTTGGTAGTGGTTTCTTGTAAGGAAGAATCTACTAGCGACAAAAGGATATTCTAGGTTGTGTTTTACTAATAGTGGTCGCGGGAGTGTATAGCTCGTTTTGTGGGTCGATCCTGGCTGAACGCACGGCAGCCTTTTTTTAAATATTAACCTCATTGCGAGCCAATATTATACACTGGTAGTTTGACTTTTGAAGTTGAACGGACATGTTGCACCACAATATGGGTGCACTGGATGCCCCGGTCACGTTAACGTGTTTTCCCTGCCATCATCTCATGGCTTGCGTACTAGAGTAGTACTCCTACTAGTACTACTACTGTGTAAAGTAGTACTTAGTACTCCTATATATCAGTTCACACTGTGCAACGTTTCTTGCCTGCGTGCTCTCACCCTAGCCCCACCTCGCTTCCAGCTTCCTCATTAGCTACCATATTTAAACTAGCGCCTCCCATTTAAGCCCGAGGAGCCGGAAAAGCCTGGCTGGCATTGGGAACTGTGCAATATGGCTCTGTACATTACTAATCTATAGCTTGTGGCGTTGCACTCATGGACTTTGCTCCATTATCGGCTCTAAACTCTATAAAAATATTCCTCCTGATGTGATTTTTTTGTTTCGAAACGGAGGCAAAAGCTTTGCCTCATCTCATTCATAAAGAAGGAAGGGCCAACTAACAAAGTTCGACGAGATCCATTCACTACAAAAAATACACTTCCGTGATGATACGTGTTTGTCACAGTAGGTCGCGTTTTTTGTCATGCATGTACATCCATGACAAATTTATGACAGAATCAAGATAGTCATACCTGTGCTATCGTAGAAGTGTTCCATGACATTACCAAAATTATCATCACGGAAGTGTCCACTTCCATGACGATAAATCGCGCGTCACAGAATGCCGTTAAGCTATCGGGTCGGGTTTTGGATCCGATAACCCGTTAACAGCCCCGATCAATGGGGATTTTCCACGTGCAAAATCATCATTGGCTGGAGGAAACACGTGTCGGCTCATCGCTGGGACAGATGTCATCCACTCATTGGACAGAAGGCGCCTATGATACGTCGACACGTGGCACGGCCCAACAGAGGCCCATTCCTGTGAAAAGGCCGGCCCGTTTGACTTGCTCAAAAGGTGGCGGGCCGGCCCATGGAAAGCCTGTTAACGGCCTGGTCGCATATAGCCCATTTACAGCCCGCTAACCCAAGGCCCGTTACGCCCTATTCGAATTAGGCCCAGTAGCGTCATCTGGGCCATCCAATATGATTCCAGCCCATTTTCACTTCTGGCCCATGACGTCGTTCGGCCCATATGAGGGCCTATGTAACTCTTGGCCTATTAACGACCCGTGGTGAAACTGGCCCGTAATGAACAGTGTATCACTTTACACCCATTAACGGCCCGTGGTGAAACTGGCCCGTAAAGAACAGTGTATCACTTTATACCCATTAACGGCCCGTTATTCCGTTGGGCTGTTTCCAGCCCATGTTATCTGTCGGCCTTCTCAGAGCCCATTTATTCTTGGGCTATTTTCCAGCATTCGTTTACTTACGGCCCGTTACTGTCATTTTCTGCTTGTGGGCCAAATTTAGCCCATGGTTACAGTCGGCCCGTTTGTGGTCTGTTAATACGTTGGGCCGTTTTCATAGCATCATCAAATACGGCCTATTAACGATGGCTCGTTATGGTCGGCCCGTGAACGGACGATTCCAACTCTAGCCCGTTCATGGCCAGAATGCGGTCTGTTTGGCCCATGTTTGGCCAATCGATCATACGGCCCGTATAAGGCCCATTGATGATACGACCCGTAGAAGGCCCATTGTTTCTACGGCCCGTAGAAGGCCCACTGTTTCTACGGCCCGTAGAAGGCCCTTTGTTTCTACGGCCCGTAGAAGGCCCACTGTTTCTACGGCCCGTAGAAGGCCCACTGTTTCTACGGCCCGTAGGAGGCCCAGTGTCACTACAGTATATATTAGCCCATGGTTATTGTGGCCTAGTTTTAAAAAATAGGTTATTGCAGCCACTAGCAAACCGCAGAAAAAGAACTGCACTGACTACAAGCAAACAAATAAACAAGACAACAAGGAAATAAATAAGCAAGCAACTTACACTAGGCTATCACGGCTATTACACATATTACATCCACTGGGCATCAAAGTTCGCCACCAGTGCAAATATAGGGAACACAACAGCATATAAACGCCGCAGCAAAACAAGTCCAGAACTGAAACCACTTCAGAAGAGCTCAAGAAACAATATCCTGGGTACCCATAATGCTGGCAAGATGCTTAGCAAGCTTATTAACTTTCTCTTGTTTGGCGCTTAAGTCCTCCAGCGCTTGCTGTTGCACCAGAAAGTATGCATCTGAATTCTGCAGGGACTTCCTCAGTCCTTCGGCTTCCTGTCGCATAACATCCGATCGATGTCTTTCAACTTGAAGTTGAGACTCAAGAAGCCGAAATGATTCAGGCAACGAGTTCGAAGAGCTGGTGCGAGCAGTGGTAGCCAGTAACTCGAACACTACATCAAGACAGGACTTTGGGGTTGTCTCAGTGTCTTCAATATAGTTTTTATCAGCTTTCTTGGAGACCAACAGGGATGTCTCACTATCTTGAACCTTATCTGCATTACTTCCTTTACCATTGCATAACAGGGTACGCTTCTCCAATATTTTATCCGCGTTATAAAAGAGAAACAAACAAACACATCCCAGGTTTACAATGTAGTATATGAAACTCATTTTGGTAAACTAGTTTAGTAGTAAGGTGGACAGGATAACAGCATGAAACAAACATATATCTATGTAGTATGGTCACTGTATGGTCTATATCATTCATGTTTATGTTGCCAAATCAAGATAGATACAGTTTGAATCATATCTATTTAAGACAAAGCTGCATAGACAGAATATAAGTGTGGGAAACTACACAGCAATAACAACACTTGTAATGTGCATGGCATGAGAACATAACTGTTTATTCAATTGAAACTGAAATCAACATAGAGCAAGTTACAACAGCAAACAGCCAAACACGTTGAAGAAAGAGGTTTAAAACATACCTGTTGCACCATTGGAGTTTCAATTGCATCCTTCAAATTTGAAATTAGTTGGTATCAGTAAATACAGTGATGCAAGAGCAAAGTAGTATGAACCATAGCTACGGAACCTGACCTGAGAACACTTCTTCTTCTGCTTTAAGCGTTGACTTCGGGTTCGGAGTGGTGGTCCTCGTGATTTGGGCACTGCAGTTGCCTTACTAACTGCTCGTGTTTGGGTGCTCTGTGGTGGAGACGGTGCTGTGTCAACGGGAACTGGGTGTCTATCTGCTGGGGTTGGGGTTAGAAGGGGTGTAGCTGGTTCTCTGTCCAACTGGGTAGGGGTACAATCTGCATGAGTGTGGGTTATGTGTGGTGGGGCTGGTTATTGGGCAAGTACAACCGTGGTTCTATCTGCATCGACAGGTAGCACGATCTTTTCTGAAGACCGTGTTTTTACTCCCACGGATACTGCCATCACTCCCTCCAATTGAAATGGCCGATAAACAAGAAAAGTAATTGAATGTACAGACATTGTTAGATAGACAGGTGCAATGGATAGTAGGGAAGAAAACAGGGCATGAAATAATTCACATTTATGTTATCTAAGCAAACAGAATACCAGGACATAATTTCAAATATATGATGGCTAATTAAACAGGATAGCATGACACAATTTCACATGTATGATGGCTAACTAAACAGGATAGAATGACATACTTCAAAATATGATGACTATGTAAACAGGATGACATGATATAACTATACGATGTGTCTATTAAAGTGGTTAGCATGCCATAAATCACAAACATGTCGTCGATGGAAACATGATGGCATGATATAATTCACAGATAGAATGACATAATTTAAAATATGATGACTATGTAAACATGATGAGATGATATAACTATATTATGTCTTTAGAAAATGGGTTGGCATGCCATAATTCAGATACATGCTGTCTATGTAAACATCATGGCATGACATAATTCAAATATATGATTTATATACTAAGGAAGTGAGCAGAGCACAATCGCATATATGATGTGTCAACTAAGGAGATGGCATTCAATATTGTGTATATGATGTAAAAACTAAGCATTGCAATACAACATATGCATTATATGAGTAATATAACCCTGCCAAGTTTGAGCATACACCTCAGGGGGATAATAGGACTGGTCATCTGCCTCTGAATCCTCCTCTGAAGAGCTATCTGTAACCAGCAAGATATCTGCTTCAGCAGGTAGCATTGTCTGCTCTGAAGACCTTGTTTTCACTCCAGATTTCTCCATCACCAATTAAATGGCTGATGCACAGGAAGAGCAGTTGAATATACAAACATTGTCGACAAAAGCAATGAGAAATACAAAAAAAGGACGGCATGATATAATTCACATATATGACGCTTGCCTAAACAGCATGGCATTGCATAATTCACATACATAATGCCTTGCAACAAGATAACATTGCATAATTCACATATATAATGTCTTGCAACAAGATGGCATTGCATAATTCACATATATGGTAATTAGACACTAAACAGGTGGCATTCACACAAAGCATGTCTAAACTAAGCAAATGACATAGCAAGGCAAGATACCATACGCACGATATGAGCAACATAACCCTGCCAAGTTAGGGCATGCACCTCGGGGGGGGGGATATGACTGGTCATCTGTCTCTGAATCCTCCTCTGAGGAGCTATCGGTAACCAGCAAGACATGCGCTTCGTCACATAGTATTGTCTGCTCTGAAGACCATGTTTCCACTCCAGATTTTTCCATGACCGTGCCGAATGGCTGATGCACAGGAAGAGTAATTGAATGTACTAAAATTGTTGACAAATTTAACACGTAATAAAAAAATGATGGCATGATATAATTCACATATAAGATGACTGGCTAACCAGGGTGGCATTGCAAAATTCACATATATGATGCCTGGCTGGACAAGATGGCATTGCATGATTCACATATACGATAAAGAAACTAAACAGATGGCATTGACACAAAGCATGTCTAAACTAAGCAGATGACATCTTTAATGTATACAGTAAGCAATGCAAAGCACCATATGCATGATATTACCAACATCAGCATGTCAAGTTAGAGCGAAGACCTCATGGGGTAAATAGGAGTGGTCTTCTCCTTCTGAATCCCCCTCAGAACAGTTATCTTCCTCTTGATTACGATCCGAAACGGGTGGAGGGGGGCTGCCTTTGCGCCCACCATGGAACAACGTCTGCATTAAATTTTATTGCCACGCAAGGCTCGTCTCTTTTGCTCTACATGATCAGTTCCATTGTGTACAATAACTGGCATGCATAGGAATAAAACATAGTGAGATTATGTAAGGAGTGCATGCACAAATCCAGAGTGATGGTAGGAAACTGTGGATAGACCCAAAACCAATGATAGCAGGCAGATAATAGCTTTAGTTCAAAAATACAGATAATGGCTCCTTTAATGTTTGTTTGCAGCCAACATGAAACTCATAGTAGACACCGGAGATTAACCAGATAGTAGACAGATAGTACTGATTGCTGCCCCAATATGTACCCCACAACCATTTAAAAACTCAAGTTTCAACATTAGTTTGGACCTGACTCGGAGTCTAATAGGTGAACACGACGATAATGTAGCATGTCATCATATTAAGCGCCGCATAACGTAAGCAGACACGGAAGAGTGCGACCTCTCTTGCGGACCCGTGTAGTCCTCAAGGTCATCTGCTCAGTTGATGATGGTAATGCAGTTGCCGTGGCTGCCAGCGGCGGGGAAGAAGATCCGAGGCGGCGAAAGACAGTCTGGAGAGCAGATCCCTGCAGTGGTGAACCCTTCCATCGTTGGAGCAGCTGAGCTGGGGTGGAACACAGCGCCGCAGGAGCAGGACAAACCACACAAGGTTTTCTTTAACACATATCTGTAACAGAAGTAATTGAGTAAGGGCTTGTTTTAATTTGAGGATTCTAACAATGCAGGGATAGGAAATAGACAGGAATAGGATAGGAATGCACGTGCAAAACAGAGAATTTAAAAACACAGGATTTCTGCCAATCTGGGTGTTTGATTCACAACAATTGGAAGATCACAGGATGCAAAAAAGCATGGTGAGATTAAGTCAAACCACAAGAAAATGTACGGTTATAATGCTATTATGCTACTATCTCTTAGTCTTGTGCTTGATGAATATGAATATGAAAAGGAGGAGAAGTGGAAATTAGACTTCCTACGGTTTTTCTTTCAAGGAGACTCTAAAGGAACAAATCCTATAGTTTTCCTTTGCTCCATTCCTTTGCACCAAATTCATGAAAAGTAGTACCATAGGAAACTTTCCAATTCCGATGTTTTTCATTCACTTTTCCTTTCAAGCACTGACGATTCTAGTAGGCAGGCTTGAGCAAGGAAACTCCTACACTAAAAAATGTTTTTGTGCTACTTCTATTACTTTGGACCCAGGCCACTGCCATACAAGCTCAACTCCCAGGCCCATCGACAAATGCACAGCTCAAACGCGCAGAGATAAATAATGATGGCGTTCAAGAGAGTACATCACAGATAGCTAAGTTGCCTAGTACCTCACTGCTTGTCATATAGTAGGATAAAATAATCGTATTTCCCGTTACTACGAGTGCTCAGTGGACAATATATATAACATGTAGAGTAAAAAAGAGATGCAACAAGTGTACAACCTCTTTGGAGAAGCCATGTCGATCTCAGCGTGATTGGGTTGGCCGATGAGGACGCTCCGGCTGACTTGGCTGTCGGAGGAGGGGAAGAAGATCTTAGGCGTCTGGAGATGGAGCCCGAGGTACTGCTCCACTGTGATGGAGGGTTTCGTCGTTGGAGCAACTCCGATGAGTTGTACGACGCAGAGGCTGAAGCAGGACAAGAGAGACAACGAACAACGTTAACCTGAGTGGAATTCTAATAGCATCTCCAATACATGACGTAAAATACATAACCACAAAGTGCTAGATGTAAAATACATCAGCCGCTCATCTCTGAACTTAACAGTCGAAACTGAATTTAACTGTCGAAACTGAACTTAACTGTCGAAACTTAACTTAACTATCGAAACTGAATTTTGCTGTCGAAACTGAACGCACTAGCAAGGTGAGGCTACACGTCGGTCGACTGACTTTTCCATCTCTGGTCAGTCGATTTTGCAGCCGTTGGATATGAAATCAAGGGCCTGCGGTTCATCTTCAACCTCCACCCCCCTGAGCCGCCAGCCACCACCGGCCAAACAGCAGCCCCCCGCCGCCCGCGGTGCGCCGCCCCGCCCGCCACAAAAACACTCCCCACCGCCGGTCCGCCGCCGCCCAGGCCATCCCTCTAGGCCCCCCCCCGTGCTGAGCTTTTTCTCCGGCGATCCCCACGCCACCGCCCCGCCAACGCCCCACCACCGCCGGCGACCGCCGCCCCCATCCTGAACCCTAAGATAGATAGTGGGGTACCTCTCCGGCGAGCTCCCCTCCCCGCTGCGGCTGGTTCTTCCTTCACCCCGGCGAGCCCCCCACCCCCTGAAAATCGACTGACCCAAAAGTCGATTCAGTCGACTGAAGTGTAGCTAAATCGGAGGAGCATCGCAAGCAAGAGCAAGACCGAGAGCAGCAGCGCGAGCAAGAGCAGACCAGGCAGGGGACCGAGAGCAAGAGCAGAGCAGCAGCGCGAGCGAGAGCTAAAGCAGCAGCAACTCTTACTGATGTGGACGTTGCCGCCGAGGGAGCGACGTCGTGGAGGAAGTGGCCGGCGACGCCGCCGTGGATGGAGCCGCGCCGTGTTGGCTCGGGACCGAGCGCCGACAGCACCGTGAGATCGAATCAAGAAGAATGCGGCGATTAGTGTACAACATCTTTGGTGGCGCCGATTAGGCCACAGCTTCATCCGAGGAAACGGTGATGATGATGCTCTTCCGGTGGTGCAGGCGAAGACAGCGGTGTGGGAATGGAGGTGGCGCGAAAGACGAGGGGAATGTCGGGGCAGCTCCTTGGAGGTGGAGGACGGAGTGGCTGAACCGGCGGGACGATGAGATCGAAGACGGATCCTCATCCGGTACGGTGGATGAGGGACGTCAAGGTGTTGCTGTGGACGACGTCGTCGGGGAAGAGGCTCCGGCTGGGTGGCAAACGGAGCAGGGTGTGGGGTTTTGTTGCGGGTTTTCGCGGCCTCGGTGTACGAATGGGTGGGCAGATGGGATAGCAGTGGGGAACCAAGCTTAACGTGTACCAAAAAAAAGACAATTTGCACCTCAACACGCACAACACACACACAAACACCATTTAGACTAGAGTAAGGTACACGTGCAATGCACGCATGAGATGTGGCAACCAAATTATGAATAAATACCACATTATAGCATGCAAGCTTTGAGTCATATATGCATGATGTAGATATTCGTTTAATTCTTATAGTTCATTTCATTCAAAATCATCTAGTTTTTATAAGAAAGCTAATCATTTTTAAGATTCATGGAATTGTGCGTCGTAAGACATAAAGTAAAAACAAATAATGGCAAATCATGTAGAAAAACATTTGGGCAATTCTGATATGGAAGATTCTAGAACAAATAAGAAGTGCTTGTGTTTTGATGTTTGTGCATTATGCTTAAGTTCAACCATGGAGTCTTCTAGATTATACCTGTGGCGAAATCTGGTGGAATCTAGATGATATCCAACGGCCAGTAGTGCTCAAATTTGCCATCTTTGGACCATCGGATTCGCCTCATCCAACGACCATCTTTCAAAGTTAAAGTTACCCGCACACAATATAAAAATATATATAATATATAATATATATATATAGGGGTATAGATATAGATATGTGATGCGAAAGCCGCCCATCATCTCCAATTAGAATAGTGTGTCCATGCACGGATGCGACATGGCCAAATGATGTCTGCCATCGGTATCTCAAATTCAAATCATTCTGACCTTGTTCAATGTGTATACATTACAACATGCTTGTTTCCAAACCACACCGCGCAGATCTCAGTTATATTCATGCATGCATGGGTTTCAAACATCAGGATCTCTTATTCAAATATTTGAATTCAACTTTACATTGATTATGACCTCACCTATTCTTTTACACCCACACAGTAGTCTTCTCTTTATAATTTTACCACTAACTTTCTCTCGTGCATGCATGCACACACACTACCAGTCAGCATTATCCATCGCACGCATACAATCTTTTTCTTTAGGTCGGTCTCCCATGAAGGCACACACCCACACACATCCCCCTCTCCATCATATCGGGCATTCTTTATCTCTCACGCGTTCATGCGCAACGATCGAAGTTCCTCTATGTATGTGTGTATATAGCTAGGTCTTTCATAGTTTTCCACACAAACTGATCAATCGATATATCCAGTGAGGTCTCACCCTCTTCCCACGTCCACATCGATCAATCTATACCTCTCTATATAGGATTATATATATAGCTAATACACCCACATTAATTATATATCCAACATCCCCCTCTCATCATCCATGCCTTCCGCTTCATCTCTCAGACGCGTGCACAATGGCGAAGACAGGGGGCAGTAAGGGCCCTGCCCCCTCCCCCCTAACATCACTATATATCGAGGCTAATATGAATGTGATCATTAGACAATTGCTGCTAAAAATGGTTTAAGTTCATGAATTGACACTCCTCGTAAAGGATTAGCAATGCTTGGCCCCCTAGCTCATTTATTTTTCATGGCTCCGCCACTGCGCGCAACAACGCACGTGTTCGCCCCCTCTCTCTAAATATCGATCTCGCACTTGTGCATTCCTTCATAGTCTCCCTCCACTCGGCCCCTCGCACCATCTTCTAGCCCCCACCGGATTTTGCCACATGTACAATCTAGCAGACTCCATGGTTGAACTTAAGCATAATGCACAAACCTCAAAACAATAGTGGTTCTCTTTTGTTCTAGAATCTTCCGTATCATAACTGCCCAAACTTTTTTTCTAGTTGAATTGCCATTATTTGTTTTTACTTTATGCTTTACAACGCACAATTCCATGAATCATAAAATAGATTAAGGGCTTCTTTGATTCAAAGGATTCTCAAAGGAATTTTGGAGGATTCTAATCATTAGGAATTTTTCCTATCTTGGTTGTTTGATTTGTAGGATTGTAAACCATAGGAATTTTTCCATATGATTCATTTGCACTAGATTTCATAGGAAACATCCCATCCACTCAAACCTCTTTGAAAGAATTTTGTGTTTTTTCTATGCACAATCAAACACTCGTACAATCCTGTAGGATTCAAGACGACATTCCACTATAATCCCATGTTTTTCCTATTCCCGCGTTCTTAGCTTTTTTATAAAAACTAATTGATTTTGAATGAGATGAACTATAAGAATTAAACGAAGGGCTACATCAGGCATATATGACTCAGAGCTTACATGCTATAGTGTCTCTCTTATAGTTCATGAAGCCACGTGGCACATGTGGAGGCGTTGTCGCGACCTCCTTGCGTGGATTGATCACAGTGACGTGCTGCTGGTTCCAGAAGAATGTACTCGTCCTCCCTAAGCCATACTGGCGGTACATGCACGAAACGAAGATGTGCACGCACGCCACGCACGCACTCATCCCTCGCACGCACACGCGGGTACACGGGCGGACGCAATTTTGTACCAAGATCCACCCCATGTGATAATTTGACGCGTGTAAAGTTGTTCACTTCATTGATGGTCAATTAATACAGCGCATGCAAATTGAGTGGACGTGAGGGCGGAAGAAAGACATTATTACTCCTCTGCGCGCATGCGAGTAGTTAAATCGTGGGTTGCTAGTAGTACTTCCATTGGTCTCCTTCGTATTTTGTGCCAATTTTTGACAGTAACATAATATTTACGCATTTGAGCAGTGTAGTACTTGAAATTTATGTTCCGCTAAACTCATCGGGAGCCGTTTCAGGCCTCGAAACCAAAACCATCAACTAATCTTTACCTTGTTCCCATCACATTTGAAAGCCTGCTCACACCTACTAGTACGTACCAAACCTGAATGTGTTCCCACTATGCAGGTATTACTTAGGTTATAAAAAGGGGAACTACCTAACCGAAAATTACTCTACCTTTCCTCCTCATAAGTGCTTCTTCTTCGTCTGTCGTGGCCATGGCCGGTGAGCAGAGCTCTAGGTCGAGAACTACTCGTAACAAGGGAGCGGCAACCAAGGCTGCGGAAAAAAAGAGAGGGCTCACCACCACGCAGAGACCTCGAAAGATCTCTCACGGGCAGGCGATGGCTCCCAGGAGCGCCCTAGCCGCGGAGGCAAAAATGCCGAGCCGGCGGAGCTGGAGTCGTTATCCCTCGACCGCATGCCCGATCAGCTCAATAAGCAAAAGGAGTTCATCCAAGGCTTGATGGAGTTGCTAAAGGAGAGCCTCGACGACATGCCCGCTGAGCTCAATCAGTAGGGGGAGTTGACCGCCGGCTTGGTGATGCTGCTGAAGAAGAGCATTGCCTCGGAGAAGAAGGCGACCGGCGAAATCCTGCGACTTCAGGAGGACAAGGCGAAGCTCTGCCACGAGATCGACCTGTTGAAGGAGAAGAACGCCGGCTGGAAGAAGCTGCATGAGAATAGTAGTTCCTCGATGAAGATGTTGCAGGCCCTCGTCATGGAACAGAAGGAGGAGTTGGCGAAGCTCCGCATCGAGCACCCGACTGCTGTCAATGTACGTAATGCGGCTGTGGAACAGATGATGAAGGCTCGCGTCGAGAAATCCTACGTCATGGACAGAATGAAGAAGATGGCAGAGGAGACGTGCAAGGAGATGGAGGTCGTGAAGGCGATGAAGAAGCAGTTACAACTCCGCGGCGAATTAGATCATTTGGGGTGATAATCTTCCTTCTTCTTTTGCTACTGTGTTTCATCTTTTGCTTCGGGTGTTTCGCCGCATGTGTCACATTCTCTGCGAGGCATGAATAGAACAATGTTTTTTAGGGAATGAATAGAACAATGCTAACAATGAGATGACTAGCAAATTAGATCATTTTTATCGCCATATGGCACTGGGCTGCCGTGTTTCGTGCTCCTCCGTCGCAGTACTACTCCAGTGGAAAACTTGAGTATACCGCACGGTTCTTTGCTCCTCCTTGATCAAGTCGTCGGCGAATTTATACGAGCAGTCAAATCACAAGGCCCTGCCTTCCAGCAGTAATGAGTCGTCAAATCACAAAGGCCCTCGCCTCTCATGAAACCGACCAAGCTAGACTTCCCCGCCCTCTAGCCTTTTAAAAAATGTATACTTTTGTACAACAGTAGTATCAATGGATTGCGCCATGGAGCAAAACTTGAAATTAAAAAAAAGGTGGTACATATAGAGAGCGCTCGTCGCCAAATTATGCATATAGTACTATTAAAAAGGCTAGTCACAATAATGGTGTCCAGCACAACCCACCCCTCAAATAAAACTAGAGGGTGCTTGGATACGTTTTAGTCCCATGACTAAAAGTAGTGGGACTAAAACATGCTAGCCTCACCCATGCTTGGATCCAAATACTAAAACGGCTAAAATAAAGTTAATGAGCATTTATTATCCTCCAAACCCTCCAATCCAAAACTCGCCTGTGTTAAAGGAGAGGAGTTAAATGAGTAGAGAGAGGACTAATCCACATTTTAGTAGGGGTACCCCTGACTAAAATTTTTTAGTCTCAAGACTAGTTTTAGCCCCTCTTTAGTCAGGGGTGCTTGGAACTTTATCTTCTTAAAGAGACTATTTTTAGTCAGACTAAAATAAGTCCCTTGGATCCAGTCACCCTCTAAGCATCCTGGAATTCTTTGACAAAACTAAGCACCCTGAAATTCTTTGACAACTAAACTGCTGGCTATATGATGTTGGCCATATATATTGTACGTATATAATGTGAAGAAACGAGTGGTAGTACTATACCAACTAAAAGATGAAATGTAAGAAATACTAGTATGTACGTACTGAAGAGTTAAAGTAACGAGAAGAAACATAACATAGTTCTGCTGGGGGCTCAGCACAACACACCCCTCAAATTAAATTAACCACACCTGAAATGCAACTTTGCAACTATTCCGGTAGACACCGCATTAGAACCACCATGAGCAACGACACTGCCACCTTACTCGGAGTTCTCGTCCACGTCCTCGACTTCGTCCTTGTCCCTCTTCCTCTTGGCCGATACTTCTTTGCTTGAACCGCACACTTGGTTGTTGCTCTTCACCCAACCCTTGTAGATATTGAAGCAAAGGTAGCCATCCATTTCAGCGTAGTGGATGTGGTCTATGTCTAGTACATTCCGCTGCCATGCATGACGATGAAACGTGTATGAAGGTTTCTCTAGTTTACCGTACTAAGGATGAACCATGGCTCCTGCCAGGGTCAGCATTGAAGGCTGACGAGAGGACACCAGCCTATTCTTCTGGAGGTCGAAGGTGTTTCCTACAACGAGGCCTATCCGACGCATGACTTATTTGTCGGTACCAAAGTCTACAGTAACGAATTTGACTAGGTTGCTCTCGAGGAAGTCCTTAAAATCCTGGCACTCAACGTCGGCATGGCATATGTGGTAGACCAAGCATAAGTCATGCACGCAAACCTGGATCACGGCGGGCTTCATCCTCTCTTCGTCCTTTAGATCCTTCTCTCGTCCCAGGACTGTGGTGTACTCAACATCTAGCCCAGCGACCCACTCATCATCTGAGTCTTCGAACATGTGTCTGAAGCGAGAAAGGCATCCTTTCACCGTCGTGGAAGAACGGGTGTAGATGGCATCGAACTCATGGCCGGTGATGGTTCTAACCTTGTACTCACCGCCGATCGTGGAGATTTGGGATGCCATGGATTTCGGAGGAGGGTTAGGATTCGTGGAACTGCTTTAATGTGAATGGACGGGACGACTAGGAGCGAACCGCCGTAGTATTGAAGGACGTGCGGGGGCGAGTAGGAGAGAACTGCCAGCGTGCGAACGGCAGGGTAGTGGCTTTCCATTCTCCCATGATACGGGCTTCCGAGAGCCCTTGGATCTGAGATCGAACGGTTGCATGGCGTGATTCTAGACCTATGGGTGAATATCCTATCCTGGAGGGTTATTCTGCAAATTTTCAGCAACATAGCATGCGACCATTTGATCTCAGATCCAAGGCCTGCCAGCAGCCCGTATCATGGTCGCGCCAACCACGACCGTCGTGTCGCTCGCGTGGTCACGCCCTTGGAGATTTAACACGGTTTGTTAGGCTATCTGATGTTGGCATGTCATACATAGTCATCACTTAGTCACACATACTACAACATGGTTGGCTATAAGGTTGGCTATAAGTGTAATTTTTTTACTCCTCTCTATTTCTTTCTTCGTAATCCCTCCGTCCCATAATATAAGAACGACACAGGGAGTACTAGTATTTATTGCATTTGCCAAGGAGTGACCTCTTCCAATGAAATGGTGTCGCTAAGTTTGCTTCATTTAATTAGCTATAGACTCAAAATTGTCTTTTCACCTAGGTACACGCGCTTAGCACCGTTTCTTCCTTGGGTCACCAATCTAGTCTCTCTCTTCTTGATTAACTTGCCACATCAGACTTTATGCCTATGTGGCAAGCTTAAGCACCTGTAGGAGCAAGTAAAAGTAAGTACAATAGTGCGCTTTACATGGCATTTTTGCATATGTGGAGGAAAGAGAGGCAAGGAAAAAGTGGAGAAGTGGGCTCTCATGCAAGAGCCAGCCTCTACTACATGGTGGAGCGTTGGGAGAGGCACCTGTATGGACGTGATCAGGAATCGGGAGACTCACGCCGGTCATAGCGCCATAGTTAAAATGATAATGGCAAGTCCAATCACGGGGCCCCACCTGTCCAGCAGTAACTCGCTGTCAAATCACACAGCCCTACGTTTGCAGCAGCCTACTCCCTCGTCTTCTCGCATCTTTGTCAAACCGACTAGGCGGAACTGCCCCGCCTACCGCGCAGGAAAAGCCCCGCCCTCGACTTTTAAATAGTATACAGTATACTAATTTTGTATCCATGGATTGCGCCCGCGCCATGGAGCAAAGCGTCTAGAAAACGGTGGTACACATGTACGGAGTATACAGCACGCCCTCGCGTTCGCGTCGCACCCCAGACGGTCGGTCGGTCTGGCACGCTGCTCTCCGAATGGAACGCGCGTCATATTGCGTTTGCACACACATGTGGGATGGCAATTGAGAACCGACCATAGGCACACTCGCCGGCCCCGCAAGTCGGGTGACTTAATAGAAGAGGGAGACGAGCGATAGTACTAGAGAAGTGTTGTACTACGTTGGTGCCTGGACGAACCCTGCAAGACACGGAAGATCAGTTTGTCCATGCATGTGACGAGACTCCAGCAGACACGCCTGGATTGGCTATCGTCTACATATCGTGCAGGCTATGTTGTACATGGCTGTAGTTGTGGTCAGAAATCTAAAAAAAGGTTTCTTGTCATCTCGCAAAATTAGGTGTCATGTGCTTCGGATCACTGCGAGGGTTAAACAGCGACAACCGAGTTGGGCTAGTCATTGGGTGCACATGCACGAACAGTGACTACTCGGCTGCCATCTAGGTCAAGCCGGCTATGTTAATTAGGACATCTATCGATGGACCCCTTTTCTACGAGTTTATCTTTAATTTGAGCTTTGTTCCTCGTCTAGTTTGTCCGTCGGGATTCATGTTGTCTCCTTTGGGCAGTGAGGTTATGATTTCTTGTCATGCGGCATTTTTTCGTGTTATATGTTATAATCCGGCGCTTCAGATCAAAATGACGAAAACTGCGCCTCCGGGCCATGTGCATGAAGACTTCTCGAGAGTCATTGACGAGGTCAAGCCGGCTCCGGTAGACAAAAGAAAACTAGTACTACTCCACTGTATAGGCAGGAGCCTCCGCGCTTGCTTGCTAGTGATGCTCTCTTCACACTGTCTCGGCCTCTCCATATCTAAACACGATAGCGGTGGCCACACTCTCTCTCTCTCTCTGCTCACTGCTGGTCATAGATCCAGCCGGATCCTCTCCGCCGGGGAAGGTGAGAAGGTGCAACGTTCACGCGGTCGTCCTCGGCAACGGCTCTTACCCACTGCTGGGCGCGTCCCGATCAGCCTGCCTTGCCGTTCTCTCCCAAGCATCGCTGGCGAGGGAGGGCCTCCGACCCCTTCTTCCTCGCTGCCGTAGTGTGGGCAGATCCGGCCTCCCGCAGCCCACCTAGCGACATCCCGGCGACCATCAGGTATAACTTCCTTCAAAACCGGCCTTGCTCTACTTCCCGAGCTCCTGACGTCGCTGCATTTGTATCTTTTACTATTTCTCAGGCCCCCTCGTGGATAGGATCGATCGGCTGTTCAAAAACCACCTAATTTTTTTACGTTTAAAAGGTAAAACTAGTTCATGCACTCGAATCTAGTACTACTTGGTTCAAAGAAGGAAGAAAGGAGGTGGGGCTGGGGGAGGATTTGTTACCTGAATCTAGAACTTGGTCGAAAGAGGAAATAATGGGGGCGAAAAGTAGCAGAGACTGGCTATCCAACTGGTCTCTATGTCTAATAGGGAAATAAAGGGAAACGCAGTACAAACTCAATATAAACCCGATCTATTGGTTGAAAAAGGAAAGAAAGTGGGGACTGGGGGACAAGTCAACAGAGTAAGTCCAGCACTAGATTTGCTAGCCTCACATAGTATAAGGTGGCTATACCGAACAAAAATGGGACCAACCCAGATATCCTGTTCTGATGTTTGTTGCCCCGAGCCACTCTTATGTAATGCCACTGGTAAAATGTAGCAGTCGCACTGTTAAAAGTAAGGACACGTTAAACCAATGTTGTTTTCAATGTAATGCCTCCAGTAATATGAATCAATGGCACTTCTTTACATCTCCTGCTAAAATTTCCCATTAAGATAAGTTGGTTCTTTTCGTTAGAAATGCAACTGTCCTAGTCCGCCTACTCTCCCATGCCCAAAGTAATGTCGTATTTAACGGTTATCATAGTGTCAGTGCTTTAGAAATGCCAGTGCTTTAGAAATTGCTACTGTCCTTGTAGGATTGTCATTCAGATAAGGAACATGCTTCTTTTCATTTGATGCATGTTTCATCACTTGTTAGTCACCCTCCTTTCCACCCTTTTTTGTGCAAACAGAGATATACATTTCACGCTCGATCTTAGTTGAACTGCACAAATCATATCCAAATTATAGTTGAGCATTCCAGGAGCTTCACAACAACCCTTGATGTTGCTCAATTTTATTGCAACTAATGAAGAAGAAGCTCTGTGGGTTTCGTTTTCTGATGGAAATGGAACCGGGGCTGGAGCCCTTTTCTTAAAAAAATTGAAGAAGAAGCTGCTAGCTCACGGGACATTGCTTCATTTTAGGTGAACTGCACCAAAAGGTCCCATGAATTGAATCATCCATGTTGGTGACTGAAAGAGACAGCTTCAGCATCCCAGTCTAAGCACCCCCGGCCTCCATCCTTGCGACGCACGGTACACCTCGTTTGCCACCTGCTCGACCCTAGTGTCACTAATAAAATGAAGTAATAATACAGTTAAGAGCGAGTGTCATCTCTATCATTTCATTTCCAATGTAGATAAAGAAAGTGCTTCTCTTTTTTAATGTATGTTTCATGAACTAGTCCCATTGTTAATGTTTAAGCGTTTCTGCAAACTGGGGTGCTTAATTTTAGTTGATATGTACAAAAATAGAGATTTGAATGTCTCAAGGCGCCTCCTTGTACTACCGTTGTACACTGATGTTCATCACTGGCAGAAGGTGTATCTGGGAGACTTGGGACGATATCCAGTATGAGGCGTCGCAGGGCCCATCTCGCCCTCGCAGCATGGCATACTATGATACTATCACAATATTTTCTTCTATTTATTTTGTGTGTTTCATCAACTAGTGCCACTATAATGTAATCACGTTTTTTCATTATCTGTGCAAACAGGGTTATTCAGCTGCATTTTGGTGGAACTGCACAAATGTACGTATGGAACCAGCATATATGCAGAGTGCGAGGTGTGCCAAGTAAAAATTACTGACACCAACCATGCTGCATGCACGCATTGGCATCCACCACCACCAGTGGGATGTGTGGCGCTCTCTGTGGACGGATCTTTCTCGGCCGCAAATCATCTAACCAAATACTAGTAGCTTATATTGGCAGTTTTCTAGGGAGTACTCTTTTCTGAAATAGGAGGGGGCTGCCCCCCCCCAGCCCAATAGTCAGGCAAGTTGTGAATTGTCAGGAGGAGCTTAGGGTTGTCAGTATTTGCAGGTTGTGAATTGTGTTTTGTGTTGTGTATTTTGAGAGAACTTTCAGATATGAATGTCTTTTGAATTTCAGATTTGCAGTAATGAGCATATGAAGTATTTTATGAATTCTAGAGATCTATTTTTAGCACTTAAAAAATGTAGTTTCATAGGAGTATAAAAGTGCAGACAATGTGATTCTCAGAGAAGAAACTGCAAGTTTCAGTTTCAGATAAGAAATTGCAAGTTCAGTTTCAGCTAAGAAACTGCAACTTTCAGAGGCAGAGCATTTATATTAACACGGCCTTTTCAAACAGGGTTAACATCATGCTGGAAGTTTTATTCATGGTCGAAAATGGAACTACCAGCCAGTTAGCATCATGCTGATCAACATTCATGCATAGCACATCTTCATATGATGCACAGTCAAAATGCCCACACAATGCCGAGTGTGCGAAACACAGAGAAAACGAGGGACGAAGTTTTGGCAAGTGTTGGACGTGGTTTTGGGCTGCTCCCTCCTCCCCGCGGCTGGCTCTGCTGCCGCGCAGGCCTCACCGCCCCACCATACTCTCATCGCTGGCCTAGCCATCCCTCTACTCACCCACACCTGCTGTTATTCTCCAGCGACGGCAGACGAACCAGTAAACCCTCGTACAGTCGTACTCCCCTTCGCGTGGAAAACAACTGCCGAGTCTTCCCTGCCTCCGTGTCGTTCCCTTCCTAGACCTCGCCGTCGTCCACCACCCTGGTGCTCTCGGCGCGGCCTGGTCAACGTGGTCAACGACCAACATGCATCTGAAGTGGACTGTACGTGGAGAGGCCGACAGCTGGGTCCATGGCCGCACGCAAGGAAATGCCTCCTTATTACGCGCAAAATAATGATTCCTCCACCTCACATCAGGGACCCACCGAAAGGGCCTTTGTATTTCGCAAAAAAAACATTACCGCCGCTGACAGCTCGGACCCACCAGCTATATCTTCGCACGCAAGGAAGTGCCTCCTTATTACGCACAAAAAATGAATACTCCCCCTGCTAGCTGGGACCCACCATGGTGGGAGGCTGACATGTGGGCCTACTAAGTTGACTGGGACGGGGGCCTTTTTCAACTTTAGTCAATATGAATGATTCTAGCTCCAATGACCGGACGATGTCCATCCAACGGCCGTAGTGCTTCTTCAACCTCTGGTCTTCTTGCTCCAGCCGCCCAAAGCAGCGCCGGTCGTGCCGCATGCTCCTGCCTCCCGTGGCCGGCTGTGCTGCCGCGGAGGCCTCACCGTCCCCTAGTATTCCCACCGCTGGCCAGGCCCTGTGGCGACGGCAGCCTCACACCGCAGCCGAACCAGTGAACCCTCGTACTCCTCTCCGCGCGAGCTTCCACTGCCGCGCCTTCCCCGGCTCCGCGTCGTCCCCTTCCTAGGCCTCACCGTCGTCCACCGCCGTGGTGCTCTCCGCGCGGCGTGGTCAACATGGTCAAGGAACAACTTCCATCGAAAGAGTACTGTACGTGGAGAGGCTGACAGCTGGGTCCACGGCCACAGCCCAGTTTTTTTGTGATTTGCCAAGTAAGTCGCTTTGTCAGGCCTGTTGGGCTGCAAATCTTTCAAGACGAGGAGAGCTTTCTTTCGGCTGGCCCAGAAAATGGCCCATCAGTAATGAGAAATGGGCTATACATTTTTAAAACACATCAAACCGGCAATTAGTTTCAAATATATTTTTTTATTTCGAGATTTTAAATTACATTAATTTTTATGCGTGGAGAATTTGTTGGATTTTATATTGATATACATTTATTTTTAAAATCAGTTTGAATGTGAGTCGAAATTTCGGGATTAAAAACAGTTCGGACCGCACCGAAATATGCAAAATTTCGTATAATTTTTTAACCGTGGCCACAATATGGGCTGTAATGCTAACAAAAAGAATATGGGCTCCAAAAAAACCTTAATAATTAGCAAATGGGCTGTAAATTATTAGAAATAATGGCAGATGGGATGTATGCTATTTTCCACAGATTTGAGGCTTTCCTAAAAAAAAGGTTGACGCACAAGCAGTGACTATTGGATGGCCATCCAACGGCCGCCGTGCTTCTTCAATCTCTGCTCTTCCTGCTCCAGCCGCTCAAACAAGCGCCGGCGGGACTGCCTGCTCCCTCCTTCCTGCGGCTGGCTCTGCTGCCGCGCAGGCCTCACCGCCCCACCGTACTCCCATCGCTGGCCTAGCCATCCCTCTACTCACCCACACCTGCTGTTATTCTCCGGCGACGGCAGACGAACCAGTAAACCCTCGTACAGTCGTACTCCCCTTCGCGTGGGAAACAACTGCCGAGTCTTCCCTGCCTCCGGGTCATTCCTTTCGTAGGCCTCGCCGTCGTCCACCACCCTGGTGCTCTCGGCGCGGCCTGGTCAACGAGGTCAACGACCGACATTTATCTGAAGTGGACTGTACGTGGAGAGGCCGACAGCTGGGTCCATGGCCGCACACAAGGAAATGCCTCCTTATTACGCGCAAAATAATGATTCCTCCACCTGACATCAGGGACCCACCGAAAGGGCCTCTGTATTTGGCAAAAAAACGTTACCGCCGCTGACAGCTCGGACCCACCAGCTATATCTTCGCACGCAAGGAAGTGCCTGCTTATTACGCACAAAAAAATGAATACTCCCCCTGCTAGCTGGGACCCACCATGGTGGGAGGCTGACATGTGGGCCTACTAAGTTGACTGGGACGGGGGCCTTTGTCAACTTTAGTCAATATGAATGATTCTAGCTCCAGTGACCGTACGATGTCCATCCAACGGCCGTAGTGCTTCTTCAACCTCTGGTCTTCTTGCTCCAGCCGCCCAAAGCAGCGCCGGTCGTGCCGCATGCTCCTGCCTCCCGTGGCCGGCTGTGCTGCCGCGGAGGCCTCACAGTCCCCTAGTATTCCCACCGCTGGCCAGGCCCTGTGGCGACGGCAGCCTCACACCGCAGCCGAACCAGTGAACCCTCGTACTCCTCTCCGCGCGGGCTTCCACTGCCGCGTCTTCCCCGGCTCCGCGTCGTCCCCTTCCTAGGCCTCACCGTCGTCCACCGTCGTGGTGCTCTCCGCGCGGCGTGGTCAATGTGGTCAAGGAACAACTTCCATCGGAAGAGTACTATACGTGGAGAGGCTGGCAGCTGGGTCCACGGCCACAGCCCAGTTTTTTTGTGATTTGCCAAGTAAGTCGCTTTGTCAGGCCTGTTGGGCTGCAAATCTTTCAAGACGAGGAGAGCTTTCTTTCGGTTGGCCGAGAAAATGGCCCATCAGTAATGAGAAATGGGCTATACATTTTTAAAACACATCAAACCGGCAATTAGTTTCAAATATCTTTTTTTTTATTTCGAGATTTTAAATTACATTAATTTTTATGCGTGGAGAATTTGTTGGATTTTATATTGATATACATTTATTTTTAAAATCAGTTTGAATGTGAGTCGAAATTTCAGGATTAAAAACAGTTCGGACCGCACCGAAATATGCAAAATTTCGTATAATTTTTTAACCGTGGCCACAATATGGGCTGTAATGCTAACAAAAAGAAGATGGGCTCCAAAAAAACCTTAATAATTAGCAAATGGGCTGTAAATTATTAGAAATAATGGCAGATGGGCTGTATGCTATTTTCCATAGATTTGAGGCTTTCCTAAAAAAAAGGTTGACGCACTAGCAGTGACTATTGGATGGCCATCCAACGGCCGTCGTGCTTCTTCAATCTCTGCTCTTCCTGCTCCAGCCGCTCAAACAAGCGCCGGCGGGATTGCCTGCTCCCTCCTCACTGCGGCTGGCTCTGCTGCCGCGTAGGCCTCACCGCCCCACCGTACTCGCATCACTGGCCTAGCCATCCCTCTACTCACCCACACCTGTTGTTATTCTCCGGCGACGGCAGACGAACCAGTAAACCCTCGTACAGTCGTAATCCCCTTCGCGTGGGAAACAACTGCCGAGTCTTCCCTGCCTCCGTGTCATTCCTTTCGTAGGCCTCGCCGTCGTCCACCACCCTGGTGCTCTCGGCGCGGCCTGGGCAACGTGGTCAACGACCGACATGCATCTGAAGTGGATTGTACGTGGAGAGGCCGACAGCTGGGTCCATGCCCGCACGCAAGGAAATGCCTCCTTATTACGCGCAAAATAATGATTCCTCCACCTGACATCAGGGACCCACCGAAAGGGCCTCTGTATTTGGCAAAAAAACATTACCGCCGCTGACAGCTCGGACCCACCAGCTATATCTTCGCACGCAAGGAAGTGCCTCCTTATTACGCACAAAAAAATGAACACTCCCCCTGCTAGCTGGGACCCACCATGGTGGGAGGCTGACTTGTGGGCCTACTAAGTTGACTGGGACGGGGGCCTTTGTCAACTTTAGTCAATATGAACGATTCTAGCTCAGTGACCGTACGATGTCCATCCAACGGCCGTAGTGCTTCTTCAACCTCTGGTCTTCTTGCTCTAGCCGCCCAAAGCAGCGCCGGTCGTGCCGCATGCTCCTGCCTCCCATGGCCGGCTGTGCTGCCGTGGAGGCCTCACCGCCCCCGACTATTCCCACCGCTGGCCAGGCCCTGCGGCGACGGCAGCCTCACACCGCAGCCGAACCAGTGAACCCTCGTACTCCTCTCCGCGCAGGCTTCCACTGCCGCGTCTTCCCCGGCTCCGCATCGTCCACTTCCTAGGCCTCGCCGTCGTGCACCGCCGTGGTGCTCTCTGCGCGGCTTGGTCAACGTGGTCAAGGAACCACTTCCATCGGAAGAGTACTGTACGTGGAGAGGCTGACAGCTGGGTCCACGGCCACAGCCCAGTTTTTTCGTGATTTGCCAAGTAAGTCGCTTTGTCAGGCCTGTTGGGCTGCAAATCTTTCAATACGAGGAGAGCTTTCATGTGGCTGGCCGAGAAAATGGCCCATCAGTAATGAGAAATGGGCTATACATTTTTAAAACACATCAAACCGGCAATTAGTTTCAAATATCTTTTTTTCATTTTCAGATTTTAAATTACATTAATTTTTATGCGTGGAGAATTTGTTTGATTTTATTTTGATATACATTTATTTTTAAAATCAGTTTGAATGTGAGTCGAAATTTCGGGATTAAAAACAGTTTGGACCGCACCGAAATATGCAAAATTTCGTAGAATTTTTCAACCGTGGCCACAATACGGGTTGTAATGCTAACAAAAAGAATATGGGCTCCAAAAAAACATTAATAATTAGCAATTGGGCTATAAATTATTAGAAATAATGGCAGATGGGCTATATGATGTTTTCCACAGATTTGAGGCTTTCCTAAAAAAAAGGTTGACGCACAAGCAGTGACTGTTGGATGGCCATCCAACGGCCGTCGTGCTTCTTCAATCTCTGCTCTTCTTGCTCCAGCCGCTCAAACAAGCGCCGGCGGGACTGCCTGCTCCCTCCTCCCCGCGGCCAGCTCTGCTGCCGCGATGGCCTCACCGCCCCACCGTACTCCCATCGCTGGCCTAGCCATCCATCTACTCACCCACACCCGCTGTTATTCTCCGGCGACGGCAGACGAACCAGTAAACCCTCGTACAGTCATACTCCCCTCCGTGTGGGAAACAACTGCCGAGTCTTCCCTGCCTCTGTGTCGTTCCCTTCGTAGGCCTCGCCGTCTTCCACCGCCCTGGTGCTCTCGGCGCGGCCTGGTCAACGTGGTCAACGACCGACATGCATCTGAAGTGGACTGTACGTGGAGAGGCCGACAGCTGGGTCCACGGCCGCACGCAAGGAAATGCCTCCTTACTACGCGCAAAATAATGATTCCTCCACCTGACATCAGGGACCCACCGAAAGGGCCTCTGTATTTCGCAAAAAAAAACGTTACCGCCGCTGACATCTCGGACCCACCAGCTATATCTTCGCACGCAAGGAAGTGCCTCCTTATTACGCACAAAAAAATGAATACTCCCCCTGCTAGCTGGGACCCACCATGGTGGGAGGCTGACTTGGGGGCATACTAAGTTGACTGGGACGGGGGCCTTTGTCAACTTTAGTCAATATGAACGATTCTAGCTCCAGTGACCGTACGTTGTCCATCCAACGGCCGTAGTGCTTCTTCAACCTCTGGTCTTCTTGCTCTAGCCGCCCAAAGCAGCGCCGCTCGTGCCTCATGCTCCTGCCTCCCGTGGCCGGCTGTGCTGCCGCGGATGCCTCACCGCCCCCTACTATTCCCACCCCTGGACAGGCCCTGCGGCGACGGCAGCCTCACACCGCAGCCGAACCAGTGAATCCTCGTACTCCTCTCCGCGCGGGCTTCCACTGCCGCGTCTTCCCCGGATCCTCGTCGTCCCCTTCCTAGGCCTCGCCGTCGTCCACCGCCCTGGTGCTCTCGGCGCCGCTTGGTCAACGTAGTCAAGGAATGACTTCCATCGGACGTGGACTCTACGTGGAGAGGCTGATAGCTGGGTCCACGGCCGCAGCAAGGAAGTGCCTCCTTATTACGCGGAGAATAATGATTCCTCCACCTGACAGCTAGGACCCACCGGACGGGCCACTGTATTTCGCGAAAAAAACGTTTCCCCCTGACTGCTGGGACCCACCAGCTACATCTTTGCACACAAGGAAGTGCGTCCAGGAAAAAAAAATGATTCGCCCCCTGACTGCTGGGACCCACCAGCTACATCTTTGCAGGCAAGGAAGTGCCTGACAGTCGGGACCCACCTGGACGAAGCGTACGTAGCATTGTCATTCTGGTCGCGAACGTGTACGTACATATATACTGGTGGATGTAGAGGCGCGCACGTGTCGTAGTAGAGGCGCGTACGTGTCGTAGTAGAGGCGCGCACGTAGCATGTACACGTACGTACAGCGGCCAGGGTGCAAGAAAGAAAATACAGCCACGTATGTGTACATACGGGCGGGGTCTCGAACGCCTACTCGCGCATATGTACGGCCAGGGCTCGTGTACATGGCTGGGTCAGAAGGGAGAAACAGCGTCGTCGTCGTGTTCATGGGGAGGCAACGGAATGCGTCGTGTTCTTGGGGAGGCAACGGAATGCGTCGTGTTCATCGGGAGGCAACGGAACACGTGGGAGCCAACCGGCTGGGTCGGAACGGAATGCGTGGTCGTGTTCATCGGGAGGGCTTGGACGGAACAGGCGATGGAAACGAGGCCTCGCGTACCGCACAATGGAGGAAACGATTCTAGCTCCAGTGACCGTACGATGTCCATCCAACGGCCGTAGTGCTTCTTCAACCTCTGGTCTTGCTCCAGCCGCCCAAAGCAGCGCCGGTCGTGCCGCATGCTCCTGCCTCCCGTGGCTGGCTGTGCTGCCGCAGAGGCCTCACTGCCCCTACTATTCCCATCGCTGGCCAGGCCCTGCGGGGACGGCAGCCTCACACCGCAGCCGAACCAGTGAACCCTCGTACTCCTCTCCGCGCGGGCTTCCACTGCCGCGTCTTCCCCGGCTCCGCGTCGTCCCCTTCCTAGGCCTCGCCGTCGCCCACCGCCGTGGTGCTCTCTGCGCGGCGTGGTCAACATGGTCAAGGAACGACTTCCATCAGAAGAGTACTATACGTGGAGAGGCTGACAGCTGGGTCCACGACCACAGCCCAGTTTTTTCGTGATTTGCCAAGTAAGTCGCTTTGTCAGGCCTGTTGGGCTGCAAATCTTTCAATACGAGGAGAGCTTTCATGTGGCTGGCCGAGAAAATGGCCCATCAGTAATGAGAAATGGGCTATACATTTTTAAAACACATCAAACCGGCAATTAGTTTCAAATATCTTTTTTTCATTTTGAGATTTAAATTACATTAATTTTTATGCATGGAGAATTTGTTTGATTTTATATTGATATACATTTATTTTTAAAATCAGTTTGAATGTGAGTCAAAATTTCGGGATTAAAAACAGTTCGGACTGCACCAAAATATGCAAAATTTCGTATAATTTTTTAACCGTGGCCACAATATGGGCTGTAATGCTAACAAAAAGAATATGGGCTCCAAAAAAACCTTAATAATTAGCAATTGGGCTGTAAATTATTAGAAATAATGGCATATGGGTTGTATGCGATTTTCCACAGATTTGAGGCTTTCCTAAAAAAAGGTTGACGCACAAGCAGTGACTGTTGGATGGCCATCCAACGGCCGTCGTGCTTCTTCAATCTCTGCTCTTCCTGCTCCAGCCGCTCAAACAAGCGCCGACGGGACTGCCTGCTCCCTCCTCCCCGCGGCCGGCTCTGCTGCCGCGCAGGCCTCACCGCCCCATCGTACTCCCATCGTTGGCCTAGCCATCCCTCTACTCATCCACACCTGCTGTTATTCTCCGGCGATGGCAGACGAACCAGTAAACCCTCGTACAGTCGTACTCCCCTCCGTGTGGGAAACAACTGCCGAGTCTTCCCTACCTCTGTGTCGTTCCCTTCGTAGGCCTCGCCGTCGTCCACCGCCCTGGTGCTCTCGGCGCGGCCTGGTCAACGTGGTCAACGACCGACATGCATCTGAAGTGGACTGTACGTGGAGAGGCCGACAGCTGGGTCCACGGCCGCACGCAAGGAAATGCCTCCTTACTACGCGCAAAATAATGATTCCTCCACCTGACATCAGGGACCCACCGAAAGGGCCTCTGTATTTCGCAAAAAAAAAACGTTACCGCCGCTGACAGCTCGGACCCACCAGCTATATCTTCGCACGCAAGGAAGTGCCTCCTTATTACGCACAAAAAAATGAATACTCCCCCTGCTAGCTGGGACCCACCATGGTGGGAGGCTGACTTGGGGGCATACTAAGTTGACTGGGACGGGGGCCTTTGTCAACTTTAGTCAATATGAACGATTCTAGCTCCAGTGACCGTACGATGTCCATCCAACGGCCGTAGTGCTTCTTCAACCTCTGGTCTTCTTGCTCTAGCCGCCCAAAGCAGCGCCGCTCGTGCCTCATGCTCCTGCCTCCCGTGGCCGGCTGTGCTGCCGCGGATGCCTCACCGCCCCCTACTATTCCCACCCCTGGACAGGCCCTGCGGCGACGGCAGCCTCACACCGCAGCCGAACCAGTGAATCCTCGTACTCCTCTCCGCGCGGGCTTCCACTGCCGCGTCTTCCCCGGATCCTCGTCGTCCCCTTCCTAGGCCTCGCCGTCGTCCACCGCCCTGGTGCTCTCGGCGCCGCTTGGTCAACGTAGTCAAGGAATGACTTCCATCGGACGTGGACTCTACGTGGAGAGGCTGATAGCTGGGTCCACGGCCGCAGCAAGGAAGTGCCTCCTTATTACGCGGAGAATAATGATTCCTCCACCTGACAGCTAGGACCCACCGGACGGGCCACTGTATTTCGCGAAAAAAACGTTTCCCCCTGACTGCTGGGACCCACCAGCTACATCTTTGCACACAAGGAAGTGCGTCCAGGAAAAAAAAATGATTCACCCCCTGACTGCTGGGACCCACCAGCTACATCTTTGCAGGCAAGGAAGTGCCTGACAGTCGGGACCCACCTGGACGAAGCGTACGTAGCATTGTCATTCTGGTCGCGAACGTGTACGTACATATATACTGGTGGATGTAGAGGCGCGCACGTGTCGTAGTAGAGGCGCGTACGTGTCATAGTAGAGGCGCGCACGTAGCATGTACACGTACGTACAGCGGCCAGGGTGCAAGAAAGAAAATACAGCCACGTATGTGTACATACGGGCGGGGTCTCGAACGCCTACTCGCGCATATGTACGGCCAGGGCTCGTGTACATGGCTGGGTTAGAAGGGAGAAACAGCGTCGTCGTCGTGTTCATGGGGAGGCAACGGAATGCGTCGTGTTCATGGGGAGGCAACGGAATGCGTCGTGTTCATCGGGAGGCAACGGAACGCGTGGGAGCCAACCGGCTGGGTCGGAACGGAATGCGTGGTCATGTTCATCGGGAGGGCTTGGACGGAACAGGCGATGGAAACGAGGCCTCGCGTACCGCACAATGGAGGAAACGGACCTCCTACGTTCGGAACGGGGTCCTGTTGATCGGGAGGGGTGTGGCGTACCGCAAAACGGAGTTAATGGACCTCCTACGGTCAAAACGGGGGTCCTGTTGATCGGGAGGTGTGTGGCGTACCGCAAAACGGACGAAACGGACCTCCTACGGTCAAAACGGGGGTCCTGTTGATCGGGACGGGTGTGGCGTACCGCAAAACGGATGAAACGGACGTCCTACGGTCGAAACGGGGGCCCTGTTCATCGGGAGGGGTGTGGCGTACCGCAAAACGGGACTCCACGGGATACTGTTCATCTCCACCGTCGACCTCCTCCAGCCTCTACGGGCTACCGTCGACCTCCTCCAGCCTCCACGGGATACTGTTCATCTCCACCGTCGACCTCCTCTAGTCTCCACGGGCTACCGTCGACCTCCTCCAGCCTCCACGGGCTCCTGTTCATCCAGCCTCCACCGCGCGCTACTCCACCGGCTACTGTTCAACCACTCCTCCACGGGCACCCCTCCACCGTCTACTGTTCATCCAGCCGTCCACACCACGGGGTCCTGTTCAACCACCCCTCCACGGGCACCCCTCCACCGTCTGCTGTTCATCCAGCCCTCGACCACACCACGGGATCATGTTCATCGAGAGGCAATGCCACCGCTCAATGTTCATCCAACCCCCACCCCCCCCGCAACGCTCACTGTTCATCCGAGAGGCAGCATCGATCGGCTTCAGTTAGCAGCAGTAGCGAAGGAATCGCTCGATCGGGTTCAGTTAACAGCCATCGATCGATCGCTCGGGTTCAGTAACGCGTAGCCTGCAGTGCAATCGCTCGGGTTCGGTTAGAGCCAACGCCTCGCACACACGCACGTACGTGTACGAGAGAAACGCGCATCGCTCGGCCCCGGACCTCCCACCGTAACCGGGAACTCCCCGAAATTTTCCTCGCCCTCGCTTCTACCACGGTTTTTTCCGTCATGGATGGCCCAAAAATTTGTCATGCAGCTGCGTCTCCGGCCCGCCCAGGACGAAAAGCCCATTTTCTTTCATGATTTTTTGTCATAGAAGTAGGAGCCCACCACATCTATGATGATACCAGGTTTTGTCACAATTATCTTCATAGAAGTGTCATATGTATGACAGAAAAAAAATTCGTTCGGCCCAAAATGTGACGGATGTGTCTTTTTTTTTGTAGTGAGTACACCTGCACAAATGGACGCGAAAAGCCTAGTCTCGCTGTATCAAAGAACTCCAATTTTCTGCCCCCGCAGTAACCATCGCTGATAAAATGGCTGCTAGTGTGTGCGTGAGAGGAGCAACGGAGTACGCTAGCTACGCGCTTTAATAGAGCATGAAGAGTACGCATGTCTACTTTCCCTGCATTGATAGTACAACGGTGGTTCTAGAGAACAGTAGTACCCTCCACTTGCAACTATAGCTCCTTGGCCTTGAGATTCAAGAGTTCAAAACTGATGAACTTTAGAAGTACAGTACATCACACTACTAGTTGAGAAAGTAGTACTACTACTGCTACAGTACCACGTAGTAAATAGTAGCCGCACCATCGCACTAGGCACTACCACTATGTGTGCCCGCATAACTTCCTTAACGAAGGGACGAGGCGAGACCAAGGCAGTTCGTCGCCGTAACATCCAAAAATTCTAAATTTTGAAATGTTATATTAAATTAAGTAAGAATGATTGCTTGTGTGATTTGTTGTGTGAAACTGAGTGAAATTTGACTCTTTTTGAAAGTTGAATGAGAGGGAATGAAATGACTTTCCCAAACTTTCACTTTGTATTCTGATCTCCATGAATTCAATTTTTTTTCAAATACAAAACCCTAGAGAGAAGATGACATGACTTCTTCCATTTAAAATGAAAAGGGGTTTTGAAAATATTTGAATTTCATTTGGAAATATTTCAAATTCAGAAACTTTATGCAACTCAATGATTTTCAAGAGAGAAGATAAAATGACTTCTTCAAATCATATGAAATATGAGTTGAAGTTTAAGACAACCAAATTTAAAGTCCCATTGAAGGTATTTTGAAAACCATTTTCAATTTGGAGTTATTAGGTTTTATTCAAATTATTTTTCTCCAAAAATAAAATAAATGGAAATAAGGGTAAAATGATTCCCTTCAATGTAAAATTTGGAGAAAATAAATTTGAAGACGTTGTTGGTATTTTAAAATGACTTTTATTCGGTTTTATTGTAACAGTAGCACTGTTTGCTCTATTTGAAATTTTTGTGAAATTTATTTGCCGCTAAAATATTGTTCATGTTTTCAAAAATCTTTTTCTGAAAATTTTGATATATAATATGCCTATATATAATTTTTATTATTTATTTGTTTGTTCTATTTTGTTCTAAAAAAAGTTAGTTCTGGCTGACCGAACTGGGCCGCGCCCAACCTAGCCGTCCCAAGCCACCGCGCGCTCGTCTCCGAGCTCGGGACAAAGTCCCGAGCCAGCACGCCGCCTGCACCTGTGTCCGCCCCGGACTCCGCCTCGCCGCCGCCTCTCTTGCCCCTCCCCCATGCCTCCCGAGGCCACCCCCTCCTTAAATAGCCCGGCCCCGGCCCCCTCTCTCCCTCAACGCAGCAGCAGCAGCAACAACAACCACAGCAGCCGCCGCCGCTACTCCGCCTCCCGCGTAGCCGACGCCGCCGCCCGCGTAGTCGCCGCCGCCTCGCCCCGCCGCCATCGCCGGAGCTCCGAGCCGCCACCGGACTCGCCGACGATCAGCCCGACCCGACCTGCCGGTTTTGCCGGTCCGGTAATAAACCGACCCCGGTCCGATCCGGTTTTTCTTTTCGGTTTTTCTTTTAAGACACGGTTTATTATTTTAGTTTAGTTATTTACCAACCATTTGTTCGTTAAGTTTCTGTAGCGAACGATTTCGTTCGTTAGTCTTCCGTAGCGGACGTTCGTCCGATAGATTTTTTCTTTTCTGTTTTAGTTTCGGCCAGGGACCCATCTGAAAATACTTTTCTTACAAATCAGTACCTGTTTTTCAAACCCTCACAACTTTTAAACCGTTTGTCCAAATTCAACGAAACCAACGCCAAATTCTTCGTTATGACCCCCTCTATCCAAAGAACATATTAAATCAAATTCTTGCAATTTTAAAATTTGAATTAGATCAGATTCTATTTCAAACTTGTTTTGGCTATAACTTAAGTTTTACAACTCTGATTTAATTGATTATTTTTGCAAATCAAAGCTCTTGACATGTACCTTATGTTAAGATCAAAATCACATAATTATGTTACTGTTAAAAATATGTTTCTGTCTAGAAGCTTTATTTGATGATATTTTTAGTTTTCCGAAGTGTTTTCTGCGTTCTTTTGGATCTTTGAGTGATTGCTGATGTGTGGTTATAATTGCTTACTTACGATAGATTGATCGGAGTGTCACAAGTAGAACTATCAGGCATTATGAGTGCGACAAATCTTCATCAACAGTACAAGGCAAGTTCACACGTTGATCATATTTTTCTATACCCAGTTTTTTTACTATGCATTAGTTCACCACTACAGATTTGCATGAGTAGGATTGGGAATTGGGCACTGATACGTAGTTCATGAGGTAGGAACCTATGATCCTTGAAAACCCCGAGAATATACGTTATGCTCATATTGCTTAGCCATGTTCGTAGACGGGGATTGGTATGTGAGATTCATGAAAGTTGCGAGAATTATAAAAATTAAGGGTAACTTCAAGGTGGCAAAATTAACACACATCTGGGTGGAATGGTTGGGGCACCCTGGGGAAACCAGTGGCTTGTCGGGCACTTGGGGAATCTAGTGTTGTCCTAGGAGATACCGGGGTATCCGTGTGATCATCTTATGGAATGCCACCTAGGTTCAAAGGGATAATAAGATTATTCATGCTAGAAACTTCCGTGTGCAGCCACAAGCCATTATGGGCTCTGGCATAGTTGAGTAAGTTGTGGGAAACCTTTCCATCATAGGCTAGTAGATGTAGGGGAATTGTAGGTGTACCGGCCTATCTATCGGTTAAGGGGACCTCCTTAGAAAGACTGTGTCTCGATTATCCGTTTCTCAAACATCATGCAGTGCGAGAAATTCAACGGAGGAGATCAAGTCTTGTAGGGAAAAGTGCGCAAACCTCTGCAGAGTGTATAAACAAATCATGATTTGTCGTGTCCCCGGTTATGGACATCTTTGAGTATCAGGTATTTGAATTATTGGTTGATCTTGTCATGTTACTTAATTACCGTATTGGGTTATTAACAATTTGGGAATTTTGGGATTGGATTGGGGTTACCTTCTAAATAATGGCATGAACTTGGTAGTAAATAAAATATATTCCTTTGTTGTAGGAAAAATTTAGCTTTATGCAAAAAAATCAAACTTAGAGCCTCCGCCAGCCAAATATGCATATAGAGATAGATATTCTCATTATTGTTTTATGGTGTGAAATTGCTAGTACATTCAATGTACTGACCTACATGGCTGCAACATCTCATATTGCAGGATTCTTACGACGAGTAAGTGATACGTTAGGGTTATGATGTCTACACTCAACTTTGCCGTTGGTATTGTTGGAACTCCACAACCTTGTTGTTACTTCCTCTATATGGATTGAGGTAATAGTATTTACGTTACTCTATACATGTGATTTACCTCTGTTATAAATCCTCGACTACTGTGTATGTCAGGATACCAATCTAGGGATGACACTTAAGCACAGAGACTTTGATCCATTCGGGTCGGGTCACTCCAAGATGGTATCAGAGCACATGTTGACTATAGGATGTGACCCCTAGAAACTGGCAAGCCCTTAGGACAGGTTTTCTCTAAAACTTTAGTTTCAAAAAAAGGATCCCTTAACTCTCATCTTTTTTAAGCTTTACCAAGTATTTTCCTCTCATCTCAAATAGTTAGACTATACCCTTTCCCCTTTTGACCACACAAAGATTCAGCTGATGAGACCACTCCGAGAAGATATCGGACAACTAAGACCACTTCGGAATGAAGAGGATTTTACCGAGCATTATGATGGAAACTACAACGGTTGAAGACTCCGAAGACTAGGAGAATTTGAAGGCTCTGAAGAATTTCCAGATTAGTATGACCTAGGAAGGCTACCCTTAGGGAATTTGTCAGACTATTGAAGTTGTCAATATCCGAGATCAAGGTGTGTCGGAGAAAGACCGGAACATGGAGCGTTAAAACTCAAAGTTTTTGTCAAGAAAACCCTAAGGAAGGAGATACCAACTATGGAATGATACCTCATGGCAATGAAAAGGGCAGAAACACGGCTATCCATGATGTTATCGCCGGCTTATGCTATTGTCACCGTGCTGAGTTAATCATGCATTTCATCGGAAGGATTGGATGACAAAAATGCTAATGGAGCATCTATCAACAAAAGATAAAGTTTTAACCTTAGCTGGTGTAATGCCAGGATTTGGAGTATTACATCAAGAATTTTAAGATGGACCTTCAGGAAGCCGTATTTGACAAGGAAGCATTTTGTAAAGAACTCGGGACCCAGAAGCTGAAAGTAGCCAAGCTAGAGGAGAAAAACCTTGAGATACCGGAGATTCGTCAGGAACTGAAGGACAATAGGACCATGGTTCATGCCAAGGATGTTGAAACCCAGAAGTTTGGAATGCAACTCCAGAATATTAAAGGACGTCACGAGAGACTTCGCGTCAACAGAAATGGCCTGGCAGAAGAACTTAAGAAGATCAACAAGAATGATCAGTAGAAGACCAAGCCCATGTTATATACTTACGTTAGATGCGACGATTGTGAGATGTCATTTGTTTGATGTTTTTTTTGAACATCCACAAAATAAAACCATCTCTACAAAATTATTGTTTGTATTGTGTGTATCCCTCTCTATCTCTCTTATCTCGCCCCAAACCCCTGGAACTAATAGAGGATGAATGGAGATGAACTCATATTTTTTGGAGCGATGTCTCAATTGGAGACGGACCGATGGATTCAGAACATGGAAGATCACATGAACAATAACACCATAGCCGTAAAGGATATGGCCCAGAATGCTCTTAAGTGCTTTGAAAGAGGTGCTGCTATTTAGTGGAGGATGTACCAAACCATCAATGGATGGCAAGGAGTAACCACTTGGAAATAATTTAAGTTGACTCTGCTAAATCTCGGTTGTGTCCCAGAAATTGAAGCCTTATGGAAATTGCCGTGGTTTTGTCACGGCAGATGTCCTGGAGAAAGGACTTAGTCGTGGAGCCATCGCTACGGGTTAGCTTAAAGGGGTTAAAGCGGACAAGGGATGCAAGAGAGTTTTATACTAGTTCGGCCCCTTACGATGAAGGTAAAAGCCTACGTCTAGTTGTGATGGAATTGATGGGGTTTCGATGACCAGGGAGCGAATACGCTTTCCCTGAGTCTCGAGTTGTTGTCTGTTGTCCATGAACCGCCGCTGGGTCGTCCCCTTATATACATGGGTTGACGCCCGTCGGTTTACAGACTCCGAGGCCGGCTCATAATCGTGTCCAGCTCGGTCTCTGCTACTTCTATCTTACAACACAAGTTTACATCTCAACGCCGGTTTGTGTCTACCGGCTTTGGCCCCTGGGCCTTCATGAAGCGTCACCGTCTGTCTTCATGGGCTTCAGATACAGATGAACTACTTATGAAGTTAACCCGGCCTCTCCTGGCCGGTTTATGCCCAGTGGTAATATCCCCAACATTAGGCCCCAGATTGATTTGAACTGGTTCATGTCAATCCTCAATACTTAAGAAAATTTCTTCTTCAACATCTTCACACAATCTTGTAAACCGCCATGACATCATTTTCTAGGATCATGGTAAACCGGCGTGACGTCACCTGTCATTAACGAGCCTCCAACAATCGAGGCGATAGCATCACCTCATATCCAAAAATCCGGCTCCTCGATTTTCGCATCTGTCGTTTATCTCCCTTATAAATAGGGCCAGGGGGTCTTTCCATTTTCCCCCTCGTGCCTCTTCGCTTCATCGTCATCCTCGCGACGCCCGACCCTTCGACCTCGGCCGCCGCCGTCAACCTTCGACTGCTGCACCAACCTTGGCCGCTGCATTGACCTGAACGTACCAGAGCTCCTCCGCACGCCGCCGCTGCTCAACAGCATCCGTAAGTCTCCCCTTTCTCTTACCATAGATCTGCACTTAGGGTTCTGTCGTTCATCAGTGTTCGTCGCCGCAGTTCTTTTTCCTTATTTATATCGATGGATTAGATCCAAAAACCACATAGATCTCGCGCGGTAGTAGTTTAAGCCACATAGATCTCGCACGGTAGTAGTTTTAGCACCTGTTTGATATCCAACTCATCTTAACTTGGTGAACTTTTAGTACGCTGGAATTTATGTCAGAATATATTTTTTTCCTACGCGCGGTAGATCTGAAATTACCATAGCAAGATGTGAAACTTGTTTCTTCCTCCACTTACACACTTTGAATACCAGATTGGCCGGTTTAACTTCACAGAAAAAATGATGACCCGGTAGATACCATTAGTCCCCTGTTGAACCGTCAATGCATTATACCGTTCCATTGTCAGACTCCGGCTTACGAATAACCAAATCCGGTTTACCAATATGCTTGTATCCTCATACCGCTGTATAGTTGTCCACTGTAAATCTTAAACCGGTAATAATCATTTTTCAGATTTTTCCTTGTCATGGCTAAACAAGTCTATGAGTGCAATTGGGCTCCCTCTGGAGTAACCGAGGAGCAGTTAAACAACCTTCTTAAAACGAGCGCTTTAGCCAAGAAAGATGTCATCCACAGGAGGGTCCCTGGCCCGGAAAATCCTCCTACACCCGAGGATGGAGAGGTAGTCGTGTTTGCTTATCATCTCGGACGAGGTTTTAGCCCTCCTGGTTCAAAAAATTTCCGAGATGTGCTAGCCAATTTTTAGCTGCGCCCTCAAGACATCGGTCCCAACTCTGTTACCAACATCTGCCACTTCCAAGTATTCTGTGAAGTTTATCTGCAAGAGGAACCTACAGTCGAACTGTTTAGGGATTTCTTTCACTTAAACCGTCGCACCGAGTTCTCAGATCGACCCAATACGGAACTGGGCGGAATGGCGGTTCAGAAGAGGAAAGAAGTCACCTTCCCCCATCCCAAACTCCACAGTCACCCCAAAGATTGGAACCAAACTTGGTTTTACTGCATGGATACCTCTCCATCTGACAAAAACCCCCTGCCGGGTTACCGCCCTGAACGCCTGAGCAACACACACCCGTTTCCTCAGAGGTTGACAGCAAGAGAACGGGACAACTATGCTCACCAACTGTCAAAGCTTAGAGCCTTCATGGCGAATGGTTTGAGAGGAGTTGATCTTGCTCGTTGCTGGATAAGCTAGAGCATTCTGCCCTTAAGCCAGCGCCCCAGTTTGATGTGTGAGTACACGGGGAGTTTTGTCGGAGTAAATGGCCACGGGTAGCCTAACCGACTGCCCCTGGTTCTTCTGAAAAAATTATCAGGCCTTCGGGCCTCCAAGCACTCCAAGCATTGGGCCGCCTTCCCTGGCCGATTACCTCTGAAGCCCACTCCCGGAAGGCGACCCAGCCTCAGCAACCCCTCCCCAGGACGACTACGGGGTGGCCGACTCCAAGAAGCCGGCCAAGAAGGACGCCGACTCCAAGGAGCCGGCCGAGACCACAACCACCAAAGCTACTCCCACATAACGGCGACAAGACGGGGTGTGGCCACAGTGCAGCCCAATACCCCCGAAGCCCGAGGCGGGCATGGCTACAGGAGGCCGTACGGGACGGCCGTCTCCTGTGCGGCTCGGCACTGTAGCCATGCTAGCCTCAACGTCATCCACGACAGACTCCCGTACGGCCCACGGGCCGCGGGCCCCTTCAGCCAGAGAGAGGCGTGAAGGCGGCCCGGTCTTTCCCAGTCGGCCAAGGGCGTAGCCGGCCCCCAGAAGTCGGCTACTCCCTTCCTCGAAGCAGGAGCCCCATTAAGGAGACAAGAGGAGGTAAGGCTACAGTGAGAGCCCCCGAGGCGGCCCACTGTAGCCACGCTTACCTCGACAAAGCCCTTGTCATCAGAGGCGAGGCTACAGTAAGCAGCCGCCGACAAGACCCTAGGCGGTGGGGCCGGCCTGTCGACCAAGAAGCCGGCAGCCGGCGGGACCCACCAGCCGGCGGGACCCAACAGCCGGCGGAGAAGCCGGCGAGCATAGACACTGACGGCTGGGACCAGCACCCAGTCGGATTACCATTGTACCCCCGGGGGGTAGGCCTATATAAACCCCCCGGAGCACCCATGCAAAGGGTTGGCTTCTAAGCATAGCACACACACCATAGATAGAGAGAAGCAAGAGCTAGCCTTGTTCTTCTTCTCCCTTGAACCCAACAGCTCTAGGAGCGATTGTAGCTACCTTTCCTTGATCTAGTGATCATGCGGAGACCCCGCAGAGCAGGACTAGGGGTGTTATCTCCTCGGAGAGCCCCGAACCTGGGTAAGATCCGCCGGCGTGCATGTCTTCGCCTCATCCCGTTTCCAGGCACCGGCGACGTCTTATTGGCACCCACAATGATAAGCCATCCTTTGGCATATGTCGCACCAACCACCCGACATTTGGCGCCCACCGTGTCGTCCGGAGACCTGTTCTGGACGGGAACCCTCTTCCTCCCCCGCGAGCGCAGCCAGCCTGCTGCGCCTGATGGCGTTTGCCTCGACGTGCTGCAAGGCGTCGACGACGCTTGCGCAGCAAGCCGCCTCGCCGATTTGCTCGGCGAGACTCGCATCTCCGACGAGCCTGCGTCCGACGCAGGCACCGACTACCCCGAGAACCGCCTCGTCAGCCTCCTCGACCAACTTCACGTCTCCAGCAAGCCTGCTGCAGACATGGAGTCGGTCGGCTCCACCGACCCGATGCTCATGGACTCCGACACCGCATCGCTTGACGCCTACCCCTCCGACGTGGTGGTCTTCGACGACCCCCTCCCTCGAGCTGACAGCGGCAGCAGCGCTGTCACCGAAGTGCTGGTCCTCAGCCACGTCACCAACTCGGGCGAGAATGCCCACGACGCCCTGCAAGCGGCAATGCACGACCTCTCCGTCCCCATCCCGGCCGACGCCGACGCCGAGATCCTGGAGGCACGCCGCCTTGCCCTCATCGCGGAGGGCCAGAAGATAGCCTCCATGAGACGCCTCACTGGGGCCCACCAGCGCGAAGTCGACCGCGCCGCCTTCGGCACGCCGCCGCCTAGCGGCCCGAGCCGAGCCGGCTTCGTCCAGAAGCGCGGCGCGGCCGTCGCCAGCATGATGGGCGCAGATCGCCCCGTCTACGCCACCCCGCTCGAGAATCTGCGAGCCGCTCAGGCGGCCGCAGAAGAGCTCAATGGGCTGGGAGCCGATGAGCTCACCTACATGACAAGACGGATCCAGCAGCTGCTCGACGCGGCTACAGAACGGCACGAAGCCGGCGCTCGTGCTGATAGTCATCCCCCGCGCCGAGAGCACGCCGCAACTTCCCGCTCGCCACTGCGAGCGGCGCGCGCCAGAAGAAAGACAAGGAGCCGGCTGGCAGCCGCAGCCGGACTCGCATTACCATCGAGCGCGACGCGGAAGGCCGCCCTCGAGCGGTTGAACACCAAGGAAATCTGCCTCCTCCCCCGCCTCGAAGAGAAAGACGCCTCACTCCGCGGCCTATCACACACCCGACTCTTGGCGACCGACTCGGCCGCCGAGAAGGGGTCGGCGAGAACGACGCCCGCCACAGGATCGACCGCCTTGCTCGATCCTTGGCGTTAGAAGAAGAAGACGATGTCGGCCCGCCATGCTTTGGCCCCCGCATCCGCGATGAGCCCTTCCCCAAAGGGTTCTCGCTCCCCAGAGACACGCCCAATTACAACGGCTCGGTGAAGCCGGAAGATTGGATCATCGACTACTCCACGGCCGTCAGCATAGCCAACGGCAATCGGCGCGTCGCCGTGAAGTACGTCCCCCTCATGCTGCAAGGCACGGCGCGCACATGGCTCAACAGCCTCAAGCCCTACAGCATCAACAGTTGGCTGGACTTCACCGAAGTCTTCGTCCGCAACTTCACCAGCACCTACAAGCGGCCTCCCAAGCCTCGCCAGCTCTCCCTCTGCGTCCAAGGGCCCAACGAGTCGACCCGCGACTACCTCACGCGAAGGGCTGAGCTCCGCAAGTCCTGCGAGGGGGTGCACGAGGTCCAGGCCATCGAGTACTTCACCGCCGGGTGCCGAGAGGGCACCCTCCTCAAGCACCGACTCCTCCGCGACGAGCCGGCTACCCTCGACGAACTGCTGATCACCGCAGACAAATACGCCACGGCCAACTCCTCAATGAAGACCGAGCTGCGAGTAGACGCCTCCGGAAAGGTGATTGCTCCGGCTCCGAAGACGCCGGCCGGCGACCCTAATCGGCGCCCCTACCAGAACGACCACAAGCGCAAGGCCCCCATGCTGACTTCCTCCAGTCGGCAGGTGGCCACAGTTGAAGACGAGCAGCCCGAAGAATGGCCCGCTCCTAAGAAGAAGGGTGGAAGGCCGGCTTGGCAGCCGTCTTTCTCCTACGAACAAGCACTCGACGCCCCCTGCAAGTTCCACAGCGGCGCGAAGCCGTCCAACCACACAACCCGGAAATGCCACTGGCTCACCCGCATCACCAAGGGCGAGGGGATGTTGCCGCCTCCGCCTCCCGGCCCGCCGCCTCCAGCCCCCCAGCAGCCGGCAGCTCGGCCGGCAGTCGGCGCCATCCAAGACGAATTCCCCGAAGAGCACGCCGCCTACGTCGTCTTCACCAGTCAAGCCGACGACAAGCGCAGCCGACGCCGACAGCACCAAGAAGTAAATGCAGTCGCCACCAGCGCCCCTGAGTTCATGCACTGGTCAGAAAAGCCAATCAGCTGGAGCCAGGCTGACCACCCAGAGGTGATGCCTTCGCCTGGCTCCTAGGCAATGGTCTTGGACGTCACCCTCGCGACGGAGAGGCGAGCTGCCAGATTTTCCCGCGTCCTGATAGACGGCGGAAGCAGTATCAACATACTGTACCGCGATACCATGGAGAAGCTGAACATCAAAGCGAAGCAGCTCATGCCGAGCCGCACCGTCTTCCATGGTATCGTCCCCGGCCTGTCTTGCTCCCCAATCGGCAAGATCAAAATGGATGTTCTCTTCGGAGACAAAGATCATTTTCGCCGAGAAGCAATATGGTTCGAGGTAGTGTATTTGGAGAGCCCCTATCATGCACTGCTTGGCCGACCTGCTCTGGCCAAGTTCATGGCTGTGCCCCACTACGCCTACCTGAAGATGAAGATGCCGAGCTCGAAGGGGATCATCACGGTAGCCCGCGACTACAAGAAGTCCATCGAGTGCGCCATGGCCAGTAGCCGGCTGGCCGAGTCCCTGTGGTGGCAGAAGAGAAGAAGATGTTGGAACGGGTTGTGGCCATGGCCGGCAAGCAGCCGGCCTTGTCCCCCAACCCCAAGGATTGTGATGCGCAGGGCTCCTTCCAGCCTGCCAAAGAGACGAAGAAGATACCTCTGGACCCGGAGAACTCGGAGAGGTTCACTGTCATTGGGGCGAACTTGGACAGTAAATAGGAAGGCGAGCTCGTCGACTTCCTCCGTGAGAATCGAGACATCTTTGCATGGTCCCCAAAGGACATGCCGGGTGTCCCGAAGGATTTCGCCGAGCACAAGCTACATGTCCGAGCTGATGCAAAGCCGGTCAAGCAACCCCTCCGCCGACTGTCCGAAGAGAAGCGAGGAATTGTGGGAGAAGAGATAGCCCGGCTCCTTGCCGCTGGCTTTATCATGGAAGTATTCTTTCCAGAGTGGCTTGCCAACCCAGTTCTGGTTCTGAAGAAGAATAACAAGTGGCGTATGTGTATAGACTACACTAGTCTGAACAAGGCTTGCCCAAAGGATCCGTTTGCTGTGCCACGGATTGACCAAGTGATAGACTCCACAGCCGGATGCGAGCTGTTAAGTTTTTTGGATGCGTACTCAGGGTACCATCAGATCAAGTTGGACCCAGCCGACCGCCTGAAGACTGCCTTCATCACACCCTTTGGAGCTTTCTGCTACCTGACTATGACATTCGGCTTGAGAAATGCCGGTGCCACTTTTCAGCGTTGCATGCAGAAATGCCTCTTGAAACAACTCGGCAGAAATGCCCACGTCTACGTAGACGACATTGTGGTGAAGACAGAGAAGCACGGTACCTTGCTGGAAGACCTGAAAGAAACATTCGCCAACTTGCGCCGATTCCAGATCAAGCTCAACCCCGAGAAGTGCGTCTTCGGAGTGCCAGCCGGCCAGCTGCTGGGCTTCGTGGTGTCCGAACGCGGCATTGAGTGCAACCCCGTCAAGATCAAGGCCATCGAGAGGATGGAGATTCCCACCAAGCTGCGAGATGTGCAGAAGTTCACTGGCTGCTTAGCCTCCCTGAATCGTTTTATCAGCCAACTAGGAGAAAAGGCTCTCCCCTTGTACCGACTCATGAAGAAGTCCACTCACTTCGAGTGGAATGATCAAGCCGACCAAGCCTTCCATGAGTTGAAGAAAATGCTGACCACTCCGCCAGTCCTGGCTGCGCCGACTGAGAAGGAGCCCATGCTCCTCTACATCGCCGCGACTAGCCGAGTCGTCAGCACTGTTGTTGTGGTCCAGCGCCCGGAGGAAGGCCGAGCCCAGCTAGTCCAGAGGCCAGTGTACTATCTCAGCGAAGTGCTGTCCAGCTCAAAGCAAAACTACCCACACTACCAGAAGATGTGCTATGGGGTGTACTTCGCTGCCAAGAAACTGAAGCCCTACTTCCAAGAGCACCCCATCACGGTCGTGTGCACCGCCCCGCTTGCCGAGATCATAGGCAGCCGGGATGCATCCGGCCGGGTGGCCAAATGGGCCATTGCATTGGCACCCTACACGATCTTCTATCAACCCCGCACCGCCATCAAGTCGCAAGCACTGGCCGACTTCCTCGTCGACTGGGCCGAGACCCAGTACCTACCGCCGGCTCCTGACTCTACCCATTGGCGGATGCACTTTCACGGGTCCAAGATGCGCACCGGCTTGGGAGCCGGCATCGTCCTCACCTCTCCCAAAGGCGACAAGCTCAAGTACACGCTGCAGATCCACTTCGCCACCTCCAACAACGTGGCCGAGTACGAGGCGCTCGTACATGGGCTCCGTCTAGCCAAAGAGCTTGGCATACGCCGGATCCTGTGCTACGGCAACTCAGACTTGGTGGTCCAGCAATCGTCTGGCGACTGGGACGCCAAGGACGCGAACATGGCGAGCTATCGATTCCTCGTCCAGCAGATCAGCGGATACTTCAAAGGGTGCGAGTTCCTTCACGTGCCAAGGGCCGACAACGACCAAGAAGATGCCCTAGCACGGATCGGCTCCACCCGACAGGCCATACCGACTGGCGTCTCCCTCCAGCGCCTCCTCAAGCCGTCTCCAGAGTCGGATTCCATTTTCGTACCGCCTGTGCCAGATACAGCCGGATCCGACTGGAGAAACCCCGCAGGCGGCACGGGGACTTCGACAACCGGCCCGGGGACTGCCGTAGTCGCACCCGGCCCGGGGACTTCAGAACCCGGCTCGGGGACCGCAGCAGTAGGCCTGGGGACTACAACGACACAAGAAGCAGTGGCCGACTCACCCAACCCACCCACCCGAGTCATGGTGGCTACACTAACAAAAGAAGAAGTCACAGCTCCCTCATGGGCCCAGCCCATCCTCAAGTTCCTAGTCAGCAGAGAGCTGCCGGCTGATGAGATCTCAGCAAGACTAGTGCAACGACGAGCCGCAGCATACACAATAATCAACAGAGAGCTTGTGAAGCGCAGCGTCACTGGAGTCTTCCAGCGTTGTGTCGAGCCAGAAAAAGGAGTGGCAATCCTCAAAGACATCCACCAAGGCGAATGCGGCCACCACGCAGCCTCAAGATCCCTTGTGGCCAAGGCTTTCCGCCATGGTTTCTTCTGGCCGACTGCCTTGGAGGATGCTAAAGAAATAGTCAAGAGCTGCAAAGGATGCCAAGTTTTTAGTTCCAAGCAACATCTGCCGGCTTCTGCACTCAAGACCATTCCCCTCACCTGGCCTTTTGCCGTCTGGGGACTGGACATGGTGGGCCCCTTCAAGACAGCCCGCGGCGGCCTGACACATCTACTTGTTGCTGTGGACAAGTTCACAAAGTGGATTGAAGCAAAGCCAATCAAGAAGCTCAATGGGCCGACTGCCGTAACATTCATCACCGACATCACTACTCGGTACGGCGTGCCGCACAGCATCATCACCGACAACGGCGCGAACTTCGCCAAAGGAGCACTGGCACGTTTCTGCGCAACGCAGGGCATCCGACTGGACTTAGCGTCCGTTGCCCACCCGCAGTCAAACGGCCAGGTCGAGCGAGCAAATGGACTCATCCTCTCCGGCATCAAGCCCCGACTGGTTGTACCACTGGAGCGGTCAGCCGGCTGCTGGCTCGAAGAGCTGCCGGCTGTCCTCTGGAGTCTGCGCACTACACCCAACAAGTCAACCGGCTTCACTCCGTTTTTCCTCGTGTACGGTGCCGAGGCTGTCATCCCAACAGACATCGAGTTCGACTCGCCTCGGATCACCATGTACACGGAGGAGGAGGCCAAAGAAGCAAGAGAAGATGGCGTGGACCTACTGGAAGAAGGCCGGCTGTTAGCACTCAGCCGGTCCGCCATCTACCAGCAAGGGCTGCGCCGCTACTACAACCGCAAGGTCAAGCCAAGATCCTTCCAAGAGGGCGACCTTGTGCTCCGGCTGATCCAGCGAACAGCCGGCCAGCACAAGCTCTCGGTCCCTTGGGAAGGCCCCTTCGTCGTCAGCAAGGCACTCGGCAACGACTCCTACTACTTGATCGATGCGCAAAAACCAAGAGCACGCAAGAGAGACGACTCCGGCAAGGAGTCGGAGCGACCATGGAACGCAAACCTCCTGAGAAGATTTTACAGTTGAAAGCAGTATGTATCATGCTACCCTTTTGTATTAAGCACGAACCAATAGGCCCCCCGAACAGTACTCGGGGACTGCCTTTTTATCTATGAATGACGAATGTCATATCCATGAATGTATCATTACATTTGATTTTTTGGTCCGGCACCGGGTTCGACTAGTCGGCCCGGGGACTGGCCGCCTTGAGCTATATTGAAAGTTTTACCTAAAGTCAGAAAAGTAGTGCGCCGGCTCCCGAGTCCCCTCTTGTTGAAAGTCGCAGCTCAAAGAACTGACTGTCCGACTAGCAAGAGGCAAGACAGAAAGGACGCCCACACGAAAAATGGCTAAGGAACAACGAACCTATATAGCAAAGAGACGGCCTCCAAACATGCCTGCCGGCTGCCAGAACAGCCGGCTGGCCGGCTTCCTAAACACTTAGCTTTAGTCCAGCGAAGCTAGAGTACTTCCCCCCCAATTGGCCAAGCACTCCTCCAGCTACAGATTGCAGAGCAACTGTTGGACTGGGGAGGCGGCAACCAAGGGAGGGCGGCAAAGGAAAAAGCAGAAGGACAAAAAGCAAAAGTACAAGGAAAGGCCAAATGCATAAGTTATATATACATAAAGCCCCCAACAGGCTGGCAACAGACATAAGTTCGAATACACCCAGTGGGTGGAATTGTGCAGACTTAACCAAACATTGTTCCTAAAGTAACTAGACATGGAAACAAAAGACGGCAGACTAAGACGTGCTGCGGAGGCCGAGCTGGTTGGTGAAGGCGGCCTCGCCGACTGAAGGAGTGGCCGACTAGCGGGTCTCGGCTTGACCACCACCAGCGGCAGGAGACGCACTCGCACGCGACGTAGTGCTGGAGGTGCGGTCGGGCTGAGGCTGGCCGGCTGCTCCACCAGCCGGCTCGGCGTCTTCACCCTCCTCCTCCTCTTCTTCGCCCTCGTCGCTGGAGTCGATCTCCTCCGCCGAGTCTTCGCCATACTCCGGGTTCAGACCGAACCACTCCTCCGGCTGGGCGACACCATTGTCGTCCACCTCGGGGGCGAAGACGCTGATGTCGGTGTAGTCGGTGATCGCCGAAGCCCGCCGGATGATGGCCGGCCGCGCCGGCTCCAGCTCTGTGTCGGCTTGCTGCCGCCAGGTAGCCAGCTGGTCCAGGCTCAGGCCGGGATACCAGGCCTTCACGAACTCCAGCGCCCGCCTGGCGCCGGAGCGAGCCGCCGAGGCCTTCCAAGCCTCGAAGCGGCCGACTGCCACCTCCAGCCAGTCGGCAGTCCGACTGGGGGTGCGAGGAACCCCTTGGCCGGGCCAGAGGGCGGCCAAGGCCTGCGCCCCGGCACGCTGAAGCCGGCGGAGCAGCCGGTGAGCTGGCTGGATGCGAGCCTAGATCGCCAGGAGCTGTTCCTCCAGCGAGCGGCCGGCGGTGGGCGAGATTTCAAAGCCAGCTTGCCTCCGCGCCTGGCGACTGGCCTCGATGGTCTGGTTGGCGGCAGTAGAATAGCCAGGGAAATACTCTGCGCAAGAAAAAGGAAGAAAGGAAGAAAAGAACACCAAAATCAGAAAACAAGCCAAAGTGGCAGATGGCAAGAAAGGACGAAGAGGTAGGCGGCTTACCGTCAACCAGATCTTCGATCTGGCCGTAGCCAGAGATCAGAGTCTGCCTGGCCTCAGCCCAGCCAGCCGCCTCCGTCTCGAACTCGGCCTGGAGAGTAGCTTCGCGATCCTGCGCAGCCTTCAGTGCCGCCTTGTGGCTTTCCTCCTGGTCGGCCAACTTCTTGGCCAGGCGGTCGCGTTCCTGCACCAAGGCGGCGAGCTCGGCATCCTTGGCGCGAAGGGCAGTCTGAGACTCTCCCAGTTGTGCCCGCAGACTGGCGTTGGCCGCTGCAGAGACGGCAGGAAAAGAAGAACAGTAAGAAGTCGTCAAGGAAGATCCGACCCGACTGCTCAGCAGTCGGCCCGAATCTCGGGGACTACACCCAGTGGGTGCGCTGACGCGCCCCCACATGAGATAAAGAACAAACCACGTACCTCGGCTCTCAGTAAGGTCGGCGGTCTTCTGAGCCAGCTCCCGAGCCTGGGAGTTGAAGGCGGCCACTCGAAGGTTGTGGTAGTCCTGCAAGATGGACAGAAGACCGAAGTAAGAACAAAGATAGCAAAGACAAATCCACCAAGAAGTTCCAAGCCGCCTGCTCAGCAGCCGACTCGGAACTCGGGGACTACTCCCAGTGGGTGCGCTGACGTGCCCCCACGGAAGAAATCAAGATCAAGAAGAAGCAAAGATGGGAATACTAACCCGGATGGCCGCCCGCGTCGCAAGGAACTCGTCCGTGAACTGCCTCAGCGCCGCGGCTTGGATTTGGAGCCGGGTCCGGACGTCTTGTGCAGCCACGTTCACCACGGCCGTCCCTCCGCCTGGCTTCCACCCCGAGGTACCGCTGGCCGCCTCCGCATCTCGGGCCGACGAGCTGGAACCCACGGCCGCCTGTGGCTCCGACGCGGCCTTCTGCGGCTCCGACGCGGCCTTCCCCGCACGCCGGCTCGACGGAATCCGGACCGCCGTCTCAGCCCTCACGGCCGGCTCGCCCTCCGCCAACTGTGCAGGCGGCGGATCAGGCCGGCCGCCTTGGGCCGCCCCAGTTGGCGGGGTCGGCTCCGGCGCCTTCTCTAAGATAATGACGTCGTCACCGCTTCCCCCAGCCCTGGCTGGTCGCCGCTGGCTCCCTCTGGCGAGGGCTCCACGTCCCCAGGCGCCATGATGCGCAGCGGGGTGACCATCAAGACCTCCCCCGCCGCCGCCGCGGCTGCGGCCTCTGCTTGGGCCCTGGCTGCGGCATCGGCGAGTTCCTTCGCCGCATCCTCCTCCTCCCGTGCCGCCTGGGCGGCGGCCGCCTTCCGTGCCTCCGCCTCTCGCGCCTCTCGCTTCGCCCGCGCCTCGCGTGCGTTCCTTTCTGTCGCCTCCTGGAGGTCGGCACGAGGGTCCACACGGCGGGTGGTGCTCCCAGAGCCCCTCGGCGACTCAAAGACGGAGGCAGCAGCCGCCCGCTCAAGCGACAGCGGAGCCCTGATCATTGGAGAAGAAGACAAGAGCTCAAGAACCACCAAAGGAAAGAAAGAAAGAGAGTACACAAAGAAAAATTCGGACTTACGCCGACACGGTCTGCGGTTGCTTCACCGCCTTGCAGAAGCGAGCCGCCTTTGCGGCCGCCTCCTCCCGCCTGGTGGCTGCCGCCCCGCCTCTGGGCTTCTTTGTTCGGCTACCGAACAAACCCTGGGCGGTGCAACGCTTCTCCCCTCCGCCCCAAGCAGGCGGTGCAGCGGAGGAGCCCGCGCCGCGCCCAGAAGCCGGCTGGCGGCGCGGGACGACCTCGGCTTCGTCGTCGTCCGGCCAATCGTCGAAGGTGACTCCGAGCCTGGAGCCGCCTGCTTCGCCGCCGGCTTGGCCGCCACCCGGCTCGATGTTGTCGTCCATGCCGGCCGCCCCAAGGTCGGGGTCCTCCAGATCGTGTTCCGTCCGGTCGGGGACGAATCGACGCTCCGTGTCTGACCCGCCGGCCGGCCGAAGAAGAGGACTCTGTCAAAGAACAAGCCGACTAAGTTAGAGTCGGCCAAGAGGAACTCGGCAACGAAGTTGAGAGAAAAAGAAGACACAGGGAGAGCATACCGTGGGCGGTGGATTGGCTCGGCTGTATGGCTCCTTGCCGAATTGCCACTCTTCGGAGAGCTTGCAATTCGCAAGGTAGTTCACCATATAGGCGACCTCCTCGCGCGGCATGTCCTTGGTGCACATCCGGCTCAGATCGAGCTGGCCGCTCATCTGATAGATCAGATGAGGACGGCTCTGGAGCGGAAGAACCCGGCGAGTGACGAAGGCGGCCAGAAGGTCAGCCCCCGTCAAGCCCTCCGACTGGGTCATCACTCGCACTAGGGCGACGGCTGCGGACCCGGCTGGCGTCAGAGTCACAGCCCGGAAGGACCACTGGGGTAGCCTGCCCGCCGGTGGGCCGGCTACGTAAGCCGGCAGGTTGATGTAGTCGCCCCGTGGGGCGATGTTCCGCACGTCGAAGTACGACTTCTGCCACTTCTTCACCGATTGGATTAGCGGGATGACGGGGAAGGGGTTGTCGGCGACCGACCTCCGCGACGCGATGAAGGCGCCAGTCTGAGCCGGCACGCCCTGCCTGCGCGTGCCCAGCTTGGTCTGGAAGAACTCCCCCCAGAGCTCGAGGGTGGGGAGGACGCCAAGGTAGCCCTCACACAGGGTGACGAAGGCCGACAGCAGCACCACCGCATTCGGGGTGAGGTGGTGCGGCTGGAGCTGATAGAATTCGAGCTAGGAGCGGAAGAAGGCGCTCACGGGAAGGCCGATGCCGCGCAAGAAGTGCGAGCGGAAGACCACCCGCTCGCCCTCCTGCGGCTGCGGTGTGATTTCCTTTGCCGGCGCGAGGCGGACCTCCACCTTGTCCGCGCCGGGCAGCCGCCGCGTGTTGCGGAGGAACTCGACGTGGTCGTCGTGGACGTTGGAGCCATCCCAATCCCCGCCATGCTTCTCCATGGCGGGAGGCATGGCTAAAACAAGCGCGGCGGCGGAGGAATGCGTAGTGGAAGAGCGCAGCGGCGAGGCGCTGTCGCAAGAGCGGGAGAGCGAAGAAGATGGTGGAGGTAGGAGGAGCGTGCGAGGGCCTGCCGCCCTCCACCTCCCCCTACTTATAGCCTCACGCGGCTGGACCGGAGAAGCCGAACGCGGGGGGAGTCGTGGGATTAACTGCACCCACTCCCCCCACGTCTCGCGATTATTACGCATAAATGCGAGCCGAAACTGCCGCACGGGACGTGCGGGCGGTTTCGGGATGTAGACGATCCGCGCCTGGGCCGGGGCGCGAACGTGGCGGGCCCCCTCCCTGCGGCGACGTCCCGTCACGCGCGTGGGCTGACAGGCTTTCCGGCCCGCGGTCTGATGCACGCACTAGCAGGCTCCCGCCCTCCGACTCCGGAAGATTTTGACTCAGGCGGCCCGCCTGACCAAGGCCGGCTCCCAGCTGCCGACTTGTCAAGATAGGAAGCCGATCGAGCTTCTCAACCCCTACTCCACCTCGAAGCCCAATCAACTTCGGGGACTACTGTCGGAGTAAATGGCCACGGGTAGCCTAACCGACTGCCCCTGGTTCTTCTGAAAAAATTATCAGGCCTTCGGGCCTCCAAGCACTCCAAGCATTGGGCCGCCTTCCCTGGCCGACTACCTCTGAAGCCGACTCCCGAAAGGCGACCCAGCCTCAGCAACCCCTCCCCAGGACGACTACGGGGTGGCCGACTCCAAGAAGCCGGCCAAGAAGGACGCCGACTCCAAGGAGCCGGCCGAGACCACAACCACCAAAGCTACTCCCACATAACGGCGACAAGACGGGGTGTGGCCACAGTGCAACCCACTACCCCCGAAGCCCGAGGCGGGCATGGCTACCGGAGGCCGTACGGGACGGCCGTCTCCTGTGCGGCTCGGCACTGTAGCCATGCTAGCCTCAACGTCATCCACGACAGACTCCCGTACGGCCCACGGGCCGCGGGCCCCTTCAGCCAGAGAGAGGCGTGAAGGCGGCCCGGTCTTTCCCAGTCGGCCAAGGGCGTAGCCGGCCCCCAGAAGCCGGCTACTCCCTTCCTCGAAGCAGGAGCCCCATTAAGGAGACAAGAGGAGGTAAGGCTACAGTGAGAGCCCCCGAGGCGGCCCACTGTAGCCATGCTTATCTCGACAAAGCCCTCGGCATCAGAGGCGAGGCTACAGTAAGCAGCCGCCGACAAGACCCTAGGCGGTGGGGCCGGCCTGTCGACCAAGAAGCCGGCAGCCAGCGGGACACACCAGCCGGCGGGACCCAACAGCCGGCGGAGAAGCCGGCGAGCATAGACACTGACGGCTGGGACCAGCACCCAGTCGGATTACCATTGTACCCCCGGGGGGTAGGCCTATATAAACCCCCCGGAGCACCCATGGAAAGGGTTGGCTTCTAAGCATAGCACACACACCATAGATAGAGAGAAGCAAGAGCTAGCCTTGTTCTTCTTCTCCCTTGAACCCAACAGCTCTAGGAGCGATTGTAGCTACCTTTCCTTGATCTAGTGATCATGCGGAGACCCCGCAGAGCAGGACTAGGGGTGTTATCTCCTCGGAGAGCCCCGAACCTGGGTAAGATCCGCCGGCGTGCATGTCTTCGCCTCATCCCGTTTCTAGGCACCGGCGACGTCTTATTGGCACCCACAATGATAAGCCATCCTTTGGCATATGTCGCACCAACCACCCGACAAGTTTGAAGGATGCTCAGCGGCACATTGACATTCAGCTTACAGACTAAGAAGTCACTGAGGCTGTAAAAAAAATACTGAACGAACCGGAGGCCGTCTATGCCCAAACCGGACTACTCCCTTTCTGCACCTTCAACAAACCACCAGTTGTAGGAATCATATAATCCTTTGTATCTGAATTTGCTTCTGTCCAAATATTCTCTGAAACTGTGATTATTTTCTAACAAGGTGATGATCCGTTCTGGAACAAGAAACCATCACAAGACAAACCGGCGAAGCCGCAAGACAAACCGGTCAAGCCAGTTCGTCCAAAGACCAAGGTTGTTAAGAAACCTGCCAAAAGAACGACCACCGCATCCTCCGATCTACTCGCTGATGACGATGTGCGTAATCTGGAACCAGAGGTAGAACTTGACTCTTTTGGTTCATTTTTCGTACATCTCATTGACAATGATTATTATCAGGACGATGCTAAAGGTAGTCACACTAAGGACGTAGAGGTAACCATTCTTTCCTCCGATTCAGATCCTCTGCCAACACCAAAAATCCGTCAAGCAAACCGGAAAGTAAAATTTTCTCACCCTCTTGCTTACTTGGACCCAAACTTTCTTTTGAAGACGCAGCAGCACGAAGCTCGCTGTACAACCCGGCACAGCGGCCAGGTAGTTACCTCCGCCGGTTTACCGAACAGTCCGGTTCGAAAACGTCGATCAGAGGTCTCTTATCCCATTGATACTTCATGCCCAAAAGCAGGTTGTTTTCGCCAGCCTCTTAACCCGTCTGATTCAAATTATCAGGGTACTTCTCACTCATCCTCTGGCGAGTCATCGGCCACACAGCTTCCGCCCATCAAAATAGTTCCTGGGTGAGCTATGCACATATCTTTTGTCAGCGCCAAGCCAAGACCCAGCGAGAAAGCTCGGTTAAACAAACCGGCTGATGATAATGTAGCTGCTGAACCGGAAACAACTCCAGAGGTGGAAGAAACTGATATTGACGCCATGCTTCACGATCCGCCGCCTCAAGACCATGACTTCCTTACTGAACCAGTGCAAGTTGACACTACCGGCTATGCAGACCGGCCAACCAGCCCTGTCCGAACTGATGACAAACCGGTCAGTCTAGTTAAGGACACTGATAAACCGCCAACTCCGGTGAAGGCTGCTGATGAAGAAGATGATGATATTATGATTATTGGCACTGGCTACACAACTCCTAGCAATCCTGTAGCTTTGTCAAAGCATACTGCCAAGGATGATCTCTCTGCTATCGGCAAAGGCAAATGGAATGCCGATTTATCAAGCTACGCCCATCTCAATGCTCAAGACATTCACTCTGGCTTCTTGAACCGTCTGTATACCAGTCGTGATTATGAAGCTAGTTTGGTAAACTTGATGAAGGGGCGATATGAGGTAACTACCATTTTTCTCTTTTGTCCAATTGTAGTTTATCAATTCCTAGTAGCCCCCAAGTGACGGTTTATGATACCGATCTAAACCGGGACTTATGTCATAACTTATCTTTGCATATTTAGACTCTAGGGACCGGATTACCTCGTTAAGATGAACTAGTTTATTTAAAATTTGCCATACTGCTCTTTCACCGGTATAGCCCCCAAGGGTCGGTTTAACTTTATAAAGATGAACCGGGACTATAGAAGAACTCCCATACCAACAGCTTTTTGAGCAAATACACATTAGCCCCCAAGTGCCAAGATTAATACTTCTATTGTGCTTGGGACTTGTAGAAATTTCTGATCAAGAGCAAACATGCATTAGCCCCCAAGTATCAAGGGCATAACTTGTTATGGGCTTGGTACTTCAAATATGTAATGTCAACTCATGATACATCTGTCCCTTTACAGGCGGAGCTGAGCAAGAAGGAACGCCAAACCGCTGATCTGCAAGAGAACATCAAAACCCAGCAAGCTGAACCCTCCAAAGCGAAGGAAGAGTTGACCCGCGATCTAGGCTCTATGGAGAAACTGAAAGAGGGCTTCAACAAAGAGAGGGCGGATTGGGAGACTGAAAAAGCCGCTTTGATAAAAAGGGCTGAAAACGCAGAAGCCGCTCTTAAACCGGTGGTTGATGAGCTGACTGGTGTAAAGCGGCAAGTGCATGCTATGACCGCTGCTGTGTTTGGTAAGCATCCTTCCTTTATGCTTTCAACATATCCTCCCATGCGTTGCCGGTTTACTGATGTTTGTAATAATACAGGAACTCGCATTGGCCATCTGGGCTCTGATGTGCAGAAGAAGTTGAAAGCTGCCTACACGCTGATAGAGCAACCGTATACCGGCGCACGACGGATTATCTGCACCGCTTCTCACAATAAGCCACCGCCGACGTTGATCAAGGATACCTTAGACAGGCTATCTATGCTGCCTACCCAGATAGAAGAGCTGAAGAGGTCTACTGCAAGGGCTGGCGCTCTGACCGCACTTACCCGGGCAAAAGCATAGGTGCCTAATCTTGATCCGACGGACGTGGCTAAAGGCTACCAAAGCTTAAAAGAAGACGGGTCAGAGTTTGGCACTGAAGATCTCTGCGCCATAAACCGGGAAGTACGTCCACTGGCTTGTCAACTTGCTGAAGAGGCTGATCTTTCATTTTACCAGGCGAGCTATGATACCAATAACAAGCGGGTTGTTGCACCATTTCCTGAGGCTCAAAACCTGATCCCTCCAATCCGTAAGCACACTTATGCCCCTAACATTGAACCGTCCACCCTTATAAGCGACGAAGCTGTTTTTCAAGCTTTAACCGGGATCAACTGGACAACTGTTGACTTCCAGACGCTGGGTAGAGACGAAGAAGATGAACCGGCGCAAGCTGATCCGCAGCCGTCAGGTCAAGCTGCTCAGCGATCATAACCCGGGGGCCGGTTTAATCTTCCATACTGCAATGTTTATTGAGAAACAATTATTCCTCTGGGCACTGAAACGCCTTGTAATAGGCTAGTTAAAAAACTTGGTCTGTTATGCCTTCGTGCATATTTCTCTGCAACTGATGCGTTTTAATCCGCCATGCTTGAGATATGATGTTCATAATCCATAGCTATTTATTCCAGTTGTTCCTGCAGACAAAAAGCTTAAAGCGCCCTGGCGGTTTACCACCGGGCGGGTCATGATACCCAACTATATATATGACCAAGGTTTATAACCAAGGTTGTAAAAGACAACCAAATATGCAAATATATGATACCTGCGACCTTTAGGCATAGTGTTGGCTGACCAACCATGTAATGAGGGAAATAACCTTAATCTGGAGTAAAAGTATCTCTTGTTATATAATGCCGGTTTACAACAAAACTGTTCCGGGTTGTGATAAACACCGGTTTATTCCATACTGGTGACTATGAGTCAAAACCAGACCGGGCTGATAGTCTCCGGATTATAACTTGGTAATGTACTGACAACTTGTAGTTGACAGCCTAACCGGGTTGATAAACACTGATTTGAAAACATCACAAATCTTAGCAAAAGAAAAAGAAACTTAGCAAAAGGCAAATAAAACCGCTATAGTCGAGGCTTTTCATGGGCTGCCAGGCCCCAAATTTGATCAAGAGGTGTTGCTATGGTTCGGGTTCGACCAAGCCCCCAAGTGATGTTGTGGCATTACGCCGATCAAGAGGTGTTGCTATGGTTCAGGTTCGACCAAGCCCCCAAGTGATGTTGTGGCATTACGCCGATCAAGAGGTGTTGCTATGGGTGGGGTTCGACCAAGCCCCCAAGTGATGCTGTGGCATTACGCCGATCAAGAGGCGTCGCTATGGTTCGAGTTCAACCAAGCCCCCAAGTGATGCTGTGGCATTACGCCGATCAAGAGGCGTAGCTATGGTTCGGGTTCGACCAAGCCCCCAAGTGATGTTGTGGCATTACCCCGATCAAGAGGCGTAGCTATGGTTCGGATACGACCAAGCCCCCAAGTGATGCTGTGGCATTGCGCCGATCAAGAGGCGTAGCTATGGTTCGGATACGACCAAGCCCCCAAGTGATCTAATATCAAGCTTTAAGAAGCTAAAACAAGGGGTAAACCGGACGCCGCTTTGTAAGCTCCATGTAACCAAACGTGATGTAAGAAAAGAACAGATACCCCGCTTTAGCTGAGGTTCCGGTTTATTATATTGATCATAATATATACAATGTCATAATATGTACATAAGCAGAGCCTGTAGCTGAAGTATAGTAGGGCCGAAAATGAGCAATATTCCACGGCCGATTGGTCTCCTCCTCCGATTTACGTGAGTCTTTGCGCTCTCGAACATCGATTAGGTAGTACGACCCATTGTGCAGATCCTTGCTGACCACAAAAGGTCCTTCCCAAGGGGGGATAGCATGTGCATATCCGTCTGATCCTGGATGAGTTGAAGCACCAAATCTCCTTCTTGAAAGGTTCTGGTTCTAACCCGGCGGCTATGATAACGACGCAGATCTTGCTGATAAATCGCCAAACGGGCTGCCGCCATGTCACGCTCCTCATCTAACAGGTCAAGAGCTTCCTGCCGTGCCTTCTCGTTATCCGTTTCAACATATGCCGCTACACAAGGTGAGTCATGATGGATGTTACTAGGAAGAACCGCTTCCGCTCCATAAACCATGAAGAACGGCGTGTAGCCTGTCGATCTGTTGGGTGTGGTATTGATGCTCCATAACACTGAAGGTAACTCCTCAACCCAACAACCCGGCGTCCGTTTCAAAGGAACCATAAGCCGAGGTTTCATGCCTCTCAAGATCTCTTGATTGGCCCTCTCCGCTTGACCATTGGACTGGGGGTGAGGCACTGATGACACGTCAAGCCGGATGTGCTCACGTTGACAGAACTCCTTCATGGCACCCTTTGGTAGATTGGTACCATTGTCTGTTATAATGATGTGTGGAAAGCCAAACTGGAAGAACACCTTTTTGATGAATTGAACTGCCGTGGCTGCGTCACACTTACTAACTGGCTCTGTCTCCACCCACTTCGTGAACTAATCAACCGCCACCCAAAGGTGGGTCTTCTTGTCCTTGGACCTCTTGAAAGGCCCATCCATATCCAGCCCCCAAGTTGCAAACGGCCAGGTGATTGGAATCATCCTCAATTCTTGAGCTGGTACAAGAGCACGCCGTGAGAATTTCTGACAGCCATCACATCTTTTAACCAAGTCCTCGGCATCAGCATGCGCTGTCAACCAATAGAAATCATGACGAAACGCCTTGGCCACCAAAGATTTTGAACCGGCGTGGTGTCCACAATCTCCATCGTGGATCTCACGCAAAATTTCACGGCCTTCCTCAGGAGATACACAGCGTTGAAACGCCCCTGTCAGACTGCAATGATGTAACTCTAAATTGATAATAGTCATGGACTTGGACCGCCGGGTTATCTGTCTGGCCAAAGTTTCATCCTCTGGTAACTCGCCCCGGTTTATATATGCCAGATACGGAACCGTCCAATCCGGGATAACATGTAGAGCTGCCAGAACTGAGCCTCCGGATCAGGAACAGCCAAATCCTCTTCACCAGGGAGCTTGACGGACGGATTATGCAAAACATCCAGGAAGACATTAGGTGGAACCGGTTTATGTTGGGAACCTAGGCCGCTTAAAGCATTTGCCGCTTCATTCTTTCGCCGGTCCACATGATCCACCCGATAACCTTTGAAGTTACCTGCAACAATACCCACCTCACGACGATATGCTGCCATTAGTGGGTCCTTGGAATCCCAAGTGTCGGACACTTGTTGAGCCACCAGATCCGAGTCACCGAAGCACTTAACTCGGCTGACATTCATCTTCTTAGCCATCCGGAGACCATGGAGTAAGGCCTCATATTCAGCTGCATTATTAGTGCAAGGGAACACTAAATGGAGAACATAACAAAACTTATCACCTCGTGGGGAAGTTAACACGACTCCAGCCCCCGAGCCCTCCAATTGCCTGGACCCATCAAAATGAGTAGTCCAATAAGTGTGATCTGGCTTCTCTTCTAGCGCTTGTAATTCTGTCCAATCATTGATGAAATGCACAAGTGCCTAAGATTTGATCGCCGTTCGGGGTATGTATTTCAACCCGTGAGGCCCGAGCTCGATAGCCCACTTAGCAATCCGACCAGTTGCCTCCCTATTCTGGATTATATCCCCCAAAGGAGCAGAGCTGACCACCGTGATGGGATGACCTTGGAAATACTTCTTAAGCTTCCGGCTTGCCATGAAAACCCCATACACCAATTTTTGCCAATGCGGGTACCTCTGCTTGCATTCAATGAGTACCTCACTAATATAGTAAACCGGCCGCTAAACTAGATATTCCTTTCCTGCCTCCTTGCGCTCCACCACAATAGCCACAATAACAGCCCGAGCGTTAGCTGCCACATATAGCAACAATGGCTCTTTGTCAACCGGAGCAGCGAGAACCGGCGGATTAGCTAGCTGCCGCTTTAAGTCCTCAAATGCTTCATTAGCGGCGTCACTCCAGACGAAGTTATCTGTTTTCTTCAGCATCTGATACAAAGGGATGGCCTTCTCGCCGAGGCGACTGCCAAAACGGCTCAACGCAGCAATCCGGCCTGCTAGGCGTTGAACATCATTGATACACTTTGGTTTAGCCAAGGTGGTGATGGCTTTGATCTTTTCCGGATTAGCTCAATGCCCCTGTTAGGCAACAAAAAGCCCAAGAGCTTCCCTGCAGTTACACAAAGACACATTTGGCCGGATTAAGCATCATTTTATAAACCCGCAGGTTATCAAAGGTTTCCTTCAAGTCATCAATCAATGTCTCCTTCTTCCTTGATTTTACCACAATATCATCCACATAGGCATGAACCTTGCGGCCGATCTGTGTATGAAGAAAATTCTGCACACACCGTTGATAAGTTGCCTGTGCACTCTTGAGCCCAAAGGGCATTGACACATAGCAGAAGGCTCCAAAGGGAGTTATGAAGGCTGTCTTCTCCTGGTCCTTAACTGCCATTTTGATCTGATGATAACTAGAATATGCATCCAAAAAACTTAAACACTCACAACCCGCCGTAGCATCAATAATTTGATCAATACGGGGGAGGGCAAAAGGATCTGCTGGACAAGCTTTGTTGAGATCTGTGTAGTCCACACACATACGCCAAGTGCCATTCTTCTTGAGGACCAGCACCGGATTAGCCAACCACTCAGGATGGAATACTTCAACGATAAATCCAGCCGCCAAGAGCCTGGCTACTTCTTCTCCAATAGCTTTGCGTCTTTCTTCATTGAACCGGCAGAGAAACTGCTTGACCGGTTTGTACTTTGGATCAACATTGAGAGTGTGCTCAGCAAGTTCTCCCGGTACACCAGGCATGTCAGAAGGCTTCCATGCAAAGATGTCCCGATTCTCATGGATGAACTTGATGAGCGCGCTTTCCTATTTCGGATCCATGTTAGCGCTGATGCTAAACTGCTTGGACGAATCGCCAGGCGCGAAGTCAACAAGTTTAGTCTCATCAGCCGATTTAAACTTCAGGGCCGGATCATGATCCGTAGTCATATCTTCCTGATCAACATTGTCCTTGTAAAACTTCAACTTCTCTGTTGCACAAACCGACTCGGCATAAGCCGCATCACCTTCCTCACACTCCAGAGCAATCTTGCGGCTTCCATGCACGGTTATAGTTCCCTTGTGACCCGGCATCTTGAGTTGTAGATAGACATAACAAGGTCGTGCCATAAACTTAGCATAAGCTGGCCGTCCAAATAGGGCATGATACGGGCTTCTGATTTTCACCACTTGAAAGGTCAAGGTTTCTGATCTCGAGTCATGCTCATCTCCAAAAGCCACCTCCAGAGCTATCTTACCAACATGATATGCCGACTTACCAGGCACCACACCATGGAACACCGTATTGGACGGTTTAAGATTTTTATCTGTTAGCCCCATGCGACGGATAGTTTCATAATAAAGGATATTGATACTACTCCCTCCATCCATGAGTACCTTAGTGAACTTATAACCTCCCACCTGAGGTGCCACCACCAAAGCCAGATGACCTGGATTGTCAACCCGGGGAGGATGATCTTCTCTACTCCACACAATGGGCTGCTCGGACCAGCGAAAATAACGGGGCACCGCCGGTTCAACGGCATTCACCACCCTTTTATGAAGCTTCTGATCGCGCTTGTCCAAGCTAGTGGTGAAGACATGATACTGTCCGCTATTCAACTGCTTCGGGTTGCTCTAGTAACCCGACTGCTGCTGCTGCTGATTGCCCTGATGATTATAGCCACCTTGGTTACCTTGATTACTTTGATTGTTATGTCCACCCTGATTGCCATGGAATCCTGAACCAGAATTTCCTCCGCCATAACCCGACCCATGAGAGCCAGAGCCCGAACTGCCTCCTGATCCATGATCATACCAGAAAGAATCAGAATTTTTGAACTCTTGCATGGTGTAACAATCTTTCCAGAGGTGTGTAGACGGTTCCTCCTTCGTCCCATGCTTTGGACAGGGCTGGTTCAACAGATACGACAAACGGTCCGGATTAGGATTCGGCATTCCACTGCGCCGGGGCGGTTTACCCTTACGCCGCTGGCCTTTATCGTGTGTATTAGTGTTAGCCACAAAGTCTAAACCGTGGTCCGCTTTACGCTTGCCGCTGTTTCCATGACCCGCCGGGTTGTGGTGCTGCCCCTTGGCGTTCCCGCTCTTATTTCCCTTCCCTGTCTTATCATCGTCAGACTCGGGATCCTTGGTACTATCAGAGTCGGCATACTTCACCAGTGCAGCCATGAGGGTTCCCATGTCATTACAATGACGTTTGAGCCGTCCCAACTTCAACTTCAAGGGTTCAAACCGGCAATTGCCTTCCAACGTTAAAACTGTGGTGTCAGCGTTGATGCGGTCTAATGAATGCAAAATCTCCGAAACCCGGCGCACCCAATGGGTTGTTGACTCTCCTTCCTCTTGGACACAGGTAGCTAAGTCCACAGTTGACATGGGCTGCTTGCATGTATCCTTGAAATTCTGAATAAACCGGGCTCTCAACTCGGCCCATGGCCTGATAGAATTAGCAGGTAAGCTCTTTAGCCAAGTGTGGGTCGTTCCTTCTAGCATCATGGTGAAGTACTTCGCACATGCCGCATCATCCACGTCCAGCATCTCCATGGCCATCTCGTAGCTTTCAACCCATGTTTTAGGGGATATAGCAGTGGTGTAATTCGGCACCTTGTGCGGGCCCTTGAAATCCTTGGGCAGGCGCACATTGCGCAACACTGGGACAAGACATGACACTCCTAAGGAACTAGAGGTAACTACTGGTTCCACCGATGTGGTTGGACAAACCGGAGTAAGCTGACGGGCCTCGTGCTGCACCGCTAACTCGGCCTCTCTGCGTGCCCGAGCCCGGTCCACCACCTCCTGAGCATCACCAGCACCACCCGCCGGGTTATGGCCACGGGGCGGATCACGGTTCCGCGCATTGCTTGATACCGCCGGTTCATCCATACGCCTGCTGTAACTCCGGCTTGGATGGGGAGTGGAATGAATCCGATCGCAACTATATGAATAAGCCTCCTGTTGAACCAAGGTTGTCTGAAGAAGCTCCTTAACCCGACACGTCTTGACCGCTGCTGGAGAATCGCCTTCGATCGGGATGGCCGCCAGCCGTGAAGCGGCAGCGACAATGTTGTCCATTGGGTTAGAATAATGGCCCGGTGGCGTGGGGACATGAGGTACCACAATGTTGTTCTGACGAGGCGGATCCACCAAACGTGGCTGAACCGGCGCCCCTGCTCCGGGTGCCTCTGCCCGGTTTATCACCGGCGGATTACTGGTCCCTGCTCCTGGGGTGTTAAAGAGATTTCTAGCATCATAAACCGGCGGCAGGCGAGATCGGTGCCTCCTCTTCAGGACTTCGTTCGACGCACTATGATCCAGCATAATCCGGTAAGCTTGTGCATCCAAAGCGGCCCGCCCCGAGGCTATCCTGGTATCCTCAGCTGCTAAGTCGGCTTTTGCCTGGGTGATCTGATCTTTCACTTTCACGATTTCCGCATTGTGTGCATCCTGATCCGCCGGGTTAACCTCCGCCATCAGCGTTGGCAACACATCAAACAAATCAGATAGGACCTGAGCTGGCAGTCGCACAGGGCCTCCTGCCCCAGCCGCTGCCACCACCGCTGATCCGGAAATCATCGCCGCTGCGGTCGAAGAGTGGAGCGCTGGTTGCGTGACGGCCATGAAGATCGCCACCCGGTTTGGCAGATCAAAGGGGTCCGAAATACTGTCGCCATCGCAATAGCCCCCAATCCGGCCATCTTGTAACTGATATAACGACTCGGTCTCTCCAGTCGATGACTCATCGCCGGAATAAACGATGGTCTCACCACCAGATTCCGATCTATCCTCAGATTCCCCTCCATGGATAACTCCCACGAAGGCACGCTTCATGACAGGCTTGACCCGTGCAGATCTCGCACGCTGAGCCGTTTCGACGAGGTCGGTGCAGATGTCCGGCTCAGGGCCCGGTTCGCCGATCATGCCAATGAAAACGGGTATGCCACCAAAGGGACCCGGTACCCGTACTCGATTGAGCCGGCCTCGGGGCCCCAGCCTGCATCGTCGATGTAGAGCTTGCCGCGACGACTCTTGGTCATCCAGCCCACAGCGTAACCCTTGAGTCCTTCGAAGATGCCCTCCAAGGACTTGAAACCATCGTGCGATAGCCCCACGGTGGGCGCCAACTGTCGTGGTCTTATCATGGTAGATGTCCTGGAGAAAGGACTTAGTCGTGGAGCCATCGCTACGGGTTAGCTTAAAGGGGTTAAAGCGGACAAGGGACGCAAGAGAGTTCTATACTAGTTTGGCCCCTTACGATGAAGGTAAAAGCCTACTTCCCGTTGTGATGGAATTGATGGGGTTTTGATGACCAGGGAGCGAATACGCTTTGCCTGAGTCTCGAGTTGTTGTCTGTTGTCCTTGAACCGCCGCCGGGTCGTCCCCTTATATACATGGGTTGACGCCCGTCGGTTTACAGACTCCGAGGCCGGCTCATAATCGTGTTCAGCTCGGTCTCTGCTACTTCTATCTTACAACACAAGTTTACCTCTCAACGCCGGTTTGTGTCTACCTGCTTTGGCCCCTGGTCCTTCATGAAGCGTCACCGTCTGTCTTCATGGGCTTCAGATACAGATGAACTACTTATGAAGTTAACCCAGCCTCTCCTGGCCGGTTTACACCCAGTGGTAATATCCCCAACAGAAATGATATGAAGAAACCTTGTGCATGCAAGCTATTTGGAGAAATAGGACACAACCATAAAGAACACAAGGATGAATGTCCTAATTGTGAAGAAAGTCACCCAGCTAAAGAATGCCCAACTAGGCAGATTACTTGTTTCTTGTGTGAAGGGACTACCCACTACCCTGCTCAGTGTCACATTTACCCCATGGTACAATGAACCATCCAGCAGAAGAAAGAAGCAATAAAAGGAGTCCTCATAGAAATTTTAGAAGAACCTGTGATGAAGGAAGATGTCGAGGACACACACAAAGGAAACATAAATAAACCCTGCAACCGGTCATGCTATTCATGTGGAGAAGAAGGACACATCTCCCAGAACTGCCCGAAGGAGGATCTAGTAGCATTCCCGACTATGGAAGTAGAGTATGACCCACAGGAAATAGAAGCCCTGATTGGCAGGGAAAGGTCCAGGAAGAGAAATTGATTGGATTCCAGGAACAATCCAATTTCTACAAAGAAGGACCTGAGTCATATCGCATGTTTCAAGTGTAAAGATTCAGGAAACTACTTCAGCGGTTGCCCAAAAAGGAAGCCGAGGACCCAAGGAGGCTATGTAGTCACAAGGAAACCACGAGACTTGCGAGAAGTAATATGTTTCCGTTGTAATGAAGCAGGGCACTTTGCCAGAGATTGTCCCAATGAGAAGGAGACTTGTGCTAAATAGTTGTGTCGAAAAAGAAATATAGTAGTAGTAGTGGGAACAATTCTTTTATATTGAGGTGTTGAGTTGAGGCATGTAATGGAAATGCAAGAGATTGTAACAATTTGAGAATCAATAAAGTTAGCATCGTTGGTACTGAGTTGGATTTTATGAGTTGTTACTCTATGAATTTTTTTTGACCATTTTCGAGGATATAAGAAATATGGTCTATGGATGATTTTTTGTATTTCAAGGGTGGTAGTACCCTGTGAGGACACTTGACCCCTGGAAAAGATAATGATATTCCACGGAGTGGACTTCGGACAAAATAAGTATGAGTTTTATCTCGATATGTGGGATACCCCAAGAATATGAAGGGATGAAGTACTATTGGATATAAATGCGGTATAATGTTGGTAATATGGAGCAATTGTAACCCCAGGATGAGGTAAAGTTATAAATGTGATGAGTTGGGCCGTAACCCACAGGCTCCAGGACCTGACAAGAAGCAAGCACACTCTTGCTGAAGGAAAAAACCCTGGAAGAAGTTACGACTTTATCAACAGACGGTCTTATAGGAGTAACGCAGAACTGGAGAGTTGTGAAGGAACGATAGATGTTTGTTTGGCTTGCAGAATCCATGGATTTATCCGAACTTAGTTCGTCGACAAGAGAAATTCTGCAATGCTTGTGAGGATGACCGAGTGTTAGAATGCGAGATTCACTAAACCATATACAAGGTAATGATTTGGGTGCGGAATGGATTGATCACCATGCCAACTTACTCTTATTATTCGCCTCAGCTATATGGGATGGTAAATCTGAGTGACTTACCCAGAGTAGAGAGACGGCGATATCAAAACCTTGTTGAAACCTTAGAATGGTATGACAATTTTCCCTTGTACAAGGCAGTTTTTGCCAATCGTAGGTCATACGGTAAGAATGAAGCCAAGACCCATTTCCTGCAGGAGAAACCATAAATTGATGACCGCCATGAGATATCGATAGTTGTTTAGTATTGGCGCCAGACCTGTCAGCTAAGAAGACTCAGTCATGGAAGAACCTTACAAGATGAAAGGACACAAGGATTGAGGAAAAAGGTTATGCCACTACCGGAAGAGCCAGAGTAGGAATTTTCCCGAGAATCTGAGAAGACCGACACTGTCATGAATAAGGATGGAGTATATGAGTTTTGATGGAACTGTAACCATTCTTCTAAGGGTGGTAGCACCCCAGACCCCCTGTGACGATCGACGGATTTTGAGGAGACCTCGAACCTAACCTATTTCTTGCTAGCCTCTCCGAATCTTGAGGGCGAGCTTCATTTTAAGGGTGGTAGGTTTGTAACATCCCAAAATTCTAAATTTTGGAATGTTATATCAATTAAGTAAGAATGATTGCTTGTGTGATTTGTTGTGTGAAACTGAGTGAAATTTGAAACTTTTTGAAAGTTGAATGAGAGGGAATGAAATGACTTCCCAAACTTTCACTTTGCATTCTGAGCTCCATGAATCCAAATTTTTTTTCAAATACAAAACCCTAGAGAGAAGATGACATGACTTTTTCCATTTAAAATGAAAAGGGTTTTTGAAAATATTTGAATTTCATTTGGAAATATTTCAAATTCAGAAACTTTATGCAACTCAATGTTTTTCAAGTGAGAAGATAAAATGACTTCTTCAAATCATATGAAATATGAGTTGGAAGTTTAAAACAATCAAATTTAAAGTCCATTTGAAGGTATTTTGAAAACCATTTTCAATTTGGAGTTATTAGGTTTTTATTCAAATTATTTTTCTCCAAAAATAAAATAAATGGAAATAAGGGTAAAAGCATTCCCTTCAATGTAAAATTTGGAGAAAATAAATTTGAAGACATTTTCGGTATTTTTAAAATGATTTTTTATTGGGTTTTATTGCAATAGTTGCACTCTTTGCTTTATTTGAAATTTTTATGAAATTTATTTGCCACTAAAAAATTGTTCATGTTTTAGAAAAAAATATTCTGAAAATTTTGATATATAATATGCCTATATATCATTTTTATTATTTATTTGTTTGTTTTATTTTGTTATTAAAAAGTTAGTTCGGGCCGAACGAACTGGGCCGCTCCCAGCCCAGCCGGCCCAAGCCGCCGCGCGCTCGTCTCCGAGCTCGGGATGAAGTACCGAGCCAGCACACCGCCGCCACCTGTGTCCGCCCCGGACTCTGCCTCACCGCCGCCTCTCTTGCCCCTCCCCCATGCCTCCCGAGGCCACACCCTCCTTAAATAGCCCGGCCCCGGCCCCCTCTCTCCCTCGAAGTAGCAGCAGTAGCAAAAGCCACCTCATCCGCCACCGCCGCACTTCGCCGCCGCTGCTGTTGCTCCGCCTCCCGCGTAGCCGACGCTGCCGCCCGCGTAGCCGCCGTCGTTGCCGCCGCCTCACCTCGCCGCCGTCGCCGGAGCCCCGAGCCGCCGCTGGACTCGCCGACGATCCGCCCGACCCGACCCGCCGGTTTTCCCTGTCCGGTAATAAACCGACCCCGGTCCGATCCGGTTTTTCTTTTCGGTTTTTCTTTTAAGACCCGGTTTATTATCTTAGTTTAGTTATTTAGCGAACGTTTGTTCGTTAAATTCCTGTAGTGAACAATTTCGTTCGTTAGTCTTCCATAGCGGACGTTCGTCCGATAGATTTTTTCTTTTCTGTTTTAGTTTCGGCCAGGGAGCCATTTGTAAATACTTTTCTTACAGATCAGTCTCTATTTTTCAAACCCTCACAACTTTTAAATCGTTTGTCCAAATTCAACGAAACCAATGCCAAATTCTTCCTTATGATCGCCTCTATCCAGAGAACTTATTAAATCAACTTTTTGTAATTTTAAATTTTGAATTAGATCATATTCAAATTCAAACTTGTTTTGGCTATAACTTAATTTTTATAACCCCGATATAATTGATTCTTTTTGAAAATCAAAGCTCCTGACATGTACCTTCTGTTAAGATCAAAATCACATGATTTTGTTACTTTTAAAAATATGTTTCTGTCTAGAAGATTTATTTGATGGTTATTTTTGAAGCTCTCCGAAGTGTTTTCTGCGTTCTTTTGGATCTTTGAGTTATTGCTTATGTGTGGTTTATAATTGCTTGCTTACGATAGATTGATCGGAGCGTGACGAGTAGAACTATCAGGAATATGAGTGCGACAAATCTTCATCAACAGTACAAGGCAAGTTCACACCTTGATCATATTTGTCTATACCCAGTTTTTTTTTACTATGCATTAGTTCACCTCTACAGATTTGCATGAGTAGGATTGGGAATTGGGCATTGATATGTAGTTCATGAGGTAGGAACCTATGATCCTTGAAACACCCCGGGAATATATGTTATGCTCATATTGCTTAGCCATGCTTGTAGACAGGGATTGGTACGTGAGATTCATGAAAGTTGCGAGAGTTATAATAATGAAGGGTAACTTTAAGGTGGCAACATTAACACACATCTGGGTGGAATGGTTGGGGCACCCTAGGGAAACCAGTGGCTTGTGGGGAACCTGGGGAATCCAGTGTTGTCCTAGGAGATCCTGCGGTATCCGTGTGATCATCCTATGGAATGCCACCTAGGTTCAAAGGGATCATAAGATTATTCATGCTAGAAACTTCCGTGTGCAGCCACAAGCCATTATGGACTCTAGCATAGTTGAGTAAGTTGTTGGAAACCTTTCCATCATAGGTTAGCAGACGTAGGGGAATTGTAGGTGTACCGACCTATCTATCGGTTAAGGGGACCTCCTCGGAAAGACTGTGTCTCGATCATCCGTTTCTCAAACATCATGCAGTGCGAGAAATTGAACGGAGGAGATCAAGTCTTGTGGGGAAAAGTGCGCGAACCTCTGTAGAGTATATAAACAAATCATGATTTGCCATGTCCCCGGTTATGGACATCTTTGAGTATCTGGTATTTGAATTATTGGTTGATCTCATCACGTTACTTAATTAATGTATTGGGTTATTAACAATTTGGGAATTTTGGGATTGAATTGGGGTTACCTTCTCAATAATGGCATGAACTTGGTAGTAAATAAAATCTATTCCTTTGTTGTAGGAAAAAATTAGCTTTATGCAAAAAAAAAAACTTAGAGCCTCCACCAACCAAATATACATATAGAGATAGATATTCTCATTACTATTTTATGGTGTGAAATTGCTAGTACATTCAATGTACTAACCTACATGGCTGCAACGTCTCATGTTGTAGGATTCTTACGATGAGTAAGTGATACGTTAGGGTTACGATGTCTACACTCAACTTTGTCGTTGGTGTTGTTGGGACTCCACAACCTTGTTGTTACTTCCGCTATATGGATTGAGGTACTAGTATTCACGTTACTTTATACATGTGATTTACCTCTGTTATAAATCCTCGAGTACCGTGTGTGTCAACATACCGATCCAGGGATGACACTTAAGCACAGAGACTTCGATCCATTCGGGTCGGGTTGCTACAATCGATGCTCCCATGGATTCGCCAAGCGGTTCTCCTCCTCGTCGGGGCTGGGAGACCTTGGACGATGATCCTCTGGGAGAAATTGCACGCTGCTCCGACGTCCTCACCGCCGCAAGACTCAGTGCTTCTTGCACCAACTATTTTAAGACGGTGCTTAAAGAGGCTTGTGAAAAGGCCATGCTTGTTGGTCTTCCATGCGTTCTTGAGCAGAAAGTTATGCTATGGAACAATCCATCTAACGGTCCACCGCTACCTGGTCGTGGTTGCATGTTGACTCCGCTAGAGTTGCCGACGTTGAGAGGTAGTCGGATTTTGTCCGATGAGCAGGTCAATCATGGAGTTTGATCAGGTAGTGTATATTCTAAATATAGTACTTAGTTATTCCATCCCGTAATTTCTCCACTGCCCACCATCTTATATATAGGTCTGGGTTGGTGCCAACGAAGATTGGCTTGCATACCTCCGGCCGGATACCACCATCATTTTGTACAACATCCACAGCAGTGCGTCCGTTCCCGTAGACCCCTTCTCCACCATTGGGATCGGCCTTCCGAACTGGCTGGGCTTGAATACGTATGATGATGCCTACATGATACTGAAGAAGATAACAATTGTGGACCCGCCGACAAAGCGACGCAGCTACGACAATTACTATCTCATTGCGGTGTTCGACATAAGAATTGCCATCAATACAAAAGTCAGTAACGACAGAGGCTGGCACATGTTGGCCGCGGCAGATTTGTACCCCTACACGTTCGAAGACGTCGTGTGCCATGTAGGCCGCATCTTCGTGGTGACAAGCCAGGGGACTTGTTTCATCTGGTTGCCATCCTACAGTATGGGAGATTACAAACGGAATGCACAAACCATCATTTGCATCCCTAACGGTACTCCATTATTTTGCAGGGACCAGTCATCCTCCGATCAAAATAAGATCGCCGATCCTGGATGTGCATTTGCATCCGCGATTCAGTCTAACCTGGAACCTTGTAGCTGACTTTAGCATATTGGGATCAACTATCTTAGTAGTCGTTACCCATGGTACCACTGATGTGCAACATGGTCACACGATCTACCACGATCGGACCGTCACCATCTACCTAGGTATTCCATTTTCTCATTGTTGTGTGTTAGAGTAGCACTACTTGTTAGTTCTTTTCTTTTCTTGACTGGGACAAGTTTACTGTACTAGTACTACAATATAGTATTAGATTTTTTAACCCTCTCGCCTTCTCTTTCATTGTACTAAGTAGTAAGGAGTAGTAGCAGTACTACTACCTCCGTCCTGGTTTATTGGTCCCCATTGCATATTGTGTCAAATTTTGACTATAGATTGAACTAACAAAACATTCATGCATGTTACCAAAAATTATATCATTGAAAACTATGTTCAAATACGAATCCAACGATATAATTATTGTTGACATGCATTAACATTTTGTTAGCTAAATCTTTGGTCAAAATTTGGCGCAAACTACAAAGGTGACCTATAAACCAAGACGGAGGTAGCACTTACTAGTACTAGTACTTTTTACCTTGGAGGACGCGTATAGCTAGCTAGGCCCTTGCATACTTGAACCCATTAGCTCCCACCATTTTTGTTTTTCCATGTCATACTATCTCATACGTGTAGCCAAGAGTGGCTATATATAATAAGCCGGTTATTTTACTTCCTTTATGCTGGAGTAGTCCTATTTGCTGCACAATATTACAGACCGCCATATTTGAGCACAACATTATTATGCGTGGACCTTGACCATGTATGTCACCATGTGTCCAGATCAGAGATGCTGCGTGTACCAGATGAAAGGTGCCGAGTTCGACCCCCGTGATGCTATGTGGGTGCCGAGGAACACTCTTGGAGAGTACTCCCTTTTTATTGGGGACAGCTACCCCATTGTGAAGCAGATGCCACCTTCCACGCATGACACCGAAGGCCTGCCAATCATGACGCATGGTTGCGTCTTCAATGCGCACTGCCAGAAGAACGACATGCTGGGACACGCTATCCCCGATTTATGCCGCTTCAGCTTCGATGAGTCTCCCTCGTGTGGAACCGGACTAGAAAGCTGCGACAATGATTCCCATTGCCCACAGCTATGGATCGTGCCATCTGTGAAGAACACCTGGGACTGGAACCTGGAGGAGGACATGGAGCCCATCTATAACATGGAAGTGGAGTATGGTAAATTGTGGATGGTAGCGCTGTAAATATATGTAGAGTAGTCTTGCACAAAGTTATCACATGAAGTGGAGATGAACTTGTGTGGCATACTGACATTTGTGCTTTAGAATTTATTACTAGTAAATGTGTAATGTGTACGTGCAACTTGTGTGGCTGTTGCACGGGCTCCAACACGCTCTGTGAGAAAAAAGGTGGCACAGCTTTGGCTATAGGTGACGTGGCGGCATCATACAGTAGCGATCGTTCGCTATAGTTGTAGTACTAGGACGACAACTCCTATAAACCTTGTGCTTGGCTATTCGCCTCTCCTAGAGGTTTAATAGTTCGTAATCCTGTGAACCTTGCACTTGGCTCTTCGCCTCTTCGGAAGGCCCAACAATGATGATACTATAGTATAATATGCTTCTGGCAATCTGACACCGAATGAACTACTGCACGTCCACCGCGAGGGCGAGGGAGAGGGTGCTGGAGTCAAAACCCTGTGCTCGTCCTACAAGCCACCGCGTGCGTGGGCGATGGAGAGGGTGTGGGCGTACGTAGTAAGCAAGCATCTCGTCGTCCTGTGAGCCAACGCGCATGGGCGAGCGAGAGGGCATAGTAAGCAAGCTTCTCCTTGTTCTACGAGTTGGCGGGACACATCAAAGTAGTACTAGTCCATACTGCATCCTTTCCGGTTAATATGGCTTAATTTGAAACGAGAAAATACACTGGCGGTCAAGGTATGTAACAATACGCTCATTACGGTCACTATATAGTTTTACGGTCATTATACGGTCACTAGCTCACCGTAGAGCACTGTATTGCACCCTGCTGGTGGGCCACATAGTTGACGTGGCACTTTGTTGACTGGTTAAATTGACACCTGGTTTCTGGGTCCCACCTGTCAGTTGGGAGAGCAAATAAATCAGTTAACCAAAACTTTACGCAGGCGTGACAAGAGTCCAACCCTTGCGCGCGAACCACCCTGGTTGTGTACAATGTGAGTGCATGCACATGTACTCCCCCAGTCCGTGAAAAACTGTACATCTAGCATTAGAAATTTTTCCAACAAAGAGTGTCCATCTACACTTCCAATGCACTTAGCCTTTAATCTAATCGGTATTGATTTACTAATGCACCAAGTTGTGCTCTAGCTATAGGCTGCATGTCTATCCTTAATTACATCTTGCAACAACCTTCATTTAATCTTCTTCTCTCAATGGTCGCATGCACACATAAGTCTACTACTTTTGGGCGTTAATTATGCCACTGAGTTCCGGTTCCTCTTGGTCAATGTGTAAATCTCTATATGTATAGTCTTTCACGGATGGAGGGAGCGTGTGTGTTGCGTCCTGTGTTGTGTAACGCATGGATGCGTGAGTGTTGCGTGTGTGCATGTGTATGTGTGAGTGTTGCATGCATGCATGCATGCATGAGGCTTCTACTCTCTCCCATTGACATGTTCATATTTCAAGCTTCATTAAAACGCTGAATGCAAGAATTAAGAGAAAACTCACCAATGCATGTAAAAGTTCTGGTCTTTTCCTCTTCACGCATATATTCCAACGACTCCCTCCGTTTACTAGGTGAATAAGTCATGTCAGGTTGTGAACCGTGACCAAGAAGGAGGGGAAACGAGAGAACTTAATGTTTATTTGCTAATTAATAGCATCGCATGCAATGAACTAACCACTTCATCTCGTGTTTGCTAGTCTCGAGTCATTGAAAACATGCACGCCCCACATCTCTTATCAGTTGATATGTCAAGAAACAAGAAACGAGGTGGGAGTTAATGCACCGCGCCTAAGTGTTTTGGGATTATGGTTTTCGTAAGGTTACTTATACACCTACACGGAGGGAGTAATATGTTCGTAAACACAATTTTCTTAAGGAAAACGAGTCCATTATTGAGTACTTTTGGTTGATGATTTTTTTATTGACCTGTATATAAACCTCCGTCCTGGTTTATTGGCCCCCTTCATGTTTAGTGTAAAAAATTTACCGTAAATTTAACTAACAAAGTGTCAATGCATGTCTTAAAAAACTATACCATTAAAAACTATGTTCAAATACGAATCTAGTGATATGATTTTTCGTGACATGCATTAACATTTTATTAGTTAAATAGAAGTTCAAAGTTTGACACAATACTACTAGTAGTACTCCTACATTATTGGCACCGGGTGCCTTGGCCAATGTTTCATGTTGTTGGACACGATGAGAGTAAAGGCATAGGGATACTGTAGATAGGAAGTCTTGGCGAACCATTATTCCACATCTCGGTCAGAGAGAACTACTTATTCCCCATCTCGGTCACAGAGTACTTATTCACCTAGTCAGTGAAGTGACAATACAAGCTGCAGCAGATGGGACACTTAATTAATAAGCTGAGCCAGCGTGTTGGTGTTACTAAATTAGCCTTTCCCTGTACTTCTAACATGTTTGCCAATGGAGCACGCTCCTGCAAATACGCCTACATACCTCTCTCTTCCATTAACTGACATATGGGCCCTCTTGAGGTAGACCCACATGTCATTGGCTTAACTATTTACACTACGAAGGACGGTATATAGTACTAGTAGAATTGAGATTTAATGCACTTTCTTGCCTATCTGTCCCTCATCTTCCTCCTCTCTTCTTCTTCCTCCTCTCTGCCCCATCGTCGGCCGCACACCATTTCCACCCGCTCATTGCTTGCCCGCCCGCGCCATCTTCCTTGGTAGCTCGCGAGTACCATATCGCCCCCCCCCCCCGCTCACTGCTCGGCCACAAACGCCATCTTCCTCGCTCGCCCGCCCGAATCCACTTTCCGTCTCGCTCGCAGGCACCGAAAACCCCAATCACTCAGCACCCTAAAAAACCATGTGGCAGAACCGACTAACATGCAGAGCCGCGATTGGAATTCCTTCCCCGATGTTCTCTTCGAGCAGATATGTAATCGTATGGACCTGCTCAGCACAGTGTGTTTGGCCGCATGCTCTGTGTCTATATATGTACCATGTAATCATCTGCAACCGGCCAGCCCTTTTCAAGACACCCTGATTGCTAATGCCTAAACTTCGCAAGTGGCCCAGACACCGACTTGATGATCCTACTGAGGTTGTCGTCGTGCCCCTCAACATGCTACCACTACCTGCCCACCTGTCCTTCATGCGCGACCACTACTTGGCGGGCATGAAGGCCAACTGGATCTTCCTCATCCACCAATCTGGTACTCCGTGGCATCTCGTGGATATCTACACCCAGCGAGAGATCACCCTTCCATCATTGGATACCACCGGCATCGAGCCTCCTGGCCCGCCGGACACTCCTACCTACTATGCAAGAGACGCGTCGAGCTTTTGGTATGACCTCCATTTGCTCAAGGTTGTAATCTGCGAACTGCCCACACAATCAGAAGACTACATGGATTACAAGCTCATTGCCTTGTTCGACATGGGACTAGTCTATCTGGAATTCGGTCGCCATACATGGTTATGGCTCATCATCAATCCTGTTGGCCCTCCATTTCTGTCTGATGCTATAGTGCACGATGGCATATCTTACGCGGTCGACGCACGGATTGGCAGCATATATTGGTGGAATCTATCATCATGTAAATGTTCTATCTCATCTTTACCTTATGAATATGACTACCTGTTGATTGTTAGAAATTTAGAATAGATAGTATGTTTATAACCACATCATTGCTATATGTTCATCTCATTTCCTAGATTATTATGACCACACATGTTATTGTTAGAATTGATATGAGAAAATTGGCATCTAATGATTGTTAGAATAGATATTATGAGTATAACCTCATGATTGCTATATGCTACTCTCATTCCCAAGAATATTATAACCACACATGTTATTGTTAGAGTTGATATGATAACGGTAGTAACTACTATGGTAGAATATGAGTAGGCCCTGGCATAGCTATTTTCCTCTCATTTTTACATGATGTTTGAACCATGACATATTGCTAGAATATGAAAACCATTGGCTTATTTTTTTAATTTGGGGTATGATTATGACCACGACATTGCAATTCTCTGGCTATGATCTGTGTCACTGTTATAATAATCTTAATTCCACACACACTCTGAACATGATTTTATATTTTTTTTCTTTTGGTCTCCAATTTTATTTGTTGCAGCAGACGCAAATGCGCTAGCCTTCATGATTCCAGGACCTGGAAATATACAAGTCAATGGGTGGTGGTTTATCGCTCATTCAACTGACGGTGGTCATTTGATGCTCATTCGCACGTACCAAATTGACCAAACCATTTCATCAAACCACATGCAATACAATGCATGGGGCGTTCATGACTGTGATGGCTATAGCTACTTCGTGTTCGAGAAAGATCCCACCTCCGTTGGGCCACGCGTATTCAACTGGAGGCGGGTTTACAGCCTCGGCAACCACTCCATGCTCCTCGGGCTCAATTATCCGATCATCCAACCAATCATCGATCATATCACTGGCGATGATTACCGTGCTATGCAACTTCCTTTCGCCAGGCGGAACTGTGTTTATACATCGTACCATGGGTTTCATGAATCACCATATCCAGAGATTCGTTGACACAGCTTGTTGCCAGATGATCTTCAGTGTGTGAAAGGCATCAAGCTTCCAAGCGATGAATGGCTTTTGCAAACCCGACATGCGGCGATGTGGTTCATGCCAACAGCACATATGCACAACTTGATTCGTAGTGATATCTAGACTGAGCCATGTATCTAGCTGCTGTAGCATGACCCTCTTTTGTTCGATATTATGAACTGTAGTTAGTTTGAAGGATAGATACCTTTCTGGGATCAAGTGCATCCTAACTCACCTGCGTAGCATGTACTGATAATGATGATGGAGATGCTGTTCAGAAGCCATATATATCACTTAGGCTTCAAGTGCGTAGTTGTTAGTGAAAGTGTTGTCCAATGGGAATTATATTTTGTATTACTTATGTAGCCTACAAAGTCTGTCGCACAGACTTGTAACTTCGTACGCCATTTCTAAATTTGCACTAGCTAGTAGTCCTCTATACCATATATTGTGCTACTCGTACTAATACCTCCTTCCTGGTTTGTTGGCCCCCTTCGTAATTTGTATCACATGTTGACCATAAATTTAACTAACTAAATGTTAATGCATGTCACAAAAAATTATATCGTTGGATTCGTATTTCAACATAGTTTCCAATGGTATAATTTTTGGTGACATGCATTGACATTTTGTTAGTTAATCCTATGGTTAAAATGTGACACTAAATACGACTAGTATGTAGTACAGTAGTACTAGTATATGTCGGTCAAATTATTCATCATGTCCTCACATTGAATTGACGTGACAACACCCTGTGCGTGAGGTGAAATAAGAGTCCTGACGGTGTGTTCGGTTTACCAAAGTGAGCCTCACCCCTCTCATAGTACAACAGCATTCCCCCATTCTCTACAAAATCACTCTCCCATTCTCTAAAAAATCACTCTCACATTCTCTCCCGGTCTCCCTGCCTCCCATCCACCGCCTTGTTCCGATCTACTTGGTACGATGAGTGATGAGTTATTGGAGCTGCTATACTTCATTGCAAGTAGTCAAAAGGAAGACGCTGAAAAAATTGATCTCAATAAGGATGCTCTTCAAGCTAGCCAGAAGAAGGAAGGAACCAGCGAGGCCGCTCGTGTGAGTATTCGTCCCGTCGCCCTATATGATGATTTCGATCTTTATGGGGTTTTTCAAGTCTCTGGAGTCTACATGTAGTAATGAAACGATACCCCAGTTTGTTAGGGTATTGTGGACATCAGATTGTGAGTACCCACTGGTACAACGAGGTGCTATACAAACGGTTTTTCACCCCTTTCCACGACGGCGTTCTGAACCGTCACCTAGTGAGTGACTGCGATAGGGGGTCCTTCCCACACGACCGAGAAATCGTCGGGGATATGCCCTCCTGGCACACACGGTCGGCAAAATGAGGTCGTGTGCGACCGGCGAGCGATCAAATACAGTTATACGTACAGTAGTGCTAAAAATATACAATTACACAGGCGAAATCGTTTACGGCCGTAATTACATCCCACACAGTCAGTCCCCGCGAAACATTTCCGTTCGTATATACATCCCACACAATCGCTCCAAGGAAAACATTTCCGTTCGCAGGTACATCACACACAATTTTCCCCGTTAAATCGTTTGTGATAGCATTGCCATTACACACGATATTAACAATTTTATCGTTTGCGTTATTGAATGCATCACACATGGTGCGTAGAAGAAACTGTGTGGCAAAGGTTGTCCATCACACACAGTTTTCATGTCATAAACGTTTGCGTAAGGTGGCCTAGCGCAAACAGTTTTCAAGAGAATGTCATGTTTGATTGTTCATTGATCCAACATGGTTTATTCCTAAAAACTGTGTGCTTTGCCTGAGGTCATCGCCCACGTGTTTTCTCAATAACTGTTTGCAATAGAAAAACCCAATTAGTAGGTAATTGTCCTACTATTAATAATCCATTTATTAATGTAATTGACATTCATATTAAGCACATAGTATATTTCATTTCCATATTAAGGAAGCTGTATTTCATAATTCAAATACATCACAGTACAACATGATATAGCTTCAGCACTTAGCTACCCCATTACACAACTGCACCAGCACCAAGTTTCTCATGAAACATCTAGAACCTTTCGAAAATTAGCATCATAGATGGTACATAGATAAATGCATCTCATCTGGACAACTGCTGAAGCGGAAGGCGAATATTAAGCCTTCATTCATGTTGAAGGTCTTTGCAACTTTAGGCCAGTTCCTGTGGATGATTGACCATCCATCCTTCGTCCTCTTCAGGAACACTTGAATATTGAACCGTGGGTGTTGTATGAAAACCTTCCTCGCCTCCTGACCATAGGGGTGGTTTGAGAGGTAATCATTAGTTAAATGCTTTGGAAAGGCCTGAATACAAGGATGTTCATAAATATCTTCTCTATATTGGAAATGGGGTAAAGGAATAAAAAAGGCAAGGTATAATAGTTAGTAGAATCTTGTAGTGAACTGACGTCTTCTTCATTGTGCAGACAAAGATCTTGTTGTTTTTTGTCGCTAATTTCTTTATCCTAAAAATCTTTCTGGGTTTCTTGACTTGATTGATATTCATGGACAACTCATTTCCCCATATGCAAAAAGGGTCGAACAGTTGGTCAAAACCTCTGACAGCATGACCTACACGTGCAAGACCAAATTGTTAAAAGCCTAAATATTAGAATGGTTCCTGCAATTGCACAATAATGTGCTATTAGACAACAGACCATGCACGTGCTAACATCGATTGTAAACCTCAGTGCTTCCCATTGTCTCCCTGCAACACATATAAGGTAGTTAGTCATCAGGTTAAGTAAGGGTTCGCGTGCTATCCGTAAAATATGTTGATGAAAAATAAGCACATTGCAGATTCATCAGATTAATTCAAGCCACATGGAAAACCCATTTATCCAAACCAAGCATGATTAAGAACTAGGAAATATAGCACTTGTATATGTTTCCCATGTATTAAGTGCAGCCAAATTCGATTTATTCCTCACATGCACAACAATAAAAAATTCTACCCACGACAATTGGACATCACATTGCAGAATTGAACCAAGCAGTTAACTAAACAGCACAACAAATGAACCAAACATTAACTCAGCACCACATTGCACAATATAACATACTCCTAATAGAAGATCAGACAGTTAACCAAACCAAGCAAGCTTAACAACTTAACAACTTGGAAATATAGCAATTGTATTTGTTTCTCATGTATTTAGTACAGCCCAATTCAATTTATTCCTCACATGGTATACAATAACACAATGCACCCACAACAACTGAACATCGAATTGTAGAATTGAACCAAACAGTTAACTAAATACCACAACAAATGAACCAAACGTTAACTGAGCACCACATTGCAGAATATAACATACTCCCAATAGAAGATCAGACAGTTAACCAAACCAAGCATGCTTAACAGCTTGGAAATATAGCAATTGTATTTATTTCTCATGTATTTAGTACAGCCAATTTCGATTTACTTCTCACATGGTATACAATAACAGAATGCACGCACAACTATTGAACATCGCATTGCAGAATGGAACCAAACTGGTAACTAAACACCACAACAAATGAACCAAACGTGAACTAAGCACCACATTGCACAATCTATAACTAAACCAAGCATGCTTGACAACTTGGAAATATTGAAATTGTATTCATTTCTCACGTATTTTCTAAAGATAAATTCGATTTATTTCTCACATGTAAGATAATACGAAATTGCAGCCTGAAGAATTGAACATCACATTTGCAGAATTGAACCAAACAGTTAACTGAAGACGACAACAAATTAACCAAACAGTTAATAAGTGAGCACCACACTACATGACATATAGAACATATTCACTAGAGCAACAGATTGCATGGTAAAATTAGATAGCACAATTCACTAGAATTTGTTAAGGAAAGGCATGAGTAGCACACGTAACGGGTAAACCGAGCATGCTTAACCGGCGTAGCCAGAAAATGGCAAGCTACTACTCCAAGATCTGGGGGTCGGCACGAATGGCAGCCATTGCGACCTCATCCGCGCGTGCGGCCGCGATTTGGTTCTCCACTGCCAAATGCTCCTTGAGCTCCTGGCTATACTACGTGCACCATGGCTTAGGGCGGCGCTTACTTGGTGGAGGGGTCGGTGATTTGGGTGGAAGGTGTTGTGTCGGCGGTCGGGGCATGTGGGATGTGGAAGGAGGAGGAGGGTGGGGGTCGGGTGTGGACTAACTGCCTGGAGAGACAAGGCCGAGCAGCATGAAGGATGGTCGCCGCGAGGAGGCGGCGCTGCAAGCAAGGAGTGAAGGTTTCAACTTGGAAAGTACAAAGGCGGAAATAGGGGAAATGTGGCTTTTGGTAAGGGGGAGGGGCGGGGAGGTAGATATTTCCACGGAAGCCGAAAATTTTGAATCGGTTCAGCGAAAAAACTGGCACGCAAAGTTTCATCAGACACATTCCCTTATTCGACACTATGTATGATATGTGAACATCACAAATGATTCAGATAGCTTAAACCGTCTGTGATGAGTTTGAACGTCAAAAATTTAGGTTCGAATTTCCCTGGTTACAGTGGTCGTCCACGTCATTGCATAATTTGGGTACACAAAGGAGACTACAGCACACCAACACATCTTAATCGAGCAAGTTCAACAATTAAATAGAGCTAACTGACCTAAACATTACTCTAAAAATTAAAGACCAGCACTCTTAATTAAACAAAGCAAAGCATAATACTACGGCTGGTGCTCGTCGATCTCCGCCGCCTCCTCCATGTCCAGCTCGCGCCCGACTGTCTCCTGGGGAAGGGGCTCCATGGCATCCATCGCACCATACTCGGCAAGCATCTCGCCATCCGTGTCCGCCATCTCTTTGGAAAAGGCCGCCACGAGTTGGGTGTGGGCGGCCACGATCTCGGCTTGGACGGCTGCTCGAACGCTCTCGGCGATTGCCAACTCTTTGGCCGTGGGTTGCCGACCGTTGTCGGAGAAGCTTCGTTTGATTTGTGCGATGACCACAACGAGCTGGGCGTGGGTGAAAGTGCAACTATCCCTGGGTGGTTTTGGTAATTCCTAACTACATATAGCTCATTGAAATAATGCTCTTTCAAGATGATCATTTCAGAAAGTTCACTGATTGGCATGGCATGGACTAGGAATGTGGACCCCTCAAAATGCTAAGGACACATATTGGCTCAAGCTCAAGACTCTACATTTTCATTTTTAGTGATCCAAGATCATATTGAGTCCATAGGAAAAGCCAATACTATTAAAAGGGGATGAGGTGTTTCTTAATGGCTTGCTTGCTCAAAATGCTTAGTGATATGCTCCAAAAGCCCTCAACCACTTTCTCATATCTCCATATGTCCCAAACCAAAAGTCAAAATTGGCCCCACCGATTTGATCTACCCGGCGCCACCGAGTTCACTTGACATAGCCACTGCCAGAAACCCTAGTCAGTTCGGTCCCACCGATAGGGATCTCGGTCTCACCAAAATGGGATTGCAAACTCTCAGTTTCCCTTTGTAACGTTTCGGTCTAACTGAGATGAGCGATCGGTCCCACCGAGTTTGCAATGCAAACTGTTTGTGTCCCTTTCGTAATGTTTCGGTCTCACCGAAATGAGCGATTCGGTCCCACCGAGTTTGCCTGACCAACTCTCTGTTTGCCTATTGCAAAAATCGGTCTTACCGAGTTTATGTGATCGGTCTCACCGAGATTATGTTATGCCCTAACCCTAGTGAAATCGGTCCCACCGAGTTGACATGTCGGTCCCACCGAAAAGCCTAACGTTCACATTTTCAACTGAATCGGTCTGACTGAGTTTCATGATTCGGTCCCACCGACATTAGTGAATTGTGTGTAATGGTTAGATTTTGTGTAGTGGCTATATATACCCATCCACCAACTCTTCATTCATGGAGAGAGCCGTCAGAACGTGCCTACACTTCCAGCATACATTTTCTGAGAGAGAACCACCTACTCATGTGTTCAGACCAAGATATTCCATTCCAACCACTAGAATCTTAATCTCTAGCTTTCCCCAAGTTGCTTCCCACTCAAGTCATCTTTCCACCAAATCCAAATCTATGAGAGAGAGTTGAGTGTCGGGGAGACTATCATTTGAAGCACAAGAGCAAGGAGTTCATCATCAACACACCATCTATTACCTTTTGGAGAGTGGTGTCTCCTACATTGGTTAGGTGTCACTTGGGAGCCTCCGTCAAGATTGTGGAGTTTAACCAAGGAGTTTGTACGGGCAAGGAGATCGCCTACTTCGTGAAGATCTACCCTAGTGAGGCAAGTCCTTCCTGGGCGATGGCCATGGTGGGATAGACAAGGCTGCTTCTTTGTGGACCCTTCGTGAGTGGAGCCCTCCGTGGACTCGCGCAGCCGTTACCCTTCGTGGCTTGAAGTCTCCATCAACGTGGATGTACGATAGCACCACCTATCGGAACCACAGAAAAAATATCCGCGTCTACATTGCGTTTTCCCTCTCCAAACTCCTCCCTTTACCTTCATATGCAAATGTTTTACATTCCGCTGCTATACTCTTAGACTTGCATGTGTAGGTTGATTGCTTGACTTGTGCTAAGTTGCTAAAATCTGCCAAGACTTAAAATTGGGAAAATGATAGAATTTTATTTGGTCAAGTTGTCTAATCACCCCCCCTCTAGACATACTTTTGATCCTACAAGTGGTATCAAAGCTTTGGTCTCCATTTGCCTTGATTTCCATAGCTTTGGGTGACCATAGCCTTGGTTTCACAACCTAGGAGAGTATGTCGTCTAGCGAGGGAAATTACCACCGTAGAGGTCCTTACTTTGATGGTAATAATTTTGCTAGTTGGAAGCATAAGATGAAAATGCATATCCTTGGACATAACCCCGCCGTTTGGGCTATTGTGTGTATTGGCTTGCAAGGTGAATTCTTTGATGGGAGAGAACCAAACCGTGAAGCTACCGCAGAAGAGTTGAAGATGCTGCAATACAAAGCTCAAGCTTGCGATATCCTCTTCAACGGATTGTGCCCCGAAGAATACAGCAAAATCAGTCGTCTTGAGAATGCAAAGGAAATTTGGGATACTTTGATTGATATGCACGAGGGTACCGACTCCGTCAAGGAATCCAAATTGGATGTGCTTCAAAGTCATCTTGACAAGTTCAAAATGAAGGATGGTGAAGGTGTCGCTGAAATATACTGTAGGCTTGCTCTTATCACAAATGAGATTGCCGGCTTAGGAAGTGAAGAGATGACCGATAGATTCATCATCAAGAAGATCCTAAGAGCCTTGGATGGAAAATATGATACCGTGTGCACATTGATCCAAATGATGCCCAATTACAAAGATCTCAAGCCAACGGAAGTCATTGGAAGAATTGTTGCTCATGAGATGTCACTCAAGGATAAGGAAGAGCTTCACAACAAGTCAAGTGGTGTTTACAAAGCCTTATGTGATGCTCCTACATGATCAAGTGAGAAACAAACCTTCAATGAGGAATTGAGCCTAATGGTGAAGAACTTCAACAAGTTCTACAAGAGTAGAAGCAAAGAAAGAAGTTCCAAGTCAAGGTCCTACAATGACAAAAGATCTTCGAGTCGTGAGCGTAATTGTTACAATTGTGGAAGACCAGGACACTACTCCAATGAGTGTACGGCTCCCTACAAAAGAAGAGAAGATTCACCCAAAAGGAGTAGAAGAGAAGAATCACCTCCAAGAGAGAGAAGGAGTAGAGATGATCGTTATGAACAAAGAACCTCTCAGAGAAGCAAGGATTCGGAAAGGAAGGACAAATCATCAAAGAGCTACACAAAACGAAGACATCAAGCTCACGTTGGTGAATGGATATCCGGCTCCGACTCCTACCATCACTCTGAAAGAAGATATCACTTCGACTCCGAATATACTCAAGATGAAGGTGTTGCTGGTCTAGCACTTGTGTCAACCAACTCCTATGACATATTTGACTCAGCAAATGAAGGAATTGGAAGATGCTTCATGGCTAAAGGCCCAAAGGTATCACACCCCGAGTATGTTGATTTCAATAGTGATGAAGATGATTTGCTAGGTGATGATGATTTACTTGTTGACAACTCTAGTGATGAAAATTATGATGAAATTGCTATTAATCATGCTAATCAAGATAAAACGAATGATGATGATAAGAAGGAGATTGAGCGTCTAATTGAAGAACTAAACACTCTTAAGTTAGCTCATGAAAGTACCTTAGAAGATCATCGAGAACTTTTAAAGACTCATGAGAAGCTACACTTTGAAAAGCTCAACCTTGAGTAAGAGCACGGGTTCTTAAAGGCAATCAATGATGATCTTCGTAAGAAAAGTTCTTCTTACATTGCGAAGCGTTTACTCTTGTCTACTTACATGCCACAAGTAAAATCTAGTAACAAGAACAAGAAAGATTCTTCTTCTAGTAGTAACAATAATCATGTTAAATCCAATATTGTTGCTTCTAGTAGTTCTCTTGATTCCACTAATGATTCTCTTAGCCAAGTTACACTTGAGCAAGAAAATAGCTTATTGAAGGGAATTATAGATAAAGGTGTTTACAAGATCCTTCTCAGAAGTAAAAAATTTGAGGAAATTATACGCAAGCAAGGAAGGTACTGGAAGAATCAAGGTGTTGGTTTTGAACGAAAGTTCAATGCCAATGGAGTTGAGTGGGAAGAAGATCAATACCCCAAGACGAAGTTTGTTCCTCAACAAGAGAAGTATGATCCTACTTCTTTCCAAGGGACACATGCTCAAGATGATCTTCCACCACAAGACCACAAGCAAAAGGGCAAGGACAAACATCAAGAGGAGATTGATGCTTTTGAAGAAGCTGCCAAGGCCTTGGTCAAGTGGGTTCCCAAGACTACATCCAGTTCTACTTCATCAAGTGCGACTACAACTCCAAGGATTCACATCAAGATGATGTGGATCCCAAAGAACAAGAACTAGAGAGTTCTTGAGGGTGAGTCCGCCAACATACTTCACTCATATCATCTTGGCGAGGACAAGTGCAAACAACTTCCACATCTTGCACTAGTTCAAGGAGTCACAAATCCTCTTGTTGGTAAGACAAGGGACAAGGTAACCTAATGCTTTCATGGACATCATCATGTATGAACTTCATTCTATGTCGATGGATATCCTTGTTTGTTCCTTCTGGGACTAACCCGTGTAGGTATTGAAAGTGCAACTCACTCCAATGGATTGCTCCAAATGATCTACATCAACATTGAGCATCCACATATTCAACATCTACATGAAGTCATCATTGACAAAACCCAAGGTTAGTTCATCCCTCTTAGGGGGGATATCACATCTAGGGGGAGCTTTACTCAAAAAAATTGAGCTAAAGCAACTCTAATGGTGTGAACACAACAATGCTTTGTGTAAAAGTGGTAACCCCACTTGTGCTTAAACGATGAGTATGAGCTACGATCAAATGTTCTCATTTGACTCCTAAGTCAATATACTCATATATAGATGACATAGTCATTGCCAATTGCTTGATAGATGCTAGAGTGTTTGTGCATGCTTTGTCACATATTTCATTTGCCATTTTATTGTGTGAGCATGTTGATTGCATATTTTACTCATTCGAGGAGATCCATTTGTTGCTTTGATTGTTTGGCTCTTTTTCTTTTGCCAAATGGATGGAAAAGAATGCCTAAGAACTTCCTCTAGCTATCTATGATTTTCTCGTCTCAAACCCTATTCATGCTACATCACAAAGTTTGATCAAGTCAGATTCGAACACTCTGTGTGAGGAGCACTCGGAGTCCCTGATTCATCATAGACTTAAACTTCCAAAACCTCTCCGTGCATTTCGGTCTGACGGATTCACCCTTTTCGGCCTGACCGAGTTCACTGAGTTGATCTAGGTTTTCAATCTCGGTACAACTGATTAGAACTTTTTGGTCACACTGAGTTGCAGTAACCGCGCATGCCCCACCCACCCATCCCACCACTCCCTCTCTCTCTTATCCCCAAGGCCCCACCACAATCTCTCTCCCATGCCCGACCCCATCTCTCCCTCGATCGCTTCTCTGCCGCACACACTCCACCCGGTCCCGTGCTCATCAACCGCCGCCAGTCGCCCCCCTCACCGTCGCCTGAGCAGAGGCCGGCGCGGGATCTTCCTCCTCCTCCCCTGCTCGTCAACCGCCGCCGCTCGACCCCGCCTCTCCGTCGCCAGAGCCGGAGGCTAACGCGGGGTCTTCCTCGTCCTCCCCGCCCACGACCTGGCGCTTTCTCCTCCTCCCTTGCTCCTCAACCGCCGCTGGTCGACCCCGCCTCGCCGGTGCGGGAGCCTCCTCCCGTGCTCGTCAACCACCGCCGCCCTTCAACACGGCAGGTCCTCTGGCATGCGGAGGGCGCCACGGCCGGCGATGATGGCGTCGCCGATGAGCATCCCAGAGATGATGAGCGACGCGGCGGGCGTGAAGAAGAAGGCCCAGGGGCTGTTCTCCTTCCTCGTGGCACCCGGATCAGGTTTGAGGCGGCGGGCAACGAGATCTGGTAGGCTTCCTGGGCGTGAGAAGTTCCTCTTAAACTGGAGTTACCCTGGATCTGATATTGCTTTAACTGTGCCCTGTACTTCTCCAATCCAGGGGCTCCATGGCGCCATGGTCAACTCCACTGGAAGACCACCATTCGCCTCCTCTAGCTCGACGCCCGTGCTCAGATCTGGATGCTAGCAAGGGCCAGTTCGTCCGTTTTGTAATCGTTTTTTGTTGTTGTTTGGTTTGTTCGTTCTTCTTATAAATGGAGAACATTATATTATGTAAATACTGTGATGATGGATATAGTATGTAAATAGAATATTTCTGTCTTGTAAAAATCCGTTCATTCGTCATTGCCGTGAAAGATTTTCCATATGCCTTCGGCCATCTACAGCCTCTACACTTGTAGTGTTGCTTTGTTTTTTTAAATAAAAATATTTGCTTTGCCGTCTGGGCATACAAGGAAGACAGAAAAGACATAACGTAATTGACGACAAAGTACTTGACGCCGTCCGTCAACGCGACCGCTCCGTCTGTTGGCATATTTTGCCGTCTGGCTAGTCTGCTAACGGCAAACCATATTGACAGACGGCAAACTCTTTGCTGTCATCCCGACAAATAGTAGACGACAAAGTATTCTTTGCCGTCTGACTTTGCCGTCTGCTTCCTGAAGGCAAAGTCTTTGCCGTCTGGAATTAGGTCTTTGCCGTCTGTGATCCACACACGGCAAGTTACTTGTTTCCTGTAGTGTGGGTGGTTTTGGTAATTCCTAACAACATATAGCTCATTGAACTAATGCTCTTCCAAGATGATCATTTTAAAAAGTTCAATGATTGGCATGGCATGGACTAGGAATGTGGACCCTCAAAATACTAAAGGACACATATTGGCTCAAGCTCAAGACTCTACATTTTCATTTTCAGTGATCCAAGATCACATTGAGTCCATAGAAAATGCTAATACTATTAAAAGGGGATGAGGTGTTGCTTAATGGCTTGCTTGCTCAAAATGCTTAGTGATATGCTCCAAAAGCCCTCAACCACTTTCTCATATCTCCATATGTCCCAAACCAAAAGTCAAACTCGGCCCCACCGATTTGATCTATCCGGCGCCACCGAGTTCACTTGACATAGCCACTGCCAGAAACCCTAGTTAATTCGGTCTCACCGATAGGGATCTCGGTCTCACCGAGATGGGATTGCAAACTTTCTATTTCCCGTCGTAACATTTCGGTCTAACCGAGATGAGCGATCAGTCCCACCGAGTTCGCAATGCAAACTGTCTGTTTCCCTTTCGTAACATTTCGATCTCACTGAAATGAGCAATTCGGTCCCACCGAGTTTGCCTGACCAACTCTCTGTTTGCCTATTACAGAAATCGGTCTTACCGTGTTTATGTGATCGGTCTCACCGAGACTATGTTATGCCCTAACCCTAATGAAATTGGTCCAACCGAGTTGACATGTCGGTCCCACCGAAAAGCCCAACCTTCACATTTTGAACTGAATCGGTGTGACCGAGTTTCATGATTCGGTACCACCGAGATTGGTGAATTGTGTGTAACGGTTAGATTTTGTGTGGAGGCTATATATACCCATCCACACACTCTTCATTCATGGAGAGAGCCATCAGAACGTGCCTACACTTCCAGCATACATTTTCTGAGAGAGAACCACCTACTCATGAGTTGAGCCAAGATATTCCATTCCAACCACATGAATCTTGATCTCTAGCCTTCCCCAAGTTGTTTTCCACTCAAATCATATTTCCACCAAATACAAATCTGTGAGAGAGAGTTGAGTGTTGGGGAGACTATCATTTGAAGCACAAGAGCAAGGAGTTCATCATCAACACACCATCTATTACCTTTTGGAGAGTGGTGTCTCCTAGATTGGTTAGATGTCACTTGGGAGCCTCTGTCAAGATTGTGGTGTTGAACCAAGGAGTTTGTACAGGCAAGGAGATCGCCCACTTCGTGAAGATCTACCCTAGTGATACAAGTCCTTTGTTGGCGATGGCCATGGTGGGATAGATGTAACACCCACAATGCGGCTATATCTCCCACGTGTCGAGGCACGACTTAGAGGCATAACCGCATGGTGGTGTGAGAAGATCAAAGGAGACAAAGAGGGAAACGACTACTGCAAACGGATGCAACTTTTAAAAACAATGGCGGCAACGAGTGCCATGCAATGCAGATTATGCCATGATGAAATGCAACAAACAAATAAAACACACGGCGACAACGAATAACACGGAAGGCGTCTGAAGCGTCGTTCTCGGAGCGTCACAATAGACAAGGTTGCTTCTTCGTGGACCCTTCGTGGGTGGAGCCCTCCATGGACTCAAGGAGCCGTTACCCTTCGTGGGTTGAAGTCTCCATCAACGAGGATGTACGATAGCACCACCTATCGGAACCACGGAAAAAATATCCACATCTACATTGTGTTTCCCTCTCCAAACTCCTCTCTTTAACTTCATATGCAAATGTTTTACATTCCGCTGCTATACTCTTAGACTTGCATGTGTAGGTTGATTGCTTGACTTGTGCAAACTTGCTAAAATCTGCCAAGACTTAAAACTGGGAAAAGGATAGATTTTTATTTGGTCAATAGTCTAATCACCCCCCTCTAGACATACTTTCGATCCTACAGTGGGCGGCCTCGACATGGTCATGGGCGGCCTCCATCAGGGCTAAGGCCGCCGCTGCGGAACGGACAGCTGTTGTGCCGCTCTCACCAGATTCTATCCCCGAGGTAGATGTTGCTGCCACCACCTGAGAAGCAACAGCGGCCGTTTGGGCTGCCTTGGCCACCCGGTCGCAAATTGTGGCCCCGCTCATGCACCTTGTTAGCACGCGCATGGTAGCTGCGGCCGTGCTCTCGCTGGAGTGGGCCACCGAAGTTGCCCTCATGACGCGGGTCCATGTTCCCATCTTTCACCGGCGATGATTGAACAGTGAAATGATATTTGGGGAGCGAGCTAGTGTGCTTGACACGCCGGCCGTGGACTGTAGCCGACGCACCTTCTCACGTAAGCCAGAGGCGTACTATACACCGACGATGCTCCAGGATATTTGTACAACATCTCGCACAGTTGGTGATAATAAAAAGTGTGGGATCTACTTGATTTTTCATCTTGATTTCAATTACATAATGGGGTCACAGCGGCAATGGACAGTGTTTGAATTGCTAGAACTTTTATCTGCAGTGAACATGCAACTATATGTGTGTCGTAAAAAAATTGGAGTTATTCAGGGTTCGTTTGGACGTTTTACACATTAAATTGGCTTTCTAGCCATTTTCAGGTGCACAATTCAAAATTAAACTACATACACATGCTCCGGTGCACCAACATGGGTTGTAAAATCATATATGTGTCCATGGGTTTATGCTTATGTCCCATGCAAGAAATGGGGATAAATTTCGAACACCACGGCACAGTGGCTCTTCGACCATTGAGGTACTTGCTTTTGTAATTCTAGTAAATCCAAAACCCGTCAGAAATTCATGAACCTTGGCATGCTATCATGGAATGGCATCAACATGTTGGGGTAAAAAATATTGTCCCAATTGGGGCAGGTTATAGTATAAGTTTCTCACAAACCAGAGCTTCTTAGAAGAAGCCTCAAGGTTTCGTTAGGGAAACGTGTCACCTTTGTGGACAAAACGATATTCGTCACCTCTTCTTCCTTTCAATTTTTTTCCTGGTGTCAACAGGAGTGTCGTGTTAAATTTTGGAGTTTTTTTCGGGGATCATTTGCACATTTTTATAGGTTAACCGAGTTTTCTAGGCATTTATGTGCATAATTGAAAATTGAACTACATGCACATGCTCCAGTCCATAAAAACGGGTTGCAAAATCAAATGTTTGTCCTTGGTTGCAAGCTTAGGTCACATGCAAGAAATGAGAATGAATGTCAAACACCTTAACACTGTCGCTCGGCCGCCAACATTGAGATACATGGTTTTAAAATTCTAGTAAATCAAAAACTCGTCTGAAATTCATGAAACTTGACATGATATCATGGAACGGGATCGACATGCTGTGGTAAAAATATTGTCCCATTTGGAGCAGGTTTGGATATAAACTTCTCGCAAACCAGAGCTTTCTTTGCCGTTTGTAAAAAAATTGCAGACAGGAAAGAAAAAGCACAGCACACGGATCGATCCATGGATCGATGAGGTGGCATGATCTGGGGCGCCCCCACCCGCATCAGTTTCTCACCACGCACGCCCCACCCACCCATCCCACCACTCCCTCTCTCTCTTATCCCCAAGGCCCCACCACAATCTCGCTCCCATGCCCGACCCCATCTCTCCCTCGATCGCTTCTCTGCCGCACCCACTCCACCCGGTCCCCTGCTCATCAACCGCCGCCAGTCGCCCCCCTCACCGTCTCCTGAGCAGAGGCCGGCGCGGGATCTTCCTCCTCCTCCCCTGCTCGTCAACCGCCGCCGCTCGACCCCGCCTCTCCGTCGCCAGAGCCGGAGGCCAACGCGGGGTCTTCCTCGTCCTCCCCGCCCACGACCTGGCGCTTTCTCCTCCTCCCTTGCTCCTCAACCGCCGCTGGTCGACCCCGCCTCGCCGGTGCGGGAGCCTCCTCCCGTGCTCGTCAACAACCGCCGCCCTTCAACATGGCAATTCCTCTGGCATGCGGAGGGCGCCACGGCCGGCGATGATGGCGTCGCCGATGAGCATCCCAGAGATGATGAGCGACGCGGCGGGCGTGAAGAAGAAGGCCCAGGGGCTGTTCTCCTTCCTCGTGGCACCCGGATCAGGTTTGAGGCGGCGGGCAACGAGATCTGGTAGGCTTCCTGGGCGTGAGAAGTTCCTCTTAAACTGGAGTTACCCTGGATCTGATATTGCTTTAACTGTGCCCTGTACTTCTCCAATCCAGGGGCTCCATGGCGCCATGGTCAACTCCACTGGAAGACCACCATTCGCCTCCTCTAGCTCGACGCCCGTGCTCAGATCTGGATGCTAGCAAGGGCCAGTTCGTCCGTTTTGTAATCGTTTTTTGTTGTTGTTTGGTTTGTTCGTTCTTCTTATAAATGGAGAACATTATATTATGTAAATACTGTGATGATGGATATAGTATGTAAATAGAATATTTCTGTCTTGTAAAAATCCGTTCATTCGTCATTGCCGTGAAAGATTTTCCATATGCCTTCGGCCATCTACAGCCTCTACACTTGTAGTGTTGCTTTGTTTTTTTAAATAAAAATATTTGCTTTGCCGTCTGGGCATACAAGGAAGACAGAAAAGACATAACGTAATTGACGACAAAGTACTTGACGCCGTCCGTCAACGCGACCGCTCCGTCTGTTGGCATATTTTGCCGTCTGGCTAGTCTGCTAACGGCAAACCATATTGACAGACGGCAAACTCTTTGCTGTCATCCCGACAAATAGTAGACGACAAAGTATTCTTTGCCGTCTGACTTTGCCGTCTGCTTCCTGAAGGCAAAGTCTTTGCCGTCTGGAATTAGGTCTTTGCCGTCTGTGATCCACACACGGCAAGTTACTTGTTTCCTGTAGTGTGGGTGGTTTTGGTAATTCCTAACAACATATAGCTCATTGAACTAATGCTCTTCCAAGATGATCATTTTAAAAAGTTCAATGATTGGCATGGCATGGACTAGGAATGTGGACCCTCAAAATACTAAAGGACACATATTGGCTCAAGCTCAAGACTCTACATTTTCATTTTCAGTGATCCAAGATCACATTGAGTCCATAGAAAATGCTAATACTATTAAAAGGGGATGAGGTGTTGCTTAATGGCTTGCTTGCTCAAAATGCTTAGTGATATGCTCCAAAAGCCCTCAACCACTTTCTCATATCTCCATATGTCCCAAACCAAAAGTCAAACTCGGCCCCACCGATTTGATCTATCCGGCGCCACCGAGTTCACTTGACATAGCCACTGCCAGAAACCCTAGTTAATTCGGTCTCACCGATAGGGATCTCGGTCTCCCCGAGATGGGATTGCAAACTTTCTATTTCCCGTCATAACATTTTGGTCTAACCGAGATGAGCGATCAGTCCCACCGAGTTCGCAATGCAAACTGTCTGTTTCCCTTTCGTAACATTTCGATCTCACTGAAATGAGCAATTCGGTCCCACCGAGTTTGCCTGACCAACTCTCTGTTTGCCTATTACAGAAATCGGTCTTACCGTGTTTATGTGATCGGTCTCACCGAGATTATGTTATGCCCTAACCCTAATGGAATTGGTCCAACCGAGTTGACATGTCGGTCCCACCGAAAAGCCTAACCTTCACATTTTGAACTGAATCGGTCTGACCGAGTTTCATGATTCGGTACCACCGAGATTGGTGAATTGTGTGTAACGGTTAGATTTTGTGTGGAGGCTATATATACCCATCCACACACTCTTCATTCGTGGAGAGAGCCATCAGAACGTGCCTACACTTCCAGCATACATTTTCTGAGAGAGAACCACCTACTCATGAGTTGAGCCAAGATATTCCATTCCAACCACATGAATCTTGATCTCTAGCCTTCCCCAAGTTGTTTTCCACTCAAATCATATTTCCACCAAATCCAAATCTGTGAGAGAGAGTTGAGTGTTGGGGAGACTATCATTTGAAGCACAAGAGCAAGGAGTTTATCATCAACACACCATCTATTACATTTTGGAGAGTGGTGTCTCCTAGATTGGTTAGGTGTCACTTGGGAGCCTCCGTCAAGATTGTGGAGTTGAACCAAGGAGTTTGTACAGGCAAGGAGATCGCCCACTTCGTGAAGATCTACCCTAGTGATACAAGTCCTTTGTTGGCGATGGCCATGGTGGGATAGATGTAACACCCACAATGCGGCTATATCTCCCACGTGTCGAGGCACGACTTAGAGGCATAACTGCATGGTGGTGTTACAAGTTGGTATCAGAGCCAGGTTGGTGTGAGAAGATCAAAGGAGACAAAGAGGGAAACGACTACTGCAAACGGATGCAACTTTTAAAAACAATGGCGGCAACGAGTGCCATGCAATGCAGATTATGCCATGATGAAATGCAACAAACAAATAAAACACACGGCGACAACGAAAAACACGGAAGGCGTCTGAAGCGTCGTTCTCGGAGCGTCACAATAGACAAGGTTGCTTCTTCGTGGACCCTTCATGGGTGGAGCCCTCCATGGACTCAAGGAGCCGTTACCCTTCGTGGGTTGAAGTCTCCATCAACGAGGATGTACGATAGCACCACCTATCGGAACCACGGAAAAAATATCCGCATCTACATTGTGTTTCCCTCTCCAAACTCCTCTCTTTACCTTCATATGCAAATGTTTTACATTCTGCTGCTATACTCTTAGACTTGCATGTGTAGGTTGATTGCTTGACTTGTGCAAACTTGCTAAAATCTGCCAAGACTTAAAACTGGGAAAAGGATAGATTTTTATTTGGTCAATAGTCTAATCACCCCCCTCTAGACATACTTTCGATCCTACAGTGGGCGGCCTCGACATGGTCATGGGCGGCCTCCATCAGGGCTAAGGCCGCCGCTGCGGAACGGACAGCTGTTGTGCCGCTCTCACCAGATTCTATCCCCGAGGTAGATGTTGCTGCCACCACCTGAGAAGCAACAGCGGCCGTTTGGGCTGCCTTGGCCACCCGGTCGCAAATTGTGGCCCCGCTCATGCACCTTGTTAGCACGCGCATGGTAGCTGCGGCCGTGCTCTCGCTGGAGTGGGCCACCGAAGTTGCCCTCATGACGCGGGTCCATGTTCCCATCTTTCACCGGCGATGATTGAACAGTGAAATGATATTTGGGGAGCGAGCTAGTGTGCTTGACACGCCGGCCGTGGACTGTAGCCGACGCACCTTCTCACGTAAGCCAGAGGCGTACTATACACTAACGATGCTCCAGGATATTTGTACAACATCTCGCACAGTTGGTGATAATAAAAAGTGTGGGATCTACTTGATTTTTCATCTTGATTTCAATTACATAATGGGGTCACAGCGGCAATGGACAGTGTTTGAATTGCTAGAACTTTTATCTGCAGTGAACATGCAACTATATGTGTGTCGTAAAAAATTTGGAGTTATTCAGGGTTCGTTTGGACATTTTACACATTAAATTGGCTTTCTAGCCATTTTCAGGTGCACAATTCAAAATTAAACTACATACACATGCTCCGTTGCACCAACATGGGTTGTAAAATCATATATGTGTCCATGGGTTTATGCTTATGTCCCATGCAAGAAATGGGGATAAATTTCGAACACCACGGCACAGTGGCTCTTCGACCAACATTGAGGTACTTGCTTTTGTAATTCTAGTAAATCCAAAACCCGTCTGAAATTCATGAACCTTGGCATGCTATCATGGAATGGCACCAACATGTTGGGGTAAAAAATATTGTCCCAATTGGGGCAGGTTATAGTATAAGTTTCTCACAAACCAGAGCTTCTTAGAAGAAGCCTCACGGTTTCGTTAGGGAAACGTGTCACCTTTGTGGACAAAACGATATTCGTCGCCTCTGCTTCCTTTCAATTTTTTTCCTGGTGTCAACAGGAGTGTCGTGTTAAATTTTGGAGTTTTTTTCGGGGATCGTTTGCACATTTTTATAGGTTAACCGAGTTTTCTAGGCATTTATGTGCATAATTGAAAATTGAACTACATGCACATGCTCCAGTCCATAAAAACGGGTTGCAAAATCAAATGTTTGTCCTTGGTTGCAAGCTTAGGTCACATGCAAGAAATGAGAATGAATGTCAAACACCTTAACACTGTCGCTCGGCCGCCAACATTGAGATACATGGTTTTAAAATTCTAGTAAATCAAAAACTCGTCTGAAATTCATGAAACTTGACATGATATCATGGAACGGGATCGACATGCTGTGGTAAAAATATTGTCCCATTTGGAGCAGGTTTGGATATAAACTTCTCGCAAACCAGAGCTTCTCTCACACCAAGCCTGGAGGTTTAGGTAGGGAACGTGCCACCTTGGGGGATGAAACAATATCTGTTGCCTCTTCTTACTTTCAATTTTTTCCTCGTGTCAACATAGAACAACATGAGTGTTGTGTCAATTTTTGGGATTTTTTGGGGTTAGCTTGGACACTTTTATACATTAACTGAATTTTCTATGCATTCATGTGCATAATTCAAATTTGAACTACATGCACATGCTCCAGTGCATATAAATTGGTTCAAAATTGGAATGTGTGTCCTTGTTTACATGCTTATGTCCCATGCAAGAAATGAGAATGAATGTCACACACCTTGCTGTTGGGGAACATAGTAATTTCAAAAAAAAATCCTACGCACACGCAAGATCATGGTGATGCATAGCAACGAGAGGGGAGAGTGTCGTCTACATACCCTCGTAGACCGTAAGCGGAAGCGTTAGAACAACGCGGTTGATGTAGTCGTACGTCTTCACGATCGACCAATCCTCAGCACCGAACGTACGGCACCTCCGCGTTCAGCACACGTTCAGCTTGGTGACGTCCCGCGAACTCACGATCCAGTAGAGCTTCTGGGAAGAGCTTCGTCAGCACGACGGCATGGTGACGGTGATGATGATGCTACCGACGCAGGGCTTCGCCTAAGCACCGCTACGATATGACCGAGATGGATTATGGTGGAGGGGGCACTGCACACGGCTAAGAGATCAATGATCAATTATTGTTGTCTCCAAGGGGTGCCCTCCTCCCCGTATATAAAGGAGTGGAGGAGGGGGAGGGCCGGCCCTCTCTATGGCACGCCCTAGGGGAGTCCTACTCCCACCGGGAGTAGGATTCCCCTTTTCCTAGTAGAACTAGGAGCCCTTCCGAGTAGTAGGAGTAGGAGAGAAGGAAAGGGAAAAGAGAAGAGAAGGAAGAAGGGGGCGCCGCCCCTCCCCCTAGTCTAATTCGGACTAAGCCTTGGGGGGGCGCGCAGCCTCCCCTCTCTCTTTCCCCTAAAGCCCAATAAGGCCCATATACTCCCCGACGAATTCCCGTAACTCTCCAGTACTCCTAAAAATACTCGAATCACTCGGAACCTTTCCGATGTCCGAATATAGTCGTCCAATATATTGATCTTTATGTCTCGACCATTTCGAGACTCCTCTTCGTGTCCCCGATCTCATCCGGGACTCCGAACTACCTTCGGTACATCAAAACACATAAACTCATAATACAAATCGAAAGAGAACTTTAAGCGTGCGGACCCTACGGGTTCGAGAACTATGTAGACATGACCGAGACACGTCTCCGGTCAATAACCAACAGCGGAACCCGGATGCTCATATTGGTTCCTACATAGTCTACGAAGATCTTTATCAGTCAAACCACATAACAACATACGTTGTTCCCTTGGTCATCGGTATGTTACTTGCCCGAGATTCGATCGTCGATATCTAAATACCTAGTTCAATCTCGTTACCGACAAGTCTCTTTACTCGTTCCATAATGCATCATCCCGCAACTAACTCATTAGTCACATTGCTTGCAAGGCTTATTGTGATGTGCATTACCAAGAGGGCCCAGAGATACCTCTCCGACAATCGGAGTGAAAAATCCTAATCTCGATCTATGCCAACTCAACAAACACCATTGGAGACACCTGTAGAGCACCTTTATAATCACCCAGTTATGTTGTGACGTTTGGTAGCACTCAAAGTGTTCTTCCAGTATTCGGGAGTTGCATAATCTCATAGTCATAGGAACATGTATAAGTCATGAAGAAAGCAATAGCAACATACTAAACGATCAAGTGCTAAGCTAACGGAATGGGTCAAGTCAATCACATCATTCTCTAATGATGTGCTCCTGTTAATCAAATGACAACTCATGTCTATGGCTAGGAAACTTAACCATCTTTGATTCAATGAGCTAGTCATGTAGAGACATACTAGTGACACTCTGTTTGTCTATGTATTCACACATGTACTAAGTTTCTGGTTAATACAATTCTAGCATGAATAATAAACATTTATCATGATATGAGGAAATAAATAATAACTTTATTATTGCCTCTAGGGCATATTTCCTTCAGTCTCCCACTTGCACTAGAGTCAATAATCTAGTTCACATCGCCATGTGATTTAACACCAATAGTTCACATCACCATGTGATTAACACCCATAGTTCACATCGCCATGTGACCAACACTCAAACTGTTTACTAGAGTCAGTAATCTAGTTCACATCGCTATGTGATTTAATACCCAAAGAGTACTAAGGTGTGATCATGTTTTGCTTGCGAGAGAAGTTTAGTCAATGGGTCTGCCAAATTCAGATCCGTATGTATTTTGCAAATTTCTATGTCTACAATGCTCTGTACGGAGCTACTTTAGCTAATTTCTCCCACTTTCAATATGTATCTGGATTGTGACTTAGAGTCATCCAGATCGGTGTCAAAGCTTGCATTGACGTAACCCTTTACGACGAACTCTTTATCACCTCCATAACCGAGAAATATTTCCTTAGTCCTCTAAGGATAATTTTGACCGCTATCCAGTGATGTACTACTAGATCAAAATTGTACTCCCTTGCCAAACTCAGGGCAGGGTATACAATAGGTCTGGTTCATAGCATGGCATACTATATAGAACCTATGGCTGAGGCATAGGGAATGACTTTCATTCTCTCTCTATTTTCTGCCATGGTCGGGCTTTGAGACTTACTCAACTTCACACCTTGCAACACAGGCAAGAACTTCTTCTTTGACCGTTCCATTTCGAACTATTTCAAAATCTTGTCAAGGTATGTACTCATTGAAAAAACTTATCAAGCGTCTTGAACTATCTCTATAGATCTTGATGCTCAATATGTAAGTAGCTCCACCGAGGTCTTTCTTTGAAAAACTCCTTTCAAATACTCGTTTATGCTTTCCAGAAAATTCTACATTATTTCCGATCAACAATATGTCATTCACATATATTTATCAGAAATGTTGTTGTGCTCCCACTCACTATTTTGTAAATACAGGCTTCACCGCAAGTCTGTATAAAACTATATGATTTGATCAACTCATCAAAGCGTATATTCCAACTCCGAGATGCTTGCACCAGTCCATAGATGGATCGCTGGAGCTTGCACATTTTGTTAGCACCTTTACACTACTAGGGAAAATGTTATACACAGAACTTTAGCGGCAGCGCTTGTTAAAAAAGCCCGCTACTGCTAGACAGCAATAGCGAGTGCAAAATAAGCGTGCTGCAGATGCATATATATCAGTAGCGCGTCTTAGCGAAAACTCGCTACAACAAAAATTCCAACCACTAAGCCGATGGGCTACACATAGTAGTAGCAATCTTAAAAAAACAGCGCTACTGCTAATATTCTTATAGCAGCGCGTTTATGTGTAAAACGCTACTGCTAACGAAAGTAAAATAAAATGAAAAACAAATATAAAAGTAAATGAAAATGAAAGAAATAGAAAAAGGAAAAAGGAAAATATATAATGTAAAGAAAAATAAACAAAAAAGGTAAAAAAGAAAGAAGGAATAGCAGTAGCGTGTTAGCTAAAATGTGCTATAGCTAACTTAGCTATAGTGCGTTTTCCCTAACGCGCTACCGTTATTTTTGACTTAACGCAAAAACGTTCCCCCCGGCCACCACTTCTCCCCCAAATCCCTCGCCCCGCCACTTCGCCGCCGTCTACCCCACTTCGCCGCCGTCCCCACTTCGCCGCCGTCTCTTGTCGGCGTCGACGCGGCACTCATCCTCACCGCCGCCGCCCGAGGCCACCCAGCCTCACCACCGCTGCCGCCTCTCGATCCGCCCTTGACCTCACTGCCCGCGAGCCCGCCCAGGACCGCCGCCTCCTGATCCCGAGCCCGCCCTCGCCGCCCCTACCTCCACCGCCGAGCACCTCCCCGCCACCGCCTCTCCCCTCTCTGTAAGCCCCCCACCCCCTCTCTCTCTTCTTTTTCTTCCTCTACCATGTTAATTAACAGTAGTAGTAGATGTTAATTAGTACTAGGGTTCATACATAATGATTTTTAGTAGTAGTAGTAGATGTTAATTAGTAGTAGTGATGGTACTAGTTAACTAGGGCAATATGGTTAATAGTAGATGTTTTTTAGTTAGGGTAATAATAGATGTGAAGTAGTAGATAATGTAATGTTAATTAGTTCAGTAGGGTTTAGTTTTTGAATTGAGTTTGTTTAACTAGATGTTAATGAGGGAAGTAGGGTTTAGTTTAGAGTAAAGTTTAGTTCAGTTGATAACTAAATATAATCTATATTTGGTTTTTGAATTGACTTTGAGAGAGCATGAGATTTGTGTAGATTTTCTTGAAGTGTCAAACGCTAGGACATGGAAATTTGAAGTGGTCAGGATATATGCAAATTCCTCAATTGTGTTTGCCCATGTTTCGATTGTGCCCAAGTGGCCTTTTGTTGTTTCCAGGGAATGAAGGTGAGTGGCCTATGTTTTGCCGGAAGGTGATTCATTTCTGTTCTGGCAGATTTCAGGTTCTCGATTTGTCCACTTTTTAGCAAAGGTCATGCCGAAATTTTCCGTGAATTTCGGCATGACTTGTGCTACAAACTAGGACATATCGAGTGCCCGGGATTTGCCGCACCGGGAAGGAGTTCCTGCAAAACATAGGCCTTTTTATGTCATTATTCATTTTATTAGGTCTAGAATTAATTGACTAGATTTAATCGTAGGAAACATGGCTAGCAACGATGAAGGATAGGGTTCTGGTTATTGCGACGACGTATACCTGGCAGCAGACGAATTTTTGAGCCTTGCCGACGATCAACCAATGTTGTTGCTGGGCCCACCGGTCGCATCGGAGACTGAGACCGACACTGAGACCGAGACCGGTGCTGAGACTGAGACCGGCGCTGAGACTCAGACCGGCATCGAGACCAGCGCTGAGACTGTGGCCGGCACTGCCTCGGGGAGCGGAGCCGGTGTAGAACCAAAAGCAAAGAGGCAACAGCTTCCTAACAAACTCAGGACTACTAGACTGGTGGTCACGGAGGTGGAAGACGGCAATTTTGAGCCAACCGCGCCCGAGGAAGCGCGTGCGTGCTACGACAATCAAATAGGTTGCATCATACGGACAACCGCCACCATCAACGATGAGAAACTACAGAAGATAGATAATATGAGGCCCTCCCTCCTAAAGAAGCTACACCAGATATTCTTGTTCCGGGGCCGGAATGAAAAGGATTATAAAGATCCAGATAAGGACCTGGCAATGAAGAAGATAAACAAACGCGCCATGTCCAAGTTTAGCGACGCGTTGGCCGCCTGGAAAACAAGGGTGAAAGCAAGGATCATCCACAAAAAGGAACCCTACTCCGAGGTTGTAAAGGATAATCCGACAATCACGGCAGAGCACTTTGAAATATTCAAGGTGGCTTGCGAGGCCGAAGATGCCAAAAAAAGTCGAAGTACATGAAGGGGCTTCAATAGAGGAACATTGGGTGCCACCACCTCAGAAGCCGTGGTTACGGCGGGAAGAGGTCCATATGGGCCAAGGAGGACGCGGAAGCCGTGAGTCTGGGCATCCCAGACCCCTTGGCGGAGTTCACCGTCCCGCAGGAGCGAGAGGTCCTCAGGGCCCGGCACCGTTGGGACCTAGTGAAGAAGGTTTTCAAGAAAAACGCGGTCACGACGGAGTTCATTAGACTGATGGTAATTTTAGTTTCTGATCAATTTGACTGCACGTTAGTCATATTTGTAAACGATCCTTGTGCCTTTTGCAGAGAGAGCAGCACAGGATTGCGGTCGAAAGGGACTCGCCGTCTGAGGCATTGGCGAGGCCTAAGTGGGACACTCCTTTCTACCGGGCGTTGAACATATTGAAACGACTCCCGGTGGAGACTCGACCGTCGTATTGACGCGTGCACGGTGTCGGAGACGGCGCCACGTGGAAGAAGTACTACCATGAGACCACGGAGGAGAGAAAGGAAAGACGAAGGTTAACTGAAGAAAACATCGACAAGAAGGTTGAGATTGCGGTTGAGAAGAAATCATCTCAGACAGTCGCAACAGCGGTAGCTGCCGCAAAACAGGTGGTTGTAGATATGTCTACTTCCTTGGTTCCGGCCGTTTTCAATTGGACCAGGCAAAATCCAGAAAAAAAATGCAGTGGACTTTCCCCTTGCTGACTTCTTGGGGAGCAGCTCGACTAGCGTTACACCAGCTCCTGCAGCTGCACCTACTCCCGCACCGGCTCCCGCACCGGACGTGCTCGGCGGTGCTTCGTCTTTGGTTGAGCTCGACGCCCTCACGGTATCTCTCACACCGGCCCCTTCAATAAATGTATAATGTCCCGCTTTCATTGCCTTTCGGATGTCTCATGTCGCAGACTTTTCTTTGCAGGCCGACGAAACCCCATGCACCATATTGTACACCGTCGGTGACCAGAAGGTGGACGTGGGGAAGGCGACGATAATGAAGCCGAAGGAACCATTGTTCCACAACCGGCCGATCCCCCTGAACGTCTTCAAGGTTTCCGTGGCCAGTGTCAAACCGGGCCACGAGAATTTGCCTCCTCTGGTACTAGTGGGGGATGACGACGAGACCCCGCGGTGGCTTGGTGATTGTTGTAATGGGTGGGTCCTGTTGTGGCCAAAGAGTCTGCTTCGTCTGGAGGCGACCGGGAGCACACCCACGAGCACGCAGCCTCAGCAAGGTATGAACATCAACACCCCACCTACCCAATTAGCGTCGGGTGTCGGGTTGCGTGAGAGCGGACGGGGTAAGGAATAGGCTCCATTAGTCGCTGATGACATCGCCATGGATGAGGATGAGGATGACGATGGCACTCAACAGTATGTCTATACTGGCGCCTACTTAGGGTTTGAGCGTCGTGAGTCGGTGCCTGAATTTCCATCTCCGGAGGCTGAACGTATTATGGACGACCATCCGGTAGTAAAGAAGTCTAGGAAGAGATCGAGGAAAGGCAAAAAAGCTGATTCTATGATCCAGCCGCCTCAGCAGCCTCGGGTTCAAGACCGTATAGATATCCCCGGTGCGGATAAATGGCGAATCCCCGGTCAACCAATCCTACCTGCAGCAGCACTAGGGGCCAGATTCGGTGATCTAAGGAGACTTCATGACGATGTGCTGCGGATAGAGAAAGGCCTCATCGCCTCGAAAGATCCAGGATACCCACTCTACGTGGTTAACGTTCCGCAGCAATTGTCGTACATCGACTTCTTCCCCGCGGATAAGTTCTTCCTTCGATTCGATTACATATCCGACATGTTTCACGTGAAGAAGCTGGATTTTACGTTTGTCCGCCTTTATGCCTTGCACATGAACTAAATCATCGGGGTTGAGCAGATACCTCATATCTGTGTCGCTGACCCGTACTTCATGCACGAGGGCTTCTTGGGAGTCTGCGCAAAGCACCGTGAATACGCGGGGGAATACATCGTCAATTTCATGCTCGCCAATAAGGACAAGGAGGTGATTCTCATGCCTTATCATCCCCTGTAAGTCATCCACACAGATAACCTTCCTTTGATTTCAATCATTCAATTGCACGGTGGAGGGTAATTAATTTGAGGTGTACTTATTTTGCGCAGCGGCGGGCGCGCCGTCCTCATCATCCTCTACCCCCGATACTCCCACGCTCTTTACTTGGACTCATCGAAGAACATTAACAAAAAGGATTACACCCACATCAAGGATGTTCTCGACAGTGCTATGTTTTACTATGACGCACGGGGTGGAGAGGTCAAGGACAAGAAGAGAAGGGGCGGCAGGACCGCCTTCGGCCATAAGACCGACTTCTGCTGCATCTAGCAATCGAGTGATTCTCTTAATGATGGATTCTATGTCCTACACCACAAGCTGGAGTACAGACGGGATCACCAGAACCTTCACATGTCACCTACATCCGGCGATGCCCATATTCTGCAATGGGCAAAGAATGTAGGAGATATCGAGGATCATCGACTTCGAACTGAGTTCTATCACATCCAGCGCGAACTTTCCCAAATCATCATGAAGGAGGTTGTCAGAAAAACAGGGATGTTGTACGAAGAAGGACAAATGTCGTGGGAAGACGTCCGAGCACGGGTAGCCGCTCAGCGTCTCGACCTGAAGCCTTTCACTAGGCTCGGGGACTATCTCCCTGACTTGGATGGATGGAACGACATGTTGGAGAGATTGTCGATATATGACAATGTGTCCGTTTAGTCCATACTTTCTATATGACGAAACTTTTAGTTATGCACGACAAAACTTTATTTGTTATGTAATTAAACCGTCCTCCTCGACTAGCGACGATCACTCTAGTTAGGGCATTTTGGGTACGGTCAACTTTGTTATTTATGCTTATGATATGTTGCTTCTATTTTTCCCAAGTCTGTCGCTTTCTGTTGCTCAACTATATATGTTGCATATCATCGACTCATGTGATGATGCAGGTGCATAGATCATCGATTGCGAAGAAGTGCTACGCCAGGAGTATATATACGATGAGTGGCCGGAGTGTCAGGCCCAGGTGTACCGGTTTCCGGTTTCCGAGCGACAGGCAGTAGTTAGTTTTGGTTCACGCTAATGCGAGAGAGGGATCCGAACTCATGTAATGCATAGTTATGCTATCACTCAAAGTGATAGCTCTTCTCGCGTATATCATTGTTTAGATGGATGACGATGTAGTTGCAAGTAATCGAGACTTGTATCGCTATTTTCGAGATGATGACGAGAGACCACTTTGTGTTGGATGATGATTATGATGATGACATGATTTGATGAGACGATTTGTATGTATATGCTATGATTACATTTGTATGTGTATGATATGCTAAAGATTATTATATAAAGCCTATTCAAATACAAAACAAATATGCAGAAAAAAACAGAAACTAATAAAACTAGCAGTAGCGAGGGGAACAAAGTTAGCAGTAGCGCTTCCTTCTAAAAAGCGCTGCATATATTAGCAGCGGCGCCCTTCACCAAAGTGCGCTATTACTATCCATCTATAGCAGTAGCGTGGGACGACAGGCGCTACTGCTACACGTTAGCTGTAGCACCTTATCAGCAGCGCGTCCTCCCGCGCTACTGATAGGCAAAATACCCGCGCTACTGCTAGGGTTTTCCCTAGTAGTGTTAGGATCGACAAAACCTTCTGGTTGCATCATGTACAACTCTTCTTTAAGAAATCCATTAAGGAATGTAGTTTTGACATCCATTTGCCAGATTTCATAAAATGTGGCAATTTATTAACATGATTCGGACAGACTTAAGCATCGCTACGAGTGAGAAAGTCTCATCGTAGTCAACTCCTTGAACTTGTTGAAAACCTTTCGCAACAAGTCGAGCTCTGTAGACAGTAGCATTACCGTCAACGTCAGTCTTCTTCTTGAAGATCCATTTATTTTCTATGGCTTGCCGATCATCGGGCAAGTCAACCAAAGTCCACACTTTGTTCTCATACATGGATCCCATCTAAGATTTCATGGCCTCAAGCCATTTCGCGGAATCTGGGCTCATCATCGCTTCCTCATAGTTCGTAGGTTCGTCATGGTCAAGTAACATGACCTCCAGAACAGGATTCCCGTGCCACTCTGGTGCGGATCTCACTCTGGTTGACCTACGTGGTTCGGTAGTAACTTGATCTGAAGTTACATGATCATCATCATTAGCTTCCTCACTAATTGGTGTAGGAGTCACAGGAACAGATTTCCGTGATGAACTACTTTCCAATAAGGGAGCAGGTACAGCTACCTCATCAAGTTCTACTTTCCTCCCACTCACTTCTTTCGAGAAAAACTCCTTCTCTAGAAAGGATCCATTCTTAGGAACAAATGGCTTGCCTTCGGATCTGTGATAGAAGGTGCACCCAACTGTCTCCTTTGGGTATCCTATGAAGACACATTTATCCAATTTGGGTTTGAGCTTATCAGGATGAAACTTTTTCACATAAGCATCGCAACCCCAAACTTTAAGAAACGACAACTTTGGTTTCTTGCCAAACCACAGTTCATATGGTGTCGTCTCAATGGATTTAGATGGTGCCCTATTTAACGTGAATGCAGCTGTCTCTAATGCATAACCCCAAAAAAATAGTGGTAAATCGGTAAGAGACATCATAGATTGCACCAAATCTAATAAAGTGCGGTTACGACGTTCGGACACACCATTACGCTGTGGTGTTCCGGGTGGCGTGAGTTGCGAAACTATTCCACATTGTTTCAAATGAAGACCAAACTCGAAACTCAAATATTCTCCTCCACGATCAGATCGTAGAAACTTTATTTTCTTGTTACGATGATTTTCCAGTTCACTCTGAAATTATTTGAACTTTTAAAATGTTTCAGACTTATGTTTCATCAAGTAGATATACCCATATCTGCTCAAATCATCTGTGAAGGTCGGAAAATAATGATACCCGCCGCGAGCTTCAACACTCATCGGATCGCATACATCAGTATGTATTATTTCCAATAAGTCAGTTGCTCGCTCCATTGTTCCGGAGAACGGAGTCTTAGTCATCTTGCCCATAAGGCATGGTTCACAAGCATCAAGTGATTCATTATCAAGTGATTCCAAAATCCCATCAGCATGGAGTTTCTTCATGCGCTTTACAACAATATGACCTAAACGGCAGTGCCACAAATAAGTTGCAGTATCATTATTAACTTTGCATCTTTTGGCTTCAATATTATGAATATGTATCACTACGATCGAGATCCAACAAACCATTTTCATTGGGTGTATGACCATAGAAGGTTTTATTCATGTAAACAGAACAACAATTATTCTCTAACTTAAATGAATAACCGTATTGCAATAAACATGATCAAATCATATTCATGCTCAACGCAAACGCCAAATAATACTTATTTAGGTTCAACACTAATCCCGAAAGTATAGGGAGTGTGCGATGATGATTTATCAATCTTGGAACTACTTCCAACACACATCGTCACCTCACCCTTAACTAGTTTCTGTTCATTCTGCAACTCCCGTTTCGAGTTACTAATCTTAGCAACTGAACTAGTATCAAATACTGAGGGTTTGCTATAAACACTAGTAAAGTACACATCAATAACATGTATATCAAATATACCTTTGTTCACTTTGCCATCCTTCTTATCCTCCAAATACTTGGGGCAGTTCCACTTCCAGTGACTAGTCCCTTTGCAGTAGAAGCACTCAGTCTCAGGCTTAGGTCCAGACTTGGGTTTCTTCACTTGAGCAGCAACTTGCTTGCCGTTCTTTTTGAAGTTCCCCTTCTTCCCTTTGCCCTTTTCTTGAAACTAGTGGTCTTGTCAACCATCAACACTTGATGCTTTTCTTGATTTCTACCTTCGTCGATTTCAGCATCAGGAACAGCTTTGGGAATCGTTTCCGTTATCCCTTGCATATTATAGTTCATCACGAAGTTCTAGTAACTTGGTGATAGTGACTAGAGAACTCTATCAATCACTATCTTATCTGAAAGATTAACTCCCACTTGATTCAAGTGATTGTAGTACTCAGACATTCTGAGCACATTCTCACTAGCTGAGCAATTCTCCTCCATCTTGTAGGCAAAGTGCTTGTCAAAGGTCTCATACCTTTCGACATGGGAATGAGTCTGAAATACCAACTTCAACTCTTGGAACATCTGATATGCTCCGTGGCGTTTCAAAAAACGTCTTTGAAGCCCCGATTCTAAGCCATAAAGCATGGTGCACTAAACTATCAAGTAGTCATCATATCAAGCTTGCCAAACGTTCATAACGTCTGCATTTACTCCTGCAATTAGTCTGTCAATTAGCGGTGCATCCAGGACATAATTCTTCTATGCAGCAGTGAGGATAATCCTCAAATCACGGACCTAGTCCGCATCATTGCTACTATCATCTTTCAACATAGTATTTCTCTAGGAACATATCATAAATAAACGGCGAGCTACATCACGAGCTATTGATCTACAACATAGATATGCAAATACTATCAGGACTAAGTTCATGATAAATTAAAGTTCAATTAATCATATTACTTAAGAACTCCCACTTATATAGACATCCCTCTAATCATCTAAGTGATCACGTGATCCAAATCAACTAAACCATAACCGATCATCACGTGAGATGGAGTAGTTTTCAATGGTGAACATCACTATGTTGATCATATCTACTATATGATTCACGCTCGACCTTTCGGTCTCAGTGTTCCGAGGCCATATCTGCATATGCTAGGCTCGTCAAGTTTAACCTGAGTATTCTGTGTGTCCAAAACTGTCTTACACCCGTTGTAGATGAACGCTGAGCTTATCAGACCCGATCATCACGTGGTGTCTCGGCACGACGAACTTTGGCAACGGTGCATACTCAGGGAGAACACTTTTACCTTGAAATTTAGTGAGAGATCATCTTATAATGCTACCGTCAATCAATGCAGAATAAGATGCATAAATGATAAACATCACATGCCATCAATATAAGTGATATGATATGGCCATCATCATCTTGTGCCTTTGATCTCCATCTCCAAAGCACCGTCATGATCACCATCGTCACTGGCGCGACAAGTTGATCTCCATCATAGCATCATTGTCGTCTCGCCAACTATTGCTTCTATGACTATCGCTACCGCTTAGTGATAAAGTAAAGCAATGACAGGGCGATTGCATTACATACAATAAAGCGACAACCATATGGCTCCTGCCAATTGCCGATAACTCTGTTACAAAACATGATCATCTCATACAATAAAATATATCATCATGTTTTGACCATATCACATCACAACATGTCCTAAAAAAACAAGTTAGACATCCTCTACTTTGTTGTTGCAAGTTTTACGTGGCTGCTATGGGCTGAGCAAGAACCGTTCTTACCTACGCATCAAAACCACAATGATAGTTCATCAAGTTAGTGCTGTTTTAACCTTCTCAAGGACAGAGCGTAGTCACACTCGGTTCAACTAAAGTTGGAGAAAGTGACACCCGCCAGCCACCTGTGTGCTAAGCACGTCGGTAGAACCAGTCTCGCGTAAGCGTACGCGTAATGTCGATCTGGGCCGCTTCATCCAACAATACCGCCGAACCAAAGTATGACATGCTGGTAAGCAGTATGACTTGTATCGCCCACAAATCACTTGTGTTCTACTCATGCATATAACATCTACGCATAAACCTGGCTCTGATACTACTGTTGGGGAACGTAGTAATTTCAGAAAAATTCCTACGTACACGCAAGATCATGGTGATGCATAGCAACGAGAGGGGAGAGTGTCGTCTACATACCCTCATAGACCGTAAGCGGAAGCGTTATAACAACGCGGTTGATGTAGTCATACGTCTTCACGATCGACCGATCCTCAGCACCGAACGTACGGCACCTCCGCGTTCAGCACACGTTCAGCTCGGTGACGTCACGCGAACTCACGATCTAGTTGAGCTTCCGGGAAGAGATTTGTCAGTACGATGGTGTGGTGACGGTGATGATGATGCCACCGACGCAGGGCTTTGCCTTAGCATCGCTACGATATGACCGAGGTGGATTATGGTGGAGGGGGCACCGCACACGGCTAAGACATCAATGATCAATTGTTGTTGTCTCCAAGGGGTGCCCCCCTCCCCGTATATAAAGGAGTGGAGGAGGGGGAGGGCCGGTACTCTCTATGGCGTGCCCGAGGGGAGTCCTACTCCCACCGGGAGTAGGATTCCCCTTTTCCTAGTAGAACTATGAGCCCTTCCAAGTAGTAGGAGTAGGAGAGAAGGAAAGGGAAAACAGAAGAGAACGAAGGAGGGGGCGCCGCCCCTCCCCATAGTCCAATTCGGACTAAGCCTTGGGGGGCGCGCAGCCTCCCCTCTCTCTTTCCCCTAAAGCCCAATAAAGCCCATATAGTCCCCAACGAATTCCCGTAACTCTCCGGCACTCCGAAAAATACCCGAATCACTCGGAACCTTTTCTATGCATTAACTGAATTTTCTATGCATTCATGTGCATAATTCAAATTTGAACTACATGCACATGCTCCAGTGCATATAAATTGGTTCAAAATTGGAATGTGTGTCCTTGTTTACATGCTTATGTCCCATGCAAGAAATGAGAATGAATGTCACACACCTTGCTGTTGGGGAACATAGTAATTTCAAAAAAAAATCCTACGCACACGCAAGATCATGGTGATGCATAGCAACGAGAGGGGAGAGTGTCGTCTACATACCCTCGTAGACCGTAAGCGGAAGCGTTATAACAACGCGGTTGATGTAGTCGTACGTCTTCACGATCGACCAATCCTCAGCACCGAACGTACGGCACCTCCGCGTTCAGCACACGTTCAGCTTGGTGACGTCCCGCGAACTCACGATCCAGTAGAGCTTCTGGGAAGAGCTTCGTCAGCACGACGGCATGGTGACGGTGATGATGATGCTACCGACGCAGGGCTTCGCCTAAGCACCGCTACGATATGACCGAGATGGATTATGGTGGAGGGGGCACTGCACACGGCTAAGAGATCAATGATCAATTATTGTTGTCTCCAAGGGGTGCCCTCCTCCCCGTATATAAAGGAGTGGAGGAGGGGGAGGGCCGGCCCTCTCTATGGCACGCCCTAGGGGAGTCCTACTCCCACCGGGAGTAGGATTCCCCTTTTCCTAGTAGAACTAGGAGCCCTTCCGAGTAGTAGGAGTAGGAGAGAAGGAAAGGGAAAAGAGAAGAGAAGGAAGAAGGGGGCGCCGCCCCTCCCCCTAGTCTAATTCGGACTAAGCCTTGGGGGGGCGCGCAGCCTCCCCTCTCTCTTTCCCCTAAAGCCCAATAAGGCCCATATACTCCCCGACGAATTCCCGTAACTCTCCAGTACTCCTAAAAATACTCGAATCACTCGGAACCTTTCCGATGTCCGAATATAGTCGTCCAATATATCGATCTTTACGTCTTGACCATTTCGAGACTCCTCATCATGTCCTCAATCTCATCCGGGACTCCGAACTACCTTCGGTACATCAAAACACATAAACTCATAATACAAATCGTCATAGAACTTTAAGCGTGCGGACCGTACTAGTTCGAGAACTATGTAGACATGACCGAGACATGTCTCCGGTCAATAACCAACAACGGAACGTGGATGCTCATATTGGTTCCTAGATATTCTACGAAGATCTTTATCGGTCAAACCGCATAACAACATACGTCGTTCCCTTTGTCATCGGTATCTTACTTGCCCGAGATTCGATCGTCGGTATCTCAATACCTAGTTCAATCTCGTTACCGGCAAGTCTCTTTACTCGTTCCGTAATGCATCATCCCGCAACTAACTCATTAGTCACATTGCTTGCAAGGCTTATTGTGATGTGCATTACCGAGAGGGCCCAGAGTTACCTCCCCGACAATCGGAGTGACAAATCCTAATCTCGATCTATGCCAACTCAACAAACACCATCGGAGACACCTGTAGAGCACCTTTATAATCACCCAGTTACGTTGTGACGTTTGGTAGCACACAAAGTGTTCTTCCGGTATTCGGGAGTTGCATAATCTCATAGTCATAGGAACATGTATAAGTCATGAAGAAAGCAATAGCAACATACTAAACGATCAAGTGCTAAGCTAACGGAATGGGTCAAGTCAATCACATCATTCTCTAATGATGTGATCCCATTAATCAAATGACAACTCATGTCTATGGCTAGGAAACTTAACCATCTTTGATTCAATGAGCTAGTCAAGTAAAGGCATACTAGTGACACTCTGTTTGTCTATGTATTCACACATGTACTAAGTTTCCGGTTAATACAATGATAGCATGAATAATAAACATTTATCATGATATGAGGAAATAAATAATAACTTTATTATTGCCTCTAGGGCATAATTCCTTCAGTTGCCACCGTTGCTCTGCCGCTAACATTGAGATACATGGTTTTCAAATTGTAGTACATCGAAAACGTGTGTGAAATTTATGAAACTTGACATGCTAGCATCGAACGACATCAACATGCAGTGGTAAAAACATTGTCCCATTTGGGGCAGGTTGGGGTATATAAGCTTCTCACAAACCAGAGCTTCTAACAACAAGCCTCATGGTTACGGTAGGGAACGTTTCACCTTTCCGGACGAAATGATATCCGTTGCCTCTTCTTGATTTCAATTTTTTCTAGTGTCAACATAGAACAACATGAGTGTTGTGTTAATTTTAGGAAATTTTTGGGGCTCGTTTGGACATTTTTATACATTAACTGAGTTTTGTATGCATTTATATGCATAAATCAAATTTGAACTACAGGCACATGCTCTAATGCATATAAATTGGTTGAAAATTCAAATATGTGTCCTCGGTTGCATGCTTAGGTCCCATGCAAGAAATGGGAATGAATGTCAAACACCCTTCCACCATCACACAGCCGCGAACATTGAGATACCTGGTTTTTAAATTCTAGTAAATCCAAAACTCATCTGAAATTCATGAAACTTGGCATGCTATCATGGAGCGCCCTCAACATGCCATGTTAAAAAATTTCTCCCATTTGGGGAAGGTTTGGGTATAAGCTTCTCACGAACCAGAGCTTCTCACAACAAGCCTGATGGTTTCGGTAGGGAACGTGCCACCTTTGGGGATGAAATGATATCCGTTGCCTCTTATTGCTTTCAAAACATTCTAGTGTCAACATAGAACAACAGGAGTGATGTGTTAAATTTTGGACTTTTTCGGGGTTCGTTTGAACATTTTTATATATTAACTCGGTTTTCTAGGCATTTATGTGCATAATTCAACTTTGAACTACATGCACATGCTCCAGTGCATATAAATTGGTTGAAAAATCAAATCTGTGTCCTTGGGTGCATGCTTAGGTCCCATGCAAGAAATGGGAATGAATTTCAAACACCAGGGCACTGTTTATTGCCGGCAAAATGTTGAGATACTTTGTTTTTAAATTCTAGTAAATCCAAAACTTGTATGAAATTCATGAAACTTGGCATGCTATCATGGAATGGCACCCGACATGTTTTTGTATTTTTCGTGTCCATTTTGAGAGAAGGCGCACTCGAATAACAGACAACAAAGGAATTTTGGAAAAAGAGCTGCCACTTTAATATCTCAAACGTTTGTATAATTCAAATCGTGTGCATTCTGTTAACCATCCACGTGATGCCACGTGACTTGGTTTTAATGGCTATAGGAGGTGCCATGTGGACAGCTGCTTGACTAAACGGGAGGCGTGCGAGCGCACTCCGGTGCTCAGGCTCACCTATAGGCGTGTAACCTATCCTCCAATGCGCAAGCTCAGCGGGAAGCGTGCGAGTTGTATGCTGTGCAGGCTCACTGGGAAGCGATCCCTTTGACTTCCATGGCCGCCCGCCTTCCTCTCCATTAATGGCGCCCGAGCTGCTGTTTAATACGGACGGCCTTACTGTTCTCCTCCCATTCCCCACCCTCCCGCAGACCTCCTCCAACGCCATGGCGCAGAAGGATCATCTGCCACTAGTCTTCAAGTTTGGTGAAGTCGACTCCGAGCCGGAGGAGATAGAAAATAAGGAGGAATGGGGCCTCATGGACATGGCCCTGAATAATGAGCTAGCCACGGCGGTTGCTGCCCCCGCTCCCGTCCCAGCTCCCATCCCCGCGCCCGCGCCAGCGACCATGCCCGTAGCATTGACGGGCTAGTCACCGAGCACTATCGCAGAGCTGGGAGCAGCAGGCGTCAGCGAGGTCTCCGCTGACCCGCGCGAGCTCGTGTACATGCCAGCGCTCGTGCCCGTGCCCGTGCGCGTGCCCCCCTCAGCGGCATGGGACGCCGCCGTCGACCGCTACCATTCAGCGCCGCCAGTTACCGTCCTCTCGTGCCCCGCCCGTCGATCGTACGACGACATGTTGTTTGATTTCCAAGTGAAGAACATTCTGTGCTGCCTTGAAGACTTCAACAACGGCGTCCCGGAGGACGACAACGACGGCGTGACATGCCACCTTCGCCGCCGCCAGAAATAGTTTTTTTGGGGTTTGATACTATTTCTCGATCATATGAATATAAATTCGTAGTGTGACTGAATGAAAGATATGGTTTGAATGAACTTGCGTTTTTCTCTCTTAATGTACTGACTTATCAAACGATTTTCTGTTGAAAAAAATGTCAATGGTTTTTAAATATAAAACACTCATCGCAAACTTTTTAGTTAGAACACCCGGATGCAAACCGAGAGCTTCCCCAGGAAGCCAAGGGAAAATGTGCCGAGCAGGATTTGTGCATCCCTTCAACGCAAACAGATGTTTTGGATGACCTGTGTGCAACCACGTACAAACAATTTGGTAAAATTTGCATCTGTCATATTTGGTATGTTGCCATTCGTCAAACTGGAAAGATTGACATTTGTTGATCTAGTAACATTTCCATTTGTCAACCTTGTAACACTGCGATTTGTCAAAATATGCAGCGAAAAACCACTAGCACTATCTAATTTTTGCAACTAAAATCACCAGCACTGTTCATATGGACACCAATACAAAGTGGCATTGTACATTTTTGTCAAATTTGAGACCAGTTTTGATGTAATATTTATCTAATTACAGACGGGAGATTATGACTAATTGGGAACCAATATCCCAGACCGTTAGACCAAAAATGGATACGTGCCATGCTTCAGTTAAGCAATAAAGCGGCAGCATTAATCATCAAAATAGAAAAACAATATATGTGCCGCCATGCGACCCGTGTGCCGTGCGAGAAGGCGTGAGTTGATGGGACGCATATGCAAATGTACCATTCATTGCATACAACAATTCATCAACACACAACGACAACGAGGATACATGTTGGATTATAGATTATTTCCAACAAAACATTCTAGTAAATACTAAAGTTTTTATCACACAACAAATAACAAAGTGATGAAATGAACATCAGCTCAACCAATCCTCGGTGTTCAAAACACTTGCTTTGAACCATAACTGATTCTCTGGGAAGGGCCAGCTATTGTCAATCTCGAGACCAACGCAGACTGATCATACAGGCTGAAGCGGCCTATATCAGGATGCATATTGTGATTGCCAGGGTAGAGAACCATAGCAATGTCTGAGGTATAGATATAGCTGCTTCTCATAAATGGTAGTAACGTTGTGTCAACAGCAGCTGGATCGCCTTTCACCATTATTGGATAGTTTTGTCCAAGGAAGAGTGAGTTTTCTCCAAGACTATCAATACTAAATCAGGGAGAAGGTGTTGGCGCTAGCACACTAATATCCATCCCGAATATCCTGCAACGGATGTTGGAATAGGTTTGGAGAGTGCGACCATGGGAGACAACACCTGCTTCATTAGTAACATCAGCAGTGCCTTGTATACTTACAAGAAGAGGTGATCCATCGAAATAAGTTGCCAGGCGCCACTGAGTATATAGGTCCTGCTCGTCCTCATGCTCGTGCTCATTACCATCGTCATCTCCCCTTTGGTTATAAAAATTTTCAAGCATAGGTGGTGGAATATTCACAAGACCTTGGAAACACAAGAAGGTTAATTAGTAAAGGGAAACTAGCTAACCAACATGCATGTGCATGAAACAATTGTAATTACGATGGAAGACAAACGTACCAAAACCATAAGGATTCCATGCAAAAACAGTGCCACGAGTGGTGGCAGCAAACACAACACCCTCGTATTGAATTGCATCACAGTACTCATCCGTGTACATAAATTGATTTTTGAGCAATATCCATTGAGGAGTGGAAGTAAGGAAGGCAACAAGCTTGTCGAAGATAGCAACAACTTCATAGTTCTTGTAATCCCAAGAGCGGTTGGGAACTCGATAAATTGCTATCTTCCATAGAAGACAGTCACCATGATCGTATTTGAACGTACGTAGATCATCTGTGTGCTCAACCGCAGGGCAGTCTGTGATTTTTGGAAGTGGAACCCAGTGAGGAGTGTACATATACACAAGTTCCCACTCGCAGCTATACCCAATATAAACAACCCAATCTCCATTTGCGCCTACCCAAGCCCTACTCTCAAGCGATGGCATCTTAACATCACACGTATCATTATCAAGTGGCATCAACTTGCACAAGGCGAGGCTTCCGTCATCCCCACGCTGGCGACCAGCGTCATGGCGAAGAAGATATGGGAGATCAAACCGCTCCTGAACCCTTCGGTTCTTTGCAATGATGTTATTTGTTGAGTCAAGAATGGACTTGAACGAACCTGCCATGCTAGTCGAGGTGATGACGTGCACCGATCAATGAGTTCCTCCACCACGTCATCTTTCAGATCGGGGCAAGAATAACGGGGTAGTTTCCGGCCTGTTCCCTCCATGGAGAAGACGATCAAACAATGGCAGAAGGAAGGGTGAAGGCAAATGGAGGGAGGAAAAGCATACGACAGAAGTTCCAAATCAAGAGGGAAAGGCGAAGAAGCGGTGGACGGTTTCCACGGTAAAAGAAGAGGCTAGTGGGGAGCGAATGGTTGCCACAGAGGTCACACACTGACTACAAAGCCGTCCTCTCAGACCTAGCGCCCGCGTAGGATGGCCTCCCTCCCCCACACGAGCGAAGCCACTTCGAACCCCACACGGTTGGTCCGCCACACCGCTAAGAGCAAGTACTACAATAGTGGGCTTATAGCTAGCTTACATGGTAATTTTGCCTATGTGGAGGACAGAGACATGAAGGATTCCTGCAACAAGGACAAGCGTGTGTCTGTCTCAACGCAAACAGTTCATCCGAGTGAACCGCATGCCATATATCGCACACACCTTGATATGGCTCACCATTTTTTGTGTTGCCTAATCACAAACAGTTCATCCGAGTGAACCGTATGTTGTATATTGCACACACCTTCATCTGGCTGCCCGTTTCTTTTGTTCCCCCTTATCGCAAATAGTTAATTGAACTGAATCGTATGCACTGCATCGCACATGCAACTAAAATCTACAACTAAAATCGTATGCACTGCATCGCAAACGCAACTAAAATCATATATCATTGGTTAGATGGATGACGATGTAGTTGCAAGTAATTGAGACTTGTATCGCTATTTTTGAGATGATGACGAGAGACCACTTTGTGTTGGATGATGATTATGATGATGACATGATTTGATGAGACTATTTGTATGTATATGCTATGATTATATTTGTATGTTTATGATATGCTAAAGATTATTGTATAAAGCCTATTCAAATACAAAACAAATATTTAGAAAAAAACAGAAACTAATAAAACTAGTAGTAGCGAGGGGAATAAAGTTAGCAGTAGCGCTCCCTTACCAGTAGCGCTTCCTGCTAAAAAGCGTTGCAGATATTAGCAGCAGCGCTCTACACTAAATCACGCTACTGCTAGCCATGTATTGTAGTAGCGTGGGACAACAGGCGCTACTGCTACAGGTTAGCTGTAGCGCCTTCTCAGTAGCGCGTCGTCCCGCGCTAATGATAGGCAAAATACCTGTGCTACTGCTAGGGTTTTGCCTAGTAGTGAACCACGATGACAAGCTAAGCAATTGTTTCATACTTTAGTAATCTCAAACTTTTTCAACTTTCGTGCAATACATGAGTGTGAGCCATGGACATAGCACTATAGGTGGAATAGAATGGTGGTTGTGGAGAAGACAAAAGAGAGGAAGATGGTCTCACATCAACTAGGCGTATTAATGGGCTATGGAGATGCCCATAATAGATATCAATGTGAGTGAGTAGGGATTGCCATGCAACTGATGCACTAGAGCTATAAATGTATGAAAGCTCAACAAAAGAAACTAAGTGGGTGTGCATCCAACTTGCTTGCTCACGAAGACCTAGGGCATTTTGAGGAATCCCACCATTGGAATATACAAGCCAAGTTCTATAACGAAAATTCCCACTAGTATATGAAAGTGACAAAATAAGAGACTCTCTATCATGAAGATCATGGTGCTACTTTGGAGCACAAGTGTGGAAAAAGGATAGTAGCATTGTCCCTTCTCTCTTTTTCTCTTTTTTGTTTGGCTTCTTTGGCCTCTTTTTTTCATTAGCTTCTTTGGCCTCTCTTTTTTTCCTCACATGGGACAATGCTCTAATAATGATGATCATCACACTTCTATTTATTTACAACTCAAGAATTACAACTCGATACTTAGAACAAAATATGACTCTATATGAATGCCTCCAGCGGTGTACCGGGATGTGCAATGAATCAAGAGTGACATGTATGAAAAAATATGAATGGTGGCTTTGCCACAAATATGATGTCAACTACATGATCGTGCAAGCCAATATGACAATGATGAAGCGTGTCATAATAAACGAAACGGTGGAAAGTTGCATGGCAATATATCTCGAAATGGCTATAGAAATGCCATAATAGGTAGGTATGGTGGCTGTTTTGAGGAAGGTAAATGGTGGGTTTATGGTACCGGCGAAAGTTGTGCGGTACTAGAGAGGCTAGCAATGGTGGAAGGGTGAGAGTGCGTATAATCCATGGACTCAACATTAGTCATAAAGAACCCACATAGTTATTGCAAAAATCTACATGTCATCAAAACCAAGCACTATGCGCATGCTCCTTGGGGGATAGATTGGTAGGAAAAGACCATCGCTCGTCCCCGACCGCCACTCATAAGGAAGACAATCAAAGAAACACCTCATGCTTCAAATTTGTTACACAACGGTTACCATACGTGCATGCTACGGGACTTGCAAACCTCGACACAAGTATTTCTCAAATTCATAATTACTCAATTAGCATGACTCTAATATCACCATCTTCGTATCTCAAAACAATCATCAAGCACCAAACTTCTCATACTATTCAATGCACTTTATATGAAAGTTTTTATTATACCCATCTTGGATGCCCATCATATTAGGACTAAATTCATAACCAAAGAAAATTACCATGTTGTTTAAGACTCTCAAAATAATATAATGAAGCATGAGAGTTCATATATTTCTTCAAAACAAAACCGTCGTCGTGCTCTAAAAGGATATAAGTGAAGCACTAGAGCAAATGACAAACTACCCCGAAAGATATAAGTGAAGATCAATGAATAATAGAATAATTATGCAACTATGCGAAGACTCTCTAACATTTAAGAATTTCAGATCTTGGTATTTTTTCAAACATCAAGCAAAAGAAAATAAAATAAAATGACGCTCCAAGCAAGACACATATCATGTGGTGAATAAAAATATAGCTCCAAGTAAAGTTACCAATGAATGAAGACGAAAGAGGGGATGCCTTCCGGGGCATCCCCAAGCTTAGGCTCTTGGTTGTCCTTGAATATTACCTTGGGGTGCCTTGGGCATCCCCAAGCATAGGCTCTTGCCACTCCTTATTGCATAGTCCATCGAATCTTTACCCAAAACTTGAAAACTTCACAACACAAAACTTAACAGAAAACTCGTAAGCTCTTAGGTACTGTTGTGAACTCATTCTAAATTCATATTGGTGTAATATCTACTTTATTCCAACTTCTCTATGGTTCATACCCTCCGATACTACTCATAGATTCATCAAAATAAGCAAACAACACATAGAAAACAGAATCTGTCAAAAACAGAATAGTCTGTAGTAATCTGGTAACTTTCCATACTTCTGTAACTCCAAAAATTCTGAAATAAATTGGTGGACGTGAGGAATTTGTCTATTAATCATCTGAAAAAAGAATAAACCTAAATGCACTATCCAGTAAAAAAATGGCAGCTAATCTCGTGAGCACAAAAGTTTCTGTTTTTTGACAGCAAGATCGCAAAGACATCACCCAAGTCTTACCAAAGGTTCTACTTGGCACAAACAATAATTAAAACATAAAACCACATCTAACCAGAGGCTAGATAGATTATTTATTACTAAACAGGAGCAAAAGGGAAAGAACAAAAATAAAATTGGGTTGCCTGCTAGCAAGCGCTAACGCTTAACGCCCCTAGCTAGGCATGATGATTTCAATGATGCTCACATAAAAGATAAGAACTAAAACATAAAGAGAGCATCATGAAGAATATGATTAGAACATTTAAGTCTAACCCACTTCCTATGCATAGGTATTTTGTGAGCAAAACATTTATGGGAACAAGGATCAACTAGCATAGGGAAGCAAAACAAGCATAACTTCAAGATTTTAAGCACATAGAGAGGAAACTTGATATTATTGCAATTCCTACAAGCATATATTCCTCCCTCATAATAATTTTCAGTAGCATCATGAATGAATTCAACAATATAACCATCACATAAACCATTCTTTTCATGATCTATAAGCATAGAATTTTTATTACTCTCCACATAAGCAAATTTCTTCTCATGAATAGAAGTGGGAGCAAACTCAACAAAATAACTATCATGTGAGGCATAATCCAATTGAAAATTAAAATCAAGATGACAAGTTTCATGGTTATCATTAATCTTTATAGCATACATGTCATCACAATAATCATCATAAATAGGAGGCATGCTATCATCATAATAAATTTGCTCATCAAAACTTGGGGGGCTAAAAATATCATCTTCATTAAACATAGCATCCCCAAGCTTGTGGCTTTGCATATCACTAGCATCATGGATATACAAGGAATTCATACTAACAACATTGCAATCATGCTCATCATACAAAGATTTAGTGCCAAACATTCTAATGCATTCTTCTTCTAGCACTTGAGCACAATTTTCCTTTCCATCATTTTCACGAGAGACATAAAAAAGATGAAGCATATGAGGCACCCTCAATTCCATTTTTTTGTAGTTTTATTTTATAGACTAAAGTAGTGAGAAAACAAGAAACAAAAAGATTCGATTGCAATATCTAAAGATATACCTTCAAGCACTAACCTCCCCGGCAACGGCGCCAGAAAAGACTTAGTTGACGGGGTGTTAGTGCCGCTTACCTAGCCTCCCCGGCAACGGCGCCAGAAAAGAGCTTGATGTCTACTACACAACCTTCTTCTTGTAGATGTTGTTGGGCCTCCAAGTGCAGAGGTTTGTAGGACAGTAGCAAATTTCCCTCAAGTGGATGACCTAAGGTTTATCAATCCGTGGGAGGTGTAGGATGAAGATGGTCTCTCTCAAACAACCCTGCAACCAAATAACAAAGAGTCTCTTGTGTCCCCAACACACCCAATACAATGTTAAATTGTATAGGTGCACTAGTTCAGCGAAGAGATGGTGATACAAGTGCAATATGGATGGTAGATACGGGTATTTGTAATCTGAAAATATAGAAACAGCAAGGTAGCAAGTGGTAAAAGTGAGCGTAAACGGTATTGCAATGCTAGGAAACAAGGCCTAGGGTTCATACTTTCACAAGTGCAAGTTCTCTCAACAATGATAACATAATTAGATCATATAACAATCCCTCAACATGCAACAAAGAGTCACTCCAAAGTCGCTAATAGAAGAGAACAAACAAAGAGATTATTGTAGGGTACGAAACCACCTCAAAGTTATTCTTTCCGATCAATCCATTGGGCTATTCCTATAAGTGTCACAAACAGCCCTAGAGTTCATAGTAAAATAACACCTTAAGACACAAATCAACCAAAACCCTAATGTCACCTAAATACTCCAATGTCACCTCAAGTATCCGCGGGTATGATTATACGATATGCATCACACAATCTCAGATTCATCTATTCAACCAAGACAAAGAACTTCAAAGAGTGCCCCAAAGTTTCTACCGAAGAGTCAAGACGAAAACGTGTGCCAACCACTATGCACAAGTTCACAAGGTCACTGAACCCGCAAGTTGATCACCAAAACATACACCAAGTAGATCACGTGAATATCCCATTGTCACCACAGATAAGCACATGTGAGACATACATCAAGTGTTCTCAAATCCTGAAAGACTCAATCCGATAAGATAACTTCGAAGGGAAAACTCAATCCATTACAAAAAGATAGAGGGGAAGAAGCATCATAAGATCCATCTATAATAGAAAAGCTCACGGTAGATCAAGATCGTGCCATATCAGTAACACAAGAGAGAGAGAGAGATCAAACACATAGCTACTGGTACATACCCTCAGCCGCGAGGGTGAACTACTCCCTCTTCGTCATGGAGAGCACCGGAATGATGAAGATGGACACCGGTGATGATTCCCCCTCCGGCAGGGTGCCGGAACAGGTTCCCGATTGGTTTTTCGTGGCTACAGAGGCTTGCGCCGGTGGAACTCCCGATCTACGTTTCTTTCTGGGGGTTTTTGTATTTATAGGAATTTTTGGCGTCGGTCTCACGTTAGGGGGGTCTCCGAGTCATCGACGAGATAGGGGGCGAGCCTAGGGGGGTAGGGCGCATCCTCCACCCTCGTGGACGGCTCAGGACTCTTTTGGCCCAACTCTTTTACTCCGGAGGCTTCTTTTGGTCCATAAAAAATCATCAAAAATTGGCACGTCAATTGGACTCCATTTCGTATTCCTTTTCTGTAAAACTCAAAACAAGGAAAATACAGAAACTGGCACTGTGCTCTAGGTTAATAGGTTAGTCCCAAAAATCACAAAAAACAGCATATAAATGCATATAAAACATCCAAGATGGATAATATAATAGCATGGAACAATCAAAAATTATAGATACGTTGGAGACATATCACGCTGCCGGCCGGGGGACCCGGTAGCCTCTAGCTGCAGGCCAACGGCTGCTGCAGCAAGGCCTTCTGGGTGGAGGTCGAGGTCACGGCCACCGTCAACGTGTTCCTGAACTGCGGGTGGCAACCGTTTGCCCGCGCACGCGGCCTTCAGGGGAAGTGCACCCTGCACTTCTGGTACGACGGCGCCGCGACCCTCTACGTCAGGTTCTTCGAGGAAGACGGCCGGCGCCTAGGGTGGTGCCCGAAGAGCGACAACGACGATGACAACGACAACAACGAAGGCCGAAGGGGTGGCACCATCACTAGTGGTGAGCTTGCCCTTGACGACGGTCGTGCCGCCTATAGCAGCAGCGGCTCTTCTTCTAGGGAGAGTGAAGGTGTCCTGGACTAGGGGGTACTCACCATGTCGTCCCCCGATCAGTTGATTTGGGCCGAGGACCCCAGGGCCGAATACTCATGGGCCAGTTCGGACAGCCGATGACATATGCAAGAAAGATTCCGCAAGACTTGGTGATCAAGACAAGGACTCCTCCCCACCGGCGTATTCGACTAGGACTCTTGTAATCCTAGGCCTCTGGTACATTATATAAGCCGAGGCCAGGCTAGTCGATATATAGAGATGAGATATGCTAGATCATTATGACATTACTCATCATACCTCTAGGGCTTAGACCACAACATATGATCTCGAGGTAGATCAACTCTTGTAACACTCATATTCATCAAGATCAATCAAGCAGGAAGTAGGGTATTACCTCCATAGAGAGGGCCCGAACCTGGGTAAACATCGTGTCCCCCGTCTCCTGTTACCATCGATCCTAGACGCACAGTTCAGGACCCCCTACCCGAGATCCGCCGGTTTTGACACCGAAAGAGAGTACGAGAGACGACGACTAAGACGAGCCGCCACGCCGCCGGGCTCAGAGAAGGAAAGGCGACAAGTCACCTCGTCACCATGCCCCGGTGAAGCAGGAGGATGACTCAGACTGAGCGCGGTCGCCGCTAGAGCCGGGTCTTAGGAGCCTCTGTAGTCGCGCGGCCGCTTTTGTTTCTTTCTTTCTCCTGCATCAAAAAAAGACTAGAAGGCCCCGTCGGGGCGTGTAATAAACCATGGCGCTTGCGCCATTATGCTATGTTTACCGTTTTTATATTGTGTCGTGAAATCCATGTTGCTGCTAGTTGTGATTATGATGACTTAGCTTAGTGTGCTCGCGGTAGACTCCCGAGGGTGTGCCTCTCTAGGGCTTGGATTTCCTGCGCACCCCTTGTTCCCGGGACGTTCTCCAAGGGTTTCCTTCTTGAAGACTCAAGATTCGTCGAGCCTCAGGTGGCGTCATGTTACTACAGGGTTAGGAGACCTCATGGGGTGTCACACCACGCGTGAGCCCCCGAGTGTGGGCTGGTCGCCGCTAGTACATCACGTCGCAATGCCCGAAGGCGCGGACTCAAGTGGACGTGGTGCCCGTGAATTGTCTGAGAGTATCACGCGAGGATTAAGACGCCAAAGGCTGGGGCACCAAGGCTTTGGCGAGGTGCGTTCGTGATAGAGCCCAAGCGCACACACTGTGCCCAGCCCCCACATGCGGGGCGCGCGAGGAAGAGCGACGGGCAACTGTCACTCTCCCTAAGACAAGACCTGAAAGAGCGAATGTCGCGAGAAGAAAAATTTCCCAACCTTCTCAAACAGAAGACACGAAAGCTCCAAATTTCATTTCAAGAAGTTGCATACCAGCAACAGAAAGTAAGCAAAAGAACAGCCGTGTCCGGCACCTACACTAGTCTTCTTGTCTTCCCACCATCGCGGACCATGGGGCCTCCACTAGGACGTGGTGGGAGCCCCCGTGAGGCCCAAGGGCGGCACTCAGGAGACTCTGGGGCATGTGCATCCCCAACTCATTATTACGTGAGAGTGTGACGAGCGGAGGCCTTGATCATGGGTATAACTTCCGAAGATGCTGGATGTTCTAGGCATTCTGGATGGGAACCCCATCCTGTGTCTCCACGCGCGTGGCGCCCGGCCTGGAGACATGGGCCATCCTGAATGGGCCCTCCCACATGGGTGAGAGCTTGTGAAGCCCCTCCCTGGAGAGCACCCGCCTCAGGACGAGGTCACCCACCTAGAGGGACTAGAGCGGATGCTACAGCAGTGATACCGCCACAGCGCCTGTTGGTACCTCGCTACACGAACCTAGGCCTGGCGGCGGCGCGCCTCCCCAACACGAGGTCCATCCCCCGCGAGGCATCTTGGCGTGCCTCGTCAAACGCCAAGACCGGCGGGGAGCGATGTTTGACCTCATGAGGGAGGACTGCCTCAGGTCCGTAGATGAGGAAGAACGGGGTCTCGCCCGTGGGCTTGGTCGCGGTGGTGCAGATGACCACACCACGGACTGGAGCTGACCGAACCAGCCCCTGCCATAAGCCTCGAGTTTCTTCTTGAAGCTCCTCGCCTTGTGGCCCCTTAGGACCTCCACATTGGCGCGTTCGGCTTGGCCGTTGCTCCGTGGATGTGCCACTGAGGCGTAGCATATCTGCGTTCCAAGGTTAGCGCAATATGTTTTGAAAAGGTTGCTCATAAACTATGCGCCATTGTCAGTGATGATACAGTTGGGGACTCCAAAGCGGCTCAGGAGGCCCTTGATGAACTTGACGGCCGAGCCAGCTGGGATGGTGTGCATGGCCTCCACCTCCGCCCACTTGGTGAACTTGTCGATGGTGTTGGCGTTCTGGGAACGGGGGTCCCCAGACTTGCCAGCCTGCGGCCCACGGCGTGGCTCTACCAGCGGCCCTGTACGGCCCATCTTCACCAGCAAACACTCAAGAACCTCGCGAGGGGCCAAGCCTCGCTAGGCGGACGATGCAAGACCTCCTCGGGGGCAGCCTCACCAGGCTGGCTCGCGAGGAGCGGAGAGATCAAGGCAAGGGGCACCTCGCGAGGTCCCTATGATGCAAGCCATGACGACCATGACCAGGCGGGCGCCAGCGCGCGCAGTGTCCTCGTTTCCTCTTTGGTGCTAAAGAGGCAAGCGCGGGCAAGGAGTCCTGAGGCATCAGGCAAAGGTTTCCATGTTGGTGCAATGAGACCAAGACTAGCAGGACGGCAGGACGGAGGCCACCGTGGAGCCCAAGACGGCATCACCACCAGAGCCATTGGCAGGCAAAGACTACTTTTGTCAGGATAACTTTTACTAGCTATCCCCCTTCAAACTTAGCCGTTGTGGGATCCCTTCCCGCTCAATATTTGGGAAGAGGACCAAGGCCTCTATAAATAGTACTAGCCACCACCATAGAGGGAGAGATCGAGACCGGCTGGAGAGAAACCACACTAGCTCATCGAGCACAAGAACACCTCTCCTCATGAGGCTGTTCTTCCCTTGTAACTGTTCATCCTCAGCCCAAGAGGCAATCCACCACACCACACTGGAGTAGGGTATTACACCACATCGGTGGCCCGAACTAGTATAAATCTTGTGTCCCTTTGTTCTTTGGGTTCGTCGAGCTAGGCCGTGAGATCGTGGTCCGTGTGAGCTAGGGGGAGGAGAGATCTTCGTGCGCATCCCAGTGTTTGAACCTTAAGGGTTTTGCCAGAACCCGAAATCTGGCATTTGGCGCGCTAGGTAGGGGTGCGCCAAAGCCTCCCTTCCGTCGATCTACGCTCTGCCACCACCGCGCTCCGTCCCCATGGTCGGCGCTGCTCTTCCGGCTGCGACAACAGATGCCCACGGCGGGGCCATGGCGCTCTGAGCCTTATCCCCTGCCTTGCAGCGGGTGCAGTGGCCACCCAAGTTGAAGCCAGAGATGCCGCCGCGCGACGACGGCGCGGCTGACCCATCGGCTTTCCTGCTGGCATACGAGGAGGCCGTTCTGGAGGCCGGGGCAACGATAAGGTCATGGCCAACTGGCTCCCCATGGCCCTCGCTGGCGTGCCGCGTGCTTGGCTCCTCCATCTGCCGGGATCTTTTGTGGCCTCCTGGGGGAGCTGCGCGACCTCTTCATCGCGCGCTTCGGCGGACCAGCACCCCCCGCTGTCGCGGCTCTCCTCGGCGGCTCGCAGGCACCGTCCTCGGACCGTCACACCAAGCCGTTCTTTCGCCAGATCGGCACCGCCTCCACGCGGCAGGGGGCTCCCCCGGGTTGGGCGACGCCCAAGGCCGACCTGACCTTCGACTTGGGGGATCACCCAGTCACCACCGTCGGTTCGGCCATGCTCCAAATGCTTTGCACGCCCACCATCTGCAGCGTAGCCGTCACCAAGACCCTCATCGACGGCGGCGCCGGCCTCAGCGTGCTCTCTGTGGAGGCTTTTAGCCTGCTTCACGTACCGCTTGAGCGGCTCCGCCCCAGCAAGCCCTTCTCCGAGTTCGGCGGTGGCTCCTCCACCCCGCTGGGGCAGATCCGTCTCCCCGTGACCTTCGACACACGCGACAACTACCGCACCGAGCTATTCGACTTCGACATCGCCCGCATCGACCTACCGTACAACGCTATCCTCAGGTACCCGGCGCTCACCCAATTCATGGCAGCTACTCATCTTTCCTACAACCTCATGAAGATACCAGGGAGCAAGGGCGTCCTCGCTGTGGCCGGAGACACCAAGGAAGCCTTGGCGGCCCTCAAACTCGCTTTCAGGGCCACAGCGGCAGCTTGCCCGGCCGACAAGGCCGTACCCAGGACCAAGGGGGCTGCGCCAACCAAGAAGAAGCAGCTAGTCACTCAAGGTCAAGCCAAGACGAAGCAAATACCGGTCGACGAGGACGGGGCCTCAGGTGCCACCTTTACTATAGGCGCCGACCTCGCCCCTGATCAAGAAAGGGAGTTGGTGGACTTCCTGCGGGCGAACAAGGAAGTGTTCGCCTGGGAGCCCAAGCAGCTAGTTGGGGTCCCGAGAGGAGTGATTGAGCATCATCTGAAGGTATGCCCCAACGTGCGCCCTGTGAAGCAGAGGGCGAGGCGACAGTCCATGGAGAAGAAGTTCTTGGGCCTAGAGCTACATCATGTGCCTCGTGGCACCAACAAGGAGGCCGATGACATCGCCAAGAGAGCATCCAAGCGGCTACCCCAAGAGCCTGGTGTCTTCGAGGAGTGGCTCTTCAAGCCTTCGGCAACACCTCCGCCTGCGGAACCGGCGCCACCTCAAGTGGGACTCCCCCAACCACCAGCCTCGGGAGCCCCCGCCCGCGGCCCGACCTCGGGAGTGCGCCTGCTCTTAGCGCTCGAGCCTCAGGAGGGGTGCTGGATCAAGGAGTTCAAGGCTTACCTGACGCAAGGCACGTTGCCAGAGAAGGAGGAGGACGCGGAGCGTGTGGCCCGGCAGGCTACGGCATACTGCATTCAGGACGGTGAGCTATACAGGAAGCTGCCAAATGATGTTTCTCTACGATGCATCTCCAGGGAACAGGGGAATGAGTTGCTGGCTAACATACATGGCGGAGACTGCGGGCACCACTCATCGTCGCGCACCCTAGTCGGCAAGGCCTTCTGCAGCGGGTTCTACTGGCCAACGGCACTCAACAACACGGCTGAGCTGGTGAAATCCTGCGAGGCCTGCCAATTCCACGCCAAGCAGATCCACCAGCCAGCTGAGGGCCTCCAAACTATCCCGCTCTCATGGCCGTTCGCGGTCTGGGGGCTGGATATCCTGGGCCCATTCCCTCGAGCGCTCGGAGGTTGCCGCTACGACTACGTCGCCATCGACAAATTCACCAAATGGGCGGAAGTGGAAGCCGTCCGCACTATCCCAGCCGGGTCAGCAGCTAAGTTCATCAAGGGCCTCGTAAGCCGCTTTGAGGTCCCAAACCACATCATCACCAACAACGGCTCACAGTTCACTAGCAATCTCTTCAAAACGTATTGTGCTAACCTTGGAACGCAGATCTGCTACGCTTCCATGGCGCACCCCAGGAGCAATGGCCAAGCCAAACAAGCCAACGTGGAAGTCCTGAGGGGTCTCAAGACCAGGACCTTCAAGAAGAAGCTCGAGGCTTGCGGCAGGGTTGGCACGACGAGCTCCAGTCCGTGCTATGCTTCACCTGCACCACTGCCACCAAGCCGACAGGCGAGACCCCGTTCTTCCTCGTCTACGGAGCAGAAGCGGTTCTCCCACACGAGGTCAGGCATCGCTCTGTGCGGGTCCTGTCGTTTGATGAAACGCAGCAGGATGCCATGCGGGGGATGGAACTCGTGCTGGGGGAGGAACGCCGCCGTGAAGCCTCGCTCTGAGCCGCAAGGTACCAGCAGGCGCTGCGGCGGTACCACTGCCGCAGCGTCCGCTCCAGGATGCTCGAGGTGGGTGATCTCGTCCTGAGGCGGGTGCTCTCCAGGGAAGGGCTGCACAAGCTCTCACCCATGTGGGAGGGCCCGTTTCGGGTCGCCCACGTCTCCAGGCCTGGCGCCGCGCGCTTGGAGACGCAGGACGGGATCCCCATCCAGAACGCCAGGAACATCCAGCACCTCCGGAAGTTCTACCCATGAAGCAAGGCCCGGCGCCTGTGAAGCAAGGCCCAGTGCCTGTGAAGGTCTCCGCTCGTGACATTCTCACGTAATAATGAGTGGGGCTGTACACGCCCCGGAGTCTCCGGAGTGCCGCCCTCGGGCCTGGGGGGCTCCCTCCCATGTCCTAGTGGCAACACTTAGCTCCGCGCTGGTGAGAAGACAAGAAGACTAGACTAGGTGCCGGACGCGGCTTTTCATTTGCTTTCCGCAGTTGGCTTGCTCCTCTTTAATGAAAATTTGCTCTGTGGTGTTCCTTGCCGGCTTGGTTCCATTGCCTTTTGCCTCCTTTTTCTGCCCTCGGTTCCTCGTTTTGGCCCGTACTCTCCCTCGCATGCCTCGTGAGGGGGCTGGACAGGTGCCCTCGTGAGCATTCTTTCCTGTTCTTCGGGAGGCACCCTCACTCGAGCTCGCAAACTGGTGCACCCCTCTCAATCCGTGCCCTCGTGTACCGCGATGCGAAGCGCTAGGTCGTGGCCGGCTGTGCCCGCGACTAGGGCTCGGAAGAATAAGAGTTTCCTAATGAATTTTTGCAGTTCCTAGACGCCTCCCAATTCAAGGAGGCCTCGCCAGATACTGGGAAATGCGCGCCTCACGAGGCGGAGGCTACTTCAAGCGCGTCAAGCTAAGTTATTCCTACGCGCCTACATGAAACGTTGATGCTGCAACACTGAACGATAAACATAGCATAGCAACTTGGAAATCATAGTTGTTGCACGCCCCAGCGGGGCCCCACACTTGTCTCTCTCTTAATGCATGAAGGAAAGGAAGAACGAAACAAAAGTGGCACGAGCTCCCACGACAGTTCGTCAGGATGGGCCCATGGCGCTCTCCTGAGCTCAGCCAGACCCCTCCTCGCACTTCATTGGGGCGCGGCGACAAGAGGACCCGCTGCTACCCTCGAAGCGGGTGCGGCGACGCGACGGCTGGTCGTAGCCGCCGCTGCTGGAGCTGTCGCTGGAGGAAGAGTCGCCGTAGCTGGACGAACCATGGCCGACGCCAAGGACAAGCCCGCCTTCACCTTTGTCGCGGCCGTCGCCAAGGCTGAGCACCTCACCACCATCCTTGTCCTCAGAGCGGCACCCGGCGCGGCGACCATCTTCCCCGAACACCCTCACATAGAGGGTCGCGTTGCCGTCATACTTGAAGTGGAGGGTGCACAGCCGGCCCAGGCCGCATGCGCGGGCGAACGTCTGCCAGCCACGGGCCAGGGCTGCGTTGCCCGCGACAGAGACCTCGACCGCGACCCATGAAGCCTTACTGCAGCAGCCATTCACCTGCAGCCAAAGACCGCCTGGACCTGTGGCCGACAGCTCGCCACCGAAGAAGCATGGGAGCTGAAGCCAGGCGCCGGCCGGGTTCTCCGACCACACGACGAACTCCGAAAGCACCTCCGCCGAGTGGAAGCACGGCCGGGGAGGCCGCGCGACCATGGCGCTCCTCCCTTCATCGACGGGGTTGTCACGACCTAGGCGACCCCACCATGCGAAGAGGTGCCGCCGCGGCCGCGAGGGGCCACGGCGGGGGTCGCGGCGTGCTTGCGTGGGCGGCCGCGTCCTCTCTTGGGTGGCGGCAAACCGGGCCCCTCCTGGCGGGCCTTCCCCTTCTCTGCGGCCGAGAACCTCTTCGCAGGTGCCATGGGAATCGTTACTGGCAATGAAGCGAGGTAGAAGAAGCAAGTGGAGCAGGAAGAGATGAGCGACGGGGGCTCCGCCCCCTACTCATTTATAGGAGGAGAAGGCCAACCGGCGATCCCCACGATCACAGGTAATGATGATTTTTCTCTGCATGCAGCAAGGACTCGTCAAGTCGGGCAGTTGCCGGGCGTGGGGAAGCGGAGACGCCCACGTCCAATCAATCGCCACACGTCAAGCGGGGCTGCAGGTTGTTGGGGCCCACGGCACTCCGCAATTTCCCCTTGGCTTCGCCATGAAGCCAAGTACGAGCGCGCCTTGGGCCCGGGGGCTACTGTCGGCGTTCTGGGAACGGGGGTCCCAGACTTGCCTGCCTACGGCCCACGGGGTGGCTCCACCAGCGGCCCCGTACGGCCCATCTTCACCAGCAAACACTCAAGACCCTTGCGAGGGGCCAAGCCTTGCGAGGCGGACGATGCAAGACCTCCTCGGGGGCGGCCTCACTAGGCTGGCTCGCGAGGAGCGGAGAGATCAAGGCAAGGGGCACCTCGCGAGATCTCTGTGACACAAGCCTTGACGACCATGACCAGGCGGGCGCCAGCGCACAGTGTCCTCGTTTCCTCTTTGGTGATAAAGAGGCAAGCGCAAGCAAGGAGTCCCAAGGCATCAGGCAGAGGTTTCCATATCGATGCAACGTGACCAAGACCAGCAGGACGGCAGGACGAAGGTCACCGTGGAGCCCAAGACAGCGTCACCACCAGAGCCTTTGGCAGGCGAAGACTACGTTTGTCGGGATAACTTGTACTAGCTGTCCCCCTTCAAACTTGCCCGTTGTGGGATCCCTTCCCGCTCAATATTTGGGAAGAGGACCAAGGCTTCTATAAATAGGACTAGCCACCACCATAGAGGGAGAGATGGAGACCGGCTGGAGAGACACCACACCAGCTCACCGAGCACAAGAACACCTCTCCTCAGGAGGCTATTCTTTCCTTGTAACTGTTCATCCACAGGCCAAGAGGCAATCCACCACACCACACTTGAGTAGGGTATTACACCACATCGGTGGCCCGAACCAGTATAAATCTTGTGTCCCTTTGTTCTTTGGGTTCGTCGAGCTAGGCCTTGAGATCGTGGTGCATGTGAGCTAGGGGGAGGAGAGATCTTCATGCGCACCCCAATGTTCGAACCTTAAGGGTTTTGCCAGAACCCGAAATCCGACATATGGCGATGTAGAGGTAGCGATAGCCCCCGGGCGCTCGAGGAAACAGGCCCAGGATATCCAGCCCCCAGACCGCGAACGGCCACGAGAGCAGGATGTTTTGGAGGCCCTGAGCGGGCTGGTGGATCTGCTTGGCATGGATCTGACATGCCTCGCAAGATCTCACCACCTCGGTGGCGTCATTGAGCGTCGTGGGCCAGTAGAAACCGCTGCGGAACGCCTTAACCACGAGGGTGCGCGACGAGGAGTGATGCCCGCAGTGTCCACTATGGATGTCGGCAGCAGCTCGCACCCCTGCTCCTTGGAGATGCACCGCGCAGAGACGTCATTCAGGCGCCTTCGGTAGAGCTCGCCGTCCTGGATGTAGTACGCGGTGGCCTGGCGGGCCACACGTGCTACGTCTTCCTTCTTCTCTGGTAGGGTGCCTCGGAGCAGGTATGTCTTGAACTTCTCAGTCCAGCACCCCTCCTGAGGTTCAAGTGCGAGAAGCAAGCAGGTCCCCAAGCTCGGGCTGCAAGTTGGGGTGCCTGAGGAG